>NC_138186.1:56601149-59001149 GCF_964194105.1 Spermophilus citellus | reverse complement strand
TAGAGGGCCTCTGGGTTCAATCTCTATATTATCCCTGCCCTTCAAAAAAATTATAGTACCAGCCTTGTAGGCTGATTATGAAAAGTAAACTCACATGCTAACACAGGCACAGTGCCTGGCATACAGTAGTACATGAGTTTGAGCCTTTTTTTCTTTTTCTTCTTCTTCTTTTTTTTTTTCTTTTTTTTTTTTTTTTTGTAGTGGGGATTGAACTCAGCGGCACTTTACTTCTGAACTATATTCCAGCCCTTTTATTTTGAGACAGGGTCTTGCTAAATTGCCCAGGCTGGCCTCAAACTTGAGATCTTCCTGCCTCAGCCTCCTGAGTCACTGCGATTACAGACATGTACCACAGTGGATTTGAGCTCTTAACCCTTATTTGCCATTATTGTGTTCAGAACTTTTTCTTTTAAAAAAGAAAATGCATTCCATGCTGGGTACAATACCACACACTGTAATCCCCATGGCATGGGAGGCTGAGGCAGGAGGATAGCAAGTTTTAGACCAGCCTTCTGTCACAACCACCAACTTACCTTTTCCTTTGTTGGCATTCTTCCTTTTTTATTTTTTTGAGATGGAATATTACTATGTTACCCAGGGTGGCCCCAAACTCCTAGGTTCAAGTGATTCTTCTGCCCAAGTGGCTAGGACTACAGGCACATGCCACCAGGCCCAGCTTGATGGTGCTTTTCTTATGCAAATCACTTACAGCTACAGAGTACCCGAATTGAAATCCTTCATCCAGTTTGCCACCTGGGATTAGTGGTTCCCTTCAAACAGACCTTGAGGCCTGAAGCCATCTCCTTGATGCCCAACAAGGATCTTAGAGCCACCTGGTCAGCAGATACAAGTACATGAGCAAAGGATAGGTGAAGTTGGGGCAGCTGCTGAGACCTTTGCCCTGGGCGCCTCCATGCAATGTCCTGCTTGCTTTCCTAATAGGGTGCAGAGTAGCAGTTGCTCATGGTTTCACTGGATCCCCAAGAAGCTGTTCAAATCAGAAACACCTTCAATATGAATAAGAATCAGGGCAAACCTGCCTGGATGAAAATAGACCCAGATCGTCTTGGATTGAGGCAGAGCTCTGGCATCAAAGAACACTCTCTACAAATAGATAAAGAGAGCACAGTCATGTTCATGCACCAATGCCTGCTGGAGACGACTAGCAGACTTCAGCATTCTGATCCTTGCAAGGCCCTCCAAGAGACCTGGAAAGCTCTATGATGCATAAGGGAAAGCAACTGAGTGCACGAGACAGCAGCTGCAAATAACTCTCGAAGGCAAATGACAAATTGGGAAAATTATTTTTAGCAAATGACAGAAGAGGGGTTTCTGGCCTTGATATGTGTGTGTGTGTATATATATATACACACACACACATATATATATATATACATATAAAGAGTTATATACATACATATAAAGAGTTACAAATCAATCATGAAAGCTGCTAAAATTCTAATAGAAACAAGGTCAAAACAATGAGAGTTCTCCCAAATATAAATAATTAATAAATGTAAGAAAACACGCCAATGTAGTAGCAATCCAAAAACATAAATTAGAATGAGTTAATTTGCCCATCAGTGAAGGCCAAGATTTTTAAAATAACACTCAACACTGGTGCACATATGGAGAAAATGGTCCTCTCACTTTGCTAAGAGGAGTAGGAATTATGATTCCATCTAGAAAGTGACTTGGTAATATTGTACAAATATTCTTTAAAAAAAACAATGTGTGCCCTTTCTCCTTGGTGAAGTGGCTGATTTCAGGTTTGAGGTAGGAAATGTACCAAATAGGCCTGAAGTGACCTTCTCATACCAAAATGAGCAAGTAGCAGGGCATCATCAAAAGTTTCAGGGCCAGCTTGAAGAGGCTCCTACCAGCCAAAGAGAGGACCACTTAAGCCCTCGTAGGGGTAAGAACCATGTGGACTAAACACACATCAAATAGGTTTAAAACCCATGAGTTCGGGCTGGGGTTATGGCTCAGCGGTAGAGTGCTTGCCTCGCATGTGCAAGGCCCTGGGTTCGATCCCCAGGAAACAAAATAAAGACATTGTGCCCATGTATAACTAAAAAATCTATTTAAAAAAATAAAATAAACCACATATAAATAAATAAAATAAAGTTATTGTGTCCAACTACAACTACAAAAAATAAATTAAAAACATGACTTCACCAGGCATAGTGGCATGTGCCTGCAAGTCTCAGCCACTCAAGGCTAAGACAGAAGGACCTCAAGTTCCAGGGCAGTCTGGGTTACTTAGCAAGACCCTGTCTTAAAATAAAACAAAACAAAATAAATAAAAGGAGAGCTGAGGATATAGCTTAGAGTCCGAATGCTCCTGGGATTAATCTCGGAAAGAGAGAGAGAGGAAGGAAGCAGGTGCGGTGGTGCATACTTTTAAACCCAGCAGCTTAGGAGGCTGAGGCAGGAGGATCACAAGTTCAAAAGCAGCCTCAGCAATTATCAACAGTACAAGCAACAATAAATGTTGGTGAGGATGTGGGGGAAAAGGCACACTCATACTTTGCTGCTGGGACTGCAAACTGGTGCAACCATTATGGAAAGCAGTATGGAGATGCCTCAGAAAACTTAAAATGAAACCACCATTTTGGGGCTGGGGATGTGGCTCAAGCGGTAGCGCGCTCGCCTGGCATGTGTGTGGCCCGGGTTCGATCCTCAGCACCACATACAAAGATGTTGTGTCCGCTGAGAACTAATAAATAAATAAATAAAAAAGAAACCACCATTTGACCCAGCTATCTCACTCCTTGGTTTATACTCAAAGGACTTAAAATCAGCATACTACAGTGACACAGTCACATCAACGTTTATAGCACTCAACTCACAATAGTTAAGAACTATGGAACCAACCTAGGTGCCCTTCAACAGATGAATGGATAAAGAAAACATCCTAACCCAATGAAATATTATTCAGGCTTAAAGAAGAATGAAATTATGGCATTTGCTGGTAAATGGATGGATATGGAGAATATCATGCTAAGCAAAATAAGCCAATCCCAAAGAACTAAAGGCCAAATGTTTTCTCTGATAAGTGGACAAAAATTCACAATAAAGGAGGGGAGCTAAGGAAGAACAGAGGTACTCTGGATTAGAGAGGAGTAAAGTGAGGGGAGTGGGATAGGAAGGACAGTGGAATGAATCAGACATTATTACCCTATGTGCATATATGATTACAAGACTGGTGTGATTCTATATCATGGACAACTAGAAGAACGAGAAGTTATACTCCATTTGCGTATGATGTGTCAAAATGCATTTTACTGTCATGTATAACTAATTAGAACAAATTAGGGGCTGGGGATGTGGCTCAAGTGGTAGCGCGCTCGCCTGGCATTCGTGCGGCCCGGGTTCGATCCTCAGCACCACATACCAACAAAGATGTTGTGTCCGCCGAGAACTAAAAAATAAATATTAAAAAAAAATTCTCTCTCTCTCTCTCTCCTCTCTCAAAAAAAAAAAAAAAAAGAACAAATTAAAATTTTTTTAAAAAAAGGCCAATCTCAGCAATGTAGCAAGACCCTAAGCAACTCAGTGAGACCCTATCTCTAAATAAAATACAAAATAGGGCTGGGATGTGGCTCAGTGGTAGTGGTTAAGCACAGCTGGGTTCAATCCCTACTACAACAAAAAAAAGAAAGAAAAAGAAGAAAGGGGTAATCGGTGCTCAATTCTTTACCGTTTTCAAAATAATGAATTGTTTTTTTTTTTCCTTTCTTTTTTATTTTATTTTATTTTATTTTTAGGTGTAGATGAACACAACACAATTCCTTTATTTTTATGTGGTGCTGAGGATCAAACCCGGGTCCCACCTGTGCTAGGCAAGCACTCTACCGCTGAGCCACAATCCCAGCCCCTTTTTTTCTTTCTTTTTCCCTCTTCCTCCTCTCTTTTTTTTGGGGGGAGGGGGGCAAGGTGGGTGGGTACCGGGAGATTGAACCCAGGGGCACTTAACCACTGAGCAACATCCCCAGCCCTATTTTGTATTTTATTTAGAAACAGTATCTCACTGAGTTGCTTAGGGCCTTGCTAAGTCGCTGAGGCTGGGTTTGAACTAAAGATCCTCCTGCCTCAACCTCCTGAGTTATTGGGATTACAGGCATGAGCCACCGTCTGGCTATTTTCCCTTTCTTGAAGAGCTATATATATCTCAGGACAATAAAACAGTTAATGAGGGGAGATTTGTCTTTATAGAACTTTCCAGCTAATAAATAGAATATCACCATTTTACAATCCTCTAATGAAATAATGGATCTAGCAATGAGTATTAATGTCTGCTAATTCCAGAGAGACAAACAGATATTAAGTTTCTACTGAGAAAAGTACACAAGAAGGAAAATAATCAAATCTGAACCCAAGGAAACCTAGATCTGCTTTTCATTATTAAGAAGTTTTAAGAAGGGCTGGGGATGTGGCTCAAGCGGTAGCGCGCTCACCTGGCATGCGTGCGGCCCAGGTTCGATCCTCAGCACCACATACCAACAAAGATGTTGTGTCCGCCGAGAACTAAAAAATAAAATATTAAAAATTCTCTCTCTCTCTCTCTCTCCTCTCTCACTCTAAAAAATAAATAAATAAATAAGTTTTAAGAAGCTGGGCTGAGGTTGTAGCTCAGCGGTAAAGTGCTCGCCTAGCACGTGTGAGGCCCTGGGTTCAATCCTCAGCACCACATATAAATAAATAAATAAAATAAAGGTATTGTATCCAACTACAACTAAAAAATAAATATTTTTTTAAAAAAGTTTAAGAAGCTTTCTAGAATAGCTGAGCATGGAGGTGCACAACTGTTACCCAGTGACTTGGGAGGCTAAGATTGGAGGATCACAAAGTCAAGGCCAACTTAGTGAGACCCCGTCTTAAAATAAAGTTACAAAGCAAAAAAAATGGGAGTTGGGGCTGAGGATGTAGCTCAGTGGTAGAGCACCCCTGGGTTCAATCCCTAACACACATGCACACATACACTTTCTAGAACAAATTTAGAAAAAAAACAAGGAAGAAATTAGCTAACAATGTGCCACCAAAACAGGAACTGTGAACACACATTCCCAGTGCTTCGTATTGCTCCTACCCTGGCCGTGAGACCTAATACTGCTGTCAAACGCCTCAAATGCTCACAACCTTGTCTCTCTGGCCAAAGTCTATGCTTCCTGAGGATAAGAGTCGATCTCACATCCATCCACCTCCTCCACAGCAGGCACTTTGTCCATGAGAGGTGCTCAGGAAAAACTGGCTGATTTGTGGTGGTGTAAACAAGCCAGATAAGTCTTCACAGTATCTCTACATAACGCGGAACCAGCAGAGGGTCAGAGCCCCATATGGTTCCTGGTAGACAATTACATTAATTATCATTATTAATTCAACAAACATTTATTTAGAGCCTTCCATGTGCCAAGTACTCCCTAAGACATTGGGATGGAAAGAGAAAAACACACAATTACTGCCTTTAAGTATCTCAGTTTACTGGGGGAGTCAGATAAGTAAACATATAATTACAGTAATAGCGAACACTTACTGACCCTTACTATGTACCAGGCACTATTCCAAGCACTCTAACCATATTATCTCTGGTTAATGCTCACGCCCACTTAGTCAAGCAGGCACTACCATCCTCATTATGTAGACAGAGAAACTGAGGTACAGAGAAGTAAAGCAATTTGCTCAAGGTCACAAAGCTAATAGGTGGCATATGTAAGAGTCAAGTCTCAGTTCATCTGGCTCCAAAGGAATGCCTACTGTAGTCACTAGCCAGGGCTGCACTGTCACACAGTATGGATACAAAGGGTGCACGAGGAATGCTTCTCAGGTAGACCTGGGGGAGAAGGGGCCAGGCAAGAATCCTGGAAGAGTTCTTGGATTTATGAAGGAACAAGGTTTTATGAAGGAACAAGACTTGGAAAATAGAACAATCAGAAGACAAGAGACAAAGCAAGGGCAGAGAATTCCAAGTGATTCAGGATGCTCAGAGGAGACAGCACAGCAAGAAACCACCAGGATGCTGGTCAGAGGCAGAGCGGTGAAGGGGTGAAATGCAAATCTCCCCTGCTCAGGTTGTTTTCCAACAAAAAATCACTATGATGAGTCCTTGTTTCCAGGGAGGTGGTTGCCAGGGTGGAAAACGGACTGAAGAAGCTCTCTACCGCAGGGAGGGCAGCAGGCGCAGTCAGAGGTTGGGATTGCAGGACAGCACCACACCTGTGCGTGGGTCTCCCAGGACTGCCACAGCTGCTACAACAGGGCTTCAAACAACAGAGACTCACCCTCCCACAGTACCAGAGGCCAGAGGTTTGAAATCAAGTCCTGGCAGGGACCTTCCGAGGTTCACAGGGAATTTGCCCCGTGGCCCCCTCAGCTCCTGGTGGCTGCCCCAGTCTGGCCTGAAATGTCACTCCAATCTCTGCCTCGTTGTCATTGGCTGTCTTCCCTTGGTGTGTGTCTGTCCCAGCATCCCTTCTCCTCTTTCTACTGGGCACCAACACTCACACAGCATTACTCTCTCTTTTTTTTTTTTTTTTTTTGAGAGAGAGAGAGAGAGAGAGAGAGAGAGAGAGAAAGAATTTTTCAATATTTATTTTTTAGTTTTTCAGTAGACACAACATCTTTGTTGGTATGTGGTGCTGAGGATCGAACCCGGGCCGCACACATGCCAGGGGAGCGCACTACTGCTTGAGCCACATCCCCAGCCCTTTTTTTTTTTTTAACTGCACTTATACTTATCCCTCCCATTTATGCCATGGCTATCACAGTTTACATCTTTTTTTTTTTTTTTTTAAGAGAGAGAGAGAGAGAGGGCTGGGGATGTGGCTCAAGCGGTAGCGCGCTCGCCTGGCATGCGTGCGGCCCGGGTTCGATCCTCAGCACCACATACCAACAAAGATGTTGTGTCCGCCGAGAACTAAAATATAAATATTAAAAATTCTCTCTCTCTCTCTCTCTCTCTCTCTCTCTCTCCCTCTATCACTCGCTCTTTAAAAAATTCTCTCTCTCTCTCTCTCTCTCCATCACTCGCTCTTTAAAAAAAAAAAGAGAGAGAGAGAGAGAGAATTTTTAATATTTATTTTTTAGTTCTCGGCGGACACAACATCTTTGTTGGTATGTGGTGCTGAGGATCCAACCTAGGCGGCACACATGCCAGGCGAACGTGCTACCGCTTGAGCCACATCCCCAGCCCAAAGCATTACTCTCCTACCTCAATGACTTCGCTTTATCTTGGTTACATAAGCAAAGACCCTAATTCCAATTAAAGTCACATTCATGGGTACCAGGGCTTAGAATTTCAAAATATTATTTTGGAGGACACAACTCAACCCATAACATTTGGTACTAGCAGTTTCCTTCCCTCCCTTCCTTCCGCACAATAAACCACAGATACCTTTCTGATTTTTTGTTTGTTTGGTTTTGGACATATCTTTGTTTTTGGTACTGGGGATTGAACTCAGGGGCACTCGACCACTGAGCCACATCCCCAGCCCTATTTTGTATTTTATTTAGAGACAGGGTCTCACTGAGTTGCTTAGCGCCTCACCATTGTTGAGGCTGGCTTTGAACTCGCCATCCTCCTGCCTCGGCCTCCAGAGCCACTTGAATTACAGGCATGCATCACCATGCCAGGCTGGTCATATCTTTTCTTATTTCACTTTTTTTTTTTTTTTTGGTACTGTGGGGGGTTGAACCCAGGGGTGCTTTACCCTATCCCCAGCCTTTTTTGTTTTATTTTTTTTTAATATTTTTTTAGGGCTGGGGATGTGGCTCAAGCGGTAGCGTGCTCGCCTGGCATGAGTGCGGCCCGGGTTCGATCCTCAGCACCACATACCAACAAAGATGTTGTGTTCGCCGAGAACTAAAAAATAAATATTAAAAAAAAATTCTCTCTCTCTCTCTCTCTCCTCTCTCACTCTCTCTTTAAAAAAAATAAATAAATAAAATATTTTTTTAGCTGTCAATGAACCTTTATTTTATTTATTTATATGCGGTGCTGAAAATTTAATCCAGTGCCTCACACATGCTAAGCAAGCACTCTACCACTGAGCTACAACCCC
Organism: Spermophilus citellus; assembly: GCF_964194105.1. NCBI lineage: Eukaryota > Metazoa > Chordata > Mammalia > Rodentia > Sciuridae > Spermophilus > Spermophilus citellus. The sequence goes on along the minus strand of NC_138186.1, from coordinate 58,993,089 downwards.
AGCCCTGTTTGTTTTAACTTTGAGACAAGGCCTCACTAAGTCGCTTAGGGCTTGCTAAATCACTGAGGCTGGCCTCGAACTTGTGATCCTTCTACCTCAGTCTCCCAAGTCATTGGGATTACAGATGTATGTCCCTGCCCCTGGCTTCTCTCTGTATTTTTTCACATGGCCCTAGCTCGTTCACCTCAATTACTGTGTAGTATTTCATTGCACGAATTACCCATATACAGTTTGCCAATACCTTAGCAATGGTCAATCAGATAGCTTTCAACGTTTTTTGGGGGGGAGAGAGGGTGCTAGAGATGGAATCCAGGGATTCATACACACTAGGCAAGTGCTCTACCACTGAGCCACACCCCCAGCCTTCAATTTTTTACCATTGTAAAAAAATGTTCCCATTGAACATCTCCATGCAGGTGCCTCTACACACTAGTAATGTAAAGAAGTGTTTGCCAGGATGATTCCCTAAGAAAATAGGAACGAAAAAGAATAAAATTTCAAGTTTTTGATAAATAACAAACTGCTCTCCAAAAAAAAGACTGTGCCGATTTATGCTTCCTTATTAAACTGATGGTTAATTTCTTCCTACTGAAAGATATAAAATAATACTTTGCTTTTTAAAATTTTTTTAGTTGTTGATGGACCTTTATTGGATTTATTTATTTACTATGTGGTGCTGAGCATCGGACCCAGTGCCTCACACATGCTAGGCAAGCGCTCTGCCACTGAGCTACAACCTCAGTCCCCAACACTTTGTTTACTTAATATATATCCTAATACTAATTTAGGTTGTCCCTTCACAAGATAAAGCAATCTCTTGTGTTTACTGGTTCGCTAAATTTCTTTGTCCATTTTCTCTTAAACTTTGTTGCCTATTTTTTTCCTGTTCATTTTTTACTGTTACCTCTTTCTTATCCATCATTTGCAATCAGTAAGACCAGGAATACAGGATCTTTTCTGCATTCCATGTTGCACTCCCCTCCCCACCTATGAGCCAGGCTTGGCTCTAACTGCTGAGAATACAGCAATGAACAAGACAGCGAAGCTTCCTATTCCCGAACTTTATTTAACATCTCTGAAGAAAATGAAGAAAAGGAAACATGATTTGGGATAGAAAATAGTTGAATGAATTTCCACCCTTGAGTGCAGAGATGGCTAATGGAATTCATATGAATACTGTTCTGTTTTGATCCATTTTGAGAATCTCTGGGGAAAATCTGCTCTGTTCTCCAAGTGCCATGGAAGGACCTGCCAAAGGCTTAGTGAAGGTGGAAGCAGGAACGTCTGACAACCTGGCCCTTCCTTGCAAGGAAGCCACACCCCCCCAGGTTCCTGGGAGCTGGTTAAAGCCCTATTTTAGGGAGCAAAGGAAGGAAGTTTCATGGAAGAACAGCTCCAGCACCCAGCATCGAGCTTCCGAGGTAGTATAGAGGGCACCATAGGAGCACCCTCCAACCCCCTTGCACAAGCCCTAGGGACAGAAAGGGCAATATCTGATTGGGTATATTTGGTTCTAGTGCCTGACTATACTTGGCACACACTGTATTTACTTTTATTGGTACCGGGGGTTGAACCCAGGGGTGCTTAACCACTGAGCCACATTCCCAGCCCCCCCTCCTTTTTAAAATATTTTATTTAGAGACAGAGTCTCACTCAGTTGCCTAGGTTCTCACTAAAATGATGAGGCTGGCTTTCAACTTGAGATCCTCCTGCCTCAGCATGCACCACCATGCCCGGCTTGGCACATATTTTATATAGGTAGCCTCATCCTTGTACAGGATGAATAGGACATTTACCTTCTTCAGATTAAAGCCTTATTGCTCAGCCTACCCTTTACCATTAAAACAAATGATACCTTGATCTCCATCTGTCTAATCCCTGGATCTGTCTGCTTTTTTTCCTCTCTCTCCCTGTTCCCTCCCACCTTCTAAATTAGTTTCAAACTCGGAAGTGAAAAGGGTGATATTTACCAACCCCTTAACATATACTTTCCAGTATATTGGTTTATATCTGAGTACAGATATAAACATATAAATATCTGGTTTTGAGAATAATGAATAAATGTTTCTTTTTCCTTTTTGTAATATGGGGAATCCAAATTTAGAGTCTCCCCATGTTAGTGAAGCGCTCTATCTCTGAGCTACACCCCAGGTCTATTTTGTTATTTGTAAAAGATTACTTGTTGATGACAAACAAATGTGTTTTTTTTCTCTTTTTCTTTTTCTGCGTGCTGGGAATTGAACCTAGGTTTTCATGCATGCTAAACACATACTCTACCACTGACCTACACTTCAGCTCCTAGATTTGTACTGAATTTGCATTTGGCCAAATGACTAGTCTCTTAGAGACTGTTGCAATTTTCAGTTGATAATTGGGTATCCCATATAAAAAGGAGTATCTATCTGTTAGCCAGGCATGGTGGCACCCATCTGTAATTCCAACAACTTAGGAGGCTGAGGCAGGAGGATTGCAAGTTCAAGGTCAGCCTCAGCAAGTTAGCAAAATAAAAAGGCCTGGGATGTAGCTTGGTGGTAAAGTACCCCTGGAGTCAATCTCCTGTATCCCCCAAATTAACTTCATTTTTCACTCCCCCCTCCAAATTCCTGGCTTAATAAGGACTTGGAAAAAAAAAGGTAGAAAATACCAATCTGCTAACAAAAATAACCCACAGTCTCAACTTTTGAAAACAAATATTAAGACGATTATACTGATTATTCTTCTAGAGGATTCATTTGACATTCCAACTCTCATTCACAAAACTACATTGTGTTGAACAGCCCTGCATAGGACTCTCAGCTGAGGTATAACACACATACCTCTAACTCAAAGTGGCTTTCAGATGCCACAAATAAACGAGATTGCCTTTGCAGTCAAGAGAAGCTACTACTGAAATCACATATGAATGGAAAGAACTGTACTCCCTGCTTAACAAGAGATGATTTTGGCGACAGATGATAAAAACCATACATCCTTTTTATTTAGCCATAAAGAGACATAAAAGTTAAAAGCAAAATTTACAGGGCAAACTACTAGGAGCATCAAAGGAAGTAAAAAATGGGACCAGACGCAGGGCAATATGAATTAATGAACACAGGAAGGACAAAGATCGGGAGAACAGTGAGCCGAAGACACCAGGGGAGAGGATCTGGTGAAATTCTGACCTTCGACAAGTGCCTAGGAAAAGAAATAATGGGGTAAGATTTTTAAAGTCCACTATGTGCTGAAGAGTCATCCTCTTATTAAAGTCAGGCGTGGTGGCACACAGCCATAATCCCAGCATCTCAGGAAGCTGAGGCAGGAGGATCACGAGTTCAAAGCCAGCCTCAGCAACTTAGCGAGAGCAAGAACCTGTCTCTAAATAAAACACAAAAAAGGGCAGGGGATATGGCTCAGTGGTTAAGCACCCCTGGGTTCAATCCCTGGAACCAAAAAAAAAAAAAAAAAAAAAGCACTCCTTCTTCAACATCCTTAATCAATTCCAGCTGGTCATCCCCCATCTTCATTATCCTCATCAGCCAGTGGGTCCCCTCCCCAGCAGAGTCATCTGCCCCGGCTCGGACTCCATCTTCACATCAGCCTCACCTTTCTTCAGGGAGCTGCCATTCTTCGTTTGCTTGTTTGCCCCTTTTCAGTTTTTTTCAGGCTTTCCAGAGAAGAATGCACTTTGTGTTTTATTTGGGTCAGCTCCTTCTTAATGGCCTGAAGGTCAGCTCCTTTCTCTTTCCACACTTGGAAGAAGATCCCCACTGTCCACTCTTAGAATTGAAGCTACTTTTGCTCCTTCAGGCAAGAATTTCAGCTACAATTTCCAGAATCATGTTAAATAATAGTGATTTCACTGTGGGTTTTTTTTTTTTTTTTTTTTTTGGTGTGGGGGGGTATGTAACCAGGGATTGAACTCAGGGGTACTCAACCACTGAGCCACACCCCCAGCCCTATTTTGTATTTTATTTAGAGACAGGATTTCACTGAATTGCTTAATGCCTTGCTTTTGCTGAGGCTGGCTTTGAACTTGAGATCCTTCTGTCTCAGCCTCCCAAGCCACTGGGATTACAGGCATGAGCCCGGCTATGCCCAGCTCACTGTTTTAATGCAGGACTTCTTTATTTTAGTGAGTACACAATATCATTTTTAAGTTTAATGTTGAATGGGTTTGAGTTTTAAAAAAAATCAAAAAAGGATGCTAATTTGTAACTAGTGTCATTTTTGCCTCTACTGACAAAATTGTATAATTCCTGACTTCTTTGATGAATTGTATGAGGTTAAGCCATCCACACAATTTTTGGAATACATCCTTGTTTGTGGTACATTACCCTTTAATGAAGTGTTAGATTTAATTTGCCAGTATTCTAAATTGGGCTTTTAAATCAACACTTCTTAAGTTGTGTATTTTTCTTTCCTGCACAGCCAGCCAGCATTTGGGAACGAGGTTATATCAACTTTGGGACACTCACAGGATGTTATCCATCAGTTCCTTGGCTCTATGATGATCTAGAAAGCATTATGGACTCTATTTCCTCAATATTTTTCAAAATTTCCCCTCAAAACCATTTCATACAATTTTGGGATATATTTTTTTAACTACCTTTCAATTGTTCTTAATAGTAACTAGTCATTCTAATGGTTGTTGAACAAATGTCAGTCATTTATTTCATACCATAGAATGAAACAGGGTACCTCTTATAAATATTGAAATATTTTCTGGTGCTGGGGTTGTGGCTTGGTGGTAGAGCCCTCGCCTAACACAGGTGAGGCACTGGGTTTGATCCTCAGCACCACATAGAGATAAATAAATAAAGGTATTATGTTCATCTATAACTAAAAAATATCTTCTTAAAAATTTCCCTTTGCAATGATCATATCTGTAATTACTTACATGCATTTTCTTTCTTTTTCCTTTTTTTTTTTTTTTTTTTGGTTTGTTTGTTTTTGGTGCTGGGGACTGAACCGGGGGCACCTAACCACTTCTTATTTTTTATTTTGAAACAAGGTCTCAATAAGTTGCTGAGGCTGGCCTTGAACTTGGGATCCCAAGTTGCTGTGATTATAGGTATGCACCACTGCACTTGATTCCAAGTATGCATTTTCTTAAATAGTAACCCTCCCCGCTGAAAGGTAAGCTCCTTAGAGTCAGACCTTATCTATTTGATGCCTTGCTCTATATCCCTAGTACCAGGTCCTCAATGTGTATTCAAGAAATAGTTGTGGGGGCTGGTGGGTAGCTCAGTGGTAGAGTGCTTGTCTAGCATGCAGGAGGGAGGAGAGAAGGAGATAGGAAATAGTGAAGAGCTATGAATAAATGACATTAAAGCCTCTTTTTTGTGCTTTCTTATCTACTGACCTTTTCTTTTTCTTATCTAGATTAGTCAAAATTTTGTTTCTTCTATTCTTTTAACATTGAATCCTAAATTACTTTATCAATTATATATTCTTTCATTTTAAATCTATTAGTTTTAAAGTGGGATCAGAAGAAAATTAATACTCTTAAATCATTTCCTAAATAATGAGTAAAATAAATGAAGCTATTGGCCTAAAATTAAAATAAAACAACAACTAGACCAACGTGGTGGTGCACAGCTGTAACCCCAGCTACTTGGAAGGCTGAGGCAGGAAGATCTAGTTCTAGGCCAGCTTGGGCAATTAGGGAGATCCTGTCGCCCAAAAAAAAAAAAAAAAAGGGAAAGAAAAGAAAAAAGAACAACTAAACAAGCCCTGTCAACTATTTTAGTTTTGTCTCAAGTAAGGAACATAAAATATTTCTCTTTTTCCTTTTTTCTTTTTCTGGGGTGCTGGGGACTAAATCCAGAGCTTTAAGCATGGCTAGGCGCTTGCTGTACTTCTGAGAACACCACCAGCCCAACATGAAACTTTTTCACTCAGTCTAAATTGTGTCTTAAGTCAGTGGGAGACCTATTCCACTGAAATTTATCATCAGAACAGATCTGTCTTTGCTTTTATCTCGTTTTTTATTTTATCTTGGTGGGGAGCATCAAAGATTAAACCCAAGGGCACTTAACCACTGAGCCATATCCCCAGCCCTTTCTGTTTTTAGAGATAGGGTCTCCCTGAGTTGCTTAGTGCCTCATCGTTGCTAAGGCTGGCTTTAAACTCGAGATCCTCCTGCCTCGGTCTCCTAAGTCCCTGGAATTATAGGCATGCACGACTGCACCCAGCTTCTGATTGTTTCCTTACACCTGTTCACTACCTTCTCCAGTCACCTTATATTCCTTACCCTCTTCATCAACTTCCTTTACTTCTCTCAACTTCTTATCTGATTTTTTGGAGGAAGATTTTTACAAAGAATATGTCTTCTTGATATTTGAGGGGGAAAAAATACATACTACCTTTAAAATTTACTTCCTTATAGTGGCACACACCTGTAATCCCAGCAAGTCAGGAAACTGAGGTAGGAAGATCGCAAGTTAGAGCCCAACCTGGGCAACTTAGCAAGACCTCGTCTCAAAATCAAAAATAAAAAGAGCTAGGGATGTAGCTTAGTGTTAGAACACCCTTTGGTTCAATCCCCAGTACTACAATCATTAAATAAACAAATAATTTTTTAAAAATAAAAAAGAATTCACTTCTTTACTGGCCATGATGGCACATGCCAGTAATCCTAGAAACTTGGGAGGCTGAGGTAAGAGAATCACAAATTCAAGGCCGGCCTAGGCAACTTAGCAAGACCTTGTGTAAACACTTAAAAAAGAAAAGGTGGGTGGGGCATGCTGGAGATGTGGCTCAGTGGTAGAGCACTTGCTGAGCATGCCCAAGACCCTAGGTTCAATCCCCAGTGCAGAAACAAACAAAAACCTTCCTTTCTTTTTTAATATTTATTTTTTAGTTGTAGTTGAACACAATACCTTTATTTCACTTATTTATTTTTATGTGGTGCTGAGGGTCGAACCCAGTGCCTCTCACATGCCAGGCGAGCGCACTACCACCTGAGCCACATCCTCAGCCCCACCTTCCTTTTTTAACAGCAGTATTCAAAAAAAGAAATGACAGGACCTGAACCATACCCAGGACAATGAGACTTAAAGGTAAAGGAACAGATTGAGAGCAATTGAGAAGACAGTAATAAACGGAAAAGTGGAATAAATTCAGACAGCCACCTTAAAGGCTCCCAAGCAGTTGTCACTGAGTAGTTAGGTAGCCCACAAAAAGGAACTCTGTGGCTCTCCTCCCACATGGCAAGAACTGAATGAACACAATCCTTCAAAAACTACCTCACATCCATCACTGGATAGGAAAGGAACAGCATCACTTTCATCCCACGGATTAGAAAATAAGTTCAGCACAATCACCCCATCTTCCAGGACTGGAATTCTAGTCTTTGGGATCCAGGAACTTCTTTTTTTTTTTTTTTTTTTTTTTTTAAGGGGGGGGGGAGAGAGAGAGAGAGAGAGAGAGAGAGAGAATTTTAATATTTATTTTTTAGTTATCTGCGGACACAACATCTTTGTTTGTATGTGGTGCTGAGGATCGAACCCAGGTAGCACGCATGCCAGGCGAGTGCGCTACCACTTGAGCCACATCCCCAGCCCCCAGGAACTTCTTGAGCATCCACTAAGCCTCTGGGACAGGGGCAGGCTTGTGGGAAAACAGAGACAAGACTTTGACCCTCTCCACAAGCTGATCATCAAGCTGGTGCAACAAAAAGAACACATGGGATGGGGCTAGAGATGTGGCTCAAGCGGTAGCGCGCTCACCTGGCATGCGTGCGGCCCGGGTTCGATCCTCAGCACCACATACAAACAAAGATGTTGTGTCCGCTGAAAACCTAAAAAATAAATATTAAAAAAAAATATTCTCTCTCTCTCTCTCTCCCCCCCCCCTCTATCTTAAAAAAAAAAAAAAAAAAAAAAAAAAAGAACACATGGGACAGAACGGAAGATAAGAGCAGGCTAGCCAGGTCGGAGTGGTGCCCGCCTGAGTTCCCAGAGGCTCAGGATCAGCCCCAGAAATTTATCAAGGCCCTAAGCAACTCAGCGAGACCCTGTCTATCAATAAAATACAAAAAAGAGCAGGCAATTTGGCACTAAATGGTACAGAAAAGAGAATAGATCCTCAGGGATCAGGGAATAAGATCCTGGGTGGGCAATGGGCCACCACCCTGCCTCATACCTGGAACAACCCTGGTTCATGCTAGTTATCTTGGCATAATTATTAATGATGGGGCTGGGAATGTCTGGATGATAAATCATCTGGTCACTGTAGCAATGCCCCACATTTGAATCACACTTCACTGTTTTCACACTATCCTGTGATTTTTCACAGGCCCATTGTACAGCAGTGATTGAGGAACTTTTTGGTTACAGGCCAAATAGTTGATGGAAACTATAACCGCCCCTCCCCCAAATAACAAATAACAAGCATACAAATTCTTGCACACAATTTTGATAAGTTCACATCCTTTGACAGAGCAATTCCACTTCCAGGAATTTATCCTACAGATATACAAGTGCAAATTAAAGACAGGTACAAGGATATTTGTGGTGGCATTGTTTAAAATAGGAAACCCTAAGAGAAACAAGCCAGGCAACCAGTGAAATCAACTGGGGAAGGCAGGTGGAGTGTAGACAGCACTTGCTCCAGGATTAGCTTCCCCTTAAAAGGTGTAGGAGCCTTCCTGACCCCCACCCCACGTGCCCCCCAACACAGTAAGTTCCCAGGGGAGGAAGAAACACGAGCAAGCACGAGGAAGGAGGCTAAATAATGAATTGTAAGTATGTGTTTTCTTTGGCTGGGGCAGTCTGGCCAAGCTCTGGGGGCTGCTGGGCAAACATTTTTCATATTTTAGTAGCTGGCCTTTGCCCAAGGTAGTCAGAAGTTAAGTAAGCTTGAATGAGCTGTGCCCATCCTCTCCCCTCCTCTCCTCAGCCCCAGAATTCTTAATGAGGTTGGAAGGCAGCGGCCTCCAGCAAACCTGTCCTGCTGCCTTAAATAGCACTCACTCTTCACTATTTTAATGAATGCAAATGATTCAGCAACAAAACACTTAGCCTGGAGTGAAATCCGTCTTTGTGTGGCGGGTTTCGTCGCCAGCTTACAGCCTGGTGGAGTAGGGCCCTACAGGACAGGCGGGCATCTCAGCAGAGCCTCAGGTGCCCAGGCTAGCCCAGGCAGCCTCTAGCACATCCAGGGCAGCAGAAGGCAGGAAGTACATGGTACAAGGGAAGACCCCCACCTCTGCTGCCCCCACTCTACCCACAAGCCCAGCGACCAGGTGCAGACCCTCACATCTCAACCTCTTTATGACTCTGGCTCCAGGGCAGAGGAAAAGTGTGAGCAGGAAAAACAAAAGGTGTTTCTTTGATCTAAGAAAGGGGTTGGTCTCAGGGCACCTCAAAGGCCTGTCAGGTCACCACACATCCTGCATTCAAGGGCACTTCACAAGAGACACGCCCACCCCCACCCCCACTTCACCTGATGCCAGGTACCTAAGGGACTCAACAACCAAAAACCTGAAAAGGCCACTTGGATCCTCACCCTCCTTCACCAACTTCATGGAGGCAACAACAGAGACAGTGTAAATAACCCAATTCACACCCTGTTTTCAAAGTTCTCTTTTGGCAGCAAAAACTGAAAGCAATTTGTCAGGAGTCTGAGAGCAACTTTTAACTAATTTATTTCCAACCTGGGGCTCAGGGGATTTGTTGCCCTGTTGGCCTGATCAACATCTCTCTCCAGGACTGAGGAAGCAGCCCGGCCCAGAACAGGCCACTGTTAATTCAGAAGCTGCCACCTCCACCCATGAGGCAAACCCCTGGCAGGAGACCCATGGAGGTCTTTCCATACAAATTCTCTCTGGACTTGTCCTCCATGAGTGTAAATGTGAGTAAGGGGGAACTAGAGCAAAACTAGGCAACTGGTTAAACTCAGGACAGTGGAGAGCCCACAGCTATCTGACTGGTGCTCTTGGACATAAAGAGCTTCAAAGTAAGTCAGCTCTCTGTATCTGTATATTTGCATTCATGGATTCAACCCACCTTGGAGGAAAACATATATACATATTTTAATTTGCATCTGTACTGAACATGAACAGACTTTCTTATGATTACTTGAACAATACAGTATAATAACTATTTACATAGCATTTACATTGTACTAACCAGTGTAAGTACATCTAGAATGATTCAAAGTACATGGGGGATGTGCTAGGTTACATGAAATACCTATGCCACTTTACTTTTACTTTTTTTCCTGATTGGTCCATTTGTTTGTTTGCAGTGCTAGGGATTAAACCCAGGGTCTTGCACATGCTGGGCCAGTGCTCTGCCACGCAGGCATATATGCGGCCCCCTATGTCCTTTTATATAAGGGATTTGAGCATTCACAGATTTTGGTATCCAAGCGCAAGGTGGAGGTAGCGGTGTCCAGGAACCAACCCCCCACAGATATAAAGGTACCATATACTATTGAGGTGTCAAGGAACCAATCCTCCACAGATATAAAGGTACCATATACTGTTCACTTGGTTTGAAAGGAACCAGGGCCCCTTATGACCCTCACAGGAGAGAGAGGACAGGAAGATCAGACCCTTCTCAGAAAGAAAAATATTTCACATTATGTTTTAGAGGGCCTCTAAAAATAAGTTGTATACCATTAAAAATGTTCTTACCAGTATATCATAGGTTTTCAGGAAGAGTGTTGAAATTTTAACACCTCCAAACTGTTCTTCCTGATTGTTCGAAGTACAACATGTATAATACCTTATTCTTCTTCAAAACACTCTTAAAGGAGGCCAAAGGGACTAAAGAAGGGCATTCACTTCCTAGAGGGGCTGGGTCTCCTTAGGTGGGTGCCTAAGCTTACAGAAGTGAATCTGTAAGCTCATACAGTCACACAAAAGGGCATATCTTTCTCTTTTCACCTACCACCTAAGCCCCAACACCACAGTCAATCCATCCCACCATAAAATGAACCATAACTCAACCGAATTAAGAATTCCTAGGCCTTTGGGTTATTTGTGTCCTAAAGGGAGTAAGATACTACTTAGTAACTTGGGGATCACACAAAACAGAATGAATGGGACCAGTTGTCTCAACAAAGTTAGGATCAACCTCACACAACTATGCTACCTGGGAAAGAAAATGCTACCATCTCCTGTCTATCCCCTGCCTGTCCCCTCAGGTCCCCAGATCCTAAACTCCTGACACGTACCATGTGGCCTGTGTACCCCCTCTTTAGCCTTCCATGTACCTCTGTCTTGGTAATTACTCTCTTCTAGTTGTGTCCTGATTCACCTACAGACAATCCATTCCTGGAATCAATCTCTAGTCTTCCAAAGGAACAGCTCAGCCTTTTAAAATGGAGACTCTGCCATCAAAGTCCTTAGAGACTGGATGTCTCTTGTCTTCGGTGGAGTTAAAGTGTCCCCCAACACACACACACACACACACACACACACACACAATGTTTAGCATAATGTCTTATGCCTAAGCATCATTTGTTATTTATGTGCCAGACTAAAAGGAAAATGGCTTCTATTGAAAGTTACTGGAGGCTGAGAAGCAAACCCAGTAAATGAACACCCCTTGCGCTGGGGATGTGGCTCAAGCGGGAGCGCACTCGCCTGGCATGCGTGCGGCCCGGGTTCGATCCTCAGCACCACATACAAAGATGTTGTGTCTGCGATAACTAAAAAAATAAATAAATATTTTTTTTAAATTTTTTTTTAATATTTATTTTTTAGTTCTCGGCGAACACAACATCTTTGTTGGTATGTGGTGCTGAGGATCGAACCCGGGCCGCACGCATGCCAGGAGAGCGCGCTACCGCTTGAGCCACATCCCCAGCCCAAAATAAATATTTTTAAAAAATGTATTTATTAAAAAAAATGAACACCCTTATAAAACATCTTTTATTGAGCATTCACTAGTTCACACGCTAAGTCCTTCATACATACTAGATTTCAAAGATGCCACTGATTTTAAGATGCACCACTATTTATGTGCACTAAGGAAAAACAGCACCAGTTAAACAAAGAGAATGCTATATAGTTGATCATAAACTATTTTCCAGTTTCAAAGATTTGAAAATGTGAAAGACCACTTAGCATTAAAGAAATACAATATCTTCCCTCTTAATTCTTAAAAAAAAAAAAAAAACAACTCTAACAAGATTGGTATTACTATATTCCAGCTTAGAATAAACTGAGGCTCAGCAAACTGTATAAGAGCTCTTAGTAAGGAAGTTGTGGAGCCAGAACAGATTTCTGATTTTGGAACTTCCCTATGAGCAAGGGGACAATATGGGCGGCGGGGGGGGGGGGGGGGGTAGTGCCAGGCCTCCAACAGACCCTCCTTGGTTAAACAGTCCCATCAAAGGCAAAAAAACCTTATGTGGCTGATTCCTAAAACCAGGATCTTTCTTCAGTTGCACCTTCACAGATCCTACTTCCAGAAACAACAACAAAAGGAAAACAGGTTTCCCTAGCTCCTTCCCTGCAAAACTGGCTGGAAGTGAGGGGGGACCTCTCAGCCAACTCGTTACATATAAAGCACTTTTAACAAGCTTTTCAAGTCCTGGAGTGGGAGAAGCCAGGGTTCATTGGAAACCTGATACTTTGGCAGCCAGGCGAGAGGGACTGAGCCCTTAGCATCAGCCTCTGGGGATAAACACCATCCCAAACCCCTTTGTGCGCCAGAGGAGATACTTCCTGGGAGGCAGGAGACGGCAATCCTTTTTATGACAGAGCCCACCTAACAACAACCCTCCACCGGAGACCAGGTCGGGGTCTTTGTACAACCCACCTAACCATAAACGCTCTATCTTTCCCTAAACCTGCTGAGGTCCCTCTCTCCACAAATACCTGTGACTGCCATAAATGCCCTGAAACAGCCCCGGTTTACTGCCCAGCCTGCCTGCTGCTAAATGAGGGCATTTGTTTCGAATTTGCAAATACCGAAAGCAGTGGAAACCTAAGTCCACCCCTAAAATGAAATGTTCTGCATTCCTCCTGGCCTGAAGCACCATGCTTCAAAAGCTGGAGAGGCCCAGGCTGTTTACTCACTGGTGAGGCTATTGGGAGAGGTATTTTCCTGCTCCCTGAGGAGGCTCCTTTGATCCCAGTCGGGTGGGAAGGGGTGGAGAGGGGTGCCACCCGTGCCCAGGCTACATTGGGCCCACGCTCTGGGTCACCAGTAGCAGCTGTGGGGGGCCTGGAAAAGGGAGTCTCGTGGGAAGGCCCAAGTAGAGACTCGCCTAAAATTGCAGCCTGGAGACAGAACAGGCCAGCTCAGCGGCCTCCATAGGCCCATCTTCAAAGGGCCCTGAGACAAAGGTAAAGAGGGTAAGGGAAGACTCCAGCAGCCGAGAAGCAGCCCACAGCACTCCAACTGTCTTACACAGCAATAAAGAGGCAAATACTGCCCAGTGTACCGAGCCAATCAGGATACTTCATCAAAATGGGTTACAGTGTTTACTAAATAATAAGTCTTTTGTTTTAAGGAGTTTTCAAAAAAAATTAAGGAGAGGTAAAGGGGGAGAGAAAGAAAAAGAAAGAGAAAAATCCTCCTCTAGGTACCCCCCTGCCTCCTGGAGTGAAGGAAGAGCCCAAAACCCAGGCCTCAAAAAGCTGCTGAGGTGGGCATTATTTCAACCGATCAGTTTAACAATTGGTTTAATTTTCTAAATTAACCAAACTGGTAGAATGATTTGCTCTTTATATCTGGAATTACAAGACCAACAACATTTCCTTGTTTTCCCCCTAAGACTGCAAGACAAGGTTTTCTTTGTTTATGATTTATTTTGTTTTTCAAGTGGCTAAGAATGAACTCTGGATCTCAAATGTCATCCTACCCCATCACCTCTCCTGAGAATCTGTTGGTCTGAAGGAGCCTTCTCGCTCTTTTCCCCACTGGAAAACAGCTCCACTTTGTTTCTGGTCTTATTTTTATACAAGAGTATCAGATCACCAGAGCTGTCTCTTTGCATCCTTCCATGATAGGAACCTGAGAACTTCAGACGCTGAAGAAAAACCTCAGTAGAATCCCCAAGAGAGGTCAATGACTCAGCCAAAGGGAGAAACACCTAGCACAATAAAACTTGCATCCCCTAGAATGTCAAAGGTTGTGATCTTGATTTTTTTCTGAACACCTGTGAGGTTTAAAAGACTTGACTCCAAAGTCCTCAGCCTACTTGATGTCAGGGCCTGGAGCACCATCACCACTACAGGAGTGACTGTTGCCACCTACGTGGTCTCCATCAGAGCAGGCCCCAGTATGCAACTCCCAAGAGGCAGCACTGGTCTGGAATGTGGCAGCAAACCTACAAGCTGAGGCCTGTAGCCTGTGACTTTCCAGAAGCACCAGGTGGAAGAGACTAAGGACTTAAGGCTTGATGAGAAGAACCCTCAAACCATGGTCATTCAGGAGGAGAGTTCTGGACCTCTAGACTACATACAGTCTGACCATGACTCTTAAAAACTTTTAAAATATGTACAGATCTTTAAATGAATTATTTGAAAATCTTAACTTTGCTTGAAATAAAAAAGTGGGAAGACCAGTATTTTTGAATATAGAGCCCAAAAGATCTCTCCATGTATACGTTATTGATTTATTCCTTGACTAGAAAGAGCAAGGAAGGTCATTCCACACTCTGACTTTGACAGGACTGTTCCTAAACCTACCCTCTTGATGGCAAAATCCTCTCTCCAGCACGTATCCTCACCCAAGGTACATGTGTGACATTTCACAGCCTCTAGTAATGACTGTATACCAGGACTTTAAGTGGACAGGACAGTAGAGACAGGCACTCTAGTTGTAACTCTATCACATACCAAATCTGCAGAGCTGAGTAGATCATAATTTTGTGCCTCAGTTTACATGTCAAACATCCCCCCCACACACACATACACACACAAAAACACCCTTGTCTTACCTACTGCTGAGCCTGTAGATAGGACCCAATGTCAGTGTGGGTGGAAAGCATTTTGTAAATTACAAAGCAGGGTGCAGTTGTCGGTTATTACAGGGGAGGCTCTTCCAAAGCACACAGTCCTCCCCAGCTTCAACTCTCCCTCTGGGTATTCTCCCTTCTGTGCACAAGAAAAGGGGACTAACTAGGGACACATGTAAGCCCTCTCTTACTTAGAGAAAAATCTATTATTTTTCTTCTCATGAGAGTATCCCAAACCTCTCCAAATTATTCCAACCTTTCCACTCCCCTTGGCATCCAGGGAATCACACCTTAACACCCACACCACCAGTTGATTAGGTCGAAAGGCACCTATGCCCACGCACTAGAGAATAAAATGCAGCCATCAGATTAAAGTCTTTCCCAAAAACCAAAGGCAAGGAGGAGAGCCTGTGAGGTACGGCAGAAATACAGCTGGAGGTGCCACACTGGGTTGGCTTCAAAGTTCACCACAGTAAAGTCCCTCCAGGGTCTTCCATCTTCAAGCTGAGACCCAGAGAGGATGGGACTTACCTATGGTTACACAAGAAGTTTGGAGGAAATGTGGAAACAGGGTTCCTGTCTCCCCACTCCAAGTCTGGGGTCTAGTACATCCTAGGCTTATTAGGAGGTATGGACATCACCAGGATCCCCTAGAGCAAGAGCCCTTCGAGGCCTGGAACCCACCTTTGACACTAAGGTGATACCACTTCTCTTACATGGTTCCTCTATAGCAGGAAGTGTGCCCACACACTTTACCTAGGGGCCCAGGAGGATCCTGGGAGAGAGAACACTGGAGACAAGAAAGCCTGAAGCTCCACTATGAAATGTAAAATAAACTCTTGAGAGGCCCCTTTCCTTGAAGACTCAGCCAATCTTCTGCACCAATAATTACATGAAGCTAACAGCCTGCGTTTGCCAGGCAGCAAAATCCTCTGGTGGGAGAAAAATCCAGAAATAGGCCAAGATCTCAGCAGCCTCTGATAGGCAATGTGAAGTAGGTAGAGTATTGGAGCCCCAGCCTCCCAGGCTTCTCCTACTGTGTTATAGGCAGCAGTACTCCATCTTAGAAGCAAGGAGAACAGTAACCAAGAGGGTTCATTTAAAATATAACATTAGCTGGGAAGGGTGGTACATGCCTATAATCCCAGTAGCTGGGGAGGCTGAAGCAGAAAGGTCAAAAATTCAAGGCAACTTAGTGAACCCCTGTCTCAAAACTAAAAAGAGCTGGGTGTCAGCTGAGTGGTAAAGCACCCCTGGGTTCAATCCCCAGTACCAAAAACAAAATAACAATAACAAAAACCTAACATTAATATAAAGGTCACCAAAATCATCTTGATCTATCGGCTGAGAAATAAAAGACCACTAATTGCAAGTCCTCGTTCCAATGAGACAGCCCTGAGTAACTCCATAGGTTGTACACAGCTTAAGATGCCTGGCCAAAGTGTAACACTGAAATACTGCCTGAACTCCACTAGCCAAAGGCCTGGGCCCTGGTACAGAGTTGCATCCACCAGGAGAAAGGGGTACCTTTTTTCCTTCCTTCCTTTTGTCTGAGTGTGGGGGAGAGAAGAGGTTTGGGAGGATTGAACCTAGGGCCTTGTGCATGCTGAGGGTACCTATTTCTTTCTTTTTTGGTACCAGAGATTGAACCCAGGGGTAATTATCCACTGAGCTATATCACCAGCCCTTTCTTGAGACAGGGTCTCACTAAGTTACTTAGGGCCTCATTAAATTGCTGAGACTGGCTTTGAACTTGTGATCCTCCTGCATCAGCTTGCTGTATCGGTTGCTGGGATTATAGGTATGCACCACCATACCTGGTAAGGGGGACAGCTGTTTCTAACATACACTAAGGTACTGTGCTGAGACACCTTAACAATTTCAAAAACAAATATTCTCCTCCCTGCCTCACTTCCACCCCCTACTTCCTATGAATGGGACAAAAAAGAGCCAATGTCTCCTGGAGGAGACTCTATGCATGCTAGTCACTTCTAGGAAGAACCCTCCATCCCTGATCCCAAAGCACCTCCTCGGCAACCTCCCAATAGCAATGACAGAAGTTCCCACAAGTTACAGTCGCTGACTGGGGAAATCCTCACAGTCACAGGAGATGAGAGAAGCCCTTCCCACGGGTATGGTAATCATCTGGCTAGACTGTAAGAAGCATATGCCCGCATGCCAGGGAAGATGGTAGCTCTGAACCAGTTATTGACCCCCCTTGGAAGAATCTGCTATTGAGCTGAAGGGAGGGATAGTTCCCCCCAGGAAATACCAAGTGACTGTGCCCACATTTCTAAGCTGCAGTTGGAATACTGAGAGACATTTAAAAAGTCTGTGCTTCTGGTCTGGGGGGTGTAGTTTAGTAGTACAGTACTTGTCTAGCATGTGCATGGCCCTGGGTTCAATCTCCAGCTCTACCAAAACAAAATAAAACAAACAAACAAAAAAGAAATCTGTGCTTTTGAATGAGGAAACTATCTTAAAGTTGTCTGATCAAGTGACTCTGTTGAGCTCTCACAAACCATTCCAAAGACTGAAGGCTGGAAAGAAAGACAAACACCTTGAGGGTGACAAAGGGTCAGAGCAGTCTCTGGGAAGAGATAGCAAGATTAGGCAGAGGGGCCGTCTCCAGGGGTCAACACTGTCCACAACTGGAGATTCATCACAAACTCATGGGGCAGGCAAGGCATGGATCAGCATCACTTGCAGAGTGCAAATGAGGACATGAAAAAAAGGTTAATTAACCAGCTCAGCACCATGTGCTATGCAGCAACAGAGCCAGGACCAGATATGGAAAACCAGGAATCACAGGCCGACAGATATCTTGTCTTACTTTATCACACAAGGGTGTTATGTGATACTGAAAAGAACCATCCAAGTTTTCAGACTCCTTCCAAAGCTTTCATATTATTCCGAAACAGTGACCACTGCCTACTTTTACTTAGCAATATCTGCTCTTCTCTGAAGCCCTCACATCCCCATTTGCTCTTGAGACTTAAGTGCCCACACATTCTGGAATGTTCTATTCTACTTAGCACTTATCAAATGGTAAGTCTTTCATTAATGCTTTTCTGATTCACATCTCTCCATCTTGTCCTCTTCCTGGTTCCTGCCCCTCCTCACACAGCTTCACCCACAGAAGACACTCAAACACTTTGAATGGACTCCTCCTAAGCCCCTCAATAGTAACAGTACCCTCTATCCCATTACTCTACCTCAGACTGACAAAGTCTCTTGTTACCAGGTGGTTCTCAAACTTCAGGGAAGTTAAGACTCTCCTAAAGCCAGGCATGATGGTGCACGCCTGTAATCCCAGAAGCTCAGAGGCTAAGGCAGGGGGATCACAAGTTCAAAGCCAGCCTCAGCAACTTAGTGAGGCCCTAAGCAACTCAGAGAGACCCTGTCTCTAAAAAATTAATTAAGGGGGGGGGCTGGGGATGTGGCTCAGTGACTAAGTGCCCCCGAGTTCAATCCCCAGTACCAAAAATATAAAAAATAAAAAGAATCTTCTATGGCTCTATAAACGCAAATTCCTTTCAAAATTTGAACTCTATGACTAGTCTGGCTACTCAAAAAATGCAGGACAATATAATGTAATATAATATAGAATAATAAAATAAGAGACATTATCTGGTCCCTCCACCAATGATCCTGGTGGACAGGTCTTGCAGTAAGGACCAGGAAATTAAAACTTCAAACAGTACTTATAGCTATCTGCTCTCCCACTCTACTCCCCATCATACATTTTTGGGAAACACCTATCTACACCTTCCTCACCCATGACTCAGAATCCCTACTCCACAACTTCAGAGCTAGTTTTCAGAAGCTGCATGCACACTTAAACCAGCTCAGGGTCAAGCATCCAACAGGAGCTGGGTTCTGCAGGGCTCCTGAGAGACACCATTCCACTCGCCTGTGCATCATTCAAGGCACATCTCAGTTAATGTTCATAGGGAGATGAGAGCTTAGCAAGTAGCGCGTGCCTGTGTCAGCACTTCAAACAAAGTGTCCTCCTTGCCCAAATGCTGTTTGTGTAGCATCACTGGGAAGGAAATGGCCTAAGTGCAGAGAAGAAAAGAGGATGGAAAAAGTGACATACTACAGAGGGCTTCCTCAAACCACTGATTAGCTGTGGCAGCTCCCGCGCCAGCTCCACCAAAGCGCCAGGGGGCTCGGTAGGGCCGAATGTGCACTCCTGTGCACTTGGCAATGAACTCAGAGAACCGCAAGACAGGACACTAACCCAGCCACAATGGCAGAATCTCCACACACTCAGAAAAAAGAACCAAGCAGATGGGGGTCAGAGCAACCATGGAGGAGAGGGGCGGGCAGCAGCTCCAGGGCAAACAAGGGCCAGTGCCAGCAAACAAGCAGAAGCCAAGGCCTGTAACCCACCACGTGGCTCTGGCCAGGGGCAGTGGCTAGGCACAGCAGTAGAGAGGCATGCTATTGAGGTTAGGGAGAGCAGAGAAAGGCTGAGGGACCACAGGCCAAGGACAGCTAACCCTGCTTAATGATCCTTTCTTCCATCAGGAAAAAAAAACCAATGATTGAATCCCTGGCTCCAAACTGCTCTTGGCTCAAATATGAGAATCTGAACCAGCCAGCGTCCATCCCAGATGAGTCTCACAGAAGCTGTGCTGGCTTAAACACAAATAGCACAAACCACCTCACTCTCAAATATGAAACACTCCAAACACAACTGTCGAAGCTCTATGGAGATATGCCCCCCTTTTATGAATCAGACATGTTCCTGAAAAGTCACCCTTGGACCAAATTTCTTTCCTTTTCCTTTTTTTTTTTTTTTTGTTTAGAGGACTGAACCCAGAGCCAGTTCATCATAAGTTATATCCTCAATCATTTTTATTTTCAAGTTTTATTTTAAGATAAGGTCTTGCTAAGTTGCTGAAGATCTCACTAAATTGCTGAAATTGGTCTTGAACTTGCAAGCCTCCTTAGTCTCTTCAGTTGCTGAGACTAAAGGCATGTACGACCATGCTTGGCTCCTTCAACTAAATTTCTGCTTAACAAATCCAATTTCTTCAATGGCGTTAGCTCTAAAAGAGATGTATGCTCCTTAAAGAAAAGCATAGGTTCTGAGAGGAACTAAACATCACATTTCATGTGACAAAGCTCACAAAGTCACACTTCTAATGGGCAAGTTTCCTGACAAAAATCTAATTCAAATTCAGCCCAAAGTGAGGTAATTTTAATTTTTTTTATTTTTTTTTAAGAGAGAGAGAGAGAGAGAATTTTTAATATTTATTTCTTAGTTCTCGGCGGACACAACATCTTTGTTGGTATGTGGTGCTGAGGATCGAACCCGGGCCGCACGCATGCCAGGCGAGCGCGCTACCACTTGAGCCACATCCCCAGCCCGTGAGGTAATTTTTAAACATACACTTTATACCAGTGTTCACATGAACTGTTATTTATTTATTTAAGTACTGGGAACTGAACCCAGGGAGGGGTACTTTACCACTGAGCTACATCACCAGTCCTTTTTAATTTTCTACTTGGTCTTGCTAAGTTGCTTAGGACCTCACTAAATTGCTGAGGCTGGCCTCGAACTTGCCATTCTCCTGCCTCAGTCTCCAGAGTAGCTGGAATTACAGGCCTATACCACCCTAACCAGCAGGAACTAAGTTATTTAAAGCAAATCTTCAAATATCATACAAGGTCTCAGTCCTAATTTACACAGCTGCAAAAGAAAAGCCCCGTATGGCAAGTTTCTGTATAAGGAGGGACGCCTAGACCAGGATTTCTGGAACTTTAGGATGAAATCATCTGAGGACCTTATTAAAAAGCAGATTGTGATTCTGATTCATGCCCTCAGGGAACGCTGATGTTGCTTGCTTTGGCCTTAATTTCGAGTAGCAAAGTGATAGAAAACCTAGGTCCAGCCAGGCGCAGTGGTGCACCCCAGTAATTCCAGCAGCTCTGGAGGCTGAAGCAGGAGGATCACAAGTTCAAAGCTAGCCTCAGCAAAAGCGAGGTGCTAAGCAACTCAGTGAAACCCTGTCTCTAAATAAAATATAAAATAGGGCTGGGGATGTGGCTCAATGGTCAAGTGCCCCGAGTTCAATCCACGGTACCCTCCCCCTCCCCCCAAAAAAAACCCCACAAAAACAATAAAACCTAGGCCTGATATAGTTCATTGCAGAAGGAACCTCAGTATCAGCTTTTAAGCTACCACCCTCCAAAGCAAGTCAGCTTCACACACAGAGGTGGCTGTCCATGCCCAGAACTCTTGGAGAAAGGCAGAAACTCTGCCACATCAAAATTCAGAAAAGATCCACAAAAAAAGACCACACACCAACAGGGAAGGAGTATGATCTCTTGATTCTGTTATACAGAAATGACCACCAGGCAACCCCACCCCAAAGAAGCTGGACAGGGCACAAAGGATTCCAAGTGCCTAGGAGAGGCTTCACTTTGCCCTTGATTACTCTGCCCTATACACAAAAGGTTTAAGCCCTTTTTAAATGAACCTAGATAGGGCAGAGTACTGAACCTCTACAGAGGAAGGCCCTCAGTAAATTAAGGCCAAACTGGAACAAAAATATGGAAGGTGTCCTAAAAATAACAGATTTCCAAAACAATATCTACTTTATGGCAGGAGAGAAGATAGCTTCAGGAAGGAAGTGAAGGTGAACTGGGCAAAAGAGAGATGGGGAAAGGTAACACAACACACATAGGGGACTGCCCTTGAGGAAAGGAAGGTAGAAGAAAACTAAGTAGGTATCAGGAGCTGACATTTAGGCAGGCTGGCTATAAAGGAGCGTTCCAGTAGGTGGAAAACGTATATTGTGGGGATGATGATGAAGCTGAACAGGTATTCCTGCAAAGCACAGGAGCAGAAAGACCTGGAAAGGGGTCTTTATACATCACTCTACTCAGCTCCAAGAAGCAAGCACCTTTACAGAGGAGGCAAACTGAGAAGTTAAGAAATTAGCCCAGGGCTGGGGTTGTGGTGGGTGGTCAATGGCAGAGCACTTGCCTCGCACATGTGAGGCACTGGGTTTGATCCTCAGCAGCACATAAAAATAAATAAGTAAAATAAAGGTATCATGTCCACCTACAACTAAAAGAATATAAAAAAAAAAGAACAAAAGAAAAGAAATGAAATTAGCCCAGGGCCTGTCAATGAATTTGAGTTGGTTATGCCAAATACTTCACCTCCAGAGCCTAAATACTGACCACCACTTATTGCTGTTCTAAATACTAGAAGTCTAACTATATCCTCTAGAAGTGATCTGAAGCACATCCTTTCCCTCCCATCACACTTTCCACAACTGATAAAAGCAAATCCCAGGCTTGAATTACAGGCTAGAAAAAGTTGGGGAATCTACAGTACAACCTATCCCAAAAAGTGACAACTTAGTTTCCCCAAACAAGAGCCTGGAGGAAAGAATCCAGAGATGGGAATGTGAATAGGGATGGGTGGTGACCACAACTGATTATTCAAGTGACTGGTGTTAAGAATCCCAGGTTTGGGGCTGGGTTGTGGCTCAGTGTTAGAGCACTGGCCTAGCACGGAGAGGCCCTGGGTTCAGTCCACAGACCACATAAAAATAAATAAATAAAATAAAGGTATTGTGTTCAACTACAACTAAAAACTAAATATTAAAAAAAAAAAAAAAATCCCAGGTTTCAAACCTCAAGCCTCCCTGTCCTCCTCCACCATATTTATCACACCAGGGATCTCAGAGTTTGGAAAGTAACTCAGTCATTTACAACATAATTACCCAAACTTCAAAATGGTCTAATCTACAAACCTAGCCAGCCTAGGTTCCTAACTCTGGCCTTATTAACAGTGGGGTCTCACTACAACTCTAGTTAATGACACAGTTAAACAATGAGATGGAAAAATCTACTGTGATCTATTAAAGAATCCGTTGCCCCCTGAAGTCATGTGTCTGGGGTGGATAGAGTTAGGGGATTTCACTACAAGACAACAGGCGCCTCAGCTTCGACTGAAATTGTTTACAGCACATAGATAGGTTCCACACCAAGGCACACTTGGTGGAACTGATTTAAAGCTCTCATTAAAATGTTCTTTTGTTGAGCACAAGACATCCCCCCCCCCAGGAGATTCCAGACCTCCAGTCCCAAGCCCTCAGCCTGCCCTAACTCTCCCTCACCACTGTCTCCCCCTCCCCTGCTAAACACCCATCACTAGATTAACATCAATTAACATCAGAGTCATCTTCTCACAGAAGGAATTTAGCATTTGTTGAACAAGAGACCAGTCTCCACCAGAATCCCCCTAACTTCAGAAACTCTAAACAGCCACAGCAAATGAAGCTGTTTCAGTAGAGTCGAACACCAAAACCCAACCAGACAACCCAGAAGGCCTGTGAGCTCAGGCTGCTCTCCCATATGGCTGGGCCCCCTGATCCTGGCTGTGCAAAGGAAAGGAAAGGAAAAAAAAAAAACTTCCATACTTCCTCTGGGAGCAGATGTGGATTCTGCCATGAGCAATAACCACCACACACATCATAAGATGCACCAGGCAGCTCCAGAAACACCTCTTGCAAAGCCCCAGAGCTTCTTCCTTTCAGGGTTACATTAACCTCTCCTTTTACAATTAAGGGTGAGGGAGATGTTGATTCCATCAGCCCCCAAATCCTTCAACAGCTGGCAGGCCAGGAAAACGTCAGAAAACACAATTCCCTACCCCTGTTTTCCCCACTTCCACTTTTCAAACAAGGGAAAAAGTGACAAACTAGGATATATTCCCTAGGCAGAAGAGGAAGCTGCTTGAGGACCACGACCAAAGATTTTGTATTTAGATAAATGAAGGGACATCTTTTCCTTAATAGTCCAGGGTGTTTGGCATGCACTTTGGGTAGGTTGGTGATTTCCTGTAAAGCACTTCCACACTTCAGAGGTGACTCTCAGGTGTGACTGAGCCAGGAAATAAAAGCTGCAGGGGGGGGGGGGTCCGTCTGCCTTGAGATGCGGGCCACACCCTCATCAAAACGCTGAGGCCCTCCAAGAAAAGCCGGAATAAGCTCTTTTTGCCTTTTTATCTTTAGAAAGTTAGATTGTCTTTCCTCTGTGAGGACGGACAGAATGGAAATCCAGGAAGACGCAGAACAAACCCCGTCCGCACCTTGGCAGGCCGGCCATGCCCGATTTTGGCAGCGGCCTTCACACATTAGTCACCGCGACAGCCTGGGACCCTCTGCTCCCCGGATTCAACTCTGGCACGGAATGAGCTCAGGACTTAGGCCAGAAGCTAGAGAGGATGGAGCGGCCCCTAATTCTTCCCTTCCTCCGCCTTCACCAACAGGGCCATCTGGGGTCCCTGCTTTGCTCGGTAACTTGCAGGAGGGCAGCCAGGAACGTCGGGCCGGCGGAGGCAACAAAGCTCCGCGCTTTGCGCGCCGCAGGTCAATCCGGATCCAGCCCCAGACCGGCCTCTCTCACCTGGACTGTGCCTGCGGGTCGTGGGGGGAATCCGTCTCCCCCACCGCCAACCACCTAACCGCACCCCTCACGGGGGGGCGGGGAGCAATTCGTTTATCCTCCGAAAAGAAAGCCCCCACCAGGAGCCGGTAACTCCTGGCAGTTGTCGAGCAAACTCTCAGGTCGGGCCGGGAAAACTCCGTGGAGGCTAAAAACGCAGGATGGGAGAGGGATCCCGACAGAGTCCGCGAGGGCTTCGCCAGCCTCCAGACCCCCCAGCTCCCTGAGCCCTTCCGCCCGGACCAAGCAGTCCCCGCAAGACTCCCCTTCGCTCCAGGGGTACTGCGCCCGCTCCAGCTCACCTCCCCGGGGCCCCCTCTTGCCCGCCGGACTCCCGCGCTTCCCTAGTCCCGCTCCCACAGCTCGCAGGGACTCACCGCCCAGGAGCGGCAGCAGCAGGACGCTTAGCAGAAGCAGCCGGCAGGGGCCGGCCGCGGATCCCCGCGCAGCTCCCATCACGACCGGCTTGAGGAAAGCGGGAGATGGGCGCACGGAGGGCGCGCAGACAACGCTCCGCGGCGGGCCCAGGAGGCCGACGCACTACAGCGCGGGCGCCGCTGCAGCAGCCGCAGCTGGAGCCGGAGCCCGAGCCCTAGGCGTCCGGAGCTGGAGCCGCGCGCGCCCGGTACCTCCAAGTCCACGCGCGCCGCCGTCGCCGCCAAGCCCCGCCTCACGACACCCCCTCCTTGTTGGCCGCCGCGCGGCGCCCCGCCCCCTCAACGCCCCTTCCCCGCGGTGGCAGGGAGGAGCTCTCAGTTGGGGGAGGGGTCTGAAGAGAGATGCGGGACGGAGAGAGGAAGTATCTGGGGAGTGTGAGGGACCAGGACGAGGTAGGATAGCGTACCTTGTACCCACACACCTGGTTTGCAAGCACGCAGGAGTACCAAAGTGACTCTTTTAATTCGTAGCCCCTTGGAAGAATAGTCAGTTATGTGTCTGCCTGGAAGCTCCGACCCTGTTTCCTCAGAATTCTCCAAGTGGTAAGGAAACAAAACACCAGAAATCTTGACTGAGATCTAGACCAGCAGGTTGTCCTTGGTGTCCCCAAGTAGGGTAAACTAGAGATACTCTGGAGCCCTAGGAAGATGTAGTGGGAGAAGCCGGAGGGGGGCGGGGCGGAGAGCAAGGCTGGGGTCTGGTTTGGCTTTGGACCAATCTGAACCGAAAGGCGAAACATGCTGGGCATTGAAAGCCAGGCTGAAGGTTGTTAGATTCATCCCAAGTCCATCTCCAGGCTGTTTGGGCCATGTCAGGGCATGGCCAAGTCTCCAGCTGTGGGGAGGCCCTGCTGTGCACAGCCCTTGTTCCAGGCATCCCCCTCCTACCCCCAGCGCCACCACCCCCACATTCTTTCTTTGTTGTGAAAGCAGCAAGGGGTGTAGGAGGCGGGTCAGGAGGAGTCAAACTTTAGAAGATGGGCCCCAGCTGCTGTTCAGGCCTCCAGGATAGACTGGGAGGGGATGGATAGTGCCTTGTCCCCCCCTTGGTTCTGGAGGGCCCCCCAGGCCTGCTTAGACCTCCCTTCCCCCCAAGCAGCTGGGAGGAGGAGGGGCAGCGACAGAGGGCCTCACAGGCAGAAGAAGTGGCGCCAGGACTCCAGGGTCCTGCCACATGGCCACCACATGTCCCTGACAACCCAGTCCACAACACCTTCTCCTTGAGTTGTAGGCCTCCTTCCCCATCCCCCAGATGCCTTCCTTCAGGCCCTGTGGGAGAGGATACAAACAAGGGAGAAGAGAGAAGAGATTCAAGAATCAACCAACACTATTCCTGGTACCCCATCCACCGTTGCCCCTCACCCTTCTGTGAAAGGCCCCAACAAAATCCTTGCTTCCTATCCCCTTCAATCAGGACTCAAGCAGCAGAAAGTTTACCTGATTCTTTTTTTTTAATTTAAGAAATGTGAAATACATGGACCTGAAGTGAGGCAGCAAAGGGAAGGGAACAAAAGAGGCCAGGGCAAGGCGACTGGCCAGCCCCAAACCCCTGACAGAAAAGTCAGCAGCAGACTACATCTCTGAGATGCATTCCTGCTTTATACCCACCTTGGGGGCCTCAGAGCCAGCTATTTTAGAGGACCCCAGGGTGGGGAGAGTGTATCCTGAGGGTCCTTCCTAAGGGGGATTCCTGAGGAGGGAGCTGAGACCCTACAGGCAGCAGCAATCTTCCGGTTAAACTGCTCCTCCTTCACTGTCCCACCTTGGGGTAGAGAAGAGGCTGGAGCAATAGGGAATGCCGTGTAGGCTGTGGAGGACCCAGCAGATCTAGGGGATGGGTTGAATGTCAGCTGCTTGAAGAGAGGTCCATGGTGCTGGCACTGAGGCCCCGAGAGACCTGAAAAAACAGACATTACCATCCCATCAACCCAGGGACCTCAGCTTTCCAAAGACTGTCTCCCAGAGTCCATCTAACCCAGGGCTGAAATCTATTTCTGGACTTAGGATCAGATCTATAAGCTCAACTCCAAGTTCTGAGACTTTGGTTAGGCCCTGCTAGGATCTTCCAGAAGGCTAGAATCTGATGCAGAAACTACCAGGAGAAAGCACAAGAATATTCACATATTCTTTGAATGAGCTGAACGTAAGTAGTCATCATCATCACTATTTTCTCAAATGGAGACTACTTAATACTTTTATTCTTTTTTAATATTTATTTTTTAGTTATAGGTGGGCACAATATCTTTATTTTATTATTTTATTTTTATGTGGTGCTGAGGATCAAACCTAGTGCCTCATGCATGCTAGGTGAGTGCTCTACCACTGAGCCACGGCCCCAGCCCGATATTTTTATTCTTTTTCTTTGTCTTGGACTATAAAGTCCCGAAGGTGAGTAATATGGTAGCTGCAGAAGAATAATTAAGTGTCTTCAATGGAGGTTAGTATCTCCATTCTTGAATTATTCAAAATTCCAAAGTAACAATTTAGAGAGCATCAATTCCTAGTTTCTTCTTTCTTGTATTTGGGGGGGTTTTGTTGTTGTTGTTGTTATTGTTGTTGTTTGGTTGTTTGGTACTGGGGATTGAACTGAGGGGCTCTTAACCACTGAGTCACACATAACGTAGCCCCCTTTTATTCTTTATTTTGAGAGAAGGTCTTAACAAGTTGCTTAGAGCCTTGCTAAGTTGCTGAGGCTCTAACTTGAGATCCTACTGCCTCAGCCTCCCAAGTCATTGGGGATACAGGTATGCACCACCACACCTGGCTCTTAGTCCCCTCTTGATTAATTTACTGGTTATTATGTCTAGCCTAAAAAATGCCCCTTGTTGGTTACTCCCAACCCCCCAACAAGCTATTGACAGATTCCTCAAGGACTCCAATTCCCTGGCCCATCTTCATCACAGGAGACTTTTCCCTCTTCCCTGCCTTTCATGGGCTTGCTTGATAATCCTTTTCTCACCCACCAATATGCTCACAGCACCACTCTTACCTGGAGAGGTGCTGCACTGGGTTGGTTCAAATAATTCAAAGAGGCTGCCCGCTTCATGTTGCTGCTACAATGGAAAATAAAATAAATAGGACCTCTTTTCTTTCTTCCAGGGGCCCTGAAGCTACAGGCCTCTTGGGCAGTATCACATTAAGTCAGATCACTGCTGCCTCACCATCCCCCATGCCACACCCACTCTTATCTGCATCAGGCATCAGTATTTCCTCAGGTAATTTCATCCCCCATTGAGGCACCCATCCTGCAAGAACTCCTTTGGTCACCATTTCCATTGACCTCTATGTGCCTCTCCAATACTCTTCTCCAGAGATCAGGGACCAAGAGGAGTTGCAGGCAAGGGCTTACTTGCCTGCTTTGCCATAACTCAACCTCATTGTGTACCTGGAAGGCCGAGGCTCAGTCCCCTGGAGCTTCCTCACCAAGAGTTCGCTGCTTCTACGAAGCACATCCCGGATCTTGCCCAGAGAGCCACTCCTCTGCAGGGTCCCACTGCCATCCTGACATAGAGGGATGGGCAATCAAAGCTAAAGGAATCCCACGCAGACTAGCTTCTGAGTAGACTCAGAGAGATTTATTCTGCATAAGTCCTCCCAAAGCCCAGTGATTGAAAACAAGATCACAGTCAAAAGTTGGCTTCCCGAGGTAGTCCTGGGGGATGGACTAATTGGAATGGGGACACATGTCCTCATTGTAGGTTGCCCTCCAGAACCTGGAAAAAGGCAGGCTCAGAGCCTCTCACACCACCAGCAGGAGAAGGCAGGAGAGATCAAGGAGAAATGATTAGACTTACCCCTGACCATTCAACAGCCACAGAAGCATCTTCACCTCCCTCAAATTTCACACTGTCCCCAGGTCCCTCCTGGGAGGTCCTTCTACCATCACCCTCCCCAAGCAGCTCTGCCACCTTGGTCTGGCTGATAGGATCAGTGCCCTGGAAGAAAAAGGAAGAAGCTTAATTTCTCAGGGTGAGCTCTAAATTTTTTCTCCACCATCAGGACTGTAAGGAAAACATTCTTGTATTTTTTCTCCTTGTGATATCCCAGTACACAACTACTAGGGCAATACTCACTTGTTCTATTTGTGATGCACTTTTTTTTTTTTTAATACTAGGGATTGAACCCAAGGGTACTTAACCACTGAGCCAAATCCCCAGCATTTTTTATATTTCATTTAGAGACAAGGTCTCATTAAGTTGCTTAGGGCCTTGTTAAGTTGCTGAGGCTGGCTTTGAACTCACAATCTTCCTGCCTCAGTTCCCCCCCACCAGCCACTGGGATTATAGGCATGTGCCACTGCACCTGGCTGCAATACACTCTTACATATAAATACGTCGATGTATTTTACATATATATGTGTGTATGTATATATACATATATATTTAATTTTATTATATTCTTTTTAGGCAGCATTCCTTGCATGAACATCTCTCTCTCTGGGTAAAACTGGTAAAAACTACAGTCTGAGAGCCTTGCTTGCTGGTAGCAATGTCACACACCTGTAATCCCAGCAACCCAGGAGGCTGAGGCAGGAGGATCACAAGTTCAAAGTCAACCTAAGTAACTTAGTGAGGTCCTAAGCAACTTAGGAAAACCCTGTCTCATCTTGGGATGTAGCTCAGTGTTTAAGCACCCCTGGGTTCAATTCCCAGTATAAAACAAAAACAAAAACAAGCTACACACCTATAATCCCATCAGTTTGGGAGGCTGAAGCAGGAGGATCACAAGTTCAAAGCCAGCCTCAGTAATTTAGCAATACCCTGTCTCAAAGTAAAATATAAAAATGGGCTGGGAATGTGGCTCAGTAGTTAAGTGCCCCTGGGTTCAATCCCTGGTAACAAAAAACAAAACAAAAGTAAATCAAGTCTGAGAGCCTTTTTTATTTAAAAAGCCATAGGTTGCTTATTGGTTAATCAATGATCCTAAAATATATGTCTGAATTTTTTTTTAATCCTAGAAAGCTATACATCCATCTGGTACCCTGAAAGTTATATAGATAGTTGTATCACAATATCCTTAACCTCCAAGTGTGGTGGCTGGGTGTAGAAGTGAGAGAATAACTGTTCTTAAGAAGACTAAGGGGGCTGGGGATGTGGCTCAGGCGGTAGCGCGCTCGCCTGGCATGCGTGCGGCCCAGGTTCGATCCTCAGCACCACATACCAACAAAGATGTTGTGTCCGCCGAGAACTAGAAAATAAATTAAAAAAAAAAAAAAAAAAAAAGAAGACTAAGAAGCAAGTGCAATGGTGCACACCTGTAATCCCAGTTACTTGGTAGGCTGAGACAGGAGCTGCAAAAGTTTGAGACCAGCTGCAGCAACATAGTGAGACCCTGTCTCAAAACTGGAAAAATTAAAATAGCTAGGAAGATAGCTCAGTGGCAGAGCACCCCAGGTTCAATCCCAGTATCATGGCAGGGTCAGGGGGAGAAAGCTAAGAAAAAGAAAGACCAATGTGGCAGTGGTGAAAGAGTCAAACTCAATTTTCCTGCTCATTTTTGCTAAACACAACTCTTACTTATAAATATGTATAAATATGCTTATAATTTCTAGCAGGCAAACAATGTCATTTATTTAAAAAACAATTCTTAATGGGCTTCCCTCCTTAGATTACTTTTTACATAAATCAAACTGGTGTATTGGTTTGTTTTTGTTGTTGTTGTTGTTTTTACCATAGACCACACAGACTTTATTTCACAATCTATTAATCAGTCAAGATTCACAATTTGAGCAGTTTCAACTTTGGGCTCTCCTAACCTCAGCCTCTTATCACCATGCCCATCCATAGGAAAGGAAGGGAATCTTCAGCCTAGCATCCTCACCACAAAGGGTAGACTGGGAGGAAGAACACACTTCATAACCATAAGACTGTCTCACCTTTCTCTCCTTCCTATTAGCCTCTCATTTTCAGGACACTCACAAGAGGCCTGAGCATCCCTTGTCCTCAGCGCTATTCCTTCCCCAGGCCTCTGACCTGTTTCCGGGAACGCAGAGCACATTCCTCCAGGGTCTCAGCTGCCTCCAGTTTTCCTTGGCGCCTGTATAAAGCCCCTAGGTTTCTCAGAGTAGTGTTCACTGTGGGGCTATGGAAAGAGACCGGGAGGAAGGGAGAATGGGTTCAGCGGGGTAAACAGGAGACAAAGGGAGCAGAGCTAAGGCTGAGGGAAGGTAAAAGAATAGAAAGAAAAAGGTGCAGGAGGCTGGGATCAGAGCTTGGGAGGATGGGAATAGGAGGCCAAACCACTGTTCTTAGGCAGCTCACCTGCTCACTTTGCAGGCCTTGTACCAGCCTCCATATTCAGCATAGGGTGTGCCTCCCTCACGGTGCCGGCTCTGCAGCAGAGGGGAAGCCAGAGATGAGGATACAGAGATGCTAAGGGATAAGATGGGCAGGGGGGAGCTGGGGATGTGGCTCAAGCGGTAGCGCGCTCGCCTGACATGCATGCGGCCCGGGTTCGATCCTCAGCACCACATACAAACAAAGATGTTGTGTCCGCCAAAAACTAAAAAAAAAATATTAAAATTCTCTCATTCTCTCTCTCTCTCTCTCTCTCTCTCTCTCTCTCTCTCTCTCTTTAAAAAAAAAAAGAAGATGGGCAGGGGGTTAGCATGCAGGCTGGTGTGGGAAGGCACCATGTATCTGGGGCTGGAGCTGGGGTGGGAAGTGAGTAGCTGGGTTAATGCAATGAGCAAGACAGAGGCCCTGACAGCCTTGGGGGTCCCCAGGTTGGGCACTCCCACTCACTTTGCTCATTTCTTCCCGTTCCTCTGCATGCATCCAGATGGGCTTGTGATGATCTGGGGGTGACACATGGGGTGGAGTGAGGAGGTTATATAAGACAGCTGTACGGTCTGGAGGCGCCAGGACCCGGAGACCAACAGGGCTGAACTAAAGGGATCTGGCTCCCCCTGGGTACTACTGTTGGCCTAATACCCCACCTTTAGTTCAAATTTATTTTCCTCCCTGTAGCCCAGTCCCCAGACCCTCACCACTCACCATCCACAGACCCAAACTCCTGCACATGGGCACGAGTCAGGATCTCCTTGTACAGGGTCTCAGCCTCAGCGTATTTGCCCTGCTTCAGGTAACAGGAAGCCTGGAAGACAGGAGCAAGAGATGGAAGGAGACAAGGTCTTGGCCAGATTCAGGGAGTTCCATTTCTTGGTGTCTATGTGAGTTTCCCCAGAGGTCCTCCTTACACACCCTTTTCAAGCTGCAGGGTTATAGGTATCCCCACCCTACTCCCAGGAGGCTATGGCATGAAGCAGATGCCGCACCCCCAATGGCATATCATTGATGAAATAGGCACATCATTGATGAAAGTAGTGTACCAAATTATGATACTGATTCCAAGACCCAAGTGGCCTTTCCCTTCCCTTTCTTCCACCCATCTTGTCCCCTTCTTCCTTACCAGGTTGTTCTTGGTCCGAGCTACATTAGGGTTATCTGGCCCCAGCTGCCCCTCGTAGATAGCCAGTGCCCGCTGGTAATAGCGTTCCACAGCCTCATACTTGCCCTGGTTTTGGCACAATAGGGCCAAGTTATTCAGCTGCTTTGCCACATCTGGGTGGTCAGTGCCCAGGACCTGAAAAGGAGCAAAGGAACAGATGAATGACTATGATTATGTGTGTGCATGCACATATGGGGAGCAGAAGGAAAAGAAAGAGAAGAAAATAAAGCAGAGGTAAGGGAGAGGCAAGAGGGAAGGTAGGTCAGGAGAGATGAGGAGAAGGGGCTGCGGTGACAAGTGAAGGATGGAGAGAGAATGTGGGTACCTTTTCTCGAATCTCCAGTGCTCGCTGGCACAGTGGCTCTGCCTCCTTGTATTTTCCCCTTTTGCCATACAGCACAGCCAGATTATTGAGTGTGGCAGCCACCTGCAAGGGAAACCTGTCCCATCAGACACTAGTGCTGCAAAAGATCTAAACGAATCTGAGTTGTAGCAGTCCCCAAGACAATATTAAGGAGACTTGACTCCATCACCCTGACCAAAGGCTGGGAGGATGGCAAATTGCTGCCTGGGATGGTTCTGAGGCTCTATAGGGGTGTAGTATTGCCCTCTAGGGGGATTTTTAGAAATTTCTGTGTGTCTGTAACTAGGGATTTAGTCAAGGGTGCTCTACCTCTGAGCTCTATTCCCCAGCCCTGTTTTTTGTTTTCATTAAATTGCTGAGGCTGGCCTCAAACTTGCAATCCTCCTCCCTCAGCCTCTTAAATCACTGGAATCACAGAAGTGTGCCACCACACCCCGTGATTTTTAGAAATTTCTGATGGTGTTTTTTTTTTGTTGTTGTTGCCATAAAGATTGGGGGCACTATTACCAATGGGAAAACAGGAACACTACAACTGTTTTTCACATGCAGGTCAGTGGTCAACTTTTGAACAGACTGCCAGACATTCAGACACTGAGCATAAGCTTTGGCCTTTGGTAGGATATCAAGGTAGGAGTTATATTTTCTGAGCTAATCATCCCTGCCTATCATCACATGTCATATCATAGGGAATTACTTTCACATGTTCAGCTCCTTTTTACATGAAAATATTTTACAATATTTTAAATAAAATCTTACTTCTCACTTTTTCTACTTTGACAATCTATCATTTGTTTTGGCATGCTACCCCTACTTAAGGTTATTTCTTTCTCTTATGTTCAAATAAGTCTGGTCTGTGGTTACTTACTGTAACACTACAGTTTAATTGAGTCTCCATCTATACTTCTTTTCTTTCATTTTTCTAGTATGGCTTCCTAGTCTTCTGAATCCAAAGTCATTCATTATATATCAGTTATGTATCATTGTGTCTTCTAGCACAATTGTACTCAATACAGCTATTGCTGCGTTTTTACTTTTTATTTTATGTATTATTATAAATTACTTTCCTGTTTCTTTTATATTAATTAGGGAATCATATTAAATTTCTTGGAAATCTTATATGTAAGTAGGACACATTACCTATGAATTAAATTCAGGAAAATATTCATAGTAAAAAGGAGTCATCGAGTCTCAGAGCATTAAAACCACTGGGCTCCCTGGAAAGTGCATGGAAGAAAAGAGTTCTGATGCCTCCTTCCTAAGCACCCCTAGAGAGAGGACTGAGGGCAGCAGGTGGGGAAGCTAAGAGAGGGCGAAAGAGCAATGGGGTGGGGAGCACTGGAAGAGGACCAGGAATACTGACAGCAGGATGGTCCCGGCCCAGGGTGCTCTCCCGGATGCTGAGAGCATCATTCAGCAGATGGGCAGCTTCCTTATACTTATTCTGATCCCTAGAAAAGAAAAAAGGGGACAGGTGTTACCCTGAATTCTGTCCCCACAACATATCCTTCCCTCCCTCCCTTTGAGAATACTGTGTCCCAGAAGACTGGGAGTCCCTGGAGACAGGAAGCCTGGCATGGACAGTGAGAGGGTTTCACTGACACACCCACACCAGGCTACAGATCACTGCCAATCCAAGAGGAGGCCACAAGTCACGGGAAGCAAGAGACACTTTTCAGAAGAGAGACTAGAGAAGCAAAGAGCCTGAGAGATGAGTGTTCTTTGAGGTTGAGGGCTTGGGAATGGAAAAAAATAAGTATTCTGGTACATGAGGAAGCACCGTAGTAGAATACACTGGAAAGACCAACAGGAAGGAGAGGCACCTAGTAGAGAGGAGGCACGGGAGCCAGAGGAGGATCAAGGGGTAAATAGGTATTGTGGGCCATGCAGAGGGCGTACTAACCGATATACCAAAGCAAGGATGTTGAGCATGGTAGCCACATCAGGGTGGCCACGGCCAGATGTGCGTTCCAGGTCCTCTAGTGCCTGTTTGCAGAGTGGCACAGCCACCTCATAGCGACCCTGGGCTGCATACTGGATCACCAGGTTGTGCAGAGTCCGCAACCTTGCTGGGATCTCATATCCACCCTGCTGGGCTGCTGCTGCACCCTGGCCACGGGACACTAAACCATCCCAGAAAGTGAACAGGAGACTTCCTCAGAGGACTCTTCCTCTCCCCTTTGGGTATGCCTCCCAACTCCCATACCATGTCTCCTGTGCTACCACCCCCACCCCGCCGCGCCAAGGAAACCTGCTTCCAATGCTATTGTTTTATCCATTCCCTTGCATCTGTGCCCATCACAAACCCATCTGTTCACCTAGTAATTCATTCATTCAACAAACACTTATTGAACAAGCATAAGCCAGTGGCTGTCCCAGGATTACAAAATAAGAAATACCCAGTTCTTTCCCTTGAAGGGCTCATGATCTTCCCATCCCAGGATCCCTCTCTGAATGCCTTGCTAATGAAACCTGTATCATTTTCTTGTTGGTATTCTTAGTAGTCCTCACTATTAAGTGTTTAATAAATATTGATGAGTGAGGAGGAGGCTGAGGAAATGAAAATACTAGCCCAGTCCCTTCTCTATCTCCAGAGGAAGTGGAGAGCTTATTTCTGGATGATGAGCATCCAGTACACAGGGTGGGCCCTGCTGGGACCAGCCTTATCCAACTTCAGAGGCCAACTCACAACCATTGCTGGGGTCCTCTTCTTCCTCATTGGGGAAGAGGTCATCCAGGGAATCCTTGGTAGCATCTCCTTCTTTGTCCTCCTAAAAAGGAAGAAGCAGCATGACCTCTTCATGGGTCCCTCTAAGTCATAAAATCTCTGACAGATGGGGCTTAGGAAAAGAGCCTTATTCCTGCCTCTGCCCTAAGGAAAGGCCATCATCTGGCCAAGTCAAGCTCAGGCTTCTCTTCCTTCCCTCCCTTCCCATTCAGAAACCACCTTACCCTAAACTACCTTCCCTCTCCAGCCCCTCCCTCTCTCCTGCCCAACTATTGTAATTATAGCCCCAGTGCTGATCCCTCTGTTTACATTGATTACATGTCTGCCATGTCTCTCCTGAGGGGAAGGAGTGTTTCTGACCTTGACACGTACCCAAAGTGTCTGGCACTTCTGCCCATCATCTGGCACTGCTTACTCTGGACTTAGTGCCAGACCCTCATATATCACCTATTTCCACACTGGAGAAATTTGCTTTTTCCTATTAGGAACTGCAGTTTAATACAAAGATCTCTAGTCCTCCTACCAACTTCACCAATGTGCTCTATGAAAATCATCTCATTTTCTCTGAGGCAGACCAGCTCTCCATCCCTGAACTCTTCTTACCTGTGACACCCTCTGTCCTGTCTAGAAAGCTCCTCCTTCTCTTTTGTCATCCTTCAAAATTCATCCCAACTCCTAACATTCCAATAAGCATTCCAAACCTGTACCCTGCTTCCTCTGTGAATCACTCTCAGACCATTCCAAATCTCAGGGACCTATCTTCTTTGAATTTCCCTTACACTGACTAAACCACTCATCCAGAATGAGCACCTGCTGCTTTGGATTATCATGGATGTGTTCTCCTGTGTAAGCCTTGTTCCCTAAAGAAACATTATAAACTCAAGAAGGAACTCTCATAGTTCTTTACTTCTCTTCTATGTATGTCTTCTTGCACTGCATAAAGCACAGAAAAACCTAATGCCTGTTCAGTAAGGGTTGAATTTCATACATTTTGAGAGCAAATTTTAAGAGGGTCTTGCTCAACTGAGAGGATTCTGGATTTGAATTATCCAGCTGTTTGTCTTTCTCCTATCACAAATATACCCATGAGAGCAGGAATGTCTGCTCCATTCATGAGTAGAGTACATAATACCTGGAGCATAGGAGGCATTTAATTAAATATTGATTGAATGAAAATTGTTTCCTCTTCTTCTTGTTTAACCTAGAGTTGGTGTCAGGACTGAAAAAGGAATTATTCCAAGTAGGGACAGCTTGGCCATCAATCCTGGCCTCCAGGGATGACGGAGCAATTGCCTCCTGATTTTGCCCAGATACTAGCTTCTAGCCAATCCTGCCTGTGCAAACTCACCGTTGTGTGTCCATCCTCATCATACTGCCGCAGCTGTCCCAGGAACTCCAGGTGCTTCTTTTCCTCCTCCAGCTGAGCCACAGCCTGTTCACTACGCTGTAGCCGCTGCTGGGTGCCTGCCAGCTCATCCCGGAGCCACTGGTTCTCTTGGCACAGCCGCCGTACCTGAGCCCGTAACTTTTGCTTCTCTGACTCCACTGTGCTCAGATGGCTGGCAAGAGCCAGCATGACCTAGGTGGGTACATCCTGTAAGCTCCAGATTCTGGGTGGCAGCAATCAGGGACAGGCAAGAGGGAAGCCTCCTGGGAGGTGGCAAGTGGCAGCAGCACAGAGGAGCAATGGATAGAAGTAGGTAGCAATGGCTTTACCTTGAAAATATACCCTGAACTAATTTCTCACCACCTCCATTATCATTACCCTAGGCCACGCCACCAGCTCCACCCAGATTACAACGACCTCCTCAAAGGCCTCCCTGTTTCTACCCTTTCCCTTAGAGTGTGTTCTCAACCTAGCAGTCAGATGATGTCAAGTTAGACTTTTTAAAACGTTTCAACAGTTTTCATCTCTTGAAGTTAAAGTCTGCAAGTGCCACATGATCTGTCCTCCTCTCCCCTCTTCCATTACTCTTCAGATTTAATTTTTTATTTGCTTTTCCTTCATTCACTCTACTGTAGCCACGCTGGCCCCTTGCTGTTAACTGAAATCATCAGGCAGGTTCCAGCTCAGGGCCTTTGCACTCACAGTTCTCTCTACTTAGGACACTCTTTCCCTATTTCTTGCATGACTGGTTTCCTCACCTTCAGATCTTTGCTGAAATATTATGTTTTCAATGAGGTCTTTTTTAGCCATCCTACCTAAAATTGTACTCTCTCTCCACACTTCCTAGTTCCCTTCCCTTCATTATTTTTATCTTTTTATCCTTAACAATTATCACTTTGACAACACTGAATCATTTACTTACTTATTTGTGTACTGTTCATCTTTCCCAGCTAGAATGACAGCTCCAAGATGGCAAAGACTTTTTTTTACTGCTGTCTTTAGTGATGTATGCCAGTTCCCAGAAGAGTTTCTGGCACATAGTAGGGGCTTTAATAGATAATTACTGTATGAATGAATGTAAATGTCCAGGACAAGATGATCCTAAGTGACCCCAAACCTCCAATCAGACAATTGCCCCTCCTTGTACTATGGACTCCTTGGCACCACCCCTGTCCTCTCACCTGGGCCTCACTCAGCCCTAGCTCGATGTTTTCCATAGAGCGACGCAGTTGCCGGGCCTTTTCATGCACCAGCCCTTCCTCATGGCCTCCCTGCTGTAGACACTCAATAGTTTGGGACAGGCTTTGCAGCACAGCCTGGTGTTCACTGTGTAGGGCCTCCAGTCCTTGGCTCACCAGCCGGGTGCTCCCCAGGATCTCCTCTTGGCTAAGGCGGTGCCCTGCAGGCTCATCCCGCTGCCCCAACACCAGGCCCGACATCCTGGCCAGGTGTAACTCGCCTGGGCTAGAGAGAAACAACAGAGTTCAGGTAGGGTAAAAATGAGACAGGGGCTGAGGTCAGAACATGGTGCAGATTTGAGCGAGCGAAGGAACAAGAGTATGTGGCTCAGCTGGAGAGAGTAATCAGTAGGGAGGCAGCCTATACCACTAAACACATAACTAAGATGAGGGAGAGGAAGTGATTTAAATGAAGAAAGTCTATAGAAGGAACAAAGGTGCTAAGAACTAGCAGAGGGATCTAGGACTTGGGAATAAAGCAAACCAAACAGGAATTGGAGAGAGAGCTTAGCTTAGGAAAAGGGAAAGGGATGAGGGACAGCTCTACAGGGATCAGAGAAGGTACTTGAGAAAGCTGAAAGAGAATAGGGTTAAAGTAGGCAGGAGATATACAGAAAATAAAGCAGAGGCTTCCAAGAAAGGGAAGGAATAGGTTTCAAAGTTAAATTATGAGAGGGAAAAGAAGAAAGCAAGAGCCTTTCTCACAGGATTCAGTGGGTTATACATCTTTAGGCTACATCACCCACAGAACTAGACCAGCATCTCCAAATCGGGTCAGCCTGTCTCTTTCCACTAATCTTCAGCCCATACTTCCCAACACCCTAGGATTAGGCTGTCTACCTACTTCCTCAAAGGTTCTAGTTTTTCATCTCTGAAGTCCTCTTACCTGTGAGCAGAGCTCTTGGCACCACCACTCAGGCCTGAGCCGGAAGAAACTCTGCTCAGCAGCTAGGGATTCAGAAGGATCTGCCCTGCCCAAAGTCCAGAAGTCCGGCAGTCCCACCCCTTCTCTTACCACTTCACAGTCACTCAGAGGACCTGGCACAGAGCCCCATCCAGGACAAACACCCTACCTCCCTCTGCCTTCAGGTCTTCAAAGACGACCAATGTCCCTCCTCCTTCTCCAACTCAGGCCTGGGGAGCTATTTTCTCCCAAGAAGGGAGATTTGATTTAATCAGCGACCTGAGGCAAAGGGTGTGTCTAGGAAAGCGTGAGGACGGAGACCTGGTCACTCCTAGCCCAGTTAATTCCATGGCTTTGTCTGTTTGGAGCACCTCTTAACAGGCTCTGAGGGGAATCACCTTAGGATGCTTCCTAAGTGTCTGATGGTGCAGGGAAGAATGGGAGGTCAGTTGAGCAGCTGCAGGGTCACAGGGAATTGCGACGCTGAGAGTTGGTCTCCAGGACCTGGGGTGGCGGTTCAGGAGTGTCTAGAATTGCGGACCTGCCCTGAGGCCCAGAGCGGGGATAGAGTGAGACAGGCGGGGGCCGCAGGGAAGGAGGTGTGGGTGGACGACCGAGGTTCGTGTCGCGGGCGAGGACCTGACAGCCAGGTAATCCCGAGGTCACTCACTTGGTCGCGCAGGGGGCGGGGCAGACTGTCGGTCTGTCCGTCGGAACGCTGATGGGCGGGGAAGAATGGGGGCGGAGTTTTTAAGTCGAGAGTTTTGTGAGGTTGGTCGGGAGAGAGTTGTTCATCTGTCCGAGAATGAGGGAATAAAAGGTGACGGTGACCTTAGCCTTCAGCCCTAGGGGTACCCTGAAAGACTCACCTGCACTCTGTTGGTCTGGCGCCGCCTTTGCCGGTACTGCCCCTTTAAATTAATCATGGCTGCCGCTTGAGGCAATTGTTTTGACGGCTCTGGGGGCGGGGCCGAGTCCTCAGTCAAGCGACCTTAGAACCGCCTTACGATTGGCTCTGACCTCGCTGGAGGAGGAAAGCTAGCCCTTCTGCAATTCTAGCCCGCCTCCTTTTACGTTATTGGAAGGCGACGGTGCCGGGAGCAGACGTCATCTGGCTGCGCCAAGTAGCCTGACTAAAGGTAAAGGTAGCGTGCTGAACCCAGGGGATCCGAGCCACCCCCATGGCCCTATGGACACTGACTCGTGCTCTGGGCTCTCTCAGTCTGGCGCCCCCGGCCGTTACCGCCCCCCGCACGAGTCTACTCCCTGCTGCGCAGGTAATCCGCCTTACCCGGGAAGGAGGCTGTTTCGATTTGGGCCGTGGGAGAGAGGACTGCTAGGTAGGGATGGGAGGCGGAGGATGCGTGCAAGTCTAGTCAGGAGTAAAGCAGGCCCGTGATCTCTGCCTTAGCTCTCTCCTTTATAAATGTTGCTGCATCATAAGGCGAGATTCTTCAGAAGAGATATTGGGGTGCAAGCTCTTTTGCAGATCACCAGTTGTTCAGAATGTCTACATAAGCGAGACATAATAGCCATTTCAAATAAGTTAACTCCTTTCAGACACTCAATAAAATGGTTAACATCATTTTCATTTTACAGATGAGAAAGCTGACAAGCAGTCCAAAGTCACATACCAACTATTGGAGCTAGGCAGTCTGGATTCAGAGCCTCTGTTTTTGTTTTGTTCTGTTTTGCTTTTTTGGCTTTGTGCTGAGGATTGAACTCTGGGCCTTGCACATGCTAGACATGCTGCACTCTCAGCCTTATTATAATTATAATTATCATTATTTTGTTATTGGGGATTGATCCCAGGAGTGCTTTACCTCTGAGTTACATCCCCAATGATTTTTTTTTTTTTTTGAGACAAGGTCTAAGTTGTTGAGGATGGCCTCAAATTTGTAGTCCTCCTGCCTCAACCTCCTAAGTAGCTGAGATTAGAGGCATGTGCTACCACACAGGCTGAGCCTGTGCTCTCAATCATTATGATGCCTACAAGAATGAGTTATTGGGCTGGGGTTGTGGCTCAGTGGCAGAGCATTTGCCTAGCATGTGTGAGGCACTGAGTTCGATCCTCAGCACCACATATAAATAAATAAATAATAAAGGTACATCAACAACTAAAAAAGAATATTTTAAAAAATGAGTTATTGCTGAGATTAGAGAATGCTGGGCAAGAAACCAAGAATACTAGTCTCAGGAGAAGGTATCCTGAGGTCTCGAGTGGGTAACTGTTAGGCCACAAAAAAAAGGAAATTGTCAGTTTTGTTCCTTTGGTGTTCTCAGGCTGATAATGGTACATTTTGGCAGATGAACATTTAAAGTTAAAAACCAAATCAACCTACTCTGTGAAATATAGAGAATACGCAAGGAACAAGACAGAAATGATCCCTTGCCTCCATTCATATATGGGAAACTCCCTGAAACATAAGGCAGAGGGCAAAAAGCATTAATGCTGATGGTTATATATGGATATGTGGAAATTACCAGCTCTGGAAAAGAGTTGTTTAGGGAAGGAAAACTTCTTGAAGATAAGAGATTTTGAGCCAGATTTTAAAGATGACCAAGGAGAGAGTAGTCCACTGAAGAAATACTTAGAGGTGAGACAATCAAATGAGGAGAGGTAATCAACCCATATACATCTGGATAAACATTCTGTACTGATGTTTGTGCAAGCAGTAAAGGGTGGAGGTTTTGGACATCTGGTGTGGGACACTTCCAGAAAGAAATGGACTACAAGCTAAAAGCGGTCTGAGCCATCTTCAGTTTGCTTTCAAGTGAAGAGATTTCTTATTATCCCTAGGTGGTGAGCAATGCCCTCCTCCAACTGCCCTCTGCATTGATGTTGCTCCCCTGCCGCCCTATACTTACTTCTGGGGCCCTTCATGCCAAGTTTGTATCCTGGAAGAGTCGTACTAAGTACACCATCGTACCAGTGAAAAAGAGGAAATCTGGGGGTCGAGACCACACAGGTGGGAGCAAGGGCTAGGACTCTAGACCTATGTATAGTAACACTTAGACCTTGTAAAGTGCAGAGGAATGTAATTCAAAAGCATTTATTGAGAGGCTCCTTCTTCATGTATTAGAGCCAGAGAGTGGAACACAAAGCAATAGACAACTGGCTGTTCACAGGAAATGCCATGACATTCTTCTTCATATTCTTCCAAAATTTATAACAATTGAAATTATATGAGTACAATTTATGTTTTTGTAAACTTACTGAACTCAATGATTTGAAGTAAATTATCTAAAAATAATATACAATTTCAGTAATTACATAATTATATTTTTACCAAACTCTATATAGATGTTGCCCCAACCCCTTTACCCCAGTGAGCTGTGCAAATTTTTTATAATTTTCTTTCTTCTTCCTCCTTCCTTTTTTTTTTTTTTTTTAAGTTTTTGGTAGTTGTAGTTGGAAAGAATGCCTTTATTCTATTTGTTTATTTTTATATGGGCTGAGGATTGAACCTAGTGCCTCAGTAAGCACCCTGCCACTGAGCTACAGCCCCAGCCCTCCCTCCCTTTTTTTAATGGCACTGGGGATTGAACCCAGGGGCATTCTACCACTGAGATACAGCCCCAAACCTATTTGTTTATTTAGTTCAATCAGTTTAGAGACAGGGTCTCACTTGCTTAGTGCCTCGCTGTTGCTGAGGCTGACTTTGAACTCATGATCTTCCTGTCTCAGCCTCCCAAGCTGCTGGGATTATAGGCATG
Source organism: Spermophilus citellus (assembly GCF_964194105.1). NCBI lineage: Eukaryota > Metazoa > Chordata > Mammalia > Rodentia > Sciuridae > Spermophilus > Spermophilus citellus. Next base: position 58,950,493 of record NC_138186.1, on the reverse strand, counting down.
ATCCCTGGTGCCCAGCCCAAACCTTTTTTTTTTTTTTTTTTAACTGTAGTTGGACCAATACCTTTGTTTTATTTATTTATTTTTATTTTTATGTGGTGCTCAGGATCAAACCCAAGGCCTCACAGGTGCTAGGTGAGTGCTCTACTGCTGAGCCACAACCTGAGACAGGGTCTTGCAGAACCCAGGCTGACCTTGACCTTTGGAATCTCCTTCCCAGTACCTGGGATTACAGGCATGTACCAATGTGCCCAGCCTTATCATTTCCTTTATGTGCCATAATGTTGGGAAGTACTACTCTCTGGCCAACATGCCTGTTCCCAGTGCTAGGTAGGAGCTGAACTAATTTGACTTGAACTGCATCCCCAAACTGTCTTGACCACAGGCCGAATCCGAGTACATGGTATTGGTGGGGGCCACAAGCAACTTTATCGCATGATTGACTTTCTGCGGTTCCGGCCAGAGCTGGAGACTAAGCCAGGACCCTTTGAGGAAAAGGTTATCAGAGTCCGCTATGATCCTTGTAGGCAAGTTTGGGATGAGGGACAATGATGGTGTGGTCTGAGTGACTACTGTGAAGTTTGTTATCAGATGATATCAGTCTTCCTTGATAGTCTTCTCCCTTGTCCACGAACAGGTCAGCAGACATAGCTCTGGTTGCTGGGGGCAGTCGGAAACGTTGGATCATTGCCACAGAGAACATGCAGGCTGGAGATATAATCCTGAACTCTAACCACATAGGCCGAATGGCAGGTGAGAGATGACTACTGGATGTATGGGCTGGAGGCTGCAAAGGTTCTAGGGCTGATAAAATTTTGTCTTTTAGTTGCTGCTCGGGAAGGGGATGCACATCCTCTTGGGGCTCTGCCTGTGGGGACTCTCATTAACAACGTGGAAAGTGAGCCAGGCCGAGGGGCCCAGTATATTCGAGCTGCAGGTATGGAGAAAGGAGCTACCTGAGTCTCACAGTTAGAAAGACCAAGGGGCATTTGATGTCACAATTCTCTGAACCCATGGGCCCACATCTGGTCCATTGTCAGAAGAACATGTACTTATAAAATACAGCATGCATCCTTCTTTTTTGTGTCTGTTCCTAAAAGGCAAGGCAAGGGCAGCATGTGGGCTATGGCTCTTGGGTGACCCCCAAACACACCTTTGTGAAGGGTGGCAAAGCTGCTTCTCCCTTCCCCAGGGACTTGTGGTGTGCTGCTGCGGAAGGTGAATGGAACAGCCATTATCCAGTTGCCCTCTAAGAGGCAGATGCAGGTGTGTAAGTACAGGTGGGTGGGATCAGCACAGAAGGAATTTTTGGAATGTATCTTTTCCTGCCTGGGATTGCTCTCAGGTGTTTTATGATACTAGCAACTTCCTCTACCTGGGTCTGCCCTTTGCTACATACCTAAGCATGCCTTGTCAGGTTGGCACCATAACGAAAGAAGAAACATTGTCTTTTCAACTACCCAGTTTCTACTATAGCTCCCCCACGTCCACCCTCTGCACTTAGGTTCTGCTGTATTATGCTTTCAACGTTGTGCGGTTCCTTTTCCTCAGTGATTCTCCTCCATCCACTTTGTCAGGTACTAGAAACGTGCACAGCAACAGTAGGCCGAGTATCCAATGTTGATCATAACAAACGGGTCATCGGCAAAGCCGGTCGGAACCGCTGGCTGGGCAAGAGGCCTTCCAGCGGGCTGTGGCACCGCAAGGGGGGGTGGGCTGGCCGAAAGATTCGGCCACTGCCCCCCATGAAGAGTTATGTGAAGCTGCCATCCGCTGCTGCCCAAAGTTGATACCCCTGAATTCCAATAAAATGTGCCATTTTTATCTGTTCCTGGGTTTTCTTTTGGAGCGGGGAATGCAGATTGGACGTGGGTAAAAGAAGCACACAAGTATATGGGGGAAGAGAAAGGAAAGGGCAATATGGAGGAAGGAGACAAAAATGACCTCCAAAGTCTCTTCCAGTTCTGACTATGGGAAATGGGAAGGCACTTCCGGTGGCGGGAGCGAGGGCAAAAAGGAAGAGGAAAGGGCGGAGCAAAGGAGGAGGTGCAGCACTTCGCCGAGGTGGCACCCGCGGCTCCTCCCCAGCGTTCTCCCAGGGCCCCCAGCTTTCCGCTAGGTCCGGCGGAAATGAGCGGTAGCTCTGGGCGGGCCGCGGAGCCCCCTGAGCTGGGCCCAGGGTGCCACCGGCAGGGACCAGGCCCCGCCCTGCCCCAGCAGACACTGAGGACAGTGGCGCAACCCTGGGGCGCTGGGTCGTGCTGTGCCACGCCCCCTGCCTGTCCTGCGGAGGCACGCCCCCTCCCGCCCTGACCCCTTGGGGGGCCCAGGCGGGGCCCTAATCTTCGCCAGCGCCAGCGTCGCAGCCATCATCTATGCCGCGTCCCTAGTTCTGCGAAGGACAGGCCTCGCGAAAGGACTCCGGTGGACTTCTGAGGTGGCCTGAGCCCTGCCGCGGCCCCCTGCTCCTATCCTGGACTTTCTCGCGCACTGACCTCTCGCTTATTCCATCTCGCGCCCCACTTTCCCTCGGTACCTTAGGATTCTTTATCGACCTTAGACCCCTCTCCCATCCTGTCGCGTGATCCGAGCTTCTTAGGACTTGGTCTGGTCGACCAAGCCTCATGCCCCTCACCCACCTGGTCTCCACTGTAGGGTGTCTGGGGCCTCGCGGCTCCCCAGCAGCCTTTCTTTTCCTATTGCTCCTATTGTAGGCTCGCTTAGCCCCTGACCCTCTCCTCACAGCCCACAGCGCCTTGCACTTATACTCCACCATCAGTTCTCTGCATCTCTAGCCTCTGGGACTCACAACCCAGTGTTTCAGCCCTTAGAAATAGCACCCTTTTTCATACATACTCGGATTTCCCTTCCCAGTCCCCCAAACATACTTCTGGCTTCACACACACCCTTGGGAACCTTGGGATTCTGCCTGTAACTAAGAGGCACCCTGCCCCACTCACTCCATGCTGCAGGCCTTTGTGATCTTCCTTTTTTAATCCCTAAATTTTGATCTCTCAGAACAAATACCCCAGTGTTCCTCTGCCTAGCTCTGGCCCCACCCAGCCTGCAGCAGGCTACTCCTGGGCCCAGCTTTACCCCACCCAGCCCAACAGCTGTTGGCACATTTGTTTCCCCAACTCTTGGGAGGCCTTGATTTTTCTGACCTCCCCTCTCAGTTGAGCTTGCCTGTTCTCTTTTCCTTGTGTCTCAGGTGCCAGGATGGTGGGGGAACTCCGCTACAGGGAATTCAGGGTGCCCCTTGGGCCTGGCTTGCATGCCTATCCTGATGAGCTGATCCGCCAGCGGGTGGGCCATGATGGGCACCCTGAGTACCAGATTCGCTGGCTGATCCTCAGGCGTGGAGATGATGGGGAAGGGACCTCCAGCCAAGTGGACTGCAAAGCTGAGCACATCCTCCTATGGATGTCTGACGATGAAATCTATGCCAACTGCCACAAGATGCTGGGCGAGGATGGCCAGGTCATCGGGCCCTCCAGAGAGTCTGCGGAGGCTGGAGCCTTGGACAAAACTGTGCTAGGGGAGATGGAAACTGATGTGAAGTCCCTGATTCAGAGGGCCCTTAGGCAACTGGAGGAGTGTGTAGGCACCATGCCTCCTGCTCCTTTGCTTCATACTGTCCATGTGCTCAGCGCCTATGCTAGCATTGAGCCCCTCACTGGGGTCTTCAAAGATCCAAGGGTTTTGGACTTGCTCATGCACATGTTGAGTAGTCCTGATTATCAGGTTCGCTGGAGCGCAGGCCGGATGATACAAGCCCTATCCTCCCATGATGCTGGTGAGGGACAGTATGGGGAGGAAGGGAAAGCAGGAGAGGGGCTGGGTCGGCTCAGGGACTCACAGGACACTGTGGCGGGAGCCTCTGACCTCATCAGTACGTAAAAAAGATTCTGTTGCCTTTCTCATAAAAGTTTGAAAAAAAGGAGGGGTCGGTGTAGGGTGGGGGCAGGGGCATCTCTGAAGAAAGAATAACTCTTGAGGAACCTCATTAATTGGCTTTCTGTGCAAAGCAAGAGTCTAGATTTTAGACTATTACAGATTGTGGGTGTGGGTGTGGGTATGGGTAAGATAGTAAATTTTGGCTTTTGAAACAAATCAACAAATCATGTCATTCCTACTGAGTGGTAGCAAAGGATTTTTATTTTATTGAGTGAAAACTCTTAAGAGAGGTGTCTGGGAAGAATGAGTTAGGAAGCAGTTACTGACTGGGATGTGGGTTACAGGGACCCGGACCCAGATCCTTCTGTCATTGAGCCAGCAAGAAGCCATTGAGAAACACCTGGATTTTGACAGCCGATGTGCACTGCTAGCTCTCTTTGCACAGGCTACGCTCTCTGAACATCCCATGTCTTTCGAGGGCATTCAGCTACCTCAGGTATCCTGTGGGGGCATGGGGTGGGGGAGGTTGTGAGCAAGATCTGAGAACCAGGCCTTTGCACCTGTCAGAGGACAGTGTGGAAAGAGGAACTAAAGCTGACAAGGTGGGTGAAAGCCAAAGTTTGTATCCCACAGGTCCCAGGAAGGCTGCTCTTCTCTCTGGTGAAGCGGTATTTGCATGTTACTTTTCTCTTGGATCAGCTGAATGACAGTACTGGGGAACCAGGAGCCCAGAACAACTCTGCCCCTGAGGAGTTGAGTGGGGAGAGGGGCCGGCTGGAGCTGGAATTCAGTATGGCCATGGGCACCCTGATTTCTGAGCTTGTGCAGGCCATGCGTTGGGACTGGGCCACGAGCAGACCAGGGAGCCTGGCGCGGTCCCCCTGTTCCATCTTCCAGCCTCAGCCTGCAGATGCCAGTCCAGGGCACCTCTCCACCCAAGCCCAGCGCTCCTTCAGGAGGTCAAGACGGTTTCGCCCTCGATCTGAGTTTGCAAGTGGCAATACCTATGCCTTATATGTGCGGGACATGCTGCAGCCAGGCATGAGAGTGCGGATGCTGGATGATTATGAGGAGATCAGCGTTGGGGATGAAGGCGAATTCCGCCAGAGCAACAGTGGTGTGCCCCCCGCGCAGGTAAGAAGCACTGTGGCAAGACACTGTTCTGAATTTTATTGGTTGGGTTTAGCTGTGCCTTTATGTGGCCCTTAGCTTGGCAATCCACCGGGAAAACCCTCAAATCAAGATGGTAAAATGGGGTCAGCAATTCAAAGGGAGGTTATTTGAAGGGCTAAGACTATCTGGGTATCAGAGGCTCACACCTAGGAAGAAAATGATATAGTTACCTTCTTCCAAAGGTCAGTATCAGGGAGATGGGGTGCTTGAGGCCAGGTGAAAGTATAGCAATGTAACCCATCAAGCATAGGCTGGCAGGAGAAACATAGCCCATCCCAGAAGAGGAATGTATCTTTTGGGTATATATACATGCTTTTCATATGCCAGTGTTTGGCTACTTAAAAGTATTTCCAAACTTGGTCAGGTGGTCATACTGGAGTTGAGCCCTCATCGTTGGGAATTAGTCAGTCTTAGTGAACCTTCTCCTCCTTTTCCCTCATTTTCCTCCATCATCCAGGTGCTGTGGGAGTCAACAGGCCGCACCTACTGGGTGCACTGGCACATGCTAGAGATCTTGGGATTTGAGGAAGACATTGAGGACGCGGTTGAAGCTGATGAGTACCAGGGGGCAGTGGTCAGTAGAGTCTTGGGCGGAGGTGAGCTCAAAGAGGAATGTAGGGATCAGCCCTGAGCAGAGGAATGGTGGTCTGGCTGGGTGGGCAATGACGTGGCTATCCCACGGCCCATTTGCACAGCACTGCCCTCATGGCGCTGGAAGCCTATGACTGAACTCTATGCTGTGCCTTATGTGCTGCCTGAGGATGAGGATGCTGAAGAGAGTGAACACCTGACCCAGGCCGAGTGGTGGGAGCTCCTCTTCTTCATCAAAAAGTTGGATGGACCTGATTACCAGGAGGTTTTCCAGATCCTACAGGACAACCTGGAAGGGGAGGTAGACACTCAGGGGATGAAGGACATTGTTGCAAGGGCTGGACTGTGACAGACATTTGGAAGGCTCCAGATGGCCAAAGGAAGTCATGAGACAAAAGAGCCACTAGGGAGGAGTCTGGAATGTCCAGAGATGCAGATGTGGGTAAAATGTTTGGGAGGAGCCAGCTACCAGCCTTGAGAGGTTCAGGGTAGAGAGTATGTGTGCAGGGGAGAGAGATCCCTGTCCCTTCCAGGTTCTCCCTGGAGCCTTTGCCCTTAGAACTATCTTCAGTTAGACCTTCTCCTTGATAGCACGTTCTAGATGAAGAGATCCTGGCTGAGCTGGCTGTACCCATGGAGTTGGCCCAGGACCTGCTGCTCTCTCTGCCACAGCGACTCGATGACAGTGCCCTAAGAGACCTGCTCAACTGCCGGGTTTACAGGAAGTATGGGCCTGAGGCCCTGGCAGGGCAGCCAGCTTACCCATCCTTTCTAGAAGCCCAGCAAGATGTGCTCCTGCTGAAAGCCCAGGCTCAGCCTCAGGAGTCAGAAAATGCAGCCAGAGTAGAAGGTGGGTGTCAGGCTTACCACCTAAGGCAAGTGGGCATTCTTTTTTTTGGGGGGGGGGTACCGGGGATTGAACTCAGGGACACCCAATCGCTGAACTACATTCCAAGCCCTTTTTGGTATTTTAATAGAGACAGGGTCTCACTGAGTTGCTTAGTGCTCTCTGTTGCTGAGGCTGGCTTTGAATTCACAATTCTCTTGTCTCAGCCTCCCTAGCCACTGGGATTATAGGCATGTGCCACTGCGCCTGGTTAACAGGGCGTTCTTAAGGACTCTGCTGCTTGTTGTGCAGTTCTTTCTGGGAAAGACGGCACTTTATTTAGCGAGAATCCAAAATTTAGAGATAAGCAATAAGTGGAGAAGTAGACACTATACTTCCCTTAAAGAATAAAGGAGCGGGCTGGGGTTGTAGCTCAGAGGTAGAGTACTTGCCTAGCACTGAGGGACTGGGTTCGATCCTCAGTATCACATCTAAATAAATAAATAAATAAATAAATAAAGGTACTGTCTATTTACACCTAAAAAATATTAAAAAAAAAAAAAAGAAAAAGAAAAGAAAGCCAAGTATGGTGGTATAAACCTGGAGTCCCAGCTACTTGTGGACTGAGGTAGAAAGATCATTTGAGTCTAGGAGTTCAAGGCCAGCCATGGCAAGATAATCAGTCCACATCTCAAAATACAAAAAAGGATAATGGAGGACGTAAAGTTAGAACATTGTAAGAGGTTTTTGAGGCCTAAAAAAGTCCTGACTTTTGCCAGATATGGTGGTACATGCCTATAATCCAGTAAGAGGCTGAGGAAGGAGGATGGCAAATTTGAGACCAGACTGGGCAATTTAATGAGACCCTGCCTCAAAAAAAAAAAAAAAAAAAAAAAAAAGGCCTGTGTTTGTAGCTCAATGGTAGAGTGCTTCTATTTATTTATTTATTTTATTTTTTTTTTTTAAAGAGAGAGAGAGAGAGAGAGAGAGAGAGAACTTTTAATATTTATTTTTTAGTTCTCCGCGGACACAACATCTTTGTTTGTATGTGGTGCTGAGGATCGAACCCGGGCCACACGCATGCCAGGCGAGCGCGCTACCACTTGAGCCACATCCCCAGCCCCCAGAGTGCTTCTATTTAGAGAGAGAGAGAGAGAGAGAGAAATTATGAAATCTCCAAAACTAACTTACAGGAGGAAGACCAAAAAAAGTCAGGCTCAGCATGTGGCTCAGTGGTAGTATATATGCTTGGTATACACAGTGCCACAGTGCCTGGGGTTCTATCCCTAACATGGAAAGGGAAAAAATCAAAATCATTTTTAGGAGACATTAGAAGTAAAGATTGAGAGTAAAGAATATGTCCTTTTCTGAGCCTCTGCATCACTAACAGTGACCAATTCTTCTAACACCTCTTCCTATAGTGAAGGAACCCCCACCTCAGAGCCCCAGTGCTTCCCTGCAGTCTCTGGTGGAGGGTTTGGGCCCAGCTGGGAAACTCCTTGTGGATCTGGAACGAGCCCTGAACTCTGAGGGACCCCGTGAGAGAGAGGTCAAGCCATGCCTGCTGCAGCTCCAGCGGCAGCCCCAGCCCTTCCTTGCACTGATGCAGACCTTGGACACTCCGGCTACCAACAAGACCCTGCATCTGACTGCGCTGAAGTGAGGAACTGGTGAGAGGTGGGGATAGGCAAAGGGCCTCAGGCCAGCTGTGCATCTCTGCCTTCTGCCCCTGCTCCTAGAATCCTGACGCAGCTGGTGGACTTCCCCGAGGCACTGCTGCTTCCCTGGCACGAGGCCATGGATGCCTGCATGACCTGCCTGCGGTCCCCCAACACTGATCGAGAGGTACCCCTGCCCTGCTCCAGGGAGATGCTGGGAGGGAGAGGACACAAGGCAGCCACTGGTGAGGCAAACCCCCTCAGCAAGGAAATGATAGAGCCTTTGTGCTCTTGGTTGAAGTTTTGCTTTTTTTTTTTTTTAAGTTGTAGATGAACACAATATCTTTATTTTATTTATTTATTTTTATATGATGCTGAGGATTGAACCCCGTGCCTCACACATGCTAGGCAAGTGCTCTACCACTGAGCTACAGCCCCAGCCCTGAAGTTTTGCTTTTAAAATTGAATTTTAGCTAGGCACGGTGGCACCTGCCTATAATCCCAGCAACTCAGGAAATTGAGGCCGGAGGGTGGCAAGTTCAATGTCAGCCTCACCAAATTAGTGAGACTTATGTCTCAAAATATAACATGAAAAATGTCTGCAGGTATAGCTCAGTGGTAGAACATCCCTGGGTGGAATCCCCAGCACCTAAAGAAAAAAGTTTAAAATTTCATCTTATTTTTTTTAAATAGGTTATGCATTCAAACAGTTCACAAATCAAAATGATATAACAAGGTATACATTGAGAACTCTTGCTCCTACTTGAATTTCTGTCACTCAGTACTCCCCCCACTTGTATTAATTTTATGTATCCTTCCTGTGTTTCCTATGCAGATATAAACAAATAAGAGCTTCAGTGGTTCCTTTTTTGGCTGGTTCTATGGGGTAAAGAGGTGCAGGAGACAGGGGGCACACCACATTACAAATGTTCCCTGCAAGAGCTACAGAGAGGTCCTGGGCACAGAAGGCTTTAGAAGGGATCAGAGAATTAGGGTCATGGTGGCAGTAAGTGTCTACAGTCCACAACTTTTGCTATTACTCAGATTTTAGTTTCTAAAAGGGTACCCCTGAGGGAATATACACAAATCCAGTTCCTCTTGGGCCCCACCAAGCCCTTCCAAGTGACTGAACTTGGGGCCTGAATATTTCAAAACACAGACCTACAATTCATTTTCAGGATAGGTGGGTGGGCCTGAATGAGAGAATCCAGGATTTCTCTCTGTACCTGTTGTCAACATACTCAGTAGCTTAGAACCCCAGGATGGCAAGATGTCCCTTGGCTCTTTCCTTTTTGGCTTGCTTTTGGTTCTCTAACTCCACCTAGCTTTATGTCTCTCCCATCCCTGTCCTTGTACTTCCTCACTCTGTCTCGTTCACTGCAGCACCCCCAGCACCCAGTACATAATGGGTTTTTACCACTGTGGGTGCCCTTCTGGCCTGTTCCCTGAGTCCTATATTTATGACCCCCTTGACATTGCCATCCCAGGTGCTCCAAGAACTGATCACCTTCCTGCATCGCTTGACCTCAGCAAGCAGGGACTACGCTGTGGTGCTGAATCAGCTGGGAGCCCGAGATGCCATCTCCAAGGCCCTGGAAAAGCACCTGGGAAAGTTGGAGCTGGCTCAGGAGCTGCGGGACATGGTGTTCAAGTGTGAGAAGCATGCCCACCTCTATCGGAAGCTCACCACTAACATCCTAGGCGGCTGCATCCAGGTCAGGAGGAAGGGCAGGATGAAGCTTGTCGGTTCAGAGCTGCCTAAGAATACAAAATCCAGCAGTGGCTGGGAAGGGGCTGTGTTCCTGAAGCTGGGAATAGTGGGTGACTCAAGTGAGCCTGGGAGCATTTGTTCCCTGCTCTCTCTTCCCACCACTGCTTGAGCTTTCCTCCATCCATATTTCTGTGTGTCTTTCCACATTCCTCCCATACCTCTTCTCTTTGATGTTCTGGCTGCAGATGGTGCTGGGCCAAATTGAAGACCACAGGCGAACCCACCGGCCCATCAACATCCCTTTCTTTGATGTGTTCCTCAGATATCTGTGCCAGGGTTTGTACCTGTCCCCCAGTTGCTCAACATCCCCACACCTATTCCATTTCCCCTCTGTACTTGTCTGGCTGTGACCTCCACTTCTTTCCCAGGCTCCAGTGTGGATGTAAAGGAGGACAAGTGCTGGGAAAAGGTGGAGGTGTCCTCCAACCCACACCGGGCAAGTAAGCTGACAGATCGTAACCCTAAGACCTACTGGGAGTCCAATGGCAGTGCAGGCTCCCACTCCATCACCTTGCACATGCGTCAGGGTGTCCTCATCAGGTAATATGCTCCTGTGTATATGCTTAGTGACACACCTGGGCTTTCTTGTGACTTCCCTGTGTTGGAGGATGCACCATCCCTCTGAATTTGGTGAGTCTACAAGGACATGAGAGGTTCCAGTTCCCATTGGGTCTTCCTTCCCACTCCTAGGCAGCTGACAGTGCTGGTGGCTGGTGAAGACTCGAGCTACATGCCAGCCCGGCTGATAGTGTGTGGGGGCGACAGCATCAACTCTCTTAACACGGAACTCAACTCGGTAGGAACCCCTGTGCCATTAGCCTATCACTTGCGGATCTGCCCTCCTATCCTGCCCTAATCTCCTAACTTCCTACCCGTTTTGAGCCCCATAAAAGCAGAGTCCTTTATCCCTGTGCCTATGTGATGGCATCAGGTCTCAAGCAGTGGGGGTGGCATTAGGGTCCCTTTTATTTTTTTATTATTTTTTTTTTAGTTGTACATGGACACAATACCTTTATTTATTGATTTGTATGTGTTGTTGAGGGTCAGACCAAGTGCTTTACATGTGCAAGGCAAGCACTCTACCATTGAGCCACAATCTCATGCCCTAGGGTCTTTTTTTTTTAGGAGCCCCATGTCCCAGGACTATAGGAAGAAGGGACACAGCTAGGAGATTGGTGCTGATATAGGTGCTTTCAGTACTCCCATCTACATATGCAGAGGTGACAGTTCTCTCTATCCCTTGACAGGTGAATGTGATGCCCTATGCCAGCAGGGTGACTCTCCTGGAGAACCTGACCCGCTTTTGGCCCATCATCCAGATCCGCATAAAGCGCTGTCAGCAGGTGTGACTGGGGGTATGGGGTTCTGAGGCCCTGCACTTTGTGGATCTTGAGCCTGGCTCTCAGCCAGCTCCAGGGGTGAGGATTGAGGGCATAGCCAACCCTAGCCCAACCCAAGAAGGGTATGGGCAAATGAAAAGAGTCCTGTGTCTGTTACAGGGTGGCATTGACACTCGCATTCGGGGGCTGGAGGTCCTGGGCCCCAAGCCCACTTTCTGGCCAGTGTTCCGGGAGCAACTGTGTCGTCATACACGCCTCTTCTACATGGTTCGGGCACAGGCCTGGAGTCAGGACATAGCAGAGGACCGCAGGAGCCTTCTGCATCTGAGTTCTAGGTGTGTGGAAATGTAGGTGTGTCTGTCTTTGCAGAAGGTCAGATTATCACAAATGACTAACAGGCTGGGTTCTAGAGAGGCCATGAGTTAGGGCTTTAATACAATTGGGAAGAGAAAAAAAGAATAAAGCAGTTTCCCCTCTGTGCCAGGATGGGATGTACCAGTTAGCCCAGGCCAGTTATTAAATATCAAGAGGGGCTCTGGCCTGGGTGCTGAGGGCAAGCTGACTGGGCAGATACTGGGCAACTTAAGCCTCAAGCCCTACATCTTCCTTCTGCATTCTCCTTCCCAGACTGAATGGAGCTCTGCGCCAGGAGCAGAATTTTGCAGATCACTTCCTCCCTGACGATGAGGCGGCCCAAGCACTGGGCAAGACCTGCTGGGAAGCCCTGGTCAGCCCCCTAGTGCAGAACATCACCTCACCTGGTAATCATTCTGACACTTGGCCCCACCAACCAGCTCTTTCTTGCTCTAACCTAGAAATACCTGGGTGGGCTAGGGATGTGGCTCAAGCGGTAGCACGCTCGCCTGGCATGCGTGTGGCCCGGGTTCGATCCTCAGCACCACATACAAACAAAGATGTTGTGTCCGTCGAAAACTAAAAAAAAATAAATAAATATTAGAAATACCTGGGATATGCCCTTGGTCCTTTTGGTTCCTATGTTTGTCACCCTGGTCCCTTCCTCCCCAACCAGTGTCTGCCCAAGTGTTGGTCAGTGGAAGCCTGCTGCCCCTCTTCCATGTGTCATTCCGTCCTATTGCTCTCTCCCGAACTCTCAGTTCCCCAAAGACATGCCACGTGTTGACTTATTTTTCTCACCCTCCAGATGAGGATGGCATTAGCCCCTTGGGCTGGCTGCTGGATCAGTACCTGGAGTGTCGGGAGGCTTCTCATAATCCCCAGAGCCGGGCAGCAGCATTCTCGTCTCGTGTGCGTCGCCTTACCCACCTGCTAGTGCACGTGGAGCCTTGTGAGATGGCCCCTCCAGTAGTGGCCGCCCCTCGGCCTAGTGAGTACTGGGGATTCCAATAGCAGGTCTAGTTAGGAGCATTTCCTGGGCCCCCACTCACATGTTAGGCTTGTATTAGGCCATCCAGGAACATCATTTTGGAGAGCAGCATGTCTAAGGCCTTAGGAATCATCCTTGGGGACCTGAGGGGCTGCCCCCTTCTTGCCTCTGCCACTTTCTCTGTCTCCACAGAGGGCAGAAACAGAAGCCATGACTGGAGCTCCTTGGCCACCAGAGGCCTTCCGAGCAGCATCATGAGAAATCTGACCCGCTGTTGGCGGGCTGTGGTAGAGGAGCAGGTGGGCAGGGGCAAGCATGGGTTGAGGGACACTGTGGTGGTGGCATGATCAGTGCCTCTTCACGTTCCTGTGCCTTCCTTCCAGGTGAACAACTTTCTAACCTCGTACTGGCAGGATAATGACTTTGTGCCACGCTATTGTGAACATTATTATAACCTGCAGAAGTCGAGCTCTGAGCTGTTTGGGCCACGGGCAGCCTTCTTGCTGGCGCTGCAGAATGGCTGTGCTGGAGCCTTGCTCAGGCTCCCTTTCCTCAGAGCTGCCCATGTAAGCCACTCTCCCACACCTCTACCAGGCCCCTCCCCTCTGACTTTCCCCTCCCTGCCTCCCCTAAATGACCTACCCTCCATTCCCATTCTCTTTGAATATAACCATGTTTGGGGTTTTTTTGTGTGTGTGTTTGGGGGGGGGGTACTAGATTGAACCCAGGAATGCTTTACTACTGAGCTATATCCCCAGACTTTTGATTTTTTGAGACAGGGTCTCGCAGAGTTGCCCAAACTAGCCACAAACTTTCAGTTCTCCTGTGTCAAGTCTCCCAAATTGCTGGGATTGCCAGCCTTAGCCGCTGTGCATGACACATTAGAAGTTTTTTCCAGTGTTGCTCCTGTCCTCATATTTTGTTTGTGCATTGATACCACCTGGTGGATGTACTGTGATTTACTTACCATTCTCATTCTTTCAACAAGTATTTAAAAGCATTGGGCGTCAGGCAGTATGATGAAAGGTAAAGGAAGAATAATGAGCAAGACAGAGGGCCTCATTTAAGGAACACATACAGCAAATGTTAAGCAAATCATGAACATGACAAGCACCCTGGAGAGCAAGGTTCAGTGCAGCAGGGTAGTGGAACTGTGGTTACTTGAGTTGCTTCTGGTTCTGTTTTATCAGTAATACCACAGTGTACTGTCTTTGGCCATATAACCGATTTCCTCATTTAAAATTACTATTATTTGAAGTGGGCACTGTGGCATATGCCTATAATCCCAGCTACTCTGGAGACTGAGAGGCAGCAGGATCACAAGTTGACTATCTCAAAACAAAAATTTTTAAAAAGTAATAAAAAGGAGGACTAGGGATGTAGTTCAGTGGTAGAGTGCTCCTGTGTTCAATCCCCAATACTACAAAAATAAGTAAATAAATAAAATTACTATTGTCTGATTTTTAGACACAAAGAAAACATTTTTCAAAATTGTTAATATTGCTAATTTGCACAGTTATTGATTTTATAAAATAGTTTTATAAAATTGTTAATCAGATTGGTGATGTACCTCAGTAGTTGAGCATGTGCTTAGCATGTACAAAAACCTGGGTTACATTGCCCAGCAACAACAAAAAAATAGGGTTGACCAATGGAGAGGATGCCAGCCATTCACATCTCCTTTCTCAGACCTTCTCACTGCTTCTGCTCACCTGCTCCCCTTGGCTAACTTGCTCAGGTTATCCTTACTTTCCCAACACCTAGGTGAGCGAGCAGTTTGCCCGGCACATTGATCAGCGGATCCAGGGTAGCCGGATTGGTGGAGCCCGGGGAATGGAGATGCTGGCACAACTGCAGCGATGCCTGGAAACTGTCCTAAATTTCTCTGGCCTTGAGATAGCCACCACCTTTGAGCATTACTACCAGTGAGTGTGGACCTAGGGAATAGGAGATGGAGGGACACAGGATGGTGGGTCAGGGCTAGCTCACAGAGCCTGGGAATCTGCAATATAGTCAGGCTGGAACCCTGGAGTAGGAAGCTGGTTCATGCTGGTACTCCCACTGAGATCTGACCTGGGTTGTGTGTGTCACAGGCAGTACATGGCAGACCGTCTACTGGGCGTGGGCTCCAGCTGGCTGGAGGGGGCTGTGCTGGAGCAGATTGGTCCCTGCTTCCCCAATCGCCTCCCCCAGCAGATGTTGCGGAGCCTGAGCACCTCAGAGGAGCTGCAGCGCCAGTTCCATGTATACCAACTCCAGCAGCTCGATCAGGAACTCCTAAAGCTGGAGGACACAGAGAAGAAAATACAGGTAGGTGCCATGGAAAGAATGCACAAGTAAGAAGGTGGGAAGGGAGAAACATGGAGCTGGACAGAAGAGGCCCTCAGCATTTGGAAATCCTGTGCCCCTTCAGGTGGGCCATGAGGCCAGTGGCAAGGAGCATAAGAATGGAAAGGAAGAAGATGCTGGGGAAGCAGTGGCTGCAGATGTGGTGGAGGGAGAGGAAGAGGAGAATGAGGATCTCTACTATGAAGGGGCAATGCCAGAAGTATCTGTGCTTGTCCTGTCCCCACGCTGCTGGCCTGTCGCTTCCATCTGCCATATGCTGAACCCTGGAACCTGCCTGCCCTCCTACCTGAGGGGCACTTTGAACAGATACTCCAACTTCTACAACAAGAGTGAGGAAGCAGGCAGAGGGACTGTGGTGGACTGGAGAGAGGACAGGCTGTTGGAGAAGGGCCTGAGGCTGGGGTAGACCCTGGGGTCAGGAGCTTTGGTGGGAACAAACATGGTCTTTAGGGATAAGACTCCCTCAGGCAACAGGGGAAGGGAGGTGGATCTGAGAAGAAAGGGTAGGAGCTGCAGTTTTGTCTGGGGTAAAGATGCTGGCAGACTGTAGAGCCTAGGAATCTGAGGGTAGTGGGGAGAAGAGAAAGAGGAGGGACCTGAGTAAGGCCACCAGAAAGGGCTTTCCCTGGGAGTAGGTATGTGGCTCCTTCTTGGTCAGTCACCTGTAGTTCCAAACTGCTAACTTCCCATTGAGGGCTAATCCCTGTGCTGGGCAGCAACCAAGGAGGAAAAGAAACTGAATCTACCCTCAGGTAGCTCCCAGACTATTGGGAGAGACACTTCCCCTCTTACAATATTCTAGTTTAATAAGAGCCCCAGTCTTCTTACCTCATTGCATCGTTTCGTCTCTAAATAAAACGGGCCTGACTAACACAGGAGTAGGCCCAGGCTGGGTCCCAGATACCTGAGATTCGCCAGAGGGGTAGATCAGAGAAAGCTGGGATCTGGAATTTCAGATTGGGACCTTCTGTTATCTATAAATGCTGAGGCCACATGCTTTGCAGACATTAGCAGAAAGCAAACTTGGCCAATAGCGCACACTTCCTGAAACCCCATTCCTTCCTTTCCTCTCCCCTTTGTTTTCCTCCCTTCCTTGGCACTTCTCCAGGTCAGAGACACCCTACCTTAGAGCGAGGCCCACAGAGGCAACTACAGTGGACGTGGCTGGGCCGAGCTGAGGTGCAGTTTGGGGACCAGACCCTTCATGTATCCACCATGCAAATGTGGCTGCTGCTGAATCTCAATAATCTAAAGGTGGCCCAGCTCCTCTGCCTTTTCCCACTTTGTCTTTCACTTTTCTAAACTCTTCCCTTCATCCTCTTCCCTCCACTCCTGGAGAGGCCCTGAATGCTTTGTGCCTCTTCTCTTAAGGCGGTGTCTGTAGACAGCCTGTTGGCACTCTCAGGGCTCCCTCTGGAGATGCTGAATCAGGCAATTGGGCCTCTCACCTCTTCAAGAGGCCCCTTGGATCTTCAGGAACAGAAGGATGTACCAGGAGGTATACACTCAGGGCCAGAGGGCCTCTGTTCTGAGCTAGGGCCAGGTGCCTTGTGAGCCCCTACCAAGTAACCACCATTTATTTCAGGGGTGCTCAAGATTCGAGATGACAGTGAGGAACCCAGGCCAAGGAGGGGCAATGTGTGGCTTATCCCACCTCAGACATACATGAAAGCTGAAGATGAAGAAGGCCGGAACTTGGAGAAGAGACGGAACCTTCTCAACTGCCTTGTTGTTCGAATCCTCAAGGCCCACGGGGATGAAGGGCTGCACATTGACCAACTTGTCTGCCTGGTAGGTAGTAGTAGTCAAAGGGATGTGGGTTTGGGGTGAGGGCAGCCTACAGAAGGTGGTGGGTCCATATTTGAAGCATCTTGTTCACCGTGCAGGTGCAGCCTATAGATGTGTGAGAAGTAAGGCTGAGGTTCACCTAATGTGCTCAGGACTTCCTGTCCTCTCATATGGTTGGTGTGGAAGGTGTTGTCTCTGACCTGTTTCTCTCTGGTCTCCCATAATAGGTGCTGGAGGCTTGGCAGAAGGGCCCATGTCCTCCGAGGGGTTTGGTCAGCAGCCTTGGTAGAGGGGCTGCATGTAGCAGCACTGATGTCCTCTCCTGCATCCTGCACCTCCTGGGCAAGGGCACGCTGAGACGCCATGATGACCGGCCCCAAATGCTGTCCTATGCAGTCCCTGTGACTGTGATGGAGCCCCACACTGAGTCCCTAAACCCAGGCTCCTCAGGTCCTAACCCACCACTCACCTTCCACACCCTGCAGATTCGCTCCCGTGGTGTGCCCTATGCCTCCTGCACTGGCACCCAGAGCTTCTCTACTTTCCGGTAGCCCTATAAATGGGGTCCATGATAGGTGAGACTGGAGCTTTTTACAGAAATAAAACATGGAGTTTGATTATGTGATCTGTTGTTTGGTGACTGCTAGAACTGAGATGGGCAAGAGGCTTTCCTGGATGGCTGGGAGAAGGAGCCCTCTGGCACTGAGACTATCTCCTACCATGCTAGGAGATTTGTCAAGATGAGGAAGGTGGAATGGGGAGAAAGGGAGAGGTAGTCAGATGTCTTCCCAGCCCTCTCCACCAGTATTAAGGACCAGGATGGAGCTCAGCCCCTTCTAAGTGTGTATGCAGAGAAGCACTTTCATCTCACAGGCTGGAGACCCGAGCCCACCTCAGCCACTAGCCAGATGCTTTGTAACTTGGGTAGTTATCAGGCATGGTTTCATTTTCCTTGTTTCTGGTACTGAACCAGTTGCTGAGGGACTGATGAGTAACAGGTGTGGAAACATTTGACCCAGGGACAGCTTTGCCAGCAAGTTCCTGTTTGGTTGCCACTCCCAGCAGTAAGTAAAATTCACCCATTCCTTCCCTAAGGCAGACAGGAGATAAAAGACTCCCTGTAGCCACTACAAGCATCCAAGAACCTGTATGTCCTTTTTTTTTTTGGGGGGGGGGGATATTTTATTTAGAGACAGCGTCTCACAGAGTTGCTTAGCACCTCACTTTTGCTGAGGCTGGCTTTGAACTTGTGACTCTCCTGCCTCAACCTTCTGAGCCACTGGGATTACAGGCATGCATCATCATTCCCGGCTGTCTTTTATCCAGTGGTTTAGAATCTGGGTTGGAAGTAGATATGGGACTATAGCTGTTATTTCCTCCCATAAGCTCCTCTACATTGCCCCCCTTTTCCCATCCTCCTCTGCTTCCACCTCTCCTCTGGTAGAGCTGCATACACCGTCCTGGAATTCCTATCTCCATCTAGCCCCCTAGGCAAGCCTTGCTGCTGTGGGGGGTGGGGGTTTGCTGTCCTCTGATTGGCTGCTCTGCCTCCACCCACATTGAGGCTGTACAGGGCACACTAGGGGACCCAGTGCCAAGGGTGGAGTTTTGCATCTTGGCAAGGACACTGGGGAGGAGGGAAGGAGTCCAGGGTTCTTGAAGCTCACCAGTGACAGGAAGAAAGTTAAAAAAAAGAAAGGGAAGAAGGGTGAGGAAGGGTCAGGTGCTAAGGGAGGTCACAGACACTAGCAGAGGAATAGAGCCACTCAGGATTGAGATTAGGAACGGAGTCTATAAGGGAAAAAGAGGTCAGGGCCTGGGAGAATCAGAGAAATCAAGAGGAAGCAACGGAACAGAGGGCAGAGCGTCACCAAAGCACTGAGGGCTCAAATGCTTTGCAGTACTGGTCCCATGGTGCTTTTGGTAGGTATTAACAGCAAGTGCCTGCCTATTGGCCCATGGCTGCCCTGGAGGGGCAGAGACCAGAGAAGAACAAGCAATAGGCAGGGGCAGTAGTGGGCTCAGGGTATGGGGTTGCTGTAGTGTGTCACTTGGGTGCCTTTCCTTTGTAGCAGAGACCATGCCTTTTATTGGTCAAGACATCCTCTTGTTCTTGAGCTAGTGCTCAGGTGCCAAAACTTCTCTGAACTCTACTCCCTTGTGATGGCTAATGTGAATTGTCAGATTGATTAGATTGAGATGCCTAAAATTAAGAGGCTTCTGAGTGTCTCATTGGGGGTGGTTTTTTTTTTTTTTTTATGTTTTAGGTGTAGATGGACACAACACAATGCCTTTATTTTTATGTGGTGCTGGGTATCGAACCCAGGTCCTGCCCATGCTAGGTGAGCGCTCTACCACTGAGCCACAACCCCAGCCCTCATTGGGAGTGTCTGTAGGAATGATTTGCATGTGGGACAGCAAACTGAGACCCACCCTACTGTGAGGAGCAGTCCAGAAGGTTGGGAGCTTAGATGAAACAAAAACTGGAAGAACAAGGAAACAGCAGCAGACACAGCTCAATTCTCAGTTGCAATTGCCTGAGGACATCCGTCACCAGCTCTTTTGCTCTTCCAAAGCACATTCTAACCAAGGACTCACCAGGGGATTTCCCAAATTGGGGCTAATCACTGATCCCTAGTGTTCAGAGGCTCCAGTTCTTGGACTGAGCAGGTACTGGTTCCTCTGGCTTTCCCGCCTGCAGATGATCTCTATAGGGCCCTTTTATAATCAAATCTATATCCTATTGATTTCTCTAGAAAACCATAATATACCCCTGCTGTGGGCTCTATAACCAGGCCAGTACACACCACATGTCTGAACAGAGGATGGGACTTTTTTGTATGGCCAATCCCACCCCCCATCCTGCCACTGACTGCATGGACTCCTGCATTAACTGAGCTGTACATCCTGCACATCCCTTCAAGCATTTTATAGCCACCAAACCCCTCAGTATCCTGGTTCTTCTGCAATGAACTAAGTCTCCATCCAGCAATTTTTTTGGGGGGGAGGGATGCGCGGGGGTATGCTGGGGATCAAATCTAGGACCCTGTGCATGATAAGTGCTCTACCACTGATCTGCACACCCCAGCCCTCCAAAAAAATTTTGTACCCACTGAGCCACATCCATAACCCTTCCTCAACTTTTTTTGAGACAGGTTCTCACTGAATTGCTGAGGCTGGCTTTGAATTTGTGATCCTCCTTCCTCAGCCTCCCAATCAGTTGGGATTGCAAGCATGCACCACCATGGCCAGCCAGTCCTTTAAAAATTCACACCACCAGCTTTGGCCCCAAAACCCGACTTTGGTACAGCACCTGTGTTGTCCACACTTTATAGCACACAGTCACCCACCCACTCTGGCCTAGGTGACTTGTGGGAATCCAGGAGAGTAGCTGACTTAGATACAACCTATGCTCTCACCAGCACAAGGACAATCTGACCTCCTTCTCTGCCTTCAGGATCATCCATCCCATGAGAGCAGACAGTTTGCTTCATTTCTAAGATAACTCAAGAGTTACATTAGAGACTGGAGATTATGTTATTCTCATGCCCATCCCTGCTCCTTTGTGGAGCCATCCTCACGGGCACATATCTTAGATCCCTACAGCTAGTTACGGCCCTTGGCACAGTGACACATGCCTCTAATCCCAGCAATTTGAGAGGCTGAAGCAGGATACAAGTTCCAGAACTATCTCAGCAATTTACTAAGACACTATCTCAAGATAAAAAGGGCTAGAGATGGGGCTGGGGTTGTAGCTCAGTGGTAGAGTGCTTGCCCAGTATGTGTGACACACTGGGTTCAATTTTCAGCACCACATATAAGTCAACAAAAATCCATTAACCAAAAAAAAAAAAAAAATTTAAAAAAGGGTAAAGCATCCCTGGGCTCAAATTCCAGTACAGGGGTTTGGGGATCCTATGGCAGTTACTTTCATCTGACAATCTCAAGACTTAAAGAGGAAAAAAAACACATTTTGACTCAATTTAAATAAAATGTCCCAAATAAGCAAATCCATATAGACAGAGAACAGATGAATTCAGGGGCACTTGTCTACTGAGCCACATCCCCAGCCCTATTTTGTATTTCCTTTAGAGACAGGCTCTCACTGAGTCACTTAGCACCTCACTATGCCCGGCATAGGGTTTCTTTTTGAGGTTTCAAAAATATTCTCACATTGTGGTAATAGTTGCACAATTTTGTAATTATACTAAAAACTACTGTTCATCTTAAACACATAAATTTTTAAGGTATGTGAATTACATTTCAATAAAGCTATTACTCAAAACAAAAAACCCTCAATGAAATCCAATATCTTCTCTGGGTCCTTGCTGAAGGGTGACTGAAGGCCTGGGGTGGCCAGTACTTATTTGGACATGTATGTCCTCTGATCACCAGTCATCTGAGAAACTCCCCACAACTCTAGATAAAGAATAAATTCTTGTTTTTCCAGCCCACCCCCCTTGCATCCATGTGACCAAGGCCTGGCTATCAGAACAAAGCAGGAGAAAGTGGAAAGTACATCTTGGTGGCACTGAGGCACCTCCACATTAATATTCTGGTTCTGAGACAGAGTTACAGAGTATTTTTTTAATATTTATTTTTTAGTTATAGGTGGACACAATCTTTATTTTATTTTTATGTGGTGCTGAGGATCAAACCCAGTGCCTCACACATGTAGGCTAGCACTCTACCTCTGAGCCACAACCCCAGCCCAGAGTATTTTTAATGACTAGACTTTATCCCTATCTTCTTTCCTACAATTTGGATCTTTTCTCTAGCATTCTCAGTAGTTCTGATACTTAGATAGTTTTCTGCTTTTAACCAGCCGGAATCCATTCACTGACTTAAAAAAAAAAAAAAAAAAAGATTGACACACATGACACCAGGGACCCTGTAGTACTCTCCTGGCAAGGCAAACTATACTGATAGCTATGATCCTAGGCTTACAATCAGGGGAGAGGAGCATTTCAGCTTCCATTTCTATCATTAGGACATCTTTCTCCCATTTCAGAGACATCAAGCAATAGATATAGTTCTTTTTTTAATTTTCCCTTTTGTGGTACTGGGGATACTTTACAACCAAGACACATTCCCAGCCCTACCCTACATTTTTCCTTGGGTCCTGAGGATTGAACCCAAAGGTACTTTACCACTGAGTTAGATCCCTGGCCCTGATTTTTTTTTTTTTTTTAATTTTGAGACAGGCTCTTCCTAAGTTGTTTAGTGCCTCACTAAACTGCTGATACTGGCTTTGAACTTGTGATCCTCAAACCTCAGCCTCCCCAGCTGTTGGGATTACAAGCATGTGCCACTGTGCCAAGTTCAGCAAAGCTTTATGTCCCTACCTCCTATTTCCTCTTACAATCAAAACCAAGTAGTTCTGTGGGAGTGGCTGACCCTTTAAATAACTGTCATCTTTTCAGGACCCAGATTTAAGTAGGAAGAGTCTCTGATCTGACTTTTCACTTGTGGAAGGTGTAGGGTTGGTTGTTTATCCTTGTAAGTGTGGCCCACTAAAAGAGTTCTACAAAACAGTAAAATAATGAAAAATAACAGATGTTTATGAAATGATTCCTATATAAAGTCCCAGCCCTATAGCCACAGACTTCATGGTCCCATTTCTTCAGTATCAGAATCACTGGTTTAAGACTAGGATGGAAGAAAGGCAGGAGGACATAATGAACCAAATTCAAATACAGGCAGTGTGATGTAGCAGAAGGCTGAGCTATTCTTCTTGTCCTGCTCTAGGGGGAGTCCAAGAGCCCTAATCTTCTGAGTTCAAGATTGGATGTGATCTTTCCTTGCCCTTGAACAGCAAAGAACCAGGAGAATGAACCCAGAGATCCATGTCTCCATAGACCCTTGTCTCCCTAGGCAGTGCAGACAGATGACAGTTCTTCAATATTCTCTGCTCAAAGGGAGATGTCTCTTGTCCTTGCCTGCATTTCGGTGCCTCTTTCGACTCAAGAAACTCTCCAGCTTCTTGCTGCGCTTCAGCTCCTTGAACTTCTCAGCTAGGACCAACTGACGCTGTTCAGCTAGATTACAAGGAGAAAGCAAGTTGGTGAGCAAAGGAGGAAGCCCCCGTCTTTTCCTTTTCCCTGGCTGGTAATTTCCAGTCCCATGCTGGCATATGTGAGTTGTTTGGAGCTCTCTGATGTGTGGGAAGCCAACTTTTGTGTGTGTGTGTGTGGTACTGGGGTTTGAACCCAGGGTCTCAGGCATGCCAGGGAAGCACTCTATCACTGAGCTACATCCCAGCTTAAGCCAACGTTTTTATTTATTTGTTTGTTTAATATTTTATTTTTTAGTTGTAGTTGGACACAACACCTTTATTTCACTTATTTATTTTTATGGGTGCTGAGGATCCAACCCAGGGTCTTGCATGTGTGAGGCAAGCGCTCTACCACTGAGCCATAACCCCAGCCTGATTAAGCCAACTTTTTGTATGACCCAATCTTACTCAACTGAACCAACTGTGAACTCCTGCTCCTTCTATGTGCCCTGCCCAGCATAAATATGTATGTGGGGGAATACAAGCATCAATCCTGCCATAATCTAATTAGGGATACAAGAGTGGTTATAAATAACTCTTCCTTACTATTCCACTTTCCTCCAAGTTATTGTGGGATCCAGCCTTCATGCATTCTTTTTGTTGCTATTGTTGTTCCTGAGGATTTAACCCATGGCCACTTAACCACTGAGCTGCATCTCTAACCCTTTAAAAAAATTTTTTTTGGAGACAGGGTCTCACTAAATTGCTTCGTCTGGCCTTGAATTTGCAATCCTCCTGCCTCAGCCTCACAAATCATTGGGAATGGGGCTGGGGTTGTGGCTCAGCGGTAGAGTGATCGCCTAGCATGCACGAGGCACTGGGTTCAATCCTCAGCACCACATAAATGTAAAATAAAGATATTTTGTCTACCTAAAACTTAAAAAAAATAAATAAATATTTTTTTAAAAAATCATTGGGATTATACTTCATGCATTTTTAAAGGGGCTCATGGAGCCCCAACACAGTACCCTGCCAAAATGGCCTCCACACCACCCCTGTAATCAGCCTGCAAGAGTTGTGCCCCACTCACATTTCTTCAGGAAGTATGGTCGATGACCCTGCTGGGCTTGAGTCCGCCGCTCTTGCTTCAGGGCCAGGCGAAGCTCCTGCTGCCGCTTTCTTTCCTGCTGTGCCATTTCATGCTGTTCCTGAGGAGCAATGATGAGATGAAATGAGATGTTATAAACACCTGCCTTTAACTGTACTCACCACCCACTCGCCATATCATCTACGCACCATTCGCTGAAGCAGCTGCTGCAGTTTCTCATGTTCCTCCCCTGAAAGGCGCTTCTTCAACTGTTTTTTCACAAGCTCCATATTGGAAAATTAATCAGATGGTTAGTATTTTATAAATGTTAATTGAAAGTCTGTGCCAAGCATTGTTCTAAGAAGTTTACACTATGACACAGGAATTTTATCTTCCCTTTATGTATGTGTGGTGCTGGGGATTGATCTCACAGCCTCACAGGTGCTAATAAAGCCCAAGTTCTACCACTGAGCTACAGCCCCAGCCCTTATTATCCTTTTCATAATTTGAAAGCTTAAGCAATGTTAAGTGAAATAAGTTTGGCACAGAAAGACAAAAACTGCATGTTTTCTTGTTCTCTTATATGTGGAAGCTAAAGCTGGTCTCAAAGAAGTAGAGAACAGAACAGCAGTTACTAAAGCCTGTGAAGGGTGTGGGGGAGGAAGGGACAGAGAGAGGATGCTTGACAGGTATAGCTGGACTGGCCAGAATGGTGCACACCTGCAATCCCAGCTACTCAAGAGGCTGAGGCAGGAGGATCACAGATTTGAAGCCAGTTTGGACAACTTAGCAAGACCCTGTCTCAAAATAGAAATAAAAAGGATTGGAGATGGGACTGGGGTTGTGGCTCAGCAGTAGAGCCCTCACCTTGCATGTTCGAGGCACTGGGTTTGATCCTCAACACTACATAAAAATAAATAAAATAAAGGTATTGTGTCCAACTACCACTAAAGAATATAGTTTTTTTTTTTTTTTTTTTTAAAGGACTGGAGATGTAGCTCAGTGGTAGAACACCCCTGAGATTCTATCCCAACTACCGAAATAAAAGAGCTGCCCCCCACCCCACCCACCCACCACCACCACCACCACCATCGGTGTGGCAGGCAGGGTGTAGTTAGATAGGAAGATGACTTCCAAAGCTGTACAGCACAGCAGGATAACTACAGTTGACAACAGTGAAATGAACATTTCAAAACAGCTCATACAATTTTTTTTTTTTGTGTGTGTGTGTGTGTGTGTGTAGGGGATTGAACCCAGGACCTTGTGCATGCAAGGCAAGCACTCTTACCAACTGAGATATATCCACAGCCCCAGCTCATACAATTAAAAAAAAAAAAAAAAAAAGGTTTTTTTAGTTGTAGATGCACACAATATTTTTATTTTTTTAATGTGGTACTGAGGGTCGAACCTAGTGCCTCATACATGCTAGGCAAGTGCTCAACAGCCCCAGCCCCAGCCCATAGAATTTTTAACATTCCCAGCAACATCAAATTATATGTTGTGGGTGAAAAATATTCCAGTTACCCTCATCTGATCATTACACATTAAACATGTATACTGAAATGCCACACTGTATCCCATAAACATGCAATTACTATGTGTCTATTTTAAAAGATCTTAATTTTAAAAAGTAAAGCTTCCTGCCAAGCCTGGTGCCACAGGAGGATCATGGGTTCAAAACCAGCCTCAACAAAAGCAAGGCACTAAGCAACTCAGTGAGACCCTGTCTCTAAATAAAATACAAAATAGGGCTGGGGATGTGGCTCAATAGTCGAGTACCTGAATTCAACCCTCAGTACCCACCTTCTCCCTCCCCCAAAAAAGTAAAGCTTCCAGCTTTTCTCTGTCTACTTTCTAACCTCTGCCCTGGTTCCCCATCCCCTAAAATACTCATGAACCAATCTCAAGCTTATACCTCTTTCTCTTTGGCTCGGATGTCATTTAAGAATTGATATGTTTTGTCAAACACCTCAGGATTATATTCTCCTGATAGATCATCAAAGCGGGGGTCCCGGGCCACCTTTGGAGAGAGTAGAGAGAATATAAAATACTGTTCAGTCTCCTTTCACTGAGAAACTGCTTCCTGCCTCTTCCTCACCTTTTTACTGACTGGAACAACCTGACGTAAAAATGGCACTCGAACCTTGGCTGACATCTCCAGAGGCCTATGGAGAAATTACAAGGATGGGTCAAGGAGACTCCAGTCTTGGTCAAAGGCTTCCCATCTGCCAACAAGAAAATAAGACACCTAGCGGGGCATAGTAGTACACACCTGTAATCTAAGCTACTTGGAAGGCTGAAGCAGGAAGATTCCAAATTCAAGTCTAGCCTGAACAATTTAGTGAGACCCTGTTTCAAAAATTAAAAAGTGATGGGGATGCAGCTCAGTAGTAAAGGACCCCTGGTTTCAAACACCAGTACCGTTAAAAAAAAAAAAAAAAAAGAGGGAAAGCAAGCAGACCCCTATTCAAGATCCTGGGTATCCAACTCCTAAGATAAGCCTTACTTCTCACCTGTGCTTATCTGCAACACATGCATTTCGGACAGGTGGTCTAGAACATTGCTTCTTAGTGCCGTTTCCAGCTACCAATTGTTTGTATGTTTTGGTTCCCACTTGGCTCTGCAATTTCAACAGTTCCTCAAATGACATGTCAGCTATACCTGCAAAAGTGGGGAGGATTACAAAATTCAGGTTAGTATCTCCCTCTGTAGAAAAGACATCATCTCATTCCCATTCCTCAGATCCTTTCCAACATCCCCATCAGATCAATCATTATTTATAAGTCCCATACAGCACAGGCTGTGATTATGATGCTGTAATACTACTTAACTCTTCAAATGTTTTAGCTACCCGGCGCCTCATCTTACCAACAAAGGTATATGGCTGCTGGGTGAGGTAATCCCAGCGACTCAGGAGTCTGAGGCAGGATCATAAGTTTGCAGCCAGGCTCAGCAATGTAAGAGAGACACTAAGCAACCTAGCGAGACCCTGTCTCAAAATAAAAAGGGCTGGGGATGCTGCTCAGTGTTTAAGCACTCCTAGGTTTAAAAGAAAGAAAGAAAGCTATAGGATTGCCAGGTACAATGGTGCACACCTATAATCCTGTGACTCAGGAGGCTGAAGCAGGAGAATCATATGTTCCAGGCTAGCCTCAACAACTTAGCCACACCCTCAGCAATTTCGAATGACTCTATCTCAAAATAAAAAACAAAAAAGGACTAGGGATGTAGCTCAGTGGTAAAGTACCCCCGAGTTCAGTCCTCAGTACCAGGGGCAGTAGTATCAGAGATCAACCAAGCCATAGTAGGATAGTCTCTCCCCTCCACCTTCTTTTTTAAATTATTCCTTCATGGAGTTACCCCACAACAATCTGCCTCACTCACTCAGTTACCACTGCCACGGTCCTGGTTCATACTTTCAGCATTTCTCATCTCATCTCATTCTTATGCCCTAACCTCCTAATCGGACTCCCAATCTCCAACCTTTCTCTTTCCAAAGCTATGTTCCCCACTTTGCCTGAGGAGCATCAAAACAAAATTGACCTTATCACTCCCACACATAAACTTCAGATCATGTCACTTCTGAACTCACAAGCTTCCCAATGGCTTCCATCCTACTCAGAGTGAAAGTCATTTCTTATGAAGGTCTGAAATCCCCAAGCGACCTGGCATCCCGTAATGTCTCTCACTCTTCTCCAGCCAACTGGCCTCCAACAGTTCCTGAGCAGTAAAATATGGTCCCATCCACGTCTGATGTTGCCTCTGCTTGGTATGCTTCACCCAGATGTATTACTTGCTGCCTCACTTCCTTCAAGCCTTTCCTGAAATATCTCCTTCCCAGGAAGGCTTTCTCTATCTTTAAGTTGCAACCCCCTACCTGCTTTCTCTCCACAGCCTTTAACCCCCTTCTTAAAAACTGATCTAAAAGGGGCTAGGGTTGTGGCTCAGTAGTCCAGCCTTTGCCTCACATGTGTGAGGCACTGGGTTCAATTCGAAGCAGAGCAACAAAAGAATAAAACAAAGGTTCATCAACATCTAAAAAAAATATTTTAAAAAACTGATATACAAGGGGGCTCAGTGGTAGAGCGCTTGCCTAGCATGAGTGAGGCACTAGGTTCAATTCTCAGCACCACATATAAATAAATAAAGTTCTATTAACAACTAAAAAAGTAAGTTTGAAAAACTGATATACAATCCACATACCCTAAAATTCCCCCTTTTAAAGTATACAGTTCAGGGATTTATTGCTTTTATTTAAAATTTGTTTGCCTTTTCTTTTTATTGCGCTTCTGAAAGGTAAGCTACATGAGAAGTGTTTGCTGAATTCACTACAGTATCCCCCGCAGCCCTACCTCTGCCTGCACATAGTGGATGCTTACTAAACGCGCAATCTGACTAAGCCTTTCCCAGAAAATGGAGACCTTTCCTAGCTCCGTGGTACTGAACGTATTTTCTCCTTGCGAAAACCGCTCAGAATGTTCTAAGCCCAGAAGCACCCACCCTCCAACCTTCCACAGCGCGGCGGGCGCTCTCTGAAATTTCCCAGTTTATCGAAGTTTCTGCGGGTTCGAAGTCCCCGCCAAGCCGCGACAGCCTCCCGTTTGCACCCAACCCCGCGCCCTTACCGCATGACAGGTCACGGGCCACGGCTCCGAGCTCCACGTCCCCGCCCTCCGGAGACCCACGCGGATGCCGGACCGCGGGCACCGCGCGCGGACGGGTTCCCGGCATCGCTCTCGCTGCTTTCTGAGGAAAAATGGCGCTGCTTCCGCTCGCAGCGGCTCCCACCCCGCCTCTTCCGGCGACCCGAAAGCTGGGTTTCAACTCCAGGAAGAGAGTACAGAAAACAGGCAGCGCCACCGACGGTCTGGAGTAGAGCCCTAAGGCGTCCGCTCCGCAGAGAACGTCGCAACTTTCCGCCTGAGGCTCTGGGGCCAGGCCTTGGTGGCATTTCCTGATACTCTCGGCTAAGACAGACCCTCAGGGGTGCCCTTCCCGCAGCACCCTGCCCCACAGGCAAACAACTGCCATCTCCACGGTATTTCATAAAAACACGCCACACGTTGGGAGGTTTTAATTCATTTTTATAAAATCCGAGCTGGCTGACATTCAGGGTACAGCAGCAGCTCAGGGAAGAGTGGGATTATCTGCTGGTCCCCGTCTCCCCACGTCGGGGAGAAGGAGGTTTCAAGCCAACAGCTGCAATTCCTCTCAGTTCCCAGTCAATGCTCAAGGCTCAAGCACGGGGGAGGGGTTGGGCATGGAGGGAGAGGGAAGCTCCTGAGGCTCACACACTGCTTGCTTCTCCTTCTCCCCATTCCCTTCTCTTCCCAGCAGAGCCTAGCTACCTGGCTGGCCTGGGGCAGGGCAGAGGCCCAGGAGCAGTCGGAGGGAGGTGGACAGGAACAGAGCACCAAGGGGAAGGGGCCCTTGGCCCAAGGGGGGGCAGGGAACTGGCCCTCCCCATTAGAGCTCCCCCACTGAATTCACAGCACAAAACACCTCTAGTCCAACAACTCCACATGGAGGTATACTGAGTCCAGGGTCCAAAGGGGCAGGCAGGTGAGATGGGAAGGGGCAGTGAAGACAACAGCAGGCTCAGGAGGGAAGGCGGCAGAAGGCAGAAACTTCCTCCTACCCATGGGAGGAGACGATGGGGCGACTGATATTGCTGTTGGTGGTCATGGCATTCAGCTCCCACCTGGAAGGCCAGAAAGGACAGAAGAGGGAGCCCCCCCCACCTAGAATTCCTCACCCAAAACTATGAACACACAAGTCCCTCCAAGCTAATAAAGCTCAATTCCCTACAGCCACCTCTTCCTTACAACCAAGTGAGGTTTAATCATCACACCCCACCCAGGAGCAAATCCAATTCCACCCACTCCACCTCTAAGCTCTGTGGATTTCCTGTTTATGTTTATATATGCATATTTACATGTATGTATATATTTTCATTCCTGAGTCCAAACACCTGGGATCTGTGTGTTCATCTCAATAAACATCCCAACCTACTTTTCCTGCTCTGGTCAGATTTAACCTGGCAGCCTGTCTACCTCAACCCCACCAGGAACATCTACTTTTGCTGTCAACTTCCATCCTTTTAAGGCCCAGAGTAGGGGCCTTCTCCATCCATCCCACCATATTAAAATTAAATTTCTCTACAACAATTTTTCCATTCTACAAAGATTTACTAAGTAGCTACTAGGCCAACACAATGAACAATCTATTTGGTGTTAGGTACATGTATCAATCTTTAGCCAGTCTGGGATCCATCAGTTCAGACAAGTGTCACCAAATTCTTAACACAAAGACCCTCAACAAGTAAGAATTAAAGTGAACTGACATAAAGGATAGTGGTTCAGAATAAACCAGAAGGGCAAAATGATACACAAAGTAACTTGGTGCTTAATCTGATCCTAAGAATGGAATTCAAAGGCAAGAAGCCAGGAGTTCCCTTAATTCTGAAACTAAGGTTAGAGGCTTCTAAACTTGCCTTTACTTTGCATGTAGGGTCTAAGACTTAATAGCTGTTCTCAGCATGTTAACAAAAACTATATAAGCTCAGGTATCAGGAAGCAATGCTTCTGAGTGTGGTTCAAAAAACTAGACTGGGGGGAGGGGGCAAAACTGGAAACTGAACCCAGGGCCTCCTGCCCAGGCTGATCTCAAATGTGGCAATCCTCTTGCTTTAGTCCCTAAGTACCTGAGATCACAAGCATGTGCCACTCACTACACCCAGCTTCATTTTTCTTTTCCCCACATAACTGACCCACCTGACAGGTGACTGACTATACACCTTCGCCTCTTTCCACCTATTCCTCATATGAACACTAAGTCCCTAGCACAACCAAAAAAAAATCTGTCTCTTCCATAATGAAACTAATCAGGTCACACCTGTGCTGCACACTCACCCTCAACCAATCCCTCCTTTGTAACCACTTGCTGTACCTGATGTCATGGGGCAAACAGGACTGGTCCAGATTATACTGAATCACCGCAAGTTTGCACAGAGTCTTCAGACTAGGGCCTTTAAAGAAGGAGTTGGGGTAGGGAAATAAAGCTGAGAAAAATTGCAGTCCTGAACATTACCACACAAAGACAGGGACCCTGATGGCAGGAGCAGTTCAGAAATAACTTACTAAAGTCCAAAATGTGTAAATCAGAGTGATCTATGAGGTCAAATTCATCTCCCAGGCCTTCCTCAGGAGACGGGCTAAAGGATCAAGAGAAATGAAGGTCAGAGGAAACACAACCCACAAGACCCTCTTGCTCAATACCTCCCACTGTTAGTCACAGACTTAGGGCCATTCCTAAGCCTTCCCCTCTCCTCCTAACCTGGTACCCCCAAAGAGGACAATCTTGTCACCAACAATGCAGCAGCACTGGCGCCGGCGGGGACATGGCCCCTTCCCCTTCGGTTCAATTTTTTTCCAGGTAAAAGACACTAAAAGAGAAGTTAATGTATAAATTCAGTACCTGTCCTGTCCAAATATCTTCACCCCTCCAGCCCCTCACCTACTCAGGATTATTTTCTTTTCCTCCCACCTCAATTACTCCTTGTGCCTCCCCTAAAGGCAGTGCTTTTTACCAGGGTTAAACTTCCAGAGATCATGGAAGTGCCGGTTCAGCCTTGCATTATAGCCACCAAAGATGTACAGCTCTCCATTGTAGCCAACTGGAAAAACAGCAAAATGTTAAGAGTGTGAGGTCTGACAGGGGGGGACTCCACAAGCAAGTAACACACTCACAGGCTGAGTGGCTTCGGCGTCCCTCAGGCAGCACTGGAGTGGGTGGGCAGTCCAGCCAGGCCTCAGTTCTGGTGTCAAAGACGCGAATACGGTTGCAGTAAATCTCATTGTTAGAATGGAATGGCCCAAAGCGGTCAGCACGGCCTCCAAAGACATACATGTGATTGCCCAGCATTGTGGCTGAGTGGAAGTCCCTCCAGCGTGCAGGATTGCCCTGAACAGGTGGCAGAGAGATGGGGGAGAACTTCAGCACAGACACTGGAAAGAGATCTGTTCAATTTGAGTTTTCTATGATTTCTATGAAGGGGGGGATCCAGGGGAAAGAAAGGCTGACCTTTGTACAAACAAGGGTCCATGTCATGGTGCTGGTATCCAGCTTATGAATGTCATTGGAAAAGCAGTCCGCCTGAGAGGGAAGAGAAAGAGGGCCAGTGGTCACTCTCTGACTTACTACTCCTTCCCTCAAAACTTGCTAACAAGGGCTGGGGATGTGGCTCAAGCGGTAGCACGCTCGCCTG
Organism: Spermophilus citellus; assembly: GCF_964194105.1. NCBI lineage: Eukaryota > Metazoa > Chordata > Mammalia > Rodentia > Sciuridae > Spermophilus > Spermophilus citellus. Next base: position 58,918,410 of record NC_138186.1, on the reverse strand, counting down.
GCATGCGTGCGGCCCGGGTTCGAGCCTCAGCACCACATACAAACAAAGATGTTGAGTCCGCCGAAAACTAAAAATTAAATAAATAAATAGTTAAAAAAAAAAAAAAAACTTGCTAACAAGCCAAAAAAGCCTCCAATTCCACCTTGCTAAATCCCCCTTCCTCTTTCTCATTTCCACACTAACCCCCTAGCTTCCTCCCAGACTTACCAACTGCTCGTAGCCCCCAAAAATATACATGATCTTGCCCAGGACACAAGCTGAATGTCCATCCCGGGCACCAGGAACCGTTCCTGACACTCGGGGTGTGGACCATTTGTGAGTATCTGAAGGAGGTGAGAGAATGACAAAGGTCAGCAATCTCTGACACTCCCTCCTAAACTCAGGGGTGCCCTACTACCCAGTACCCCCAACCATACCTTTCCCATGCCCCTAAGGCACCATTTGGCAGAACACAGCTTCTCTCTGAGACCCATACTCACTGACATCAAAGGCATAGAGTACGTTGCAGGCCCCTTCGGTGTCATTCCGCCCGCCCCAAAGGAAGACTGTGTCATCGATGAGAACGGTTGAGTGTCCATACCGCATGTAAGGTACCACAGGAGCTTGCCCACGGATGGCAGGCCTCACTGGAGGCAGCTTTGTCCAACGCAAGGACACTGTGGGCACAGCTCTGCTCAGCCTGTTGTCCCTCCCTCCAGGACGTCCAATTTTTCTCAAACCAGACATTTATCCCCAGTCTCTTTGGGCACAGGGACCACCACCAAACCTCATCCAGTCACCTTTTCCCCTCCCTGATATGGGAACCTAGGGACAGAGCTGGCTTTGGCTTACCTGCATTGAAAATGTGCACATCTATCTGACGCAGTGTCTCGTAGTCTTCACCAGAGCAGTAACCCCCGAAGGAGTATACCCGATGCCCAACAGCCACTGCAGCATGGTTCACCCTGCGGGGCCCGCCCTCCAGATGCACCGTCCACCGTAACATCCCCTGGGTCACTGGTTACAGCAACATGCCCCCCCGGCACGGCCTGCTGCCTCTGCTACCTGCACACAAGTCAGGGCCACAGGCTCCTCAGGCAAGGCTTCTGCCTGGCTCTTCGTGACTGCCCAGGACCAGCCCCTGCCTCCAAGTGTCACCCTGGTGGCCCTCCCACACCACCCCTCTGCAGGAACAGTAGTCACAGCTCAGGTGGCTGGCCTTGTTCCAGAACGACTGCTGAGGTCAAGGAGCTAGCCCTGGCTCTGTGTTCTCCCACTGCAAAGGGTGGGGCCACCTTATACTAATGCCAGTTCAGAATCTGGTGATCATGGTTGCCCCTATTCATACAGACTTTACCCTGTCCTTGGCTTGGCACAAGCTCTAAGCCCCCTTTCTGGGCTCGGTGTGTTCTCTTGACTCTGGCTCTGCTTACTGCCACCTCTCTAAGAATCTCTATGCTCTTAAAGGTGGGGAAAGGGATCCCAAAATACTCATAGCTATTAATAGCCCAGCCAGCTCCAGACAGCCCATTGAAACTGGCAAGGGTGCTTTAAAGCAAAAAAAGCTTTTAGGCTTTGAGTGTAACAGTGCCCCTACCCAGGACAGGGAACTCCATGTTACCATGGTTGATTATCCCCTTACAGCAAGTCCTTTTCAAGCTGAGCCACTGTCACTGGGGTCACCCAGGGTGCCCACAGGCACGAGGAGTTCCTTTGACAGCTATGCCTGGTATGCTGCCAGGACTAGAAACTTAAGCCAGAAAGGTATGTGTGTGCTGGTGTTTGGGGATAGGGAAGAGGAGTTTTCTTTTTCTGCCACTTCCTCAACCCTGCTATTATAGTAGAGAAGAGAACAAAGCCATTTCCAGCAGCTCTTCCTCTACTTGGGGTCCCTGAAAGGGGTACAGGGCTGGCAGTGTGCACTGGAAAGGAGATGGTAAGCAAAAATGCTTTTGAGCAGAACAAGAGAAAGACTGAGGCACAAGAGGTCATGGTCTCTTAAAGATAACCTGCCAAGCTAGTGATAATGGGTACATTTGAGGGCTCTTTCAAGCAAATCCTCTTGCAACTGGCAATGCCTTTGCAGGCAGACACCTGCTGGGTTTGGTGGATCATCTGCTCCCTGTTCAAAAAGCCTTGGCAGAGAGAAGAACCAGGAAGAACCTCAGACACACACACACACACAAAAAAAAAAAAAAGAAAGAAAGAAAAAATCACAAACAAACAACAACAAAACTCAAGTAAGGGAGAAACCCCTTGCAGGAAAGAGACATGGCTTTCAGCTGGCTTTCCAGTCCCACCCACCCAACCTCCCCCAACCCCACATCCCATGCTTTAAATAGCCATCCCTCAAAACCTGAAATAGCCACAGCCAAGCTACTCTCACTTCGGTTACTCCAACTCACAATCCAAAATATCTTGGATCTGGGTTTGTGGAGTTAGGAGGTTGAAGGGTTTGGGAATGCAAGTATTTCATCTTCCCTCACAGTCTCTACTCTCCCTTCAAAAATGTCCAGGTAAAGTTTAAGAATGCACACAGAATAAACAAGCAATTCCAGCCAAAGGGGTGGAAAGAGAATCTTAGCTTCTCCTCTACAAAGACAACTCAAAGCAAGACCAAGCCAGAAGGTCTAAGAGGCTCTTCTTATCTTTGGGTCTCCCCGATCCTCCATCACTATGTCATTTTCAAGCTCCTTCCATTTCCTTAATGTATATCGATCCCTTTCCCTGGTTTCTTGCAAGACCCACGCCCCATTTGTGGCCCTTCTCCTGAGAGCTTTGCAGTTTTCTCATTTTCTTCTCCCACCACTTCAAGGACACCCCAAGAGCCCTCCACCATTTTTCTACCTCTACGAAAGGAAGAAAAACTAACAGTGATTGTCTCCTTTCGGCCACAGATATTCCTCTGAATGACTCTCCCTGTTTTCTTCTACCCTACTCAGACTCCCCTCCCCCACAACGCAAGGCATCCCCTCCTTTCATTATGCTCAGCTTCCTCGCTTCCTTTTAACCCGTCTTCCTCCCAATTTCCTTCAATGTCTCCTTTAGCCACCAGGTCTCTCCCACCCTCCAACCACCATCCTCCTCCAGTCCTTTCCCCATTAACACCCTCCTTTCCCATCATCCCCCTAGTTCCCTCCCCACCCCCACCTCATCATTCAGGCCCCTCCCCCACGACTCCAGCCCTTAGCAGAGGCGTCGCCGGCCCCCCCAATTCTTCCTTGCCCCTCAACCCATCCCAGGCTACCTGCCAGGCCGGGCCGGGGCGGGGCCGCGTGTCCTCGCGCTGCCAGCAGCCTAGAACCAGTTGCGCGCCAACCGACGCCTAAGTCCCCAACGAGATAAACACAGCCAGGCTCCGTCCTTCCGGCGGGCAGAGGGGCGCGCACGTGCAGTCTGAGTTACGTCCCGACGCCTTCCGGGACTTGTAGTCCACAGGTTTCCTGAGGCCCGTAAGGGCAGGAGCCTACGGAGAGATTCTGCGCATGTGCATCATATGTGTCAAGACCGTGGGGTTCATTGGGTAATGTAGTCCTTTGTTGTTGGGGTAGGGGATGGCGGAGGCGGGGCTAGGGGCGGACTCTTCGTCCTCGCTCGCGTCAGTCCAGAGCACGGGGCGGGGCTGGAGGACTGGGAGCCTCAGCACGTCCTGCCCCACCGGAAGTGAAGGTGCGGGTCCGACGGTGGGCTCTGAGAGGGTGAGGCGCGCGGAAACACCGGCGCTGAGAATCGGTGGGGCGGGTGGGGACGCCGCAACTGAGACCTTTTGAGGGGCGCCCCGGGAGCCTGAAGGGGTTTTGTCAGGCGGTTTAGAGGGGAACCCTTAGGAGAAAGGAGGAGGGGGCGGGTATGCTCTGTCCTGGGGAGACGTGCGACCTGGGGTTCTTTAGGCCGGGAGGGGCATGGTGGGGAAGCCGGGGTTCTGGAAAGCTGGTAGGGCCTCTAGTTGGGCTGTTTAATATTTAGAGACTGGGAGAGGCGGGTGGGGCCTGGTCCTAGAAAAGAGCCCGGACTTAAAAGGGGGAGCAACGAGAGACTGAAGGAGTAGGGGAGAAGGATGCGAGTAGGGGAGAAGGATGCAGGAACCTTGGGGAGTGAAGCTGGTTTGATGGAAACAAGGAGACTGTGAGGAGCTGGAAAATAAGATGAAGGCGCTCCTAGTTTCATCCAATCCCTATCCTCCTGCCTCCCTGTTCTTGCAGCCCCTGCCCGGATGGCCGCAGTAGTTCTAGGGGGAGACACCATGGGCCCTGAGCGTATCTTCCCCAATCAGACTGAAGAACTGGGGCCACATCAGGGCCCTACAGAAGGCACTGGGGATTGGAGCAGTGAGGAGCCTGAAGAAGAGCAGGAAGAAACAGGGGCAGGCCCGGCTGGCTACTCCTACCAGCCCCTAAACCAAGATCCTGAACAAGAGGAGGTGGAGCTCGCACCAGTGGGGGATGGAGAAGATGTAGTTGCTGACATCCAGGATCGGATCCAGGTATAGTGGAGGGAATTGTTAAGAACAAATAAAGCTGAGCTCCTGCAAATGAAAGCAGGACCCTACCTGTCTCTCTGGTTCCACAGGCCCTGGGGCTTCATTTACCAGACCCACCATTAGAGAGTGAGGATGAAGATGAGGAGGGAGCTACTGCATTGAGCAGCCACAGTTCTATTCCCATGGACCCAGGTAAAACGATCATTCTTTCATTAGGGAATAATAGACTGGCTTGAACCAGGAAAGGGAAGTTACAGGGGAATAATTTATTCCTAGTTTATAAGCTAGGATTTTGCTGACTTCAGAATCCAGGTGAAACATTATTCTGCTAGACTTGGAGATGAGCAGGGTTGCTTAGAAATAAGATGGATCTGGTGACCCCACCAGTTAAGGGCTCTGGGTTGATTCAAGAAATGGGAAGAGGAGCTGGGCCCATTGTTTTTATCTCCTAACTGGCCTCTGGCTGTGATTTCAGAACATGTAGAGCTGGTGAAAAGAACAATGGCTGGAGTAAGCCTTCCTGCACCAGGAGTTCCTGCCTGGGCTCGGGAGATATCAGATGCCCAGTGGGAAGATGTGGTACAGAAAGCCCTTCAAGCCCGGCAGGCATCTCCTGCTTGGAAGTGACCATAGTAAGAACTGCCTCATCTTTCTACATTCCAGGCCAGAACTAGCACAGGACTGAATACATCCGCTGGTTGTAATATCTTACCCATCACCCTTTCACATCAAAGCAAATCAGACTTCTGCTGAGAGACCCACTTTATTCAGTTCTGTACATATGGGGACATTGGCCCAAGCCCAACCCACCTTAACATGTATCATTCTGTGGAGAATAAAGCACCCTACGTACACAGCCAAAAGCCACACTGCCTGTATTCCTGGAACCTGGGTCCAGCCCTCCCAGTCCCTTTCCTCTCCAAAAGGGACCGGTTAGGGCCTGCCCAGCATCAGCACAAACAAGGAAATAAATAGGTATTGGGGGGAGCTATGCTTGGGGCACCACTCCCTGCTTTCTTCTTTCAACTTTGGGAACCAACAGCACAGGAAAGCAGTCAGCCACAGGGTGGTCCCTTCCATGTTTGTGATCCCAGGGCTGCTGCTCACAAGAGAGGGGGTGTAGGGTAGGGGTGATTATTTACACCCTCCCCTGCTTGGTCCATCTGGGCTCTATATTCATCATCTGTTGTCCACAGCCAGTACTTTTCTCCTTTAGGATCTCCATGTTCTCTTCAACAGGCAAGGAATAAAAGGAAATAATAAAACCCTGTCAGCCTGCACACTGCTGGGGCTGTGGGCTTATTTGTGCTGCTGGAGTTTGACTCCCCTCCAGCTACTCACTCCAGGGGCCAGTGGAGCTTGACATAACTTTGGTGAGAATAACCTCCTGCTCCTTCTTATATGCCTCTGCAGTCAGGGGAGAGGAAGAGACACCTAGAATTCAGGTGAGGATGAAGGGGAGAAGAGAGGAGCATATGTATTCCTGTGTGTATTTCTCAGCAACCTCAGATAGCTGTGGGTTAGGAGCAGAAGGGGGACAGGCATCCCCAGGTTCTCTTTGCACTGAGCATCTTGATGCTCAGCCTGTCTGTACTAGCCACAGGGAGGCATGAACACGCTTTGGGGAGAAGAGAGACCACTGGGTGTCCCTGCTTCAAGTGCCTCCATCCTCTAGAGTAGCTAGCTAGAGAGGTGCTGCCTTTCCCCAAGTCAGCCAGTAGGGAGCAGAGGGTGGAGGGCTGAGGCAGCGTCCCAGGGCTGAGTGGGCTGTGACCCTGTGGGAAGGTGAGGGGGTCAGAGAGCCTCTTGGCTGGCAGTTAGGAACTCTTCTGCCCGCTTATGGGCCTCCAGTGCCTTGATGGTGTAGACGTCCTGGGGCAACTCTGACTTCCTCCGAAGCAGCACTTTTTCCTTCTTGATGTCCTTCAGCATCTACAAGTGGATAGGGAGAAGACAAGGAATGATGATCAGTTCCCAAGGAATTGATATTTCCTTCTCTTATTCTTAGGTTCTGTTGCTCTTCTTTCCCTTCCAGACCTGTTAATTTCTACTCCACCTCCCCAGTCCTTACCCCTGGGTGCCCTCCCACCTGCACAGCCTCTGTCTCCACCGTCCTCTTCAGAAGCTGGATGTCCTCTGCTGTAGGGGTTTCTGTCTCCATGGAGTACACAGGGGGCAGAGGTGGAGGAGCACGGAACATGGGATACTGAGGGAGGAGATGTGGATGAAGAGTTGAGAGCCACTTCAGAGGTTTGTGGGCCTGTGTGTCTCATATTCTTCCACCAAAAATCCCTAACCCCTAGTTCCAGATGGGACCCTGAGTTCAGGGCAGTGGCATAAAAATCTCACCTGAGGATTAAGCCGGGCCAGCTCCTCAATCTTTTGCCACATCTCTTCTCTTTCCTTCATTCGGAACCGGCCCCTGAGGGAGCAAAAGTAGGAATGAGAGAATGAAAGTGAGCTGGAAGTAAAAAATGAAAGTCTTCCAGGGAGGGCTGGGATTGTGGCTCAGTGGTAGAGCGCTCGCCTAGCATGGGCAGGACCCGGGTTCGATCCTCAGCACCACATAAAAATAAAGGCATTGTGTTGTGTCCATCTACACCTAAAAATAAATATTTAAAAATAAAATAAAACAATATTTAAAGAAAAAAAAAAAAGTCTTCCAGGGAGAGAAATACTCACTTCTGTTTCTCTGCCTTGTACTGCTGTGTGCAATCATCAAAGAGCTTCTGATTCATTTCCATAAACAGCTTCAGGGCATTGTAGATTAGTCCATGGATTGTCCTGCCACCCAGAAGAAAGATCACATGCAGGCCAGAGCCTACCTTTAATGCCTGGGCCCCATGTTTACTTGTTTATAGGAGGTGTCTCTACTACCCCCATTTCCCAAACCTTTATAAGCAGATAGTTCTAGCCAAATTGTGTGACTTAAGACTAGCATTTCATGGTCTTTGCAAATACTGATCCACCTGTCTATACTTCCCCTACCCCATATTCCAAAAGTCTTCCTTCTTTACACCACTTCCCACTCTAATCCACACTAATGGCCTCCCAGCAACACAATGGACTGAGTGTACCACACTATGTTTGCTCTCAGCAAGAAGCTTTTTTTTTTTTTTTAACAACTCTTAGATTCTATGCATGCTCTCTAAATGGATCACATCAGCTTCTCCCAGCATAGAATTGTGTCTTCAAAGCTGTAACGTACCTGTGGAATAGCTGACCCCAAAGAGCAATGTACAGGCCACTGCTCTGCTATTTGATATCCCAGAGATCTCTCATACATGCATCTTTTCTCTCTAGTCAGTCCCTCAAGGATCTACCAATAAACAGTGGGCATCAGCCCCACTTGCTGAATGACCAAGTGAGATTTACACCTTCAAAGGTTCCAAAACCAGATTCCCACACCCAGCCCCAGCCCAGCCCCATACTTGTTCCAGTGGCTCTTGGAGTTCCTGTAGAGTGCAGGGAACATGATGGGGAGGACTCTGGCAGCATTGTCACTTATCAGGCTCATGATGTATTCATTATTCCAGTAATAGAGAGCACGCTCTGCCACCTGGTGGAGAGAGGTGGGACTCAATGGGGGTACTATCTACCTGCCTTACTCAAGATCTGCTAAATTCCTGGGAGCCTTGGATATGCTGAGTTTGGCTTCACCTGGAAATGGGGGCTGGAGACACACTTGGCAAGCTGACGGAAGAGTGGTTCCATCACTTTGCTAAACTCTGAGGGTTCAATGACATCCAGAATCTCCTCTAGTTCATTCAGGAACATCACCTCCTTGGGGCTGTGAGTCTTGGGCCAAAACTTAAGAAGTCCCACAATCACCTGTTGTGAGAAGAAGACATAGGATAAAATTCTTAATACTGTCTGGTTTTCTGGGAAGCTTTCCTGCCTCTCTTCCCCACCCTTAGCCTTATGGGCAGAGTTTGGGTAACCTCAGGTAATGGCTCATGTTTCTTTGGCTTGGGTCTGCTTCCTAAGTGTATATAGATTTCATTTCTCATTCAGGGAGGAAACCATATCACCTATCATGCCACAGCCCTCCTGAGCACCTGCTTACGGCATTGCTCAATTATAAATTGGTAAGCAATACTGATGACAGTAAAAGGTTGACTTGGGCTCAGAAGGGGAATTACCGGCTCAGTCAGACTGCTCTCCTTCTCCAGGAATTGTACCACACAGTAAGCCAACTGCAAAAGGTTGAGGTAGAAAGGTGAAATTAGGGCCAGACGGTCTCACAATTCAATGACAAAAACAAGATCCCAAAATGGAAGGGGAAATATAAAGGATTTATCCCACCCATTCCCTGTGCCATAACTATCCCAGCAGAATACCTTCCCTCCCCTCCTTGTCTTTCCTGCCCAAGTTGGGGATCATCAGGAGGAAGGCACCTCACCTGAGGGTGGTATACACTCAGGGACTTGACTTTGTGAAGCGGAAGCAGGACACGGATGAGAAACATCTTATGCTCTTCCTTAAGGGGTAGGGCAAAGCCATTGATGATACTAGGAGTTAATGGAGGTTTTTTAGGACCAAATAGCCAGATCCAAGTTCAATACACCAGTCCTCCCAACCTTTTTCAGGTATCTTATGTTCCTCTACTCCACCTCTCACCTGCCCAAGATCTCCAGGAGTTCAGCAATCCCATTGTGATGCTCTGTCTCATAGATGAACCTGAGAGGAAGAAAATGGGCTCTCTTGATACTAACCCTGATGTCCCTCCCACATTCTGCAGAGTCTCCATTATCTCGTTGCTCCCCCTCTCCTCCCTAGCAAAGGCTTGCTTTGATCCTAAGTCTGGGCTCATGAACTCACCTATAGAAGATGTGGTTGATCTGCCTACGGATATAAGCCCGGAGCCCCAAAAACTTGCCATAGATACGATGCAAAATGGTCTTGAGAAAGTCCCGCTCTCGAGGATCCTCACTGTCAAATAGGTCCAGGAGCTGGAAGCAGGAGGGAGGAAAGGCAGCAAGTGAGGCGGCAGCCAGGGAAGGCTAGGGCTAGGTGACAGGGTCTTAGCCAGGGGAAGCTTTCAGGTTTTCTGGAGAAAGGGGAGTAAGGACAAGTATCTGGAAAGCAGAGTAATTCTATTCTACTGATCTACTCCAAGTGGTATCTGGCTATATATATATATATATATATATATATATATATATATCCCATTGAGAAGTACTGTGTTGCTTTTTTTTTTTTTTCCATTTTGCTAAAAGCTTCTTAAGGGCACTGAGCTTTTTTAACCCCCCATGGTCTCCTTAAACTAAACCCAGCTGAAATTCCAGTATAATAGTCATAATGGGAAAGAACATCTGGGACAGAGGTGAGGGGAGGCATGGGGCTACAGTTTATGGAATGGATAGAGGGGGAAGGACAGGAACCTCAGGGACTCACAGCAAGGACAAACTTCTGGTCAATATACTTCTTGGCTATATTTGGCTGGAAATCAGGAGACTCAAGGAAACGTAAGAAAAACTCATATACAAGCTGTAGAGGAAAAGAAACATCCACTGAGGAACTCCCCAAGGAATAAAAGATAGGGTACCCTGTTCCCTGCAGCCAGAGACAGCATGCTCCCTTGCCCTGGTACCTGAAGATGAGGCCAGGCAGCTTCCAAGGTAGGCTCATCTTCCTCTGGATCAAATTCAGCCCCTGTGGGATTCGATGAAGGTGGCAGTGTCCGGAAGAGGTTCACTGAAAACTGAGGGGTAGGCCCAGCTTAGAGCACCGTGCAGGCTTCTCCAGGGCCCCCACCCCTAGCCCTTGTGTTCTTTCCCCATACCCACCATGGTTACAGCCTCTGGGTAGATGGCCTCAGTGACAACATCACGGCTGTGGGTGATGTACTCCACCATCTCATTGAGTCCTGCCCGCTTCACCTCCTTAAATTTGAGGTCACTGAGTGGGTCTGACACAAAGTCAAAGAGGACGCAGCACTGGCGTAGCTTCTGTATAAATAGCTCCTCCCGCTCCTGGGTTGGTGAGTCTGTGGAAGGGGCCCCAGCAGTTAGCTTCTCCTCCCCCATCCCTCATTCCTCATGCCCAACCTGCTGGCCTTACAGAGCTTTCCCCTTTCCCACAGTTACCATCCTGTTCCCTGGACCTCCACCCCAATGAAAGTCCCCCTCACATTCTCTTGAATTCTCTTCTACCCAAGATACCCTAAAACTTCCATTCTGCCAATGCCCAGTGCACGATAACCTTTCTGACTAGCTGCAAGTACCTTTCAGGGCAGGAAGCTTCTGCAGCTCCCGGTTCTTGCTGAGGTTGAAGCGGGAGGAGCTTTGCCGTCGCTCCTTCTTGACAATCTGGGGTCCCCCTGAGTACTTGATTTTGCTGAGCTGTGTTGGGGGGGGTGTGCTGTTGCTGGGACGCTTGTTGGATGATGGTGGCTGAGATTGAGGTTGAGGTTGGAGCTGAGGCTGAGGCTGTGGCTGTGGCTGGGGCTGTGCCTGGTCAAACAAGTAATCTGTTGAAGTCCACTCCCCAGGAGATCTACCCACCCCAGGCTTCCTTCCATCCCTACTCTGTTTATGCCTGTACAGCCTAGGCAGTAAGCAGTTGTCTCTTAGTCTAAAGAAGTTAGACCAGAAACAGGAATGGGTATGGACTGTAGCCTTGGAAGGGAACAGTCAAGAAGTCATGTCTCACTAGGCACAGTGGTGCACACCTATAATCCCAGCAACTCAAGAGACTGAGCCAGGAGGATCATAAGTTCAAAGCCAGTCTCAGCAATTTTACAAGGGCCTATACAACTTAGTGAGACCCAGTCTCAAATTTAAAAAATAAAATAAAAAAGGGCTGGGGATGTGGCTCAGTGGTTAAGTGTCCCTAAGTTCAATCCATGGTATAAAATAAAAGAAAGTCATGTCTCCCAAAGTGATACTCAGGCAGTGGGGAAAAACCCTCAAAATGTTCATTCCTGCCAAGCATAGTGGCATGCACCTGTACTCCTGCTCTTTAGGAGCCTGGAGCAGGAGGATCGCTTGAGCCCAAGAATTTGAGATTTGAGACAAGCCTGGGCAACATTGTAAAACCCTTTCTCAAAACAACAACAACAAAAACACCTCATTCTAATTCAGGCAAAATAAATTGATGGATTGATAGTGACACAAGTCAGAAAAGTGGTTATCTTGCCAGAGTAGGGATGGCGGTAGAGAAGGAGTAAGGGTAGTGGTGGTAAGGTACTGCTGAGAAGAGACGTTAGGAATACTGTTTTGTTGTTGTTGTTGCTGTTTTTATACTAGGAATTGAACCCAGAGGTGCTCAATCCCTGAGCCACATCCCCAGCCCTTTTTATTTTTGATTTTGAGATAGGGTCTCACCAAGTTGTATAGGGCCTCACCAAGTTGCTGAGGCTGGTTTTGAACTCGAGCACCTCCTGCCTTAGCTTCCCAAGCCACTGGGATTACAGATAAGCCCTACTGCACCTGGCTGTTGTTTTTGCGGTATTTAGGATTGATTCCAGGGCCTCATACATGCTAGGAAGTGTTCTACCACTGAGCTACATCCCTAGCCCCATCAATGAAGAATTTTCTTAGTGTTGGAAACATTTTACATCTTGATTGGATCTGGCAAGTGGTACATACCTAAAAATTCACTGAGCAAGTACATCTAAGATCAATGAATGTATGACTTTCTTCAATTAAAGGGTAAAATAAATTTATTCTCATGTCTTAGTAGTTTTACTACTAGAAATTAAGCTTAATAAAGATCGTAAGTTTAAGAAAAGCTTTTCAGGATGGGGAGATAGCGCAGTGGTGGAGCTCTTGCCTAATACAATCAAGGCCCTGGATTTGATCCCCAGCACTACAAAATTTTTTTTTAAAAAGGGCAGTGGGGAGCTTTGTTTGGGGCTAGGGTGTAGCTTAGCAGTAGAATACTTGCTTAGCACGTACAAGGACCTAGGTTCCATTCCCAGAAGAAGAAAAAAAAAAAGTTTTGCTGCAAACACTTGAAGAGTCTCACAAGAAAAAATAAATAAGTAGAATTATGTTTATGAAAACTATGTGATAAATGTAACTATGAAAAATAGTTACACAATCCTAGTAAGTTCACCAAAATTAATAAGCATTTTGAGAAGAGGGGCAATGTCAGCATAGGGGCACAGGAATGGTAAGAACTTATATTTTCCACTGTAGAAAGTCAATAGATAAACCAGGTATGATGGCACACACCTATAATCCCAGCAACTGGGAAGGTTAAGGCAGGAGGAAGTGGATTCAAAGCTAGCCTCAGCATTATGTAAAAATGTGGATGTGTAACCGATGTGATTCTGCAATCTGTATTTGGGGTAAAAATGGGAGTTCATAACCCACTTGAATCTAATGTATGAAATATGATATGTCAAGAGCTTTGTAATGTTTTGAACAACCAATTAAAAAAAAAAAAAAGCTAGCCTCAGCAATTTGGTAAGGCCCTACACAACTCAGCGAGACCCTGTCTCTAATAAAATATAAAAAAAAAGAGCTGGGGATGTGACTGAGTGTTTAAGTGACCCTGGGTTCAATCCCTGGTACCAAAAAAAAAAAAAAAATCAAACCCAAAAGTCAATAGATAATCCAAGTTTCAAATTAAAAAAAAAAAAAAGGCAGTGAAAGACTCAATTTGGTAGCTGGGTGTGGTGGCATACACCCACCTCTAATCTCAGCTATTCAGAAGATTGAAGCAAGAGAATTCAAATTCAAGGCAAGCCTGGACAAATAGCAAAGACCCTATCTCAAAACAAAAAAGAGGGCTGGAATAGAATTCTTGCTAAAATTCACAAAGCCCTGGGTTCATTCAATCCCTAGCACCACAAAAAAAAAAAAAAAAAAAAAAAAAGCTGGGTGTGGTGGTGCACACCTACAATCCCAGGGACTCCAGAGGCTAAATCAGGAGGATCACAAGCCAACCTCAGCAACTTGGCAAGACCCTGTCCCAAAATAAAATTAAAAACAAAAAGGACTGGGGATGTGGTTTACTGATTAAGTGCTCCTGGATTCAACTAAAAAAAAAAAAAAAAAAGATGGGTAAGGATTAATGCTTAGAGTCACGAAGCCAAGCTAATTTGGCTAATTTGGAAATACAAATACAAATATCAATCTGTGAGGAAAGAGTTCAGAGTGGTTACACAAAGCAACAATGCAGGGGTTGCTCTTTTCATCACAAGCCAACACTACCTTTTAACTTTCTGAATGACCATGTTGAAAAATATTAAAACACAAAGCCAAAAACTACCTAATGAAAGAAAACTGCTTCCAATATGAAGTTAAATAAGGACAAAACTGTATATGCAAAATGAGCTCATACACATTAAAATACATGCAAAGGGCCAAAACAGGTTCTAAAATGGAAAGAACAAGTCTAAGGAGTCCTTAGTAACTAAGTCCTATAGTGATAACATTATAGATGACATTTCCTTTTCCTTTTCCCTATTTCTTTGTTTATGTTTTGTTATTTTTGGTACTAGGGGTTAAACCTAGGAGTGCTCTACTACTGAGCTACATCTCCAACCCTTTTCAAATTTCTTTGAGACAGGATTTCACTAAGTTGCCCAGGCCAGCCTCAAACTTGTGGTCCTCCTGCTTCAGCCTCCCAAGTAGCTGGGATTCCAGGTGTGTGCCACCATGCCAAGCATAGATACAGTTTTCTACATTTCCAGATTTTTTACAAGCTGACAGTGCTTTTGTAATGAAAGAAAGATGACTAATTTTTTAAAACGGTCCCTTTGGGAAGGGATAGCTCCCAGACACGGTAAAGGGCCCATAAAGCCCATTTTCAGAAGCCTAAACAGTTCTGCAGGGATGTCACTCACAGGTATTCCTAAATGTCCTGGTAACACTCTTGTAAGAACAGAAGATCCTAGCCCCCAAATAGAGGCTGCAGGAGTAAGGTCATGTCCAGCTGGATACCCACACCACGGAAGGAAAAGTTGACCTCCTATTCTTAACCACATCATTCCCCTCCTCACCATAAGAATGGGAGATTTAAAACCCTCTGGGTTGGAGGAGGGGAGGAAAACAGAACTGTCATCCTTTTCATATTCTGAATTATTTTGTAGAAACCAGTTCTGACAAGTTTGTGACCTATCTGGGAATGAAAGAACTAGAGAGCAGTACTGGGTATAGCCCAGGCAGGTCTGTGGGTTCAATGTGGCTCCTTACCACTTAGGCTACCTCACTCTCTCCTTTACTACAAAGGACCGCCCCAGACACCAGTTTCACTAGAGGAATGCAAGGAAGCGGGGCAGGAGCAGCTATCATACCTTCTCTGCCATGACAACACTCAGCCAGTGTGATTTTAGTTAGATAATGCAAGGAGCCCTGGAGTCTGGGGTTTCCTTTTCTATATATGGCAGATGAATCACCTTGGGGACAGGCTCAGAAAGAGGTAGAAGGTTGGGAGGCCATCACTTGGTGTGCATCCAGACCTTTATAAGAGGTATCTTCTACTAGTACTATTCTTTTTTTGTTTTTGGTACTAAGGATTGAACCTAGGGGTGGTTTAGGCACTGAGTTATATCCTCAGCCCTTTTTTTCTTTTTCTTTTTTTTTTTTTTTTTTTTTTTTTTGAGACAGGGTCTCACTATGTTGCTGAGGCTGCCCTCGAACTTGTGATGCTCCTGGCTTAGCCTCCCAAGTTATTGGGGCTTAAGATGCTTTTAGGAATGCATTCTAGAAATTCCTTCCTATGCTAACACACCTCAAATGTTTGAGTCCATTTTTCTCTTGTTTGAAAATGGGTGACCCAGAAAAATCACTGTATCTCTCAGGACCCAGTTTAAGTTCCACCTTCTTCCAAAAAGGCTTCTCAGATCATGCCAGTCCTTAGATACTGCTCCACCCCCCACCTCCTAACACTACTTGTCTGTTCCACTGATTCTGTAATTATTCACCCCTAGTAGTAACTCTTGCTTTGTCTCTTTATATATCATTTCCTCAAAATGACAAGCCCCTTGAAGGTCCAGTCTCTGGTTTATACCCCTGTAGGTACCCTTGTACTGACATTAACAAACATTCAGTGAATGTTTGGCTGGTTGATTAAGAGCCAAAGCTCTTGGCTCCTCTTCAGGCTTCTCCCCATGGCCCTTCCTCTCCTGTCCCAACAAAGGAACCCGCAACACAGAGCACTGTACAGCATCAGGAACAGAGAAAACTTAGTGATACTAGGGTAAGAGGCTCAGTGCCAGCCTGAGGAACAAGACTCTGAGGGAGAGACAGACACCCAGCACCTCCATGAGCCACATACTGGGCCACATACAGAGAAAGGCATTCTTCCCAGAATGGGGAAAAACAGCCTCAATTTTCTCTGTTAAAAAGGAGAAAGTTGGACTAGATTGTTGGTTTCCCAACCACTCTCCAAGTAAGGTCTTAAGAAAACAGAGGGTTGCATAACTATAAAAATAATGTTCAAGGGCTGGGGTGGCTCAGCAGTAGAGTGCTCATCTAGCATGTGAGAGGCCCTGGGTTCGATCCTCAGCACCACATAAAATAAATAAATAAATAAATAAAGGTATTGTAAAAAATAAAAATAAATAATAATAATGTTCAAGCCAGGTGTGGTGGTACACACCTATAATCCCAGCAACTCAGGAGGCTGAGGTAGGAGGATCGTGAGTTCAAAGCCAGCCTCAGAAACTTAGTGAGGCCCTAAGCAATTCATCAAGACTCTGTTCTCTAAATAAAATATAAAAAAGGGCTGAGGATGTTGCTCAGAGGTTAAGTGCCCTGGGTTTAATCTCTGGTACCCCCCGCAAAAAAAAAAAAAATCGTAATAATAATGTTCAAAAAGCCACCCGAGTCGATGCCTAAGGTTCCTTCCACACTAGGATTGTGGTATTGAAGGCTGGGCTAGCCAGAGAGCAATAGAGTAGGCTAAGTCTACCCTCTACCCCACTGTGCCACGCCAGTTTTGTGAGGACCATTGGCTCCCAGGCACTAGACCCATCTAAGAGATAGCTGGTCCAGCCAGTAAAGCCCCAGTTCTCAAGATACGATGAGGCACCCTCTG
Source organism: Spermophilus citellus (assembly GCF_964194105.1). Classification (NCBI taxonomy): domain Eukaryota; kingdom Metazoa; phylum Chordata; class Mammalia; order Rodentia; family Sciuridae; genus Spermophilus; species Spermophilus citellus. Next base: position 58,901,957 of record NC_138186.1, on the reverse strand, counting down.
TCTGTTTACACTTTACAAGGGAGCATTCTTGTCATACAGGAAGTATGGGGCTGTGTCAGCCATTCACTTCATGTTCAACCATTTCTCCTAAAAACTCCAGCCACTGACTCTTCACTCAACGTGGGTGGGAGGCAAGGAATGGAGAACCTTCTATAACCAGCACAGTAGGGCTGGCTGACCAAAGGCAATCCATCTAGTCTGCCCTTTACCCCCTACTTTGTCCTGAGACGCTATAAGAGTCCTGAAGTATCTTCTTCCATTTCCAAACTCAACAGGATCCACACCCTAAGAAGCCTTCCTGCATTCAGGTCTCCAGCAATCAAATGGCACCCTGAACTTATGCACCATGCTCATATTCAGGTGATTTCAACTAAACTTGCCCACTCTGAACCAATCCTGATCCTACCTAATCCTAACATGGCTGCTAGATACTTAAATATAATATATATATAATTATATTATATATAAATTATATTATATATAATTTAAGCACTTTGGAAATATTACAAGAAAGATTAAGCATAAAATTAATAAAAATGCAGATTAATATCAGATCTTTTGCATAATGAATTAACTGGCCTAATAAGGTTTCAACTTTGAATACTACAGAGGCATTCTCTTCATGTGAGTGACATCTAGATCTCACTCTGTGCTTAACTCTTTCCTTCATTTTTTCACTAAGCTTTATGCTAAGCATTAAAGGTTAAAAGGTGACTGGGGGCTGGGGTTATAGCTCAGTTGTGGAGTGCTTGCCTAGCATGTATGAGGCACTAGATTTGATCCTCAGCAACACATAAAAAAAGGTATTTTGTCCATCTATAACTAAAAAATTAAAAAGTGACTAAGATATGGCACTTGCCTTCAAGAGTTCACAGTTCAGTAGGCAGGACAGACACAAAATCAGCTAATGGTTCTAGAGCAGTACAAGAACAGAGAGGGCCCCAAAGGCTATGGGAACACAGAGGCTGAGCTACAAACTCTAACTGGAAGAATTAGGGAAGACATCACTGAAGAGGTGACATTTGATTTAGCTCTTAAGGATACATCTTAGTTAGGCAAAAAAAAGAAAAGAGGGAAATGAGGCAATCTAGGTCAAAGCAACCATATCTATGAGGGCCTGAGTCATAAAAAAAGCTTATATCAAAAGATGAGACATTCAGTTGGACAAGAAAACATGATAGGTACTAGAAGAATGAGGTGGGTCAGCTCAGAAAGGCCTTGGAGTTTGGATTTTAACTTGTAAGCAATGAGATGCCAAAATTGTATTTTAAGTATTGAGAACATGGCTGGGAGCGTAGCTCACTGATGGAACGTGCATTTGTCATGAGTAAAGTTCTGGGTTCAATCCTCAGCACACAAAAAAAGTAGAAGACTGATAATCCCAGAAAGGTTTTGTTTTGCTTTGTTTTTTTGATACCAAGGATTGAACTCAGGGGGGCTTAACCACTTAGCCACATCCCCAGCCATTTTTAAATATTTTATTTAGAGGGTCTTGCTGAGTTGCTTAGGGCCTCACTAGGTTGCTGAGACTGGCTTTGAACTCGTGACCCTCCTGCCTTAGCCTTCCGAGTCGCTGGGATCACAGTCAAGTCGCTGGGATCACAGACATGCCCCAATGTACCCAGTGCACATTGTTTTTAGGTTTTTAGAAGTAACAGGCTGTGGCCTCAGGGAAGACAAGATGAAGTGAAGGAGACTGGGATAATTTCTTCTTCCCTCTGTATCTGTTTTTTTTTTTTTTTTTTTAATTTATTTACTTATTTTTTTAGTTCTCGGCGGACACAACATCTTTGTTGGTATGTGGTGCTGAGGATCGAACCCGGGCCGCACGCATGCCAGGCGAGCGCGCTACCGCTTGAGCCACATTCCCAGCCCCCCTCTGTATCTGTTTTTTGAACTCAGGACAGCAAAGCACACAACAGTTTTTTTTTTTTTTTTTTTTAAGAGAGAGTGAGAGAGGAGAGAGAGAGAGAGAATTTTTAATATTTATTTTTTAGTTCTCGGCGGACACAACATCTTTGTTGGTATGTGGTGCTGAGGATTGAACCCGGGCCGCACGCATACCAGGCGAGCGCGCTACCACTTGAGCCACATCCCCAGCCCAACAGTTTTTATATAGCATTGAATTTTTTCCTCCAAAGCCAGACCAGGAAAGACCCTTACCTGCAAAAGCAGATTACAATGAGTCTCACTTTATTTCCCAAAGCCCCCTTCCGTTCTAGGCTTCTTTACTTAGAGCCAGCATGTAACTTCATTAAGCCCACAAGAGACCTGGCTCCTGAGTCACAGACCTGGGTTGAATTCCAGCTCTGCTGGAGCAAAAGCTATTTAACATCTCTAAGCCTCAAGTTCATCTGTAAAATGGGAATAATAATAACAGAACAACCCAAGGAAGTTCTGTGATGGTTAAATGAAACAATGCATGCATATTACTTAGTACAATGCCTGGTACATAATATACTAGATTAACGATGTCCCCCAAAATTCACATTCACCCAGAATCTGTGAATGTGACCTTATTAGAAATAGGCTCTTAAAAAAAAAAAAAAAAAAAAAAGGGGGCTGGGGATGTGGCTCAAGCGGTAGCGCGCTCGTCTGGCATGCGTGCGGCCCGGGTTCGATCCTCAGCACCACATACAAACAACGATGTTGTGTCCGCCGATAACTAAAAAATAAATATTGAAAAATTCTCTCTCTCTCTCTCTCTCTCCCCCCCTCCCTCTCTCCCTCTATCACTCTCTCTTTAAAAAAAAAAAAAAAAAACCTTAGCAGGGCTCAGTGACACATGCCTGTAATCCCAGAGGTTCGGGAGGCTGAGACAGGAGGATCATAAGTTTGAATCTGGCCTCAGTAATTTAGCAAAGCCCAGAGCAACTCAGTGAGATCCTGTCTCTAAATAAAATACAAAAAAAAGGGCTTAACCAATGTGGCTCAATGGTTAAGTGGGCCTGAGTTCAAATTGCAGTACCAGGGGCTGGGGATGTGGCTCAAGCAGTAGCGCGCTCGCCTGGCATGCTTGCGGCCCGGGTTCGATCCTCAGCACCACATACCAACAAAGATGTTGTGTCCGCCGAGAACTAAAATAAATAAATAAATATTAAAAATTTTAAAAAAAAATTGCAGTACCAGGAAGAACAAAAAAAAAAAAAAAAAACTTAGAGGTAAGAGAGTAAAAAGAAATAATAATAAAACATAAGTAAATAAGAAACAAGGTCTTTGCAAAAGTAATCAAGTTAAATTGAGGTCATACTGGATAAGAGTGTTCTTGATGACTAGTGTCCTTATAAGAGGGAAATCTGGATAGAGACAGACACACAGGGGAGAACACCATGTGACCACAGAGACAGAGGTTGGAATGATGCATCTACAAACCAATAGATGTCAAGGACTGTCAAAGGCCATCAGAAACTAGGCAAGGGGAACAGAACAAATTCTTTCTACAATCTTGGAAGGACACGACTCTGCCAACACCTTGATTTCAGAATTCTAGTCTCAGAACTTTGAGAGAATATGGGTTTTTTGTTGTTGTTGTTTGTTTTTTTAATATATATATATATATATTTTAAGTTTTAGGTGGACACAATATCTTTATTTTACATTTATGTGGTGCTGAGGATTAAACCCAGTGCCTTGTACATGCTAGACGAGCACTCTACCACTGAGCCACAACCCAGCCCAAGAATAAGTTGTTTTTTTTAATATTTTTAGTTGTAGTTGACACAATACCTTTATTTATTTATTTTTATGTGGTGCTGAGGATCGAACCCAGGGCCTCACACGTGCTAGGCAAGTGCTCTACCGCTGAGCCTCAACCCCAGTCCTTAAGTTTTTGTTATTTTAAGCCAACCAGTTTGTGATAATTTGTTATGGAACTGTAAGAAACTAATACAAAGTAACTACTCAGTAAAATAGATGTTAGCAACTATAGTTATTAGGATCACTTGGAAAGGCTTATCAATTTGGGCCAAAAGAGTTCAAAATTCTGGACTAGAAAAAGGGCAAGGGAAGGATTGTGACAAACTGAGATTGAAGACCATGACCTCACAGCCTGGCTTTTAAAGCATCACTCTGCCATCCATGCATGGGTACCTTTCTGGAAAATCATGGAGCAAAATTCGGGCAGCTGCCTCACATAGGGGAGCACTGAGCAGCTTTTCATAAAGAGCCCAAGGTGAACTTGACACCCTCCTTTTCCAACAGCTTGAAACAAGACCTACTCCTCTGGGCAGATTTGTCCAGAAGCAGTGGGGAAATCACAGCAACTAGTCTCAGCATACTTCTTAATCTTTTCAAACTTTCACTTTCCCATCTATAAAATGAGAGAATTAAATCCTAAGATTCCATCGAACACCAATCTGAAGTTGGTTGGTCTGTTCATACACTAGTTCACTCATTCACAAATGCATTCAAATGCTGGGTGCCCCTGCTGCACCAGGTCCTTCAGTGGTGAGCAAGAGCCTCCTGAAGCTCCCATGCTAACACAGGAAACAGCTTATAAACAGTGAGTTCACAAGGAATTATTTAAGGAGAGTCATGGTTGGGTGCTATCCTGAGACGGAGTGTCAAAAGAGCAACTAACAGAAACCCTGACCATGTCCTAGAGATGGAGATGGGTAGTCAAGGAAGGCTGCCTTAAGGAAATGATATCCAATAGCTGTATCTAATAACTATATGAAGAAGGGTTAGGCAAAAGGTGAAAACAAACCCCTAAATATTCCATTCTTTCCTTTTAAACTGGGATTCTTAGCCACCCTTGGCTTTGAATGTCAGCCACCAGCTCCCAACTACCTTTCCTTGTGGGTTCCACCAATGTCACCATTCCTAAAGGAGAGACTGAGCCCACAGAATGTGTTGCCAGAAGAACTTATTATAAACCAAGTGAGCACACAGGTGTGAGGAAGAAGCAATGCAGAGTAAAACCCAGCTTCTTCCCTTAGTTCACAGCTGACACAAATGAAAACAAATGGTTACAACACCAAATGATAAGAACTAGTCTAGAAACACGTTCATACAACTATGTAAGTGCAGAGGAAGGAGCAATTTCTCTTTTGTGGTCCCAAACTTCCACATCTGTAAAATGGGCAAAACCTAGCATGCTGCTTCTGCTTACTTAGAGGAGGCCTAAAACAATGCTCACTGGTATAAAAAGTGTTTTGATCTCTTTAGAAATGACAGTGACCAGCACTAGTTGGCAAAGTCTGATTCCACAGTTAACCCAAACACTTGTTAATCAATCTCTTCTGCCAAAACACCACAAGACCCACCCATAACTAAGAGCTCTGGTGTTCTCCATTCTGAATGTCAAGCAGGAGGGAGGAAGCACAGCACTGGACAGCAGCTTCCACACAGTATGGCTTTTATTCCACATGTTCACACCATCCAAAGCATCCCACTGAGCACACCTCCATATGTTCATGGACATACCCTGTACTTCCTCAAGTCCCTCCATTCTCTGCTGATCTTTCTCTTTCTGTTTATTGCTTTACAACCCTAGATTGCTGAGCTGCACTGACCTCTGTTCATGACTGTCCCATGGTCCTCTCATTAGAATGAAACCAAGGGCAGTGGGCCCAACCCTGAAGGGACACCAGACACTCCCAACCCCTTGCCCCACCCAGAGCCATGTCAAAGTCACCTGTCACCCCATAAGCACTCGTGGACTTTTCCTCTTCTCCCCAGGACCCTGGACCTCCCAGCTTTTTGCTTTAAGAAAAAGAGACTTCTTTGTTTTGGGGGACTGGGGATCAAACCAGGGCCTTGTGCATGCTTAGCACTGAGCTATACCCCCAGCCCATGAGAAAGGAATTTTCAACACTCAAAAATCAACACAAAGAAAAAATGACTTTCATAGCAATCTGAGAAGTCTGAAAGAATTAGAGAAAACCAGCCAAAGGGACCTCTGAGGATAATCCAGATGAGCTGTTCAGGGCTGTGTTAGCCTCCTTCCTTCTCCTTCCCTATGTTAGCTTCCCTCCTGGGTAACGCTGAACCCTAGGAGCCCTCATCCCCAGCCATCATGGGACTAGAGCTGGCACCTGCACCACAACCATGGCTGTGCCTATATTCATTACCTCCTCAGTGTTGTCACCTCCACCATCCTTGCCTGAGCTGCTGGGCTTGGCTGTGCCTTTGGCAAGCTTGGGGGGCTCCTGCTGGGAGAAGATGGAGGAGTTTGGGTTAGCAGAAACCAAGGGAAGGGAGAGGCCTGTCTGGATCCCTTATCCTTGTTGCAACTATACTCTGTCTGACTGAATCAATCAATCAGAACCTACCTTGTACCTAGTTCTAGGTGGGGGATACATATAAAAGGAGATTCAGTCCCTCCAAGAAGTTTAGAATCTAGTTAAGAAGTTATCCTTGGGGCTGGGGATGTGGCTCAAGCGGTAGCGCGCTCGACTGGCATGCGTGCGGCCCGGGTTCGATCCTCAGCACCACATACCAACAAAGATGTTGTGTCCGCCGAGAACTAAAAAAAACTAAATATTAAAAATTCTCTCTCTCTCTCTCTCTCTCTCCCCCCTCTCTCACTCTCTCTTTAAATAAAAAAAAAAAAAAAAAAGAAGAAGAAGAAGTTATACTTAACACACAATAATCAATGCTCTTTCATCTGGGACCTCACCAAGCTTATGCATGGGTTAGGCCTAGGAGGGCCCTCAGTCAGGTTCAGAATCAGAGTAAGGAGGCTTTAAGGAAAAGCACTAGAGAACAAGATACTCAGACTGGCTTCTGGCTGAAGGGGTCAAAGGGATACCAGAGGCTTCCTTGCTAGAAGGGTAGGAGTCACCCTCTCCCCTCACGGCTATCCAGAGAGACCAGGAGGCATTTTTTAGATGTCACAAATATCATCAAGACAAGAAGGTGCTACTGTCATTTAATCAGTAGGGCCCAGGGATGCTAACTGGTAAAGGAAGTGTCCTACCCAAAAGACCAAGAGAGCCTGGGCTGGTAAGTACTGGGACAGGGATGAGGGTAAAACCCTGAATTGTTACCAAGAGTGAGCACTAGACTAAAGTTTCCCTTGGGAACCTGGCAGCTGGCTCCAGACCTGCCCAGCATCTCTTCCTAGGCTTTGGGCCAAAAAAAAAAAAAAAAAAGCAACCACACAGGAACAGGATGGGGAGAATGTGAAAAAGACTTGGGGATTTAGATCTGACTGCAAGCTCAACACAGATCAACCATGTGCCGTGGCTGCCCATCCATGTGCCGTGGCTGCCTCCATAGCTTACATGACCTTCCACTCAGTTAACAGACCTATGCAGAGTGCTTGGCACTGACAGGGCCCACCTAGAGCCTCTGGTTCAGTCATGAGCATCACACTTTAGGAAGGGCAATGAGAAATCTGAATTTTTCTTAGGGGAAATGTGACCCATACTGGGAGTGTATTCAAAAGCATGGCCCAAGAGCAACAGCTGCAGGAACTAGGATAGTTAACAATGGAAGGGAGGAGTCCTGGGGGGGTGGGGAAGCAAGATGGATCTCAACCAGCAAATGAGGAGCTGCCATGTGGACTAAAGATGCAACTTGTCCATGTGGACCCAGGGGCAGAAGAGCAATGGGATGAAGTTGCAAGAGGATAGGCTGGGGCTTGCAAGAAGGATGAATTTTCTCACGGAGCAGTTGCATGGAAACTGGCTGCCTAGTGAAGCTGAAAGCTCCCCAGCCCTGAGAGCATTCAAGCAGAGGCTGGGTGACCTCTTCTAAGGCATGTTGCAAAAGGGATTCAAGTCTTCAATGAGAACTGGATTGGAGGATCTTGGAAATCACTTCCAGCTCTGAGAGTCTGCAATTCAATAGCAGCCAAGCCCCTTCAGCAAGAAGTGTTAAATCAAATGATTGTGACTATGGGGGCAAAAGGATTTCAGGGAGAAGAGAGCTCTGTGTGGGCTGGAGTAGGGGGAAGGCTTCTTGGGGGAGGGGAGGAAAGAAACCATTCTTGGGTGTGGAGCAGCTGGATACAGTAGCACAAGGGGGAAAGTATTCCTTTTTAGGCTGAGCATTCCTGATGCCTACTGTCCAGGTTGGCCATACTGACTTCTGTCAGTGGTTCAGTGTATAGGGTGGAGAGAGAGAAGATGGGAGGGAGGCAGGCAGGACACAAAACTGAGGTAACTGTCTTTACCCTCAGATGTGGATCCTTCAGACAATCGAAACCCATCTTCATATAAGTCTGATCTACTTTATCTACTTTTAATTTTGCAGTGCTGGGGATCGAACCTAGGGCCTCACTCATACCAGGCAAGCACTTTACCACTAAGCCATATCCCCAGCCCTGATCTCTCTATTTGATCATAAGCTGCTTATTCTTTTTTGTACCCCTCCACCCACCCAATGACACTCAGCATGATGCCTGAGACACATCTCTCACGGAATGTAGTTAAGAGAAATCCAGCTGCTTTGGTGTGTGGGTGTGAGTGGGTGAATGGGGAACAGCGCCCACCAGCCTTGTTCCCCAGCTCCTGCAGAACAGGTGAAGTGCACACACTGAAGGCCAGCCCAGCTATTGAGTGCTGCATGACACTGAAGTTAAAAGAATGGTTTGGAGCTAGCCTTGTGTTTGGGGGCTCAACTCTCACTAGCTATATAATCGGATACAAGTTAACTGGCCTCTCTAAGCCTTGTTCTCCTCTTCTATTAAATGACAATCATAGTACCCACTTCCTTAGCATAGTGGCCTGCACATGAAAATCCTAATATTGATCAATGTTGTTGTAATTATTATTATTATGAACAAGAAGAAAGTGGGAGGGAGCAGAATCACCTCTCCCAAGAACGTAACACGTAAATCTCAGATCAGAACAAGGGAGAAGGGGAGACTGCATATTCTCCTAAAAGATTGTCTCAGCACCTGTTCACTAAGCACCTACTGTGTGTAGGTAAGATGTGAAACCAAAATGCAGCTTATTTGTGATCTCAAGGGAGAAGACAAGACTTCTCTATAATTAATTCCAATCCAAAGCTGAACACAAAAGGGCCACAAGTGGCCTACCGAATGTTCTGCAAATACAGGGGAGTAGGTAGAGATCACTGGCTCAGGAAAAGCTTCAGGGAGGAGGCAGTGAAGGATAGGATTGAGACCAGCAGAGATGAATGAGAAAGGGGACAGGTGATGGATGAGCAATAAAGAGTCTCCACCCACCCACATGCTCTGTGCCCATCCAGGCAAACTTCAGTCACACTGTCACCTCTCTCCCCCTCAGAACTTGACAACCATTGAAGGAGAACAAATTCAGCCAAAAATCAAATGCAGGGAGTTAAATCACACAGGGGATCAGAGATAGGCCTGGCTCCATACATCCTGATTCTTCTAACACCCTTTCTCAACTTAATAAACTTGTGGTCCTTGCAAATCCATGAATACCTTGTCTTCTCAATTATCTAGTAAGTAAAGATGTTCTGCAATGGGACAGTATCTGGTCCATCAAGCCAAAAGCTACAGATGGATGCGAACCTCACCACATCCCCTGAATGCTACATCTCTTAACTCCTGGTATGGCTGACTTATGTATACATACACTGTCTGTAGCTGAACAGCCCAAACCACACTGGCATGCCCACTTCCCAAGGACAGGACCTGGGTGAGGCATACAGCCCGATCTTGCTCTCTGCCTCAGGAAATTCAACACATAGTATGTCATTACCAACCCTGAATCTCAGGCCCTGAAAGGTTATGGAGACAACCTAGAATCAAAGCTGCCTGGCAAATATCTGAAAGCTCCAGGATAAAGACTTTGATTGATAAGGTCAAAGATGGCAGTCCAACAACTCAGTCAATCAGATGGAAAATGAATGCTGCCAATACACCTCTAGAGTCATCAGAAGGGTAGCCACATCAGACCAGAAACATCCCCCAACATGAGGGGCCAGCCCCAAGAGAAGCTGGGGGGAGCTGGAGCTGGTATCCTAGCATCCTCTGTGTGAATCTGTACCTTAAAGGAACCACACCTCTGAGTCAGACCTCAGCAACAGCAGGAAACAGAGGGTAGAAACAGGCAGGGATGAAGAATAGGGAAGGCAGTATGGAGGTAGAATAGAAAGTTGAAAGAAGGCAACATCAAGAAATGGCAAAAAAAGAAGAAATGGCGTGTGGGGATGGGAATATAGCTCAGTGGTAGAGCATATGCTTAGTATGTGCAAGGTCCTGAGTTGGATCCCCAGCACCACTCACAATGATAATCAAGAAATGGCTTGTGTCAGGACATCATCGCAAAAGCATGGATGTCCAGGGATGGCCTTCATGCTAAGAAGAAAAACTAATCTGAAGGGGTAGATTCCTAATTTGAGGATCGTGCAGCCTACAAAGGGGAAAATGCAAAGGTTATTTTAGGATTAGGAATAAAGGGAGGAGCTTGATCAGATTAGGAAAGTGTCTGGTCTAAGATGAACCTAGGAGCCAAGTGATGTAGGTTAGGAGGGCTTTGGTACAGAAAAGCCCTTTAAGTCAGGGTATCTGATATTGCAGCTGGGCCTCCAGCAGACTGTGTGACCTTGGACAAGTCCCTTCCCTTACAGGGGCCTCAGTCTCCTCATCTGTACCAGTAGGGATTGCACTACATGTGCTCAGAGCTTCCTTCCAGCACTGACGTTCTGAGGTTCCATCAACAGAAGGAAGAGCTCAGTTCTGGCTTACAAGTTTGTGTGTGAAGGAAGAACTAAAGAAAGGGCCTAGCCAGATTTAGGTGAAGGAGAAAGAAAGCAGCGCTGTTCTAGGTCAGGGGGCTTGGCGTTCAGGAAGAAGGGGCGTAGGGAACTGTGGAGAGGCAATCCTAGGCCGGTGAGAAGAAGAGGGAAGGGGGCTGCGCAGGGCGGGGGGAAAAGGGCAGTTCTGGAGGGAGACACAGAAACCGGTGGGGGATCGGGGACGGTGGGACACAGAGGAAAAAAAGCAGGGGAGTGACCTAGGAGTGGGGCAGATCCGGAGGGAGGAGGTTACTGGAGCCGCGGGTAGGAGGAGGGAGGAAAAAAAGGGAGGTGTATATGGGGGAAATACGTCCAGGGCAAGGTGGGGAGCTGTCCTAGATGCGGCAGGGGCTGAAGGTGCTGCCAGCCGCGGGGACTAAGGGCTGCTCCGGGGAGTACTGCGGGGGGCCGGACGGGAGGGTCAGTCTAGGGCTGTCCCGGGCCTGGTTCGGGCCCCTCCCAGAGCTCCGCGCAGGCCCTACGGCGGAGGCGCGAGGGAAAGGGCCACGCTCACCTTCTCCTTCTTCAGTTTATAGGGCATCTCGGCCCGTCCGGACCCGGCCCGGCTCCTGCGGCCCCGCTCCGGCTCCGGCTTTGCTCGGCCGCACTCGGCCCGCTCGGCGTCTCTCCGCCACCGCCTGCGCGCTGCGCCCGGATCGAGCGGTGCCTGCGCCTCTAATTGGCCCGAACTCTTACAAACCTGCCTGACAACCAGGCGCCGCCTCCTCGGATTGGTCATTGGAGCCAAGCTGCTTCCTTTTTTTCTCATTGGAAAGAAAGAGTACAAACCGCCAGGGTTCGGCTCCCAGAATTGGCTGAGGTGGGAAATCCCGCCCCAAAATGGGTCGGGCTTAGTGAAGGAGGCGGGGGTAAGGGGAAGACCCAGCTTGGCCAGGAGAGCTGCACTCCAGCGTCGGGTGTGCGTCGGCCTCGGCCATTCTTCGTAGCCCTTGGAGCTGTGCTCTTTCTTTTTGAAGTGACTCTCCCACTTTCCCCACTCTGCTAGCTCGCCCAGTATGAAATGAAGAAAAGAAGCCCTAAAACGAAGGGCACCTTTCTTCACTGGGGTAAAGTAAAACTGATTGCAGGTGCCAAATTGCCTAAGTCTCCTAAGGGCCCTCCAGGGCATTCACCCCCCCTAGACCTGAGTTAGAGGGGAGTAAAGGGGATGCCTGCCAGGGATGGGACCTGCGTGAAAGGAGATGAGGATTCCTGGTTTGTTGTAACCTTATGAAATGGGCCCCTGTACTTACCCCTATACCTACTGCAAGTATCCTGGGATTGGAGAACTAGTTCGATTTGAGCAGCTAAAAACGAAGTGGAAAAGCAATCTCATTGTTAATGTCTCTGGAAATACATCCCTTACGCACCACCCCACCCAAACCAGGGCTCTAATGGGTGAGACTCAGTTCCTGCCCTCAGGGAGTTCATAGTCTGGTGAAATTCAAACTTGTGTAAACCAATGGTTAAGATACAATGTAATAAATTCGGGCAATGAGGCATAAATCTGTAATCCCAGTGATTTGGGATCCTGCTGAGGCAGAAGGATCCCAATCTGGAAGCCAGTACCTAGCAGTTTAGGAAGATCCAATCTTAAAAAAATAAAAAGAGCTAGAAATGTAACTCAGTGGTAAAGCACCCCCTGGGTTCAATCCCCAGTACCAATGATAATAATAATAGAGTGCACGAACCTTGAAGTGGCAAGGAGGAATAGTTCAGAGAGGCTACTCTGGTAACTGACTGACTATATTAAGAAACTAGTCCTAGGCTGGGGATGTGGCTCATTGTTACAGCACTTGTCTGGCATGTGTTAGTTAGGCCATGGTTTCAATCCCCAGCACTGCAAAAGGAAAAAATAAATAAATAAAATAGGGCTGGGGATGTGGCTCAAGTGGTAGCATGCTTGCCTAGCATGCGTGAGGCACTGGATTCGATTCTCAGCACCACATAAAAATAAAATAAAGATATTGTGTCCATCTAAAACTAAAAAAAAAATATTAAAAAAAGAAAAAGAAACGGGGCTTGTAATCCCAGCTACTAGGGATCTTTAGGCAGAGGGATGGCAAATTTGAGGCCACCTGAGCAATATATCGAGACTCTACCCCAAGATAAAACTAAAAACTGGGGCTGGGGATGTGGCTCAAGTGGTAGAGCGCTTGCCTGGCATGCGTGCGGCCCGGGTTCGATCCTTAGCACCACATACCAACAAAGATGTTGTGTCCGCCGAGAATTAAAAAATAAATATTAAAAATTCTCTCTCTCTCTCTCTCTCTCTCTCTCTCTCTCTCTCTCTCTCTCTCCCCTCTCTCACTCTCTCTTTAAAAAAAAAAAAAAAAAAAACTAAAAACTGGCATGTTGGTGCATGTCTGGAATTGAAGCTGCTCAGAAGGCTGAGGCAGGAGGATCACAAGTTCAAAACCAGTTTCAGCAATTTAGCAAGGCCCTAAGCAATTTAGCAAGACCCTGGGGATGTGACACAGTGGGTTAATTGCTCTTGGATTCAATCCCTGTTACAAAAAAAAAAAAAAAACTATAAAGGGTTGGGAGGGCTGGGATATAGTTCCATGATAGAGTAAGGCCCTTGGTTTGTACCCCAATACCACACACATATCCCATAAAAGAAAGAACGAAAGAACGAATCACCTTGGAGAAGGCCCATCAAGAATAACCTATGGAGAGTAAATCTCTGGGCCTGGAGGTTCAGTCATAGGTGCTTGCCCAGCAGGAGGAGGTGCTACTTTCCCCCAGCACTGCAAAATAAATAAATAAAACTTGCCCAGGGATAGTAACATTTAAAGGCAGTGGTCATAGGGATGGAGAAGAGAAGTTGGGATTGGAAAATGTGTAGATTCAACAGGATTTGGTGATTCATTGGATTGTGGGGAGACAGTATCAGAAAGGGAGGAGCTAAGGGTGGCTTCCAGAAGTGGTCAAAGACATAGGAAGAAAACTGGTGTCATAATGGCAAGGGAAGTAAAAGAGGATTGGTCAGAGGAAGACTGAGTAAGATAAAAATTGAACAGCAACAACTTGATCCTGCAGTTAGGAGGTTACTGGTGATCTTTGCCAAGGAAGTTTTAGAGTCATAGAAAGAAGTTTATAATAGGATGCAGTGTGAAAAAAAGTTAAAGAAGTGAAGACAACAAATGTAGGATCCTAGCTAGCTTACAGAAATAGTATTTGACTTTAATAAGTAATGATTTCAAGGCAACACAAAGTTTCCATTTCGTATCAGTCATTTGTTGGGGAAAAGCCTGGGTGAGAATATGTTTATTAATGGATGGGCATTTGTGTCTGCATAAGTGCTGATATAGACAAGATACCAGATGTATTTGTCCATGCCCAAGGCCTCAAGGAACACCATAGTCCTGAGGCCTAGTTCTACTGTACAAAACAGACATATCTTCTACAGGCGCAATCCATTACCCAGTCTTTGATCCCTCTGGGAGGCAGGGGACAGAGCCACAGATAGTAGGACTAGGACTACCAAATGGGAACTTTTATCTATGTGAATCCAGATTCCTAGCACCTTCTTGTATGCTGTTTTTAAAATATAGGAATTGGGGCTGGGGATGTGGCTCAAGTGTTAGCACGCTTGCCTAGCATGCGTGAGGCCCTGAGTTCGATTCTCAACACCACATAAAAATAAAATAAAGATATTGTGTCCACCTAAAAAACTAAAAAATAAATATTAATAAATAAATAAATAGATAAATAAAATGTAGGAATTGTGGGGGCTGGGATTGTGGCTCAGCGGTGCAACACTCACCTAGCATGTGGGAGGTCCTGGGTTTGATCCTCAGCACCACATAAAAATAAAATAAAGATATTGTGTCCAACTACAACTAAAAAATAAATATTTAAAAGAAATGTAGGAGGGGGCTGGGAATGTGGCTCAGGCAGTAGGGCGCTCACATGGCATGCATGCGGCCTGGGTTCGATCCTCAGCACCACATACTAACAAAGATGTTGTGTCCGCCGAGAACTAAAAAATAAAATATTAAAAAAAATTCCCTCTCTCTCTCTCTCTCTCTCTCTCTCTCTCTCTCTCTCCCTCCTCTCTCACTCTCTTAAAAAAAAAAAATAAAAGAAATGTAGGAATTGTGGGGCATGGTGGCACATGCCTGTAATCCCAGTGACTCTGGAGGCTAAAGCAGGAGGATCACAAGTTCAAGGCCAGCTTGGGTAATTTAGCAGGACCCTGTCTCAAAATAAAAAAAATAAAAAGGGCTGGGGATGTAGCTCAGTGGCAAAGTGCCCTAGTTCAATCCTGAAAAACAACAACAAAAAAGTAGGAATGGGCAATTTCAAGTATTTGACTTTTAGGTTTTCAGAAATATATGCTACTCAAAATAGACTACCTCAAGATGTAGTCTCAAGGAGAAAGCTGGGCACTAGCTAAAAGAGATCACAACATTCAGAGAAAAGAGACCGCCACCATCTAATCCATTGATTATAAATGATAATATATTGGAAATGTGGCCTACCACTGTACGAATGAGGATAAGGATGGACTCTAACAGCACAAGTAGAAAGCAGGCTATTGACTCAGTAGTCGTGACAGAAGCCTCAAACCCCTCCCTTCACCCAGTTCTGCTGCCTGCCCTCCTCCAGGATAGAAATAGCAAAGGGTCTCCAAGAATTAGTGCGGGGGAGCAACTAAGTTTGAAGGAAGAGGGAAGCTGCTTTGTCTTCAAGTTTGGTGGGAATAGAAAGACAGGACAATGAACAGGACAAGAAGTGCTGGAATGTGGGTTTTGTGTAGGATGTGTTGGAACAGGTGTGGCGGCACCAAGCACTCCAGGGCTACATGAATCACATATAGTAATTCAGCCAGCAGTCACTACGTACCTATAAGCATGTCTGAGACAGTTTTATAATCTTACCACTCCCTCCAACAATATTCTCTACAACCCTCAAACTTCAATGCCTACAGCTGCATAGAGCAAAGTGTAAGAATTCCTACAGAGGAGTGGTCTCTTTTGAAACATTCCATCTACAACTCCCAGCACTAGTCAGTCCCAGGCCGCTCACTGATCAGTCAGTAAACTATTTAGAATATGCTAAGGGGCATAATAGTTGAGAGGAGGTTACTCCCCTCCAAGGCAAAGGCAAATCCTGGTAAACACTGGTTCACAGGGCGCATGCGCACAGGGTGATTATGGTTACTGCCAACGAGGGATGGTCTGGATCTTCCGAGGAGCAGAGCAACCTCTTCCGAGGAGCAGAGCAACCTCTCAGAGCTTGCTCCGGGAACCTGACGCCCCTCCCATTTTCCTCACACCGCCTTTAACCGAAGCGGAAGCAGCACTTACGTCGCCTAGTCTTCCGGTTCGCAAGCTCCGGAAGCCGTACTACTTGGTTCTCCTGGTCTATCTCTAATCACCATGGTGCTGGCTGTCTTGCGCGTCCTGGAACCCTTCCCGACCGAGACATCCCCTTTGGTAGTACTTCTGCCGCCCGGGGGCCCATGGCCTGCGGCGGGGCTGGGCCTGGTTCTGGCCCTTCGGCCTGCAGGAGAGAGTCCAGCAGGGCCGGCTCTGTTAGTGGCTGCCCTGGAACGGCCAGGTGCTGAGACTGAGGAGCAAGGTCCTGGGCCCCCGCAGCTGCTGGTTAGCCGCGCACTGTTGCGGCTCCTAGCACTGGGCCCCGGGGCACAGGTGCGGGCGCGGCCGGTGCGACGGCCCCCGGCCCTGGGCTGGGCGCTGCTTGGCACCTCACCGGGGCCTGGGCTCGGACCACGAGTCGGTCCTCTGCTAGTGAGGCGTGGAGAGACCCTGCCGGTGCCGGGGCCCCGGGTGTTGGAGACGCGGCCGGCGTTGCAAGGACTGCTGGGCCCCGGGACGCGGCTGGCTGTAACTGAGCTCCGCGGGCGGAACAGACTGTGCCCAGGGACTGGGGATAATAGCCGGCCCCCGCCCCCGCCGGTGGTGTCCTCCTTCGCTGTTTCCGGCACAGTCCGGCAACTCCGAGGAGTTCTGGGAGGGACTGGAGATGCACTGGGGGTGAGCCGGAGCTGTCTCCGTGGTCTCAGCCTCTTCCAGGGCGAGTGGGTGTGGGTAACCCGGGCCGGAGAGTTATCGAACACTTCTCAGCCGCACTTAGCCACGGTGCAGGTCCTGCAGCCTCGCTGGGACCTGTCTGAGAGACTGGGACCCAGCTCCGGGCAGCTGGCAGAGCCGCTCGCTGACCGAACGGCCCTCGTGCCTGCCACTCTGGCTTTTAATCTCGGCTGTGACCCCATGGACGTGGGAGAGCTCAAGATTCAGGTGAGGAGTGTTTCCTTATCCTTTTTTTCTTTCTTAACTGAATTGAAGATTAGAGTTGTATTTATTTTCCCCGCCCTTTACCACCTTGAACTGTTGATGTCTCTCAGCCTTGTTTATCCATTCTCTTCAGTCAAAATATCATAGCGTAGTGGTGCATGGAAAGGGTTTTCAGTTGTTCGAGTGAAAAATGAAGTTCACGATCAATTGACAGGTGTGTATATTAATCTGCGCAGTCTAATCAGCTGTTTAATTGGATTGCTGCAATGTATTCAGTGTTGTACTGGATAGTGTTTCAGTGCTTTTGATTATGTTTATTCTTTTTTTAATCTTTTTATTTTTTAGTTATAGATGGACACAAAATCTTTATTTCGTTTATGTATTTTTATGTGGTGCTGAGGATGGAACCGGGTGCCTTACATGTGCAGGGCAAGTGCTCTGCCACTGAGCCATAACCCCAGCCCTTATGCTTATCCTTGACTTCAAATTCTTTCCTTTTTTAGCTCCTTTTGTTAAAATCCTGCCATCCTTTCCTACATCTTTTAGCCCTCCCTAACAATGCCACCTCTTCATAGACTTTCATAATCTCGCTACCACATTATTTCTCCAGTAGCATTTCGTACCTTTTTTTTTTTTTAGGCATTTATCTTTTGCCTTGGTGATTACATAATCTGTCTAATCTCTAATTATATTATTGTTGTAAATTCCTTGAAGGAAAGGACTCCTTTTTTTTTTTTTTAATCTCCAGTGCCTAGTGTTTAACATAACTAATTAATTTAATTTGGTACTAGAGATTGAACTCAGAGCCACTTTACCACTGAGCTACATCCCCAGACCTTTTTATTTTTATTTTGAGAGGAGTGTCTCACTAAGTTGCTTAGATTCACTAAATTGCTGAAGCTGGCCTCAAACTTGCAATCCTCCTTCCTCAGCCTCCCAAATCACTGGGATTACAATCATGTTCCACTGCTCCCAACCTGGTCAACTTCAATATTTCATTAAATATATCGAAAAGAAGATTTTGATGTTTGTGGTTTCTGCCTTCACTTCAAGAAGACAGTTGTAGGGGCTAGAGTATGGCTCAGTGGTAGAGTGCTTGCCTAGTACGCATGAGGCACTGGGTTTGATCCTCAGCACCACATAAATATAAAATATAGTGTCAACCTAAAACTAAAAAGTGAATATTTAAAAATAAAAAGAAGGGACTGGGATTGTGACTCAGTGGTAACGCGCTTGCCTAGCATGCATAAGGCACTGGGTTTGATTCTTAGCACCACATACAAATAAATAAAATAAAGGTCCATCAACAACTAAAAAAACAATAAATAAATAAATAAAAAGAAGACGACAGTTGTACTTAGAAAAATATAGTTTTGGGCTGGGGTTGTGGCTCGGCGGTAGAGTGCTCGCCTCGCACGTGTGAGGTCCTGGGTTCGATCCTCAGCACCACATACAAATAAAGATGTTGTGTCCGCCAAAAACTAAAAGAATAAATAAATATTTAAAAAAATAAATAAATAAAAAATAAAAATAAAATAAATAAAATAAAGGTATTGTATCCAAAAATGAATGTTAAAAAAAGAAAAATATAATTTAACGTTTAATTAAGCATCTGTACATATGTTTTAGACTGGTGCTGTCCAGTATGGAAAACACTAGCCACTTTGTGGTTCTTTAAACTTAAAACTAAAGTAAAAAATTCAGTTCTTTATTTAGCCATACTTCAAATGCTCAGTCACCTCATGTAGATATCAAATATTTCCATCATTGCAGAAAGTTCTGTTGGACAGTGCTAGAGTGGCTAATTAATACTATGGGATGGGCTGAGGGTATGTGCCTCAGGGTAGAGCATTTGCCCAGCATGTACGAAGCCCTGGATTCAATCCTAATATTGTAAAAACAAAAACTATGAGATGGCAGGACAAGAAGATATACATAAATGGGAGATGTGGATTCCTTCTTTTTTTTTAAAGAGAGAGTGAGAGAGAATTTTTTAATATTTATTTTTTAATTCTTGGCGGGCACAACATCTTTGTATGTGGTGCTGAGGATCGAACCCGGGCCGCACGCATGCCAGGCGAGCGCACTACCTCTTGAGCCACATCCCCAGCCCCCGAGATGTGGATTCCTTCTCAATGGGGAAAATCTACTAGAGTATTCACAGTGGATCTCATTCAGCTGAACCAATTCTTTCAACTTTATTAAGATCATGTCTTTTTCCCACAGTCCACTTAATATCAATCCCATTGGTTGCCTAATGTCATTCAAAGGACTTGTGGGAATAATTGTCTTTGTCACTTTACTGGATGTGGGCCAGAAAGATTGTCTTTACTGGGGAATTTTTTGGATGCAGAGTCAGGAAAAGAGCTTCCTGGTGTTCATTAGAGGGAAAGGCTTCTATCTTCTAGGGAAGACAGAGGTGTTCAGGGGGCTGGGGATATAGCTCAGTTGGTAGAGTGCTTGATTCATATGCACAAGGCTGTGGGTTCAATCCCCAGCACCACAAAAAAATATTAAACCCAGATCTAAAAATAAATACAAAAAATAGTATACCCAAATCTATGCTTGAGTAAAAATAAGAAAAATGTAAAGAAAGCAGACAGAGGTGTTTAGTTCTGCTTCCTCAGGCCCCACCTCCGACAAGTCTGTGGCTGCTAAGAAGTAGGACAGGACCTGACTCTTTGGGAGAAAGTTATAAAGTGGTGATTATTTCTCTAATAGAGATACTTGGAAGGCTCCATCACCCCCGAAGACAAAGGAAGCTGCTCATTGCTGCCTAGGCCTCCATTTGCCAGAGAGTTACACGTCGAAATTGTGTCCTCTCCCCACTACAGCACTAATGGAAGTTATGACCATGCTCTTTACCAGCACTTTCAGACACCCAGGTTAGCTGCCTACCCCTTTTAAGGAAAATAGCATCTCACCCTCATCACTTGCCTCTTCTACCTATCCAGGTAACCCCTCTGGTTGAAAGAAGCCATTTTTAGGCATATTGTATTCTCATTGTGTAAGGCAGACAATAGAAATCTGAATCATAAGGTGAATTTGGACATTGTAAACTAAGAAACCTGTTTGATCAAAGAGCACTCCAGAAGAGCCAGTAGCCTGCTCTCTCATTATCTCTGCTCCCCCTTTCTACTCTCACCTCCATTTCCCCAGCTTGGTCTAGGTCTGCTTGTTCTCTGGTAAATTTGGTAATCTCTGGTGAGCAGTAGATCCCTAAGAAGTAGTCTATATGTTGGGAGTGAGCATGGGGAGATGTGGCAAGCACATGCTTATAACTCCACTGGTAGCTGACCAAGGCCACGACTGTGTTTCAGGGTGGTACAGGAAGGGGATGTTCTGTGTGTGCCAACGTTCGGGCAAGTCGAGATCCTGGAAGGAAGTCCAGAGAAGCTGCCCAGGTATGCAGCTTCCTCCTATTTTATAACTTGGGATTTGCAACCTAGGTGCAATTCTATAATCCTCTCCCCCCACAATTATATGTAATAATTTATGCCTAAGAATATTTTGTTGTTGGGTACATTTTTTTTGTAGAGGAAAAAATTCTTTGGGTTCCCAAACAGGTGTATGACTGAAAAAAAGTTAAGAACCACAGCCTAGGACTGGTAGAGCACTTGCCTGGCATGGGCAAGGCCCTGAGTTCAGTTCCCAGGACTGGGGAGGGTGGGGGGCTGCGGGGCTGCTAATGACTTGACCAAGATGGGATTCCTTCCTTTTCCTTCTCAACAGTGTTGTTTGGGCCAGGACTCAGGCCATGTTGCTCATATTTCAACATAAGGATACACAGACTTTGATTTTTGCCCTAACCCATCGAGTGTGCACATGCTGCTTCACAATCTTATCTCAGAAAACGGGACAGAGGGATTGCTGCTGGAGAGGCCCACCCTCAGAGAATTAGAGGTAGAATGTAGTTTAGCCAAGAGCCCAAGTCAAGTATCCAGCTTTTCTGTTCTCCTGTTGCTTCTGAACACTGAAGTCCCATGTAAAAATGGGGAGGTAAAAAAATTGAGAAGGTAAAAAAATAAATAAAAAATGTCAAAAAAAAATTTGAGAAGGGGGCTTGGGACTGTGGCTCAGTGGTAGAGCGCTTGCCTAGCATGTGTAAGGTGCTGGGTTCGATTCTCAGCCCCACATACAAATAAATAAAATTTCAAAATTTCAAAAAAAAAAATTGAGAAGCAGTGGTGGTGTAACTCAGTGCAGTAGTACATGTGTAGTATGTACAAGGCCCTAGGTTCAATTCCCAGCAACAAATAAGAGTGCTTCTGCCTTATGTGAAGGGAGAAAGCTGTCTAGCTCTGTATCCCAGGTAGTCCCTTTATTAATTGGACTGATTTCCTCTAGTGCTAGGAGGAGAACACAACTGATAGGTACACTAACCCAACTCTGAGAGCCATCAGGCATAAGATCTCTGGCCCAGCCAGCCTGTCCTCTGTCAAAAGCAACACCTTGTCTGGAGTGCCTGGTTCATCCTTGGTCAATATCTATGCTTCGTTCTGTCCGGTGTTCCGTGCACCCAGTTTCAAGATGGTGGTGCCCAGATGAAGGGCCTGGTAATGCCCTGTGTAACTTCATTTAGGCTCCATGGTACCACTTTGAGGTTTCCCAGATTAAATCCTGGCAGGAAATGCTGACTGGCATTTATCGGTCACTTTCTAACTGTGTCTCTCCTCTTTTTTTTTTTTTTTTTTTTTTAAAGAGAGAGTGAGAGACGGAGAGAGACAGAATTTTTTAATCTTTATTTTTTAGTTTTCGGCGGGCACAACATCTTTGTTTGTATGTGGTGCTGAGAATCGAACCTGGGCCGCACGCATGCCAGGCGAGCACACTACCACTTGAGCCACATCCCCAGCCCTGTGTCTCTCCTCTTAAATCTAGCAAATGCTTATAAGCTATAAGAAAACTACAGAATTCCACCTTTTTGTACTTTCAAAAGAAAACAAGCACTGGAACTTTCTGTGATAGACCAGTGAGCCATTTCTGTTCCTGGACTTTTGTCTTCCCCCTGAGCAGGCACCCAGTCAAGCAGGGTTTTGGAAGGTGGCCTAAGGACAGATAGAAATTAGTATTAACAAGCCACACTAGGCTTGTTAAGGGAACCCCTCAGAGGGCCCTGAGCTGCCTGCCTGGGAAGGGATTCCACTGTTATTGGCACCTCTTCAGCTTCTCCTGTGTTGCACTTCCCAGAACCAGGTCACATGGGAGCCAGTTTCATTGCCACCCATCCAGCATTCTGGGTGGAACACAACCCAAATAGATTCCAGAGTCTGGCCATTCTCCTCAAGGTGGTCTAACTACTTTTCAACCAAGGAAGGTGGTACCCTAACCCCCCACACACACCAGTGCCTTCCTTCCTCACTTCCCTAGACAGTGTTTCCAATATGCGTTCCAACTCAAGGTGTTTGCCTTAATTGAGGTTCTACACTTTAGAAGCCCCTGTCACTTATTTAACTAGTTACAGTAAGATACAGTTTTCTGGACTGGGGATGTTTAGTGGTAGAATTCTTCCCTAGCATGCTGAAAGGCCTGGGTTTCATCCCCAGCATATAGTTTTCCCTATGGTCTAATAGACCATATGGTCTAGTACATGAACTTGCTATGCTACTCCCTTCTACCATGAGGCATTCCCACCCCCCCCCCCACTTTGCTTCCAAGCTTGGCGTCTGTTGGATAGTGTGACCAAAGGAATTTGCACCCTGATTGGACCTTGAAGAAGCCAGGTTAGCCAGGTGCGGTGGTGCACACCTATAATCCCATTGTCTCAGGAGGCTGAGACAGGAGGCAAAGCCAGCCTCAGCAACTTAGCAAGGCCCTAAGCAACTTAGCAAGATCCTATCTCTAATTAAAATATAACAAAAGGACTGGGGATGTGGCTCAGTGGTAAAGCACCCCTGGGTTCAGTCTCTATAGAGTACCAAAAAAAAAAAAAAAAGTATGATCCAGTCCAGGAAATAAGAAATACCATCTGCTTTCCTTTCCCCTTACTCCCATACTCCCTGCCTCATCTCAGGGCACTTATTTATATTGCTCTTGAGTTTGTCCTCAATGTTTGAGAAAGCTGTCTGTCCTTGGGAAAGGGAGTACATGGGCTCCAGGTCTGGGGTTCATTGGGCTCTTTCCTTCAGGTGGCGGGAAATGTTTTTTAAAGTGAAGAAAACATTTGGGGATGCTCCAGATGAACCAATCAGGGCTTACTTGGCTGACACCACCCATACCTCCTTATACATGGTGAGGCCTAGGGGTGGGAGTAGACCTGGTATAGGGGGTAGAATGAATGTTTAGAACCTAACACTTCCTCCTGCCTTTCACAGGTGGGTTCTACCTTGAGCCCTGTCCCAATGCTTCCTTCAGGAGAATCCACTCTCTGGAATAGCTTGTCTCCTCCGGGTCTGGAGCCCTTGGTGACTGAGCTTTGTACTGCTCTGAAGCCGCGCCTTCAGCCAGGGTGAGTGAGGCCACAGCCACAGGGTATGAGAAAAACCTGCTTAGAACATCCCTGCAGGGGCAGCAGCCAGACAGATGATTTCTTTCTTTCTTTTTTTTTTAAGTCAGAAATATCAATTGAACTTCCTAGCTTTGTTTTATTTATTTTTTTATGTGGTGCTGAGAATCGAACCCAGTGCCTCCCGTATGCAAGGCAAGCGCTCAACCACTGAGCTACAACCCCAGCCCAAGACAGATGATTCCTAATGCTCTCCCCAGAGTGGAAGCCTTCACACCAATTGCAGGCCACCAGCCCTGTCCTTTCTGTGTTCTTTGCTAAAATAATGTCCATCTTCCAAGGTCGTCTGTGCAGGAAGAGTCTCCAGCAGGGGCAGTCGTCTCTGAGGCTCCCTTCTTGGGGAACTCAGTGGTCATCCTGGCCTTCACCACTCTGGCCCTGAGGGACACAGCTCCTAATACAAGTGTCTTGAGTATAGACCCAGATCCCTTCTTGGTGCCTCTCAGTTCAGTTCAGACCATACATGATAAGCCAGACTCTATTGAAGGCACAGCTGACCAAAGAGAGTTAGTCTTTGGCTGCTGAATAAGTTCCATGCCCCTTCCAGAACACCAGAGATGGTGTGGGATATATGGCCTCATCATAGAGATAGAGCTGGAGGCAGGGACCTAAGGAGAGACAAATAGCGTATCTGCTTTTGAGATCCAAGGGTCCCTGGGTTACTGGGGCTTCTAACATTTGAACAGAATGGAGGAAACAAATGTCTTCTCTGGTTGTAGGGGATCCCTACTGACAGGAACTGGCTGTGTCCTCCTACGGGGCCCACCAGGCAGTGGGAAAACCACAGCAGTTGCAGCTGCCTGTAGTCGCCTTGGGCTCCACTTTCTGAAGGTGAACCCTAACTGCTTCCTCTCCCCAGACCAGAGTCTGTCTCCCTCTTCCTCCTGTCTTCCTCTGTTGACCATTGGCTCTAACAACTTTGCCTAGTGGCCACAGCATATTCCCACAATATTCATCTCCTGAGAGTCCTTTCAAGAAAGCAGTGTTTGAGCTGGAGTTGTAGCTCAGTGGTAGAGTGCTTGCCTAGCACATGTGAGATACTGGATTTGATCTTCAGCATCACATAAAAATAAAATAATTAAATAAAGGTATTGTGTCCATCTACAACTAAAAAATATATATATTTAAAAAAAAAGTAGGAAGTGTTTTCAAGATTATGGTGGACAGTCCACAGAATGGGTTGGGTTAAAAAGTAAACCTTGGACTAGGGATGTAGTAAAGTGGTGGGGTGCTACTCCAGTATGCCTGAGATCATGGGTTCAACCTCCAACTCCCTAAAAGGGAGAAAATGCGAGACTTTAACCTAGTATAGCCATACAAAGAAACGTCTGCCATGTCGGATTGGGTGTCACATCTAGGGAGGCTGAGGTAGGAGGATCACAAGTTCTTGAAGCCAGCCTCAGCAACCCTGTCTCCAAATAAAGAGGGCTGGGAATGTAGCTCAGTGGTAGAGCTCCTTGGGTTTAATGTTCAGTACAAAGGGTCGGGCGAGAGGGGAGAAATAGTAGAATTTGAACCCTCCTTTGCCCATCCCTGCCCTCCCAAGTAAAGATGACCTGCATCCTCTAGTTTCTCCTTTCCCCACCTCCCTGTCTCAGTCATGCCTGCCCTTGCTCATAGACCACTGACACCCCTTTCCTAGGTGCCCTGCTCCAGCCTCTGTGCAGACAGCAGTGGGGCTGTGGAGGCAAAACTTCAGGCCACCTTCTCCCGGGCACGCCGCTGCCGGCCTGTAGTGCTAATGCTGACAGCTGTGGATCTTCTGGGCCGGGACCGTGATGGGCTGGGTGAGGATGCCCGTGTGGTGGCCACACTGCGTCACCTCCTCCTCAATGAGGACCCCCTAAGCAGGTATTTATGCAGAGCAGGATCTGCTGTAGAGCTGAGGCCCCTGTCCTCTTAATTCTCTTTAGCCTTTCAGTCTTTTCTCACCCTCCTGTGGCTTCCAGCAATCTGCCCATTTGGCTACCCTAAGCTAAGGGTCTTTGGAGTGTTCAGGGGGAAGGAAGAGTGTGGTTTCGTATTGGAGGGGGACACTAGGCTGAAGTGAAAATACAGCCTCTCCCCTCTGTGAGCTCCCCTTGTGAGGGAGAAGCACAAGTCCTCTCAGGCTGTTTCTGTAGATCCCCATCCAGGAACACTTGGGTGATACTCCTCTTCATACCCCATTCCAGCACCCACCCCACTTCCCCTGGACTTCTGCACCAGTCTTAGGACAAGGCAGTGCCCAGGAGCTGCCAGGCACATTGTCACCCTCAGTGCCCACTCCCATCTGCAGTTGCCCTCCCCTGATGGTTGTGGCCACCACAAGCCGGGCCCAGGACCTGCCTGCTGATGTGCAGACAGCATTTCCTCATGAGCTAGAGGTGCCTGTGCTCTCAGAAGGGCAACGGCTCAGCATCCTGCAGGCCCTCACCACCCACCTGCCCCTGGGCCAAGAGGTGAACCTGGCCCAGCTAGCACGGCGGTGTGCAGTGAGTATCAACATAGATTACATGGGGGAGGTTATAAGACCTTTGTCACAGGAACTCAGCCCCGATGCCCTGTGCATTAGTGTACGAACCCAAGGCCTTGGCTCCAGCTGGGGGACCAGCCCCGCAAAGGTTCCTGCCTACTTGCCCTGCTCATGTGTCCTTTCCCGTGATTCCTTAGGGCTTTGTGGTAGGAGATCTCTATGCCCTTCTGACTCACAGCAGCCGAGCAGCCTGCACCAGGATCAAGAATTCAGGGTAAGGGGAGTGGAGCACAGGAGGGAGAAGACAGGAAGAGGAAATTTAAGGGGAGGGGCTGGTGAGAAAAGAAGGACATGGGAACTGACAGGGATGAAGCCTTAAGTGCAGCCCTCCAGAGGCCTCTTGTGTGTCTCTTTGCAGTGTGGCAGGCAGCTGGAGCGAGGAGGATGAGGGGGAGCTGTGCGCTGCTGGCTTCCCCCTTCTGGCTGAGGACTTTGGGCAGGCACTGGAGCAACTTCAGACAGCTCATTCCCAGGCCGTTGGAGCACCCAAGGTGGAGGCTCCAGCTCCTCAGAGGTGGGGAAGGTGCTTCCTCCACTTGGACATCCCCAACAGCCTGCTTTCTATGTCTTAGATTCCCTCAGTGTCCTGGCATGATGTGGGTGGGCTACAGGAGGTGAAAAAGGAGATTCTAGAGACCATCCAGCTCCCTCTAGAGCACCCTGAGCTCCTGAGCCTGGGCCTAAGACGCTCGGGCCTCCTGCTCCACGGGCCCCCTGGCACAGGCAAGACCCTCCTTGCCAAGGCAGTAGCCACTGAATGCAGCCTTACCTTCCTCAGGTGGGCAAGGGGCCTGGAAGGGATGGCAGTTGGGTGAGGTGCTGCGGTGGGTTGGGGAGCAGAAGGGGATACCTGAGAGGTCAAACTGTGGGACCTGTTTCACCTTCTCACATCCTCTGGTTCAGTGTGAAGGGGCCAGAACTCATCAACATGTACGTGGGCCAAAGTGAGGAAAATGTACGAGAAGGTGAGCCGGATGAGAGGTAGAGCTTCTGGTCCTTCCTAAACCCTAATGGCTCCTGTGCCACTCCCCTCCTTAGCTAATCCTGGTCATTCCTAGTCTTCCTTTCCACAAGTTGGGTTCCTGCCCAGGTGGACCTAGTATCTTCAGTGCCAGAGCTGAATTATCAGACACTAGATCCCTCCCCATCTTCCCTGATCAAGTCCTCCTGAGGTCCACTCCCCTTCTGTGAGCTCCTCTCTCAGTCTTTTCCAGGGCCAGGGCTGCTGCTCCATGTATCATTTTCTTTGATGAACTGGATTCCTTGGCCCCCAGCCGGGGGCGAAGTGGAGACTCTGGAGGAGTGATGGACAGGTGGAGGCCCAAAGTAGGAGGGATGTTGAGACAGGTTGTAGCAGTCTTCAGAGCCCCAAGACAGAAGTTCTTACCCTTTGAGGGTTTTTTTTGTTTGTTTGTTTGTTTTTTTGTTTGTTTGTTTTTTGCTGTTTGTTTGTACCCAGGATTTAACCCAGGGGTGCCTTACTGAACTATATTGCCAGGCCTTTTTATTTTGAGATAGTCTTGCTGAATTAATGAGACTGGTCTCGAACTTGTGATCCTCCTGCCTCAGCCTCCCAAGTTGCTGGAATTACAGGCATGTGCCACCATGTCTGGCCTGCTCTTTCAGTTCTGAGATAATATAATGGAAGCTAAAAGGAATCGTGGAGTTGGTTGTGGAACATTGAAGAGAATGGGGGCTTACATGGAAGGGTATTCAGGACAGAGCTGAGCAGAGGGCCCTGTTGAGGCAGACTGTAAGAAGCAGCGCCACAGGCAGGGGCAGAGTCTGATCTGGACCAAGGACTCTCTGCCTTTGCTTCCTCCTCTACAGGGTGGTGTCTCAGCTACTGGCTGAGCTGGATGGACTTCATAGCACTCGGGATGTGTTTGTGATTGGTGCCACCAACCGACCAGACCTCTTGGACCCTGCCCTTCTACGGCCTGGCAGGTGGGCACCCTTGCTCTGACCTTCACCAGGCCTGTTGGAATTGTCCTTCCATACAATTCTGTACTTCCTTCATCCCTCCTGGCTGACCTCCCTGACACTTCTACCCACCTGTCTCCCTAAAGATTTGACAAGCTGGTGTTTGTGGGGGCAAATGAGGATCGGGCCTCCCAGCTTCGCGTCCTAAGTGCCATCACACGCAAGTACATACTATTTGAGAAAGACTCCCAAAGGGTTTGGGCAGTTAGGGGATGCATGTAATGCGCAAGATAAGCTGGTCAGCAGTGGCTTTCAAGGAAGGAAGTGGCACCATTTATAATGTTTCTGGTGTACCCACACAGGTTCAAGCTAGAGCCCTCCGTGAGCCTGATGAATGTGCTGGATTGCTGCCCTCCCCAACTGACGGGGGCAGACCTCTATTCTCTATGCTCTGATGCCATGACAACTGCACTCAAACGCAAGGTTCACAACCTGGAGGAAGGTGAGCCACATAACAACCTGGGGGGTCAACCAGAATGCTAGCAGAGACAAGTCATTCTGGGATTTTAGAGAAGGGACATCTGGGGGACTCTGAGCAGGAAGGTACCTCCCACAGGGCTCTCTGCTGAGGTGTAGAACACAGCCTCTGTTCTGCAGTAGGAAGCTGCCTTACTTCCCTTTGTCACCTCTTAGGGCTGGAATTGGCGAGCTCAGCACTGTTGCTTACCATGGATGACCTGCTACAGGCTGCCACCCGCCTGCAACCCTCAGTCAGTGAGCAGGAGTTGCTCCGCTACAAGCACATCCAGCACAAGTTTGCTGCCTGCTAGGAGCTGCCTGCAGCCTGGGACTGCCCATACTGGCAAAAGGTACCTAGATGGCCTCTCAGAGAGACCTGAGACGAAAGGGTTCCTCTTCAGGCTATGCTGACCCCCCTGAAGGCTGCCTCCCTCCAGGAGACACCCTGGGTGCAGTGTGGCCTTACCCCCAATGTCTCCTCCTTGCCCCTACTTCCAGGCCAGCTTTAAGATTGGGCCCACCTGCTGAGGAGGGCCAGGGACTATCTATCTGGGGATTGGCCCTGAAGTCATTTATGGCAGAAAATAAAGTACATGCTGACCTCTTCTGGTGTTGTGAAAAGTTGGAGTGGGGAAGAGCAAGGTTGTGGGAGGAGTGAGCCTAGGGAAGTGGGCACAGGCACTCTGGGGGCCTGTTCCTTTAGACATGAACACAAGGCTTAGGGAATTAAAAGGCACAAATTGTATTGTTTATTCTTTTTTTTTGCCTGAACCCACATCCATGAACCTCAACTGCAGTGTCTCTGTACTAGGGTTGGGCTTGGTATGGGGCCATGGATCCCTACCTTCCCAGAGCTGGAGTCCCTAGGCAGGGGATCATGGGAGGCAAGACCACCTTCATTCTGTCTTCTTGAGCACGTGGATGAAGTAGCAGGGAATGTAGGTCTGGCCCGGCTTGTAAGGCTTGAAGTCACCCAGGATGCTGTGTTGGCACTTGCCCCCAAAGGCTGCTTGGAGCAACTCCGTGAAGGACGCCAGACAGTGTGGGTAGTAGGAGAGCCGGAATTTACTGCAACAGGCCCCCCCGTCAACCATGAGGACCAGTGGCCTCAAGCTTTCCCCACTACTACCTCACCCCTGCCAGGCCAAGCAGTACCTGAAGCTAGGAGAACCATCCCGGCCAGCGTCCGTCACTTGCACTGTGTAGTCCAGGGTCACCATGTGGGCTTTGTTATTCACTGTTAGCACTGATGTCGTGATGTCCTTGGTCGAGTCACTCTATAGGCAGTGGCGTAAGCTACATTAACCCACTATGGAGCCAGAGGACCCCAGCTCACACCTTCCATTTGGGACCTGCCCTTCCCTGGTGGACCACACCTTGTAGTAGATGTTCTTCCCTGGGGGTGCACAACCTGTGCTCAGGATGTGGTCATAGTTGCGATGATCAATGACTAGCAGGCCCCCTGACCGCACCATGCTTGCAATGTTCTTCAGTGCCTGCCGATGCTCACTCTGGTCACCTGGACTCCAGCAAGGGCAGAGAGGCTCCATCTGGACAGGGCCCCTAGCACCATTCT
Organism: Spermophilus citellus; assembly: GCF_964194105.1. Lineage (NCBI taxonomy): Eukaryota > Metazoa > Chordata > Mammalia > Rodentia > Sciuridae > Spermophilus > Spermophilus citellus. Next base: position 58,871,976 of record NC_138186.1, on the reverse strand, counting down.
CCCTCCTATTTCTCCCCTCCCAGATGCCATGCCAAGGCAGAGGGGCCAAAAGGCAAAATCATCTTTGTCAGGGGAGCAGGCACCCAGGAGTCTGTGGAAAGGGGTAGAGGTCGAGGCAAGTGACGTGCCCAAGATCACACCTCTCACCTTTGCAGTCTGGCAAATGGGCAAAACTGTTTCCAAGACAGATGACTGCATCGAAGCCACCTCCTGCTGGTCGGGGCACATCTTTATCCAGAGTCATCCAGTTGGCTTCTTCAATGACTAGGGGCCAAGAAGGGGAAGGAATTAGAGTGGCATCATGGTACCTGCACTGTCCACCTCCGCCAAGTGCAATTCTCCATCACTTTCTTCTTCAAAACACAGAGTCCCCATCCAGTTAGAGGAACATGGAGAGTAAGAAGAGAGGAGAGAGCCATTTTGGGGGACAGGGTCTCTCTGCTTATGTATTTTTATTTGGGAAGAGGGACAAGATGCTATAAGTAGTTAAAACTAGTCTTTCAGAGCTAGGTGTGGTGATGCACACCTGTAGAATCATCTACTCAGGAGGCTGGAGGCAAGGAAGACCAGACTGGGCAACAGACTCCATCTCAAAAAGGGTAGGGAGTACTGCGAGTACAGCTCTTTGTAGAACTCATGCATAACATGCCCAAGGCCCTGGGTTCAACCCCAGCACCAGAAACAAACTAGCTCTTGACCCCAGTAGCTCATTCTGATACTTAAGCCTGTCTTTAGGAAAATGACAGTAACATTGTTATCTCCTGAGGAAAACAAAATACCCCAAACCACCCCATGTAAAGGAGCTCAGGGAAGAGAGACCAGTGTTCCTGGGAGTGTCAGTCAGGAAGGCCTGGCTAGGTTTACATACCCCACTTGTCAAATGCAGGCTCCTGCCGTCGGTTCCAGCGCTCCTTAAGTGCATACTTCAGCATCTTGTCACTGGCGTCCACACTCGTCACACTGAAACCCTCTTCCACAAGCATGATGGAGTCCACCCTGAGCAGGGCCAGGGATGGGAGGCCGAGAAAAACAGGAGAGTCTAGGATGCCAAGGACTCCCTGCGCAAGGCACTTCCCTCAACTCTTCAGAGTCTATTTCTCTGCCTCTTCTCCCAGACCCTCTCCACTGACCTAAAATGACCCCAGAAATCTGTACTGTGGATTGTAATTAGGGGTTCTGTACTACTGAACTATATCCCCAGCCCTTTTTATTTTTTGAGTCAGTGTATTGCTAAGTTGCCCAGGCTGGCCTTGAATTTTTGATCCTCCTGCCTCAGCCTCTCAAATACCTGGGATTACAAGCATGTCCTACTAAATCTGGAATAAATCTGTTTTTCTTTTTTTTGTTGTTGTTTTTTGTCTTTTTATCACTGGGTAGTAATTTTCATTTTAAAACACCTTGTCAGAGCTAGGCACTTCACAAATGTGCATTAATCCTTTTGGCAATCCTATGAGGTAGATGATAGGAAACTGGCTCACCACAGGCAGTATATGTCGCATGCTGGTCTGGAGCATAGACCAGACCCTAAATCACCTGGGTTTGTATCTTCCCTCTACTACTTGGGGAACTTTTCCTTCTATGGGGCCTAGTTTCCCCAGTAATAACTGGAGAATTATCATACTTACCTCATGAGGTTTTGTGAGGGTTTGAAAAGCTGGTATATCAAAAACTCCTGGCACTGCGCTTGGCACGTGCAAATATTGAACAAATGTTAACTGTTAACGCTGCCCAAGGCCATCAAGGATCTGGCCTGGCCCCAAAGCCCAGTTCTTGCTCTGCGCCATGCACCCTCACTACTCCGCCCACCCTCTCTTGCCCTGAGTCTCCCACACACCTTCTTCCCCCTTGGCATGCTGGTGCACTTGAGGTGCCCATTCTGCCGGGGGAAGCATATAGCCGCAGCCCTGGCGTCCATCCTGAGCCTGCCCAAGTCCGGCAGGTGAGGACCGCCCCAACGTGCCCAGTCGGTCCGGCAGCCCACCTGTCCGGGCACAGCCAGTCCCTCGTCCCCACTCCCCAGCCCCAGTTGGGGCTCACCCCGTGCCGCAAGCCACGTCGAGCACCCGCTGGCAGCCATGCTGGCGTAGCAGCCCGAGCAGCCACGCCTTGTACTCGGCGGTGCGGCTGCGGGTGTCCCCGATGTAGAGCTGCCACACGCGCGCCGCCTCCCCGTCCGCATACTGGTCCGGTATCCCTTCAGCTGCCACCCCTAGAGAGCGGGTTCGGTACACGCTGTCCACCATCCTTCGCAAGCCTGGCTCGGCAACCACCAGCTCCGCATTTATAGTTAGGCTGTGTTCGGCGGCCCCACCTGGCCAATGGCAGGTGAGCATGGGGACACGCCCCTGGTGGGCTCTACGCCCGGTCTGTCCTTGCCCGCGGGAGGGCTCAGCATCGCAATCCTGGATCCCGCTCTTCGAGCCCTCTGTGCAATCTCCACCATGAGACCACTCTTTGACCCTTTGCCCACCTAATCCGGGGGGCGGGGGGCGTGGCGGGGGGCTGTGCCAGGAGAGGGCGGAGCAGTGAGATTGCTCTCTCTACCCCTACCTAAATCGGAAAGAGTACCGTAAGGCAGGATTGGCCAGCGCCCTGGGAGGGAAGAAATTAGCATATCTAAGGAAGGAATGTCCATCTGGAAGGGACTAGCAAGCCAGGGCAGGGAAGACGTTTGAAGTCTAGGATAATGCGGTCTGTCCATGAAAGTCCAAAGGCAGAGCAGGGCCCTACCCTAGAATCATCCTCACTCACCTGGAAGCAAGTGTGCCTTTAACATAGATGACAGCATCAGCTTTTTTTCCCCAGAGCCTCCTACAGTGGAGGAGTCTGGTCCTTCCAATTTGTGGCCTACTGAGCACTCTTCTAAAGGACTACTTGCTGGGGCTAGGGCTGTAACTCAGTGGTAGAGCGCTTGCCTAGAATGGGTGAGGCACTGGGTTCCATCCTCAGCACCATATGAAAAATAAATAAAGTCATAAATTATATATATATATATATATATTTAAAAAAAAAGACCACTTGCTAGCCAGGCACAGTGTCAAATGCCTGTAAACTCAGCTACTTTGGAGGTTACAAGCAAGAGGATCAAGGCCAGCCTGGGCAAGTTAGCCATACCCTTTCTAGAAAGTCTGGAATCTGGGGGCTGGGGTGGTGGCTCAGTGGTAAAGAGCTTGCCTGGCATGTGTGAGGCACTGGGTTCAATTCTCAGCACCGCATTAAAAAAAATAAATAAATAAAGGTTCATTGGAATATATATATATATGGTGCAGCTCAATGGTAGAGCCTTGCCTAGCATGCTGGGAAGCCCTATGTTCAATCCCCACTACCCACCCCCCCAAAAAAATTGTGTGTGTGATGGCACCTGCCTTTAGTTCCAGCCATTCAGCAGGCCGAGACAGGAGGATCCCTTGAGCTCAGGAGTTCAAGGCCAGCTGAGCAATAATGTGAAACCCTGTGTCACACAAAAAAATTGCACACTAAGGACCATCTGCTTTCCATAGGGGCCTATAGAGAGAAGTTTGGAGTGGTAAGGTTTTGGTGTCTTTATTATTTATTATACTAATTGTCACTTTATAAATTGGTCCTTTGGTTTGGTTTGGTTAATCTACATCCCCCATTTCCTCCCCAGAGCAGAAGGTTTCCCAGATTTCTCACCCAAGGACAAGACCTCAGACTTAGGTAGATTCCAGGAGCCACAACTGAGCAAATCCTTGTAAGAAATGGAGAAAAATCAAATCCATCTGCATTGGTTGTTCCAGCCTCAGAAAAAGTGAGTTAGGGATGAGAGAACAAAGAAGCATCCTTCCCTTATCTTTACTTGTCAGAATTGCAGAATTGGAGGAACCCCAAAGACTGTGTAAGCATTCCTAACTTTCTAATTCTGGCACAGAGACAGTCCCAAATGGACCTGCCCAGGCCCAAACAAAGAAGCCTTGGGCTCATGTTCACCTTACAAAGAACTCTCTGAGAACAGGCTTAGAAAGATATTGTATTGGGTAATTTCAAGTAAGCCCAGAGTCATTCTTTTATCAGAATATTCTGGGGAAAATGCACTCTACCACCTCTTGACTTTATTTTCAAATCTCATCCTGAAAAAATTCTCCTCATTGGGCACCATGTTGTGTACTTGTAGTCCCAGCTACTTCTCAGACTAAAGCTGGAAGATCATTTGGACCCAGGAATTCAAGAACAGCCTGGATGACATATTGAGATGCTCAACTAAAAATAAATAAATAAAAAGATGTAATAGTGGCTCAGGAGGTTGAAGCAGGAGGATCACAAGTTCAAGGATAGCCTCAGCAATTTAGCAAGACCCTAAATAAATTAGTGAGACACAGAATCCAAAAAGGGCCATGGAGGTGGCTTAGTGGTTAAGCACCCCTGGGTTCAATCTCTGGTACCAAAAATTTAAAAAAAGGAAAAAGAAAGAAAAGACAAAGGAAAGAAACAGAATTATTCTCAGTTGTGGGCAGCATCACAGCATAATATACACCTTATTCTATGGGATTGGCTGTGTTGGCTGTGTGTGGGGCTGAGTGCAGTGCTGGGAATCAAATCCAGGGTCTCCTACATGCTGGCAAGACCTCTATCACTGATCTATACCTACAAGTCAGAAAGAGAGAGAGAGAGAGAGAGAGAGAGAGAGAGAGAGAGAGAGAGAGAGAGAGGGAATTTTTAATATTTTTTTTTCGGTGGATACAACATCTTTGTTTGTATGTGGTGCTGAGGATCCAACCCGGGCCGCTCGCATGCCAGGTGAGCGCGCTACCGCTTGAGCCACATCCCCAGCCCCCAATAATTTCTTTATATAAATTTGATATGTATTTTACCCAGAGCCAAAAGGAAAATAATTATTTGGCTCTAAAATGACAAGCTAAATTTGATTATAAATTGACAAGCTAAAGCTGTTAAACAAAAATTTGATTATAAGGGTTGGGGCTGTGGCTCAGTAGAAGAACACTTGCCTAGCATGTGTGAGGCACTGGGTTTGATCCTCAGCACCACATATAAATAAATAAATAAAATAAAGATCCATGAATGACTAATAAAAATATTTTTAAAAATTTGATTATAAGAAGTGAAATTTTGCTGGGGATATAGCTCAGTTGGTAGAGTGCATACATCTCATGCACAAGGCCCTGGGTTCAATCCCCAGCACCCAAATAATAATAATAATAATAATAATAATAATAATAATATATAAGAAGTAAAATTTCAAGGAAAAATAGACCTATTGCTATTAATTTTATTATACCAGAGTTTTTAAAATGAAAAATTTAAATTATTTATCTATTGTAAGTCTAGGGATTGAACATGGGGGTGCTCTACCACTGAGGTACACCTCCAACCCATTTTATATTTTGAGACAGAGTCTCCCTAAATTGCCCAAGCTAGTCTCAAATTTGCCATTCTCCTGCCTCAGCCTCCCAAGTTGCTGGGATTACAGACTAGTATGTGCCACTGTGCCCTCGGCTTATGGAGCTCTTTGATTAAAACTAGCCCAACAATATACATAGATACACACACACACACACACAATTTAGAGGAGAAAGGCTGGGTGCTTTGGCGCTCACCTGTAACCCAGCAACTTGGGAGACTGAAGCAGGAGGACTGCAAGTTCGAGATAAACCTTAGCAATTCAACAAGCTCCTTGATGAACTTAGTGAGACCCAGTCTCAAATAAAAAGGGTTGGGGATATGGCTCAGTAGTAAAGCACTCCTGGATTAAATCCCCAGTAACCTACCCCAACCCCCCAAAAATAGAGGTGAAAGGCCACACTGATACTGATAAAGAAGAAATTTATTTATTTTTTCTTGGTACTGGGGATTGAATTTAGGGATGCCTTAACAATGAGCTACACCCCCAGCCCTTTTCATTTTATTTGAGATAGGCTAAATATTCCTTGTTTAAATACTGATGGTTAAGCTTTTTAGAAATGCAGACTGGGGTGTAGCTCAATGGTAGAGTATTTGCTAGGTTGCATGAGGCCCTGGGTTCAATTCCCAGTTCCTAGAAATCACTAAATAACCCATTTCCTCATAGAGATTACATCCTCCTTCAATTACTGTAAAAATAAGAGTTAATCATAAAATAATAGCACCTAAGGTTGTTTGCCACATAGTAAGCACTCAAAAAATGATGCTTACTAATGTTAGTTACTATTCCAGTGAAACTCCTTAATAGAGGAAGCCAAACTCTCAGTGGATGTTGATGAAGTTTCCTTATGGTTTTTGCCCCTAGAATTAGTATACAGCTAGTATACAGTAATTAGTATACAGCTAATTAGTATACAGATAATTTTATGGAATGATACTGGGTACCAATATAGAATTGGTACACAGTACCTTTCCATAAACCAGGGGGGCATGGGCCATGCATCCATCAAGAAAAATGGGTTTTCTTTCAATATCACAAAATACAATGGACCAGACATGTTGGATGTAGTGGTGCATGCTGATAATCCCAACCACTCTGGAGGTTGAGGCAGAAAAATTACAAGTTCAAATCCAGCCTGGGCAATTTAGCTAGACCTGTCTCAACAAATAAAAAAGGCCAGGGAAGGGAGGGTTGGAGTGGGGGTTTGAAGCTCAGTGGTAGAGCACTTACCTAGCATGTGCAAAGCCCTGAATTTAATCCCCATTACTGGAGCAAGATGGGTGAATATGTGGAGATGCCCTGATGAAGCCAAGAGGACCCCTGAGACCTCATTGTCTGGTTCTGTGGCTCCTTTATTAGTATCTTTTGTAGTGTTGGGAATCTAACCTACTGACGCAAGTGCTGTACCCCTGAGCAATGCCTCTCACACCACCTGTGGTTTTTCTAATCATTGAATTGGAATTGGCCTTGTGTTTTGTCCATCAGTCCTTATGGTTCTGGTTAATGGGGCCACTCTGTCAAATCAATACACTCTGGTGTCTGACAAGTCATGTTTCTGAAGACAAAACCATGACCCACCGGAGTCCTGCCGCCTTAGGGCAGGTGAAGTAGGTCCTAGCCAGTCTCATCTTAAGAACTATAAGGGCTATCTGTTCAGCTTGAAGACTGCTAGGTCCCAACCTAGCACTGCAATGGGCCCACCTGAATAAGCATTCCAAGTGATGCTCGTGTCCATGTTTATTTAGGAAATTCTGTTCTAATAAGATTTTGGTTTTTGGTACTGGAGATTGAATCTAGGAGTGCTTTATCATTACATTACCTACAACCCCAGTCCACTTTTAAATTTTGAGACTGGGTCTTGAGGCTGGCCTCAAGTTTGCAATCCTCCAAGCTGCTGGGATTGCAGGTATGTGACATCAAATTGAGTCTCTAAAATAAGCACTAAAATGAGGTTAATTTGAGCTCAAGTTAACTGATGGGATTGGAAGGGGTGTGAGAAACTGGAAGGTAATATCCAATTTTAGAATTCTTGTGGTAGGGAAAAGAAAAGAAATACCTGGTAAACCAGATCCTGCCTTCTGCCTCTTCTAGGCTGGTTCAGGACTGTTTGTTGACATGGGCTTGGGGGAGGAGCTGGGGGGGGGGGCGGGGGAGAGTGTACAACAACCTGGCCCATGGGAGGCAGTGGGGGGCTGTCCTGCAGTAGCCAGGGGTCAAAGAACAGAGAAGTCCCAGTGCTACCTGCCCTCAGGCCTTGGCTCGGATTGGGTCCCTGGGCCAACACCCCAGGAAGTGGATAGAGCTTTGCTTCATCCTTCTTTAAGAATCAATGACATTTTGGGGACAGACATAACTAGGCACTAAAATACTATGGGTTAGTGGCAGAATGGAACCAGAGACTGGTCACCAACACAAATTACACCAAACTACAAATGGACTCCTGGCCCAGCATGCAAGCCCCCTACCCAACCATCTCCTATGCTCAGAACAAAGTTCAGGGCAGGACCTGATTTTAGACTGGACTCTCACAGTCCACAAGCCCCTTTAACAGTGGGAACATCAGTCCTGAAGATAGAGGTGGGGGCTAGACCACAAAAGTACCATCCTCCAAGGACCTGTCCCAAGGCTCAACAGGGAGAAGAAAAGCTTCTTTGCTTCACTCTACAGAGCCTTGGGACCCTAACTTGGAAGGGGGGGCCCACATTCTCAGGAGCCTCCTACCACTGTCTAGTCCAGGAGTGTGGCGTGTTGATGGGGGTGCTCACATGCTAAGGGCACTCTGACAGCCATTTCCCATTCTTTTCTTCTAAACAGCAATAACTGTTCCCTGTTTTCCTTTTTAGTGGTGCTGGGCGGTTGAATCCAGGCCCTTGTGCACAATTAGCATATGCTCTACCACTGAGCTACATCCCCAGCCCTTATTTTTTGAGACAGGATCTCACTAAGTTGCCCAGGAAGATCTCAAACTTGCTATCCTCCTGCCTCAGCCTCCCCAGTCTCTCGGGTCATAGATGTGCACCACAGTGCTCTGCTCTTATTTTCCTTTTACAAGAGTCTTGGTGGTAGGTCAAGGTCAAAAAAACAAACCAGTTATATGAATTATACTACTAGGACCAGGTATTGAGGGACGGGGTCCAGACAGCTGTGGATAGTGGAAAGACAAAGGACTTAAAATCTGAAAACCACAGTCTGAGTCCCAGATATTAACAGTAGGACCTTTGGCACATCACTTGACCTAAGCCCACTTTCTCTTCTTTGTACAAAATGGGGCTACCATAAACCACCACCCAAGTGTGTTGTAAGTATTAAAACTAAAGCAGAATACAATTACCATCACTATTGCTACCAACTATCTGAATCCCTGCCCAGCAGACAACTGGGGTGCACCTATACCTCCTCTCCTCTTCTCTAGAGGCCAACCTTCCTGTTCCTCCTCAGTCCTGGAGAACGTGGTGTTAACAAGGGATTGTTGGAAGACCAGAGTGTCAGTTACGGAAATCTTTTTTTTTTTTTTTTTTTTTTTCTATTTTGTGGTGCTGGGGATTGAACCCAGGGCCTTATGCATATGAGGCAAGCACTCTACCTACTGAGCTCTATCCCTAGCCCCTAGATGCAACAATTAGGAAGAGCAAAGGGACAGGTTGAGTGCAGTGGCTCAGGAGGCTAAGACAGGATGATCACAAGTTAAAAGCCAGCCTTAACAACTTAGCAAGACCCTAAGCAACTTAGTGAGACCCTCTTTTAGATAAAAAATATAAAGGGCTGGGGATATGGCTCAGTGGTTAAGTACCGCTGGGTTCAATCCCTAGAACCAAAAAAAAAAGAGACAAGTGACCAACTGTGGTCATCAGGGAACAAGGTTCAAGAATAGGCAGGGCCAGATGGAGGTGGGAGGGAGGCGGGAACTGGTAAGGTAACAGCAAATACTTTGCACAACAAATGGAAAGGCTGGGGACAGGGAGACAGGAGAGAAGGAGGGAATAAGGGCAGCCAGGTGCCCAGGACACACATGCACAGCTTGAGGTAGGAGGGGTTGGTGGCTAGGGGGTCAGGGAGAACAAGGGCAGCTGCCACTGCTCCGTGAGTCAGCTGAAGGACAGCATGCTGACCCTCACCCTGTGCCCAGGCCTACTCCTCAACTCAAAATAGCCCTAGGTGCTCTCTGCCCTTGCTGCTCCCAACAGTTGACAGGTTCAGCTTTAATCATCAGGGTTGGGGCAACCATGCTCCCCTCTGCCCCCAAGGCTGGAAGGTGAGGGGCAAGATAGAGCAACAAGGGTCTCCAGGGCACCTCTGAGGGCTGAAGAGGACTCAGGAGTCAGAAGCAAAAGGCCAAAAGGTTTTTACTCTGTGAGCCTCTTCTGTGGGAAGGAGAGCTCAGGGTGTCCATGGGAGGGGGTGCAGGGAGGGGAGCTCTGGGGGTTGCAGTTTTACTTCCTGTGGGGGAAGAAATGAGAGGAGTAGAGGTGGTTGCACCCTCCTCAGAGGGACTGGAGGGACTCTAGTCCTGGTGCCCAGTTCTGACACCTGCCCTCCTAAGTGCACACTGGAGTCCTCGAAGTCTTGAAACCTGCCTGAAGCCCATGTCAGAAGAGGAATTCATGGCAGAGGGAAAAAGCTGGCATGGGCTAACCAAGGCTGCTTGGAGTTCTTCTCAGGGCTTGTTGTCTTCCCTTGGCAGGAAAAGGGCACAGCTGAGGCAGGAAGACCTGAAGCCAGGAGGAGAGTCATCTTGCCTGCTGGAGCCGTGCCCCAGACTCTTCAGCTTTGAGGTTTGGGACTTCAGATCTGGTATGCTGGGTGAAGCTCAAAGCTCATCAGGGGCGCTGTGCGGGAGGGGGGATGCCTTCTGGATGCCCTCCTCTTCCTCGGGGCTGGGGTCTCCCTCAAGGCCTCCCAACTCCTTCCTCTGTTTGCTGCTGCCGCTCCTGCTGCCTGAGGCCTTGGCCCTGCTGCTCTTCTTCTTGGACTTTTTCCCTCCTAGGGAAGCTGTGTCCCCCTTCTTGCCAGACCACCGCTCTTTCAGGCAACCTAGGCAGGGAGAGAGAGACCGCAACAGAGCTACCTCAGGACCAGATTGCTGGGGAGCAACACTGACTGGGGAGCCACTGTAGCAACCACATCAGTGCCAACACAGCATCCCTGCCACCCGCCTCTATGTACCCCTCTGGGGGTGCCTCAGTTATCTGTGTTATCCTGCACTGGTTTTGGTCATATCTCATCAAGATCCCAAGGACAGAGATCACCCATGCTCTCTTCTACCTCTTCTGCCCTCCTCCTGAGGGGGAACACAGGATACAATTCATCCCTACACTTCCCCTCCGACTCACTGGTATCTTTTCCCTTCAGCACATGGTTGGCGCAGAGGAATTCAGTCAGGTCCTCCTCCTGGTGGTTCCTGTACCAGTCCTCGATCACCTCCTCAAACTCTTCCACCAGCACATCGCACTGTGAATTCACAACACTGAACATTGGCCAAGCCCCACACCTGACCCACTCCTGGGGTAGTGGGCTAAGCCAACCACCTACCAGGAGATAAGTGGGTAGTGGTGATCTGCCTGAGGAATCTGAAGCACAGGCTGTCGGTGGCCTTCCTCAGTGTAGACCCAACCCCACCTGCCCATCTGGCACAGATTGAAAAGCCCATACCTGCTTCTTGAGGTCGGCCACCTCAGCAGAAGTCTCATTCCACAGCTCATAGGGGATGTCCATCACCACTTTGACCCCTTTGTGTACCAGGTTGTGCAGTGTCTCAAAAGTCTCTGACATGCCCTGGAAGAGGCCACCAGACATGGGAAGTAGAGGCATCTTTGCTAACTCCTATCCTCCCCTACCTGGTGTCTGAGGGCCTGTCTTGAGAGATCAAAAGCCTCTAATACATCTAGCCCTCAATGGCGTCTTCCTCTCCACTCTCTCAGGCTGCTTTCCATCACTCCTGCACACCCACACCCTGACCTACTTCCCTACACCTCATTCTTTCAAAGAGATCTGCTGTTGTCCTCAGGTTCTTTGAACTTAGACTCCTTTTCAGGAAATAAGTTTGTCTTGGCTCCCTCCCTTCACTGTGGCTGGGCACACTTACTCCCTATACCCAGACTCGCTCTCTGCTCCAGGTTCTTCCTCGCCTATGTCTTTATTTTGTAAGAAAATAGCAGAGGCAGGAAAGAGGAAAGACACTTTACTCTATAAAAGCTATCTCTGCCAGCTACCCTGGTCTTATCCCCAGGACAACATATTACCCAGTTCCTCCATCATCCTAGATTTAATTCACACATATACAACATACAGGGGTTGGGGAGGTAGCTCAGGAGTAGACTGATTGCTTAGCATACGTGAGGAAGCCCCGAATTTAATACTGATCTCCAGCAAAAACAAAACAAACAAAAAAAGCATTCAAATATATCCTCTCCCCAATTCTTGCTTCTCAAACAAGAAGTAGTGTATCATACACAATTTTGCAGCTTGCTTTTTTTTCACTTAATATACCTTGGAGATCAGTTTAATTCAACTCATAAATAGCTGCCTCATTCTTTGGTTTACAGCTGCCTCACAGCCCACTGAAAGGCCATCTTAATGCATGTAACTCTTCCCCTACTGGTAGATAGATTGTTTCTAATTGTGTGCTACATAAAATAATTTTTAAATTAAATCAATCATGAATTTATTAGCTAAACTTGTGTAAGTTTTATTGTTATTTCATTTTTTTGCAGTGCTGGGGTCAAACTCAGGGCCTCGTGCATGTTGGCAAACATTCATCCACTGAGCCACATCCCCAGCCCTCAGATAAATTTTAAATACAAAACCTAAAACTACTGCTGCTTGAGACCATATCCTTAGGTATCCCAGGGGTTTATCTCTTTTACTAAAAGGCAATTTAAGGGGCAAATGTGGGCAATAACTATCTTACCACATGCTAAGAACTGAAGATGTAGAGAAAAAGCAATAACAGCCTTGCTATAAGCAATGTCTTCTCCAGAGACAGAAGCATCATGCACAGCAAGTGAATCAAATGTAACACAGGCACACTGGAAGGAGTCTAGAGAAGTGCTACCATGATGGTATGGATGAGGAACTAGGCAATCACTATCCCCAAGTGTCTTCTAACATCTTCCTTTCTAACCATATGTGCACATCCTATACCTTGCTTAGTCCTCTTTGCTCAAGTGTTTTAGACCCCCATGGGAGTTGTCAGCTGGTGCATTTCTGCCTATGTCCATGAATGAGGCAGGACCCTAATGGACAGCTCCAGGCCATCATGAATTTGTCTAATGCCACAGAAAAGTCAGGCCACTCAGGAGGAGAGGAGTACAAATGGCAATCCGAGAGTAGGAATAGGCAACAAGGGAGGCCTCTCCTAAGACATGATCTGCAAATCACCCTCACACTAGTAGACATACTTAGATACAACACAGGCCTGGCCTCAGAGGGGATGAAGGACAAGCACAAAGCCAACCTTGGCAAACCGGTTGCTGCCGGTCCTCTCCTTGTGCAGGCTGTAGTCCAGGAGCCTCTTGCAAATGGTCTCAGTGACTTCAATTAACCGTAAGTCCCTGCCGAGATAGCAGTACCAGAGGAACTAAGTTCTCCTCCCAGTCCCAGTGGTTAGTAGTCCGTCCCTCCAGCCCAGTTGCCCAACACCTGAGCATCTCACCAAAGGGAAGTCAGAGCTGGAAAGAAGATAGTTCATCTGGTATGGGGGTTCTGAAATGCTGGAACACAGACCAGAGAGACAACATTTTAACAGCTCTAAGGGAAGGACCTTCTTTCTTTCCTTTTCTTTATTTTTTGCAGTACTGGGAATCTAACCCAGGGCCTCACGTATGCTAGGAAAGTGTTCTACCATTTCAATTTTTTTTTTCCTTATATAAAGCCAAATGTATCAAATTTTGATGGTAAAATACCATTTCATTTTGAAAGAATGATCATAGTTAACAGAAGTTGTTTTTCTTGTTTAATAATAATTTTATTTGGCAAGATAAAAACAAAAAGTTGATAATTGCATGTCACCACTTTATTTATTTATTTATTTGTTTGTTTGTTTATTTATTTATTTATTTTTGAGGGGACTGAACCCAAGGCTTTGCACATGCTAGGCAAGTGCTCTATCCTTAAGCTGCATCCCAAGCCCTATTTTTTTTTTTTTTTAAGGCAAATCCCAAGTCTCTGGGGTTACAGGCATGCACCACCATGCCAGCTTCAATTTTTTATAAATTACACTGGTCCATGAAATCTTGGTCTCTGAATCACTAATATAGTACTATCAGTCTTGCTTTTATAGATGAGGAATCTGAGTCCCAGAGAAGTAAAGAAATTTATAAAAAGGTCAGCTAATTAGCTGGAAATAGAATCAGTGGGCATACTTGGGTCTCAGAGCTGACTCCCTTATGGTGGGTTTGCCTAGCTGAAAGGGAAAAGGGAATGCCAAGCCCCCAACCCTGCCCCGCACCAGGTACAAAGCAGGCTAAGCCACTGAGTCCCCATTCACTTACGACTTGGTATATTTGACTCCAGAGGCCTTCCGGTCCAGGATGCCATAGCCCGTGTCAATCACCTCCTTGGTCTTGCTGGTTTCCTCAAAGGCTGACTTTAGCTCCACAGCAACATATTTACACACTGCGGGAGGGAGATGCACCACAGCCCACTGAGTTTACAGGAGCTTCCGACCAGAGGCAGCTCCCAGCAAGTCTAGGTGGGTGTCCTTTCCTAGCCTGAGCTAAGTCAATACTCAAGGCAAGAAAGGAGCTAGTACCAGACACCAAATGGGGTTCACTATAAGAAAACGGCCCCAAGAAGATCTACTGTCCAATGTCACTCTTGGTCTGAATTCTCCTGACTACATTTCTATCATGCCCCTCACACTGCCCTCACCTCATCACTTTATTTTTAAAAATGTTACACATAGGGCTGGGGATGTGGCTCAAGCGGTAGCGTGCTCACCTGGCATGCGTGCGGCCTGGGTTCGATCCCCAGCACCACATGCAAACAAAGATGTTGTGTCTGCCGAACAACTAAGAAATAAATATTAAAATTATCTCTCTCTAAAAAAAAAAAAAATGTTATACATAGAGCTGGGGCTGGGGCTCACTGCTGGCACACTTGCCTGGCACGTGTAAGGCACTGGGTTCAATTCTTAGCACCACACATAAATAAAAAAATAAAGGTCTATCAACAACTAAAAAATAAATAAATAAAAGTGTTATACATAAACTGGGTGAAGTGCTACATGCCCATAATCACAACTACTCAGGAGGCTGAGACAGAAAGATCTCAAGTTCAAGGACAGCCTGGGCCACTTAGCAAGACCCTGACTCCAAGTAAAAAATAAAAAGAGGGCTGGGGTCGTGGCTCAGTGGTAGAGTGCTTGCCTAGCATATGTGAGGTCCTGAGTTCAATTCTCAGCCCCATAAATAAATAAACAAATATAAAGGTTCTCAACAACCAAAAAAAAATTAAATTAAAAATAAAATAAAATAAAAAGGACTCAGTGGTAGAGTGCCCCTGGGTTAAATTGCCAATACAGCAAAATAAATAAGTAGTAGCCAAGCATAGTAGCGTACAACTGTGATCCCAGTTATTCTTGGGGTTGAGGCAAGAGGATTGCAAGTTCAAGGACTGCTTCATTAATTTAGCAAGACCCTGTCTCAAAATAAAAAGGGCTACTGATATACCTCAGCAGTAAAGCACCCCTGGATTCAATCCCCATTACCAAAAACAAGAACAAAACCCACATACGGAAAAGCTCAAAGAGTGCAATGAATAACAATATTCTTCTGCTCATATTCATGATTAATGATTTGCCATAATCTCTCTCCAATATCTAATATATATCTTAATAATATATACATTGTTTTTGCTAACCCAATTTGAAAGTATGAACTTTCATCCCTAAATATATCATCATATACCTCCCAAGAACAAGGACCTTTTATGTAACCATAAAACAATTACAATGTTGGAAAATTAACAATAATTCTGACATCATCTAATAGTCCATATTAAAATTTACCTAACTGTCCCTAAAATGTCTTTTTGTTTTGTTTTGTTTTGTGGTACTGGGTATTGAACCAGGGCCTTGTGCACGTGAGGCAAGCACTCTACCATTGAGCTATATCCCCAGCCCCCTAAAATGTCTTTTAAAAAAATATTTATTTATTTATTTATTTTTAGTTTTATTTATTTATTTTAATATTTATATTTTAGGGTTTTTTTTTTAGGTGGACACAATATCTTTATTTTATTTTTTATGTGGTATTGAGGATCGAACCCAGTGAGCATGCTAGTGCTTGAGCCACATCCCCAGCCCTTAATATTTATTTTTTAGTTGTAGTTAGACACAATACCTTTAGTTTATTTGTTTATGTGTGGTGCTGAGGATCGAACCCAGGGCCTCCCACATGCTAGGCAAGCACTTTACCGCTGAGCCACAACCCCAGCCTCCTAAAATGTCTTTTATGGTTGTTTTATTACTAGATTTCATATGTGTTTCAACACCAGCTCTCTATTCCTGACAAATTAATTTGTTTCATCTCCTCCAGAGAGGCCTGATTCCTACTGTTTCCATACATTCATTTTCTCATTTCCTCTCACTCTTCCTTGAACAGTTATTAAGTAACTCCTGTGTGTCAGGTACTGTTTGAGATACATAGATGAAAATAAGGGCCCTCCCTTCTTCCATATACTCAGTGTAAAGAAGCAAAGTTATAAATAATTACCACTGTATAAGGAGTGCTATCTATAAGGTAGAGGGTCCTAAAAAAATGATTAATGCCCCTTTAGGGGCTTCTATGTCCTCTCCTATGTCACATTAAACCCTCCTCATCCAGGAAGCCTCCTGGACTAATAGTTTTTTTTTTTTTTTTTTTGAGGGGGGGTAGGTGGTAGGATTAAACCCTGGACTAATAGTTTTTTTTTTTTTTCCTTTGGGGAGCGGGCAGGTGGTAGGATTAAACACTTGCTAGGCAAATGCTACACTGAGCTACATCCCAGCACCCCATCTGTTATGGTTCGGATATGTGGTGTCCCCCCAAAAGCTCATCTGTGAGACAATGCAAGACTGTTCAGCAGGGCAAGGTGGCGCATGCCTGTAATTAGCAAGGCTCTAAGCAACTCTAAATAAAATATTAAAAAAGGGCTGGGGATGTGGCTTAGTGTTAGAGTGCCCCTGGTTCAATCCCTGATACAAAAAAAAAAAAAAAAAGAATGTTCAAAGGCAAAATGATTAGGTTAGGATAGGTATAACCCAATCAATAGCTTAATCTATTGATATGGACTAACTGGGTGGTAACTGTATGCAGGTAGGGTGTGTCTGGAGGAGGTAGGTCACTAGGTGTGTGCTTTTGGGTCTTTAAGGTCTCTATTTTGGCCCTGGTGAGCAGAGGTCTTTCTCTGCTTCCTGATTGCCACATGCTGAGCTGCTTTCTTCCTCTACACCCTTCCACTAGGATGTCCTGCCTCACCTTGGGCCCGGGGTTGGCTGACCATGAACTGAGACCTCTGAATTATGAGCCACAAATAAACTTTTCCTTCTCTGCATTGTTCTTGTCAGATCTTCTGGTCACAGTGACAAAAAAGCTGACTATAACACCATCTGCTCTTGATTTCATTCTGGGCCTCTGCAAAATTCACTCTCCCTAAGGGACTCAGTCATCTCAAGAGTCTCTCCATCTAGATAGACTACACAGGTCTCTAAAGGGGCATCACATATTGGGATTTTTTTTCCTGTATTGCTCTACTCTGAGTCTCTATGCATGTTGGATGCTTGATTAAATACTGCTGATAGAGCCAGTGTTTGTAGCCTAGCAGCTTCTGATGCCTCTGAATGGAATAGTTTGCAGGCTAAATGCATGGTGCACTGTTATAACATTGATTGCAGAGTTTGGTCTAAAACCAGTTTACACAAAAATAAATACATCCCCTGCAGGCTTGCTTGATGAAATTTTATAACAAATACATTAACTGATGCCTTGGAGAACTTGGAACATACAAAAGTTCCAAATTATAAGCTGGTGATCTCAGAGTCTACAATGCATTGAGGTCATCTCTTCCTGAATTTACATCCAGAACTATCTGGCTCCCTCCCCTCTTCTGTCCTGAAAAAGTTCATCATTTTTCTGGCTCCTCTGCCCCCTTCTCCCACGCCCTCAACATGTAATATTCCAGGAGGTGAAATAGGGAGATTTGGAACATCCTTTCTCTCTTATACCCACTGACCACAAACTTGCCTCCCAACTCTTCCAAACACTACCTCTTCAATACATCCTCTGGGATCCCTCAGAACCAGACCTGGAGGAAGCTCATGGCACAGACTGCAGACCCTCACAGACATCCACCCACTCTTTTTCTGGGCAGACTCTCTTTTCCTCTGTGCCAGGACCTGTTCCACTCAGGTTACTGAGCCTGAAGGCAAGCTTTGTGGGCCAGACACAATCAGCATTTAATAACAAAGGTGTAATAATAATAAATATAAATAAATGCAATATTAAGAGGAACTTAAGGGTTGGAGTTTGCCAAGCCATTCTGTGACTGAAAATCCCTTGTAAATTAATCTTCACCAATTACAAAATGAGATTAGGCTATTCAGAATGATCTCTAAGATCCTTGCCAGCTCTATGCTTCAAGTCTGTGAATGCCTGCTAAGGAAAAATATGTGAGCTTTTCAGACTATGAGAATTATAAAAGAAAACAGTAAGAGCTTCTTGGTATCAGAATAAAATTAAAACAAACAAAAAGGAAGTGAAACACCAAAGTGTATCAGTTAGAACTAGAGGAAGAGTGGAAGGAAAGCATCTTGACATAGGCTAGATGTACACTGGGTGCCCTACCCATGAGGTGAGGTCAGCCATCTCTGGAGCACCTCTCAATATCTTTATTTTATGTTTATGTGGTACTGAGGATCGAACCCAGTGTCTCATACGTGCTAGGCGAGCACTCTACCACTGAGCCACAACCCCAGTCTCCTGTTTTTCTTTTTTGTGTGTGTGTGTGTTACTGAGGATTGAACCCAAGATCACTTTACCACTGAGATACATCTCCAGCCCTTTTTTAATATCCAGAATGCTATGCTGCCCAGGCTAGCCTCAAACTCACAACCCTCCTGCCTTGTCCTCTCACGTAGCTGGGATTACAGGCGTGCCATCAGTCTGCCTGGCTTTTAGCATTTCATTTTCAATCCCTCAAATGGAAGGATTATGTGTCCCAAATCACCCACCCCAATTTCCAGTACTTAGGGAACATCTGCCCTGGTGCAAGCTTTTAATTAAAATAAAATGAATCTATAGCCAACTTTCTGGGGAGCCTGTGGCTAGAGTGTGGGAAGGAAGGAGTGAGTATTAAGTTCAAAAAATGGAGGAAAAGGGCTGGGGATTTAGCTCATTTGGTAGAGTGCTTGCCTTGCATGCACAAGCACCACAATCCCCAGCACCACACACAAACAAAAGGCAGGGGGAGACGAGCCCTTCATAATTTTGTATCCTTGCCCAGATCTCTCTTTCTCAAGGTCCTGCTTCCACCCCTATATCTTGGGGTCTTCACATTTGTAAAATCTTTCTCCCTCACTAAATTCCCCCAAGCTCTGTGTTTGCCCTAAAGTGACCTCTTAGGCCTCAGATCCTCCTTCCTGAACACACACTCACAGGCCCTTCATTTAATCATGTGTACTTCAAAAACAATTTATTAGGTACTTGATAGATACTGTGTGAATAAAGATGGAACAAGAGACAGGGACAAGAGACTACTACAGAGATTAGGTTGCAGTGTCTGTCCACACAAAGAGGAGAGTATCAGATTCTTCTTCACCCAAGATGAGTCATATGGAGCTTTTCAGTTCCTCAAAACTCGTCCTTTGCTTCCCAGTCTGCAGGCCTCTGCATCTGCTTCTGCATCTGTGGTTTCCTCTGAGAAGGCTACTCTCTCTCCACTTCTTGTCACCTGGCCTAAATACTCTGCAGGCTTCCTATAAGACTTAGGGAAGTCTTATGACCCCTCTACATACATCCTTCCCTCCAGCCCAATATCTCCTGGCTAGAATAGCTGCTCCTCACAGGCCCCCAAAGCCCTGTACCTCCCTATCAAGGTACCTCTCGTCCACCCCTACATCCCAGCGCCCAACACAGTGCCAAGCACACCGAAGGTTCTATGAACGCTAAAACCTCGCTCTAGAGCCTGGGATCCTCCATCCATCCACCCTACTGGGAAAGCCCCGCCCCCAAGCCCGCCCCTCAGGCAGGATACACCCCGTGGGCCCCGCCCCCTCACCTTCGCATTTGCTGGGCAGTCGAACCCAGTCGGTCTCCTCGGCCCTGGCTTGGCTCGGGCCCAGCTCCGGGGCCGGCAGTTGCAGCAGCAGCAGCAACAACAAGGGGAAAAGCAGAAGACAGCGGGGCGCGAGCTCGGGGAACGAATCCATGGCCCAGCCGGACCCGACCCGAGCGGACCGGGCGGCGCTTCCTGCAGCGGCGCGCGCTCCGCAGCTTCCCGGAGCCGCTTCCGGGACTGCACACGTGCCTCAGCGTAACCACAGCAACAGCGAGCCCCTGGCTGCCCCCTCCTCTGGCTGATTCAGCTCGCCTTCAAAGCGGACGAAGGCCCGCGGACAACCCAGCCAATGGGCTTTCTCGGTATTTGCCTTTTAGCGAATGGGAAGACGATCTTTTTTAAGCCTCCGCCAATAGGAGAGAGGAGAGTGGCCTCAGCGACCTAGGGCGACATCTTTTCCCACCCCTAACAGAAGCTCGGGGAGAGGCTGGAGGACCCGGACTCAGGGAGTAGGACCCCTAGTCCGGCCCTGAGTGGGCTAGTTCGGACGCATTGGCCCTGGGAGCTGGGGGAAGAGTTTTTTCCTGGTTTCCTCCTCCACCTTAAATGTCACTTCCCTCTTGGATTCATAAAGCCCCAAACTCTTACTGAGCACCTGCTTTTTTTTTTTTTTATTATTACTGCATTATAGTTATGCATACTATTGGGGTTCTTCTGACATAATCATACATATAATAATGGAATATAATTTGCCTCATTTCAATCCCCGGTACTTCTCCCCGCCCCTAGCACCTGCCTTTAAATTTCTTTATTGTTGTAGGCCACCCTAGTAGGCCCACCGGTGAGAGAAGGACTACTCAGTCTCCAACGCTCAGTAACCCTGTATTTGTCCTAGTGAGAACTATAATAAGTAACTTCCTCTCCGAACCACAGCTTCCATTTGTTTGATGACCAAGTGATCCTTGTGCTGTGAGAGACTGGCCTATTTTGGGGAAGCTCAAATCATTTAATGGAATTAAAGCTTATGGAGCAGATGGCAGATCATTAAGAAATTTTCTTTTCAGTATGTACTCAGTTCCTTTTACTGTCCTATTATTTATTTCTTTAGGTTCAGAGCTCCCAGGGGCAGGAAGTTGGCTGATGAGCAAATGCATATCCCTCCCACTTCCCCAGCAACAACGGGGTGCCTGGCACAAGGAGATAGTTAGACCCCTCTCTGCTGTATCATTAAGAAAAGGGTTTGGCCGGGCCCGGTGGCCCATGCCTATAATCCCAGCTCCTCTTGAGGCTGAGGCAGAAGATCATGAGTTCAAAGCCAGCATTGGCAATTTAGTGAGGCGCTAAGCAATTCAGTGAGACCCTGTCTCTAAATAAAATACAAAATAGGGCTAGGGATATGGCTCAGTGGTGAAGCACCCCTGGGTTCAATCCCAGGTACCAAAAAAAAAAAAAAAAAAAAAGACACTCTGGGTCCTAGGGGTTGCTTCAGTGTCCTGGGAATACACACAGATCAATCCTGTTTCTCTGGGAAGTTGTCTGCAAGTTGCATTTTTGCCTATAAAATTCTTTCTCCCAGTTCCTTATGTTTCCTTCCTAGCAGTTGGATATTTTTATTACTTTATGAAAACTTCAAAGGACTGAAGCCCAAGACTTTGACTTGTTGTCATTTTTCTGGTCTTACTTCTTGCTTAAAACAACTGTAAGCTCTTCTGCTGCTCTTGCCATGTACACCATTAGCCCACCCGGGATTCTGTGGTCTGTCTGCTGTCCGTCATGAGTGACTCGCCCAGGGCTCCCTGACATCTGCTGCCATTGTTCAGAAATGGGGTCATTTTGCAGGCAAACGATGCCACCTCCAGCAAAAGAGGCATGTTCCTGCAAAGTTTTTAGACATAACCGAGCACCTGAATGACACAGTCCAACCTCAGCAACTGCTCAGCTTCAGCACAGACTGGATGGCTGCCACTGTACTGGTGTTGATAGGCCCCAGGGGGCTGCAGTCACAGGGGCCAAGGTTGGAGATTAAAATGCACACACAGAGATAGCAGTGACAAAGATGAAGCATTTACTGCAAGTTGGTTCTAGCTTATATAGAAAGTGAGAGTCAGAGGCTGGGGATGTGGCTCAAGCGGTAGCGCGCCTGCCTGGAATGCGTGCGGCCCGGGTTCGATCCTCCAGCACCACATACAAACAAAGATGTTGTGTCCGCCAATAACTAATAAATAAATAAATATTTTTTTAAAAAAAAAAGAAAGTGAGAGTCAGTTATCTTAAACCAGGAAGCTCCCGGGGCCAATCATAGTAAAGGTCAGGTCATCACCTACGGTGCACGCACGTCCGCCCTGCATAAGATTCATGGGGGGCACGAACTGTCCACGAGTAGGAAGATGGGAGGGCCAATTAGAAGATTTTCAAAACAACTTGTTATCTGCCCACTGGCAACTTGCCCGCCGCCATGTTGCATTAGGGGCTCCTTATCTGAAAGGCCCAGGGAGTTCTAGCTGCCCACTGGGAATTTGCCCACCGCCATGTTTGAAAGGCCCGGGGAGTTCTCAGGGAGACTCCCAACAGCCACCACCTCCACAGCAGGCAGAAAAGTATGTTGTGTCACATAGTGACACTCTGTCAGAACAGTGAGGAAGTGATGTTAGGAATGTGGGGGGTTGGCAGCCAGTGGTGCATGTCCTTTGCACATAGAGAATAGGACACAAATATGGCTTTCATATCTAAATTCCTCTAGAATAGCTTACCACCCAAAGCAATCTCATTAAGGGTCCTAGGTTCCATTTTGGCCCTTTCACACCAGCATACGTCCCCAAAAGAAGTCACTGAAGGGAAGCATTCTGGGTCTGGGTGTCTTAGTCCACCCATCCTGTCTCAGTAAAGATTTGTGGCCATGGACTCACTGATTCAAAATCCAGCCTTTGTCAAGAGTACCAATGACATAAGGTAGAAAGCAGACACATTTGCTCAGAAGGCAGGACTTTTAGAAGCAGAGAAGTTCCCCTGATAGGTAGCAGTGACATCCTGGAGCATGAGTGTAAGAATGGAGCCTCATGGGGACCACGAGGGCAGAGAAAGCAGAACTATCAGTTCTGCTCCCAACCTGCTTCCCCATAATGCCCCACTGTTGTGGACTCAGGGATTGCCAAGAGACCCACAAAAGAAACCATTCGACTTCAGCATTGAATGGCGGGCTATGGAAACTTCACACATAAGCAAGAGCCCTAAATTCTGCAGAACAAACTTAATGATTTGCTTTAATTAATCCACAAGTACTTAATAAGTGTGGTTGAGTCCTCCTTAGATTCCTGTGTCCTCACAGCCACAGGTCCACCCTAAATCCAGGCAGGGGGCACAGTCTATGTGCAAAGACAACCCAGTGCTGGGCTGCAGGTGTGACCAATGCTGAGGTCACTCCCACAGATAGCATGGAAATGGAGAAGGCCTTGAGGTTTCAAGTGTTTAAAGCTCTGTATGGACAGGCTGAGATGAAGCTCAGGGAGAGGTGGGGCAGGGCAGCACAGCCCAGACAGACCCCAGGAGCAGGGA
This sequence comes from Spermophilus citellus, assembly GCF_964194105.1. NCBI lineage: Eukaryota > Metazoa > Chordata > Mammalia > Rodentia > Sciuridae > Spermophilus > Spermophilus citellus. Next base: position 58,848,794 of record NC_138186.1, on the reverse strand, counting down.
ATGACAGGGTACAGCACTCCCAACTGTCTGCCCAGGAAATGGTCAGCCCTCCATTCCCAGTGGGTGGTCTTGACACCCAGGGATCTGCTGGAAGAAGCCAACAGTGCTGGATCTTGGAGACACAGAGCTGGCCACGCAGAACACTGAGGAATTCAGGAGACCCAACAGCAGCAGAAACAGCTGTGGAGTTTCAGCTTCCTAAGTTGCTTTGTCTTGTTGAGCTCATCTTTTCCAGCCCTGCCTACCACTGACCCAAGGCACTAGCATTAACCACCTTGACAAGCAGGGAGGGGGCAAGGCACTAGCCTTTCTCAGAGATGTTCTGACAATAAGCCAATTGTAATTAAGTATTCATCACCTTCTTTAAAAAGTAGGTATTTCCTAAAGTAGCCTAACAGATCATTTGTGAATTAGTAGCTAACAGGAATATTCAGTCATTTCTCATTTGAATCAACTGGACAGACATTTCTTGGGTGCCTATTGCATATCGAGCACCACTCTTCACATGTTAATGCTGAATTTTCCCTTGGAGCATCTGAGGAATCCTGTTAACTTTCTGGCTCCCAGTGTGCTAAACCCAGCAGACACATGAGGGGAAGACTGAAAAGCCCCAGAGGAGGCAAGACCCATACAGGAGCCTTGCACCCCCCAGAGGAGCCAACCCCAGACCTGAGCCAGCCAGCCTGGCAGGCCTCTCTGTCATAGAGGCAGAGAGCAGATAAGGGCAACCCCAGGGTTTCAACATGGAGGCTGGCCTTGTTGGACAGAAGGCCAACCAGGTTGCCCTTGGGCATCTGGCTTCATGAAGATATGAGGTTGAGGATTTGAATGTTGTGATAAAGGACTCCACCACTCAGCCAAATCTGTCCACTTGCTCTGCGGAGGCAGGGATGGTGTCAACCCTGGTTGTCTTTGTATCCCAGCAAGGGCCCTGTGCCTGGCATGTAGCAGATGCTCAATAGAGGAGCAAGCAAATAAGCAAATGAATGTACAGAGAGTGGGACTGGACTTCAGGAACAGCCACCAAACAGAGGCCTCCTTGAAGACTTACAGCAGGAACCTAAGGTGTGCAAGAACAATAGAGCTTCTTTCCCTAAAGCACAAGGCACACTCCCCAGTGCTTCCATGAGCTCTAGACCTGGACAACCAGGGCCTCCTATACTACAGAGGGGCGGCTGGGACACCTGTATCTATACCTTGGTCTGGGATCCATGGTCTGCAGTTCCTAAGAAAAGCCACAAACCCTCCTCCACCAACAGCAGACAGTGGCCCAACTGTGGATGCTGGAGTCAGGCTGTGGGTTCTGTGGGTTTCAGACCCTGTGCTGAGCTTTATGACCCAGGGTAGGTCAGAGGAGCCCGTGGCTCAGTGTCTTTTTATGCATGATGAGAGTGTGAGAGAGCCTTTCTTATAGGTTGATGAAGATGACAGGGATTGATGAACTGTTATTTGCACTTGCAATACATTTGGAACCCATCTGGCACATATATGCACATACATATAGGGGACATTAAATAAACATTAAGAAATGTTCTAGAATGAGGGCTGGGGTTGTGGCTCAGCAGTAGAGTGCTTGCCTAGCATGCATGAGGCACTGGGTTCAATCCTCAGCACCACATAAATGTAAAATAAAGATATTGTGTCTACCTAAAACTTAAGAATAAATATTTTTTTTAAAAAAGGGACTGTGACAAGGCATTTTGAATAGGCCAAGCTGTGGCATGTGGAATTCTACAGTACAAGGATCAGGACATCCTCCTGAGGTTCTCTCTAGACTTTTGATAAGACTTGGAGAGGTTCAGAGGTCAGCCATGGGCTTTGATTTCCCTAGGCCCAGAAGCCCTCTTGGGAGATGATATTAAGCCAGCCGCAGTGGGAAACTGACAAGCTGGGTAGGGCAGGACTGGGAATTGGGTAAGATGGAGAGAGGAGTTGAAGCTAAGGGACGCCCTCCTTCTGGAACCGATAAATAGTGGCTGAGGGAGTAATGCATTCCACTGTCATATATAAATAAACAAATAATTAAAAAATAATAAGAGTGGCTGAAAGAAAGCCTAGGCTCAGCATCTGGACTGAGAGCTGAGAAGATATAATGGCTAGAAAAAGTCTGAGGCTTCAGATAGACCCTTCCCTGGATACAGCCCATGCTTCCTTCAGTCTGGGTGCCAGGGAAGGAGCAGGCCCTGTAGGGTTGGTGGATACCATTTATCCCCCAGAGCTGTGGAACCCCTCTCCCCCTGCGCCAACAAGATGAGCAGTGGAGCAGACAGTGAGGGTCTCCATTGCACAGCAGCTAAGAGTGCACAGAGGCTCTGGGAAATTGGGGTATCACTGACATCATCTGTGAGGAGATATTGAGGCATAGTTTCCCATCCCCCACTTGGGGGAAGGAAGACTACAGGAGTGTCATTGATCCAACAGACTGTCCTGTGGTGCCCAGGGGACATCTGGATTCTCTTGAGAGTGCTTAGATTTTAGAAGTGATTAGTGGAGAAGAACCCTCAAAAAAGGCTGGATTTCCTGCCAGTGCTGGAGAAATCAGGGACACACAGGTCATACTCCTCTGTGGAAACTTCATGTACTATAAGAATTCCTCTTTAGGAAACAAAGCAAAACAAAACAACAACAATAAAAAAAAAATGCTAAACCTATTTAACACCTGGTTATAGTTGATGCTCAATGAATATTTGTCAAATGAAAAATGAATGCCCCTTAACTAATTGATAATGTGTAAATTTGGAGTTACCATCTGATACTCCTGTCATCAACATGATCCTGTTCCCCAGGAATCCTGGCCCTGTTCACATTTGTCGAGTCTGTACAAGACTTTTAAGACCAGCATTCATTTCCCTGGGTTCCTGGGCTCCCTGCCCTACCCTTTTACAGAGGCTGGGCCAGGGTAAGGAGAAGAGAGGGAACCTTGCCCAGAACCTGACCGGGGGGAGGAGACAGCTTCCCCCATCCCCCAACCCCCCTCCACAATTCCCAGGCTCCCACTCTCAGGAAGCCCTCTTCCTCAAGAGAGCCTTTTCAGATTTCTTCTTCCTCTAATCTGCTGCCCCCACACACGTGAATTAAAATGTTTTTCATCTGCTGTATCATTTAAATTCTTTAATTGTGCTCAGTTATCTGTACCCAAAATGCTCCAGAGACTGGGCAGATCCCCACCCTCAGGGGCTCTGTCTGATGAGAGTCACAGCCTTTATCCTGGGAAAGCTCCAGTCTACAGGAGGAGGCGGGTCACATAAAAAAGAAAAGAAAAGAAAACAAAACAAAACAAAAAAACTCCAAGACTTGAGGAAGGAACACTGAGGGCTCAGGGTGAGTGCCAGGTCCGGCTCTGTGAGAAAGTCCCCTCCTGGCAGCCAGAGCTCCTGTGCTCCCGACCCATATGGCAGTTCAGCATGGGCTGGGCAGGCTGGGTGTGCTTACAACCTGAAGTCCCTCCGCAAGTGCAGGTGGTGGCAGCTGGGGGCTGCATTAAGAGGCAGCTGCAGGTCAGGAGCACATCAAACAGCAGCAGCTTGAACAGCAGCAGCCGAAGAGCCCCCAGCTGGAGGGCCTGGCCAAGTGTCCCAGCCCCTGCGCGGAGAGGAGGGGGTGAGGAACCTGGAGAAGTCCCCTGGTGTATGTGGGGTAGAACTCAGGGGCATTTGACCATCGAGACACATCCCCAGCCCTATTTTGTATTTTATTTAGAGACAAGGTCTTGCGAGCTGCTTAGCACCCCGCTTTTGCTGAGGTTAGCTTTGAACTTATGCTCCTCCAGCCTCAGCCTCCTGAGCTGCTGGGATTATAGGCGTATGCCACCAGGCCAGCTCTGCTTTCTGCTTTGTCCCCTCCTCAAGGGAAAGTCCTCATTTCTTATTGGTAATAATAAATACCTTCCTGTCCTTCATTTTATTTTCTTCCCCCAAAAGTTGGGGGTGAGCTGGCAGGAATTAACAATTTGGTGTAGAGACTAACTAGTTCAAAGTTTTTTATTTGACCAGGCACAGTGGCCCACGCCTGTAATCCCAGCAGCTAAGGAGGCTGAGGCAGTAGGATCTCGAGTTCAAAGCCAGCTTTAGCAAAAGCAAGGCGCTAGGCAACTTAGTGAGACCCTGACTCTACATAAAATACAAAATAGGGCTGGGGAGATGGTTCAATGGTCAAATGCCCCTCAGTTCAATCCCTGGTACTACCACCCCCACATCCCATCAAATTTTTTAATTTGGTCAAGAAATAGACTTTAAGACTCTCAGTCAACCACTCCAGCTAATTTCCCATTTACACAGGCTCTCCCTGAGTCCACTCTCCGGGCTGCTGAGTCCACTCTCGGGCTGCCCAAGGAGCCACCAAGGACCCTTCTATTGGCTGTCACCTGTGCTTCTCAACCGATGTCCAGGAATTAGGCTGGGGCCAGAGGATTCACCCCTAACATCAGTTATCTGGTCAGATAGGGTAGACTGAGGTCCAGGCTAGCCAGTACCCCAACCCAGCAAGGCCACCACTTTATGAGACACTAGCTACCCCACATACACCAGGAACATATCAGGTCAGAACAGAGTGCTCCACGTAGGCCAAGGTCCTGGTCCCCATCATTTATTCCCAGCCTGTACCACCCTGTGCCCAAGTACTCACCCCTGAGAGGATCCTGGAAGCAGGTCCTGGCTCTGGAAGCCTCTCCTGCCATCCAAGGAGAGGGGAGTGAGTTCTTCTGGGATGGACCATGCACCCTGGAGCACTGCTCAGGGGCTGCACACCCAGGCCCCCGTGCTTTGCCTCTGTCCTGGCATGGAGATGGTGGCTTTCAGGGCACATAAACAAATGCACCCATAGCAGAGGCTGCTGCAAGTCCTCTGAGGGTCCCAGATCCCCTCCGCTCACCATTCCTGTTCTGGAGGGTGGGGAGCCAAGGTGCCTGAGCATCTTCACAGCCACTTGCTTTGGAAGGCAGGGCTTTATTCAACATTCCCATTTAGGAGATGCCCAAAATGAGATCATCCAGAAAGATGGGGTCAGTAATAATAAGACCCTATCACAGCCATGTGACTTAACCACCCTGTGTCTGTGTGCATAAATGGGGACAATAATATTATCTAGTTCATAAATGGGAAGTGTTTAGAACAGTGTCTGGCAGAGAGTAAAGAATACATAATTCAGAGAAGGGCATGGTGACACGTACTCAGAATCCCAGTGACTTGGGAGGCTGAGGCAGGAAGGTCACAAGTTCTAGTCTAGCCTGGGAACCATAGCAAGACCCTGTCTCAAAATAAAAAAATGAAAAGGGCTAGGGATATAGCTCCGTGGTAGAGCACCCCTGGGTGGCTGAAAAAAAAATGATAGAGATTTATCATTTAATTATTATTTGCGGGTATGCTTACACACACACACACAAATAACTCTAGGAGGGAGAAGGAGTTATTATCTATTATTATCTCTTGGCAGTGATGCAGCAGAGTCTGGATTTGAAATATCACAATTGCAAACCCCAGGACTCACGGCTCTGAGGTCAGTCTGTCCTGAGCCCAGGCCTGGATGGTTTCCACTTGAAAACCCTTTATGGCTCCATGACTTAGAGTCGGTCTTCCCTCCCACCCAGCTCCAGGATGTGTGGAAGGGGACAAGGAGCATCCAGAGGAACCCAGACTCCATCCCCACCTGACAGCTGTAGGGGCTGTGTGCTCTGGCTCTGGCCCCCAGGTCCAGGCCCAGTGTGGCAGACCAAAGGTTCCCAGGCTGCCAACTCCTCAGAGGGCAGGGACAGCTGGGCCAAACTAGTCCAGGTGCCATCTGCTGCTGGGGAAAGACCGTAGGTGAAGGCATCCAACGCGCTGCCATTGCCTCCTGAGAACCATATAGGGCTGTCAAGGCCAGGGGGTGTGACATCAAGGACCAGGCAGATGACCAGTGTCTGCTGCTTTCCATCCACCAGCAGTGTGACAGGTCTGGCCAGAGAAGGGAAGGGCGTGCCAGACACACCTGCAAGAGAGCACAGCACCTAATAGAGGCACATCTCATTGTAGGGTAGGGCTCTAGGTTTCTATCTTTCCATTTATTCTCCCACCATCACCGTCCACCCACCTATCCTTCTACTTAGCCACCCTCATTGCATGCATCCCTCCCTGTTTGCATTTGCCTATCTAACCTTCCTCCCCCCATCAATACAGTCTGTCATTCACCCAACTATTTATCCTTCCTTTATTCCACCATTCATCCCTCCTTCGTTTATTCTGTCTTCCATCTCTATGGCTGCCCATCAATTTACCTTTCTGCCTACCCATATATCATATCTGATCTCTTTTGTATTCCCAGTACTGAGGATATAATATTGCATAAGACATTGTCCCTGGCTTAAGGAACTCAGTCCCATGGGAAAGACAGCAGATAGATAAACAAACACTTATCATAATACCATGTTGTGCCAGCCTTGGGAGAGTGGTTACCTCCGGGAAGGAAGGGAAGGAAACAGGCCCTGGAATAAGATCAAAGATCTGATTTAAATAGGCAAAATGTTAACAATTTGCTAATCTGGGTGGAATGTGCATGGGTGGTTTGTTTTTATTTGTTTGTTTGTTATTTGTATTATTCCCAGTTATTTCCTGAACACCTGAAATCTCCATCTTTTTTCCTTTTCTTTCCTTTTGTCTTGTTGGGGAGGTACTGGAGATTGAACCCAGGGATGTTCTATCTCTGAGTTACAACCCCAACTCTTTTTTTTTTTTTTTTAGAAACAGGGTTTCACTAAGTGGCTGACACTGGCCTTGAATTTGCGATCCTCCTGTCAGCCTTTTGTTTTGTTTGTTTATTTTTCAGTGCTGGGAATTAAATCCAGAGCCTCGTGCACACTGGGCAAGTGTGCACACTGGGCAAGTGTTCTGCCACGGAGTCACATACTCAGCCCTGTTTTTTGTAATGCTCAGGATCAAACCCAAGGCTTTGTGCATGCTAGAGAAGCATTCTACCACTGACCTACATCCCCAGATCTTTTTATTTTTACTATGGAGACAGGGTCTCACTAAGTTGCTTAGGGCCCTGCTAAATTGCTGAGGCTGACCTTTAACTTGAGATCCTCCTACTTCAGTCTCCAGAGTCGCTGGGATTACAGGCCTGAGCCACCACTCCAGGCTAACATTTTTTTTGGAGGGGGAGCGGTAATAGGTATTGAACCCAGAGGTACTATACCACTGGACCACATCCGCACCCCTTTATATTTTTATTTTTATTATTTTTTTTATTTTGAGACACAGTCACATTAAGTTGCTTAAGGTCTCACTAAGTTGCTGAGGCTAGTCTTAAATTTGTGACCCTTCTGCCTCAGCCTCTGGAGTTGTTGCCTGTACCACCAAACCTTGCTCTCCTCATCCCATTTTTAAATAGCTTTGTTTATATTTAAGCCACACATTGTACAATTTACTCATTTAAAGTCTAGGTCTGTTATTTCTTTCTTTCTTCCTTTCTTTCTTTTTTTTTTTTTAGATGTTGATGAACCTTTATTTTGTTCATTTATTTACATGTGGTGCTAAGAATCCAACCCAGTGCCTCACACATGCTAGGTAAGCACTCTACCACTAAGCCACAATCCCAGCCCTAGGTCTGTTGTTTCAAATTAAAAAAATAAAAATAAATCATGTGGGTACTGCAAACATCTATCCTATATTTTCCAAAATAGTCCTGATTTTCCACAATCTTATTCTTTTCAGTAAAGATGAATCATTTAAGATATAACAAAATGTTATTTTTTCAGTAGATTCGTTCATATAAATAAAAGCTCAAATGTGACATCTATAAACAAATTTACACCATGAGTTAAGTGTACCCAGATTCAAGAATGCCTTAGAGACAAGTGTCTCTATAATCCCAGGAGGATCAAAAATTCAAGGCAAGACTCATCAATTTAGTGAGGTTCTACACAACCGGTTTCAAAAAAAAAGTAAAAAGGAGCCATGCCAGTAATCCCAGTGGCTTGAGAAACTGAGGTAAGAGGATTGTGAGTTTAAAGCCAGCCTCAGCAACATATGAGGCCCTAAACAACTCACTGAGAATCTGTCTCAAAATAAAACACAAAAAAGGGCTGGGGATGTGACTCAGTGGTTAAGTGCCCCTGGGTTCATTCCCTGGTACCAAAACAAAACAAAAGGGGTGGGGCGGCAGGGAGGCTGGGGATGTGGTTCAGTGGCAAAGCCCCTCTGGGTTCAATCCCCAGTGTTTAAAGAAAAAAGAAAAGAAATGCTTCAGATGATAGCCTGGTGCAGTGGTGCATGCCTGTAATCCCAGTGATTCTGGAGGCCAAGGTAGGAGGATTGCAAGTTTGAGGCCAGCCTCAGCAAGTTTTTTTTTTTTTTTTTTTTTTTTTTTTTTTTTTTGGTGGCACTGGACCACTGAGCCACATCCCCAGCCTTTTTTTTTTTTTTTTGGCTTTGTTTAAAGACAGGGTCTCACTGAATTGCTTACTGTCTTGCTTTTTCTGAGGCTGGCTTCGAATTCATGCTCCTCCTGCCTCAGCCTCCCTAGCCTCTGGGATTACAGGCATATACCCCTGTTCCCAGCCAGCCTCAATAACTTTTGAGAGTCCCTCAGCAATTTAGTGAGACCTTGTCTCAAAATAAAAACAAAAATAAAAAGGGCTGGAGAGGGCTGGGGCTGTAGCTCAGTGGTAGAGCGCTTGCCTCGCATGTGGGGGGCAATGGGTTTGATCCTCAGCACCATATAAAAATAAATAAATAAAGATATTGTATCCATCTACAACTAAAAAAATATTTAAAAGGCGGGGGTGCTGGAGATGTAGCTCAGTGGTAAGACAGGGTTAATAATACCACCCCAGCAAAATATTGTGAAGACCAAAGATCCTAGGAATTATTATTATTATTTATACATTTTAGTATTATTATTTTACCAAATTACATTTTGATATTATTATTATTTATATTACTATTACTAGGGCATTGCAAACAAAGGGAATAGAGAAGGCTGGGAGTAAGCCCCAGGACCCTCAACTTTCTGAACCTTCTCAGCTGTACAAATAAAGACTTTCCTAAATTGAGTTCAGCTTCCACCTCCTCTGTGAAGCCTCCCAGGGTTGTTCCTCCTCACCCTAGCTGCTTCCTTCCCACAGCTCAGGCCTCCTGCCATGGGCACTCTCTGTTCCACTTGGTGTTGTTTTTTTCCCTATGGGAGGGAACACCTGTAAAACCCCGGGATCTAGCTTTTTAGATCAAGTAGACTCTCCCACTCAAAGGTCAAGGACCTTTTCCCTTATGTAAATATGCCCAGGATTCCAGATGAAGCTAGAATTCTTTCCTAAACCAGAGCCCTTTGCTCCAGCCTTGATCTTTGGAGGGCTGAGGATAAACACCCTGGCAAGTCACTGAAGCCTTGGAACCTCTCCTGAGACCACTGGCAAGGGGAGAGCTGGAAGGGAACCTGAGACACCCTGAGCCCTACAGGAATGGAGCACTGTGAGGGCAGAAAGGACAGCACAGAGCCTCACAGTGTTGCCCCCGTCCCATTACCATCACTTCCTACCAAAGAACACCGTCCTGGCTCCACTAACCCCGACGTCCAAGGACACCATCCAGTTTGCTCTTATTTCCCCATCCCTCCAAGAGGGACTGCCTTCCCTACCAACTCCTCCAGGGCAGGACTTGGGGGCCCCTGAGCCAGGTGGCTGGAAGATGGAGTCCAGTGGGAAAGGAATGATACCTTCTGGTGTGACCCTGGGAGCGGGCTGCTAACTAGCTGTTGTCCTGTCTCCTTGATTCCATCCATCCCCTGGGGTGGGGGCAGAGAGGATGCACAGTGGAAGGAGGTGCTTACCTGTGGGCAGCGCTGGACACTCAAAGGCCAGGAGAAGCAGCAGCCATGGCCCAGCCATGGCCCACTGGAGGAGGCAGAAGCCAGCTGCAGACCTGAAGCCTGGGGGGAACAACCCTTGAGGTTGCCTCCCAGGCCACAGGCCCAGCTGCACGTCAGCTGCTAAGCCGTTTCCCCACCCCCAATCCCAGTCCTCTCTGGGGGCCAGGGAACTCAGGGGCCACTCCCACAGAAAGCTCTTGCTCACCCATCATCTCCCATGCTCTCTCCTGTTTGAAGAGCACTTCACAGTCTGCAAAGCCCTTTCCCAGTCACTGGCTCACTAGAGGACAGCTATCATCCACAGGTCACACACACCAGGAGGGATGTCAGGGACTCATCCTGGCCCTTCACCGGGTCCATTCTTGAGGGTGATCTTGAGTTTGTTATATGAGTTCCATTTGGAGGGTGAGGCAACTGAGTTTCTGAAAGATTGAGTGACCTGCCCCAGGTCACACAGCTGGCAGGTGGCAGAGCCAGGGCTTGAATTATTTCCAGATGGCTGGCCTTATAGGCAAAGAATAAAAAATAAAAATAAAAATCCAAGAGACTTCTTGCTATAGGGTGTAAAAGGGAAAAAAAAGCCTTTGTTTATTTATTTATCTTCTTTTTTTAATGGTTCTGAGAATTAAAGCCTGGACTTCGTACATGCTAGACAAACATTCTGCCACTAGGCTATATCCACAGCCCTCACTTTTTTTTTTTCTTTTTTCTGTTTTTGGTAGTGGGGATTGAAGCCAGGGGTGCTTTGCCACTGAACTACATCTCCATTTCCTTCAATTTTTTATTTTGGGATAAAGACTCAATAAGTTCCTTTGTATCTCACTAAATTCTTGAGGTTGATCTTGAATTTGTGATCCTCTTGCTTCAGGCTCCCTAGATGCTGGGATTACAGGTATGTACCATGGTGCCTGGCTCATTATTTATTTTATTTATTTATGTATTCAGTTAGTTAGTTAGTTAGCTATAGTGCTGAGTTCAAACCCAGAGTCTCATGCATGCCAGGCAGACTCTCTACCACTGAGCCACATCTTCAGCCCTTTTTTTTTAAAAAAAAATATTTTTAGTTGTAGATAAATACACAGTATCTTTATTTATTTTTGTGTGGTACTGAGGATCAAACCCAGTGCCTCACACATTTGAGGCAAGCGATTTACCACTGAGCTACAGCCTCAGTCCATTCAGCCCTATTTTTAAAAAAGATTTTATTTATTTATTTATTTATTTTTGATTTATTTTTTAGTTGTAGATGGACACAACGCCTTTATTTTATTTATAAATGGTGCTGAGGATTGAGCCCAGGGCCTCTCATTTGCTAGTCGAGCTCTCTACTGCTGAGCCACAAGCCCAGCCCCAATTTATTTATTTTTTGTAGTTGTAGATGGACAAAATGCCTTTATTTTATTTGTTTATTTTTATGTGGTGCTGGGAATCAAACCCAGTGCCTCACACATACTAGGCAAGAGCTCTACCAATTAACCCTATTTAAAAAAAAAATAATTTTTTTTTTTAGGTACTGTGGATTGAATCCAGGGGTATATTACCACCAAGCTACATCCCCAGCCCATTTTTATATTTTATTTGGAGACAGGGTCTCCCTAAATTGCTTAGGGTCTCGCTAAATTGCTAAGTCTAACTTTGAATTCACGATCCTCCTGCCTCAGCCTCCCCAGTTGCTGGGATTACAGGTGTGTGCCACCATGACCACTTTATTCTTTATTTCTGAGACAGAGTCTTGCTAAATTGCTTAAGGCCTTGATAAAATATTGAGGCTTGCCTAGAATTTGCCATCCTCCTGTCTCAGCCTCCAAATCCTTTTATAAATAAAAACTTTTTATTTACATTGTATTTTTTCACAACATCTTTATTCTATTTATTTATTTTTATGTAATGATGAGGATTGAACTCAGGGTCTCACATGCGCTAGGATAAGCGTTCTACCACTGAGCTTCAGCCCCACCCCGTATTTATTTATTTTTAAGACAAGTTCTTGCTATGTTGTATAGGTTGGCTTGAACTCTTAGGCTCAAGTGATCTTTCTAGTTAGCCTCTTGGGTAGCTGGGACACCACCATGCTCAACTTCAAACTTCCTTTTAATTAATTTATTTAGGTACTGGGGATTGAACCTAGGGGGATGCTTTACCACTGAGCTACATTCTCAGCTCTTTTTATGTTCTTAATTTGGAGATAGAGCCTCACCAAATTGTTGCTGCTGGCCTTGAACTTGAGATCCTCCTGCCTCAGCCTCCCAAGTCACTGGGATTACAGGCATGTTTCACAATGCCCAGCTCAAACGCCCTTTTTAAAAATAAACTCTTTATAATGTCATTTTAATTGACTCCACTAAATTTTATCTAAAGCTGTCATTTTGATCCTAAAATTCCCCATCTAGGCATATACTGTAACGAGAAAGTAAGATATTCAGCCAGTGTGGAACAAAGATTGATACACAAAGATGTTCTTTTATATCTAAAAATTATTATATATCTATAATAATTAGAGATATAGCTCAGAGTATGTTTTATATGTACAAGGCCCTGGGTTTGATACTCAGTACCACCAAAAAAAAAAAAAAAAAAAAAGGTTGGATGAATGAAGGTTTGAAGCTAGATGCACAGAACCTTACAATTGTAATCCCAATGACTCCAGAAGTTGAGGCCGTAGGATCACAAGTTTGAGGCCAGCCTCAGCAATTTAATGAGATCCTCAGCAACTTAGCAAGATTCTGTCTCAAAATGAAAAATAGAAAGGAATTTCCAGCTCTGGGCCTCTTCTCTTTGGAGAAGTCTCTATTCATATCTCTGTTTTCAATAAACCTACTTCTTGTTTGCTAGGAAAAAAACAAAGATAGAAAGCAATGGGGATGTAGCTCAGTGGTAAAGGACCCCTGAGTTCAATCCCTGGTACAAAAAAAAAAAAAAAAAAAATGAACATGAGTGTTATATATCTCTTTGAAATCCTGCATTTAATTCTGGGCATAAACCCCAAAGCAGAATTAACTGCTGGATCATATGGCTCTAAGGGTCTTGATTTAACATCTGAGCAGCCATCTTAAACGTTAACCAAGGTTAACCACCACCTTATGAGATAAGTTTTGCTTTCCTGTACTTCCTCTTACCCAAACTCTCCCCACCCCGATTAATGACCTACCCCACGGTACCATAACCATAAGCCAATCCCAGGACACGACCCTTGATTCTGGAAAGCCCCATTGTGCCATCAACCTAATCCAATACCATGCTATTCCCACCTGCCTAGCTCTGGCAAGCACCCCAGATCCTGTCCCATAGCACCCCAGCTACAACTCCAAGAGCCCCAACCCACAAAGGCTCAACACCTGAACATCTCCAGGCCTCTCCCTCCTATATAGAGATGGCCTTTATGTGTCAGCTCTGCCTGGTCTCTGTCTTTCATTTCTCTCTTACCCGTCTCCCGTTCCTCACTTTCCCTTCAATGGCAATTTTATTTTTAATTGTTTGAGGAACAGCTAGACCATTTGCTATAGCAGCTGCATCATTTTACCATTCTTACCGTCTGTGCATAGAGATTCCAATTTCTCTACTTTCTCACCCACATTTGTGATTTTGTTTTGCTTTGGGTTTTTCTGATGGAACTCAGGAGTGCTCTACCACTGAGCTACATCCCCAGCCTTTTTTATTTTGAGACAGGATCTCACTGCATTGCTAAGACTGGCCTCAAACTTGCAATCCTCCTGCCTCAGCCTCCCAAGTAGTTAGGATTACAGTCTTGGGTCACCAAGCCTATCTGATTTTCTGGTCCTTTTGATACTGGCTATCTTCATAGAATGAAGTGGTATCTAATTGTGGTTTTGATGTGTACTTCCTTAAATGATTAGTGATGCAGAGCATCTAAAGCTTCAGTAAGGTATTTTAAGGCTCTCCATTACACATCTGTTATATTATGTTCCACAGCAAGGAATGATTCAATCCTATAGGGATTTCTCATTCCTTAAAAGGAAAAAAATAAATCAATAAATCTTGTTGCTCAGAAGTAGAGCCTTTGCCTAGCATGCAGAAAGCCCTAGATTACCCCAGTACCTTTTCCCACCCCACCCCAAACTAGTTTATTTTTTTTTAGAGAATTTTTAAATATTTAAATATTTAAATATTTATTTATTTATTTATTTATTTATTTAGTTTTCGGCGGGCACAACATCTTTGTTTGTATGTGGTGCTGAGAATCGAACCCGGGCCACACGCATGCCAGGCGAGCGCGCTACCGCTTGAGCCACATCCCCAGCCCCCAAACTAGTTTACTCAGTTAAATAAATATAGTATTTGATTTCCCTGATTACAACATTTTCCCATTTAGTTATTTCCTGCACTGCATTGTCTTAGTTTTGTTAAAATTTTTACATACAGAATAAAATTTTCACATACAGTACAACTTTACACATTTATCTTTGTATTATTGCACTTGCTGGAGCTGTTTCCCAATTCATTAACTACTTCCACTTTTTTCAAACCTATAATTTTTTATTTTGTATGAACCAACAATCCACTGTAGGATTTACTCATCCCCTTTAAGCCTAGAAATCCTTTCTCTAGAGAATTAACAACACTCTCATTTCTATTGTATTTTTGTGCATGTTTGGCTTAACCTTACCCACTCACACTTTAACTCTGCCAGGTGTGTGAACGGTAGAAGCTGTGCATCAAAAGCACTTATTTATTCCAAAGAGCTAGTCATTATCCCGGGATGATTATTTATTGATTAATCCTTCCTGATCCCATTATTTCTGAAATGTTCCTTTTTACATGTTAATGTCTTTTATATAGACAGGTTTATTTCTTCTTGAATCTTTGACTTCTTTATTCTGGTGCCATCCTCATCCATTTGCGCCGGGTTGGTTGTTGTTATTATTATTATTTAGTTTCCGGTGGACACAACATCTTTATTTTATTTGTATGTGGTGCTGAGGATCGAACCCAGCGCCCCGCGCATGCCAGGCGAGCGCACTACCGCTGGAGCCACATCCCCAGCCCTTATTATTATTTTTTTTTTATATTTATTTTTCAGTTGTAGTTGGACACAATACCTTTATTTTATTTATTTATTTTTATGTGGTGCTGAGGATCGAGCGCTCTACCGCTGGACCACAACCCCAGCTCTCACGGATGGTTATTTTAATGACCATGTGGCGTCCCCAGGGAACCTGGGCTGCCCGCTGCGCTCCACCCTGCCTCCCACTGCTGCCTGGAGGCCGCGGGTTCCACGTGTTCCCAGGCCCCGCCGCGCCCAGGTGCGCTGTGGTGGTGGGTTCCCGCCGGGAGGGGGAAGAGAGGAGGCAGGTGTCCCTAACGACTCTCCAGTCCTCCAGCCCGGGGAGGTGCCTCCCAGCTCCGTTACCACATTACACATGGGGGAAAAGCCCCCTGGACTCCTAGGTTTCAGGACCTCCCCAGGGCGCCTCGCCTCCCTCCCAACTGCCCGCTTCGGTCGCCTCCCTGTGCCAAAGCTACTCTTCCTTTTACACACTCCCAGTTGCCAAGGCAGCTCAGGCGACCCTGGCCAAGGGTCAGCTGGAAGCTTTCTGTCTGCTGCCCACATCGGTTCCCGCCTTCTAGGACCCCGGGAATCTTCCTCTGCCCCCACAGTCTTGCGGATTCTGAAGGGCTTTCCGGGATGGGTAGGGATGCACACGCACAGCGACCTCTGAGCTCCACCCCTGGAGCCTCCTACTTGTAGAAACACCCAGTTACATCTCTGAAGATATTCCAGCAGTCAATGATGAACCCTGATGCACTAGGGCGATGTGTTTGCAGGTCGCTCTCCCCAAAGCTCCCAAAGGTTGTTGGGAGAATTTTAGTACACCGGCCAAGCTGTGGTGGCACAGGCCTATTATCTCAGCTACTCAGGAGACTAAGGCGAGACGATCCCAAATTCAAGAGCAGTTTGGGCAATTTAGTAAGACCTTGTCTCAAAATAAAAGGGCTGGGGCTGGGGCTCAGCCGAAGAGCGCTTGCCTTGCACGTGCGAGACCCTGGGTTCCATCCTCAGCACCACATAAAAATAAATAAAGATATTGTGTCCAACTACAACTAAAAAAATAAATATTAAAAATAAATAAATAAAAGGGCTAGACTTGTAGCTCAAGGGTAGAGCACCTGCCTAGCAAGGAGATCCTGGGCTCCTCCCCAGTTTATGGCTGGTTGAAGACAGGACAGGAGTACATATTCAAGCGCTTGGCACCTGGTAGGTGCTCACTCTGTCATTCCTTCCTTTTCCTCTTCCATATGTACAGGTAGAAAAATCAAAGACCCTTATTAAGCTGATATGAGACACATGGGATGTGAAAAGGAAAATCAGGGAAAAGTAACTGTGTGTTAGAGAAGATTATTTACCAAATAATTATGGATTGCGAATCTGATATACCAATTAGAAGAATATAACCAAAAGGACGAACAGGAACCAGCCTATTATGTACTGAAATGTCAAAAAGAAGTTTCTTCCAGGAATTCTGACGGGGTGCCATTCCATTTACCAAGTAAAAATCCTACAGTGTTAATTAAGGCTGGGGATGTAGCTCAGTGGCACTGTGCCAGGTTCTGGGTTCAGTCCCCAGCACTGGAAAAAGGAAATCCTACACTGTTACTTATAATTTAAAAAAATCATTTACATGTTCAAAGATAAGAAAATGGATGAATAAATTATGGTGCATCTACATAAGGAAATATTATGCAGTCAAATATGCATTTAAAAAAAATTTTAGTTGTTAGTAGACCTTTATTTTATTTGTTTATATGTAGTGCTGAGAATTGAACCCAGAGCCTCACACATGCTAGGCAAGTGCTGTATTGCTGAGCCACAACCCCAGCCCCATTAAATATCCATATTTATTTATTTATCTATCTATCTACTTTATTTGTTTATTTATTTAAAGAGAGAGTGAGAGAGAGAGAGAATTTTAATATTTATTTTTTAGTTTCTGGCAGACACAACATCTTTGTTTGTATGTGGTGCTGGGGATCGAACCCAGGCCGCACGCATACCAGGCAGGCGCGCTACTGCTTGAGCCACATCCCCAGCCCTACCTATCTACTTTAATGAGGTGCTGAGGATCAAACTCAGTGCCTCACATGTGCTAGGCAAGCACTCTACCACTGAGCCACAACTTCAGCCCATATCCATTTTTTTTTTCATTCTAAACCATTTATTGGTCTCTGTTTTATGCCAGGAATTGGGGTTGGGGATATTAAAACAAGGGATACTTTTAGCAGTTAGTGGGAGGATGACAGGAAGGTGACTTGGAGTAACTGAGCAAAAGTGTGTGCATCTGAGTGTGTGTGTGTGTGTGTGTGTGTGTGTGTAGAGGCAGAGTATGAACCTGGGGGTAGAGATTCTGAAAAGTGCTTTGGAAAATAATACTTGAGCCAAGCCTTGATTATTTCTAATGAGTGCATAATGACCTGGAAAAATGTCTATGTTATGATGTGAATGTTAAAAAGATAAAGAAAAAATACAGTTGCATGCACATGATAACATTGTAGTCAATGACCAGCTGCATATACAGCTGTGGTCCCATGAGATTATAATGGAACTGAAAAATTGCCATGCCAGGGGCTGGGGATGTGGCTCAAGCGGTAGTGTGCTCACCTCGCATGCGTGCAGCCCGTGTTCTGTCCGCCGAGAACCAAAAAAATAAAAAAATAAAAAATAATAAATATTAAAAAAAAATTGCCATGCCCATCTCACAATGCAAAATACATCTGATCCATTTTCTTTTTTAAAAAATATTTTAATATTTAAAATATTTATTTTAAAAAATATTTATTTTTTAGTTGTAGTTGGACACAACACCTTTATTTTAGTTATTTGTATGTGGTGCTAAGGATTGAATTCAGGGCCTTGCACGTGCTAGGTGAGTGCTCTAATGCTAAGCCACAACCCCAGCCCCATCTGATCTATTTTCAAGAGTCCCCATAATCTTCTTTTTGGGAGGAAGGTTACTAGAGATTGAACCCAAGGGTGCTTTATCACTGAGCCACATCCCCAGCCCTTTTTATTTTTTTATCTTGAGACAGGGTCTCACTAGGGCCTTGCTAAGTTGTTGAGGCTGGCCTCAAACTTGTGACCCTGTGCCTTAGCCTCCTGAGTTGCTCGGATTACAGGTGTGCGCCACCATGCCTGGTAGAGTCCCCATAGTCTTAACAGTTCCAGCACTATTCAAAAATCCAACTCCAAAATCTCCCGAGACTCAAGGCAAACTCAGTGTGAGCCCCTGTAAAAATCAAAGCAAGTTATATATATCCAATATATAAAGGCACAGAGTAAACATTTCCATGCGGAGAAATAGGGGGATATAAACAAGGGCCGGGACCAAAGCAGATCGGAAATCCAGTTGGGTAAACAAATCCTGTAACTCCATTTCCAGCATCTGGGGCACTTGATATTGTGAGGTTATCTCCAACTGGCTTGTGTACTCTGCCCCATGGCCTTGCTGGTTGAAGTCCACACAGCCTCTCTCTTGGCTTGTTTCTGCTCTATTCCTGTGGCTTTCCTTTGCATACATGCCATGGTACTGGCGTCTTTTAATCTCAGTCACCCTTGCAGCTTTGGCTTCCTTTTCACTTCTCTAAGTATTGCCCTCTCAGAAGCAACCCACAGGAACTCTGATTCAGCTGCACATTATTGGGCCTCCAAGTCTTTCCTTTGAAATCTTGGCAGAGCCTCCATAATCCCCTACATTTCTGCAGAACCAGCACCAAGGTCTGCCACCATCTTGAGCAGTAGCCAAGTCTCCTGGGATCACAGCTGTAGCAGCCTGTGAGTGCCTGGTTAAGCATGGTGAAGCAACTTCCTGGACCCCTGTGTAAGCAGGGCATCCCCATTGGTCTCTTCTCAAAGGAATTTTTACTTTTATGCCCTTGAGCCTTGACTTGGGTATGGTCTTGCCAATTCCTGAAATGCTTTCAAGGTTTCTTTCCTATTGTCTGTGGGTAACATAGTTAGCATCTCTTTAGTGCCTGTAGTCTTTAATAATAACCACAACTTCCTTACCTCAGTTTTACTCTTGATTTTTCTAGCCAAACTTCAAGTTTTTTTCTGAATCTTTTTGCTCTGCTTTCTACTCCTGATTATCACAGTAAATTTGGCTAAAAGCTGTCAGCAATACCCATGCCACCATCCAAATGCTATGCTGCCTTGAAATTTCCTCTGTGAGATTAATTAGTACATCACGTTTTAATTCAACCTCACAGCTGGGATTGTGGCTCAGTGGTAGAGTGCTCACCTAGCATGGGTGGGACCTGGGTTTGATCCTCAGCACCACATAAAAATAAAGGCATAGTGTTGTGTCCATCTACACCTAAAAAAATAAAAAATAAAAATGAAATGAAAAAAGAATTCTTTGTGTATATAAAAAAAAATTCAACCTCACAAAAAGTCTCTGGACATGGGCAAAATATAGACAATTTCTTAGCCAGAACATAACACAAATGACTTCTATTCCATTTTTCAATAGAGTCCTCCTCTTCTGAAACCTCATGAGCCCAGTCTTTACTGTCCATAATCCTATTGGCATTCTGGTCTTTTGGACTCCCACCAGAATTGCTTATTAAGTTCCACTTACAACAATTTAAAACCTTTCCAGCTTGCATCTCTAAACTCTCCAAAATTCCTCCCACTAATTCCAAAAACCTCCAAAAGCTTCTGAATCACATGGCAGAGGCCCCACTCCTAAAACCAATTTCTATTTTAGTTAGTTAGTTCACTGCTGTGACCAAAAGACCTAACAAAAACAATTTTAGAGGAAGAATTGTTTATTTGGAGCTCATGGTTTCAGAGGTCTCAGTTCTAGACGGCCAACTCCATTGCTCTGGGTCCAACATGAGGCAGAACATCATGGGGGAAGCAAGTGGTAGAGGAAAACAGACAGGGTCATCAGAAAGCAGTTACTTTTTATCATTACTTTAGAGTGCACTTCTTGTACTGATAAAAAAGATTATTGTGAAACAATGTGCTGCCTTTGGGTTGTGGTGGCGTATGCCTGTGATCCCATTTACTGGGGAGGCTGAGGTAGGAATATCACTTGAGCCCATGAGTTTGAGATTAGCCTGGCAATATAACAACAAATAAAAACAAAAGATTAAAAAAAAAAAAAGCAAAATCCCCCAAAACACTATGTCCTGTTACTCTGGCAGCAGTATCTGATTACATCATTTTCTCTTGTGTTTGCTCTAATCTCCTGTTGTTTTGTTCAACATGACCCTAAGTGTGCAAACTCCATTGCTAATGTTTCCAATAAGAGGCCACATGGAACATTTGGAAATGAAAAGCGATTCAGGACTATGATGGTGGAAAATCAGTGGTTACTGCTCCCCACTCAGGCATATCCAGTTCCACCACTGTTACTCTCTTGAAGAGCAATAACAAAGTGACAGAAGCTGTTAGAGGATCTACTTCATCAAAAGCAACAAGACTGGGGCTGGGGATGTGGCTCAAGCGGTAGCGCGCTGGCCTCAGCACCACATACCAACAAAGATGTTGTGTCCGCCGAGAACTAAAAAAATAAATATTAAAAATTCTCTCTCTCTCTCTCTCTCTCTCTCTCTCTCTCTCTCTCACTCTCTCTCCTCTCTCACTCTCTTAAAAAAAAAAGCAACAAGACTAATACAAATTTGAGAAGGACCTTTATTGAACATGGGTAAACTTCTAATGACCCCAGTTAAAGACCAGTCCAAAGAGCACATACTTCCCAGCACCACAATGATCACGGCCAAAGCAGAAAGCTTGCTTGTGATGTTGAAAGAAAAGACTGGAACTAACTATGCTGTTGAATTTACAGGCATCTCTGGGTGGCTTCAACGATTCAAGCATTGTTCTTCATTCTTACATCATGTGAAAGTAAGTGGTGAATATGTGTGTGCTGATGTCAAGGCAGCTGAAGAATTTTTGGAAACCCTACCTAAGCTGATTGTGGAGCAAAATTACTTGCCTGAGCAAATCCAGCAAGAGCAACCTGGCAGAGCAAATCAGGGCAATGTGGCACGGTAATATGCTATGCCTCATAGCCTAGGCTAGACCATCTAAGTTTCTGTATGTATATTCTCTGACATTTGCAGAATGATGGAATCACCTAATCTAACCACACATTTCATTTGTGAGAGAATTGTCCTCACCATTGACACATGACAGCATATGCAGTATGATATAATGTTCATGGTGTCACTGCACCAGCCTTGACCTATGCAATACCTACTTTATATAAGAAACACAAAAATTTTTATCTTGTGTAAGCTACTGTTATTTTGAGTTTTCAACAGCTCACTGCCAAAATTGATCCTAAAACATATACTGTTCCAGGGTCCTAGAAAGGAGAACAGATGGGTTATTTGAAGAGAGTTTAATAAAGGGACTGCTTATAAAGAGAGAGAAAAAACACAGAGGCTTTGGGGTGTCAGCACTAAGGTCTGAAGTGGGGAAGGAGGAAGCATTTACAGAAACCCGGAGCCAGAGAAAGCTGTGGAAGAGTGTCTGACATTGCTGTGGTGGTGACTCCGCAGAGGAAAGCAGAATAAATTCCCTGACCTTACCATCCTCTCTTCTTTTGATCCC
Organism: Spermophilus citellus; assembly: GCF_964194105.1. NCBI lineage: Eukaryota > Metazoa > Chordata > Mammalia > Rodentia > Sciuridae > Spermophilus > Spermophilus citellus. The sequence goes on along the minus strand of NC_138186.1, from coordinate 58,827,382 downwards.
AGCCGGAGACCCCACTGCCTGAATGCAAGAGGAGCAGTGTGGTGGTAATTGGATGCAGCTTGGCTTCCTGGAGCCCAGGGCCTGTTGGTGTCGGGTGGGGAGGCCAGATTTGGAGGGTCACGAAGCCCCTCAGTACCCGAATGTCCTTTACCAGCACTGTGGCTGGACAAGGTTCTTTACCTGGTGAGTGACTTAAACCTTTATTCCTGTAGGGTCTTTGGTGGTCCTGACTTTGTTGGGCTGATGAAATTTTTCTGGGTTTTTTTTTTTTTTTTTTTTTTTTGTGTGTGTGTGTGTGTATGTGTGTGGTTTTTGGAAACCAGATCCCAGGAGAGAAAAGTGTTCTGCCACTAAGTGTTCTGTCTTATGCATTTCAGGCAAGCGCTCTACCACTTGAGCTACACACCTTGAAATTTTCTGTTGACGAGGCAACTGGATAAAGGATTTAAAAAAAAAAAAAAATATATATATATATATATATATTTTAATTGTAGATGGATACAATACTTTTATTTTATTTATTTATTTTATATGGTGCAGAGGATTGAACCTAGGGGCTCATACGTGCTAAGTGAGTACTCTACCATTGAGCTATAACCCCAGTCCCTGGATAAAGGATTAAAGAAGCATCATAGTGACTTCCCTGGGTTCCAGATCTCATCTCTACCTCCCTTACAGAGAAGCAATTAACTGTCCTCTGGTAGTCATCAACCCAGACATAACAATGATCACTTTTTTCACCTGTTGGTTCAGTATCATGAGAAACCAAAATGGCTGAGGATTAGTTCAGCTTCTAAGTCATTGGTACTATGATTGTGCATGGTGGAAATGCTTCCCTCTGAAATACTGGGCTCTCCAAATCCTCTGAGGTCCTTTCTAGGACCCTGGAACAGTATGTGTTTTAGGATCAGTTTTGGCAGTGAGCTATTGAAAATTCAAAAGGTTATGGAAATGGATGGATTTTCTGTTCCATCTTGATTTTCCCCTTACAAGGAAAAAGGTTATGGGAATGGATGGCAAAAATTCTTCTAGTGAGTCATAAACTTCTAAAGTGTAATAGAGAGGAGGCCATTGCCACTCCTACCTCTTGAGGTTACATATAATTTTAGTTATGATTTAAAATACTCTGCAGCAGCCTGCAGGATAGCATCCCAACTTCTAGGAATTAGTTTCCTAGTTTTCCTAGTGAGGCTGGCCCAGCATTCGATCCAGCCAACTGCTTCTGGGTCATGAGGCAGGAGTAAGGCCAGTGAATTCTATGGGCATGGGCTCATCTGTACGTTCCCTTGGCTGTAGCAGTTGTGACCTGAATGGAAGTTATTTGATGTGGAATGTTATGGTGATGGGTATGGCATTCTGAAAGCTCATAAACAGTGCTAACAATAGGGCCATAGGAAAAGAAAGTAGATTCATATCTGAACTACGTGCCTGCTCTTGCAAGGATGAGGTACAGTCCCAATGTTATGGTAGTCACGGTGTATGGCAATCTATAACCATGTGAGATTGGTGCCCCATCAGGGTCTAGCATTGGGCTGCAAAAAGGTCAGCCATTGGTGGGGTTGGGGAAATAGCTCAGTTGGTAGAGTGCTTGCCTTGCATGCACAAGGGCTTGCGGGGGTTGGACATTTGGCATTGGCCTTACCACATCAGTCAGTAGTGACTGAGCCAAAGCAGGGCTTCCATGTCTGACATTCCATGCTTACCATTTATACACAGCTACACTGAAGGAGCCCTAGGGAAGGGGCACTGTGAAAAGAAATATCATCCACAGGGCTATCATATTGTCTATCTGATGATCACTTTGTCCTTTTGCTTTACTGTGGAACATCGCTTATTTATTTATTTATAGTGGTATTGGGGGTCAAACCCAGGGTCTCTTGCATTTCAGGCCCTAACCTTGCTTCCCTCCCCCCCGGGTATAGGGGTTTGAACCCAGGGAAGCTTTACCGCTGAGAACATCCCCAGCCTTTTTTATTTTTTGAGACAGGGTCTTGCTAAATTGCCCAGGCTCGCCTTGAACTTTCAATCCTCTTACTTCAGCCTCCTGAGTAGCTGGAATTACAGGTATGTACCACCCTTGCTTTTGACTCTTTTTTATTTTATTTTAATTTTTTTTTTAGTAACTGTAGATGGGCAGAATGCCTTTATTTTATTTGTTTACTTATTTTATTTTTCAATATGGTGCTAAGGATCAAACCCAGTGCCTCAAGCATGCTAGGCAAGCGCTCTGCCACTGAGCCCCAGCCTCGACCCCAGCCTTTGACTCTTAAGCATCACCATTTGGCCTCCATGCTACCAGGTTGCCATTATTCTCACCAAAATGAGAGAATCCAGTTCTACTGATTGATCTAATGACTCTAGTTTTCAGATCAAGGTAAGTTACCCTGGTGGCCCTCCTCACTGTGTTTCTTTCTTTCTTTTTTTCTTAAAAAAGAAAAAAAGATATCCATGTGTATATGCTTAGAACATTTCTGTAAACCATATAAGGAGACAACCTTTGGAGGTGAATTGGGAGAGCAAATGTTTACTCTTGACTTTATGCTTTTCTGTTTCATCTTGATTTCCCCTTACAAGGAAAAAAGACCAAATAATTTAATTTGGCTAAAACTACCTTGTGTGAGCTTTGCAAGTACTGACCAACATAAAGTTTTGTATACTTCGCCTCACATTTTCACTGACAAGGCCCAACAACTTTAGAATGCCAGATTCCCTAGGCTCCTTTCCCATTACTAAATGCACCCAAACTTGGAGCCTGCGCTTATTCCTGAGTCCTCTTCACTAACTCCACCTGTGATCTCATCCATCCCCAAGTTTCTGAAGATAACATCACATTTCTAGCTTGAACCCTCTCTTGTGAACTCCTGAGCCTCCACAGCACCCCCTGGATGTCAAGGAGACATCTGCATTTACATGTCCCAAAATAAACTCATCTCTACCCCCAAAACTTGCCCTATTCACAGCCTTCCAGATTTCAGCAACTAAAATTTGGAAAGCTGTGAATAGGTACCTCCAAGCTGATAGTTGTTCAAATATATAACCTCAGAGTAAATGAATGACTGGAAAGTAGAGTCTGACTCATGCTGCCAGTTACCCCAATACAAAGTTATTCCTGTATGCCTTATAAAATGTTTTCTGAATTATGTCTAAAGTTAACTCATGTTAAGTCCAGGATTTGGATTCTAACATTTTAATTTCTTTTGAATATAAGTCACTATTTTTTTCCAAGCAAAGAAACAGAATCAATCCCTTCCAGGGATCCAAGCCAAGTCTTGATATCTTCAGCAGAATGACACTATAGTACCAGGTGCTAGCAATAGGGTTAGACACTCTAAATAGCAACCACTTATCTTCATTTTTCATTAGGCAACAGCCAAAAGTACAGTCTTTAAAGGCATGGTATATAGAACATCTTGATCTACAAAGGATAGAATGACCCAAATTTTAAGCAGGCCAACCTATTGGGAAATAAGATCAGAGCTGGCCAAGGATTGATTATCAGAGACAGTGCTTATACTTTGAAAATTTACTCTGTGGCTTAAAAAATTCCTGGCTCCTGTCACTAAGAAACAAAGTAAAAAATATTACTGATGGATCCACACTAACATGTGATTTTACAGAGGTCTTCCACCAGAATGTTGAAGGTAGAGTTAAGTGTAGGGGATAAGATCTTTTGATATTTTAAAAATAAATTACTTAGTAACTAAGAAATTAGACATACCACACTCTTCCATTTTTTATGATAACAAATTGACAAAGAAGACTATTTAAAAGAAATGTTCAATCTAAAGAGGGAGGGAATGGTAACACTTTCCACAACAAAATAACCTCCTGCTTTCCCAATTAGCATTGCTATTCCTTCATGATACAAAATTAAATTAATTCATTTATTTTTATGTGGTGCTGAGGATTGAACCCAGGGCCTCACCCATGCCAGACAAGTTCTCTGCCACTGAGCCATGACTCCCATGATACAAATTTATATGGAAAACCTTGATGAGTTTTGCCAGGGCCAGGTAAAAAACACAGTGTTTTGTAATTAGCTAATTAAGCTCAATGAATATTTTTGGGATGGACCCATAAACTCTGGCCATTGTTTTGTCAAACATCTGCAAACTGCATAATTCATCAGCCCTTTGCCATAGTTTCTGTTCAGTATCTTTAACCTGGGTTCAGTTCCACTGTGACTTGTCTCAGGGATGAAGTGTTAGTCATCCAAGTCTGGAATGTCACATAGGAGTAACCCCGGTAGCCTTTAGATGCATAGTGGGCAATGCACAGATGGTAAAATCCTGGTAGGAACACCAGAATGACCATGATCAGGACAGGTCTGCCCCACTGTTTGCTAATGTAACCTATGATAATGAGAAAAATGCCAATCAAAAACAGCACAGTGACAAGTGCAATGGCCTTATAAGGGATCTTAGGCGGGCTTTTCTTAAATTGAAGATCAATGTAGCCATCATCTGTGCTGGAGTGCCTTGAGTATTTTACTTTACTACTGGGGATTCCAGTAGCCAGATTAGTGCGAGATGGAATCAGAACACACCGACATAGCTACAATCCAAGCACCGTACCAAGACTGGGGCTAGCAAGGAACTCGCCCGAGGCTACCAGACAAGACAATGTCCCAGGCCTGACCGCACAGCTAATCTAACCTGGCACTGTGTATGGCCAAATGCTCTCCATCATGCTTGCCTGAAGTTGCATTCGGTCATGACTTGAATCTGCACTTGAATCTATTATATTTTTTAAACACTTTTTTTTTAGTTGTTGAAGGATCTTTATTTTATTCATTTATTTATGTGTAGTACTGAGATTCGAACCCACCATGCCAGCAAGCACCTCCCACTGCGTTTCTTTCTTTCTTTTTTTTTTTTTTTTAAGAGAGAGAGAGAGAGAGAGAGAGAGAGAGAGAGAGAGAGAATTTTAATATTTATTTTTTAGTTCTCGGCGGACACAACATCTTTTGTTGGTATGTGGTGCTGAGGATCGAACCCGGGCTGCACGCATGCCAGGCCAGCGCGCTACCACTTGAGCCACATCCCCAGCCCTGCGTTTCTTTATTTTTTTTTTTTAAGAGAGAGTGAGAGAGGAGAGAGAGAGAGAGAGAGAGAGAGAGAGAGAGAGAGAGGGAGGGAGGGAGAGAGAAGATAATTTTTTTTAATATTTATCTTTTAGTTCTCGGCGGACACAACATCTTTGTTGGTATGTGGTGCTGAGGATCGAACCCGGGCCGCACTCATGCCAGGCGAGCGCGCTACCGCTTGAGCCACATCCCCAGCCCTTCTTAAAACTTCTTAATAATGAAAAGCAGATCTAGGTTTCTTAATGATTTAGTAAAGCAAGCGTTTTCTGGACCCCCTAAAAATAGGTGGCTGGGGTGGCACATAATAAACCCAATCCGGCACACTTGTCTCTCTGAACTCTGATTCATTCTATAACATGCCAGCAACATTCTGGCATTTCATGCCCATTAACTGTAGGCTACCACTAAATCCAGGCTTTAATTAACCAACCTAGCAGATGATGACTGCCCTTCCCAGGTGCCTGAGCCAACAAACACATTAAATACCAAGTCTTGGATGAGCAATGACAATGAGTTTGGCTCAGCTGAACCTTACATTCCACCCTCCCGGGTCTATTCGCTTAGAACCCACTCCATACATGCCCCCGCAGAGCCTGCCCAGCAGCAGACAGGCAAGGCCTGTAGCTCCTTCAGCCTGGGCAGCTTGTGTATCCAGCTTCTGCAGGGATCCAACTCATGAAGGTCCTGGAACCCAGGAGGGATAGGGGCAGGGAGGGCTCTGAGGATAACATGCTGATGTCTTGTCTTCATAGACAAGAAATTTGAGAATTCAAAGTTCTTGGCCTTGTTCATGGCTGCTCAAATGTCTCTGTCCTGGGATGGGGGTATAGCTCAGCTGGTAGAGGGCTTGCCTTGCAAGCACAAGAACTTGGGTTCAATCCCCAGCAGCACACACACACACAAAGGTCTCTGTCCCATCTTAGGGCTCCTACCCTCACAGACCATTACTTACACCTGGAGAGCTGAAACTTGGGGAACCTTATGATGACCTCCCTGGCCAGTCCTCAGCTGCATTATGCCCTGTGTGTGTAGAAGGGGACTCCTCCATGCTACCATCGAGGTGCTTTGGTGCTTGCTCACAACTCTGTAAGATAAGATAACTTTTGGTTCTCCTTTCCCCTCTGTGTGTTCCCTGTGGCCATCAGAAGAAGCCAGTGACTGACTCCATGCCACAAAGAACCAGTCTCGGGGCTGGGGTTGTGGCTCAGTGGTAGAGGACTTGCCTACCATGTGTGGAGCACTGGGTTCAATCCTCAGCACCGCATAAAAATAAATACAATAAAGGTATTGTGTCCATCTACAACTAAAAGTATTTTTTAAAAAGAACCAGTCACTCATCTCCTATCTCCCCACTTTCCCTATGCATCAGTCCCTGCTATCCCCAAAGATAATTTGACTGATGATATCATCTCCACATGCCATGAGTCGCCTGGGTGCATTTCCCCTTCCACAGGAAGGCTTCTCCTGTACTCCTTGAATTTATAATTGATACAATCCCAGTACCTGGTCTGGGGCTGCTCCTGGAGTCAACTTCTTTATGGGTGAGTATGAGCAAGAAACAGATGATACACTGACATTGGGTAATTTGAGGAGAGTTTAATAAAGGATCTATTTACAGAGGTGTGGACAGGGCAAAGGGAGACCCTAAGAGTGTAATGTCTGGGTCTAGAAACTTGCCTGAAGGAGTGAGGGGAGGAAGCAGTGTCTGCGGAGGACCCTGCTGCCCATGGTGATCCTGCAGGGAGGGAAACTGAGGAAGAAATACACTGGCATCTTTCTCCTCCCTCCTTCTATTGCTCTCCCCCTCCCCTTGGCCAACCCCCCAAGCCTCCAAACCAGGGGGCAATGAGCCTACTGAAGGCACCTGAGGATGCTGGTGTCCAGGAGGCTGAATGGGCAAGGGTAGAGAGGGCTTGGGGGGGCCAAGGAGGAGACTGGTTTAATTGCCCCTCTGAGAAGGATCTTAATAACTGCCTTTGTTGAACATCACTCATTATCCCAATTACCCAGCGGACAGTCCTGCGGGGGAGATGCCATTATCCCCCTCATTTTGCAGATAGGAAAAGTGAAGCGGAGATAAGTGGAGAACATGCCCCAAATCTCACAGCTTAGAAGTGGAATAGGACTGGGACTTGGTCTGGCTTCCAAGTCAGACTTGGGCCAGCCCTATAGGCTAGGAAGTGACCACAAGAACATTTTGTGTGTGGAGAAAATCAAATACACCTTAAAACTGGTATAATGTGTGAACCCTTTATTTTGCTTGGCATATAACACTGTTACCACACTCAGTACTGCACTGTATCATTTATTTAATAAATTCTATGAGGTATGTAGATCATAATCATCATAATGACTTACTTCTGTAATGTTTTCCCTTGGTAGGCTGTGAGCCCCTGAGACTGGGGATCTGTGTGCCAGCACTTGGCACTGTGTATGGCCAAATGCTCTCCATCAAGCTTGCTTGGAGTTGCATTCAGTCATGACTTGAATCTGCACTTGAATCTATTATATTTTTTTAAACATTTTTTTTTCAGTTATTGAAGGACTTTTATTTTATTCATTTATTTATATGCGGTACTGAGATTCAAACCCAGTGCCTCACACATATGAGGCAAGTGCTTTACCACTGAGCCACAACCCCAGCCCACTTGAATCTATTATAAGAAAATATCTGACCTGCCATGGTGATACATCTCAGGTAGAGGCAGGATCTCAAGTTTAAGGCCAGCCTCAGCAACTTAGAGAGGCCTTGTCTCAAAATAGAAAATAAAAAGGGCTGGGGATGTAGCTCAGTGGTAGAATGCCCCTGGGTTCAATCCCCAGCACTGCAAATGAAATCAAAACAAAACAAACCCACTCAATCAGTCAGTGTCTTATTCTGTTTTGTGCTGCTTTAACAGAATACCGAGACTAGGTAATTTTTTTGGGGGGGGGCTACTGTGGGTTGATCTTAGGGGCACTCAACCACTGAGTCACATCCCTAGCCCTGTTTTGTATTTTATTTATAGAAAGAGTCTCACAACTCAGCTTAGTGCCTCATTTTTGCTGAGGCTTGCTTTGAACTAGTGATCTTCCAGTCTCAGCCTCCTGAGCTGCTGGGATTATAGGTGAGCGCCACCGTGCCTGGTGAGATTAGGTAATTTATAAAGAAAAAAAAAATTGCTTCTTATAATTCTGGAGGTTGGGAGCTGGAGGCTGGGGGTTGTAGCTCCGTGGTAGAATGCTTGCCTCTCATGCGTGAGGTCCTGGGTTTGATCCTCAGCACCACATAAAAATAAAGATATAAATTAAAAAATAATTCTGGAGGCTGGGAAGTCCAAGATTAAGGGGCTGCGTCTGTGAGGGTCTTCTTGTTGCATCATAACAAGGTAGAGATCTGAACTCATTTTCATGAACAGCATCCAAATATAAATTAATAAAAAAAAGACTCTTGCATAATGAACCACTCTCCTGATAACAAGATAAATCCATTCATGAGGGCTAATCAAATCTTAAACGTCCTCTCTCTCAAAACCGTTGCATTGATGATTAAGTTTCCAGCACATGAGCTTTAGAGGACACATTCTGACTTCAGCTGACAGTCACCACTAGGTCTCTACAGGTGCTGGTCTAAGCACATGTAGATAGATTAGAGTAAGATTCGTGGTCATAGTGAGATGAGCCAGGGATTGTGGGAGCATAGAAACAGGATTGGTTAATTCTGAGGCTAAGAAAGGATGGAAATTGTGGGCTCATTGAGGGAAAGCCTTTGAAGGATGAACTAAGGTACAACAAGGGAGCAGAAAGGCATTTCCTTCTGTGATAGATTTTTTTTTTCTCCCTGTACCGAAGATCATTGAACACAGTCCCTAGAATTAAAATAATAATAATAATAAATAAAAATAGGGGCTGGGGGCTGGGGATATGGCTCAGTGGCATAGTGCTTGCCTGGCATGTGTGAGGCACTGGGTTCAATCCTCAGCACCACATAAAAATAAACAAATGGAATGGAGGCATGCTTTCCATCTACAACTACAAAAATTTTTTAAAATATAATAATAAATATAAATAAATCATGGGGGGCTGGGCTGTAGCTCAGTAGTAGAGCTCTTGCCTTCTATGTGTGAGGCACTGGGTTCAATCTTTAGCACCACATAAAAATAAATAATGATATTGTGTCTATTAAAAACATAAATAAATCATGGGGCTGGGGATGTAGCTCAGTGGTAGTGCTTGTCTAGCATGTGCAAAACTCTGGGTTTGATTGCCAGGACCAAAAAAGAAAAATATTAAATCGTGGATGAAAGATGTCTAGTGAGTTATACATGACTTAAAGGTATTCAGAGTCTATCTAATCATGGAGGTTGATGCCTCTGCTTGCTACTTTCTGCTGAAATAACATCTAAGCCTTTGTGGTCTTGGTTGATACATAGAAAGGCTCTGGACACACCTGGATGAGGTTTATCTGTGTCTCTGTCTTTGCTTTATTCAGTTATCCTTGTTTTTTTTTTTTTTTTTTTTTTTTTTTTTTCACCCAGGATTGAACTCAGGGGTGCTCCACGCTTGTGCTGAGGCTGGCTTTGAACTCTTGATCCTTCTGCCTCAGCCTCCCGACCTGCTGGGATTATAGGTGTGCGCCACTGCACCCAGCTCAATTATATTTGTTTCCCTGCCTTCTTCATGCACATGGATGACTGTCCACAGGACAGGGGCCGCTGGGCCCTAACAAGGAAGATGCAGCTGTTACACAGAGACAGCACCGGGTTAAAAGTCAGGAGGCTTATGTTCCAAACCCAGCTCGGTTATTCCTTTCCTGGGCTCAGTTTACTGTATTAAGGGGGGTTGCACTAGTGGTGTTTGAGGTCCCTCCTTATAATCCATAATTCGTTGCCTTGTCCTGCTTGGGGACAAAATGAAAATATAAGAATGATAATGCTGAGATGACTCCCATTTCCCAAACTCATATATTGTACTCTCCTTATTTTTGAGCAAATTCCATATTTATTGGGCCTTCAAGGACACCCAAGGTTAGTTTTAACCTCACAGAGATGTGACCATCCTGCACTTGATTAGTAGACATATGGTAATAAGGAAGCAGAAAACCAGAGCCTCGAAGTAAGGGTGGTGGGAGCGGAGCCATGACCTCTTCTGAGGAAGAAAGTGAACCTGGTGAGTTAGGAAGGAATTCTGAGGCAAGAACAGCAGGAGATTGCCCAGGCAACTGACCCTGGCCACAGAGAGAGGGCTGAGTTCCCACTTCATTCAGTAGTCTGTTAAATACCAAATGGTGTGCGGCAATTCCTGGCACTCACCATCCAGTTAGTGAACAGCCTGCAAGTTAAAAGGCACTGTTCCCAACAAGGCAGCTTTTACTTCAGGTGCCAGCTGTAAATTTAGAGTCCCTAAGTCACCCATTCGTCTACTACAAATTCGGGGGTCCCCACAATCCTCAGATTAAAAAATTCACTAGGGGCTGGAGGTGTAGGTCAGTTGTAGAGGCTTGCCAGACACGCAAGAAGCTCTGCAAAACAAAACAAATATCACCACTGCAAAAAGAAAAGGAAGCGAAGTGCGCCTGCGTGTGTGTGCATGAAAGTAGGTGTGTGTGTGTGGTGCCTCTGCATCTTTGCAGAGATGTGTCCGATTGCACGTTCCATTCTGGGCAAGTCTTCAAATTTTGGTGCGTCTTTTCCTTTTTATTCTGAAATATATTACACGTTGAGGACTCCGGGGTGGGCTAAATTTTTGCGTTTGAAACGTTTCTGCGCGGAATTGGTCAGCGTTCTGCAGTGCCCCCACCCCGCCCGTCTTGGCAGCTTGGTGTGGTCTACGTCCTCCCCTTTGTTTCCGCCCACGGTGGTTGCACCCACCACAGCCGGAAGTGCTTTCTTGTTACCGTAACCAGGGTTCGTGGCCGAGGATGGAGCGGCGTGGCAGTTCGGGCAGCTGTGGCAGACCCCGCCAACCTGCTGAAGCAGCCCCGGCCTCGGTGACCCTGGCGCAGCTCCTCTGTCTGGTTCAGAACGGCCGGGAACTTCCGGGCCTGGAGAAACGCCACATCACGGCGACTCACGGCGACCCCACGGCGTCCCAGCTCCCGCGGAGGCCCAAGCCCTGGGAAGCCGCGGGTTCCGCAAACTCTATCAGAGCCACCGCGGCCCCGGAGCCCCTGCCATCCGCTTCGAAGACCCTCGGGTAGAAGAACGGCCCCGGAAGAGCCCAGCGCGGCGGAGATGGCAGGCGTCTGTGACTCGAGGTTCTTTGCAGCGGGGGCATGCGCCTGGCACGAGCTTGCGACCCTGGATTCCCAACAAAGCCCTGACCTGTCTCAGCTGGACCTGATTCTCTCGGGAGCCTCATAGGGGTTGCTCTGTATTGGTATTTCTGGACCACGCTTATCAGTTCTAAAAAATTCTGTACCAGTCGGTATATGGAACTCAAGTCTCCTACTTTACTACCTGCGACGCTGTCTTCAGTTCCAAGACACCAAAGGGGGTAGGGGGTGGGTGGCCGTATACCTCACTTGCAGAGCCCTTGCCTAGCTCGTGCAAGGGCCAGGGGGCTTATCCCAGCACCTGAAAACACTAATGGGTCTGACCTGTTAGTAACGTGCAGAACCTGTTCCCGTTATTCTTGTACTAACAGAATAATTCAAGTGATACTCATTTTCCAGAGGGCAATTAAAGTTGAGGATAAAACTTGGCCTCAGAATGACTTTGAAGAATACTAAATATAACTCCAAAGCATTAAAAACAAAACCTTGGTTCCTAGAGCCAGCTGGGTCAGGTAAGGGGCTAGAGGATTATAGCAGAGGAAAAGTTCACACAATCACCTTCTGAAGAGGACATGTGTGGGGCACAAACCTATAATTCCACCAACTTGGGAAGCCTGAGAAGGATTCAAAATTTGAGGCTGGCCTCAACAATTTATTGAGACTGTCTCAAAAGGGGCAAAACAAAGAAACAAACACGAGGGCTAGGGCCTAGCTCAGTGGCAGAACACTCCTTGGTTCAATCACCAGTACCACACACAATTTACTTTTTTTACACTCTTTTTTGGGGGATATGGGGCACACAGGGCGTGGGGGGATTGAACTCAGTGACTCAGCCACATCCTCAGCCCTATTTTGTATTTTATTTACAGACAGGGGTCTGAGTTCCTTAGCACCTCACTTTTGCTGAGACTGGCTTTGAACTAGAAATCCTCCTGCCTCAGCCTCCTGAGCCGCCACTATGATTTTTTAACTGTTTTCCCTACAAAACCAAGAGCATACCTGGTGTATATGTTGTCCGCACCCCCCCCCCCAAAAGCCCATAGTAGCATATCATGGTTAGATCATAGAGGTTTTCCCTGAAATAAGGATAGTCCCACAACTTGCTCAGGGAATGTTATAGCATGAATCACAGAGGTAAGGGCACAATTTATGAAAATTGTTTACTCATGTAGGATTATAAATTTAAAACCATTTTTGTTGGGGCTGGGGCTCAGTGGTAAAGCCCGCCGTGCACATGCTGAGGCCCTGGGTTTGATCCTCAGCACCACATAAAAATAAAGATATTGTGTCCAACTACAACTACAACATTTTTGTTTTAACAACCATGCGAGGCAAACAAGCTAGAGGATATCAGCTCTATTTTTGCAGTGCTGCAGACTAAACCTAGGGCCTCACGCATATTAGGCAAGCACTCTACCACTGAGCTATAGCCCAGCCTGTTTCCATATTTAGTAAGAGATCTGGGACATAAATCCAAGGCTTCCCTTCCTACACCTATTTCTCCATTACTTTGCAATACGTCATTTTAAAATAATCCGATTTCACAATGCTCTCCAATATTAAAAAGTAACATTTATAATAACATCTGTTTCTGGCAGATTAAACTCTGGAACCAAACCTAATTAATTACCTCATAACCTGGCACATTTTAAGGCATTCCTATACCTTTCACTCAATTTTCATAGCTGTACTCAAGGGTCTTAAGAGCCAAAACTGCTGCAGAGCTGATCCTAAAGGAACATGGTTAAGCATGTTCTCAGTTTAACTGGGCTCTTAGATGGTAAGCTGAAGTGTTGGGAGCTGCCATATGGGAACTGAGTGCCCCTTAGCCCTGAGCGATAAAAACGTGGGATATGGCAAGCCAGCCATGGCTGTGTATGTGTGAACTATGAGCACTGAGTGCACAAAGTAGACCGAGTCGATGTTGCTTCTCTGGGCGGGCCTCACTCTGGTGTTTTTACTTGTTCTGCCATGATCCCCACACAGCTCATGAGACGGGCATGGCCTTCCCAAAAGTCAGTCAATATGCCAAGAGCAGACATCACAAAGCTAGACTCAACCTTCCCTGAAACCTGATCCCTTTCCTCAGACTCCTTTTAAAAGGCATTTCTGTCTCTGTGTGATTATTTCTTGTCAGCCCAGTTCACCTGGAGTGACCTTGAGTGTTTAGTTGTGGAACGCAACACTAAAACAATCAAGAGGGAATAGAGGGAAGTACCACTTTTAAGGGTAGACACTGATGAAGATAAATAGTATCCACTTTTTTCAGGATTAGCATCCCCAGAAGCTTTGTTGATCTCCCTCATTACTAGAAAGATAAAGGACAATACTTCCTAAGTCCAGAATAAGGGGGAAAAAATTCAACTGAGTTGCCTGCCTGAGTCTTAAAAAGTCAAAATAGTTCTAATTTCATTCATGCCAAAACAAGAAAATGGCTCCCTTCTTCCTAATCTGGATTTTAAGCAGAATGCTGATCAGGGAAACCTGGAAATTGCATCCTGAATCCCAGGGGAGAAAATAGTCAGTAATGTAATTATAGATGACGTAGAAAATGAAAAACCATCACTCTATTATTCTTTTTTTTTGGCAATGAAGATTGAACCCAGGGGTGCTTTACCACTAAGCTACATCCCCCCACACACTTTTTTACATTTTCAAGACAGGGTCTTACTAAATTACTGAGGCTGGCCTCAAATTTGCAATCCTCCTGCCTCAGCCTCCTGAGTTGTTGAGATTACAGGTGTGTGCCACTGCACCTGGGCGCCACTGTGTTCTTTATAGAAACACAATTGGCTGGGTGAACTTTGGTCTTCTGCAAGTCATGGAACCAGAAGACTAGCAAGATCACGGCCTGAGTGACCAAATGCTAATAAGAACAAGACTTCCTCAGAGAAGATGTGTAAATCCTGAAAGAGTAGGGTCTATGAACATCCTGAAATTCTAAGCAAAATTTTGAGTACGTTGTGTTCAGGGTGAAAGGTTCCTCCTTTCCCAACCTCTGAGCTAGTGAAGGGAACTTAAGTCTGTTGCAGAATAGGATAGAAAAGCTCCTCATACACTTAGAGCCAAGGCAAGTATGATAGTTCACAAAACTGTCAGGCGAAAGGTGAAACATGGACTCACAACAGAGACATACGAGTACTTGGTTTTTGTGCTTTCTTCCCAAGTATTTTAAGTCTTTTCAAAACAAGGCTCTTGGGACCACTAGATTCAAGTATGCTCCTGGACTTGGTCCACTGCTGCAAGAGGCTTAGGGAGACTTGTACACATGCCGGGGTAATTCATTCACCAATATTAAACCGCAGAGCAGAAGTGGTCAACGTGGAAAACAATTTTCCTTGGAACTGGGCTGTGATGAGAGGTGCCTGCCATGATCATAACCTACTGTCTCTTCCCCAATCCCTTCTTTCCAGTTTCTTAAGGCAGAAAATAATCTTCTGTGAAGATACTTGACAACATTTCCATCCAACAGAACACATGCTTCCGATGCACTGCTTTCAGATATTCTGAGGGAGAAAAATACGACTGCATCAATACAAATTCACTGAAATCTGACACCTAATAGTAATATCCGCAGCAATAAAAAGCATTTTCAAACAGTTAAAGATTCCTTCCACAAAACAGATGATTTGGGCTGGGGTTATGTCTCAGTGGTAGAGCTCTTGCCTAGCATGTGTGAGGCACTGGATTTGATTCTCAGCACCAAATATTAATAAATGAATAAAATAAAGGTCCATCAACAACTTAAAAAAAAAAAAAGATTAAACAATAACAGATGACTTAAATCTTCAAAATCTTTTGAGGGCTGGGGTTGTGGCTCAGTGGTAGAGTGCTTGTCTAGCATGTGCCCTTGCAAAACCGGGTTTGATTCTCAGCACCACATATAAATAAGTAAATAGGCTGGGGATGTGGCTCAAGCGGTAGCGTGCTCGCCTGGCATGCATGCGGCCCGGGTTCGATCCTCAGCACCACATACCAACAAAAGATGTTGTGTCCACCGAGAACTAAAAAATAAATATTAAAAAAAAAAAAATTCTCTCTCTCTCTCTAAAATAAATAAATAAATAAATAAATAAAATAAAGGTCCATGAACAACTAATAAAAATATTTAAAAAATCTTTTGGGAACAACTATAATAATGCACCAATAAAATAATTAGAAATAAAAAGTTCTTTTTTAAATTAGTTTCTCCCTACTTCAGTTAAACAACCACAGCAAGAGAGAAGTTTTCTAGCCTGTAATTTTTTGTGTGTGTGGCCCTAGGGACTTTATGCATGCTAGGCAAGACCTCTATCAAGTGACAAGGCATAGCTCATTAAAAGTCAGACCAAGAGCAGTTCTCAGCCCTGACTCACCTGGGTTTAGTTCAGCTGGCGGATGAGCTGATTGATGCGTTCACCCCGATAGCCAGGTAAGCCCATCTCCTTGAGGAAACCCACTCTATTTTTGGTAGCATGACGAGCAACAGAGAGGTGGAAAGGGCACAAGAATCCAGAGATCTCCCAAAAATGCTTCCCCGGGAAGGCAATTTCATGAATGAGGTCTTCCAGACAAATGACATCAAACTTCCCTAAAATATATAAAGGCATAGATTCCTTTATTCACCATTTACCAAGCTTTTATATGCCAGAGCTGGGCACCCTGGCATGTTGTTAGGACCCCTAAATCAAAGCCACTAAAGATGCTTGCTTTTTGCTCCCACTGATCTTTAAACTGCAGCACTCACCCAGATGCTCCTCAATCATTGTGTTGTCTGTCAGGGGTATGGTCTTATTCTTGACCCTTGCTTGTCCACGTTTCAAGATGAGTTCCCGGACAGACTTCAGATTTGGAAATCTATGTGAGGCAGAATAAAGCACAGCCTTAACTGGCACCTGGCATACTGCATTACAGTGGCTACTCAGTTCTGCAGTCTGAGAAGAAAAGGTGGGAGAAGTGATCCTGCCTATCCCCTCACCAGGAAGTATTTTATCATCAGAAGCTGAAATGCTTGTGAATACACAAATGAAGGAGGGGATAAAAAACCAGAGTGGCAGAGCACTAATCTCCAGGATATATATAAAGAACTCAAAAAACTTAACACCATAAAAAACAAATAACCCAATCAATAAATGGGCTAAGGAACTGAACAGAAGAAGAAACATAAAAAGTACAAAATCAACAAATGTATGAAAAAATGTTCAACATCTCTAGCAATTACAGAAATGCAAGTCAAAAGTGCTCTAAGATTTCATTTCACTCCAGTCAGAATGGCAATTATCAAGAATACAAGCAGTACATGTATAATGGCATAATTTTAGTGTGAACATACTTTATATACAGAGTTATGAAAAACTGTGCTGTAAATGGGTAATAATGAGTGTAAGACATTCCACTATTGTCATGTATGTAAAAAATAAATTTAAAAAAAGGAATACATTTAAAAAAAAAGAATACAAGCAATAATAAATGTTGGCAAGGATGTGGGGAAAAAGGCAGACTCATACATTGCTGGTAGGACTGCAAACTGGTGCAACCAATATGAAAAGCAGTATGGAGATTCCTTAGAAAACTTGGAATGAAACCACCATTTGACCGAGCTATCCCACTCTTTAGTCTATACCCAAAGGACTTAAATCAGCATACTATAGTAATGCAGCCACATCAATGCTTACAGCAGCTCAATTCACAATAGCTAAATTATGGAACCAACCTAGATGCCCTTCAACAGATGAGTGGATAAAGAAAATGTGGTACACATACACAACAGAATATTACTCCGCCTTAAAAAATGAAATTATAGCATTTGCAAGTAAATGGATGGAACTAGAAAATACCATGTTAAGTGAAACAAGCCAAACCCCAAAAAACAAAAGCTTAATGTTTTCTGAGAAGCAGATGCTGATCCATAGTGGGGTGGGGCAGGGCAGGGTAGGGGGTGAGGGGGTAGAGAAGAATGATTGAACTTTGGTTTGTGTAGAGGTGAGTGAGGGGAGGAACGGGGCTGTGGGGATGGGAAGGACGGTAGAAAGAGAGACATTATTACCCTATATACAGGTATGATTACACTACTGGAGTGACTCTGCACCAAGTATAGCCAGTGGAATGAGAAGTTGTGTTCCATTTGTGTACTATATGTCAAAATGCATTCTATTGTCATGTATAACTAATTAGAATTTTAAAAAAAGTAAAACCAGGGCTGGGGATGTGGCTCAAGCGGTAGCGCGCTCGCCTGGCGTGCGTGCAGCCCGGGTTCGATCCTTAGCACCACATACTAACAAAGATGTTGTGTCTGCCAAGAACTAAGAAAAAATAAATAAATATTAAAAATTCTCTCTCTCTCTGTCCCCCTCTCTCTCACTCTCTCTTTAAAAAAAAAAAAAAAAAAAAAAAGTAAAACCAAACAAACAAAAACAGCAAAACAACTAACCAGATAGCCCTGGCTAGGAAAGGGAAACCGGAAATTTAAATTTATAGATATAGGTGTTCATCAGGCAAAAAAATTGTTTCCAGCAAGGTGCAACAGCACATGCCTATAACCCAGCTACTCAGGAGGCTGAGTCAGGATCATTACAAAGTCAGCCTGAGCAACCTAGCAAGATCCTGCCTCAAAATAAAGAGGCGGGGGGTGGTGGCTGGGACTGTGGCTTAGTGGCAAAGTGCTTGCCTTATATGTATGAGGCACTGGGTTTCATTCTCAGCACCACATGAAAATACATAAAATGAAGGTATTAAAAAAAAAAAAAAAAGACAGGGCTGTAGGTGCAGCTCACTAGTAGTGTATACCTGGTAGAAAGTGGAGTGGGTGATAAAAACACCCAGATAAAACAAAACCACTACCTGGCTTACAGTTTACTCAAGATGGTGCAAGAGTTAGAAATTAAACCTAAGCCTTTTGGGGGTTTTACTTTATTTTATTGGTACCAGGATTGAATTCAGAGGCACTTGACCAATGAGCCACATCCTCAGCCCTATTTCATATTAGAGATAGGGTCTAACTGGGTTGCTTAGCACCTCATTTTTACTGAGGCTAGTTTGACCCTTCTCTCTCAGCCTCCCAGCTGCTGGGATTACAGGTGGTATAGTGGTGCACAGCTTATTTTGTTTTTGAAACTGGTTCTCACTGCTCTCCCAAGCTGGCCTCGAACTCACAATCCTCTCAAGTATCCTGAATTAAGGTATTCACTACCTTTCTGTTGAATTTTAATGTTTGAGGAATACTATAAGCACTGTTACTAGTTCAGTTTCAAGACTCCAAGTGGTCTCTCTCTTTTTTTGGGGGGTGGGTGGGTGGGTTCTGGGGATTAAACCCAGGGCCTCTGCATGCTAGGCAAGTGCCTAACAACTAAGTCAACATACCTACCCCTTTTTAAAACTAGTGATAGGATCTCAAATTTGCCCAGGCTGGCTTCAATTTGAAATCATCCTCCCTGTCTACGGTCATGTGCCACTGTATCCAGCTCTTTTACTCATCTTACTCAGCCTAAGCCCTGCTATGGTAATGTCAGACCATTATTAGCATCACTGATCTCCTCCCTTGGCCTGTCCCATGTGCCAAAGTTCTTGATTTCTGGTGACTATGATCACACTCAATGTCCAACATAGTGACATGAAAGTAATATCTTGTGCACACTCACACACTGAAATACAAGCTATTGTGAATTCAGAGAGAAAACCTTACTTACCCCCAGGTCACGTAAGGTTCTACTATCCGTAGCATTTTTAGGCTTTTGGGGGTGACTTTAACAAAGACACCACTAAATATTTTCTTCAGACGAAGTCTTGCAATGGTCCTCTGCACCAGTAAACTCACCCCATCAATCCTGAAACAATGGTAACAGAAATCAGACTCTCTCCAGTTTTTGTCACTTCAGTAAGCACTTATGAAATTTGTGACACCACACTGGCAGAGAAAAGAGACCATGCCTTAAAGTTCTTAGTTTGCTTGCGTATGAATGTATGTCCGTCCGTCCGTTCTGGGGCAGGGGCACTTTACCACTGGGCTATATCCTCAGCCCTATATTTATTTTTATAACTTTGTTATTATTTTTTTAACGTGGTGCTGAGGCATGAAGCCAGTGCCTCACATGTTGTAGGTTAACATTCTACCACTGAGCCATAACCCCAGCCCCCTATTTTTATTTTGAGACAGGGCCTTGCTAAGTTGCTGAGGCTGGCTTTGTACTTGTGATGCTCCTGCCTCAGCCTTCCAAATTGATGGGAGGGTTCAGTTTAGTGGAAGACGGTTTATAAATTGATGGTTTTCCTGTTATGTGGAACAGTGCCTAAGGTGCTATGGGATAACAGAGATGGTCCATGAATTTGTGAAGAAAGGAGTACATAGGATTTTGCATGTCTGGCTAAGGAACTTGGACTTGTTCTATGGGCAGCAAAAGCTACTGAAAATTTTGAGCAAAAAGGAGATGATCGGATTTATCTCTGACCATTACCAGAGGCAGCCTACTGGTCAGATCTGAGATTGCATAGAAATCCAGTCATGAAAGAGATTATAGGCCATGGTAGGAGGGTTAAAGACAGAGCTTGTAGGGGCTGGGGATGTGGCTCAAGCGGTAGCGCGCTTGCCTGGCATGCATGCGGCCCGGGTTCGATCCTCAGCACCACATACCAACAAAGATGTTGTGTCCGCCGAGAACTAGAACTAGAAAATAAATATTAAAAATTCTCTCTCTCTCTCTCTCCTCTCTCTTTAAAAAAAAAAAAGACAGAGCTTGTAAAGATTTAAAACTCACAGACCTCACAGTAAGAAGTACACTATTGTATGTAAGGGTAGGGACATAAGGGAAATACCATTAAATGTATAAGTTTCTTTATAGCACCGAAAACGCTCCATCCACTCAGCCTTGCTTTAGTTCCTTAAAAGATGTCTCAATCCCTTCATTTCAGAACATTATATATATGGCTGGAAAGCCATTTCCCAACACTGGTGAACGCCTTCCATGTCTTTCCAGTTGCAGATTTAAGTTCTTGCTTTAGAGAAAGTGTCCTCAAGCACCATCTCCAATCCTGCAATTTACTCTAATAACACTATTAGTAGATCTATTTTCCTAATGTTACAAAGACCATATTTGTTGGGTTCATCAATTCTTTGCATAATTTTCCATAGTGGCTTAGGCCCTTACTATCTTTATATCTCCCTAGAGGGACCTAAAAGAACCCTCAACCTCAGGGAATCTGAAAAGACACCAGTACTATACCTTTGGATGCGTACAACAAAGGCCAAGGAATGTTTATCAGGTACTTCCAAAGCATGAGGTTTTACTTCTAGTCGTCTGATGCGCACGTGGTCACGTTTCTGCCGCCAGGAATCATGTAGGAATGATTCCAGTCGCTTAAATCTGAATTCTTTTCCTTTTCTCTGTTACAGAGAAGACAGACCATCATCACCACTCTGTGCCTATACTCAGCTTTAATTCCAAAACAGTAATTCATGAGTTTCATGTTCTTCAAAGGAAAGCAAATAAGCATATTTCTATATCTTTTTTAAACAGGGTATTGCTATGTTGCTCAGGCCAGCCTCAAACTTGTGATCTTCCTGCCTGAGTCTCCCAACTGACTGGGATTTCAGGCATATGCCACCACACCTAGCTGACTCTGTTATACAATGGAAAAATGAAAAACCCAAGTACAGGGAGTTGAGAAAATTCTAGAATTACTGGGAGAAGTTCTTTTCTTTTTTTGGCACTGGGATTTCACTTGGATAAAGTGACATCCCCCAGCCTTTTAAATTTTTTACTTGAGATTGGGTCTTGCTAAGTTGCTGAGGCTGATTCTTAAAATTGAGATCCTCTTGCCTCAGGTTCCTGAATTGACAGGATGACAGAGATGCTCCACAGCACCTGGCTATTTAGAGAAGTTTCTGATACACAAACAAAAAATTAGTTTACATGCTGTTAACCAATTTTTTTTTTTAAGAGTGGGGGGGGAGAGAGAGAGAGAGAGAATTTTTAATATTTATTTTTAGTTCTCGGCGGACACAACATCTTTGTTGGTATGTGGTGCTGAGGAACGAACCCGGGCCGCACGCATGCCAGGCGAGCGCGCTACCACTTGAGCCACATCCCCAGCCCTGTTAACCAATGTTTACCAACATTATGTTAGGTACAAACTGAGCATTTGTTTCCTTGTCTCCAAAATACACGTATATTCAGAGACATTTAGTGGCTGGGCATGGTGGTACATGCCTCTAATCCCAGCTGAAGCAGGAAGATCCCAAGTTCAAGTCCAGCCTCAGCAACTTAGCAAGACCCTGTCTCAAAATAAAAATAAAGGGCTCATGATATAGCTTAGTTGGTTAGAATGCTTGCCTCACATGCACAAGGCCCTGGGTTCAATCCCCAACACCACAAAAAAAAAAAAAAAAAAAAAAAAAAAGGTGGGGATGTTGCTCAATGGTTAAATACTCCTGGTTTTTGCTCTGGTATCAAAAACAAACAAACAAACAAAAAACACCGCACATTTAGTAAACAACCAAACCTGTTGTATACACTTTTTGCCAGGTTTGTCTCTAAAATAAAATCATTCAAAATGAATCTAGAAGGAGTACTTTCCACTTCACTTTTTTTTAAAGCTCCATTCTAGATTTTTGCTTGCACAGGTGTTGGATAAATCTTTGCTAAGTGAAGACACAAACCAGATACCTTGTATATTAAAAAACTGGGGGGGGGGGGGGCTGGGGTTGTGGCTCAGAGTGCCTACCTAGCACTTGCAAGCCTTTGGGTTCCATCCTCAGCACCACATACAAATACGTACAAGTATTGTATCCAACTACAACTAAAAAAACCCCCAAACCACAAAAACATTAAAAACAAAACTGGGAGAGGGGCTTGACAATACCAAATCTAGTTCAACATATGCTGAGTAAAATTCACGCAATACAAATTCTAACACAGTCCTCCTGGTCCCCCAATATTAATTACCTCCTTCTTTGCCAAAAGTGCCTGCTTTGCTTGGGTAGCTTTGAGGGCCTGATAAGCCTTCCTCTTTTTCAGGAGATTTTCTGGAACCAAAGGGATCTTTTTTCTTTGCCTAATAGAGAAAATTGATCAGTGATAATAACATTTAGGAAATGAAAGTTCAATGGGTTTCCAAACCACTCTACAAACTCCTGGGAACACTGCTGCCTTCAAACTTCTGAGCACCGAGTTTCTCCTAAAACCGATGGTTTCTGACTAATTTTCAAAATGAAGCCCTAACATTCACTCGTATCCAAAGCCTTAAAATCTCAAGAACCTCTTGGTTCCTGGTTCGATTACAACAGAACTTTTACTACCATAGGCTTTCGTCAACTCACAGCGATGAGATCCTAGAAAGAACCGGTGGGGTTGGGGCGAGTGGGAGTCTACTTACAGGGCAAATAATGGAAGTCAGGCTGGGTGAACTCAACTCTGGCACTCTTCAGCTGCTGTCCCCTCCATACCTGTGTTTCCTAACCGCCTGCCTGAAAGTCAATCGTCGCTGTTCTAGGTAACCAGAATTAACCGCGGCCCCCTCCGCTAGCCCCAGCCCTACAGGACCTCACTCCTACTCTCTGTAATCTGAAGCCTTTTGTTTTCTCTTCCTACAGTCCACACGTGCCTTCCTTCCTAACAGCACAGCATAAACACCGTGGATGGCATCGGATATTCAAGTTCCCTCTCCCCTCGAAAAACTCAAAGACGCAAACACTTACTCTTCCTCCGCCATCTTTCCAGTGCGGCAATTACAGCTCATGTGCACGTTCGCCAGGCGGGGAAGAGAGGACCCACTCTATGTTTACTTGGTCATAGAGACGTCTCTTCTAGCTAACGCTGGAGGACTCGGGCAGCCAAAGCTCACTTTAGCAGCCCGAATGGAGATTTGCTAACCCTGGTTACTGCTAAAAGCTGCACAAAGCCTCCTGGTTCCCCAGCATTACCATTTCTTTCCCCAAAGTGCCTGCTTTGTCTGGGTAGCTTTGAGGGTATGATAAACTTCCTTTTTTAGGAATTAATTTTTCTAGAACCAAAGGGATGGAGATTATATATATATATATATATATATATATATATATTTTTTTTTTCTGGATACAGAAAATTGAGGTCAGCGAGAATAACATTTAGGAGACGAATGTTCAACAAATTTCTAAACTAATTCAAAACTTGGGCTTCGGGGAACACTGCTGCCTCAAACTCCTGAGTTAAGTTTTTGACTCCAGTCTTCAAAATGTATCCCTAATATTCGCTCGTGTCCAAAGCCTTAAAAACCCGTGATGCCTGGGTGCGAACTCAAGCTTTTTACGCTCTATGACATTCCCAACGTCCACTCATTCTCCTTTAAGCTACGTTCTCCTGGCTCCCGGTAACTTCGCGGTGAATTATAAAGCGCTTCCCACAATGCACTCGGCTTCCGCTGTGGCGCCGCCCCCGCCCTTCCGGCTTGCGCCGTGCTGCGGCGTTTGCGTGGCTCTGCGTGGCTCTGCGAAGGAAGTTTGGGGTGGTGTTTTTCCTCCGTAGAGAGCTGGTGGGCTGGCTTTGGCTCTTACGTATGGGTGGAGGTGTTTGTGGACGACGTAGGGTGTTAAAGAAGGTAGCTCCCATCAACTCGGTTCCACAGTGACTCCCTAAGCCAGTTATTTAACCCCTTTGTACTTCGGTTTCCTTATTCATGAGGTGAGGACCCTCCCTGGACCCTGGGCTGGCCGGATTCGTGCTCCTGCCCGCATAAGAAATAGGCAAACGAGGGAAAAAGGAAAAATGCGCTAGGGTGGTAACACTGATAGCTTGTGAGGGTTATGGCATTCGATGACGTGTTTATAGCACAACGCCTAAGAGTAAGCAGTCAACATTATGTTAATTATTACTGTAAGAACCCGAACTAGAAATGCCTCCTTGCCACCTCATCCTTCCCTTGTGTATCTCTCACCGCCTGGAATATGCTCTCATCTTTCTTTGACTACATAAAATCCTGAAAAGTAACTCAAGTCGATTCATCTCTGGAGACCATCAAATCCCTTCTCAAACATTCATTTGTGTGAGAGTCACTTGAGCATCTTGTTAAAATGCCGATTTTTATTCAGGAGGCCGCTGAGGTAGATCAATATTTTTCATTTTTAATAAGTTCTACAGATCAGTGCTGCTGGTCTATGGGCTACACTTGACCTAGCAAGGCTCTCGAGTTCTCTTTTCTTTCTCTAAGTTTCTTTTAGAGTGTAAAAGGATAGTCCCAGCATGGATCCATGACTCACGCATGTAGTCTGAGCTGCTGGGAAGGTCACTTGCGTCCAGAAATTCCAAACCAACTTAGGCAACATAGTGAAACCCTATCTCAAAAAATGAGGCAAGCAAAAAACCAGAGAGTGGCCCAAGTTGTGTTTTATATGTTTTGGTTGTAGGTGTATTTATTCCCTCACCACGTGATTCTAAGGGTTCAACCAGTTTTCTCAATCTTTTTTTTTTTTTCCTTTATTTTTTGTGGTGCTGGGGATTGAACCCAAGACCTTGTGCACGTGAGGCAAGCACTCTGCCAATTGAGCTATATTCCCCAGTCCCCAATTTCTCAATCTTGGCACCTTCAACATTTTGAACCAGAGGCGGCTCAGTGGTTCAGCGCCGCGGGTTCAGTCTCTAGTGATAAATAAATCAGGGGGACATATTTCAGTGGTAGAGCACATCTGGGTTCAGTCTTCATATCGTGCCCCACACACATAAAGATATCACCACAGACTTTATCCTGTACCTTGGCTTATTATTTCTCTAACTAGGTTGAGTACTCTTTGAGAGTTGGGGATTTGATCATACTTTATTTTCTACAACACCTATTACAATGAGTTTCTGCAGGGACATGTTCAATGAGTGGTTGATTTAGAAATGCAAGGCATATTAGTGTGTGCTAAGTAAGTCCACCAGAAAGAACAGTGCCATGAACTGAGCTGCTCACTACTTAACCAATAAATAAATGTAAAAGGACAACACAATGTTCAGAATCACTAGCCTGAAGGTCATTCTCACTCAGCATTTTGCCATGTGTCTTACTTTATAAAGAGGCAAAACAGAAGGGTCACCAAAGTGTAAGACATCCATTAAATAGTAAATAAGTGACAAAGATGGGGCTGGGGATGTGGCTCAAGCGGTAGCGCGCTCGCCTGGCCGGGGTTCGATCCTCAGCACCACATACCAACAAAGATGTTGTGGCCGCGGAGAACTAAAAAATAAATATTAAAAATTCTCTCTCTCTCTCTCTCCTCTTTCACTCTCTCTTAAAAAAAAGTGACAAAGATAAATCAATATTTTGTAACCTTCCTTGTGTATGGATAAGTGGTAGATTCTGTGATAACTGACAATATCAAGGGAAGGAGTGTTATGAATGGAATTGAGTCAGGATTCAGGAAGTAGCTTACCCCTGCCAGTAGATGGTGCTAGGAGAAAGTGCAAAGCCATCATTGTACCGGACTGACCCAGAGGAAAAGTCATTCACTAACTGCATTTGTGTTTATTGAGCATTGACTGTGTGTCTTAGCACTGGGGAGATAGAAGGTTTTTTCCCCTCAAGAAGTTAATGAATGAATGTAGCATGGATTCCCACAGCCTTAAGTACCTTACTCTTGGGGCTGGGATGTAGCTCCCTGGGACAGCACTCCTGTAATGTGTGCAAGGCCCTGAGTTAGATCCCCAGCACCACAAAAGAAAAAATAAAGTCTTAACTCTTTTTAGTCTATCCTCATAGGCTTTGTTCTCTTCTAGCTACTTCAGTTGTTCATTGTTAGAGAATGGCTAAATAAATTGTGGCAGATGATGTAGTTTTATGCAGTGAGGTAGTTGTTTTTTACCCTTTTGGCTTGCCAACATCCATTCTCATTTCCAACAGTATCCCATTCCTTTTGTGAAATGGTCTCCCTCTCTTATTGCGTACAATCTTGGCAGTGGTGGGGGATATCAAATCCAAATGTTTGTCTTCCCAATACTTAAGTTTTAGAGGGTCAGTGCAAGATTTTTAAAACTTTTTCACTTTCCCAGAGGAATGGGGTATGAGACTTCTCTGGGATTTTGAATCTTTTTTTAAACATTTTTTATTTTTTGGAAGTAGTTGGAAACAATACCTTTATTTTATTTATTTTTATGTGGTGCTGAGGATTCAAACCCAAGGCCTCACATGTGCTAGACGAGTGCTCTACCACTGAGCCACAAATCCCAGCCTCAGATTTTGAATCTTGAACAAAGTGATTATAGAACAAAGTAGGAGGTTCTGGGAAAGACTTTTTAAGGATTTCCACCTACCAGGACCTTTTGGTGTTTCTTCCATCTTCTTTTCAATCCTTATCCTCCCTATAAAATCCCTTATGCTAGTCACCAAAATTGGTTTCTGTTGCTTACAGCCAAAGAAACCTGACTATAATAGTCCCAGATAATTGGTTATAAAAATTGAGATATAGAATAGGGTAGAACAGAATCTTTCCAGGTTTTTTTTTTTTTTTGGTTTATATTTGTATGTAACACTTTTAGAACAATATACACTGGTGCCAATAGAAGTTATCTGTTATTTGGGGAAGTGGGAATTGAATCTAGAATGGAGGGGAAGCCATGTTTTTGTTGTATGCTTTTTGTTTATCACATATGAATGACAAAGCTTGTTGAGTAATTATATTCTTCAGATTTAGAAATCACTTGGCTATGTTTTTGTTTATTTTCTGCAGTACTTGGGTGGAACTCAGGGCTTCATGTATGTTAGACAAGCCTTCTACCACTAAGCCTCACTCCCAGTCCTTTTTAAAAAACATTTGTTGTTGTTGTAGATGGATGAAAAACTTTTTATTTATTTTTTAATGTGGTACTGCTAAAGATTGAACCCAGTGCCTCACACATGTTAGGCAAGCACTCTGCCACTGAGCTAGAGCCCCAGCCCCCATCCCCAGCCCTTTTTGAAAAAAAAATTTTTTTTTTTGAGAAATTGCTAAATTGCCCAGACTGACCTTGACTTGGGATTCTCCTGCGTTAGCCTCCACAATAGCTGGGATTACAGGTGCACCTACCATACCCAGTGGCGATGTTTTTAGACTTTTTCCCCCCCTTGTACTGGGAATTGAACCCAGAGGTGCTTTACTGAGCTACATCCCCAGTCTTTTTTATTTTTATTTTGAGACAGGGTCTCATTAACTTGCTGAGACTGGCCTCAAAACTCGCAATCCTTCTGCTTTAGCCTCCCCAGTTGCTGGAATTATAGGCATGTACCACCACACCCAGCGTTTTTACTCTTTAGGACCAGTATTTTGTGGTTATTTAACTCCAGGGATTCGTTTCCTAATATCTCTGAGTAAATTATTTCAGTATTGCTGCATTTCTGATTATTTGGAATCCTTTTTTTTTTTTTTTTAACTTGAGATAGTTAAGCAATGCCTTCTCAAACAGGCAAAACTGCCACCCCTGACATACCCTAAATGGGGAGCCATCTACAGGTTCCTTTCTGCCCCAATTTTCTTTCTTGGATTATAACTCTCCTTGCAGTCTTTTTGTTTTTGATACTGGGAATTCAACTCAGAGGCACTTAACCACTGAGACTCATCCCCAGTCCTTTTTATTTTTTTACTTTGAGACAGGTTTTTTGCTAAGTTGAATAGGGCCTCCCCAAGTTGTTGAGGGTGGCCTTCAAAGTGCAGTCCTCCTGCCTCAGGGAGCAGCTCGGGGCATCTGCAGAGAGCGGCAAGGGGTTATTAGACAGAAGGAAGGAGAGATGAACAAATAAACCTGGAGTTGGGGAAGACAACGTGAACAACAGCTTTTGATCCTGATGAAAAACATGCTTAAGTGGAAAGAAAAGGGAGATAAGAGGTGAGGGCAGCAGTCTTTTGAAGGTTGAAGATAGATAAAGAAAATGAGCTTAAGAAATAGTGCATATCAGGAAGGACCAAAAGCCATACAGAAAACACCAAACCTTTTCTGAATTATTTCAGGGACAATGGCGCGTTATTTCTTACCCATAAGTAGAGGGCCAGGATGAGTCTTCTTACTTTACGAGCAAAGAAACTTAGATTAAGAGTAACTTATAGAAAGGTGTATTTGATTATGTGTTAGATGATGTACTGGAACCCATTCCTGCTACACTTCCTGTCCCTTGAGTTGCACTGCTTTTCTCTGACCTTGAAAAGAAGTGATTTTTCCCCCAAGGATCTTGAACCTTCACAAGTGTTTTCAAAGGCCACGCCACACCAGCATATGCTCCAGAGGAATGCAGATCAGGGTTTCTCATAAAGGTCTTTCACCTGCAGCAATGTGGACAGTCTATTTATATTTACACAATTCAGTGTGTGTGTGTGTGTGTGTGTGAGTATGCACACGCAGGCGAGCACCATGCTAGAAATGGAACCCAGGGCCTCCTGCATGCTAGGCAAGTAAGAATCCACTTCATAATCTGAATGTGTTCCTACTAATTGTATGTATGCTGAATCAGATCTCTGCATATTTAACATTATAATGACAAAAATATATTCTTTTCATTCCTGTAGAAAGTATCATACTTTTTTCTCAGACATAACTCTGAAGAGCCTGGGCATGGAAATAGATGGCAGTGCTCTACCAAGTTCAGAAGGAGTTTCAACATCCCATTTTCCTCTCTCCTGGACTCTAGGCAGTTCTCAAAAGTAACTTGTGTATTTGTTCTTCCCTATCAAGACTAGGGTTTCTTCTTCATCTTTTTTTAATATTTATTTATTTATTTTTTAGTTGTAGTTGGTCACACTATCTTTATTTCACTTATTTTTATGTGGTTCTGAGGATCGAACCCAGGGCCTCGCATGTGCTAGGCGAGCGCTCTACCACTGAGCCACAATCCCAGACCCTAGACTATGGGTTCTTAACCACTGAACCATATCCCCAGCCCTTTTTATTTTTTGAGACAGGGTCTTGCAAAGTTGCTTAGGACCTCACTAAGTTGCTGAGGCTGGCTTTGAGCTTGTGGTCCTCCTGCCTCAGCTTCCAGGGCCTCTGTCTGGGATTACAGGTGTGTACCACCATGCCTGGCAAGACTGGGCTCCTTGAGAGAAGAAATCACTCCTGTATTGTCCATCTATCCCAAAGTCTAGCACAGTGCTTGTCACAGAGTCAACTCCTCAGGAACGGTTTGGTAGTCTAGTCAATGCTGGATTCCAAGAGGTCTTCTCTATGCTGAAGAGGACACATGAGGCTGAGTCAAGCCAGACCATACAGCCCAGGTCCTAGCCTCTTGAAGATAGTACAGCTAGAACTTAGTCTGAGCAATGCTGTTTTAGTGCCCCCAGCTATGGGGGTTTCTTTCTTTTCCCTTACATTTCCCCCAATAACCCACAGACTGCTTTTTCTGTGTCAGCTAGGCCCCCTTTCCTGGAACATGACCTCCTATACACAGGGCTAAGGGTTTTCATTGTTCTAAGAGAAGATGTCTGGTCTTTCCTCTGTGCATGCCCCGTGGGGAATGCAGAGATCCTGATTCTAACCCAGCAGCCAGGTAGTCCTTTCTTCTAACTCCATTTCTCGGGCATTTCCATTGCAAGTGGCCTGAACAGGGCGAGAAGTCCTGCTGGACAGACATTTATCCTTTGCAAGAAGAAAAATGTGATCTCAGGGCAACACTGCAAATGACATCAAAGGATCCATTCATCCACTGATATAATTATTTTAACTTCTATCAGTATTATGAGAATGACATCTAGTTTACATTAATTACTACAGAATCTTGATTTTTCAACAACTATTAGGGTAAGGGGAAGCAGTTAGACCATAAAGGAGTGCAAGTATAAATTCTGGATCTCAAAGAAAAAATTTCCTTCCTGAAACACATTTTACCCTCTGGAAGTTTCCCCAATAAACACTTTGGATTGAGTCACACTTTTGAAGGTAGGAAGTCACAAATGGATCTCTTGGGGCTGATTTTACAGATGTGGTTACAGAGGTATTTCTCTATACATCCTGGTCAAATATGGGAATCCAAAGAGAAACATTAATTCTGGAATAAGTCTATGTAAAATATTTTTCTTTATCCTTTAGCTTTCTTGTTGTCTTTGTAGAAACAAACAAAGATTGAAGAAAACTTCCTGCAGAATATGATTCACTTATGTAACTTTTCAAATGACCCCCATTTTCCCTTTCTTACTAAGGACCCAAGTGACGGGACTAGGGATGGAGGCCTCATACATTTGTGACTAAAATTCCTCACTGACCAATTTTGTTTCTTTCATTTGTCACTGTTTGGAAAGGCCAATCAAGTCAAATCCTGTCTCCTTAGCTGGTTAGATTACTTTTTTGGGAATGGTAGTATTGAAATAGAACTCCCACTGAATACTTACCCTTTTTTGGGTGGAAAGCAGCCTTTCCTCTTTGCAAAATCAAGACAATCACAGTTGCACATTTTCCCAAATCTTTGGCTGTATTGCAATGGTTGTTTCATTTTGTAATCTCCAACTAAACATTTCCTAACCATGGATTAACAATATAGTTACTGACTGGTTTCTTTTAACAGTATTTATCCAACATAACAAAATAAACTGCAATTTGTTATACTTTTTTTTACAAAACATTTTATAAATATTTTTACAAAATGTATACAAAGCAATTTCAAGTGAGACATACTATACAAATGAAGGTATTTAAGCAAATAAAGCCACACCACACTGACAGCGAGTGACGCGTCCTCTTTAGGTCAAGTCAGTCTGTAAGGCCTCCCTAATCTAACAGAGTCTACTAAATTCTTCAGAGCTAAAATAGTTCTTTTTCGTAATTGCCAGTTTAAAATTTGCTTTATCTTTAGGCAGTACTTAAGGACACAGAAAATCAAATGCGTAATAACAAATTCACACTTTTTTTCACAACAACAAACAGAAAAAAAAGAAAAGAAAAGAAAATGATTTTTGTTACTGAGCACAAGTAGTTCTAAAACTTAACTTTGACTAATGAACCTGAACAACTGAATGTTGGCGTCCAAGGCTGAGCTCTCTTATCCTTCGCCAGAGGGGCTCGACATGCGAGTCATGACCCATGTGCACGTAACCTAATCACAGGAGTAAAATACATTTTGTAATCTTCATTTGTCATTATCTAGAATCTTTCTTCCATAAAAAGTAAACTTACATACAAGGACACAAAAATTTACAAGTTTCATTTTGGTAAGTTAGGCTCTCCATTTGCTGACAAGTGTTAGGGCTTAAAAACCCTTGAAGATGGCACATAGAAAAGCTTGAAGTGGGGTAGGAGGGCAGGAGAGGGCAGAAAGAGAGGTGACGAATGTACATGAAGCTTATCTCTTAAGAATTCCACTGATTTGCAATAATTAATGTAATTCATTAGCAGCCCACATGAAGGCTTCTAGGTATAAAGTTCCACAATGAGAAGAATTTGATCAGGAGGGACCATCTTGAATTAGGGGAGTGTGAGCCCTAACAGAAGAAGAGCCTGTGAAATCATGGGTTCAGGGTGGGCTGTTAACCCAGGGCTGCCCAAACAGAAAGGTCCAACTGGCAATACCAACTTATCTTTCTAACATGTTACAATACAGTAAGAAGGGGAAATCTGCAACTTGGACATTGGCACAAATAAGGAAAAAATGGAAACCCTAGATGGCCCACATTTTCCTATTTCAATTGTCCAGGGCTTGGGGGACTGGGTATCTCATGGGATTTCTTTGTAAGGAGGGACAGAGGGGAAGGGAAGATATAGGTCTTCTGTTGCTGTGTACTGAATGATCAGAAGCCCTCTTTTCCATTGCAGGCCAATCTGGAAAAGAAATGCCCAACATGATGACAATGGGGATCATCCCCACTCTGGGAATATGTTAGAGTGGAGACCAATGGGTACATCTCTATGGACAAGGAGATGAGCAGAGTAAGAAAGCAAGTGTGCACACACTGAAACCAAAATGACCTTGGATCCCAACAGCTCAGACACATGTGCATGCCCTGTGAGAGAAGAATGCATATAACCTACCAGTGTGTAGCCTTCCCATTGGTGGTTACAATGACATGGAAAATGAAAGAAACAACAGAAATGGGATGATCTGGGACAGCTATACAAGAAAGGAAAATGGGGAATGCTCCCTGAAAAGAAATATAAATAAATAAAGCAATAAGTCGTGTTCACTGATATGAACACAGGCCAAACACAAACTATGACAGGGCATATCCTTTGGCTCTCAAGTGGGAATTCTGTATCTCAGCTCTTTCCTTTCAGTGATGGGCTGGCTGGTTACCTTTGGTTTGTCTGTGTTTTGGTAATGATTGCTGACAGGAGTGACTACTGTTCTCAGACAACAAGAAGCAGAAACAAGGCCAAAGTCCCCTTAAAGTATGAACTGAAAAATTGCAACTTAGTTTTCAAATGAAAGTGCTTTTGATGCTTGGCTATTTGTTGTGGGAGAGGGTACACAGAGAGGTTAAATAAAACCAAACCCAGCAACAAACAAAACATACATTGTATGTTGACTATACCCAATTATAAAATGCAAAACTCTTTGTTTTTTTTTCATAGTTAACATATATATGCTTTTACATATATACATATTATAATCCTCATGGCTCTATCCCGGCCTCCCCTGTACACTGTGCCACTTAACTGGTTTCCATTTTCCTTTATTCAGCCTGGTGAAATTATGTCAAGTCATGCTATTACAACTAAGAACAGAGCATTCCCTAGATGAAATTTGACATGGATATGCTGAAAAGCATGAGGTTTTGCTCCAGGAGCATTGGAAAAGCACTTGAATGATCAACAGGGAAGCCCTGCAAATGCCCTGCTTATGTGCTACTGACTTCTGACACCAGGGCTGTAGAGTCCTTGGCAGAGCAGTCAGCAACTTACTGCTCAGAGAGGGCTGAGTGGGGAGAAACGAGGTGGTCTTCCCCGAACAATACCCCCGCAAAACAAAAACAAAACAGAAAAAACACTAATTTGGAGCTGCAGTGAGATATTCTTTAAAAAGTAGCTTCTATCAGTCCTGTTTGATTTTCTTTAATAAGTCTGTTCTTTTCAAATGACTTATGATTGTCAAAACTTTACTCAGAGTCAAGTGTACTGTGGGCTCAAAAAAAAAAAAAAATGATCATCAGCACTTTCATAACACTTGAAATGTGTAAGGCCTACCAGACTGCTCTCTAACAAGGATGAATTTTACTAAAGGATCTCCCTGTAACCATGACAAGTATTGCTCTTAAACAAAGAACAGGACTGAGATTAAAAAGAATAACCTGTGATGAAAGACCAAGCAGGCTGGAGACAGGAGACCGTTTCCATTTGCTTTTGCCAGGAGAGAATGTAACTTGTCCGGGGCAAGGGCTGGGGGCTGGGGAGGGACTGCTGCTATTAACACTCTAGGATACTATTTACAGCTGCTTCTAAAATGGAGTCCGTTTCTACAACGCCTTCACTGTGGTCCGGGATAAACTTTTCTAGGCAGTTTTCCTGCGAAGCCATTGGAGAAAAGTTGGGGAAATCTAATTCAACAGAGCTGCTAACCGTGGGGTCACTCTGCAGTTGCCTCCCAGCCTTCTTGAGTTCCAATATGTTCTTAAATGTTGTTTCTAAACTCTTGGTGAGCTGGAGATCTTGCTGGGGTTCACCTGACCCTTTCATGATGTCTGTGTGTAAAACTTCATTCTTTGGAGAATTCCTCCGAGTTTTGTCCTGGAAGGAATCGTTACATGACATCTCCAAGTGGGAGTCTACTAGGATACCGGAGAGTTTGTTCTCAGTACCATGATCTGGTCTGGACAAGGTTTTGCGGTGGCCTTCAGGGCCAGGAGAGCACTCACTGGTCTTCATGGGGTCTCTCCGGTTGCCTTTCTCTTCAGACGAGCTCCGGTATTGAACTAAGCCCACTTTGTCAAATTTCAGGGCTCTGCCGAGGCATTCCGTTTTTTTAGAAATGTTTCCCTCTGCAGAGACCACGATGTGATTAGGCACTAGATGAAATTGGTCATGATTCGTTGGTTCGGTCACGCCTGGTTTGGCTCGGTCTCTGCTTTGGGCCTTGGCTGCCAGATGTAGAGAACTGGTTGTTTTATTGCCATGCTGGTCATTCCTGCCAAACTGTGTCTCATGAGCAGCTTTATCAAGTTTGAAGGAACAACAGAAATCGGCCTGAAACCCCTCTGGAAATGGGGATGGAAAGAACATTAATGAGTGAGTGGAAGATCAAGGACTAGGTAGCCAACTCCAGTGGTCAGGTGCTGAGGGTGACCCCGACTGTACCACTCAGCCCCGCCCCACCCTGAGTCAGTGTTTCAGCACAATGTGGTACTGACAGGGCATCCTAAAAAGGTAACAAGGCTCTGAAGTCACAGATTCCACGAAGGAAGCCTAGCCTCTTTGAAAAGGCAGCTGCTTGAGACCAACGGGAAAATCTGATGGGCAGAAAGCTCCATTAGATCCAGATTTCTTGGTGGCATTATTATTATTATTATTTCAAAGATATACGCATAATTTAATAGGATTTGTTTGTTTGTTTTTGTGGTGCTGGGGATTGAACTCAGGGCCTCACACATGCCAGGCTAGTGCTTTAAACTGAGTTATGTTCCCCAGCCCTGTTGTTATCATCTTTTTACCATACTCGGGTATGGAGACCCAAGCCTGGTGTACACTAAGCATGCATTGTCCCCTTGAGCCAGCACCTCTCTTAATGTTTTAAATTAGCTTTCTGCTAATGAATGCTTTGAAACAGTCTGAAATCAGAAATTTGTTGTTGGTATCAGCTTGGTTTCTTCCTGATGGGGCTTTGTGAGGAAGGGGATGGACTTCAGTCCCTCTGATCACATGTGAGGGACCAATTACTTTGAAGATCACAAATGAATAGCCAACACACATCCAAAATGGTATCTGCTTAGAAGAACAGTGGGATGGGGAGGAACTGTGTCTGTGGGTGAGCACGGAACTGTGCAAGGCTGGAGGAGCCAGTGGGTGGCAAGACAAATGAGGACTTGGTGTGTCAACAGTACAGCTGGTGGTGGGAAGGAAACAAAAAGTGTTAACTCTGGAAGTAATGAAAGTGAAGTAGGGCTTTGATGACATCTACAAAACCACAAAGAGTATGTATACGATGAACATGAATTGTTCACTGAAGCCCAAAATATGAGATCCAGGGAATGTAGTTTGAAATCTAAAAAGTTGATTCTACCAACAAAGACTGGCTGTGCAGACACCACACAGGGGACAAGGAAGCACGGTCCAGCACAAGTGGTGCTCATGACAGGGTCCTATGACAAAGTATGAGGGTTTATGAACAAGCCAAATTCACCAAAAGGCAATAGGAGACATTAGGTTCTAAGAAAAAGGGACAGAAATATATACTATATTATTCTTTTCCTTTTTGGCTCTTGCTAGGTTCATAATGTTTCTTTCAGACTTTCCCATTAGTGTGAGTGTGAGGATCATATATTCTATTTGTAAAATATTCTTGAGTCACATCAAACCCAAGGCAGAACCTTAATATGTAAGTATCAGAAAGACATCAGTGGAATGAAAGCCACAGGAAGATAACAGTCTAACAGCAGGGGAAATGCATTATGCTAATGTCTTCAAATGTATTAAAAATTATTTTTGAAATGATAACATGATAAAACTTCAGATGTGTTAAATGAAAAAAATATAGAATACAAAATAATATCTAGTATAAGACAAATGGTTATAACTATATATATATATATATAAAGTATGCAAATGGGAACCAGAACTGGAAGAACAGCAAAGAACTAAAACATCTCTTTTATAGGTGGTATTATAAAGGTAAAATTTACATTCTGTGTATTATCACAGTGTTATTTGATTTAAAAATATTTAGCTTGTAGTCCTAGTTCTTGGGAGGCAGATATGGGAGGATCCCTTCAGCATAGACGTTCAAGACTAGCCTAGGTAACATAGTGAGAGCCTGTCTCAAAAAACCAAACCAAACAAAAACAAAACAAAATTTTAGAAGTTAGAAAAAAATAAAGAGAACTCTTTCTTTTTTGGTGCTGGCCTCCTGCATACCAAGCCTGCATTTTACCACAGAGTTATGCTCCCAGCCCAGAACTCATTACTATTCTTTTAAAAATTATTTTTAGTGGTATTGGGAATTGAACCCAAGACCTTGCATATGCTAGACAAGGAATCTACCACTGAGCTACATTGTCAACATCTTTGTTTTTAGTTCCTTTTCTTTATTTCTTTTTCTTTTTTGGTACTGGGGATTAACCCAGGGGCGTTTTGCTGCTGAACTACATCCTTTTGGTTTTATATTTTGAGACATGGTCTCACTAAGATGCTTAGGACCTCACTAAATGGCTAAGGCTGACCTTGAAATTGTGGTCCTCCTGTTTCAACCTCCTGAGTCACTGGAATAGTTTTTCATTTATTTTGAGACAGAGTCTGGCTAACTTGCTGAGGCTGGCCTTGAACTTGGGATCCTCTTGCTTCAACTGCCCAAGCATCTGGGATTAGAGGTTTGTGCTACTATGCCTGGCTCCAGACTCATTTTCAAAAGGCAGAATATGGAACAAATCTAATATGCATTCAATTAGCAGGGTGCAGTAATGCAGCCTGTAATCCCAGTGGCTCAGGAGGCTGAGGCAAGATGATTGCAAGTACCAGTTCAGCTTTGGCACCTTAGGGAGACTCTGTCTCAAAATAAAAAGGATCCTGTCTCAAAAATAAAACAAAAAAGGGATATAATTCAGTGGTTAAGTACCCCTGGGTTCAATCACCAGTATCCAAAAAAAAAAAAAAAAAAGACTCATTTAACTAAATGTAGAATTCCAATCTGAATTCTGTAGAATAGAGACTTCTAAGAATATTCATATATGGGGCTGAGGTTGTGGCTCAGTGGTAGAGCACTTGCCTAGCGCGTGTGAGGCAATCCTCAGCACCACATAAAAATAAATAATAAAAAAATACAGGTATTAAAAAAAAAAGAGGATTCATATGTCTCTCAGTTCTGTTTTTTTTTTTTCCTCCCCAGAATTCATACTTCTGGACTTACCCAGAGGTCATCCACACAGATTCCCCAGACTCTTAGGTCCCTGGACCATGGCAGTAACCCTCCCCTACTTGTACACTAACGTTTCTTACCAGGGTCTACAAGTGCCAGACGTTTGTCCCGGGATAGGGAAGCTCTTTCCTCCTGGTTGAACATTCTATCAATCATCACCATTTCAGCAGAGGGATTGATCCGCTGAAAATGAGATAAGTCAGTCATATTAGAGGCCTTTTATGAAGTGCAAACAACTCACTTCATCTTTGGAACAAATGAAACAATCAGAAATGAGAATTTTGTGTTTAGGTTCTGGTCATGCCCTGGTCACATAGGATGAATTTTTTTTAACACTGAATTTTTTTGTTACCAGCGATTGAACCTAGGGGCACTTAACCACTGAGCCACATCCCCAGCCCTTTTCTTAATTTTTAAATTTTGAGTCAGGGTCTCACTAGAGAGAGCCTCTCTAAATTGTTTAGAGCCTCACTAAGTTGCTGAGGCTGGTTTTGAACTTTCGATCCTCCTGCCTCAGCCACCCGAGCCACTGGGATTACAGGCATGTGCCACTGTGCCCAGCTAGAACTGATTTTTTTTTTTAAGGAAAGGTAATTGACACACTGGTACAAAATTCAAAAGATGCTACAGGGCATATAAAAAATAATCCTTCCTTCTTTGTTTCCCCTGCATACCCACTACAACCAAGTACCTCTCCCTGGAAATATCAACTGCCCAGCAGTTTAAAATATTCTTCTAGGCTGGACATGGTGGTGCATGCCTGTAATCCCAGCAGCTTGGGAGGCTGAGACAGGAGAATCACAAGTTCAAAGCCAGCCTTAGCAATGGCAAGGTGCTAAGCAACTCAGTGAGGCCCTCTCTAAATAAATACAAAACAGGGCTGGGGATGTGGCTCAGTGGTTGAGTGCCCCTGAGTTCAATCCCCAGTACCAAAAACAAAAACAAAAACAAAAACAAAAACAAAACCCCAAATTCCATAAAACACATTTAAAAATAAAAATATTCTTCCAGATATAGTTCAGGCACACACAGCATATATTTGTTTTTGCACCAAATGATAGCAATGCTGATCTGTACCTTTCTTTTCTTACTCTAACTTAACAATGTGTCTTAGAAATCTTCTCATTAGAATGACCTTTTACTTTATATTGTTATGCTTTGTGTTTTTATGAAGGCTTTCCTTTTTATTAAGGCTTTGGATATTCAAAATCAAATCTTAACATATTTTGGCATAAATAAGATAATTAAACCAAATAAGTATTCCCTTTCTCACAAATTATAGAGCTGGTGGCATATATATATATATATATATATATATATATATATATATATATACACATACACATACACACACATTTTTTTTTTTAGTTGTCAATGGACTTTTATTTATTTATATGTGGTGCTGAAGATCGAACCCAGTGCTTCACACGTTACCTCACACTCTACCACTGAGCTATAACTCCAGCCTTAGAGCTACTCTTTTTGATGTGTCAAAGAGTTTTATTTCTGAAATGGTTGTCAATGAGAACAACTATTTCAGACATTGGTAGTATAATTTTTTTTAGCAGGTCTGGCTAGGTTGCCCAGGCTGGCCTTGAACTTGGGATACTCCTACCTCAGCCTCCCCAGTAGTGGGATTATAGGTTACCATGGCAGTAACCCTCCCTTACTTGTACACCAGTATTTCTTTCTTTCTTTTTTTTTTAATATTTATTTTTTAGTTATTGGCGGGCACAACATCTTTGTCTGTATGTGGTGCTGAGGATTGAACCCGGGCCGCATGCATGCCAGGCGAGCGTGCTACTGCTTGAGCCACATCCCCAGCCCGTACACCAATATTTCTTACCAAGGTCTACAAGTGCCAGACATTTGTCCCATTTGACCCTGGGCTCCTAAATGTCTTATTCCTTTCTCCAATTAACTGGTGCTTCATAACTAAATTTAAAAGTTTCCATTTGGGGTATGAAAATATTCTGGAATTAGATAGTGGTGAAGGTTGCACAACTTTGTGAATATACTGAAATCTATCAAGTGTACACTTTAAATTAAAATATGAACTTTGTGGCATGTTACTGATCTCTTAAAAACAAAACCAGGGACAGGACTGTGTCTCAGTGGTAGAGCGCTTGCCTAGCATGCATGAGGCATTGGGTTTGATCCCTGCACCACATAAAAATAAACAAAATAAAGGTAGTAAAAAAAATTAAAACAAAACAAAACTAATTTTAACATCTTGTCATCAGCTAATCTTTCCAAATGTTATTCTGAACAATTGTCACTACAGGTACCTCTAGTCCTCCTCCTACATCTCTGGATTGGTGAAAGGCAGTGGACAGCAGCAGAGTGTGGACAGCAGCAGAGTAGGGACTGCTCTGAAACAGTCCTGGTCTGTGCCTGAGCTCTGCTCATGACTTTTTTTTTTTTTTTTTGTACCGGGAATTGAACCCAGGATGCTTAACCTCTAAGCCACATCCCCAAGCCCCGCTTTTTAAAAAATATTTTGAGACAAGGTCTTGCTAAGCTGCTTAGGGCCTTGCTAAGTTGCTGAGGCTGGCTTTGAACTCATGATCCTCCTGCCTCAGCCCCCAGAGTTGCTGGGATTACAGGCATATGCTACTGCGCCCAGCTTCTGTTCATGATTCTGCAAACTTACTATCTATGTGATCTTGGGGGAGTTACTTTACCAAAGCTGTATTTCTGGTAATTAAACAAATTAATTTTTAACTGATACATAAATAAAAATCATATGTTAATTGAAATCTATGTGATGTCTTAATATATACATACATTGTGTGATCACATTAAATATTATCTCTTTAAACATTTATCTCTTCTTTATGGTGAAAATACTAAAAAATCCTTTATTCTCGATTTTCTTCCCTCTTTTTGTGGCACTGGAGACTGAACCCAGGGGCACTAAACTTCACATCCCAGCCCTAATTATTTATTATTTAGAGACAGGTCTTGCTAAAATGCCTCAGTCTCCAAGGTAGCTGTGATCATAGGAGTGTGCCACTGCACACCGCTCTTTTAGCTTTGTGAGATATATAGCATGTAATCACTCTTAGTCACCCTACTGTACAACAGCACACTAGAATTTCATACTCTTAATTGCAACTTAGAACCCATCTATCAACCTCTCCCCTGTCTTCTTCCCCACTATTCTCACTAGCCTCTGGTATCTACCATTCTACTCTCAACTTAGCTCTGAGATCAACTTTTTTAGATTCCACATATGAGTGGGACCACGCAGTACTTGTTTTTCTGTGCATGACTTATTTCACTTAACATAATGACTCCTTATTTGTTAAACAAGAAAATGGTACTGATCCACCATGTATAGTTCAGCAAATATTGGATGTTGTCATTTGTATTAATGGGTAAGTGTGAATTTTTCTACAATCTTAAATAACCGTGTTTTTTAAACTATGTTTTGAAAATGTAATTCCTTGAACATTTTCTCTCTGATTTAGTAGCTGTGACCTGTGGAGCTGTAAAAACAAATGTGCTTGGTAGCACAACTTTTACCATGGCGTCTTCTAGGAGCAGGCATCTGTATTTGTTAAGCATAGCTTGGGTCCTCTTTAGGAGCTGAGTGGCAACTGTTTCAAATTCATTGTCCACTTTAAAAAGAGAGAAAAAGAGAGAGAGAGAGGAAATGAGAGAGAGAGAGAGAGAGAGAGAGAGAGAAAGGAAATAGTAAGAGAGTGTAATTCAACCACTAGGTCTTTTTTTTTTTTTTAATGGTACTGGGGATTGAATTCAGGGGCACTCTACCACTGAGCTGTACACCCAGAACGTTTTATTTATTTTTAATTTTTTGTTTTATTTTTAAATTTTGAGACAGGGTCTTGCAAGTTACCCCAGCTGGCCTTAAACTTGTGATCCTCCTGCCTCAGCCACCAAGTGGAATTATAGGCATGTACCACTGCACCTGCCACCACTCAGTCTTTATTTCACTTATTTTTGGGGCAGTGCTGAAGATAGAACCTAGGGCCTCACACATACTAGGCAAATGCTCTACCACTGAACTACATCCCAGGCCCTAAGACTTTTATTTCTAAGACCGAAATACACTGCTCTTCCATTATTCAAACAGTGCATGTCTGTGGCAGTCTTTCCTTAGATTAACTTTTCCTTGATAAGCATCATGCTTCTGTACTGTTTTCCCTCACTGTCCATGTGGTCATGGAAACTCATGTTAATATAGCTTATTTCAACTTTAATTAGGAAACCAAAACAAAATACCTTTAAATATCACCTACAAATAAAACCACATAAGAGACCAGGAACAAATAGCATAGAACAGACAATGATCTGCTAGTTTAGATGACCTAAACCTGCACTCCTTTCCAACAGTGGGTAAAACTAAAACAGTAGGGATGATGAAATCCAGCTGTCTGTGCTGGGCAGACCAGGTTAATAAAAAGATACAATGTAGTCCATGACACCTTGCAGGTATGGTCTCTGTAGGTCTGTTCTTTTATCTTTCAGTCTCCAAAGGCTTTACATTTCCTAATTTACCCTTCTTCTCAGAGTCATCTCTGTTTAATGCTGGATCTTCATCCTATTCCCTAGATCTCCCAGGGAAGCACTCAGTGGACTGACAGAGGTCACTGTACTCTGCTATCAGAGATCCCACCAGGAAGAGCAAAACTTGTGGCAGTTGAGGAAGGAACTAGAGTGGTAGAGGACAAGTCAGGGCTTGGCAGTGGGGGTGGGAAGGAGGGACAGAACTAAGTCACAACTGGGAGAGGCAGTAGGGCCAGGCAACAAAATGGGCTGAGTTCTAGGGTGGGAGAATGGGCCCTGATCCTTAACATTTTTGTCAAGTTTCCTGAAGTTTGGCCAATGCTCTAGAGTCACTGTGGGATCTTAGGGAATGCTTCAGGTAGGGGTTAAAGTTGCTATCTAGTTAATAGAACTGGTGACACAACTAAGGGCAAGGACTAAGCTCAAGTGAGATTTAGTCCAAGGCCATCCCATGTGCAGTCAGCAGCCTAAACAATGCTTTCAATTCACTGCTCCCCAGTGTGTCAATAAAATACCATGGTATTTTGGGATCCCCTTCATAGATTATTGGGAAGAATAAGTCACAGCCCTATACATGGCCTGAGAAATTGAGTACAAAGGGAACAGGTAGGCCTGTGATGAAAAATAACAACTTATCTATCAGCTGGGGGTGATGTAGCTCTTGCTCTTCTGTGGGTAGCATGGGAGGGCACCTGGTGTCAGGGTGGCCCTCTAAGGGCTGCAGCCTGTTTACCTTTCCTCAGGTCTTCCTCGGTGGGCATGGAGCCCTGGCACACATGGTAGGAGAGCAGTCTCTGCACCGCATCACTCAGTGATCGGAATTGGCTTTTGTCAGGTGTCACAGCATGGGCTTGGTCCCTCTGTAACTGCTGGAGAATGCTTTAAGAGAGAAATGCCAGTGTTGATATCATGTCAGACATGTCTGAATATCAAATCTAATCATGGTGCTTATTTGCATGCAAAGAAAATAAGATACACAGGAATACTATTTTCATAGCTCAGCAGGTTTTTTCTTCAGTTTTATACTTTGTGTATCACTGCTATGACCCTGACCTCAGAAGCAGTGTCTCCACCATCCATTTGCATGTGGGCACTCACAGAGATTTTGGCCACATTGACTACTGACCAAATAAACTCATGCTTTTAAATGCAGAAAAGAGACTTCCTATCTCTAAAGAGACAAAGTACTTTTCTCCTTAAGAACAGAGAGCAAACAGTAAGTATGCTCAAGCTACAAATCAAAGTGCAGAAAAAGATTTTCAAAGTACTTTTTCAAAAGGCTAAGAAACTAATCATAATAACCTGACTTCTGTGGTATATATATTGAAGGTTAGGAACCTGGAGAAATGTTAAAATTTAATTTGTCATTTCCAAAGGTGACTCACAAAGCTCCTTTAGTTAGCTGTTTTGCAGCAGGCCTTTTTTGTCCTCCTGAATGACCGTCCACCTAGAGATAAAAAACACCTCTTATTATTCCCTTTTGTTGAAAAAAAGAAGCAGAATACAGATACACATAAAGTTCACTGCTTCAAATATTTTTCTTTTCTTTCCTTTTCATATGGAACACTTCAAGAATTTGCATGTCATCCTTGCACAGGGGCCATGCTAATCTTCTCTGGATCGTTCCAATTTTAGTATATGTGCTGCCGAAGCGAGCACTCAAATATTTTTCAATTACCTATTAAGAGCATGTTGTAGTAGTATGGCCCATGATGACCACTTTTTTTCTGTGTACAGCATCATATAGGCTTTGCCTTTAATGATCTCTTACAGTTATAAAACATAATAAAAACAAACTGCTCGGCTACTGGACAAATTGCACATACCAGATTACCAGATCATCACTAGCAGATGTCAGTTGCATATTCAGTCCTTTATGAAATTCATAAACAAAGAGTTGTTTTTCCTTTGTGGTTTTAATAAGAGTTTAAGAATTGTTACGAGTCTTATAAATGTTATTTTAACAATCCTTTTAAATTTTATCTGTTGCTGTTGCCTCTGGAAACATGATTTGTTTAGAGTGCTAATCCCACGCATTCAGGAAGTGCCAAGAGGTGTTCTGTAGGAAGTGGTGCCTCTTAGTGTAAATTTCCCTCTACCT
Source organism: Spermophilus citellus (assembly GCF_964194105.1). Classification (NCBI taxonomy): domain Eukaryota; kingdom Metazoa; phylum Chordata; class Mammalia; order Rodentia; family Sciuridae; genus Spermophilus; species Spermophilus citellus. Next base: position 58,783,480 of record NC_138186.1, on the reverse strand, counting down.
TTGCTAATATCATGGCAGAACTTTTCTTATCCCAAGGCAGTTGTTGACTGAATTTTTCATCCTTAAAATCCTGGTATTTAACATTAAAAAAAAAAAAAAAAGAAGAAGAAGAAGAGCATATTGTAAGGCTCCAGAATGTGCCCTGCTACAATACAAAATAAACAAGTCCACAAACTCCATGTAGCAAGGCTGTACTCTGTTAGGAGTATAGAAAGAAAGCTGTACTGTCAGTTCCTTAGAAAGAACTCAGTTTGTACTTTTTTTTTTTTTTTTTTAAAGAAATGAGGTCTTGCTTTGTTGCCTAGTCAGACCTTGAACTTCTGGGTTCAAGTGATCCTCCTCCTCAGCCTTCCAAGTAGAGCTGGGACTACAGACACCTGCCATCCTGCTTGGCTCGGTATGTACTTTAAAGCCTAAACACTCAAACTTCTTCTACAAAAAGCATCTTTATATTTTGGAAGAAATGTGTTTGGGTGCCAATATCATGAACACCTGAAAACTCAGTAGATACTACTTAATCCATTTTCTCAGTGGTAAACGAGGGAGCAAACACTTTGAAGCTCCTGTTACAAGAAGCTGAGGTATAATAGACATTTCTTACATCATTAAGGAAACAAAGACACCTTATGTGAGAACCTGAGAAATGAACAGATCCTTTACTGGGTATTCCAGGGCAGACCTAGACTGCAGCAAGTTTTATCAAACTATTAATTGGTAAACTTCATGAAGATGGAATGAAGGCCATAGTAAAGCTGAAGACAAAAAACATTTTTTTTCCTTCTTTGGTTTGAAATGTTTTAGATTTAAAAGACTAAAGGGACTGCCTACTTCATACATGTCTGTTTATTACTACAAAAAAAAAAACAATCTCTCAGCAGGGCGCAGTGGTGCATACCTATAATTCCAGTGATTTAGGAGGCTGAGGCAGGAGGATTGTAAATTTGAGGCCAGGAAGAGTAACTCACTGAGACTCTGTCTCAAAATAAAAAATAAAAAGGGATGGAGAAAGAGCTTACATCCTTAATACTGCAAAAAAGAAAAAATAACCAACCAACCAAACAAAAAAAACCCTCTCAGTACACTAAAAACAGATCTGCTTTGATTTGATGATGGGTATATGTGTGTTTTCTTTTCTTTTTGTGCTACTAGGGATTAACACACATTTGCACACATTTGGCATGTGCTCTACCCCTGAGCTACACCAAAGTCCCCGCTGGTATTAATTGATGAGGAAATGATGGATTCATGAAGCATTGTGAACATGTCAGAAATACACTAGACATATTAATGTTAGAAACATAAATGTAACCAAGCATGGCCCACCAGGAAGGTCTTCAGTGACCACACTGTGTGACATATAGGGGCAGGCTGGCTGTGCACACAATGCAGGATAGTAACCACAAACCAGATGACACAACCATACTAATGTTCAGTTATGCAAATTATGAAGAAGGAGCTATGCAAATAGTTTTCTACCTGCACAGCTGGCTGGCCAGGAGATGATCCAACTGCTTTTTCCTGTTGTGGCTGTGCAGTTCCTAAAGATGCCGGCATAACTTTGTTTCCAGAATCCTGTCCTATTGGAATTAATACAGAAGATAATGTTCAACAGAAATGTTAAGTCAGGTCCTCTGTATAGTCCTACAGTCCAGCATATGCAGGTGATCACACATTCTGAAAGGGAGTCCTGTTTGTGTGTGTGTGTGTATGTGTGTGTGTGTGTGTGTTATACTGGGGATTGAACTCAGAGGTGCTCTACCACTGAGCTATACCCCCAGCCCTTTTTATTTTTCAAATTTTGACACAGGGTCATGCTAAATTGCTGAGGCTGGCTCTGGACGTGAGCTCCCCTTGCCTCAGCCTCCTGAGTCACTGGGATTATAGGTGTGCACCACCACACTTGGCTGAAAGGAATTTCTTTATTGTGGATTCATGAAGGGAGTAGGGTGGTATATTTATTCACAAAATTTAGAGGCAGAGATTAGGGTTGGTAAAGACTATTTAAGTAATAAATCTAACTAATTAAACTAACGGTAATAAACAGGAGCTATAAACACTATAACTTCACATTATCTATGATCTGAGAAATAGGCCTTAAGTACTTCAGAACCCCAAAATAAAACTTAAGGAAAGGAGTCCCAAAGAAGGAACTGACTAGGAATGCTCAAACTTTCATTCCCTTTTTAGTATTAATTGAGTAGTTACAGGTGTTCAAAGCCTTAGAAAAAATGGCAGATATAACCCACAGTATTTTTACTTTGGGGAAGGGGGAGGATTCTAAATGTATATAAGCAACATGAGTATAATCACAAAGTCACATGTGCCAAATAATACCAGATCTCGTTGTGGAATGGATATAGAAAAAAAGGAATAATCAGAGTGGAGGTGAGATTCAGTCAAAGATTTCATGCAGAACGAAGCAGGGGAGAGTGTCCCCTGGAGTTGGGAGGACAGGGACGGCCTGCAGAGAGCTTAAAAAGGCTCCTGACCTGGCAGTGCTGTGCTCAAGAGCCCAGGGATCTGTGTTTGTCTCAGGCCGTCTGCAGTCTTGGAAGTGGACATGGGGGAGGTCTGATTCAAACATTTTTTCTGAGCCTGTGAAACATATAACCAAGATAGAAAAATTAATTTCATTATTAAAAGTTTTAATAGATTACTTAAGATGCCAAACAAGTCTCTTAATGCCTACCTGCCACCACTTTAAGATTATATAACAAAACATAACTAAAAACATTATTCTCTTATCACATTGGGAGAAGTTTGCAAAGTGCATCCTCTAAAATCTATAGGCACACTGAATTTTCTCAACACCATTCAGAGAGAATGCTGAGTTGACACCAGACTATCTTTTACACCTGGGACTATTGTTTGTTGTGTTTGGAGGCAACAAGTTCATGGAAGATGAACTAGATGATATAAATAAAAATTTTTTTTTTCCTGTACTGAGGATCAAACCCAGGGCCTTATCCATGCTAGGTAAGTGCTGTACCACTGAGCTGGATGGTATTTAAAAACTAATAAGTTCCTTTTAGTTCTTTAAAAAAAAAAAAAGTATGTTTCTTTACAATGCATTTTTTTGAGGGTACTTGGGATTGGACATAGGGGACGCTTCCCCAGATCTTTTTATTTTTTTAATTTTTTTTTTTAGTTGTAGATGGGCACAATACTTTTATTATTTATTTATTTTTATGTGGTGTTGAACCCAGTGCTTCACACATGTGAGGCAAGCACTCTGCCACTGAGACACAATCCCAGCCCTCTCCCAGATCTTTTTACTTTTTGAAAAAGGGTCTTACTAAGGGGCCAAGGCTGGTCTCTAACTTTTAATCCTCCTGTCTCAACTGGGATTACAGGAATGTGCTACCAAGCTCGGTTTATAATGCATTCTTAAATAAGAAGACAAAAGATTATAAAAGTACCATCAAACTTCACTTAGCTGTGACACTACTACTTCATAGGACAGTTGGTTTTTCAGAGCTTTTCTTTGGTTTCATATTATAAATTCTATAAATTCTATCAGTGGATCTAGAGTTTAGTCTGACCATCCCCACAGGGGGCTTAAACTAATGATCTTGGCTCAAGCAAAATGTTTTCACTCTCCATTCACATATGGGCGCTCACACAGAGCCACCCTGGCTGTGGTCTACTTGTGTTATCATTTCTGTTCAAACAATTAATTATTCATTTGGTTTTATTTTCTAATATAAAAATGGGAAAGATTCTGACATTACCCAAGCAAGACTAGAGGAGATCATTAATGAGTCACAAATAATCACTTTTTTCATTCTTCCATTGACAAGGAAGGACAAATCTATACTACCCTAAGCAGATAATCAACAAATTCTTGGGAAGAAAACCACAAATGGAAAGGTCAATGTCAAAACCTTCCAGTTTCCACTGTATTTCCCCTAGAAGATCCCTCACCTTTTGCTACAGGGAATCTCTCCATCTGGAGGACACCCCTATTATAGAGGCCTGGGGCAATCAGTAACCATATGCCCTTCCCACAAATATGTCCAGGTCACGAACACTGAGGGTCACCTTGAAGAAACACCTAACCAGGTAAAAGGTAGAAAAATAAAGTTTACCAGGGCAAGGCTGGTGGGATTCTGAAAAAAAAAATGAGATCAAAAGACAAATAAATGAACCAGAATTAATATGCTCAAATGACCAAAAGTCCTTACAGTGTGTTGCCATTGCACAAAGATTAGGAATTTCTTTCAACAGCTGGTTCATATTGAATAGAAGAAAGTCATCCTCATGACTTTAGAGCAAAGACCTCCTCCCTTCTTTTGTAATGGACATTAAGCCAAGGGGTATTGTACCACTGAGCTACACCCTTAGTGGGTTTTTTTTTTTTTTTTTGAGAGAGGGTCTTATTAAGTTGCTAAGGCTGGCCTTGAACTTGCAATCCTCCTGCCTCCTAGTTGCTGAAATTATAGGTGTGCACCACACCATGCCTAGCTTACATTATTACATTATTTTTTGATAAAAATGGTATTAGGCAGCTTCATCTCTCACCTAATTTATCAGATACGACCTGGAATGACTCCTGATTATCAAAACCAAATGAAACAAAACCCCTGCATGAACATATAGTACAACTGCAAGAAAAGCAAACACAAGATCTCCACAAAAGCCAGGAGGACTGAGGCTGGAAAGAAAAAAATCCTTCCTTCCCCTTTCTTTTTCTTTCTTTTGTACTGGGATTAAACTCAGGGACGCTTTACCACTAAACTATATTCCCAGCCCTTTTTATTTTTTATTTTGAGACAGGGTCTCACTAAATTGCTGAGGCTGCCCAGGAGCTTGCTATCCTTTTTTCTCAAACTCTTGAGTTCCTAGAATTCTAGGTGTGTACCACTGCGCCTGGCTGTATCCACTTTCTTGAGCTGAATGGTGCTTTCCAGGGGTATTTGCTCTATAATTATTTAACTATCTTTTATGCTTTTTTGTTTGGTTGTTTTTGTGGTGCTGGGGATCAAACCCAAGGTCAGGCTGTGGGCAAGGCAAGCATTCTACCACTGTGCCACAGCCACATCCCCAACATAATGCCTTTATGTTTTATGCATTTTTCTAAGTGTTTCCTATTTCAGAATACAAAAGATTACAAGAAAACAAAAGAATAATCTAGCATCAAAGCCTAAGAATTTTCTATCATTTGAGGATATTTTTATACAGTAGTGTACAGCCTATTAAAATAGGATGAGTCTGGCGAGGTGGCACACGCCTATAATCCCAGCGGCTCAGGAGGCTAAAGGATTGCAAGGTCAAAGCCAGCTGTAGCAGTGGCAAGACTCTAGTCAACTCAGTGAGACCCTGTCTCTAAATAAAATACAAAATAGGGCTGGGGATGTGACTCAGTAGTTGAGTGCCCAAGTTCAATCCCCAGTACAAAAAACAAAACAAAACAACAACAACAAAAAAAGATGAGGGGCTGGGGTTGTGGCTCAGTGGAAGAGCACCCTCCTAGCATGTGTGAGGCCCTGGGTTCAATCCTCAGCACCATAAATAAATAAATAAAATAAGTTATTGTGTCCAACTACAACTAAAAAATAAATATTAACAACAACAACAAAAAAACCAGGATGATTCCTCTGGGAGTATGTTTCAGGATAAGTGTTTTTAAAATCTCCTTGTCTGCTTGTGTGAGTATTGAACACCGATACTGGTGCATTTTCATCTTCTAACTACTGCCATGGCTGGACTATACCCCTTTCCTTAGGACTAGAATACTCATTCCAATTGTTACACTGTGAGGCAGAGGCTGCGGGTGGCACCGGTAGGGCTATGGTGGCAGTAATCATCATCTACTTGGGATCTTGGTCTGTCTCCTACATTGGAATCTCCTTGATGGACCAGGACAGTATGTTTAGAAAGCTCTGCTGTCAGGTCTATACTGCCTATAGAATTTCACTGGTGAACTGTTCACTCCCAGTCCTCTCATGAAGGCAGGACTTGGGTCTGTCTTGTTCACTGCCATATCCCAGAGCAGGCCCTGGCACCATGGTAGGCACCTAGTAAAGGGCTGTTAAATAGAAATAAATGAATATCACTGAGGCATAAGTCACAGGGATCTGTGCCTCCTCCCAGCCCCAACCTCCCCAGAAGCCATCAATTTCTTCCCATTTCCCCAAATTTTAAGTTGCCCCAGTGAACTATCTTTTCCAGAAATAAAATTTGTCATCATCTTGATTTCATGAACTTTTAGAGAAAACTTGCTCTTGAAATACATTTCTTCCCCAGGGATGGTAGCACATGCCTGTAATCACAACTACTTGGGAGGCTGAGGCTACTGGCAAGTTTGAGGCCAGCCTCAGTAACTTAATGAGACTCTCTCAAAATAAAAAGTAAAAAGGGGATGTAACTCAGTGGGAATTGATCTGGTTTATTCAATCCCTAGTACTTCAAAAAGAAAAAAGAATTTTTTCCCCTTCACAAATATAAAAACTACTTAAGTATATATATATATATATATTCCTCATTTTAGGATAATAAAGACATTTCTTTTTTTAATGTTTATTTTTTAGTTGTAATTGGACACAATACCTTTATTTATTTTATTTATTTTTATGTGGTACTGAGAATCGAACCTAGGGTCTTGTACATGCTAGGTGAATGCTCTACCTCTGAGCCACAACCCCAGCCCGATAAACCCTTTCTAAAGTAAAAAAAAAAAAAATCATTCAGCTGAACCACTTTAAGTGGTGACCATCTGCATTTTGTTGAGGATGTAGCTCCAAGAGTTCTACTAATATAAATGGACAATTTTAACTCTGTAGACCCATGATTTTGGCAACATGTGGATCTACAGAAATATCCCAATGTACTCAAATTATCAATTCTCTCCCTCCATCCTATACTTTAAAAAAAGCCAATTATATGCTAGCAAGATGATATTCATCAGACAATAAGCATTTCATTAATGAAGCAGACCATCTAGAATTTTTTTTTTTTTAAAGAGAGAGTGAGAGAGGAGAGAGAGAGAGAGAGAATTTTTAATATTTATTTTTAGTTCTCGGTGGACACAACATCTTTGTTGGTATGTGGTGCTGAGGATCGAACCCGGGCCGCACGCATGCCAGGCAAGCACGCTACCGCTTGAGCCACATCCCCAGCTGACCATCTAGAATTTACCTAGCAAATCTCTGGTACCTGCCCACTGCCATAAGAATTGGTTGGGGCCAGCAAGATTGGAAAATACCCAAGGACTTCAGGTTTCTGGTCTGACATTTAAGGAAGTTTCACAGGTCTTTATTCTAACAGCTAAAGGCTAAACAAACTGAAAAGTCAAGGATTCTCCCCAGAGGGCTGGGGATATAGCTCAGTTGGTAGAGTGCTTGCTTTGCATGTATAAGGATCTGGGTTCAATCCCCAGCACCAAAAAAAAAAAAAAAAAAAAAAAAGAAAGAAAAAAAGAATTCTAGATCTGTCAAAGGAGTGAGGCCATAGGGCAAACCACTGCCATGTACAACAGGGCAACAGACAGGCGGACAGAGACGGAGAGTCACGATCTACCAGGTCAGAAACCAGGGAAAGGGCTGTAACTAACGAACTGCTGGAGGCTCAGCGTGGCCTGTCTGAGAGATACAAACTCCAGGGGGACCTAGTCAGAGGGGACCCTCACACTTTTGTGAGTTTTACCTCCAGGAGTTCTACCAGGTCCTCATAGTGAATATCTGAGAAAAATCTCCTCGTGCTTCCTGCAGGGGGAGGGAAAAGGAAGCATTTTGAAATATGCCAGAGCATTCTGTTCTTAACAAGGCCTGCCCTAGGAGACACTATTTTTAAAAAGCCTAATCTGATGGGGTTAATTCAGAGGAAGAGAAATAACCAACTTCTAGCTTTTTATGCAGAACAAGAAGAAATATCCAATTCTAGCCCCCAATATTCATGTACTGGAATCTTAATCTGTAATATAACAATATTGACAGTTGGGACCTTTAAGAGGTGATTAGGTCATGAGGGCTTTGCCCTCAAGAATGCCATTATCTGGGCATGGGAGTGCACACCTGTACTCCCACCTAGTAGGGAAACTGAGGTGGGAGGATTGCTTGAGCCAAGTGAGATTGAGACCAGCCTTGGCAACACAACAAGATATGAGCTCAGAAAACATTCTGCAGGAGTATGGTTCTTTACAAAAGAATGTCAGTCCCCTTCCTGAAATTGTGCATTCAATCTCTTGCCCTCCCACCCATTTGCTATAGAATGATGTAATAAGAACGTCTTCACCAGAAGCTGGCCTTGACCTTGGACTTTTTAGTCTTGAAAACTGAGAGGAAATAAATTTCTATTCTTTATAAATTACCCACTCTTGGTATTTTATTACAGTGGCCCAAAATGGACTAAGACACACAATTGACCCAGAGAAGTGGGGTACTACTGTGAAAAGTGCCTGAAAATGTCAAAGTGGCTTTAGAATTGAGTAATGGGACAGAAGCTGAAGATTTTGGAGGAGCAAACTAGAAAAAGAAACCTCTATTGCCATAATGGGAATGTTAAGGGCAATTTTGCTGAGAGATAGGAAAAAGGGCCCTTCTAGGAAATTCTGAATCTTCTTAGAGATTATGTAAGTGGTCAGGACCATAATGCTGGTAGAAACAAGGACAACAAGGGCAAGTCTCATGAGATCTTGGACAAAAATGAGAAACCAGGTACTGGAAACTAGAATAAAGGTCATGGTTGTTATAAAGTAGCAAAAGAACTTGTCTGATTGTGTCCATGCCTGAAGACTTTAGAGAAGGCAGAGTTTAAGAGCAATGACCTAGGATATTTGGAGGAAGACATTTCTAAGCAAAATATTAAAGAATCTATGTTGCTTCTTTTAATTGTGCATAGCAAAAATGAAAGAAAGAAAGAAATAAAAGATTAAATTAATAATTAAAAGGGAAGCATGATGTAAAAATTTGGAAAATGTTCAGCCTGGCCTTGTAAAGAAAAAAAAATTGTTCTGCAAGGGTACCAGGCCAGTCATTGAATCAATAGAGGATGAACTTGAAGGAATTTCAGAGACCTTTTTGTTCTTGGTGGTGGTGCTGGGGATGGAACCCAGGGCTCCTGCATGCTAAGCATTCTGTCACTGAGCTGCACACCCTACTTCCTCATTTCAGACATCTCTGAGGCTACCCTCCCTATTACAGACCCAGAGCTCTAGGAGGGTAGTGACTTGGTGGTGGTGGGAGAGTAGTGGAATGCTCTCAAAGGCTTGCTGCCCAAGGCTACCTTGGGACTTTGTTCCTGCCTTCCAGTGCAGTACTTTTCTGTTGTCCTAGCAACGGCTCAATCAGGAAGGATATATCTCATGTAGCCACTCTAGAAGGCACAAGTGGTGAGCTTTGGTGGTGTCTATGTGGTGCTAATTCCGGCACCCAGAGTATACAGACTGTGGGTCCAAGCCAGCCTCCACCTAGATTTCAAAGGATGTACTGGATAGCCTGGAAGCCCCAGCTGAAACCTCCCTCCAAGATTCCAGAACTATAAAGCTACCGGCTGGGAGAGTTGAAGACAAGAGGCTCCAACCCTTGAGAGCTGCTTCATGGGCTGAGCCTTGTAAAGTTATAGGTGGGGCTGCCCAAGCCTTAGATGACCCAACTTCTACTCAAGGGTGACAGGAAGAAGCATACAAAGTGATTAAGACTCTTGCAGCTTTAAGGTTTAATGTCGTCCTTGTTGGGTTCTGGACTTACTTGGAACCAGTCACCCTTTTCCCTTTTCTATTTCTCTTTTGGCATGGGAATATCTATTCTATGTCCGTTGTACCACTGTATTTTGGAAGCATATTACTTGTTTAATTTTACAGACTCACAGCTGGAAAGGAATCTGCCTCAGGATGAATCATGCCTTTAGTGTCAGGCATATCTGACTCAGGTAAGGTTCTGCATTTTTCACTTTTAAGTTGGTGCTGGAGTGAGTGAGTTAAAAGAGTTTTTGGGCTGTTTGGGATGGAATGAATGTGAGAAGGACATAAATTCTGGGGGCCATGGGGTGGGATTCTTTGGTTTGAATGTCAAAGTTCCCATTCAAAGGGCAATGAAGTCATGAGGGCTTTGTCTTCATGAATGGATTAATGCCACTATTGAGAGAGTGAGTTTTTCACAAAAGGATGACTTTGGCCTCCTTCCATTTCTCATGAGTATTTTCTTGTCCTTCCTCAATTTCTCAAAAGAAATTTTAAAATATTTTTAAGTATTGGAAATGAAAATACAATTTGACAAATTTTGGGGGTGAAGCTGGATGCAGTGGCAGGCACATGCCTGTAATCCCAATTATCTGAGAGGCTGAGACAGGAAGAATGTGAAGTTCGAGGCCAGCCTCCACAACATGGTAAGACCCCTATCATACAAACAAACAAATTGGTAGAATGCAGCAAATGCAATGCTTAGATGGAAAGCTATAGCATTTAATGTATATATTAGAAAAGACAATCTAAAATCAGTCACCTTAAGAAACTATAAAAAGAAGAAAAAAAATCCAAAGAAAGTAGCAGAAAAGAAATAATAAAAATTATAGCAAAAATCAATGAAACTGAAGAAAGGAAACTGACACTGAAAAATCAATGAAATTAAAAGCTGATTCTTTGAAAAGGTCAATAAAATTGGCCTCTAGCCAAGCTAAGAAAAAAGACAGAAGACACAAATTAATCACATTAGAAATGAAAGAGGGGACATCACCTCATATTCCACGGATATTAAAATAATAATAGGATGGGGTGTATAGCTTAGTGGTAGAGTGCTTGACTAACATCTGTGAGGCCCTGGGTTCAATCCCCAGCACCACAAAAAGGAAAAAAAAATGAATTCATGAATCTGATAACTAAGATGAAATTGACTAATTCCTTGAAAGATATAATCTGCCAAAACTCACATAAGAAATAAGATAATTTTAACAGGCTTATATGCATTAAATAAATTTAATCAAAATTAGCCTCCAAAACAGAAAGCACCATGCTCAAAGGGGTTCATAGGTAAATTCTACCAAATATTTAAGGAAGAAATCTAATTCTCTATAATCTCTTCCAGAAACAAAGGGAAAACTTCATAACTTATTTTATGAGGTCAGCATTACCCTAATACCAAAACCAGAAAAAGATTTTATAAAAATACAGACCAGTATTTCTCTTAAATATAGATGCAAAGATCCTCAACAAAATGTTAGCAAATAAAATTTAGTATCATATAAAAAAGAATGACATATCACAACCAACTGGAACTTATGCAAGACATGCAAAGTTGGCTTATTTAAGAATCAATTTAATGGCTAAGCACAGTGGTGCAGGCCTGTAATCCTAGCTACATGGGAGCCTGAGATAGGAGGATAGCAAGTTTAAGGTCAGTCTTAGCAACCTGGTGAAAAAATAAAAAGGAGCTGTGGGGGGGGGGGTAAAACACTCCTGAGTTCAACCTCCAGTACAAACAAAAAGGGACTCAATTAATATAAACTATCATATAAACAGGCTAAAGAAGCTGGGTATGGTGGTGCACACCCTGGATCCCAATGGCTTTAGAGACTGAGGCAGGAGGATTGCAAGTTCAAAACTAGCCTCAGCAACTTAGTGAGGCCCTAAGCAACTTAGCAAGACCCTGTGTCAAAATACAGAATATAAAAAAAGGGCTGGGGATGTAGCTCAGTAGTAAAGTGTCCCTGGGCTTAATCTCTGGTACCAAAAATAAGTAGAAAGGAAGGAAGAAACAAAGGAAGGAAGGAAGGAAGGAAGGAAGGAAGGAAGGAAGGAAGGAAGGAAGGAGACGGGCTGGGGATGTGGTTCAGTGGTAGAGCACTTTCCTGGCAAGGGTAAGACCCTGGGCTTGGTCTGTGGTATCACAAAAAAAAAAAAGTATGTATTACAATAGGCTAACAAAGAAAAATCACAAGGTCGTATCAACAGATGCAGAAAAAGTATTTGACAAAATACAACACTCATTCATGAAAACAAAAACAACAAATGTTAGCAAACTAAGGATAGATGGGAACTCTTCCAACTTGATACAAATATCTACAATAAAAGTTACAGTTAACCTACTTCTTATTATTTTTAGGTGCTTGGGACTGAACCCAGGGCCTTGTACATGCAAGGCAAGTGCTTTACCACTGAGCTACACCCACAGCCCATCAGGACTTACTTGTTTGTTTTTTGAGATGGCTCTTGATGTGTTGCCCAGGCTGGCCTTGATCTCCTGGGCTCAAGTGATCCTCCTGCCTAAGCATCCAGAGAAGCTGGGACTACAGGCACGTCCCACCATGCCCAGCTAACATATTTAATGGTGAGAAACTTGAAGCTTTCCTGCTAAGATCAAGAACAAAGCAAGAATGTCCCCTCTTACCACTGCTTTCAACATCAACCAGGAAGTTCTAGCTAATGCAATATAAGAAAACAAAACCCACCCGGTTGATTACCTCCAGAGGGTAGTTAAGAGTTAAAATCTATGGAAGGGATACTTTGTCCCCATCTAAAATTGTCAAGCATGCCAATAGAGCAGTTTATTACCCAGAGGGGTATCTTTTTTGTATTTTGATTCAAAAGGGCACTTTCCCCTAACTTATATAAAGGCCTTTGTAAAGAGCAGCAGAGGCCCTAGGAAGCCGCTTCCTTGTGCTGCCTCTGGCCATGGCTAACTAAAGCACTAAAGGTCACATCACACTCTCTGAGAACTGGGGTGAGAGGTGGACTTAAAAGGGCAGTGGTTCTCAAATGTGAGTTACATCAAGATTACCCAAGGAGCTTCTGAAAAATGGACTTTCTGGGTTCTAACCACAAAAATTGATTCAGAAATTCAATGTTATGCTTAGGAATTTACAGTTTTTAAAAGCTCTCCAGTTGATTCTGATGCATTGTTAAGTCTTGAAAATCACTGTACTTGCCAGTGACTGTTAAATGCTTTACTTGAAATAATGTAGACAGCTTTGGGTGGTAATTGGTCTAGGAAATTGGTCAGTGAAAATAATAAAGAACAGAGAAGAGGCCATGTTATCCTAAAGGGTCCCAGAGAGCAGGAGAGTCTGGTTTCTGACCCTTATAAAGAGTTGTACTAGGGATGGAGTTGTGGCTCAGTGGTACAGTGCTTGCCTAGCATGCATGAGGCACTGGGTTTGATTCTCATCACCACATAAAAATAAATAAAGGTCCACCAACAACTAATAAATATTAAAAAAAAATTGCACTATATTTCCTGGACCTGAGCTTATTCATAGAACATATTTTCATAAACACATCAGGGTATGTTTCTGATAGCTGCAATACTTTCATAAGACATCTGACTATTTACAGTGTCCACACCATTGTGGTGACTACAGGGAAGGCAACCAAAGGGTACCAATCACAGCCCTTCCCTCTGAAAGTTTACCATCCAGAAAACACACAGGCCCTTGAAACACAACAGATCAGTAGCGTATTAAAATTATGGTATTCAGGATTAGCTGAGCCTCATGACCATCTAGGAAACTTTTCGTCCTCCTAGTCAGTTTTGCTTTGAATACTATTTCATTATCTTCAAGCCTAGGAGAAAGATGAGACTTTCTAATAACAAACTATAAACTGCATGGCCACAGTCATCTTTTCCTTCCCTCTCTTTACGATGGAAGAGGCATACTTCTCATGGTCTACAGAGAATCCTGCCAATGCTCTAGAATGAATGTTTTCCTACCCATCAGCTTTGAGGAAAACTTCAAGTGTTTCCCATTTAAATTTTTTTTTCCCTTGATCCCACACATCCTCGTAGCTACTACACCATCCGTAACCTCCATTTCTCTGAAAGGTGCCTATGCTCATTACTTGCAGTCTGGCTTCTGCGGCTACAATTCCTCGGAAATTGTCTTACCAAGGACACCAGCAGTTTTCAAGTTAGTTGTTAAATCTATTAAAAACCTCCCAGTCCTTATCTCAATGATGCTCTACTCTTCTTCCCTCCCACCTGCACTATTCTCTTTTCTCATCACCCAAGAGTCTGATCCCTACTGGCTTTACTCTTCCTCACTCTCTTTCTGTGTCCACCCCCTACATGTTAAGATGTTCTGGGGTTTCTCTCTGGTTGACTATTTTATCTATTGATAAAACTATAACTCTGGTCTACCTCATCTACTCCCACTGCCAGGATTACAATTTATATACTGATCAATCCCATTTTAGCCCATATTTATGTCCTTAAATTTTAGCATATATAGCTATTTGTCATCCAACCTGGTTGTCCTTCAGGAACCTCATACTTGACAACCACATCCCAAACCAAACTCAATAACTTGCACTGAAGTTAAAATCTCTTCCCATTTTTTTTACTTCAGTGAACCTGAGTGTGTCTGTCAGGATCCTGTGTGTCATCTTTATTATTTCCCTGTGGCCAAGCAATCACAAGTTCAGGGGTAAGGCCCTGAAGGAAAGAAAAATTGAGATAAGACGGAAAAGAACACACAGTGGATACCAGTCAGTAAAGGTTTGAACTCACAATGTGCCTGGCCTATTTAGGGGACCATGCTGAATGGAGGGCTTTGACCAGTGAAATCTGACTGCAGGTAGGAACAGGAAGCTCCCAGATGATTTGGTTCAGTCACCAAGCAAATGTTTTAGGAGACTAATGTGGTGTAAATCCATGAAAGAAGATTTATCACCTAGACAATTACTATAGTTGTCTAATTAGGGGATGGTAGGAATGTAGTGGACTGTGGAGATCATCTAGACTGCTGGTTCTCTATCCTGACTGCAACTGAGAATCACTTGGGGAGCTTTTGGAAAATGCTGAGGAAAGGCATTAACCTTTCCTCCAGGCTGTTTAAATCAGAAGTTACAGGGGTGAGGTTCCGGGATCCATATTTTTTTTAAAGCTCCCTGAGTATTCTATTGCTCAGCTAGAGTTCCTCATTTTAGAGAAGAGAAAATCAGGGCTCAGCAAGTTTAAGAGCTTAGCCCACAGAACCATTCACTGGCAGAGCAGAATCAACAACTCAGCTCTGACTACTGAGCCAACTCGCTTTTCCAATACATTTCATTCCCTCTTAAAGACTTCCTTAAATCATCCATGCTCTGAACCTCTACCTTCTCTATTATGACATGGGACTAACATTACTACTTATAGAAAGAAGAGGAAAGGTTTAGAAAGAACATGTACAGCTCTAGCACTGTCTCTGTCATTGTTAATAAAATGATTATTTTCACTATTATTGGAAAGAATGGATGTGAGATATTTTCAAAGAAGAATTTTATAAGACTTGGTAATTTATAAAGGTATAGGAGAGTCAGGTGTGGTGGTGCATACCTATAAGCCCAGAAAATTGGGAGGCTAAGGCAAGAGGATCGCAAGTTTGAGGCTAGCTTCAGCAACTTAGTGAGATCCTGTCTCAAAAAATACAAAGGACTGAAGATGTGGCTCAGTGGTTAAGTGCCCCTGGGTTCAATCCTGTCTCAAAAAATAAAAACAACTGAAGATGTGGCTCAGTGGTTAAGTGCCCCTGGGTTCAATCTCAGGCAGGCCCTGCCCCAATCTCAGGCAGTCCCTACCCCCAACCTAGCCCCCTCAAAAAAAGAAAAAAATGTAGGAGAAGAAAATAAGAATATCTAGATTTTTTTGTGTGTGTGGTGCTGGGGACTGAATTCAGGGATGCTCTACCACTGAGCTACATCCCCAGCCCTTTTTATTTTTATTTGAAACAGAGTCTTTCTAAGTCGCCAAGGCTGGTCTTGAACTTGGCAATCATTGTGCCTCAGCCTCCCAAGTACCTGGGATTACAGATGTGTGCATCACACCCAACAAGAACATTTAGATTTTGAAATATGTCTGAATATCTGAAATTCCATAGTAAGGCAGGCAGGTGGGGTTGGAGGGAGACAGGGAATTGGGGAGGCGCAGGCGGGGCTGCAGACTTGAGTAGAGAATTTAGCCTTACTCCCTCCTGCACTCCCATACCCACTGTGCTGTAGGTGCTGTAGGCAACATGGGCTCAGCTAATCTCAAAGAATTTTAAATCTATAGATCTAAAGAGTTTTGGATCTGTAATAATGGGTTTACTTTTGTTTGATAGGCTAAACTCTTGAAAGTCACGGTTTAATCATTGACTTTAAATTTTTTAAAAATTTATTTCTTTTAGTTGTACACAATACCTTTGCTTTTATTTATTTACCTTTATGTAGTACTGAGGATTAAACCCAGGGCCTCACACATGCTAGGCAAGTGCTCTACGGCTGAACCACAACCCTAGCCCACATTAAATTTTTAATCCATTTATAAGTGAGTGTAAAACCTATAAGTTACTCTCAGCATTAAGACTTAAATTCACTGGGCTCCTTGGAGAATGGGTGATTCTAGGTTCCAGGCAAGGGGATCTCAAGGTAAGCCTATAATATCTTGTGCCAAAAAGCAAGAAAGTACTCAGAGAAGGAGTCATGTACAGAGAAAAAGTACAGGAGCCAACAGGCCTCCATGATCAAATTTGGGACAATCTGAGTATCTAAAAGGAAAGCAATAGATTACAAGACATTCATATATAAAAGAACATATGAACTTTTAGAAATACACATTAAACTGTTACAGATGAACCAGTATGTCAGGATTAGCTTCAAAATAGCACTGCACAAGGGGACAATGGGTAGAGTAGGGGTGAGACAAGAGCAGCCATGGGCTAGTAAGTGCTGTAGTTGATTAAGTGTGGGGCTCATTACACTGTTTTAACTACTCTGTTCATGTTAGAATTTTTCATAATAAAAAAAATTAAAATGAATGCAAAATTCCTAAAAGCAAATGTGTGAGTTCATAATGTTACTTAAAAAAAAAAAAAAAAGAAAGAAAGGAGAAGAAGAAAAAGCTTTTTTTGTACAAGGGATTGAATTCAGGGGCACTTGACACTGAGCCACATCCCCAGCCCTATTTTGTATTTTATTTAGAGACAGGATTTCACTGAGTTGCTTAGTGCCTTGCTTTTGCTGAGGCTGGCTTTGAACTCGCAATCTCCTGCCTCATTCTCCCAAGCCGCTGGGTGTGGAGAGCCATTCTGACACGTGATTGGGTGACTCCCGTTAAGGGCCTGAGGCGCTCTGGCTGTGTCGGAGCTTTCCCGACCCTTTCCTGATGAGAGAGCCCATCCATGTGGGGGTGTGCGTGACCACTGACCACGGAGACCCAATCACTGACCCTGACCTTGGAGTGCAGCCCCCCCTCAACCTTCATTGGATGGAATTCTCCCCTGAATCTCTTGTTCCCCAAATAAAAGGCTACTTCCAGGCGTGTTCGCGCTCTCTCTCTCTCTCCTGCTAGCCCAGAGTAATCCTCGCTGCCCTGCTGGGCGGCTAGAGGCGGGAACCAGGGAGGCGAGCCCTCTCGGACCTAGCAATATAAATAAGGTAACTGGTTTGTGTGTTTTATTTCGATCTCTTCTAACTAACTTAATGCCTAGAACCTCATTAATGAAACCACTGCGCAGGCCGCATGGTAGAGCTGGGATTCTAAGCCGCTGGTATGTACCACCACACCTGGTAAAAAAAGATTCTCTTTATGGTAAAATCTCAGTCAATAAATGTAAATAGGGTAGTACAATTTAAAAAATCACCATTTTTGAAACCATCAATTATAATATTTATTGAAGGCCATCAAAGTTGACATAAGGAGGGCATGGTGGCACTGCTTAGCTGCTTGGGAGGCTGGGGCAGGAGAAGAGCAAATTCAGTGCCAGACTAATCAATTTAGTGAGATCTTGTCTTAAAATAAAAAATCAAAAGGGCTAGGGCACCCTTGAGTTCAATCCCCAGTACCAGGAAAAAAAGGATGTCTCAGATCCCTGGGACATAAGACACATGATAGTCACTTGGTCTCAAAGCACAATCCTAGAGATCATTTCTTCACAAAAGGAGCAAGTACCTAGAGGATAAACTGGGCAAGGCATCACCAATATTCAGCATCACCAATAATGGGACAAACTGACATTATGTGTCTTGCCCAAGCTGTTATGCCAGAGGGGCTTTAATGAGGAGGAAACAATTAGAAAACTCCCTATTGAGGGCTACTCTACACTATTGATGGGGCTGTTATACACTAAAGAGAGGTGACAACTAAATGAAACCAGTGCTCTCTGATTGGATTCTATAGTGCAAAACTGGCATATACAACATTACTGGCTCAAATCAAAGAAATCTAATATAAACCACTAATGACTCTAGGTAAGTGGGCTCACTATATTGTTCCAAATTCCCAAGTGTTTGAAAGTTTTCCCATTACAAAGATAGGGAGGAGACTTAGGTTCACACCCCAAGAAACTGGTTACACTGGTTGTCTGCAAGTAACTGGGTGGCTGGGTAGGCACTTTTCTGTACCATGCAATTTTTAGAATCAAATTAATATATATTAATATTGAAAACAAATAATAATTACATGTAAAAACTTGGCCCTAATATTAGCCCTTTATAGTATTAAAACTTGCTGAATTCAATTTCCTCAAAGAGATAAACACCAAAGGTCTCTGATAATGGTACTTTAGTTCATTATAATTCATACAAAAATTTACACACAAATTATAAAGTAAGAGTCCCTATTGGTGTTTCAGATGCTGTGGGGGTTGTGATCTACATACTACTCTTCCAATTCATGCCACCTCCAAGGCTATCATCCCTTTCATCAATACACCTGTTCCCCAAAAGTGACAGGAGGAGCACACTTGAATTAATACCACTGGCCTAGTTTCTGGTACTTTTTTGGCATTAAAATCACAAAAAATTACTTTGAAGCTGCCTGTGTAGATTTCTTATTAGCTTTGAACAACTGAAACTTTTGTGGTTATGAGGTTTTCCCCCTTTGAAGCATTATTATCTGGCCAAAAAAAAAAAAAAAAAAACGGGGGGGGGGGAGGACCATACTGTAGCTGATTAGTATAATTAATCATAATAACAATAAAGCAGATCAATACATACTGATAGAAAATGATACTCAAGTGAGTGAAAATATCTATGGTATATTACAGATTATATATATATATATATATATGTGTATATATATATATATATATATATTTTTTTTTTTCCCCATGTCCTCTGTACAACAAAAGCAGAGGCTATGTCTGGGAAAATAGAAATAACCTAAAAACAGGAGACTTCAGGAAGAAACTGTGGGACTGGAGGGAAGACCTGCTTTTTTTCTGAACTATTTAGCAACTGTTTTACAATTTTACCAACTGCATGGTTTACTTATTTTTAAGAAATGCACCAGGCATGGTTGCTCACACCTATAATCCCCAGGGGCTTTGGAGGCTGAGGCAGGAGGATCACGAGTTCAAAGCCAGCCTCAGCAACAGCAAGGTGCTAAGCAACTCAGTGAGACCCTATCTCTAAAGAAAATATAAAATAGGGCTGGGGATGTGGCTCAGTGGGTTGAGTGCCCCTGAATTCCTGGTACCAAAATAAATAAATAAATAAGTTTGATAAATGCTGTCTGGGAATCATTTTCTCTGTGAGGGATAAGTTTTTAAAATTAGAAGGAAATTTAGCTAACTTATATCCTGCCACAGGACATTGCAGTTAAGGTTTTGTATACTTTCTCCTAATCAAGTTCTGAGTGTTTCTTAAGAGCGTTTTCAGTTTTCCAGTTCACTACATTGTCTCTCCTCATCAATTTTCTTATTTGCTTTTTGTGGAACTAGGGATTGAGCCCAGAGGCACTCTTCCACTGAGCCACATCCTCAGCCTTTTTTATTTTGAAATAGGGTCTCACTAAATTGCCCAAGCTAGCTTCAAACTTGCCATCCTCCTGCCTCAGTCTCCCCATTCTCTGGGATTAAAGTGTGTACCACCACACCTGGCTTTCTTCACCATTTTTCTAAAAGAGTGAACCATTTTAAAAAATATTTTACAATTACATGTGCATTTATTACCGAAAATTATTTGTAAATCTGTACCCAAATTTATTTGGAAACCTGTTAAATGGCTACATAGTATTTTATCATTTCAAATCATTCCCTTATTATTGGACATACGGGATTTTTAGAAAACTTTCTGCAATTTAAGAGTATCTATGTTATGCTTCATTTTGAAAAAGAAAGAAGGGGAAATAAAAAATATGTATGTATCTGCTTATGTGTGTGAAAACAGGAAGAAAAGTGAATTCGGGGGAGGGTGCAAAGTGACAGGGAAGGCACGCATGGTGGATGTTAGGGTTTAGGTCTGAAATGCCCTCTAAAGACTCATGAATTGACAGTTTGGTCCCTAAAGCAGCAATAATCAGAGGTGACGGTCTCGGGATGTGACCGAATCATGAGGGATCTGACCTCATTAGTGGACTAATCCATAGATCATTTCCATGGTCTCATAGCTGATGGCCTTATTGGGAGATGGTGTAAACCATAAAAGATGGGGTCTAGTGGAGGAAGTAGGTTACTGGGGGTATGCCCAGGAAGGAGGACAGTTCTTGTCCCTAGCCCCTTCATCTTTCCGCTTCCCAGCTACCCTGAGCTGAGCAGCTTTGCTCTGCCAAGTTCTTTCACTGGAATCTTTTCTGCCTTGCCTCAGGCCTAGAAACTACAAATAGAATCAGCTGACTATGGACTCAGGTGTCAGAGACTTTGAGTCAAAATAAATATTTCTTCCTCTACGACGACTTTTCTCCCAAAGGCAAAAAGCTAACTAACATAGGGGAGGAGTGAGTTCAGTCCAGGTCTATGTTCTGCGCAGCCCCAACTGTGCCACCATGCTAATGGCTGATGTGTTCCAAGGAATTAAGTAGCCAGGTGTGGTGGGACACTCCTGTAAACCCATTATTCCAGAGGCTGAGGAAGGAAGATTGAAAATTCAAGGTCAGCCTATGTAACTTAGTGAGACTTTGTCTCAAAAAAAAAAAAAAAAAAAAAAAGAGAGAAAAAAAATATGCTGGAAATGTAGCTCAGTGGTACAGCACTTTGCCTAGCACATGGTGCAAGGCCCTGGGTTCAATTCCCAGTACCAAAAAAAAAAAAAAAAAAAAAAAAAAAAAAAACAACAAAACAAAAAAACTCCAAAACAATGAACCCAAATAACTTTGAATACAGTACTTTCACTATAAATTCTTAAGCTAAAGACAGCACTATGAAACAATATTGAAGTCTAATCAGTAGATCTATATTCATAATGATGAAAAACATGGATTAACAATTCTAGGGGCTGGGGTTGTGGCTCAGTGGTAGGAATGCTTGCTTAGCAAGTGTGAGGCCCTGGGTTTGACTCTCAGCACCACATACAAAATAAATAAATAAAATAAAGTTATAAAAGATATATTTTTTTTTTAGAGAGTGAGAGAGGAGAGAGAGAGAGAGATTTTTTAATATTTATTTTTTTTTTTAGTTCTCGGGGGACACAACATCTTTGTTGGTATGTGGTGCTGAGGATCGAACCCGGGCCGCACGCATTCCAGGCGAGCGCACTACCGCTTGAGCCACATCCCCAGCCCGATATATATTTTTTTTAAAAAATAACAATTCTAAAACTACTTACTACAATTCTAGGATTGAGCAAACAAATATATTGTGGACCTGTTCTTTATTGCTTTTAGAAAAGGAAGCTACGAGTACAGAAAAGAAAGAGGCTTGAGTGAATCCAGTAGTTGTAGGATACAATTAGAAGTATCAACATAAACTCATAGCTAATAATTATACATTGATAAATACATATGAATATTAAGTATTGCATATGTATAAATAAGCGTATTTACCACTTGAGATGACCTCAGTAGCTTTGAACTTACAGAGTGCTCAGACCTTGCTTTCTAAATATTATTCTCCAGAAGGAGGAGTAAATCTCCTTATAGAAATTGTTGATTCTAGGAAAGGGTCACAGAATTTAAAAGACGAATATGGAACATCTTTTTCTTTTTTTTATTTTTTATTTTGAGACAGGGTCTTGCTAAGTTGCTAAGGCTGGTCTCAAATTTGCAATCCTCCTGCCTCAGCTTTCCAAGTTGTTGGGATTGCAGGCAAGTACCCATATGTCCATGCCCAGATAACAGGGAACATTTTGTTTTGCCAGAAATCAAAGTAAGTGCTCAAAGCACCACAGAAACATGTCAGAAAGATCAGCAGCCAATTTGGAGGGGTGCCCGTTGGTCAAATTTGGGTTGATTTGAGCCTCAAAATAAATGATTACAACAGTTTATAACTCACTGAGTAAAATCCATGAGTAAGAATCTATGTGCTCAACTGATATAAACAAACAAACATGTAAAGGGAAGAGAAGGAAAAATCTCTTCCTTAGAGTAGAATAGTGATGATATTAACTCTGCCTATCTAAAAGCAAGGTACATCTTTCCATCTTCTAAGGTCTTCTTTGATTTCTTTCTTTAGGGTTCTGTAGTTTTCATTGTATAGATCTTTCACCTCTTTCATTAAGTTGATTCCTAAGTATTTTTTTTTTTTTTTAGCTATTGCAAATGGGGTAGTTTTCCTCATTTCCCTCTCAGAGGATTTTTCACTGTATACAGAAATGCCTTTGATTTATGGGTGTTGATTTTATATCCTGCTATTTTGCTGAATTCATTTACTAGTTCTAGAAGTTTTCTGGTGGAATTTTTTAATTCTGATCAAAATCCCAATGGCATTCCCCATAGAAATAGAAAAAGCAATCATGAAATTCATCTGGAAAAATAAGAGACCCAGAATAGCTAAACCAATCCATAGCAGGAAGAGTGAAGCGGTGGCATCACTATACCAGACCTTAAACTATACTACAGAGCAATAGTAACAAAAACAGCATGGTATTGACACCAAAACAGACTGGTAGATGGATGATATAGAATAGAGGACACAGAGACTAACCCACAAAATTACAATTATATTAGATAAAGGTGACAAAAACATTCATTGGAGAAAAGATAGCCTTCAACAAATGGTGCTAGGAAAACTGGAAATCCATATGCAACAAAATGAAATTAAACCCCTATCTTTCACCATGCACAAAACTCAACTCAAAGTGGATCAAGAACCTAGGAATTAAACCAGAGATTCTGCGTCTAATAGAAGAAAAAGTAGGCCCTAATCTTTATCCTGTGGGATTAGGCCCCAACTTCCTTAATAAGACTCCTATAGCACAAGAATTAAAACCAAGAATCAATAAATGGGATGGATTCAAAGTATAAAGTTTCTTCTCAGCAAAAGAAACAATCTGTGAGGTGAATAGAGAGCCTACATCTTGGGAGCAAATTTTTACCCCTCACACATCAGATACAGCACTAATCTCTTGGGTATTATAAAAAACTCAAAAAGCTAAGCACTAAAAAAACCCCAAATAATCCACTTAATAAATGGGCCAAGGACCTGAACAGACACTTCTCAGAAGAGGATATACAATCAATCAAGAAATATATGAAAAAATGATCATCATCTCTAGCAATTAGGGAAATGCAAATCAAAACTACTCTAAGATACCATCTCACTCCAGTCAGAATGGCAGCTATTATGAAGACAAACAATAATAAGGTTGGCAAGGATGTGGGGGAAAAGGCATACTCATACATTGCTGGTGGGGCTGCAAATTGGTGAAGCCAATATGGAAAGCAGTATGGAGATTCCTTGGAAACTGGGAATGGAACCACCATTTGACCCAGCTATCCCTCTCCTCACACTATACTCAAAGGACTTAAAACCAGCATATTACAGGGACACAGCCACATCAATGTTTATAGTAGCACTATTGGGAACTATTGGGATTGGCTAACTTCACTTATCATTATCTTCTCCAATGCCATCCATTTACCTGCAAATGCCATGATTTTATTCTCTTTTACTGCTGAATAATATCCATTCATTATATATAAAATTCTTGAAATTTCTGAATGTGGAAGAGAAAGGCAGTGGAAATGGAGAACTGAGGAGGGTAGAAGTGGGGTATAGAAAAGGGCCTCCTAGCTGGGAAGGAGAGGAGCTGGAAATACAGAGTATGCTCCAAATGAATGGGAACCGAAAGCAGAGGAGCAAAAGGGTCAGTTAATGACAATGAAGGACTGAAGCTGATGATCAGTCCCTTTTTAAGAAACTTAATCCTTGTGTGGTGTCACCAATTACCATAGTAATTTACCTGCACAATGGCATGGTAAGAGCAGGCTCAGGTACCTGGTCAAATGAGAATGCCCAGATTCTCTCCCTCTAAGTGCTTCCCTCTAGTGTGGGGCCACTGTTGAGTCCTACTGAATCCCTGAGTCTTTCTGGTTGGCATCCAAGAAGCAGCTAAAACATTCCACCTAGTTCACTGTCAAAGACTGAGTGGCCTGCTATGTGATATATATAAATAATAATCTAAAATAATCTTTCTTCTTAAGTGCCCATAATGCATTTCATCAAGTACATACAAATATAAATACTGGCCCCTGCTGAGTACTTGCTATCTGCCAAGACTATGCAAATGCTTTGTGGGAATTATCTCATTGAATCCTGCTAATAACACCATGGGATGGTAACGTGGTTATATGCCCATTTCACTGAAGAAGAAAGTTAATTAACTGGCTCCACATCAGAAAATCTAGATTCAGATGCCAGAATCTGTCTCCAGAAACTCTAAACCAAAATGTTATGCTGGATAAAATATTTTAATCATGAAGATAAAACACAATTGATCATAAACCGAGCATTTTAAGTTAACAAATTGGGAGCCTAAGATAAAAATTATATTTGAGTATGCATTCTATTCTTCCATTCTATAATCTGTCAGACATTTATTTGAAGAAAAAAAAAAAAAAGCATTACCTGACAGAAGAACTGTTGCTGGGTTCCTGTTCCAGGTGTGTTACTGAAGGTGCTGGTAGATTTGGAAGAAGAAACTGGAAGACGATGAGACACGCTGACTGGTATTGGAGTCCTGTTTGGCTGGGTCAGCGGGTCTCCCGTAAAGTTTGATCCTGATGCACCAGATTGAACCACAGACCCAAGGCTAGGATGGGCAGTGTTGCCTGAACTAACAGCAGGGAACCGACTAGGTCCTGACATGCTTGTTGCAGAGGGCATGGTAGTGAAGCCTGGTCTTCCTTGGGAAACGCTGCTCTGCCCAGGTGACAGGTGTAATACAGTTGGTGACGCTTGCTGCAAGGGCATCTGCCCACCAACAATCTGAGGAGAGGCATGATTGACTATCACTGGACTTCCAGAGGTGGCGAATGTCTGTCCCGACACTAACTGGACGGCAGTATTCTGGTTGTTTATCATCTGTCCAGAATATGGTTGGTTGGTCCTGAGCATGTTGGAAGAATTCCTATTCAACATGACATGCTCCGAGGCCACTTGGCCAGAAATGAGCTGAGAAGGTTGAGTCTGAAGAAGTTGCCCATTAATGGTCTGGACATGGTGTACCGAGTTGGAACTGACGGAAAGGCTTGTAGGTATGAGGAACTGACTTTGGGGTGTATGAGGCTGGCTCATGGGGGAATGAATAACGATACTACCCCCAGTGCTGCTCACTGCCTGTGAGGTGACGGGCTTTCTTGTATTCTGTTGGTTGACAATGTTCACAGACATGTGTGGACCAACTACTGAGCCCTGGGGTGAGCTTGCAGAGGCAAAAGAGATTCCTTGTTGTACATGATGCTGCTGAATTCCCAAATTGTTCACATTGTATGTATTTTGCTGACCCATCTGGATAGGCTTTGGCTGTATATTAATTGGGACTTTATTTGAGTTTGGTGCAAGACCCCTTTGTATGATGATGTTATGCACAGGTAAAGATGTTTGAAAATTTGTGCTGTTAAATGGAACGGTAACAGGCTGTGCTACTGGACTGGAACTGGAGTTCCCAAACAAAGAGTTGCCATTAGGAGTCTGTCTATGAACCAGAAGCCCTCCACTCACATTTGATGGGGCTTGCTGTCCGCTGCCCTTTAATATAATTTGAGATCCATCTAGATTATTAATAGTCATCATGGAAGGTTGATTACCAAATGACCCAATTAATTGTATTTGACCAGAACCACTAATCTGACTGCTATTTGACAAATGCTGGCTGGGAACACTGATCCCCACGTGTTGCATAAAGCCATGTTGCACACCTACTGTATTGCTTGCAAATGATGCACCAACAGGCACGTGAGTCACCCCTATAGGCTGCAGCGTCTGACCTGAGTAATTAGAAACATTAGAAGCCTGAGTAAAGGATGCTGATGAAGAAGGATGAAGCTGAGCTTGTGCAAACTGTTGGCTTGAACCTATACTGGCATCTAAATATGCCTCTTCTGCCAATGTCTGTTCAGTGATATTAGCCTCCTGCAAGGATTTCTGAAGAATGTCAAAAGGTTGGTCCTCACTGAGATCAGGAAGAGGAGAAGACTCAAGTTCATCTTCAAGAAACTGAAGGCTACTTGAAAGTGGCAGTCCATCACTGGGCCCTTCTCCAAGCTGGTTGCTTACACCTTTGAGGGATGATTTAGGATCAGCATTCTGAAAAAATAAGAAGGTATTATATGGCATATCCAGCCTTTGAAAGAAATGCACAAAAATTAATCTCACTTTTGAATACAAATAAAGCATAACAATCTATTTTTCAAGTACAAGTCTTTAAACTACTCACTTTGTTTTCTAAACACTGTAAGTCTATACTTTCATTGCTCTGGTAAATTATTTTGTAGGGAACAGATAAACAACATGAGTGCTGAATAATACCTGTAGTTCAGCTCCATGATTTTGAGATACTGACATAGACTTTAGTTATTTTTATTTTTATTTTTTTGGAGCTGGGGATAGAACCCAGGCCTTATGCATGCTAAGTACATGCTGTACCACTGAGCTACACTCCAAGCACCTAAGATTTTATTTTTTTAAAGTGGCTTCAGTGGCTGGGGTGTGGCTCAGTGGTAGAGCATTTATCTAGCATGTGTGAGGCACTAGGTTCGATTCTCAGCACCACATATAAATAAAGTAGCTTCCAGTCCAAGGGAGTGGGACTCAAATCTAGAGTTGTTATGTATTAGGAGACAGTTTTTCTTTCTAGTCCTTTGTACCCCAGAAGTCCAAGTGAAGGATGTTATTCTACAAGGGGTCTACAAGGTGTGCCAGCAAGAACAGTCCAGATAAAACAAGGTTCTAACAAAATGAGTCACTGATTTTTTTTTTTTCCTCCTTGATGGTACTGGTGATTGAACCCAGAGGCATTCTTCTACTGAACTGCATCCCTGACACTTTTTAAATTTTTGTTGAGATAGGTTTGCGAAGGCTATCCTCAAACTTGTGATCCTTCTACCTTAACCTCCTGAGCAGCTGGGATTACAGGTGTGCACCATACCTAGCCATTTAATTTCTTCAAAGTAATCAACATATTAACATGTTTTTAAAACCACTAATGTTTTTAACAACATTTCTTTAAATTAACGACAACAACAAAAAAACCTAAAAAAAAAAAAAAAAAACCTAAGAAAACTCCACTTAAGTGTTCTTTTTAAAAGTAAAACATTTTTGGGGGGCTGGAGTTGTGGCTCAGTGGTAGAGCACTTGCCTAGCATGTGTGAGGCCCTGGGTTCGATTCTCAGCACCGTATTTAAATAAATGACTAAAGATCCATCAACATCTAAAAAAAATATATTAAAAAAAAAGTAAAACATTTTATTTAAGTAAAACATTTACTAAGCTCACTTGTAGGTTAGTTTCTGTCCTCAAGGAGTTATTAGGAAATAGGCATTTCAACTAGAGATAATAGCATAGGGTAAGAAGAGAACTGAACACAGTGATAAATAAGACACACTCCACTGTCTAGTAGTCTTTTATGGAACATGCCAAATATTGTAAAAGGAAATAATAAGGAAGCAACAGCCATTTAAAATAAAGTGAAGACAATATGGGTATACACACTACTGAACCGTACGCTTGAAAATAGTTGTTTTTTTTTTTTTTTTTGGTACCATGGATTGAACCCGGAGGTACTTAACCACTGAGCCACATCTCCAGCCAATTTTTTTGTATTTTATTTAGAGACAGGGTCTTGCTGAGTTGCTTAGGACCTCACTAAGTTGCTAAGGCAAGCTTTGAACTCACAATCTTCCTGCCTCAGCCTTCCGAGCCACTGGGATTACAGGTACATGCCTTTGTACCCGGCAAGATGTTTTTGTTTTACTTTTTATAGTGCTGGGGATCGAACCTAGTGCCTCATGTATGTTAGGCAAGTGCTCTTCAACTAAGCTATGTCATGCCTAGCACCAAGATGACAAATTCTGTTGTATGTATTTACTACAATTAGAGAGAGAGAGAGAGAGATTGAAAAAGAAAGGGGGGGAGGTAAAGAGAAAAGTTAAAAACAGAGTATTCAAGAATGAGTATGCCAATTTGCCTTAACTAAGGTGGTGTTAGGTGCTAAATTACGAGAAGACCTAGATAGAAAAGCTGACTGATTCATTTCACATCCAATTAACAATTGAAATAGGACTAACATATCCACCAGGTCAGGTGGACATCATCTTTGGACTTGGAGAATCATTTGAAAGGAAGTGGGGAAAGCAAGAAAATTTCTGGGTTTGGTGGCACATGTCCATAATCCCAGCTACTCGGGAGGCTGAGGTAGGAGGATCACAAATTTGAGGCCAGCCTGGGCCATTTAGCTAGACCCTACAATCTCGACATAGTAACTATGTATAGTACAAACATGGTAATCTTTTTTTTTTTTTTTATGGTGTTGGGGATTAAACCACTGAGCTACACTACATTCTCTGTCCTTATTTTTTTTTTTTTTTTTAAAGAGAGAGTGAGAGAGGAGAGAGAGAGAGAGAGAGTGAGAATTTTTAATATTTATTTTTAGTTCTCGGCGGACACAACATCTTTGTTGGTATGTGGTGCTGAGGATCGAACCCGGGCCGCACGCATGCCAGGCGAGCGCGCTACCGCTTGAGCCACATCCCCAGCTCTCTGTCCTTATTAAGTTTTAAAAATTTTTTAGACAGGGTCTTGCTAAGTTGCAGAGGCTGGCCTTGAATTTATGACTCCCTTGCCTCAGCCTCCTGAGTTGCTGGAATTACAGGTGTGCACCTTCAGCTTTCCAAGTAGCTGGAATAACAGGTGTAAACCACCACTCCTGGCTCAAACACAGTAATCTTTTTTTTTTTTTTTTTTTTTGGTACCAGAGATTGCACCTAGAGGGGCTTAACCACTGAGCCACATCCCCAGTCCTTTTTTTTTTTTTTAATATTTATTTATTTATTAGTTATTGGCGGACACAACATCTTTGTTTGTATGTGGTGCTGGAGGATCGAACCCGGGCCGCACGCATTCCAGGCGGGTGCGCTACCGGTTGAGCCACATTCCCCAGCCCCCCAGTCCTTTTTATATTTTATTTAGAGACAGGGTCCTGATAAATTGCTTAGGGCCTTGCTAAATTGCTGAGGCTGGCTTTGAACTTGTGATCCTCCTGCCTCAGCCTCCCAAGTTGCTGGGATTATAGGCATGTATCACCAATGCCTGGCTCATATACCTTGTCATCTGTGACTAAAAGTAAAAAACATGTCAACATAATTCAATAGATTTTCTTCCCATATAAATTACAAAAGACAAAGATTCTGATCATGATACAAAGACAATTAAAACTTCAATTAATGGTGCCGCCTATAGTCCCAGCTACTCACAAGGCTGAGGAAGGAGGATGACTTGAGACCAGGAGTTTGAGACCAGCCTGGGCAACACAGTGAGACCTCTGTCTCAAACAAAAACAAACAGGGGCTGGGGATACAGCTCAGTAGTACTTTCCTACAATGTGTAAGAGTTTGATCACCAGCACTACAAAAAACACAGACAAAAAAGGCCCCCCCCCATACAACAAATAAATCTTCAATTCACAAGGCATCCTTGAGACAAAAGTACTTGAGCGTTAACATTTTGTTTCCAATACTCACAGAAGAGTTGGCGAAAATTGAATTTGAATTGGCTGCAGAATATCCTGCATTAGTCAAGTCATCGTTACTCTGCAAAGAGGAAATTCAATAAAGAAGTTGCTTCAACTGTGAGAAGGAACAGATTTTTATGTATATGATGTTCTAGGTAATACTTACAGATTTATTACTAGGTCCATGTAGAAAATAGTTCAATGCTTGTGGGTCTCTAGAAAAGAAAAAAAGAAAGAGGGGAACAACAAATAAACAATTACCTTCACTTAATTTAAATATAATGAATATATAGCTATATATTTACTAGGGCAAAAAGAAAATGACATTAGTCTGAGAAAATCTCCTTATTTTAAGGCCATTTTCTTAGTAATTCTTTGTTTTGTTTTGTTTGTTTATTGGCACCAGGAATTGGACCCTAGGGTGCTTTACCATTGAGCTATATCTGCAGCTCTTTTTACTTCTTCTTTTTTTTTTTTTTTTTTTTTTTGAGACACTAAGTTGCTGAAGCCCTTGCTAAGTTGCCAAAGCTGGCCTTGAAGTTGCAATCCTCCTGCCTCAGCCTTTTGCATTGCTGGGATTAAAGATGTGTGACAACACTCTTGGCTAATTTTTTTTTTTTATTTACGTTGTTCCAGTTCCAATTATCATTCCTTTCTGCCTCCTAGGATTTTCTTTTCTTTTTTTATAGTACTGGGGATCAAACCCTGGGACCTGTGCATGCTCAACATGCGCTCTACCACTGAGCTACACTTGCAGCCTTTCCCCCTGGGATTTGTTAAAAAAAAAGTTTAGTAAGCAATTACTAAATTATGACCCCCATGTTGATATATCTCTTTCTCTTCCTGCTGTAACTATGATGGTCATTTAATTTTTATTAAAAAATTGAGCAGGTTTCAATATACTTTTAGGCTGTTTTTGTTCAGTAAATGCCACACATTTAATTCATCCTGAGTTTAAAATAAGCACCTTACCCAATAAGATCAAGGAGACACGAGTCATCATCATCATCCATGACAACTGTAAAGACAGGAAGAGGAAAGCATGTTTCAGTCAAGCAGATTGAAAAGCCAGTGGTATCAGTGCAATGTAAGAACATACCTTTCGCTTTTTTAGATAAATAACCGTGTAATTCATGAGATAGCCCTCTAATTGCTTATTATTAATGAGATTTAAAATTTTTTTGTGGTCTCTGGACATGGTGGTGCATACCTGTAGTACCATCTACTTGGGAGACTGAGGCAGGAGGATCACTTGAGCCCAGGAGATTGAGCCCAGAAATTTGAGGTCAGCCTGTGTAACACAGCAAGACCATGTCTCAAAATAAATAAATAAAAAATAATAGTAAGTAAAATAAAATTATGTGGCCATTCAAGAAAATATTGTTTAAATTGTGTTTATTGAAAACAAACCCTCAACTTATAAGTCAAGAAAGATTGTGAAAAAAAACAAAGATAGTTGGCAGCAACTTCTCCCTCATGCAGATTCCCCAAAGGGACTATAAACGAAGAATAGTTCATTTCCTCAAATGTAGAATGAACAGGAGAGAAATAGCATTTTTGTTTTAGAAAAGACCTCATAGATTCAGAAGTTTTTCATTTGGTGACTGAATGTTTCTAAACATGGAGAGCAATCTGGATTTCTTGCCATATTTTGGCTATCTTTAGGAATAAAAAAAGTGGGTTCTCTGCATTTTAAGACAGAAGAGGAGGCCCTCTGGCCGCAGGCTTTGCTATGGGCTCTGGCCTGCAAGACTGGGGTTCTTCCCCCTGCAGAGGCACTGCCACTGTTTGATTCCAAACAATCCATATCCCAAAACTAGAATGTTTAAAGTAGAAAATCTTAACCAGAAGTTCAACCCCCACTCCAGGATCTGACTCCCTCTCTCCCCCACCAGCGGCAGCTTCAGGCTCAGCCAGCACAACGACTGTGCTCTGGCTGAAACCATAACAACTGTACAAATTCCAAGAGCAGTTCTCTCCCGAGATCTAGTCAACTTACACTAGTGATCCGACACCTGGCAACACTGCTTCGCACCCATTTTGAACCATGCGTGGAATAATTTACATCACGGAATGCCAGGGCCAAGGGTTCTGGAGAAGTTGGAAAGGGCAGTTGTGAACGGCAGTTGGACGGAGGAATGAAATCCTGAAGAGATGCCCAGAAGAGGGATACGCCCGAAGAAGGCAGAAGAGATAGTCTCTACTAAATGCTTTTTTCACTGTTGAAATTGCCATCTCCTCTCCAGTTCCCCCCAGTTTGCCATTCTGTCAGTCACAAGGCCAAACAAATACAAAATTCATTCCTGTCACATGGAAGGGCACTCAGGAAGAGTCTGGAAGGGTAAGTCCTCCCAATGTGGAACCTTCCCATTGGTGGATGAATCTGTGCAGTTGTTGGGCGATCTGGGTGATTACAATCCATCTGAGATAGAACGCAGTGGAGAGCAGAAATGATGGGTGAGAAAGGAGGAAGAAAAAGTGGGAAAAATTTGCCAAAAGGTGACATCTATAGCTGAAACTAAGAAGAGCAGCCAGCTAAGTGAAATCTGCTCTTTAGGACCCAGACCGAGTTACTCACAGGCATGCTGGCATGAATGTACTAGCACAGCGTGAGTTTTGAGCAGTGAAATGGGACTGGAAGGGAAATCAGGAAAGCTATCATCAAATGGATATAGAAAAATCTGTGTGAAGGGCTCCCCTTAAATCCTGAAGATATTTACTGTGGTAGAACCATGTTAGCTAGAGTTTAGTATTACTATCCCAGGGGCCTGCTCTGCAGACATCACAATCGCATGGAATAAATCAGTCAATTGTGATGTCTAGTTAAACCTATAAAGTGGATATTATTTCTTTACTTCATCGTGAACATTAAAAAGGAGTTCTAGTGTGTCCTTCCTAAGTTTATTTTTTTAAATGTCTGGGCTGCAGATTTAGTTTAGCAGTATGGCACATCTGAACATGTGGGAGGCCCTGGGGTTTGATCCCCAGCTCCATAAAAAATAAACAAGCAAATAAAATACCTAACAGTCTCTGATACAAACTAATTAATAAAAAAAATAAGTAAAAAAAGATCCTACACCAAAGAAAATCACTTATACAGCTCTTTCAGCTTCCCTCCCTACTTGGTGCCCTTTCCCTATTTCTGATACTCCGAGAAAGGAGGTCAGCAAAGGCCACAGAGGCGTCACTACCACGAGGACTTGCAAGCGTACAGAATGTTTGCTGTGCCAAAATTCAAAGTGAAAGCTACTCCTTAAATAATTTAAATAAAATAATTTTATAATATTGGATTAAATTAAAGCCACATGCATCATTCTCTATCAAACCAAGGAGGCTGCTCAAACACTTGACTTAAAAGAGCCTCCCTGAGGATATCCAGCCTATGGGTGCATTGGGGATCCTACCAGGCAGGCGGCCTCCTCAGTCCCCTGCAGATAGAACTCTTAAGAGTCTTCACAGTCAAGGGCACCCTGAGAATTCTACTTTTTAAAGGACCACACTCTTTTCTGGCTTTAAACAGTTTCAAATTACAGGAGATGGACCTTACCCCTGCATCCCTGGCTTTAAATTGTGCTGAAATGCAGTCTAATCCTTTCCGCAGAATGATATATGGCTCATTAAAGTAAAATTATAAAATTTGACTACAGTTCTAGCCAGGTGCAGTGGTGTATGCCTATAATCCCAGCAGCTTGGGAGGCTGAGAAAGGAGGATCATGAGTTCAAAGCCAGCCTCAGCAAAAGTGAGGCATTAAGCAACTCAATGAGACCCCGTCTCTAAATAAAATACAATGAGCTAGGGATGTGGCTCAGTGGTCGAGTGCCCTTGAGTTCAATCCTAGGTATCACCAAAAAAAAAAAAAAAGACTACAATTCTAAAATGGAAAGACAATTCCAGGATCAGACTAAAAAAGGAGGAGTTTCTTTGAATTCTCACTCAATTCTGAATTCTAATTAAGGCTCTATTTTTTTTTTCATTCAAGTAATAAGCCTGGAGTCACTGGACAGATGTATGACACCAAGTGAGTTTTCTACAGCTGTGTGAAAGATGGTCCTTGTCCAAGGGGAGACTCCCTAGATCAATGGTTGGAAACTATTTCTTGGCAATAGCTATCACCAAGCCACAGTCACTCAGAAACAGCAGCTCTTGACAGCAAGGTTTGTCAGGGAGGGAAGGGGAATAGGTCACCCTGCAAGTTCAGAATCACTACCATGGACACTGGAAACATCCTTGAATATATTAAAACTAATATTTAAAATTATTCTTAATAGAATCAATAAATATCTTGAATAATAGCTTTTAATCAAGAGGATACAGTGTAAAAGTGATGGTTCAAAACAGTGGAGAAATGGCAATCATATGGAAAATATGTGGACCCATACCTCACACCTTACACAAAAATAAATTCCAAATGGATCTAAGAGTTAAATGAGGGAGTGAGGGAGAGAGAAGCTTAAAGTGCTAAAATAACACATGGGAGAATTAAAGAAAAAAATCTTGGCACAGGGAAGTCCAAGTATGTCACATAATACAGAAGTCACAAAAAATTGACAAATTTCATGCCAAAAATTTTAAAATTCTGCACAATAGTCTGGCATAGTGATGCATACCTGCAATCCCAGTGACTTGGAAGGCTGAGGCAGAAGGATTGCAAGTTCAAGGCCAGCCTCTGCAACTTAGTGAGACCCAGTCTCAAAATTAAAAAATATAGGGGGCTGGGGTATAGCTCAGTGGCAGAGCACTTCTGGATTCAATCCCCAGAACTGCAAAAACAAAACAAAGCAAAACAAAGAATACTCTGTATCAGCCCTTTTTTTTTTTTTTAAAGCTGGGGATTGAACACAAGAGTGCTTTACCACTGAACTATATCCCCGGTTCTTTCTTTTTAATATTTATTTTTTAGTTGTAGTTGGACACAATACCTTTATCTTATTTATTTATTTTTATGTGGTGCTGAGGATAGAACCCAGGGCCTTGCATGTGCTAGGCAAGCACTCTACCGCTGAGCCACAACACAGCACCACCCCCCACCTCTCCCCACCCCATTCTCTTTATTTTAAGACAGGTTCTCACTAAGTTGCTGAGTGTCTCACTATGTTGCTAAGGCTGACATCAAACTTGCATCCTCCTGTTCAGTCTCCTAAGTCACTGGGATTACAGGTATACACCAATGCGCATGGTTACATCCGCTTTTTTTTTTTATTACATTAATTAGGTTTAATGAGATTATACATCATATATCAATGGTCTCATCAATAATGATTCCAATCTATAATCAACATTTCAAAAAATGGAAGTTTTTGGGCTGGGGTTGTGGCTCAGTGGTAGAGCACTAGCCTCGAACATGTGAGGTACTGGGTTCAATCCTCAGCACCACATAAAAATAAAGATACTGTGTCCATCTACAACTAAAATTTTTTTTAAAAATGTAAGTTTTATATAAATATATATAAAATATATATATATATATAAAAACAATATGTTGCTTATTCTTTAATTTCTAAATCATACTCATTCACACACTGACTGCCTGAAATATACATAAACATTATTTTATGACAAGGCAGAATATCTACATTCTCAACTATACCAAAAAAAAAAAAAAAATCCAAAATAGTGTTAAGGGACTTCCTTGAGTTAAAAATGCAAAACTAAGTATATTGGGCTGGAGATATAGCTCAGTTGGTAGAGTGCCTGCCTCACATGCACAAAGCCCTAGGTTCAAACCCCAGCATCACAAAAAAAAAAAAAAAAAAAAGAAAGAAAGAAAAGAAAACTGAACATATTTATAAATATATATTTAAATCTTCCATTCCACTTTTCTTTTTGGTGGGGAGCGTGGGGGCTAAATTTTATATAGATAATATCTGCTCTTATATTTCCACTCATATTAAAGACATCACTATCCTGTCACTCAAGCCAAACCTCCTCTCCTTTACCAGTCCCCCACCTCCAATCATCAAGTGTTAACAAAACATCTTCCTAAATTTCTCTGGAATGGATCTCATCCTTAGTTTCCTTTTGCAAGTCCATTTCTTCATGAGTCTGTTATGTGAGATTTTAATTGCTCTGTCACAGTTTTCTCTTCTTCAGTCAGTGGTGACAGCTCCAGATCTGTTTGCTTTTGTAGTTCTTCTATCATGGTCATAGTCTTATTCAAAGTAGCATAAATGCGGCTCTTAGTGTCTTTCTGCTCAACAGCAACTGGTTTAAAACGTGCATATAAAGATTGATAGCGAGACTTCATCGCTGACAATTCCTTTAGGACAGAAACTGGATTTTTCTGGCCTGCTGAGTCAGGATGATTTCTCTTGATTTCATATTCCAGCCTATACTGAATGTAATCCAGATCAGAGTCAGCAGTTCGAGCTTATCGACCTCCGCCTCCATCTTAAAAACAATTTGAGGGCTGGGGATGTGGCTCAAGCGGTAGCGCGCTCGCCTGGCATGCGTGCGGCCCGGGTTCGATCCTCAGCACCACATACCAACAAAGATGTTGTGTCCGCCGAGAACTAGAAATAAATATTAAAAATTCTCTCTCTCTCTCTCTCCTCTCTCACTCTCTCTTTAAAAAACAAACAAACAAACAAACAAAAAACAATTTGATTTTCGTTAGGGTCAGGAAGAATATCAAAGAGTTCTCACGAAGAGATATGAAGAAAAATGACAGACTATTTAAATTCTTTTCACATGAAGGAAAGCTCTAGTAACAAGAAACCTATTGGTATCGGGAAGATGTATTTCAGCAAAGCCAGCTGAGCTCTGGTTCTTTAAGATGCTCTAAGATAGTGGCAATGGGAAAAAACTAAGCTTGACTTTTGAGAGCCAGAAAACAGGATTTCAAATCCTTCACAAACTGAACTTTGGCATGTGAGCACGAGTTTAGTGTTTTCTTGACTTCTTATTCTTCCAAAAATATGGCATACTGAAGATGATGGCCAAGAAACTGAAATTTTAAAAGGCTATCAAGGACTTACTAAATTATGAAAAAATGACTGACATTTTCTTTATCTTAATTAATTATGGTACAGCATCAGTACATGACATAATTTCCCAGTCACTTACAAATTCACCTCTAAAAGGTGTTCAAGGGTAGCACAGAATCACATTGGGACTTTAAGGAATCATGAACTAGGAATGATTACAGTCTTCAGAATGTTTTTTTCTAGCTATAGTCATTTTTATTTTTATCCACATACATAACATTTCTAGTGTTCTTTATTTCTTTGAGTAAACTCAGGTTTCATCTGGCATTATTTTCCTTCTCCTAAAGGATTTTCTTTATTATTATTTTTATCATTATTATTTTGGACTGGAAATTGAACTCGGGGGTACTTGACTACTGAGCCACATCCCCAGTCCTATTTTGTATTTTATTTAGAGACAGAGTCTCACTGAGTTGCTTAGCAACTCACCATTGCTGAGGCTGGCTTTGAACTCTCAATCCTCCTGCCTCAGCCTCCTGAGTTTCTTTTTTTTTTTTTTAATATTTATTTTTTGGTGTAGATGGACACAACACAATGCATTTTATTTTTATGTGGTGCTGAGGATCAAACCCAGGTCCCGCCCATGCTAGGTGAGCGCTCTACCGCTGAGCACAATCTCAGCCCAGCCCCCTCCTGAGGTTCTTTTTATTTTTATAGCAGGTCTTCTAGTGATAAATACTTTTTACTAGAGATTGAATCCAGCAGTGTTTTACCACTGAGCTACATCTCCAGTTACCTGCCACCTTATTTTTTTGGAGACAGTGTTTTGCTAATATTGGCTTTGAACTTGCAATCCTTCTCCCTCAGCCTCCCAAATAACTGAGAATACAGACATGTGCCACCATGCCCAGCACTTTCATGTCTTTAAAAAGTATTTATTATGCCTTAAAAATCAAATAGTTATTTTTTGCAGTGATGAGGATTAAACCCAGGGCCTCACACACGGTAGGCAAAATTATTATTATTATATTTTATTTTACAGTCCTAGGGACTGAACCCAGGGATACTCTACTACTGATCTACATCCCCAGCCTTTTTTTTCCAAAAAAATTATTTTATATCTGTATTGACATTTAGAAAAAAATAAATACCCCAGCCCTTCTTATTTTTTATTTGAAGACAGTGTTTCACTCAGTTGCCAAGGCTGGCTTCCAATTTGCAATTACCCTGCCTGAGCTACCACTCACCGGGATTATAGAAGTGCAGCACTGTGTCTAGCTCCTACCTTTATCTTTGAAATATATTTTCACTGGGCATATTGTTCAAGATTAGACCCCCCCCCCCATTTTTAAAGGTATTGCTGCATTGTTACTCATTATTTCCAAAGAGAAATCTGTTTTCTTTCTTTGTTTCTTTTATTCATAATATCTTTTCCATTTGAATTCTGTAATTTTATCTTTACCACTAGTTTTAGGCTATATGATTATAATATGCCTTGATATAGTTTTCTTCATTCTTTTGTGCTTGGGGTTCAAAATATATAGGCATATAGGATGCAGGTTTCTAGTTTTCCTTCAATTTAGAAAAATCTCAGTTATAATGTTTTCAAATATTTTATGCTCCTCCCTCTCCTTCTGAGAACCCAATTATAAGTGCATTATTAGGCTGCTAATTGGTGTGCGTGTGTATTTCTTTTTTGGGGGTAGGGAGGTTTCAGTCTTTTTATCTCTCTGGTTTTCATTTGGATAGACTCTATTGCTGTATCTTCAAGCTTACTATTCTTCTCTTCTGTAGCGTCTAATTTGCTTTTAATTGGTAATCCTGCCAGTGTGTTATTTTCAAACACTATTTTCATCTCTAGAGTTCAATTTAGGTCTTTTTGCCCAAGCTGGCCTCAAACTCCTAGGCTCAAGTGATTCTCCTGCCTCAGTCTCCAGACTGAGGTATGCACCATCACACCTCATTGGCCATTTGATAAGTGTGATCCTGGGGATTGAGCCGAGGGATACTGCCACTAAAAGAGCTACAACCATACCTCTTTTATTTTTTATTTTGAGACAGATTCTCACTAGGTTGCCCAGGCTGGCCTAGAACTTGTATGATCCTCCTGACTCAGCCTCCCAACTCACTGGAATTACATGTGTGGACCACCACAGCCAGCTACGGTTTGATCCTTTTAAACTTTGTCAATCTTCAGTAGAGGGTCAATTTTGCCCTGTACTGAGGCAGTATCCTTCTGGTTACTCCACTTGATGTCCCATGAATTACAAGGAACTTTGCACACTTGTAGGTGGGCACAAACTTTTGTACGAGTTCCAAGTCTTCTTTCCTCTAATCCTTTCAGGTGGTCCTTTTCTAGGACTTGGTAGTTTCCTCATACACATGGACTGATCAATTATCTTGAGGAAGGTGTGTAGGTTTCAAGAGTGTTCTCTTTGTGCACCTCTCTTCTCGCCCCACCTATAAACTTTAGCCATTTTCACCTTCCAGCTTTATTAGCTCAACTAAGTAAGACTGCCAGACCCCATCTGGGTCGACTCCCTCTGCTATGACCTTCCAGTGGGCAGGGACACTGATATAGCTCATGTTGTTTGTTTTCTTTTGGGGCGTGTATGTGTGTGGGGAGATGGGTCAAGAGTCATTGTTCAGTGCTGCCTGATATCCAATGTCTAACCCCTACTATTTCATATATTTTGTTCAAATGTAAGTTTTCTTATGTAAAAAGGTTATGATGGTTATTCCACCATAGCCTTACAAGAATTAATTCTAAGTTTTTGTTTCAATTAAGAGTTCATCAGTATGACTTATAGGGTTAAAGTGCCCTATAAGAGGAAGAAGAGAACGGGAGAAGGAAGAGCAGAAATTTAAATTGTTTGCTCAATTTTCTCCTGTGCTTCTTTTTGTTTTCTACACTGAAGAACAGCTTAGAAAATGGGAGAGCCTACTTCTTTATTTGTCTTTAATCAAGTTTAGGGAGTATAAAGAATATCAGTACCTTGCACATATTATATGCAAGGTACTATGATAGGGACTGGGGATATCAAGTGAATGTTACATAAAATATAATAATAAGCAGGACAAGATGGTGCCCCATGTAATCCCAGCTACTCAGGAGTTTGAGGCCAACCTGGGCAACCCAGTGAGACCCTGTCTCAAAAGAAAAAACATAAAGGACTGGGGCTATAGTTCAGTGGTAGATTATTCCCTGGGTTCAATCCCCAATACACACACACATACACACACACACACAGTAATAACAAATGTAAATACCCTGAACATCAGAAAAGCAAGGCTGAAAAGTGAACTAATGAGACTAAGTGGGGTGGCCCACACCTCTAATCCTAGTGGCTTGGAAGGCTAAGGCAGGAGGATTTGTGAGTTCAAGGTCAGCCTCAGCAACTTAGTGAGGTCCTAAGTAACTTAGCAAGACCCTGTCTCTAAATAAAATATAAAAAGGGCTGGGGATGTGACTCAGTGGTTAAGTGTCCTGGGTTCAATCCCTGATGACAAAAAAAAAAAAAAAAAAAAAAAAAAAAAAGAAAGAAATGAGCTAACGTATGTAGACAATTTTCCAAGGAGTGTCATGATCAAAAAAAAAAAAAAATTTGTCACGAATAACCATTTACTCAGGCTAAGTAATTATTTATGTCATTCAGGATATAAAGTATTGTTATCTTATTCCTTTTACCAGGGTGTAATTGTTCTGGGCTGTTAAATTTTATAATTCTAAGACCTCAATTTCTGGCATGGTTTCTGCTTATAAGAGAACTTACTCTTTTGGAAGAAGGATGTGAAAAAATTTATCACACCTGCAAAGTGAGAAGTGATAGAAATTTTTGCAGGGGTTCCCAAGCTTCTTCAGGTAAACTTAATTAAAAATAGAAGTAAAAAGCTGGCTCCTCTTTCCTAAGCTGTTCTTCAGGGTAGAAAACAAAGGAGGCACAGGAGAAAACTGTACGATTTAAATGTCTGTCCTCCTTCCTCCTCCTTTTTGCTTTTCTTCCCTCTTATAGGGTACATTGAGTCTATATAATTCAGGCTGTTGAACTCATTAAATTGTTATTATTTCTTAAAGTGATTTCAAAAAATTTAAAATGATTATAAGGCCATGATAGAAAAATTGGGACTACATTTATCTTCTTACATTATATTTTTTTAAAAAGATTAACAATTGGATAAAATTTATGAAACAATGGGCTTTAGACACTGAATATCAGGCAGCATAGAAGAATACTTTTTGTGAAATAAATGACCTTGTGCTAGAAGAAAACATGACTATTTTCCTGATTATATTGATTTGCAATAAAAAAGGAGGTATCAAAAGCAACATGACTGGTTCTGAGTTTTTCAGTTATTTTTCTTTTCTTTTTTTTTTAGAAAGAGTGAGAGAGGGGAGAGAGAGAGAGAATTTTTAATATTTATTTTTTAGTTCTCGGCAGACACAACATCTTTGTTGGTATGTGGTGCTGAGGATGGAACCCGGGCCGCACGCATGCCAGGCAAGTGCGCTACCGCTTGAGCCACATCCCCAGCCCTTCAGTTATTTTTCAACAAAGAACTTCATTTGTTTTGTCACCAAAGGTTTCTAGCAGCAAAGGGAAAGTAGGAAAGACGAAGAAAAATTACTAGGAGAAAAATTCAGCTATTAAAAAATTCCCTCAAAGTCAGAAAAGATGACTATTAATGTACTAAAACCTTGATGCGTCTCAAGAAATGCAAAATTTGAAGACCTTTAAACTTTTGGGGTTTTTTCCTTTTTAATCGGTGCATCTTAATTACACAGAATAATGGGCTTAATTGTGGCATATTTATACATGCATATAACATAACTTGATCAATTTCAGTCTCTAATACCTCCCCGCTTTAAACTTTAATTCCAACTTGGAATGATGTGAGTAGAAATGTGCCTAAATGGGCTGGGGATGTGGCTCAAGTGGTAGTGCGCTCACCTGGCATGCACGCAGCCCGGGTTCAATCCTCAGCACCACATACAAACAAAGATGTTGTGTCCGCCGAGAACTAAAAAATAAAAATTAAAAATTCTCTCTCTCTCCCTCTCTCTTCAAAGAAAAAAAAAAAAGAAAGAAAGAAAATAAATGTGCCTAATATCAAGCATTCCAGTTGGCAAACACACTGGACTGTAATGTGGGACAGCACAGCAACAATGCTAGAGGCCTGGGGACAAAATCTGCCAAGGCTAGGGACATGGGGGAAATGATGAATTTGGAAGTCATAGGACTTGTTTTAGATGAACACTTGTGATTAACAAGCCCCAACCTCTTGAGGCCCCTTTATTCCCATCTCTAAATGAAGTTAATAGATCACATTAGTAAATTTTAAACTTTGTTCCCAGGGCCTAGGATTCTTTGAGGCATCCAGGAGCTGTTCTGGAAGCCTACGAAGGTTGTTGGTGGAGGCACTCTGACACCTCACTTGTAACCATACATATCCTTCAACTGAGTGGTTAAACTCTTAACTGGAAGAAAAAAGTTTGAAAGCCATTTAAGTTCTTCAGCATCTAGGACCACCAGAACTCAAAGGTTTGCAAGGAATGGACTATCAACAGTGATTAACTAAAAATGGAAACACAGGAATCCATGAAATTCAAGAATTTATTATTATTTCAGCAAGAGAATAATAATAAATATAGGGCCCAAACCTAATTAAGATAAATTCCAGCCAGGTATGGTGGGCATGTCTGTAATCCCAGCAACTTGGAAAGCAGAGGCAGGAGGATTGCAAATTCAAAGCCAGCCTCCGCATCTTGGCAAGGCCCTAAGCAACTTGGTGAGTCCCGGTCTCAAAAATAGAAAAGTCTGGGGATGTGGCTCAATAGTTAAGCACCCCTGGGTTCATTCTACTGTACAAAAGAAAAGAAAGAAGATAAACTCACTCCAACATAGTACTAATGATCTTGAGTTTAATGATTATAAGAATCATTAACCACACAAATCATTGTTTCTCAAACTCTGATGTCTGAGGAAATAATCTTAGGTGGTCTAAGTTAAGTTTGAGAAACAACAGATTCTAAAATTATCTAGAAATACACATGCTAAAAAACTTTAGGGCTGGGGTTGTGGCTCAGTGGTAGAACGCTTGCTTAGCATATGTGAATCACTGGGTTCGATTCTCAGCACTACTATAAATAAATAAAATAAAGGTCCATTGACCAAAATAAATAAATAAACTTTGGAGCCAATAAAAATTCTGCTTAAGGGACTAGGTTGTGCCTTATTGGCAGAGTGCTTGCCTAGCACATGTGAGGCACTGGGTTCGATCCTCAGCACCACATAAAAATAAATATACAAAATAAAGATATTGTGTCGGTGTATAATTAAAAATTAAAATAAATTCTGCTTAACATGTTTGCTAGACTACTCAGAACATATATATATATATATATATATATATATATATATATATATATATATATATATATTTTTTTTTTTTTTTAAACTTTTGATCTTTTAAAAACTTTGTGATGCTGGGAATTGAATCCAGGGTCTTGTATATGCTAAGCAAGTGTCCTATCTTTGAGCTACACCTCAGTTCCTCAAAATTTTGAAAGTCACTAAGAATCTACTGTACACATCATCTGACTGATGCAAAGATGGCCCTGGAGTGAACATATTTCAACTGCTAATTCTGTACCAGTTTGGGTGGAGGGGTGGCCTCAACTCTCAATGAAGGAGGGTATCAAAAGAAACTATTGGTTGAATCTCAAGTCTTGAGTGGATCTGGATATACAAGAGATACAAAACTGAAAGTACCAAAGCCCTCAGCATTGCAGAATGCTTTTCGATGCCCACTCTCCCATACCACACAGCTGAGAGTGGAAAGAACTGAGCAAAGCTCGATTATAACAGATTAAAACACTGACTTCAAATATTACTAATAGAAAGCCAGGAACAGTGGTGCACACCTGTAATCCCAGCTACTCAAGAAGCTGAGGCAGGAAGATCTTGAGTTCAAAACCAGCCTCAGCAACTTAGCAAGATTCTAAGTGACTTCACAAGAATCTGTTTCAAAATAAAATTTTAAAAAAGGGCTAAGGATATGGCTCATTGGTTAAGTGCCCCTGGGTTCAATCTCCAGTACCAAAACAAAACAAATATTACTAATAGACTATCATCTAGACATTAACAGTTAAAAACAATATTATAGTGCTA
Organism: Spermophilus citellus; assembly: GCF_964194105.1. Classification (NCBI taxonomy): domain Eukaryota; kingdom Metazoa; phylum Chordata; class Mammalia; order Rodentia; family Sciuridae; genus Spermophilus; species Spermophilus citellus. The sequence continues at coordinate 58,739,620 of NC_138186.1, read as the reverse complement.
TACTCATAAGCAGGAATCTTGTCATATTCATCTTTATGTCCTCAGTAAATAGCATATAAACAGGTACAATAAATTCTGAACAAATATCTAGGGCTTAAATGTAGGCCAGCTGCATTTTATGTAGTGTGTGCTCCCAAAGACTTCATGTAACTAGACTCATAATTCTAATTAATTCTGACACAAAAATGTACAATTTGTTTTTTAAAAATATTTTTTTTAGTTGTAGATGGACACAACGCCTTTATTTTATTTATTTTTATGTGGTACTGAGGATCAAACCCAGTGCCTCACACGTGCAAGGCACGTGCCCTACCACTTAGTCATAACCCCAGCCCCCCAAAACATATGATTTCTTAAAATCTATTGGCATTGAAATGTTGCAATTCCTGATGAATTGTAAGTATATTACATTCTGCTAATGTTTTTAGATGTAATAATGAAGTTGGGTTTATATTTTTAATAAGAACCTTTATCTTTTAGAGATCCATACTGAAATAGGTATAAATGAAAAAACATAATAGTTGAGATTTGTTTCAAGATAATAGATACAGGGTTGGGGATGTGGCTCAAGCGGTAGCGCGCTCGCCTGGCATGCGTGCGGCCCGGGTTCAATCCTCAGCACCACATACCAAACAAAGATGTTGTGTCCGCCAATAACTAAAAAATAAATATTGAAAAATTCTCTCTCTCTCTCTCTCTCTCTCTCCCCCCCTCTCTCACTCTATCTTAAAAAAAAAAAAGATAATAGATACAGGAGTTGATTATTAAAAACATGGAATCCTGGGCTGGGGTTGTAGCTCAGTGGTTGAGTGCTTACCTCGAATGCGTGAGGCACTGGGTTCGATTCTCAGCACCACATAAAAAAATAAATAAATAAAACAAAGATAATGTCCATCTACAACTAAAAAAATGTTAAAAACAAAATGAAACAAAACATAAGATCCTGTCTACCCCCAAGCCTATTCCTTGGATATTTTGATTTACCAGGAATGTGAAGTTACCCTTGGGAAAATTTCAGGCAAATTGGGAAACGTGTCCTAAGTGGAATAGAGTCAGGTGGGACCTGCCAACAAGAACCTCTAGTTGGCTCAGAAATACAAATTGAGGCTCCACCTCTCCAAACTCAAGCTTGGGCATCTGACTGCAGTAGATGCTGTAGTTGAAGTCTTATTTGGGATGTGATATCCTAGACCACCTTCAGGATTGTTCTCTTTTCACCCTTTCCCACAAATAATCCCTTTGTTTCTCCTTTTTCCTCTTTACTATATTTACATTAGAACCTTAGCTCCACCAGGTTGAAGTTTATGTCTATTTACTGATGAGTGTTGGCCCAGAACAGTACCTGACATAAAATTGAAGATCAGTGAACATTTTTAAAAATGAGCTTATCACCCTTTCCAAGGTGTTGACCACAAAATGGCAAACCTGCCACAAAATCAGCCATGCCAGGGAGAGTGTGCTTATTCCCTTTTCCTTGAAACCTACTTCAGTTTTTCAAGAACATATGTATTTTCTTTGGAGACCAGATTATTCCTATGGGAGAACAAGTAAAGACTGTGTAATGGAGGGCTGGGTTGTAGCTCAGCAGTAGAGTGCTTGCCTCGCATGTGAAAGGCACTAGGTTTGATCCTCAGCACCCCATAAAAATAAAATAAATGTATTGTGTCCACCTAAAAGAATATTTAGAAAAAACTAAAAGAATATTTAAAAAAAAAAAAAGAGTGTGGAATGGAGCAAGTTATTCCCCACTATTCCCTACACTGGTCAATGCCACCCAACTAGCCCCTAGACACAAGGCATTATTTGTAGTACATGCCCTTGCCCAGGTAATAATTTCCATATCTAAAATGTTCTTCCTCTTATTCTACACCTACTGAAATTCCAACTATTATTCCAACCCAGCCTGAAACCCACCTCTGTGAGTCCTTCTCAGATGGGCTGTCTTTAGAATTCTAAACAAGAATGCCAAAAGCAACAACGATGTCTTTGGACACTGCTCAGATCCTGCTTTGCAGTAACATCTTTTTGTTTTTGGGGGGTTTCTTTTCGGTATGGGTATTGAACGCAGGAGTGCTTTACCACATTCCCATCCCTTTTTATTTGTTTATTTTGAGACAGGGCTCTTGCTAAGTTGCTCAGAGCCTTGCCAACTTGCTGAGGCTGGCTTTGAACTTGTGATCCTCCTTCCTCAGCCTCCCAAGCTACAGAGATTATAGGCATTTGCTACTGCGCCCAGTTTATCTTTGTTTTCATGCCTTTCTTCTAACTAAGGCAGAGCCCAAAATTAAATAAATACATCATCAAGTGTTATGAGAGTACTTACTGGAGCAATAATATTTCCCATCTCAAAGCCAGGCAACTTTTAGTTTCTGTGGTATTTTGCATCTGCAAATTGAATATACTGGCCTATTACAGTAAGTCTTCATTTTGTGCCTCTTTCCAGCCCACTGTCCCTATAAGGAATCCTTGGCTTGGCCACCTTGATAGAATATTTAGCATTTTAAACAATTCTTTGTACTTGTCCTTCTACTTAGAAGATAAAGAATAAGTAGGTATTGTCACTTGAAGATAAAGAATAAGTAGGTATTGTCAATACCTACTTTTTCTTTAAGGCCTGGAGTAAAATGATATTGTCCTTCTGTAGCTTTTTTTTTTTTTTAACTTCCCAAACAAAATTAATTGCTCACTTAACTGCATCCCTAGAGCATGCCTGACACACCAGCAAGGCCTGACACAGATGACAATGCTTGTTTTTCTGATTCCCCCATCAGTTTACAAGTTCCATGAAAGCTAGGTCAGTTTTGTTTCATCTCTGTGCAATACTTGATATGTACGTGACCACTAAATGTTTACTCTTTTGAATTGCTTTCATAAGATCTTGGTCTCCAAAGGACTAACTTTATCAAGGGTAATGTCAGTTGCTTTTCATTTAGTTTCTAAGAATATGCAGCTAGGAGACATATTACAGATTTTTTACAAATGTAACGCCTAATGCTGCTCACCATTTCACAGTTCCGCATTGGCTTATTCTGGATTCTTATTGTCTAACAGGATCCTTGTCGTGTAAGAAAAGCCATGAGGAGCCAACAGATTTCCCATCTCTGCTCCCGATCAGAGAGTCCAACTCTTTCAAGTATAAGGAAATAATAATTTTGTAAGATCCACAGGACAAAAGATAAGATAAACCATTTAATACTTAATAAACCACCTGAAAACAGGGATTTTATATACTGAACATAATTATAATTCATTTACGTTACCAAGTGTTTAGCATAGTAATTTATTAATAATAGTTATGTTCATTAAAATGTTTAGAAGTAAATATCTAAGTTGAAGAATATCTGACACAGCCATATATGGCTTTTTGAGGGCACCAACATTAGATGTTAAAAAGAAATACACAACTTTATAGGAAAAAAAAAACAGATATCCCAACAAAAATATTTTTATAGTTTCTTTACTGTGTCTTCTAAGAAATAGAGGGCATTTTAATGACTATGTTTAAAAACAATACATGGAAAATTATTGAGACATGATACAAAAAAAGTTACTATCCCAATTTCATTTTTGCTTTTTGCAATTGGACCTTGCTTTGTTGCTCATGCTGGACTTGAACGTGTGGACTTAAGCAATCCTCCCAGCCTCCCAAGTAGCAGGGACTACAGGTGTACCCCACTGTAACCAGCTGATTTCCTTTAAATGTTAAGGTTTAATGAAACTATTTTCATGATAATTCATAATTCTTTGGTACATAGAATGTCAACTCTTCACTTATAATACCAAATTTCTATTAAAGAATTTTTGTATTATACTTCCAAATAGAAGTTGAATTCCTGTCTTAATCATTGATTGCCACATTAATTATTTTTTTCCAAGAATTAACCAGGGCTGAGGCTGTGGCTCAATGGTAGTACACTTGCCTGGCATGTGTGAGGCACTGGGTTTGATTCTCAGTACCATATATAAATAAATAAAAAATAAAGGTCTATCAACAACTTAAAAAAAATTAACCAGTTAAGAGAATCACTTCTCAATGACAAGCTGACTTAAGCCACAAAAGTCAACAGTATGCCAATACTGAAACTAGCCATTCATAAAGATGAGTCTGCTCATGTATCAACCAATAGCACACTAGTAAAAATTTTAGAAATAAAAATAAATAAATACAACAGCAATCTTAACTTTTATCTTCAAATGACCTGAATACTAAAGAGCTGCTCTGACACTTTTCTGATTTCTAGGTTTATTCAGAAAAATGATATATTTTATTCAATGAAATGGAGATTTACCTAAGTCATTTATTTATTTATTTATTTTGGTACCGGGGATTGAACTCAGGGGTACTTAACCACTGAACCACACCCCAGCCCTATTTTGTATTTTATTTAGAGACAGGGTCTCACTGAGTTGTTTAGTGCCTCAAAGTTGCTAAGCCTGGCTATGAACTAATGATTTTCCTGTCTCAGCCTCCCAAGCCACTGGGATTACAGGTGTGCGCCACCGCACACAGCTAGAATATATTTTGACATACTGTACACAAATGGAACACAACTTCTCATTCCTCTGGCTGTACATGGTTCAGTGTAATCATACATGCATATAATGTCTGTCTCTAAAAGGAATTAATTTATTTACTTATTATAGAGAACTTTTTTTTTTGGCAGTCCTGGGGATTGACTGAACCCAGAGACGCTTTGCCACTAAGCTATATCCCTTTTTAAATTTTTTTATTTTGAGACAGGGTCCAGCTTAATAGCCCAGGCTGGCTTAAAATTTATGATCTTCTTGCCTCAGCTTCCTCTAGTTGCTGGGATCACAGGCATGTCTACTGTGCCTGGCTAGAGAACATTTTAAATGAAGCAAAAGCAATAATGCTACCAATGTGACCTTTTCTACTTATAAAACAAGGTATACTTTAATCATAGATAGTAAAAAAGGGAAAACTTATTTGCATTTCTACCCCATAGTCACAAATTAACTGAAATACAGTACTGTAAAAATTAAACGATTAAAATAAAAACTGCTAATCTTTCTCTACCATTGCTCAGTGTATTTTATATATGGCATTGTCCCCACATATGAAAATGTTTTTAAAATGTTTGGAAATGATAGTAATTATAAATATATGTATATTCTTTCTAGTGTCATTATCAGGGATCTAGTTAAAGTAATTATGCAAACTCTTGACTACTGTTCTGTCAATGAGTAACATTCAAAATATTTTGGTTTTGCAGCATATTCCAAGAAAAAACGAGTCCTTTGGAAACAACCAACAATGTAAACAAACAAAATTCCATTTGCAAAGGCAGTGATGTTATCAAGGAGGAGATGCTGGGGATTCCCAGACTCAAAAGCCAGACTCAAAAGGAGGATCTGTGATAAAATCAACTTTTTAAGGAGGAAAAATAAGACGACTGTTTTTTAAGCTTAAAAATGATTTAACAAAGAATATAAACCAATACATAAAGTAGACTGCTACTGTAAGCAAAGATTTCACAATAGGTTTCTACAAAGATTTTAAAGATGCTGAATTATTTCTCAAAACTCTCTTTTAGAGACAGACTATCTATTGTAAACATCTTTTATAAACTCTCATAAATGTTATGTGAGCTGGAATTTGTTTTTGTGGTTATTGCTACCAAAAGACCATAAGGTAACATAGAGTTTTAGCTGGAGAAGATGAAAAAATTTTAGAAAAAGATGATTGTGGTGGTTGAAAAACTATGTTAATGTACTTAATGCTACAAAACTATATACTTAAAAATGGGAAAATCAGGGGCTAGGACTGTAGCCAGTGGCAGAGTGCTTGCCTGGCACATGTGAGACACTGGATTCAATCCTTAGCACCACATAAAAATAAACAAATGAAATAAAGGCATGCTGTATATCTACAACTACAAAAAATATTTTTTAAAAAATGGGCAAAAAAAAGTGGGCCCAAATTTTCATCGCATCGGATTAGGCTCCGACTTCCTTAACAAGTCTCCTAAAGCACAAGAAATAAAATCAAGAATTAGTAAATGGAATGGATTCAAACTAAAAAGTTTCTTCTCAGCAAAAGAAACAATGAGGTGAAGAGAGAGCCTACATTTTGGAAGCAAATTTTTGCCACATGCATGGCAGATAGAACACTATATAAAGAACTCAAAAAACTTAACACCAAAAAACCAAACAACCCAATCAATAAATAGGCTAAGGAGTTAAACAGATACTTATCAGAAGATGTACAATCAATCAATAAATATGACAAAATGTTCAACATCTCCAGTAATTAGAGAAATACAAATCAAAAGATTTCATTTCATGCCAGTCAGAATGGCAATTATCAAGAATACAAACAACAAGAGTTGGCAAGGATGTTGGGGAAAAGGTACATTTATACATTGCTAGTGGGACTGCAAATTTGTGCAACTAATATGGAAAGCAGTATGGAGATTCCTTAGAAAACTTGGGATGGAACCACCATTTGACCCAGCTATTCCAACTCCTTGGTCTCTATCCAAAGGACTTAAAATCAGCATACTACAGTGACAAGGCCACATCAATGTTTATAGCAGCTCAATTCACAATAGCTAAATCAACCTAGATGCCCTTCAATAGATGACTGGATAAAGAAACTGTGGTATATATACACAATGGAACTCAGCATTAAAAGAGAATAGAATTATGGCATTTGCAGGTAACTGGATAGAGTTGGAGAACATCATGCTATGCGAAGTAAGCCAATCCCCAAAAAAACAAAGGCCAAATATTCTCTCTGGTAAGTGGATGCTAATCCATAATGTGGGGGGTGGGGCATGGGAAAAATGGAGGAACTTTGGGTAAAGGGCAGGGAGAGAAGGGGAGGGGTATGGGGGCAGGAAAGATGGTGGAATGCAATGGACATCATTATCCTAGGTACATGTATGAGTGCACAATAATACATCGATACATCGTGTACAATCAGCTATATCATGTACAGTCAGAAATGAAAAGTGCTGCAACTGTGTACAATGAATCAAATGCATTCTGCTGTCATATATATACCTAATAAAAATAAATTAAAAAAATAAACATATAAAATAATTCTATTCAAATAATACTGTAAGAAACAATTATAATAATAATTTCAAGAAAGGCACTAATCTGCTCTAGATGCCAGGAGAATAGGTATAACTTGAGATTAAGCCAGGAAACACAGATATCATAGTGAAAATCCTGAGAATAAGAAAGGACCAGACCAGAAAAAATTCTCTGTGGAACCTACAGTAAGTTAGACAAAGTAGAAGACATTATAATCATTAAATAGAGAAAGTATTGTAAAATGTCACCTAATAAAAGTTTAGTCTATATTGTTGCAAATATATTTACTTTTCAAATTAAAAAATGGGCAAAATTGTAACTTTTATGTTATGTATATTTTAACACAATAAAAATTAAAGCATTTATGAATATTCTTATTTTTGTACAAAGTTCATCAGAACTTGTTTGCATATAACTAGTCCTACATCTTCCCTCAAAAAATATATTTCTGGAAAAGTATACTTTTCCTTCAACAAGCTTTAGGGTAGATGGTCACTGAAGGGAATGACCATCAACCCCAGCAAGCAATGGGGGAAAGAAGTTGAGACAGTTCATTCTGCAACTCAGTGAAAAGCACCACATGCAGCTGTGTTCAGAAGCTATGACGCCAGGCGTGGTGGTGCACACACATAATCCCAGCAGTTCAGGTGGCTAAGGCAGCCTCAGCGACTTAGCAAGGCCCTAAGCAACTCAGAGTTACCTGGTCTCAGAATAAAATATAAAAAAGGGCTGGAGATGTGGCTCAGTGGTTATGTGCCCTTGGGTTCAAACCCTGGTACCAAAAAAAAAAAAAAAAAAAAAAAACCAAAGAAAAAAGAAAAAGAAATATTCCTGATGACTGAGAAGTATTCTTAACTCTTTCTGTGCCTTTTATAGTCTGGCACTTATCCCTTCTCAGAATAACATTTTTAAGATGAATATAGGATTTTATTGAAATACAGTTATAAAGCCTTTTAAAATTGTAATTCTGTTATGTATGTGATTTTTCATAGATGCATTAAAATAGAAGATTTAATGGAATATCTAGTAACCACTAACATTTGGAAGAGAGTAATCTCTCAAGACATATGCAATTGTTATGCGATATAAAGATATCTTTCTAGGTATGGGGATATAGCTCAGTTCTCTCGATTCATTATGATTTCATAGTGTCACTGTAAGAACACCTTATTTCCCTCTCTAAATATTCAAATTCTTAGATTTTTGCTTCACTTAGTAAAATTATTTTTCTATTTTTCTATGATTAGAAATCTAATAAGAATTAGATTTCTTATCATTAACTTTTTCTTTAATGATAGCTTACAACTTTTGTTAACTTTCTTAACATTTGCATTATAATTTTTAATACATTAAAATAGCATGATAAAGCAGTACCATCATAATTTATCACTAATGATAGTGTGAACTCTACCAAATGATTATTTATTATGTCTGTGTTAGAAGGACAGTTTAAAGGATTAAAAGAACCACAAAAACATACAAAAGTATAAAATACATCACTGCTCTCAAATATCTGGTTATCATCATAGAAAGACAAGAGATGCATCTGAAACTGTTTTCTAAGCTGCAGAAAGCTTTATTAATGTGCATGAAAATAAATATACACTAATATGGATACTTAGAGTAATATTAAGGCCCTTTTGCTATTAATTGATATACTAACATACATGAGGTGATAAACACTTTTAACAGCAGTTAACATTTACTAAGTATTCACCTGCTACCAAGCCCTTTACACAGTCCAAATCCTTCTAATGCAACTTTGCTAAGAATATATCATTACTCCTATTTTTTGTGGAGAATGTAAGACTCTTGTTCAACACTGCAGAGTTTATAAGTAGCAAGACACAGGTATGAACTCAAGGCTCTGAGCCCAGGCTACTTCCCATTTCTGAGGTAGGAACATAATTTTTGGAAGTTTGATTTCTATAAACATTTCCCATGCCCAAAGATAGCAACTATGAATCCTAAAACACTTTCTTATATAGTGAAAAACCTCACTATTCTATCTAAAAATCTTTCTTGTTTTTTAAGACATGGAGTTTTGCCACATTGCCCAGGCTGACCTCAAACTCCTGGGCTCAAATAATCCTCTAACCTCAGCCTCCTTAGCAGAGTAGTCTCAAACTACTATAACCAACTTCAAAGCTACTATTAATTACAAATGTGTTTTTTTAAGTCAAATCATTGCCTCAATTGGAAATCTTCATGATTTTTTTAATACATGAGGAAAATTTCAAATCTGTTTATGTTCAAGGCATTTCACAAACTAATTCCAATATTCCTCCTTTCCTGGCCTCCCCCCAACCCCACCCCTCTCTTCCACTGAGAATTAAACCCAGGTGTGCTTCCACTATGCCTGGCTTACTTTCCCCGCCCCCGCCCCCCCCCCCTTTTATTAATGAACTTCACTGAATGCTAAGAAACTTTCTCATTGTCATCCCCTCTTATAATCGTCACCTAACTGTGGTCTTTCTCATCTAAATTCTTCTGCTTCTGCCATCTTCTTCTGGTCAATACACCCTCTTTCTCCTTTGGGCTCAGTTCCTATTCCATTCCCTATATGTAATCTATCTCAATGGCTCATTCCCTTATATCCTGCAGCAGCTCATCAGGAAATGCCACTGGCTGGCCTTTCAAAATAGAACCAATATCCAACCACATATCCAACCAGTTTCTGACCTCTCTAGTTCAAGCCATTGTCCCTGCTTTTGTTCTTTTTTTCTACAATCTATCCTCAACCCAATCTAGAGCGTGACCTTTTAAAACATAATCAAAACCTTTTAATGAATCAACATGTCCCTCATTGTAAAAAGGCAAATTCCTTTTCTATGCTCAACTGTGAGTACCTGTATCAGCCTACATAAATGCTGTCTGCCCTTTTCCAGCCATTCTGAGTTGTCACACCCAGAACTTAGTAGACTTGATCAAGTTTCCAGTTCTTTTTATGGGGGCAGGATTACCCGGGATTGAACTCAGGGCACTCAACCACTGAGCCACATCCCCAGCACTATTTTGTATTTGTTTTTTTTTTTTTTTTTTTTTTTTTTTTTTTTTTAAGACAGGGTCTCATTGAGTTGCTTAGTGCCTCACTTTTGCTGGGGCTGGCTTTGAACTCCCAATCCTCCTGCCTCAGACTCCCTAACCACTGGGATTAACAGGCATGCGCCACAACGCCCGAAAAGTTTCCAACCTTTTACTGGTTGCTCTCTGCCTGGAATGTCATTCTTCCAGATATTCTCAGGCTTGCCCACGACTTCCTTTAACACTCTGCTGAAAGATCTACTGTGACTATCTTCTTAACTACTAGAGTTCCCTGTTTTGTTTTGTTTTTTTTTGCTTTATTTTCAAACCTATAGCATATTACAAGGTTTACTTAGGTTTACTCTGTTTTCCCCAAGAGAGCAGAGTAGTGTATCCTGGGAGGCTTATCTGTAGAGACATGTGGCACACATGAGTTACTTAATAATATTTGCTGAGGGAATGGATGGATGGATGCCCTAACACCACTTCAGTCAAGTCTTTCTCTTTTGTTCTCACCTGTATCACTCATTTAGTACTCATTATATATTGATTTTTCTGGGCACATGTTATGCGCCTACCTAGATTATGTACCCCTGTGCTAAGTGCTGTGCATAAAATTAATATTGAAGGGGCTGGGGATGTGGCTCAAGTGGTAGCGTGATCACCTAGCATGCATGAGGCACTGGGTTCGATTCTCAACACCACATAAAAATAAAATAAAGATACTGTGTCCACCTAAAACTAAAAAATAAATATTAAAAAAATTAATATTGAATAAATATTTGATGAAAACGGTGGTATGGTTCAATGGTACAGTACTTGCTTAGTATATGTGATACCCTGGGTTCCAGCTCCAGCACCACAAAATAAATAAATATATATTTGATGATGAAATATCAGTTCAGTGCCTTTTTCTTTCAGAACTGACAGCTACAGTAATACTGTTTCAAAATGAGACACTCCACTTAGAAAAGCAGCATTCTGAGCTCAGGTATAATTCAGTGGTAGAGTGTATGCCTTGCATGCATGCAGCTCTAAGTTTGATCCCCAGCATCAAGAGCAAAATCAAAAACCAGCAAAGAAGTATTCTGGGAAGCAGCATAACGTTAAGAAAAACATTAGAACATTTGAAACAGACTATATATTAAATAAGAATTATGAATTGGAGACTTATGTAGCATGACAAAAATAAGGTTAATATCAAATAGATTTTATGTCACTTTTTAATCTAAAATAGCATAAACTTCAGTTGGGCATGGTGGTGCACACTTGTAATCCCAACAACTTGGGATTTTGAGGCAGGAAGACCACAAATTTGAGGCCATCCTGGGAACTTAGTGAGACTGTCTCAAAATAATAAAAAGGGCTGGGATGTAGCTCAGGGATAGAGGGCATCAGTAAGTTTAATCCCCAATATTACAAAAGTAAATAAAAAATAAAACAAAATAAGATAAAGTTTAGTGGGGAAGCTTCTAACTATAACAGAGAAAATATATTGTACTGGAGAAATTATGTGCCAATAAACAATTGTTCTAAATTCATATTACACACATACTTATAAAACAAGATTATTTTGTTTACATTAAGGCATTGGCTTATCTCTTTAATATTTATTTTGTACCGCATAACCAAAGTGATTGTTGTTGCTATTTTGAGACAAGGTCTCACTATGTTGCCCAGACAGACTTTGAATTCCTGGGTTCAAGTGATCCTCCTGCATCAGCCTCCCAAGTAGATGGGGCTATAGTTGCACACCAATGTTCCTGGCTAAAGTACATATTTTTAAAAAATATACTGGCTAGGGGCTGGAGCTGTGGCTCAGTGGAAGAGCGCTCACCTAGCATGCATGAAGCACTGGGTTTGATCCTCAGCACTACATAAAAATAAAATAAAGGTATTGTGTCCACCTACAACTAAAAAAAAAGAAAAAGAAAAAAGAAAATACACTGGTCAATATATGGTAACATTAAATGCAAATCTTCTCAGTCATCTGGTCCATAGTTCATGCATTATTTTCTTAGTAATTATGTGAGGGAAAGATAAATAAGCATACCTCTTTAAGATTTATGCATTTTCTTTTTTTAAAATTTTTTTTTAGTTGTTAATGTACCTTTATTTATTTATTTATATGTGGTTCTGAGGATGGAACCCAGTGCCTCACACATGCTAGGCAAGTGCTCTGCCACTGAGCCACAACCCCAGGCCCAAGATTTATGCATTTTCTTAACTGATTATGCATCTAAATTAACCTCAAAATAAGGGCTGGGGCTGTGGCTTGAATCCACAGATGCAGAACCCACAGATATGAAGGGTTGACTATACTCAAAATTTATCACATAACAAAGATAATCAAATTTTCTGTGATACATTCTACATATTTTATATAATATGCTATTTTACATTTACTTATGGCCCTCCCTGCCTTTTACAAATTATATGGTTATCCATGTATGGTGGCACATGCCTGTAATCCCAGTCACTTGGGAGATGGAGGCAGGAGGATGACAAGTTTAAGCCAGCCTTGGCAACTTTGTAAAATCCTGTGTCAAAAAAAAAAAAAAAAAAAAGGTGGGGCTGGGGTTGTGGCTCAGTGATAGAGCTCTTGCCTAGCATTGGGTTCGATTCTCAGCACCACAAACAAATAAATAAGTTCATCAACAACTAATAAAATACTTTAAAAAAAAGGGTGTGGGGGGTGCTGGGGTATGGCTCAGGGGTAGAACGCTTGCCTAGAATGTGTGAGTCACTGGGTTAGATTCTCAGCACCGCATATAAATAAATGAATAAAATAAAGGTTCATCAACAACTAAAAACAAAAGTCAGACTTTGTTTCAGACATAGGCTTCTAAAGTAAAATAGTTTAAAAAAAAGCTACCTTTAGGCCGATTACTACAAGCAGCTCTAAACATGTCCCATTTATAAATCTTAAGTGCAATCACACCTTGAGAAAAGTGGTTGGACTTTCACAATTTCTAAAATCATAAAATTCTCATAGATCTGGAGAATCAGAATACAAATAGGAAATAAGAATAAATCAATCTATTTCTAAGTATATTTAGTTCCAATATACTAAGTATATATATATATATATATATATATATATATATATATATATATATATATATATTCTAAGTATATGTTTCCTTAGGAAACATCAAAGTTTTAAAAAAATCTAGAATAGCAGCATTTATTTTATATCCAAGAAGTACTTTTAAATCAAAACACACAAAATCAAAAACAACTTTTACTTTACCAAGAAAACAGACCAATTGATCTTTTTAAGTTATAATAAAAGGGATCATAAGTGAAATGTATTCCACAGCTTTTAAAGGTAGTTCATTTTACTTTCTCACTTGAACATTACTTATAAGAATTCATTTTTATTAAGTAATCTAAAACCATCATTGTATGATACTGTAGATCTTTTACCATGCTCAAAATGGTTAAAATTCAGTATGGACAGCAAGCTAACTCATAAGAAATCAACTTTAATGCACAAATATGTTCAGTTGGTAGAATACCAGCCAGCTATGACAAAGTGCAGTAAACTCCCCCCACCCCTGTACTGGGGATTAAATCCAGGGGCAACTCTACCACTAAACTACATTTTTATTTTTTATTTTGAGACAGGGTCTCTTGGACTGGGGATGTGGCCTCATTGGTAGTGATTTTCTACCAAGTATGAGGCTCTGTGTTTGATCCCAAGCACTGTGAAGGAAAACAAACAAAAAATCATTGAGACAGGGTCTCAACTTAATTACCCAGGATAGCCTTGAATTTGCAATCCTTCTCCTGGGCAGATAGAATTACAAGCATGCACCACTGTGCCTGGCACAGGATAGTCCACTTTAATACATAAAATAGCAGTCTCAATACTCCTTGGCTATGTCCAAAATGTTTGTATTTATATAAAAAATTTTAAATTCTCTCCCATATTATGCTTCCCACCAGATTTTGAAATTCCTCATCTTCCCAAATTAGGGTTATTAGCAATAACTAATAAAGAAAGTCGGACCTCATCTGGCAAGGAGCTAAACTTAAAGTTAGTTCTTGTGGTGGTGCACGGACCATTCATGAACTACCTCCAACAGTTCAGGGAGCATATAATGCTCAAGAGCTGTGGTCAGCATCAGTATATTCAAGAATCCATAGAGGGGCTAAGATTGTGGCTCGAGCAGTGGTAGAGCGCTCACCTAGCATGTGTGGGGGCCCTGGGTTCTATCCTCAGCATTACATAAAAAAAAAAAAAAAAAAAAAAAAAGCTTTTTGGGTTTATGCCAAGTATGCCCTTTAGTAATGTGACCTCAGACAAATTAACCTATTTTTTCTAAGCTTATTACTTAATGTATAAAACTAAAGCTAAAAGTTACTCTATAGGGTAACAGTGAGAATTATTTATTAAATACCCACCAGGTTCTGAAACAGTGTAAAAGTTTAATGAATAGTATTTCTCTTTCCTTCCACTTTCTTCCTTGTGATAATGCTTCAATTGCAGGTCAGGACACAAAGTTTAATTCCTGATGATATAAGAGAGCAATCTGAATTTTGGTTGAACTGCAATAAAAGCCATTTCTAGAAAGGGAACATGTATTTCCTTATTTCCTTGTATACTTAGGTTCAGAACTTTAATTTCAGGAAATATAAGCATTTAATGTGTTTGCAAATGAGAGAGTCAAAGAACCCACAAAAACAGAAAATGTTCAATTTCACAACTTTATTAAACAGAAATTTATAATTAAACAAGCCACAACTTTATAAAGTTGGTTAGGATTTAGGAGAATCTGGGTATAATTAAGTAGATGCGGTACAGTGAAGTCTCAGTACTGGGAATGAAAATACAAGAGGCAGGGAGGGAAAAAGAGACCAAAGCCAGTTAGTTGCTCCAGGTTTCTTCCACTTTCCTATGCAGCCTCTGTCTACAGCAGCAACTCTCTTGAAACACACTGCAGGGGCAAGCCACCTCAGCACAGCGCACCCTGGGCTCTACCCCAACCAGCCAGGTGCCCCTGCAGTGCTTCCACCTTGAGGCTCTGGTCAAGTTCACAATGGCACTCCTCTTCTGTCAGCTCTCCCTTCTCATGCTCATCCCCCACCCCATCGCCTTTCTGCCAGCTTCCTCACTCTCCATCTTTCCCACTTCTACTACAGAACATTATCCATCAAGAGAAGCATGCCATGCAGATGGATTTGGAATGTGCTTAAATCATGCTGCCTCACTGAGCCAAGCACCATTTCTTTTACCCAATTCCACCCACACCTATATGATACTTTCCACAGGTTTGCTCCTCTCTCCTTAAACAATTGCTTTGACAAATGACAATGGATCTTTTCAGTGAGCATTGTAGACATTTATTTTGAATTCTATCAGCTACTCCATTCTCCTAATTTCACTTTACTATTAGTTTGTAGCCAATTCTGGGAACAAGAACTTCATGAAAAAGTGAATTGCAGATTCAAAGAGGAAAGAAAGAGAAAGTTAGTTAAGGCAAATACTAGACACTTCCACCTGGCATTATTCAGATCTTTAAAAAATTATTTTCTCAACTGGGTGTGGTGGTACATATCTGTGATTCCAGAGACTCAGGAGACTGAGGCTTCCAGAAAGATTACAAATTCAAGGTCAGCCTCAGCAATTTAGTGGGACCCTGTCTCAAATTTTTAAAAAATTCTCAACATACTTCCTCCGTGCCCTATAATCTGATTTTTTTCCCCATCATATGCAGAGGTCAGAATGTCAAACACTAACAATAGCTGCCACATCCAATGGTCTTCCTAGTTTTTTTCCTCATAGATTCCCTTTAATTGAAGGCATTGCTGATCTCCACCTATCTAGACAAACTGTTTTTCTTAAAGAGGAGACACTTTCTCTTTCATCTCAGTAGTTTATGAGATTTGATTCCTAAATGAACTGTCTTCTGTGGAAAATACAGTATTATATAATGAGTACGAAGTATTATGCAATAATATCTGTATCTGCCATAAAAGTGTAAGTGCTAAATTCTTAAAAGGTAATTCATAACCAGGTATGGTGGCACATGCCCGTAATCCCAGCCCTGGCAATTCAGTGAGACCCTGTCTCAAAATAAAACCTGAAAAAACAAAAATACCCTACTGGGGATGTAGCTCAGAGGTAGAAAACTCCTGGGTTCAATCCCTAGTATAGGAAAAAAAAAAAAAAAAAAAAGGGAAGTAAGTTCAAGGCAAGTCTCAGAACTTTATGAAACCCTGTTATCAAAATTCGAAAAAAAAAAAAAAAAAAAAGGGCCAGGCATAGCGGGTACACACCTGTAATCCCAGCAGCTTGGGAGACTGAGCAGTACAAGTTCAAAGCTAGCCACAGCAACTCAGTGAGGCCCTAAACAACTTAGCAAGACTCTGTCTCAAAATAAAAAAATAAAAAAAGGCTGGGGATGTGCCTCAGTGATTAAGCACTGCTGGGTTCAATCTACAGTACCAAAAAAAATTTTTTTTTCCAAAAAGGTTGAGGACATAGCTCAGTGTATAACACTCCTGGGTTCAATACCCAGCATCAAAAATAAACAAAATGTAAATTCCTTTCTATTGTGACAAAATATACCATAAAATCTACTACTGTGGGGGCTGGGGTTGTGGCTCAGTGGTATAGCTCTTGCCTACCATGTGTGAGGTACATGGTAAAAATCACTGAGACATTGATTCTCAGCACTGCATATAAAAAAAAATAAAGGTCCATTGACAACTAAACAAAAAAAAATACTATTTTAACCATCTTTAACATACAATTCAGAGGCATTAAGTACATTGACTGTGCTGTGTAACCTACTATCCAGCTCCAGAATTTTTTCATTATCCCAAATTAAACCTCTAAAATAATAAGTTAAATCCAGTAACTCATTTTTTAAATTAATTTATTTATTTTTATGTGTGCTGAGAATCGAACCCAGTGCCTCACACATGCTAGGCAAGTGCGCTACCACTTGAGCCACATCCCCAGCCCCCCAGTAATTCATTTTTAACCACAGTGATGTTCATGGTCAAATGCCCCCATCCCCAATATCTTCCTGTTTTGCTGCCCACCTAACATTCCAGGACTCATCATTGAAGTCACCCTCCTGCAACTCTCTCAATTCCCTAGCACCTCCCTTCCTCTGTCACATCTGCAGGGAAAATCTCCAATCTTAGTTAAACCCATCAACTGCCTGCAATTTGCTGCCCTTTTTCAACAGCTGAACATTGCTCACAGAAAACTATACACATAGCTTGGCTAATCAGTTCCACCTCAAATTCATGACTCCAAGACACAGCCAGACATTCAACACCACTCAGCAATCCTACCTTGCTTCCAACTGAGTTCCTTGTCCTGCTGCCCAAGGTGAGGTGTCCATTTCTCCTGAAACCAGTCACTACCCCTTCTTCCTTTACTTTAAGTTGCTAGCCTTGCCTCCGGCTTCACTGAGAAAACAGAAGCCATCAGAATGTAAAGTCCTATATTCTGCCTCCATTTGTAGATCTCCTTGCACTTTGCCCGTATTTCTCTGCCTTCTCCCCTACTATGCAGTAAGTCATCCTGTACTGAATTCTTTCCCACTTTCTTAAGAATTCTGTGCTTTTGGGGCTGGGGTTGTGGCTCAGAGGTAGAGCCTAGTATGCATGAGGCACTGGGTTTGATCCTCAGCACCACATAAAAATTTTTAAAAATAACGATATTGTATCCACCTATAACTAAAAAATATTTTTTTAAAAAATAATTCTGTGCATTTTGGTACTTTCCTCTCTCTTCTGCATTAATCTTCCTATTAGGTATTCTTAGCCTATTTGAAAATGTTCCTTTATCTCCCACCATTTTTTTTTTTAAGTATTCTTCCTTGGGTTGAAAGAATAGCTCAATAGTAGAGCACTTATCTATGCCTAGCATGCACAAGGCCAGGGTTCAATCCTCCAACACCACAAAAAGAAACAAGGAAACAACAACAAAAAAAAGCCATCTCTTTGTACCCATCCCTTATCACTGCTGTGCTATTTCTCTCCTCACAGCATTCACCTCACTTCCCATTCTCTCTTTAACACATCCCAATCTGGCTTCCATCCCCATATACCACTATTTGTTAAAACAGTCACCCAACATTGCCAAAGCCAAATGGACATTTCCCTATCCTTACTTTTCAGCAGCATTTTATGAAGGTGACCATTCCCTCTTTCTTGAAGGATAAAATACTCATTCTCCCACTTTAATGGCTGAGCCTTTTCAATCTCCTTGACTTAACCTATAGTCATTAAAAGTGGTTAGGGCTTGATCTTAAGGCCTCTATGTTCACAAGTGATCTCAACTAGTTCCATATCATACCATCTGCAAACTAGAGACTCCCAACATTATGTCCAGTCTAGACCTCTCCTCTCAGCTCAACTCAAGTATTCGCTGTCCACCTGACTCTCCCTTTGGATATCTCACAAGAATATTTAAAACAACAGATTCCAGAAGAACTTTTTACCTACCTCCAACCATCTATTCCTCTTCCAGTCTTCTCCAACCAGCAAATGGAACCATCAGTCACCCTAGATTTAGACAAAAGCCTAGAGGCATCCTTGATTCCTCTTCCTCTTTTCCAGAGCCAACTCATTATGTAAAGCCTTTTGATTCCATCTCTAAAGTATATTTGAAACCTGCCATCTACTCTTCTCTATCTTCATTGCCACTCTACTTGCCTAAGATACCATCAGTTTGGGGTTGAATGTTGCAATAACCTAACTTCCCTCTCTGCTTCTTCTCTTCCTCCACACAGCAGACAGGAGCAAAACAGGAGCTCAAAACTTTAAAAACAAAAACAGGAGCAGGGTGGGTGGTGCTTGCCCACAGGTGGTGCCTGCCCATAGTACTAAGGAAGCTGAAGCCAGGGATCACTTTAACTTCTTAAGAATTTAAGATCAGCCTGGGTGACATAACAACACCCTGTCTAAACAAATGAGAAGGAGAAGAAAAGAAAGAAAACAAACAAGGGCTGGGAGTGTAACTCAGCAGTATTGTGATGCTTATCATGTGTGTGAGGTACTGGGTTCAATCCCTAGTACCCCAAACCAAAACAAAACATTACCACTACCCTAATTAAAATCCTTCAATAGCATCTCATTGTCATTCCCGTAAAATCTAAAAATCCCTCTATGGCCTAATACAAAAGACCCTGCAGAAGCTTTCCAAGGCCATTTCATTCCATTCTCCCCTTGTTCCCAGGAGCCTTCCCTTCAGTCTAACGCCCTGTCTTCAGGTCTTTACACTTTTCACAGGCCTCAGCCTGAAATACAGCCCGTTTTTCACATGGTTAGCACAAGCTTGTGTTTCAAGTCTCAGCTCCAATGTCACCTCTTCTAAGAAACTCTTCTTGACCCTTACTAGCCAAAATGGTCTGTTCTAATACACTCTTTTAGATCCACCAGGCACTTCTTAAGTTTTTCTTAATCTGTAATTACCTCGGTTGTGTTTTCTCTCTTCCCAATTATGCTGTAAATCCCAAGTGCAGATATCCTGTCTTGAATTCCTCTAAAGCCTACTTTTAAATACAGCTTTTTCCCTCTACACTGCCTTATTTTAAGCTTTATTGGATTTTAATCAAAGGTTGCAATTACTTTGGCATTTGCCATGAAAAACAAGGGAGGAAATGCCAGAAAATTAAAAAAAAAAAAAAAAAAAAACTGGCACTCCACCCACTCAGTGATCAGACTGATGTAGACTGCACATAGGCATTCAACCGTTGTGCCTTACAAAAAATTCCAAACAGGAAAGAGAAATGTGGACATACTACCTACTAAGATGGTGTAATTCTGACATCTACATGAAAAATTTAGGTTGGTTTTCCATTTCTATCATATTGGGAATTAAATACAAGATCTTGCACATGCTAGGTAGGCACTATACCACAATTACACTCACATTTCCCTCCACCATTTTAAATCTTTTTATTTTTATTTTGAGCCAGGACCTCCCTAAATTGCCCAGGCTGACCTGCCACCACACCCCCAAAATGTAGGGGATCACTTTAATCTTAAGAGTTCAAGATCAGCCTAGGTAACATAGCAACACCCTGTCTAAACAAATGAGAAGGGGAAAAAAAGAAAAAACAAGAGCTGGGAGTGTAACTCAGCAGTATTGTGCTGCTTAGCATGTATGTGAGGTACTGGGTTCAATCCCTAGTACCCCAAACCAAACCAAAACATACTACTACCCTAATTAAAATCCATTCTCCTTAATGATTATAAAACATAACTGTAATTTGAGAATAAAAAAGAAGAGCTAGCACAAAAGAAGGAAAATACATGATCTTTGCTCTGGAGTTAGACCCCATTACTTGACCAGGTTCTCATTTTAGTCAGGTCATCTGTTCAGCACCTGTTCTAGGTGTTTCTTCCTGAACTGTTTTTATTCATACTGTTATTCGGTTTCATGTTTAGAATGATTTGCCCATCCTACTTTCCAAAACCCAAAAGATATGTCTACAATTCAAAATTCAGGAAACAATCCTTTCTTATAAGGATTTATCTCTAGGTCTTTATTTCAGTGTCTTTTCTACTCTGTTCCTAATTCCTGTATAAATCTTGGATGCAAGTCTATTTTAGTTACACAGTTGTCTTGACTAAACTAGATAGTTTGGCTAGACTCAGACACCCATACGTTATATAACTTCTCAAAAGAATGAGACAATCTACTTTTTAAAATGTACTGACTTTAAAATCACAGAATACCTAAGCCTTATTCTACAAGATAATAATTTCAAGACTTGACAAACAGCCAGGAGAAAAATAAAAACGAGAATAATGTGAAGTATACTGTGCAAAACTCAAAATGATATAGACCTTAATTCCCATGTTCCAATTCAAAAAGGAACACAGTCAATACAGTATATTCCAAATATCTATCTGTTATGCTGAAATCACTTGAAAAGCTTTGGATAATAGGCTCCTATTCAAATTAGAGGGTCCTGGGCAGAATTTCAGTCCTGGAGGGGGTTAGGGTTGTAATGAAGTTGGGAGTCAGAGGTTAAAACTGAGATTGCCTAACACATTATTAAAAGGACACAACTGGTCCTAGCAAATAATGATACAAATCTATATTTTAAAAACATCTCCCCAGTTGATTCTGTCAGACTGGGAAATCATGGGTGTAAATTAAAAGCTTTTGGAATTTAATGTGTATTTTAGCACTTAAAATGGCAAAACCTGAACAATCAAGCCATTTCTATGAACATTAATTTCTTTCCTAATTTTTTTTCTTTTTTTAAATTTTTTTTTATTAGTTGTTCAAAACATTACAAAGCTCTTGACATATCATATTTCATACATTTGATTCAAGCAGATTATGAACTCCCATTTTTACCCCGTATAATTTCTTTCCTAATAAGCAGATAATAAGATCAATATTTCAGGGATGATGTAATAAATAGGAATTATATAAAGCACCAAACACAGTTCCTGTCATAGAGTAGATTGTTTAATATATGGTGGGTTTTGTTAAAGGGTATCTAACATTCACTACTTGTTCATGGACACATCTACTGGTGCCACTGTTACTTTTCTCCATGAGAATTTAACTATTCACTCTGCGACTCCTACAGAGATAAGAGCTTTATAGGCTTTCAGTAATAATTTAAGACCTTCAAATACAACCCTTTTACTATAGAGCTACTACCCCAAGGATACTTATTTTTGGATGCTTTCAGGTACAGTCTTCTTTTAAAGGGAAAGGAAAAAAGTAAAGTGGTTTAAAGCGAGTTAACGTTTTCAGATGGGAGTTCTAAGAAACTTTTAATTCACTATCACTTGAAGTAATACCGAAGCAAACCATGTTAAAATCATAAAACCCATCACCTTCCCGTATTTTGACCAAATAAATATATCTCCAGGATTTTTACAATCACCCAAAAAAGAAAACACAGGGTACCTATGAGCAGCATGTTACTGGAAAGCAGATAGGCACTGTCTTCAACTGTCCTTTTGTTGTTGTTTGTTTTTAATTTTGTAACCGGCTTTGCCTACTCTGAATAACTGGAAAAGGACGAAGGAAAAGCTTTAATACCCGGCCCTCCAGCCGGGCCAGAGAAAACAAAGCCGCCGTGTCTGGCCTTAGGAGAGAAGGCAGGAACTCCTCACCTCCAATTTGACCAGGGGGAAGCGGAGATTAGGGAGGAAACCCATCAGCCGCGAAGTCGCCCTCATGTCACTTTTCCCCTCAGAAACTTGTGGGATCCAGCAAGCCGCCGCCCCAGCCCCTTCCCACAGCCAGCAGGCGGCCTGGTATTTTGGGTCTAGGGGTGTGGGGACGGCGAGGGCTGCGTGGCCCCGGTCCCATCTACAGAACTCAGCGCCCCGCGCGCAGCTCCGCTCCGCCTGGCCCCGGACATCGCGGCGCCCGGGCAGGTGAGGCGACCACGGAGGGCGCCGCCCGCGCCGCGAGGGAAGATGGCGCCCGCCGAGCAACTGCGCCACCAGCCCTGGCGACAGGCCAGGCTCAGCGCCATCTTAGCGCCTTCCAACCCCCCACCCCCCACCCCCAAGATCCCGCATTCTGGGCCACTCCGAGGCGCGAGCGGCGTCGGGTTCGCGCACTCTCGGCCAAAAAATCGCCGCCACTGCCTCTGGTCTCTTTCAGCCGGCCGGACAGCGTGGGCCGCGCAGGAGGCGCCTGCCTGGGCCGCGGGTCGGCCTCGGGTCCTCCGCGCGGCGCGGGGGCTCGGCCCGGCCCGGCCCGGCTCAGGGTCCACGGCGGTGCTTCGGGGCCAAGCAGCAAGGCGACCGGGAAGGGGCAGTCCCGCCGGCAGGTGCGCGCCGCGGGCTGGGGCCGGGTGGTCGGCCGGCCTGAGCTCTCCACGCCGCGGCCCGACCGAGGCCCTCCTGCTCTCCGCGCCGCGGCCGCCCTCAGAAGCGGCGGGAAGGAGGAAGCCAGAATGAAAAATAAACCCGGTTCCAGCCGCCGCGGCCGCCGCCTCCCTCCCCACCCTCTTCTCTCCCCTCCCCCGACGCGGGGTCCATTTTGCTGAGAAGAAAGAAAATGCGATTCACACCCAAGAGCTTCCGAGAGAGAAAAGAAACCAGGGGGGGAAAACCGAGGGGAGGAGATTGGAAAAGCTTATTTTTCTTGCTCGCCTGCCGTCACTCCAGGCCCTCCCTGCCCCCTGCTTGCGGCCCCGCCGCGCTGTCCTCCCCTCTCCGAGCCCCGCTCCCTCCTTCCCGGCTCCCGGCGGCTCCGGGGGGCGGAAAACACACTCACACTCGCGCACACAACTAATTTTAAACCGGCTCAATCAATGAGTCATTAAAAGGCTTCCTTCCCCTCCCCTCCCCACCACCAACCGCCACGCCACCCCCTTCCCGACCTCTCCCTCTCCCCGCTCCAGAAATTTGCATCCGCGGAAAAGGAAAGAAAAAAAGAAAAGCGCCGAGGCCCCCACCCCGCCGAGGCGCCCCCGGCCCGGCCCCGCCGCCCCCTGCCCGCCTGCGCCCCCGCCCGCGACACTGAACTTGGTCTTCCCGGGGCCCCGGCGGCGCTGGGAAAGGCATAAACACTCGATTCCCCTTTTCTCCGTGTCCATTAAACATCCACCCACCACCACCATCACCCACCCACAAACCCACCCCCCCCCCAAAAAAAAAACACAGCCTTAGCCAATAGCTCTCTGGGCTGAAACCTAATATCCTGGTTTTGGCAACTCGGTGTTTAATTTGCTCCTCTTTCTTTTCTGTCTGGAGATAGATCTCCAGCCCCCCCTCTCTCGCTTTTTCCCTCCCCGAAGGAAAGAGGCAGAGGAAGGAGGTTGTGTGTTTTTTTTTTTTCTCCTTGAAATTTTTATCACAAAATTATAATACACTCAAAGGGAAACTCACCGTCATGAAAAAGCAGTGCCTTGTCAACGGGGTTTCTGCGCCATCGCACCAGGGGCGGCGGCGGCGGCGGCAGGCGCGGGGCGCGGGGCGCGGGCGCGGGAGCTCCCGGCCGAGCGGCGCCGGCCACACGCGCTCCGCTCTCTCTCTCTCGCTCACCCCCGCGCCGGGCGGCGGGCGCCCGCTCCCCGCGCCCGCCCGGCCTTCATGCTCTGCGCCCGGGCAAACCGCTCGCCTGCTCGTCTACCTCCAAACTTCGGTTCTCGCCTGGCAAAAAATGTGGAGATTACAATTTTTTAATTAAAAAAAATTTTTTTAAATCAAGCTCCAAGACTGCCAATTCCTGTTTCCTTTGAGATTATAACTTTGGAAGGTATTGGGGTTTATTTAAGAAACAGGTTATTTGGTCTTTTTTTTTTTTTTTTCCTAAAGATGTACAAGATGCGTACTAATTTTCCGCAGGCGCCTTGCGCGCGCGCGCGCGCGCGCAGACACACACACACACACACACACACACACACACACACACTATAGTTTTAGTTGATTCGGTTGAGGGGGTAGTTAAAGACAAAAAAAAATGCTTATTTGCATATACTTTTTAAAAACTACAACACAGCTTTTAACTTAGTTATTTGGCAAATAACATACTAACTTTTAAATGTACTAAACTTTCCTTTGCAACATATTTTTTTCATTCCAAAATGCTGTGAAACTTTTATGTCAACATTAAAAAGAAAAAACAAAACTAGCGACTAAGATGAAGGTGAGGAGCTGAGTAAATCACACTCCAACTCTTAAGTCTTCTCTTTATGTAGATAGCTTTTACTTTTCTATTTGTGGAATTTGTCTTAACCCCCATTCTTAAAAAGGAAGCTACAAAACCTTTTAACACTCTTTGATCCAAGTATAATTACCACCTGTTTTAAATTTCAAATTGTTGCACCTTCTCTCTAAACCATTTAGTATCCAAAGCATTTAAGTAAATGTTAATTATGTTAGTATATGTAGAGTTCCTATAGTCTAAATTAACTACAAATGCCCACAAAATAGTTTTGTTGTCTTAAAAAAAAAATCCAAGATAGATAGGTAAAGGATGTCCAAGAATGTAACTAAGGCTTCAAATAATACGTATGGAGGGGAGAGGAGGGGAAATGGGAGTAGGAAAGATGGTGAAATGAGATGGACATTATTACCCTAGGTACATGTACAATTGCACAAATGGTGCGACTCTACATTGTGTATAACCAGAGAAATGAAAAGTTGTGCTCCATTTGAATATAATGAATCAAACTGCATTCTGCTTTCATGTATAATTAGAACAATTTTTTTTAAAAGTACATATGTAAACCTCAAAAATGTTCTAAAATTATTTTAAATTAGTTTGTGAGTTCTGAAGGAGTTCTGTCAATAAAGAGAATGTTCAAATAAAATTATCCTAGATTTATTTTTTAAAATAAAATTGGTTTCTAAATCCCTTAGTATTAAAAAAACTTAATGGTGCAGATAGGGGCATAGCTCAGGGTAGATGTGCTTACATGCAGTATGTGGTGGGTTCCATCCCCAGCACCAAAACAAACAAACAAAAAGCAATGGTAGTGCACCTCTTTGCCTGCTTGTATAAGGATACTGTTGCTAGACTATATTTCACAAAAATAAATGTGTCAAGGCTGACATAAAATGTTGTCATATTCAACACAGAAGATCCTTTTGAAAAAAAAATAATCTTGTTCAAGTAACTGCCACTTTATCATTCACAATGTATGTTTTGTATTTAAAAGCTCCTTAAAATTCAATGACTTAGTACCACAGTATCACTGAAGTGTTTTTCTCAGAAGATGGTTTGCTTCAAATTCAGCCAAGGCCTTCCTAAAACAGTAGTCTTTGCATAAATTAGCATATTCCTTTACACTCCATGATTGGACCAACCAGTTTTCTCAGTGGCTTGGGGAAATTTTAAGCATGTTTTAAAAAGTGCCTCTGGATTGGCTGGAATTTAATTATAATACTCATTTGGAAGAATTACATTTCAAGAGTCCATGGATTATTCATTGCAATTAGGACCCACCAAGCAAGTTATTCCACAGTTTCAGTGAAATATTAATGGATTTCAGAAAAATATCCTCTTTGGTTGTCCAAAACCCCCAGAAACCAGAAATCTGACTTTAAAGATGACCCTGATTTTTTAAAAATTTTATTTTATTGGTTTTCTTAGTTAATACATGACAGTAGAATCCCTTTTGATAAAATTATACATGCATAGGATATATCTTATTCTAATCAGAACCCCATTCTTGTGGGTGGGCATGATGGTGGGGTTCACTTAGATAATTTCATATGCAAACATAGGAAAATTGTTACATTTATTCTACTGTCTTCCTGATTTGATTATTACACAATGTTACATGTACTGAAATCATATTGTACCCCATAAATATGTATAATTATTTCTTAAAAGGGGGAAAAAGGATGACCTAACAAAGCTGAATCTGTATACTCATAAAATGGGTCCTGGCACACTGCAGTCTTTTTAGAAAATAATAAGAGCATTGACTTTTACAAGGAGCCTACTAAGTGTCACAAAGCATTATACTAAATACTTCCATATGTTACCAGGAGCCTTCACTCAAAATTGTAGAATAAGGTCTGGTTATCCTGTTATTTTTCAGATGAGGCTGCCAATGGTTTCAAGTAATTTGCCAAAGGTCATCAGTCTAATAAGGGCTGATGTGAGGATCCTGGTCTGATGAATTCCCAAACTCGCCCTCTGTCAGTAAAAAGTATCTTGGGAACAAGCCATCTGGCTGCGTCACTGTAAACCTTAGAGTCTAGTGGTGAGGCACAGGCAGAGGGGACAACCTTGTTTTTAGTCAAGACCTACTTTGAGAATGCCAGTTGTCAAATCTAATTTTAAATCTGGAGGAATGGTTTGAAAAATAGTGAAACAGCAGTGGAGAATCTCAGCTTTCTCAGGTATCACCAAAATTATAATCCATTGGGGCTGGGGATGTGGCTCAAGCGGTAGCGCGCTCGCCTGGCATGCGTGCGGCCCGGGTTAGATCCTCAGCACCACATACCAACAAAGATGTTGTGTCCGCCGAGAACTAAAAAATAATAAATATTAAAAAATTCTCTCTCTCCTCTTTCACTCTCTCTTTAAAAAAAAAAAATTATAATCCATTTATAATATGGCAAAACAAAAACAACTTAATTTCCCCCATATGATTATAAAATTTAACATTTAATTTTAATTTGATTTTATCTGTTCTACAGATGGAACTTGGGGTGTTGCACATACTAGGAAAGCACTCTGCACCTGAGCCATTTCTCTGGCTCCCAAAATTTAATATTTTAAATAAGAGGGGTGATTTTCTATGTAAAATTTACAACAGTCTTGTAAATACACAGGATTTTGGTATTGAATAAGATTAGAAAACTTTTTAAGAGAAAAGTTCTTAAAATAACTTTCCTGTATGCAGATTATTTCAATTGTATTATCTATGATTTAATTATATACTACTAAGTGGTCATTCCTATGACTCCCACCCATGTCTGTGACCTAGAAAGAAGGTCAACTGGATACACATACACACACACACACACACACACACACACACACACACACAATGTAATTACAACTGAAATGTTCTAGCATGTGTTTGGGCCTCTGAATAAACAGGCTCAATGTCCACATACAATGAAAAATGAAAGTGAGACTGGGAGCTGGGCACAGTGGTGCATGCCTGTAATGCCAGTGGCTCAGGAGGCTAAGGCAGGATGATCCCAGTTCAAAGCCAACCTTAGCAACATAGTAAGGCCTAAGCAGTTTAGCAAGACCCTGTCTCAAAATTTAAAAATTTTTAAAGGACTAGAGATGTGGCTCAGTAGCTAAGCGCCTTTGGGTTCAATCTCTGGTACAAAAAAAAAAAAAAAAGGCTGGGAATATAGCTCAGTGGTACAACTCTTGCCTAGCATGCTCAAGACCCTAGAATTGATCCCCTAAACCTGAGGGTCATATTTGAAGTGGTTTACTTCCCCCCCTTTTTCCAAATGTTCCATTGGTTGTTAGACCATTCTCATTAGAAGAAAATGCATAGTAGAGATTAAATAGTGATATGAATGATCAGATGTGTCCACCACAGAAATACAAAAATATACCAATGAGTTAGTAAGTGTTCTACACAGTGTTTATGGGATAAAAAATGAAAAATTCTCAATATGCACCAGGGACATACCTTTACTTTTATATCTAGAGGCACTTAGATTCTGGGGCTTAAGCTTACTGCTCTGTAATCAGTCTAATTTAAGTTCAAATTCTACCTTTCTTTCTCACAGGCTTCTGGTTTTGAACAAGTCATTTTGCCTCTTGGAATCTCAACTTCCTCATCTACAAAATGGGGATAATTATAGTGCCCAGCTCCCAGAGAAAGGATTCAAGAACTAGTGTATGTACAATGTTTAGCATGGTACCTGAAACAAAATAACAGTCCCATACATTCAGCTAACATTGTATTACCTTATTTTAGATACATTTCAGGTTGAGTCCTGTGAAATCTCCCCATATGAATAACAAATGGCCACCTCCTATGATTGAGTCTAATATATCTCCCTTACTTCCTTCCTGGCTAGGAAGCTCCTCCAGGGCAATGAGTCATCTCCAGCTTTAGATTCTCTAAGGGCCTAGCAGCATACTTTGTATATAATTAGCTCACAATCAATATTTTTGGGTTAAAGGAGAAACAGCCCACTTCATGATATCTATAAGAATACAAGAAATGAGAGCTGGGGCTGACTCAATGGCACATATCTGTAACCCCAGCTATTAGAGAGGCTGGGGCAGGAGGATTGAGGATTTCAAGTTTGAGGCTAGCCTGGGCAATTTAGGGAGATCTTGTCTCAAAATAAAATTTAACAAAGGGCTAGGGCTTAGGCACCATGGCCTGTCATCCTAGTGATTTGAAGGCTGAGGCAGGAGGATCACAATTTCAAGGCCAGCCTCAACAGCTTAGAGAGACCCTGTCTCAAAAGAAAACAAAAGGGGCTGGGGTTGTGACTCAGTGGTAGAGCGCTTGTCTCACATGCTTGAGGTAGTGGGTTCAATCCTCAGCACTACATAAATAGAGAAAATAAAGGTATTGTGCCCTCTACAACTTAAAAAAAAAAGTTAAAAAAAAGAAGACATAAAAAGGGACTAGGTATGTGTTCAGTGGTTAAGTGACCCATTGAACCCCTGATTTAAAAAAAAGGGGGGTATGGCTGGAGTATAGCTAGTGATAAAACACATGCATAGTATACATGAGATCCTGCATTCAATTCTTTGCCCCAAGTGGAAAAAGTCATGCTACAGAGTATATGAAGAAGGAAGGAGGAGAAGAATTTACTCCCACATATCAAGGGAGTAAAGTCAGTCCCCCTAAATTATATTGTCCACCATGCATTATGATTTTGTTGGGATGAATTCAACTACTTTGTATAATTATGATGCTCTAATTAAAAAAATTTTTGATGGTACTGGGAATTAAACCCAGGGGCTCAGGGCTGGGGTTGTGGCTCAGAGGTAGAGTGCTTGCCTTGCACATGTGAGGCACTGGGTTCAATCCTCAACAGCACATAAAAATAAATAAACAAAATAAAGATATTAAAAAAAAACACAGGGGCTCACACATGCTAGGCAAGTGCCCTACCAAATGCCACTGCCCTACATCCACCCTGTGCCTGGCATGTAGTAAATAGTCAATAATAGTTCCCATTGCTGTTGTGGTTGTTGCCATTATTAAAAGGAATGTGGAACTGTTTTCAAAGCAGTGATATTGGAGTGATTACAAATGTTTTCAATATCTTGCCTGCGTTATTTTGTTTGATATATGACTATGAATGCTTTAAGTCATCTTTGTATAGACTAAGGCTATTCTAGTCATAACATATTTTAAGCTGGTTATTTTCTCTGACAGACATTTAAAAAAAAAAAAAAAATCTGAACTCCTACAAGTTTCCAGTACAAGGATAAGGAGTTAATACAACACAGCAGAACTGTTGGGAGGAAAAAAAAAAAAAAGACATTCAGCACTCCCACTGGCCTTCCTGTCTTACACATCTCGCCTGTTTCCCTACAAAGAAATGAGGGGGAGGACAGCCATCAGCCCTCTGGTTAGGAGGGCACCACTTGCTGCTGGAAGGCGGGGCTCTGAAGCATTACTCCTCCCAGGGACCCTGGTCCTCCACCAGGACTCTTCTAAACACAACTTCCTCCCAGGTGACACATCCAGGAGAGTGACAGATTGTAGAGGAAAACAGAATGGAGGTCACATAATCAGGCTTTGGGGGGCCACCTGGTGAGATGGCCAGCCTTGAAGATAGGATCGCTATGTGAGGGGACTTGCTCAACAAATGTCATGTCTTTTCTGAAAATGAAACTATTGAGAGCTAAAACAGCTTTAGAAAGAACCACCCCCAATAGATGACTTATAAAGATAAGTTGAAGACAAGGAAAATAGTTGGCTAAGAACACACCAGGAAATTCTCCACACTGAAGAAAAAACTGAGGGAGTGGAGTGGAGACACCATGTAGCTTTTTTTTTAAAGCAGAGATTGAACCCAGAGGGGTTCAACCACTGAGCCACATGCATATCCCTTTTTTTTTATTTTGTGACTGGTTCTCAGTTGCTTAGGGCCTCACTAAGTTGCTGAGTCTGGCTTTGAATTTGCTATTCTCCTGCTTTGGCCTCCAGAGCTTCTGGGATTACAGGCATGCACCACTGTGCCCAGATTCCACAATATTTTAATCACTAAAAAGTCACATTCTTATTTGAGCACAGAATAGTTAAAAGATATTTAATAACTGTTGTTGTTAGGTACTTTTAGAGCCCTCAGACTATATAATTCTCTCTTTCCTAAATCTTCCAATTACTAGTCCCCAGGTACCCTAATATTGTATAGTTGACGCCATGAGCAAAAAGACAAATACTCTCATACCTCAAAATGTTTATACGTTTCTCTCAGTATGAATCATACCAATCAACCAGTTGGGCATATTTATTCAGTCTCTTGTGAGTTAAGTTGACTTGAGTCAGGTCTAAGACAATCACGAGGTTGTTCAGAGATCGACAGAGCAAAGGACATAGGTGCTTTGGAGTAATAGTTCTAGTATAGGCCTGGTCAAAACTTGATGAGTTATTCCTGTCCCATACACTGAAACTCATAATGGATTATCTCTTCTGAATTTGCTTTCTCTCCACTGTTTGTAGCACCTACCTTTCCCCTAGATTATCCCCCTGGATATTTTAGGATTGTCTATGATTCCTCTTCATTCCTTCTTCTCCCTTAAACCACATAACCAACCTCTAAAATCTCCCTCAAACCCAGTCTCTCTTTGCCACCATTTACCCACCACCACTCTCAAGTCCTCTCCCTTGCCTGGCCATCCATCAATCTTCTCTTTAAACAACTGCAAAGGGGCTGGGGATGTGGCTCAAGCGGTAGCGCGCTCGCCTGGCATGCGTGCGGCCCGGGTTCGATCCTCAGCACCACATACAAACAAAGATGTTGTGTCCCCTGAGAACTAAAAAATAAATATTAAAAATTCTCTCTCTCTCTCTCTCCTCTCTCACTCTCTCTTTAAAAGAAAAAAAAAAAAACCCGCAGGTCATAAAAAAAAAAAAAAAAACCAAACAACTGCAAAATTCATTTTTGTAAATCCCAAAGTTAGTTGAGTCATACCTCCATCAGCACCTCACTGCTTGGGGAAGCTTCTTAAAAATATAGAATCCTTGGCTTGGGGTATAGCTCAGTGGTAAAACTCATGCTTAGCATAGATGAGGTCTTGGCTTTCATCCCCAGCACTACAAAATAAAATAACACACAGATTCCCAAGCCCAAAACCCATAACCAGAAAATGAGACTTTCTGGGAAAAGTAAGGCTCAACCATATATACTTTCCTGTTTTTAAACTTAATTTTATTGTTTTGGTACTGGGGATTGAACCCAATATCTCATGAATGCTAAGTATACCCTCTACCACTGAGCTACACCCTCAGCCCTGAAGAGTACTTTCAACTGGTTCATTAACTGGCCCTTCCTGCTGCCCCAGATGTATCTCTGGCCACACCTCTCCTAGTATCCTGTGTCTTGAACAAACATGTCCCATTTTGGGCTTCCCTTTCCCTATACCTGATATACCCTTCTTCCTCAGGGCAAATCTTCCACTCTCCAAGTCCCAGGTCCAAGGCTGCTCCTGTGGGAAGCCTTCTTCCACTCCCACATCAGTGGTTTTCCAACATCC
The DNA here is from genome assembly GCF_964194105.1 of Spermophilus citellus. Taxonomy (NCBI): domain Eukaryota; kingdom Metazoa; phylum Chordata; class Mammalia; order Rodentia; family Sciuridae; genus Spermophilus; species Spermophilus citellus. Next base: position 58,707,417 of record NC_138186.1, on the reverse strand, counting down.
TTGCCTGAGATTCCACCCCCCCCCAAAAAAATATATTTCATGTTGCAATGCAATAGATATGTAACTGAAACAAAGGCCTTCAAAAACAATGTCCAAATTTACTCTGGAGGACACAATTGGATAGTTTCATTCCATGCCATCTCAGTTTTACAAATGTTTTAGACACCTTGTAAAAGGATTTCATGATCTGCTGATAGAGGTGACTCCCACTTGAAACACTGCTTAAAATGAATGAATGACTCCCTTCTCTTCACATCTGATACAGACACACCTCCATTATCCCATTTATCACACTCTACAGTAATGATGCCTTTATGGTCTGTTTTCACCTCCACCTCCCTCCTGGAAATCTACACATGCCACAATTAAGTCAGCACATCTTTGGCAGTTGCACAGCTGTTGACAAATGCAGAAATGAGAATATTGAGGAAGGAATATTTTAATTGCTTTTGCTCAGGTCCAATCTCCTCCCCCCTTGTATCTGCTTGCAGTTCACAGCATAATCTATTGGCAACTCCCCAGAGGCTAGGCCTGGGAATTACTTAGTTTCAACCCTGAAGTTAACAACAATTAAAAAAAAAAAAAAAAAGAGGATGAAAAGTCATTATATTTCAGCACAATATCACTAAGGTGTAAATTATTTTCCTTTTAAAAAATAAAAACCACACACACACACACACACAAAACCAACCAGGAAATATCTCGTGGGGTTGCTAGTTTGCCAAGATAGTGCAAATGTGGGCAAACAAATCTCTCACTTAGATACTTAGAAGCAAATATTAAAAAACCTCAAAACCCTCCTGCTTCCGTACCACTTCAGAGAGGAAAGTCCCTGCTGGGTGGGTGCAGACAGAGGCCTCTCTATTCCTCTTGCCTAAAACTCCACTTCTCACTAGGCTGTCCCCATCACCACACACAGATGCAAAAAGTAGGAAAAGCAAAAGGAAACCAGAGCAGCCTAAAGAACCGCGGCAATGAACCCGGGCGGCAAGTTCCGGAGAGAAGGGTACCTGTGATGGATGGATGCGCTAGAGCACGGCCAGAGGCGGGGCGGGGGGGGGGGGGGGATCCTTTTTCTGCAGCACGTGGCTCCAACAGGAAACCTGCCTGTAACACCCCCTAACTCTGCACACCGCTCATTTGCAGCAGCATCATTTGTGTGATGCTCATTTGCTCAACGTCCTTGTAAACGTTCTTAAATGAGTGAATGATTCAATGGAAAGACATTGCACAGCTGGCTAGGAGCAGGGACTGGACTGTCACTAAGAGTTAGTGAAATGCTCTAGGAGTTTGAGGAGAGAAGGAAGCTGGGTTTTTAGGGATGAGTAAGAGTTCTCTAAGAAATATGGGAGAGAGCTTCAGGAAGAGGAGCCTAAGAGTGCAGGCTGGATGTCCTAAACGGCAGGGTAACTAAGGCCAAGGAGAAGGTGAAAGGTTTCCTAGATTGTCGCAGGAAATGGATGATCCTGGGGCTGCAGCTTGCCACCAGGCAGATAACAATGCTACAGGGTGTGAAGTTCAAGAGACTAACCAACTTTTATTAAAAAAGAAAGAAAGAAAAGAAATAGCCTAGATTAGAAAATATCAGAATACACCACAGATAGAGATGGTTGTAACCTTTCAGTTGTGAATGCGTCTATTTGTGCATGTGCTGATTTGTGGGATAGAAAATTCATCTCTTGGGCCGAGGGGTGTAGCTGTATAGCTCAGTGGTACAGCGGTTGCATGCTAGGCAATGCTCTACCACTAAGCTGCAAAAACATATTTCTTATGTGGTGGATTAAAAAATTTTCAAACAGGGCTGAGGCTGTAGCTCAGTGGTAAAGTGCTTGCCTTCCATGTGTGAGGCACTGGGTTCAAGCCCCAACACCATATAAAAATAAATAAAGATACTATGTGTTCATCTACAACTAAATATTTAAAAAATTTTTTCAAACAAAATAAGTCAAGGCAAAAAGGATCCAAAAAGATAGTCCTACCCACATATCTAAACTTCATGAGGACACACATGGCCATAATGTGAACAATGGGTGATTGGACAGCGGTGAGGGCTGAGGACACAGGGTACTGTGCTTATATAAGGCTTCCCTACACCAGCGAGGGAGGAGCTCCTCAAGGGCAAAAACTGTGCTGTACAACTTGCGCTTGACACCTGGAACTTGCAGTAGGTACTAAATAAATGTTTGTTGACTGAATGTGGGTACAGATGACCCCACTGAGCTTCACCTCCTGGTTTCCTCACCATTGTGCATCCCTTTTCCCACAATGCACCAAAGTTGGTCTATGCAACCAACAGAACAGGACAGAAGTGGTTGTATTTTCTTTCAGATTAGATAACAAAAGGCTTCAGTTTCCATCCTGGGTGCTCTCTGGTTCACCTGCTTTGGGGAAGCTGGTTGCCATGTAGTGAGGATACTCAGTCTGTGGAGAGACCCACAAGGGGAGGACCTGAGGTCTCTAGCCAATAGCCAGTGAGAAAACTGCTTCCTGCTGACCACCAGACCATGACATGGGTGAGCTTAGATGGTGACCATCTCCCAGTCTCACATGGCCACAGACCCAGGGAACAACTCCATGGTAACCTCACAAGAGACCCTGAGACAGAAACACTCAACTAAGCTGTTCCTGGATTATTCACCCACAAAACTGTGAGATGATAAATGCTTGTTGTTTTCAGCTGCTACATGTTGGAGCACTTTGTTATATAGCAACAGTTAGCCAATACACTGAGTCAACATGAATTCTAGAAGAGTTTAAAGTACACTGGAGGTACCCACCATTTACTACCATTTTTTTTTTCTCAAAGAATCTGATACATTTTCAGTCTATCCAGATTAGGACATGGCATCTGCCCCAACCTGGACCGATCAGATCCACTCTTCTGGGCATTAGTACTTGGGACACAGAAACTGGGGCAGCTGTGGGGAGCAGACTGTAAGACTGGGAAGACTAGGGCTCAAAGCCACTGTTTTGGAGGAGCTATACTGGGGCCCTGACAAGTGCATGGGCTCAGAAGAACTATCCTGGGAGGGAGAGGAAAGCAGATCCTTTGGATGTGGAGAAAGGAGGGAGAGAGGAGAAAGCAACTGATGATATTCTAAGCCCCATGTCAGGCATAGTGACTCATGTAGCCTGAACTGCCAGTAATTCCCTACAATTTCAGGGCCAGCCTCAGCAACTTAGTGAGATCCTGCCTCAAAATAAAAATAAATAAATAAATAAATAAAAGAGCCAGGGGGTATAGCTCAGTGATAAAGCACCTCTGGGCTCAATCCTTAGTACCAAATAAATAAATAAATAGAAAGGAGGAGGAGGAGGAGGGGAGGGGGAGGGGAGGAGGAGGAGGAGGGGGAGGAGGGTGATGATGATATTCTAGGCTCCCTGAGACTTGACTGCCTCTCTAACTTTGGGGTTGTGAAATTCCCTTTCCCTGTAATTGTCCCTCATTTCACCTGCTCATCTGGGTGAGTTTCCTTTCTTGCAACCAAAACATGCCAGCCAGCTTCTCTCCAGTGCTGGCCAAGGAAGCAGGTCCTCCTGTAGGCCAAGTATCTCTCTGGAGGAGACTAACAGCTCACCAGAGACCATGCTTTATTATTAGTGCTATGCAAAACTGCTATAGAGTGAGTAAAGGTCCTTTCAGATCATCCAGCTTCTTTCACCTTAATGCCATTTTCACTGACTAATCCTTTGATTATTAATGCACTTCAATTTTAAAAGTTGTGTTCTGGCCAGATGACCTAATCATTTCAGTGGTTGGTTAAATTCATGCCTATTATAAATTCACAGATTGGCCTTAGAGTACAAATCATTCTAGAGTAACCTCCATTTCATTTCCACTGCCCTCAGCCAAGCCCTGTCACTTATCCAATGAACCATGACAACAGCCTCTTAATGGTACTGCCCCTACTCTAATCCATCCTCTTCACCTTGTTCTAAAACACAAATCTGATGGGTCCCCAGAGCCTCAAAATGACGGCAGGCTCCAGTTCCACCCTCCAGCACACCTCCTCCACACTCCACTACTGCCAGGTGATACTCCTCCAAGCTTCTCAAAGGCAACCAGTGCCTGCCCGGCTCTGTCCTGTTCTTCTCATTGCCTGCCATTTCTTTCCTCTGAGCACCTCTCCCCACTGCTCATTTTCTTCTCTCTCCTGCCCCTTGTACTTCCATAGAACTTTCTCCTTGATAATACACATCACTGTCACTGTGACTAATAATTAGTTGTCTTCATATCTGTCCCCAGGAGATAAGGACCATATTTGGCTTATTTTTATATCCCCTTACCCCAGAGCCAACTTGAGCATCTTGTATCAGTATGTTAAACGAGTGTTTACTAAGTCGTACTATGTCAAGGCACCTGGCTGGCAATGGATTGAGGATACTCACAAATGGACACTGACTTAGTTACAGGCAGTAGGGATAGCCCAGAGAAGTGCTCCTGGGACCCAGGGATATTCAGGTGAGACACCCACCTGAGTCTCTAGGTGTATGAGGTGCCAAGAGGGCACTGAATCAAGTTCATGGTGCTGTCTATGATGCAGCAACACAAGACTCTCTCAGCATAACTTTTTTTTTACCCCCAAATAAAAAAAGGAGGCATAATTTCTCACATCCTGAAAACCAACCTGGTTCTCTCTTTCTCCCTCTTTCTATAATTACAATAATGCTAGCTTTAGGGAAACAAATACTGAAGAATGGGATGGGGTAAACTTCCCATAACTAGTTCTAGAAAATGGGCATGTGGCTCAATTCACAAGTGAGTAGTTCTCTGAAAACAGCCAACAGTTACATGGGCGGATAGCAGTAAAATTTGGACCCAATCCGTCCACTGGCAATTCTTGTCCTGGCAATTCTTCTCCCTTCCTACCCCACTAACTTGTGAAAAGGTCCTAGCTCTGGGCAAATCTCAGGCAGAGGACATATGGTGCAATGGCAGATACCTGTAATCCCATCTACTTAGAGGATGGGAGCAGGAGGATTGTGAGTTCAAAGCCAGCCTCAGCAATTTACCAAGACCCTAAGTAACTTAGCGAAACTTTGTCTCTAAAAAAATATAAAAAGGGCTGGGGATGTGGCTCAGTAGTAGAATGCTTGCCTAGCATGTGAGACCCTGAGGTCAATCGCTAGACACTCTCTCTCTCTCTCTCTCTCTCTCTCTCTCTCTCTCTCTCTCACACACACACACACACACACACACACACACAGAGAATTCTAAAGAGTGTGACCAATCAAATATCAGAGAATTGTACAAAGTCATTCCTAAAGCAGTTGATCAAAAATGTTGCTGGGGATATAGCTCAGTTGATAGAGCACTTCCCTCACATGCACAAGGCCCTGGGTTCAATCCCCAGCAACACACACATACACACACACACACACACACACACACACAAAAGTGTTGCAATTAACAACAACAAAAAGCAACCCTTCCCAATATTTGTTTTCTCCTCTTTTTATACAAACACAATTTCTAGAGACTAAGCAGAGGCTACACAAAAAATCAATACTGCCTCAAATCAATGCTCGCCTCCTCCACAGGTTCTAAAAAAGCAGCAAAGAATATGGCACAGAGCTCGACCACCTCTAGAGTTATCTGCAGGAGAGCTGCGGGCACCGCCAACCTGCAGGATTCAGGAAGACCAGCTGAGAGACTCCCTTCCTTGGTTATCTTCCCATTACAAGTTTTACTTGCTCCACTTTTCATTTCAGTTATTCTTTAGACAGAACGAGAATTACTTTAAGGGACCTAGGCTTCTAACACAAAAAATAGAAAAACAGGGACTCTGGCAGAGCACTTGCCTAGCACATGTGAGGTAATAGATTCGATCCTTAACCCCAAATAAACAAATAAAATAAAGGCAAGCTGTCCATCTACAACTCCAATAAATAAATAAATAAATAAATAAATAAATAAATAAATAAATAAATAAAAATAAATAATGGAAAAATAGCATGCCATGATTCAATGCAGATGAAGGGCCGGTGGCCCAGCTTGCTCACTAGCTAAATAACCATCTCCCTCTCCACAGGCCTCCTAGGATATGCCTGAATTTGTGCCTCAGCAAATTTCAAATTTCTATACATCATGAACACTGGGATCCCCTCAGAGAGAGCACACAATTGTTAGAGCCACAAGTGCTTAGACCATAGGTCTGTTGCATATTCCTGAACTTTATGTCCCATTGTCCCCCATTCCAAGTCAGCATCTTTCACTTTTTATAAGCAAACATTCATTATTCTCTCAAACCAAAAGAGGGAAGAATCTCTTCAACACAAACAGGCTACCACTTAACAAGATATTTTACAGGAATTGGCTTACCATCCGTATTTCCTTATTGCTATCAAGCCAAAAGGACATAAAAGGTATCTTTTTATCCATTTGACAAACACTTTTGCACTCTATAATATGCAAGGCATATTGCATTACATTCACAACACTGCTTTTTCAACCATTTTAAAAAAAACCCAAGGTCTTACACATAATAAATGCAATAAGGATGTGGTCCCACTAAGCTACACAACCAGCTCCAAACTTTTTAAATTATAACCTAAAAAAGACATACAGAATCAGGTGTGGCAGACCTAGCTACACTCAGAGACTGAGGCAGAACATCACTTGGGCCCAGGAATTTGAGGCCAGACTTAATGAGACTCCATTTCAAAAAAAGAAAAAAAAAAGACAAATAAAATACATTTATACTTTATAATATAAATAACATACACACATCATATACACCCACATACTCACATGGCTTTTAAGATTTTTTTGTTTTTGACATGGGATCTCAATATGTTGCTCATGCTATTCCCAAACTCCTGGGCTCAAATGATCCTCCTGTCTCAGCCTCTGAAGTAGCTGGGATTATAGATTATATATATATTTGTATTGGGGATTGAATTCATGAGTGCTTTACCATTGAATTACATCACTATCCCTTTTTATTTTTTATTTTTGAGACAGGGTCTCACTACGTTGCTTAAGGCCTTACTAAGTTGCTGAGGCTGGCCTCAAACGTGCGTCCTCCTGCATCAGATTCCTGAGCTGCTGTGAAAACAGGTATATGCCACACCATACTCAGATGATTTTTTTTTTTTTTGGTTGTAGATGGACACAATACTTTTATTTAGTTACTTTTTTAATGTGATGCTGAGGATCAAACCCACTGCCTCATGTGTTCTAGGCAATCAGTCTACTACTGAGCTATAACCCCAGCCCTGGATGATTTTTTTTTAATGCAAATTGCATCACTAAATGGATCTCATGATGTCACTGAGCTGGTATCTGCAAATTTAGAAACACCAGTTTATGGTATTTCAAAGAAAAGTGACAGCTCACGTCAAACAATGAAATCCTACCTAAAGAAAAGAAACTTAAAACTTCTAGGCAGAAGAGTTGAAGAGGAATAATTATATTTTTGCTTCTTATTTAACTTTCAACTGCCAGGACACTTTAAAAATCATTTAATCTCTGTGAATGAGCATTTATACAAAAGCTTTTAAAGTATTTAAAAACCTTGTGGGTCATTACTCCTTTTACATTAAGAAACTGAAACAAAAAAGTAATCCTCCTCCTAATCTGTATTAGAAACTAATGTGTTTGGTAATTAAAATTTGGCTGTTTCTTTTAAATAATCTGTATTAAAAACTAATGTGTTTGGTAATTAAAATTTGGCTGTTTCTTTTAAATAATCTATCTCAAAATAAAAAATAAAAAGGACTGAGGACTAGGGTTGTGGCTCAGTGGTGGAGCGCTTGCCTCCCAGGTATGGGGTACTGGGTTCAATCCTCAGCACCACATAAAAATAAACAAAATCAAGTATTACATCCAACTATAACTAAAAATTATTTTTTAAAAAAAATTTTTTAATAAAAAGGGCTGAGGGTGTGGCTCAGCAGTAAAGCATCCCTGCATTCAAAACACACACACACAGTCACTGCATGTTCTCATTTTTTCCTTCTATTATATACTAAATAATTTTCTTCCTGGTATTAAGGAATTTCAGGGTTTACCAAGCTCTACATTTCAGGATTGTCTGGTTTTTCTTTTGCAGCACTCTTTACATATAAATTCTGCCAGAATTACAGAAAGCCTGGGGACCTGTCATAGGAGAATCAATCCTTCAAAGGCCATTTCTGAGAAGGTCATAGAGCCCAGACCAAATTCTGGCTCTACAACTGACCTTGAGGGATGGGAAGGGCAAAGGAATGAAGATCAAAGTTACTGAAGGCAGAGGAACCTGGTGATTACCAAGGGCTTAGGATAGTTCTGGCTCAACAGCTGGTACTTTTCCACAGGGTAGTTTATTCAACATCACAATAACCTGGGGGGAAAAATATGTTTCTTTGTACGCACTTAAAAGCTGGAGGAAACTAGCTCAGTGAGGTTAAGTATCATGCCCAATGCCATACAGCCAGCCTCAGCAACTTAGAAAGATCCTGCTTCCCAGTGTCACACAACTAATCAGAATTTAAGCTCAGGTCTGTCCATTTATTACCACCACCATACCTCACTGATCAGGAGAGATTTGAGAGAAAGAACAGGTGCAGAAACATTTTAAGAAATTTATATGTTTTTTAACATGAAAGGAATTTGAAACAAATTTATATAGCTGAATGTATTTCACTGTAACAGCATTAAAAGGTCTTTAACTAGGCTTCAACAAACACCTTCTCTGCTCTGACTCTTCCTGTCCTTACCCTAGAAATGGGAATAAGCCCTCAACCCACTTCTTATCTCCCTCTGAGGAAAGATCTTGGTTCTGGGCCAGCTCTTCATCCATTAACACATCTATTTAACAAGCACTGGTATACTCTCTGCATCCCAGGTGCTGTGTGAGCGATACAGAATAGACTAAAACAAATCCCAGTGATTTGGGGGCTGAAGCAGGAGGATTGCAAGTTTGAGGCCAGCCTCAGCAACTTAGAAAGATCCTGTTTCAAAATAAAAATAAGGGCTGGGGATATGGCTCAAGCGGTAGTGCGCTCACCTGGCATGCGCGAGGTCCTGGGTTCGATCCTCAGCACCACATACAAATAAAATAAAAGATTTGTGTCCACCGAAAACTAAAAAATAAATATTAAAAAAAATAAAATAAAAATAAAATGGGCTAAGGATATAGCTCAGTGGTCAAATATTCTTGGGATCAATTTCTTATACCAAAACAAACAACCCAAATAAATAAAAATAAAATAAAAAATATCCCTGGATTAGAGCAACCCAATTGCATTAGTAATATCTGTAAACAGACTCTGACTTTACCACTGATAATACCTGAGCTAATAGAGGGCAGAACCCAGAAAAGCTCACTAGAAAAGGAGATGTATATAATAAGTCTTATTATGTGGATATGAGGCATGGGATCACAGGCAGAAGAATAAGGGACCAGGTAGCACTTCAAAACAGATCCACCAGCTTCTCCTAGCAGGCACCACAGCCTGGGCCTTGTTCACCTCTTACACCCAATTAAGCACTGAGTCCTGTCTAGTCTCCTTCCAAATCTCAGACATCTCCCCTCCCTTCTCTCTCCTGGCTTCCATCACTGTAGCCAGCTCCTGTCATTTCTCCCTGGCTCCTGCAACGGCCTCTACCTGGCATCGGTTTGCTTTTGCTCCCTGTGAACACACTGCACACAGCATCTGGGCTGATCCTGTGTTAAAGGGGGGAAAAGGCACACTAATGTGATGCTGTCATCATCCTGCTTAAATCCTTCAGGAGTTCCAGTGCCTTCAAGATTAAGCCAAATGTCCTACAGGATTTATTAGGCCCTTGGTGGGCGGGCCTCTGATCACCTCTCAAACCTTATCTATGATCTCCACTTTCAGCTTTGATATGCTTCAGTTCCTCTAGCATGGCAGCTTACAACTACCCGGGGAGCTTTTAAAAATACTGATATGCTGGGGAAGCAGCTCAGTGGTAGAGCATTTGCCTGGCCTGTGCAGGGCACTGGATTCCATTCCAGGCGCCGGAGGCGGGGGGGGGGGGGGGGGGGGGGGGGAGGCGCCCCACAGCCCATCACTACCAGAGATTCAGATTTCAGATTTAAGTACTGGGGAGGTGGGGGGAACCCGCTTCAGGGTGTTATAAAGCCCCATGTGATGATGATGGGCAGCCAGGGTTGAGACACTGCTCTGATCTGACTCCCTCAGGTCTGGGTTTGTTGCACCTGCCCTGTCTCTGCCCCAAGAAGCATTGGAGCTCCCCCAGCTTCCTGGTGGTTAAATTGGGAATTTCTTTCTTTCTTTTTTGTGGTTGTTGGTGGGGATCTCTCCTGTTCACTGCTGTATTCCCAACTCCCAGAGCAGTGTCTAGAACAAGGTGGGTGGCTCCATAAGCATTTGCAAAACAAACAAACAAACAAACAAATTGCTCTGTTTTCTCCCTTTACCTGTACAGTCTATAGCATACCACACACAGTAATTGGGTAATTGCCTGTGCACTCACTTAGCCTACAAGCTCGGAGGGAGTCCTGTCACCATACCTGCATTATCTAGCAGAGTGTCTAACATGAAGTAGGTACCGATTTAAAAAGTGCAGCAGGAAAACAGGGATGTGGGCAGACGTGGCGCACAGAGGACGGTGTGGCTGGAGTAAAGGCAAGGGTGGGAGATGAGACCAGAAAGAAAGGAAAAGAGAGACAAAGAAGGAGAAGGGGTTGGCATCTGAGGGAAAGAATTAACAGTACTTGTAGCCAACAGTACTTGCAGACCAGTTAGACAGCGGGAGTCTCTGTGGTTGACTCTGATTCCCTGTTTGAAAGATTATGGATGTAGCATCAGGAGCACGATCAGATGTGGCACCATGATTAGATGGGCAGCGTTCAAAGCTTGGATTCAAGAGGCAGTCTGACTCAGAACCCAGACAGGACTTGGCTCCCCAGGACAAGGTCAGCTTGCCAAAGGAGGAGCTGAGAGGAACAAGAGAGGTGGTGCCAGAATGGATTCTGCCTCATGGATATTTCAGAGATGAGTGGAGGAAGATTGTGAAGGAAACAAGAAGCAGTGATCAGGAACGACAAAAATCTGCAAAAGAACCAGGGAGCTGAACTCCTGCCTTGAGAAGAAAGGATAATTGAATGCTTACAGCTGTAGCTCTTTGTAAAGAGCAATGAGTTCTGTAGTTGTTGTTGGCTGTTTTTTTGGTTTTGTTTTGTCTTTGCAGGGCTGCAAAATGAACCCAGGGCTTCTTGCATGCTAGGCAAACTCAAGAGCAATAGGTTTACAAGGTGGGAGGGAGTGAAGATAGGACAACTTCAGTTTTAAATAAAGTGGCAGGGGACAAAAGTCAGATGATAAGGAGGAAGAATAATTTAAAAACTGGATATAAGCCAGGCATGGTGGTGCAGGCCTGTAATCCCAGCAACTCGAGAGGCTGAGGCAGGAGGATCATGAGTTCAAAGCCAACCTCAACAATAGCGAGGCCCTAAGCAACTCAGTGAGACCGTGTCTCTAAATAAAATACAAAATAGGGCTGGGGATGTGGCTCAGTAGTTGAGTGCCCCTGAGTTCAATCACTGGGACCTAAAAAAAAAAAAAAAAACCTGGACATAATAAATGCTGATTACTGTGGGGTTTTGTTGTTCTTCTTTGCAGAGATTAAACTCTGGGCCTCACACATGCTAGGCAAGCTGTCTAACACTGAGCTACATGCCTGGCCCGTGATTACTATTTCAAAAGTCTGTTGTTGGGCCAGGTGAGGTAGCACATGGCTGTAATCCCAGAGGCTCAGGAGGCTGAGGCAGGAGGTTAGCAAATTCAAAGCCAGCCTTAGGGAGGCCGGAAGCAATTTAGTGAGACCCTGCCTCAAAATAAAACATAAAAAGGGGCTGGGCAGGGGCTGGGGTTGTGGCTCAGTGGTAGAGTGCTTGTTTGCCTTGCACACATGAGGCACTGGGTTCAATCTTCAGCACCACATAAAATAAATAAATAAGTAAAACAAAGATATTGTGTCCATGTCCATGTTCAACTAAAAAAAAAAGGGGGTGTGTGGCTGGGGATGTGGCTTAGTGGTTGAGTGCCCCTGAGTAATTCCCAGTACCCCCCCCCCCAAAAAAAAAAAGGTCTGTTGTTGGGAGAAGGAAGAAAATATTTGCTTGGGTGGATGACAGGACAAAAGGAAAATTGTCTTATATTGAGGAAACTTGTTTACTGAGAGGACAAAAAGATGCCAAAGAAGGAATAGATTGAAGATCTTGAAGAAAGAGAAGATGGCTGGTGGCAAGAGGTCTAGGAAACTGAAGGAAGCAGACAGAAAACCCTGAAGAGAGCTTCACCTCCAGAGAGAAGGGAAAAAGACAAAGAAGTGGACTGTCATAGGTAAGTTATGGGAGATGGGAGGCAAGCAGGTAAGGTCATCTGTTGACAGGCAGAGAGGGCCTCAGGGACAGTGGTGTAACTTTTGTAGGCAATGAATGGGAAATTGCAGGAGAAAAGCCCCCAGACTGATAGAGAAGCCACCTTAAAAGGACTTCCCACCTCCTGAGGGTTAGACTCCAGGCATGCGCTTCTCTCCTCTGGCCTCCCAGTACCTCCTCTCCTTCCCCTGAGCTGGTCTCCAGCCTAGAGTGCTTCCCAGGAGGTGATCATTCACTTTCTTATTCATTCTTCAAGTATTCACTGAACATCCACCCCCTCCCCAGCCCCATTTCTCTGGGCAACAGACTCTCTCTTCCCACAGGGCTTTTAAACCTGCATACCTTTGAGACTCCCCACTATAGTCACCAGTTTGACCCCATAAGCCCATAGATCTGGAGGCCACTTTCCAATGCTCACTTGACTTCTCCCTGCTAACAGCTACTCATCCTTCCAGCCTTGGTTCAGTCACCTCCAAAACCCTTCACTCACCAACAGCTCATGGAAGACATCTGCACCTCTTTCCTTTATAAAATTTGTTGTCACTGTTAATAGTTTTACATGGTTGTGTGATTATGTGCCCAGACTCAACCTCCTTATGGAAAAGAGGGACAGTGTGTGTCTTATCACTTCAACAGCCTTAGGGCCTCCATGGCTCAGTGTTGGGCACAGTTAGTGCTTAATAAGCAGCTGTTAGATGAATCAACAGGTGCTAGCCTCTGTGCTAGACATCAAGTGTATAATGAATCAAAAAAATTCCAGAAGACATGATTCTATCTTAGAGGATCCAAAAAACTCTACCACAAAAACTTTTAGAATTAATAAATGAATTCAGCAAAGTAGCAGGATATAAAATCAATACTCATAAATCAAATGCATTTCTATACATCAGTGATGAATCCTCTGAAAGAGAAATTAGGAAGACTACCTCATTCATAATAACCTCAAAAAATAAAATAAAATACTTGGGAATCAACTTAACAAAAGAGGTGAAAGACCTCTACAATGAAAACTATAGAACACTAAAGGAAGAAATTGAAGACCTTAGAAGATGGAAAGATCTCCCAGGCTCTTGGATAGGCAAAATAAATATTGTCAAAATGGCCATACTACTCAAAGTGCTATACAGATTCAATGCGATTACAATTAAAGTCCCAACCTCTCAGAAAAAGCAATCATGAAATTCATTTGGAAAAATAAGAGACCCAGAATAGTCAAAGCAATCCTTAGCAAGATAAGTGAAGCAGGAGGCATCAAAATACCAGACCTTAAACTATTCTACAAAGCTATGGTTACAAAAATGGCATGGTATTGGCACCAAAATAGACATGTAGACCCATGGTACAGAATAGAAGATAGAGACAAATCTACATAAATACAGTTATCTCATATTAGACAAAAGCACCAAAAACACACATTGGAGAAAAGATAGCCTTTTCAACAAATGGTGCTGGGAAAACTGGAAATCCATATGCAGCAAATGAAACTAAGTATCTCTCACCATGCACAAAACTCAACTCAAAGTGGATCAAGGATCTAGGAATTAGACCAGAGACCCTTCACCTAAGAGAGGAAAAAGTAGGACCGAATCTTCATAACATTGGATTAGGTCCCAATTTCCTTAACAAGACTTCTAAAGCGCAAGAAATAAAATCAAGAATTAATAAATGGGATGGATTCAAACTAAAAAGCTTCTTCTCAGCAAAGGAAATAATCAACGAGGTAAAGAGAGAGCCTACATTTTGGGAGCATATTTTTGCCACACGCACATCACAGCACTATATAAAGAACTCAAAAAATTTAAAACCAAAAAAACAACCCAATCAGTATATAAAGAACTCAAAAAATTTAAAACCAAAAAAACAACCCAATCAGTAAATGGGATAAGGAGCTGAACAGACACTTCTCAGAATCCATCAACAGATGTATGAAAAAATGTTCAACATCTCTAGCAATTAGAGAAATGCAAATCAAAACTACTCTAAGATTTCATCTCACGCCAGTCAGAATGGCAGTTATCAAGAATACAAACAGAGCTGGGGTTGTGGCTCAGAGAGAGAGCCTCGCCTAGCATGCGTGAGGCACTGGGTTTGACCCTCAGCACCACATAAAATAAAGATATTGTGTCCACCTATAACTAAAAAATTAATATTAAAAGAATACAAACAACAATAAGTGTTGGCAAGGGTAAAAAGGTACATATAATGGTGCAACAATCTGGAAAACAGTATGGAAATTCCTTAGAAAACTTGGAATAGAACCACCATTTGGAGCTGGGGATGTGGCTCAAGTGGTAGCACGCTGCCTGGCACGGGTGCGGCCCAGGTTCGATCCTTAGCACCGCATACAAACAAAGATGTTGTGTCCACCGATAAATAAAAAATAAATATTAAAAAAATTCTCTCTCTCTCTCTCCCTCTCTCACTCTATCTTTAAAAAAAAAAAAAAAAAGAACCACCATTTGACCCAGCTATCCCACTCTTCAGTCTATACCCAAAGGACTTAAAATCAGCATATTATAGTGATGCAGCCACATCAATGTTTATAGCAGTTCAATTCACAATAGCTGAACTGTGGACTGAACCTAGATGTCCTTCAATAAATGAATGGATAAAGAAACTGTGAACTATCATGGCGTGGTGGCACACGCCTATAATCCCAGCAGCTAGGGAGGCTGAGACAGGAGGATCTTGAGTTCGAGCCAGCTTCAGCAACTCAGCAAGGCCCTAAGCAACACAGTGAGACCCTGTCTCTAAATAAAATATAAAAAAGAGCTGGGGATATGGCTCAGTGGCTGAGTGCCCCTGAACTCAATTCCTGTTACCACCCCCCCACAAAAAAAAAAAAGAAAGAAAGAAAAAGAAACGAAACTGTGGTATATATACACAATGGAATACTACTCAGCATTAAGAGAATAAAATTATGGCATTTGCAGGTAAATGGATGGAATTGGAGAACATCATGCTATGCGAAGTAAGCCAATCCCAAAAAACCAAAGGCGGAATGTTCTCTCTGATAAGTGGATGCTGATCTATAAGCGTGTGGGGGGGGAATGGAGGAACTTTGATTAGGCAAATGGGAGGGCAGGGAGGGAAAGGGATATAGGAGCAGGAGAGAATGGCATGAGATGGGCATCATTACCCTAGGTACATGTATGACTGCATATATGGTGCGATGCTACATCATGTACAACCAGAGAAAAGTTGTGCTGCAATTGTGTACAATAAATCAAAATGCCTTCTGCTGTCATATTATAACTAATTAAAATAAATAAATTAATTAATTTTTAAAAAGGTTCCAGAAGGTAAAGTATGTTGAGAGGGCGGAAGAGAACCAGGGGCAAAGGCAGGAGAAAATACCTGTCCTGCTTCCAAGATGAATTTGGACATACCTTCACATCTGTCCTCTATGTGCCAGAAAATTCAGCAATTAAAGTAGGAAGATTTTTCTAATATTTGATATTTGAATTGAGCTTTTTAAAAAATATTTATTTATATGTGGTGCTGAGAATTGAACCCAGTGCCTCTCACATGCTAGGCAAGCGTTCTACCCCTGAGCTACAACCCCACCCCCTTGAATTGAGCTCTTTAATGAATGCTTTACATCCCATAAATATTCAGTGCATGCTGAAAGATGAATAGTGAGAACACTTTCCAGCATCAAACTACCAAAAAACAGGACCCATGTCTATCTTTTAACAGGACCCATGTCTATCTTTTTTGCCTAGATGTGACTAGCATCTTCTACCTGCATATGGCCTCCAGAGGACACGGAGGTGCCTTATTCCTATGCTGTCCAGTCATACCTAACAACTGTTTTACTTTGCCTAACCGCTTTCTCATTTCTTGCTAATTTATTTCTTTAGGCATATAACTACAAACATAAGATTTTAAAAAATCAAATGCATACGACAGGTATTTCAAATCTAACAAATACCACATGAGAATGTAACCATCAACTTCTAGACTCTGAGAAATACTGAACAAAAGATCATATTTGTTGAACAAACCAATTGAGAGAGGGAAGGAACCCACACAATAGAAGAGATTTAAGGAACATAATAACTAGACAAACTCTATGGCAACTGTTTGGATCCTTAATCAAACAAAATAACTTCGAATAAAGGAAATTACATGATAACAGATGTGAAAATAGACTGGAAATCTGATATTAAGGACTTTTTTAAATGCTTTTTTGAGATGTGGTGATGACAATGTGATTGTTTCAAAAAGGAAGTCCTAATCTTCTAGAGATACAGACTGAAATATTTATAGATTACAAAATATGAACTAATCTCTAGGATCTGCTGTAAAATAATCAAGGTATGGCTGGGCGTGGTGGCGCATGCCTGTAATCTCCAGCAGCTAAGGAGGCTGAGACAGGAAGATCACAAGTTCAAAGCCAGCCTCAGCAAAAGTGAGGTGCTGGGCTGGGGATGTGGCTCAAGCGGTAGCGCGCTCGCCTGGTATGCATGCGGCCTGGGTTCGATCCTCAGCACCACATACCAACAAAGATGTTGTGTCCGCCGAGAACTAAAAAATAAATATTAAAAATTCTCTTCTCTCTCTCTCTCTCACTCTCTCTTTAAAAAAAAAAAGTGAGGTGCTAAGTAATTCGGTGAGACCCTGTCTCTAAATAAATACAAAATAGGGCTGGGGATGTGGCTCAGTGGTTGAGTACCCCCGAATTCAATCCCTGGCACCCCCCAAAAAAATAATAATCAAGGTAGGGTGGGTTGGAGAAGTGACCAAAGTTTTTGAGAAAGACTGTCAGCTGATCATTGTTGAGGTGGGTGATGGTATAGGAGTTCTTGCAGTACCCTCTCTATTTTATGTATGTTGGAATTTTTCAAAAGTTAAAAAGTGAATCTAACAAATAGAACCATAAATATTTCAATTATTACCAAATAAATGTTTAAAGTCCACAGAATCTTAGTATTCTTTCATTTTCAAGATATCTACAAGAGAGCAGCACTTTGACTCACAAGCCCTTTCATTGAAAAGTAGGATACTGAACGCATACAGCTGCTTGCCTTTTGCCACGCTTCTGCTGTAATGCATTTCTCTCTTTACTTCCATCAGAGTAGGCACTTACCTTACCTTTGATGAGCATCCACTTCAGGATGCATGCTGGATCCACTGCCCTCAAGTCAGAATGAGAACACAAATACAATCTGGCAACACCAGAAGTTTTGCAGCCTTCCTACTGCTTTTGAACACAGAAATATAGCTGTATATCCATGTCTTGACCTCCTACTCCAGCCTGCAGCTGTGCTGGGGGATGTGAAAAACTGTCAAGCCAATACTCAGGACAACCTATCCAGCGACACTAAGGCTTCACAATAGTCTTTCAAACTGTTCCCAACACAGGGAGTCAACCAAGGGACCCGTCAATGTTTGTCCTTTTCTGCTTCTTTCTCTTAAAAGTTAAAACTAGCCAACTTAAAATATTCAGAAACTTCTAAAGCCTACTGAACTCCATGCAAAAACCTGTTGATGGACAGAAATGAAGTTCCTGAAAGGGTTTATGACATTCAATTCATTCTAGATATAGCAGACACAACTACCAAGAGATTCACTAACACAGAAACTTCACTCCATTTGCAAACTCCAAGTCCAATGAACCTCCTTTGGCTACAAACTTTCTTAATTTGAGTGGGACAAGTTCAATTACTGAAAAACTTAAAGGAAGCGAGTCGGACTTTTGTTATTTTTGTTTTTCCTAGCAAAACAAGTCTTTTCTAAACCTTGTTTAGTTAAATCTTCTTTTCATAAAAGAAAGCAGCTATTGCATTCCTCCGTATGATCTGGACTACAGTATCTGTTATATTTCATTCACCAACCTCGGACTCATACTTCTGTGAAGTAAAAATGTTTTTTTCGAAAAAAGCAAAAGCTTAATATATACTGCCTGTAAAACAAAACTAATGAAAACAACATATATTGCAAACCTACGCACCGTTGTTTTTCGGCACCACGGATTCCATCGGGTGCATGCACAACACACAACTACACCCCTCCGTGTACCCAGCGCCCCCGCGCGGGACTTTGCCACATGGTGTGACCTGTGCTGACACAGCGGAGGAATACTCTCTTCAACCCGGGAATTTATGTGTTTTGTTCTTGAATTTTTTTTTTTAAAGTGGTTAGGAAAGGAGGCGAGTGGGACGTGAAAATTGGAAATCGGTCTTAATTCCAATTTAATTCAATACTCTCTTTCCTCCCATCTTTCTCTGCATCAAAATGCAGGCATACCGGGGAAATTTCAAGTGACAGTTTCTGGGGCCTTTTAATACCCAATTAAAAACGGTGGAGGCTGGGAACGGGAGAAGACAGGGTAAAGCCGAGGATTGGAAGGGCGGGCGGGTCAAGAAGGCCCCGGAGCTCGGCGGGGCTGAACTCTGCACGCGAGGCTGCGGCGCCCGGCAGCCGGCTGCGGCGGGGGTTCTTGCCGGCCGGCTGCCGGGGTTTTTGCCAGTGAATGCGCGGTCTTGGCTGCCCACTCACACCTCGGGTTGGTCCCGACTTTAGGTTAGGCTCGCTCACTTCCGGTGACAAATCCCTCCCACCATCTCTAGAAATAATGTACCGTTTTCCCCATCGCTTTCCTAAAGACGAACGGCCCTACAGAGAGGCGCGGAGTCCGGGGCTGGGGTCTCAGCCCAGCGCGGCCAGTGGCGCTCAGCTGCGAAGGGAGTGGCCGGGACCGAGCGGCGAGGGGGACGGGGGGGAGGAAGGGGATGGGGATGTAGAATTTCACCCTCCCCTGCCCCCACTCCCCCGACTGCAGCAATTGGCCAAAAAAATAGTAATGTTTTTAGATTCCCCCAGGTCCCCCAAAAACGGTTGCAGCGAGGAACCCAGTCCCTCCTATCGCCGTGCCCCTAGCCTTCTCCCGCCCCAGTAACAGCCTGTGGGGACCCAGGAGCCCCCAGGCCGCGCCGAACTGCAGTGGATGGGGGAGGGCGGGAAGGATAAGGTTATGGGGCGGCAGGAATAGGTTGGGGGAAGGGGTAGCGGAAGGGAAGAGAAAAAAACCAGAGGCATGCAAGCGGCTTCCTAGCCAGCTGTTCCAGCTGCTGCTTCCTCCGGCGCGGGCCGGGAGGTGCAATATCCCCCCCCCTCCATCTTTCTCACCACTACCTGTCCCCCCACCCACCACAAGCACACATTCCTCCCACCACCCAGTAACGGATCTCCGGCCTGTAAGGGGGTAGTAGGAAGAAGCTGGGGGGGAGGGGGAGGCCTGCGAGTTTCTAACCTTGTTCTTATAAACAAACCCACATGTGCAGCTACCGCTGCTGCAACTCACCCCACAATCCCGGATATAAGTCCTGCCCCTTTAAGAGGAAAAAAAGCTTCCCCCGCCTGTCTCCCACCCCACCCATCCACAAGGACCTTTGTCTCCCCACCCCCACTGTCAGCCGGCCCCGCCTCTCCTCCCTGCCCCTCCAACGCCGAGGAGCCAATAGGCAAAGAAAATAAGGCTGGGGAGCTGACGTAAGTGTCCCCGGCCAATCACAGGGCGCGTTGGTGGGAGGCCTCACGGAGGGCGCTCCCCAAGGATGGAAAGCAGGAGAGAGGGAGCTTAAAATCAAAATGGAGAGTGCTGGTTGTTCCGCCGCCGCTGTGGGAAACCGGGACATGGGGTCCCAGCGGGATCTGAGCCTGGTTCCTGAGCGGCTTCAGAGACGCGAGCAAGAGAGGCAACTGGAGGTGGAAAAGCGGAAGCAAAAGCGGCAGAACCAGGAGGTGGAAGAAGAGAAGAGCGACTTTTTCGCCGCCGCCTTCTCTCGGGAACGAGCGGCCGTGGAAGAGCTTCTGGAGGGCGAGGAATCTGTCGAGCGGCTAGAGGAGGCGACGTCTCGGCTCCAAGGGCTGCAGAAACTTCTCAACGACTCAGTTTTGTTCCTAGCCCCCTACGACTTGAGGCAGGGACAAGAGGCGCTGACGCATCTCCAGGCTGCCCTGGCCGAACGGCGCCAGGAGCTGCAGCCCAAGAAGCGGTTCGCTTTCAAGACCAGAAGGAAGGATGCTGCTTTGGCCACCAAAGTAGACACGGCTCCCGTCGCTCCCGCAGCTGAAGGCATCATGTCCCCGTCGCTACCCTTGAAGGACGAGGAAGCACTTGGTTTCAGCTGGGCCTGTGGCTTCTCCAACCTGGAGTTCCAAGTCCTGGAGAAGCGAGCCGACGAGGTGCACCAGCGCGACATCCTTTTGACGGAACTGAGCAACTGCACTATCAAACTGTATGGTAATCCTAACACCTTGCGGCTGACCAAGGCCCGCAGCTGCAAGGTGCTCTGTGGCCCAGTGTCCACCTCTGTGTTCTTGGAAGACTGCAGTGACTGCATACTGGCCGTAGCCTGCCAACAGCTCCGTTTACACAGTACCACAAACACCCGCATCTTCTTACAGGTGACCAGCAGGGCCATAGTGGAGGATTGCAGCGGCATCCAGTTCGCTCCTTATACCTGGAGTTACCCTGGGATCGAAAAGGACTTCCAGGGCTCTGGTTTAGATAGGAACAAAAACAACTGGACCAACGTTGACGATTTCAATTGGCTGGCCCGGGATATGGCCTCCCCAAACTGGAGTATTCTTCCTGAAGAGGAGAGAAAGATCCAATGGGACTGAGCAGTTGTCCTTCACTCCTACCAAATACTTTCCATGTGGGAATAACTCCAGCAAAGGGACCCCAAAGTCCGTTTATTATTGTTGTTACATTGCATATGTTTTCAGTATTTTAAGGCCTGAGATTGTGATAAGCTCCTGTTTGTGATTTCCATTAAATTCGTGATAGATCTAACAACATTTTTGCTATTTCGGTAATGTCTTTAAGCTTTTCTTTGATAATTTGAAGCAATAAACGGAAAAGAGTGTGATTGTGTTGATTTTGAATGATTTGTGGTACTTAAAACTGATCATTGCATAATAAAGTAGACCTTCAATAAATATTTAATAAGGGAAGTTGGTAGGTAGCGCTCTAGTCGCAGCCAATTCATATGGAAATATGATGTCGAACCTGTGCAAACCTAACATAGGTTTTTTGCATTGAAGGTTTGGTTTTACGTATTTCAGCAGGGCAATCAAAGGACTCCTTGACTGTCAGCTACATATCAGCTTGGATTTCTGGAATCCACTGTTGGGTCCAAAATTTTGGTGGACCGCCAAAGGCTAATGAATCTTCCCAATTGTAAAACCAAAATAATTACTATTTATTTATTTGTTTATTTTTGTGGTGCTGAGAATCAAACCCAGTGTCTCACATGTGCCAGGCAAGTGCTTCCCCACTGAGCCACAACCTCAGCCCTCAGTCTTGTTTAAAAAAAAAATCATTTTAGTTGTAGATGGACTCAATACCTTTATTTATTTATTTGAGAGGTTTTTTTTTTTTAGTTGTTGATGGACCTTTATTTTATTCATTTACTTATTCTATCACTAAGATACAACCCCAGCCCTCTTCAGAATTTGTAAGTGGAAACTTGTAAAAGAAAAAGGGTTGGGGCTGGGGATGTGGCTCAAGCGGTAGCGCACTCACCTGGCATGCATGCTTCCCGGGTTTGATCCTCAGCACCACATACAAACAAAGATGTTGTGTCTGCCGAAAACTAAAAAATAAATATTAAAAAATAATTCTCATTCATTCTCTCTCTCTCTCTCTCTCCCCCCCCCCTTTAAAAAAAAGAAAAAGGGTTGGAGGGGTGGGGATTTTGCTCAGTGGTAGAATACTTTCCCAACATGCTGAAATCCCTGGGTTTGATCCCCAGCACCATAAAAATAAGATAAAATAAGCTGTTTGGGGATTTGCCTCATAATTGCAGACATGGGTGCAGTTGTATTCTGTAATCCCAGCTACTCAGGAAGCCGAGAAGGAAGATTTCAGGTTCCAAGCCAATCTGGGTAATTTAGTGTGATGCTCTCAAAATAAAAAAGGACTGAGGATGTAGATTGGTGGCAGAACCCACTGGGTTCAGCACAAAGTACCTCCTGAAAAAAACAAAACAGAGTATCTCAGAAAAAGCTGGGTACTATGGCACATGGCCTAAAATCCCAGTGACTCTGAAGACTGAGGCAGGAAGGTTGGATTCCAAGTTCAAGGCCAGCCAGGAAAACTTAGTAAGCCCCTGCCTCAAAATGAAAACAAAGTGCTAGGCAAGCACCCTACCACTGAGCCACAACTCCAACCCCCCTAAATACCTAAAATATAAAAATAAATATAGATAGATATTTAGGGGCTTTTGAAATACCTAAATGTTTTTTATGTTCAATAATTTATATGTTCTATCAAGTTACAAAAGGCTATTTAAATTGGCTTCTAAGATATGTAAAATCTAACAAGATAACAAAAAGGAGGAGCAAGTATAGAGTCAAAAGGGAGGCAGAAATCTTACTACTCCTTAATGGGAAGTGGAAAGTAAATCCAGATTTTTCCCCCTCAGCTGTTAGTCTTGATAAAGGATCTTCATCAGTTTCACAGATTGGGAGCTGTGACTAGTATTCTAAGGCCATGCCCCTCAAGACTAATGGTTTAATACCAATGGTTAACACTTTTCAGGGAAAACGATTCTTAAGACACTATTGGGCTTATGATTTATATTTGTGGACTGATCATTTTTACTGGAAAGCTAACTAATTATGCTTAAAAAAATAAAATCCTAGGATGGTAGCTCAGTGGTAGAGCACTTGCCTAGCTTGCCTGAAGCCCTGAGACCTTGGGTCAGATCAGCACTATCATTAATCAATCAGTCAAATAAAATAAAATCTAATCCTGGTGGCTTGGGAGGCTGAAGCAGGAGGACTGAAGTTCAAAGCCAGCCTCAGCAATTTTGAGAGGCCCTAAGCAACTTAGAGCCTGTCTCAAAATAAAACATAAAAAGACCTGGGGATGTGGCTCAGTGATTAAGTGTCCCTGGGTTCAAACCATGGTACCAAAACAATAAATAAAATAAGATTCTTTGTACCTTCTGCAAACCTTCAATTAATCAATTAATTAATTCAAACATTCAATTTCTAAGATAACAAAATCACAGTAGTTTGAACGATAATTGGTAACTAATCTCAGCTGAGCAAGCCCATTGTCTTTGAATGGCTCTTTCCAAATCCTTATGTCAAGTATTCCAGACCGGGCTGGGGATGTGGCTCAAGAGGTAGCGCGCTCGCCTGGCATGCGTGCGGCCAGGGTTCGATCCTCAGCACCACGTACCAACAAAGATTTTGTGTCCACCGAGAACTAAAAAATAAATATTAAAAAAAAAAATTCTCTCTCTCTCTCTTCTCTCACTCTCTCTTAAAAAAAAAAGTATTCCAGACCTTTTTCTACTTTCCTAAAGCTTACAATCTTATGCCCATAACTCTGCCAACCTCCCCTGATTAACACATTATAGACCACGTGACTAGTACCCCCCTAATATCCCTCAATATTTGAAAAAATTATTATCTTTGCTGATCTTCCTTTCTAGAGGCATATTTCCTCCTCCCTAAAGCCACTCTTCTGCTTGAGCGCATTGCACAAGTTTACATGTTTAGAAGAGCCATCTATATCCACCACCAATCCAGAGTTAGAATTCTTTGGATGAGGGCTGGGGATGTACCTCAGTTGGTAGAGTGCTTTCCTAACATGTCAAGGCCCTGGGTTCAATCCCCAGCACCACAAAAAGAAAAAAAAAAATTCTTTGGATGAAATCCCTATTCCAGGGGCTGGGGATGTGGCGCAAGCAGTAGCGCGCTCACCTGGCATGCACAGGGCTCTGGGTTCGATCCTCAGCACCACATAAAAATAAAATAAAGATGTTGTGTCCACTGAAAACTGAAAAATAAATTAAAAAAAAAAGAAATCCCTATTCCATGTCCCCTCAGAGCAGCAGCAGTGACAGAGGGAAGTAATTAGTGCTGAAAGGCCTGCCTTCCACCATTTCAGATGCTACATTCCCTAAACTTTAGCAAGGGATAAGATCAATTATTTTAGTCTGTTTGTGCTGCTATATCAAAATATCATAGACTAAGTAGCTTATAAACAATAAAAATTTGTTTTTCTGTTCTGAAGGCTAGGAAATTCAAGATCAAGGCAAGGGCAGATTCTGTGTTTCATGAGGGCCGACTGTTTTGTAGACTGTTTTCTCTACACACCCTTACTTGGCCAAAGAGGCAGGGTAATCTCTATAGACCTTTTTATAAGGGCACTAATCCCATTCATGAGGGCAGGACCTAATTACCTACCCAAGGCCTACCTCCTGATACCATCACATTGGGGGTTAGGATTTCAATGTGAATTTTAGGAGGAAAACAATCTATTGCAGGAGAGAAACAATAGGTCTAGAGCACCAATAAAGAGAATTCAAAGTTATTACTCAACGAATTTGAACATTCTGTTCACATATTCAAAAACTTCATTATAAAGACTTTTTTATTTATTTATTTTTTTAGAGAGAGTGAGAGAGGGGGGAGAGAGAGAGAGGGGGGAAAGAGAGAGAGAATTTTTAATATTTATTTTTTAGTTCTCGGCAGACACAACATCTTTGTTGGTATGTGGTGCTGAGGATCGAACCCGGGCCGCACGCATGCCAGGCGAGCGCGCTACCGCTTGAGCCACATCCCCAGCCCCATAAAGACTTTTTTTTAATTGAATGTCTCTTCAGTGTGTTTATTCACCAAAAACGCAATTTGAGTTTAAAATTGACATCAACATAGAGGTTTGAGGGGCTGGGGATGTGGCTCAAGCGGTAGCGCGCTCGCCTGGTATGCGTGCGGCCCGGGTTCGATCCTCAGCACCACATACACAGATGTTGTGTCCGCCGAGAACTAAAAAAATAAATAAATATTAAAAAAAACAAACATAGAGGTTTGATTCTAAGATTACAGTACAATGGAGTTTTTTAAACATAGGTAATTCCTATAGATGTACAAAAGGGTTAGAGTATAAAGTAAATGTCCCCTTTTCCTTTGTTCTAGATCCTTCAATTCTCTTTGGAAGGCAATCATTCTTCATTAGTTTTTTTTTTTTTTTTTTAATCTTTTTGGTCTATGAATACTGTATATTCTTTCATTACCAGATCCAAATAGAAACATGGTATATATAATAATCTGTGACTCACCTTTGTCATTAACATTATACTTGAAGATATTTTTATATAAGTACATATAGAATATCCTTTTTTTAATCTTTTTCTTTTATATGTTCTGTCATATGAAATGTACCATACTATTTAACCAGTCTCTGATAAACCTTGAGGTACTTTCCTATCTTTAGCTGTTAGAAAAATGCTATAATGGATAACTTTAAACATAAACCATTTAGCATGTGTGCCCTTATATTTGTAGACAAGTTCCTAGGATTGAAATTGTTGGATCAAGTTATTTATTTATTTATTGCAATGGGGATTGAACCCAGGGGTGCTTAATCACTGAGCCACACCCCCAACCCTTTTCATTTTTTGAGACAGGGTCTTGCTTCCTTACCTAGGACCTTGCTAAATTTCTGAGGCTAGCTTTGAACTTGCAATCCTGCCTCAGTCTCCCAAATCACTGAGATTACAGGGGTTTGCCCCTGCACCCAGCTGTTAAACCAAGTTATAAACATTTATCATATTGATAGACATCATCAATTGCCTTCCCAGGAGGTTTATCAGTTTACACCTACACTAGCAATGTCTGGGAGAGCTATTTCTTCACATCCTTATCATCATATTGTGTTATCAGATTTTTTTATTTTTGCCAATCTGATAGTTACAAAATGTTGTCTTTTTTAAAAATATTTTTTAGTTGTTGATGGACCTTTGTTTTATTTATTTGTATATGGTGCTGCCTGTGCCTCAGGCACGATAGGCAAGTGCGCTACCATTGAGCTACAACCCTAACCCCAAATGTTTTCTTCTTGTAACCGAAATTTTAATCATCTCCCAACTTGTCTCTCCACTTCAATCTCTAAACCATTCTGCATTCAGCTACCAAACTCATTTTCCTACTTTAAAAAAATTTTTTTTTGTAGTTGTAGATGGGCAGCATGCCTTTATTTTATTTTTATGTGATGCTAAGGATTGAACCCAGTGCCTTATACATGTTAGGCAAGTTCTCTGCCACTGAGCTACAGTCCCAGCCCCCCAATTTATTTTCTTAAAGCATTTCAGTCTTGGTTTAAAATCTTCTGAGATTCCCATGGAATCCCTGGCCTGGAAGACGAGCCCCTCTACCATCTGTTCTCAGCCTACTGTTCTTACATGATGTTCTACTATTTCATCGCACACATTCATGCTCCAGCTAGTCTGAACTAATTTCCATTAATCAAACACACAGAATCAGTCAGGGTCCTGGCAGGAAACAGATGCCACACTCAAAATAGATTATTGTAAAGAGCTTAATATAGGAGTTATTTACAAAGCAGTGGACAGAGGAAAAGCAAGAAGGGATGGTGTGATACCCATTTCATTCCTAAGGCCTAGGGTGGAAGGGACAAAACTGTTAGCTAAAGGAGGGAGAAGGGTGAAAAGGGGAGGGAGAGAAAAAAAAGAGAGAGGGGGGAAATGAATGAGAATGATACAGGACAGGATTATAGCCTTCAGAGGAAGAAAGAATACAGCCAATCCATCTGATTGGTGGAGAGGCAATTAGGGAGAGAGTCATGGGAATTGAAAAATACCACTCTCTTCTTTCCATTGACTGAACCCAGTTGAAAATTTCAGGGCAAAGAAGTCCGCTGAATGTTGGAGAATTCCATATGAATCAGCTTCCAAGACAGAGAGAAGGGCAGAGATAAGTGAAAAAATGAATTTGGAGAAACAAATAGAATATATTTAGTATGAACACTTTTGCTATTCTCTTGGCCCTTGTTAAGCTGGTTTTCACACAACTTGTGCCCATTTTTTTTTTTTTTTTTTTTTGGTACCAGGGATTGAACTCAAGGGCACTTGACCACTGAGCCACATCCCCAGAAATAGTGTTTCTCAATTGATGGTGACTTTGAATCACCTAAACAAGTCCAATAAAGGTGGCTAGGGATGTAGCTCAGTGGTAGAATATTTGCCTAGCATGCAGAAGGCCCTGGGTTCAATCCCAGTCCTGATAAAAATAAAGACAAAATAAAAAGAAAAAACTGGACACAGTGGCACATGCCTGTAATCCCAGTGGCTCGGGAGGCTGAGACAGGAGGATCACAGGTTCAAAGCCAGCCTTAGCGGTGGCGAGGTGCTAAACAACCCAGTGACACCATCTCTAAATAAAATATAAAACAGGGCTGGGGATGTGGCTCAGTAATTGAGTGCCCCTGAGTTCAATTCCTGGTACCCCACTCCCCCAAAAAAATATAGAAAAAGAAAGAGTAAAATTTGGACAAAGAGAAAGCAAAAAATAAATTGGTAGACATAAATCCAAATATATCAGTAACCATATGAAATACAAATGGACTAAAATTTTCACTTAAGACATAGATTGGCAATCTAGATTGTTAAAATCAGCTATATGCTGTTTAAAACATATGGGTGCAGAAATGTTGAAAGTAATAGGATTGAAATATCAGGGAAATACTTTAAAATAAAGCTAATACAGATCTATTAATATCAGACAAAATAGACTTTAAGGAAAACATTACTAGGGCTAAAAGGAATCACAAAAGTAAAAAAAATGTGCTAAATTTACAGGAAAATATATTTGTTCTAAACTTGTATGCACCTAATAATAGAGCTTCAAAATATGTAAAGCTGGGCTGGGGATGTGGCTCAAGTGGTAGCACGCTCGCCTGGCATGAATGCGGCCCGGGTTTGATCCTCAGCACCACATACAAAGATGTTGTGTCCGCCGAAAACTAAAAAATAAATATTAAAAAAAATATGTAAAGCTAGTGGTAGAGTGCTTGTCTAGCATGTATGAGGCCCTGGATTCAATTTTTAGGACTGCAATATAATAAATGAATAAAACAAACAAACAACCCCCCCAAAAAAAATGTAATTTAGTAGAACAGTAAGGAAAAAATAAATTAATCACATATTAGATGGATTTTTTTTTCTTTCTGGCATTGGGGATTGAATCCAGGGGCACTTTACCACTGAGCTACATCCTCAATCCTTTTTATTATTTATTTTGAAACAGGGTCTCACTAAGTTCTTGATACTGGCCTTAAATTTGTGATCCTCCTGCCTCAGCCTCCTGAGTTGCTGGGATTACAAGTGTGTGTCTCCACACCAAGATCCAAATGGTAAATTCTATCAAACACCTAAAGAAGAAATAATATCATCAAATTTTTACAAATTCCCCTCAGCAGTTCACCTCTTAAGGTAACAACCTCAAGAAACTTTTGCGCATTGGAAGACACACACACAAATGTTGAATGAGCTTTGCTCATAAAGCAAAACACTAGAAATCATCCAGCTACAGATGAAAGAATGTATCATATGTAGTATAAACTATGAGAATGAACTATAACTTTATGAAACAATATCTATGTTTCTTAAAACACATTGAGTGGAAAAAAGTAGATTCCTGAAGATTACACACAGTATCAAAAAATTTATGTAAATCTCAAAAACAAGTGAAAAATATGTATGTGGGGAAACACTAATGATTTTTATATGATAAAGCAAAAGCAAAGGTATTTAGAATGGTTACCTTTTCAGTGAAATGTAAGCTATATTATCTCCCCAACCAAACCCACTTTTCCATTCACCGAGACCATTCTTATTCTGGCCACCAGGGGGCATCCAGAGTTGAGTATTTTTGCTTGGTGTTGTCCTTCATGGTTTACCACTTCCAGATAAAAGAAGAGGGTTGCTTGATATATTGGGTAAACTTTCTACAAAGCTATTTAATTTTTTTGTTGTTGTTTTGTTTATGGTCTCTACATCAAATCTTTCTTCTTATCCTTCCCTCTGATTTTCTCTCGCCCACATGCATGCTCCTAAGAGTTTCTCTAAGCTTAGCAAAGCAGTCTTTCACACACTGTTTCTCTCAGGAAAACTGTCTTCAATTTTTTTTTTTTTTTTTTTGCATAGGAGCTAGGAGTTTACTCATGCCTCTTATTGTTTGAACATCCACCACTGGAAGAATCATGGCACAACACAGTGACTCCAGAAACCTCAGCTCACTCTTTTTAGTGAATTAATCAGATGGTCAAGAATTAAAATGGGAGGATCAAGTTCAAGTCTAGTCTCAGCAACTTAGTAAGGTCCTAAGTAACTTAGTAAGACTCTGTTTAAAAATTAAAAAAAAAAAAAAAACCGAAGAGTGGAACATGGTGGATCACACCTGTAATTCCAGTGACTCCGGGGGGTTAAGGCAAGAGGATTGCCAAGTTCAAGGCCAGTCTCAGCAACTCAGCAAAGCCCTAAGCAACTCAGTGAGAGCCTGTCTCAAAATAAATAAAATAAAAAGGGCTGGGGGTGTAGCGCAGCCATCTTCAAGAGAAGCCATTTTTTTCTTGGAGTCAATCTATTGCTGTTCCTTTACTGTCAGTCAAAAGTCAAAAGATGACCCTGAGCGGGACCCTGGACACTTCCCAGGAACCCCCAATAGAATTGGAGGACAGGAGGGGTGTGCTATTTCTCTCTGAGAGGACCCCTGTCTCCCTTGAGAATGTCCCATTTTCTCCAAAGCTATTTATTAGAAACAAGGCTTGGCTGTTAGAAGAGCAATTACCCTGGAAATTTTTGTTGTTGTTGTTGGTAGAGGGGATTAATCTCAGGAGTGCTCTGCCACTGAGCCACATCCCTAGCCCTTTTTATTTTGAGGCAGAGTCTTTAAGTTGCTCAGGTTGTCCTCAAACTTATAATCTTCTTGCTTTAGCTTCCTGAGTTGCTAGGTGCAAGACTATGAGTTTTTGTTTATTTGTTTTTTGTTTTAGTTGTAGATGGACACAATAACTTTATTTATTTATTTATTTTTAATGTGGTGCTAAGGATCAAACCCAGTGCCTCATACATGCAAGGCAAGCGCTCTACCTCTGAGCTACAACTCCAGTCCAGGCCTGTGGGTTTTTGACCCACAATGTGGTGTGACAATAATATTACCATGCTGTTTTTTCTTTTTCTTTTTTTTAAAGAGAGAGTGAGAGAGGAGAGAGAGAGAGAGAGAAAGAGAGAGAGAGAGAGAGAGAGAGAGAGAGAGAATTTTTAATATTTACTTTTAGTTCTCGGTGGACACAACATCTTTGTTGGTATGTGGTGCTGAGGATCGAACCCGGGCTGCACGCATGCCAGGCGAGCGCGCTACCGCTTGAGCCACATCCCCAGCCCTTTGCTGTTTTTTCTATATGGCTCAGAACCAGGCTTTGAAGATGCCAACTGAAGTCCAAACTTGTGTTGAATGATGAAATAAGTGCTTTGTTTTCCTGAGGACTATGTTGGAGGGAAAAAACTTATGCCTCATTGCTTTGTTCTCACACCTCCTCTATCTGTGGAGAAATATACTGTTGGTTTTACCTAGTGATTTGGAGGTCTGGAAGAGTGTGCAGGTGGGAATCTGTGGAGTCTCCCTCAGAAGGAAAGAAAGGAGACTTCGGATGGGAATTTGATCCACCCATTGCTTTGAGCTCATGGGCCTCTTATTTTAATCATGAAGGCTTCTTTGGTTTTAAGTGGAAAGGAATTTGAGAACAAAATTTGTTTGTAGGGTTGAGGATATAACTCAGTGGAAGAGAGCTTGCCTAGTAGTCATAGGGCCCTGGGTTTTACTCCCAACACCACAACACACATGAATTGGTTTGTTTTTAAAATTCCTTGTGCTTATGCACAGGCTGTTCTGGGAAGTCAAATTAGATTGACCCCAGCAGAGCTTTACCACTGAGTACATCCCTGGCCCGTTTTTAAAACTTTATTTTGAGCCTGATGCAGTGGTGCATGCCTATAATCCCAGTGGCTTGGGAGGCTGAGGCAGAAGGATCACAAGTTCAAGACCAGCCTCTGCAATTTAGCAAGGCCCTTAGCAATTTAGTGAGACCCTGTCTCAAAATAAAAAATAAACAGGGCTAGGGATGTGGCTCAGTGATTAAGCAGCTCAGTGGTTAAGCACCCCTGGATTCAATCCCTGGTATCAAAAACAAACAAAACCCCTAAAAGCCTTTATGTTGAGACAGGGATTCACTAAATTGCCCAGGCTGGTCTTGAATTTGCAGTTAAACCTCCTGCCTCAGCCTCCTGAGTGACTAGGATTACAGGTGTGTGTCAGCATGCCTAATAAAGAAGAAAAAAAAATAGCCAAAGAAGATAAACAGATGGCAAATAAGCATATACAAAAACACTCAATATAAAACATCATTAAAGGGGCTGGGGATGTGGCTCAAGCGGTAGCGCGCTCGCCTGGCATGCGTGCGGCCCGGGTTCGATCCTCAGCACCACATACCAACAAAGATGTTGTGTCCACTGAGAACTAAAAATAAATATTAAAAATTCTCTCTCTCTCTCTCTCTCTCTCTCTCTCTCCCCCCTCTCTCACTCTCTCTTTAAAAAAAATTAAAAAAAATAAAACATCATTAAGGAAATGCAAAATAAAATAGTGATGAGATACCAGTATATACACTCATTACTATGGTTAAAATCCCAAACATAGACAATACCAAATCCTGACAAGGATGTATAGCCACAGGAACTCTCATTCATTGCTAGTGGGAATACAAAATTGTACAGTCTCTCTAGTTTTTTCATAAAATTAAACAAAGTTTTACTATATGATTCAGTCATTACTCTCCTATTTACCTAAAAGAGTTGAGAACTTACATCTATACAAAAACCTTCATCAATGCTTATAAGTAGTTTTAGTTATAATTGCCCCAAATTGGAAGTGACCAAGGTAGTCTTTAATAGTTGAATGGATGAACAATGGTATATCCATATAAATGGAATGTATTCTATGCTAAATAGAAATAAACTACACTAAGCTAGAAAAACATACTGCTAGGGGAAAGAAGTCAATCTGAAAAGGCTACATACTATGGGATTCCAACTATATAACATTCTAGAAATGGCAACTCTAGAGACAATGGTTGCCTGAGGTTGGGAAGGGTTGGAGGGAAGAATGGATAGGTGGAGCATAGGAGATTATTAGAGCAGCAAGATAATTCTGTTTGATATGATAGTAGGGGATATGTGACATTATACATTTGGCAAAACCCATAGAACTGTAAACAAAAACCTCACAGCTGCTTATAGGGGCAACTGGTTGGGGGAGAATGAGTATATAGGAACCCTGTTATTTTATGTTAATTTTTTTGTAAATCTAAAAATCACTCTAATAAATACTTTATTTATAATTAAAATAACAAAATTACAGAATCACTGGGTATATATTTCTATTTACTGTTTTTTTTGGGTTTTTTTTTGGTACCAGGGATTGAACCCAGGGGCACTTAATCACTGAGCCTCATCCCTAGCCCCTATTTTGTATTTTATTTAGAGACAGAGTCTCAGTGAGTTTCTTAGCACCTCGCTGTTGCTGAGGCTGGCTTTGAACTTGCGATCCTCCTGCCTTAGCCTTCCTAGCCGCTGGGATTACAGGCGTGTGCCACTGTGCTTGGCTTCCCCAGCCCTTTTTATATTTTGTTTAGAGACAGGGTCTCACTGAATTGCTTAGAGCCTCGCTAAGTTGCTGAGGCTGACTTTGAATTCGCAATCCTCCTGCCTCAGCCTCCTGAGCTGCAGGGATTACAGGCATGATCCACAGCACCTGGCTACACTATCTTTGTTTATACTCCAGTAACAGAAGTTTAATCTGTTAGATCAAGTATGGTCTTTTGTTGTTGTTTTACTTTGCATTTCCTTGCATATTACTTAGGTTGAGGATCTTTTCCAGATTGTTGGACTTTCCAAGTTTTCTGGTTATGATTTGGTCTGTCTGATCTGTTCTTGCCTATTTTCCCAGATGATTGGTTTTTTCCCCCCTGCGTTGGGACCTCCTGCATGATGGAGAAGCACTATACCACCGAGCCACACCCCAGCCCTACTGTTCACCTTTTGATTGTGAATTTGTAGAATTTAAACAATTTTAGCATATTAATAACTCCATTTTGTATGTTAAAAATGTTTTGTCACAATCTGTCATCTCTGTCTGAACTTGTCTTTGTCTTGCCCCACAGGAAGTTTTAAGTTGGAAGGGGACTGCCTGAAAATTTATTTCTGGGGAGACATAATCTCAGCCAGCCCTCTAGGTACACCCCATTTTTCTGGCTGGCTTTAGCCTTTTTGTTCCTGAATCTCCACACTGAACCCAGAGCTCTCTGGTCCAGCATGTACACGAAGGCTTCTTTTGGCCATGTTCTGAGTCCGGCATGGTTTTATCTAATGGGATGAACCTGGTTAAAGAGATTAGCAAGATGTCTTGTGACTCCCACTTTTAATCTGCAGTGTTCAGGCTACTGTTTGGCTGGGAAGGGTGCTACAGAAACGACGCCCCAGACTTGCCCCCGCTACCGTTACTGAGTTAACGGGGGTCCCAGGATAGGGAGCCCAACATGGGCAACCCCCAGTGCAGCTCCTTTCAGCCTGGGCAGTCTGCACCCTTCTCAAGGCCCTGAATGGTCAGTCCCTGGGCTCACTCAGGTTAAGAGTGGGAGCTGTGCTGCAGGAGGCTATCTGGACAACATTTGGCAAGGATGGCACTGCTGAAAGTCAAATTTGACCAGAAGAAGCGGGTCAAGTTGGCCCAAGGGCTCTGGCTCATGAACTGGCTCTCCGTGTTGGCTGGCATCATCGTCTTCAGCTTAGGGCTATTTCTGAAGATTGAACTCCGGAAGAGAAGTGATGTGATGGATAATTCAGAGAGCCATTTTGTGCCCAACTCCTTGATAGCGGTGGGGATGTTGTCCTGTGTCTTCAACTCTCTGGCTGGCAAGATCTGCTATGATGCTCTGGACCCTGCCAAGTATGCCAAGTGGAAGCCCTGGCTGAAGCCATACCTGGCTATCTGTGTCCTCTTCAACATTGCCCTCTTCCTTGTGGCTCTCTGCTGTTTTCTGTTGCGGGGCTCATTGGAGAGCACCCTGGACCAAGGGCTCAAGAATGGCATGAAGTACTATCGGGACACAGACACCCCTGGCAGGTGTTTCATGAAGAAGACCATGGACTTGCTGCAGATCGAGTTCAAATGTTGTGGCAACAGTGGCTTTCGGGACTGGTTTGAGATTCAGTGGATCAGCAACCGCTACCTGGACCTTTCCTCTAAAGAAGTCAAGGAGTGAGTAGTCTCTAGTCCTGGGGCCAGATCTATGTGGGGACACTGAGGCCCAGGCCTCTGACTCCCCACCCCATCCAGTCCCTTTTCCTCTACATTGGGTATACAACTTATTAGTATGTTATGAAGGGGCATTAGGTTGGATCACATGAAATTGCCATTATCCTAGCCCCTTTGGTCTGTGAAAATGGCAACTCCATACAGTTCAACCTAATGTTTGGCTGAGGTGGAAGGAAGGTGTCAAGTTATATAAGCTGCTTGAATAAGAATCCCCAGGAGGGAGATATAGTCAGGTATGTGTGTACGCTTCCTACTGCAGGAATGGGGTCATTCATGGTTCACATACAGTGAGACATTTGGTACTTGTTTCTTTAATCAAAGGAGGTGGATTCAGTTCCAGAAGTTTAAAATTTCTGATACATTCCCTAGCTTTCCAATTTTGAACCCTGAGCATCCACTCCCAAGGCATTGTTCTTAGACATGGTGGAATCTAATCAATACCATTTTCTTTATGGGTACAGAGCAAAGGATGGGAGCAGTCAGAGCTAGGCTGTAGTTCTGGCTTGAGGCCTTGGGCAAGTCACTTGCTTCTGTGAGTCCTTGATTGCTCATCTTTCAAATAAATGCAGGTGCTCTTGGAGCTCACCTCTCAGCTCTATGCAGAGCCTGGCATCCAGCAAATGCTCATGAAATGCCTGCTGGTGTTTACTTCTGAAATCATGATAGCACAATACACTCAAGTATTTCTAAGGTATTCTTGGCATATATAAAAAGGAAATCTTGCAGGGGCCGAGGGGAGGTGATGATGAGAAAGAATCTCCGCATGTGTGTTCGCAATGACAACCTGTGTACTGACTCCAGTGGATGGCTCTTCCCAGAAGACCCACTGTGGTGGGTCTGAAGTGACTGTCCAGGGAAGGCAGCCTGCCCTGAGCCCCTGGCTCCCCTTCATATCTTTTGTCCACTCTCTATTATGCTGTTTATATAAATGGTTATACAAGTGGTTTTCCATCTGAGTAAGTCTGGCAAGTCCCTGGGGGACTTGAACATGAGGCCTGGGGCACACCAGCAGTGGGACATGACTGAAGTCCAAGTAACACGACTGGCTTCAGAGGGCTGAGTTAGCTCCCCACAGGTGGAAGGAAAGTCAGAGTGAAGGTCACTGCTTGGGATTTTGTTTTCTCTGTGGGTGGAGATTACTGCTACAAATCCCTAGAGGAGAGGATTGTAACCGGCTCTGTCCTTCCTAGATGACAGGTCCACAGGGACAGCATAAGGTGGCATGATTTGCATAAGTCACCTAAGGAGGTTGTGAAGCCAGAGGGAGAAGCAGAATTCCTGGGGAGTGTGAGAGGCCAATGGCAGAACCAGCTTTTGTGAGCAGATATTTGTTTTCCGAATAGGGTCAGTCTCCTGAGACATATAAAAATGGCTCTGTAGCCCCAAGTCCCTTTTTGTTCAAGTGGAGAAGTCACCCAGGTTTCTCTCAGTGACCAATGGATCCGAAATTTCAGGCAAATATTTAGCTTACTCAAAACTACCTCAATGCCCTATACCAACTTGTTAGAGTGAAATTATCCTGACTCCATTGACTTGGACAAAAAATCTCTCTATTACCCACACACAAAAATATGATGATGATAATATTGAGAGGAACAAAAACAGGAAAGGAAATTCAAACAAGATTCTCACCAGCAACTAATAGATGGCTTTAATTTTTTCACATTTCAGTCTAGTCTTGTTAGCAGTGACATAATAACATAGTGTAATCATAGTATAAATGCAATTGAGTATTCCATTCTGTTATCTGATTACATAACATTTGCATAATGTTTACAATGATCCTGTTTAATGGTTGCATACTGTTTCACTGCATGAATGTGCACACTTAGGCATTTAGATTATTCTTTTTTTTTTTTTTTAAAGAGAGAGTGAGAGAGGAGAGAGAGAGAGAGCATTTTAATATTTATTTTTTAGTTCTCGGCGGACACAACATCTTTGTTGGTATGTGGTGCTGAGGATCGAACCCGGGCCGCACGCATGCCAGGCGAGCGCGCTACCGCTTGAGCCACATCCCCAGCCCCTAGATTATTCTTATTTGTGTCTATTTTAAGTATCTTTGAGTCCTGTGCTTCTGTCTCTGTTCTCTTATTTCCCTTTGACTAAATTTCCAGGAAGGAAGTGTACCTGTTGGCTTTCTCTTTCTACAAAGCTGGTCTTAAGACACAACTGTATAACTTAAATCTCTTTCTCCTTTATAAAATTTCCAATGATGTTACACTATAGAGGAACTAATTGTGCTTCTAAGAGTATAGCCTGATACGCTCACCGGTGCACAGACTCTTAATGGCGTAGGCAATGCCCAGGAGGGGAGTGAGGCTTAATGGAGATGTAACTGCCTGGGGCCAGCATCCTGGATCCAGTACTGAGCACAGCTCTTACCTGTGGTGGGAAAAACTAGGGAAGGAAGGAATGAGAAAGCAGAGTGACACTTACTTTCACTGCAAGTGATGCTAAAATTTTTTTACCTTCATATTTTGATGCCTTCATTTAGGAAGATTAATAAGTTTATGGAACAAAGCTGGCTCCCAAAAATACTCCCTAGAAAAATAAAAAGTCTATTTACCTTTTGACATCTCAACATTGAAAAGTCGTAAGCATTTATCTGTCCCTGGAATTTCTCAGTAGTATGCTCATCCTAGGATTCTGATGAAAAAGAGATGGGGCCCTGTGGGAGGCAGGGAGAGGAAGCAGTTATCATCCACTAAGATTTTTTTAGGAGGATTTCTCCTTTTTCCTTTCCTCACCAAATCTGGACGTGCCAGCAAAAAGGCTGAAGTGAGCCTCATGTCCTTGAGGACTCGAGCCTGAGGACTTCAGGGACGTCCAGGAGCGTTCTGACCAGGAGTGGCAGGCTGGTCAGAGGGCTGCTAGTCTGGATAATATGCACATGCAGCCTCGCAGGAGCTGGTGCTGCCTGTGGGCTGTGTGATTTCTGGTCATTTCAAGCTCTGTCACTGGAGCAGCTCTGTGCAAGGCGCACCTAGCCGGACCAGGATAGGGAAGGCTGAGTTGGGCACGTGCCAGCATTCCTGGTCCAGCTCCTGACAGGGAAGCTGGGTTCCTGTACCTGGGCTCTCCAGGAACCAAGGATGGAGCATGAGGCCTCAGAAAGCACAGAGAGGTGGGTAGTTTTTGAAGATTTCCCAAGGGATTGGAGGATGAATGTTTGTTCACTGACTGGCAGAAACCTCAAATTATTCAAAGTGCTTTGGTGGGGGGTTTTCATCTTTCTCTCTTCTTCCTGATTTTCTTTTTTCTTTTTTTTAAATATATATTTTTAGTTGTTTTTTTTTTTAGATGGACACAATATCTTTATTTTACATTTATGTGGTGCTGAGGATCAAACCCAGAGCCTCGTGTATGCTACGTGAGTGCTCTACCACTGAACCACAACCCCAGCCCTTCTTCCTGATTTTCTATGGCTTGTTCTCTATTTCTTTCCCCAGAGAAACAGTGAGTGGGTGGGCAGAGAAAATACAGGATTAAAAAACATCTATGTGGCACACACCTGTAATTCCAGCAGCTCGGGAGGCTGAGGCAGGAGGATTGCGAGTTCAAAGCCTGCCTCAGCAACTTAGTGAGGCTCAGGAAGCTGAGACATCAAGAGGATCGTGAGTTCAAAGCCAGCCTCAGCAAGGCACTAAGCAACTCACTGAGACCCTGTCTATAAATAAAATACAAAAAAGGGCTGGGGATGTTGTTCAGTGATTAAGTGTCCCTATGTTCAATCCCTAGTACCAAACCAAAGCCAACCAAACCAAAAAAAAAAAAAAAATTAATTAATTAAAAAAAAAAAACAAAACTATGGATTCTGACTGGATTCTAGTGCTCTGTGCCAGGTCTCAGATAATCACAAGGTGGTCTCATGGCTTCTGGGCAATGGCAAATGGGGTAGTCATCATGCTTTAACATTCTGTGTTTCCCTCCCTCCCCAGGCTGGTGGGCCTGACTGGGCCAGGAAAAGGAGGCATTGTCTCAGATGTAATTGGTAGAGGCCCTCAGAGGAGTCCAGAGAAATGCCTCTGCTGGGGCCTGAATTCTCAGAGCCAGACGGATCCGTAGTTCTCAAACTGTGTTTTTTTTTTTTTTTTTTTTTTTGGTATCAGGGATGGAACCCAGGGGCACTCAACCCTGAGCCACATCCCCACTCATTTTCTGTATTTTATTTAGAGATGGGGTCTCACTGAGGCTTAGGGCCTTGCTGAGCTGCTGAAACTGGCTTTGAACTTGAGATCCTCCTGTCTCAGCCTCCCAAGCTCCTGGGATTACAGGCGTGCATCACCACACCTAGCTTCAACTTTCATTTTTTTGTTTTTCCAGTACTTGGGATTACCCAGGCCTCACACATATTAGGTAAGCACTCTTCCACTGCTCTACACATCTAGCATTTTTTATTTTGAGACAGTCTTGCTAAGTGTCTGAGACTGGCCTTGAACTTCTGATCCTCTTGCTTCAGCCTCCAGAGTAGCTGGGATCTCAGGTGTGTGCCACGCACCTGATTTCAATCAGTACTTCTTTCATTTTATGGCTGTGTCTTCTCCATCAGACTGGGACTCCTTCAGAGAGAAGCCCAGTTGAGCACAGGGAAGGTGGGCCAAACTTGATGGAGGTAGGTTTTCCCTGGGCCTCCAGCTGCTCACATCTCTGGAATACCCCCACTGCTCAGAAGCATTGCCTTGTTTATGCAGGGCCTGCCCTCCTTCCAACCACAGATTAAGGCCTGCCCTCCTTCCAACCACAGATTAAGACAAAGCCAGGCAGAGAAGAGCTACTTAGGTGATGAGCTGTCTATTTATAAACAGCAAGTATTTCCCAGGCTACATTTTTTTTCTCTGCTTGGGGGTCACCAGAGTTTATAGAGTCTTGACTAAGATAAGGCCTGTGTATTAGCTTACTCCCCACAGACAAGCCACAAAGAGCCTGGACAAATTATCACATCAGAGTTTTTTCCAGAGAAATAAACAATTTTGTAGCTGCACCAACAAATCAATAAGGGAAGACATATGGAAATGAATGGGAAGGAAAGAAGTCATAGGAGTATAACTGACAGTGAGTCAACCCCAACCTAGGCTAGCTGAGGAACCTTGGCAACTTGCTTGACCTTTCTGAGCCTCTTGTGCCATCTGAGAACTGAGAATATAAGTGTGGAGATGTGGTGCAGATATAGGTGTACACATGGAGCACTTGGAATACAGTAAGGTCTTAGCATTTCCTTTAAGATTGCTTTTTTGAGTAGTCACTAGACTTAAAGAATTGCAAGTATCAAGGGAAGACACAGGAGGAGGCGGCATAGCCTCATCCTCAGAGAACCCCAGTCGGAGGAGACACAGCCCTGCCCTGTTGAGACCAGCAGGGCGACCTGTCCACTGGGGTTAGGGAGGTAAGGTGGGAGACCAGGCTGTCCAGAAGGCCAATACGCAGACTAAAGGCAGCTAAGAGCCTCTGCTGGCCTCACCCCAGGTCTGCAGGCCTGGCCCTCATTTCACATACATGTGTAAAATGTGTGAAATGTATAAGGCAGGTGTGCAGGGTTTACCCCAGTTTAGAGACACCAGGAGGGCACATAAGTATCAAAATAAGGATAGATGATGGTGGTTAGGAAATGGTTGCCTGCCGGTTTCTCTAGTTAAACTGGGCTAACTGGGCTGCACGAAATAACCACACAAGAGACACAAATACCTTTTTCTTTGGGGTTGCTGTGACGGCTCCTCTGACCTTAAGGGTCTGCAGAAACAGAGAGAGCGAGAGCACGTACTAACCCCTTTTATTGAGGAGAAGCTATTCAAATGAGGCAAGGGGTCAGGTTTCAGGGGGCTGAGTCTATCTTCATGATGTCCACCATCAGCAGGTTGACTGACATCTGGGTAGGCCACACCCAAGGGCACAGTAAGAGGAGGGGACACACACAAGGCACTTCCATGGAAGATTCTATCCTAAACCTGTTTAGGATATAAACAGGGGTTATATTACAAAGGATATAAAAAGGGGTTATATTACAAAGGAACAGGTGAGCGTAGCTTCACCCATGGGGCTGTAGCAAGACACACCCATTTCTGTGACTGAGGGCCTCAGCACCCAGCTGGGGAGTGTAACTCAGTCACCCATAAGGTTGGCCTCCCACAGTTGCCGGGACAGGGAGCAGGTGGAGGGAACTTGTGCTTTCCTAGGAATTTTTTTTTTTTTTTTTTTTTTTTTTGGTGCCAGGGATTGAACTCAGGGGCACTTGGCACTCAGCTACATCCCCAGACCTATTTTGTATTTTATTTAGAGTCAGGGTCTCACTGAGTTGCTCAGTGCCTTGCTAAATTGCTGCTAAATTGTTGAGGCTGGCTTTGAACTCTTGATCCTCCTGCCTCAGCCTCCTGAGCTGCTGTATTACAGGTGTGCACCACTGCACCTGGGGCTTTCCTAAGAATTTAACCAGAAAAGCCAATAGGCAGGAAGGCCCTGAGAGGCATGAAGAGAGGCAATGTGGAAACCAGCGGCCACCTGCTGTTGGCTGGTCTCTAGATGACTTACTGAGTGGCTCTGGGGAAGGTTCTCCCCTTCTCTGAATCCCACTTCCTCCTTTGTAGAACAAGCTGTCCAGATGGTTCTAAGTGGAGAGAAGCCTGAACTTCCTGAGGGCCTAGGGAATGCCAAGCCTGGTCAAATGTGTTCCTTACATCACTGAGAGGTGATGATCATCTGGCCTCATATGGTCCACAGAAGTCAAGCCCCACAGCTTAGCTTTGGGACTCAAAGGTCTGCTCTCTGGCACACCTATGCCGGTCTATGGAGACAACTGAGGATATCTATAGGGTTTTCTGTGCTAGGGAGAGGGCTCCAGGGACATGCAGGTCAGGAAGAGGGGTGAACAGATTGGCGTTGGAAACTCTCAGCCCTGAGGAAGGTAAGCTGGACTTCGGGGTGGAGTGGAGGGAGCATTTCAGATGTTCAGTGTTCCCAGAACTTCTGGCTCCTTAAGACATGGTTGGGAGCCCCAAGCTGAAGGCCTTGCCAACACCCTTCCAGTCACATTCTCAAAGGTACCCCCTGCCTGGGCCACGTGCGCAGCTCTTGGACTCCTGTGGGAAGTGAAGCAAGTCTTGGTGTCTGCTCTCTCTACAAACATGGAGCTATCAGGGAGACAGGCACAAGTGAGAACTTAAGCAGAGGGTGGCCTCCATCAGCCAGCAAGTATCTCATAGCACCTGCATCCTACTGGGCTGGAGCTCTGCACCAGGCCGACCTCAGTGAGAATCCCACATGGCAGCTGTCCTTAAAGACCAGAAACCACAGCTGTAGAACTTACGCCACCAGCTCATAAATGACTGCACCCCTGGGATATGTGGTCTGTTCTGATCACACCTGATGCAAGCTGCCCAGGCACATGTGCTGCCTGGGATGGCTTCTGCTCTGCCACCACCCGTGGAGCCAGCCTTTGCAAACAAGCTCATGTTTATTGTGCATCTCCTCCACACCAGGCACCCTTGAAACACTTCAAACAACCTTGTATCAACTCCATTTTAGATTAAGAAACTGAGGCAGGGAGAGGTTAATGAATTTATCCAGGAGAATAAAGCTGGACTGAGAGCCAGAGTCAAACCCAGATGCTCTTATCCCTGCTTACATCACCCTGCCACCTAGAACCACCCATTCTCCAGACAGAGGGTCTTGCCCACACATGAAGAAGAGGTCAGGGCTGCAGGCCATGTGGAAATATGATCACCACGGCCCAAGCCACCATGCAGCCTTTCTAAAGTCTTAATTGTCATAGATGGAAGTCAAAGGCAGTTCACAGAAAAGGGACAACAAGTGGGTCATAAACATATGAAAAGATGTTCAACTTCTCTCATAATGAGAAGGTAATATTTTTCTTCTATTAGGTTGGCAAAGTTCAAAAGCCAGACCTGTGTGGGTATAGCCATGGAAGGCCAGCTCTCACAAGCAAGGTTGTTAGCCCCCTAAAGGGAGAAATATGGGAGGGAGCTGGCAGAATCACTCTTTGATGCAGAAATGTCTCATCTAGAAATTTACTGTTAGATATATTCACAACAAGTACTGTGACCCATGTCCGTGTTTGCATTAACAGGGGAATGGGAGAAACCCAAACTGCTGTCAGTCGGGAATTGAACAGAAACCCTGTGGGTCATTTTCAGGACAAAAATTCAGGACAATTTCCAATGGCAGGTGTAAAAAGACTTCTAAGAAACTACTAAGGGAAAAAGGAAATGTTCAAGGCATTATGTATACAATGTTACCATTCAGGTTAACAAACAAACAGGAAAAATACCATTGGCAGAGTCTCTGCTTGGTTGTCCATGCGCGAAGCCTCTCTGGGTGGACAGGCAAAGCTGGCCACAGTGGTGGGACCTGGAGGCTGAGAGACAGGGAGGGAGAAGTGTTTTGTATTAAAGATATTTTATTTAGAAGCTAAACAATGGGGGCTGAGGTTGTGGCTCAGTGGTGGAGTGCTTGCCTAGCAAATGTGAGGCACTGGGTTCAATTCTCAACACCACATATAAACAAATAAATAAATAGAGGTCCATCAATAACTAATAAAAATTTTTAAAAAAGAAGCTAAACATGGATATCTTTTTGAAGAGTGCAATCATCATTTTCAATGAACATTGTTAAAAATAATGTCTGTTTTAAAAAATAGCATGCTTTCTATTCTTGTGTTTCAAAAGTCTATTGCTATTAAGTAATGAATAGCTCACAGGCAGCTTTTTCACTTGAGACAAAATGTACACAGATGAGTGTGCAAGTATTGTATATAGCTGGATGAATTTTGCACATTCAGGTCGGGCAGAACAAACCCAGCCTGCTTGAGTGCAGGTGAGTGCTTTCACCATAAAGATTCCTTTTGAATTGGGAATCTGTGTGAATACGTGTTATGCTTTAAACAGCTGAACATAGAATAGAGAAATGTAAAAGTGTATGGAGCCCTGCCTGTCGGCCTGGAGAGCCAAGGTTGCAGCCACATCTTTCAGATGAGTAAGGAGCCCTCACCTGGCTAGAGATGGAATTCACAGACATCGAAGGGTGCCTGCCTCAGGTCTCAACTGCTTGCCTCTGCACAGGCCCAGAGCAGACCTTCTGGAACCTTCTCGTTGGAAGGGTCTTTGGTTAGGAGTGACCTGTCAGAGAAAGATAAAGTTGGTGAGAGATTTAGGGATTAAACTCTGATGGTTGCCAG
The DNA here is from genome assembly GCF_964194105.1 of Spermophilus citellus. Lineage (NCBI taxonomy): Eukaryota > Metazoa > Chordata > Mammalia > Rodentia > Sciuridae > Spermophilus > Spermophilus citellus. The sequence goes on along the minus strand of NC_138186.1, from coordinate 58,663,677 downwards.
CAAGAACCTTGTCCATGATCACTACCTATCTTTTCTAGCAACCTGGCAGGGGTCCCAAGAATTATCGCAGGTGGGGGCCTGACAGCAGAGTGAATAGGTGAATTTCTACATTTCCTCAACACTTATGTCTTGGTTTACTATCTATTTCCACCTTCTAGAGCATAAGCTCCAGGAAGGCATGGACATGGGCTATGTGCTTACTGTTCTTTCTAAAGTGTCCAGGACTGCAGCCAATACATAGCGGCTACAGAGCAAATATTTATCAGGTGAGCAAGGGAAGGAAGGAAGGAAGGAATGAAGGGAGGAAGGAAGGAAGGAAGGAAGGAAGGAAGGAAGGAAGGAAAGAAGGAAGGAAGGAGCCAGGTTTTTAGAGGCAGGGGATGAGAGGAACTGGCACCTGGTGAAAAGTCTGGGAAGCCTGAGTCAAGTTCTCTGTTTCTCCTCCAGTCGCATCAAGAGCAATGTGGATGGGCGGTACCTGGTGGATGGTGTCCCTTTCAGCTGCTGCAACCCCAACTCACCACGGCCCTGCATCCAGTACCAGCTTACCAACAACTCAGCCCACTACAGCTATGATCACCAGACTGAGGAGCTCAACCTTTGGCTACATGGCTGCAGGGCTGCCCTGCTGAGCTACTATGACGGCCTCATGAATTCCATGGGTGCTGCCACACTCCTTGTCTGGTTCTTTGAGGTAGGCCTCAGGCCAGCTGTGGGCGAGAAGGAGCTCCCAGCCTCATTTGGGTTTAATGGGGGTGGAGTCGGGCCTGGAGAGTGCATTTCCCTCCACAACACCAGCTTTGGACTGGCTGTGGTCACAGCACTGAGCTTTCATCCCATGTCTCTGCTTCATTTAATTTCTTTACCATCACTTTTTTTTAATATTTATTTTTTAGTTGTAATCAGGCACAATACCTTTATTTTATTTATTTATTTTTATGTAGTGCTGAGGATCGAACCCAGGGCCTCACACGTGCTAGGCGAGTGCTCTACCGCTGAGCCACAACCCCAGCCCATCCCATCACTTTTTGAAAACTTAAAAAAAAAAAAAACCTTTATTTTTATTTATTTATTTATTTATTTTTATGTGGTGCTGAGGATCGAACACAGTGCCTCACACGTGTAAGGCAAGTGCTCTACCATTGAGCCACAACCCCAGCCCTTTCCCAGCACTTTTTAAAAAAATATAGAGGTGATATTCACAGAACATAAAATTACATTTTAAAGTGTACATTTAATTGGCATTTAGTATATCACAATATACTACCATCTAGTTCCCAAACCTTTCTATCACCCCAAAGAAAACCTCACGTCCATTCAGCAGTCACTCTTTATTCTCCCCCATCTCCTGCCCCTGCTAACTATCAGTCTGTTCTGTGCCTGTGGATTTACCTGTTTTGGACATTTCACATAAACAGACCCATATAATATGTAAGCTTTTGTGTTTGGTTTCTTTTACTTAGCCTGTTTTGGAAGTTAATATTGTCCTTTCACTTTTTGAGATCTTGGACTGCTGTTCAACCTCCCTCTGATATAGGGATACAACACCTAGCTTTGGAGACTGTTGGGAGGCAACATGTACAACAGTATGTATGTTAGGGGTGTTTGGTAAATAGGAACTGTTTGGGATTGTGTTTCTTCAGATTCTGATCACCATTCACATGTTAATGTAGTTCTTAGATCTTAAAAATATCAGCAAGCCCCCCGTTAATTCATTGAAGAGAATGCTCAGACAATAAACATGTTGGGCACTGTTCTAGGTGCTGACCAAGGGCATGACTGGGAGACAAGGTGGTGGCAGTGGGGGTGCAGTAGGGACTCAGGATGCCTACTTTGAGTTTCTCTGATAGCAGAAAACCCAGACTCCAAAAATCCAAACATACAAAGCCAGAAACATTAGGTAGGAAAGCTTTTTACATCAGAATTTCTTTGAAGGGTTCTTTTTAAGTCATTTTTCCAGTACTATGGAAATTATAGGGTATATCTACTATGTCTGTGGCTGCTACACACCTTTTTAAATTCACTATATGAAACTAGAGGGTGACTATACTGCCCAGGAAGGCTTTATTAATTATTTTTGGCACTAGAGATTGAACACAGGGATGCTTTACTTATTTATTTAAAATATTTTTATTAGTTGTTCATGGATCTTTATTTTATTTATTTATTTATATGTGGTGCTGAGAATCGAACCCAATGCCTCGCACATGCTAGGCAAGCGCTCTTCTACTGAGCCACAACCCCAGCCCCACAGGGATGCTTTAGTACTGAGCTACACCCCTTTTTATTTTTATTATTATTATTTTTTTTGTTTTGAGAGAGAGAAATATTTATTTTTTAGTTTTTTCGGCAGATAAAACATCTTTGTATGTGGTGCTGAGGATAGAACTCGGGCTGCACGCATGCCAGGCGAGCGCAATACGCTTGAGCCACATCCCCAGCCCCACCCTTTTTTATTTTTAGTTTTGAGACGGGGTATCTCACTAAGTTGCTTAGGGCTGTCCTCAATTGCTGGGTCTGGCCTTGAACTTTCGATCCTTCTGCCTGAGTCACTAGGACTAGAGGCATGTACCACCACTGTGCTCAGCAGCAAGGATTCTTTGTATATTTTTTTTTTTTTTGGTGGGGTACTGGGGATCGAACTCAGGAGCACTCAACCACTAAGCCATATTCCCAGCCCTGCTTTCTATTTTTATTTAGAGACGAACTGGGTCTCACTGAGTTGCTTAGCATCTCATGTTTGTTGAGGCCAGCTTTGAACTCATGAACCTCCTGCTTCAGCCTCCCCAGCTGCTGGGATTACAGGCTTGCACCACCACATCCAGCTTTTTCTTTTCTTTTCTTTTTAAATATTTTTTTTAGTTGTAGATAGACACAATATTTTCATTTATTTATTTCTATGTGGTGCAGAGGATTGTAGCCAGGGCCTCAAGCGTGTGAGGCAAGCACTCTACCACTGAGCTATAGCCCCAGCTCCACAGCAAGGCTTCTTTTGATATCAAGGTCAACAGCATATTCATGACCATTTAGCTTTGGGCCCTTTTTGTTGGTCTTGCCTCCTGAGACAGTGTCTTGGGAACGAGTAGGTAGACCGAGGAGAGTAGCTTATTGCTAGAAGTTTAGATGGTTAGGATCTCGCAGAGCTCATGAAAAGACTGAAAGGACAAAGCAGTCAGCTGGGAAGTGGAGTCCCACTAGCTGCCTCTCAGCTTACCTCCCTTGTAAGATCCTACTGACAAAATGAGGGCTAGCACATCGTGTGCAGGGAGTAAATGGCCCCAATTTCCTCCAGGCCTTTTGTGATTAGAGATAGGATGAACACGAAGGTGGCAAAGATAATGACCCCTTGACCCCTATGCTTCTTAATCCAGTCAGGAGATGACATTAAACTTATGAACAAAGGGAGGACCATAACCAAGGGCAAAATTCATAATGCAGTGGGTGTTCTATAGGAAAGCAGGAAGGGATCAGTGTGGACGCACTCAGCATGAGGATTTCCTGGAGGAGGTGACTTTTTCCATTGTGAAAATATTCTATTAAACCTTCAATCGACAATAATAACAAAAGTTAAAACTCCACCACTTACTTACTAGTCATTATAAATTATCCCCAGAGCATTCATCAGCAGGTATTTACTGAGACCCCACCATTACCCAGGGTATTCTAGGAGCTGAGGCACTGGGTGAACAGAGCCATCAGGGCCAGCCCTGCCCTCAAGGAGCAGCCTAGTCTTCTCACAGTGTGCCCTGACACACAGGAAGCAGAAGAGTACAAATCAGGCATTTGTGTAGAAATATGTGACCAATGGAATATGTCACTGGAAAAGCAAAAACAGTACTTACCAAGCTAATCACAGATGACACTCCTATTTGTCCTGCCATGGGCCAGCATTGTGTGCTATACAGATACCAAGGCACCACAGCAACCATGTGAGGCAGGTGCCATTGCATCTGGAAACCTGCAAACCAGAGGAATAAGTCCTGGTTTCCTAGTCACATGACTTGTGAAGTGCCACGGCTGGGGTTCTAACCCAGGCGTTTGGCACCAATGTCTGCCACATCCAAATGATCCATTACTAGCATCCATTCATAGCCACTCTAATCAAAATAAAGTAATAAAGAGAAACCACACATCCTATTGTTTGCTGAAAAGGTGTCTTTTGACATTCAATGATTACCAAACACTCAATACATGCCAAGGAATGTGCTAGGAATGGGGTGGAGGGCATCATGGTAAAGTAACCCAGGACTGAGGGAGTAGCAAGGGAACTCTCCAAGGGTTGAAGCTGAATTAATGGTAAGGTGAATGTTTTGGGAAGAGAACAATGAATGGTACAGACCCAGAGGGGAGAAAGGATTTGGTGTGGATTAGAGGCAGACACATTGAGCCCGGATGCCCCCCTCAGTTTGAGCACTACTCTGGGAGGCACAGATTGGTGGAAAACCCATGGTTTCCTCCTAGCCCAACTCCTAGCTCCTGCCCCTCATTCCTGTCTTCTCTCTTCACCAGGTAACTGTCACAGTTGGGCTGCGCTATCTGCATACAGCACTGGAAGGTGTATCCAATCCCGAGGACCCTGAGTGTGAGAGTGAGGGCTGGCTGCTGGAGAAGAGCATACCTGAGACCTGGAAGGCCTTTCTGGAGAGCTTGAAAAAGCTGGGCAAGGGCAACCAGGTGGAAGCTGAGGGTGCAGATGCAGGCCAGGCCCCTGAGGCTGGCTGATGGCCCCTGCCCTGCCCCTCCTGAACACTGAGTAGTGGACTCCAGGAAATGCGGATTCCTCCCTTGTCCAACTGAAAGTCTGATCTCCCAAGAAGGCTGGCCACCTCTCAGAGACTCTTCTTGTCTCTGGGAGACAAGAAGTTTAGGGTCCCCAAAGTGTGTGGCAAACACACTTTTTGAATGACTCCAAATGTGAATAAATGAGGCCCAGCAGGCTCCCTGCCCTGGGATGTGCCCTTATGATGGACTCACGGCCTCTCTGGTGATGACTAGCCAGGATTTATGCTTCTCCTAGCACATTAATCCAGTCTCATCTTTAAGTATTGACCACACCTGAGTGCTGCTCCTCCTTTAGTTTGGCTGTTATGAGCTCCAAGTTGCTTTATTTTAAATCTAAAGCATCACTTGATGCATACAGGAATCTGAAGAATATAATGGCCATTTTGTGGGGGGTGGTGGGGGATGTTGATAATGGGGATTGAACCCAGGGCAATTACCCACTGAGCCACATTCCTAGCCCTTTTTGTATTTTATTTATAGACAGGGTCTCACTGAGTTGCTAGGGCCTCATTAAATTTCTGAGGCTGGCTTTGAACTCAATCCTCCTGCCGAAGCCTCCTGAGCCGCTGGGATTACAGTATGCCACTACGACCAGCTTTTTTTTTTTTTTTTTTTTAATGCCAAGATTGACAGGTCATTTTGTTTGTTTAATGCCAGAAGGTGGGGGAGAGTTACCCTTTTCTAAGGGTATTGGACTCTCCAAAGCATTGATTCCCCTATACAGGAATTCAATCGTGGGGCAAAAGAATTTTGAGGTAGGGGCTTATTTCCCACCAAAAACACACTGAAAGGCCTGCTTTTCTGTTACATTCCCATGCTCTGTCACTTAGTCCAAGTAAATCATGGGCTGTCAGCATGTTCTAGCAATACCCTAAAGTGCTAAATGAACACCTGCAGCTCATCTCTAGGAAGTCCTGGATTAGGTTACTGCCCTGCTGTGAAAGAGGAGCAATTATCAGGCAAGAATTCACCCCTTTGGAGGTCAGGCCTCACCTTCTGGTGGGCCTGGGGACACCTGTACAGGCGGCTGTGACATCCCCCATGGACCAATATAGTGGAGGGCAAGGAGTCCTCTGGGAGTTTCTCCCCCAATATCTATCCTGCAAAGCAATATTTTGGAATGTTTCTGTATCAAAGATTCTTTGAGAAGCCAATGTTCCTGAGCTAGCACTTGTATAAGAAGGGTTCACTTGCTTTAGGAAACAGGAAAGCTTCAGGGAAAGGAGAGCACAATTTTACTGGCATTCCAGGCCCCTGGGGAACCTGATCACAGAAGGGCCCAGCATAATTCTGCTAGTTGGATAAACATTCAAGAGAGTTTATTCCTACCTGGCTAAAGATCAAAGCCAGGAGGTAGAAGACAGAAGGGGAACAGCCTTTAACTTACCTCTGCTCTGACCAAGAAATGGTGTTGGTAATAGGTTACTTTGGACCCAGTCGGGGTTTATTCTAGGAACTTTAGTATAGAGACTAAGATACTGGTGCTGTCTGAGCTATGTCTGGGATTCAATTCTCTCAGATCAGAAGATGTTTGGACACCCCGTCAAATTTTGGTTCCAGGCTTACATAGATATAAGTTTGAGACCAAGGAAGGATCCACTCTGAAAACACTGAGTCAGCCATCTCTGGTGAGGGCCCTTGAGCTCTGGAGCTCCCAGCTGTCTCTCAGGAGTGCTGAGAACCATCATGAAACTGCTGTTCTAGGCCCATATATGTATCTATGCTGTCAACAGCTGTGTAACATATTAAAAACTATGGTACAAAATTTGCTTTGTTAAACGACTATCTTAACTCATCAATAATAGGTATGCCAGAATACCCAACACTAGTTAGCATTCATTAAAGAATACAAGAGATTATCAATCACTGTTACCAACATGTCTTAGGTACCATTTTTTTTAATTATTTTATTGTTGGTTGTTCAAAACATTACATAGTTCTTAATATACCATATTTCACAGATTGATTCAAGTGGGTTATGAACTCCCATTTTTACCCCGTATACAGATTGCTGTGTCACATCAGTTACATTTCCATTGATTTACAAATTGCCTTTCTAGTGACTGATGTATTCTGCTGTCTATCCCATTCTCCACTGTCCCCTCACCCCTCCCCTCCCCTCCCCTCCCCTTCTCTCTCTCCATCCCCTCTACTATAAATCGTTTCTTCCACTTATATAATTTTTCTCCTACTCCTCCTTTCCTCTTATATGTAGTTGTGTATAACCCTGAGGCTCACTTTCCAATTCCATGCAATTTCCCTTAACTCTCACTTTCCCTCCCGCCTATCATCCCTGTTTAATGTTAATCTTCTTCTCCAGCTCTTCGTCTCTACCCTGTCCTTGGTTACTCCCCTTATATCAAAGAAGACATTTGACATTTGTTTTTTTAAGGATTGGCTAGCTTCACTTAGCATAATCTGCTCTAATGCCATCCATTTCCCTCCAAATTCTATGATTTTGTCATTTCTTATTGCAGAGTAATACTCCATTGTGTATAAATGCCACATTTTTTAATCCATTCATCTATTGAAGGGCTTCTAGGTTGGTTCCACAATCTTGCTATCGTGAATTGTGCTGCTATGAACATCGATATAGCAGTGTCCCTGTAGTATGCTCTTGTTAGGTCTTTAGGGAATAGACCGAGAAGGGGAATAGCTGGGTCATAGAAGAAGACCTCAGAAGATGGAAAAATATACCCTGTTCATGGATAGGCAGAACTAACATCATCAAAATGGCGATATTACCAAAAGTTCTCTATAAGTTCAATGCTATCCCAATCAAAATCCCAACAGCATTTCTTGTAGAAATAGATAAAACAATCAGGAAATTCATATGGAATAATAAAAGACCCAGAATAGCAAAAACAATGCTAAGCAGGAAGTGTGAATCAGGCGGTATAGCGATACCAGACTTCAAACTATACTACAGAGCAATAGTAACAAAAACAGCATGGTACTGGTACCAAAACAGGCGAGTGGACCAATGGTACAGAATAGAAGACACAGTAACCAATCCGCAAAACTACAACTATCTTATATTTGATAAAGGGGCTAAAAGCATGCAATGGAGGAAGGATAGCATCTTCAACAAATGGTGCTGGGAAAACTGGAAATCCATATGCATCAAAATGAAACTGAATCCCTTTCTCTCGCCATGCACAAAAGTTAACTCAAAATGGATCAAGGAGCTCGATATTAAATCAGAGACACGGCGTCTGATAGAAGAAAAAGTCGGCTATGATCTACATACTGTGGGGTCAGGCTCCAAATTCCTCAATAGGACACCCTTAGCGCAAGAGTTAACAACCAGAATCAACAAATGGGACTTACTCAAACTAAAAAGTTTTCTCTCAACAAAAGAAACAATAAGAGAGATAAACAGGGAGCCTACATCCTGGGAACAAATCTTTACCCCACACACTTTAGGTACCATTTTGACTTAGTGATTTAAGCAAAAGTTCTATTTTTTTTTTAGAATTTTTAATATTTATTTTTTAGTTCTCGGCAGACACAACATCTTTGTTGGTATGTGGTGCTGAGGATCGAACCCGGGCCGCACGCATGCCTGGCGAGCGCGCTACCGCTTGAGCCACATCCCCAGCCCCAAAAGTTCTATTTTTTAAAAAAATTTTAATATTTTTTTTTTTTTTTTAGTTTTCGGCAGACACAACATCTTTGTTGGTATGTGGTGCTGAGGATCGAACCCGGGCCTCACGCACGCCAGGCGAGTGCACTACCGCTTGAGCCACGTCCCCGGCGCAAGCAAAAGTTCTAAACCTTGTGCTGGGGTGTAGCTCAGTGATACAGTGCCATCCTAGCATGTGGTAGGCCTGGGCTTGATCCTTAGTACAGTTTAAAAAAAAATAAAATAAAATCCAAATCTTTTTTTACCCCCATCTCTTTGCCTATAATATAGTTCCCCAAACAGGGAAATCTTAGCCTCCAGGGGGACAAGTAATGGGGAGGATGTGAGCAACCCAAGAATCTGAAACAGTGTTGGGAGCATCAAGGGTCATGACCCCTTGATAAATCTCAACAGTTGGTTCAGAGCATTTTTAAAAATTGAACAGGTTTAAATTAGTCAGGTATTTGCTAGAGAAACCTGGTCCATTCCTTTTGGTCACCTATCAGTGTCTAGTAAGACTCAGGTACCAGGTTTTTTTTTTTTTTTTTTTTTGGGGGGGGGTGGGTACCAGAGATTGAACTCATGGGCACTCTGCCACTGAGCGACATCCCCAGCTCTATTTTGTATTTTATTTAGAGACAGGGTCTCACTGAGTTGCTTAGTGCCTCAACACTGCAGAGGTTGGCTTTGAACTTGCAATCCTCCTGCCTCAGCCTCCCCAGCTACTGGAATTACAGGTGTGTGCCACTGTGCCCAGCCCAGGTTCTTTCTTGTGTATAACTTCAGTCTTTCCTAGGGCTAGTGTAAATTCACTTCTCCCAAAGGACTCAGCCAATTTTTAAAGTTGTCAGCCTGGCTCTGGGGTGGAGTTGGAGGTGAAGACAGGACTTTGGGATTTTTACTTTTTTTTTTTCTTTTGCAGTACTGGATATGAAATTCGGGGATTCATGCATGCAAGGCAAATGCTCTAACATTGATCTATTATCCCCAGCCCAGGATTTTACTTTTTTTTTTTAATCTTGCCCTAAAGGCAATTATTTATTTATTTATTTTAAAATATTTATTGTTTAGTTTTCAGCAAACACAACATCTCTGTATGTGGTGCTGAGGATCGAACCCAGGTCACACGCATGCCAGGCGAGTGCGCCACATCCCCAGCCCTGGAGTTTTAGTTAAAAAAAAATTTTTTTTAGTTGAAGATGGACACAATACCTTTATTTTATTTATTTATTTTTATGTGGTGCTGAGGGTCAAACCCAGTGCTTCATGTGTGCTAGGCAAGCGCTCTGCCACTGAGCCACAACTCCAGTCTAGACTTTTACTTTTAAATCACTGTTTAGGGAATTAGTAGGCAATGGGTTCCAATACTGAGTATTTAGGAAGCCAGGTATCCTGGAATTTGTAGCCCCAGCTCAAGAACCCATAGCTTCTGCCAACAATGCTTCAAGCCCAGGGATGAGCCGCCAGCAAATAAAACCCTGTGTAACCTCAATATAGTTAATAAGATTAGATTCTTGTTTGACACACTCCCCTCCCCTCTTTATCTGGGTATCCATCAAGCTAGGCCAGCAGGTTTGCATCTTAGCTGAGGCAGTGAGGGGCCAAGACAACGAGGGTCCCTCACCCACTACTGGGTAGAAAATCAGCCCTGGAGGGCAACATGCCTCATTTGTGGAACACTGTCTTAGTCCAAGAAGACAGGGGATGCCCATCTTGGTTCTCAGTGGACAGAGTTTTGGCTCAAAGGGAGGAAACTTCAATCCTTAATTCTTGGTGGCATTTTATCCTGTCCTCCAAAACAGAGGATGAAGTATGGATGGCCAAGTTAAAGAGATCAGAGAATAGTACGCTCAAGGACACTGTCAAGTGGGGGATTATGATAGAAGGGACAACTCCTAGATATTTTCTCAAGGGGAATGAGAATTCAGTCAACACAAAAACCCACATATAAATGCAGTAGTAATCAGTGAATAATCACCAGAAGCACCAAATATTCACTACCTGGCAACGGTACAAACATTTGTACAACCAAATAGTACGCAGCAATCAAAATAAAAGGAACATGGGTGACTCTTTGTGAGAGAAACAGACTCAACAAGCTACATACAATGATTCCATTTGTATCTCATCTGACAAAAGGCACAGAGGGACAGATTATTAGTGGGAGCCAGAATCGGAACATAAAGAAAAGCTGGCTACAAAAGGGCACCAGGGAATTTTTTTGGGTGATGGAACAGTTCTATTTCTTAATTGTTTGCAAAATACCTTCAATAAGCTTTGCTTGGAAAAACAAGAGTAGGGAGATGTGTACCAGAGGGGGCTTGAAGAGTCCTGGAACTAAAAACTACACTGGGTAGGGAGTAGCTGGGGCAGCTTTACCAACCAGGAGGCAGGGAAGGTTTTCGTTTCACATTTTTCTGTTAAGAGGATTCTGAAAATCACAGCAGAACCCCTCATATCTAAGGGCTCTCCTATGATTAAAAAATATCACTTCTTGGGGCTGGGGTTGTGGCTCAGTGGTAGAGTGCTGGCCTAGCATGCGTGAAGCCCTGGGTTTGATTCTCACCACCGCATAAAGATAAATAAATAAAAGTATTGTGTCCATCTACAGCTAAAAAATATTTAGAAAGACACTTCCTTTCTATATATGTCTCAGAAGCATAAAGTGTCTGGCAAGTGTGTAAGGATAAGAAGCTGGAGACCACCAGATATGGATGAGCAAGAGTTGAAACCTGGGACAGGTCTCAAAGTGCCTTGTTGTCCTAGTAATTTGAGGACTGAAATGGGTCCAGAAAAGTCACAAACTATCATTGACAATGAAAATAAAATTTAATTAGCTGAAATAATGACTTAAGCTTTCTCTGGGAAGGTCAGAATGACTTGGCTAGAAGCCATAGTTGACACTAATAATATAAGCCTCTTAAATTTCAAGCTAATACAGAAGTCCCACTTCCGCAGCAAGGTGATATAGGAAGCACTGCTGTGACATTTAAATGTGTGAAATAAAACCAAAAAGAAGATGTCGGTCAATCCAAAGTATCGTCAACACCTAAAGCATTTATTTGGTTATCTTTAAACTTTTTACATATGATACATCTCAAATTTTACAAGTTGTTCACAGATATTAAAGTTATACCCAATTTATTAAACAGATATGATTCCCTGATATGGAAAGCATGTTATATTAACATTTCTACAATAAACATAAAACATGCGAAACAAATCATAAAACTAAGTTGCTTTGTTAAGTAGGGAAGACAACTAACTTAACATCAGAAAATAAAAGGTTGTGCACGTTGCAAATTCATGTAAATTCATCTTCTTCCAGACTCTTTGATTTTCTCAGAGAATAGAATCCAGGGACACAAATTCTGCTAACTCCAGGCTTCTATGAAGTCAGGCCTGAAAAGCTGGAGCACTGTTATGATTTGGTGAAAATGTTTATAATCCACTTAAAGGGAGAAACCTGGTCTTATAATTTAAAGTCCAAGTATGGTAAACACATGGGGAAAAAAAAAAAAGAAGCTAAACTTAAAAGCGAAAGAAACCATATGTGTCAAAGACCAAAAGAAACCTAAATTATGCCATTTACAGCCCAAACAATCAGATTGTATAAATCAGAGAAAGGCCAGGAAATGGAGGAGAGAGATGGATTCTAATTTGGATTTTCTTCCCGCTGAATCTTTGCTTACTGTGTGGGCCAACTGCAAGCAAAAGAATTTTAAGGCCAACCTTTCGAAAGGAAGTGGTTCCTTCACAAACAACTTTGGAGAGAGATGTGGCTTCTGCATCTTCTCTTACTTTAGCCTCAGGTCTGGATTTCTGACCTTCCTCCCGGGAATTCTGTGGAGCGTGCACAGATGAGTGGAATGGAACTTGCTGATGCAACGCTGAGTAACAGGGTTACTTGCATTGGTTATAAAATTAAAGAGCCTCTTGTCATTCATTTGCTCCTTAGCCCCACCCTAGAGAGGCAAGATCTATTCCTCCACTAAATCCATGTCACTTTTAGTATGTATCCAAACTCTGAGCACACTTGTATCAAATGTGAGTAACTGTGTGGTATGTAAGAGTTCTAGCTGGATGCAGTGTTGCCTGCCTGTAAACCAACAATTCAGGAGACTGAGGCAGCAGGATAACAAGTTTAAGACCAGCCTCAGCAATTGAGTGAGGCCCTAAGAAACTTAGCAAGACTCTGTCTTAAAATAAAAAAGGCTGGGGATGTGGCTCAGTGGTAAAGTACCTCTGGGCTCAATCCCCAGTACCCCCCCACCCCCCCAAAAAAGAAAAGAGTTCTAAGCCATTTTACTGAGCAGCTGTCATTCTAGGAAGGCACCTCTTAGTAAGAATGATACTTAAAAGGAATAAAAAGCCTGGGTGCATCCCAGGAATGTACTAAGTAAGCCACTAGGTAAGCAGCAAATCAGCTATTCCAGAGAATGCTGGACAGGGTGGGGAACTCAAAACACCGAGTATTTTTTTCTTTTCTTTTCTTTTTTTGCTAGTGTATGATTCTAGATGCATATATTCTCTCCATTTAGCCTTAAAAAGAATAGATAAAATTACTGTCTGACAAATTAGATTCTTTCAGTTTTCAAAAAGCCCTTTTAGTGAGTTTTACTCTCAAAGCTAAAAATAGGAAAAACGAACAAAAACCCTCAACCTCCGATATCCATGAAAAATCAGCCAGCATACTAGGAAACCACTCCTCTCCGTGTGCTCCTCCAGCATGCATGTTCCTCAACCTTCTCTCAGTTCACAGTGAGGAGGGAATCCTGCCTTTGAAATCAACTATGTTGCTCTTAGAGGTAGGGTCCAGTCAGCAGAGGGCAACACCAACCCAGTCCCAGTCCTGAGTCACTTAGAGGAGCCAGGAAGTATGACCTGGATGGGCACCGACTGCCTCTGCTGAATAAGCACCAGCCCCAGAGTTCACCAGATTCCATACGCGAAATGGTTCAGGCCACTGGCAATAGCTGATGCGGTCAGACTCCCACAGAGGCTGAGCTCCAGTCCGGGAAGGGAAGCTCTTCATTGGCTGTTAAAACCCAAGGCAGGGCATTTGAGGGGCAGACACAGTGCAAGAAAATCTGCTGATGGAAGATGATTTTCATCAGTCCCTGGAGTTGGAAAACTACAAAGATAAAACTGGGCAGGAAGGCTTAAATAAAGAATTTATTTCAAAATTCAGCTGAACTTATTTCCTATTCTCTTTCTTGAAAAGCCAAATGGGTTACAAAACTCCAAGTTCATGTTTTTGGCAATGAAGTGATTATAAATGTTGCCAGTCAATGCCAACAAGTGTCTGATTTGCTTCCTGTGCATGTCCGATCTCCTCTGTGATACTGTGTTGGTGCCAGAGCTTCTGAATCTTCTGAAATCGCTCTTTGCACAAATGTAAAGGATTTCCCCGTCTAGAAGGAAGACACGTGTCACTCAGGATGCATTCTGTTTATTCACCCAATACAACCTAATCCTTCCTGGTTTGGGAAAGGTACAAGTTATTGGTTTTCGATCCTTGGTCAAATTTCTGTCTGGAAGGTAACTTTAGCTGTTAACAAACACATTTACTCTGAAGGTTTGCTAATAGCAGCTGATGAGGGGTGAGGCTGGGACACAGGTCTGGGTTGAGAGGCTAAAATACTCACTGTCCATTTTGTGGGTAACATGTAAAAAGGGAAATAGGGCAGAGGAGGGTGGGAAAGGAGGAATTATAGTGGTAAAAATGTTCCCCAGAGTGCTCTCTTTCATTCACAATCTCATTATAGTAGCCAAATGTGAATACCTGCCAGGTCTAATTTAATGCCTCCCATTAAATTACAGGCTTTGGTGGCTTCAACCTCGGCCCAGGGCCTCAAGGCAGGTCCTAGGTGCCCATCCTCTTCAGAGAAGTGGGAGGAACTGTCATTAGTAGCATATAGTCAAACCCTGCACCAAGCACCTGGGCAAGCTCTTCTAATTACCTTGCCTGTGTTTCCAGGCCTTTAACTTTGGCTACTCAAGCCTGAATGGTAATACCTGGGCTAAAATTTTTACCTTCTTTGGTCCAAAAAGATAATCCAAAAGAAGTTCTTTAATAGTGTTTGGTGAACTGCTAGCGTTTTGCTAAAATGCTATAGGATATACTAGAAGCCACCAGAATAGAGTGATAAGCCTAACATGATGTTATATCTTTTTCTGTATGTTCTAATATTTGTTCCTCAGATTCTTATGTAATAAGACAAGCAAATGTCTTAGCAATTAAACTCTGTTCTTATATCACCCGGAGATCCCTTGGTCTCCCCTACACACAGCTCAACAAATCAGAATGGGCCATCCCTGTAGTGCTCTGCTGCTGTGGATGCTATGTGGTAATTCAAATGGTGCTTTGGAATGATAGACGGAATCCAGTTACACTATGTTTTCTTCTGTTCCTTTATCTATCCTGATGTTTCTCATGGCATTTTCAAGGCTGGAAGAACAATAAACCAGGCAGCCAGGATGACCTCTACTTAGAAAAGAGTTTACAGGCGACATGGACATCTCTTCCAGAATCCAACCCTGGGGTCTGCAAGCTGACTTCATGGTGCTCACCATGTACTGAAGGCCCTGAGGCCCAGAGTTGCTACCCAGCCCCCCAGGACAGACCCTTACCTGAGTCCCTGGTCTGTCTCCCCATAGTCATCCAGGTAAGGAGGAGAATAAAAACAGCCTTTGGTTTTGCCAGCTAAAAATAGCACCTGACATTCCCGTACTCTGTAGAGAAATCATTCATATGTTACACATTTATGTTACTAACCAAGTTTTGGATTCAGTTTCAAATGAAACGAGGTCTTTTAAAAAATAAATAAATCCAGTTTTAGAAGAAATAACATCTACAGCAAAGATATAATTAAAAATATCACCCCCATCTACCTGAGTTTTTTTTTTTTAATTATTTTTTATTTATTTTTCTTTTTAGATATATAATAGTAGAGTATATTCTGACATATTATACAACATGGAGTATAACATTACAACTAGGATCCCATTCTTGTGGTTGTACATGATGTGGAGTTACACTGGTTGTGTATTTATATATGTACATAGGAAAGTTATATGCCTGAGTTTTTAATAAGGCTACAAAGAGTGTATTATAATCAACAATGATTATATTGCAAATCCACATAAAGACACTGAGGGATAGGAAACGAGGGATCAAATAACACAATTTTAAAAATTGTTAAATGTGAGAAGATAGTAAACTTTTAAACATAAAATGGATATTGTTTTTTTGGTACTGGGGATTGAACTCAGGGGCACTCAACCACTGAGCCACATCCTCAGATCACTCTATTTTGTATTTTATTTAGAGACAGGGTCTCAGTAAGTTGCTTAGCGCCTTGTTGAGGCTGGCTTTGAACTCACGATCCTCTTGATGTCTCAGCCTCCTGAGCGGCTGGGATTAAAGGTGTGTGCCACTGCACCTAGCCTTTAACCATTATTATGAGGAAATTATTCATTTAAAGAACTGGGTGCAAACATTGATGCAAGGCAACACACTTTGTACTACTTTCACAAGGGAAAATATTACTTGCACATTTCTCCCACTGGCTATTTAAAAATTGGTCTCCTTATCCCTTGGAAAGATTTGTCTTAGGGCTTCTTTTGCTTTCTTTTTCTTTGTTGTTGTTAATAATTCAGCACAATTCAACAAACATTTATTGAAATCTTCAGCGTATAAGAAATTGTGAGGGACCTAAGAAGATACTAAGATGATTTAGATATGGATAAAACCTAATCCCCAGAGGAGCTAAGACTCACGACTCTTCTCTGCTTCAAACCACGCAATGGCTCCCATCTCTTTCTGAGATGTCACTAGGACATATCAAGCTGTGATTATATTCCTGTGCACAAATCTCCAGTGATACCAGTTTCCCTGTCTTGAACATGGCAGGAGTGTTCCCACTCAGCACTGTCGACTAGCTATTCCCTGACTAGGTATTCCTCCCTTTTATGTCTTTACTCAAAAGTCAGTCTTAGAGAGCTGTCCTTGTTCTAGTAGCTAAACTTCAACTTCCCAGCAGACATTTCATATGCTCCTTTCTGTTATATTTTTTCTTCATAACATATCAACTATCTATAAATTCTTCTCTCATTAGAAAATGAGATCCATAAGGGGAAAAAAAAATCGTTTTGGTGAAGTGCTGAGGGTTAAACCTAGGATCGTGTGTATGCTAAGCACATGCTCTACCACTGAACTACACCCCTGGCCCCAGGGTAGATACATCTGTCTGCTTTGCTGACTGCTACAATTTTTGTTTTTTAGTTATAGGTGGACACAATATCTTTATTTTATTTTTATGTGGTACTGAGGATCAAACCCATTGCCTTACGCATGCTAGGCGAGTGCTCTACCTCTGAGCCACTGCTCTAGCCCCTGACTGCTGTATTTTCCATGTCTACTATATAGTAGTTACTAAGTATTTGTTGTATGCTGTTGAATGAACAGAACTACATATACCAGTTTATGATGCATGAGCAGAGGTAAAATCAAAAAGTTATGAGGACATAACAGAAGAAATAGTTCTGACTGGATTTGGGCAGAAAAACAGAAACAGTTGGAAGTTCCACATCATAGAGAAGCATGAAGAAGGTAGAACAAAACTGTTATTTGGAGTGAGGGTAGAGGAGGGGAATAGTAAGAGAAATACTAACAGAGTTGGCAGGAACCAAATATGAGACATGAGAGATCCTTATGTTCCTCAAACAATAAGACAACAGTGGTCTTGAAATTCTCAGCAATGTTTTAATTTGTTTTTTTGTTTTGTTTTGTTTTAGTGCTGGGGAATGAACCCACGGCTTCACATATGATAGGTTATCAATTACTCTACCACAAGGTCACATCCCCAGTCCTGCAATGTCGTAATTTCTTGTGCCAATACCTCAAAAAGCACATAAGAGGCAGACCCAAAGCTATAACGCCCCCTGCAGGTCCTTACCTCAGGAAGATGCCTGCACCAGAGCCGCAGGAGTAGGTATGAGCTGTGCAGGCTCCTACATCCTCCCCTTCTAGCTCAGTCTGGCAGCAGTAGCTCTGGGAGCACAGCAGAGTTCCACATACAAGGCACAGAGTTGGGGCTCTGCTTTTATCACCACCTGATTTGGGGCACCTCCACAGGGGAAAAAAAAAAAAGTCATTGTTCTGAAAAAGAGTGATAAAAGAGTTGATAGTGAAAAAAAAACACCCTGGAAAAATGTTTTATAATATCAAGTGGAGCGCCAAAGATGCATCCTGTAACCCAGGTCAAATTATCCCTAGACTAGGGAATGGGGACATCATATGTATATATACACAAAAGTCATGTATGAGAAACACTCAAGGAATCAAAAATCGGAGAAAGGATAAATAAAATCATCAACAGGAGAAAATTGTAAGTTAATTGTGCTATTGTCAAGTAATGAAATACTACAGAGAAAAGCAATGACTTTAAGTTCTATGCCACATGGATAAATCTTAGAAACAATGCCTAGTGATAAATTATGTGGAGTATGTACAGTACAATGCCATTTTAATTTTTTTTTAAGAGAGAGTGAGAGAGGGAGAATTTTAATATTTATTTTTTAGTTATCGGCGGACACAACATCTTTGTTTTGTATGTGGTGCTGAGGATCGAACCCGGGCCGCATGCATGCCAGGCGAGCGCGCTACCGCTTGAGCCACATCCCCAGCCCCATTTTAATTTTTTTTTTAAAATATTTTTTTAGTTGTAGTTGGATACTATACCTTTATTTTATTTTTATGTGGTGCTGAGGATCAAACCCAGTGCCCCGCACGTACTAGGAAAGCACTCTACCGCTGAGCCACAACCTCAGCCACTTTAAAGCTTAAAAAAAGTTTTTAAGTAGTTGTTGATGGTTATTTATTTATTTAGTCATTCATTTATTTATGGTGCTGAGATTCGAACCAAGTGCCTTATAAATGCTAGGCAAGCATTCTACCACTAAGCCACAACCCCAGCCCCAGTACAATGCCATTTTAATAAAGCTTGAAACATGTTTAATTTTTTTATATTATTGTATTCTTCAAGTTGCTTATATGTCCAATATTTCATAATATATTAAGAATTACGAGGGCTCTTATTACTTTGGAGTGCAATTATTTGATAATCTTTTGTGAATCAAACTTGCCCCCTACCACCCCCATATCCTGTATCTTATTCTGAAATATGGTAGAGAATGGTGCTTTTATAAATTAGGTAATATAAAGTATTTCTGACGTTATGATTTTCTTACCCAAACAAAACAAAGAACAACCAATCCCTCAAATTCTTTCTAGAAAGGTACATTTTTCCAGTGATAGGGAATGCTTTATGTTCTAGTACCAAAACTTACGAGAAATTGGATGCTTGATTAATGAGGCTGCTGTAATCCTCTGGAAGGTCTATTAATTTGTTAGATTCTCTTGGATAGCTAAAGTAAACACACAAATTTTAAAAATCAATTAATATAAAAGGTCACATTATAATGACAATATAACTCTTAACTTAGTTAAAACAAATAAAGGAAGACTAAATCTGAGTAATCACATGTCATCATAGTGGTATAGGCCAGAGTAAGAAACCAAAGATGTATTCATGACACAGTGTCTTAGGGTTCACATTTTTTTACTTGTAGTGCTCAGAACAGCAGCAATGGTACTTAGTATCTGTACCACTTAAGCAAAAAGGTAGCTGTAGAAAGGAGGATAGGGGCAGATGAAGATATTCATTCTCAGCTTCTACCTAAACAATATAGTAATGGACAGCCCAATCACCAAACTTAGGATACTGAATGCAGGAAGGTTATCCTTATTAATGGTGACGTTAAGCTGAAATGAGTGGAACACAGGAAGCAACAGAAGAGCAAACACGTTTTCTTTAGAGATACCAAGCTATGTTGATTCTGTGTTTCAAGTGTATTCTAAAAAAATTCAGATCCAAATCCAACCGGTATTTGAGGGTCCACTCCCAGTATGAGAAGCTTCCATGAGCACACATACATGTCCGCCCAGCATGGTGTAACTGTTCACTACTTTATCTACTGCAAAGACAAGGAGTGAACTTCAATTGAAGAGAAATTACTTTATAGACAGTAGTTCTTAATCAGACCAGAATCATCTGGTGGAGTTCTAGGGAAATAAATATGTTAGAGCTCCAATTTGAGAGAAATTAAATTTGATAGTTATTTCAGTATTTTTTAAAAAGTTCCAAGGTTATTCTGATATCTATACCTCAAGTCTATATATTCAGAGTTTCTTGACTATCAGTTTGAACCATTGATAATATTAAACCATTTCTGACTTATAAAATCTTGAATTTCATATGGCTTGACTAGAAATTTTCATATGGTATTATCATTTTTGGATGTGTAGAAACAAATGAATAGAAGTAATAATCTACTCCTCTCTTTATTTTTATGGATGATGTATTAAGCAGAACAAAGGAAATATTAACAGATGAAGCACAGCTGGCATAAGTGCAGAAGCAAACTTTACTATAAAATCAAACAGAATTAGTGCAAAAAGGAATGAATTAAAGACAAAAATAAAAATGGCCATGATTTGAGTTATTGAAGGTAGATGCCAAGCATGTGGATGGAGCCTTATTATACTATTCTTTATATTTCCTTTTTCATTTGATAGTTAAATATTTATTTAAAGTTAAAATGTCCCAAATCTTTTTTCCCTCATCATACTATTCTTTATACTTTGAGATAGTTTAAAATTTTCCACAATTAAAGATACACACAAAAAAAGCTAAAAGAACCTAAAAGAGGACCTACATTTTAAAGTGAATATTCCAAAATAATAATTCTGCTATCTTCTTTTTCATCTAGAATAATAAGTATATTTATGTTCTTATTTCTGCATTTAATAAACTCTCATCATTAGATTTAGAAGGAAGTATGAATGCAGGATACTCTACTTCTTAGAATCACTAAAGTTATGGGAAATCAGTTTTGAAAAAATACAATACACCCTGCATGTCTTCTCTACCATCCACCCCAGTCAAGTCTTTGGTCATCTTTAACTTACCTTATTGCATCTCTTTCACTTGCTAGATATCTTTTAACTTCACTGTTATGACACCAACTTTAATGTAAATAGGGAAAAACAAAACAAAACAAAAAATTTAAAGGGTTAGAACTAGAATTTTCCCTCTTTTATAGCCAATAAAAGGAAAATTATCTTTACATAATATATTTAGTTCATCAAAATAAGCCTAGAATAAGAAATATTCCATGCTTACATAATTATATTATAATGGATTCTACTGTCATGTATAATAAAAAGAATCAATAGAAAAACTGCAGTAAGGACTGGTGTTGTAGCTCAGTGGTAGAATGCCTGCCTCACACACATGAGGCACTGGGTTCAATCCTCAGCACCACATAAAAATAAATATAAATAAAGATTGTATCCATCTACAACTTAAAAAATTCAAAAAAAAAAAAAAAAAAAAGAAAAGAAAAACTGCAATAAAAGAAAGAAGCCTAGAGAAATATCACATTTTGCCTCCAACTTTTTAAAATCAGAATATTTTTTAAAAGCAAGAATGGTTAATATATTGAAATTTGCACTATATACCTTTTCTGTTGTTGTATGTTTGGTGGTACTGGTGATCAAACCTAGGGCTTGCACATGCTAGGCAAGTGCTTTACAACTGAGCTAGACCTGCAGCACTTTTAATTATCCTACTAATATGGACATTCTAGAAAAACCAATTTAAATAATGACAAAATAATATTATCTGAATCTACAAGACCTATATTAAACATTTTTTATTGTAGTAAAACATACATAAGATTATAAATAAGATTTACATACACACACACACACACACACACATATATATTTTTAAGTATTCTATCAGGAGTGCCCTGAACTACAACCCCAGTCTTTTAAAAAAAATTTTTGATAGGATCTTGCTTAGTTGCCAAGGCTGCTTGAACCTGCAATAACTACTTTAAAATGTACCAGTTCTGTGGCATTAAGCATATTTATACCATTGTGCAACTACCAACATGTATCTCCAGAACATTTTCATCTTTCCAAATTAAACTCTGCCCATTAAACATTTCCCTAACTCTTGGAAATCCCCATTTTGCTATCTCATGACTTTGACTATTCTAAGTACTTCATTAAAATGGAATCATCAAATTTGTCCTTTTGTGGCAGGTTTACTTCACCTAGCATAGTGTATCCTCTAGGTTCAACCATAACATTCCTCTGTGTATGTGTGTCCATCACATTTTGTTTATCTATTCATCTGTTAATGAACATTGGGTTGTTTCTACTTTTTGGTGATGATAAATAATGCTGTTATGAAAACGGATGTGAAGGTACCTATTTGAGTGCCTGAGTTCAACTCTTCTTCAATAAACACCTTTGAGTGGAATTGCTGGACGGTAGGCAATTCTGTTTTAACTTTCTAAGAAATTGCTATATTACTTTCCATAGTGGCCCTATCACTTTCTGTTCCTACCAGTAATGCACAAAGATCCCAATTTTTCCACATCCTTGCCAACACTTATTTTCTCTTCATAAAAAAGAACAAAAACACTATTCTAATGTACATAAAGTGGCATCTTACTGTGCTCCTGATTTGTATTTCTACAATGACTAAGTGTATCTTTTCATATGCTTATTGGCCACTTGTGTGTCTGATTTGGAAAAATACCTATGTAAGTGTTTTTCCCATTTAAAAAAATAAAATATTCTTTTTAAAATAATTTTTTTCAGTTGTAGTTGGACACAATACCTTTATTTATTTATTTAAAAAATGATCTCTCTTTTTTAATATTTTTAAAGTTGTCAATGGACCTTTATTTTATTTATTGATACACAGTGCTGAGAATCGAACCCAGTGCCTCACACATGCTAGGCAAGTGCTCTGCCACTGAGCCACAACCCCAGCTACTGAGCCACAACCCCTGTTCATACCTTTATTTTAATGTGGTACTGAGGATTGAACCCAGTGCCTTGCATATGCTAGGTAAGTGTTCTACCGCTGAGCTATAACCCCAGCCCAAATTATTATTTTTAAATAATGTTCAATTGTAGGAGTTCTGGCTATTAATTCTTTTTTTCTTTTTTTTGGGGGGGAGGGGGCGGTACTGGGGATTGAACTCAGGGACACTCAACCACTGAGCTATATCCCCAGCCCTATTTAGCATTTTATTAAAGACAGGGTCTTGCTGATTGCTTAGTGCCTTACTTATTTGCTGAGGCTGGCTTTGAACTTGCTATCCTCCTGACTCAGCCTACCAGAACCAGGAGCATGTCTAAGGTGACTTGGACTGGTCTCTGGGAGGCTGAGGAATCCAAAGGAAGGAGGAGGGCAGGCGGGCTGTGGACTGTCCCTCAGAGTGAGTGGAAATCCAGGCTAAAGGTAAGAGGCGCCAGCCACCTGCACAGCTGTTCCCTAGGCAGGGAGGAGAGAGGAAAGGGTTTGGGACAGTACAGCTATCCTCCTGCCTCATCCTACCAGGCCGTTGGGATTATAGGCATGTGCCACCACACCCAGCATGGCTATTCATTCTTATCAGATTTATGATTTACACATTTTGTGGGCAAAATAGCCGTATATCTTAACTCAGTCACTAACTTCACGGGATTGATAGGTCAATTCCTCTAGACTTCAATGTTTTCAAACACAAAGTGAGAATCCTGGACTAGAAGATAATCCTTAATGTTTCTTTTAGCTTTAAAAATCTATGGAACAGAGTCCTTAACAAATAAATTCACATAATGAAATAAGCATTTCAAGCTGGGCCTAATGGTGCATGTTTGTGATCCTCGGAGGCTACAGCATGAGGATCACATTTTTTTTTTTTAAAGAGAGAGTGAGAGAGGAGAGAGAGAGAGAGAGAGAGAGAGAGAGAGAGAGAGAGAGAGAGAATTTTTAATATTTATTTTTTAGTTCTCGGCGGACACAACATCTTTGTTGGTATGTGGTGCTGAGGATCGAACCCGGGCCGCATGCATGCCAGGCGAGCGCGCTACCGCTTGAGCCACATCCCCAGCCCCACATTTTTTTTTTAATATTTATTTTTTAGTTGTAGTTGGACACAATACCTTTATTTTATTTATTTATTTTTATGTGGTGCTATTGATCTAACCCAGGGCCTTGCATGTGCTAGGCGAGTACTCTACTGCTGAGCCACAATCCTATCCCTGGAGGATCACATTTTCAAGGGCAGTCTCAGCAGCTCAATGAGACCCTGTCTCAAAATAAAAAAAGCATTCCTACCATGACTCCCTTTCCATGCAAATCTGTTTATGTTTATTCATTATCCTGGCAAAAACCTTATCCTTTTTAAAAGTCAAATACTTAGCTAAAATGTACTAATTGAACTCAGAGGCACTTAACCACTGAGCCACATCTCCAGCCCTTCTTTATATTTTATTTAGAGACAGGCTCTCAATTGAGTTGCTTAGTGCCTTGCTTTTGCTGAGGCTGGCTTTGAACTTATTATCCTCTCACTCATCCTCCTGAGTTGCTGGGATTACAGGTGTGTACCACCATGCCCAGCATAAAAAACTACTAAATCTTATAGTACAAATTTTATGTGTTGAATTTTATTGGCTCACTATTTGAGAATTTTGCCATATATGTGAAAAATTAGTTTGTTTCATATAACTATTTAATATAATGAAGAAAAGCATCATGTATAATCATTACCTTTCAATCAGTGAATTCATTATCTCATTATTTTCTTGAAAAAGGCAAATGAGGTTGGTTGGTAGGGAAAGGTAGTTACATAAATGTTCAAAATGGCTTAGTCCAGAAACTGCAAATGTAGAAGAAAAGAATAATCATAAAACAACATTCTGCATGGGAATAAGCAACAGCAGAGCTTTAAATAAAAATTTAAAAAAGTAAAATCTGAGAGTTCATATTTGTTAGGTATAGAACTGGTAGGTTAACAGAATGGCACATGGAAGGGATTTATGGAAAATGATGCAATGAACAGTAGAATCAGGTGACTCCTACAAAGACTGGTCACAATTTCCTGGCATAGCAGCTATATAAAACATTTGGAAAACAGTGCACTCGCACAATCTACTTCAGAGGGTTACTGTAAACCTTAAATGACAAAAATAACGTATGGTGTTCTGGAAAAGTTTATGGTAGTACAGAAATATAAAGTGATTTTATTAGGCAGATGCTAACACACAATAAGGGCAGGGAAGAATAGAAGTTCACTGGATTAGACAAAGAGGAATGAAGGGAAGTGTGTGGAAATAGTATAAATGGGACATAACTTTCCCATGCCTATATATGAATGAACAACCAGTGTAACTCCACATCATGTTCAACCACAAAAATGGGATCCTAACTAGAATAAGTTATACTCCATGTATGTATCATATGTCAAAGCACATTCTCCTGTTGTATATCTAAATAGAATTAAAAAATTAGAAAAAAACTTAAAATTAAAGTGATTGTATCATGAGAGATGACCTTAAATACTAACTCTAATCATAAATAAATATTTTGGATTATTCTAAATGGTGCCTGGGCAACTGAAAGAATAGAGATGCCTGTCAAAAAACCTTTAGACAGTTACATGCAGGCATCCTATGACCAGTGCCAGGTACTATCAGAGCACAGTTACATGAACACTTATACTACTTTTATTAAATAAATTAAAAGAGAACATAGAAAACAACTGAAAGAGCAAATGAATTCCCACCTTAAAATCAAATTTATGTGCAGTTATGGTATTCTGAATTTTAATGCCATACATTTCAAATTAAAAACCACATACAATTGTTTCACTTTTTCAAATCTGAGGAACACAGTTTTGAACCACACAATCAAACAATTTAATACCTGAAAGGAGAACTACAGTCTTTATGGGAGTGCTAGCAAATGCAAAAATATTTACACAGAAGTTTAAAAGTACATTTAATGAGATTCAAATAAAAAGTAGACAAGAACATAGATAGGGTCTCACTGAGTTGCTAAGCACCTCACCATTGCTAAGGCTGGTTTTGAATTTGCAATCCTCCTATCTCAGCCTCCCAAGCCGCTGGGATTACAGGCACGGTCAGCTTTATTCTAAACTGTGAAAAGAGTACAAACATTTCCTACATTTGAAAAGAAATGAGACATTACCTTGAATGTCAGGTGGGGATGGAACTCCATTTAGGTAATGAAAAAACAATGCAGAGCACTTCAGAAAAGGCATGATCCCAGCTCTGATGCTCTTCCACAGATGCCAGCCAGAAGGTATTTCTTTCAAGGCACTGCAACAGAAAATGATTATTAGGAAATCTAGTAAGAAAAGATCATTCTAGTTAAAGCACAGCGTGAAAACAGAACATATATGCTTAGGAGTGGCTTAATAGGCTAATAGTAGTAACTTTGACTATGACAGGATACCAACTAGTTATGTAGCCTCCAATGCTGCTACAAAAATTTACAAAAGTAACTTAGCCACATTAAAAAAGTCTGGAAATTGAAAAACCATCAACTATTCCAGCATCTTCTACCAGTAGGCATCATGCCAGAAAACTATTTTCATACGAATTTGTCTCATACAATTATAAATATAACATATGAAATTTAAGATTAACATGCTTTCCAGAACACTACATGCCATAATTTTAATACATTGGCAATATTTTTTTTACATTGGTAATATTTTGAAACGCATTAACCATAACCTACACCAAACTATTCCTCCATATGCAAACATTTAGATTATTTTCAATTCTTGGCTAATGTAAATAGTATTAGAATATATGTCTTTATATACTTATAGACTTTTCTATATGTTAGATTATTTTGTTAGTGTAGATACTCAGAAATGAGACACTGTAGTCAAAGAACAAACATTTTATAGGTTCTCATTGTTTGTTTTTGTGGTGCTGGGGATTGAACCCAGGGCCTTGAGCAGGCTAGGCAAGCACTCTACCAACTGAGCTATATCCCGCCCTAGGTTCTTGACATACAGAGTTAAAAGCCAAGTGAAACTGTTGCACCAAATCACAGTAACTCCAACATCATGTGATGTTTTAATAATTTCACATTATTCCTGCTACTGCTGAATATTACCTTAAAAAACATACCAAGCTAGTTAAATATGCATTCAAATTCCCAATGTGATCATGTGTGTTTTAGAAAAGTACCTCTCCAAAATACATCTATCCAGCACTCTGTGCGCAAGATCCTCTGGGAAAATGAAGGGCTCCACAGACAAATAAATGTGGGAAGCGCTATATACGATTACCCTTTTCTACGTTATTTCTAATTATACAAGTATACCCATAGTGCTAGAGATTGTACTCCTGTCTTTTTCTTTTTTCTTCTTCTTCTATTTTTTTTCTTTTTTTTGGTGTGTGTGTGTGTATGGTACTGGGGACCGAACCCAGGAGTGCTCTACCACTGAGCTATATACCCCCAGCCCTTTTTACTTTGGGAAAGGATCTCACTACATCGTGAGGCTGGCCTTGAATTTGTAGTCCTTTTGCCTCAATCTCCTGAGCCACTGGGTTTGCAGGTGTATGCCACTGCAGTAGTCTCTATTCTCTTTTAAAACATGTTAATAGATGCAATTTCTCCTAATTAACAAATACATTCCTTTTTCATATTTAGTCAATCATATAAAGATTATAATCTCACCTTCCTGTATACTGGTGAATGGTTTTATACAAAGCAAGAACTGCTAATTCTTCTTCACCAGTGGGATTTTCTTGATCCATGCCATTCTCTTCTGAAAGATAAGGAAATACTAGCACTCTGTATTTTCCTACTGTGTTGTCAAATGGAGTGATGATCACATAGGTTAAGCATTTAAATATATTTGTACACTCACAAATAACAAAGTATTCTCACAAACTATACAGAATTTTAATCCTTCAAAGTGTGAGCACTCTATTGATCTCCACCAGATCAGCAAGCCAGCTGACATACTATGGTTGAAATCAGCTAAAGTATCATCCTAAAGATATGAAAAACCAGGAAGTTTGAATGTAATACATGACTTAACAGTGATTAACAAACATACAAGTGAAAAAAAAAGGGGGGGCATTTTAAACATAAAATTCTAAGGGGCTCCACTGTTTTGGTACTCATATGTTGATGAACTTATGAAATAAAACAAAAGTACAAACATTTACATTGCAAGGGGATTTTAAAAGGAGAAAGAAATTTGTTTCAAAACTTCTACATGAGAATAAACAGAAAAAGCACAAAACCCAATTTTAATTTATATATTCTCACCCAAAATACTTTTTCCTCTAGTATTAATTTTTTTTAAAGTTACAGATGGACACAATATCTTTATTTTATTTATTTATTTTTATGTGGTGCTGAGGATCAAACCCAGTGTCTGACATGTGCTAGGTGAGCACTCTACCACTGAGCCAG
This sequence comes from Spermophilus citellus, assembly GCF_964194105.1. NCBI lineage: Eukaryota > Metazoa > Chordata > Mammalia > Rodentia > Sciuridae > Spermophilus > Spermophilus citellus. Next base: position 58,635,891 of record NC_138186.1, on the reverse strand, counting down.
CCCTCCTCTAACATTTTTTAAACTGAGAAAATTCAAGAAGACAAAAAGGAAGAGTTACCTGTACATGAGGTAAGTAAGATCTGTATGATGTGTGCCATAGTAACCAGATGAAAAATGTGGAGGTCTCCAGTGCTGAGGCTGACCCCTGAAAAATCCTGACACTGCAAGGCAGGGAAAGCGAGTACCAAGCCCACCTAGACACCAATGCAGAACATCAGTCAGTGCCTTTCCTCACAGCTAAACACACTCCCATTTTCTTACCATAATCCCTTCTGAGTTTAGGCCCCCCTTGGGGGGATGAGGGTGGAGGCAGGGGAGGTTACTGGGAATTGAACCTAGAAGCACTTTACCACTGAGTTACAACCCAGCCCTTTTTTAAAAATTTTAAAACAAGGTATCACTAAATTGCTGAGGCTGGCTTTGAACTCACAATCCTCCTGCCTCAGCCTCCTGAGCCACTGGACTTACAGGCTTGCACCACTGCCCGACACAAAAAGCTTATTATTAATGGAAATAAAACACTTGAAAGTTTTCAAGGGAGCAAACTGTGGAAAAAGTATGAGCTTTGGGACAACTTAACACCTCCAAGCATCAGTTTTTCTATTGGTAAACTTGAGATAAGAAATTTGGAATAAAGAAATAGTAGGGATTGAGGACAAATCTGAGTGTATGTGAAAGCAGGTAGGTATACAATGCTAGTCCCCTGCTCCTGGTATGGTGCTGCCAACAATGGTGTTTGCAGTAGCAGTGGAAATAATAACAACAGCTGACATTTTAGGTTTATATTCCTTAAAATGTGTCTATAGTCCTTAAAATATAATCTGTATATAGATTAACCCATGAAGTTCTGAAATATTGATGAATCTAGAGATTACGGGGACAACACTTGGGCTGCACTATGTGACAGTGCACTCTGGAACCTGTGTAAGGCAACCCACCTGAGGTGGGGGCTGAAATCTGGCCACCTACTGCTTGGCAAGCTATGCATCCTGGTACCACACTGCACTTGCTCGGTAGCTGTCCCTCTCCCTGAATCATAAAAAGGAACTGTCTGTCATTAAGCAGTGAAACCACAGGATTGTATCTGACAGATTTGCTAAAATGCACAAAAAAACTCTATGAACCAGCAGTAGCCCTTAGGCTGCTGCTATTATTTTTACCTCTTTATTATATGTAAAAAGCACAGACAGGCTAAATTAATGACCTTAGCCTCAGAGTAAAATAAGAGAAGGAGGATGTCTAGATACACAGATCAAGTCTGTCAACTAGATTCCCAAATATTTTCTTTCCAAGGCTCCTCATAAAAAAATTATATAGAGAAGTGTAAGAATAATAGCATATGATAGATAACACCTTCTCTATGCTTCTATACTACTCACCAAACCAAAGGTAAAGTTAACAATAAAGAGAACTTTAACAAACTGTAAAATACCCACCAATAAATGAAACATGTCGATATCTAATATGCATGGAAGGTCTTCATAGCTATCATTAGGCACCAATGCTACAGATTTAAAGAAAAATAATTCATTAGCACATTTCATATGCCAACGTATGTTAAAAGGCATAAAACATAGTTTTAATTTATCTTTTTGCAAGTTATATATGAATTAATGAGCCAGAGCTCACATTTAGCAAAAAACAGTACTACCAAATATTTCATTTCTGAGAAGTTATACAGCTGAAAACAAAATTTCAGATAAGACATTTCCATATCATATATTATAAACATACTAATACTCACATGCAAAAAGTTTACAAAGATGCCCTTGTACCACTGAAAGTGATGCCACTGTCCAATGTGCTGCTGCAAATCTTGTTAGTGACCTGAGACAGTCATCCTGAAATAAAGAAATTGACACAATTATCAAAAGTCAACAAAAGATGTAGCCTTTTCTTTCAGAAATGCTAATTCAAAGCCCACCTGTATATACAATGGCATCACTATAGATGGTAGGAAAATGAATCTATGACATCTTAATTTATTATTTTATTCTTTGTAGTACTGGGGATTGAACCCAGGGCCTCACCGTGCTAAGCAATTGCTCTACCACTGAGTTACATCTCTAGCCCTTTTCTAAAAAAAAAATGAGACAAGGTTTTTCTAAGTTGCTCAAGCTGGCTTCCAACTTGTGATCCTCCTGCCTCAGCTTCCTGTAAAGCTGGGATTACAGGAAAGTGACACCCAGACCTTTCTATTTCATTTTGAGACAGGGTCTGGCTAAGTTGTTAAGGCTGGCCTCAAACTTTTGATCCTCTTGCCTCAGTCTCTAAGTAGGTGGGATTACAGGCATATGTCACCACAACTAGTTCATGACATGTCTTTAGCAGAATGAACAGTATGGAAAATATCTAATTATATCCTGAATGAACAAATGTCATCTCCTTGCTGGGTGTGGTGGTACACGTCTGTAATTCCAGCAGCTGGGGAAGTTGAGGCCCTAAGTAAACTTGGTGAGACCCTGTCTCAAAATAAAATGTACAAAAAGGGCTGAAGATGTTGCTCAGGGGTTAAGCAACCCAGGGTTTTAATCCATGGTATCAAAAAGAGTCATCTCCTCATTGGGGAAATAGCTCAGTTGGTGGAGTGCTTGCCTAGCATGCACAAAGCCCTGGGTTCAATCCCCAACACCACCACCTCCCTCACCCCCCCCCCCAAAAAGAGTCATTTCCTTGCCATCATGTTGCCAGTTCTCTCTGGAAAAGAATACCAGTACATGTATCAACAGCTAGCCAGCAACAAACTCTCCCAAGAAGCTGATGCCGTATTTCCTCATATTTATTCTAAAAAGATACTCCAAAGTATAGGAAATACTTCAAATATTGGGGAAACTGTACAAGAAGATGTATACACAAACCAAGGTGTAGGCAGACACACACACACACTCACACAAAAAAACTGTTTTTAAGACTAAGTAGTGTGGAGAGGGACAGGCTCCGGAGCCCGGGAACACCTGGCTCTGGACCCTGGGTCCCCCAGTCTGGGCGAGCTGCTCAGCTTCTCTTGCCTCCCCACTGTAGTAGGCCTGGGGTTGTTGTTCAGTGGTAGAGCACTTGCCTTGCATGTGCGGGGCACTAAGTTCAATCCTCAGCACAACATAAAAATAAATAAAATAAAGGTATTATGTCCATGTTCAACTAAAAAAAAAAAGACTAAGTAGCAAGAATGAGAAAACTCTTAATTGAAAGTGAAAAATACAACCGGTACAAAACTACAGGAAAATAATAATCAAGTATAAATATGTTCATAAAAAAATGTGGACATTGGGCTGGGGATGTGGCTCAAGCAGTAGCGCGCTCGCCTGGCATGCTTGTGGCCCAGGTTGATACTCAGCACCACATACAAACAAAGATGTTGTGTCCGCCGAAAACCAAAATAAATAAATAAATATTAAAAATTCTCTCTCTCACTGTCACTTTCTCTTTAAAAAAAAAATGTGGACAGGGGTGAAGTTGATGCTCTTTTTCTTCCTGCTTATTCTCTATTTTTCAAATTTTCTGTATTGTTTGGCTCAATAAACACTGAAAAGTAAACTCACTCTTTTTCTGCTCACAAGAAGTTTAAAGCTTTGCAGGTGGGAAAAGGAAGAGGAGGAGGAAGGAGACAACTGAAGGTGGTAGTTGTCACTGAAAAGAGATACTTAATTTATAGCATATGGCTCTGAGAGGTATGCCAGGGAAGATAGAGCTTGAAGAGCATCTTAAAGAGTTCTCAGAAGGGGCTGGGGTTGTGGCTCAGCGGTAGAGCACTCGCCTAGCATGTGCAAGGCCCTGGATTTAATCATTGGCACGACATAAAAATTAATAAAATAAAGGTATCGTGTTCAACTTCAACTAAAAAATAAATATTAAAAAAAAGAGTTCTCAGAAGTCTGCTTAAGACACTTTACATATTATAATAAAACAATATGAACAGAATAAAACTGGAAAAACTCTGTACTATACATTTATGATTGCCTTTTTAATAGTCAACATATTTATTAATTCTTCTTTAATTTTTTAAATATTTATTTTTTAGTCGTAGTTAGATACAATAGCTTTAATTAATTTATTTATTTTTGGCGGTGCTGAGGATTGAACCCAGGGCCTCGCCCATGCTAAGTGAGCACTCTACCGCTGAGCCACAACCCCAGCTCTATCAATTCTTATACTACAGTAAAAAATACCTTATAGTCAACAATAATCTGATAGTCATATCAATCATATCACATTAATGAAGACTTATGTGGGGCTGGGGGTGTAGTTCAGTGGTAGAGCACTTGTCTAGCACGTGTGAGGCATTGGGTTCGATCCTCAGCACTGCATAAAAATAAGTAAATCAAATAAAGGTACTGCATACATCTATACCTATTTAAAAAAAAAACTGATGTGAACTCCCCATTCTGCTGATTTACATAAAGATACAACTCAGACTCTACTCCAAAAGGGCTGGGGACATAGCTCAGTTGGTAGTTCACTTGCCCAGCACGCAGAAGGCCTGAGTTCAATCCCCAACACCACAAAAACAAAACAAATATTCCTAAATATTCTAATTAATAAGTCTGAAGGGGGCTAGCTTTCTATATTTTTTAAAATTTCAAGAGAGGGTTTTAATGCCCAATAATAGCAGAGAACCTCTAATGCAAAATCTGTATTCCTAAAACCTTAAAAAAGGTTCTGAGATTCTAGGTGTTTGCAATGAAAACAAAGCCAGCAAACTAAACAGGTGATGACTGACAACTATATTTTCTACATTGGTTTTTGTTTCTTGATGAGGTCCTTATATTATTGGTCCTCAGTACTGGCTCCTGGGAACTTTTAAAAAAATGTTAATGCTTGGGGTCCATCTCCAGAGACTCTTGTTTAAGTGACCTAGAATAGGGCCTGGTATTTCTCAAAACATCCCAGGTGATTCTAAATGAATAAAATTGGATAATTTTTTCTCAAAGGCATTTTTATGATTATAAGCCATGATTGTACTCCCTTCCTCATTTTATTCGTACCCAGTTCAACATGAATTTGTACTTACTTATATGTTATTTATTTATTTATAAAAGTGGCCAAATGTGGTAGAGGGTGTGTTCTGTTATTTCCAATTACAGCACTGAATACCTCAAGAACATGTACTCTTGGTTTTAGTTTCTTTTTATCTTTTCAAGTGCTTAATTAAGCAAGAGATTCAGATGAAAAGAGTTATAGTTACTTTAGAAATTCATTTTTACTTCTAGAAATATCAAGAAAAGTTAAATAATGGGCTGGGGATGTGGCTCAGTTGTAGAACATTTGTCTGGCATCCTGGGGCCCTGAGTTTGATCCCCAGCAACACACAAACACACAAGTTAGTCACAAACATTACTTCTTTGATAACTTTACCCCCCCCCCCAAAAAAAAGGATTTTACTCTGAAAGGTATCAAGGCACGGTTAAAAAAACTTTCAGGTTTGTAAGTTTAAAAGAAGTAGAACCACCTACTTTCCATTTCATCCTTTGAATTGAATAAACTCATAACTTACCAGTCTGCATGGCAAAGGACCAAACAATGGTTTATCTTCATCACTCAGAATTCTTTCTGCAGATTAAAAATGATTAAGATGATAATTTTGCTATGCATACATTTTGTTATGAGCATCGAAGTGCAAAACCAACCCTTTCTTTAGAAAGCATAATATTGTCAGGTTTTGAAATCTTTAAGACTTTCATAAGAATTTCATATGAAAAGTAAAAATAAAGCCATATTCCCTTAGTTTATAAGACACTGTAATATAACTGCTATAAAAAACCAATTCTGTTGCTGTGGTTAATTTTTAAAGTGTCAAATTAGCATTGTGTCAGTATACTATACTTATTATTTCTCCATATTGTTGTCTACTCTTAACACCTCATTGAAAACCAGGACTCTACACAGAATTCCTATCAATGTATGCTTGTGACTTAAAAGAGAAATGACCATCAGTCTCTTACCTATGCTCTGAATGGTGTATGCACAACTACCCCAACACATTATGGGCACCCGGGGATCTTCTTCATTGGGATGAACCTTTAGTCCCACCTTATAAGTAGCAGTTCCAAATGTTGTTAGCATTTCCTTTATGCTCTCAGAATAAGGATTCCTGAAATGGATATATACAGTAGTAGTTCAAAATAAGTTGTACACATCAATAAAAATGATTCAGTGTTTTCTCTCTCTCTCTTTTTTTGTGCCAAGGATTGAACTTAGAGGTGCTTTACCATTGAGCTACGTCCCATTTCTCTTTTTTTTTTTTTGAGAGAGAGAAATTTTTTTAATATTTATTTTTTTTTAGTTTTCGGTGGACACAACATCTTTATTTTATTTTTTTATGTGGTGCTGAGGATCGAATTCAGCACCCCACACATGCCAGGCGAGCGCATTACCACTTGAGCCACATCCCCAGCCCCTGTCCCATCTCTTTTTAAAAAAATTTTTTGTTTTCAGACAGGGTTTTGTGAATTGCCCAGGATGACCTTCAACTTATAATCCTCCTGCCTCAATCTCCCAAGCTGCTGAGATGGCAGGTGTGTGCCACTGTGCCCAGTGAAAGAGTTCAGTTTCTTTATTTTTTAAAAGTTTGTTCTTTTTAGTTATACATGAAAGTAGAATGTACTTTAACATATTACACATACATGGAATAAAACTTCCCATTCTTGTGGTTGTACATGATGTGGAGTTATACTAGTCATGTATTCATATATGAACATAGGAAAGTTGGGCTGGGGCTGGGGCTCAGTGGTATAGCACTCGCCTAGCACATGAGAGGCCCTGGGTTTGATCCTCAGCACCACATAAAAATAAATAAATAAAATAAAGATATTGTGTACAACTACAACTAAAAACCAAATATATTTAAAAAAAAAACATAGGAAAGTTTTGTCTGATTCATTCCACTATCTTTCCCATTCCCATCCCCCAACAGTTCAGTTTCTTAAACGCTCTTTCCCATATAGGAAATGAACCATTTAACATGTATTTAGAGATAATTATATGTAAAAGAATAATCAGGGACAGCAAACTGTCCCACTGTCCCTGCCTGAGAGGAGTTTTGCTCTTTGGGTCAGCAGCTGGGAGGAATAAAGTTGCAAACAAGGCAACAGACAAAAGTCTACAGAATGAACTATGGGGCCCTTAGCCCTCTTTCAGTGATGCATACCCACTGCCACAGACTGCTTTTTCCAGTGAAGAATTCTAAGGAGCAAGTTGTTCTACACAAGTGAGACTAGTGATGGCTTGATCACCTGGCTGTGAGGCTCACAAGTCAACAAGCTCTAACTTATCCATCAAGTATCCAATGACCTCCTTACTGCCAAAGATCAACTAACATTTAAAAACATCAAAGAGATAAATCAAAACAAGCAGGGGGGAAGAAAAGAAGAAGAAGAAGATATCAGGGAAAACAGAGATAAGTTAAAAGAAAATCAGCCAGGCAGCTGTAATCCCAGCAGCTTGGAAGCTGAGGCAGGACTTCAAGTTCAAAGCCAGCCTTAGCAACTTAGTCCTTAAGCAACTCTGCAACTTCCTGTCTCTAAATAAAATATAAGAAAGAGCTGGGGATGTAGCTTAGTGTTTAAGTGCCCCTAGGTTCAATTCCTGGTAATTAACTAATTAATTAATACGAAACAAATTTAGAGGATCCATGTAAGAAGGATAATGGTGAGCTGTTAGTAATACTACTCAAAGAACAGAAAATGAAAGGAGAAAATTATCTAAGAAAGTACAAACAACAATTTAAAAAACCTCTCAGAAAGAAAGACACCTATCTTTGGATTCAAAAAGCTTACTGAAAACAGCTAAATAAATGAAAAAAGAGGGCTGGGGATGTGGCTCAAGCGGTAGCGCGCTCGCCTGGCATGCGTGCGGCCCGGGTTCGATCCTCAGCACCACATACCAACAAAGATGTTGTGTCCGCCGAGAACTGAAAAATAGATATTAAAAATTCTCTCTCTCTCCTCTCTCACTCTCTCTTGAAAAAAAAAATGAAAAAAAGATTCACATAACAAGAAATGTCAGAGAAATTTCAGAACACTGGGGATAGAAGGTCCCAACTGTTTCTAGAAGTAATAAAGTTGTGCAACAGAAGCCATAATGGCATTACCTTCTCAATGGATCCTAGAAGTTAGAAAAACAATGCCTTCAAAATCTAGATGAAATATTACTTCTAACCTAGATTTCCACACACAAATTATCAATCAAGCTTATGGATATAATAAACATTACTGGGGCTGGGATTGTGGCTCAGTGGTAGACTGCTTGCCTAGCATGGGTGGGACCCGGGTTCAATCCTCAGCACCACATAAAAATAAAGGCATTGTGTTGTGTCCATCTACACATAAAAAAATAAATATAATAATAATAATAAACATAAACATTACTTCAGACATGAAAATTTAACATCTAGGTATCCTTTCTTGGGACTCTGAAGAATCTATCAGTTCAGAGGGAGTAAGGAAAGATGAAGACATATGATCTAGAAAACAAGAGGAGCAGGAACAGGGAAAAGCTCCAAGGGGAATGGTACAGGAGGATAGAGCTGTGAAGCTATGTGGGGGAGGGCTCCAGGACAGAGTGTATGATAGGTCTGAGCAGTTATAAACTCAATTGCCAGGCTTCTGACAGACCAATTGCACCATTCAGAAACAAAACAAAACAAAACAAAAACAGCTAGAAATATATATATACATATATACATATATATATGTATATACATATATATATATATGTGTGTGTGTGTATATATATATATATAAAATCAAGTACAAGAAAAGGTAATTATTAACTATAGGAAAGACAAAAGGAAATACAATATGCAACTTATATCAGAAGAGACAGTTCTAAATACTGACAATTGATTTAACCAAAATATGATATAATTTACCAGTCAACAGAAAGATAATGTTGAATTAGAAATATGGAGGTAAATACTAGAAGAGACAAGTAAAATGACAGAATTGGGGGTGGAGAGAGAAGCATGGGAGATAGAGGACTGATGTTTGTTTCCTATTAAAGCCATCCAATTCTCTATTCATTGAATTACTTAGTAAACACCAGGGACAGATTCCAGGTGGTTATACATGCATGTCACCTTACCCTCATAATAACTATGAGTCATCCTTACTTCACAGATGAGGGAATTGGGGTTTAAAGAGGTTAAGCAATTTGCTTAAAGTTGCAGTTAACAAGCATTGGTGCTGGGAACTGAACCAAGTAGTCTAGTTAAAAATCTATACATTTGGGGCTGGGGATGTGGCTCAAGCGGTAGCGCGCGCCTGGCATGCGCGCGGCCCAGGTTCGATCCTCAGCACCACATACCAACAAAGATGTTGTGTCTGCCGAGAACTAAAAAATAAATATTAAAAATTCTCTCTCACTCTCTCTCTCACTCTCTATTAAAAAAAAAAAAAATCTATACATTTTGTAATTAATTGGCTATGGGGTAAAAACAGGATTGAAAATACTGATTTTGATCCTGGGTTACTAAGAGTTTGTGGATCCATAGTAGAAACATGGAAGTCAGAGTTTAGTGGGGAAACTGAGTAGTTTGTGGAGTTATATGTCCTGATGAGATATCAAGGATCCTTAGATGGAAATTGCAGGAAGTTGGCAATGCAAAATAGAAGAGGTTGATAAGAGTCAAACATGCCACATGGTTTAGATTTTTTTTTTCCAATATACTGAAACAAATATCATCCTGAAATTCAAGATCAGTATTCAAGATCCATATTCTGTAACATTTGCTTTCTAGCTTGCCAAATCATATTCCTTCTACCTGCTGACTTAATTTCAAATGGACTAAATATAAAAGAAGTAAAATAATATACTCACTTAGGTTGAAAATTAGGCCTGAACCCTTCAGGGAGCTGTAATTCACCCATATTCTCTGAATTCTTTGAAGAGGCAGTATCTATAGAAACAGGCATTTTATACCATTATTTAATAGATCGCAACACTTTTCTATGTTTCGGTCATGTAGGCAAAAAACAAAAACAAAAACCAGGAAAAAAATGTTCCATTAATAAACACTGGCATAATATCCATATAAAGCATGAAAAATACCATTGCTTTGGTTGAATGAGGTACTTTCTTCAATTACTTAGGCTTTTCCTCGTGATAGAGTCAAAAGAATATGCTATTTTGTTTTTGTGAAAACCAATGATATAAATTCTGCTCATATTGTTTCTCCAAAGTCATAAGTGCAGTGCACCTTCTATGAAACTTGGGGAGTCTTTGATGCAGCTAACAATAAAGCCCACCATGAACTACAGTTAGCTTTTTAATAATCTCCTTCATCCCAGAAGATTATTGACAAAATGGATTAAGTGGGAAGTATTTTCCATAAATTCCCATGAGCTTGTATATTTTTAAGGTATGAAAAGTAACGCAGTAAGATAAAATTCAGTTTATTAAGACAAAGAAAATTAAAATGAATCAAATTTTTAAATGGAATCTTTCTCTTTTAAATGATTTCTTCTGAAAATGTATTTTCCAATCATTTCAGACTTCATAGGAAAAAAATAAAGAAAATGGGTTACCAGAACTTACTGTGAGTGCTTTCTTCTTTCCTCAGAACCTGTAATGCTTTTATTTGCTGAGATATTGTTCTAATCCATTGACTCAGATTTGGTTGGTCTGAAAAATTTGACCTGCTAGAAAAGATTATAGAGAACATTTAGTACTTTATTTACAGTTACTAAATATACAAAAGACTTCTTAAATCATCACAGGTAAGTACTTTTGACACATTTCAAAAAAATTTTTTTTAAAGGCAAGAGGAAATTTGCTGCCTTAAAAAAACCTGAATAGGGCTGGGGCTATAGCTCAGTGGTACAGCGCCTGCCTTGCACATGTGAGGCCTGGGTTTGATCCTCAGCACCACATAGAAATAAATAAATAAAGATATTGTGTCCATATACAACTAAAAAAAAAAAAAAAATCCCTGACTGGTCAATGGAAATAAAAACATTAAGGTCATTAGGTGGTAATAACATTGTTTAAAACTTTACTTTCAAGCCAGATGCAGTGGTGCATGCCTGTAATCCCAGCAATTTGAGAGGTTGAGACAGGAGGATCATGAGTTCAAAGGCAGCCTCAGCAACTTATCGAGACCTTGTCTCAAAATAAAATATAATAAGGGCTTAGGAATGTGGCTAAATGCCCCCGAGTTCAATCCCTGGTACCAACAAAACAAAACTTTATTTTTTTCAGTGCTGCAATTTGCTGGAATTTCTTAAATATCATAATCAATACCACTAATATTTATTAAGTGCTCACTATGTGACAAGCTATTAGCAAAAGCACTTTACTGTAAGCATCTCACAGTATTAGATTTAATCCTCAAATATTCACATTTATATATTACTGTCTCTATTTTACTGATGAGGAAACTGAGGTTTAGAGGTATGTAACTTGAATAAGGCCACAAGACACAAGGTGGCATTCAAATTCAGTTCTGTTAGACTCCAAAGACTGTATTCTTTTTGTATTATTACTGTCTTCAATTATAACTAAAACATACTTGACTCTCATGGGATAAGAAAATCAAAAACGGAACCACCAAAGCTACAGGTGAAAGTCAACAAGTGTGATTTCTCCCTATATGCAGTAAATCTATAATCAAAATGATTATTATTTATTTGTAGGTGTGGTGCTGGGGATTAAATCCAGGGCTTTGCACATAGTATAAGTGCTCTACCACTAGAGCTATGTTCCTAGCCCAGTGATTAATTTCTTTATTTCCTCATTCTTTTATTGGTGCACCACAATTGTACTACCGATGGGTTTTGTTTTATTTATTTGTACATGCACACACTATAACAATATAATTTGGCCAATCACTCCCCAGCATTTTTTTTAAATAAAATTTTTTTTTTTTTTTGAGAGAGAGAGAGAGAGAGAGAGAGAGAGAGAGAATTTTAAATATTTATTGTTTTAGTTATTGGCGGACACAACATCTTTGTTTGTATGTGGTGCTGAGGATCAAACCCGGGCTGCACGCATGCCAGGCGAGCGTGCTACCGCTTGAGCCACATCTCCAGCCCTCCCCAGCATTTTTAATGATTAATTTTTTATCAGTTCAAATGAAGGTGTCAATATGCACCACTACATTCCTTTATATTAAAACACATCAGCTTACATTGAAACCTACTGTGGTAGCATAGATTAAAACGTCAAAGTGTGAACTCATAAAATTCAAAGAAAAACCTGACTCTGCTTTGAATTGAATGCAAATAATTACACAGAAATAAATTATTTATATTCATAAAACTTAAATTTAGTACAGGTTGAATATCACTTATCCAAAATGTTGTGACTAGAAAGAAGTATTTCAGATTTTGGATATTTTCTGATTTTGGAATATTTATGTATAGCAACCCTAATCTGAAAATTCAAAATCTAAATCCTCCAAAATCTGAAATTTCTGAAGTGTCATGTTGGTCCATTTCAGATTAGATATTTACAACCTGTATTTGTGCATATAAAGCAGATAGGAGAATTCTAAGTTGAGAAATGAAGTTCAGATTTCAATAGTACACAGTATCAAATTAACGTGAAATGAGTATGTCCAGTACTGCTATTGAAGCACCCTAAAAGTGTCTAGTTAAGTTGCCTAGACTGGTTTTGAACTTGTGATCTTCCTGCAAGGAAGCACCCTCGGGTGGCTCAGGAACTTTCCATTTTAAACACCTTGTTAAGGCTGGGTGTGGTGGTGCACACCTGTAATTCCAGCAATTCACGAGGCTGAGAAAGAAGGATTGCAAGTTCAAGGCCAGCCTCAGAAACTTAGTGGTATCCTGTCTCAAAATAAAAAATAAAAAGGGCCAGGGATGTAGTTCAGTGGTTAAGTGACCCTGGGTTTAATCCCCAGTACCCCTCAAAACAACAAAAACAAATAAAAACAAAACACATTGTTACAGTTTGAATATGCAGTGTCCTCCCAAATCTCCTGGGTTAATGTACCAATGTTGAGAGGTGAAATGACTAGATTATGAGAGCTGTAACCTAATCAGTCCTTCCCAGTTTGAACAATCAAACTGGATGGTAACGATAGGCAGGTGGGGCAGGGCTGGAGGAGGTGGGTTACTGGGGCCATGCCCTTGAAAAGTTCACCTTCCCTGAGGCGCCCCTTCCTCTTTCAGCTTCCTGACCACTAGGAACAGAAATCTTTCCTCTAATTCATCCATAATCCATGATGCCCTACCTCACCTTGGGCCCAGAGAGACAGAACCTGCAGACCATGGACTGAACCTCTGAAGTCATGAGCCCAAATAAATGTTTCCTCCTCTAAGTTGTCTTGTTAGGTATTTTGGACACAGTGACAAAAGCTGATATACACATCAACAGATTTTCATGTTACCAGTTTTACTGAGCATTTTTTATAACACGTGAGGGAGATATTTAAAGTAGAGTGCCTAGATTAAAAAAAAAAAAAAAGTCTTATGGGCACTTTGCCTAGCATGTGTGAAACACTGGGTTCAATCCTTAGCACCATGTAAAAAATAAACAACGTAAGGGCATTCTGTCTATCTACAACTACAAAAAATAAAAATTAAAAAAAGACTTATTTTTCATGAATACACAGAGATTTTATATCTTCTATAGTATTTATGGGTGAATAAGAAACCTGAATTTTGGCCTGTTCCTCCCTGAAAACCAAAATCATAACCCATAGGTTGTTAAAAGTAATAACTAGATGAAGTTATTTTATTTCCGAGGAAAGTACCTGGAAAACATTATGCAATTACCTATGGATTGTTTCTTATTATTATTTCATTATCTTCAAAACAAACTACTGCTTTATTCTAAGGCATCATGAGCCAAAACTTACCTGTTAAAAATATTTCTTGGAGGGAGCAACAGAGGAATAACAGTATTACTCAAGCATTCACAAAGCGGGCAAAGGAACTCTCCATTTTCTACATCATAACTTGTATGTAAGCGTAACCTCTGTTGCCTTCGCTGCTCTTTAGCTTGAACGGAATCAAAATACCTTTACAATTAGAGAACAGGAGGCCATCAAAAATAACGGTAATTTATTTCAACAAAAGTCATATGCATCAACATTTTAAGGATTTGTTTCTACAAATCCTTAAAAAATAAACTGAATTATTTTAACACTGGTAGTATAATTTTTAAGTTGTTTTAACAATCAAAATGGATTAACAGTTTTAAAACAGGAAGAAAAAAAATGACTTGCAAACAAGTACTTTAGAAGCAACAACAGAAACTTCTGATACGATGGCTGTCTGGTCATTTCCACAGGGCTGACTTGTTTGGGGCAGTTCATGATAACTCAGTAAGCACAGTGCTAGGATAATAATACTGACTTGTTGATTTTCAGAAGCATAGAAAGTATAAAGGTAGAACAAATTTAGTGTTATCTCATCCTAACATAGGAGTCCTTACAGACCTTGGGGAGTAACAAAGTAAGGACTAACATCATTAGAATCAAGAGCTTGGATCTGAGGAAAGACAAAATTATTTTTCTAGAGCGTATCCCATTGTAAAAAGCCTTTTTTTCCCCCTCTAGTTTATTACCTAATACAGATCTACGCCCTTCTTTGGAGGGATAACAAAGAGACAGATATAAAACTACACCAAAAAATATATTTGACATACTTTGAAATTTCTAATAACTCCTTTATACCTATGACAAAACAAATGACTTTCGTTATTAGGCAACAATATGGAGTTTTTCTTTCAACACCTTTAGTTCTTTTTCATTTTCATCTACAGTGGAATTTCCTTTATTTAAAAATTCAATTTTGCACCTTCAAATAAGCTAGTATTAAGAATATAAATTACCTTTGCCAACAATGGGCATGCATAATGTGCCCACAGCTACCCGTGTGTGTTCCGCAAGACAGATCAGGGTGCATGAATAATGGATCATATTTTTCTGCATTATAAAACAAACAAAAACAAAACAACAACAAAATCCAAGCATTTAGTTTTCCTATAATAAGTGTGCAACTTTAAATTTGTGAAATCCTTGATAAGGACTTGTAAACTTGAAATGAAATGCTAATTTTTTCCTTTCATTTAGGCCATCAATAATTTTTCTTAGGGTAGCAATAATTTATTCAAGACCCTGGATTATTTAGGAAGCTGAACTATCTAATTTTCATCGCTTTGAGAAAATTAATTAAACATTCCCATCTGCAAACTGAAATTGGAACTCTATATTTAAGTAGTTAGTCCTCCACATTCTTGAGTTCCACATCCATAGATTCAATCAAAGGGAGAACAAAAATATTAGGGGAAATAAAATTGTACCTGTATTGATAAACAAACTATTCCTTATCATTATTCCCTAAACTTACAGTGTAACAACTATTTACACAGCATTAACATTGTATAAGGTAATTAAGTAATCCAGAGATGATTTAAAGTATACAGAAGGATGTACACTGGTTACATGCAAATACTATGCCATTTTGTTTGTATAAGGGACCTGAGTGCGTGAAAATTTTGGTGTCCATTGGGGTTCCTGAAACCAATTCCCAAGACTACATGTTCAATCTTTGGGCATCCAGAGATTCTAATTCCCTCCATCATGTCGTCATGCCCTGAGCTCAAGGTAAAAAAGGTTAGTCTTCATGGGACTGTGTGTCACAATGAACTCTAATAAAAAAGATGTTCTGACAATAAAGGGTGCTCCCTAGAAGACTCTGCCTATAAAGACACTCATGCATATAATAATCACAGTCACTGTACTAGAGCCAAACTAATAAAAGAATTATCTAAGCTTATACTACATCAGATGAGAAGGAAAATTAATTCAGAATTTTTTGTTCTGGGTATTAATTTTTATATTCAAAAGAAGACAAGATAAATATCTTCTTGAGTTTTTTGAGTTTTCTATATATATTAATATAACCCTAAAATTCCATAATACTCTAGAAAGAATTACTAGAGTTTCAATATGCTTTATATATCAGGACAATGAAAATATAAAAGCATAAAGAAAATCTTTTATGATATAAACTGTGAAAATATTTGGAAAATCCACTTATAGCCAGTCTTTTCTTTTGCAATATGTTAAACAAAATTAGGAACTCTATCTTTGACTCAGAATAAGTTTATAAAGCACACAGTTCAAAGAACCATTTTTTAAAGATGAAACTTTTTTTTTTTTTTTTTAATAACTGGGATGCTTCAAGAGTCACATTATGAAGATTTTGCTTGTAGAGAGATTGCAACCCTACCAGTGGGCCCTTTAACCTTCTATTCTTCAATGTGAGCTCTTGAACCTTCTTTACTGTGAAAGTGTTTTGGAAATTCCTGGTTAAAGAAATGCTTTGGAAATTCCTAAGACAGTTTCTTACTCTCAAAGTTGATTGGTTATCACAGATAGGAATGTACACGTAGTAAACAAGCTAAAGATGACAAACATAAAGGTGTGCTGTTCAGATCTCCCTGTGGGAATGAATGATACTCCCTCAAGTCTTGGAAGAATATTTATTATCTATCCATCTTTGAGAGAAAACTGGCTGGGCCTCTTTTCATGGTGATTTGCAACCAGTCATTTATCAGATTTAGAGTAAAAGATACAGTTTTCTCACCCCAATTCAGGGTAATTCTGATAGGTTATCAGGCTCCAGAGCTCCCATTAGGCTGGCTGAGGCCCTTTGGGGACTACATTATAGCTCAATGTCTCACTTTGCTCAAATGTGCTTCTTTTCTTTCTAAAGATGTTGATCCCAAGGCTCTCCCTAATAAAAGTCCTGCACAGTAGTCTCTGTTTCAAAATGCTCCTTTCTGGGGAACCTATCTGTGGTAGTTATCACTATTCTAAGTCCAAATCTGGCTCTAGGCTTGCTACTCTCATAGGTAACTCACAGCACTATTCTCAATAATCCACTCTGGCTCTATCTATGAGACAAAGTAATTACTATTATTTCAATGTATCAACAAAGTATGGACTTTACAAGTATGCTGAATGACAGGAAAGACAATTAAATACCACAGTATGTTACTATCACATCACAAGAAAAGCTTTTATTTGAATTTCTCGTATTTATCAGTTGTGTGCTTCTGGCTTGATATTTAACTGGTAGAGTGGTTCCACATCTATCTAAGTTAATTCCTGACAACTCACCTGCTAAAGATAGCACCATACCTCTAGAGTTAATGTTAGATCAATAAAATCTCTAAACACTAACAACCACATTAATTGGTAGTCATTATTAAGAGGATAAGGACCTGGCTATGACTTACCTGGATCCTGAATAAATTTTCTTCTGTTTTTTGACAATACAGTTGATCTTTGAACGAATGCTGCTAAGACCATTGCCTTACTTTCCACTTTAACTTCTTGTTCTTCTTGACACAATATACAGGTAACAAACTGTCTTTGTTCAGGGACCTGAGTTTGTGCTGGGCCCAGTGCTATAAGTTTCACATCTGAAACCACAGGGCTGTAACAAAAAGGTTATGAACATAATGAATTAGTGTAAGGGGTTTCTATAGAATCATAAAACAGTAGACTCCAGGTATGTACTTTTTTTTTTTTGAGAAAGTACTAAGAATTTTTATCATGTAAATAAAAGATCATAATAGAAGACAAATAAATTAGTTGTTCTGACAATTTTGGACTTTAGTGCTTCTCTATGAGAGGGTCAGTTCCTTATGTAAACAAAAATCAGCTGGGATTGTGGCTCAGCGGTAGAGCGCTCGCCTAGCGTGGGCGGGACCCGGTCTGATCCTCAGTATCAAATAAAAATAAAGGCATTGTGTTGTGTCCATCTACACCTAAAAAAAATTTTAAAAATAAATAAAAACATGGTTTCTAAGATATGTGTTGCAAGAAGATATGAAGCTCATTTTGGTGAAAAATGCTTTTGTTATTTTGAATTTTTCCATCTCTTTTCCAAAAAAATTTTAAGCTCTGACCTGAACAAAAAAATTGAAATAACTGAAATAACTGACCTAATTTTACATGAACTCCCAAGGCAGCAAGTATAGTTCAATGGTAGAGTACTTGCCTGGCATATGCAAGGCCATGGGTTCAATCCCCAGGACCACAAAAAACAAACAAACAAAATCTTAACCTCCATTTGTTAATATCAAATCAATAGCCTTAATTTTCTCCCTTTAGGAAGTTTCCCAACCAAACTGGAGTTAAACTAATCTCACTTTAAAGTGCAAGAAAGGATATGTAAAACTAGTGTTTGTTCTGTGACATGGAAAAGAGAAGCAGCCCTCCAATAGCAGTGGCATGAGGTACCAAGAAGCATGAAGAACTGGCTACAGGACAAAGTAATCCATTAGGGTGACCAAAGAGCAAGGAGAGTCCAGTTTTAGTTTAGAAAAGAGGGGCCCTTGCCAAGTCTGGCTGTTAACTGTACCTAAATCTTAAACAGGTCTTAGGTTCCCCTAAGCTGGAGCACAGCATCAGCCACGTTGAGAAGGCCAAATTCACCCAAACTTGTCAGCAGATACCTCTACACCATGATTTGTCAATGCTCATGTTGATGGTGGTAAAAAGAAGCCTAGGTTATGGAATAGCATAAACATTATTTATCTAGTAAGCAATAATCAAAGTTATGGTCTGGGGTACTGATACAAAAAACACTACAAAACGGTTTCTTCCACTCAAGGACAAGCTTTGCACTGATGTTTCTCAGAATTAATTTTGTGTCTACTTTTAGCCTCAGTTTGAGAGTGTTTGTTTTTTTTTTTTTTTTGCAAGGGGGGGGCGGGTAACCAGGGATTAAACTCAGGGGCACTCAACCACTGAGCCACATCCCAGCCTATTTTATCTGGAGACAAGGTCTCAGTGAGTTGCTCAGTGCCTTGCTGTTGCTGAGGCTGGCTTTGAACTTGCAATCCTCCTGTCTCAAGCCTCTGGAGCCACTGGGATTCCAAGCATGTGCCACTGTGCCCAGCTTTTTTTTTTTTTTTTAAATATACCATTCCTATGTTTTAGCCAAGGCAAAAGGAGGATAAAGAACAAGAAACCCTCTATCCTGAGTTCCTGGGATAGAAAGTACTCTAAAATCCAGTGGGTGTGAGCACATTCAAGTCATGCAGTTTGAGATTATGGGTCCAGGGCAGTTGTTTCTTCCTTTCTATCGCTGGGACATCCATCTTGGGTGGCTTGATGGTTGCTGGATCTTCAGCCATTCAGGTGACCTGGGCACAAATCAACTCCATGGGAGAGGGCTTTTGGGCTCCTTTTCAGTCATGGATGGCAAAACCTCCAGAATCAGACTTCTGAAGAGGTCATGGTCCAAAAAGTCACCATTTATCTGACAAGTTTCTGTCCTTTCCTGGATCTATGGTGCTAGGATTTGGACGAGGTAAGGATACAGAGGAACCAGAAGACCAGCCTCTGGGCCTCTGCTTAGGGAAAGAGTGAGGGGTGTTGCTTGGAATGGACTAGGCTGATGCAGGCTGCTTTTGTTATTTTTCCACTCTTTAGCTTTAGTTTGTGAAATGCTTGCAATACTCAGAGGTACTTGGCCTCCTTGGTAGTAAGACCGTTGTGGGGTGTATAGCTAGCGTCTCTCAGTCCTTCCTGGGTCTGTTTTGTAATCAGAGAATTCATGATAACATGGGTAACTCTGGGACCTTGTCCATACTATCAGTGACTGTTGATAGGGTCATGGCAGGAAGGTTACACTGACCTCTCCTTCCTCCTCCTTGGCAACGTGCTGATACTTATGCTCTGGAATCACCGACTTCTAGGAGATACTGCCTATGTCTGATGGAGGAAGAGTTATGGGTGCAGGGTCCTTAAGGGCATCATCATAGCTGAATGGGTAGGGTAATCTTGCCTAAAGGCCCAAGAACAGGTACTTCTGGTTGTCTTGAAGCTCTGAAAAAACTGGAATCCAGGTGTTTTTTCCATATGATTTTGGAGCTGAGTCCTTGCCACTACAGTGAAATAATGTCATGACTATGCTCACTGACAGGTGTTAATGAGGAACATTGTCCAGATGTTGCAAATTGGCAAAGCTTCCCAGGAAGACTCCATTCAGAGGTTCTGTTCTCCAGAAAACTCCAAGGTGCCTGTGGTCCAGTCTCTGGCACTAAAGTGGGTCCAAAAGAGGTTGTGGAACAGTCCATACCCAAGCAATTGTGAGAGTGGCAGCAACACCACAGACTAGAGAGCACAAGCTCCAGGAATACAGATATTTAATGACTTGAACAGTCAGGAATCTTTTATAAAATATACTAAAACCATCTCCTTAGAATAGAGGGCACAGAGACTAACCCACATAATTACAGTTATATTAGACACAGGCGCCAAAAACATACATTGGAAAAAAGATAGCCTCTTCAACAAATAGTGCTGGGAGAACTGGAAATCCATATGCAATAAAATGAAAATTAAACCCCTCTCTCTCACCATGCACAAAACTCGATTTAAAGTGGATCAAAGGCCTAGGAATTAAACAAGAGACCCTGCGTCTAATAGAAGAAAAAGTAGGACCCAATTTCCATCATATTGGATTAGGTCTCTACTTCCTTAATAGGATTCCTATAGCATAAGAATTAAAATCAAGAATTAATAAATGGGATGAATTCAAACTAAAAAGCTTCTTCTCAGCAAAAGAAACAATAATTGAGGTAAACAGAGTGCCTAAAGCTTGGGAGCAAATTTTTTCCACTTGCACATCAGATAGAATGCTAATCTCTAGGGTATATAAAGAACTCAAAAAGCTATGCACCAAAAAACCAAATAACCCAATCAATAAATGGGCCAATGAACTGAACAGACACTTCTCAGAAGATGATATATAATCAACCAACAAATATATGAAGAAATAAGGGCACACTCTCACACTGCTAGTGGGACTACAAAATGGTGCAGCCAATATGGAAAGCAGTTTGGAGATTCCTTGGAAAACTTGGAATAAAACCACCATTTGACCCAGCTATCCCACTCCTTGGTCTATACCCAAAGGACTTAAAAACAGCATACTACAGGGACACAGTCACATCAATGTTAATTGCAGCACAATTCACAATAGCTAAACTGTGGAACCAACCTAGATGCCTGTCAGTAGATGAATGAATAAAGAAAATGTGGTATTTATACACAATGGAATATACCTTATCAATAAAAGAGAATAAAATCATGACATTTGCAAGTAAATGGATGGAGTTGGAGAATATAATGCTAAGTGAAGTTAGCCAATCACAAGACACCAAATGCCGAATGTTTTCTCTGATACAAGGAGGCTGATTCATAGTGGGGTTGGGAGGGGAAGCATGGGAGGAATAGATGAACTCTAGATAGGGCAGAGGGAAGGAGTAAGTGTATTCTTTCATGAATGTTGAGGGTCTCATATGGAAAATACTTTAGGTGTCTATAGTCAAAGATTTCTAAGATTAATTTCTTCAGGTGGATGGCACAAAACTTAACTAACAATTCTACTAAATTACTTAGGACTAAAAATATACTCCTAAAGAAAAAAAAAAAAAAGAAACACTTGACCCTAATTGAAAACTACTCTAGTCAAGACATTTAAGAAATTGTGATTACTTTCTTTACCTATTATCAAAAACAGCAGAGGTAGAGGAATCCAGTTCTAATGTCTGCTGAAAGAGCTCTTTGTTCTCATCAATAAAGTGTCGCTGCATCTCAGACATCTGGGCCATGATTTTTTCTCTACGCAGTCTGGCAATCTCAGCCTTTCTTTTCCTCTCAGCTTTGTCTTTGTCTCTTGAACTCTGAAATTATAATTCATTCAATTAGACCATCAGATGCAAAATGAACATTTTATTTCCCAAAGCAGAGATGTATATTTAGTATCAATATTCAAAACTATTCTACAATCTTGCTTAGCCCAAAGAAGAGATCTTCAAACAGCCTAATATTTAAAAAAAAAAAAACAAAAACAAAATAACCACCCCTCCAAAAAAAATTGCCACACAAATAAATGTATTTGTGGCACATTTCTTGGAATTTAATGTTTGTGAATAATATCAACTTACTGCAGATGAATTTAATTTTCTCATACTAAACTTGCTACAATTTGTCTGTATTATCACACTTTACTTTCTTTTTCTTTTTGTAGTGCTGGAGATTGAACACAGGGACTCATGCAAGGCATTTACTTTTCTTTTTTGGGCGGAGGGGTTCTGGGGATCAAATCCAGGGGTACTCAGCCATGGAGCCACATCCCCAGCCATATTTTCTATTTTATTTAGAGATAGCGTCTTGCTGAGTTACTTGGCACATTGCTTTTGCTGGGGCTGGCTCTGAACTCATGATTCTCCTGCCTCAGCCTCCTGGGATTACAGGTGTATACCACCATGCCTGCAGGCATGTACTTTTTTTACCTCTTCCATTATAGTTCCTTCTGTCTCTGCCACAGGACTGGTAGATGAACTCTCTCTTATCTTCTTAATAGCATTAAAAGTCTAAGACAAAAAAATAGTTATCAGTTACCCTGAAATTATGAAATATTATCACAGTACACAAATAACAAATATTTAATGTTTCTCACAAACAGAGCAGTTTAAAAGATGTTACCTTTAAAATCCACCTAATCATATCTTTGTGGACTTCCAGGTAGGGGGCATTTTGTAGTGTCTCCAGCATGGCTAGGATGCTTGGAGAATTGTTTGGTGCTTCACCAGGTTCTAAGGCAGAAAAAATAAAAGGCAAAATAACACTAGCTGACAATTTACAGAGCTTAGTCCTGTCTACAAGAAGATGAATGTAGGTGCTTATCATTATCTGTTGCTTATCATTTAATTATAGCCTTACTTAATAGATTATTAAAACTTATAGAGATTATTAATACTTCTTGAGAATGTGACATATATGTCTAAGATTAGAGTTCATCAAGCAATCATAATTCACTTCTTACACCAAATTATTAACATAGCTTCTAGCAATTTTAAATGAAAATTCACCAAAAAAATCTGGTTTGAGATTTTATAAGTCTAAGAAAATGAATTAGGGTTATAGGGGTGCACATATGTATAAATATATCTATTTACTTGAACCTTTTCTTTAATAAAAGGTATATTCAAAATAAAATAAAATTTTTCCCCTAAAAATTAATTGCTTCTGTATTTGAAGAAAATAAAAGTCAAGACCATATTCAAGAGTACCTTTAATCCAATATTAGCTAATTTAGTTTGTAGTCAGAAATGTCAAATTATTGATTTTCTTGATTTAAGTGCTGACATTCTGGCAAAACATTCTTCTTTCCTAAGAGGAGAAGGTATTGAACCATGTGATCTTGAATATTCTTCCAGATCTAAAATTCTGTGGTTGTGCTTTAGGAATCTGACTCTAGATGAGAGGATTTGGTTTTTTTTTAAACAAATAAATATATATTGTGTGTCTTATTTAAAAGAAATATTTAAAAAGAATAAGAGTAATGTCCAGAGAAAATGATGATTGTTTTAAAAAAGAAAGAAGGGGAAAGGGTGAACTTGATATTTAATGATGAGTAAATGAAATCAGGGAGCTGTCTTTGCGGTTATTCTAAAGTAAAAGCATTAGAGACAAAGAAAACAGGAGGTTCAACATTAATCCATGGGAAGAATATCAAGAGAAAAAAAGGAGTAGGGAAAGGCTGGCACCCACAAAGACAGTCTTCAGTGGCAACAGGCAGTTTCTCCTCTTGCTTTCATTTACTTGATGAAGGCAAGAAGGCAAACTAGAGATCTAGCAGTAAAGAGGACCACTTCCTCCTCTGTCCTCAGTAGTATAGTATTCTTATAGTCCTTATCATTTAGGAAGAAATGGCACTGAATAAAGTTATAGAAACAATCCTTTTCAATTCAGGAATTCATAAATCTCATCACAAGACCATAAATTCATTTATAAACATTTAGCACATGGCTGATTGCGGGTCTGGGCAAGGCAAGCACAAGCTGAGCCTGTCAACTCTGGCACCAGAAAGCAGGGTGATGTAAAAACACTAACAGACTAGGTGAAAGGGACACAGAAACTGCGTGAACTCCTATTGACCAAAAGTGGCATGATCTGAGTATCAAAAGGAACAATAATAATAACTGTAACACACTGAATAAGTAAAAATGTACAAGTCATATTTTTTAAAAAACCCACACAAACTGTAAAGATTAAGTTGTCACCCTAACAGGTAATTATTAGACCAAATGCTTATTCTAAAAATTAATAAAAGCTTATTTTTAAGAGGTTAAATATGATGTCTACAACAAATGGTTCAAAGGTACACAAATATAAACATGAATATCCCTGAATATTAACAACTGAGTCTAGGTGGTAGGTATGTGGGTGTTTATTGTACAACTCTCTTTCAACTTGTCTCACATTTCCGAAAGTTTTAAAATAAAAATGAAAAATATTGTCCTGGCCTTCTTAGAAAAAAATAAAAAGAAACAATTACTTTGCATAAAATTACAATCCAATCCTCTACAGCTAATTTTATTTTCAACATTATACAATTTTATGTTTTTGTAAAATAACTAAAAAAATTTAAAATGAAATCCTGCAATTCCATCTACTATGGAGGCTGAGGCAGGAGGATTTAAGTTTGAAGACAGTCTGGGCAACTTACACCCAGTTTCAAAATAAAAAAGAAGAAGAACCAGGAGTATGGCTCAGTGGTAGAGCGCCTCTAGCGTTTTGTCCCCAGTACTGGAGGAAAAAAAAAAAAATTCAACCACCCCCCCCCCACATCTATTTCCTAAAGATAAATGTATGTGCTATACCAGTTTCAACCTGAGAACTCCTCAATATTTTTTACTGTTTATGAATTAAAATTTATGCATCTCAAGTATGTGTAGGCCCCAAGTATTTTTATATTAAGATCTAATATGATACCTTTAACATAAAGATGAATATATGTGGCCTCAAATATTTGAATTCAGCATTACCTAAATAGAACTTACATAATCAAATAAAAGTTACAAGTGATTATTTGAAATCACTTACATTTTGCGTTAGTTCAGTTAAAAAGTGTATACATACTTGAAATCTTCTGAGTGAAGGTAAATGTTACTACATGCTCTTCCATGACATTCTCTAAATGTTGTTTTTCTTCTTGTAGTGCCATTCCAATTAAATGTAACACCTCAAATAAAATGTTTTGTTAACTTTTTAGTAAAATAATCAAGTATATATTCTTATTTCATATAACAAAAATAATTAACTCATGATTGAAAAGTTAAATCAAGTTATTAAAGATTAAATGCAATAAGAAACAATTCTAAATATTATTTTTTATTGAATTCAAAGACTGAGATTCATTTTATAATAAAAAAATTCTCAGTAAGGAAATGAAATTTTCTATTTTAGAGTTAAAATATTAGGGCAAGCTAAAATTACTATCAACTATGGCCAAGCAATTCATGTAATACATAATGTTCAGTTTTGTTCCATACCTACACTTCAGTCTTAAAAAAAAATATCTTGTGATAATCATTGGCCAAATAATTACAGAGCTGAAGGTGTCTATATTAATCATCAAAGAGTCATATTTTTATCTCTACTGTTACACAGTTTACTAAAATGTTTGTGGTTCTTGCATAATCTGACAAAGATTCCTTAAGAGACTTAAAGAAAACATATAACTACATTGAACTTGTATATAATTTACTGCTCCTGTTCTGCTCACTAGTTTTTTTAAAAGGAGATATATGTGTGAGGTCCGTTTTTCTCTCCACAGAGTGTACTTGTTATGAGAGACTTGGAAGAACTAGATTAGCCTGAATGACATAAGTGCATATATGAAGTGAATACTGTTCATTGCTCTTCACTCCTTCATTTCCCACAAATCTTTTGCTCACACAGTACTAATCTCTACTACAACACAGCTCCCAGCTTTTACCGTTTTAAATACATGTTTATAAATGGGATTGCTTAAGTATTCATACACTTTAGCCAATGAGATACTTAAGCCTGTTCAGACAATTAAAGGAATGGTAGTTGAATTCTTGGCTTTACTGCTTTCAAGCCTTCTTCTCTCTCAAGGAGACCCTGAATGGTCTCATCATCTTTAACCTAGGAACAAACTGCTTCTTTAGAGGCCTGAGTATTATAAATTCTGTATGTAAAGTGCCTAGCATAGCACTTTATTTCTGTAAACTGAATAATTGTTTTGCTGTCATCACTAGATGAGTAGTGAGAAATTAAATGAACCTCACTGAAACTTGGCTTCCTCATCCATACAATGGAAAAAGCAGTACCTGTTAACAGGGTATTGTGTGAATTCTAGGAGATAATGTAAGAATGACCACTATAAAGTTAATTTTAACAAGGTTCAAGAATTCCCAGGTTTTAGTTATAGAAATATAAGTCTCCAAATTTCAATTTCTTCGATTATAAAATATGAATACTGAGCTGGTTAATGGCTCAGCAGTAGAGCACTCGCTTGGCACATGCGAGGCCCTTGGTTCGACCCTCAGCACCACATAAAAATAAATAAATAAAGGTATTATGTCCAACTACAACTAAAAAAATAAATATAAAAAATATGGATACTGAGGAAATCAAGTTTTTTTTTTTTAATATACATAAAAGCTAACACATTATACCAATATCAGAGACTGTGTATGCAGAGGCCAGGACCAATCATGGAGAGATATATTGACCATATATATCTACCAGGCACAAATTTTTACTGCCATACACAAAAGGAATAATAATATGATATTAAGAATTAAGTTAATACAGTACATTTTGTCCTAATTTTTCTGTGTATAGATAATGACAAGAATACTTTGGTTTCTTACTACAAAACACTATATACGTATGTGTGTGTATATATATATATACATATATATATAAGAAATGTCTTCAAACATACCCTTTGTAGCATTGACTCTGACCAGGCATATCCATTATGCTCCACAGCCCACTGTAGTATTGTTCCCATGATACACAACATGACATCTGACTGCAAAATGTTAATTAGACTTGCAAATAAAGGGCAGAATGGAGGCAAAACTGGAGGTGGAAGTGCTGAAAATAAAGTTATTATGGTTTCTTTTGTAGAACACGTTTTTAAAAACTGTTAGATATTTTTGATAATGTTCATTTGAAGAGTATTCATTAACACATCTCTCTTTAGAAAAAAAAAATTTTTCTGGTACTGGTGATGGAGCTCAGAGCCTTGTGCATGCTAGGCAAACACCTTACTACTGAGCCACATCCCCAGCACAACACACATCTTAAAACTATATTTCACCTTCTCAAAGTTAGTCCAATGTACAAAAAAGGTTGCATAGATAGCAGTACAAAGAAAAACAATTCTTTTCCCTAGAAATGCCTCAAAATTTGAGAAAAAAACATTAACCCCAAAGTGACTTAATACAGACTATCTTTATGTTAATATTTATTTATTATTCCTTTGATTAATTAGGAGGAAGTTCACTTGGAAAGCTTACATTTAAATCTTTCATGTCTGCCAAGGACAATCATCATAGTTAGAAAATAAACTTCAGCAAGCAGAAGAGATCAACATGAGATTTTTGGAAAGATTAAAAATACCTGTATCCTCTCTATTTTGTCTTTTCAATTTCCGCTGAGCTTCTTCTGCCTAGTAAAAATGAAAGTTATTTAGATGGCATTTATAATACAAAATAATTTAATACCCTAAACTAATAATGTAATTCAGTCTCTATTATCTTCTGGTTTAGAAGATTTTTTTTTTCTTTTGTGGTGCTGGGGATCGAATCCAGGGCCTTGTGCATGCAAGGCAATATCCCCAGCCCCTCAGAAGATTTTTTTTATCATTAGTGTTGCAGTTCCTCCCAAACTGATGTCAGAGTTAACTTTTTCCCCTCTAAAAGCTGCCCCAAATGACCTCTTTGTTGCATTAAAATGCAAGGGAAATATGTACAAACCAAACTCAAATTTAGGCTATATGATAATATTAAACACTAGGTTTTTGCCAGGTGCAGTGGTGCACCTGTGTAACCCCAGCGTTTTGAGAGGCTGAAGCATGAGGATCGTGAGTTCAAACACAGCCTCAGCAATTCAGCAAGACCCTGTCTCTAAATAAAATATAAAAAAGGGTAGGGGATGTGGCTCAGTTGTTAAGCGCTTCTGGGTTCAATCCCCATTACCAAAATCAAAACCAAAACACTAGTTTTGTATAATGCCACTTATTATAAAAGGAAAAGTATAAGGAGACTACTAAAAGGCAAAATTTACTTAAAAGTGATTGGGAAAACTGTATAAATCTCCATGGAAAAGCATTTTTAGTAGAACCAATTCTGAAATGGGTGTAAAATGGGTTAAGTAATTATAATGCAGGTTGAAAATTTGTCTTCAAAATCCAATATGTATGGGCATATATAAGATTATATATACATATAGATCTTATAATCTATGCATAAAACCCCGAGGGCAGGGATATCCAAAATGTTAAGCAGTGATAGTCTATGCAATTTGTTTTTTTTTTTTTCTGTATTTATACCTTTTTCATATTTTCTAAATTTCTACAATAAAAATGAAGAAAATTATTTTTTTAATCTGTGAAAAGCAGTAAAAGATTTTTAAAGGATAAAAATCCAACCCCTTCTCATTATACTTTAATTTTAATTTATTTTTGGGTACTGAGGATTAGAGATGCTTTACCACTCAGCTACATCCCTAGCCTATTTTTATGTTGAGACAGGGTCTTGCTAAGTTGCCAAGGTTGGCCTTAAACTTTTGATCCTTTTGCCTCAGCCTCCTGAATAGCTAGGAACAAGCACAATTGTGCCTGGACCCCACATACTTTAAAATTTCCCAGTTACCTTGGACTGCTCTGCCCTTGAAAAGTGATAGAAATACAAGTTGAACTCTTTGGTGCATTCTGGTTTCAGTTCGTACATGCCTCGTCCTGTTAATCCAGGTTTTCTAGGGGGAAAAAAAAAACCCTTATAATATTTATATTGAAGTCATACACCAATTCATGAGTCTCAAATGTTAGGATAAGAACCAAATCTCTGATATCCTTCCGATGGGTGTTAAGTTAAAACTTAATTTGGAATTCTCAATCCAAATTCTAATGTGCATCTATTTTATTTACTACCTCCACTTTGAATTCATCCTGAATAGACAAGTGGATGTGATGGATATGTAGCACCAACAATTGAAAAGCCTGACAACAGGGGACAGGTTACATAAATGACAACATTTCTAAGCAACTGAACACCATTAAAAGTGATGTTAATTTCTGTATTTTTTTTTTTGAGAGAGAGAGAGAGAGAGAGAGAGAGAGAGAGAGAGAGAGAATTTTTTAATATTTATTTTTTAGTTCTTGGTGGACACAACATCTTTGTTTGTATGTGGTGCTGAGGATCAAACCCAGGCTGCACGCATGCCAGGCGAGCGCACTACCACTTGAGCCACATCCCCTGCCCCTCTGTATTCTGATATGTAAAGATGTTTGTGATAAATTCTATTAAGTTAAAAAAAAAAAAAAAAAAAAGCAGGCACAATACTGGAATTTAAAGAGCCTTCCTAAGCAGGATATAAAACCCAGAAGCTGAATAAGACAGAAAGATATTTAAAACACTTGTGAGAAACACCACCAAAGTTAAAAAAAAATAAAAAATGAAGTGATAGAGACAATGTACTTGCAATGTATTTAATAGAGTAAGAATCAGTATCTCTAATATATAAAAATAATTATGGAACAATAAGATGGGGATGAACTACTGAAAAGAAAAATGTACACAAGTATGAATAATTGTAAATGGTCAATAAACACATGAAAAGATGTTTAGCCTTATTGGTAGAACAATGCCTATTAAAATAAAGTAACACCTACCTAATGTGTATAAATTAAAGTGAACAAGGCTAGGGGTATAGGTCAATGGTAGAGAGCATATATTGAAGTCATAGTTTCAACCCCCAGAACCACTTTTAAAAAAAAGGTAAAAAAGAATACATATATTAAAATATTAAAGCCTTGACAAAGTTCTAGGAAACTCT
Source organism: Spermophilus citellus (assembly GCF_964194105.1). Classification (NCBI taxonomy): domain Eukaryota; kingdom Metazoa; phylum Chordata; class Mammalia; order Rodentia; family Sciuridae; genus Spermophilus; species Spermophilus citellus. Next base: position 58,606,022 of record NC_138186.1, on the reverse strand, counting down.
CTTCCACTGTTAGAACTGGGAGTAGAAATTGATAACATTTTGAGGAAGGCAATTTGGAGGTTATGTGTTAAAATACATATGCTTTCTTTTGATTGTGCAGTTCCTCAAAGAAATACTTTTATACACCAATGACACGTACTACTGCTCAGTACTTTGTTCATAATAAAGAACATCAAATATCCATCAACAAGGGAGAGGTTAAATACATTATAGTACGTAACTATAAAGAAGTGAATCCATTTTTTTAAAGTATGTATATTCCTAGCCATTGACACATACATACAGATACAAATGTTATGAATATAGAGAAAAATTTAGAGGAATATATAATGTAGTAGAAATCACCTAAGTGGTTGGATTATGGTGGTACTTTTTTCTTCCTACCTTTACCTTTCTGTATTTCTCTAAAAGCATGTATTGCCTTTATAATCAATAAAAATAAAGACACCGCAGGGGCTGAGGTTGTAGCTCAGCGGTAAAGTGCTTGCCTAGTATGTGTGAGGCACTGGGTTCGATCCTCAATACACACAAAAATAAAAAAATAATAAAGGTATTGTATCCATCTACAATTAAAAATATTAAAAACAAACAAAGACACAGCAGTTGGAGTGGGAAGTAGGAAAAAAAAAAGCAAGACTAAGAATCTGCCTCAATAACTTCAAGAGGATAAACTAGTTTATTCAATGGGGTACATACTAGACAATGGAGAAGGAAGCATTCAGGACTATCTCATAACTTACCCGGCACATTTAAATGCAAACAAAGAAAGCAATTTTAAGAAATTACAATGTATTTACTTTGATCACAAGTCAAGACCACTGGTCAGGTTAATTATTATTTGAAACTATTAGCTATGGTTCCTTCTGAATGCTATGAAAAATCCTCATAATGTTACTTTATATTACTGAGTGCAGTGCTAGATCATAAAAGTGAGATGTTCAGCTCAGAATTATAACATGAAAATGTCACTCTGAAAGCAACAAATTCATCCTCAGTTTCATCAAAGGAAACACTCTAAGAAAAAATACTATTAAAAAAACCCATAAAATGTGAAATAACAGGAAAGATACTCACTTGAAATGGGCAACTGCTTCAATTACACTTTCCATGCCAGTCTCCTTGTTTTCCTAAAGGTACAGAAACAAGTAAATGTGCTTCATGTTAATAACAACTGATATCAATTTGAGCATGATGCTTTATCTCCATAACCCTTATGGCAACCCTATGAATGGATATATTATTATTCCTATTTTTAAAGATGAAGAGATATACATTTAGACTTTTTGCAAGCTGATGTTCCAAGTTATATAATTAAAAAAAAAATCACTACCATATGGGACAAAGGTAGTAGCTTTCAAAAGGAATTAAATAAAAATTCAAAATGTGTAAAACATTTAAAAAGAATTTGGGTAAAATATAATATTTTGTGAAATAGTTATATTAATTTCTTATCTATTTTCAGTGAAATAGCACTTCCATTTCAACAGAAATTCTGTAAGTAAGGAAATCTTTCGTCAAAATGTCTGAGAAATATAGTTGCTGTCACTTGTACAAAGAATTTGTATCACTCTAAAAATGTGGTTTTAGGGATGGGAATTATAGCTCAGTGGTAGAGAGCTTGCCTAGCATGTACAAGGCCTTGGGTTAGATCCCTAGCACTGCAAGGAAAAAAAAAAAAAAAGCTGCTTTAAATTTATTCTTCTTTAATGTGTAGTTTAAATTATGTAATAACCCAAGATTGATTTTCTACATTAAAAAGTACAAATAATTTTTATCCTGACTAGATATCCAGTGATAAGAAATTACTAAGTACTGTTGGTTTCTAAAATGTGATGATGATATACATAAACTTTTTAAAAGAGTTCTAAACTCTCTTAGATCAAAGCTTCTCAATCTTGACACACTGACATTTAAAACAGATGATTCTTTTCTATAGTACTGTGCACAGTAGGATGTGTAGTGGCATCCCTGGCCTCTACCCATTATACACTAATAGCACCCTATAACCTGTACTGAGTGGAGACACTGCTAAATATCTCCTCCATAGGAGGCAAAAACATCCCTGGTTGAGAATCACTGTGTTAGGTATATAAAGTCCTACTTACAGAACATGGTAAACTTAGCATTCTATACAAAATAATCCAATGGGGCACAGAGGTTAATAATTGGGGTATAGATGACAAAAGATTGGCCAACTGTCAAAAGCCAATGATGGGTTTATTATGTTTTCTATTTCTGTACAAGTTTGAAATTTTTCATACTAAAAAGTTTGAAAAAAGTATTATTATGTAACAAAAATTGAAAGCTCAGAAGAATAAATGTTAAGGTTGAAAGTTTTGATTAATTCCAAATTTGGGAAAATATCTTGAAAAACTTCAATGAAAATCAAGTTCCTTCCCAACTATTAGAGTTGAGTTTCTGAAAAGTTCTATGGCTGAAAAATAGGTAGCTGAGGAACTTATGGCCCTAGGAGGAAAAGAGTTACAATTCAACCTATAAATATTTTTGTGATTATTACTTCACTTTCACTAAAATGAAAAAAAAAATGGCTCTTTATTAAGAAAGAGAAGCCAAGTATGATGGCAGATGCCTGTAATCCTTACTGAGGAGGCTGAGGCAAGAGGATTGCAAGTTTGAAGTCAGTCTTGGGCAACTTAGCAAGACCCTGTCTCAAAATAAAATATAAAAAGGGTTGGCTAATATAGCTCAGTGGTAGAGCCCTTGCCTAGCATGTATGAGATCCTGAGTTCAATCCCAGCACTGATAGGAAAAAAAAAAAAAAAAGAAAGAAAGAAAAAAAGGAGAATTTCTGGATGCCTGAGAAGGAAAACGCTCTGGAAAAATGTAGTCTATCAACACACGTGGGTAGGTATTTCTCATTCCCAACTTCAATGTACTACATTACAAAGTATTATTTATAGTCATGGCAATTCTGTATTAAAGATATAACCTCGGGCTGGGGATGTGGCTCAAGCAGTAGCGCGCTCGCCTGGCATGCGTGCGGCCCGGGTTCGATCCTCAGCACCACATACAAACAAAGATGTTGTGTCCGCCAAAAACCAAAATAAATAAATATTTTAAAAGAAAAAGAAAAAAAAAAAAGATATAACCTCTCTCTAATGGATACTAAAATTCATTTCAGGACCACCTTTTAGTCAGCATCCTTACATCTTTCAAGGTCTTATTGTAAAAGATTCGATTCTTGTTTGGCTTTCTACCACTAGTCCCTAGTACTCTTGTCTTCTAATTACTTATAGTAAGAGTAACTGGAACTACACATAACCTAGAAGTGCAGTTTTTACAATTATGGGAAAGGTATACAGGAGTAAATCTATACAGGAAGGAAAAGCTTATTATATTTTCCTTTTAAAAAATATAGGTACTTACATCTTCAGGTAACGATTTTACCAATTCACTATGAGCCATAGGTTTGATGCTCAACTGATGGATAATCTCCCGCTTAATTTCATCTGTAGTATTAACCTGTCCAACCCCAGGACTAAATCTTTCTCCTGTCAAAAAGGAAAAGGTATATATATATGTATATGTATGTATATATATATATATATATATATATATATATATATATACACACACACACACACACACACACACACACACACACACATACACACATACACTTAACAATAATTATGTGATATATACTTATTTTTTTTTTAAAGAGAGAGTGAGAGAGAGAGTGAGAGAGAGAGAGAGAGAGAGAGAGAGAGAATTTTTTTAATATTTATTTCTTTTTTAGTTCTCGGCGGACACAACATCTTTGTTGGTATGTGGTGCTGAGGATCGAACCCGGGCCGCACGCATGCCAGGCAAGCACGCTACCGCTTGAGCCACATCCCCAGCCCTGTGATATATACTTATATATACTTCTAATTTATGTAACAAAACACATTGCATAGTGGGAAAGAAATGACTAGTCATGAACCAACTAGGGAAAGAGCAGCTCCTAACTGTACTTCTGAGTCTCAGACACAGCAAATGAATGCAGACTTCAGGTAATAGAGAGAGCTCTGGTTGCTATTTTGAAGGAAGGATCAGAAAAAGAGTAGGAAGGGATACAATATAGTCAAGGGAACTGCTTTCACTGCATCCTCCTTGTGACAGTAAGGAGGGAGTCTTCTTTCTGTCTAGTAGCAAGTGAGATATCACCTTTTGAGACCTTCTTCATGCATCACCTCCCATCAATAATCTGGATTCTTTATGGACTATAAAGCATCCGGCTGAATAGCAGAAGTGACAGAAGGTTAAGGGACAAAAGAATCAGAAAGATAGGGGTGGCTGAGGACTGAAAAGATAGGTAATAAGACAACTGTATTGGGCTGGGGATGTGGCTCAAGCGGTAGCGCGCTCGCCTGGCTTGCGTGCGGCCCGGGTTCGATCCTCAGCACCACATACCAACAAAGATGTTGTGTCCGCCGAGAACTAAAAAATAAATATTAAAATCTCTCTCTCTCTCTCTCTCTCTCTCTCTCTCTCTCTCTCTCTCTCTCTCTTTTTCTCTCCTCTCTTACTCTCTCTTAAAAAAAAAAAAAGACAATAGGCCTATAGGCCATAGGTCTCCATTCATTTGGAAATATATTTGGAGTCAAAACATATGTAGATATCACAAAACCAGGGAAATATCTAAGATATAAATTAGCAATAAATGGCTTCTAAATGTTCTATCCCTTTCTTGCTAAATTCTCCTGTTTCCCCAAACATACAGTCTTCCAGTTTATTCTACTTCTGAAATTGTCTTTTCTCCTCTTTCTAAAGCACCACAGAACCACTTCTCCCTATATTACAGTAACCAGAGGGGAGGGAGGAACAAAGGGATGTTCTAATTCCCTTCCCCTAAAACTGAGTACATATCTTCTCATAACAAAACACAGTTCAGAAATTCTGAGCTATTTTCTACCACAAAGTCCAACGTAATTTATAACAAACAATATAAACTTACCAACAAGCATTATAATGAGATACAGCATTTCTTCTATTAGAGTATTGTTCTGCTGAACAACATCCTACAAGCCAGGGGAAGATAACATTCAAAGATAAGAATATGCATCCTGTATTCTCTCAGAGGACTAACATATCCATAAAGAATGAAAGATGCTTCTTTAGTGATGGTTGTATCTCTTAAAACACACCCTTACCTTATGAGTAATTTCAGAACTAAATCTTTTTCCATAGTCTGGTGTACTGAAAATTTGATAAAGTTCAAAGCGGCTGAGCATTATCATCAGGAAATGATTTGGATCCATCATGGAGACACCTGTCTTTTTTGTTTGTTTGTTTAAAATAAAGGAAAAGAGGAAGGTCAAAAGGGACACTAAACATTTAATGAAAGATATATAGGTATGCACAAGAAAAAACAGCTTATTTGTTTACCAATTACAATAAAAGATAAAAACTCACTTATCCCAAACCCTACATGTGGTAGCTGACAAATGGGAACAGGAATCTAAATTGGTAAAGCAAAACACACAGAATAAAAACCCTCCAACACCCAAACCCACACATTTGACTTTTTCAAACTTTTTTTTCTTTTAATGCTTTGAAATCATTGTGTTCCTATGAATTTGATTCAAAAGGTTTATTATCAGGGTTCACTGTCTGGACTCTGAGTTAAATGCCAATTAAGTTCCTAGAATTTAAAAATAGGCATTATATTAAATTATTATCAAGATGCCTTAAATTTTTTTGGTGTGTGTGATAAGCATTATACTGGCTTAAGAGACAGCTTTTACATATTAGTTTCAATTCTCTTTTAATTTTATTTGTAAAAATTCTAAATCAACCTAAATTTTAATTTACCTGGAACCAATAATCTTTTCTATATTTTGATTTATCTTTTTTTTCATAATTACTATATTCATTTAGCAGTAACATGGAGCAACCACTGTGTGAACAAGCACTGTGCAAGGCAAAAGGGGCAAAAAAAAAAAAGAAAAAGAAAAGAAAAAAAATGAACACAGTTGCCACAGTTTAGGGAAGATGGTGGGGATAAGTATCATGCTATGGGTTCTCACAAAAGGGATAATTGGTCAAGTTCTAGAATGTCAGATAAGGACTCTTGAAGAAAGTAATACACTAAACACTAAGACACAGTGGAAAATAACTAAGCTAGGTGAAGGGAAAAGGAGCAGGGAGAAATATAGGACCAAAATATATAAATGTGCAAAGTTTTAAGACTTAAAGAGAGAGCATGGCAAATTCAGGGATCTTCAAGGTAGTTAAGTATCTGAAGCCTTGAAAATTAAGGGGTTTAAAATTAGTTAAGTAACTAGTAAGAGGTGGTGGCACAGGAGGCTGAGGCAGGAGAGGCCTCACAAGTTTGAAGCCAGCCTCAGCACTATAGTGAGGTCCTAATAAGCAACTTAACGAAACCCTGTCTCAAAATTTAAAAAGAGTTGGGGAATGTAGCTCAATGGTTAAGCACCCTTGAGTTAAACCCCAGTAAACCACCCCTCAACCAAAAAATTAGTTAAAGACAATCAATAACCAAAGGATGGTTTTCAGTTTTCTGACTTCAGCAACTGTGTGATCTATGGAATAACTCAACAAGGTAGGGCATCTAAGACAGGAAGAAGGTAAGAAGGAAGTAAGAACAGTTATTTTGACTATGATGAACCTGAGATGTGCCCAGGAAACCTAAGTGGATATGTTCTATAGACTGGTAGTCTGAGTGTGGAGCTTTGCAGGATAGGGCTAGGCTAATTGTAGATTCAGGAGTGACTGATTACAAGTGACTGGATTCAGTGGAAATACAAGTAGTAACCAAAACCTTTAGATTCAATACTTTTAATTCATTACCTGAAGCATCACTATATCCTTGTCAAACATCTCACGTCTGCATTTCACATTATGGTAGTAATAAATCTAAAAAAAAAAAAAAATTCATTATATTGGGTAAATAGGCTTTTACTAGTACAACTATATCCTTGTCCCTCACCCACTTTATTATAAGCACATGGGTTTGTGTAAGTATAAGCACTGGTATGTATATGATGTGATTTCCTGAATGGTTAACATTATCTTAGTACAGATTAATTAATTAAGAAATTTCCATGTGGTATCCATTCTGATTCTCATTTTGCAGTCAACTTGAGTTTCCCAACAAAATATAAAAAGTTGTTACTTCACAAACGTTTAGAGCTTCCAAAAATATGAAAAAAAAATCCATACTAAGCCTTAGTAAAGTTTAAAAAGTGAAATTTCAACTTTAGATCTCTACTAAGAGACCTTTTATTTTTTAATCCAATTTAATATAAATAGATGAAATTTATAATTTTATTGTTTTTTACTATTGAACTGTTCTAAAAAATATTTCAAGAGAAAAACTAATATCACTGTGATTCATTTCTATTTGTAATTTTGTTTACTGACAACCTATAAATAAATTTTCAAGAAACTTAAAATTGGTTTAACATTACAGTTACCTTTTAAAAAAAATTTCATATAGATTTAAACTTTTAATAACTAAATCCGCTGAAAACTACAACCTTCATAGAGGCCAATGAATGGAATGAAAACTACACAGAATAAAAAAAGAAAGAAAGAAAAGAAAAAGCTTACCTGGTTTACTAGTGAGAACCCATTTCTTCTCCACATCCCAGCATGTACTTGGGCACATAAAACAAGACATCTAAGAGGGTGTTCAATCAACATTGGTGGGCTAAGTTCACTCTGCAGATTAAAAAAAAAAAAAAAAAATCCATAGAAAGTCAATTCCAAAAAGAAACTTGTTTGACAAGAATCAAAATTTTATAAAACACAGGTTAAAATTATTTTACAGTATGTTTGGGTGACAGTTGATTCCGTGTCAACTTAACTGGGGTCTGGTACCTAGTTTATGGTCAACAATAGTCTAGATGTTGTCAAAAGTTGTTTTTTATATATGAGTAACATTTCAGTAGACTTTGAGTAAATTACCCTCCATAATGTTGGGTAGGCCTGATCAATTCAGCTGAAAGCCTTAAAAGACCTTTAAGGTTCCTGAGGAGAAGGAATTCTCTCTCCATGATTGTCTTTGTTCTTGAGACTGCAACATTAATTCTTCTCTGGGTCCCTCCAGTATGTCAGGTGCCTGTAGACTAGATTTGCTGGCCCTATGATCGCATGAGGCAGTGTCTTAAAATAAATCTTTCCTTAAAACACACATGCATACATGCATGCACACATTTTATGGGTTTTGTTTCTCTGGAGAACCCAGAGTTGCTGGTATTACAGGTGTGTCCCACCATGCTTGGTGAGAACCAAGATTAATAAAAGTTTGTTTCAATTTGATTTCAAATACAAGGAACATAATAAACAGGTACTATTGTTTAAATGCCAGAACCACTTACTAGAGGTAGGAGCTCTGGAAATTTATATGCCACTTCACTTTTGCTTAATAATACATGCAAACCTGCATGGAAGAACAAACAAAAGTATTTCTATTAAGTTAAAATAATTTAGGAAAAAACCCTAAATATTCACTCAACTTTATTATGTAAATTTTTTGTATATTTAGGAACCTGGATTACAACTTAAGATATAAAACAAACTATATCCAGAAATGAAGCTTTTCAATGGTTATTCTAATGAATCTCTATATTAAAAGTAGAATTAGAAGTAGCCTTAATTATATATCCCAACATACTTTGATGACATTAGAAGTAAATGTTAGATGTACAAACACAGCAAAAGCAGCTATATAACCGTCAAAACAATTTACACATGTTATGCCAACTTTAAAAGTCATATTTCATAGAGTTTATTCCATTTAAAGGACAGGTGAAAGATCCTCCGGCAAATAAAGAGAAAATGGCCTGGATTCAAGGTTTGCACTGATTTGAACATCAGAATTAGGTTCTCCGGAACTTCTAGAATCAAAGCCTTTTTTAGTTCCTAATTTCAACGGGCTCTTTTTGTGGCTTGACCTTAGTTAATTCTGATTATCGCCTGTTTCTGTCACTGCCTAAATAGAGAATGCTCTTTACAATCCTGTCAATGTACACTGGCCACCTTCCTCATCCAGGAAGACCTGCATTACTGACCCATTCTAATAACTTGTTCTCAACAGTTATTGCTCAAGTTCTGTTAGCACACTCTCCAAGTTATTAAGGACCAGTTTTATATATGTTTCCTTAGCTCACCAATTATATTATAAGCATTCAGGACAGGGATCATCAAATACTGTGAGATGACTACTCCAAAATATTCACTGCACAAATTTCGGGAGGTAAAGACCTAGGCAGAGATTAGTACCTTTTTAGAATACTGACTTTCTTCACTCTGCAGATTAAAAAAAAAAAAAAAAAAAAAATCCATAGAAAGTCAATTCCAAAAAGAAACTTGTTTGACAAGAATCAAAATTTTATAAAATACAGGTTAAAATTAAAAGTTAAAAGTTACAGTTTCAGCTTGTAACACATACAGATTTTTAAAGGAAGAAGAGATCAGTGGATGAGTTGGACATGGGACTCACTTTCCTGTCTTTTAGTCCAGTCCTTCTCCAGAACATGCTATCAGTTGCCTATGTTGAGAACCAACAGTTTTCAGTTGCTCAATACACTTATAAAAACATAACTGGGCCCAAACAATAGGAGAAACTTTTTTTGTATGATCACAAATTCACTCTAAGTAACTATCTAATGTACTATTTCAATATTCATATGTTTAAGAACAATTTCATAAGCCTCAGAGTAAGTAATCTCAACTTTCTACAACTTCAATAACACACCCCAAAAACGTCTGGCATACAAAGGTCTATCAGCAGGACAATGTGATAATACTTAGAATAATGAAAAAAATGTCTTCAAAATGAAAGAAGGATCACTACTACTGACCCCATTTCGTTAAAAAGATAATGAAGAAAAACTATGAATAACTCTAGGCTCCTAAATTCCTTGAAAGACACAAAGTACCAAAACTCACACAGATAAATAGATAATCTGAATAGGCCTATAACTATTAAAGAAATTGAATCAATAATAAATAATCCTGAAAGCATAATATAGTTACACTAGTAAACTCTACCAAACATATAAGGAAGAAATAATATGATTCTTCACAATCTCTTCTAGGAAAAACAAAAAGCAAAACAAAACAAAAATTTTAGTATGATACTCTATATCACATTAAAAATTACCCACAAACATAGGGTAAATTATATATTCTGCAATGGGTAACAATATCTACTTTTTTGATAACTTTTATTTTCTGAGTTAAAATGGAACTCAAAGGAACAATGGTGTGTGAGCAGGATAAGAATATCCAGAATCAAGAAATATGGAAGCTGTACTGAAATGAATTTGCAGAGATGAATAAGTGCATATTCAAAGTCTTTGGCTGCTGCAAGATGGCAGTTTCAGATATTTTAACAATTATAAATTACTTATAAATCAACTACTGAGTTTAAAAAATCTATCACCTCAATATGATACTCATTCATAAACTTCTGTTTAAAAGGTTACCAACAATGTGTAAGAAACAGCTTAGAGGGAGAGAAAGCCTAGGGTGACCTTGGTTTAATAGCAAATATGTAAGTGTGGATAAGTTTGATTTTTAAGAACACAAACTTTGAAGCTGGATTGAATAAACAATAAAACATGTAGTATCTGTAGTTAAGTCTATGGTACAATGGTTATAAACATGGCCTGTGATGCCAAACAGCTTCAAAATGCCAATTATGATTCTTCTTTGCCATGTGACACTAAGTACACTCTATGCCTCTGTCTTCCCACCTATGAAGCAACTAATATTAATACCTACCTCATGTGATCATCAAATAAACACATAAAACTCTTAGAATAATAGATATAATAGTAGGTACTCAAAAATATTAACCACCACAGAAAATTTTTAGGGTTCTTTTTTTTAACGGGAAATGCTTTACCTGCAAGTAAGCGAGAAACTGGGAGGTGAATGCTAACTTTTTCTTGGGAAACACAGTATCTGATAGTTTCTACTGAATGTCCACAAATGCTCAGTGTGATAGGCTGTTCACCATCAGTAAAACCACCATGACACTGCATCAATACAGCAAGGCATTTCTTGTAAGCTTCAATTAACACTTTTTCCTAAAAAAAAAAGAGGGTTTTTCTGTAAGTTATTCAAAAGATTTGGTTTCTACAACATTGAATAAGCACCTCAAATTTGATGATGATTAAGTACCTCAAATAACAGTATGGACAAAACCAAACTCAATCCTCCCTCCCAAACTTGGTCTCTTCCAGTGGGCCCTGTCCCAGTGAATGATATCTCCTATCAAGGAAGCTGCTTGCAACCTAGAAGCTATTCTAATACTCCACTTTATCTCATTCCACATTTGTCTGATATATTACCAAGCTGGCAATTTCATCTAAATATTCCTCAAAACTAGCCAAAAATCTTCTATCTTCAGTAACTCCAAGGCACAACCAACCATCTTTCTGGTCCATGCTTCAACTCTTGCCCCATCCACCCATTCTCTACAGAGTAAATTTTGAAAAACATGTAAATTGGATCCTGTCACTTTTCTGCTTGAGGGTCTCCAATGGCTTCCCACTTCAATAAAAATGTAGTTCTGAACTTCCTTCCATGGCTTCCAAGTCCTGCAAAGTTAGATATTCCTGCCTGCCTCTCTGCCCTCAATCTCTCTGCTTCAATCACAGTGCTTTCTCATAGCTCCAGGAACAACCACAGTTCTCCTCGCCACAGAATATTATAAAAAAGAACAAAGAATATTCCTAATTCAGAGGAATATTCCTAACTCAGAGGAATATTCTTTATTCTTTTTATTATTTTTTTTTTAGCTGTGGTTGGATACAATATCTTTATTTTATTTATTTATTTTTATGTGGTGCTAAGAATCGAACCTAGTGCCCTGCACGTGCCAGGCGAGCCCTCTACCGCTGAGCCACAATCCCAGCCCCTCTTTATTCTTTCTTCAGCAAAATTTACAAAGTTCAGATCTCCTTACATATATTCATATGCTCCTGATTCCCTAATTTACAAAAGTTCTTATTTGTACTTTATTGCCAAAGAAGGCTAAAGAATTTTAAAACATAGGACAAATAAACCAACAGTAAAACTTTTATTTTTGGATAAATTTATAAATTACTATTTTATATGCTCAAAGTATAGAAAGGATTATGAAAAAAGGGAAGATATAGTTATATTAGGGAAGAGAGAGAGTAGATTATTTCCTTCTCTATTTACCAAGGTTTTTCTTAAGGCTTTAAAAGTTTAACATTCTTTATTGGATTTATAGGTAGAAAGGGAATGCATGCTGTTTTGAGCTAAGCTATAAAACTACTTTCTTCAAATCTCTTCAAATTTTACTTAGGATTCTGTCTATTTCCACTCTTTCATTTTGCTGTTATCTTTCACCCCTAGAAGAAACTCACATCTAAAGCACACCAGTCCTGCATCATTGAAATGACATGTGTTAGTTTCATTTGTAGTGTAAAGGCTGCTTCCCATTCTGGTTCCATTTCAATATGTTGTCCTACTTGACGGGTGATTGGATCCATTCCCTTAAAGAAAGTAAAAGAATTTTATATGAATAAAAACTATACCTTTTCTCTTATAAGAAAACCTAAGGAATAACGCAGAAGAAACATATTGATTATAAAATCATACAAAGTCAAAGTCTTAACAGGAAGCTTCCAGTAGTATGAGAAGTGATAGCTTTTTAAATTATAGATTTTATGTAACATTCTCTAAAATACAAGGAAAAAATTATAGTAAAATACAGAATAAACCATTTTAGGGGTAATCTCTAAATCTGCTTCAGATAACAAAATACTTCATTACTTCACTGTAATAATCTTTCAAATTCCTTTTTAACTCTATTATCTATGTTTAAAAAAAAAAAAGCTTTTTTAAATTTTATATTTTTGGTGGTGCCAGTCATAGAATCCAGGGCCTCAAACATGCTAATAAGCACATGTTCTACCACTGAGCTACATCTGTAGTTCCCTGACAGGTTTTTAAATGTTACTGAACTGATAAATATATACTAATGGTAATCAAAAGAATACCAAATACAAAAAAAGCACTAGATGCCAGAGCTTTTGCTGGACTCTTATTCACTCTATACCTTTCTAAGAGTCTCCAATTAGAGAGGACTTTCTTGATCCAAATTGTAGCCATTCAAATTGATCTTTTGGAAATATGCTCAAAATGAAAACAACATTAAAAAGCCACAAATAAACGAACAAACAAAAACCACAGAGAGAAAAGTGTTCAGTTCAATGAACAATAACAAAAACAAAAAAATTAAGATTAAAAATAGAAAAAAAGTGGCAATTTATACATACCTGCATGCATTTTAGTAATTCCAAAAAGGCATCAAACCCTTCTAGAAACTTCTGCCTCAGCTCATCTGACCATTCAGTTGGTTTGCTAATTAACACATACCTGAACAAGATAACAGTAGCATTGAACATATAAACATTAACATTTTACAAGTTGTTAACTGGTTTGACAATTAAAAAAAAACTTACTTGAGATCTAAAATAAGGCTCTGAACTCTCCTAAATTTGAAGGCTTGTAAAGCAGTGTATCGTTCAAACTGAAATCTGCCCTGGGCATCTCGATGTCTCAAATGATCCATGAAAGTTTTAATAATAATGGTCATCAGATTTTCTTCTGTGATGAGCATTCGAGCCTAAAACAAAGTATATCAGAGTCCAGATAATCAAAAGCTATTTACTAGGAAGCTAAAAATGTCAGTGACATTGTGCAATTTAAACTTTTTTTCAACACAACTATAAAACATCATAAATGCATTACTGGATATTTCTAAATAACAATTACTTACTCCAATTGCCACGTGTATGGAGCAACAATTATATCAGATGCCAGAATGTTAGAAGACAGATCCAAGGCTCATTATTCAAAGATAATTCAGGGTGGGGGATCTGAACCAGGCTGCAAACTTTCCTTAACTGAGACATTTAGACACCTATAATGGTATGGTATAATTATTCTAGGATCCAGAGGTTTATGGCACAGATTTTTTAGAACTCAGTATGAAACTATATTGCCTCAATCTCCCTAGTTGAAATATATTTTTGTTTTCATTTCTCTATAAAAAATGTATATACAAATACATACATATACACACACTCACACATAACATACTTTTGAATAAGGGATTATGTGTAAATGACATCAAATATAACAGGTTAAAAAGTAATTTTCCTAGGTCCTGAGATCTCCCATCCAAATGCAGATACTATTAGCAGTTTCTTGAATTCTTCTAGAGATGGTATGTTTATAAAGTGTTTATATATATATATATATATATATATATATATATATAATGTTACATATATAATTTATAACATAAAGTATACATTAGGTATATAAATATGGATGTCTAATTATCTCTCCCCACCCAAGAATAGCATATCATAAATACTATTCTATTCTCTTCTATTCATCATATCTTAATTAATTAATTAATTAATTTTTATGGTGGTAGGGATTGAACCCAGGTCCTTGCACATGCTAAGCAAGTACTCTACCAACTGAGCTATATCCCCAGCCCTATATAATGTATTTTAGAGACTGTCCCATATCATTTCATATAAATTTCCCTCATTCTTATCTTTCTTTTTTTTTTCCCTGGGAACTATGGAATGAACCCAGGTATATTTTACCACTGAGAACATTTCTAGTCCTTTTTTATTTTAAGGCAGGGTATCCTTAAGTTGCCCAGCCTGAACTTGAACTTGCAATCTTCCTGCTTCAGTTTCCCAAGTTGCTGGGATCATAGGCATGTACCATTGTGCCTGGCTCCCTCATTCTTTTTAATTATCATCAGGTATGTTTTATATCGTATTTTATTTAGCCAGGCTCTTACTGTTTCCAGATCTATGCTATTACAAAAGATGTTGCACTAAATATCCACTGTGTATAGTTAAAAGAATATGTATAACACTGATGTTTACCATTCTGATCATGATCTTTTTTATTACAGTAAAAATGGTGATATTCAAAGTAAAATTAGACAGACTTAACTAAGGAAAATTAAAATAATTAGAATAACAGAGTATTTTTCAGTGAAGAATAAAAGTCAAGTATGAAGGGCAAAGAGTGTTAATAGGTTAAGCAAAAGGATTTTCCTTTTTATTTGTCGTATTAATTGATTTTTGAGGAAGTTAAATAAGTGTGATTCAATTCCACTGAGTTATGGAAAAATTCTGTAGAACTATCTTAGAAGACTTAGAGCAGGTCATAAAACAAGTTTGGTGAAGGGGCAACTCAACATTGTTAGAATCTAAATCTCACAATCAGGGTCCTTACTAGCATTTTTAATTTCAAACAAATGTTAAAAGAGATGGTTCAACTACTACATAGTTTTAGATTAGATTCTAATTGTCTTTACCAGGTGACAAATAAAAACATTAACAGGGTGGCCCATTAGTAATGTTCCATTAAAATGGGAGTTATCCTGGCATTTCTACAAAAAGATAACTAATGAAATATATCTTCCAAAGTTAAAAACAGAAGGATTAAAAAAAAAAAAAAAAAAAAAACCTTATGTGCATGGCTTCACCACTTTATGCCCAGATTGTTGCTAGCCTTTCAAGGTTTCAAGGTAATTTTTAGCACTAAATATCTAACATATCTAACATTACTATAGAGTCCTAGTACTTCTTATCACATATCGTTTAAAAAAAAATCACTAGTTTTGTTTTTTATTTGGGTACCGAGGATCGAATTCAGGGGTACTCAACTACTGAGCCTCATCAGCAGCCCAATTTTGTATTTTATTTAGAGACAGAGTCTCATTGAGTTGTTTAGTAGCTCAACCTTTTGCTGAGGATGGCTTGGAACTCCTGATCCTGCTGTCTTAGTCTCTGGAGCCACTGGGATTACAGGCATGTGCCTGGCACAGACCACTTTGCTTTAAAAGGCATTAGCACTACTTACTTTACAGTTTTTCTTCTTCTTTTTTTTTTTTTTGTAATTCATATACAATTTTACATTATAAGGCACATCACATATTTAACAGCATATTCAAAATGGGCCAAATTCTCCCTTAAGACTGAAAAGCTTCACTGAACAATAATAATGGCCTATGCACACACTTTGCAAATTAAATGCTATAGAATGTTACAGGGATAATGCTGACTGGGGGCACATTTAGAAAATAAACTGGAACAACCATGATACTAATCACTTGAATTATAATTGGTCAGACTATTTAAAATTGAAGACTGGGTTAACTGTATGGTAATTCTGATTCAAAAGGTAACACTGCTATAAAATATTTCACTATTATATAGGGCAAGTTATTTTTAACAAGGGTTATATATATTAGAATTACTAATAGAGCAATTCCAGAAAAGCAATGCAAATACTTTCTGCTCCTAGTCAGGATGGAGTATCCTGAGGCTAACTAATAATTCTTCCAGGAATAGCGAAAGTTAGAAGGAAGCAAAGAAAGAAAGAAAGATCTAGAGGAAGAGAGAGGGAGGGAAAGGAAAAGAAATCCTTAGAGAGCTGCTGAAACAAGGACTCCAGGGAATAGAATCATGGAGAAAGGAAAGTCCATAGGGAAGTGAGCCAACATTTTGCTGCAGCTTCTCCCTTGGCATTGAACTATTTTGGGAGGGATATGAGGGAATTAAAGATCCCAAATTAAAAATTAGAAGATTAAAGATCCCAATGAAGAATGTACAGAGCTGCTATTATTACAGAGAACACCTGCTGAGATTTTAGCTATCTCAGAGGCCAGAGTTCTAGTAAGAACAGAAGTATGGAGAGCTGAGCCCAACATTTTTTCAGTTTCCCTCTCAAGATATCTGAAAAACTCTGAAACCCTGTGGGATAAAAATCTGAGAAGAGCAGAAAGCCTCCAAGAATAAAGTAGTGATGTGGCAGACTTAGCAAGATAAGGAATAAAATTAGATCTCACAATCCCATAGAGGGCAGGAATTTCAGGCTCTCAACTGGGAACCCTTAGACAGTTATATCTAAGGGTAAGGATAAACCAGAAGGGAAGACTGAGTTCTGCCAAAACAAACTAGAATCCTATCAATCGCTGATTGGTCTAAGGTGATCAGCCTAGTTCTATTTGCTGAAGGGGCCCACAATATGCCACCCCCAAATATGTCACTTTGACAAAAGGATCATTTTGAGCTGAAGGCAATTAAGGAGACACTATAAAAGCACTAAAGACAGAGCACATATTTCTCTTTTGTAAATACCTTTTCCTTTACCAGGAAGGAAAAGGCAACTCTTATCATCTAAGTTGACTTGAAAAAAAAAAAAACTCACTAAACAACCCTTATTTACCACATATTTCTTAAGTTACCTTTTCATAACCTGTTTTCCCCAATTACCCCCAAACCCTTCGTCCCACACTTTATCCCCTTTATTTATTATTTGTTTGTTTTTGTGGTGCTGGTGACTGAACCCAGGGCCTTATGCATGCAAGGGAAGCACTCTACCAACTGATCTATATCCCCAGCCCCCTTTATCCCCTTTATTAAGATGGTACGTAAAATGCAAATTCTAACCACCTCCTTGAGTCACATTTCTTTCAGAATTTCCATGTGTATGCATGAAATTAAATTTGCTTTTTCTTTGTTGATTTGTCTTCTGTCAGCAATCAGCAGCACCCTGAGTTGCTGAAACTGGGAGGGTAGAGGAAAAGTTTTCCCTCCCCCACACTGCCTAACAATGTTACATAGAATCCTCTTAGGAGAAAGATTTAATTTAATTTTTAAAATATTGTCCTATCTGTAAGGTGCAGACAGAGAGAAAGAATGGTGTAGAAACCATATTTGAAAAATTATGGCTCCAAAATTTCCCAAACTGACGAAATACACCTGTCTAGAGATTTATTAATACTACCAAATTCCCAGGATAATAAAGACAGCCATACCTAGTCAATTCATAGTGAAAGTGTTGAAACCTAAGATAAATATTAGTAAAAAGTTGGCAAGCATTCCAACTTGTTAAAAGTCATGGGGGTGTGTGTTGTGGCTCAGTGGTAGAGGTTCAATCCCTGGCCCCACATAAAAATAAAAACAAATAAAATAAAATAAAGGTATTGTATCTATCTACAACTAAAGAAATTTTTTTTAAAAAACTCATGAGAGGTAAGAAAGACAAGACACAACAAAAATGAATAAATTGAAACAAAACTATATGCAATCTAGATAATGGCATTATTAGACAATGACTTTAAAACATTCAATTTACATGTTCAGAAAAATGATGAGATGACAAATTTCAGTAGAAAACTGGAATCTAGAGCCAGGTATGGCAGCGCACACCTATAATCCCATGGTTTAGGAGGCTGAGGTGGGAGGATTGTGTATTTCAAATCCAGCCTCAGCAACTTAGTGAAGCCCTAAGCAACTCCAAAAGACCCTGTCTCTAAATAAAATGTATTCAAAAATAAAATAAAAAGGGCTGGTATGTGGCTCAGTGGTTGAGTGCCTCTGGGTTCAATCTCTGGTACAAAACAAAACAAAACAACAAGAATCTATAAAGAATGTTAGGAGTTCAGGAAAGATGGAGTAGATATACTTTTCTTTATTCTTCTTGTTAAATATAACTGCAAACCCCAAACATCATATGCAAAAGGAATATAAGACTCATAAAAGGTGAAAAAAAGAAGACAAAATGGCTAAGATATCCAGGACCCAAGGAATGACACGGTGGTGGGTTCCCTGAGTTGTTTGTTTCCTCATACATATTTGAATTTGAACTGAAGAAGCTGGCAAACTGAAACACCAGTTGGGCCCAGAATTAACTAGCTAGTCAGCCAGCCAACAAATAAAAGGCCTGTTGTTTGTAAATATAGGAAAGGAGTAACAGCAAGACAGAAGAAAACTTTCAGACAATAACTCCTCTTTCCAGAAAAGCACACAGAAAAAAAAAAAAAAATCTGTGACTCCACTTCCACTTATACTAGCAAAGGCTTAGTTGAGTGGAGAGCCTGGACTTCCACCCTTGCAAGGCAGTAATGTGGTGCCCAACTATAGTTAAGATGCATGCTGTGACTGCTAGGGCAGTGCTATCCAAAGTATGGTCCATGAGTTAGCAGTTTGCAAACTGTCGATTGTTGTGACAAGAAGTCTCCAAAAGAAGGTAAATCAACTATTTACAACAGTTTACTCAGGTGACATTTTTTCCACAGCAGTGGAAAATAAGCTAGTGAAAATAAGTTAGAAATCTCCAACAATTTTTGCCTAAAAGAAGCAGTATGCATTCATCCATTGAGGGGCATCTAGGTTGGTTCCACAGTCTAGCTATTGTGAATTGTGCCGCTATAATCATTGATGCAGCCGTATCCCTATAGTGCGCTCTTTTAAGGTCCTCAGGGAATAGTCCGAGACAATGGAGTATTATGCAGCACTAAGAAATGACAAAATCATAGAATTTGCAGGGAAATGGATGGCATTAGAGCAGATTATGCTAAGCGAAGCTAGCCAAGCCCTAAAAAACAAATGCCAAATGTCTGCTTTGATATAAAGAGAGCAACTAAGAACAGAAAAGGAAGGAAGAGCATGAGGAAAAGACTACAGTAAACAAAGACGAATGGGGGGAGAGAAACGGAGAGAGAAGGGAAAGCATACGGAAATGGTAGGAGACCTTCAATGATACATAAAATTATAAGAGGTCATGAGGGGCAAGGGGGAGGGAAAAAAAGGGAGAGAATTGAACAACAGCAGGGGAGGTAGAGAGGGAAGATGGGAGGGGAGGGGAGGGGAGGGGAGGGGGGATAGTAGGGGATAGGAAAGGTAGCAGAATACAACAGTCACTAATATGACATTATGTAAAACTGTGAATATGTAACAGATGTGATTCTGCAATCTGTATTTGGGGTGAAAATGGGAGTTCAAAACACAATTTGAGTCAAATGTATGAAAGATGATATATCATGAGCTATGTAATGCTTTAAATAATCAATAAAAAAAGAAATATTCTTAAAAAAAAAAAAGAAGCAGTATGTTGATTTGCATTCTGGTACAGTTATTTTATCATGAACTAATACTCTGAGCAAAGTTGTTCTAGAGTAACCCTTAGGAGAATACTAAATAATGTACAAGTTAGTAAACAGGGATATAAAACAACTAATCAAAAAAATTATATAGGAGAGAAAAACAAAAATAGATGTGTCAAACAGAAAAAAATGTAACACAGTAAACAGAAAGTCAAATGTATCAGGGCTGAGGTTGTGACTCAGTGGTAGAATGCTTGCCTCATAAGTATGAGGCATTGGGTTCTATTCCCAGCACCACATATAAATAAATGAATAAAATAAAGGTCCATCAACAAAACCAAAAAATATTAAAAAAAAAAGAAAGTCAAATGTAGCAGGGATTATAATAAAACAAATAATATAATTAAATTATTAAGGAAGTGTCAGACTTGATAAATAATGCAACCCAAATATATGTTTTTAATAAGAGACACACCTTGAATGTAAGGATACAGAAAGGTTTTTAAAATATAATAATGGAAAAAGATACATTAGGCAAGCACTGGCCAAAAGTAGTTGTTATGATTATATATCAAGGTCAGAAGCACCATTTGAGGTAAAATGATAAAAGAATTAATATAGGAAATCCAGAAATTCTACTTTGTATGTACCCAATCACACGGCTTCAAGATATATAAAGCAAAACCAGATAATTAAAAGGAGAAAGAAACAGATTAATAAACATTGTGAGAGACTATAACACAGCTCCACACTGATAGGTAAAAAATCAGTAAGGCCACAGAAGACCTGCACACTGAATAAACTTGATCAAACTGATATTAACACTGCACCTAATAATGATAGAGTGCACATTATTTCCAAGTGCACCCTAAACATTTATCAAAACTGAAAATAGGCCATAAGCAACCCAGGGAGATCCTCAAAATAAAATATAAAAAAGGGCTGGGATGTGGCTCAGTGGTTAAGTGCTCCTGGGTTCAATCTCCAGTACAAAAAGAAAAAAGGAAAACAAAACAAAACTGAAAATACTTTGAGCCATAAAACAAAGTTCAACAAATTTCAAAGGATTCAAATCATATAGAGTATGTTTTCTGACATCAGTGAAAATAAGCTAGAAATCTCCAACAAAATAATACCTAGAAAATACCCAAATATTTCAAAAACTGGCAACATACTTCTAAATAATATATGGTCAAAGAAAATATCACAAAGGAACAGAGTTTTCTGAATTGATAATAATGATGTAGAAAAGTGTGGGATGCAGTTAAAATTATGCCCGATGGAAACTTAAATTTTAAATGCTATTATTAAGAAAGAAAGACTCTTTTTTTTTTTTTAAAGAGAGAGTGGGGGGGGAGGGAGGGAGGGAGGGGGAGAGAGAGAGAGAGAGAGAGAGAGAGAGAGAGAGAGAGAATTTTCCAACATTTATTTTCTAGTTCTCGGTGGACACAACATCTTTGTTGGTATGTGGTGCTGAGGATCGAACCCGGGCCGCACGCATGCCAGGCGAGCACGCTACTGCTTGAGCCACATCCCCAGCCCGAAAGAAAGACTCTTGATTTTTTTTTTCTTTTTCCTTTTGGCACCATGAATTGAACCTAGGGCCTTGCACATGCTAGGCAAACACTCTACCAGTGAGCTGCATCCAAAATTGATTAAATTATGTTATGTGCATGTACAAATACATAACAATGAAACCCATAATTATAATATACCAACAAATAGATGAAAGTCAATGATCTCAATACCTATTGTGAGAAACTACAGAAAGAATGGCAAAGTAAATTTAAACAAACTTCAAAAAAGAAAATAATAAGAGTAGACAAAAGAAAAAAAACACAAGTAAAATATCAGCTCTTTGAAAAGAAAAATGGGAGAGATCTCTAGAAAGACTAATCCGAAAAACAGAAAAATTTAAATTTAAATAGGTCTACAAAAATTACAGATCTCAAAAATATTACACAGAAAATAAAATAATATCAGGAGCAATTTAAATCAATATAACTGGAAATTTAGGTGAAATGAGCAAAGTTGGAAAAACACCATTGTTTTTATTAAAAGAATACAATGTTCAAATAGTTCTATACCTATTAAATTAAAATGGTATGAAAATGTTTTCACAAAGAAATTTCCAGGCCCAAATGGTACACCAGAGAATTCTTCTCTATAGTTAAAAACACAATAACTTATCTTACATAAACTTTTCCAAAAACTAAAATATATGTCAATTTAATGAACGAGTTATCCATATTCTTTTTGCCCCCACATTTTTTTATTGGTACATTATAGTTGTACATAATGATGGGATTTGTTGTTACATATTCATATATACACACAATATAACAATATAATTTGGCCAATGTCACTCCCCAGCACTTCTCAACTCCTCCATAATCCTGGTAACAAACCCCAAAAAGGTCATTACAAGAAAAGAAAATTTACATCTAATCTCTCTCACAGTAGCATATAAAAGGAAACAAGCAATATAGAAAAAAGAATAAGAAATCACAATCACATTTGTCTTATTTCCTAGCAATAATAATAATAAGACATTTGAAAAAAATCAATTAACATAAAATCACCTTAAAAGACAAAAGGAGAAAAATAATTTACATGGTCACATCATCGAATCATTTTCCTGAATTCACAAAAATTATATATCTATTCACATTTGTGTGTGTGTGTGTATGTTACTGAGGATTGAACCCAGAGCCTTGCGCATGGGAGGCAAGCACTTTACCAACTGAGCTATATCCCAAGTCCTCTATTCACCATTTAAAAACAAACAAACAAAAATATCTCACAGGACAATGAATAAAGGGGAATTTCTTTAATTAAGAGTATCTATAAGCAACCAACCAAACAAAACCCCAAAGCATTATATCTTATGATGAAATATTAAAAGTATTTTCCCCTAAGATGAGAAATGAGACCAAGATTCCTGCTTTTTATCACCATTTGTACTCAACATTGTACTGGAGGCTCCAGTCAGTATAATAAAGAAAACAAAAATGATGTAAAGATTGGGAAATAAGAACTAAAACTGCCTCCTTCATAGCTGATAAGACTATGTACACAAAAAATCTAACTCTCGAATGCTGATAACATGGGTGGGTCCACCAAGTGAAAACTTATTGGGCTGTAGAGTTACCAAGGGTTTACTTTTCTGTGTATACTCTATCTCAATTAAGTCAAAATCCCAAATCAAACAACTGCAAATGCCTAGGCCCCATCTCTACAGTCTATGACTCTGGGAAGAATGGGAAGGGAAAAGGCAACATAAAACTACTTTCAATAGTTCCAGAGTAATTTGGAAGCATGCCCACTGTCCTAGAGTAGAGAAGGATACTAAGTATGTAAGTGACACTAAGTTAGGGGTAAAGGAGAGGATCTGTTACTAAAGAAGTATATAATTATGAAAATTGGCTCACAAATAAAGTTTGAAGAATATTTCTAAGATTTAACCTCCTAAACATTCTAAGTTTAGATTAAATATTCAACAACAACCACAACCTAGGTAATTATGTTAATTTTTCCTGGAATATAAAGATAAGACATATATCCCATTTATTTTACAAGGCTAAAATCTAATTAAAACATACACACAGGAGGGAAACTGACCTACTTGTGAATATATATGCAAAAACTCTAAATAAAATACTTTCAAACTGGGCTTAGCAGTGTATTCAAAGAATGCACTGTGGCCATGTAACATTTGTAATACAGTATCAGCATGCTTCAAAAGTAGAAAACCCAACAAATATAATTAGCTATATTGATAAATCAATGATATAAATTTTTTCTTCTTCTTTTACCAATGAATGTATTTGTTGCATTAACCATACATGCACCTGTGTGGGTACACACACACAGAGACTATATAAGTTGCTTAGGCTGGCTCTAAATTTCCTATTCTCCTGTCTTAGCCTCCTGAGCTGCTGGGATTTATAGGCATGCACCACCATCCCCAGATAAAATACCATTTATTCACTGAGCATCTTTTATGGTTGAGTCAAGAGCTGGAATCCCTGAGGGCCATAAAACAGAGCAAATCATAAGCCTTATCCTGCATTTAGAGAGGCAAAGCAAATGAACACTTAAAAGTTTGACAGTATAAGGCAGTAAATAAATGGGAAGTGGCAATTCTCTGGATTCATTTACTTTATATTTATTAGGTATCTTTAGTATTTATTTACTGGGTAAAATAATGGTTACTAAATATCTTTTAGCAATGTTAGGTAATCCCTCAGAGAAAACTGAAGACAGAACCAAACCAATTCTTGACAATGGAGCATTATAACATGTTTCCTAGTCTGTATTTTCACTTGTGTACATCTGTTCTCTCTTTTCACCCCTGCTAGTCTCATTAATTTTATTTATCTTGTCAAAGATATTAACACAGTAATAGAATTGCCCAGGAGGCATTAAAGCAACATAGATAAGAAGAACTTTAGTGGATACTCAGTCCACACTTCTACCTTGCTTTCATACAGGATTATTTCCCTAACATCCCACATATGAGTGTTGAGCTCTGTTTGAATATTTCCCTGAGAGGATGTTACTTTCGCTAACATTTTTTTGTGTGTTTGTTTGGAATTGTTACGTTTTTGCCATTGGCTTTGAATTTTCTTTAATTTTTTTATTTTATCCTGGGGCAGAAAATAGGTGAGTTCAAAAGTAAAATTATTTATCCAACTAAAACAATTTTAAAATAGGCTGGCTATTTATCCTGAACTACCTAACTCTAATTATTATTATTTTTTAGTTGTAGATGGAAACAGTGTTTTTATTTTATTTATTTATTTTTAATATGGTGCTGAGGATCAAATCCAGTGCCTTATATGTGCTAGACAAGTGTTCCACCACTGAGCTACAACCCTAGCCCTGGCTAACTCTACTTACTGAAGCATTTAAGTATCAGGATTCTAAACTTCGGAACCTGAATTATGGCAACCCTAGAATTTAGATGTGTCTGTCAAGCCAATGGAGGTAATAAGATAGTACTAATCCATGGAAGGGAGATTACAGAAACAGATCTGAATCAGGGACATCAAGATGGTGTCAGAGGGTGAGGCCATTCTGAATATACTACTATTATCAGTCTCCCATACTTTCCACTAGCCCCAGGGTCTCAATACTAAGTCCTTTAAAGCAGTAAGTGTAGTGAGGAGAAAAATAAATCGAATTTTATGTAATACCTTATGTCTAGAAATTCTACTCAGTTTTACATCAAAAACCTCTGAGTCATCCTTATACTTCTCCTTCAATCTCAATATCTGATCAGTCACCAAATCCAACATTCTTTAAACCCACTTGACTAGTTCTGCATATTTTACTACCTAAAAGTATCTTATATCCACTGTTAGCACCCTGGTTCCAGTTAACATAAATTCTTGTCTGGATCATTGCATTAGCTTCTAATTAGGTTCCCCACACTTTTTTTTTTTAATTTTTAAAAATTAAAACAAATTTTTTTAAGTTGTTGATAGACCTTTATTTATTTTATGTGGTGCTGAGAATTAAACCCAGTGCCTCACACATGCCAGGCAAGTGCACTACCACTGAGCCCTAACTCTAGCCCCACCACACTCACTTTTGATCTCTCAAATTTGTTCCCTAAATTACAAACAGCATGATCTTTTAAAATCACTAATGTGATGATGTATCACTCAAAACTCTTCACTGGGACTGGAGATATAGCTCAGTTGTAGAGTGTATTCCTAACATGTGCCTGGCCCTGGGTTCGATCCCCAGCACCACAAACAAAAGAATCACAACAATTCTTCATGGCCCTCCTGTGATCTTAAGATAAAAATCAAATCCCTTAATTTAGCCTATAATAATAGCAATACTACAATATATCCTTTACTAGAACATATTCTTTAACAAAAAGCAATATGGGGCGGAAAAGTAATTTTTAAATCTGGAAAACAAGCCTTGTTAGTAAAGGAACTGTAAAACACTCTTAAACCTATACAATTTCACTCCATGTTCAAGAATCTTTAAGTGCAGTGGCTTTCCTGTTTCCTCTCCCTGCCTCAGGTTCTCAAGTGCTAGTACCTCCACATGAACCTTCCCTCAAGTCCCCACAGAGATCTTTCTCTTTGAGTTGTGGAAGAAGTTCAGATCTTGCTGTTTTTTTTTTTTTTTTTTTTTCCCCTCCCAATGGTGGGGATGGAACCCAGGGCTTTGCACATAGCTAAGTAAACACTCTACCAGTGAGCAACCTCACTCTCTCAAAGATACCAAATTCTTCAGAATTTTCATTAGAAAATAATTACCTACTTGGGTGACTCTTTCCCATTAAGTAGGGGCAAGAATCACATCTGTCTTTGTTCACCATTGCATTTTTAGTTTTATGTGCCCAATAAATAATAGGTGCTCAACAAATTTATTGAATAAAAAACATAATTTTAAATTACTATGTGTACTAAAACATAATCATGGCTTTAGGAGCACGTAGTGAAGCTTAATAAAAGACCACCCAATCATGATTCAATTGCTTTAGTCACCCCTTTCTTTTTATTTATTTATTTATTCTTTTTAGATATACATGACAGTAGAGTATATTTTGACTAATTTTACATACATGGAGTATAACTTATTCTAATTAGGATACCATTCTTGTGATTGTACATTATGTGGAATCACACTGGTCCTGTATTCATATATGAGCATAGTGAAGTTATGTCTGGTTCATTCTCCCGCACCCCTCCCTTCATTCCCCTTTGTCTACTCCAATGAACTTCTATTCTTCCCTTCCCTACCCTTTCTTTATGGGGAGGAATAGGTGAGTAGGAAAATTTTGCAAAATGAGATGGTACACAACATGCATTCTGATTCTAATGTCAAGTATAAATTTGATAAACCA
Organism: Spermophilus citellus; assembly: GCF_964194105.1. Lineage (NCBI taxonomy): Eukaryota > Metazoa > Chordata > Mammalia > Rodentia > Sciuridae > Spermophilus > Spermophilus citellus. The sequence goes on along the minus strand of NC_138186.1, from coordinate 58,579,209 downwards.
ATTAGCTTAATGTTAACTTTTAGTTCAAAATCTCCAGAAAGTACTTTGAGAAAGTATGGATTGAGTTTCAGTGACTTTCCCCCAGAATTACTTAATATTCAAGGACATGTTCTAGTGTAGTTGAAGGTGTCTGGAGTCTGACTGCCTATTAGTAAAATATTACTCTATTCGGGAACACACAGATCTTAGTTTTCTATTATTTTAAAGCTTTATATCTGTTAGTTAAAACAAGAAAGTTCTTCTAGTCTTTCAGTACTTACAAGTGAAGGAACTGTGAATATCTGAACCGAGAGGTCTGCGATTGAAAACTCTCTGTCGTGGTCATCTGTCACATAATCACTCTGCAAACGCTCATAGTTCTATTAAGAAGGCAAAAAAAGGCAAGGAGGGCCAGCTATCAGTTACAAAGAAAAGGCAAGCACTACTCACCAGAGTAGGTGCAGTGAAGAACTGGACAGACAGAGCAGTCACCGACACTGCTCGCTCGTGATCATCCTCCATAAAATCTCTCTGCAACTGCTGGTAATTCTAAACAACAAGGGGGAGATTCACCTCTAATCCACATTGACCAAAGGGTTAAGGATTATAATGAAGTTAGTGCTGGATAACTCAATAGGATAACACTGCTATGAGAACAACAACTGGAATAATTTCTACCAATTAAATCCTGTATAAATATTGATTCACTAAAACCTGTGGAATCTTGTATAAACAGTAATTTTTCTGGAGCCCAAAGTTGTTTATTCAAATCCTAGGATGATATTTTAACTGGTGGGGCCAAATACAGTAATATAACAATGTCTTTCATAAAAACAGATTTTCATTACTTGTGTATTAGAATCATTTGATGACTCCTGCAAAGTACACATGCTTGGGCCCCACTCTTGGTGAAGCTGCTTCAATAGATTTGAGAATGGAACATAAACACATGTATTTTGAAAGAGCTCTCCAAATAATTCTTACATGCTTCCTTAATTAAGAACTCCTAATTCAGGGGAATAGAAAAATATGTGGTTAGTTTAATCAAATGTTGCTGAAAGGAAGAACTCAACCTTTATCAACCACGGAGTTCATAATTCCTAAGTCTTATATGCATATTGTTTCAACCAAGATTATTGTTTCCTTAATAGGACCAATGCATAATTCACAATGGCACAGATTTAATTCTTCCTTTATCACTTTGTATTTAACAAATACTACATAGATGGATATTTATGTTATCAAGGGAGATGTTAAATGTTTTACTACTGTAACTTTATTTTATTGATAAAAGATAAATCAATGTTGATGTATTATTAGTAGATGCGAATTTTTTTAAAGTTTTGAAATAATTTTAGGCTATAGTATCCTTTATATAACCTATTTCATAAATCTTCAAAACTCAAGAAAACACTTACTTTTGCAAATCGAATGGCAAATAGTTTCTTGTACTTCAAATCCATAAGTAGGCTGCTCATGAATAATTGATGATATACACTCCTAGCACCTTTAGAAAAAGAGTAGGTGTAAGATATTGCTATACCCAAGAAGCCAAAAATTACTTTAAAGTTTTTATGTGATTGTCTTCTAAAACTCCCAAGAACAAAAGTCTACATGTTTTTCTTAGTACAGATTTTTTGCTAAGAAAATTAGGTTTTCTAAATATAATTTTCTAACAAAATATAAGGTTATTTAATTTGCATCATAGACCAAAAATGTTGCTGTTTTTCCCAAAGGTTAAGACTGTACTCCCGCCCCTACTTATTTTTTAATTTTTTTTTAGTATTGGGGAATGAACCCAGGGCCTCACACATGCTACATACATACTTATTCCACCACTAGGCTATACTACATACAGGTCCTGCAATGCTAATTTGAAAATGAAAAGACCTTTAACATCCCAACCCTTTATACCTTAAAAGTAGTTAAGAGATTCACCTTTCCATAATTTGGAATCACTAAGCATCAGTCTATCCACCAGACAAGAGTTTTCACCATATGGTCCTTCCTGTAATCCAACTTGACATAAAATCCGGCGAAGGCCATCTTTAAATAGGAGGAACAGTAGACATGAGATGGCTACTTCAAATATTATAAAGTGACATTTTAGTACATGTTCAAATGGATATATATAGTTATGTGTCTTATTAAAGGTCAAATTTACTTAGAAAAAGTGAACAATAACTATTGGTTTTACAAAAAGGAAAAAAAGTGAAATCTCACATTATATACAACTCTTTTAATGAATTAGAGAAAAACACCATAAAACAACTGATAGTGCACACTTATATTATTACATATATATAATACATACTTATATTAAATATTGGTCTTTAAGCACTTATGTTAATTAAAGCAGATGATAATCAAATGGCTATATACTCCAAAATAACTGAAGATAGGTATAATATAAAATTGCGCTAACATTTAAAAAGAAGGGATATGACTTCTGGACTATATATATTTCAGAGTTGCTACACAAAATGTTCTTCATTTGTTAAACAAAAATTCACTGTGGATCTGCCTTAATGAAAGGCCCTAGATGACAAATTTCAATATCTTCTAAATGCTAAACTTTAGAAAAGTTCTTCAAATATGAATATAAGCCTTAAAATAACCAAAACTTATCATATTTTGTTCCATACTGTACAATTCAAATATCTACTTTTAGTCTTCAAGCATGCAAAATTTTTAAAAATGGAATTTTTATTATAAAAGCTGTCAGAAATCATTTAAAAGCCTAAAGACAAAAATCTCATATAAGTTTTAAATATTTAAGCATTTAAGTTATTGATGATAAATGTCTCAAAGAAAAATTTCAGCACAAAATTACTTTCATGATACTATTCATTAATACCACAGCACAGTACTTGGCATATAGGTAACCAATGAAGAAAACCAAAACTAAAGAATATGGGGCCAAGAAAAATTGGGAAGACATTTTCTAGGCAAAGCAAGTAAAAATGTTCTCCTAAACTTCTGCACCTCCATATTTGCAACTGTCACTTTGCAGTGTGGCAATGCTCTAAAAGCCTTTGGTATTAATATTTTAGTTATTTTCTCTATTGTAACACTGGGATGTCATTTATCAATAGCCTTGGCTAAATAGGAATATGACAGGTAGCTTAGATCTATCCCTATTTACTCTTCAGTGTTATACACGAAACTTATTTTTGGCTTTGAACATGAGGGTTCATTATTGTTACCATTAAATTATCTAATTTGTGAACTGCAGAAAAGCAAACAAGACAAAGCAAAAATACAAATCAGTAACTCTCAATTTGCAAATTTTCAGAGTAGCAAATTATTGCTAACCAAAAATTGTTGGAGACAAAACAAAGATACTAATACTAGTGTTTTACCATTTAAACTGCCTATCATTGGGTTTTATTTACAGCAGCATCTTCCAGCTTACTAGCTTATGAAGAGTTCTACAGGATGCTCCATTTCTCAAAAGGTTCTTATAGGAAGTTACTGAGATTTATATTGCATTAGCATCTTAAAATTGTTCATAATTGTTTAGCCCATTGTTCCCTGTATTATTTGAAGTGAAAAATCCCTTGTGGGACAAAATTAGGTAAACTCAGGTTTTCTGTGTAAAAAGATATCCTGAAATGGTATTTTAAAATGTGAAATTAAAGCAATGATTCCACTTGATCTTTTTTCCAAAAAGTTTTGCAAGGACATATGAGTTCATTTTTTAATAATTAATTAGTGCAAGCTTTTATGAACTTACCTGAATATCCAATAATACTTCCCAGCCAAGACAAAAGTTTCAAACCAAAATTCTGATGTGCAACAATAGACGAATGCATAACTTGAACTTTGAGTGGCTTTGTCTGTCTACTGGTATTTCTCTTAAAAAGAAATAGCAAGATGAAAAAACTAACTTAAAAAGTCTATTTTATCAGAAGAAAAAAGTTAACATTTCACTTAATATAACCAAACCATCATCATCATCAAAGGAGTTTTTCACGTAGAAGAGCACTGCTTTGATTGCTTTACTTCATTCAGATCCTAATTTTCTAGAAGGAATCCTAGGATTCACACAAAAAGGTAAGAAGACCCAGCCTGTGAGTAACCTGAATCTTTAGTAATAATATATCTTAAGATCTGTGGTACCAGTTATAAATTATTTAAATGCTTAAACTTGCTTTATGTCTTTAATTTCTTAATATAATTTACATTACTTAATTTAAATAATTTACTTCATTACATAGATGTGATTATGCTATTAATACTTTAAAATCATGGAAAAATACATATAACAAAATTCATCACAACTATTTTAAGTGTATAATTCAGTATTGTTCAGTATATAAAATAAATCTTCAGAACTCTTCATCTTGCAAAACTCAAACATTTTATCTATTAAACAAGTCCCAATGGTTCCCTTCTCTAGCAATTATCATTCTACTTTTCTGTCTCTATGAATCTGACTAACTAGGTGCCTCATATAGGTAGAATCATACAGTATTTATCTGTTACTTATTTCACTTTGCCTAATGTCCCCAGGGGTTGCCCATGTTGTAGCATATTTCAAATTGCCTTCATTTTTAAAGCCAAACAATATTCTACTGTATGTTATGCTACATTTTGTTTCTTTATTCATCTGGTAACAGACACTCGGGCTGTACAAATTTCTGAGACCCTGCTTTCAATTCTTTTGTGTATATGCCCAGAAGCAAAACTGCCTAATCATGTGGTAATTCTATTTTTATCTTTGTAAAGACTTGCTACATTGTTTTCCATAGTGGCTACCACCATTTCACATTCCCATGAGCAATCCACAATGGTTTCAATTTTTCTATATCCTTGTCAATATTTTTCTTTCTGGATAGAAGGCATAATGTGGCAACTCAGTATCTCACTGAGATTTTGATTTGCATTTCCCTAATGATTAGTGATGTTAAACATGTTTTCATGTGCTTATATTTTCTTGGTAGAAATGTTTATTCAAGTCTAACAAATATTTTTTAAAAAACACCTTTTTACCCCTTTTCATTTTTTGAATTCTCATTTCAAATCCTGCTTCATCCTATCTTCATTAACTATATTAACATGATATGTCTTTGCATATTTTTTCCATGTACATATATTCTATATGTACACTATATTTATGAACATACTTACAGGTATGTATGTATAAGGGATAAATTCCTAGGAGAGGTAAAGCTTTAGTCAACAGTTACTAGATTGTTTTTACATGTGTATTCCTATTCTCTGCAAAGATATTTTATTACTCTAATTTCATTTTGATGTGTATAAGTTCCTATTTTAGGGCTGGAGTTGTGACTCGGTGGTAGAGTGCTCGCCTAGCACATGGGAGGCACTGAGTTAGATCCTCTGTACCACATCAAAATAAAGTGAAGGTATTGTGTCCACCTACAATTAAAAAAAATTTCAAAAAAGTTCCTATTTTATTGATTACTAATGAATTAAAGATTCTTTTCATGTATACTGGCTGCCTAGATTTTCTGTTGTGATCTGTTTTGTTATCTTTTGTCCATTTTTTTAATTCGATTATTCTGTACTTTTCTCAAATCTGTCATTTGTCTGTTGACTTTGTTCATGCAATATTTCGCCATGATTTTTTTTTTATGTAGCCCCAAACTGTGCAATTTCTTTTCTAATTCCTGGGGTTCTAATTTTGGTTAAGAAGCACTCTCCCTTGTAGTTGTCTAGATTTTCCTCAGATAAGTATCTATTTCTGGACTCTGTATTCTATATCACTAATGTATCTGTCTAATCCCATGCAAACACCACCAAGGATTACAAATACTGATTTTTTTAAAAAAGGAAAAATTAAAAAATATTATCAAATGTATAAGGAGGTATGAAGTGACAAATGTGAAAGAAAAAAATAACAAAATTAAGGAAAGAACTTTGTCTCTAAATCTTAACATTCTCATTCCTGAAAACAGTCCAAAATCATTACCAGTCCCATTTCAGAGTATCTTTGAACATTAGAACTACAGTATTATAACATTTAATACTACATGAACACTTTCTAAAATTCTTATTTGGTAATAATTTCAATTTACAATAAGAATAAAATGGCAAAGTACATCCATATAACCTTTTGTTTTCCAGATTCATCTGCTGTAAATTTTTTTTAAATATTTATTTTTTAGTTGTAGGTGGACACAATACCTTTATTTTATTTATCTATTTTTATGTGATGCTGAGGATCAAACCCAGGGCCTCGCACGTGCTAGGCGAGTGCTCTACCGCTGAACCACAACCCCAGCCCTCATCTGCAATAAATTTTACCCCAACTGTTTTATCATTTGCACATCTTTCTCTACGTACTTTTTTTTTTTTTAAATCACTGAGGGTGTCATTCACAGAATGACCTTTTATCCATAAATACTTCAGTATGCATTTCCTGTGAATGGGAATATTCTTCTAATGACCATAGGACAGTTTCCGATGCACTATTAAATTTATTATGTTTAATAAGACACTTAGAAATTAAAGAAATGGGGCTGGGGTTGTGGCTCAGCAGTAGAAGGCTCGTCTAGTATGTGCGAGGCCCTGGGTTTGATCCTCAGCACCACATAAAAATAAATAAAATAAAGGTATTGTGTATAACTACTTCTAAAAAATAAATATAAAAAAAGAAATTTAAATTTAATTCATGAGATACCATTTTATACACATCAGATTGGCAAAATCTTTAAAATCTGACAAAAGAATACTCCACAGCAGGAGTATTTGTCACAGCAAAACAAACCTGGAAACATCCTCATGGAAAATTGTGGTATAATCATCAGTGGAATACAAAGGTTAAAGAAAGAATGAATTAGGGCTGGGGATGTGGCTCAAGCGGTAGCGCGCTCGCCTGGCATGCGTGCGGTCCGGGTTCGATCCTCAGCACCACATACAAAGATGTTGTACCCGCCGATAACTAAACAATAAATATTAAAATTCTCTCTCTCTTTACCTCTCTCTACCTCTACCTCTCTCTCTTTAAAAAAAAAAAAAAAAAAGAATGAATGAATTAGAGTAATGTATCAGAACAGAAAAATCTAAAAATAACACTGATATGATAAGGCAAGTTGCAATAGAATACATTTAGCATGAATCTTGTAGGTATGTGCGTGCATGTAGGTATGTGGTATTGGGGATTGAACCCAGGGGCATTCTACCCTGATTCCTAGGCTGGCCTTGAATTTGTAATCTTCTTGCCTTGGACTCCTGAGTTACTGGGATTACAGGTATGAGCCACCATGCCCAGTTTCAGTATGAATCTTTTTAAATGATGTTTAAAGCCCTCTACAACAATACACATCATACTGACAGGTGTTTAATGTATGAAGCACAAGAAACGAGCAAAGTGAATTAATGCAAGTAGTTCTTTTTATGTAAGGAGGAAGGAAAATGGGATTAAGAAGAAATGATTTGGGAGCTTCTATACATTTTTATTTATTTCAAATAAGTAAGAAGAAAATAAGTTTCAATAAATACAGGTGTTCACTGTTATTTCTATTTTTCTATGTTTTTAAAATACTTTATAATATCTAAAATTATTTTTTAAGTTGGGAGTGATGGTGCATGACTGTCATCCTACCTATTCAGGAGGCTAGGCAGGAGAACTGCATATCTGAGGCCAGCCTGGGCAATTTGATGAAACTCCGTCTCAAAAAGTAAAAACTTAGAGATGTAGCTTAGTGGTAAAGAGCCCCTGGATTTAATTCCCAGTTCCACCAAATGAAACAAAACCAAACAAAAACAAAAAGTCTACAGATGCAGTTACATGGAATAGTTAAGTAACAAACTTTAAAAAATAATACAGTAAAGACTATTAAGCTACTATCTTGCTATCATGTATCAAGAAGCACCATTCTCTGAATTCTAATTTTGGTGCTAAAGACCAATTTAATTACTAAAAGGGAATGTGAAATCCTATTACTTAAAAACAAAACAAAAAGCAAAAAAACTTCTAAAATTTCTTATCTATCTATTAATTTTCTATTACCAATCTTACATAGTTTTAAAAAACTAGATAAAGCCAGGTGTGGTTGGCACACATCTGTAATCCCAGCATCTTGGGAGCCTGAGGCAGGAGGATCATAAGTTCAAGCCAGCCTCAGCAATTTAGCAAGGCCCTAGGTAACTTAACGAGACCCTGTCTCAAAATAAAAAAGAAAAAGTGCTGGGGATATGGTTAGTGGTTTAGTTGCCCCTGGGTTCAACTCCTGGTACCAAACAAAACAATATCAAACAAAACAATATAAAACAAAACAAATAAACAAAACTACATAAAATAATGTAATACTCAAAAGAAACATTACCTGTAAATATGATTTAGTTGACTTTGGCTTTACATTCATGAAAGAATAAAAATTTATTCATAAACACTAAATTAAGGAGGCAATAAAAAATAATAGTACAGGCATGTTTTTAAGTTACTTACCACAATTACTGATTTTGCTTGCTCACAATACTGGAAGTCTCCATATCGAACAGACCTACGTCCCTATAAATAAAAATAAATTAATTTGTAAAAACATTCAATTCAATATTAGTACCTTATAAACTGGTAAATAAACAAATGTACTTGAACACATCACTAGTCAATTTTTAATATTTACAATATTCATTCTACTCATCAATGATAAGTAAATTCAAGTTTTCCTTCAAAAATATCCTTTTTCAAACCATTAGTGCATATGTTTCTTTCAACAACACAACACTCATTCTACTAGGTTTTTATAATTTCCCTTTTCATAGATGAATATTTTAAATGACTAGGTAGAATGAAGATAACTATATATTTCCTTTTAAACTTTCTGACAACTGCTTACAGTTACACCAATATACATTTGGGCCAAAATTCAAATGAAAATTTTTAAACAGCCAATTTTCTGCAGTAAGTTATCTGTAGTAGCAGTTCAATTTATTATATGATGTCAATATGATGAAATCACTTACATCTCGATCCACTGTTGTTGCAAAACCAATGGCTTCTTTTTGAGTACAGTTAACAGCTTTCTGGAGAGTATAAATTACTTGTTCATAGGTGTGAACCTCATCATTAAACAACATACAATAGTAGGTGTCGCTCTTTTCTCTGTGGGATAAAACATTAATGATGGATTATCTATTTGAATATTATGTTGTTCCAGGCTGATTAATATTAATAGCATACTCTGCCTTATAGAATGTGAGAGGTATTGGGCATGTATCGTTAAAGAAGTCGTCTTGTAGTCTCTGCTCTGTGTCATTACAGTTACACTTTGGTGGAGAAAATACTGAATTTATAACTGTATGTGACCTGAACAGAAGGATACTAGAGCAGGATATAATAGGTCTGGAAGTTCAGAGAAGAATTGTTAAAGAAGCAATCTAAAACCCAAAGTCAGACTTGACTCCATCTCCAAATCTGCTGGCAATTCACTTTCTTTTTCCCAGGTTAATATCTCTACTGCATAATGAAACATAATAGCAAAAATGTAAGTTCTTGCTATCAATTCCCATCCACCTCCCATAGATTAACATTCAATAATGTTTGTGGACATTTTTGGTTGTCATGACTGGGCTTGGGGATGCTATAGGCATTTATGGACAGATGGCAGAGATGCTGCTAAATATCCTACAATTTATCAGACAGTTCTTGACAAATAATTTATCTGGTTCCAAGTGCCAACAGTGTCAAAGTTGAGAAACCCTAGGCTACAGGAATGTTGAAAGCAAAGGCATAGAGTTGGCAAAGGTAAATTTGGGGAGCTGAGAACCAGGAAAAAGGAAGAGATTGATGTGAAATTAGTGTGGTCTGGAGAGAAGTAAAACCTTGAATAATGGATTTTTATTTTTGCCATCTTACGGACAATCAAAGACTTGTAACCGGAGATATACCTAAAGAGATATGGATGATTTAAGTTAATGGGTAGATGAAAGAAAACTAAGAGGGAAAATATTACAAGAAAATCAAGTTGGGGGGTGCTGGGATTGTGGCTCAGTGGTAGAGCGCTCGCCTGGCACATGCAGGGCCCTGGGTTCGATCCTCAGCACCATATATAAATAAATAATAAAGGTATTGTGTCCAACTACAGCTAAAAAATAAATATTTAAAAAAAAAAAGAAAAGAAAATCAAGTCAGATATTCATTTCCCTTCTATGCTGATAGGTCTGAACAATAAAACAAAAACTATTCTATTCTCTAGGCTCTAAACTCAGATCTTAGATTATTTAATCCCAACCTGAATTTCATGAAGGTAACAGTTAAAAGGCACTAAGTAATTTTCAATATTTCCAAAAAAATTCACTATAGCAACAACTCATTTTGTTAAAAAACACTTTACCAACTAGCTCAATTCTCTGAAACTCACTAAGAAATCAAAAAAGAAATACTACCAATGTCCAGCTTGAATTCATCCTTTGCTAGAGACACAATTCCAACAAGTTTGGTTTCACTTTTTAATTAAAGAGAAGGTTTAGGCAAACATATTAACAAGGAAAAGTAAGCCCTTCCCCTTAATACAGTGGTGGCTGAATCCAGCTCTCTGGTCACAAGTCCATTACTTCAATAATCTAAGTAAAAATGGTAGCTGCATGCTAAAAAGAAATCATTATAAGTGTGGAATACATTTTATAATTAGAATCAAAATGATTAAAATTGAGCAAGTATTTATTCAAACCACTTACACTGAAAATCTCATTCCCTAAGATATATGATACAGGAAATAAAAAGTAGAATTGTATAGTAACTTATCAGTTTTACATATCATCAAAAAGAAAGAAAGAAAGAAAACTGCCATGTCTGAAACTAGTTAGTCTCAACATAGTTTTAAATGACTATAAACCAACTAACCAACCAGCCATCAACCAAGAGGAAAACTTCACCAATTAAATGAATTATACATATTTAAAAACTATGATATCAAAGCTCTTGTTCTCTTAAAATCAAATCATTAAAAAAAATTATGTCCTATCCTACCTGTATAAAGTAAAAATTTAACAATTTTGACTACACACAAAGAATAAAAAGGCTATACTTACTCCATCTCCAAATCTGCTGGCAATTCACTTTCTTTTTCCCAGGTTAATATCTCTACTGCATAACGAAACATAATAGCAAAAATGTTGTAAGTTCTTGCTATCACATCTACTGATAAATGCACAAGAGGATCCTGGAAGAACAGGAAAAAAAAAAATAATGCAACCATGTTAAATGAACATTAATTTTCTTCTTTCCCATCTGCTTCTATCTCTCAAAAAATAGTATAGAGAAAGCCGAAAAGTATTCCAGCTTCAAGTTCTCAATGAATTTAGTCCTATACATTACAACCCAATTCATCAAACTTCCTAAAATGTTTTTGATCAGAATAACCCCAATTTTGAACTAATTGAATCATCCAATGGCAACTCCAAAGAATTTTGGAATTTTGGAATGATATTTCAGGATCACTAAAATCTAACATTAAACCATCTAGCTTCATATCCTGATTATCTAATTTGCAGAAAAAAATCAAAGGAATATTTTGTATGGATTCACAAGTAAGAATAGTTCTATAGGTCTAAAGGAGAGCTTAATTTTAATAATTTTAAAAGGGAGGACTCATCAAAGTCAGAAAACTGTCCCTGAATATTAGGAACCACTCATTTGTCTCCTTTTCCCTCAGCAGCATGAGATATGTGTACATGCTATCAGAGAACTGTGCACAAGAGATTTAACAGTGGATAAGTCAATATATTTCTAGGTTAATGTAAAAAAAGTACTATTTTAAACATGCATAATGTTTAATTTCTTTTTCTTTCTTTCTTTCTTTCTTTTTTTTTTTTTTATGGTGCTGGGGATTGAACCAGGGCTTTGTGCATGTTAGGCAAGCACTCTACCAACTGAGCCAGGCCCATTAAACATGCATAATGTTTATCATGCTATCTTTCAGTCAAGGCTGGCAAAATGTTTTCTGTAATCTTTAATCTTAATGCTTTATCTTAAATATAAACATTTTATTTAGATCAATGGCTAAACAACATTCTACTTATTTCTCAAATTAGAAAGTATCATGTTATAACATGTCATGTGATAACACGACAATAGTAATAAGCATATTCTTACGTATGAATGCGTGTACACACACACATCCACACAATTTTCACCCAGACAAACCAAATGGAACTGATAAACAAATAAAGACTGGGGAATAAAAAAAGGACAAAAATTTCTAAAGGAGACAGGTCTAAGGCTCAAAGGTCGATTTACTTTCCTCAGTAAGAAACAGATTTTTCAATTTCTTATAGATTTTCAATTTCTTACAATACTTTTTATCTATAACTCTTCCCATGTAAGCTGTTACACATCCTATCAAGTTTTCTGTTGTCATAGTTTTGTTTATTCCTCTCTACTCAGCAAGGTTCATTATTATTTGTTACAGAGGCTTTAAAAGTCACTAACATGGGCCGGGGATGTGGCTCAAGCGGTAGCGTGCTCGCCTGGCATGCTTGCGGCCCGGGTTCGATCCTCAGCACCACATACCAACAAAGATGTTGTGTCCGCCGAGAACTAAAAAATAAATATTAAAAAAAAAAAAAATTCTCTCTCTCCTCTCTCTCTAAAAAAAAAGTCACTAACATGGTGAGACCTGTACACAGAGAGAAGCAGAAATGGTACCATCTGGGGACTCAAAAAAAGTACTAATAATATAATATGAGGGCTGGGGATGTGGCTCAAGCGGTAGCGCGTTCGTCTTGCATGCGTGCGGCCCGGGTTCGATCCTCAGCACCACATACCAACAAAGATGTTGTGTCCGCCGATAACTAAAAAATAAATATTAAAAATTCTCTCTCTCTCTCTTCCTCTATCACTCTCTCTTTAAAAAAAAAAAAAAAAAATATATATATATATATATATATATATATATATATATAAATAATATGAACCTCACACTACACCAAAATAGAAAACAGAACCAAAACTCAGCTTTCTTAGTAATATCACCTCACCACACAGTCATTCCATTTCTTATGATTACTCCTAAAATGCAAAACAGTCAGGGGCTGAAGAATTACAAAAAACAGTGTTTACAAAAATTCAATGATTCTGGATGCAAACAACCACCAATTCTTGAGAAATTAACTGTAAATTGTACTATCAATTACTACTATTGATTTTAGTTCTTGAATTACATTTATATTATAAGACAAAGTTGATAGTAAACTTTGACTTTTCTTTCAAGCTAGAAGAATGCAAGGTACACTACTATATACTCCTATAATGCTTAAATTTTTAAAAATGTAAACCTGAATTACAATAAAGATTTTAATGGCTGTATCACACAAATAAGGTATAAATGAAGATTTTCTCAATACTGCCAACTGAAAATATAAACAAGAAGCTGAATTAATTCCTGGTACCAAAATAATCTTTTTTTTTTTTTTTTTTTTTTTGGTACCAGGAATTAAACCCAGGGGTGTTTAACCATTGAGCCACATCCCCAACCCTTTTTTATCTTTTATTGGAGATAGGGTCTTGTTGAGTTGCTTAGAGCCTTGCTAAATTGCTGGGGCTTGCTTCAGATCCCCCAGCCTCAACCTCCTGAGTCACTGGGATTACAGGCATGTGCCACCACACCCAGCCCCAAATAATCTTTCTTATCTCACAAACTGACTTTCTGATGAGTAAATAATATGTTTCATCTTATTAAAAATATTCATGGGCTGAGGCTGTGGCTCAGCGGTAGCAAACCTGCCTGGAATGTATGAGGCACTGGGTTCAATCCTCAGAACCACATATAATTTTTAAAAAATTCATTAATACCACTTTAACTTGTTTATTACTAGGATTTTTATATTTGAATTTAATTTAAAATTTTTCTGTTAAAATTTCTTTTGCTACCATAATGGGGCCTGGGACTGTAGTTCAGTGGTAAAGCACTTGTCTCACATGTGTGAGGCACTGGATTCAATCTTCAGCACCACATAAAAACAAATAAGGATACTGTGTGTTCATCTATAACTAAACACATATTTTAAAAAAAACTAGCATAATGGACTGTTAGGAATTTCATTACTCAAGTTTATACTACCTAGGATTAAATCTAGCTCTAGCACTTACTATATGGAATACTTTGGGCAAGTTTCTTAATATAAAACTCAAGCTTCTGCATCTATAAAATATTAGCAACAGCAGTATCTATCTTATGAGGCTTTTTTTCTTTTTTGTACTGGGGGTTGAAGCCAGGGGCTTTATCCTCAGCCCTTTTTATTTTTTTTTAAAGAATTTTTAATATTTATTTTTTAGTTTTCGGCAGACACAACATCTTTGTGCTGAGGATCGAACCCGGGCCGCACGCATACCCGGGCCGCACGCATACCAAGCGAGCGCGCTACCGCTTGAGCCACATCCCCAGCCCCCAGCCCCTTTTATTTTTGAGACAGAATCTTGATAAGTTGCTAGGGCTGGCTCCAACTTGTGATCCTCCTGCTCAGCCCCACATGTCGTTGGGATTATAGGCAAGTGTCGTGGCTGTATCTAATTTATGAGGCCATTTTACACTTAAATGAGATAGATCAAGTAAAGTACTTAGTAAAGAATCTAGCTTTTAATAATCACTGATCTGTATTCAAATGAAATGGGAACAGTTGGCACTGGGCTATAGCTCAGTGGCAGGGCACTTGACTACCATGTGTGAGGCACTGGATTTGATCCTCAGCACCACATAAAAATAAATTAAATAAAGGCATTCTGTCCATCTACAACTACAAAAAATAAAAATAAAAGAGAGAAATAAATGGAAACAGTATTTGCAATTAAAATTTTCTGATCACAGAATCTTCACTAAGGATGTTCATTCAGTTAATATTCATTATTTAATTAAATTTTATTCCAAAGAGAATTTAAATAAACTGCAATCAAGATAACACTCATTTATAAAGGAAGATCATGTAAATTTCTGTATAGCTACTACAGGCTATTAGACAGGCTGTTTCCAAATAGATGGCCCTTTTTCCAGAAGCCCCAACCAAAGGAAATACTGTTATTAGATTTACATACAGAAAAAAAAAAATCTAAATGAATAAACCTAAAAAAAATTTCTTATGGACTCCTATAAATATTAACAAAGGAGACACCCTACAATATGTGGTGGTTCTCAACTAAGAGAAGTAGTACCCCACTACTCTCCCCAATAATCCCCTTGAACATAGGGCCATTTGTAAACCTGGTTGAGCTTTCCTTCATTATTACTAGGAAATATTACAGTCATTTAGTCATTTAGTTTAGGCATACTAAACAAAAGGGTTCCAACAACATACACTCCTGGTCAACAAATGTTTTCCGTCAAAGAGTAAGATAGTATTTTGGGGGCTGGGGTTCGGGTTCAGTGGTAGAGTGCTTGCCTAGCACATGTGAGGCACTGGGTTCAATTCTCAGTACCACATAAAAAAATAAATAAAGCCATCTTGTCTACCTAAAACTAAAACTAAAAAATACATTTAAAAAATTTTTAGTCTTTGCAGGCTACAGGGGCTCTGCAGTAATAACTCAATTCTGCTGTTGTAATGGAAAAGCAGCTACAGACAGCACATTAAATCAAGCATACCAGTGTTATTCTACAGACAGCACATTAAATCAAGCATACCAGTGTTCCTGTAAATATTTTATAGATACTGAAATCTGGATTTCTTATCATTTCATATATTGCAAAATATTATTTGATTTTTTCCTTCCAACTATTTTAAAACAACAACAAAAAAAATCACTCAGCTTATGAAGTTCCAGGCAAAAAGAGGTTGCAGATAATATTGGATTTGTGGGGTCATAGTCTGCTGATCCTTAGCTTATACAATGAAGAAATATCCCACTCTAATGATAAGATCTGAGAAAACATGGGGCAACCCCTACACAGTCTTCCTAAAGAAGTATAACAAAAATTTCCCAGTTTTTTCTTAAGATGTAGATTGAATATATCACCAAAAATTCATGTTAATAAAAATTTTTTTGACAGATGAAACCACATTCTAACATTTATAGTTCTCTTCCTTTTCAAGCATGTAATGTGGAGAGCCAAGATACATGTATGAGTTTAGTTAGTAGGGACCAGGTATACCAAACACATTGCTGTCTTTTAATATTTTAGTCCATCTTAGTCGGAGATTTCATTTCCTTTAACTGAACTGTTAAACAGATATTAAATGGCAGAGTTTGGGAATTTTATAACCCATCAAGTACCTACAGTATACATTTTCTTAATGGTTGTGAAGTGGTGTCTCACTGTGGTTTCAATTTGCATTTTCCGGGAATAGGGATATAGCTCAGCTCACATGCACAAGGCCCTGGGTTCAATACCCAGCACTCCCCCCCCTCCCCCCTTCCCCCCCTCCCCCGCCAAAAAAAACACCCCAATTTGCATTTTGCTAATGACTAATGATGTTGACCATCTTTTCATGTGTTTACTGGTCATTTGTAGATTTCTTTTTTCGGAACACTCTCTATTCAAGTCCTTTATCCATTTTTTAAATTGGAATTTTTTTTAAATTAATTGTAAGATACATCTTCTGGATACTAGATCCTTAACCAGATATATGATTTGCAAATATTTTTTCCAATAGTCCTAAAGTTTTGTAATAGTGTTTGATAATCTTTTTTCTAAAGTACAAAACTTTTCTTCCAAATATCTTAATTTGTCTTGTATGTTTATATTTACTTGCAGAATTTTGATCAAATATATTTTAAAATATGGAGCTGCAGCTGGGCATGGTGGCACATACCTGTAATTGCAGCAGCTCGGAAGGCTGAAGCAGAAGGATCACAAGTTTGAGGCCAGTGTTGGAAACTTAGTGAGACTTTCTCAAAATGAAAAATAAAAAGGGCTAGGGATATAGCTCAGGGATAAAGCATTCCTGTGTTTAATACCTAGTAATACACACACACACACACAAACACACACACAACCCTGACATCAAAAATCTTGATCATTCTGTTAAAATATTTGAGACCTGTGTGGTACATGTATCAGGAAGGACTATTATTGTCCATTTATCCCAAACCTATATTGGACCTTATAAGTACTTTGTACATACCTCTCTGACATTCAAAAATAATAAAATCTGAAATAAAGATGCTGAAATAAACATTAAATTGTCACAAAAAGCAGACATTCAAGCATTTACTTAACGAGTCCACTTTATTACAAATATCATCTAAAAAAAAACAATTTTAAGAAACATATATGTACAGCTGGAGTTGGGATCATCTGTACTGAGCTGTTATTTCTACACCTGGTCCCATCACAAATCCAGTGATATGATTTACTGAGATGATGATTAGGGTTGGCTAACATGTATGGTAATAGAAAAGAAAGTTATATACAAAAACCAACCTAGTTAACTGGCCCACACATAACAGAAAAAATAATCCCTGTAATGATAAAAATTTTAAAACTCAAACAATTTTTCCTTAAAAGAAACTTTGTGAAAATGTTTTTACCTCTTCTTCCTCGATTTCAGAGGTGTTAAGTTCATGTTTTTGACAGTAAGGACCCTCTTTCCAAGCTTCTGTATCACCACAGTCACAGAAACCTCCACCTCCTGATGTTGTCATCTTCAAAGAAAATTGTAAAGTATCTTGTCAATAAGTATTTACTGAGGGCTATCAGATAATAAATAAAAATATCAAGTGCTAAGAAAATAACACTGCTTATATGTTTAATTCTTTGGAGGGATAAAACTAAATAAAATCCCAAGCCTTCTGATGTTTTATTTTAAATAAGTGTGTAGGTTAATCTATGGGATTTCAAAATAAAATAAAATACATTGTAGTGTTCAATAAACTACAGATATTTTAAAGAGGATATGTCTGCCTGCATAGCCTCCTTAATTAGGAAAATAATGAGGATTCATGAAGGTTTTCCTGCAGGATTTTGGTTAAATTAGTATAATGCTGAGATCTCTGCAATCAGGTTGTGATAACATAATATAACAGAATAATATGATATGTAATACACATTCAAGGGTTATAAAGATTTCTATAGCTAGCCAGGCATGGTAGCGCATGTCTATAATCCCAGCAGCCCAAGAGGCTAAGGCAAGAGAATCAAAAGTTTGAAGCCAGCTTCAACAACTTAGTGAGACCCTATCTAGAAATAAAAAAGGACTGGGTAAAATACCCAGGGGTTCAATCTCCAGTACAAAAAAAAAATCTGTAGTTGCTGTCCCCCACAAGAGTTTTTTTGGGGGGGAGTAACCAAGGATTGAACTCAGGGGCACTCAACCACCGAGTCACACCCACAACCCTATTTTTGCTTAGCACCCTGCCATTGTTAAAGCTGGCTTTGAATTTGCAATCCTCCTGCCTCAGCCTCCCAAGCCACTGGAATTATAGGTGCATGCCACTGCGCCTGGCCCCCACAAGAGTTTAATAATAGCATAAAAAATGACCAACAAGGACTATAGAAATATTTCATTTTTCTTCTCTCACACTTCCTAAAAGCCACTTTTAGAAAGGACAGGTAATAAGAGCTCAGGAAATACAAAAGTGCTACGTGATCATAAAAACTTTCACACTTGTGTGATTCAAGAATTATTCACAATTCCTTAAGTTAAGGCAATGATTCAAGAAATTTGGTGGGATAGAATATGCTAGTTAATAATCGGGAGACTAGAAATTCTGCCTTTCTTGAAATACTTTAGGAAAGTTTAGGAACAGGTATTAGTTACAGCAAATTTTAGAATAAATCCTATTATATCCTGTCCATATATAAGTATTTGTGTGTTATATATCACAATATAATTCATATAAACCAATTGTTTCAGCTATTCCAAGGGGACGCAAAGATGTGTGCCCAGAAACATGGATAGGCAGCCATTTGGAAAATGATAACTCCACCTTATGGCTTATTTGTGTGTTTTATTATCAAACCACAGATAGAAAGCCTTAAAAGAAACTGGGATTCTCTTAAAGGAAAGTGGGATCCTTTTACAGATTTATGAGAATAAAGAGAACATGTAAGAATGTAGGGAGCCCAATTTTGTAGCTGCTTTAATATATTATCAATACTTGGGTAAAGCAAATTAAAAACAGAAGAAACAGTCCTGACCCATTAGAGCTTCTGGAATTAAGAACAAGATTGATATATTCCTTCTCTACCATTTTATTTTATGATCAGGGTAAAAGTTCCATCTACCATCTGGTTCCTAACCTTTGAATGTTCGTGGTCTATCTTCAATTTCCAACAGAGGAACCAGAACAGGCTTAGGAATAAACTGCCTAAAATAATAAAACTGGTGAGTCTTATTATGCACTGGAGTTGGGCCTTCTTCTATAGTGTAGTAAATGTCACTTTAATAAACATTTAAAAATAGCAAAACAAGCTGGGTGCAGTGAAGCATACCAGTAATCCCAGCAACTCAGAAGACTGAGGCAGAAGGATCAGAAATTTGAAACCAGCCTTAGCTACTTAGCAAGGCCCTATCTCAAAAAGAGCTAGGGATGTAATCATGATAAAGCATCCCTGAGTTCAATGCCCATGCCAAAATAAATAAATTAATTAAATTTAATTAAAAATTTAAAAAATACTTTTTTTTTGGTAGTGCTGGGGATGGAACCCAAGGACTTGTATATGCTAGGCAAACACTCTACCATTGAGCTACATCCCTAGCCCTAAAGAATACATTTTAAAACCACTTTCCCCATTTACATGTTAAATCTTTGGGCTTTAAAAAGAAAAGTATTCAATATAAAATTCAATACTGTATATAATTATTATTTGGATATTACTAACCCTATATCGATGGTCTCTGTGAATACTTCCCAAAAAGCACTCCATGCATAAAACACAAGTTGGATCAACTGCACAGTCTCTGTAAAGTTAAAGAAAAAAAAAATCAGAGTGTCATAAAATAACTATGTTATTTCGCAACAGAATATTTCACATTAGGACCCATCTTAGAAAAGCCAGAATAGAGGTATTATTAAGACAGGAAATATCATTCCCAAAGATCTGTCAGATCTTTGACAATGAAATCATTTTAAGGTAATGTTCATACTACTGGATGTGTACTAGAGAGTCTTTCAAGGCATTTGTTACTAGAATGTTAAATTTCCCCCAAGATTTGGGAAAATCACAGTATATATTAAAAAATACAGATGTATATGGAACACATTAAAAATGTGTATAAATTCTTAAGATTCATATCTTGGAATTAAAAATAACTTCCTCCAAACAGGTATTTGAGACCAAGGGTCTTCAAAGAGATATATATGTATCTCAAAAAGGGGAGGTGTCAACTGAAATGCAAGAAGACAATATTAGAACTTATATCTCTACTTAACTAAAAGGGGAAAATTAAACATTCTATATGCTCAGTATACAGACTGAAATGGGTCTCCTCACTTGGTCCATATGTCTGGTATTCATGTAACCATATGGTCCAAGACATATTAATGGGAGAGTAACAGTTCCATAGGGTGGATAAGTTGCTAGTTGTGCTCCAAGTTGTTTCATTTGCCTTAATCATACTGCCAATTATATAACATTTATGGATCACATCTTAAGAGAATCTCTAATTTCATGAAATGAGATGGAGTGTGTATAAAATAAGAAACAGTGGTTTCTTACATAGAGCTTTAAAATTCTTATAGACAGAGGTGCAAGGAGAATCCTTATGCTAATATTTGGTCTCAGACCCCAATTCCAGACACAGAGATCTAATCTCTTGGAATTTCCTGGGTGATTTTTTGTTCTAATAAGATGACAGTTGGCAGATGGCTGGGGGATCCTTTGACAGCCTTAGGATGGGGGTTATTTGACAGGGGAACCAACTATGAGAATAAAGATTTAAACTTTCAGCTCTAATCTTCCACATCTAGGGAGGAGAGATGTGCTGAAGTTTGATTTATAGCAATAGCCAAATGATACAATCAATCAGGAACCTCCTTAAAACTCCAAAAGGACTGGATTCAGAGAGATTCTAGATTGGTAAATACATAGAGGTCCCTGGTGGATTCTAGAGAAGGCAAGGAGGCTCTTTCTACCTGCCTTGTCCCGTGCATCTCTTCCATCTGGCTATTCATCTGTATCCTTTGAAACAGCTCTTACAATAAATGGGTAAACTTGAATAAAATGTTTTCCTAAGTTCTACGAGCTGCTCTAGTAAGTTGATCAAACTCAAGGAGGGGGCCATTGAAACCCCCAATTTCATAGTCGGTTGGACTGAAGAGGGGGACCTTGCAATATGCATCTGAAGTGACTGGTAGGCTTGTGGAACTTGTGGTATATGATGTCAGAACTGAATCAAATTATAGGACACTCATTTGATGTCTGCTGGAGACCAACACATCTGGTGTCAGAATTGTTCTGTTGCTGAAAATTGTAGCTGGAATAATTTACCCTCTACTATGCTAGTACTGAACATTTACATATCCACCAATGTCTTCCTACCACAAATAATGTTGCAATGAACATCCCTGCATATGTTATTACCTGGATCCATTTGAGATGTCATTTGCATATAAAATCAAGAGTGGAACACCTGGGTCATATATATGCTATTGTTCAGAGAGGCTACATGACCATCGGCAATGTATAAGGGTCTTCATAGCTTTTCACCTTCAGCAACTCTTCTTATTGCTCAATTTTTAAATGTGCACCAGGCTGACATATATGAAACGATATCTTATTGTTTTAATTTGCATTTTCTAATTGTTAATTATGTTGAGGAACTCTTCATATGCTTGCTGATTTGGGGGTTTCCTTTTCTATAAATTCCTTTTTATATCCTTTACAAATTTTCCTGCTGGGATTGCTATCATTTTCTTATTTGCAGGAATTCCTTGTATACTCTGGAGGGTATTAATTGCTTGTTAATATTAAACATTGCCAATACTGTCTGCCATTTCCCACTTCTGTGTGTTAATTATGCTCATAGAGTCCTCTAATAATCAAAACTCCCCATTTTGCTACAATTAAATTAATATATACATCTAGTTTGTACTTTTGAGGTTTTAAGAGTACAAACTCACATCTCAAAAAATATTTTTCATTTCCTTTAACCTTTTTTGGTTTTTTTTCCACATTTGGTATTTATTGGGAGTCTACTTTTGTATATGATGCAAAGGAGTCTTATTTTCCCATATATAACAAGCTACTTGCCCCCTCAACATTATTTGTGAAATAATTTAGTTTCTGTCTATTGATTGCACTGTTAACTTTATATCAAGTTCCCACACATCCATAGGTCTATGTCTAAACTCTCTAATATTCTGAGAGATCTACATGTTCGTATACTAACCACATAGTTATCATTATGTCTTTGTAATATGTCTTAATCTCATAAGTCACCCTTTTTTCTTCCTTTTCTTAAGTCAACTAAGCTATTCACAACCTTAATTCTTTTTTTTTTAATTGTTTTAGTTGTAGATGGACACAATACCTTTATTTATTTATTTATTGCTCTACCACTGAGCCACAGCCCCAGGCCACAACCTTAATTCTTCCACATACCATTTAGGATATTTACAGAGTTTTTCAAAAATATCCAACTAAAAACTTGACAGATTATTTGGAACTTATTGACAATACATCAGAGTACTAATATTTTTACAAGAGTAAATTATTAGATCCACAATTCTTTCCTTTTCTGAATGAATTTTATTTCAAAGTAAACAAAAGGTTGATGAGGGACTGTTTTTCTTTTATAGACATATAGCTAATAAATGAAGAAGAAATGATAAATCAGCATTTTGCTATTCACAATGGAATAATGATCTAAGTAACCTTTATAATGATTTTTAACTGTTGGGTACTAAAGTCCACCGACTGATCAACCTTAAAATAAAAGCAGTCAAGCATTATGTCCCCTTTGATTTGAAGAGGTAAAAAGTTATTATGAAGTAATAATCCCCTCTCCCATACAAAAAACAAAACAGGACTCAATCCAAACTACTACAGGAATTTAAGAAGCCTGCTAAGCAACACCATGAGGACACAACCAGCCAAATTCATAACATGGAAAATTCCACAGAAAGAATGAACTTGTTTCTTACTCACATAAATGGAAAAACGAAGAAGAATGGAGAGTAGAGGAAGGAGGGAGGAGCTGGCTACTCAGGAGGCTAAAGTAGGAAACAAATGAGGCCACCCTGGCAACTGAGACTGTTCTGAAAAAAAATTAAAAACACTAAAAGGCACAGCAGTCAAATACAACAATATGTGAACTTTGAAACCACACTTATGAATCAATCAGGACAATTTTAACCATGGCTAGATATTAGACAATTAGTGTTAATTTTTCAGGATGTTAATAGTTATAGAGAAAAAACTACATTCTGATCATCTACTAATAAGGCACATCTGGAATTAGCTTAATAATAAAGTGGTGGGGCAGAAAAAGCTGTGTGTGTGGATGAGGCATACATTAAACAGAGTTGACATTTTACAGCAAATTTGAAGCTGAACAATGAGTAGACGTCAAGTCTCTTACATTCATAATAATTACATCTAAGTGTTCAAAATAAAAGCTTTAAAAATCCAATAAAGTTCTTTTATTTATGTTGTTTGCTAAGATTTTCTACAATACACAATTATTGGAAGGTAGAAAATACTTTTCTAAATTAAACCAGAGAAACATTTTTCTTCTCTCAACTATTAAAGATGGTGAGTTGCATTAATAACCCTTACAGATGAACTACCTTTGACTCCTGAACTAAATAAACCCACCTGATTCTATGTATCATTCTCAATGTATTTTTGGATTGAAATAGTTAATATTTTACTTAGGATCCTTCCATATATATTAATAAAGGAAATGGTTCTATAACATATCCTTTTGTATTGTTTTTATCAGGGTTTAAGAATCAAAATTGTACTAGTTCATAAAGAATAAGGCAGCCTCTAACTGCTTTCCCAGTTTCTATAATTAAGGTAGGTAAGAAAGGAATTGTTCCTTCAAAATTTGATGGAACTGGGGCTGGGGTTGTAGCTCACTCCACCATTTTAGTTCACTGGTAGAGCACTTGCCTAGCACGTTAGGCACTGGGTTTGATTCTCAGCAGCACATTAAAAAATTAATTAATTAATTAATTAATTAAAGGTACTGTGTCCATCTACAACTAAAAAAAAAATTAAAATAATTTGATGGAACTCATCTGTATAGTCATCTAGGTGAGGGATTTTGGGAGGGAAGATCTTTGATTATCGTTCTTATATTTTTATACTGTATTCAACTTATATTCATTTTTTCTAGGAATTTATGTTTCATCTGTTTATGAATTTAGCATTTAGTTGTTCATATCCTTATATTTCAGAGGTTCTTAAACTTTCAATGGCACCACTAGACCAAAAGACATGCCAATTCTGTTCATCAAATCAGTTCACAACTCAGCACCTGGTAGGCACTGCTCAACTTCTTAACTTTAGAAAATACTGCCAACTTTATTTCCTATTTCATGTTAAGTTTTTACAATGTATTTGCTTTTCTGTCACAGCAACAAAAAAGCCCCAGCTTTGCAATATGACACACCATTAAAAGGAATGCAACAAGTTTATCAGTTTTCCATTTTGATATATGTGTATTTTCTCTTTTTCTTAAATCAGTTTTGCCAGAAATTTAACATATTAATAATTCTAAAGAGTCAATGCCTCAACTTCTTGTGTTTCATTTTCTGACCTTATCTTAATTTCCTTTCTTATTTGAGTTTGCCCTATTCATTTCCCAACTTCCTGATGGAATGTTTACCTTATTTTTTTAATTTTGAATGTTTACCTTATTTTTAATTTTGAAACTTAGAAAAGTTACAAAAAACAGTAGAGAGTTCCTTTATACTGTTACCCAGCTTCAGCTAATGTTAAGCTTAGTATTATTATCAAAACCAAGAAATGAACACTGGCACAATGTTATTTTTTTTAAATGTTTTACTGATTTTTTTTTTTTTTAAAGAGAGAGTGAGAGAGGGGGAGAGAGAGAGGGAGAGAGAGAGAGAGAGAGAGAATTTTTAATATTTATTTATTTATTTATTTTTTTTAGTTCTCGGCGGACACAACATCTTTGTTGGTATGTGGTGCTGAGGATCGAACCCGGGCCGCACGCATGCCAGGCGAGCGCGCTACCGCTTGAGCCACATCCCCAGCCCCTCCCTGGTATATTTTTATCCACTGCTTTTCCTCCTGCTTTCAATAGTTTGTTTCAGTTTGCCTTTTATATAAAACATTTGCAGATCTTTAAATATCAATCTGAAAGACTCTTTCTATTTTCACATAATTATAAAGATGAGGAAAGCCAGAGAACCTTGTCCTCTAGAGGAGTCCATCATTTAACAAAAAAGACAAATATAAACAGTGATGATACCAGTTGTTAACTGCCATATTAAAGGTATAAATGGTGAAAGTCAGTGTCTCTAGAGCAGTCAAGGATCTCTGAAATGAGACCTTTGTATAAAACAGTCATCTTGGGGCTGGGGTTACAGTTCAGTGATAGAGCACTTGCCTAGTATATGTGAGGCAATAGGTTCTATTCCCAGCATCACATAAAAATAAATAAATAAAATAAAGGTATTGTGTCCATTTACAAAATTTTTTTTTAAAAGTCATCTTCTTATTTTCTTTTGATCATATATTCCATTTATTAAAATGTTCTGAGCATGTACTAGACTTAAATATATTCATATTACACATGTATAATTTTAAAATGTAAGTTATATACATGTGATACTGTACCAATTAAAGTCTCAATTCTACTACTGTGTAACTGGAGTCCCAGGAATGAAAAAAAAGGGAGGGGCCAGAAAAAGTATCTAAGAAATAATAACCTACACTTCCCAAATGTAGTGAAAGATATACACTTATAGATTCAAGAAGCTCACTAAATCCCAAGACGATAAATAAAGAACATATGTTTAGGCATATAGAAATCAAATTGCTAATATCCAAAAATACATTTCATACAAGGAAACATAAATATGCTAATGACAGTTAACATTAACAAAAACAACAGAGATCAGAACACTGGAATCAAGATTTTATAAATGTTGACAGGGAAAACAAAAAAGCAACAAACTAATAACTGTCAATGGAGAATTCAATATTCAGGAAAAACATCCTTCAAAAAGAGTGCAAAAGACAATCTGAATAGGCTTATATTTATTAAAGAAGGAGTCAATAATTAAAAACCTTCCAAAAGAGAAAGCACCAAACTTAAATGGGTTCACTGGTGAATTCCATCAAATGGTTAAGAAAGAAATTATACTGGATCTCCACAATCTCTTCCAGAACACAGAAGCAGAAGCACCACTTCCTAACTCATTCTATTTGGCTAGCATCATCCTAACGCCAACACCAGACAAAGACCTTACAAGAAAACTATTACAGATCAATTTCAATCATGAACATAACAAAATATTAAATTGAACCCAACAATGTTATAAAAATTATTACACACAATGACCAAGTAGGATTTATCCCAGCTATGCCAATCTGGTTCACATATTAAAATCTTAGAATTCATCACATCAACAGGCTAAAGAAGAAAAATCACATTATCATATCAATAGATGCAGAAAAAGTATCTGATAAAAGCAGTGTTTTCTCATGATAAAAACTCTCAACAAAAGAGGAATTTGGTGGATTTACTCAACTTGATAAAGAATATCTCCGAAAAACCTACAGTTATCAGCATACTTAAAGAGTAAGAAATGTGAATTTATGCTAATGAGGTTTCTGAGGGTGGGGCCCCTAGATAGCCTCTGGATGAGACAGTTACAGAAAAACCAAGTGATTAGAGGGTTGGAAATTTTAGCCCCTTCCTCTGAAATTTGGGAAGGGGGTAGTATTAAGAGATTAAGATCTATAAAAACTCTTGAACATGAAGCCCTGATGAGTTTCCAGACTGCTGAATTACGTAGAAGTGCCAAGAGAGTAGCATGCAGATTCCATACCCCTTCTCCCATTTCTTGCCCTATATATCTTTTCTATGTGGCTGTTCTTTTTTTTTTTTGTACCAGGTATTGAACCCAAGAGCACTCCACCACTGAGCCCTATTTTGTAGTTTATTTAGAGACAGGGTTTCACTTGAATTGCTTAGCAACTCGCTTTTGCTGAGGCTGGCTTTGAACTTGCGATCCTCTTGTCTCAGCCTCCCAAGCCACTGGGATTACAGGCATGCTTCTATATCCTTTATAAACTGATAAACATATTTCTTTTAGTATTGTAAACTATTCTTGCAAATTAATTGAACCCAAGGAGAGATTTGTGGGAACCCCAAAAGCACAGGTGACACTTTATTACTTTTGATTGATATATGCAGCAGAGGGTAGTCTTGTAGGGCTGAGCTCTTAGGTGGAATCTGACAATAACTCCAGGTACATAGAGTCAGAACTCAAAATTGTCGAATATGAAGCCACTGTGTGAGGAATTGGAGAATTAATTCCATACATCTAGTGACAGAAGCATTGTGTGAGAATGTATTATTCCCAGAAAATAGTTAAAAAAGAGAAAACAAAGTGTTAAAATTTTTTTTCAGATAAATACAAATGGAGATAATTCATAACCAGATTGGAAGGAATTAGAACCAGATGGTCACTGGTATCTACAAAAGGATCTAGCCAACTCTGACCCACAGACTATCTTTCTACAACCTGCAAATTAAGATGGTTTTTACATTTTTTAAAAGTGGTGGTGGGGGGAGAAGACATAAAGAAGGCACAACAAAGACTGTTTGGGGCCTGCACAGCCTAATATATTCAATTTCTTAGATCTTTACAGAAAAAAAATGTGCTAACCTTGGTCTACCAGAAGTAATGAAGATCATCAGGAGGGAGATATATGTGGTTTAATATCAAGGCAATATGGATTTTTTTTTTCAATTTCTTTAAAAAACTCAGCTGTTAAAGCAAAAATTAGAATAGTGTTTTGTAAAGTTTATCATGTTTTTTGATGCAGTACATATGACAAGAAAATACAAAGTTCTATATTTTTTTGATGACATAATAAAAAAATGGACCTTGGGGAGATAAAGATGCATATTGTAATTTCTAGAGTAAACACTAAAAGAAAAAAGAAAAAGCAAAGTGAAATTAATTCCAGTAACAAAAACATTTGAAATATCAATCAATGCAATAACTATACTAATGGACATAAAGAAAAACTATAATCATCTGAATAGATGCAATAAAAGCACTTGACAACATTTAATAATTATTTATATTTAAAAAGAAAACCTAGCAATCTAAGAATAGAAGGGAACTTCCTCACAGTGACATAAAGGGTATTTAAAAGAAAAGTACACCTAACATCATACTTAACGGTGAGAGACTACATGCTTTTCCACTAAGATTGGGAATAAGCTGAGGACATCCACTTTCACCAGAACAATAATGCACAAAACACTGTCTCCACTCAAGGAGGACATGATTGGTTATGAGAAAAATCTCATGGAACAAACAAACAAGCAAAAAAAAAAAAAAAAAAACACCAAACTGACAGTTTTGTAATGCTGGTAGAAAATAAATGTAAAGTAAAATTTTAAGAAATCTCAATTTATAATAGTATCATAAAACAGGCATAAATAACAAAAGATATGCACAATTTCTACACTACACAGTCCTGCAATCCTATGAGACATTACTATAAGATGACATTAATAAATGGAGACAGAAGATATTCAAGGACCAGAAAACTCAATTTGTTAAAATGTCAATCGTCTCCAAAATGATGTTCACATTAAATGCAATCCTAATCTTTTTTTTAATATTTATTTTTAGTTGTAGTTGTCAACACCATTTATTTATTTATTTGTTTGTTTGTGTTGCTGAGGGTCGAATTGAGGGCCTTGCATGCATTGGGTGAGCACTCTACCACTGTCCTGCAGTTTACAACCCCAGTCCTGCAATCCTAATCTTAGCAGTCTTTCTTAAAATAAAACTTGAGGGCTGGGGTTGTAGTTTGGTAGAGCATTTGCCTAGCATGTGTGAGGCACTGGGTTTGAGTCTTAGCACTGCATATAAATAAATAAAATAAAGGTCCATTTACAACTAAAAACTATTTTTATTAAAAAATTGACAAACTGGCCGGGTGCGGTGGCGCACATCTATAATCCCCGCAGCTTGGGAGGCTGAGGCAGGAGGATATTGAGTTCAAAGCCAGTCTCAGCAAAAGGAAGGCATTAAGCAATTCCGTGAGACCTTGTCTGTAAATAAAATACAAAATAGGGCTGGGGATGTGACTCAGTGGTCAGGTGCCCCTGAGTTCAATCCTCAGTACAAATGGGGAATGAAGGGGGTGGGAGGGTAGGGGCGTGGGGGGGGAGGAGTAGGAATAGGAAAGACAATAGAATGAGACAGAACTTTTCTATGTTCATATGTGAATACACGACCAGTGTAACTCCACATCATGTACAACCACAAGAATGGGAAGTTATATTTCACATATGTATAAATTTCAAAATACATTCTACTGTCATGTGTAACTAAAAAGAATTTTAAAATTCAAAAAAATTTAAGTTTTTTAAAATATTTATTTTGAAATCCTTTAAATTATAACTTTATAATTCTGATAAAATCTGGTTTACAACTCTACTTACATGACTGCTATTTACAATAATAAATGTTATGTTACTGACATAAATATTCTAGACTTTGTAAAATGATGGTTCTGGCACAATAACTGTCAGGTTTTCAGTTATGATTATTACCGACTGGGTTCACTGCATGGCTATTGGCACTTTATAAAACTCAAAAAAGTCTGATAGTACTGGCATAATGATTGTCAGTTACGATTATTACCTTAAAATGCTGTATACAATAAAACTAAATTGTCTTATCAATTGCTAAACTCTCATCAAAATTCTAACCACACAATGCACACCTGTAATCCAAGCAGCCTGGGAGGCTAAGGCAGGAGGATCAAAGCTAGCCTCAGCAAAAGTGAGGAACTAATAAGCAACTCAGTGAGACCCTGTCTCTAAATAAAATATAAAACAGGGGGCTGGGGATGTGGCTCAAGTGGTAGCGTGCTCATCTGGCATGTGTGAAGTACTGGGTTCGATCCTCAGCACCACATAAAAATAAAGATATCGTGTTCACCTAAAGCTAAAAAATAAATATTAAAAAAAAACAGGGCTGGGGATTACAGTTGTACATAATGGTGAGATTTGTTTACATATTTGTACATACACAAAATATAAAATATAATTTGGCCAGTATCATTTCCCAGCATTTCCTCTTTCCCTCCCCTCCCCATCCCTGATACCTTTCTGCCACTGATTTTCCTTTGATTTTCATGAGAGTCCTGGCCCCGCCTTTTCTTTTCCTTTTGCCTCTCTAGCTTGCATATATGAGACATACTAATCCTGTCAAAAAAGTAGCTTGCAAAGATTTTTTTCCCCCAATTCTGTAAATTCTCTCTTCACATTCCTAATTGTTTCCTTTGCTGTGCAGAAGCTTTTTAAGTTGATATTATTCCATTTATTAACTCTTGGTATTGTTTCCTGAGCTTCAGGGGTCCTACTGAAAAAGTTGTCACCTCTGCCTATATGCTAAGTATTGACCCTGCATTTTCTTCTAGGAGCTGGACAGTATTTGGTCTAATTCCTGGGTTTTGATCCATTTTACGTTGATTTTGTGCAGGGGTGAGAGATAAGGATCTAGTTTCATTCTTCTACATATAAATAATCAGTTTTCCCAGCACTATTAGTTAAAAAGGGTGTCTTTTCTTCAATGTATGTTTTTGGCTTCTTTGTCAAGGATGATATGACTGTAGATGTGTGGGTTTGTCTCTATGTCTTCTATTCTGTACCACCTGACTTTGTGCCTCTACCAAGTTCTCTTTAAATACAGATGCCTAATAAGGTCCAAGCTGTCAAGACTCAATTATCACTCAGAGATCAACCATTTGTCTACCACTCCTGACTTACTGTGGACCTCTGGAACATCTATGTCCCTCTGACAGACAGCAAGAATGTGATGCTCCTGTTCCCTAGGCCCATGACCCTCACCAGCAGGAAGCAGCCAAAGATTTCAATGACATCTGCTGTGGGAAGCCATTCTGACATGTGACTGGGCGACTCCCGTTAAGGGTCTGAGGTGTTCTGGCTGTGTCGGAACTTTCCCGGCCCTTTCCTGATGAGAGAACCCGTCCGTGTGGGGGTGTGACTGACCACTGACCCCGGGGGCCCAATCACTGACCCTGACCTTGGAGTGCGGTCCCCCCTCAACCTTCATTGGATGGAATTCTCCCCTGAATCTCTTGTTCCCCAATAAAAAGCTACTCCCAGGCGTGTTCTCTCTCTCTCTCCTACTAGCCCTGAGTAATCCTTGCTGCCCTGCCAGCGGTTAGAGGTGGGAACCAGAGAGGGGAGCCGTCTCGGACCTGGCAATAGAAATAAGTAACTGAGTCTGTGTGTTTTATTTCGATCTCGCTAACTAGCTTTTATGCCAAGAATCTCATTAATGAAACCATTGTGCTGGCCGCATGGTGGAATCTGCTTCCCTAAAACATTTCAGGGTCTCCAATTCTTGCGGGGGGAAATGCTAGGCAGCAATTAGACATAAGCAGTGGATCAAGAGCTTAAGAAAATAGGTCTGACAAGATATTTCAGGTCCTTTGCCTGATCTCAGCCCTGCAAACTATTCCTCTCACAACCAGAGAAAAACATAAATTTGGGGAAGGACAAAGATGTTTTTGCTGAGAAGGGTCTAAATGCTAAGACATTAAGTAAGACACTACACAAATAACCCAGAGATTATCCATATGTAGGATAATCACTGAGGAAAGCATAATGATTAAGACTGGAGCCCACTGACCATAATGTCAGCCAGACCAAGAAGGCCAAGAGTTGCCTTTAAACTGTCAGCAGGCAATCCAGAGCCAAGAGGTAATACTTGGGTGAGACCTTCTAACAACTTCAGTACTGCCCCAATAAAAGCTGAGACACAAAGAAGTGAGTTGTCAGTGTCCTTTTGAGAGAACCCACTCTCTTCCTCGAGGGTAGTTTGCCCACCCATTCTTTTCCTCCTAGTAAACTCTGCTATATTAAAAAAAAAAAAAAACTAAATTGAAAAGACTGACACAACGTTTGATATTGTGCATACAATACAACAGGAACTGTCTTACATTAGCCATAAGAACACAAACTCATTTTGGTGAAGAGTTGGCAGTTCATGAAGTTCAATATTTAACTGCCTTTGACCCAGAAATTCCACTCTTTAGGGATTTATCCAAGAAAAATTAAAGTAAACATACATAAAAAGATTGGTATAAAAATAGTAACAGCCTGCAATGAAATTGTCAACTGAAAATTTCACTCTATTAGATTAGTCTAAAGGGCTTATCTTATTATCATCTTAATATTCCTAAGTAGTTAAGATTTATGTTATTTAGTGTATAAAACACATAAAGAGTGTAATTAAGCACATAATAAAAATGCCCATAATTTAATGTGTTGTATATTTTAAGAAGAAAAAGTCACAGAAGTTTTATTCAAGATAGCCCAAATAAGTATTCAAAAGGTCAGAGTAATGTAGGCAATTGTAGCACATTTATTCAATGAAATACTACTCAGCAATAAAAATGGAGCCAACATCTAATAATTGCAACACATGGATAAATCTGACAGACATTATGCTGAGTAAAAGATGCCAAATACAATGATATATAATTTCATTCTTACAAAGTTCCAGGATCAGCCAAAGTAACTGATGGTTAAAATATCAAAGCAGTGGTTTCCTAGAGGGCTAGAACTGATAAAAGGAAAATTTCTAGTCAAAAGAAAATGTTCTCTATTTTGACACTGTATGTTATATAAATAGCTATTATCAAAAATGTACAATTAAGATATGTGCTTTTGACATACGTAAATTTTCCCTTAAAAACAAAAATGATGGGCATGGTAGTACATACCCATAATTCCAAATACTCAGGAGACTGAGGTAGGAGAATCTCAAGTATGAGAACAGCTTGGGCAACTTAGGAAGACTTTAGCTCAAAAAAAAAAAAAAAAAAAAAAAAAAAAAAACCTAGTAAAATAAAAGGCCAGGCATGGTGGCACATGTCTATAACCCAGGCACTCAGGAGACTAAGACAGGAGGATTGCAAGTTTGAGGCCAGCCTGAGCAATTTAGCAAGATCCTGTCTCAAAAAGGGGAATGGGAGCAGTACTGGTGGTAGCTCAGTGGCAGAGTGCCCCTGGGTTCAATCTCCAGTACTACAGAAAAATAAATTAATACATAAATTAATTTTTAAAATGGGTTACCAAAAGTTTGGGTAATAAAAGTCTGAGTTTCCTTTCCTGAACTGATTACTCCAAAGCCTTTATGATTCTACTATTTTTAAAAAATTTTTTGTAGTTGCAGATGGTCAGAAAGTCTTTTTTTTTTTTTAACACAATGCCTTTATTTTTTTTTATGTGGTGCTGAGGATTGAACCCGGGTCCCACTCGCGCTAAGCGAGCACTCTACCGCTGAGCCACAATCCCAGGTCTTTATTTTATTTGTTAATTTTTATGTGGTGCTAAGGATTAAACCCAGTGCCTCACACATGCTAGGCAAGTACTTTGCCACTGAGCTACAGCCCTAGCTCTCTACTATTTAACATCTAGAAAAAGGCAGCTACGTATAAAGTTGACATATTCGATGTACTTCTGTTTAATATTTCACCACAGTGGTACAGAATAAAAATGACCACAAATTTCTAAATCAAGAACATTTTTCTTGATTTAGAGATTTGTGATCATTTTAGAAATTACAGAAATTTAAACTCTCTAGGGTATCAACTCCCTACTCACTATCATTTTCCTAGATCAGAAAAAATACTGTAAATGAGGGAAATGTCAGTCTATTAAAGGCCACAGTGATAATACACAGGACTGAATTATATTTCTAAGTATTTACCTTGAAAAATAATGAAACATGTAAAGAAAGATATATACAAATGTGCATAGTGTTGTTTGTGGCATTATTTGCTATAGAAAAAAAAAACTAGAAATTCCCTCTAATTTCATTAATATGTCCATGGAAAAATTATGGTTTGTTCTTACAACAACATTTGGGGCTGGGGATGTGGCTCAAGTGGTAGCGTGCTCGCCTAGCATGTGTGAGGCACTGGGTTCGATTCTCAGCACCACATAAAAATAAAATAATCCACCTAAAACTAAAAAAATAAATATAAAAAAAATAAAAGAAAAAGAAAAAACAACAGTTATAAAGAATGAGGCAGGAGGATCAAGTTCAAAGCCAGCCTCAGCAACAGCAAGATGCTAAACAATCAGGTGAGACTGTCTCTAAAATAATACAAAATACGGCCAGGGATGTGGCTCAGTGGTTGAATGCACAAGTTCAATCCCTGGTGTCAAAAAAAAAAAAAAAAAAAGAATGAGGCAGATTTATGTATACTTACAAGCAAAGATCTACAAGATAAATTGTAAAAAGTAAGCAACAATTATAATATATGCAGATAATTTCATTCATGTACCATGTCCATAATTATAAATAACTGTAAAAATAATACAACTTTTAAAAAAATCCAAAATCTTACTTGTATGTTATACTTTATAGGTTGCTTTGTGTGTGTGTGTGTGTGTGTGTGTGTGTGTATATATATATATATATATACATTTTTTTTTCTGGTGAGTACTTTTGTTAATTTTATTTTTGTACATAAATGGAGCACAACTTTTCATATCTCTGGTTGTACATGATATAGTCACACCATTCATGCAGTCATACCCATGCACAGGGGTAATAATGTCCATCTCATTCTATTATCTTCCCCCCCACTCCCTCTCCCATCCCCTCTCCTCCTCCTCCTTTCCCCCTTCTGCTCCATCCAATGTTCCTCCATTCCACGCCCCCCCCCCATTAAGTGTCAGCATCCACTTACAGAGAAAAAAATCTGACCTTTGGTTTTTTGGGATTGGCTTACATCGCTTTGCATGATATTATCCAATTCAGTGCATTTACCTGTAAATGCCAGAATTTCATTCTACTTTAATACTGAGTAGTATTCCATTAAGTATACATACAGAATTTCTTTATCCATTTGTCTACTGAAGGGCATCTAGGCTGTTTCCACAGTTTAGCTATTGTGAACTGAGCTGCTATAAACACTGAAGTGGCTGCATCGCTGTAGTGTGCTGCTTTTAAGTCCTTTGGGTATAGACCTAGGAGTGGGATGGCTAGGTCAAATGGTGGTTCCATTCC
The DNA here is from genome assembly GCF_964194105.1 of Spermophilus citellus. Lineage (NCBI taxonomy): Eukaryota > Metazoa > Chordata > Mammalia > Rodentia > Sciuridae > Spermophilus > Spermophilus citellus. The sequence continues at coordinate 58,544,099 of NC_138186.1, read as the reverse complement.
AAGTTTTCTAAGGAATCTCCATACTGCTTTCTAAAGTGGTTGCACCATTTGCAATTCCACCAGCAATATATGAGTGTATCTTTTCCCCCCCACACACTTGCCAGCACTTATTGTTGTTGTTTGAATTCTTAACAATTGCCATTCTGACTGGAGAGTAGTTCTGATTTGCATTTCTCTAATTGCTAGAAATGTTGAACATTTTTTCATGTATTTGTTGACGGATTATATCTTCTTCTGTGAAGTGTCTGTTCATTTCCTTAGCCCATTTATTGATTTAATTAATTATTTTTGCTGTTGCTGTTGTATTTATTTTTTGTTCTTTAATATCCTGAAGATTAGTGCTCTATTTGATGTGTGTGTGGTAAAAATTTTCTCCCATTCTGTAGGCTCTCTCTTCACTTCATTAATTGTTTCTTTCGCTGAGAAGCTTTTTTGTTTGAATCTATCCCATTTATTGATTCTTGATTTTACTTCTGGTGCTTTATGAGTCTTGTTAAGGAAGTCAGGTCCTAAGCTGACATGATGAAGATTTGGGCCTGCTTTTTTTTCTATGAGGTGCAGAGTCTCTGACCTAATTCCTATGTCCTTGATCCACTTTGAGTTTTGTGCAGGTGAGAGATAAAGGTTTAATTTCATTTTGGTGCAAATAGGTTTCCAGTTTTCCCATTTGTTGAAGAAGCTATCTTTTCTCCAATGAATGTTTTTAGCACCTTTGTCTAGTATAAGATAACTGTATTTATGTGGGATTGTCTCTGTGTTCTCTATTCTGTACCACTAGTCTACCTGTCTATTTTGGTGCCAATATCATGATGTTTTTGTTACTATAGCTCTGTAGTATAGTTTAAGGTCTGGTATTGTGATACCTCCTGCTTCACTTACTTTTGTAATATTTTAAAATATTTTTGTATTACCTCATCTTACTGACTCAGAGGAAAAATAACACTAAAAAATACAAAAAATCATTGCTAAAGACACTTCTAATGCTTATCCACATTCAGGTTTCTCTCTTTCAGACACATAAGAGAATTATACTTTCCCACCCTGTTTTAAAGCTGGACAGAGGCCTTACGACTAGTTTTGTCTAACAGGACGTGGGCAATTCATGATTTCTGACCCAAAGTATTCATAAACAGGGTAAGATCCTCTGTTTTTTTTCTACCCTTGCTGTGGTGAGTCCTAAAAGTGTTGATCTTGTAGAGCTAAAATTTTAAGTAACTATCTAGAGCAGAACACTTCCTCCATTCATCATCCCACTGATCTGAAATGGTCACATACTATGAGTAATAAATATATTTTGGGTATTAATAGTCTCTAATATTATAGGGTTCTAGTATAACCTCATCTATAAAAACTAACAAAATTAGAATTAAAATTTTAAAAATTAAACCTAAGCAAAACTGTTTACTATTGATAAAGTATCATAAAGTATTATCTGAAATCAAAGGATAAAAATATTTCTAGCTAATAGCAGCATAAGTCTTCTCAGCCCTACTTCTGGTTATTTACAACATTCATGTAATAAGTTTTCAAGTGTTAAAAAAGAATACTCTCAAGTTTACTATACAAGGCAAATAATGGAACTAAACTTCACTTGTCTGTATCTAACAGAAGTGTTAACATTCAAAATTTAAGACACACTCTAATTTCATATTCTGTTTTATTTTTCTTAATGATTACAAAATGCCAAAATACATAGTTGTGATCAAAATCAATTTTTGCACTGTAAAATCATCTCTACTTAGTAATGAAGAACCATAGCTAAGTTTGAAGTACTCTTTCCCTAAAGGAAAATGAAGTATGAACAAATACCACACAAAGTAGCTAATTGCCAACAAAAACACAAATAGCTTTTTCTGACATCAGAGTCTTCAGTAAAATTATTTGTTATCTACACAATGTTAGGAGCTATGAACAAATAATTCTCTGCAGAAAAACTAACAATCTCTTCACAAATCCTTTTTATAAATACTATATAAAAAAAGGTTTGTATCTTTTTTTTTTTTCTGAAGAAAATCTCCATACTATGGACATTGGTTATCCTTTGGGGTCTAGTTTAGAAACTTCCCCACAATTTCAGATACCTTATTTCATCTTTCTGAATGAAAGAGTCTATGTTCTTTTATCAGGGCACTAGGTTTCATGGGAATACCTACTTTTAATATATTAATTCCCAGCACCCAGCATGACCATCTGAGTTTACTATATACCAAGTATTGTGTAGAGCCCTGCCAAAGGATCTCATTTACTTCTTAATAACTGTATAATAAAGAATTTGGCTATTCTTTGTATTTGGCTCCTGGAGGTAATCTCTATGTCCTTGGAAATTCCATGTAATAGGTCTGTGTTATTCATGGCAGGCTCCCCATCCATACCCCCCAGACCTGACAGTTTATGTTAACCAGAGGACAGAGTAAAGTTGGACCAGCCATGTGATGAGAATCTCTGGGTTCAGGAAAGGGGAACAAGACAGAATCATTATGAGTAATAATTTCATCAATCATACCTAGGTAATTAAAATAGTAATAAAAATTCTGGACACCAAAACTTAGGTGTGCTTCCCTGGTTGACAATATTTTGTGTACGCTGTCACACATCAGTGTGCCAGAATAAAGTGTCCCTGAGGGTAATGGAAACTTTCCATTTGGAACTCCTATCTTACATGTCTTTCCCTTTGGTTGGTTCTGATTGGTGTTCTTTTATAATAAAACTTTAATCATAAACAAAGCACTTTCCTGAGTTCAGTGAGTAGTTCTAGTGATTACCCAAACTAATATAGTCTGTAGAGACACCTGAATTTGTAGCCAGGTGATCAGAAATAAGGGTGGCCCTGGAGATTACCAAACATGAAGCTGTATCTAAAGAGAGAACTATCTTGTATATGACTGCCTTTAAGCTCAAAATTGGTCAACTTTAAGTAACATTGACATTATCTCCAATTTATTGTTGAAGAAATAAAAGTTAAGAAATATCTTTTTTTAAAAGGCATCTGATTCAAATCTAGGCCCTATGGGCACCTTATATATGAAATGTCTTCCCTCACCACTGCTTGTCTGTTCAAGTCCACATCATCAGATACTACTTCCTGCATAGTTCGGCAAGTTGTCTGATTGCCACAGCCTACCCTCTTCTTGGTTTCTTCTCCCCTATGAGATTAGTAAAACAACAGGTTTTCCAATCTTTCCCCTCAAACCCATAGAATTTTCCATTTTCCCACAACCATCACCACCCCTTCCTCAACTCGTACATGTCTTTTCCATTTTAAAAGAGTTTGGGATTTTAAAAATTTTTTCTTTCTTTTTTTTTTTTCTTTTGACTAAAAGGAAATAAATGCATGCATCCTTAAGCAAATAAATTACATTTCTAGGAACTTATTTGACAGATATACTTCTGTTTGTATTTAAATATATATATATAAAGAGATTTTTCTAGCCAGGTATGGGAGCACACACCTGTAACCCTAGCTGCTACTGAGACCAGAGCAGGAGGATCTCAAGTTCAAGGCTGATCTGGGAAATTTAGCAAAACCCTCTCTTCAAGATAAGGGAACAGGGGCCAGGGTTGTGGCTCAGTGGTAAAGCAATTGCCTAGCAAGCACAAGGCACTGGGTTCAATCCCCAGCACCAATAAAAATAAACAAATAAAATAAAGGTATTGTGTCCACCTACAACTAAAAAATAAAAATAAAAACAAAGATAAGGGAACAGGGAAATTAAGAAATGAGGAAGAGGACAATACTTCTCATGTTAAATACTTTTGTACCTTTTGACTTATAAACAATGCATTTTTGCCTAGTGGCTAAGGTTATTCTTTGCTTTCTCTATCCTTAGTAAAGTCTTGAATGTGAAAATTTTTTCTTCACTTCATGAGGCATTTCCCTGCCCTTAGTGCCTTCCTTTTCATTGATTTTTATATATCATATGTAAATATAAATATATATAAATATACATGCGCGCACGCGCACACACACACACACACATACACACATTATATGTTTCCTCTAAATGGTCTAGCCAGGCAAGGTGGCACATGCCTATAATCCCAGCAGCTCGTGAGGCTAAGGCAGGAGGATTCAGAGTTCAAAGCCAGCCTCACCAACTTAGTGAGGCCTTAAGCAACTCAATGAAATCCTGTCTCAAAATAAAATACAAAAAAGGGCTGGGACTTTGGCTCAGTGGATAAGCACCCCTGGCTTCAATTCCAGTACAAAAAAAAAAAAAAAAGACCTAGAATGGTATAGATTACCCAATTTCCAGATTCCAGTGAAATTAGTTTGTATCTCAGAGAAACCCCAGAATGACATATCTAGGTTCAAATCCCCAAACATCTAATACAAGAAAAATCTACTGAGACCATCTCTGACTCAGTTTCACCCACCAATTCTTGAGGCACAGTTAAGCTTTAATTATAAGCAAAAAGTTCACTGTGATATATCCTTTTCACTGAGGGAATAAACATGAAAATTCCTCTTTCTGCCATTCACTCCCCTTCTCCAAACTCCCAAAAACCTATTTTACTACTGCTGTTGAAAATGAGTTTCTTCTTACTTCTGGAAGATCCCAAGACTCGGCTAATTTAATCAAGGTTACTCTGTGAAGCAATCAAATAGTAAGTTCTCCCTGCACCCAATCTCTTCTCTAAGATGAACCCACAGAAACATGGGACTAGCAAAATTCCTGAATATTGAACCTAAGGTTAAGAAAGTCCCCCTCAAAAAAATGAAGTGACAATATGTTCCTAAGAGAGATTAATATTCTGCTCACTATAGCAATAGCTGTCTTATTAACTGGCTGGGATCAAGAGCTAAAGTATTAAGTTGTAAAAGCCACAATAGTGAAGATTTCCCTGTATATAATCACAAATAACAACCTAAAAAACAGCTGGTTTACATGTAAATATAACATTGCCACTGGACAAGCATGGAAATGTACAACTAACAGAAATACTAAATCAATTTAAACTAGGAACTGCAAAATAACATCTTTTAAAACTGTGCCCTGTACTTCTAATAACAAAACAGACATTCAACAAATACTTGCTGAGTACCTAACATGTTTGAAGCACTTTACATGTACTACACTTCTGCAACTGGGAAATAGCAGATTATAGACTAGTCTAATTGGGGATAATTTAAGAGAAGGATTCAGGCCAAGTCCATGATTATGAGTCACCAACATCTCTTTCTACAGCCCAAATATCATTTTTATTTAATATTCTTTGCATACACTTTTGGTACAGAAGTCAGTATTGCAATACAACTTGATTTTAAGAATCAGAATGGTACTATACAGCAGTGCCCAACCAATAGAAAAGTCAAAGAAAAGGCTAATTTTTTTTTTTCTGGTTGTCATCACATTTTTAACAGAGGACATTTCTAAAAATTAAGTTTAGTTGCAAGAAACATTCAGTCCATTCTTCTCATCTTACTGTGTATGAGTAAAAAATTCACAATGACCAATATCTGAGAATAAAAGAGGTAAAGTGAAAAGAACATGGATTTTAGAGTCAGAGAAGCCTGTTGTGATATTATGACATACAAGTTTTGGTTTTTATCCATGGTTCCTAGTTCATCACTACCACAGATCTTGTTATTTCCTGAGTGACTTAAATAATGTTAGGGTACTTAAGGTCTCCTGCCCTCCTGTCATCTGCTCTTTTTTTCTTCCCCAAACTGGGTCACAGAAACTAAAAATACACTCTAATCTTCTTCTGTCTTTCTGTCTTGGAGCTGGCTATAAAGAAATTCTCTGATAATAGATCCTAAGTCCCCCATTCCAGAGGTGTCCTGCCTTATATCTGGGAGGAAGGAATGCTACACAGGGGCCAAGAAGAATCTGAAGAGATAAGCTTTGCTGGTGCCCCCCCCCCCAGTCTATTATTAGCATTAAATAAAACCCCTTTTTGTCCAATCACATTTCTGCAAGGTTGTCCATGCTTTAATCATGCTTATTCAATGAAATTTCTAAAAAACCCAAAAGGACAGTGTAGAGGCTTTCCAGATAGCTGAACACTTGGAAGTACATATCCACAGAGGACAGCTTCTGCACATCTTGCCCTAAACACCTCTTCATTTGTAACCTTTGTAATATCTTTTATAATAAATTAGTAAATGTGTTGGAGTTCTGTGAGATACTCTAGAAAATTTATTGAACCCAAGCAAAGAGTCATGTGAACACCCACTGGTAGCCAGTTGGTCAGAAGTTTTGGAGGATCCAAAATCATGCCTGGCATCTGAAGTAGGGAGCAGTCTGGTAGGTCTCTCCTCAAGGACAGACTCACCAATAGACATATATGGGATTCCTGGGACTAACAGAATTCCTGAATATTGAGCATAAGGTTAAAAGAATCCCAAGGAAAAACATGAAGTGGCAAGAGGTTCGTAAGAGAGGATCTGACTTTATTTCTGGGAAGTGTCAGAAGTGAATTACATTAGAGGATGCATAGCTGGTGTTCACTGCTGCAGAAATTATAGCATGCCTGCTTGCTTGTGGGGAGAAATCTCCATATTTTGAGAGTATATACCAGCAAAAATAACAACTGAGTTTGAGTTCGCAATTTCCTTCATATCAAGAGACCTCGTTTCAGGTTTTATGACTGCAGGTAAGTTACTTAACCACTCTGAGCCTCAGTTTCCTCAAAAACATTAATTATTTTGGAGGCTATGGAAAGATTAAGCATGACTGCATACCAAATTATTAGTGTTAAATCTGATGTTTAGAAGATGCTCAGGAAGCATAAGCAATTTCCACTTGTTGAAATGAAGTCAGAACTTCCTCTTCTGGATATGACAGAACAATTGGTAATAAACTACTCCCCACGCCATCACCCACTACAAACAATCATAACACAAGACAAAACACATGAGGCAGCACAAGACTATAATAACTAAGAAGAGGAAAATTCATAAAGTGATACCCAGGATGGCCCTGACTTTTACTGAGAAGGTAATTTTCCACCTGTGCCTATGATATAGAGAGCTAATTAATGTCTGCACACAGCAAGAAGACCTCATGGGCTGAGACTAAATCAGACTTTGACACAGATAAAATAGCTCAACTCTGAGTCAGGGGACCAGAGAGGTGGAATGGGATCAGCATGGGGAAAGGTAGGTAAGGACAGAAGTCTATGTGGAATCAATGGTAAGTAAGTATTTGGTTGAGGGTTGGGCTAAATGATTCAGGTTTCCCAGAGAATGGCTATTGTGGAATTGATAGTACCAAAAAGATACCTGAAGTCTAACAAGCAGGACTGGAGGGCTTTGGAGTTCTAGTCAAGAAACATATCTAACTAAGACAACAGAAAGGTCATATCAGAGTAAGAACTATGCATACTGGAGCAAAGTCTTATTATGGATCTACCCTAATAGGAGGTAGGAGAAGTTACAAATATACAAGGGGAGAAAACATAGTATGAAGAACCTGCAATGTTGGATTAGAACTAGAGAGATCACTATAAATACATGGTTTTAAATATCTATTTTAATATGTATATATAGATACATAAAAAATAAATGTAGGTCCATTGAGAGGGCCTATGAGTAGTGACATCCCCATAGCAACAAGCACAACTATCATCTTCTAAAAATCACTGTCTACTAAAAGGAACCAGGCTTTTTGCAAAATGGTTGATTTGAGGACTTGGATAGCAAAAAAATCCAAGATGTGTCTAGGCTGCTATATTGTGCCAGAAAGAAAGAAAAGCTCAAAGCATAATGGGGTTATGAAAAACAACAAAGACAGCATAAAAGGGCTCCTACTGGCCAAATCAAGGACAATTTAAGCTTAAGAATAATGGGACTGCATGAATAGATACTGATATAAATAAGAAATTGCAGATTTGATCCCAAGCATTGCCAAAAAAAAAAAAAAAAAAAAAAAAAAAACCCTGAAAGTTTGGAAAGGAAGAAGGTATTTACTAGTCACAAAGTACATTCCTGGGGCTGGGGGTCGGCAGTGGAGCGCTTGTCTGGCACATGTGAGGCACTGGTTTCGATCCTCAGCACCACATAAAAATAAATAAATAAAATAAAGGTGTCGTGTCCAACTACAATAAAAAGAAATATTTTAAAAAGTCCATTTCCACAAAATACTTATTGATTACATAGGGAAAAATTAAATTTATAGTGAAGTCTTGTAGACATCTCCTTAACCCAAGAATCAGCATCAGCCGTCAAAGAACAAAATCACATGCCACATGATAGGGCTGAAACACATAATTTCTGTGGTCAATCATCCACATAATGGGATATTATCTAGCTAAATATTATAAGCCAAATGGAAAGATGTCAGGCTTTTGTCAAACAGAGAAAGAAAAATTTAGCCTAACACATGTATCACTCTCTTTTGTGTGTATGTGTTAAGATAGCCACGTACATGGGTTGATATGTACACAGAAAATTTCAAGGATACATAAGACAGTTAACAATGATTAGTTCTGGAAAACAGGAATAGATACTTAAAAAGGGGTCACAGCATTTTGGTTTTTTCCTACCCTTGTATATTCAATTTTTAGCATTTTTTTTAAGTGAAGTCTTCTTTGCAGCAGTACGTACATATAACACCAAAGTCTTAGTTTATTCCTAACCAAAAGGAAATTCCTTGGAGAGATGACTGACATTACATATGGGTCAGAATTAAGTACAAAGTGAGCTATGGACATATTATTGTGCCAGAAAGGAAAAAAGCACACAAAAAATGAATGGAGACATGAAAAGGACAAAGAAGCGAGTACGGTGGGGCTCCCACTAGCCAAATTTAGAACAATTTGAACATAAAAAAGAAACCATTGTAACTAAAAATATTAAGAAAATTAAGGAAGTAATTACTGCAAGAGTGAAGATAGCAGTTAATTCTGGAGGAGGAAGAAAGCACACAGTGGACTTTTGGAATGCTGGTTAACAATCTGGTTCTTGATCTGAAAAATAATTATGTGAATATTTTATAATTATTTATTAAACAATAGGTACCTGGTATGGACTTGTAAATGTACATATTATATTTTAAATTTTAAAATACAAATTTTAAGGTTTCAGGAAAAAAGAAGTAGCAAAGTAAAAAACAAGTCTTCTGGAAGAAAATTATCATATTTTACCTGCAAGAGTACGTAGGCTCTCCTACTTTAAAAACTCGACCACAAAGATGAGAAGGTTTGTTTGCTTGTTCAAGTTTTGGAAATCCAAATGCAGGATCTTCACCACAGAGATACCATTCCATTGGTCCCAACAAAACATGCTGTGCCAGCATGTCTTCTTTCTGTGGAAAAGGGTTGGGTCCCCTGCAGTATATTTTGGGTACATAGTGGGCTAAATGCTGGTATACTTCACTAGTGAGGTCAGTTGCTTGAAGCCATTTCTTTAAAAAAAGAGAACAAAATAAACAATGTCAATAAACTGCTAATTCAAACAATTATACCCAACCCTCTTTTGGATACAAAAATAATACATCTTATTTATAACACTCATCAATGTATATTAGAAACAATCTATTAAAATGCCAAGTGTTTTCGAATTCTACTTCAAAGTCTAAGGAAAATTAAAATAAAGCAAACCCTTTGTTTAAAAATGACTTTTTAAATTCAATACCTTTTTTTTTTTTAGAGAGAGAGAGAGAGAATTTCAATATTTATTTTTCAGTTTTTGGCGGACACAACATCTTTGTTGGTATGTGGTGCTGAGGATCGAACCCGGGCCGCACGCATGCCAGGAGAGCGCGCTACAGCTTGAGCCACATCCCCAGCCCCTTTAAATTCAATACCTTTATTTATTTATATGTGGTGCTGAGAATCAAACCTAGTGCCTCACATGTGTAAGGAAAGCACTCCACCACTGAGATGCAACCCCTGCCCTTAAAATGACTCTTGAAACAAAATTCTATAGGAAGAATACAAAAATAAACACAAGAAATTCTTACATGACACTAGTCATAAAGTACATCTGACTTCTTTTCTTCTCTAATACTTTGCTCAAATGTTATTCTGTGGTGTGGATTCTCATGTCAATTTGCTTACAGGAAGAGCATGTAGTGAACATGAATAGCCAATACACAAGTTATATTGCTCACTGATTAATAAACAAGTTTATAAGCTGGGTGTGGCAGCGCATGCCTGTAATTCCAATGACTCAGGAGGCTGAGGCAGGAGGATCTTACATTTGAGGCCAGCTCCAGCAACTTAGCAAGAACCTGTCTCAAAAAAATTTTTTAAAAGGGGGTGGGGACTGAGGACATGGCTCAGTGGTTAAGGGCCTCCAAGTTCAATCCCCAGTACCAAAAAATACAAAAAAAAAAAAAAAAAAAAGTACATATAAAACTCTCTTATGAATGTCAGTCCACAAACGTCTTTGTTCTATCAATTATGCCTTCTTTTCCTTATCAACCTCTCTCTATAAAACATGATCAACCTGCTCTCACTTCTAAAACCAAAAAAACAAACAAACCCCCCACACACATACACACAAACCACCCTATTACAATTAAACTTAGATATTATACAGGCACCAACTCAATATATCCAAAATTATACTCATAATACCCCCTCCCTCAACAAGATATCCAAACCAGAAAAACCTGAAAATCTTCCTAAGTTCTCACCTCTATATCCAAACAATCATCCAGTCTTGTTAACTACTAGGCTTCCTAAATATCTCTTGATTCTGTTTCTTCACAGCTTCCACCTCTAGTCCAAACCCCTTGTCCTCATCAACAGGAATAGTACATCAATATCCCACTAGCCTTGTCCTCCCTGCAGTTAATTTTCTAACCTTACTACCACCGTAATTTTTCCAAAATACCAATTTGATTCTGTCATTCAGCTTCCCAGTTTCACTTAAGATTGAGTCAAAAATCCCAACATGCCTAACAAAGTCCTTTGTTTTCGCTCTATCTCAGTCTTCTCCTGCCCTGTCTTACTCTGCTCCCTCTCTGCCTTACAAAGCTATTTTCTACTCATTCTTTAGATCTCAATTTATTTCATCTCCTATAACTCATCTTCTCAGCCCATTTCCCATCCCTACCTCCTTTCCCCATGACCCCAGGTCTAAAATAGAGCCTGGCCTCCATGAGCATTTAGCAAAACTGTTAAGTGAATGACTGTAAATATGTTTATACAATTTATTGTCACATAACACTAACATTCCAGAAAGATGCTCCATGTGGCTTTAATATAAACAGAGAAAGTAAAAATCCATGCCTGCAGTATTGATCAGATATGTCTCTAAAAACTAAACCAAATAAGCCCTAGATAAGGCATCCTTCAAACCACTTCCTTTCCTTTCCCTTTATTCTGTCATTTATCCCCATCTCCTCTGCCAACTGTGTTGATACTTATTTGCTCTCCATTCTGCTTTGTGTAATTTATAAGTCATTCTGGCTCTAAGCCAAGTAAAAATTTTAAATCAGAAAACATGAAATAAAATGACTCACTTCTACTAAAATGTAGTTACCTGAACTGCTAACACAATTCATAGATACAATGTTTGCCTATGGATTACCTAAATTCCAATTACATTTGGTTAAAAAAATTATGTACAAGTGATAACTAACACCAGATGAAATCAACGTGACATTTTTGCTTTAACTATTATTTGCATTATCTTCAGCCTCCTTCCTTCTAAGAAAGATTCAAAATATTCATGAGGACTGGGATCTTATTAAAATAAGATATATTAATACAAGCATGGAATATATCAAAATAGATTCTACTGTCATATATAACTAAAAAGAACAATTTTTTTTTTTTTAAAGAAGTGATTCGGTGATGAGGGCTCTGCACTCATAGATGGATTAATTTTGTCATTGTCACAGTATGGGTTAGTTATCTTGAGTGGATTCCTGAAAAAAGAATTGAGTCTGGCCATGCACTAAGGCCTTGCCAGATATGGGCCTCTCCATCTTAACACTTCCCAGTCTCCAGAAATGAAAGAAACACATCTCTGTTCTTTATAAATGATCCAGTTTCAGGTATTCTGTAGGCAGCACAAAAGGTCTAAGACAAAGTCCTACAGGACTAAGACAAGAACCTAGAAGTGGTGGCACTGTCATTTCAACTGCTAAATAATTTGCTAAGAACTGTTTGTGTACTTGGAAGAGTGTGTGTGTTTTCACTATATTAAACTCATGTAGTTTGATGCTACATAAATAAAAAAATAAATAAAATATTCATGAGGTAATATATATTAATTTTCTAATCAATTTCATGTTTCAGAGAACTTTTACTAAAAATTTTGTTCATTAAGGGACTGTATGGAAGCATTCATCTGAAAATAATTTTCACCCCTAAAGTGAAATTGTACTTTCCAAACACTGTCCCAAACTCTACTAGCTTTTGTGTTTACGCAAGTAGGAAAAGAAATTAAATCACTTTTAAAACAACAGCATTTCTTGGGAGATAGAATCCCAAAATTCTAAGGATCTGCTGCCTTTATAAAGTGGCTCCAAATCCATATTTCTCACTCTCTCTCCCACACGCAATCACATACATTTAAAACCCAAGAATTATTTTTAAAAAACAAGTTTTTTCTTAAAAAAGTATAAGGCAAAGAGTTATCAACAAGCAAACTTAGAATCTTACTGAGCTAAGAGATACTTCTGTTGGTCACATCCAAGAATAAACCCAATTTTTTACCCATTGTCACCAAACCAAAATATGAATAAAAGTGATCAAATTATCCTACACAATTTATTCTTTATGAATGAAATATTAAGCAATGTCTGAAAGAATTCAATTTTTTTTTTACTTTTATTTCACTTATTTATTTTTAGGTGCTGAGGATCGAACCCAGGGTCTCCCATGTGCAAGGCGAGTGCTCTACCGCAGAGCCACAACCCCAGCCCTGAAAGAATTCAATTTTGATTTACAATATAATGACAGGTTTTATTAAAAATACAATTTTTATTTTCCTTATAATTTTATTTATCTATTTCCCCTAAAACTTCATAGAATTTTAATCCAAGGAGACTAAAATGCTCCCAAAAGTAAATTATGGTATCTTGTGGCTATAAGAGCAGTCAAATTTGTTCAAAGATTTCTTCAATAAAAAATTTAGAAGCAAATATTAGCTCCTGGTTTAAAAAATAAAAAAGAATAGCTACCTTAAAAATTCACTTTAAATATCATATTATATATATTATTTTTAATACCTTTATTTTATTTTTTTTTTATGTGGTTCTGAGGATTGAACCCAGAGCCTCGCATGTGCTAGGCAAGCACTCTACCGCTGAGCCACAGTTCTATCCCTTATTATTATAAATTATTAAAAACCTGGCTCAAAAAACAAAGGCATATGCTCCCTGTCTTAGAAAGTTTACTACTATTATGTGAAAAATTAAAAAACATATAACAGATCTGAGCCATATTACAAGCACCCTCACCTGATTAAACTTACATATTTCATATATAAGGAATAATTTACAACTGACTTTCAGAATAATGGCTCACACATTGCTCCAAAGAATAAAATCTATAGCTTTTCATATTAGTTCTCACTAACATAGGCTGTTTCTTTGGCAGAAAAAATTAAGATTTCTAATTTGGCTACATTTTAATTTGTCTTTCAGATAACCCGCAGCTGTCACATCCAAGTGCACAAGACTAATAACACTTGCTTTCTTCTAAGTCCCCTATAGGGAAGTAAAGAAACTGTCAACTCATTCCATTAAAGTAAACATGTTATGACTGTTTCCAGAAGCCTTCCTTTTACTGAACGCTAAAGTTAAGCCTTAGAGCAAGTACAACAGACACAAAAATGAAAGAATCCCTAGGGGTTAGCCTTTTTATTATGGTATCTAATTATTATTCTATCACCTATTAAAATTGTATCCTTTTAACCGTATTTGATTTTGTTTTCAAACAAGGATAAGCAACATGGAAGTTAATGACAACAATCATAGTGCTCCTATGAAATTTGGGGGACAATATTAAGAAAAAATTTGAGGGCTGGGATTGTGGCTCAGCGGTACAGTGCTCGCCTAGCACAGCTGGGACTCAGCAGGACTCGGGTTCGATCCTCAGCACCACATAAAAATAAAGGCATTGTGTTGTGTCCATTTACACCTAAAAAATAAATATCAAAAAAAGGAAAAATTTTGAATAAGTTATATTAAGAGATCTAAAAATGAAGAAGAGTATTTACAGCTAAAAATAATTAATACAGAAACTCAATAATGAAAGACAAAAAGCCTAACTTAAAAATGAGTAAAGAAAATCAGGAAAATGGTTAATAACCTCACAAAAATATGCTCAACATCATGAGTTTTGAGGAAAATGCACAACAAGAAAGCACTTCACATTCAATAGAATGGTTATAATAAAAAACAGACAAATGTTGGCAAGGATGTGGAGAAATTGGAACCTGCACACATTGCTGGTAGGAATGTAAATTGATGCAGCCGCTTTGGAAAATAGTGGCAGTTCCTCAAAAGAGTAATTATCATATGACCCAGCAATTCCATTGGTAGGTATACAGCCAAAAGAAACTAAAATAATTACACAAAAAAAAATTTTAAATTTTAACATAAATTTTCATAACATCATGTTTCAAATATCACCAATGGAAATAACCCAAATATCTATAATTTAATGAATGGATAAATTTGGTACATTTCATAAAACAGAATATTATTTAGCAATATAAAGGAATGAAGTATTAACACATGCTACAACATGGACAGATTTAAAAACATTTTGCTAAAAGAAAAGTCAGCCACATAAAAATAAATAAAGGTATTGTGTCCAACTACAACTAAAAAATAAATATTAAAGAGTGGTGGGGCGCTGGGGTTGTGGCTTAGCAATAGAGCACTCGCCTACCATGTCCAAGGCCCTGGGTTCGATTCTCGACACCATATAAAAATAAAGTAAAGGTATTGTGTCCAACTACAACTAAAAAATAAATATTTGAAAAAAAAGAAAATCCACTCTCATGCTCTCACACCCACACTATACACACACACACACACACACACACACACACACTGCATTATTTCATTATTATGAAATGTCAAGAATAGACAAATCTATAAATCTATTAGTAGTTGCTTAGAGTTTGGGAATGCAGAGTACATGATTTATTTTTTTTTGGGGGGGGATGATAAAAATATTCTAAAGTTGATTGTGGTGATGGTTATACTACTCTATGAATACACTAAAAACCCCTGAATAGATTTGAACAGTATGTGAATTATACCATAAAACTGTTTAAATTTTTAAAGCCAAAAATAACTGATAGTTTTTTGTGGTGCAGGAGATTAAATGCAGGGGCTACTCTACCAGTGAGGTACATCTCCAGCCTTTTCTACTTTTTATTTTGAGACAGTCTCATTAAATTGCCCAGGCTGGCCTCAAACTTGTGATCTTCCTGCCTCAATTTCCCAAGTCACTAGGATTAGTAGCATTTGCCACCCTGCCTGGCAAGACATAATATTCTACATAAAACTTCTAAAATGAATTTGTATTTCTTTTTTTTTATATTTTTCCTTAGTTGTAGATGGACACAATAGTTTTGTTTTACTTATTTATTTTTATGTTGTGCTGAGTATTGAACCCAGTGCCCCACATTTGCTAGGCAAGCGCTCTACCACTGAACTACAACCCCAGCCTCTGTATTTCTTTTATACTTGGGGAGAAATAAAATATGTGTACTTCTTAAATCATAATCATTCAATGAAATACACTATAATCAATATGTGGCATGAAATGTAGACAGAGTCAAGAAGTGCTGGGAAAGTCAGACTGGAATAGAATTCACCAAGAAAAAGAAACTAGGTATCTTCTGAGGGCCACTGTAATTTTAGGATATTATTATTGTCCATCTGCACTTTGGTGTCCTCACCAATTCACTCAAAATAACTAGAGTAAATGCTTTTGTGAAGCACAATAGGTGGAATAGATGGGATCACAAAGTCTTTTTACCTCTTAAGAGAAGAAAACAGTGATTAAAAAACTGTAGTAAAAATCAACAAGCACTAGGTAATTTTAAATGGAAGCGATCCTAATAAATTATCGATAATAGAGGTCAAAAGCCTATAGGAAGCGCTTTCACTATTTTTTTTTATATTCTCTAAAATTTACTTTCAATAACAAAGAATGTTATCAGTATATTTCCACTTGTGACACAGGGCTGTGCTAGAACCTAAGCTAAAGAATGGCTTTAAGTATTGGGTATTTTAACTAAATACAGACAGTAAGGCCTCACAAAATAATGCCAGGCTAAGGTTATATAGCTGGAGGAATATTATATCTTTAATATTTGTTTCCATCTTCTTTATTTAAAGGAATTTTGTTGGCCCTCAGACTACACTTTTTAAATAGGTAAAACCATTTTGAAAGTCACATGAGAGTAAAGAGAGCAAAAAGTAAAATATAGCTCATATTGTGATCTTCACAGACTCAAATTAAGTATAAATTAATGTTTTGTTGCATTTCCCTTAGTTTTCCCCACTATAACTGCTTGAAAATGTCACTGCATAAAAACTGAGAGCACTGGCTTCCAGTACTGGCTTTATAGCTGGCTCCCTAAACAATCTGGAGACCTCTAATCACCTGGTAGCCTGGATAATGGAAGATGCAGTCTGCACCAACAGACATAAAATTGGTGCTGGTGTAGGGGGAACAATATGAGAAAAAAATAGATTAGATATTAATTAGAAGAGACATAGATAGTGAAGAGCTTTTTATTATTTTATTTTTATTGTTTTCCTGCTTACTTTTGACACCACTTTCATTTTCTTTTTCAAATCTCTTTGATTAATGAAAGACAGATGGAGGCTGAAATTCCTTGAGTTGGGTAATAATGAAGTAGACAGTAAATGAGACTAAAAAGTTTAAAACATGCAGACTCATAATTCAACAAAGTATTTCTTTAAACTTTTTACCTCTATTCCTGTCATTTACTTCCACCTAGACTTTGGTGCTCTCACTAATTCATCAAAATAACTATTCACTGACCAAAGGACTCCATAGAGCACCCTCCCCACCAAATTTTGTTCCTAACATTCCTAACAGCTTTTTAAATTGGAGGCCTCGGAAGTGGAGCCCAAGTTGTTTTGGCCCATTTGATAATCACTGTGGAAAATCTGTTCTAACTGGGTGTTCCCTATCCTTATAGAGGAAGATGCCATTGAGTTTATTAATCATTTTACAACTCTGCTACCTATACTAGCATATTCATATTACACTTCTCATACTGAGTTTAAATGGTTTAAGATTGGGGCCTAGTGGATGTGTAACCAACGTGATTCTGCAATCTGCATTTGGGGTAAAATTGGGGGTTCATAACCCACTTCAATCTAATGTATGAAATATGATATGTCAAGAGCTTTGTAATGTTGTGAACAACCAATTTAAAAAAAAAGATTACAAAAAAAAACAATTAAGAGTAGAAATCACTTAAATTGAAAAAGAAAGAAAATCAACATACTCAATATATGAATTTTAAGAAGGTGACTATAAATATTGACAATCACTTAATAAAGCTTTTGAAGAAAAAAAAAAAAAAGATTGGGGCCTAACTGCCCCTACTATAATAACCAACTCACACTATTATCTTGTATTGGTTGGCCAAATCTGCTTTCAAAGTTATATAACGTTTGTTCTCCATCCAACTTTTCCCAACTCCTACTTGTTGGTTTTTTTGTTTTTTGTTTTTTTTAATTCTCCCAGCCTCCACTACTACTTTCTCACGTTCAGTACACGGGTGGAGACAACACTTTCAACATGTGCACCAACGTTGCAATAATTGAATCCGTGCAAAAAAAAAAAAAAAAAAAAAAGCACTGAAGGGGGCAATGAGGAGCAGCATTTGCATCCTTGGTGCCTGGGGTTGTCATAAAAACAAAGTTGGGGCTTGGTTAGGGAAGCATGCGTCGGTGGAGGAGGTACTGCTCCCCTTATCCCAGGACCAGGAAATCAAGGCCACAAGATAGAGCGATTATACCCAGCACTAGGAAGAGCTAGTATAAAGGGCAAAGGCCCGTGCGTTGGAGACTTAATAGAGTGCGCGGGGAAGGAAGAATAATGGAAGCCCTGTGGGTTCGCAGGACAGAAGGGGAATGTAAAGATGGTTGGGGCACAGGAGAGCTCGGGGGACTGCCGAGGACAGAAGCAGGATTCGTAGCCTCTCTAGAACCAGGCCGCTGCTTATCCCAAGTCAGTGCCGAGCGGCCCCGGGACTTCCAGCAGTCGGTTCCTCCCCCGGGGCGCGGCCTGGGAGGCCAGAACGTACCCACCCCGCTCCAGCACTCACCCCCGCGGTTTCCTCAGCGGAACATTCCAGCAAACTGCGGTCGATGGCCTGCACCTCGGGCTCCAGCTCCGACGCCATCTTCTCTCCTCCTCCCTAGCACTACCGCCGCTACAGCCGTCCGAGGGCCGCAGCCTCGCCTTAGCCCCGGCAGCAGCGACAGTCACCCCTACTCCAGGCAGTCAGTCCCGGGCCGTCCAGGCAGCCACAGATGGAGCAGGACAAGGAGCAAAGGAGGACGCGAACCGACGGGACGGAAGGCGGTCGCCTGTGCTCGCTCTCGGGCTCAGCGCCCAGGAGTCAAGTCACAGCCTCGTCCGTGACCCGTGGAAGGACACAAGCAACCCCAGGCCTGGCACTGCCGCTAGCCACTACCGCGTCCCACACCAGGAAAGGGGCAAAAACACCCGGGAGGGGAAGCAAAGCATTCTGGGTACTGTAGTCGTCCCCGGCACGGGAGAGAGGTGGCGCCCTTATAAGAGTGCACCACGAGAGCATTATGGGAGCTGTAGTCCCAGGAGGACACGGGGGGAAAGGGCGGGAAACGGGGTGGGGCTTTCCCGTTTAGCTAGAATCGTGACAAGACACGCGAAGAAAGAAGCGCCGTCCCACGGAAAGAGTCGGAAGAGCAAGATAATATGGGAACTGCACATTTATTCCTGCAGTTCCATTTGTTCAGTTTTGAATCTCTAGCACAGAGAGCAATGCCTGGCAGTAGACACTTGTCAGAGTCTGGCATATGGCAGGCTCTCAATACTTGTCAAATTAATGAATGGGTTACGTTCTGTTCCCATAGTTCTGCTGCCCAGTCATTCATCATACCCTCATCCCTTATACTAGTAGCCAAAGTGAGTATTTCCCGAGATTTTGGAAGTTTTAAGACAGGTTTTTAAAACTTGCGAGAAATTTAGTTATCACTACTTATTAAGATTCATTACAAGGGGATCGGGTTGTGGCTCAGTGGCAGAGTGCTTGCCTCGCATGTGTGAGGCACTGGGGTTTGATTCTCGGCACCGCATATAAATAAATAAAGGCCCATCAACAACTAAAAAAAAAAATTCAAAAAAAAAGATTCATTACAAATCCTCCTGCAAAGGAAAAACTCTATCCTGCTAATTTAAAGATTTGCTTTTGATAGGGACTTTCTCTAGAAATATAACCTCACTGTTAGACTAAACGCAAAAGGAAATTATGTTTGGTTAAAGATAATGAGACTCTTGACTGACAATTAGGTGACTGAGTTTCATAGAACAAGGCTTTAATCTCTTTAGAGTTTTTCAGAAAATTGCTTGCATATTTTATCAGGTGTGCTTATTCCCAGAGGTTGTGAATTACATATTTAAAAAAAAAAAAATCTTTCCTAGGTCGGGTTTGGGACATGTTCATGTTGTTGTATTTTACTAGTACTATAAAGAATACTACTCAAATTTCATATATGACTTAGACCATATCAACCTTTCCTATGCCCTCTCTTGTCCTCACACCCCCCCTCCCCCTTCACCTTCCTTTAGAGTCCACTTTCTATCTTATGTCACTTTTTTTTTCTAGATTTCACCAATAGAATAAAATACAATACTTGTCTTTTGAGTCTCGCTTATTTTCCTCAACATGATAATCTCCAGTTCCATCCATTTTCCTGCAAATAATTTACATGGTTTTGTTCTTTATGGCTGAATAATACACCATGGTTATATATACCACATTTTCTTTATCCATTCATCCACTGATGGGCATGAATCCACTGATTTTTCTTTATCCATTCATCCACTGATTCCATGAATTGGTTATTGTGATAAAGATAGGTATACAGGCATCTCTGTAATATGCTGACTTTTTTTTTTTTTTTTAGTATGCTGACTTTGATTCCTTTAGATGTATACCCAGGAGTATGGCTGAATTGTATAATAGTTCTATTTTTAGTTTTTTTGAGGCAATTCAATATTGTTTTTCATAGTGATTGTACTAATTGACATTCCCATCAACAGTATATAAGTTCTCCTTTTCCCTTGAATCTTTATTCCCTGACTGGTATGAGATGGAATCTCAATGTGCTTTTCTGTTTTTTAATTTAATTTGATTTGTTTTGTTTTTGCAGTACCAGGAATTGAACACTCTATCTCTGAGCTATATCCCCAGCCCTTTTTATTTTTTATTTTGGGACAGGATCTCACTAAGTTTCAGAGACTGACCTCCAACTTGTGATCCTCCTGCCTCCACCTCCAGAGTAGCTGAGATTACAGGTGTGCACCACCTGGCCTCATAATAGTTTTGATTTGCATTTCCCTGATAACCAAAGATGTTGATCATTTTCTTGTATATTTATTGGCCACTTCTCTTTGAAGAAGTATCTGTTCAGCTCACTTGCCCATTTATTGATTAGATTATTTGTTCTTTTGGTGTGGGATATTTTTAGTTCTTTATATATTCTGAATACTAACCCTGTGTCAGATGAATAGTTAATGAAGATTTTCTCCCATTCTATAGACTGTCTCTTCACTCTATTGTGCAGAAGCTTTTTCATTCGATGGAATTCCACTTGTTAATTCTTGCTATTATTTCCTGAGCAATTGGAGTCCTATTCAGAAAATCATTGCCTGCATATCATGTCTTCTAGTGTTTCCCCTATATTTTTCTCTGATGTTTTAAAAGTTTCAGGTCTTACATTAAGGCCTTAGATCTATTTTGTGTTGATTTTGGGGGGAGAGTACACTGGGGATTGAACTCAGAGGCACTCAACCACTGAGCCACATTCTCAGCCCTTTTAAATATTTTATTTAGAGACAAGGTCTCACTAAATTGCATAGCCCCTTGCTGTTGCTGAAGGCTGGCTTTGAACTAGTGATCCTCCTGCCCCAGCCTCCCAGCCTCTGGGATTACAGGGCATGCACCCAGCTTTGTGTTGATTTTTTATACAGAGCCAGATAGAGATCTCCTACTGGTTGAAGTCCAATTTTCCCAGCATTATTTGCTGAAGAGGATGTCTTTTCTCCAGTGTGTGTTTTTGGCTCCTTTTTCCAGAATCAGATGGTCATAAATGTGTGGGTTTATTCCCACTACCCAAGTTTAAAAAAAAAAAGAAAAAAGAAAATGATTTCTAACCCCACAGTACAATTAAGCTAATTAGCACTTTTAAAAATCAAAGTAGGGCTGGGGGGGAGGTGTGGCTCAGTGGTAGAGCGTTTGCCTAGCATGTGTGAGACACTGGATTCAATTCTTAGCACCACATATAAATAAATAAATAAATAAATGGTCCATCGACAACTAAAAATATTAAGAAAAATTTGAAACAAAAAGACTTGGGATATGGCTTAGTGGTAAAGCACCCCTGGGTTCAACCCCCAGTACCAAAAAAAAAAAAAAGAAAGAAAGAAAGAAAGAAAAGATATGATCAGCTGGGCATGGTGCTGCATGCCTGTAATTCCAGTGGCTCAGGAGATCACAAGTTCAAAGCCAGCCTCAGCAATGGCAAGGCACTAAGCAACTTAGTAAGCAACTCAGTGAGACCCTGTCTCTAAATAAAACACAAAATAGGGCTGGGGATGTGGTTCAGTGATCAGATGGCCCTGAGTTCAATCCCCGGTAGCCCTTCCCCCAAAAAATCAAAGTAATATGTGTTTAAAAGCAGAAATTCAAAGTCAATAAGAATTTTTTTTTAATATTTATTTTTTAGTTTTTGGCGGACACAACATCTTTGTTTGTATGTGGTGCTGAGGATGGAACCCTGGCCGCACGCATGCCAGGCAAGCACGATACCGCTTCAGCCACATCCCCAGCCCCAATAAGAATGTTTTTAAAACTGAAAATGTAATACATCTTATCCTCTTACCCGCAAGTACCTCTCTCCACCCCCAATCATTTAACACTTTCTATATTCTGTCTAGAAAAATAATGTATATCCATATCTGTCCAGATATCTGTAATGAGACATCTTGAACATTTTTCTACGTATTAGTTTCTTTTTGCCCAACTTCTTTGTACTGATCCACTTACTGGTTAGTGTCAACCTGGAGGAAAACTGGGATTGTCAGAGTCTAGAAGCAAAGACAGTGTCTCTTGAAGGTCCTAACATCAAATTTAAACCACTAAAAGTAGATTGTAAAGAAAACTTCTATACTTAATATTATTTTTTGTTCATATTACTTTTAGACTGATTTTAATGTGTTCTTTTTAAAAATTCTTGAGTTGGATGTTTAAGTTATTAATCTTTCTCTTTTTTCAATGAGTGCATTTCAGGGAATGTTTCCCAAACTTGAGTGTGTATCATATCTTGATAAAAATACAGATTTCTAGGGGCTGAGGTTGTGGCTCAGCAGTAGAGCACTCGCCTAGCACATGCAAGACCCTGGGTTCGATCCTTAGCACCGCATAAAAATAAATTAATTAATTAAAGTTATTGTATTCAACTACAACTAAAATATATATGTGTGTGAGTGTGTGTGTGTGTGTATATTTTTTTTAATACAGATTTCTAGACCCTAGAAATCAGAAATTTCTGATTCAGTGAGTCTTGGATAGGGCCTGAAATTTACATTTCTCATGAAGTTCCTGGTCATACTGCTGGTCTGAGAACCAACATTGAGATCCACAGATTTATTAAGATAACACATATCCCATCACATACTGTTTTAATAGCACTCACAAATTTTGGTGTAAGGTATTTCATTATCATTTATAAATATTTTCTAATTTTATTGTGATTTGTTCTTTGACATATGTAGTATGATTTTAGGTTTCCAAATTTATATACTTTATTGATATCTATATGATATAGATTCTTGAGTGTTTGATGACATTTGCTTTGTGGACTGGGACATACGGACAAGTAACTCTTCAAACCATTATTTCATTCACTGAAGACTAAGCACTCTAAGAATATCAAATACCCAGGACTAATTTTTATGTTGGTTTCTTGACTTAGGAATTCCTTGATAGTATTTATTCAATTGTGTGGCATCATCTCTGTCTATAAATTCTTAAGGGAATTCTTTGTTCCAACTCAGAAATCAAGGTAAAAGGCTTCCTGCTAATTTTCCTCTGCTAGTCAGTGGATTTTTTCCCTTGCCCCCCCCCTCCTTTACTAGTGTTACATTCTTTCAAAAGCCCTGGCTTTATGTGGGAGATCTCAGTTTCAATTCCAATGTTTGCTTTGACCCAGGGTCTTGTCTTCTGTTCCAAGTGAACATTAAAGCCTAAGCCTCAACTTCTAATTAAACATTGTGGATTGTATACTCTCACCAACGACCCGCACAGACGAGATGAACTGGGTTTAAAAGAGCTGATTGCAACATTTTTTTTTAAGAGAGAGGTGAGAGAGAGAGAGAGAGAGAGAGAGAGAGAGAGAGAGAGAATTTTTTTTATTGATTATTTAAAGCATTACATAGCTCATGATATATCATCTTTCATACATTTGACTCAAATTGTGTTTTGAACTCCCATTTTCACCCCAAATACAGATTGCAGAATCCCATCTGTTACATATTCACATTTTTACATAATGCCATATTAGTGACTGTTGTATTCTGCTACATTTCCTATCCCCTACTATCCCCCCTCCCCTCCCCTCCCCTCCCATCTTCCCTCTCTACCTCCCCTGCTGTTGTTCAATTCTCTCCCTTTTTTTCCCTCCCCCTTGCCCCTCATGACCTCTTATAATTTTATGTATCATTGAAGGTCTCCTACCATTTCCATAAGAGAGAGAGAATTTTTAATATTTATTTTTTAGTTCTCCGCGGACACAACATCCTTGTTGGTATGTGGTGCTGAGGACCGAACCTGGGCCGAAAGCATGCCAGACGGGCGCGCTACCGCTTGAGCCACATCCCCAGCCCTGATTGCAACATTAAGCTAAGAAAGCAGCGCAGAAATCACACGACCCAGACATTAAGTTTTTCAGATCGAGGGAGCCATGGCTGTACGAGCTCTGGAAAAGAGACCGTGAGCCCACGGGTTCCTTTATTTTATAGCGGAGACATCAGAGGGGGAATAAGGTTTCAAGGGTGGAGCCTTGCTTCATAATGTCTTGGAGTAGTCAACACAGGGATTGGCATCTTGGCGAGAGTCACCCTTCTCAGGTGCTGTGAGGGATCTTAGGCAGAGCTAAAGGCGGAGGCGCACGTGCTTCATGCGTTCTGTCCCTGACAGGGAGTCTGCAGAGCCAAGCCTGTCCCCTCAAGAGGCTACTATGTGCAACACAATCCACACACATTCCACCGCCGGCGCGTGACAGTATACCTTCTGACAGTAAAAGGGGGTGCGGGGGAGAAAGATGAAAGGAGAGCGGGAGAGAAAATGACAACACTGAAATTTTGGAAGGTGGAACATGAATGGATGAGAAAATAACCCCAATTGCTACCCATTGAAGAATGCCAAAACCTAAGCAGAGAAACCCGAAATCAAGCTACTTCATACATGGCATCCTGACAGATCTAGAAACTTGTGGCACCATGTAACTCTGAAAGTTGGTAAAGGTGAAGCTAAAAGCAAAAACTATTGTTTGAAAGTCTATATTGCAAGAAATAAGATCGCATTTCCAGCCTAGAAAATGGCAGGAGGTGTATCCTTTAGGGAGGCTGCACTTGGGGGTCTTTTGACAGGAAGACACTAGGCAGCTAAGGACACACAAGGAAGCTGGTTCAAAGTCTATCTACAGAATAGAAATAGCCCTCCACATTTCTCCTTACCTCCCAGGCAGAAGTTTGGGAAAGTCTTTTCTGGAGAGATTGACCACCCCAAAAGAATAAAAATATGCCAGAATGGTGAGACCTAAATAAAATGGAACAGCCAGGTCATCCCATCCATGCACAAAACTTCCAGTCATATTCCTAGAAACCCATTCTTTTTTTTTAATATTTATTTTTTAATGGTAGTTGAACACAATCTTTATTTTATTTATTTATTTATTTTTATGTGGTGCTGAGGATCTAAACCAGGGACTCGCACATTGCAAGGTGAGCGCTCTACCACTGGCTGAGCCACAACCCCAGCCCCTAGAGACCCATTCTTAGAGATGAATAGAGATATGTGAGCAAAGTCTATAAAAGAGAAACTAAAACAAATGAAAAAGGAAGGAACAGAAACAAGAAAAGTTGGCAAGAACTTTCTCTTTGAGGAGAATATTGAAGATCCATGAAAGAAGAAGAGGGGGACTAGGGAAGAAATATTTAAGAACAACAACAAAAAATACTTCTAGAAATTTAAACTATAAAAACTCCAAATAATAGGAGGCTCAGGAAGAGAAAACAAAATATGGGTAGAAATTACCAAGCAAAAATTTCAAGAAAGCTGAGTACAGGGGCTCACTACATAATCCCAGCAGTTTAGGAAGCAAAGGCCAGAGGATCTCAAATTTGAGGCCATCCTCAGTGACTTAGTGAGACCCTCAACAACTTAGTGAGATCCTGTCTCATAGCTCTGTTGGTACAGTGCTTGCCTCGTGTGCACAAGGCCCTGGGTTCAACCCTCAGCACCACAAAAACAATACAAAACCAAAACATAAAGAAGGAATGGGAATGTAGCTCAGTGGTGGAGTGGCCCTGTGTTCCATCCCCAGTACCAAAAGAAAAAAACAAATTTAAGAAATGAAGGACATGAGTTTCTAGACTAAGAGAGCTCATCCATATTCAACACAATGGTTTTAAGTAGAACGACATCATGGCATGTCATATGGAAATTTTAGAACACCAGGAATAAGAAAAGAATCTTATACACTTCCAGAATGAGAACACACAATGACAGAATGGTACTGAAATCCTCAACCTTAAATACGCATTTAATATTATGTTTATTATATTTTCATTCAGCATATCTAGATGGTTGTGTTGTGAGTGGTGATGGTTCAGATAATAAAATTTACCATATTTCATGAATAGTTAAGATGTGAGTTCTATGAAAGTAAGGACCCTGTTTTATACATGTATCCATGTTACTATGACAGTGTCCAGAACATATTAGTTGCTCAATAATATTTGTTGGATATATTGCCATGGTTTGAATGTGTCCCCAAACGTTTATGTGTTGGAAACTTAATCCCCAAATTCATATGCTAATGGGATTCAGAAGGGGGGGCCTTTAGGAGGTAATTAGGTTTAGAGG
This sequence comes from Spermophilus citellus, assembly GCF_964194105.1. Lineage (NCBI taxonomy): Eukaryota > Metazoa > Chordata > Mammalia > Rodentia > Sciuridae > Spermophilus > Spermophilus citellus. Next base: position 58,517,779 of record NC_138186.1, on the reverse strand, counting down.
AGGTCATGTGAAAGGGTCTCCGGGATGGCATTAATGACTTTATGTCTCGGGCCATCCTTGGGCTGTGTGTGTGAGCTATGCATATTGGAGCTATATGAAGGGATGGGTCTGGCATTATGCTGATTGGGCTGTGCGATTTAAGTTTGCCTTTCCTCTCCCTTTGCCTGTGATCCCACACACCACCTGAGACGGGTGTGACTTGCCAAGATGTTAATCAATCTGCTGACCACAAGACATCACAAAGCAAGACTCCACTTTTGAAATCTTACCCGCTGCCTTATTTGGTGAAGAATATTACACCAAATCTCCTTTGTGGGTCCCCCCTATAAAAATAAAGAGATTCTGGGTGCACAGTCTCTTTCCCAACTGACCCTTAAGGTTGCAGAGCTGTCCTACCCTCCATCTGAGAAACTCATGTCCATGTGTTGCATGATTTCTTTGCTGTTTTCTTAGTTTAATGTTGCAGCCAGCTCTTTTGAACCCAGCTCATCTTGTCAGCAGGGGCAGCTGGTGAGAACTTTATAAGAAAAGGAAGAGCAGTCCAACTTAGCATTACTTGTTCTGTTTTGCCACATGTTCCTATCACCATGTTATGATGTAGAAAGAAGACCCTTGCCAAATGCTGGCACCATCATCTTGTACTTCCCAGGTTCCAGAATTGTAAGAAATAAATATTTTTTTTATAAATTTCCTAATCTCAGGTATTGTTATAGCAACAGAGAACAAACGAAGATGTGAACGAATAAACCAGAAACTCATTGATTTCTGAACTCAATAATTCTTCACTGTTTTCATGACTGTATAGTATTCTATAATATTAATGTATCATAATGTATTTAACCTTACTGTTGAATTTATTATTTCTTTCCAGTATTTTAGGTGATTAAAATACTATTGGATAAAATTCCTTACTCATATATATTGGCAAAATCATTTTATATATAGCCAAAGGAGAAATTAAATTTCTACAAGGGAGTTTGCTCCGCCAAAGGAATAATGTAAGTGGGGAAAGGGGGCAAAGAGAGGCTGAGAATGGACAGGACTTTGAAAAGGACATATTTGGGTACCACCTGACACTTCCAGACACCCAGGGCCTTCTCCCTGCTTAAGGTTCTCCACTATGGCCTCTCCCTGGACTTGGCATGACTCCACATCCAGCCTTTGCGCAATTTTCTATTTGTTCCCCTACAAAAGTAATTAATGTATATACTACAGATGGAAAGATTTGTGATAAAATAAGTATAGCAAGATGTTAAGTATAGAACTCAGGTAATAGGTATATGGTATCCACTATAAAGTTCTTTAAGCTTTTCTATAGGTTTGAAATTTTTCATAATAAACTGTGGGGGAAAACATTTGCATCTGAAAAATACAAAGGGGAAAAATGTGTTAATAGACATGAATCAAGCCATGAATTCATAAAAATATTCTACTTTTCTGGATTTTGTGATGTTCATAGTATCTGTCAGCTTTTAATTTTTTTTTTTAAGAGAGAGTGAGAGAGGAGAGAGAGAGAGAATTTTCAACATTTATTTTTTAGTTCTCGGCGGACACAACATCTTTGTTGGTATGTGGTGCTGAGGATCGAACCCGGGCCGCACGCATGCCAGGCGAGCGCGCTACCGCTTGAGCCACATCCCCAGCCCCAGCTTTTAATTTTTTAAAATTTGTTTTGATTTCTTTTCTTATGCTTAAATAACATTGATTTTCATACCTAATTTGTATTTGTGATTTTTTAAAAAAAATTTTAAAGAGTGCCCCAAATTGTTTAAGCTTCACGCTCCGCAAAGTCTTGCCTGTGAACAGCTCACGTTCTAAATCCCTTTTCACTTTCATGTTAGAATCTCTTGCCTCCATATCCCATAGATTCTCTCCAAGCCCCTGAATTTTAGCTCATGGTTCCTGGATACCCTGTCTTCTTAACTTCTTCATTCTTGGATGCAATCTCATATCGGTGGTGCATATATTCCAATAACTTCTCAGGAAAAGTTGCATGAGAAATGCATATTTGAGAACTTGCAATTATCAAGGAATAGACATCTTCATTCTACTCTCCCGTTTGATTGATAATGTGTCTGAGTATAGAATTCTAGTTGGAAATAATTGTTCTCTAGAAATTTGAAGGCATTTCCCAACAGTGTTCTAGCTCACAGTGTTTCTATTAAGAAATCTAAAGCCATTCTCATTTCTGATTTTTTATTTATGACTTGTTTTTCTATCTCTGGAAACCTAAACGATCTTCTTTTTGTCTCTAAGATTCTGAAATTTCACAATGTTGTGATTTGATTTAATTTCCACCCATTCGTGTTGGGTAATAAGAGGACTTTTTTTAAAAAAAAGAGAGAGAGAGATAGAGAATTTTTTAATATATATATTTTTTAGTTTTTCGGCGGACACAACATCTTTGTTTGTATGTGGTGCTGAGGATCAAACCCCGGGCCACACGCATGCCAGGCAAGCGCGCTACCGCTTCAGCCTCATCCCCAGCCCCAAGAGGACACTTTCAATCTGAAAACTTGTGTATATAAGGTTTGAAAAATTTTAAGGAATTCTTTTAAAAAAATAATATTTCCCCATATTTTTCTCTTTTCCCTCTTCCTGGAACACCTGGATTAGCTTTCTATATTTCTTACCTTGTTCCTCCTATTTCCATATGTTGGCCCCTTTTGTTCTATTTGGGAGATTTCCTGCTCTTTATCTTTAATCCTTTTTAAGAGCTTTTCATTTCTTCTTTTCATCTTTATTTCCAAGAGCTCAAGCTTTTCCCCATAATTATTATCTGTTAGCGAACATCTTGTTCTTATTTTATGGTTTCATTATGTTATATCTATGAGGATTTCAAACATAGGTGGAGTTTTGTTTTGCTATTGCTGAAGTTTTATTCCCTCCTGTATAGTTTCTGTTTTATCCTGGTTTTCCCTCCCTGTTGGTTTTTGTCTCTGCTTTTCACATCAGAGGCTATAATCTGTGATTGTTGGCTCATTTTTTCAGGATGGAAGACTAAAAGCCTGATGAGATGCTCTGAAATCATGGGTAGGTCTTATCAATTGTGGAATCTGCTGTCTGATGCTTTGTCTGGCATGCTTCATTGGGAAAACTATGCTTTAGGTTTTCCCTCTTAGTCTAGTCGTCAGATTTCTCAGGGAAGATACTTAATTTTTTGCCTGGATAGTAGAATTGTGCAATCTTTCCTGATTGTCAAAGAAGTATTCCCATATGGCACCCATTGTCAGAACATGCAGGAACAGAATTCCCAGGCTCCCAAGCTGAGTCAGTTAAACAAACTTATTGTAGACTAGATGTGATGGATGTTCTTCTTCCTTTTTTTTAACTGCTGAAAGACACTAGTGGATTTTTTTTTTAATCATGCCCAATTATTTAGGGTCTTTACAATTATTATAAGTAATTATTTATAAATAATAATCAATTATTATTTGCATTTGTTTTAGCCCATTAATTACTTTTGCCAATAGCAAACTTAGTTGGATCCTTATATAGTTGAGCTCATGACCATATGATTTGCAAATACTATATAATTGAGTGGTTTTAATTAGAATTAATTGCATGTGGCTCTTCTCCATATACAGTCCTCTCTAGTCCTTATGTGTTCAATGTGTCCACAGCTGATGCATGAGGTGCTGTCTCCTGCTTGTACATTATGCTGCTTCCCATTGGAGGAAATGACAGCCCACTGTTGAAGGCTGGAATTTGACCAGCAGCAGCTATCACACACACAAAGAAAACAAGATCAGAGAAGCTAAACTGAAAAAATAAAATTCAACCAAAGACCTCTTTTAAAAAAATTTAGTTGTAGATGGACACAATGCCTTTATTTTATTCATTTATTTTAAAAAAATTTAGTTATAGATGGACACAATACCTTTATTATTTTTATGTGGTGCTGAGGATAGAACCCAGTGCTCACATGTGCTAGGCAAGCACTCTACCACTGAACTACAACCCCAGCCTCCAAAACTTCTTATTGATAGTTGGGGGTTTGATTTTATGTTTATAGTCATATTCAGCATTCTATTGGCCTCCTTTCTCCCTTTCATGATTTGATTCCTGGATATTAGCTCATTGTTTTTTTTCCCACTATTTTGTTAAAAGGAGATTTCATTTTTTTAATATTTATTTTTTAGTTGGACACAATATCTTTATTTATTTTTATGTAGTGCTGAGGATCGAACCCAGGGCCTTGCATGTGCTAGGCGAGTGCTCTATCACTGAGCCACAACCCCAGCTCTGAGATTTCATTTTTACTTTACTCTTTCTACTGAAGTATAAAATCATAAATTCCTGTTCTAGTTTACCCAGTGAGTTATCATCAGATTGGTCGCTAACATTGTACAAAACCCCAAATGTACAGGAAAATTTCATATTAGATTTATATGTTCACTTGTTGTTTTTACCAATTCAAAATTACTTTTCCATTCTTTGCCCCAATCCTTAACTTATGCTTTATCAAAGTAAAATTCAAATCCTTATTTGGATTCATTAGAACCCTTTGTAGGTAGTGTTAGGTGCAGGACAGGCTGAACTAAATTGTCTGCAGGGCAGGCTGAATGAATGTTAGCTGCAGGATGACCCACGCACTCAAAACCCCCCCCCCTCTTGTCCTTTATCACCTGTTTGTTATGCATGCCAGGCGATCGGGCTACCGCTTGAGCCACATCCCCAGCCCCTATAAACCCATTCTTGAATCCACTAACTGTGAAGTTGTTTCCAAAGCAGATGCTAAGGAATCAAAAATGCTGTATATTACACAATTTCCTAGAAATTGATTCCATAATGATTGTTTTTACCAAATTAAGCATTAATTGTTCTGAGAACATACTTTTGGCCCTGATAGGCTGGACAGCAGTGAAATATAATCTACCTCTCAGCAATAGACAGGGCCATTACTTCCAGGTATAGTAGAAGGTAGGCAAAGGCCAACCTCACAGGGCTGCTGCAGTAGCACAATGGCTGCTAACTAAATACCTTGGACCAAACCCCCAGCCAAGGCAGTGTCCTTTCCTCCATGATCATTCTGTTCATGTGCCTACTTGCCTGCCTCCCCTTGTCTTGACTGAACACCTACAGCTATATTTCATGGGATTGCTAACCAGGGACTTGATGCCATCCGTATTGTCACCAGAGAAGAGATCACTGGAAGAGGGTCTTGAGGAATTCCTGGAGAAGGGGGGAACTCAACTCGGGACAAGTCGGGGATCCTTGACATATTGACAAAAGAATTTCAGCACGTGTCAGTAGAGGCAGAGATTTATTTAGGAAAGTAAGGAACACAAGAGAGAATGAGGGCCATTTCAACAAATATTCATTTTTCAAGGGTTCCTGGGTCTTCTTTTAAAGAAAACTTGGTGAATGGTGGGTTCAGGAAGGTATGCAAGAATGATGTCAGTTTTTGGTCATTCTCAACAATCCTTGAGTTGACATGGTCTCCATTATCTGAACAATCGATAGCACTGAAAAGTCCCCTAAATCATAGTTTTCTTAAAATACGTCTCTCTTTTCTCTATTCATTGCTAGGGTAATCACCAGTGCACAAGGCAAGGTTACTATCATAAGGGGTAAATTTGTGGTAACTTTACATTTATAGATTTTTCCAGAAATTTGAGAATGACAGGCCTGGCTCAAGGGGTGACCGTCATGGAAAAATACATGGTGCTTTAAATTAAAATTATATTTTCTTATCTTTCCTTTAAGTTTACCTTTCCTTAAAAAAAAAAAAAAGTTTTCCATCCTGCCTCAATATGAAGCAGAAGTTTGATTCTGTCAGAACTGCTGGCAAATTTAATCTACAGCATTTTGTCCTATGCAGCAGCCTGAGCTAGAGGTGTCAACAGTAACCACAGCCCAGGACCTTAAAGTACATGAGAAAATGTCCTGTTTTATTTCTAGAGCTCAGGTTCAAGTCTTAGGCACTGCCTTTCCTTCTGTTCGCTGGGATGAAGCCCCTCCTGCTGCTCTCCAAGTAGCCTTGCAGGCAGGGTGAAGGACAGTTTTAGACCCGTGGGTGGTGGAGCCATCCACAAAACTGGCAGCGCCGGGCGTCTGCAGAGGGCGCGCTTGCTCAGCGTTGGCCTCCGCGGTGCCGGAAGGCCGACGACCTGCGCGGGGCTGGGCTTTCCCATCCCTGGAGCTCCTCTTCTTTAACAATGAGCTTGCATTTGTTTAGCCGTGACCCCGTTGCACAGCTTGGGGCTCACACGTCCTGGATGTCCTATTTGTGGTTTTCGGTTCCATAAGCAACTGGAAACTGACATGAAGCGGGAGCAGCCTCGGGACAAGAAAGCCAGATTCTGTACGGAATCGGAAAAAGACTCGGGCCACCTCGGGTAAAGGAGTCACCCGCGGATTCTGATCTGTAATGTGCACCCGGAGGAAGGGCGGCAGCCCAGCTGCCTGTAAGTCTTCCCAGGCAGTAGATGATTCAGACCCTACTCAAGTTCTGATGCACAAGTTCTAATAATCTAATACACAAATAGGGGCCCAACATACTAACTATTATCTATACCATTTTTTCCCCCATCTTCTTCTTTTTTTCTTTTTTGTAGTAGGGGGCTTGAGGAACAAACGTGTCTAGTCCAGTCCAGGGTGAATTCCTCTATTCATCAGAGATAGAGCCAAACTTAGCTTGGAGTTCTCCTGAATTTTCTCCTAATTGATGGTTCTTTTCTTTTCAGTATAAAAGGGGAAAAAAAAAATCAACGGAAGACAGAACTTCAGGCACAGTTGATTCTGAATTTATATGTCACCATTATATGGAGTAATTTCAATACCTGAATTTGACCACCTATGGAAATCCTTCTATATCAGATTATGGCACATTCCTTGAGAATTGATACTTCACTGTGGCAGAACCAAGAGAACTTCTGGCTTTGTCAAATGAAGATTCATTAATTAAAACTAGGATTGTCAGATTTAGCAAATACCAATGTGTGACACCTAGTTAGTTACATTTGAATTTTAGACATAACAAAAAATTTTTTTGTAAGTATGTATCAAATATTGCATGGGACATACTAAAAACTTATTTTATGCCTGAAATTCAAATTAAAGTGGATGTCCTGTATTTTATCTGACAACCCTAACGGTAAAAAGAAAACTCAAAACAATCTGAAAGACTTGAGACTCTCACTACCATGGTACAGACATAACCACCATGAGAATTTTGGGTATGTCTTTCAATAAACTATTTGTAAATATACACAAATATTTGTGTTTGTTTTCAAACTCTGGCTCCTACATTTGTTAGTTGGGTGACTTCGGAAGAGTTACCTCACTTCACTGGGTTTTGGTTTTCCTATCTGTAAAATGAGAATATAATGTTATCTGCTTCATAGAGTATTAATGGGGGTTAAATGAGTCTGGCACAAATAAAGCACTGAATGATTGTTATATCAACAAATTATTATCAATAATTATCTACTATAAATAAGAATAAGCAGGGTTTGGTGGTTCACGCCTATAATCCCAGCAAATCAGGAAGCTGAGGCAGGAGGATCAAAAGTTTGAGGCCAGGAGTGCAACTGTAGCTCAATGGCAGAGTGCTTTGCCTAGCGTGTGTGAGGCACTGGGTTCAATCCTTAGCACCACATTGTTGGGAGCCATTTATGGGCTGTGTGTGGGCCACAGCACATTGAGCCTAGTGGATAAGAACATCTGGTGTCTAGAAATGACCAGTGGACATTTCCTCTGGTTAACTGCCCTGACACATTGTGATTTCCTATCCTGCTCTGCCATGTCCCACACAGCACCTGAGATGAGTGTAACCTGCCAAAATGCCAATCAACCTGCTGACTGCAAGACATCACCAAGCAAGACTCTGCCCTTGAAACCTTATCCCTGCCTTTGATGTACCCCTTTAAATAAACCACTGGAGCCATCTTTCCTTTATCTAATTCCAGTTCTTGTGTGGACTGGATCTATCAGGGCTCCACTTTTAGAAATACATTTCTGACTCATTGTATTTTGTTCTTCACTAATTATTTTAGACTTTAAGTTCTCAGGTGGCTTACACCATCCTTGGCAGGAAGAAAAACCTCCTCAATGAGATAGTGGCTGTAGCTCCCTATACCACATTTAAAAAGAAAAAAAAAGAAAGAAAGAAAAGAAAAGAAACAAGTAAAATAAAGGCATGCTGTCTATAACTTAAAAAAAAAGTTTGAGGTCAGCCTCAGCAACTTAGTAAGACCTATCTCAAAATAAAAAATATAAAGGGCTGGGGCTATAGCTCAGTGGTAAAGTGCCTCTGGGTTCAATCCCCAGTATCCCCTCCACACACAGATAATTAATTATTGTTAATATTATCTAGCATGGTTAAAAGACTCAAAGGAAGACATCCCATATGAATTGTTGTATATCTTACTGTTTTCACCTTTCATATCTTGTTTATTCACGGATGCATAGAATTCTTTTTAAAAAAGAATGTTGCCAACTTATGGCCACATAAGTTATTCTCAATATTTGTCTACATGAATACTACTTTAGTGAACATCTTTATGGTAACATGATTGTCTGAAAATGCTTCCTCCTGGAAACCTGGACAATGAGACAGCCAGGACTCATAGCTTGCCCCTCCCCTACTTGTTCCAGTGGGCAGGACCACAACTGAACTGACTGGCAGCACAACTAGTGGCTCCCTCAACTAGACACTGGCAGCTGGCATAGCAGACAACATGGTCACCAATGCAAAAGGCTGAGACTAGCGTGGTTGGATGCAAAATTCAGAGTGCACCATACTCTCAGTAATCAAGATAAATAGTATTTTATCTTAATGCAGTATTTTAAAAATCAATATTAGTGCAACATATCCATGTTGAACAGGCATCAAACTTTTGAATAATGACAGGATTAGTAACAGTGCTGAACAAGTGACATTGGGTCTTGTGTGAATTTTTATTTTAAACAATTCATTAAAATATTAGTTATCTTGATTACTGAGGTTTTTGGTAGCCACTTTCTAAATTTTGCCCCAGGTGGGAGGGCCTCATTTGTCTCACCTTAAGTCTAGGCTCTGGCTGGCACTGTATCCAGATGGCACAATATCCAAGCTCTAGCTTAATTGATAAAGCAGTTCTCATTCTTTCCCTAAGAGAAAGGAGCCCCTCAGGGGACAGGGTCCCTCCCATGGAGCACAGAGTTATATTGCACATTTGTAAGTAATGTATGCAGTGTATACATTGCCCTGTCCCAGCACACCTGTCCAGGCCAATGGGGGTCGCAGGCGTTCTCCTGTTGACTCTAACATTTCTCCATTAAAGTCTGTTCTTTAATTCACACCTGTGCCTTGTGGAATTTATCCTGAATCTTGTTATACAAGAGGGATCTTGAAGGAATCTAACACAGTGAATCGTGTATAAGAAGCATATTTATAGTACAAATTTCTAGAAGTGAAATTGCTGGTCCAAATGGTATGTGCACTATATGTCAATATCTTCTCCTAAGATAATATATCAATTTATATTCTCACTAAAAGTGTATGAGAATACCCAATTTCTTATATTCTTGACAGCATTGAAAATTATAATGTTTTTTAATTTTGCTAATCTTACAGGTGAAATAGTATTTTATTTTGTTTTAATTTATATTTCTCAATAATAAGCAAGGTTAAACAACTTTCATCATTCTATGTATTTATAAAGCATTAGCATTGTTTATTTTATATGAAAATTCCTTAGTCTCTTTTTTAAAAAGTTGCTCTTTTTCCTACTGGTTTGCTAATACTCTTTCTATATTAAGGAAAAGAACACCAGCTATTATTTGTGTTGTAAATATTATCTCTGGATTGTCTTTTGACTTTTTAACAAGTTTCCCCTAAAGAAATGCCTTACATTAAAAAAAAAAATTTGTAGTTGCAGATGGATAGAATGCTTTTATTTTATTTGTTTATTTTTATGTGATGCTGAGGATCGAACCCAGTGCCTCATGCATGCTAGGCAAGAGCTCTGCCACTGAGCTATAGTCCCAGCCCAAAGCTTTACATTTTTATGTAAAAGTCAAAGTTATCAGTTTTCCTTTATGATAGTAGATGTTAGATTTTATATTGAAAGATCTTTTTCACATCAGTTCATATGCTATTTACCTATGTTTTCTTTTAGTATCTTTATGGGTTTATTTATTTACTCTATTTAAATCCATCTAGGATTTATTTTGTTACTAGAAGTAAGGAAGACCTACTTAAATGACTAACCCCTGAAATGACTAACCAACATGATTATTGAAAGTCTACCTTTTCCCCAACTGGTTTGAATTGCCACCATAACACATTTTACTCTTACCTGTATATGGAAGTTTTCCTAAATTATTTTATCTGTTAAAATTATCTGTATTTTTTTGAACCTACACCAAATTGTCTCAGATAAGGTAGATTTTTAATCAATTTGAGTGTTTATTATTTGTTTTTCCTGTATTTCCTCCATTTGCTTAGTTGTTTTTCTTAATGTAATTACTATTAATTTAGCCTCACACTCTTCACTAGTTTACAAATATCTTCTCAAGACTTATTACTTTATTCATTTTGTCTTCTTTGAAAAAATAAAAAGTTGTATTCGTTGCTTTCCGTGACTGGGGCACGGATCTGGGATTTGATCTAGGATTCTCTTCACCCATCTCCTGTGATAAAGCTCCAGTTTCCTGAACATTATATCTTCCTTTTTATTTATTTATTTTTTTGTTTACTATTATGCTTTAGTAATACCCTTTAATAGTTTCATAAGGAAAGAGAGATGGGAAGAAAACTTTGTCACATTTAAAAATGTATTTATTTTACTATCATACTTAAAAAATGGTTGGAAGTTCTACTCTAGATAGAACTATTTTTACCACCATCACCCCCCCCCCCTTTTTTTTTTTTTTGTACCAGGGATTGAATCCAGAGGCACTTATCCACTGAGCCTCATCCCCAGCCCTTTTTGTTTTTTATTTTGAGATATGGTCTTGCTTAGTTGCTTAGGGCCTCACTAACTTGCTGAGGCTGGCCTTAAACTTGCCGATCCTTCTGCCTCAGCTTCCTGAGTGTCCTGGATGACAGGCACGTGCCCTTGCACCTACTCCAGAATTTTGACAGAGTGCTCTATGGCTTTCCAGTTTTCTGTTGAGAAGTCAAAAGCTGTTTTTGCTCAATCCCTGATCTTTTATATGGGTCTTTGTTTTGCTCCCTAGAAATTTGCAGGATTTTTTTCTTCATCCCCATTATACTAAAATTTCATAGTGATATACCTTATACACATCTGTTTTAACTCTTCATGGTGGACCCTGTTAAATTAATTAAAATTTAATTAATCATAATTTTATTTTTTTAATTTAATATAAATTTAATGTTAAACTCATACTTTCCAGTTCTGGGCAATTTTCTTGAATTATTTCTTTAATGATTTCCTCATTTTATTGTTCACTGTTTATTCCTTCTAGAATTTCTGTCATTTGGAATTTGGACACCTTGGATAAGTCTTCTGATTATCTTTTTCTTTTATTTTCTACCTCTGTCCTTGTGGGAGATTTCCTCAACATCATCTTCTAATCCTGTAGGTTAAAAAAAAAAAAAATCTCTGCTATCTTGTCTTTACTTTCCAAGCACTTGATCTCATTTTTTTTTTTTTTTTGGTGATGTAACAGTGCTTGTGTTCAAGTAACTCTTATTTTATTTAATGACAGCCCCAAAGAGCAAGAGTAGTGATGCTAGTAATTCAGATACATCAAAGAGAAGCCTTAAAATGCTTCCTTTAAGTGAAAAGATCAAAGTACAATATTTTGAGGCAATCATATTCACATAAATTTTGTTATATTATTATAATTATAATATTTCATTAGAAGTTAATCTCTTACTGTGCTTAAATTATAAATTAAACTTTATCACGGATATGTAGGTATAGGAAAAAATAGTATATATATGAGGTCTGGTACTATCTGGGATTTCAGGCATTCACTGCATGTCTTAAAATATATCCCCCACAGATAAGGGGGGACTAATAAAAAGCAAATTGCTCTCACCAATGTGGTCAGGATTCATTCAATCCATTGAAGGCCTGAATGGAGCAAAAAAGCTGAGCAAGAGAAAATTTGCTTCCTCCCCTTGATGGTCCTTAAGCAGGAACTTGAGTCTTCTCCTGCCTTTGAACTTGGACTGGAGTATGCACAACCAGTCCTGTTCTCAGGACTTCAGACCACAGATCTGGGGATTTCTTGGCTTCCGTAGTAGCTTGGATCAATTCCTTGTAATAATCTCCCCCTCACTGGGTGTGGTGACACATGCTTGTAATCCCAGCTGCTCAGGAGGCTGAGGTGGGAGGATTTCCAGTTCAAAGCCAGCCTCAACAATTTAGCAAGGCCTTAAGCAATTTAGTGAGTCCCTGTCTATTAAAAAAAAAAAAAAAAAATCCCCTCTCTGTGTTACAGAGAGATCTTATTGGTCCTGTTTCTTTGGAAAATTCCTTTGTTAATGATAGATCTTGTTTTGTTTATTTTCATTTTCTTCTCCTTGCATAATTTCATAATTCACTTCCTCTTCCTCTAAGATTTTTGGTTTTAGGTATTTTTTTTTCTTTCTTTCTGTGTGTACATTTTGTTTTCATGCTTTACATTAGAAGTTTTCCTGAGGTCCTGGTGGTCATTGGTAGTTTGTTCCTATTTAAGATGGCTGAAAGCTTTGACAGTGTAGGGGAGGATTCACATGTCCTGGCTGGATTGTTTCATATGGGAACACTCAATGTCTATATCTTTATGTCTTTCCTTGTGAACTGTTCAGGTTCGCCAGTAAGTCTTTTCCAATCTCCTTCTGGAAGTGTGACAGCCAGGCCACCGTGGTGTTATAGAAGCACACTGAAAGAGGGCAAGAGTTTCAGTCCCTAGTATTTACACTTAATCCTGTTTTCCATGTAGCATCCCTGCCCTCCAGTGTGACCAGTGTCCCCCAGACTAGACAACATCCATCTCCCACCCCGACCCCTTTCTAGGAATAAACCTCCAGTGTTTTGCTGTGGTGAGGCCAAGGGGGAGATTGGGGGGTGGAGTGGGAGGGCATCTAAACTTCTAACAATTTCAACAACATCTTCTCCTCCTCCTCCTCTTCTCTCCTCTCCCCAACTCCTATTTATTTATTTATTTAGGTGCTGGGGATGAAACTCAGGACTTCATTCTTGCTAGGCAAGTTCTCTTATCACTGAGCTACATCCCTAGCCCTCTAACTACTTCTGCGTCTTAGATAGTATTTCCATTAGTTCTTTTTATTTCACCCTCCTTCACACCCAAAGGTAAGTGGTTCTACCAATCTCTGGGCCTTTGGGGGATTCTGGGGTATAAATTGGCTTGATTCTTATCTTTCCCCGCTGCTACTTTGGGATTCTATTTTTTTTTAGGTCTGAGTCATCTACTTATAGGATATCTATTTATTTTATGTGTTTATTTTGTAATTGGACAATGGAGTGCATTTTTTTTTTACTCTTAATGTTTCCAAAGTACACAATCCTGACATTTGCAAATATTGAAAATTTCCCTTCCAATTTTTATACTTCCTATTTCTTCTCCTTCTCTAACTGCACTGGCTTATACCTTCAGTACAACATGAAATAGTAGTGGTGATGTGGGTATCTTTGTCCTTTCCCTGATTTCCTGAGTTTCTTGTAGCATTTCACTGTTAGACATGATGCTATTTTTGGTTTACATGCATACATTTATTATGTTAAGGAAATATCCCTCTCTTGTTTTAAGAGATTTGTGTCACAAATGAATGTAGAATTTTTTCCAAAAACCTTTTTGGTTCCCAGTGGGTTTTTTTTTAAAATCTATATTCATGAGTGAAATTTGTAGTTTTTTTAAATTTGTTTTAATTAGTTGTAGTTTTCTTTTTGATGCTGCATTTTCAGGTTTTGATATCATTTTGTAAAAAGTAAAGCATCTGAGAGCTTGCTTTCTCTCTTATGCTTTTGAAAAGTTTAACGGTATTAGAGCTATCTGATAAGAAAATTTTAAAAGTATAGTGTTCCCTACTTGGACAGATTGGCTCTCCGCCCTCCTTCAAATCAAACCACAGTTTGTATGGTGATTGATGTCTACCTCTGAGCAAACCCATTTGTCACCCACTTTGTAAGCTGAAGTATCAGCAGGCACAGAAGTAATATTGAAATGGAAGATGTAAAATTTACTTTCTAGAAGCTTCAGTGAGCCGGAAAAGGAGGAGAAGGAAAAGGAAAAGGAGGAGGAGGAAGTTAATTGTGTTGTTTGGACAAGAATTTAGTTCAACAGACCATGTTTTTCCTCAGCCAACCACAAGACAAGCATGATAAAATAGGACAAAGTAAAAGGAATTTCTACTACTTCTTTCTCTGAAACCCTCAGACTTGGTTCCCCAGTTCTGTGGTCTCTCTGTAGCTTTGGTAGAAGCTTTCCCACAGGAACTGTGTGAGGCCCTCTGTGTACCACTGGAATAAGGTCTGGGGTTGCCATGTGCTGACAAACTGAGTTGGTTGCCTTTTACTATGATGAAGACGTATTTAATTTATTGGACTAGCTTGAATTGATTGTCTAATTCTGTTTATCTACTGCCTACACTGAGGTAGAAGGTTCTAGAAAGAGTCAGTATATTATAAATGAGAAACTTCTGGTTACATCAGCACCAGAAATTGCTGCCTCCAGAAACTTAACTTCACCATCAGGCAGTGGCTGAGCTGGGTGGTTGGGTGACCCTTACAATGCTCCAAGTCCACAGCTTTATGAAATGGAAAGGTTTGGAAGATTTCTTCGTATTTTAAATGGGGCTTTGAACTTAGATCATCTCTTTTAACTATCCTAATTGATAAGAAAATCAGCAGAGCTCAAGGGATCAAGAACATGTAGCCTACCTTCAGGCAGATGTAGTGTGAGTCCCATTTCGTAAGCTGTATGCTTTGTCAAATTAACAAACTTCCCTGAGCCTCAGCTTCTCTGCAAAATGCAGTCAGTTGTGGCACCTACCTCACGATGCTGGTGTGAAAATGAACTAATAGGATAGTGGGTAAGATTTTGGACAGAGGGTCTAGTCCCTACATGAAATTTATTGCTTATAAGCTATCATTATCATTATCATCATTCCATGAACATACTCAGATTGTTACTGATGCCACTAAATAGGAGCTTTTAGAGAGATGCTGGAAAAAGCCAGGCCTATCTGGGAGTTAGAGGGCAGCTGGGGACTTGGATAAATTAATTCACACAAGGGCCCAAAGGAAGATGCTGACCCCTGACTCTCATGTTCTTGATTCCATATTCTTTTGTTTTAGGGAAAATGGTGGAAACTTTTTGAATGCTGATTAATGTGGACCAGGATTTTTATTATGGTTCCAAATGGAGAAACTAGATTCTAGGAAGGCAGATCTTGTTGCACTTCTGACTGGTTTTCAACAGAGCCAAGACTCTCTTGGGGGAATGACCTGCTTCCTGCACCATCTGAATCTTCTCTGGTCATCACACCACCCCCTTGGCTCTGTCTTCTGGCCCACACTGTAGAGCTCAGCTTCTCTGCCCTGTGATTCCAGGCACCTAGGTCTTCTTTCTGATTGGTCCATTCAGATTCCAAGGAATGTTCTGGTCTGGGTGCTGATGAAGAATTTGTTTCTTTCTCTGTCCCACCCCGGCCCTCTGCAATGTCATCCCCTCTCTATTACTTCCCCAGGATCCCCAGTCTCCACTTCCTTCAGTTATCCTGTTTTCACACTCAGTTCCACTCTCCTTCTCATTGAAATCAAATTTAAAATCTTTCATTCATAAAATGTAATCAATGAGTCAAATTACTTAGTATGTTGGACTCTTTTGCTCATAATAAATAGCCTACCTCTGTTCATCTCAAAAAATTCCCTCTCCTGATGGGAGGGTGGGTCACACGATCCTTATGAAGAAACCACCTGGTAATTATGGGAATCAGGACACTGCTGGCACCCAGAGGGCTTCCCAGCTGGAACAGAGCTCAGCAAAAAGAGGGGGTCTGGGCCCAGAGTTCCCTGGAGAGTTGGTTTGTCCCCCCATCAGAGTATTGTCCTATGCTCAGCAGACAGTCACACAGCCTCTTTCTGCCTTTGCTTCTCACACTTGTTGTTACCAACCCTGTCTAACTCCTCTCTGCCTCCTGATCTCTCTTCTACCCAAGCTTCTGCTCACCTAGAGCTTCGGGTCTCAAAATCTTCTGCTGTCCTATGGCACCACCTCCTCTGGGAAGAGCAGTTTTTATAGCAAAGTCCTTCCCAGGCTGCCAACTGGGCCACTCCTGGGTGGACCTTGCATTGTTTTTTACCCCTTGATCCATTTACCTGTGGCCATGTCCAGGGCTTTCTCCTCAGTAACCAGATATGTCAGGGCTATGGGTGTGCCCAGCATTTTGAGCTTGGCTTTGTCTAAGAAATGTTGTATCCTTCCTGTAAACATAAAAGGCTTAAATTGGAATTTCAGTGATTCCCAAACCAGGTGATTAGCAGATTCTCATGGGAAAATTTAAAAATACAGATTTATTGAATCCAGTTTCTGTGAAATGGGAACAGAACAATATCTACCTCATGAGATTGGTATCATGAGGTAGATGGATTCTTTTTGATTTTTTTTCTTTTTGCTATGTTTGCAATGATAAACATTTGAAATTCTAAGGTCCCCTAGATGGGAACTTGTTAAACCAGTGGTTAGAGAAAGGAACTTCATGTCAGAATTCCTTGGAGAGCCCTTCCCCTAATCTAGGTGGGGCTTGAGCTTCCCAGACTATGTGATATTCCAGCAGCAACCCCATATGCAAAATCATTGTGTGCTCCTAAGATGAAACCTCAGTTAGCCAATCCAAATTGTTTTGCAGAGTATATTTTTTAACATGCCAAAGAGATCATGATGGATTGTTGAATTTTTAAAAAGCAGACTGTAAAACTCAGGACTATATTAGAATCTAATCTGTAGAGGAAAAAGTACATGTAGACATCTATTCATAGCTAAGTATCCTAAGTATGATTGGCAGACTTGCCACATTAGTGTCACTCCAGAGTTAGGGAGAAATGTAAAGTCTGAGACTCTACTGCAGACCCAGTGAATCAGAATCTGCACTGTGACAAGACTTCCACATGATGGGGTGTGCACAGTAAAGTGTGAGACTCTGCTCTAGGACTGGGTCTTGTCTTGGATGCTTATTAGAATTTACCTGGGGAGCATTAAAAAACAAACAAAAAACCTAACCCAATGCCCAGGTAGCACACAGACCCACTAAACTTCCATCTCTAGAATAATGTATCTTAAAATTCCCAGGTAATCCTGAGTAGTGGCCAGGGTTGGAAACAGCTTCTGTGAGAATACACCCCAGGATTTAGAGTGATTGCCCTGTGGATGGTGGGGATCTGGTGGTTCCTATGTTCTTTTTGTTTTACTATATTTTCTGATTTCTGTTTAAGAATAATGTATAGTTTTGTAATAATAATTTAAAAGCTCTAAACTCGGGATGGGGCT
Organism: Spermophilus citellus; assembly: GCF_964194105.1. Taxonomy (NCBI): domain Eukaryota; kingdom Metazoa; phylum Chordata; class Mammalia; order Rodentia; family Sciuridae; genus Spermophilus; species Spermophilus citellus. The sequence goes on along the minus strand of NC_138186.1, from coordinate 58,500,328 downwards.
GTAGCTCAGTGGCAGAGCACTTGCCCTGCCAGTGTGAGGCACTAGGTTCAATTCTCAGCACCACATGAAAGAAAGAAAGAAAGAAAGAAAGAAAGAAAGAAAGAAAGAAAGAAAGAAAGAAAGAAAGAAATCGTGTCCATCTACAACTAAAAAAAATATTAAAAAAAAAAAAAGCTCTAAACTCACTCCAGGCTCATCTGAATTTTGGGCAACAGCCTTGAAATGTGAGAGATGTTTTTAAGCAGGCATCACGATAGAAAGGGAAAGGGACAGACTGTATGATATTCCAGCAGCAACTCACTTTGGAAGAGGGAGAGGGATGACAAAGCCATACTTTATGTTGTTTCTTTTTGTTTTGTTTTGTTTTTTAGTCATTTGTTGTATTTTGAAATGTAAAATTCCAGGAGTGGCCACGGGACTGTCGGACGTGCCGAGTGCTGGTGGTACTGGTAATGATAATCATAAACCTAAAGATATGAAGAGATTTGCTGAATGTGGAATATAACTTTTCAGAACCACCTTTGTTTTATTCTGTGTTTGTTGCAACAATGTTTGGGATATTGACTCTTCCACAACTGCTTTTTGCTGGAGTCCTTGGACTTGCTGGAGGAATATATATTTATCAACCAATATTTGAACAATATTCCAGAGAGCAGAAGGAATTAAAAGAAAAGGCGAAATTGGCACAAGTATCAGAGGAGAAGAAAAGTTAATACTACCTAGAGTTGAATTATAACAATTGATTAAAGTTTTGCTGAAATTATACACTGACTGTAAATAACCTAGGAAAAACTTAGGTATTTTTTAAACACAAATAAATAATGGGTAATAATATTTTTAAAACTAGCACTATGAATTTAATGTTTTATTTGCCATTTTAAATCTTTATCAGGATAAATTAGTAACTTCCTTTTAAACAAAAATGAATGTCTTCAGGGCAATATATAAATTGATGTAATAAATGCCTCTAATAGTTTAGTGTGAACTCTTGAGATTTTTTTCTTCCATGAACTTAAAAATAGCTTTGATTAAAAAAAAAAGAAGAAGAAATGTAAAATTCCACAGAAATACATCTTACAAAAGCAGCCTATGTCTGGCAAAACACAACATGGGTTAAAAGGTCTGAAAATATTGTTTTAGAGAAAAAAAAGAAGTCATTCCACCTGTCACTTGATTTAGTGCATCTCTCTCTCTCTCTCTCTCTCTCTCGTTGTAGATGGACACAACACCCATTTTATTTGTTTTCTACTTTTTATGTGGTGCCAGGGATCGAACCCAGTGCCTCACACATGCTAGGCAAGCGCTCTACCACTGAGCCACAACCCCAGCCCTTGGTGCATCTCTTAAGACAGAAGAAACTAAGCATCACTGAGCGTATACTGGACCCAGCATTGTGACCGCTTTATATATATAGTTGTAGATGGACACAATACTTTTACTTTATTTATTTGTTTTTATGTGGTGCTGAGGATCGAACCCAGCGTCTTGCACATGCTAGGCGAGCGCTCTGCCACTGAGCCACAACCCCAGCCCTGTGACTGCTGCTTCATATTTACTGTGAGTGTAAAATACACACCAGAGATCAAAGACTAAGTATGAAAAAATAAAATAAAATGGCTCATTGATGGAAAAGCAAGGAACGAGACAGGTAAACAAGAAATGAAAGACGGAGACCAGGTAGAGATTCACACGAGAGTTTATTTGTCAGAGTTGACAAATAAAGGCCATCTCTCTATAAGGAGAGAGAGGCAAAACAGGCTTGAGTTCTGGGACTTTTATGGAGGAGACTCAGGAATCAGAGCTTAATGCTGCAGGTGGTTAAGGGTTGGGTTGGTATGAAGGAGTGGTGAGCTTTTCTCAGAAATGCCCTTGGGCAGTAAAGTGAAACTTTTTCCTTAAAATGGCAGCTGTCACTTAAGATGGCCATCCATGACTGGGGTTGGGGCTCAACGGCAGAGCACTTGCCTGGCATGTGTGAGGCACTGAGTTCAATCCTCAGCACCGCATATAAATAAATAAAAATAAAGGTATATCAACAACTAAAAAATATTAAAAAAAAAGAGATGGCCATCCAGATGCTAGGCAAGGACCTTATACTCATAATGTTTACATTAATTACACATAAAAATGATAACTACTTTATACACAGATAGGTAAATAAAGTATATTATTAATATTTATCTCACCTGTGTCCTTTTACCCTTTCTAAATGTGGTTAGTAGAAAATTTAAACTTATTTAGATGGCTCATATTTGTGGTTCTCACTTTATTTTTAGATGGTCGGAGGCAGAAGTTATCAGACCAACGCAGATTATTCAGGTTGGTTGTTCAGTTTCTTTGGAAACTTCCTAAGGGCAAAGGAATAGGTGAGGAGGAAATTACTTTTCCTGAGCCTGTCTGATTGAGGATTAAATGAAAAAGAAGTTAAAATGAGTTGAACTTTTAAAAATCCTGATACTCAGCCACACTCATGCCCAATTAAATCAGGATCTTTGAAGCAGCTCTAGTTTTTAGGATACCAAACTTCAGCCAAGACTGAGGAGGAATGCTATAGCCAGATTTGTAATTCTTTTTCCCTGGTAACAAACTAGCTATCTAGGAAAGTAAGTTAACAACTTTTAGAAAGCTGAGACCTACCATGGTCTTGAGGGGTATTATTATTCAGGTCATTATAGATTTTCATTTAAAAGAAACTGAGGTCAATTATTTCCCTTTTGTGAATTAACCCCAAAGACAAGTTTAGTTCTCTAATAAGGTTAGAATTTTGCCAAGAGCGCAAAGCGATTAGGTCTCTAACAGTGTTAAAGGCTGCAAACTCAGCCTCTTGGCCACCAGGGGGACTGAATAAAATGCTTGCAGAAGAATAGGACAGAGTCCCCTGAGAAATCACTCACAGCAGAGGTAAATTACTGCTGTCGTCCTACTGGGCGAAGGACCGGCAAGCATTACTACTTTTTAACTTTTATGTAAGAGTTAAATCCTGTAAGCACTCCCCCAGAGACCTTGACTTGGCCCCCAGGAATGAAAATTGATACAATCTTTCTGGAGAATGCAAAGTAATTATAGAAAATATTTCCTGAGTGCTCAATGTATGTCAGAAGCTGTGCTAAGTGCTTCATGTAATGTATCTCATTTAAGTCCCCACAGCCACCCTATGTGGTGGATACAGTCATCATCCTCATTTTCAGATGAAAACCAAGGACTGAAGAGATTAAAGAAGACAGCCATAGTCAGAGGTAGCAAAGAAAGGATTTGAACTCAGGCAATGCCCCTAGGTCCTGCCTCTTCACTTCTAAATAGTATGACATAAAAATAGACTTTGACCCTGTGTGTTATGGGATTTTACTCAAGGAAATGATAAGAAATGCATAAATCAGAACAAAACTAGACCCAGAAAAAATCTTAGTGGCCCTATTCTGTTAGGAGACTGGCCAAATCAATTATTATATAGACAGAAAATAAAATCATATGCAACAGTGAAGAGTACTGATGTGGAATTACTTGTTGACTTGGAAAAGTCTTCATCAAGTATTAAGTTTAAAAAGCAAGTTAAAAACACATCCAGTTCAATATCCAGGAAACACAAGTTAGCAGGTCTGTGTATACAGGAATGAACACTGAACTATTAAGTTGGCTAAATTTGAGGGAACTTTCAGGAATATTAACATTTATCTTCATATATTTTTTTTTTGTATTCTAACTTTTCCATAATGTGTGTTTGGGGTAGTATTTTTTAAAGAGATGCAAACTAAGATATTTCAGGATATGAAAGAACAATGCCTGATTAAAGGAAGTGGAAGGGATAAATGGGAACTACTGGTTCTTGAGATTGTCCTGGGCACTAAATTTAGTTCTAAAACTCTGGCAGCCAAAGGAAAAAGAGAACCATGTTAGCTGTATAATTTTCACATTATTTCAGTTAGTGTTTTACTAGACAGCCTCTTATTAGGTGGGTTTCCCCATTCTTAATTGTTCAGTCTTGTGTACTTTGGAGTGTGGGACCCTAAACACATATCCCACACGTCCCAATTCTGTGTCACCAAGCACATTTCACTGGATTGAACTTGAGCTCATTGAATACCTCTGGAATGTGAGTCAAGTGCTAAACCAGATCTTCCTTGAAAAGCATTCTGATTCCCACCTCTTGCTCATCCCCCATCTGGAATCCCATTCCATACAAACTCTCCCAGATCTTAAGTGTATTCAAGCACCTTTAGTAGGCTCCATTTCAGATCAACCCTGGACCTTCCCTTGTCACTTCATAAGTGCCCACTGTGGTGGCTACAATATCATACTGGAAATGTTCCATAAACATGGACGTGTTCTCTCCTACATAGAACCCTGGAATTAGCATTTTAGAGTTTGAAGGGGGGCCGACAGCTATGATGACCAACGTTATCATAGTTTCCCTGGATTTTCTCAGTTTTAGCACTGAAGTTTCCACATCCAGAAAAACCACTGAGATCTGGCAAGAAAGTAGGGGCAGCAAGGTTCACCTGTAGTACCAGCTACTTGGGAGGCTGAGGCAGGAGGATCATTTGAGCCAACACAGTGATACATGGTTTCAAAAAAAAAAAGATAGTGGGACTGTATTGAATTTTTCATTGCTTGATAAGAACAACTTAGAGGGGCTGGGGATGTGGCTCAAGTGGTAGCACGCTCGCCTGGCATGCGTGCGGCCCGGGTTCGAACCTCAGCACCACATACAAACAAAGATGTTGTGTTCGCCCGCCGAGAACTAAAATAAATAAATATTTAAAAAAAAGAACAACTTAGAGGAGCAATGTTTATTTTGACTCATGGTTTCAGAGGTTCTGTCCGAGGTTGGCCAAGTCCATTGCTGTGGATCCAAGGTGAGCGAGAAAATCATGGGGTAAGGGCATAGCAGAGAAGGGCTACTCTGCCCATCATGGGGTAAGGGCATAGCAGAGAAGGGCTACTCTGCCCATGGTGGCCAGGAAGTAGGGGAGGATAGGGTCACAAAGAAAATGAACCATTCAGGGCATACCCCCAATTACCTACTTCCCCAGCCATGCTGCCATCAAACCAGGGTTACCACCCTCCACATTAATTCTTTCAATTTAGGGTGGGCTGATTAGGTTACAGCTCTCATAATACCATCATTTCACCTCTAAACATTCCTGTATTGACACAGGAATTTGGGGGGATATCTCATATCCAAATCATAACAGGTATACTTTATGGGTAATCACCAATTATTCCTGATTGGTTGGATTTTGTTGATTTGATTTTAAAATCCCTACTGGGCACATGTTTATTATTAGCCATACTATACAGACAAAATGATAACTTCTTGCATTAATGTGATTCTGTCTATTGTAGGACTTTTATGATCCTCAGACAAACTCTGAAATCAGGAAAAGGCAAGGAGAAGGTAAATGAGGCTGAGGAGTTTTGTAATTTTTTTCCAGGTATTAAGTGACTAGCCAAAACTATGAGGTAGGTCTTTTGACTTCTAACTGGAGCTTTCCCAAATTTGAAAATATCCATCATGGAGTTCCAACTCCACCTACCTTCCAACTCCACCTACCTTCCATCATTTCATATAATCACACAAGACTATGAGGAAAATCACAGATTATACTTTGAGATGCAAAAGACTTACATAAATTGAACCTAGAATGTCATTTTTCTTTTTTTAATTGATTTTATTATTATTTTTTAAAATATACAACAACAGTGGAATGCATTACAATTCTTATTACACATATAGAGCACAATTTTTCGTATCTCTGTATATAAACTATGTTCATGCCAATTTATGCCTTTATACATATACTTTGTTTTTTTTTGCATTATAATTCTTAATACACATATATACCACAATTTTTCATATCTCTGTATATAAGGTATGTTGACACCCAATTTAAGTCTTCATACATGTACTTTGTATAATGATGTCCATCACATTCCACCATCCTTGCTAATCGCCTGCTAGAATGTCATTTTTCTAACTGGAAAAATCTAATATGTTAATGTCTCCAAAATTAGTTAATAAAATTGAATGCAATTTTAACCAAAATTTCAACAGGAGTTTTCTTGGAATGTAACAAAATGATTCTAAAGTTCATCTGCTAGAATACTCACTCAAGAAAATTTTCAAAAAGAATAATTATGAAAGGGGAAGTTGAATTACTAGTTTTAAAAGTTATTAAACTCCGGGTACAGTGGATCACACCTGTAATCTCAGCGGCTTGGAAAACTAAGGCAGGAGGATTGTGAGTTCAAAGCCAGCCTCAGCAAAAGTGAGGTGCTAAGGAACTCAGTGAGACCCTGTCTCTAAAAAAATATACAAAATAGGCCTAGGAATATGGCTCAGTGGTTGAGGTGCCCTGAGTTTAATCCCTGGTATCCCCCCAAAAGTTATTAAACCATAGTTAGGAAACAGTAAGGTAACACAATTGATTGATTAATACATCAAAAACATTCAGAAAGAGAACCCAAAGTATTTAAGAAATTTGGTATATGATAAAAGTAGTTCAGGTTAATTATTGGAAATGATGGTTTATTCAGTAAATGATGCTGGGAAAATTAACAGATACAAGTAAAAATCAGGTCCCTACCTCTCTCAAAATACCAAAATAAGTTTCATATAGCTTACATCTTTTAAAATTTTTTTTCATAGTTATAGATGGACAGAGTGCCATTATTTTATTTGTTTATTTTTATGTAGTGCTGAGGATCAAACCCTCAGCACCACATAACACTTACTAGGCCAGAGCTGGGCCACTGAGCTACAGCCCCAGCTCTCATCTTTTAATGTAAAAAATAAAGCGACAGAAGAACCAGTAAATATCTACCTAATCTTCCCATAAAGAAAACATTTCTAAATATAACACAAAAGGCAAACACCATAGGATAAAAACAGATTAAATTTGACTATGCAAAAAGTCCATTTGTAAGAAGTACAATAGAAATGACAATGTGGGAAAAAACTTTGCTGCCCATATGACAGACAATTTAAAAGACTTCTTGCAAATTATAAAGAAAAAGACATGCTAATAGAAAAACTACTTGAGGAAAGCACATAAACAATTTTCCACAGAAGAACAAATGACAGCAAAATCCGGCAAAGTTTCATCTCCTAAGTAAGTTAAGTGAAAGTGAAAAAAAAAAAAAGGAAGCTGGGCGTAGTGACACACATCTATAATCCTGGCTCTTGGGGAGGCTGAGGAAGGAGGATTGAAAGTTTGAGGCCAGCCTGGGCAATGTAGGAGAAACCTGTGTCTTAAAGTCAAAACTAAAAAGGCCTGGGGTGTAGCTAAGTGGTAGAACACTGTCTGGCATGTGTGAGGCCCTGGGTTCAATTCCCAGAACTTAAAAAAAAAAAAAAAAAAGATCTCCCTCCTCTTTCTCCCTCCTGCCTCCTTTCTTTTCTTTTAATCACATTAGCAAAAAAAATATAAGCAACAATATCCTTTGCTGGTGGAATATCAATGGCAACCTTCTGTATATTTTAGTCAGAATCAAAGGCCTTTTCAACATGCATAGTTTTTGATCTAGTAATTATATAAAAATATGTTTTAGGGAAATAATCAGAGATATGTGCAAATGTCTCTTAATAATTACATCCTGGGGAATATTATTTATTGTAGTTAAAAGGAAGAAATAATCCAAATGTGTAGTTCTAGGGAACTAGCTGAATAAACAATGGTTGTTGCTTCAATAGAATAGTAAGCAGTTATAGGAGATTATTATGCAGCTGATGTTATAGAAAATATTTAATGACATAAAAAATGCTCCTGACAATTTATATTGCTAAGTGAAAAAGCATATTACTAAACTATATGCATGATGGGCCCCTATGTTTATTTGATTATTTACCCACACGCACACCCAGTATGAATTATACATTAAAAATGATTTTTCGGGCTGGGAATGTGGCTCAAGCGGTAGCGCGCTCGTCTGGCATGCGTGGGGCCCGGGTTCGATCCTCAGCACCACATACCAACAAAGATGTTGTGTCCGCCGAGAACTAAGAAATAAATATTAAAAATTCTCTCTCTCTCTCTCTTCTCACTCTCTCTTTAAAAAAAAAAAAATTCTCTCTCTCTCTCTCTCTCTCCCCCCTCTCTCACTCTCTCTTAAATAAATAAATAAATAAATAATTCTCTTCTCTCCCCCCCTCCTCTCTCACTCTCTCTCAAAAATAAATAAATAAATAATTCTCTTCTCTCCCCTCTCTCTCTCTCTTTCTCTCTCCTCTCTCACTCTCTCTTAAATAAATAAATAAATAATTCTCTAAAAAAAAAATGATTTTTCGGGGTTGGGGTTGTGGCTCAGTGGCAGAGGGCTTGCCTGGCATGTGTGAGGCACTGGATTCAATTCTTAGCACCACATATAAATAAATGAATAAAATAAAGGTCCTTCAACGTCTAAAAAAAAATTAAAAAATAAAGATTTTTTGAAAAACGATTTTTTCTTTTTACTATGATGCATTATTACTATGCACATTTATTGATTTTCTAATCAGAAAAAATAAAAATTACTATAAATTATAATTAAAAAGAACTTTCCAGATACTGGCCCATAGTCATTTGAGAGTGTGGAATTACAAGAATATTTATGTCTTTTTTTTTTCTTTGAATATATTTTTTTTTAGTTGTAGATGGACACAATACCTTTATTTTATTTAGTTATTTTTTTTTAGGTGGTGCCGAGGATGGAACCCAGTGTCTCACACATGCTAGGCGAGTGCTATACCACTGAACCACAACCCCAGCTCCAAATATTCATATCTTAATATTTACTTCTGTAGTACATGGATTTTGTTTACTGAATCTCATCACTTTATCACTTTCATAGTCAAAAAGAAGCAATTTTTAAAAGATTGAGGAACAAAAAAGTTCAGACTCTTCCTTTTAAAAAATTTTTTTTTAGTTGTAGATTGACACAATACCTTAATTTTACTTATTTATTATTATTTTTTTAATGTGGTGCTGAGGATTGAACCCAGGGCTTTGTACATGCTGGGTAAGTGCTCTACTACTAATCTACACCCGCAGCCAAAGAAGGGCATTCCTTTACCACAACTATTTCATTTTTAGAAATTTTCCCTGAATATGAGCAAGTATTTATAGAAATTTCTCATGATAGCAGTATGTATAATAGAAAAAAAAAGGAAAAATGGGGCTGGGATTGTGGCTCAGCAGTAGAGCGCTCGCTTAGCACGGGCAGGGCCCGGGATTCGATCCTCAGCACCACATAAAAATAAAGATATTTTGTTGTGTCCATCTACACCTAAAAAAAAAAATTAAAAAAAGAAAAAAAATGAAAGAAAAAAGAAAACAGAAAATGTCATAACAAATATGTAGACACCATCTAAATCTCTAACAATAAGGAGATGAGTAAATACATTGTGCCAGGCCCTGCGATGGCAGATGGACCTACAGTAGCATACTGATGAGCGTCAATCTCCTCTGCCTTGGTCCACATCTCAGCTCTGCCACTTTCGAGCTGTGTGACATTATATAAGTTACTTACTTGTTCTGAATATCACTTTCCTCATTGGTAAAAGAATGCCTATCTTATGAGATGGTTATGAGGATTTTTATCACTTAAAGTCCAGGCAGGAAACAGATGAGACACTCAAACCGGTACCTGAGGAGAGTTTACAAAAAAGGCTTCTTTACAGGGGGATGGGGGGGCATAGGGAAGTAACAAGCATGGTGCAGTAGTCTGAGCTGGTAACAGGAAGTCATAGGGAGCGATTGAGCAGTTTTTGGAGACTTGGAGAGAGAGGTGGGGGAGGTGTGGAAGAAAGGATACAACTGCCCAGCAACCCTTCATAGATACCTTGACCTCCAGTCTCCTGATGCATCTGTCTTTAAGACTGCTGTGGCTGCAAAACTGGTGCAGGCAAACAACCCTAAAATCTCAAAGGCTGCCAACTACAAACATTTGTTTTTCTCACTTTCAGATTGACTGGGGCAGCTTGGCTTCAGGCCTTGGGTTGGGTTTTAGTATGTTTCATAGGCCTCTCATTTGGGAATAGCGACCAAGAGGCCAAGCCAAACCAGCAAGTCCATTCCAGGCCTCTGCGCCTGTCAAGACTACAGACATTCCATTGGTCAAAGCACACCACATGACTGAGCTTTTATTTATTTATTTTTTAAAAAAATAAAAGCTTTTTATTTTTTAAATTTTTTTTTCTTCTTTTTGATATACATGACAGTAGAGTGTATTTTGACATAGTATACATACATGGACTATAACTTAATCTAATTAGGATACTCTTCTTGTGATTCTTCTTCTCCTTCTCCTTCTCCTTCTCCTTCTCCTCCTTCTTCCTCTTCTTCTTCTTCCTAATGCAGTGATGGGGATAAAACCCATGGCCTCATGCAGGCTAGGAAAGTACTCTATCACTGGCCTATGCATATATGTATCTTTCTATTTATCTATCTATATAGCAAATCCTTACACAGGGATAGAGGGAGTCTAGTTGGGAATGACAACCCAATCCACACCTCTTCCCATTGGCAAACCCCAAGGATGTTAGAGGACACAGAAACTATTGATACAGTTTACAAAAGGTTGGCCTCCTGGATACATGGCAGGGCCACAGGGAGGGCATGGGGTCTTGAGGGACAAAGATAATTGTGCAACAACACTATGAGTTACTGTCCTTAATGATCATAAGACAGTGACTGATACATACAAAATGCCACATTTGTTAAATAAAACAGTAAAATATGGTGCCACTGAGAATAATATTTAATTAATTAAATATTCTTAATGAATACTCATAATGAATTGTTAAGTGGTTACAAAGTAGGTATATAGGTATACATTATCAATTACCATTTAAAAATATAATGTAGCTGAGTATGGTGGCTTACTCCTGTATTCACAGCAGCGGGGGAGGCAGAGGCAGGAGGATTGCAAGTCCAAAGCCAACCTTAGCAAAAGTGAGGCACTAAGTAACCCAGTGAGGCCCTGTGTCTAAATAAAATACAAAACAGGGCTAGGGATGTGGCTCAGTGGTTGAGTGCCCCTGAGTTCAATCCCTGGTACTCCCCCACCACCAAAAAGAAAGTACAATGTATCTAGAAGAAAGACTGAAAGGAAGTTAAGCAAAATGTTCCTGTTGTTGCTGGGAGGTAGCATCACTGTGAATTGTCCTATGTTTATCCCTGTGCTCTGTGTTCAGAATCATGTTGCCATACACTGTCTCACAGGTTGTGTGTTACACAACCCCGGGAGGCCCCATTTCTCTGTCTTTACACCTCCAAATTTGTACAACTTCCTCCATGGCCCACATTTTTTAAAACACATGTGTTGCTTTTGTGCAAACAAATAAAAACAGTTTTAAAAAAACTGTAGCCTTAACTTATCTTCCTAAAACATTTCAAAGACAAATGAAGTTGACCTAGTTTGTCTTTTTTATCAGAGCAAGAAAGAAATGACCCCTGGGGCTGGGGATGTGGCTCAAGTAGCGCGCTGGCCTAGCATACTAGAGGCACTGGGTTCGATTCTCAGAAACACATAGAAACAAAGTAAAGATATTGTGTTCACCTAAAACTAAAATAAATAAATAAATATTTAAAAAAAGAAAAGAAACAGGAAAAAGAAAGAAAGGAATGACCCCTGTACTCCAGAACAATTGTTATAAGGTATAGACAATCAGGGGTGTACAGACATGCCTGTGGAACTGAAAAGTATTGACTTAATGTGTGTCGCATAAGTAAAGAAAGCATATTTGGCCTGACTTATTAAATTTTTTAAAAACCCTGAAATATATTTTATCTACTGGAGAATTCCAGAACTGCTGGATCAGAAATGATGGATATAAGAGTAAAGTGCTCATATTAAATTCACAATGGAGAAGATTTAGAGTAAAATGATTTTAAAGTAAAATGGCTTCTTGTTCTATGCCCAGGACAAATGATCCTGGTTCTTTTTTCTGACTGTTTTTTGTTTGTTTGTTGTTTATGTGTGTGATGGGGAATGCACTGGGGATTGAACCCAGGGGTGCTTTATCACTGAGTTATACCCCAGACCTTTTTGTTTTTTCTTTTGAGACAGAGTCTTGCTAAATTGCCCCAGCTGACCTTGAACTTACAATCTTCCTGCTTTGGCCTCCCTAGTAGCTAGGATCACAGGCATGTGCACTGTGCCCAACTAGGAAGCATGGTTCTTACTGTTATCCAACTTCTTGCCTTCATGCTTCTTATATATGAGATAATAAATATCATTACTAATTAAGCATCTGAACTTGGGTGTCCTATTTCTTGCAGCCAAAGGTCTTTGAGGCCTTTCCTTCCCTAGGTAGTTAAAAACCCCTCCTCTATGAGCCCATAATCCATCATCTGTACTTCTATTCTAGAATTTAACATGCAGTGTAGCAGTCATCTACATGACTTGTTTGTGAGATCATCCAGAGAAGCCATGGGTTTTCTTTCTTTTTGAAACTACAGTGTCCTTCTTGATACCTGACACAGAAACAGTGGTTCAGTTGCTGTCAGGAATGTATATGCTTACTGCTCTGGGAGGCACGGAGGGGGCTCCTCCTCAAGGTGGAGAAGTGGTGGACCCCGCCCCAGCCTGTGCACACACTCCTGGGAAGTCCTGGCGCTGTGGTCAAGACTGAGCAGGAATGCTCAAGGGAATGCAGCCCAACTCTGAGCCCCTGGCAGTGCACTCCTGAAATCCAGTCCACAGAACTGAAAATCACTCCAGATTGGGGCGGGGGGGCAACCCATAAAAGTGCATCTCTTCCCCCCATTTAGGCATTAGGATTCTGTTTAGAATATTTTATTTTCTTATTCTTTATGTTTTTGAAGATAAAATGTTGACTGTGTCACAAAGCCAAACTGGAGGATGTGGGATGGTTGTGAAGTCAAGTGGGCTTGGGAATACTTTCTTTCTTTTACTTGCCCTCCAAAATGCCACCCTCCACCCCCGCTGGGACAAAGCCTGTCCAGCTTAGTTTGATACATGACTAGGGGAACAGAGGTGCAGAAACATCTGCAGTCTGCCTATCAGGCTGTCAACTTCTGGCTGAAGTAGGAGTGGATTCAGAAAGCCAGTCCTGTTCGGAAGACAGGGTTTGGGGGTGGAAGGATGTAGAAGGCGGGTTGGAGTGGGGAGGTGAGTACACCAACAAAGACACGGACTTCTGCACCAGATGCTCTGATCCTCCGAACTCTTTAATATTCTTCTCATTTTCCTCTCTTGGTTTGGATCACGAAGGGGTCACAATGTTTAAACAAGTCCTCCCCATCTCGATTTGGCTTTTGCTTTCAAATACTATGGAAAGAACGCAGCCTCTGAACAGTGGAGGAATGCGGCTGTAAAGCTTGAACTGGTTCATGTTTGATATCATTGTATTTTGATACTTTCAATGTGAAGTTCCAATATGATGGCTGGAGTTATCCATGGCAGAGAGGGGCAGGATTCTTGCTGGACTTGTTGGCACGTGCCTGAAATCCCAGCGACTTGAGAGGTAGGCAAGAGGATTACAGGTTCAAAGCCAGTCTCAGCAATTTAGTGAGACCCTCAGCAACTTAGTCTTAAAATTAAAAAGAAAAAAAAAAAAAAAGGAGGACTGGGGGAACATAGCAGAGTGAGGATGAAGCTAGGTTCAACCCGCAGCGCATGCATTTGTGTGCGCACATGCGCATACACAAGGGGACACACACAATTCTGAGGTTGAAATTTGGAGCCTCATGTTGAAGGAACAGTAAGCAGGGGCACAGTGTTACTGCGTGTGTGTGTGTGTGTGTGTGTGTGTGTGTGTGTGAGAGTGTGTTCCAAATGTGCCACTGAATAAGTCTGATTAACTAATTTGATCAAATGTCAAAGGCTGGCAATGGCTTTATATTGCAGATCACAGAGACCTCATTTGCTGCTTAGCAGCTACTTTCAGTGTCTTGCCCCAAAGGAGGGTGTCCTGTAGGGATGTTAAGCCATATGGCAGGTCTCCTCCAGCAGGGGGCTTTCTCCTGCGCCCCTCAATCATGACACACAGGAAGCTCCTATTTTATTGTTCTGCACACAAGGCAGGATTGTTAGGAATGTGGTGAAAGAGTTTGGAGCTTTCTAGGTCTAATTTAGAAGGAACTAAATCCAAGTGGCGCCATACCAGGGACCCTTCAAGTCCTACCCGGCTGCAAGACACACTTCACTGCTCAGGCAGAAACAGGAAGTACGTGAGTGAGAACACAGACCTCGTCGAATGTGACCATGGCATCATTTGGTGGTTTGGGCCTTATAGAATAAGTTGAGCAAGTCAGGCTCCATTCAACCAGTCTGAGGCAGCCTTTCCCTTCAGCCTCTTGAACCTGATGCTGCCCTGGCCCAAATCATACCCAGTGCACCTGTGCCAACCCCACTCCACAGCTACAGTCTCTGCATTGTTAATCCTGGCCAATCCTCAGGCAAATGAATCTCCTGGGTTCTCAGAGGACTGGGTGAGAGCCCAGATGACTCAGTGTGGCCTATCCCCACTATTAGCAAAACAGCTCAAAGAAATAGTCTATGACTGTGAGTTAGTAATGGCAGCCTCATGATTGAATACTTCACAGCCGGTACAGCAAGTGAATAGTACATGCAAACCTTTAAGACTAATATTTGTACCACGAAAGAAAGGGAAAGTTAGAGTAAGTACACCGAGACTCCAGTTATTTCCGAGTTTGTGCTTCATTCATGCCTGCAACAATTCTTCTCATACATCTGCCTTCAGGGATCTGCATTGAAAGAAGAGTGAATCATCATTTGGCTACATCTTCTCTTCAGCGTTCAATCCCTTAATGTAAAAGAGAATTAGGCAAGAGGATTAAGAGATCAAACAAGATTCATTACTGAATTATTAAAAATTAAGCTCTGGCTTAAAATAACCTAGAGGAAATGTGTATAACCATCCAAGAGACACAAAAACTCCTTATTCAGGCACAATAGATGTTATCCACTAGTTTCTTGATAAAATCAGTAACCAACAACAATATGCTTAAAAGGTATCGTTAACATTTCTTTGTTCATGAAGACAGTGCACTGAACCACAGGAGAGTACAGATTTAGCAGAGTTACTCTAGTCCTGGGATGGGCTAGCCTGGTATTTCTCATCTGTAACAGGACCAGATCTTCCTTCCCAGTGGTGACTCAGTGTTTCCAGTCACTAACCATCAAACTCTTGCAGGGTTGGTAAGCCCCTGGGGTGTACTCTGGGGTGGGGTAAGTAAGATAATGAAAACTAGAAGTAAACTTTCTTTCTTCCTTTTTAATAACAGCCTTGGCCTCCAAGGTCACCATCTCAATTTTTTCTTGCCCTCTAGTCTTTATGTTGGAGAACAGAAAGTAAAGGTCCAGGGAAAATTCTGGAAAAAATAAAATTACATGTTTTGTTTCTTGAGTTTCTCAAAAAAAGTAAAAAGCTGAAAATTCAGCTGGAGCCTTCTGGATTCAGTTGAAGAACATATATCTTAAATATAGGTAATACTATTATCCTCATCCATAAGATGGGCATGGTTATGCACATTTATTTCCCACAGTTCTGAAGGCTGGATAGTATGAGACCAGGTGCCACAGGGTGGAGTTCTGGCGAGGTCCTCTTTCAGATTACAGACTCCTGTCTTCTCATTATATCCTCACATGGCAGAAAGAAGACTTGTGAACTTTCTGAGGTCTCACATAAGAGCATTAAGCCCACTCAGGAGGACTCTACCCTAATGATTACATTACTTCCTAAGGCCATTTCCTCCTAATACTATCCACATCGGGGAGTTAAGATTTCAACATATAAATTTAGGGGGAACAAAATATTCAGCCACAATATTGGTGAAGCCAGGTTATAAACCCAGATCTGTCTGACTTTAGAACCTGAGCATCCAATTAGTAGGCTATGCTGTCTACATTGAGCAAGTTTTTAAAAACAAGACCTAGGATTTGTTAGGGCTTTCCTAACTTCTCCAAATCTAAAAGTAGCAGCCCTGACAGGTGACTCAGCTCTGTCTGAAGCCTCCAGGGTATGAAGCTTCCTATCTCACCAGGGGTCTCTTTTGTTGGATTTAATGAGTGCTTTTTAAATGCTAAACTTCAATTTGCCTCAGGATTGGTTTACTGCAAGGTGCTTTCAAATGCTATAAAACGTAGAACATCTTCATGCATGCTCTCTTGGAATGGAATCAGATTCTGCAGGGTAGATATCTCAGTTTCTCTCCCTTTCACATACTTCTATTTTGGGTACACCTGGGGAAAACTGGCTTGTGTTGGAAAACACAAGCATGCACATCAACAAATAATCTAACACGTAGAATGGTGGCTAAGACAATCTTCCAAAAGTATCAGAGGAACACACTGAAAATGGGAATGACTGATTATTTCCATGTATGGCAAAATTTCTATTAGTTGGCAATTTCCCCCCTTAAGTCCTTTTGTAAGAAAGATCTTTTCTGTATTTTCTGATACTTTAGAGAACATGAAATCTGGAATATACTTAGAGTTTTGAGATTTAGGGCTTGTGAGAGCAGGTTCTTTCCTGATTTTCAAAAAATCCTCAATAATAGATGCCCTACAGAATTGACAACATTTCTTTTTATAATTTTTTTAAATTTTTAAATTTTTATTGATTCTTTTTAGTTATACATGACAGCATAATTCATTCTGATATAATTATACAAGCATGAAATATATCTTATTCTAATTAGGACCCCAGTTTTGTGGCTATACATGATGGTGAGATTCACTATGGTATAGTCATAAGATTGTATGTCTTGGGCTGGGGATGTGGCTCAAGCGGTAGCGCGCTCACCTGGCATGCGTGCGGCCTGGGTTCGATCCTCCAGCACCACAGACACATACAAACAAAGATGTTGTGTCCGCCAATAACTAATAAATAAATATTTAAAAAAAATTGTATGTCTTTCTTTTTTCCTATCTCCCCTCTATCCCCTTTATTCCCCTTTGTCTAATCCACTGAACTTCTATTCTTCCCTGACCTCCCTTCCCTGATTTTTATTGTGTATTAGCATCCAGGTATCAGAGAGAACATTCACCCTTTGGCTTTTTGGGACTGGCTTATTTCGCTTAGCATGATAGTCTCCAGATCCATCCATATACTGGCAAATGTCATAAAGTCATTCTCCTTTATGGCTGAGTAATACTCCATTATGTGTGTGTGTGTGTGTGTGTGTGTGTGTATCACAATTTCTTTTTTCTATTCATCTGTTGAAGGGCACCTAGGTTGGCTCCCTAGCTTAGCTCTTATGAATTGAGCTGCTATAGACATTGATATGGCTGCCAAGAATTGACATTGACAGCATTACTGGTAAGGATGTGGGAGAAAAGATACACTAATACACTGTTGGTAGGATTGCAAATTAGTACAACCACTCTTAAAAGCCTTATAGAGATTCCTCAAAAAACTATGGATGGAACCACACATGACCCAGCTATCCACTTCTTGGCATTTATCCAAAAGAACTAAAATCAGCACACTATAGTGATATAATCACATAAATGTTTTTAGCAGCACAACGCATAATAATCAAATTATGGAACCAGCCCAGGTACAGGTCAGTAGATGAATGGATTAAGAGAATGTGGTCTATACACATAATGGAGTTTTATTCAGCCATCATGGCATTTGTCACTAATGGATGAAACTGGAGAACATCATGCAAAGTGAAATAAGCCAAATTCAGAAACTCAAGGGTCAAAAGTTTTTTCTCATGTGTAGAAGCCAGAGTAAAGTAAGGGGGAGAAAAGAGGGCCAGGATTGGATAACATAAGGATAGAAAGAAGATTAGTGGTGTAGAAGAAGGAGACTGACAGGGAGGGAGTGGGATAAAAAAGGAGAGGAAATGCAGAATGAATTGGACAACATTATGTTATGTGCATGTATGAATATACCACAGTGAATTTTACCATTATGTATATCTATAAAGCACCAATTAAAAATAACTAGATAAATAAATATAAGGAAGACCAGTAGAGTAAAGGAAGAGGGCGGGGAGAGGAACCGGAAACACTGGAGACTGCAAGGGAGCAAATTAAATTCCATGCATGAATGATTATGTCAAAATGATTCTAATTATTATCTATAACTATAATGCACTAATAAAATCATTAAAAAGTGAAAGAGTGAAAATATTTACCGTAACACTAGTAAACTACAGAATTTATTACTATTGGCTAAGTAAATTATTTTTTCTTTTTCTTTTTTTTTTAAACTTAATTTTATAAAGTACATGTTATCAATATTTTCTTCTGTCAATTTCGTTTTTTTTTTAATATTTATTTTTTAGTTCTCGGTGGACACAACATCTTTGTTGGTATGTGGTGCTGAGGATCGAACCCGGGTCGCACGCATGTCAGGCGAGTGCGCTACCGCTTGAGCCACATCCCCAGCCCGTAAATTATTTTTTCTGTGGTAATTCATCTCCAAAGAGGGCTGCAAGGAACCATGCCTTCCAGGATTTTTATCCTTGTATACCCCCCTCCCACATGAACTTAGATTCCCTTTAACCGATTCAACATGGCAGAAGTGATGTGTAGGCCTTAGGAAGGCCTCAAAGCTTCCCCTTCTGCATTTAAAAAATTTTTTTTTCAGTTGTACACGGACACAATATCTTTATTTATTTGTTTGTTTATTTTTATGTGGTGTTGGGGATTGAATCCAGTGCCTCACGCATGCTAGGCAAGTGGTCTACCACTGAATCTCAACCCCAGCACCCCCTTCTGCATTTTTAAGAACTCAGTGCTGCTGATATGAAGTCCAGCTATTCTGTTGGTAAGACTATATGGGGAGAGAGAGTTCCTGAGACTGCAGGAAGAGTCCTGGCACCCCACGTGTCCCATGTGAGTCCAGGCTTCCAGACAAGTAGATGAATGGATTAAGAGAATGTGGTCTATATACATAATGGAGGTCTATATACATAATGGCTGTACATGATGGTGAGATTCACTATGGTATAGTCATAGGATTGTATGTCAGATTCATTTTTCTGTCTTTCTTTTTTCCTATCTCCCCTCTATCCCCTTTATAGTATATAGAGAAGGTAGTATACAGATTCTGTTTGTATGAAATATTCCATACCTATCAAGGTATCAGTCAATAAAAGAGAGCTGTCTTGGATTTCTTGTGCAGTAGGACTCTCAGGTGCCTGCAGCTCTAGCCAACATCACAGAGAGCAAAAGGACCACCAAGCAGAGCACAGTCAACCTACAGAATCATGGGAGATAGTAAAATGGTAATTGTTTTAAGCCCCTAAATTGTGGGGTGGTTGTTATATAGTAATAGTTAACCAAACACATTTCATATACCAACTTAATTATTTTATGGGTAAACAATTAATAAGATGCATATTATAGTAAAGTGATTAAAACATGCATTTATCTCACAGAACATCCAATCAGAAATAAGCCTTACTAAAGCAATATTCAGATCATAATAACATAGTAGTTTATAACAACTAGGAAAGCTATAACCAAAAAGACAGACAGTAACAAGTATAGACAAGGATGTGGAGAAATTAGAACACTCACATACTCCTAGCAGGAATGTGAAATGATGTATTTGGCTGCTTTGCAAAACAGTCTGGTAGTTCCTCTCAGTGTTAAACAGATTTCTCACGTGACCCAGCAATTCCACTACTAAGTTTATATATCCAAGAGAAACGAAAACCTGTTTCCACAAAAACTTGTACAGGAATGTTCATAAGCAACATTATTAGTACTGGCCACAAAGTAGAAATAGTTCAAATGGCCATCAACTGATGAATGGATAAATAATATGATATTATCTATACAACGAAATATTGGTTGACAATAAAAAAGAAGTACTGATAACTTGTTACAATATTGATGAATCTTGAAATGTTAAGAGAAAGTAACCAGTTATAAAGACAAGGAGTATATAGATTCTATTTATATGAAATATCTAGAACAGGCAAATCTGTTAGGACAGAAAGTAGATTGCCTAGGCTTGGAGCAATGAAAAGTGCTGGTTGTGGGCACAAAATTAATTTGGGGGTTAATGAAAATATTCTAAAATTTACTGTGCTGATGATTTCAAACTGTGAATATACTAAAATCATGACTTGTACTTTTTAAATGGGTGAATTTTATGGTATTTAAATTATATCTCCATAAAACCGTTATTAAAAAAAAAAGTAATAGTCTGAGTAGTCTGAATTTTTATTGTCATTGATTGAAAGGTTTTGTTAAATCACTTCTTAGGGCCTGCTGTGTTGCATTTCTTCTTGATATTTTGTCACATCCTTTTATCAAGACTTTGCTCTATCCTTAACTGAAGAATGGAAAGAGGGAATTATTGCCCCCTCCTCAATTTCCCAGAAAAAAAAATATACTCACAAGAACCATTCAAAGAGGACTGGGGTTGTGGCTCAGTGGTAGAGAGCTTGCCTTGTACGTGTAAGGCACTGGGTTTGATCCTCAGCACCACATAAAAATAAATAAATAAAATAAAGGTATTGTGTCCATCTACAACTAAAAAAAATATTTTAAAAAAAGAGAACCATCCAAAGTATCCGAATTCACTACTTATGTAGCAAGAAAACAATAAGTGATAGTTGGACCACCCTGCAACAGAATGATAGTAAATTTTGTTATTATCTAATAGTTATCACATGGTTGACTCATATATTTTTTTCTTTTTTCTTTTTGGTGGTGCTGGGGATTGAACCCAGTGCCTTATACATGAGAGGCAAGCACTCTACCAACTGAGCTATATCCCCAGCCCTTATATATTTTTGAAATAACTATGTTGGGTTCAATTCCCAGTACTGGGGGGCTTTCATGTCAATGAAATAAATACTTATGCTTTATTTGCTGTTGAATACAGTTTTATACATATCCATTAATTCAAGCTCATTAATTGTGCATTTAAGTCTTCTATAAACTTACTAATTTTTTTAGCTACTTAACTTAGAATTAAAATATAAATACTCACTTATTGATAATGTGAAACGTGTCAGGCCACATGCTGAGGATTCAAGCTTGACTTAGTTCCTGCCCTCAATTAGCTCACAGTAGATGACAAATATCTCCCTACATGGGGCTATAAGAACTTTCATTATGTTTCCCGCTTACTTTGACTTTTTATTTTTTAAATATTTATTTTTTAGTTGTAGTTGGACACAATACCTTTATTTTATTTATTTTTATATGGTGCTGAGGATGGAACCCAGGGCCTCCCTTGCACGTGCTAGGCAAGTTCTCTACCGCTGAGCCATAACCCCAGCCTTGACTTTTAATTTTTGATTGATTTAAAGCACTTGCCTAGCATGAGTGAGTACTTGTGTTTGATCCCCAAGAATATAAATTTTTGTTAAAAAATAAAGCTTTGCTTTTTTTGGCTATCAAATTTTGATAAAGCAATGTTAAAATTTCCCACTTGGGTTGTAGAATAATCAAATTCTCCTGAAGATCTGTCATTTCTACTTAATATTGGTTTAGAATTATTACAACTTTCTGATTAATTCTTTCATCTCCTACTATGTCTAATCAACTGGACGTATTATCCAGAGAAATTTTATCTCAGAAGTTATAGTTTCCATCTCTAAAGTACAATTTAGGTCTTTTAAAAAATGTTTTCCTTATATCTACTGAATATGTTTCATCTTTCCTCTACCTTCATGAACATATGGAATATAGTTACAACCTTTTAATGTTCTTATCTATTAATTGTATCATCTGTGCTGTTTCTGGATACGTTCTTAGTAGTTAATTTTTCTCCTTATTACAGATCATAATTTCCTGCTTCCTTTACATGCTTGGTAAGTTTTGATTGGATGCCAGACATTGTGTATTCTACCCTGTTAGATACTGCATGTTTTGTATTCTTATAAATATTCTTGAGCTTTGTTCTGGGACTCAGTTAGGTTACTTGGTAACAGTTTGATCCTCTCAAGCCTTTTTTATTTTTCAGCTTCTTGAGGTGGGACCTGAATAGGTTTTATTGTAGGACTGATTTTTTCCCTCTACTAGGGCAGTGCCCTTCTATTTTACCCAATGGCCTGTGAATCCCGAGGTTTCCACTACCAAATGGGAGCCCAACTACACTAGCCTTGCACCATCTCCAGGGATTGTTCCATTCTTTCTCTTACCTTGGGTACTTTCCTCGCACTCAGGTACTGACCAGTAGTATTCAGCTGAGGATTCAAGGGGAGTCCTCTGCAGATTGCTACCTTTCTCCATGTTCAACTCTCTCTTCTCTAATCTGTGGCTGCAAAATCTAAAGGCTTTGTCTTTCAGTGCCTGCCAAATCTGACTCTTCAACACAGGGAGACTATGGACCTGCCTAACCCTGTCCCACCCCTCTGCTACAGACTGGAACAACTCTCCAGGCATTAAGCTGGAACAAATGCAGGGCTCACTCCTTTGTTTTTCTCTCTTAGGGATCACTGTCTTGTGCTACCTGATGTTCAAGGTGTGGAAAACCATTGTTTCAAATATTTTGTCCAGATTTTTAATTGTTTCAAATGAAGGGATTAAATTCACTCCCTGTTAATCCATCTTGGCTGGAAGCCTTAATATCTACTTTAGTCTGATATCTACTTTACCTGATATCTACTTTAGTCTGATATTAATATTATAATACTAATTTTCTTTGAATTAATTTTTGCCTGGTGTGTAGATTTCTGTCCCTTTCCTTTGTTCCTTCCTGTCTCATAGTTTCAGGCTTGTCTCTTTAAGAAGAGCACAACAATTGGATTTTGTTTTATCTTTCAGCTGAATAATCTTTGTCTATTAACAGGTGAGTTTAATATTTTTAATTTTGAGGATTAGTAATTAATTTGTATTGATTTCTGTTTGTGCTTTATCTTTACCATACTTTTTTTCTTTTATTGCTTTCTATTAATGAGGTTTTACTTATACCTCCCTTTTTATTTCTACTGGTTGTGTTTTAAATTTTTTTTTGTGGGGGGGGCTGGGGATGTGGCTCAAGCGGTAACTTGCTAGCCTGGCATGCGCGGGTCACTGGGTTCAATCCTCAGCACCACAAAAAAATAAAATAAAGATGTTGTGTCCACCGAAAACTAAAAAATAAATATTAAAAAATTCTCTCTTTAAAAAAAAAAAAGGAGTCTTTTTTTTTTTTTTTTTGTCTCATGGTACTGAAGATTGAACCCAGGGCCTAACACATGTTAAGTAAGTGCTCTACCACTGAGCTATATCCCAGCCCTTTTTATTTTATTTTGAGACAGGGTCTCTCTAAGTTGCCCAGGCTGACCTTGAACTTGTGATCCTCTTGGCTCAACCTCCAGAGTGGCTGACATCACAGGCGTTCACCACCAACCTTGGCTTAATATGCATTGTTGACATAATAAAGTATGAAATCATTTGGTATTACTGTCCCCAAAAAAACTTTAAAAGGATTTAATTCCTTTCTCCCCTTTCCCACTCCTCTTTCCTAATATGTATTTATTCCCATCTTGTTTTTAGGCATTCCCATGTAGATTAGTAATTTTAATAATCAATATTTATTAGGATTTAGATTGCCAGACTCTTTTTGTTAAAGAGAGAGAGAGAATTTTTTTTAATATTTATTTTTAGTTTTTGGTGGACACAACATATTTGTTTGTATGTGGTGCTGAGGATCGAACCCGGGCCGCACGCATGCCAGGCGAGCGCGCTACTGCTTGAGCCACATCCCCAGCCCAATTGCCAGACTCTTATTGCTCACCATTGATCGTTTTTAATTTTTAAATCTTATTGTTTTTTACTTTTTTAAAGTTGTAAATGGATATAATACCTTTATTTTGTTTAATTATTTATTTTTTTAATGTGGTGCTGAGGATTGAACCCAGTGCCTCACACGTGCAAGGCAAGCCCTCTACCACTGAGCCACAACCCCAGCCCCTCACCATTGCTTCTTGCATCCAACTCCTTCAACTGCTCTAACTGACAAATATCCTTAGTTCTTTCACTGATCATCATCAAGAGGGGCACTCTCCTGGTCTTTTTTCTGAAAATGTTTTTATTTTATTTTATGCTCAGTCCAGAAACATGATGTAGCTGAATATAGAATTCCAGGCTGACAATTGCTCACCTCCCATACATTGAGGATATTGTTTTATATTTTTCTGGCATTTATTATGGTTGAAGAAAAGTCTGTCCTCTGTAATTATTGTTCTTTGGTAAACAATCTGTCTTTCCAATGTGGTTGGATTTATCTTTTGTTTGTATTATTCTACGAGTGTGATGACGTGTGTGGGTATGGATTTGTATTTATATATTCTCTTCATGACTTGATTTGCTACTTCAATTGAAAGATTCATTAATGGTAGATGCTGTTCTGCTCTACTGAAGGACCTATTCCCCAGGTGCTGGGAACTGGAGCTGCTTGCAGGAGACAATGCTCAGATGTAGCCCTTTCTAGGAGTTACCCTGAGCCAAACAATGCTGGTTGGTTCACAAGGTCACACTCCTTCCAGAGGACAGCCCGCATCCAGTGGTTGGTAGGTGCAGGGCTACCACGTGAGTCCTCTTGTTCCATGTGGGACCATTCTAAAGTTCCATCTGAGCTTCCCTGGTAGGATGATCAACTCATCCTGTGTGCCAGGGACTATGCTGGGAAACTACTATGCAGGGAAAACTGCGATGATTGGCTATACTTCCTGTGAGATTGGCTGAAGCCTTTGTGGATGTGACATCATAACTACTTCCTACTTCCATCCCTTCTGCTGGTGTGGATTCCAAGAGCACACCCTATTAAGCTCCCTGCTCACTAAACTCTGCCTCATTCTACTTCCCAGGTAAACCTACCTGCAATCGTTCTAAATTTGATTACAGAAAATTCTCACATACTTTCTCTTAAATATTGTCTTAATTATTCTTTTTAAAATTTTCTTGGGGCTGGGGTTGTGGCCCAGTGGTAGAGTGCTTGCCTAGCATGGGAGGCTCTGGGTTCGATCCTCAGCACCACATAAAAATAAATAATAAAGATATCGTGTCCAATTAAAAAATAAATATTAAAAAAATTTCCATATCTTTATGCCTTTGAACTTGGTAAACTTGTCTTGATCTGGATCTAGTTTTATGTTTAACCCATCTATAGATCTTTTTTATAAGACAAAAAACTTTTTTTCTTTTCTTTTCTTTTTTTTTTTTTTTTTGGTACTGGAGACTGAACTAGGGCCTTGCACATTGTAGGTAAGCACTTTACTACTGAGCTACATCCCCAGCCCCACCCCCCTTTTTATAGACACAAGACTTTTTTTTTTTTTTGTTACTAGGGACTGAACTCAGGGGCACTCAACCACTGAGCCACATCCCCAGACCTATTTTATATTTTATTTAGAGACAGGGTCTCACTGAGTTGCTTTGCACCTCACTTTTGCTGAGTCTGGTTTTGAACTTGTGATCCTCCTGCCTCAGCCTTGAGGCGCTGGGATTACAGGTGTGCACCACCATGCCCAGCCACAATACCTTTAAATTTTTTTTTTTTTTTTAGTTGTAGATGGACACAATACATTTATTTGTTTGATGATTTATTTATGTGGTGCTGAGGATTGAACCCAGTTCCTCACGTGTTCTAGACAAGCGCTCTATCACTGAGTTACAACACACCCCCAGCCTTTTTTTAAAAAAAAGTTTATTTTGAGCAGGGTCTTGCTGAGATGCTAAGGCTGGCCTCAAACCATGTAGGTGGGGTTACAGACGTGCACCACCACTCCTGCCTCCCATCTATTGAGTTTTATACCTTAATAACTTCCTTCATTGGGCTTTGAAGACACCATTCCCATCTGGTTTTCTTCCTGTATTTCTGGCTGCTCTCTTTCAGTCTCATTCACTGGTTCCTCTTCATCCTTGCTTCTCAGTGGTGAAGTCCCCAGGGCTCAATCCTGTGACCTCTTTTTCACAATTTAAATCACTCTCAAGATGAAATAATCAGTCTTGTGCATTCAGATGCCATGAATATGCAGATAACTTCCATATTTATGTCTCAATCCCAGACCTCTCTCCTAAACTCCTGACCCAGGTGGCCATGGACATCTCTACTCAGAAGTGTAAAAAGTAAGCTTCTGATCTTCATTTCCAAATGGTGCAGTTTATCTTAACTTATTTAATGGTAACTACCATTGTAGATGTTTAGTCTAAAAACCTTGGAGGTGCTGGGGATGGTGGTACACACTTGTAATCCAATTTGGGAGACGGAGATGGGAGGATTGCAAGTTTGAGGCCAGCTTCATCAACTTAATAAGACTCTGTCTTAAAAAAAATAATAATAATAAGGACTGGGGATGTAGCTCAGTGTTAACATACCCCTGGGTTTAATCCCCAGTACCAACCAACCAACCAGTAAAAACCCCCTTGAAGTCATCCTTAATTCCTCTTAGTCTCAGACTATAAATATATAAATTTTACCTAAAAATGGACCCAGAATTTGACTATTTCTTAAAATCCTTACTTCTGCTGTTCTGGTCCAGGTCACCACCATTTCTTGCCTGGATTACTGCAATGGTCTCCTGACTAGTCTGCTTTTATACTTTCTCAACAATAGCAGTCAGAGTGATTCTGTTAAAATTTTAGATCCTTATCTTCCTTTGGGCAGAACCCGCAGGTGGCTCCCTTGTCCCTTGAAGCAAAATCAAAGTCTTTACCACAATCTGCAAGCCTTCTATATGACCCAGTCCCCATCACCTCCTGGACTTACCTCTCATTTGTCTTTCTCCCTCTTTCTCTCTCCACTGCCATCTATATAGCAAGAAAGGATCCTTGTTAAAAGCACCAAGCATGTTTCCCTCTCGGGGCTTTGCTTTCCCCCAGAAAGTTTTTCCTATAAACCCGTATGGCTTACTCTCTCACTTCTTCAGGACTTGAATAAAATTCAGTTTCTCAGTGAGATTTTATCAGATACCCTAACTAAAATTTCAGGGGCTGGAATGTAGCTCAATGGTAGAGTGCATGCCTAGCACGCATAAGACCTTGGGTTTGATCCCTCGCACTGCAAAAATAAAACAAAATGAAACAAAATGTAATGAAATAAAGCAAAAATAACTCAACTATTCTATCTTGTTGTTTTACAACCCCCTTCCATACTTTATTTTTTCCCCTTACCTCTTATCCCATCCTGATATGCTATGCATTTATTGTCTATCTTCATAAAAATGTAAATTCTACTAGGACAAGGATTTTTATCTAGTTTGTTCATGATGGGTGTCAGGCACATAAAATGGGTTCAATCAATATGTGATGAATGAAGAGTGATTATTTTTCATTTCTAGTAGTTTGATTTTGTTCTTTAAATTTTTTTTAGTTGTTGATGGACCTTTATTTTATTTATTTATATGCAGTGCTGAGAATTGAACGCAGTGTTCATACACATTAGGCAAGTGCTCTGCCACTGAGCCACAACCCCAGACCCTTCTTGTTCTTATTTAATAGTGTCCTGCTGCTTTTAATTACTAGTGATTTGTAGCATGTGTTCTGGCACTAGACTACTTGGGTTCAAATCCCAGCTCTGCCGCTTTAATAGCTACATGACTATTGAACAAATTTCCTCATGCTCATCTTTAAAAGGGAGAAAGTAATAGGTCCTACTTCACAGGGATTTTGTGAAGATTAAGTTAATGTTTTGTGAAGTCTTTAGTACAGTGTCATGCGTTAGCTCTGTTTGTAATTATGAACATCATTTCTTTCTTCATTTAAAATCTAATTCTAATATTTTCCAGATTCTCTATTATTTTGACGTCTGAGGAAGTGCCAGTTTTTCTGTCTCTTGCATATGATAACTGTCTAGTGAGAAAGCCTGATCAGCACAGAGCACTAGAAGCAAGTATCCAACCAAACCAGAGCCATCCATTCACTGCAGCAAAGGAGGGCACCCAGGGAAACTGGGTAATGTCACTCCAAAGAGGGAAGACAGGGTTCTCTTTTGTAAGATTCAGGTTCTGCTGAGGGTTTCTGAGGATAGTAAAGGGAAGTGGGCATCAACCCATGCTGTTGCTGGGATAAGAGAATCATGGATTAACTAGGTAAAGGAGCTGTCAAGAGGCAATGCTGACTGTCAGCAAGCAGGTACTCCAGCAATAGATGGGAATGGCAATTTGGCTGGAGGGTTTGGTAGGAAAGAAGTAGCTCCTCAAATGTAGGGTGGGGGGTGTCATTTATGCACTTTTTAGGGGCTGTCTGGCTTTGAGAGAAGCAGCATTCTTGTGAACTTAGCAGCTGGCTTTATCAGTGTCTGCCCTTCTAGCCTGAGTCAACAGGGATGAATTTTATTGTTTATTTCATTTTGGGTTTCCCCCCTCAGTCCAAACTGATTTCCATACTTAAATCTCAGGATTTGACTACCGTTGATATGGTAGGATATTGGTGATTTTGTTACTGTGACTCTGTTTTCAAGCAGGGGTTGTTTCTTCTGTGCTAAGGGTAGTACATTTTCTCCCTGGAGAATGCACAGATTTGCTCCTGACAGAATGCTGTGCCTCAGTGGCTTCCAGTCTGTGCACAAGGCACAGACACTGGGTTTAGATTTTTCGTGGGGAACATTTTTCCTTCAGGCAAATAGTGAGTTACTTGGCTAAGACCCAGGGTCTGTGTACAATTTTTCTGTCTCCATTAAAAGGGAAGAGTTCTCCAAGGCCTTGGATTTTATGTAGGATGTGCAATCATAGCTCACCCTCTTCCTTCTATTCCCTCATTAGCATTAGCCCCCAGCCCTACCGCCAGATCCAGATTCTTCTGGGCCACTATGACATCAGCTCAGCTCGCTGTTCTGCATTTAACGGTTCTCTTCATTCCTAGGTGCTATGGTTTGGATATGTTTTGCATGTGTTCTCGTGCTGAAAGCTTGGTCCCCAATATTGTGATGGGACCTTTAAGAGGTGGGGCTTACAGCATGGTAATTAGGTGGGGGGTGCATCTTTCTTGGAAGAGATTAATGTAGTTCTTTCAGGACTCTGATCAGTTATCTAAGAGCAAGGGGACGGGGGTTGTGGCTCAGCAGTAGAGCACTCGCCTAGCACATGTGAGGCCCTGGGTTCCATCCTCAGCACCACATAAAAATAAATAAATAAATAAATAAATAAATAAATAAATAAAATAAAGTTATTGTGTGCAACAACAACAAAAATAGATAAATATTTAAGAGCAAGTTATTATAAACGAAGTGAACCTGGCTCCTGAAATTCTCTCGCTACATGTCCCAAGTGATCTTTCCTACTTGCATGTGTTTCTACCATGATGCCATCTGCCATGTTGTGACACAACTAAGGGGGCTTTCACCAGAAGACAAATGGGGATACCCAACCTGGAACTTTCAGACTTCAAAACTGTGGGCTACATAAGCATCTTTTTAAAATACACTATCCAGGTCATAGCTCAGTGGTACAGCGCTTGCCTAGCACGTGTGAAGCACTGGGTTCGATCCTCAGCACCACATAAAAGTAAATAAAATAAATAAAGTAAAAAAATATTGTACTCATATAAAAACAAAACAAAATACACTATCCAGCAACAGAATATGGATTTATCTGAAATATATGGGTATATTTGATATATAATATATTTATATACACATGATGTATATTGTGTACATATTTATTTGTTATATATTGTGTACATATTTATTTGTTATATTTGAACACAGAGGTGCTTTACCACTGATCTATATCCATGGTCCTTTTTATTTCATTTTTAATTTTTGAGACAGGGTCTTGCTAAATTGCTTAGGGCCTCCATAAGTTGCTGAGACTGGATTTTAACTTGTGATCCTTCTACCTCAGCCTCTTGAATTGCTGTGATTACAGGCCTGTGCCACTATGCCCAACACTAGATTATATTTTATTTGGCACTTTTTCTATGTTTGTGATAGAACTGGGCCCCCCTTCACATTAGCTTGGTTCACCTAGTCCTGATACTATCATGTCCACAGCGTTTGAGGCTCAAGCTCCTTTTGTATTTATTTTTAAATATTTATTTATTTATTTGGTACTGGGGATTGAACCCAGGAGTACTTAACCACAGAGCCACATCCTCAGCCCTTTTTATTTTTTATTTTGAGACAGGGTCTCACTAAGTTGCTTAGGGTCTTGCTAAGTTGCTGAGGCTGGCTTTGAACTTGCGATCTTCCTGCCTCAGACTCCAAGTCACTGGGATTATAGGCATGCACTACCATGCCCAGCTCAAATTCTATTTTTTTAAGAGCACCAGCTGAATATTTCTTACTTCCTAAAAGAAGGGCACTTTTGTGTGTGTGTGTGTGTGTGTGTGTGTGTGTGTGTGTGTGTGTTGTGTGTGTGTGGTCCTGGGTATTGAACCCAGGGCCTTGTCCATGTGAGGGAAGCACTCTGCCAACTGAGCTATATCCCCAGCCCTCAAGTTCTATTTTTAAATCCTGGAGTCCATCTTTATTATTTCTATGACTTTGGTAAATGCTCTAAGCTTCCTTCTCCTACTTTAAAATGGAAATAATAGGACATAGGAATAATGATGATCTTACATAAT
The DNA here is from genome assembly GCF_964194105.1 of Spermophilus citellus. NCBI lineage: Eukaryota > Metazoa > Chordata > Mammalia > Rodentia > Sciuridae > Spermophilus > Spermophilus citellus. The sequence goes on along the minus strand of NC_138186.1, from coordinate 58,469,896 downwards.
ATGCATGTACAAGAATTCAATAGGTAACATTATTGCTACTATCAATATAGAATATAAAATAAATAAAAAAGAATAACAAAAAACTAATAAGTGCCATCTGGCAGTGAGACCTACCTCCTGAAACCAGGAATCTTTCCTCCATCTATCTTAGAAATATTCTGCTTATAAATACAGGATCCTCACCCATTTTACTGCCAGAAAGTCTTTGACTTCCTCAAAAGGGGTCTGAAAAATGCCTTCCTCTAATGACTGTACTCAGGATATGGCTTACATCTTTGATTACTAGAGTGATCAGATCTGCCTTTTAAAAAAATTTGTAGTTGTAGATGGACAGATGCCTTTATTTTATTTATTTTTATGTGGTGCTAAAGATTGAACCCAGTGCCTCACTCGTGCTAGGCAAGCACTCTGCCACTGAGCTACAGTCCCAATCCCAGGTCTGTCTTTTAATATGAGTTTTGACTAGTTACTCTGTATTCTGTTTTATGACTTGTGCTCATGGGTTGGCACCTTTCTGCTCCCTCTTCAGTGGAAAAAGAAATTTCTCTTTGTTGTCTTCTGAAGCAGAACCTCCCCTGCCCTGCCACACACACACACACACACACACACACACATGCACAAATGTGCACACACACCAACTAGGTAGAAAGTCAAGGTCATATCCCTTCTTTGTGCAATACCATTATATTAAAGATTAATTATATCAGTCCAGTGTCATGTGGGCTAGACATATATTTAAATTTCCCCACATTTCTGATTTTGGAAATCTGACATCTTCTCTAAATAATTGCACCCTTCTTTCAACTCTTTTTTTTCTGGTAAAGATAAATGAGTCTTCTCCACATATACTCAGTATCCACCTCCAAATCCCTACCCTCCAGAAGCCAAGTAACTGTTTTATATTTCCTAAGATACCTATCTACATGTTTATCTATCACCTATTATTGGAATTCTGAATTTATGTTATGAAGATTAAATGAGAAAGTATGTATGGAAATATCCCTTAGTACCATACACTTGGCACTCAGTCAGCCCTCCGTAAATGTTGTGAATTGAGCATATCATACCGATCTTGAGTTGCTCTACATACTGAGGCCATCTCAAGCAGTTAAAAAAAAAAAAAACGCCATTTATAATTATCCTTGGTGCATTTGTTTTCAGAGGGTGTATGGTATAAATCTACAGCTATATTTATGCACACACAATATTGGCCTGCCAGTCTATGTTTCTATTTCTTAAATGAGACAGTGTGAGCTCTGTGAAGCCAAGAGTTATTTCTACTCTGTATTCTGAATCCTCCCTCCCACTCCAAGGGCCTTATGCTCTGCATTCTTTTTTTTTTTTTTTCTTTCCCAGTACTGAGGATTGAATCTGGGGCCTCCAGCATGCTAGGCAAGTGCTCTACCACTGAGCCAAAACCCAGCCCTGATTTCTTCTGGTACATGTGATGATGGTCAAGGGTGGCCCTTGGTGTATGAGAGTGAACCTCCAGGACTCTTGGGGGAAATGAGGTTGTGTTCCCTCCCCTCCTGCTGTCAGATATCACAGCTGCTCTCACCCAGGTCCCTTGTAGTATCCCTTATTATTCACTTCAGATCAAAAGAGAGACTAAGGATTTCCCAAACTCCTTTAGAACTGGCATTCCAAGTCCCTTGGGGAAACACACTTGGGGATCTGGAAGGCAGGGGTAAGGTGGAGGCCTCCCTCTACTGTTTTCTGTCATTTCTGCTGGCGTACACTCATGAGGAGCTGGGTTGAGCTCTTCTACAACAGCGGGAGCAAGAGCTGGGGTGTTTGGTTTTTTTTTTTTTTTTTTTTTTATTTTATTGTTGGTTGTTCAAGGGTGTTTGGTTTTTAGCTTTGTGTGTCAGAAGCAAGGTGGTCCTAGAGCTTCCTGATTTCCCAACTTAATAGTGGTGATAAAGTAGCATTTCCCTTCATGGGCACTTCTGCCATCTTGTTCTGGGGGAACCATTCTTGGATGTTTATCACCAGGGCTCTTCCTACAGCCCTTCAAACAATTTCATAAACACTTATTTCCCTTATTAAGGGAACATGTGTTTAAATTAGCCAAAGTGGTTTCTACTATCTGTAGCAGAACCCAACTGTAGACCCTGAACATCCCTTTCTCTCAAATCCCCATCCCCCTCAACCAAGCCAGGAGACTATATTCTAGCTGGAAATTATACTCTGCTTGGTGAATTCTTTGAATCTTATAAAAGTTTCCCAGCTCTGGTAATATAGAACCTAGGGTTCGTAGGATATTCTCAGCCACTTCTAGGCCATGACAAAACATTTAGAAGATTTGTTATGGTGAAAGACTTTGTATAGAGAAGGGTAAGAACATTCTTAAGAGATGCTGGGGTAGAGTTACCACTGAGAGGGAAATCAGAGGTTGAACCAGAAGACAACTTTTGCTGTCCTTACCCTTTTACCCCCAGCATCTCCTGATGATGGGATACTTGCTTTCAGGGCAGAGTGTAGCCATGAAGAAAACCAAATAACTGGGAAAGTGACTGCAAAAGTCACCCATCTCAACCACCCTCCTTGCCTAGGTCTGCAGCCACAATGCACATTTTCAAATGTTCTATTTAGCAAATAAAGAGTTGGCTGTTGGATCTAAGGGGAAAAAAAACCCAACAGTATGTACTTTTTTAGGAGGAGAGTTTTTTTTTTTTTAATTTAAAAGTAAAATGTAGTTATTTTTATTTAAGACAGTTCCCCATCTTGAACACATTTACATTTTTTTTCTTCCCCCATTTAAAGCCTATTTCCTGAAAAATGTTCAGAAGATTTAAGTGTCAAATATTTTCCAAGGCCATGCCATGATTCATCAGTTTATTGTTTGTTAAAATATCAGCCTCAAGAAACTGGCTTCAGTGGGAATGTTCATCTGGATTTTGTCTTTTGATTTACTTCATGGGTGACATGAGAATGAATTGAAAAATTAGAAAGTCAACATTTTGCTGAGTCCCATGAATAGCAAAGAGGTCCTATAAGAACAAAGTGAGGTTACATAGGCAACCCTCATCCTATGACACACCCCGTATAGTGACAGAATTTAGAACCAGAAAGAGCCTTAAAGCCATTATGTCATTTTACAGAGGAAGAACCTGAGCCCCAGAGAGGGGAAGTGACTAACCCAGTATCACCAGCGGCCAGTGGCAGAACTTGGAAAAGGATTCGGGTCTCCTGAGGCTTACCCTCCACTGCTCTCTCTCCTGCCTTATTTTTGGGACATCTTCTTTGACTACATTTCCCTTTCCCACTTTCCAGCCTTTTCTGCTTTAGCAGGAACAGATACCTTTCCCAGTATCTCTACTAAGGAGAAATACAGAGGCCATTTAAGGAGCTGAGAATTTTCTTCTTATTCAGAGCTCCATAGAAGTTAGGAGTCTCATCACCATTGTGTGAATGAAGAAGGAAAAAATTCAGAAAAGGAGTTTGACTTGCCCAAGCACAAGCAGTTAAGATTGGAACTTTGGCCTCCTAAACACCAGGCTGATGTCCTTTCCACCACATTACAATAGGTGACCTGGTACATTGCATGAATGCACCGTGCTTTTGGTTTATTTTTATATTTAGTTGTATATTGGCACAATATCTTTATTTTTTAATTTTAGGTGGTGCTGGGGATAAAATCCAGTGTCTTGTGCATGCTAGGCAAGTGCTCTACCACTGAGTCACAACCCCAGCCCTGTGTTTTTGTTTTTAAGAAGCATATAGTAAGCAGAGTTTGGTCTAATTAAAGGCTATTTAGGGAGAATTAATCAAGTACACAAAGGACCTCATTAAAGAGAGCTGTCCTCTAAAAGGCAAGTCAATGACAGTTACCTTTCCAAAGTGAACATTAGAAAGAAATTCCTGTGTAATTTTCCAATCATTTAACTTCAAGATTTCTATCTATAGCATATTCGTGGGACTGTGTGTCCTTTTATGATGGCCTGAATCAAGATTGACTTGAGGAGAAACCTGCTAAATGTCAGTGATCATTGTTTAAATTATTAAGGTAATATAAGCACATTGCAGGTCTTTGGGAAGTTTAGAAAAGACAACAACAACAACAAAAAAAAACACCATGGTTCTACCATCCAGAACATAATAATAATATTATTATTTTACACATTCCATATATGACTTTTTAAAAAATATTTTATTATTTTTTAGTTGTATTTGGACACAATACCTCTATTTCGTTTATTTATTCTTATGTGGTGCCGAGGATTGAACCCAGGGCCCCACAAATGCGAGGCGAGCGCTCTACCACTGAGCCCCAGCCCCAGCCCCAATGACTCCTCCTGACTTTTTATTAGATGTGTTTTTACTTAGTTTTAAATGATCTTTCTCTAATTTCTGTAGCTTCCTTATGAGTTTGTATCCTGCTTTCCCTTGGGGTCTTAGATCCTAAGCCTTTTTCATGCAGGACCATGTCCTCATGAGCATCATACTTAATGGTCACGAATACTTCTACTTCCAAGGGCGTCCCATAGAGTGTCACAAGTAATTCTTTGGAGGAGCCACAAACATCATTCTAGAGGGATCACATTGTCAGACATTGCAATGACATTTGTTTTAATTTCAAAAAGTTAAAAAGTAAGCCGAATCTGGTGGCACATGTTTGTAATCCCAGCAGCTCCAGAGGATGGAGAGTCCAAAGCCAGCCTTGGCAATGGTGAGGCACTAAGCAACTCAGTGAGACTCTATCTCTAAGTAAAATATAAAATAGGACTGGGAATGTGGCTCAGTGGCCGAGTGCCCCTGAGTTCAATCCCTGGTACCCCCGACTCCCCCCCAAAAAAGTCAAAAGCAGCTCAATTATTTATTTAAAACATTTTCTCTTTACAGTCAAAGAGTGGGAGAACTCCTAAGTGTGTGTGAAGTGAGCACATGGGGTTAGTGGGGATGATGAGGCAGTCTGTCCATCTACACCCACTCAACAAGACACCATGGGATCTAGCAGTTAAGAAGAAATCTATCAGAAGTTTCTAAATGATTTTTATTGTTTATTGTATTATTCAGCCTATTCTTATAATAAGTTACAGGCCAAAAACAGAAAGAATAAGCAATATCATTAGTAAAGTATATTAAACAAATAAAAACATTCAAATTATAATTCTGTACTGACACATTGTACACTGTGGATGATGCTGGAAAACATTACCCTAAGTGAAAGAAGTCAGATACAAGAAGACACATATTGTATTATGTCCCGTTATGTGAAATCTCCAGAATAGACAAATCCGTAGAGACAGGAAGCAGATTAGTGGTTGCCAGGGACTGGGAGAGGGAATATGGGGAATGACTACTTAATGGGTTTGGGGTTTCCTTTCAGGGTGATGAAAATGTTGAGAACAGTGATGGCTGTTCAACATTGTGAACGTACTGAATGTCACTAATGATAAATTTTATGTTACATGTTTATTTTATATAATAAAAATTTTAATTCTGAAAAACTTCCTTGAGATAGTTCTTTCCACATATGTAAGTTGTGTTTATTTTATGATTCTAATAGGGGATGTCAAAACATGTCTGATACTTTCAAATCTGTCTTAAGAAGGAGGAGGAACAGTTCATTTACTGGGAATAATGATTATCCAAACCCAAATTCCAATTCTAAGTGGAATTTTAGGAGAAGCAAATGACAGCCTGAAATCACTCTCATCTTTTTGTGTTGAAACAAAATATGAAAATTATTAAAATAAAATTCTTGATATTTTAAACTAAAACTGAGGAATTCTAAATATTAGGCTATGAAAACAATTTTTGTCCATTTTAATGCCATAGTATGTAGCGATTTTCAATCTGTTTTGAATATAGATTTGGCCCTAAGCTAAATACAATAAACCATTACATTTAAAAATGTATATCACAAGTTATATTTTTTACATGATTTAAAATATATGTCACATGTTAAACAGGAAGTTAAAATTTGTCTTAGGGGCTGGGGTTGTGGTTCAGCAGTACAGAGCTTACCTAGCACATGCAAGGCATGTTTGAGGTACTCGGTTCAAGCCTCAGCACCAAAATACAGGTATTGTGTCCAACTACAACTAAAAATAAATTAGACTGGGTTTATAGCTCAGCAGTAGAGTGCTTGCCTCACACTTGTGAGGTTCTGGGTTTGATCCTCAGCACCACATTAAAAAATAAATAAATAAAATAAAGATATCGTGTCCACCTCTAAAAAAATCTTTAAAAAATTTGTCTTAATAATAGATATTACTGAAAATTGTATTAATATTTTTATGCAATTTAAATATTTTGTTAAAAGTAAAATGTCTTACAAAAATATTAAAACATGTATCAATGAACTAACATTTATAAAAGTAATAATTTTAGTATTTTTAAATGCTAGAACAATTTCTGGCACATAGTAAGCATGACATGTGTTTGTTTAACAAAAAGAACACAAATTTACAAAACGATATTTTAAAACATTATCTGGAAACACAAATAGTGAAATTTATATATACATTGGGAAAGACATTTGCATAATCATTCCCCCATCATTGGCTATTGAGGTTATTTCCAGTGTCTTGATTTTATAAGGATTATTGTGATAAACAACAAACATAAACAAGTTTCTGTAGTTTGTAATGTTTTCTTGAGATATAGTCAAAGAATTAAGGTTATTGGTCCAAAAGTTGAGAAGATGTATTACTTTGATATGTGTCATAGTTGGCTGATTTTATCTGTATGACACTTTGTATAATGCCCCAAATCTGAGTCAGGCTACCGAGGCCTTAACACAATTATCTTTTATGATATTCATAATAATGTTGCAGGATAGGGAGCATGAGTGTCCCTGTTTTCTAGATGAGTAGACTGAGTCTTGAAGGGTTGTTTCATCAGGACTTGATATCTAGGAGGAAATATCAAGTTTCTACTGTAGGGCCACCGCACAGGAAAGATAGGCTTGTGGTAAATTTCTTTGTCTTGGCTAAAGGAGGAGAAAGAGGGAGACAACTTTTTGTTATCTACAAGGAGTTAAAGAGGGTTTACATCATGGACCTGGCAATGTTATAGCTAAAGATTGGAAAGACAGAAAATGAGTAGAAGTGTAAATCAAGGGTGATTGCAGAGTTACTTGGTGTGTTCATTTCCTACAAATGCCATAACAAATTGCCATAAACTAGGTGGCTTAAACAACAGAAATTTACTGTCTAACAGTTTGGGACTTTCTAGAAGTCCAGAAAGAAGGCATGTCAGGACCACATTCTCTCTGAAGATTTTAGGGAAGTTATCTTTCTTGGCCTCTTCTAGTTTCTAGTAGTTACTGGTGATCCTTAACATTTTTTTGGCTTGTAGGCACATCACTCAAATCTCTGTTTATTCTCTTTCCATCTTCACATGGCCTTATTCTCCATAGGTTTGTGTTTGTCCAAATGTCTCTTTTTCCCCTCTTCTTGTAAGGATATTACATCTTGGAGTTAGGGCCTATTCAAGTTCCATATGAATCCATTATAATTGGTTACTTAGTAAAGACAATACTTCCAAACAAGGCTGTGATGAACATGAATTTTAGGGGGACACTATTCAACTCAGTACCCTTGGGTAGGGGAAGGCTGGTAGTTCTGCCCTCCTTGGTGCCATGTAGTGGTTAGCAGAAATAACTGCTCCCAGAGCGGAAGGAAGAAATCTTTGTGTCCAAAAGCCAAGGCAGCATCTTAGGAGGCTGCTAACACCTAAAAGGAGCAGAGAGCCCCTCACACACTCAGAGGGTCAGATACAACCCTATCCCCATCTTCTTCCCCCATAGTTGCTGGAAACAGATTACGATAAACAGCTCCTATACACAGGGTAATCAGAAACCTTGCAGGAAGAGAACGATCATGGAGGTAAGCACTACTAACACATCATAGAAGAGATGTGACACAAATGTCTAATACCTAAGAAACAGTCAGTAGAACTCACAGAAGGTGATTTTAAGGGAAGTGTAGTGAAAATTTCCACAGGGACAAGAGAGACAATTTGAATCCATAAGACAAGAAGAAAGTTACAAAAAAGAAGCAAATAGGAGATCTTGGAAATGAAAAATGAGGGGGAGTAGCACAATGAACAAAGACATCTTTTTTGGGGTGGAGTGGTGACTGAGCCACGTCCCCAGCCCAATTTTGTATTTTATTTAGAGACAGGGTCTCACTGAGGTGCTTAGCGCCTCCTGGTTACTGAGGCTGGCTTTGAACTCGAGATACTCCTGTCTCAGCCTCCCTAGCTGCTGGGCTTACAGGCATGCACCACCTTGCATGGCTGAAGATATCTTTTTCTTTTTTTAATATTTTTTTTCAGTATTCCTATGCTCTATTTAATTATTTATTTATTTGTGGTGCTGGAGATTGAACCCTAGGCCTTGTGCATGTGAGGCAAGTTCTCTACCAACTGAGTTATATCCCCAGCCCTGAAGACATTTTTTTAAAAATGCCTTTTATTTATTTTTATTTATTTTTATGTGGTGCTGAGGATCAAACCCAGCACCTCACACATGCTAGGTGAGCACTTTACTGCTGAGCCACAACCCCAGACCCTGAAGACATCTTTAATGAGCTGAAAATAATAGCTGAGAATTTCTCCCAAAACATAGTACAAGAAAACAGAGAGAAAATATGAAAGTAATGTTTAGAAGCATGAAGAATAGAACAAGAAGCTCCCAAATCTATACAACCTCATCTAGAGCAAAATAAAAAACAAGATGAAAGATAAAAAATTCAAAATATAATAACTTTTTTTCCAGAATTAAATAAAGACCCACAACTTCAAACTGACAACTGAGTAGAATGAGTAAGAAATAAGTATACCTAGATATAGAGTGAAAATTTAAAACAACAAGAAATTTTTTAATATTATTTTTTAGTTTTAGGTGGACACAATATCTTTATTTTACATTTATGTGGTGCTGAGAATTGAACCCAGTGCCTCACGCATGCTAGGCAAGCACTCTACCACTGAGTCACAACCCCAACCCTGCAAGGAGAAATTTTAAAAGGATTCAAGGATTTTTTAAAAAAATTCTACAATGGTCAACAAATATATGAAAATATGTTTCACACCTCTAGCGATTAAAGAAATGCAAATTAAAACTACACTGAGGACTCCGTGGCAGAGCACTTGCCTAGCATGTGTGAGATACTGGGTTTGATCCTTAGCACCACATAAAAATAAACAAAATAAAGGCATATGTCTATAACTACAAATTTTTTTAAAAAATATTTTTTAGTGGTTTTGGACACAATATCTTTATTTTTATAGGGTGCTGAGGATCTAACCCAAGGCCTCACATATACAAGACAAGCGCTCTATCACTGAGCCACAACCCCAGCCCCTCAAATTTTTTTATTTGTTCTAATTAGTTATACATGACAGCAGAATGTATTTCAATCATTTTACACAAATGGAGCACAACTTTTCATTTCTCTGGTTGTAGATGATGTAGAGTCTACCATATGTGCAGTCATACGGTACCTGGGGTAATGATGTGCGTCTCATTCCACCATCTTTCTTATCCACATGTCCCCACCCCTCTCCTTCCTCCCCTTTGCCTAATCAAAGGTCCTCCATTCTTCCCATGCCCCTACCCCTTATGAAAAGCATCCACTCATCAGGGAGAATATTTGGCCTTTGGTTTTTTTGGGATTGGCTTACTTCGCTTAGCATGATAATCTCTTATCTCCATCCATTTACCTGCAAATGCCATAATTCTATACTCTTTTAATGCTGAGTAATATTTCATTGTGTATACATACCACATTTTCTTTATCCATTCATCTATTGAAGAGCATCTAGGTTGGCTCCATAGTTTAGCTATTGTGAATTGAGCTGCTATGAACATTGATGTGGCTACATCGTTATAGTATTCTGATTTTTAAGTCCTTTGGGTATAGACCGAGGAATGGGATAGCTGGGTCAAATGGTGGTTCAATTTCAAGTTTTCTAAGGAATCTCCTTACTGCTTTCTATATTGTTTGGACCAATTTGCAGTACCATCAGCAATGTATGAGTGTGCCTTTTCCCCCACATCCACGCCAACACTCATTATTGCTTGTATTCTTGATAATTGCCATTCTAAAAATAAAGGCATGCTGTCCATCTATAACTACAAATTAAAAAAAAATACACTGAAATTTCATCTCACTCCAGTCAGAATGGTAATTATCAAGACTACAAGTATCAGAAATATTGGTGATGATGTGGGGAAAAGTCACACTCATACATTGCTGATGGGACTGCAAATTGGTACAACCTCTATGGAAAGCAGTATGGAGATTCCTCAGAAAACATGGAACCACCATTTGACCCAATTACTTCCACTCTTTGGCATATACCCAAAGAACTTAAAATAGCATACTATAGCTATGTGGCCACATCAATGTTCATACTGTCCTTGTTACCCTTTACTGCTCATATTCTTTCCCTCCCAAGTGCGTTATCACCACTCTCTCAAACCAACCCCATCTTTAATTGCCTACATTAGGACCCACCCAGCTCTGCCCCATAAAACTTGGGAAACCCAAGCCTGTATTTCCTTTCTCCATCTATGGAGAGATGGCCTTTATTTGTCAGCTCAGACAAATAAACTCTTGTGTATGTCTCTGCCTGGTCTCTGTCTTTCATTTCTCACTTGCCTGTCTCCTGGTTCTTTGCTTTCCTTTCACATAGCAGCTCAATTCACAATAGCTAAGCTATGGAACCAACCTAGGTGGCCCTCAGTAGATTAATGAATAAAGACAATGTGTTACATATACAAAATGGAATATTATTCAGCCATAAAGAAGAATTAAGGCCAAGTGTTCTCTCTGATATGCAGATGCTGACTCACAATGGTGGCGGGCAGTGGAGGTTCATGGGATTGTACAGAGGGGAATGGGGGGAAAGGAAAGGGAGGGGTGGGAATGGGAAAGACAGTAGAATGAGTCAGATATAACTTTCCTATGTTCATATATGAATACATGACTGGTGTTAACTCCACATCATGTACAACCACAAGAATGGCAAGTTATACTCTATGTATGTGTGTTTCAAAATACATTCTACTGTCATGTAGAAAGTAAAAAAGAACAAAATTTTAAAAAGAGATCATAAAAAAAGAATTAAAACACAGCAAAGCTTATTGATACCAGATTCTGTTAGAGAAGATAAAATCTGGTAGAGGAGCTTAATATAAATAAGAAATGTGGATTTCCCAAAAGAAACAGTTGGAAGTCTCTGAGACTGATAAATGTACTAAATTGATTCTACTTTAAAAAAATTCTACAAAGACCCATATCAGAATTCCCAATAAAACACATTGCTTGCAAGAAGACAGTAGAAAAATATCTTCAATATTTTGAGAGAATATGGTTACAGATATAAATTCTAAATTCGGCTAAACTGTTATTCAAGAGTGAATGCAAAATAAATTACATTTGATCCTTGAACAATGTAGGGATCAGGGGTGCTGACCATCTGCATAGTCAAAAATCCACATGTAATTTTTTTTTTTTAAAGAGAGAGTGAGAGAGGAGAGAGAGAGAGAGAGAGGGAGAATTTTTAATATTTATTTTTTAGTTCTCAGCGGACACAACATCTTTGTTGGTATGTGGTGCTGAGGATCGAACCCGGGCCGCACGCATGCCAGGCGAGCGCGCTACCGCTTGAGCCACATCCCCAGCCCCCACATGTAATTTTTGACTCTCCCAAACTTTACTACTAATGGCCTGCTTATGCTCACAAGTCTGACCAATAGCATAAACAGCCTATCAATACATATTTTTTGAATGTATTATACCTGGTGAAAAATACACTGGAACCTCAAAAGATCACCTTTTCCTGCCATCCACAATTTATTGGCGAGATGAGCTGCTCACGGAGAGAAGATTAGTGGCACACAGTGCTTTACACCAATGCTTTCAACACCCGAGTGCATGGCAGTACCAACAGGAGGTAGCCATGAGACTGTTGCAGTAGTACTCTATTGTGCTATTGGGAATCTTGTGGGTAATTCTGCATTTTTACATTGTTGACATTTCTTTTCTCTGTGAATGGTGCCATGGGATGTCTTTAAGTGTTTACATGCATGAGTCTTGATAAATTTTAGCTTTTTATAATAATCTTGTATTATAATATTTCATGTTACTAGTGATAATATAAACTATTACCTACATGTATCCTACATGTATTTTATGCATTCATGACAAACCTAACTTTTTCTCAATTTTTTCAGTAGTTCTAGATTCTGAGATTTGTCTGAGAGCTTTTCCAAATTTTCTGAAATCCCACCCCCCAAAAATTCCTGGTTATAAGTGGACCCCCACAGTTCAAATCCATGTTGTCAAAGTGTCAATTGTTCATTTGTAGATATTCAAGGACTCTGAAACTTTACCACCCGTCAAGAATTAATAGAGGATGTATCTATTCAGAAAACTGAAAAAATATAACAGAGAAGTACATTAAGCAGTATCTACTTGAAGAAATCAGTAAATCTTATTGTAAAACCCATATAAGTTAGGATAACCACTGAACGAAATAGCAAGCATAATTCCCAAATTTTTAAAAAAATGTTTAGTTATAGATGGACACAATACATCTATTTTATTTATTTTTATGTGGTGCTGAGGATCAAACTCCTACTGCCTCAGCCTCCCGGGTGGCTGGGATTATAGGTGTGCGTCACCATGCCCATCTTAATTGAATTTTGATACAAATTCACTGTTAAAAAATGTATGAAGACACGAATGGTGTGACTCTACTCTGTGTACCACCAGAGACATGAAAAATTGTGCTCTGTATGTGTACTATGAATTGAAATGCATTCTGCTGTCGTGTATAACAAATTAGAATAAATAAATTTTAAAAAATGTATAGACATAGGGAAATTTGAATGCTGACTTGATATTTAATAATATTGTTGTAGTAATACTTTTTAAAATATTTTATATTTTAGTGACATGCTGAAATATTTGCAGATGAAATAATGTGAGGCCAGGAATTCCCTTCAAAATTATTAGGTAAGGGTGTAGATAAAATTATTATTATGGGCTGGGGCTGTAGCTCAGTGGCAGAGCGCTTGCCTAGCATTCGTGAGGCAGTGGGTTCGATCTTCAGCATTAAACAAAATAAACAAATAAAATAAAGGCATTCTGCCCATCTACAACTACAAAAAAACTTTTAAAAAATTATTATTGCTATGAGTTGATCATTTTTGTCTACCAATTAGTAAAAGGGGTTTATCATGCTTTATTTTTGCATTTTTGTAATGTTTTAAAAGTTAAAAATTAAAAAAAGGATACCACACAGTTATGGTAATTTTATGGGAAAGTAGCACTAAACTTTCCCAAAAGAGATAATTTCTATGTCACATACATTATTCCAGAGTTGGAAAGTTATCCAGCTCATTTTGTTAGACTAGCAAAATATTGGTGCCAAAATTGAATAAGATCTGCTTCCAACATAGATGCAAAAACACCATTTAAATATAAGCAAATAAGTACAACAGTATATCAAGATAGAATAAGTACACCATGAGTCAATTACCATGACAAGGAGAGTCTCATTATCAATTTATAATTTTAATTTTTTACAATTTCAATTTTAACTCAGAAAGTTTATTTAATTCACTACATGCACAGATTAAAGCATTTGATTATATCAACAAATGCTAAAGACATAATTGATAAAGTTAGCATTCATTAATGATTTAAAAAAGACTAAATAGCTTGCTATAGAAGGAACATTTCCCTCTTTTTTCCTTCCTTCTCTCCATCTCTCCATTCCTCCTTTCTCTCTCTCTTTCCCTCTTTCTTCCCTTTTTCCTCCCTTTCTTTCTTTCTCTCTCTTCTCGCTTCCTTTTTCTTTCCTTCCTTCCCTCTTTCTTTCTTCTCCAGTACTGGACTGGTGATCAAACCCAGGTCCTTATGTATGCTAGGCAAGTGCCCTGTCACCGAACTACATCCCCAGCCCTGAGGGGAAATTTCTTATCTTAATAAAGGAAACTACCAACACCATATAGCTATCACAATATTTGGTGGTGAATTTAGACGTAATCTTATTAAATCAAGAACAAGACAAGGATGTTTCCTTTCGTGCTACTATACACCATTGAATTTGAAGATATAGTCAATGCAAAAAAACAAAAGAATTAATAAAAAAATGAGTGTGGTTTCATCAAAATCTAGTTTGAAATAGCTTATAAAATAAATAAATTTTACTATCTTGAATAATTAGAAATTCTGAGGTAGGAAGTCTCCAGAGTTGGTTAACTTAGTGGTTTACTGACCACATGAAGGATCCAGGTTTTTTTCTAAGTTTACTTCTATCCCCAATATGTCAGGTTTGCCAGTTCGCTCCTCCCAAGGAAACAAGATGGCTCTCCTAGTGCCAGTATATAGACATGTCAGGCAGAAGCATGTCACTTCCTGTGGATTGCTTTTCAAGAATGAGGAGATGTTTCCCAGAGGCACATCAGTATGTTTCTTCTCATTTCATTGGTCAGAACTAGGTCTCCTACCCATCCCTGAATACTGACATAGAGTTTCCAGTCAGCTCATGATGGACATTTAGTGGAGGAAAGAAAAAAATAATCCTCATGGTTAGACCACCTAGCTTTAGTGTGCTTGTTACTGTAACATAACCAAGCCTATCCTGACTTAATTAACAAAATCCAACATTTATCAACATCTTTCTCCTTTCCCTGAACAATAAATCCAGTCATTACTCTTCTTATTTATGTGCTCTCTTCTTCCCTCTGTAAAGACTTTTATTAATTTCTTTTGAATACTTTCAGTATTTCCTTATGCAAATAAAAGCATATAAGAAGAGACACTATTTTACCTCATTGCTTACATAAATGGTAGAATATTATGTTACTATCCTACATCTTTCATCTGTTCCTTCAGAAAGACATTGAAGATCTTTCCATATTAGTACACAAAAAAAGCTTCCTGATTTTTTAGTTGTCAATGGACCTTTATTTGTTTGTATGTTATGCTGAGAATCAAACCCAGTACCTCACACATGCTAGGCAAGCCTTCTGCCACTGAGCCATAACACCTAATTTTTTTTTATTTGTAAATATAGCATAGTTTATTTAATCACTTCCTAATTGATGGGTGCTTTGGTTATTTTCAATCTTTTTCTACTGTAGTCAAAGATGCAATGATGAATTACCCTGTACATATGTCGTTTTGCCAGTATTCAGGGGAATATATAAAATCCCCAAGCATGGAAATGCCAGATCAAAAGGTAAATGCATAATAAATTTGGTAAATATTGCCAATTGCCTTCTATTATGATTGTATCACTTTTGCTTCCACTAGCTATATACAAGATATAACCCGATTCCCCAAAGCCAGGCTAACAGGATATGCTGTTCAGTTCTTGGAATTTTCCTACTCTAATAAGCATCTCATTTTAGTTTCAAACTACAATTTCCTTACTATGTGTGAAGTTTACTTTCTTTTTACAGGCAAACAGGCCTTTTGTATAGCTTTTCCTGTAATCTTTCTGTTCATGTACTCTACTTATTTTTCTTAAGAATTATGACTCTTTATTGTTTTTTTCATATTCATTCATTACATTTGGATAATTTGCCCTTAGTCTATGATGTAAGTTGCAAATATATTTTCCTAGTTTGTCATTTGTCTTTCCACATTGCTGTGGCATATCTTTCCATGTGCTTAAAAAATTTTATGTAGTTAAAATTACTAATCATATTTTACAGACATCTTCTGTATTTTGAATCATAGTTAGCTCATAAAGAAATTCACTTATGGTAGTTTTATGATTTTTTAAATTATGTCAAAAATATATTTGCATTTATTTCTGTACATGATGAGAAGTATAATTTCAACTTTTGTTTCCCCAGGTGGCTATTCAGTATTCTCACATCATTTATTTCCATTGTGATTTCAGTTGCTACATTTTCATACCCTGAATTTCTGTATGTATTTGAATCTATGTTTGTACTTTATATCTTTCTCATTGAGCCTATCTAGTCATGCACTATTATACTGTTTTAATTGATGGAACTTCATGGAATATTTTAATATCTTATTGGGATAATTTTATCACATTGTCCTTTACTTTTGTGGTTACTCTTGTTTATTTTTATATTTATTTTTGTATTGGGGATAGAACCCAGGGGCTCTTTACTACTGAGCCACACCCTCAGTCTTTTTTATGTTGAGATAGTGTTTTGTTAAGTTGTTGAGGGTTTTGCTAAAATGCTGACTCGGCCTTGAACTTTCAATCCTCCTGAGATTAGAGCACATGCTACCACCCCCAGCTTTCTTACTTATTATTATTATTATTTAATGAATTTTGAAACAATTTATCTATTTTCAGGGGAGAAAAAACTGGTAACTTTATTAAGATAAGCTTAAATTTATAAATTGACTTAAAAGAGAACAGATTTTTGTGATGTTGATTTTTAAAAAAAATATTTGTAGTTGTAGATGGACAAAATACCTTTATTTATTTATTTATTTTTAGTGTGGCTTTGAGGCTCAATCCCAATGCCTCTCATGTGCCAGGCAAGCGCTCTACTGCTGAGCTACAGCCCCAGCCCTGATTTTTTTTTTTTAAACCAAAGAATAGGATCTATCTTTCAATTCTATTTCTTTCAAATAGGGTCTGTTTGTTCAGTTCCATAGCAGTGTTTTGAAATTTTCCATATAAAGACATTGTATATTTCTTGTTAAATTGATTCTGAAGTTCTCTCTTTGTAGTTGTTACTGTTGCAGATGTGGTTTTCTTTTCCATTTAATTGTTTTAGCTAGTGTTATTCACACTAGCTAAAACAAATAAGAAAGTTATTCACTGCCATATATTAATTTTATACTCTGGATTCTCTTATTATTTGTAGTAACTTTTCAGTTAATCCCATGAGACACAAAATATTATTATTTGAAAATAGTTATAGTTTTAAAACTTCCTTTACGATTCTCATACTTTCTCATCTAATTACATTTGCTGGTATCCTCAGGACAATGTTAAATATTGGTGGTGACGTAGGCTTGCTTCTGTCTTGCTTCTTACTTTGGCATGAGTGCCTCTAGTGTTCTCCTGGAAGATGGACTTTTGGCCCAATAAATAGATATTAGGGAAGTTATCATCTATCATATTTTTAAAAATATTTATATGTAGATGAACATACAGTATCTTTATTTATTTTTATGTGGTGCTGAAGATCGAACCCAGTGCTTCACACATGCTAGACAAACACTTTACCATTGAGCTACAACCCCAGCCCCAATCTATCATATTTTTATGGCATGTTTTTAAAACAAGAGAGGGCTTTTGCTTTTTTCCAAATCATTATTAGTATCCAGTTGAGATCTTATCATTTTTGTCCCTCAGACATATTAATACAGATAGATGTCTAATCTTTTTTTTTTTATAAATACTTTTTTTTAAAGAGAGAGAGAGAGAGAGGAGAGAGAGAGAGAGAGAGAGAGAGAGAGAGAGAGAGAGAGAGAGAGAGAGAGAGAGAGAGAGATTTTTCAATATTTATTTCTAGTTCTCGGCAGACACAACATCTTTGTTGGTATGTGGTGCTGAGGATCGAACCCGGGCCGCACGCATGCCAGGCGAGCGCGCTACCGCTTGAGCCACATCCCCAGCCCTAGATGTCTAATCTTGAACCATCTTTTCACCCATAGAACCATGGTTGTTATTTTAAACGTGACCTGTTGATTCTGCTTGTTAATATATTATTTGATGTTTTTGCATTGATATTTACAAGTGGGTTTTCTTTCTTTATGCAATCTTTGCTGGGTTTGGGTATCAATGTTATATTCACACAGGAACCATTTAAAAATAAATTGTCAGATTGAGGTTTCTCAGAAAACTTAGCAGTGTGAATTAGGTCACACACCAGGGTGAAGGTCAGCTTGTGGTTCCATATTTCCAGGTGATATCTTTTTTTAAATAATATTCATTTTTTAGTTGTATTTGGACACAATACCTTTATTTGTTTTTTGTTGTTGTTGTTTTTAATGTGGTGCTGAGCACTGAACCCAGGGCCTCTTGCTTGCTAAGCGAGTGTACTACCACTGAGCCACAAAGTCACCCTCTAGGTACTATCTTTATTTTGCCTCCCAACCACCACCAAGAGTGAAGCAGCAAGTTTTCTTACTGTACTTTTTGAGGACTGAACTTTTCTGCTCATCATTTGGTGAGTTGGCCATGTGGGAATCTCCTACTCATCCCCCCACCTTTGGAGTTCTCTGCTCTAGACCTTGTAAGAGTGTGAAAATGGAAGCTTAGCTTCATGAAAGATGCCATTTCAATTGCCTTTCTCTTTCACTCATTTGCTTATGCAATGCTTTATGAATTTCTTGCCAACTCATTTAAAAATTTTCATTTTCTTCAACGAAAGCAAATCTATTTTGTCTAGCATTTTTACTGGTTTAGCAGCAAGAAGGCCAGCAGAGGTCTATTCTACTGCCAGAAACACATATTACAACTTGCCGAACCAAATATCCAAAATATTTATAATGCTAAAGCAATGAAAGCCACGGATTTTGGCAGGGAGACAGATAATAGATGAATGGGGTAGAATAGAGACCATAGAAACATATATATGAGAATTAATATTAGCATGTAACATTGGCATACTCTCACATTTGTTGGTGTTGGAATAAATACTATTCATTAACATAGTTAGAATTAATGTTCTAAATATTTAATATTATAAATTTATTAGTCAGTACTATACTATTGGGGAAAATAAAGCTATATTTCTACTGTACACCATTCTCAGGACGAATTCAGATGGATTAAAAAGATTAAACTTTAAAAACTTGAAAGCTATAAAATTATTCAATGAAAATACAGATAAATATTTATAAGCACTGAGAAGGGCAGAGCTTCTAAAGCAATACACACACACACACACACACACACACACACACACAATCATCCTGGAAAATACACGAAAATTTTATAACCAATGGACAAGGGAAGATTTTCTGAAGTAAAACAAGCTCACACATCGACATAAAAAAAGTTTCAGGGGAAAGATTGAGAAATTTGAACACGTAAAAATTAAAATCTTACTCTTGTAAAATACACTAAAACCAAAATGAAAGAAACGATAAGAGACTAGAGGAAAAGACTTGCTTCACATATATAGTAGCAAACAATTAATCTTATAAATATGTATGCTATGGTTTGGATGAGATGTGTCCCCCAAAGATCACATGTGAGACAATGCAAGAAGGTTTGGAGGAGAAATGACTGGGTTATAACCTTAACCCAATCAGTGAAATAATCCCTGATGGGATTAACTGAGTGGTAGCTGGAGGCAGGTGGGTGTGGCTGGAGGAAGTGGTTCACTGGGGGCGTGGCTGGGGTGGCTATGGCATATATATTTTGTATCTGGCCAGTGGAGTCTTTCTCTGCTTCCTGATGATGTGACCTCCTTCCCTTTGCCACACTCTTCTGCCATGATGTTCTGCCTCACCTGGAGCCCCAAGGAATAGAGCCTGTTGTCTGTGGATTGAGACTTCTGAAACTATGAGCCTTCAAATAAACTCATCCTCCTCTACAATTGTTCTGGTCAGGGCATTTAGTCAACACCAGCTAAAAAGCTGACAAAAAGACAATCAATGAAAGAAAACAATTCAATAGAAAAACTGTTAAAGGCTACAGAGAGGTGAAACAAAAGGTCCATGAAAATAATAATCTTTTTAAATATGCATATATTTAGTTGTCAATGGGCCTTTATTTTATTTATTTTATGTGGTGCTGAGAATTGAACCCAGTGCCTCACCCATGTGAGGAAAGTGCTCTACCACTGAGCCACAGCCCCAGCCCCAGATAGTCATCTTTTACAGTTCATCAGAGACATGCAAATCTTAACCACAATTATATACTATCTCTCAACTATGGTATAGGCAAGAATTTCATATTGATTATATTATATCAAATATGTAAAAATTAATACCTATATTAAATTTTTGGAAAGTTAAATTGATATCTTTTTGGAAGATAATTGAATGACATCAAAAATCTTAAAAATGTTCAGCCTCTTGGGCTAGGGAAAAAAAAGTTTCACAGGAAAGATTGAGAAATTTGACCACGTAAAAATTAAAATCTTACTCTTGTAAAATACACCAAAACCACTCAGTGATAGAGTGCTTGCCTTGCACATGTGAGGCCCTGGGTTTCATCCTCAGCATCACATAAAAAAAAATAAATTAATTAAAATGAAGATATTGTGTCCATCTACAACTAAAACGAATTTTTAAAAAATGCTTAGCCTTTTATGTAAGAATGCATTTACACAGCGTATACTAGATGAATATATATGCACATGTAATAGTAAAAATTTAAAAACAAACTTACTATTGTAGAACCAACTAGATGTCCTTTAGTAGATGAATGGATAAGGGAAATGTGGTATATATACACAATAAAATACTACTCAGCATTAAAAGAAAATAAAATCATGGCATTTGCAAGTTAATGGATGAAGTTGGAGAATATTATGATAAGTGAAGTAAGCCAATCCCAGAAAAACAAATGCCAAATGTTTTCTCTGATATGAGGATGCTGATCCATAATAAAGATGGGGGGAAGCATGGGAGGAAGGGAGGAACTTTAGATAGAGCAAAGGGGAGGGTGGGGAAGGGAGTGGGCATGGGGCTAAGAAAGACGGTGGAATGAGATGGACATCATTACCCTAAGTACATGTATGAAGACACGAATGGTGTGACTCTACTTTGTGTACAACCAGAGGCATGAAAAATTGTGCTCTATATGTACACTATGAATTGAAATGCATAATGATATAAACAATGTCATATATAACAAATTAGATTTAAAAAAAAAAACCCTAACTGCCCATCAATGGTGAAGTGGTTACATGGTCTAAGGGTTGTACAGGTACCCAAAAGAAACACTGCTTGTAATGGCAAATAATCAAAACAACCTAAATGACCACCATGGGGGAATAGATAGGTAAAAGATCTACTCACTTGATATATTACTATTGGGCATCTTCATTAACATGAGTGGATCCTAAACAGTCTACATGACAAAATCAAGTAGCAGATACATGCATCATGACACCATTTTCTGTAAAAATTTTAAGCTCACAAAATAATGCTGTATGTTATATAAGAAAAATACAGAGGACAAGTTGCAAAGGTACATATGAACCATGTGAGAGTAGATGCCTTTGGTAAAGGGAGAAGAGTAAGGGTAAAGAAATAAAAACCATGAGGAGTATTAATCCATGGGGTCTAACACAACTAGAAAAACAAAAAGCAAACAAGTGAACAAAACCATGAAACTGCATACCAATTACTTAGGTAAGAGTTAAAAGAAAATAATTAAGCTCAGCTACATTTTTTTTTTAATGTGGGAAGGTTTCCAAGATAAATTGTTATAGAGTGAAAAAAGCAAATGAAAAGGGCTGGGGTTGTGGCTCAGTGGTACAGCACTTGCCTCGCATGTGTAAGGTACTAGGTTTGATCCTTAGCACGACATTAAAAATAAATAAAGAGATTGTGTTCATCTACAAGTAAAACAAAATTTTTTTTAATTAGAAAAGTGAAAGAACAGTATGTCCAACATTCTAACAAAACAGTAAAATAAAACTCTGTCTATATAGACACATATATGCAAATGTGTAGTTTTTTAAAAGATGACCTTGAAAAATATAAACAATGATATAGGAAAATTTCCTCTAAGTTTGTAAATAATACAGAATAAACATACAGGCAGATAGAAACTCCAGGAAAAACAAAAATAGCAAGAAAGGAACTGTAATCATAATCATCACTGCTTCTTTAATGGACAATATTTACATAGTGTTATGAACTAAATGTTTGTGTTTCTTTAAAATTTATATGTTGATATCCTAAACCCCAGTGTGATGTTATTAGGGGTTAGATCCTGCAGAAGGTAACTCAGCTTTAGATGAGGTCATAAACACAGAGCCCCAGTGATGGAGTTAGTGTCTTTTAAGAACAGAAGGTGACACCAAAACTTTCTCCCTCCCTCTGCCATGTGAGTACACAGAAAGAAGGCAGCCTTCTACAATCCAGAAAGAGGGCCTCCACAGAGAACCAAATCTGCTGGCACCTTGATCTTGTATTTCTCAGCCTACGGAACTGTGAGAGAGAGAAAAAAAATTCCTTTTATTTAATCCAACCTGTTTATAATTTGTTAAAGAGCCTGATATGACTAAGACACATAGCCACAACAATATCTTTACATTGTGTTTAGCTGTTCATAACCAACCTATAGATAAAGTTTAGAAGACTTAGCTGCACTGTTATCAGCTTTGATAATGCAAAATCCAAGTGCAAATGACAGAAGGTACAAAATGAGGTGTAGAATAGCTGAGGGGATTGGTTGGGGAGCTAGTATCTTCATTTTACAAAAACCATCCAAGGCTAGTTGATACAATGAAAATAAAGGGGTAAGGATATTATTTGTAGTTCTAAAAGCAACCAATACAGAAAGTAAAAGGGGCGGTGGAGGAAGTGTTAAAAATGACCTAAATTTTCATTTATAATATAACAGATTAAGAAGATAACATCTAATACTGACATAGCAAGAAATAGTAGTAACAGTATATTTAGAAATATGGATATTTATTAGTTAGGATGCCTTTATCCCCCTAATAACCAAAATAAAATTAATTCCATTTGGATTGAATTATAAAGACATGTACAAGCTGTTATCATGAAATTTCCAAAATTAGGACGGGTTCAAGACTGATCCAATCTGATGTTTCTGGCTCTTTTTCACTAAACTTCTCTTGGCCCTGAATGTATTTATGGGTTAATTTTAGTCTCAGATTGACATCAAGATGCTAAAACCTAGGTTTTTTTCCACATTTCCGAATCCTGGGAAAACCTGGTCTCCTGTCCCATGATGGAAAATAAAATTTCTCCCTCCCTCTTCCACTTAAAGAATCAGGCTGGGGTTGTAGCTCAGTGAAAGAGTACTTGCCTTGCATATGTGAGGCACTGGGTTTTATCCTCAGCACAACATAAAAATAAAATAAAGGTATTGTGTATATCTACAACTGAAAAAAAATTAAAAATAAAAAAAAGAAGAATCTTCTTGCATTTTAGATCCTTACCAAAACTTAATCTATTTTCAGCTTCATTGATGGTGGGAACAACTATTCATTATAGAAATACAAATTTGGACCATTTCTATCCTGTAGGGTGAGCTTCCTGGAGGCAGGTCAAGAAGGTGGATTCAGGAAACAGAACATGGAGATGATAAATTGAGAGAAAAAATATAAACTTGAATTTAAACTTGTTTGCTTTAAAATGACAAAACTTATGATTTGCCATGCACTCTACACAATTCGGAAGAGAATTGTTCTTCTATTTAATCCTATAGAATTATTAATATCAGGAGAAACACAAGGAAAAATATTTCTTTTTAAATCAAATTTTATATAAGGTAGCCATCCATATTCTAGGAAATAATAGTAGGAAAATACTCATTTGTTCTGTTTGCAAAGTGCTTTTCCATGGAAGGACCTAGAAGAACATTTAGAAATGGTAACCTCATTAATCCCAGCCACATTTGTGAGGGAGAGCTCGCACTTATGTGAGACGATGTTACAGATAGCCACAAGGCCAGGAAGGAAAATTAAAGTGATTGGCCAAAGATCAATTTACAGGTCCCTGGAAACAGTTTGATGAACATTTTCTTATAGGTTATTGATTTGTTTTTTAAAATTTTTTTGTAGTTGTTGAGAGATTATTTATTCATATGCGATGCTGAGAATCGAACCCAGTGCCTCACACATGCCAGGCAAGTGAGCTACCACTGAGTCCCAGCCCCAGCCCTTCTTATAGGTCAATTATAGACAATGGCTTAATATGTTTTTCTTCCTGAAGAATGGGAACAATATCTTAAGTCATCAGAATAAGCTTTTTCTTTAAAATACAACTTATTTATTTGTTTATTTTTAAAGAGAGAGAGAGAGAGAGAGAGAGAGAGAGAGAGAGAGAGAGAGAATTTTAATATTTATTTTTTAGTTTTCAGTGGACACAAATCTTTGTTTGTATGTGGTGCTGAGGATCAAACCCGGGCTGCACGCATGCCAGGCGAGCGTGCTACCGCTTGAGCCACATCCCCAGTCCCAACTTATTTATTTATATTATGTTCATTGTGGACATTTTGGAAACTATAAGACAGAAGGAAGAAGATAAAAAGTCTCTATAACTCCACATTCTCAAAAATATCAGTATAGGGGTTTTTAATTTGAACTCCATGGTCTAACAGTGGCCAATTTATGAACTTCAAGAGGTGTCTAAACTCCTGAAAAACAGGGCAAATTTGTGTAGATGTATGGCTTTTTCTGAGGAAAGAATTTACCGCCGGGGCTGGGGATGTGGCTCAAGCGGTAGCGCGCTCGCCTGGCATGCGTGCGGCCCGGTTCGATCCTCAGCACCACATACAAACAAAGATGTTGTGTCTGCCAAAAAACTGAAAAATAAATATTAAAAAATTCTCTCTCTCACTCTCTCTTTAAAAATAATAATAATAAAAAAAAAGACTTTACAGCCATACCAATTAAGGCACTTGATTCTAAAATGGAGACCAAGGCTGTTTAACCTAGAAAAAAAAATGTCCTTTGAAAGCCATTGCAAGTAGCAGCAGGCTGGAAAACCAAGTTTTAAAAAGCAGCAGATGTTTGGAGGACTGGCAGCTGCAGACCAAAGTAGACCGAAGAACTCATGGTCAGGGCACTTCATCATAGCATGTGTTTACATCATAGCATGCAGTTACACAAACATGAGACACAGGAGGCTGCTGCTGGAGGACACAGGGTCCTATTTGACATCAAACTTTATTTTTAATATGTAGAAGGGGCACATTCTAAAAAATAACAGAAAAAAAATAATATAGTAAATACATAAACCATAAGCACAGCAGTGTATTTTCAAGTATTAAGTACTGTATATAAATGTACTACTAAGTTTGATATAGTTAACAGTGTATATTTTTGTTTACATCAGCATTACCATAACCTGTGATTTATGCCTTGTACTAAGACACACAGTGATTCCAATGTGACTAGGTAATAGGAATTTGTCATCTCCATTAAAACCCTATGTTACATAACACCTTCTTTGGTAGGACTATACCTTGTAGCCAAACATGATTATTCTGTGGAGAAACATGTATGTATTCATCCTAATGGAATAATACTATAGTCTTACAGCAATCAGTGTGGGTCAGTATGTAATGCCAATTGTGTTTGTACCAAACTTAGGGGAAAAAAACTAAAGTTTCAGAACTTTTTGGACTTTTGGACCTATGGATGAATGATTGTGGAGATGTAGTAGAATATTCCACTTGATAAGGGATAGTTAGAGATACAGATGTGCTATGTGGTAAGCAACCATCCTGTAAGAGTAAAAGAAATTGAAGTTAAAGTGTAAAAGACTGGGCATTGTAAAGTTTCTAAGCTGCAAAGCCCGAGTTAAAAAGTAAAGGACTAGGTATTGTAAAGTTTCTGAACTCACACAGAACCTGAAATTCCTGAGGTAGTTAAGACAATGCCCGGAACTGACCATTTAGTTGTTCAATAACCTAGGACCCTGTGTAGCTTGGCATGTAGGCATTCAGGGCCCAAACCCATCAGTTTGAATGTGTACCCCGCTTAGGAGTGACCAATCACCCCCGCCCGACCTGTTCCCGCCAATGAATGTGCTAATCATGTATGAGAGCTGTTGTTCAATTTTCCCACACCTCATGATGATTTGTTCTGATGTATGCAAAGCCCCGCCCTCCCCAAAAAGTGTACTTAAGCACTGCTTAACCTCTGCTCTGGGCTCTGGGCTGCTTTCCCTTCTTGAGTGAGCACGGAGCCCCAGCATGCTGCATCCTCAATAAATCCCCTTTTGCTGATTGCATGAGCCAGTCTCTTGGTGGTCTCTTCCTCCGACGTTCGCGGGACCCTTACAATCCTAGGACCTGGAAATCATCTTTCCCAGGAATTGAAAATGTGGAAAGACCTGAATGCTAACTATCTTTATGCCATCTAGGATGAAGCCAGCCCACAATTAAGTATAGAGCTAGAGACACTGGGTCAGTCAGTCTTAGACCAGCTCTGCCCCTGGAATTTTAGTGACGAGAGCCAACACACATTTCCTTATAATTTAAACAAAATTGAATTGGGGTTGTTTTGTTACTTGTCAAGAAAGCATCTACATTGATCTATTAGCTAGGAACTACATTCCTCCAAATTTCTTACCAGCCAAATCTTACCCAAGAAAGATTCTGCCAATGAAAGGCAAAAACAGAAGTTCTGGAAGGCAGAGGAGAGTCAGAAACCATCATCTTTTTCCTTGGGTAGTGGGGAGCAGATATATAGCATTTGGTAGCAGACAGATTTCCTCAGTGGTCTCTGAAAGTGATCCCCCTAGTTTTCTCTAGTTCCCAGTTTGAGCATCAGAGGAAACTTTGGAATTCTTTGACAATCAATAATGGCAAGAGAGCTTGTGGCACTTTTTCTGGACTTCCAAAAGTTAAAATAACATCAACTTTTGAAATTAGAGTATAAGATCTATGGGCATGATTTTAAAGAGAACAATTCTATTATTAATCAAGATGAGAACTGCTTTGGGTCAGAAGGAAAATATTTCAAGCTTTAACAAATTAGCTGTTTAGAATTTATTATGTAGCATGTCAGGCGCTGCTGGAAATACAATGATTAAAAAGCTGATCTGCCCTAAGAAGCCGGGCCAGAGAGAACAAGTGGATTCAACTGTAGGAAACAACAAGAACTTAAATATAAAATGTTTACTTTTTTTTTTTTAATAGGAGAGATGTCTAGAGGAGATAGTGCAGAGATGGACTCTACATGGTCATTGAATCCTGTCCTATTATCTTTCTACTCCATTATCCTTCATTGGTGGCTTCAGTCTTGAAGGTCAGCACATGGCTCAGGATGGCTTTCTGAGCTCCAGCCATCCCTTCTTCATCTCAGGAAGCCAGAAGATAGCAGGAGGAGAGGAAAAAGGTCCAGATTTCCAGCTGAATCCGCTTCTCTTAAGCCATCTCCTAAGTTCCAGAGAACATTTGTCCTCATATCTCACTGATCAGAGTTTAGTCACATTGCCATATTCGGCAAGAGAGGCTGGAAAATATAATTTCTATGTGGCTGATTGCCACTCTGAATAACTTGGGCTCTGTTACTGCAGAGTAGGAAAAAATGCATTTGGGGAGGGCATCTACTAATATCTGCGTAGGAAGTTAGAATCTACCTGTGGAAATTACATCCTGTAGGCTTGAGAAGACAATGGTATTTTGGGAAACGTCAAGCAGGAGAGTTTGAAGGAGAAAGAGAAAGTGCCAGTAAAACCAGGATTTGAACTCCCTTTTGAGGATGACTAGAATTCATCAGCACAAGATACTGGGATGGACATCCCAACAAGAGGGATACACCTTGAGCGGAGTCCAGAAGCTGGATAATCTAAATCATCTGTGGGCAGGAGAACAACCAGGTGGACCAGACATTTGGGCCCAGATGTCTTAGGCTGGAGGAGAGGGAACATTGAATAATTTTTTAAAAAAGTCACCCCAAACAAAAGCTCCAAGATCTCTCTTCCAAGATAAAACAGGAGTACTAAATTGGCTTCCCTGTCATTAGAATTGACATACCTTTTCTCTATCCTATTCATACCAGCAGAAATGATATCCATTCCAATGAGTTGTCTTAATTTCGGATTATCCAAAATAGCACAGAGAATGTAACCAGCAAATATATGACAACGGTAATAAAAATAAATGCATGTGAAGCCTAAGACCACGGTCCCAGGCTATTATTCATTAAAGGGTGTGTGTGGTGGGGGTTGGGGGGGCTACAAATAGAGGGTTCTGGGTCCCTTTCCTAAATATTAATTGTTTATTTCATGTTTCTTCTCTGATCTAAACAGACCTTAAACTGCCCCTTCTTAATATGCTCCCATAAAGGATTATAAACCAGAAAGGAGGTTGGTTTAAACAAAGTAATCAGAAAGTAAGCAATCTTCTTCTCTTTCTCTCTGGCTCGCAGCTTGTTTTGTCTGTTAGGGAACTTTCCTCTTCAGTGCATAGACCTCAAGGTCAAATAGAGGTCACTCTGCTTTTTGAGGTATGGGTGCTTTCACATTATTTGCTCATTTTTATTGCTGAGAATAACCATCCATTTGTCCAAATAACTAGGATCTCCCCCCATCAAGACTGGAGGGTGGACACTGGGAGAGGGCTTAATCTCATTCAACACAAAGCAAACAAGTTCAAATCTCATTAAATGTCGGACAAACGCAGCAAGAATACAAACATTTCCAATTTAGAAAAGGAAGATGGAAATGTGACATAGAAGTATTCTAATCATTTAGTAGAATAAATCGTACCAACATGATACTAAAACTGTCAACTTGGTGGAAAAAAGGATAAAACTCCATTAATAATACAACAGCAATGCTTACTTTTTCACATGAGGAAAATTCCATTACAACAAACAGCCCAGGGCTTTCAAATTGCTTTTGTTCAAGATCAGTTATAAAGAATATATTGCTAGCAATGATATTTTGGATCCAAAGATGAAACCTAGCTGATTTTTTAGAGAGAACTAGCAGAGATGGGATAGTTGCCCACAGGGTGGGTGTGTGAATGACCTCTTTTATGTAAAATTTTAAAATGTAAACCTTTCGAGTGGGTGCACAGTTTGGTCAGCCAAAGACAAGCTGGAATTCAAACCTACTTTCCCCTCAGACCTGGCACAAATGACAACCTTTGTAGAGACCTCAGTTGCACAAAATTGTAAGGCTTATTTATGAATTGTTTCTCTGAAATATTTTTTTTTCTTGTGTCTCACCCTATGCAGACTTTTCAATTCAGATAGAATTTCCCATCTAAAAGTTTGTATTAATTCTTTCCTCTCCTGGTTTTCAAAGACCTTTAGACTCATCCTAGAAAGGTCTTACGACTCCCCAATCCACCACTGCTCCAGCTATGCCATGGTCACATTGCATCTAACAAGACAAGGCACAAGGTCTCCCAGAGGACTTTTCTTTACTCTCAGAATTCTCAACTGGCACATGATCTCCTAGGGGGCTGTCTTAGCTTGGGTTCCCTTAGAAGTATATCTTCAGACAAGGATATGGATATAAATAGTTGATTTCAGAATTGACTGTAGGAAGTACAACAAAGGATTTAGGAATTGAGGGGAGGAAGTTGGAAATGTGGATAAAGGGTGCGTTGCTGAGCAAGCTACTATTGTGGGCAACTGGAGCCCAGTCCCAGTATTCATTCACTAACTCCTGATCTTTTGATTGAGGATTGTTCCTGGGAGTATGGAGTGACATGGTACCGAGCCAGAGCAGGCTCAGAGATAGAAGAAGCAATTGCTTGGGATATGAAGCTCCTGTGCACATAGAAAATTCCAGCAAAGTTGAAGGTAGACTCCCAGGTGGGCCTAGGGGCTAGGGATGGGATATCGAGGACATCTCCCTCAGAAGATAGAACCACACATTAGATTCTGATATGAGGCCAGGTGGACTGTTCCCTCCTTGCATCCTTAGATGTGTTAGGGCAGAGACAGATCAAGAACCATTTGGACAGGGCTGGGTTGCGACTCAGTGGTAGAGTGCTTGCCTAACACGTGCAAGTTTGATCCTCAGCACCACATACAAATAAACAAACAAAATAAAGGTATTGTGCCCAACTATAACTAAAAAAATATTTAAGGGCCAGGGTTGTGGCTCAGTGGCAGAGCGCTTGCCTAGCATGTATGAGGCACTGGGTTTGATCTCCAGCACCACATAAAAAAAAATAAAATAAAATAAAGGTATTTTAAAAAATTTTTTAAAAAGAACCATTTGGGCACTGGGTGACCCTTCAGATCTCATTCCTGCTCTTAGAATTCCTTCTCCCCCTTTCCTCTCTATCTCAGTGCCATCTAATCTTTTACATGTAACTGAATATGTAGAAAATGATTCTATTTCAGCATATTGATTTTCTCAGGGTTTGCTTTTTAGTGAACTGAAATGAAGAGACTGCTCTTAGATGGAGATGTCAGTAAGAGCGAAGAGGCTTTGACAAATTTGAGGGCAAAGAGAATTCCTATCTCAGCATGTGGCCAGTTCCTACTACCCCAGGGATGGGTGGAAGTTCTGTGCCTGGATTCTCCCAGTCACCAAGACCTGCTGATATCACTTCTAACTTTTCCATGGTTGGGGACCCTTTTGAGAATCAAAAAATAACTATGGACTTGATCCCTATAATAATGTGCAAATACACTTGCATAAATATGTGATTTATGTACATTTTCATTTTCAGGGAGTCTACAGAACCCCAGAAACTCATCTGAGGACATTTTTAGTTTTTAATTTTTTTTAGTTGTTATTTTATTTATTGGTATGCAATGCTGAAAATCGAACCCAGTGCCTCACACAGGCTAGGCAAGTGCTCTACCATTGAGCTTCAACCCCAGCTTATCATCTGGGGACATTTTTATTCTTTTTTATTAATTAAAAAAAATTTTAGTTGTAGATGGACACAATACCTTTTATTTATTTATTTTTATATGGTGCTGAGGATCAAACCCAGTGCCTCACATATGCTGGGCAAGAGCTCTACCACTGAGCTCCAGCTGCAGCCCTGACATTTTTA
This sequence comes from Spermophilus citellus, assembly GCF_964194105.1. Lineage (NCBI taxonomy): Eukaryota > Metazoa > Chordata > Mammalia > Rodentia > Sciuridae > Spermophilus > Spermophilus citellus. The sequence continues at coordinate 58,439,281 of NC_138186.1, read as the reverse complement.
TTCTTGAACAATGGTATTGTCTGGGTGTGTCCTTTTCTACAGCCCAAATGTTTCAATTGAGCTTGCCCAGCTCCCTGACACAGTCTGTGACATGATAGAATGAACTGATGAAGAGCCAGACAATCAGGTATTTTCCCAACTGTGCTACATGCTAGCTGTGTGCCTTTGTACAAGTCTTATATTTCCTCTGTGCATTAGTTTTATCCTCTGTTCAGCGAGGGTAAAGATAGTACTTACCTTGTTATGAGGGTCAAAGAGTTAGTAAATGTAAAACATTTGAATGTCTTAGTATATTTTGTGCTGCTGTAACAAAATTGCTCAGACTGAGTAATTTCTAAAAAAACAGAAATTAACTTTCTCACAGTTCTGGAAGCTGGGAAATCCATGCTCAAGATGCTCACAGATTCATGACCTGGTGAGGATCTACTCTGCTCCCATGATGGTGCTTTGGACACTGTGTCCAGTGGAGGGAAGAATACCATGTCATCACATGGTAGAAGGTGCAAAAAAAGTAGAACACTGGACAAAGCCTTTTTAAAAAGTTCTTTAATCCTATTCACAAGGAAGAACCATCATGGCCTACTTAGCTCTTAAAGTCTCCACTTTCAATACTATTACACTGGCAATGCTGGATCTTAGAGAGGATACATTCAAACTGTAGCAAATGCTGTGTGGCACAGAGCAAGTTCCATGCATATATAAATTATTGCTGTTGTTACTCAGATGGAGGCCATTGCTTTGGAAAGTAGGGTGTCTCAATGGACAGTGTAGATTTGATGTCAGTCAGCAATGTGCACAAATCTTTCCTCTCTCAATCACCAGCTGTATGATCTTAAGAAGACAGGTTTTCCCCTCACTTGCTTGGTCTCAATTGCCTTTCAAGGTTACTGGCTCTCAATTCACATTTTTTGGGGGCAGGCATCAGGGACTGGATTTAGGAGCACTCGACCACGGAGCCACATCCCCAGCCTTATTTTGTATTTTATTTAGAGACAGGGTCTCACTGAGTTGCTTAGCATCTCGCTGTTGCTGAGGCTGGCTTTGAACTCATCATCCTCCTGCCTCAGCCTCCTGAGCTTCTGGGATTACAGGCATGTGCCACTGCATCTGAGTAACTTCAAATAGCATTTTTAATGTCTCCTTTTCTATGCCAAAATGAAATTTATAGGTAATATAATTGATCTACATACAAAATTTAGAAAGAATTACAAAGAAAAATAAAGGAGAGTGCTGGTTGCAGTGGCAGGTGAATGTAATCCCAGATACTAGATGGCTGAGGTGAAGGGATTGTTTGAATCCCGGAGTCTGAGACCAGCTTGGGCAACACAGAAAGAAAAAAGAAAGAAAGAAAGAAAGAGCCGGGTACCATGGCGCTCACCTGTAATCCCAGTGGCTCAGGAGGCTGAGGCAGAAGGATCGCAAGTTCAAAGCCAGCTCAGCAATTTAGCAAGGCACTAAGCAACTCAGTGAGACCCTGTCTCTAAATAAAATACAAAATAGGGCTGGGGATGTGGCTCAGTGGTTAAGCACCTCTGGGTTCAATCCCCAGTACAAGAAAAGAAAAAAAAAGAAAGAAAAAAAGAAAGAAAAAAAATGAAGGTAGTTTATCATTAAACTACAGTCATCTCCCTTTATGTGCATTCTCCCTTCAGATGGAATCAGATACCTGTAGTCCAAGAATATTAAAGGGAAATTCCAGAAATATCCTATACCATTCTGCCTGAGATATGGACCTCCCTTTGTCCAGTACATCCACGCTGTACACATTACCTGCCCCATGGCAGTTAGAGAGACAAAGACCACATCCACATAATATTTGCTGCAATATATTTTTATAATTGTTCTATTTTATTATTAGCTATTGCTGTTAACCTCTTCCTGTGCCTAATTTGTAAATTAAATTTTATCATAGATATGCATACATAGGAAAAACCCACTGAATACATAGAATTCACTACTATCCATGGTTTCAGGCATCCACGGGTGTTCTTTGAACATATCCCTTACAGATAAGGGGGGACTACTGTATATAAAGTGCTCAAGCTTAACTATAATAGAAATCCTAATGAACTCAGATGCTTGCTTGTATATATAGAATCATTATAAGAGATAACTTCAACTGTGTGACTTGTATTAGTGACATATTTTCAGGGGACAGATTTTTACAAAATTTGTCAGAACTGCTGGTCATGGTGGCACATTCCTATAATCCCAGCAACTCAGGAGGCAAGTTTAGGGCCAGTCTCAGAAACTTATCATGTCCCTTAGCAACTTAGCTGGACCTTATCTCAAAATTAAAAATTAAAAGGGCTGCAGATATAGGTCAGTGATAAAGCACCCCTGGGCTCAATCCCCAGTGCCAAAAAATAGAAATAAAAAATAAAATTTGTGCTGGGTGTGGTGGAATATGCCTATCATCACAGTGACTAAGGCAGGAGGATGTCAAACTTGAGGCCATCCTCAGCTACTTAGAGAGGCCCTAAGCAACTTAGTAAGACCCTGCCTCAAAATAAAATATAAAAAAGGTCTGAGGAGGTAGTTCAATGATGAAGAGCCCCTGGGTTCAATCTCCAGTACCAAAAATAAAATTAAAAAATAAAGTTTGTCAGACAGTGAACCATTCTTGATAAAATTCTAAACAAAGCAAAGTTAGCAAAGCCCCTAGTTTAAGTAGTAGTTTATGTTCCCAGGGGAAGAAAAAAATTAGTGCAAACCCAGGACAAAACACTTCTGATTATACAGAGAACAGTTAGATGTTAGGCTCAATCCTTATAAATAGGCTTTTTATGCGTCTAAATGTGGAGCAGGACTTTGGGAAGAGGTATGGAGGTGGACAAGGAAAAGTCTTTGTTGAGTAGGACTGTTCCTACTTGTTGCAGGAAGGAGAGCAGCCCTGGTCCAGCCCATGATGCTGGGAATGCCAACCCCCTACCACTGTGATCATCAAAAAGAGCCCCCACCCCCACCCCCACCCCCGCCCCCTGCCAATTTCCTAAACATATCCTATTAGGGACACACATTTCTCATAAACAGCCACTGAGTGTACTAGCCTTGAATCAAAAAAAACCCAAAATTCAGGAGCAGAAAAAGTCTTCGCCCGTCAAGATTTTACTGCAATCTGTCCCAGGGCCTGGGGTTTGAGCTATGGGAGAAGGAAACAGCTGATGGGACAAGTGGCAGAGCCAGTCCTGCAGAGGACAGTGAAGAAGGCAAATGGTCCCCTTGTTTCCCCTCAAGCCATTTCTTCCCTTCTCTGAAGGACTTTTCCCACTTCTCCTCCCTCTCAGGCTTTCTCACTACAAAACTTTTCTTTCAGAAATGGAAATATCAGGGATTGGTCTCTTGGGGCAAATACATATTAATTTTATATCTCTCAAATCCAAATGGCTTATAAGAATATATAAAGATGAGCTGGGGATGTGGCTCCAGCCTGGCATGCACGGGGTGCTGGGTTCCATCCTCAGCACCACATAAAAATAAAATAAAGATGTTGTGTCCACCGAAAACTGAAAAATAAATATTAAAAAAAAGAATATATAAAGATGTTCAACCTTGGACTGGGGTTATGTCTGGTAGAGTGCTTGCCTAGCACATGTGAGGCCCTAGGTTTGATCCTCAGCATCACATGAAAATAAATAAATAAAATAAAGGCATTGTGTCCAACTACAACTGAAAAATATATTTTTTAAAAAGGATGCTCAACTTAACTAAAAATTAAAGGTAATGAAAATTTTATAACAACTTTGAGATGCCATTTCATACTCATCAAATTTGCAAACATTTAAAATCCAACAATACCAAACATTGCCAAAAAAAAAAAATAGTAAAGGGGTTGGGGATGTAGCTTACTCGATAGAGTGCTTGCCTCCCATGCACAAGGTCCTTGGTTTAATCCCCAGCACTGAAAAACAAAAGTGGAGAAATTGGTGCAACCATTTTGGGCATCAATTTGATTTTATTGATTAAGATTGAAAATGCTCAGAAATCTACTCCTTGGTATACACCTTACAGAAACACTATTTGGATTCATCCAAAGTTATGTATATTTGAGGCAGCATTGCTTATTGTGAACAACTAAATCAACTGGAAACACTTAAATGTCATTAGTAGAACAGATTCATATATCATCATATATTCATATGTGTGAATATTATATAGTAATTACAATGATGGATCACAGTTTGGTGTCTGCACAATGATAAATTTTAAAAACAATACAGAAAAACGAATTGCGGGGTCTATAGAGTGCGATACCATTTAAATAGTTTAAAAACCTGGAAAACAATAGCATATATTGTTTATACATACATGAATAAGAAGTAAAAGCATAAAACATGTACAAGAATGATTAATATCAGCATCAAGGTCTTGGTTATTTCTGGAGTAGGACAAGGAAGAATGAGATTGAGAAGATTCACAAAAAGTCTGGTTGCCTCTGCAATGTTTTGTTATCTAAAAAAACATCTGATAGCTGGGCACAGTGGCTCAAGCCTGTAACCTCACGAGGCTGAGGCCAGAGTTCAAAGTTCAGAGTTCAGAGTTCAAAGCCAGTCTCAGCAACATGGCAAGGCCCTGAGCAACTCAGTGAGACCTTGTCTCTAAATAAAATATAAAAAAGGGCTGGGGATGTGGCTCAGTGGTTAAGCACCCTGGGTTCAATTCCCTGACACCAAAACAAAAACCAAAACCTAACAGAATTGTGGCAAAATGCTCAGTTTTACTTTGCTATGGATAGTGCTGGTTATATTAGGTACTCATGATATCGTTTATGTGATTTTTTTTGAGAATTATTGAATAGTAAAACAATTTTTAAAATTGATGCATCTCTGTTTTTATTCTTTATTTAACAAATTTGTTTTGGCCTGTTCTGCAACAAGTATTGAGTCAGAGGACTCAAAAATGAATAGGACAGGGGCTGGGCTTGTGGCTCAGTGGTACAGTGCTCTCCTAGCATGCATGAGGCACTGGGTTTGATCCTCAGCACCACATAAAAACAAAATAAAGATATTGTGTCCACCCAAAACTAAAAAATAAATATTTTTTAAAAATGAACAGGACAGAATTGTGGCTTTTAGATGGTTTTTCTCACACTTCATGGCAAACATACAATTGTACAATCTGGTTTAAAACCAAATGCTGGACTCACTCCCACAAGTTCTGATTTAGCAGCTCTAGGATGGGGTCTGAGAGTTTTCATTTCTTTTCTTTTTTTAAAAAATATTTGTTTACTTGTAGATGAACACAATATCTTTATTTTACTTATTTTTATGTGGTGCTGAGGATTGAACCCAGTGCCTCATACATGAGATGCAAACTCTCTACCACTGAGCTACAACCTCTGAGAGTTTGCATTTCTAACAAGATACTAGGTGATGTTGATGCTGATTGGGGGACCACACTTCTTTTTGAGTCTGTTAACAGTTGTTGAGAGCCACGCCCCCGTCAGAATGGCGCCTGGCATTTGCCAGAGGGAATGTTTGAAAGGTGACGCCAGCGAACCATTGAGATGATGATTTGAGTTAAGCTATATATAATTGCTGTGATGCTGGATTGATTGTATTGTATATTTGACCTTTACTGTCCAGCAATGGGGCAGCTCTTGCTGCCTCGGATGGCCCCATAATTTGGAGTTCTCGAGCTACTTTGGAGTTCGGTGGGGATTCCCGGAGAGTTCCCATTGGTTGGGGAAGTGCCGGAGGAGGGATTTCCGGTGTGTGGGGTTTCTGGAGGAGCTGCATGGGTGGCGTTAGAGAGAGGTTCCTGGGGAGTGTGTGTGGAGAGTGCCGGTGAGAGTTCGGGAATAAAGGTTGCTGTTTGAACCTACAAGGCTGTGTGGCGGCTCAGTGATTTTGTGCCCAGCCAGACTTCGGCAAACAGTATTGAAGAAGGACAGCTTTAATTTGTGCTGTGAGAATTCTAGAACTGATGGAAGTATTTCCTGGCTGATGTGTCTGACCAAAGGCTTTAAAAACACACTTAAACTGCCCACCCTGGGCCAAAAGAAACACGTCAAGAAATGCAACCCCTATCTCTTACTCCTTCAATTCATTCCATTAAACGTTTAGCTCCCTAGGGCAAATATGTTTGGTGCCTGCCATATTGAAAGTGTTAATAGTCATATTCTTTGGATGGTGGAATTATGAGTAATTAAAATTCTTCCTTTTGCTTGTCTGTACTAGGTCATATTTCCATAATAAACAAATGTTAATTAAGGATAAATTATACCTTAAAGCATATGTAGATATATATACATGTATACTTTATAAAAATGTATACTATATAAAATATAATTTATGTGATATATGATATCTATCTATATGTGTGTATACATCAAGTTTTGCTGGGCTCTGTGATGAGGAAGGAGATGCTAAGAATTAGGACACTAATACAAATGTTTTTGCCTTCAACAGGTTTACAATTTCATTCAGAAGAAAGAACAACCATTTGAGAAATATTCTATTGTAAAATAAGGTATTTTGGAAACAGTGTTCATTAAGGACAAAATATATAGTTGGAAAGTACTTTGGGAGAAAAAATTGGTTGAGCTGAGTGGTCCTGGAAGAAACATGTGGGCCCAGCCTTGGACAATGAATTAGCTTAGCATCTTCCAGAGCCTAAGCAGAACAGGGAGAGGAAGCAAGGGCCTCTGTAAATCCCCAGAATGTACCCAGTATGCACAACAGGTGTTCAGTGAACTGTTGACTAAGTGCAGTGAAGAATTGAACAATAATTGTAATCATATAGAAACTGCCTGGGCACAAGCACACACTCAGCATAATAGCACCTCACACCTCTCTTAGTGGCCCCCAAACAAATAGAAACCAAAATTAATTTCACAATGGGCTTATAACAAGTCAAGTATGGCAGGAAAATCTATCATTCTTTGCTTTTACATGACTTCAGCATCGATGATGATATTCCAAAAGTGTGTCTGTGAGTTTGCAAAGAAATATCCCTTTGAACTGGACACACCTATTAGTTATGGTTTTTAATGTTGCCCTTAAGAAGAGGGAGTTCTCTGTGGACTATCAGTCTTCTGGGGTCTCTGTTCCAAGCATTCTTACCCTGAAGAGTAGCTCTTCACTTCTGTTATATTTGGATTGTTAATATTTTTCTATATGTTAAAGGGAAAAACCAGGAAACTTCTACTTCTGATCAAAATTACAGAGGGGCAGAAGGGAGATAAAGAAAACTTTTGGGGGACTGTGGTTAAGGCTCAGTGGTAGAGCGCTTGCCTAGCATGTGTAAGGCACTGGGTTGGATCCTCAATACCACATTAATATAAATAAATAAATAAAATAATAAAAAGGTATATAAAATACAACAACTGGGGGATAGTAGGGGATAGGAAAGGTAGCAGAATACAACAATTACTAATAGGGCATTATGTAAAATTGTGGATGTGTAACCGAAGTGATTCTGCAATCTGCTTTTGGGGTAAAATTGGGGGTTCATAACCCACTTCAATCTAATGTATGAAATATGATATGTCAAGAGCTTTGTAATGTTGTGAACAACCAATAAAAACAAATAAAATACAACAACTATTAAAACAAGAAACCTTGGGGTCATAGATATGTACATTATCTTGTGGTGACTCTCACAGGACTATACTTATTTCAAAACTCATCATATTACACACTGCATTGTATGCCAATTATAACCTAATAAAGCTGTTTAAAAAGTACTAGGAAAGGGCTGGAGTTGTAGCTCAGTGGTAGAGCGCTTGCTTAACATGTGTGAGGTACTCTGTTCAATTCTTAGCACCGCATATAAATAAATAAATTAAATAAAGGTCCATCATCAACTAAAAAGTATTTTTTAAAAAAAGTACTAGGAAAGGGGGGAAAAAAGTCTGGAAGGTAAGGTACCATTTAAAAGATACTCCCATGCTATTAGTTGGACAATTAATTTTTCCTTTACCAGATTTTTAAAAATTCCTGTTAATGGGGATGGAGGTGTAGCTCAGTGAGAGAGTGCTTGCCTCAATATGTAAGGCTCTGGGCTCTAACCCAGCACCATGACAAAAAAAGTGTGTGTGTGTGTGTGTGTGTGTGTGTGTGTATAAATTAGTATAAATATAAATATATGTAAATAAATGTATATAAATAAAATATACATATGTACTCTCTAGAGGATGGGTCTTGAAGTGATCATGAAATGGGATGTTTTACAACATGGAGTAAATGTCCTTGTTCCTCTCTGCTTGCCCAGTTCTTCAGTTGCCTTCTCAGATTTATCCAGCTCAGAGTGACATTTTTCTCCCCAAGTCTCAGAGTACTTCAGGTAGGTGCCATATTTGGAGTTATTTGTTAAGAGGGTGGCCTCCTAACCATGGTGCTGCCAGGGAGTGTCGCTGGCGGCTATCAGGAGTTTATAGACTCCAACGCCAATGACCATGTGACCTTGGATAAGTGACAACCTCTCTAAGCCTAGAGTTCCCCAACAACAGTTAATTTTTCACACTAATTCCTGGGTTAATTTTATAAAGTGTTCCCTGATGGCAATGATCATCCTAATTGATGTCACGAGTTGGCATGAAGTTGAAATAAAACAATATAGGTAAACATCTTTTGTAAACTATAAAAGGCTGTACAAATACAAGGTAATGGCAGAGGTGATATTTCAAATATTTAATGACCGGTAGGCATTGGTCTTGACCAATCCCTACATAGGCTTTAACTTGGCACTGGAGCAGGGCCCAGTAAAGTTTCCTGCTCAACCAGGAATTAACTCTTTAGTTGCTGGAAGGAACTAAAGAAGAAAGGTTTGGGATTCCCTGAAAAAAAAGATGAGGTAATGGGGGCCTAGTTGAGAGAGAGGCTCAGGGGTCTAGAGCCACAACTATGAAAAAAAATGTTTTAATAACAAGTAGCATAGCTCTAACTTGCATGCCAAGACAATACATTATTGCTTTAAAAAGTACAGAATAGGGCTGGGGTTGTGGCCCCGCAGTAGAGTGCTTGCTTAGCACGTGCAAGGCCCTGGGTTCGATCCTCAGCACCACATAAAAATAAATAAATAAATAAAGGAAAGGTATTGTGTTCAACTACAACTAAAAAATAATTAAAAAAAAAAAAACTACAGAACAGGAGCTGGGGTTGTGGCTCAGTGGTAGTGTGCTTGCCTACTAAATGTGAAGCACTGGGTTCAATCCTCAGCACCACATAAAATAAATAAATCAAGGTATGGTGCTCATCTACAACTAAAAAAAAATTTTAAAAATTAATAAAAATTAAAAAGGACAGAACACAACCTGACTTGGTGGCATATGCCTGTAATCCCAGCTACTCTGAATGCTGAGACAGAAGGATTACAAATTCAAGGCCAGCTTCAGCAATTTAGTGAGAATCTGTCTGAGAGAGACAGACAGAGAGAGAGAGAGAGAGAGAGAGAGAGACCTAGGGATATAGCTGAGTGGTAAAATGACCCTGGATTCAATCCCTGGTACCAAAAAAGAAAGAAAGAAAAAAAAGACAATACTCCTTTATTCATTTTCTGTGAAGCAATAGAAGTTGATATAAGCCTTTACATACATATCAATCATAGACAAATCTTCTTTTACATTCCACTGTCTTGTAATGATATTGAACAATTCAGTGAAACCTGAAATATCTACTAAAAATTCTAATTTTTTTTTCTTTTGGTACTGGGAATTGAACCAAGGAATGCTTTACCACTAAGCTACATCCCAGTACTTTTTATTTTATGGATTTAAATGTTGAGAAAGAATTTTGCTAAATTGGAGGTGGTCTTGAATTTATACTCCTCCTTCCTTAACCTCCAGAATCACTGGGCTTACAACGTGCACCACAGTACCCAGCTATGAATCCTAATTTTTGAGGTCTCCTATTTTTATTATTTGAAATGTTCAGAACACAACCCCAAATTATTCAACATACAAAAAACCCCAGGAAAACCTTGACTAATGAGTCAAAAGACAATCAACAGACATTAACTTCAGGAAAACATAAATATACAGATGAACACTTTTAAAACAAATGAAAAGATAGAAAGTCTCAGCAAATAAATAGGAAATATAAAGAAGAATTAAGTGGAAATTCTTAAAATGACAATGATATCAAACTAAAATAAGAAATTTACTGGTTAAGTTCAGAAGCAAAATGGAGATGATAGAAGGAAGAGTCTATGAACTTGAAGACAGATCAATAGAAATTATCCAATCTTGGCAGTAAATGGAAGAAGAGAAAAAATCAATAGTGCCTCAGGGACCCATGGGACCATATCTAAATGTCAGCCATACATATCATCATTCAAATAATTCAAAAGAAATCAGGAAAGGGTAAATGAAAAATAAAAACCAGAAAACCAATAGTAATTGATGTATATATGTATAAATATGTTAAAGTTTACATTAAGTGCAAGTGATCTAAACAAACCAATTAAAAAACAGAAAGTGTCCATTTTTATTAATTAATCAATTAATTTTAATTATATATATGACAGCAAAATGCATTTTGATTCATTGTTCACAATTGCAGCACAACTCTTCATTTCTCTGATCATACATAGGGCAATGATGTCCATCTCATTCCACCATCTTTCCTGCCCCCTTCCCCATTCTACCCCTCCCTCCCCTTGCCCCTTCAACCCCCACCCCCATTATGGATCAGCATCCACTTATTAGAGAGAACATTTGGCCTTTGTTTGGGGGGGATTGGCTTACTTCACTTAGCATGATATTCTGTAACTCCATCCACTTACCTGCAAATGCCATAATTTCATTCTCTTTTAATGCAGAGTAATATTCCATTATATATATATATCACAGTTTCTTTATCCATTCATTATTTAAGGGCATTTAAGTTGCTTCCACCGTTTAGCTATTGTGAATTGAGCTGCTATAAACATTGATATGGCTGTATCACTGTAGTATGCTAATTTTAAATCCTTTGGGTATTGACTAATGTATGTTTTTGGCGTTTTTGTCTAGTATGAGGTAACTGTATTTATGTGGTTTTGTCTCTGTGTCTTCTATTTTGTACCATTGGTCTACATGTCTATTTTGGTGCCTATACCATGCCATTTTTATTACTATAGCTTTGTACTATAGTTTAAGTTATTGTGATGCCTCCTGCTTTACTCTTCTTGCTAAGGATTGCTTTGGCTCTTCTGGGTCTCTTATTTTTCCAAATAACTTTCATGATTGCTTTTTCTATAAGGAATGATGATGGGGTTTTGTTGGAATTGCATTGGATCTGTATAGTGTTTTGGATAGTAGGGTCATTTTAACAATATTAATTTTGCTTATCCAAGAGCATGGAAGATCTTTCCATCTTCTAAAGTCTTCTTCAATTTCTTTTTTTAGTGTTCTGTAGTTTTCATTGTAGAGATCTTTCACCACTTCTGTTAACTCAATCCAAAGTATTTTATTTATTTATTTATTTATTTATTTATTTATTTATTTATGAGGCTATGTGAATTGGGTAGTTTTCCTAATTTCTCTTTGAGAGGATTCATCACTGAAGTATAGAAATCATTTTATTTATATATTGATTTCATATCCTGCTACTTTGCTGAATTCATTTATTAATTCTAGAAGTTTTCTGGTGGATTTTTTTGGATCCTCTAAGTATAGAATCATGTTGTTAGCAAATAATGATAGTTTTGAGTTCTTCTTTTCCTATCTATATCCCTTTAATTTCTTTCATCTTTCTAATTGCTCTGGCTAAAGTTTTAAGGACTATGTTGAATAGAAGTGGTGAAAGAGGGCATCCCTGTCTTGTTCCAGTTTTTAGAGGGAATGCTTTTAATTTTTCTCCAATAAGAATGATGTTGACCTTGGGTTTAGCATAGGTAGCTTTTACAATGTTGAGGTATGCTCCTACTCCCTAGTTTCTCTAGTGTTTTGAACATGAAAGGGTGCTGTATTTTTTCAAATGCTTTCTCTGCATCAATTGATATAATCATATGATTCTTTTTTTTTTTAAAGAGAGAGTGAGAGAGGAGAGAGAGAGAGAGAGAGAGAGAGAGAGAGAGAGAGAGAGAGAGAGAATTTTTAATATTTATTTATTTTTTTTTAGTTCTCGGCGGACACAACATCTTTGTTGGTATGTGGTGCTGAGGATCGAACCCGGGCCGCACGCATGCCAGGCGAGCGCGCTACCGCTGAGCCACATCCCCAGCCCAATCACATGATTCTTATCTTTAAGTCTATTGATGTATTGAATTATATGTATTGATCTCCATATGTTGAACCAACCTTGCATCCTTGGAATGAACCCTACTTGATCATTGTGCACTATTTTTTAAATATGTTTATATATGTGATTTTCCAGAATTTTATTGAAATTTTTTGCATCAATGTTCATCAGGGATATTGGTCTGAAGTTTTTTTCTTTGATGTGTCTCCGTCTGGTTTTGGTATCAGGATGATACTAGCTTCATAGAATGAGTTTGGAAGGGTTCCTTCCTTTTCTATTTCATGGAATAATTTGAGGAGTATTGGTATTAGGAATTGTCCATTTTGTTTCATGGTTCTGGGGATTTTGTTTTAAATAAAAAACTCAAAAATACACCACCTACAAGAAACCAAGTTAAATATAATATAATTATAAATATAAATATAATATCACATTTAATTTAGAAGTAAAAGAATAAAAAAAGATAGCACATGAGAATACTAAGCAAAAGAAATCTAGAATGACTATTATTAATGTTAGACAAAGTAAATTTTAAGACAAGAAAAATTAATAGGAATAAAAAGGGGCATTGCATAATGAGAAATGGGTCAACTAATTAAGAAGATATAATAACTTTAAATATTTATGCAGCAAACAACTGAGTTTCAAGATATGTAAAGCCAAAGAACTGAAAGGAGAGAGAGAAATTTATTTCATAAATAAACTGATAAATAAGTAAGCACATAAACTGATAAATCTGCAGTTATAGTTGGAGATTTCAATATTCCTCTCTCATTAATAATTAAAATGACTGGACAAAAATCAGCAAGTAGATAGGAACGCTGAACAACATTATCAAATAACTAAATCTAATGGACATTTGTAAAATATTCCACCCACCAACAGCAGAAAATGCTTTCTTTTCCAATATACAGGGATCTTTACTAAGACAGACTATATCCTAGGTTATAAGACAAACCTCAACAAATTTAATAGAATTAGAACCATATAAAGTTTCTAACCATAAAGGAATTGAAACAGAAATCAGTAACAAAAAGATAACTGGTAAACTCCACACCCCTGGAAAGTAAACAACACATATGTAAATAACCTATGACTCAAGAGAAAGTCCCAAAAGATATTGGAAAATATTTTTGACTGAATGAATATGAAAACATATATAAAAATGTGTGGGAAGAGTTTAAGGCAATGCTGCTTTGGTTTGAATGTATGTGTTCCTACAAATGTTGGGACTCACACCTGGAGATGACAGGGTTGAGAGATGAGCATTTGAAGGTGATTAAACCAAAGGACTCTGCCCTTGTAGATGGAATTTGTGACCTTATAACAGGGCTTGAAGAAGCCCCATTTCTGCACCTGCAGAGGCCCCAAGAGCCAGTCCAAAACAATTTCAAAGGAGTTGACCAGGTCAACCTCAAGACCTTGGACGCTGCCCAGGGCCACCTCAAGTATTTAAGTATTCTGGTGCAGCACCCGAAGCCACCCTAACTGTGGCTTCAGCAGGCCCAGGTGCTGCATGCACTGCCACTTGGGAAGGCATAGGCAATAAACTTTGGCATGTGCCAGGCATGTGCCAACAGTGCCCTACTCATGGGGTATTTTTATCAAACCATTAAAGAAGAAATAGCACCAATTCTGCACAATCTCTTTGTGAAAACAGAAGAAAAATGAACTCTTCCCAATTTTCTTTTATGATGCTAGGTTTACCTTAATACCCAAACATGACAAAAACAATACAAGAAAACTGCAATTTAATATCCATACTGAATGGTACACAAAAATCTTCATTAAAGTATTGTGAAATCAAATCCAGCAATATATAAAGAGAATAACAGTCTGGACGTGATGGTGTATGCCTGTAATTCCAGCCACTTGGGAGACTGAGGCAGGAGGATTGCAACTTCTAGGCTAGTCTGGGCAAGTTAGTGAGATCCTTTCTCAAAATTTATGAAAAAGGGCTTAGAAAGCTTGCCTAGCATACATGAGGCCCTGGATTCAATTCCCAGTATTGGGGTGGGTCGAAGGAAGAAAGAAGAAGAAGGAGGAGAAGGAGGAGGAGGGTGGGGATGGGGAGGAGGGAGGAAAAGGGAAGAAGGAAGAAGACTACTACCAAGTGAGGTTTATCCTAGTTATGTAAGTAAGGCTGGTTCCCTATTTCAGAAGACTAGTCATTATAATTGACCATATTAAAAAACTAGAGAGGGGCTAGGGTTGTGGCTCAGTCATAGAGTGCTTGCCTAGCACATGAGGCACTGGGTTCTATCCTCATCACCACATAAAAATAAATAAATAAAATAAAGGTATTATGTCTACTTACCAATAAAAACATATTAAAAAAATACTAGAGAAAGACTGGGGTTGTAGTACTAGCCTTGAATACTTAAGGTCCTGGGTATGATACCAAGAAACTAAAACTCACACACACACACACACACACACACACACACACACACACACTGCTATTTAAACAACTAGAGAGTGAAAACGAGAACATATCAAATCATACAGAAAAAGCATTTGGAAAAAACCCAGACCCATTCATGATAAAAACTCAGAGCAATCTAGAAATAGAAGAAACTTCCTGAATTTGCTAAAGGACATTTACAAAGTACCTACAGCTAAAATCATACGTAATGATCAGAGACTGAATGCTTTTCCCTCGATTGAGAACAGGGCAAAAATGTCCACTTTTACCATTCCTATTCAATATAGTACTGGAAGTCTGAGCCAGTACAATGAGGCAGAGGAAGGAAGCAAAAGGCCTATAGATTAGAAAGAAAAAAAAAAAAATACTGTTCCTTTTTGCAGCCGACATGATTTTTTATGTAGATAATGCCAAGGAATCTTTTGAAAAGTCCTACATTAATAAATGAGTTAGGTATAGTCACAGGATATAAAGTCAACTAAGAAAATTTTTCATATGTATATATACTTAACAAACAAATTAGAAAACAAAAAATTAAATAATACCATTTAAATTTTTCAAATGAGAAATATTTAGGTATGAATTTAGTAGAACTTGTGCAGAATCTATAACACTAACAATAACGAACGCTGATGAAAAAATCAAAGAAGACACGAGTAAATGGAGAGGGAGACTCTGTTTGTGGGTTGGAAGACTTAATTTAGCTAAAAATGTCAATTCTGCCCAAACTAATCTGTAGATTTAATGCAATTCCAATAAAAATTCTAACAGGATTTTGTTGATATAGGCAAAATTTATTTGGAAGAGCAAAGGGACCAGAGGAACCAAAACAATTTTGAAAAAGAAAAATAAAGTAGGAAGACTCAGTCTACCTGACTTCAAGACTTACTGTAAAGCAACTGTGATCAGGACCATGTGCTATTGGTAGAGGGATAGATGCAGTGATCAATTAACCAGGATAGAATGTCCAAAAATTTATTTACACAAATGTGGGTTGTTGAAAAAGGCAAAAGGGGGACTGGGATAGATCAATGGAATAGCCCTTGACTAGCATGCCTGGGTTCCTGGGTTCAACGATCAGTACCACAAGAAAATAAATAAATAGCAAATAAATATAAAAGACAAATGAAAAAGGATGACTTTTGAACATATGGTGTTGGAACAGTTGGTCATTTCTATGCAAAAACAATCCACAAAAGAGGGTTGGGGATGTGGCTCTGCTGTAGAGCACTCGCTTAACACATGCAAGGTGCTGGGTTTGATCCTCAGCACCACATAAAAATAAATGAATAAAATAAAGGCATTGTGTCCAACTACAACTAAAAATATATTTTAAAAAACCCACAAAAGAATTAGAACAAAAAATCTTGACCTTAATCTAACATCTTACACACACACACACAAAAAAAATTAATTAAAAAATGGGTCATATCATCTGGATACAGTAATCCCAGTTCCTCAGGAGGCTGAGGCAAGAGAATCACCAGTTTAAGACCACCCTGGCCTGTCTCTAAATAAATAAATAAATAAATAAATAAATAAATAAATAAATAAAAGACTGGGGGTGTAGCTCAGTGGTAGAATGCTTGCCCCAGTGTGACTGAGGCCCCAAGTTGTATCCCCAGCACCACCAAAAAAGGTTTATAGATGTCAAAATTAAATATAAAACTTCTACAAGAAAAGAGAGTGGAAATGTTTATGGTTTGGAATTAAAGAAAATGTCTTAGACCTGATATAAAAAGCACAACTCATAAAAGAAAAAAATCAATATATTGGACCACTAAAATTAAAAAACTTGGTTTGGTGAAAGATAGTGTTAAGAAAATGAAAGCTATAGACTAGAGGAAAATATTGTACTTGCAATCACATATCCAACAAAGAACTTCTGGGAAGAAAAATTCAAAATTCAACAGTAGGAAAACAAACCAATTTAAAAATCATGACAATATGTTGTTATAGTTTAATTCTTATAATTCTTAAAAAATGGTGTCTATCATTGTGTCATACCAATGGCTTTTGTTTTCCACGCGTTTTAAAAAACAGTATTTTGGGGGAAATTTATATCACTGTCCATGGTAATATAAGTAATTCAACTTTTTTTTTTTTTTTTTTTAAAGAGAGAGTGAGAGAGGAGAGAGAGAAAGAGAGAGAATTTTATTTAATATTTATTTTTTAGTTCTCAGCGGACACAACATCTTTGTATGTGGTGCTGAGGATCGAACCCGGGCTGCACGCATGCCAGGCGAGCGCGCTACCGCTTGAGCCACATCCCCAGCCCAGTAATTCAACTTTAAAAATTTATTTCTGGGCTGGGATTGTGGCTCAGCGGTAGAGCACTTGCCTAGCACAGGCGGGACCTGGGTTCGATTCTCAGCACCACATAAAAATAAAGGCATTGTGTTGTGTCCATCTACAAAAAAGATTTTCTCTCCCCCCCCCTTTAAAAAATTATTTCTGAGCCAGATGTCATGGTGCATTGGTAATCCCATTGATTCTGGAGGTTGAGGCAGAAGAATTTAATTTTGAGATCAGCCTAGGCAACTTAGCCAGACCCTGTCTCAAATAAAAATTGAAAAGGGATGGGGATGTAGTTTAGTGGCAAAGCACCTCTGAGTTTAATCCCCAGGGGAGAAACATTTTATACCTATAGTGTGGGGAAAGTATAAGTTAGGTATTTTCTTTGCTCTAGTTTAATTCAAGTGATCAGCTCTCCCAGAAAGCTTGCCTTGACCCTCCAGTCTGATTTCAGTGAACCTCCATTGAGCTTTGCTGGGTTCACTCAGTCTTTATCAAGCACCTTCCTTATCTCTCTGCATTAACCTGCCCATCTCATAGGGTAACTTTCACTTCAGTCACAAACCCTGGCATGGTAACTGACACATAGTAATGACTCAATGTGTTTGTTGAACAATTAAAGCCTTGTAAAGAACAGATTTAAAAAATCACTGATGAAATAAATGACAACAAAATACATTTGATGACATTATGATGGGTGGCTGGCACAAAATAAGCACTCAATAAATGTTACCTCATTCATTCAACCAATATAGTTGGACATATATTATGTATGAAACCATGTTATACATGACAGGACATTGTAGGGTATAGGTGTTTTAGGTTGTATTTGTTAGAACAATAAACAATACAAACCAAAATTCCTGCTTTCCCTCACAGAATTTATATTTTATTTTATTTTTGGATTGGGGGTTAAATCCAAGGATGCTCTACTACATTCCCAGCATTTTTTTTTTTTTTTGAGACAGAGTTTCATTAAGTTGCCAGGCTGGACTTGAATTTATGATTCTCCTGTCTTGGCCTCCCAAATCCCTGGGATTATAGCCTACTACCACACCTGGCTAGAACTTACATGTTAACAGGGGGAAGACAGACAAAAAGCAAAATAAATAAGTAAATGTGTAGTTTTGTTTATTTAGTACTGGGGACCAAAGTGGGCACTTTACCACTGAGCCATATCTCTAGCCCTCATATTTTGAGATAGGGTCTCACTAAATTGCCCAGGCTGACCTCAAATTTTTTTTTTTTTTAAAGAGAGAGTGAGAGAGGGGAGAGAGAGAGAGAGAGAGAGAGAGAGAGAGAGAGAGAGAGAGAGAGAGAGAGAATTTTTTTTAATATTTATTTTTTAGTTCTCGGTGGACACAACATCTTTGTTGGTATGTGGTGCTGAGGATCCAACCCGGGGCCGCACCCATGCCAGGCAAGCGCGCTACCGTTTGAGCCACATCCCCAGCCCCATGACCTCAAATTTTTGATCCTCCTACCTCAGCCTCTCTAGTTGCTGGGATTTCTGGTGTGTGCCACCATACCTGGCAAATATGTAGTCTTTAAATAGCAAAAAGAGGAGAGGTAACAAAAGATTTAGACCCTTCATCAAAGAAGATAGAGATAGAAAACAGCACATGAAAAGATTCTCAACACCATTAGCCATTAGGAAAATGAAAATTAGAATCACGATGAGATACTACTACCCACTTATTAAAATGGAAATAAACATAAACCAAAGTCTGACAGTAACTACTGTTTCCCAGTGAGCTTTTGGAGCAACTACTACTATCCTTTATTGCTGGTGGGAATATAAAATGATACAACCATTCAGAAAAATCATCTGGTAGTTTCTTGCAAAGTTAAAAATATACTTATCATCACGGTAGCCCGCTCGCCTAGCATGTGTGTGGCCCGCGTTTGATCCTCAGCACCACATACAAACAAAGATGCTGTATCCGCTGAAAACTAAAAAATAAATATTAAGAAAAAATTCTCTCTCTCTCTTAAAAAAAAATTATATATATATATATATATATATATATATATATATATATATTTATCTATCATGTGACCCAGTAATCCCACTCCAAGGAATTGTCTTAGAGAAATGAGTATTATATTTACCCCCAAACCCTCTCCCATATGTTTATAACAGCTTTATTTGTAACTATCAGCAAACAATCAAATGTTCATCAGTGAGTGAATGGAGAAACATTCACATGTATGCTATTCAGCACTAAAAAGGAAAGAACTATTGTTAACACAGGCAGCAACATGAATGGATCTCAGGAAGCCAAAGAAGCCAATCTCCAAAGGTTCCATGCTGTATGGTTTATGTAACATCCAGAGAAAATGGGGAGATCCCTGGAGAAGAGTTGGTGTGTTGCCAGGAGCTGGGGGACAGGGAGTGGGGTGAGGGGGCAAGGAGTGTCACTCTTAAGAGGTAGGACAGGGATTCTGGGCAGGGTGATAGCATTGTCTGCATCCTGACTGTGATGATGCTTACACGTAGCACTTTTACACATGGCCACACATCCGAAAGTCAGTTTTTCCATTGGTTACTTTAAAATAAGAAAGACAGGACAGGACATACTTAGGCAGAGCCATTGAATCCTTCTGAAAAATAGTTTGTCAAAATTTTGTGTTCCCTATTCAATTCCAAAGAAGAAAATGCATATTTTAAAGTCAAACAGATAAATAAACAAATAATGACAAGGAGAAAATAAACTAAAACCACCTTTCTATATGCAGATAACACAATGTCAGAGGTAACTTGGAAGGTAAATATTATTCTACATAATTACAAAATGATGCTTTGAATTTTTAGAGTGGCAGAATTGAAAGAAAAACTAGATGGAGCTGCTTTCTAACTTGAAATTGCTACTTTTCAAAATTTGCTGTATTATTTTCTTTCATTGACTTAATTTCATTTTCTATTTCAGGCTAGCTCTATTGAGTACTCTGACTCCATTTTTGTTTAAAAATATGCATATCAGCTTCACAGTGAATTCAAAGTGATGTGTATATTCTTCTTTTTACATCTCAGTGTCTAAAAAGTGTCCCTAACAAGCATGTTACTTTTACAAATTAATAAGGTCAATAATTTTTTTTTTGTAGTTGTAGTTGGACACATTACCTTTACTTTATTTATTTATTTATTTATTTTTATGTGGTGCTGAGGTAGCACTCTACCGCTGAGCCACAACCCCACCCCAGGTAAATAAATTTTAAGAACTTAAGTCAATATCTAACTAGAATTATGTTTTAAATAATTTTTGTTTTTTTCTTTTCGGTTCTGGGGATTGACTCCAAGGATGCTTTACCACTGAACTACATCCCCAGTTCTTTTTATTTTTTATTCTGAGACCCGGTCTCTCTAAGTTGCTTAGGCCTTGCTAAATTGCTAGACTAGCCTTGAACTTGTGATCCTCTTGTCTCAGGCTCCTGAGTTGCTGGGATTACAGGCATGTGCCACCACCAGGCTCACATATAAAAAAAATATTTTTTTAAAATTCTTTTTTTGTAATAAAGAATGAGCTTAGTAGCCTAGGTATGACATGAATTGATTGTTAGTGCTTCTAAAAGGGTTTCAAACAGTGAGGTCCCTTCAAAAGATTACATGTAGTTTGACAGTTTTTCAAAAAATTAAACATAGCATTATCATATAGCACAGTAATTTCACTAGCTATATACCCTTCAAAATTGAAACCAGGTCTTCAAACAAAAACTTGTACATGAGGGCTGGGGTTGTAGTTCAGTGATAGAGCACTTGCCTAGCACATGTGAGGCACAGTTTTTGATCCTCAGAACCCTTTATTTATAAAAAAAATAAATAAATAAATAAAGTAATGGTTTTGTGTCCATCTACAACTATTTTTTTAATTTAAAAATAATATTATATATAAAAACAACTAGTACATGACTGTTCAGAGTAGCATTATTCACAATTGCCAAAAGATGTCAACAACTTTTTGTTTTGTCCATCAACTGACAAATATTTTATATCCATACTGATAAATATCATATCCATACAGTGGAATATTATTCAGCCATAAAAGAATAAGTACAGATTCATGCTATAAGATGGCTGAACCTTAAAAATATTATACTAAAAGGCTGGGGTTGTAGCTCAGTGGCAGAGTGCTTGCCTAGCACATGTGAGGCACTGGGTTTGATCCTCAACACCACATAAAAATATATATATATATAAAAATAAAGGTCTTGTGTCCATCTACAACTAAAAAAAATGTAAAAAAAATATTATGCTAGGTGAAACAATCAGATATAAAAATTCACATATTGTGATATTCCATTTGTATGAAATATCTTCATTAGATAAATCCACTAGAAAGTAACAAATTAGTGTTTACAAGGGGCTGAGGTAGAGGGGAGAACGGGTATGCTACTTAATGTTTTTTTCCTTTAGCATATGAAAATGTTTTTAGCAGTGATTTAGACCAGTTAGTCTATTTTTGTTTTTGTATGGGATACAGAATCTACTAAAATATTTGTGTGTGTGTGTGTGTAAAATATGACTTAAACCAAGAACCTTCTCATAGCCTGGAACTGATCTTCTCTCTGGCTAGAAACTTGCCTGAGATAGAGATAGTAATCTCTTGGTATTACTAAACCTTCACCAGTTAGTCCTGTCTTGAGTAAGGCCAGCTCTCTCAACACTATCCGTAACAGACTTGGGGGTTGACAGGATTATCAGTAAATTATGTTGCCTTATTTATTTGAAAAGGGCAGTTCCATAAACTTTTCTGAGCTGTATTTTATTTTCAAGGATGGCAAAAAAAATAAGAATTTGAGAAACATCCTAAAGCCTTATTGTCTCATTGCCTTCTTTCACTTGCCACTGACTCATTTGCACTCTGATCACCAAGCTTGTTTCAAGTGCATTCATGATATTCATCAGGGGCTCCTAGTGCACACACTGGACTGCTTCTTTCCCCTTGCTTTGGACCTGTTGCTCTCCCAGACTTCCTTCTGTGGCAGCAGATAGAGCTGAAGCAGAAGTGGTGCTTTTCACTCCATGCTCTTCTCTCCCTGAATCGCCACGCCTCCAGTTTCTCCTGCATTTAAGAAGCTCCATCTTTAATAAAAAGAAAAGCATTATAGGGGCCAGGGCTAGGTGTAGCTCAGTGGTAGCGTGCTGGTCTAGCATGTGTGAGGCCCTGGGTTCCATTCCCAGCACCACATCTCTCTGTCTCTTTGTCTTTATCTCTCTCTCTCTCACACACACACCATATATGTATTGCCCACCCCCTCCAAGCAAATTTTATTTCAAAAAAGATAAACTTGCATTTCAAATTGGGGTCATATATAAAAATAACTCCAGCTGTTTGAATCCAGAGGACAGGAAAAACTACCCCTAAAACAATACCCAAATGCTCACTGGGCCTAAAACATTTCCTTTGGCTGTGAATTGGATACATTTCCATTTCCATTGAGTTCTGATCTGTTCCCGAGATAGGCAAATAAGCAGTGTGGTCTCAGAAAGGTCCCTCTCTTGGAAAAGTCAAGGATTCTGGAGAGTCTGAAAAGTGAGAGGCGCCAGAGAGTGTTTCTATCCAAGCTACAAATGAAGGAACTCAGAATCACAGTTCTGGACAGCTGGGGCACAACTGGTAAGCGCAGAGTTGAGAATTTCATTCAGTGCATCTGATTTTTAGTCTACTCGATTTGCAAGTAGCACTCCTTTTGTTGCAACCTACTAGACTTTTTCCTGTGTTGCAGAGAGGAGTATTTAAGAGAGAGGACTTGGGTTTAGATTGATCTAGTTGTAAATTGGTACAAGTTATATAATCTTTCTGATCATCTATTTTTTTTCTTTCCTTTTTTGTAGTATTGGGGATTGAACCCAGGGCCTTGAACATGCTGGGCAAATGCTCTGCTACTGAGCTACACTCCCAGTCCTTCTTTTTTAAAAAAAAAAAAAAAAATTATTTTTTTAGTTGTAGTTGGACACAATACCTTTATTCCATTCGTTTATTTTTATGTGGTGCTGAGGATCCAACCCAGGGCCCTGCACATGCTAGGCGAGTGCTCTACCACTAAACCACAATCCCAGCCCCCAGTCCTGCTTTAAGCTTTTAAAAATTTGAGATAGGGTTTCCCTAAGTTGCCCAGACTGGCCTCAAACTCACAATCCTCTTACCTCAGCCTACTGAATAGCTAGGATTATAAGTGTGTACTACCACGTCTGGTTCTGAGCCTCCATTTCTGTCTTTATTTGTAAAATAAGAATAACAGTGGTGATATGGGGCAAATTAAACAAGATAATGCACATCTAGTATTTAGCACAGTGCCTGCAACATACAAAGTTATCAATAAATGTTAGTGATTGTTAGTGATTATTAGTGTAGAGGAGGAGAAAGAACCATAAAGCACTTAATCATTTGCTTTTGTCATTAGTCAGGTGGTTTATCATTGTTAACAGAACCTGTTAGGGTTGAGGCTGAAAGGGTGAGAAGGATAGAGGTGGGACAGGAGTAGGATTATGGTTCTGACTATGATGGAGAAAAGACCTTTGGACATAATCTTTTAGTAAGCCTCATCTGGAAAACAGTTAAACATGTCTTTTGACTGCTAACCTTGGTTGTCTCCACAGAATGAGAACAGGATGAGTGGTAGTTAAGGTGGAAGGAAAACTTCTTGCTATTTTACTTAAAAAAATAGGCATTAAGCCTTTTTTTTTCTTTTAAAGGATTACATTTAAAAAGTCTTTTATCATGGGGGGTGAGTGCCAAGAATGAGAAAATTAAGATCTAATGACAATAATGATAATCCCCTCCCCTTTTTTGCAGCCTGGGGAGGTTCTCATTCACACAGGGCAGATTTTGCATCAGGATGGGGACTACTGCAGGCTGACTTTGATTTCAAAGATCCGAGATAATATTTTAATATCAGTCATCCCTCCTCTAACACTAATTCTAAAATCTTCATGGATTTGGATTACTCGCTCTATGGATTGCCTTCAAGAGTTGACCATGGATTTTATTGACTAAATTAGGTCTTTGTTTATATTCTGTGTATCTGCCCATGCTTTCGAAGTGTTTTAGGTCCTAGATAATTTTTGCTTAAATCATTTAAGACTCAGGACCTAATTTTCTAGAGTGCTTGGGGAGGGGAAGAGGGCACATAACTCCACTAATAACAACAACAACAACAACAAAATGTCTAGGTAACTGTAAAATATCATTCATTTAAACCTTACAATAATGCTACACTATAGGTACCATCATTCCCATTTTACAGGCAAAGAAACTAAACCAAGTGAGGTTAAGTAACTAGCTCAAGGTCAGAGCCTGCCTGCATGGCTAATCATCTGGCATACTGCCTCTCTTTTGGCAATAAACTCAGAGGGGGTGGCTTTGAAGGTGGCAAAGTGTTTTTGGCCTTAGAACCAGAACCAAATCTTAAATCCTCTGCAGCTTCAGGTTTAGGGACTCTAATGACCAGGATGTAAATTTCTGCATTCACCCTGGGCAATTTACTTACTCTCTTGAGTCTCAGGTTCCTTATCTGCCCCAGGGAGGAGCTTTAGATTTAAAGACCTCTCCTCGAATTAGCGAGTGTGGGTGTGCGCTGGGGTAAGAGGTGGAGGGGCTGAGGTTTCTGGGCGGTGCGTGCTTTTCCCAGGTGTCTTGAGGAAACAGGGCGTCTGGAGGCTCTTTCTGTCCCAGCCAACTCCCTCTCAGGAGGTCAGGCCTCTGG
Source organism: Spermophilus citellus (assembly GCF_964194105.1). Taxonomy (NCBI): domain Eukaryota; kingdom Metazoa; phylum Chordata; class Mammalia; order Rodentia; family Sciuridae; genus Spermophilus; species Spermophilus citellus. Next base: position 58,414,690 of record NC_138186.1, on the reverse strand, counting down.
GTGGTGGTGCTCAAGCTTGGCTGTTGCTCCTCCGCTTGGAAAAGGGCCGCCACTGGAGACAGCTCTGGCGACAGCCCGGCTGCCTGGAAGTCTAGGGTAGGTCTTTTTCACCCTAAGGGAGTTAGAGGTGAGCGTGCATACTCTCAGGAAGGCTTCTTGGAGGTCATGATTGTTGAGCCATACCCTGAAGATCTAGCAGGAGTTAGCAAGAGGTGGCAGGGGCGGGGGTAAGGATACCCCACCCTTCGAACAAAGAAAGCATGACGGGGCATACTGTGAACGAGGAAGAGCTGTGGAGAGGTCTGCAGAGGCGAAACACGCAGGGGCTTCGGGACGTGCTTTATTCTAAGAGCAGTGGGGAGGGGCTTGCTGGGTTTAAAGCAGTGTAATCACGAGTGTTAGAAAGACTCTAGTCGCTTGGAAAGAATTGTCGGAGGGACCGGGAAGCTGTCGCAGCAAGCAGTCCAGCTGGAAGATGACCAAAGACTGGGGAAAGAGGGGTTCGGGCATCTGAAGCTTTCCCAGTCCCGGCGACACTGTGCGCTGTCCCTCAGCTTTCTTTGCTTATGTGTAATGTCTCCATAAAGGGCTGGGTACCGGCCAGATGCTGATTAAACGACATAGAGCAGAGCCCCCTCTTCTTTCGGGGACTCTCTAGTCCAGGTGCCTTAGAATTGGTAGTATTAGGCAGGAAGACTTCCCACTGCTGAAGATGGAGAACCGTTACCCCTCAAAAAACACAAAAACCTCGGCTGCTTTTGGCCTCAGCCTCCTCCGCCCATGACCTCATGCTTTAAGCTCCCATATAGCCTTCCCCCGCCCTGTCCACACCCAGAGCCCGAGTGGGGGTGGGGCGGGGGGGACACAGTGTCGAAGGCATCAAGAGCGGGAGAAGCTGACTTATCCTGAGCGAGATTTGGGGGAAGGGCGCAACGATTCCCCCACACTGAAAAAAGAATGGTGTAACTTTCCCTCGTGCAAAAATACTCGCTGTCTTGAGGACCCTAGGCGAGATCGATACCTCGAACCCGGCGCGAGGTACTCCGTTTGGCTGAACTATCTTTGGCTTACGTTTCCTAGGACCAGAAAAGAAATGCTGGGTCACCGTCTAGGATCCCGGCACCTGGACTTAACCGCTGCAGTCCTTCGCGGGACCCGGTCTCGCTCTCGCCCCCTGCCCAGGGCCGCCGAGGTTTGAACCCTTGGCTCGCCTTTCAGCTCGCGCCCTGCCCCCTGCTCGCAGCTGCTCTCGGTTTGGGTGCAGCGGTTTCCCCCGCAGAGGAGGAGGAGGAGACAGCGCGAGGGAGCGACTCGGGGCTCGGGTTTCCGCACCAATGCCGAGCAGCCCCGGGCGGCCCCCGGCGGCCGTCCCTCCTCCCCGGCACCACGTTCCACAGTCATGGCGCGCGAGGAGGGGCGAGCGCCGCGGCCGCACCCGCGCCCCCTCCCCTGCGATCCCTCCCCTCCGCCGCCGGCCCCGGCCCCTCTCCTAGGCAACCTCCCCCCGCAGCCTGCTGCGCCGCGGAGTGGAGCCCCCTCCCCAGAGAGCTGCGTTTCCAGCGCCGTCTGCAGCACCCCTCCCCGCCCCCATCGGGGCGGAGGGATGGAGCCGCGCGCCTCGAGAACCTCCAGCCCCCTTCCCCGGAGCCCCAGGCCCTCTCCCGGCCCCACCGAGGCCCGGGTGAGGTGGGGGAAGGCGCAGACCGTCAACACCCAGCCCGCCCAGACCTTGGCATCTATGCAAACCCTCACAAAAAATAAACAAAACCCCCTAACCCAGTCGTTAAGATTGCAACGCGCGTTACAATAACCGGGACGGCTACGCAGGAAGCAATCCTGCACAGGTCCGGGTCTAAGGCGGCAGCTTCCCGGCCACGCTGCCTTCTCCCGGGCCTCGATTTTCCGGCCAAGCCGGAGAGTCGGCTGCACCCCGGGACTGACAGGTCCCGCGCGGGGCCGCAACTGGGCCCATGTCCCATCCTTGTCCAGAGACTCTCACGCCTACAAAAGGTGCAACCTCACGCACACGCAGAGCGCACAAATAAAGTCAGCACTGCACCGCCGAGAAGGTTGTGAACAATGCGCCCGGCGGCCCGCGCCCGCCGGAGCACGGCGCCCCGGGGGACAGGGGACGCGGGCGGGGGCCGCGGCGGAGGACCCGCCGGCCGCGGCGCTGGACACCTTACTTCCTGCTTCCCCGCCCGCGGCCAGACCCAGCTCTGCGGAGGGATATCTCTCCCCTCCTCTGTCCCTCTCCCTCCCTCCCCCCGCCTCCCCCCTTTTTGCTTCTGCTCCCCCCCACCCCACCCCGCCTTTCTCCTTTTGCAAGAAAATAATTTGACAGTCGATTTGCTGACAGGGGAGGAATTTGCATCCTGGATTTTAAAAAAAAGGCCGAGAGGAGCTTGGGAACGGTTGCTAGGGGTGGGTAATGGGTGAAAAAGGGGGGTGCTGGAGAGAAGATAAGGAGGGCTAAGGGAGGGGGCGAGGGTGGGGAGCAATGCAAAAGGTAAGGCCAGGTTACCGCGGTTCGGCCCCGAGTGGGCTGCGGCCGGGGGAGGGGCGAGAGATACATATGTATTTCTGTCTCCCCAGCACACCCCCTTCCCTCTAAGCGATGGCTGAGAGGCGGTGCATGCAGATGGGGAGTAAGTTTCCTGAAGGGGAGGGTGGATGCACGCGCGCAGCCCGGCGCTGCAAATTTCCACCGGGGAGGGAGAGTGGCTGGATGCGGAGAGTTTGGAGTTGCTTGCGGCGGAGGGCAGGAAGGAGAGCAGGGCCGGGAAAGGGGGCTGGCGGGCGCTATATCTGGGAATAAGTTTCCAGGATCAGAAGAGCCTGCACGCTTGCTTGCTAGTAAGTTTCTGGCCAGGGAGGGCGCGTGGGGAGGAGAAGAGGGAGGGGTGCATGTATATAGAAGGGGGAGGGGGGAGCAGATTTCCTGCGGGTAGGCTGAATGCATATGGAGAGTAGATTTCCTGGAGGGAGGGTGGAGGCGTAGACGGACCGAGTAAGTTTCTTGCTGGGGTGGTGGCGAAGGTGGTGGCTTGGTGCTTTGGAAACCCCGAGCTTCCTCCTGGGAGTGGGGGAGCACGCTGTTTGCTGGGGGGTGGGGGCGAGGGGCCAGGTTCCCTGCTGGGGAGAGGGGCTTGCATCTGGGGAGTATGTTTCCTGGCGGAGCGATATTTGTTTACAGGCTGAGGGCAGTACTGTAAGTGAGTAGCGCTGCGAGAAGGCGGCTGACATAAATTAATATTGAAATTACTCCATCAGCTCTGCTAGCCCCCCATCCCACCCCCCAAGCGGAGACTGGTCTTCCTGTCGGATTGCCCATGCACTTGTTGCAGAAACAGCCAAGGTAAGCAAGAGGCTTATTAAGTTTCATTTTTAAAAAATTAGTTGGGGGATGCTCCGTGAGAAGACGGGGGTGGGGTGGGAAGGGAAGAGTGGAGGAACAGAGGACAAGTCTCCTGCCGCCCCTTTACTTTCAGTATGTAAGCAGGGCCTTCTCCCTGCTTCCCTTCCTCCCAGTTCCCTCTCTGGGCTGCACAGCATCCCAGCAAAGGGGGAGGGGTGAGGTGGGCGCTATAATTGGCAATCCTGGCTTAAAGGGTTAAGGTGGTGGGCTTGCAACGGAAGGTTGTGATGTTATAAAGCCTTCATTCTTCCAGCCAAGAAACCGCAGGACCCTGGGGATGTGCCTTTTGGGGTTTTTGACATGATGCATATGTGTATGTATGTGATCCTACGGGCTCTGTGGGGGCTGGGTACTCCCCAGAAGTTAGTGTGGCCACCCAGTTGCTAGAAATGTGTAAAGGGGAGAACTTGTCCCTTCACTCCCCAACTTCAGTTTGGGAGACCGGGAAGTTACTGCTGGTGGTCTGAAGAAGCAGATATTACAAACAAAACAAAACCACCCATTCACCGGTGAAGGCAGAGAGCACCTGGCCGGCAGCCTCTGGCCAGCACTGGGCTGGATGGAGCATGTGCGCCTGCCATCCTTGGGTTAGAAGAAAACGCCTCTGGTTCCTCTGTGTGCTTTCTACCGGCCTGTTAGAACCAGCTTCGTGGAAACTCTTCCCCAGATGAGAGAGAGCTGCTTGGCAAGTGAACGTGTTGTAGAGGTTGCTAACCGTGTGGCCTGGGGCCGGCTTGTGAAGTGCGTGGAAGTCATGCTTAGGAATGACCGGTCCAGGCATGGCCCTAGAGTTCATTAAAACATGCCTTCTGAGAGAGAGCCGGTGTGGGTGCACCTTTCGGCAGGCCATGGAGACGAGCTTTAGAAACGGAGTTTTAAGTTGTCTCCATTAGTCCCAATCTTCTGCATCATTCACCCTTTCAAGAAAGGAGTTTGGTGGTAGAAAATGTTGCTTTGATGACCTCTAGAAGGATAACAAGCAGGAGTACTCAGTTCTTAACTAGTTAACCAGCAGTCTTTGCCTTTCCTTGCCTCTGTTTTCTTGGCCCAAAGCCCACTGATTTCTGCAGAAGAGTTGTAGGTCTTCGCTGTCAGGTACCTTGATGGTGCTGGGAAATTAACTTTGCCAGGATAATTTTAGCACTAGGGGATACAGCCCGGAGATGTTCAGTAGGCTTAGATATTCAGTGGGGTTAACTGAAGTTGGTTTAGCCTTCCCCAATTCTTAAGACAGGCTCAGTTCTAGCAGGGAAAAAAATGGGTTAAAAAAAAAATCTCTCTACACATTACTGATGGACAGTGTTTTTTTTTTTTCTTCCTTCCTGTCATTAGATTTCCAGATTGAGGGTTTGATATTTGGCAGTTGAGAGTTAGTTGGGAAATAAAATTATTGCTACTTATCAAATGTTCCTAACTAGGCATCAGTTAAACAAATTAGCTTTATTTTTATGCAGTGAAAATCTTGAGTCTAGTTAATGTATATGGTGGGAGGGTAAACAAAATCTTTATGTGTGTTTATTGCTGGGTGGAATTATTTACATGCCCAACCTCAAAGCCAAGACTACTCATTCAGTTTTCTTTCCTTATATTTATGAGATTTGTTTTATTGTCTTGCTTTAGCCATTAATCAAGTCACAGTCGCTTTTTTTCTCTTCTACTGAGAATGTTCTTGTGGTAATAAATGTTTGAAGGCCCATGAATCATAAGTCATTCTTTTTAAAATATTGTGGTGATTGTCAGGATTTGATTTATAGGAATTGATACCCAGAGTGACACACCTCTTTGGGCCCCGCCCTTTTAGGCATGTCCATTTTTGCCAATGGATTGTTAGAAGCCAGCTTGACATCTCAAAAAGAGTGTGTCCCTTATGCTTTATCAGCATTGAGAAGATTAATTTTGCAGGTTTCATGGTGAACATGGGTCTTTTCACAGCTTGGTAAGCAGGCTTCCACATAGCAGGCATGTGTTAATATCACATAGCGTTTATGTGAGCTTGCTGTGAAAACAGTTGTTCTGTGAATTGTGTAGAAAGTACTCAGTTTTGCCTCCTTTAACCCGCTTGGGCTTGTGGTTTTTGTTGAGTTAGAAGCTTAAATTGGAAAGAAGAGTCTGAGTGTAGTGTTCTTTGCTGCTTATGTAATAAAATGTGTGGTCACAAAAACAAAGCTTATTTATAATTTCCTTTTCCTTCTTTTTTGATGGATGGATTGGTCATAATAATCAGAGCATTGGTTTGGGGGAAAGTATAATGATTCTCCATAAAGTTGATTAGGAAGGAAGTGTTAAAATTGTTTCGAATTCGGTAGTTGGCCCAGGTTTACAGTATTTATAAAGCGACAAAGAACTTTTAAGACAGTTTGATGCTCAAGGCAGGGGGAAACTGTCACCAGAAAGAAAAATGGGGAGGGTACCAATTTCTATCCATTTCTGGGCTTCAGATTTTTTGTCTTAAAAATGCATGGTTGGATCCGTGAGCTCCCTTCTGGCTCTGAAGTTCTGTCTTATGGAGAGAGGTCCCGGAGGTCTCCAGTGTCTTCCTGGGCCAACGGCCAAATTGCTTCATGGACTTGGGTGAGTTGATTAACTTCTGTTTTTGTCTTCTCATGGAGAAAGTGGATTTGTACCTTAGCATTCCAAATAGGCACTTGAGCGGCCTGAGAATCTTGACTATCCTATTCAAGCAGTTATTTATGAAAGTCTGTTCCTGTCTTGGACAAAAAAATTCCCAATTATGCATGCTAATAGAGAGGGGGCATGTAATCCTGGCATCAAAAATAATTTCAGTTCATCTTAGAAGTTTCCCCTCCAGCCAGCTGGCTCACTGGTCTAATGCTTAGTCAAGTCTAAGGTTAATTGAGCTGTTATTCCCAGGCAGCAGGTAGCTTTGGGGAGGAAAGAAGAACCCAAAAGGCCAGTGTGGCCTTGCCCACCTTTTGTGGAGAGTTCACATGTGGGTAATTGGGATTTGGTTGAATAGTTGTGATAGTGTTTGATAATGATATTGTATTTGTCACTGTATATTTAACAATGGGCATTTTGGGGAAAAGTTCTATTTTTATTAACTTTGAACACTGATATGAAAAGTTAGGATTCAGATGATTGGCCCAGACCCCAGGCTGCTCCAAGGACAGTTGAATTCAGCTCATTTTTCTTCTGACCTCATGAAACCTGTGACTGAGAGGGCAGAGAAGATTGGAATCTGCTAGGATCTTGTGGATTAACCATATTTCTGGATTTTGACCTAGGAGGGAAACCAATCAAATAAAGGAGAATCTAAAACATAGTTGATTTCTTTTAGGAGGAGAGGGAGATGATAGCAGCTTGGATTGCAATTACTGGCATGCTTTTTGATGAGTGTGTTGTGGCATTTTTAATGAATAGAATAATCTTCATAGCATTAGTTACCCCACAGCTCTCAGTAAATCATTTCTTCTGGGTTAAAGAAAATGCACAACAAAAGGCCTTGCTGGTATTATCTAAGAATTTTAAATTCTCAGAGTAGTAACTTGTAGTTACTGCTTGTAGTAACTTGGGTTTATGGAAGAAATAAAGTTTTTTTTTTTTTCCCCTCATGGAGGACAGTAAGCTAGGAATGAGGTGGGATATATTGAGCTATTTGGGCTGTTGGTATATCAACATTAACTTTTTTTTTAATAATGGAGGAAGAGAAAAAAGAATCTGTGTGCTTAAATGGCAGTGATAATTCTGGGCCTATAGGATGAGGTAATAGTCCTTTTCATGCCACAAGAAACCGTGGTTTATCAATTTATACACTCAGTAGGAACTTATTGAGCACCTACTATTTGCTAGGCACTATATTAAGGGTCTGGGAATCTGTTGATAACTGAGATATAGTCATCTCTCTGCCCACCCCCACACTTCAGTCCGGAGCAAGCATGTAAAGAAATATATATTGCAATTTGTGATAAGTGCTCTGGTGAAGACCACAAGGAACAGTGACTTCAACAGAGTAGCGTGCAAAGCCCTCTCTTAGGAGTGGGGGTGGGAGAGGACCCATGGAGCTAGGCAGAGGAGGGCCTATTCAGAATGATTTTGGCTTTTATAGGGGGCATGGGGTGGGGGCGCTAAAAGAGGCATAAAGACAAGGGGGTGGGAGAGAGGGCATCATGAGATAATCATGCAGCCCTCTGTGGGCCTTGAAAAGGTTTGGATTTCTTTTATAGCATAGTGGGAAGCCATTGAAAGTTCATAGTGGAAGTGTCCATTGGAGGCAGAATGGACAGACTTGACATTGGATTTGAGGGTATGGGGAGAAGGAATGTAGGGTAAATGACATTTCTGGCTTGAGCATTTGGGTAGATGGTGGTTCTCTTGCTGAGATGGGGAAGATTGGGAGAGCGAACACAAACAAGATTTTTCTTTTCTTTTTTTCTTTTTGGTACCAGGGATTGAACCCAGGGCACTTAACCACTGAGCTACATCCTCAGCCCTTTTTAATTTTTTATTTTGAGACAGGGTCTTGCTAAATTGCTTAGGGCCTCACTAAGTTTCTGAGGCTGGCTTTGAACTTGAGATCCTCCTGCCTCAGCTGATATTTCCATTTGGGTACCACTAAGTTTGAGATGGCTCTTAGACTTGAAGTGGAGATGTTCACCAAGTACACAGTCTGATGTAGTACCCAGTGTCAAAAAAGCCCAATCGTCAGGCAAGAGATAAAAGTTCAGGAGCCATCATCAAAGAGATGGAATCTAAATCTAGTGGATGAGATGCCTATATATAGAGAAGTGGAGGTTTGTATAGAGAGAGTGGAGACACACACACACACACACACACACACACACAGTGTTAAGTGGTTCATGAAGTTGATAAGGCCACAAAAGAAACCACTGGACTCATCAAGTGGAGTCCATTGGTGATCTTGGGAAAAACAGGTTTGGTAGAGTGAAGGATTGAGCAGGACAGAGATTGGAGAAGGTTGGGTGGGAATGTGAGGGGAGGAACTTCTAATAGCATGTGTAGTCAACTTCTTGGCAAAGATTGACCATGTGTGGCAGGGAGAGCAGAGAATGGATTGGGAGCTGGAAGGACATGTATATAAAAGAAAGGGCTTGTTTTCTTTCTTTCTTTCTTTCTTTCTCTCTTTCTCTCTTTCTCTCTTTCTCTCTTTCTCTCTTTCTCTCTCTCTCTCTCTCTTTCTCTCTTTCTCTCTCTCTCTCTTTCTTTCGGGAGTGGTATATCTATGTGCTGATGGGAAAAATGGTGGAGAGGTAGTGATTGATCAAGAGAAACGGGTTGGGTCAGTTAAAAAAAGCCTGAGGGGAAGAGCTGGCCTTTGCTGGGGGAGGGACGCTGCCTCCATCCTCATGGGAGGGAACAGCCTAGAAGAGGGAGGATGCAGGTGACTGGGCAGGCAAGGGAGTTCTTGGAGGCCTGCAGTGCTCTGCCTCTCCAGGCTGAGGCTGCAGCGTCTTTGGGAAGTGGTTTGGACTCTGGGCTTGACATCAACCCGAGAAGACAAGGGTTAAGACTGCATCAGAAATTGTACTGCGTTTTTCTGTACATTTGACTGCATTACTGAGCTGCACAGAGGAAAGAGCAGATTCTTTTGCTTGGGGAAAAAGAGTCTTCAAAAAAGTAGTTTGGACCTTAACATTAGATTTATTTGCAAACTATGATTGGAAAAAGACTTCTGTGATTTTTTTCAACCCTGTTCAAAAGTTGGTAGGCACTGTGTTCTATGCCTTGAGCAAGAAGCTTGGAAAAAAAAAAAAAAAAGAAAAAGAGCCTCCTTTCCTTCAGGCTACCTTTCACAAAAATATCCCCAGCTGTGTCAGCCTTAGTGCCCTCCAACCATGGAGTCTGCCTGGGAGGTTGGAAGATCTAGGTTGAGGTCCAGCTCTGCTCGAAGGCTCTAGACAAGTCAGTCTCTGAACCTGTCTTGCGTCTATAACAAGAGGGTGATATCATCTGTCACCTCCCCTCTTAGAGTTGTATGAGGTGGAATCAGATAATATACAGATAGTGCTATGTAAACTGTAAAAAGTGTTGTACACAGGCAGCAGCGAGGTGACTTGATCTTCAACCCATCTCCTTTTCAGATATAAAATCTGACAATCATTGAAACACTTCCCTTAACTTCCCAAAGCATCTCCTAACATCCTGTTTACTGTATCCCCTCCCACTGCTGTTCCCTCCTTGTGGCCACTTTCTGTTTGAGGTTTTCAAGTTCTCTAAGATCAGGTTAGTGAACCTGCTCGCGCTGTCAGAAGGCTGCCATCAGAAATGCTAGTTGAGAAATGGCTAGTCAAGATAGACTCAAGCCCAAGCCAGGTGTGGTGGTGAATGCCTGTAATCCCAGGGGCTCAGGAGGCTGAGGCAAGAGGATCAATAGTTCAAAGCCAGCCTCAGCAAAGATGAGGCACTAAGCAACTCAGTGAGACACTGTCTCTAAATAAAATACAAAAAGGGCTGGGGAGGTGGCTCAGTGGTCGAGTGGCCCTGGCTGGGTTCAATCCCTGGTACAAAAAAAAAAAAAGGCTCAAACCTAGATTCTATGTGCAGAATTTTTGAGACTGTCCACCTAAAGAACCAAGCAAAGTTGGTTTGCTATCCCCCCTGAAGAACTGTGTGAATTAGGTTTAGGGGAATCTTTAACCCACCCAAGAAACCCTGCCGTAGTCCCCTGATCTTAGCAGTCTATATCCACATTCAGCATTGGTTTTGCAAATGAGAATTGTGTTATAAAGCTGAGTCTCCATAAAAGCAGTCAGTAGCCCTGTGGATGCTGGAAAATAATTTCGAATTTTGAAAAATATCCAGTGCTTTTCATTAATCAGACTCCTGTCTTCTGTGTAAAAGGGTGAGGCTTGATTTATTTCTTTTAACATTATTTCCAGAGTGAAAAAATTTTGTTAACCATATACAAAAGCAGATAGATTCGTATGATGAACTTCCCTGTACTCATTACCTAGATTCAGAGTTGGTGAGATTTTGCCACACCCATGAATAAGACTTCTTCCTGTATTTGTGTAATAAATACATGTTGTCAGTTTTGAAACATCAGTGGAATCGATATCAGTTTGATTTCACAGAGAGGGAAAATAATCAAAGAAAAATCTGAGAGAGAGAGGGAGAAAATGGATGCCACGCTGATATGACTAGCGTTCACCTAGTATTTGTAGTTCTGAAGGCTCTTTGGCATGCTTTATTTATGTCTTCCAATAGCCGTAGGAAATATACGGAGTCTCATTTTACAACTGAGGAAACCCAGGCACAAGATGTAGAATTGAAAAAATAAATAAAAACTTTGCTTTAATGCCAGAATTTGCATGGTGTCCAAATTTTGTTCACTCTTTTTTTTTTTTTAATTGTTTTGGGACTTTTTTTTTTTTTTTAAGATGTGGACAGAACTTTATTTTATTCATTTAAATGTGGTGCTGAGAATTGAACCCAGTGCCTCATGCATGTTAGCAAGCACTCTACCACTGAGCCACAACCTCAGACCCAAATTATTATTGATTTTATGAGTATCATGATACCCTATGCTGGTATTTTTTTTTTTACTACCAGTTTTTCAAAGAAGCGCAATGTCTATGTGTGGTGCTGGGGACTGAACCCAGGCAGGGCCTTGTGCATGCAAGGCAACCTCTCTACCAACTGAGTTGTTCCCTGGCTGTTCACTCTTGAATAGATAATGCTCTGCAGTATTAAATAATCTGTTACAAAATATGTGCCAAAGATCACAGAAAAGTTCACCTGAGTATCTTGAACTTACCCTTCTGATGATAGTTAAAAACAGATGATTTAAACATGTTTTGAGCATTACATTTTTTAAAACTTGAATTATCCAGCTCTGTTGTTCTGGATCACTGGGCTTACTGGCTGCCTGATAACTAAGACCAGCATCTGAATTTAACAGACAGGCAGCTAGCTCTTCTGCATTCTACTGTCATCCATGTGCCTTCTGTGGGGCCCCTCAGTGGAGGTACCTGAGCAGTGCCATGGTCATTCCTAGGTGGTATGGCTTCTGGCCTCTGGGCTCCTGAACAGGTTGCTACCTGGGATAGAATCCCTCTTGAGAGCTTCTGGGGGTCTTTGCTATAACAGAGGCTGCTCTTCCTGGGTCTCTGGAGAACTGCCCCCAATCTATCTCCTTTGAAAGACTTTTTTAAAAAGGAAAAGAAAAAGATAAAGTTGATGCCCAGGGAGATTTAATAGAAGTGTCCTTTGGGTTCTCCTGTTGTCATTATCACAGGAGGTACCAAACTGTCTTCAAATTCAACCCAAGGGTAGGAGGAATGAGGCTGATTTTGAACTACTGGGGCTGGTTCTCTCTTTTTTTTCATTGGGTAGATACCTGCCAGTCAGGAGTTTGCAGATGCCCACTCCTTTAGTCTTTTCTCTGTGGCTCAGGGTGCCTGGTCCTGGGATGGGGCTGTGGGGTGGGCTAGAGAAAGAGGTTCTTGCCACCCAAGAACCCCTGGCTGATAGGGCTGTCCTGGGCATACTTACTCTGGGCGTGTCTTTCACCCCCTTTGCTTGGGGATAGCAGAACTGGGTCATTTCTCATTTGTGTACCCCCAGTATCTAGCACAGAACCTGGCAGTAGTTAGTGTTGTATAAATGCTTACTTACATAAGAATCAGCTTGCTTTTTTTTTAATTGTTTTTGTTTTGTCGCTGTTTTTTCCGCTGTTCTTGATGGAGGGAGAAATCCAAGCCTCTCTGCTACCAGGCCTAGCTCTTGCCACCCCTGAAGGAGACCAGACCAGAGAAATATTTCCTTCCCCGCTTGCCTTGCTGTGGCCTTGCAGCCTTTAGCTGGGGTGTTTTAACTGAGCTCTCGAATGCAAATGCTGTCCCATCCCCCATCCCCTTTAATAAGTGACATTTTGTTAAATCAGTTATTCAAGGCCTTATCTATATTTCTGTCTGTGCTGGCTTAGTCAAAATAGGAAAGAGAGGGAATATTAGATTTCTTCACCCGCCCCCCTCCTCCTTCCCCTTTGAGCAACTCCACGTAAGATTTCTGATCGGGGAGGGGTGCTGTGTCCTTGAAGAAGTAAATGCTGTGTGCAGAAAAAAAATGTGGAGGGCTTTGACTTGTAGCGAATGCTGTTTTTCAGCAGCTGTGATTTTTCCATTTTTCTTTTTCTTTCTGTTTTGATTAGTGGAACTCATTGTGCTCCAGGGTTGGGATTGCGATGGGGGAGGGAGCCCAGGGAACAACATTTCCGGGGAGAGCTGGAGTTGGGGAGGGGCAAGGAGAGAAGGGATTTATTGAAAATATATGTCTACTTCTGCTATGATAAAGCGGCAGGCATGTAAAAATGCAACAGGGAAATCATTATTGTGGTAATGTAGGCAGAGCTCCGCTTTCTCATTAACAGAGCTCAGCCCACGTGGAGGAGGGGGCGGCCAGGCTGCTTTGAGAGTTGGGGTATTCAATAATAGCAGAAACTCAGGGGATTGTCTCCATCTCCCCCCTCCGCACCCCCTCCAACTGCCTTCGCCTTTCTTTCTCCAATCAGTTTGTAACCTTTTAAAAGCTGCTTGTTGGATTTTATGGTTTCCTTCCTCACTCCTGCCACCCCAAAAAATGCAGTAAGGACTGTGTAATTTTTAAAGTTAGAGGGAATTAAAATAAATTTTCTCTTGGGAACTGGAGGAGAATTTTGGCAACATACTGTGAGTCAGAGATTGGATTATATTCCTTGCATCCAAGAGAACATGCAGAAGGGCCTGGATTGGGGTGCAGGAATTTGCAGTGTGTCTTGGGGTATCAGGATTACTTTATAGGTCACTTTAGTGGTGTAGCTGCTGTTGGGGAGAACTTACTATGTGCCTGGCCTTGTGAGACATTTTAATTCTTTCATCCTCTTACTATGGATGCTCACTATGTGATGCTCACTTTCTGTTTGGGGAAACTGAGGCTTGGGGTATTTCAGCAACTTGTTTAAGGATATTCAGGTGCTAATTTGTGCAGCTGGTATTCAAACCCAGGACTAACCCCAAAGACTGGATCCTAATTAGGCTATGCTGCCTTTAAAAATTGACCAGAGGCACTCAGTACAGACCTCTAGATTCAAAGAACTAGAAAAATATCTAGAAACACTCTTTATAAGGGCTGCTGTTGGCAGTTATGGGTAGGGAGCTCAAGATGTTTAAGAGAATCTTTCCCCAGCTGCTGGGGTGAGCTGTCATTCTAAGAAAAATCAAGGCTGGGGTCACACATTCTCATTAGAAAAGGCAAATGCTCTGTTCCCATTCCTGCCAGCCTGCGATGACTGGTGACAACTTGTTTATCAAGCATTTATTGAGTACCTATCATGTAACATGATTGTTACATGATAGGTAACTACCAGGAAACTACCAGGACGGATGAGAGAAGAAGCTCACGACTGTCAGGTGAACATAAAAGTATGAGACACAGTGACATCTTCCTGGAAAAAGACATAATTTCAGAAGAAGTAGAAAGTAGGAGAGATTGTCTAGAGCAGCCAGGGACATCTTCAGAGAAGCAGTACATGAATGGGCTTGTGCAGGGTCAGCTGGGGTTTGCCAGGTCAACAAGGGGAAAGGCAACAGCAGATTGCAGTGTCAGGCCTAATGAAAGCATCATGCATAACTTCAAGGCTCACCGTCTTAGCCCTTTCAAGCAGTGGTAACAAAAAATATGCCGTAGACCGAGTGGTTCAAACAACAGGCATTCATTCCTCACGGTTCTGGAGGTTGGGAAGTGTAAGAACAAGGTGTGGGCGGATTCAGTGTCTGTCCACGGCCTGCTTCCTGGTTCATAGATGGCTATCTTCTCTCTATGCCCTCACATGATGGAACGGGCAAGAATCCTGTTCACGAGGCCTCACCCTCATGACCCAGTCACCCCTAAAGACACCACCCCCCTTGATACCATCACACAGAGGGTTAGGATTTCAACCTATGAATTCGTGGGACACAGCCCTTCAGCCTTTAGCGCTATCTTACTTCATTTTTCCATCACCTTCAGCTTAATGTTCTAGAACAGCACTGTCTAATACAGCAGCCACATGGCAATATGATTTAATATTGACTAAAAAAAATGAAAAAAGTTAAAAATCCCCCAATTAAAATGGCCACTTCAAGTGCTCAGTGACCACATAGGGTGGTGGCTATCCTATCAGGCAAGACAGAATATTTATGTTAATGCAGAAAGTCCTGCTAGCCAGTGCTGCTCTAGGACTTGGCAGTTTCTTTTGCATGGAGTGTTTCCTCCTCTGTTTTTGGCCTGCTTCACCCCCACTTCCTCCAGAGCCCTTCCTGAAAGCCCAGTTGGATTTCCATCCCACTGTCCATCTGAATGGCAGCAATCCCTTAAGATGTCTGTCTCCCCAACTGGACCACCACCTTCCTAAGGCCAGTGAGCCATGTCTTGCTTATCATCATGTCCCCAACACTGAGCCTGGGGTCTGGTATATACAAAGTCTGAGTAAGAGTTGCCAGGTGATGAGCCTAGAGACATAATCAGGAATTAGGCGGGGAGGACCAGATGTCATGTTTTGGAGATTGGTCTTGACCCTGTGGGCAGTATGGAAGTAACCAAAGGATTTGGAGGAGGGATGTGTGGCAGCATGGGACCAAGTCAGATTTATGTATGAGAAAATTCACTCTGAGAGATAAAGAGAACAGACTGGAGGGGCTGTGTTGGCTGGCTTCTCATCACTATAGTAATTAACTGAGATAATCAACTTATTAAGAGAAAAAGATATATTTTGGCTCACAGTTTGGAAGGTTTCAGTTCATGGTTAATTGTCCCTCTTGGGTGAGGTGTCACATCATGGGCAGGACACATGCTCAGCAAAACCATTCACTTCGTGGCTGGGTCTCAAAAGAGAAGAGGAAGGGGCTGGGTCCTAGCATCCCCTTGAAGTGCATGCCCCCCTAATAACCTGAATACCTCCCACTAGGCTCCACCTCTTAAAGTTCCACAGCCTCCCAATAGCATCTGTTTGGGGATGAAGCCTTTAACATATGGACCTTCAGGAGACATTCCAGGTCCAGACTGTAGCAGAAGCTGAGCCTGCATGGCAACAGGTGCGTTAGGAAGGTACTGGAAACACAGGGACAAGAGGGCTCAGGCCCTTAGGTGTAGCCGTGATGTGGTGGGAGAGGAGGGCATCACTGTCTGAGAGAATGCAGTCTCCTGCTGCTTTTCTCCTTTCAGCTTCTGAGGGGAACTGCTGAAGGGGATTCCCTTCCACTTCTGTGTCCCTCACTCCCTTTCCTCTTGGAGGCCCCCAGCCTCTGTCTACTCTTCTCTTGTTGGCAGGAGGCCCTCCACGCCCCTCTCCTCCTTGCTCACTGTTAATTTCCCTTCGGGCTGTGTATCTTAACATCCTTCTGATGCAGTCTGAGCAGAAGCTCAGAACGCAGGTGCTGGGTTGCAGCCTTCTGACTTCTTCAGTGCATATCAGGTCCTCTGTGAGGACGCTTTTGGAGACTCGAATTTAAAAGCTTTCATAGTTTTGGAAAGGCATCTTGGAAGTAATTGAGATCAACATAATAGTCTTTTTTTGAAGTAGTTCCTCTTAACTACTTCTTAAGTTGGCATAAGAGAATTCTTTTCATTAGGAAGGTGAGACAGTGTACTCTGGTCACGATGTCCTCACTTTATGCACCTTTGGGGTCAGGATACCTTTCAGAATATAATGGTAACCTTCTAAAATAGTGCATGCTGTCACTTTGGGCACCTCATTTAACCCTCAGAGCATTTAACCCTTTATAACACCGGTGGGGGAAACGGCAGCCCAAAGGGATTAAGAAGCTTGCTCAAAGTCACATGTAGCTAGTAAATAGCGAGGCAGACATTCGAACACAGGAACCAGACCTGGGCAACTGTAAAAGCAGGTGCTTTCCCCCCTTCCTTATCCTGTCTCCCATTAACTTTACCAGTCAGCGTGGCCTGAGTTTTGTTCAGAGGACTACTATAATATGGTGGAACGGACATCATACTGGCTCTCTTGGACTCTTCTTGGACAGCAGTCTCTCTCCTAGTTCCTTATTTTCCTTATGCTTAGCACCTTTGCTTCCTGCCAGAAAAGTTTTATTTTGAGAGTCAAATGAGATAAAAGACACAAAGTGCTTTGAGAACTATGAAGCTATACTTTCTCCTCTTCTGCATAATTCTAAAGTCTCTGAGGATGTTGGCTCCCCCCACTGTCCCAGGGCTTTGGGCATGCTGTGCGTGTGAGCCCCATGATGCTTTGCTTCCTTGTTAACTCCCAGGAGCACTTGGGCCTCTGTGGTCCACCTGATTGGTTGGTGTGATTTGGGGGAATCTGGTGGCTGGGCTGCAAGTGGGAGGACCTTCCACTGGATCAGGAGTGCTCCATTTGACCTTGGGAAAGTCATTTCATCTTCCTAACTTCCATTTCCTGAGATAGTCAAATCTACTTGGATAGAGTATTGGTAAGATTAACTAACTAGCTGCTGAATAGGTGTAAAATCAGCACCTTGTAAGTCTAAGGGTGATCACATATTTGTGAAATGAAAGTCTTGGGCACCATAGTCTCTGAATAAAACATTTTCACTGAAATTATTTAAATGGTGAATGAAAGTAGTGTAAACTTTTTATTTTTATTTTTTGGTAGAGGGAGACTATAAATTATACATGGTGCTTATAGAGTACTAGGGAAATAATGACAGGAATAAGACAGAAAATAAAAATTGTCTTTAATTCCTTCAGGGTAAATTTGATTTCTTTTCAGTATTTCCAGGCAGTGGATGATGTGGGTGATTAAAAGAATTTAAACTCTGGAGTCAAACTACCTGGATTTGAATCCAGGATCCTTCATTCACTGGAAATAACAAATGACCCATAAGGTTTGAGTGAGATCAATTGAGTGAGATCACTGTGAAAATACCTGAAATCTCACCTTAATGCTTTGGTGTGTAAACTTTTGTAACTATGCCTTGCAAGTAGTAAGTTAATAAATACAAGCTATGGTGCTGTGTTTTAAAAATAGTATGAGGGTTATTTTCAATGTGATTTAATATCTTAATCATTAAATATTCTTTGGAAAATTTTTTTCTAAAATACTTAATATCCTTTGATACGGATTCTATGTCCAACCAATATTAATGAAGCACTTACTGTGTACTGGACTCTGAGTTCCATAATTTACTTAATTATTCCGTTATTGGCAATATAGCTTATTAATCATATTTAGCTACTATAAATAATATTTTGACAAACATCCTTGTATATAAATCTTTGAGCCCAACTCAAATTATTTTTTCAGGACAGATTCGTGGTAATAAAAATTACTGTGTGTTAAAAACAGTGGGCATTTTAAATGTATTGATCATATTTCCTTATTCTTCAGACAGTTTTTTATTAATTTTCTTTTTTACTAACTGCATTTGAGAATACCCACTTAATTTCATCAGCTTTAATGTTATTATTATTTTTTTAAGAAATGGGAATTCTCAGGCAGCATGGCTTTCCCTCTAAACAATATCCATTGCTTCTCTGGGGCTCAATTTTTTTCTTGCTGCAGGGAGCAGTATAAACATCTAGTGAGCTTTCTGCTGCTTATTAATTTAGCAAGGTCTGTTGTGTAAAGACTATGCAAATGACCTGAATCATTATCCAAAGTGATGCTTTCTGCCTAGTTAGGCTTTTGGAGTGCTGCTTCTCATGGAGTGGGTGAGCAGTCCTTCCCTGGCCAGAGTTCAGATTGTGTTGGGCATCTGGTGTGTTTGAACAGATGGATATCATTCTTGTAGGAATTAATGTTGCTAATGATGAGCTAAGGAGCTATAGGGTCTCTGTCCAACTTTGAAGGAATTTGTTCTTTCAAGCTTTGCAAGAAATGAAGGCTACTACATTTTTTGCAGGTATGCAAAAATACTATATTAGTTTTGTATAAAATAAAATATTGAGAAAAAAATTTGCCCTATCAGACTGGGGTTGTGGCTCAGTGGTGGAGCATTTGCCTAGCACGTGCTTTTACTATGCATGGTTCTCTTACTATGATATGCATAGGTGAGGCACTGAGTTTGATTCTCAGCACCACATAAAAATAAATAAATAAAATAAAGGTATTGTATCCATCTACAACTAAAAAATATTCTCAAAAAATGTGTCCTCCCAGAAATGCTGAAGAGTATTGAGAAAATAAAGGCCAGTTATCATTCTGTCATCTAGATAGAACCTCTGTAATAAAAAATGACGTTTCCTTCTAGTATATTTTTAATACATATATCTTTGCATAGTTGAATCTTTGTATTAGGGTTTACATCCCTTTTTTTTAGCACCTGCCATAAATTGTTTTTTTAATTTTTTTTGAGAGAGAGAGAGAGAGAGAGAGAGAGAGAGAGAGAGAGAAAGATAATTTTTTAATATTTATTTTTCAGTACTTGGCGGACACAACATCTTTGTTGGTATGTGGTGCTGAGGATCGAACCCGGGCCGCACGCATGCCAGGCGAGCACGCTACCGCTTGAGCCACATCCCCAGCCCATAAATTAATATTTTTACTATTTCCTGGACAACGCAGCCTACTTACAACACTTAAGCTTCTTTTACCTCCTTTATACCTTTTGATTTTGATTCTCTCTTTATATATTAAGACATTTTTTAAACAGTTAATGATAATCTAGGTTAATCATATATTAAGTTCTTTTGATGTTATTTCTTCCTGTATTACTGTGCTTCTCTGTGATGTTAATTTTCCTCTGTCTGAAGAACTTCCTTAGAGAGAGAGAGAGAGGAGAGAGAGAGAGAGAGAAAGGAGAGAGCACTGAAGAATGATGGCTTGTGTCACAATTCTGTCAGTGTATATTTATCTGAAGATGTCTTTTATTCATCTTTATACGTAGAGGATATTCACTGGGTATAGAATTCTAGCTTATATTTTTGATAGAGATGTGATTCCATTTCTTCCAGCTTCTTCATTTCTGTTAAAAAAGTCATCTGTCAATGTGATTGTGATTCCATGAAAGTAACATTGCTTTTTTCTTTGGCATTATTATTATTATTTTAAATATTTATTTTTTAGTTGTACACAATACCTTTATTTTGTTTATTTATTTTTATGTGGTGCTGAGGATTGAACCCAGGGCCTTGCACATGCTAGCCGAGCACTCTACTGCTGAGCCACAACCCCAGCACTTTATTATTTTTTTTAAACAATTTTACTATCATGTGCATAGGGGTGGTTCTCTTAGTATGTATCCTTCATGGAGTGTGGAGAGCTTATAGAAGTCATGGCCTGAGGTTTGGAATCAGTTTTAGAAAATTCTTGATGTGTTCTCTTCAGCTATTGCTCTTGCCCTATTTTCTCCTCTCCATCGCTACCTCTCCACACGTGTTAGACACTGTCGTGTATCTCACAAGTGTCTGAAGCTCATTTCTTTGTATTCTGTGCTTCACTATGAATATTTTTCTACTGGCCTATCTATTTTCCAGGTTAACAGTCATTTCTTCTTCTCCTCCTTTATGCTGTCAAATCCATTTATTCAGTTCTTGATTTAGCTACTGTATTTCAGTTGTAGTATTTGTTGAGAATAATTTTTTGGGAGTTTTTTGGGGGGTAATTAATATTTTTTATTTGTTCTTTTTAGATATACAGGACAGAGTGTATTTTGACATATTATACCACATATTATAATAGGGAGAATAATTTTTTAAATTTCTTTGTTGAAATTCTCTAAAAGTGCCTTTATTTTCTTGAGCATGGTTATTTTAAAGTTTTGTCTGGTAACTCCAATGTTTTTGTCCCTTCTGGGATTTGTTTTTATTGATTGTATTCTGCTTTTGGTTTGATTTTATTCCATGGCGTGCCTGATGATTTTTGTTTGCATGTTAGACATTTTACACTGATAATGTAGAACTTTGAGGTGTTGTATCACCTTGGTTCACTTAAGGCTGATTGTTTTCTGACTTGCTCTTATTTTTAGGCTGGGTGCTTATTAGGGGAACTCTTCCTCTGTAAGTCCTTTTCTCTGGTTTGTCTGCCACTGTGAAAATACCGGAAATCTCAGCTTAATGCTTTGGTGTTTTAATAGCTTCTTTGTGCTAGACTCCTGGGTTCTAGCTCTGTACACACGTGACTTAGGTGCCAGCAAATGTCTTGAGGGGAAATTGCTTGAAACCTAGACTTGCTTCTGTGTGGTTCCCTCTTCTCTAAGATCTTGGCCTCTCAAATCTCTGATGTCATCAGAATGCTAGACAACAGTTTTTAATTTTCTCGGGCCAAGGAAGAAACTATTGCAAGCTTTAATTTGCAGTTTTCTGTTTTACCTCCACTTCCTGCACCAAACTGGCAAATATCCTGATGGGAAACAGTCACTATTAAAATATGGTGTGTCCCCCTGTGCTTCCCTTAGCTCTAGAAGTTTGGTTCTTCAAGTCCTAGCTGCTCTTGTACTTCCACATCCTCAAATAGTTACTAATATTATTATTTGGTGTTTTATCTGCCTGTTGTAGTTGTTCTGCACTTGAAGGTTTAATATCAACTATGCCATAATAGCTGACAGTGAAGTCTAATTTTGTATTCTTTATTATTTGACATTACAGTTATTTTCCATGTCTTCGAAAATTCTTCATTAGGTGATTTTTAATATTTGCACAAAACTCCCTGTTATGGCTTTTATAATCTATTTAGCCGTTCTTCTATTGTCAGATACTTAGATCGTTTTCCATAATTTGCTTTTAGAAATAATACTACAATAAATATCTTGGTGTATCATTGCCAAAGCATGTTTTTATTCATATTTTAAAAATACAGGATAGAAATGATCAGAGTTAAAAATATTAATTAATAGTGATTGTTCTATACATCTTTCATATAAAAAATAAAACTATAAGCCATTTCACTCTTAGATGGTTCAGAGAGAAAAATTTTCTTGTTTTTTTTAAAGTGTTTTTATTTCTTTAAAAAATATTTATATAATACTTATCAAATGTGTCAGACATTCTTTTATATGCTGTATAATATTGACTTTAATTCTCCTAAGAATGCTAGGACATAGATATAATTAATTATCCTGTTCTTGAAGAGCGGGAATTTATAGTTGTTCTGAGGCAAGAGAGGGTAGGTCACTTGGCCAAGGTCACACAGCTCATCAGTGTCAGAGCTGAGCCATCCATGCTTTCTGGTTCTGGAGCTTGTGCTTTTAACCCTACACCAGTCTTAGCTGCTTGTTCTGGTTCAGTATTACTTTCTTTCTACTGATCTGAGCTGATTTCAGGGCAGCCTCACTCATCTCTTAATTGGGTATTGCTTTTTTTTTCCCTCTGCAGTGTGGTTGTTGGAGGATGGATATGAAGGTGGGGACAGTTTGGGAAAGGAGGTCCCATTGACAGCAGTTGATGTTGGGACAGAGGCTCAGATGTGGCAGCTGATGTTAGAGTATCAGGGTGGCCACAGGACAGTTGGTGCTTTGGACCTAATGAACTGCAGCGAGGGAGGGAAGAATGAGGACCCTCAGACCCCACTGAACTCCAGCTCCCTTGTCTTTCCGCCCCTTTCTGTACTTCCTGTGTCTCCTTCCTTGTTCCTCTCTGTCTGCTATTCTGTTTTCCTGGTACCCATGCCCATCTTTCTTCTTCCTACCCCTCCCCCCTTTTCCTCCACCTCTCTCTTTCCTCCTTTCTCTTAACTGCTGATGATGCAGACTCTAAGTACACTGTATTGGAAGATAATATTCTATCAACTGAATAAACTTTATGTTCTGCATTGAATCTAAAATCAGGCTTGTAAAATGTTACTGCTTCGAGAAAAAAAAATCTGTTGAATGAAATGACTCTTTCTTTGCTTTTAGCTATTAATTAAAACTTCCTATTTCTTCTTCGGGTTGGAGGTTTTTCACAGAAAAAAAAAAAGAGATTCTTCTGTTCCTTGCTTCTTGTAGTGAGGAAAGGGAGTCTCATACTGATTTTGGGGAGCAGTGAGAATGGGGCTTGGGTGGTTTTCTTAGGGCTGTTTGAGTTCCTAATTTGTTGTGATTAGTTAGAACTGGGAGAGGGTTTGGCAAAAGAGAACTTTGAGCCATATTTTAAAAATGATATCAAAGGAGGTTACCAGGACAAATGATGGGGTGGCAGGGAATTGAAGGGCAACTTGCCTTCCCCTGATTACAACACTTCAATGAAAGTCAAAATCTGTACAATGGTGCCCCACCTTTGCCTCTGGGACACTGTCCTCCATCTCCCCCCCCCCCCCCCAATCTCTCTAGCCACTCTGGTCTCTTGGCTCTTCCTGGAACATACGCAGAATGTTTTTGCCTCAGGGCCTTTGCACAGCCCACCTTTGTGCTTCGATTGCTCTTCTGGGCCTTGATACCTGACTGTGTTGCTCACTCCCTGTCCACCTGCAAGTCTGCTCAGATGTGTTTTAGTCTCCGTGAGGCTTTCCTCTGTTTCCTGCCACACCTGCCATCTGCCTGAGTTACCCATCCCTTTCCCTGCTCTTTTATCCCCCCAAATTCTAACCTGCTAGCATCCTAGTTTATGTTCTCGTGATCTTTATTGTGTGACTCCCGCTCCAAAAACTTGATGTCCACTGCAGCATCTCAAGTGCTCTGAAGAGTGCCGGGCACATAGTAGGCACGCCATAAACGCACATTGGATGCTGTGTACCTGGGGGCTTGGAAGGGCCCCCAGCTTCAGAGACTTTTATCTCATCTTAAGATCTGGAAAATCTCTTTTGCCTGTAGGAATTTTTTTTTTAATTAAGATTTTTATCATTGTCCTCCCCTTCCCCCTTCTAGTTCATTTAAGACTGTTATGAAACAAAACTCATTATGCTTCAAAATCTGACAGAGCTAAGGCCCTGGGGAAAGAGAGAGGAGGAGGCAGCGGCCGGTGCTCCCTTCCATTTCCCCTCCCTGGCTGTCAGGAGGTTGGCTCACTGAGGATGGCCTGCAGCCCTCTGGTTGAGATGAGCAGGGGCCGGGCCTCACAGGGCACAGCGGGCAGCAGGGGAATCTGCTGTCCCTCAGAGAGGGGGATGTTACCTCCCTGCAGTAAAGGGTGTCCCCAGTCGTCAATGCTCAGGGTGGTAGATAAAACAGAAAGTAGGCTGGAGAGAGGACCAGAGAGAGAAGCCAGGGGGCACTGACAGGGTTCCATGGGAGGAATGATGTCACAAGCGAAATTAGGGGTGTGATCCTTCTTAGGAGTGAATTTTAGTTTTCACTTAAAATAATGAGTATTTTCCTTCATTTGTTCAAGAGCATTTATGTAGTGCCTGCTGCGTACAGAGGGCTTGGAGGGCCTGTGGACCTGGGGATGGAGTTGGATCTCCAGCCACTGCTTAGCTGACTGCAGAGGGGACTTTTTCAGGGGACCCGAGCAGGACCCTGTGGCTCAGAGTCAGCACGTAGGACCTCTCTGTCGGTGGGTTCCCTGGAAGTGGGCAGCCTGCTGGGAGTGATTAATGTGTGTGGAAGGGAGGGAGGAGGAGGCCGGCTGGCAAGGAAGTGGCTTAGCCTCCTCCCAGTTTTCTTTTCTAAACATTCCCTAAATGAATCCATCTTCAGGCTTTTCAGAGTCAGGGCAGACTGTCCTTGACTCTGACTCCAGCCCAAGGTTTGTTTTAGGCCTCAGAGCTTCAACTCTTTTGAGTTGTGGTTTTCCCACATGAACAAAGGAAGGGACCCGGGTAATATTCCTGGGTCATTACAGCAATCGGCCAGCTGAACAAAATTATTGTATTGGTCCACTATCAATATACAGTGGTGTGAGATGTGGGAACCTGATAACGGATGCCTGAGGAGTGCCTCAGTCCTAAAGATTGGGGTTTCACCCTCTACCCACCCTGCATCCCAATCTTCATGTCTCATCTGCTACCTTGACTAACAAGGCCAACTGATTTGAGTTTCACCTTCTTTCATTTCCTCTCTCTTGTCTTCTGGTACTGGGGGTATAATGAGTTTCAAAAAGCCACCAGCTGAATGATCAACCCTGAAGAGACAAGTCTGCAGAACTAAAAACATGAGTTACATTACAATGCAGATGTACCGATAAATTGAGGGGGAAAGAGTGGAGACTGCAGTTGTTTACTGATGCATTGTCCCGACCAGAAGGTGCATGGAAAATAAGTTCATTCTGGTTGATTCTGGGCCTGGAGCTTAATTGTTCCACATAGAAGGCCCAACTCCTGTTTTGAGGCCCACTTGATAATTATTACAACATCTTGACCAGTAATTCAAACTCGACTTCTGCTTCTGGCCCCAGAAGTTGTGCCAAACTCTTACCAAGTGACTCCCACTGCAAGTCAGTGGCTCCAGGATATGATGACTCTAGAGGGTGCCTAGGTGTAATCCTCTCCACCATGGAAGCAGCTACTTAAGACACACCTGGTCTCCACTGATAGTGTCAGGGCTTGGACTTTAAACACATGCATACACACAGATATGTGTAAAAGAACATATTTCTCATTTGCTAAGCATTTGTTATTAAATGTCCTGGGTAAATAAGGTCTTTGTTCTTATATATGACTTTGGTTTAGGTTTATTGAAAGTAAATAAACCAATAAACTTATGTAGGTGTTAAATTTATATCATAAGTTTATAACCTGAATTTATTAATTCAGTATTAATTTATTAATTCACTATATTCTGTATATCAAGCTAAGCATTAGATCAACTTTCTATAGAAAGCCCCAGAGTACATATTTTCAGCAATGTGGGCCGTGCCTCTGTTCTAACTACTAAATTTTCCCTTGTTGCACAAGGACAGACATAGACCACGTGTACATGAGTATGCAGCGTTCCCACCCAAACTTTTTTTGGGGGGCAGGGATTAAATACAGAAGCTCTTAATTACTGAGCCACACCCCCAGCCATTTTTTAATATTTTGAGATAGGGTCTCACTAAATTGCTTTTAGGGCCTCGATAAGTCGCTGAGGCTGGCTTTGAACTTGTGATCCTCCTGCTTCAGCCTCTCAAGCCACTGGAATTATGCACCTGGCTCCATCCAACTTTTTTCTTTTTTTTTTTTGCAGGCAGGCCATAGTTGTCTATCTCAGGTCGAACCCTCCATTAGAGATACAGCTGTGAACAGGGATGGTCATGATCTTTGCGGAGTTTTCATTCTTGCTGAGAATAATTCTTTGCTACTATTAGTTGCATTGCTTTGAAATCACAGTTTTGTCCGTGTTGGGGTTTGAATCCAGGGTCTCACATCTGCTAAACATACACTGTCTCCACTGAGCAACACCCCCAGTTCCCCATACTTATTATGAACAGTTGACCAGTAGCTTTTGGGGGGCATTGGAGCCTAAGTAACATTTTGAAAGAAAGATTCTGCTGAAAACAGCTCTATTTATATTACCTATTGGCAGCTGGGGTAGTGTTTAGGTACAGTGTGTGCTTATCTTTGGCCTGTAGGTATTATTTTTAAGTTTATTTTTTCCTATTTCACAGACTTTCACAGGCATTGGTCTTCATTGTATAATTTTCATGGCTACATAGTATTTCTTGCTGAGTCAAGGTGAGCCAGTCTTGTGCCTCAGGTGGGAGGGAGCATTTGATAGTGTTTGTTTCTAGTTCTAAGAAGCCAGTGGGAGAGCTACTGGTTTCTGCAGAACCCTCCAGATGCAAATGACTGACTTGGGAGCATCTAGGAGAGCTGGACGTGGGTGATGTCCCCTTGCCAACCTGCTGAGTGACACCAGGGATCTTCCAGGTAAGTGTGTTGTCAGTGCCAGTATCAGGGACAGAGAGCAGTGCTTCCGCAGTGTAGGGGCTGAGAGCTTTTGTGGGTGGTGGAGAAGTTTGGAGTCTGAGGAGCTGTGTGGGAGAAGGCAGCCTGGGGCAGGGAGATAAGATGCTCCTGGTGGGTGTAGTCGGGTGTGTGGGAAGGGCATGGACCCTGGAGCCAGACTGACTTTGAACTTGCTTCTTCGGTGCTCTGTGACTGGCATTTTTCTTAGCCTCTCTTAGCCTCAGTGTTCTTGCCTGCAAAATGAGGCTGTTGTATCCATTTCATAGAGATTTTGTGAGAATTGGGTGAATAATCCAGTAAGCCAGGGCATGCTATGTAATGATAGTTGTGATTAGTTAGGGTGAAGTAAGTGGCCCAGGTTTGACTTGCAATCCACTACAGTGGTTGTTATTTTATTATTATTGCTATTAGGGAGATACCACTAACTGCTCTGTTCCAAGGCTGAACTTTGGCACTGTCCTCATGGGGCCCTGCCGTCTCTTCAGTCCAGCTGCAGGGCTTCTACCTCATCATATCCATCCTACCTGGGCCCATAACTCAGTTGGGTGGGGGGGGACAGACCCTGACTTGGGAGCCTAGGCTTCTCATAAAATCAGGTCAGAGCCTGAGACTAACTGCACTGGCTCGTTTCCTCAGTGATTCTGCATTCATTCCCTCAACACACCCAGGCCCGCCCTGTGCCAGTGGTGGAGGAGGCAGAAAGAGCAGAGGCGTGACTCACATAGTCCCACAGCGAAAGAAAAGTATAAGGAGTTGGGTTGGGAGAGAATGTATCTTTTTATCACAAGACGGTTTCACTAGTAACCAGGGAATACAAATCGCAATGGGATTCTCTTTCATCCCATATGATGAGAAAACATTAAGAAATTCTGCGAGCTGGGCACAGTGGTGCCCCTCTGCAGTCCCAGCAGCTCAGGAGGCTGAAGCAGGAGGATCATGAGTTCAAAGCCAGCCTCAGCAAAAGCAAGGTGCTAAGCAACTCAGTGAGACCCTGTCTCTAAATAAAATACAAAATAGGGCTGGGGATGTGGCTCAGTGGTTAAGTGCCCCTGAGTTCAATCCCGTACCAAAAAAAGAAAGAAAAAGATAAAAGAAACTGCAATAGCAAGCATCGGAGAGGATATAGGTCAGAAAGGTCTCTCATGGGCCACCAGTAGGGTGTACATTGATACTAATGTCCCCTTGCCAACCTACTGAGTGACATCCAGCTTGGGGAAACCGTTTGGCATTATCTTGTGAAGTTGTATGCTCACATATTGTATGACCTAGCATTTCTCCTTCTAGGTGTGTAATGATCATGAGAAACCTGTTTGTATGGGACCAGGAGATGTATACCAAGAATGTTTCTAGTAGCACAATAGCAGTGCCCTGTTGTTATGAACCAGATGCCTATCAGGTGGAGAATAGGTAAATACCTTGAGGTCATATGATAGATTCTTGTCCAGCAGCAGCATGCGTGGACATCTGTGTGTGAGGGTAGGAGTACATCTTAGTGATCTAATGTCAAAGCTGAGAAGTCAAGATCCTGAATACTTCATACAGCATGGTGCCTTTTTATTCAATTTTAAAGTCGGCCGGCCATGGTGGTGCATGCCTGTAATCCCAGCAGCTCGGGAGGCTGAGGCAGGAGGATTGTGAGTTCAAAGCCAGCCTCAGCAACAGTGAGGCGCTAAGCAACTCAATGAGACCCTGTCTCTAAATAAAATACAAAAAAAAGGTTGGGGATGTGGCTCAGTGGTTGAGTGCCCCTGAGTTCAATCTCGGGTACCCTCCCCTCCAAAACAAAAACATTAAAATTAAATTTTAAAGTACCCAAACCCCAAAGTGGATGAAAATTATGTATAGTGGAGTCCTAAGTGTTGGATGGTAGGTAAGGTACTGTCTGTGGGATCATCTTTCTTGAATGAGTTTGTGATGAGGACCCCAGTGCTGGTATACAGGTGGCAGCCAGTAAATTCCACTCTGGTTTTGAAGGCAGGAAAAAAAAAAAAATATATATATATATATATATATATATATTTAATAACTTTGGAAACTTTTTTTTTTTAAAACCCAGGTTACAAAGTGTAACCCATCAGAGTAATGACACTAGTGTATGTGTGCATTTAATTATTTGATTACCACAAGTGCATTTTTTGATGACCACAAACGCAGATAGGATATGGGAAACTGTGGCAGTATTTGATATCTATCATTTCCTGCCCATGCAAGGTGGTGCTGGGAGATCTCAGCTCTGACAGCTGTGTTTGCAGCCAGGTGTGAGATTCCTTGTTGCAGGACTGCTTTTACCACTGAGGGACACAGATGCAACTGGGCAAGGAGGCCTACTTGGTGTGGTCCCAGAGTTGGCAGACAGAGCTTGTTCAGAGATGAGTAAGAAGGGGACACTTTCTGGTTGTAGATTTTGGCTCACATTTGCATAGCGAAACTCTTCCTCACTTTCGCTCTTCTTAATTTGATGTCTTGGGGCGTCCTAATTGTGCAAGGACAGAGAAGGAAGCAGACCTTTGTAATGAAAGTTTTAGTTTTCAGAGAGGAGTTAGGGATGGACTGGAAGAAATCAAGTGAGTTTGTCTGGGGACAGATAAAGCATCCAATGTGAAGTTTCAAAAAATAACTCAGGTCAGGCTGCTTGACCTGGGGCTGCATAGGAGCCACGAAATGCACAGTTGGCTGCTCAATGAGTGTGGCCCTCCTGGGTGTCAGCGATGGTGGGGGGGGGGTCAAAGTGTAAGGAGGAAGGAAGGAATCCAGAAGAGAGGGATGAAGGGACAGAAGGGTATTGGGAAGCCAGGTTACATGCAGCAACTGCTTGAGAGACCAGGAATGCTTCAAATGCAAAAGTCTAACATGGAAGATGGAGTGGAGATATTTTTGGTGTTGTTCCAGAAAGTAAGGCTAGAATTGAGAGGTGGAAGCTATAGAAGGAGATAATAATTCAGTCTTAATATAAGTCAGTGTTTTTCAAACCGAAATCTGCAATCCATTAGTAGGTTGTGTAATCCATCTAATGATCAAGCTCGGCAATTTAAAAAAATGAAATAGAATAGAAAGGAAGGAGTAGAATGGGGGGAAATTGAGTGGATCAGCATTGTTTCTTGGAAATATTTGTTCAGTTTAATGTATTTATAGGTATATATGGATACATATATATATGTACTGGGTTGTGATGTAAAGGATAATTTCTTGGTGGGATAAAGGTGAGAAAGTTTGAAAGCTGTCATTACAAGCCACCATTAATAGCAATACTTACTGTTTATTGAACACTTAACACTGTGCTTGGCACTTTGCTAAGCACTCTAGATACATTTGCTCTTTGAAATCACATGATGACCGGATGAAGCATCTTGGAGATGAGAGGGGTTTATGTTCAAAGAGGCTAAGTGACTTTCCCGGGGCCTGGGGCCATGTAAGAGGCTGAGCCTGAAACTGAACATAAGTCAGGCTAAGAAAAGTGTTCACATTAAGACTCCCCTCTACTGTATGAAGAACCATTGATGGAGCCATCCCCCTGAGGTCCAGACTGTCTGGAAAAGGGCTGGTAAAGTGGGAAGTATTGGAGTGGAGTGAAAGCTGGGTGGCCACCTGATGGGGACAACAGGGACAGGGCTCCTGACTGTCTCCTCTCTGCTTCTGCCCTAGTGGGAGACTGGATTGGATCACACTGTTCTCCCCTGACATTAGTGGCATAGCCTAGAGCTCAACTGGTGCAGTCACTGGAAGGTCAGTTCCAATCTTGGAGTTTCTTTGATTCTTGATTGGAATGTGATTTAATTAATAAATAGATTTAGATTTATTTACAAGTGGGATTTTCTTTTAATGAGTTTCCTGATTTCTCTGTAACAAAAGTACATTTTTATGATTTAAGAAAGTTATTAAAAAGGAAGCATTTTTAATTATCTGTAGTGAACATGAGTTCATTTTATAATTTATGTAATTTTAAAAAGTCATTGAAAATAAAATAATTCTGCAATGTAACAAAAAACTTTAATCAAAAATTCTTCCTGGCAAGTTTTCGAGAAGACAGCTGGAAGCTAGCTCTTCTTCCTCTTGTGTGGGCTGGGGAAGCTCAGTGCAGACCACGGGATGTGATTGGTGGGTAGGTTCTTCGTGAACTGCAGCCTCTTATCAGTTTCCTGGACCAGCCCATCCTCCCTGCACAGAGCAGGATGAGAGAGGGGCCATGGCTTGGGGGAGCCTCTTTTCTCTCCATCGATTCTATTAAAGATGGAAAGATCTTAGAAATCGTCCCCACAAACCACTTCATTTTAGGCTAGAGTCCTGAAGAGGGAGGTGACTCTGCTTTGCTCTTGACTCATCTCACAGAGAGAAGTAGGATCTGCTCTCAGGTGGGTTAAACTGTGTTGCTTCCCCAAAAGAAAAAGGGTACTGCAGCTAGGTGGAGATTGTGATGCAATAAAGAGCAAAGAAGTGGCACTTTCTAATTCTAATTTCAAAGAGGAGGTCCAAAGTGATGTGAAAGGAGTGAGGTTTATTTGAAAGAACCTATACTGGATGGTGGGGGACCTGAGTTCTGGTCTCAGCTTTAAAACCTGCTGTGAGATTTTGGGTGTATAACTTACCCATGGCGTTTGGAGGATGGATTGTTCTTGTTCCTCATGTATTGCTTAGTCCACAGCTGCAAGAGTGCTTACCCCCAGCATAGCATGTCCTCTACCTGGTGTCCATCCAAACTAATGGCCTATTTTCCACCAACCAGTTGTCACTAGTTATGTTCTGTAGAACTTTTGGCCACTGGTATAGGAAATTCTCCAGATTGGTGGGTGTGAGCCATTAGCAAACCAAAGTCTGGTTACTGCAAGAGCATGAGGGATATATCTTCTCTTCCACCAGTTCAGAAATAGGTCTTTCGAAACTCTAAAGCATGTAGAAGTGTGCTGGGGTGCTGCAAACATTAGCTATGCATCATTGATTTGTTGGCACGTGTGGTTTAGTTTTGTGGGTCATGTGGAGTTGGCGCTTGGGTCTGCCTTTGAACATGTTTTGTGATTGTTTTGTTGACCTACCCTTTGTCTCATCACCATAGGACACACGCATGAAGCTCAGAACACAGGCCATCTCATTTTGGAATTAAGCACGTTGCTTTGAAGTGGATCACTCTGTGCCTTAAGCAAGTGACCTGAGGGGAGAGGCTCTCTACTGAAGGCTTGGGGAGAAGGAGAAGCCTCTTCCAGTTTCCAAATAACTAAGGAGACAGGGACAGGAAAAAAGCTGCTGGAATCTTATCATGTCATTATCAGTTTCCAGAATCTTCTTGGATGGTTCATTAAGAGAGCTGATAAATTTCTCTGGAGTAGCTCTTCCCAAGTGTGGGATTCTCACTGATGAAGCGTAGTTTTCCTTGACCTGGGATATTACAAATGTGGGCTTGACTGAGGACCTTAGCTGGGAGGAAGGCAGATGGATGTTGTTGGAGGTTTGTCTTATGTTCTGTTATCAAGGCTAATAATATGACACTTTAAGCCTGTATGACTTGATTAGTGGCATCAACACTTCAAAGACCTGGCTTAGGGCTTCTGTGAGAGGTTATGTGAAAGTAATTAGATGGTAGTTGTGAAATGCAGGGGGCGGGACCCATTTACTAATGGCTTTAAGGCAGCCCTGCCTGCTACTGACCCAGCACCATGAATAGCAAATGAGTTGGTTTGTGTGAGAGCTCTGCTGAGGACCCTAGGCAGCCCCCAGTTTTCTTTCTTCCTGTGGCTAATGCCCTCAATCTTGCTATCTGGGAGCCCTCAAGAGCCTCGGAATCATTTAGTCCTTGGCTACCAAGGGCTTCATTCCTCGACCTGCAGCAGCAACCGCCACCTTAGGAACTGTTCAGAAATAAATGCAGAAGCTGGGCACTATGGCATTGGCTTGTAATCCCAATTATTTGGGAGGCAGAGGCAGGAGGATCACAAGTGTGAGGCTGGCCTGAGCAATGTAGCAAGACTGTGTCTCAAAATTTAAAAAAGAAAAGAAAAAGACTGGGGATATAACTCAGTGGAAAAGTGCCCTGGGTTCAAACCTCAGTACAAAAAAAAAAAAAAAAAAGCTGAATGTCAGGTCCCACTCACCGTTGTGGAATCAGAATCTGCATTTTTGACAAGACCTTCAGGTGATCAGGTGCACACAGATTTTGAGAAGTACTGGGCCAGTGCCGATGTCCCCTAGGTTGGAGATTTGTGGCAATGTGGTTTATATTGTGAAGTGCAAATAACAGTATGATTCCAGTCTCCGGTCTGTCATTAAAGCCTGGAATTGTGTATGTGTGAATGTGTGTATGTGTGTGTGTTTCCATTTTACTTGTGGCATTAGCTTAGGGTTGTGGTTTACACACCCCCAGCTCCCCAAGTTCTTGTCACAGCTAGTCATTTCTTTGAATGCGAGTCTGGCATCATAGAATGTAGGGGGTGTGACCAAAACACCACTTTCTTCCTGTGCAGGAGCCCATGCCTGCTGTGTCATGCCTACACCTCTCCCTGGGGTTCCAGGGCCCATGAGTTCCATTTATTTGTCCCCTCCCCCTACTTCCCCTTTCCCCCTGGACAGGCAGATGCCAGCCTTCAACCCCAGATGGCCCCTGGCTTGAGGTGTCTTCCCCCATTGCTTTCCTCTCTACATTCATTCGACATTTCTCTGCTTGCTAGTTAGTACCTGGTCTTTCTGGGATGTTTGTTGGGGGCTTTTTTTTCTTGTGGACAGGTCTAACAGGTGGACATACATTTAGGGGGCAGGATCCTTGTAATGCTAGGTACCTCTGTCTCTGGCAGGTGCTAAGTGAACAAACACCTGTGGGTTCCATGGTCCGGTGCAGCAGGAGCAGAGGATTTGGACGGAGAGGAGTGGGGTGGGCTGCTTCAGACATGGGGAAGGGCTAGGAAAGAAGCCTGGAAAAAATCAGAAGGGCCTCCTGCAGGGGGCAGGAGGGACTGGGCTTTTGACTGTAGAAGAGAACGTGAGCTGATCTGAGCTGATCCCATCTCTGATGGGGCGGAGATGGAGGGCAGTGGCAGCCCCCAGCTTGCTTTGGAGTGTTTCTGGTTTGCTGCGAACCTGCCTGTCTTCTCTTTAAGTGAATCTGGTAGTGAGAAAAGTTGAGGCCTTAAGAGGGGATGACAGGGAGGGATGCCAACGTCAAGGAACGAGGCCCTGACTAGGGCGTTGTCCTTGTAAAGTTTGGGGTGGTGACTGTAAAGTTTGCTTCTTATAGTGAGGCTGGAAGGATCTTTTTCTATGTTTAGAAATCGTTTATGTAATATGAAAGTATGTGTTCTTTAACAAATTTTTTTTAAAAGACACCAGAATAGAATACAATGTAAACAGACCAATTACCATAGAAGACATTGAGAAAGTTATCAAAGAACTGTTCCTTAAAATAGTCCTAGGACCAGATGGCTTCACAGATACCTTTTTTTTCAAATATTGATGGTACAGGTGATTCTAATGCAAATTAAATTCTCTTAAAAAAGAGAAAGAAAGAACTTTTTTTTTTTCCAGAACTGGGATTGAACCCAGGGCTAAGTAAGCACGCTACCACCAGCTCTGCCCAGGCTGGCCTCAAACTTGCCATCCTCCTGCCTCAACCTCCTGAGTAGCTGGGATTGCAGGCAGGTGCTACCATGCCCAGTTACTTAAATTTATTTTTCATAAAGCTAGTGTGACAAGATGTGACAAGAGAACAGTGCTAGCACACTAGCCCACAAAGTGAGCTCAGTTTTGAGGAGATGCAAAGTCCTAATCACATAATCAGCAAATAGATTCCAGCAGCCCCTCAAAAGAACTCCACAGTCACATGATTTTCAGAATGGGAATGCAGGATATGTTAATTTTAGGATTTATATTAATAAAAATGTGCCATATTAAAGGATTTAAGGAGAAAATAAGATGCTGAAAATCTTTATGAAAAATTAAACATCTGTTTCTAATAAAAACTTCTATGGAAATAATCAGATACTTCCTTAACATGGGAAAGTACATCTTTGTCAAGACAGTGGCCAAATTTCGCTCAGTATTGAAACGATGGGCACTAAATCCTTGTCCATTAAAATCACAAATAAGGGCCATAATCATATAATCTTTGTCTGGAGGGAGGGATAAACTGACATAATCAGATAGGAGAAAGAAATAAGAGAAATAAAAACTGGAAGGAGGAGACAAAACTAAAAGACAGACAAAAGAATTCAGTAAGGTAGTTGGATGCTTATTAATGCACAGAAGTCAGTGATTTTCTCACATAAATATTCAGCTTTAAAACCTAACGGAAGAAAAAAAATCCCACTTAGGTAAAAGACAAAAGAGATAAAATGCCTAGTTATAAGCTTCATAAAATTATAATAACATCAATACTGCAAAAGGATGTAAAAGACTTAGAAAGAAAATATCACCTTGGCTCAAGTCATTGTTATAAAAATGTCATTTTTCCTATACATTCAAAATTTGAGAGAAAGCCTCGTGGAGTAGGTGAATTGGGCAGCGGCAGAACTTGGATTTCCCCAGAACGTGTGTAGAGGCTGGTGTGAGTTCGGGAATAAAGAATTGCTGTTTGAATCTACAAGCTTCACAGGGGCACTGAACAAGTGCTGAATCTTCATCCTGAATAATGTCATACTGTTGATGAACATTCACTGAGAAAGCAAGAAGCAAAAGGAGGAAACGATTAATTGTGACTGAGGTCCAGCAATAAAGATGTATAAACTGAAGGAAATTAGAAGTATATGAGACAACTGCTTGTTTTAAGATCTCTTGGAAGGAAACAGACATCAATATACTGAGTCTCGGGGATCCAACATGGCCGCTGGCGAGGAAGCAGCGATTCCAATGTCTCCACATTAACGGGATCAGAAAGACCCATTGGAACAGCGGCAGTCTACCTACTGAGGAACTTCTAGCAAAATTCCGTTAAGAGGGGACCTGCCGGGAATTGGTAGGTTTATTAGAAGTGTCAGTTTGTCCCAGACAAGTGGATCTTGGCCGGCCACGCGGGCGCGGAGGTCCAGTCCTGCAGCCACCAGCCGCTTCTGCAAGCGGCTAGCGGCCCAGAGCGGCTCGGCCCGTCCGAACCCGCAGACGGCACCCGCCATCCCGGGTAGGCCCTGCTCTCGCTCTGCGAACGGCCACCACGCCTGCCAGGCTCGTAGCCACGCGGCCACAGCTGCCCGGCTCTACAGGCGGCCCCCCCGGCGGGTGCAGAGGTACAATCCCGCGGCCACCAGCCGCTTCAGAAAGCGGCCGGCGGTCCCGAACGGCTCGGCCCGCCCAAACCCGCAGACGGCACCCGCCATCTCGCTGTCCCGGGAGGCCCCGCTCTCCCTCAGCGATCGGCCACCCCACCCACCTGGATCTTAGCCACGCGGCTGCAGCTGCCCGGCTCTACAGGCAGCCCCTGGCGGCCCGGCGCAGCGAGAAGTGTCCCCGCCTGGCCCAGCAGATAGCCCGTGCCCTCCCGGCTCTACTAACAGCCCCGCCCACCCGGCGAATGGCCCCCCCCCCAGACAGCGTGAAGGGAATCTAACCAACCCTTTACGAAATAGCGAACTGGGAACTAAAACCAGAGATTGTGTCAGACCAGAGACAAGCCAGTTCCACCCCTCCCTTCGGTCACTCCGGCAAGGAGCCAGGGGCCCGCCATAGCAGAGAGGGGAAGTCACCAAAGTTCGGCCAAAGAGATTCCTTCCCAGCGGAATCTACTTTAGCAGGAGTGTGACTCCCACCCACACCAGATACAAACAACCGGAAACTTCAAAATCTCTCCGTGGGCGTGACCGTAAGGGCCAAAGGACTCTTGACCCCCAACTCCCCCTACTGCCAGTGATGAGGGCGTGACTGTAGGGGCAGAGGGAAGCAGAGAAGACTCCCCACCCCCAAATCCCCCAACCGCGAACTGAGAGGGTGTGACGGTAGGGGCGGAGGGAAACAGAGGACACTCCAGACCCCCAACTCCTCCTACCGCCAGCAGTGTGGTTGTGACTGTAGGGGCTGAGGGAAGTAGAGGGGATCCTCGACCCCCAACTCCTATTACCACCAGCAGCAACACCAATGGTCTTAGCTGCCAGATTCTGAAGGTGTGCCCACCAAAGGGGTCTGGAAAAATTAAACAATTGACTCCCAGACCACAGCTCCACAGCACTGGGGCTTAGTTGAATGACAGCGAGAGTGCTCAGTAGTTAGGGAAATAGAGCACTCGGTGGGGCTGAAAGTGTAACCAAATCCTTGGGGAACTGCCTCCGGTGAGCAGGACCTGGCTGGCTGGCAGGAGGAAGGGGAGGAGGGGCCGTAGAAGTGAAACGGCTCTGGACCAACAGGATTGAGAGACTCCCAGGAACCGCCTTACAAGGATTGCTGTTGACACATTGAGGGCAAAACTCAGCCCGGAGGGCACAGCTTTGCCTACGGGAAGAGAAGAAAATGGATCTCTAAGACCTAATTTTATTTCCTATTTCATTTTAATTTTTTCTCTCCCTTTTCCCTCTCTCTCTCCCCTTCCAAGTTTTACTGCTCTTTCCATTCTCCTCTATGCTATTTATCTCCCTCTCCTTCTTTCTTTTCAAGAGCACCTACCTTCCCCTTCCCCCCAACTTTCATCCCAAGCATTACGTCCTCCATTTCGCGTAACTGTCTAAATACAAATAGGTGTGCGCCCTCCCCCCGCGCCTGCAAGGTAGCCGGACCTGCATCCCACCAGCAGGTCAGGCCCAGCAACCTGGGAGTGGCAGAGCCGCCCCACGCGCCTGCAAGGTAGGCGCACCTGCTACCAACCAGCAGAACAGGCCCAGCAGCCTGCCGATGTGGTAGGCACAGTGCCCCAATTGGAGGAGGAGCAGAGCCCCTGCCCGCGCCTGCGCGGTAGACTTTGCAACTATACAAGAGTAATACAAATATATAGGGGGAAAATTCAACAACACAACAGTCTCAGTAAGCAGAAAGAAACGTGAACAGTATGAAGAGACAAGGAAAGAAAGGACCACAAGCAATGCAGGTCAACTCAACGTTAGAAGAGGTAATATCTGCAGCAGATGGAATGTCAGATAAAGAATTCAGGAGATACATGCTTCAGATGATCTGGAGTCTCAAGGAAGACTTTAGACAGCAAAATCAGACAATGAAAGATCTCTTCAACAATGAAATACATAAACAAATCCAGGAAGCAAAAGATCAACTATACAGGGAGATAGAGGTTATAAAAAACAAACAAACAGAAATCCTAGAAAGGCGGGAAGCAATAAACCAACTTAAAAATTCAATTGAGAATACTACCAGCAGAGTAGAACACTTAGAAGATAGAACATCAGACAATGAAGACAAAGTATTTCAACTTGAAAAGAACATAGACAGCTCAGCAAGACTGTTAAGAAACCATGAGCAGAACATCCAAGAAATATGGGATAACATTAAAAGACCAAACTTAAGAGTCATTGGGATACAGGAAGGCACAGAGCTCCAAACCAAAGGAATGAGCAACTATTCAATGAAATAATTCGAGAAAACTTCCCAGACTTGAAGAACGAGACAGAATCCCAAATCCTAGAAGCCTACAGGACGCCGAATGTGCATAATCATAAGAGATCCACACCTAGACACATTATAATGAAGATGCCCAACATACAGAATAAGGAGAGAATTTTAAAAGCTACAAGAGAAAGGAAGCAGATTACATTTAGGGGTAAACCAATCAGGATAACAGCTGATCTCTCAACACAGACTTTGAAAGCTAGAAGATCCTGGAATAACATATTTCAAACACTGAAAGAAAGTGGGTTCCAACCAAGAATTGTGTATCCAGCAAAATTAAGCTTCAAGATGGAAGATGAAATTAAAACCTTCCACGATAAACAAAAGTTAAAAGAATTTGCAGCTAGAAAACCATCTCTCCAAAAAATCCTCAGCAAAACATTACAGGAAGAGGAAATGGAAAATAACAATGAAAACCAACAGTGGGAGGTAGGACAGTAAAGGGGGGAAAATAATCAAAGAGGAAAACAAACCATATTCAGTAACATAAATAAACAAATATGGCTGGAAGGATAACCCATATCTCAATAATAACCCTAAATGTTAATGGCTTAAACTCACCAATTAAGAGACACAGGCTAGTAGAATGGATCACAAAACATGACCCAACAATATGCTGCCTACAGGAGACGCATTTGATAGGAAAAGACATACATAGACTGAAGGTGAAAGGTTGGGAAAAATCATATCACTCATATGGACTTCGGAAACAAGCAGGAGTGTCCATATTCATATCAAATAAAATAGATTTCAAGCCAAAGTTAATCAAAAGGGATAAAGAAGGACACTACATACTGCTCAAGGGAACCATACACCAACAAGACATAACAATCATAAATTTATATGCCCCAAACAATGGTGCAGCTATGTCCATCAAACAAACTCTTCTCAAGTTCAAGAGTCTAATAGACCACCATACAATAATCATGGGAGACTTCAACACACCTCTCTCACCACTGGACAGATCTTCCAAACAAAAGTTGAATAAGGAAACTATAGAACTCAATAACACAATTAACAACCTAGACTTAATTGACATATATAGAATATACCACCCAACATCAAGTAGTTACACTTTTTTTTCAGCAGCACATGGATCCTTCTCAAAAATAGATCATATATTATGTCACAGGGCAACTCTTAGACAATATAAAGGAGTAGAGATAATACCATGCATCTTATCTGACCATAATGGAATGAAACTGAAAATCAACAATAAAAGAAGGAAGGAAAAAATCATGCATCACTTGGAGAATGAACAATAGGTTACTGAATGATCAATGGGTTATAGAAGACATTAAGGAGGAAATTAAAAAATTCTTAGAGATAAATGAAAACACAGACACAACATATCGGAATCTATGGGACACATTGAAAGCAGTTCTAAGAGGAAAATTCATTGCATGGAGTTCATTCCTTAAAAAAAGAAGAAACCAACAAATAAATGATCTCATACTTCATCTCAAAATCCTAGAAAATGAAAAGGAAAATAACAGCAAAAGAAGTAGAAGGCAAGAAATAATTAAAATCAGAGCTGAAATTAATGAAATCGAAACAAAAGAAACAATTGAAAAAATTGATAAAACTAAAAGTTGGTTCTTTGAAAAAATAAATAAGATCTACAGACCCTTAGCCATGCTAATGAAGAGAAGAAGAGAGAGAACTCAAATTACTAGCATACAGGATGAAAAAGGCAATATCACAACAGACACTTCAGAAATACAGAAGATAGTCAGAAATTATTTTGAATCCTTATGCTCCAATAAAATAGAAGATAGTGAAGGCATTGATAAATTTCTTAAGTCATATGATCTGCCCAGATTGAGACAGGAGGATATAGACAACCTAAACAGACCAATATCAATTGAGGAAATAGAAGAAACCATCAAAAGATTACCAACTAAGAAAAGCCCAGGACCGGATGGGTATACAGCAGAGTTTTACAAAACCTTTAAAGAGGAACTAATACCAATACTTTTCAAGCTATTTCAGGAAATAGAAAAAGAGGGAGAACTTCCAAATTCATTCTACGAGGCCAACATCACACTGATTCCTAAACCAGACAAAGATACTTCAAAGAAAGAAAACTACAGACCTATATCTCTAATGAACCTAGATGCAAAAATCCTCAATAAAATTCTGGTGAATCGGATACAAAATCATATCAAAAAAATTGTACACCATGATCAAGTAGGATTCATCCCTGGGATGCAAGGCTGGTTCAATATACGGAAATCAATAAATGTTATTCACCACATCAATAGACTTAAAAATAAGAACCATATGATCATCTCGATAGATGCGGAAAAAGCATTCGACAAAGTACAGCATCCCTTTTTGTTCAAAACTCTCGAAAAAATAGGGATAACAGGAACATACCTCAACATTGTAAAAGGAATCTACGCTAAGCCCCAGGCTAGCATCATTCTGAATGGAGAAAAATTGAAGGCATTCCCTCTAAAATCTGGAACAAGACAGGGATGCCCTCTCTCACCACTTCTGTTCAACATAGTTCTCGAAACACTGGCCAGAGCAATTAGACAGACGAAAGAAATTAAAGGCATAAAAATAGGAAAAGAAGAACTTAAATTATCACTATTTGCAGATGACATGATTCTATACCTAGCAGACCCAAAAGGGTCTACAAAGAAACTATTAGAGCTAATAAATGAATTCAGCAAAGTGGCAGGATATAAAATCAACACACATAAATCAAAGGCATTCCTGTATATCAGCGACAAACCCTCTGAAATGGAAATGAGGACAACCACTCCATTCACAATATCCTCAAAAATAATAAAATACTTGGGAATCAACCTAACAAAAGAGGTAAAAGACTTATACAATGAAAACTACAGAACCCTAAAGAGAGAAATTGAAGAAGATCTTAGAAGATGGAAAAATATACCCTGTTCATGGATAGGCAGAACTAACATCATCAAAATGGCGATATTGCCAAAAGTTCTCTATAGGTTTAATGCAATGCCAATCAAAATCCCAATGGCATTTCTTGTAGAAATAGAGAAAGCAATCATGAAATTCATATGGAAAAATAAAAGACCCAGAATAGCAAAAACAATGCTAAGCAGGAAGTATGAATCAGGTGGTATAGCAATACCAGACTTCAAACTATACTACAGAGCAGTAGTAACAAAAACAGCATGGTATTGGTACCAAAACAGGCGGGTGGACCAATGGTACAGAATAGAGGACACAGAAACCAATCCACAAAACTACAACTTTCTTATATTTGATAAAGGGGCTAAAAGCATGCAATGGAGGAAGGATAGCATCTTCAACAAATGGTGCTGGGAAAACTGGAAATCCATATGCAACAAAATGAAACTGAATCCCTTTCTCTCGCCATGCACAAAAGTTAACTCAAAATGGATCAAGGAGCTTGATATCAAACCAGAGACAAGGCATCTGATAGAAGAAAAAGTTGGCTACGACCTACACACTGTGGGGTCGGGCTCCAAATTCCTCAATAGGACACCCATATCACAAGAATTAATATCTAGAATCAACAAATGGGACTTGCTCAAACTAAAAAGTTTTTTCTCAGCAAAAGAAACAATAAGAGAGGTAAATAGGGAGCCTACATCATGGGAACAAATCTTTACTCCTCACACTTCAGATAGAGCCCTAATATCCAGAGTATATAAAGAACTCAAAAAATTAGACAATAAGATAACAAATAACCCAATCAACAAATGGGCCAAGGACCTAAACAGACACTTCTCAGAGGAGGACATACAATCAATCAACAAGTACATGAAAAAATGCTCACCATCGCTAGCAGTCAGAGAAATGCAAATCAAAACCACCCTAAGATATCATCTCACTCCAGTAAGATTGGCAGCCATTATGAAGTCAAACAACAACAAGTGCTGGCGAGGATGTGGGGAAAAGAGTACACTTGTACATTGTTGGTGGGACTGCAAATTGGTGCAACCAATTTGGAAAGCAGTATGGAGATTTCTTGGAAAGCTGGGAATGGAACCACCATTTGATCCAGCTATTCCCCTTCTGGGTCTATTCCCTAAAGACCTAAAAACAGCATGCTACAGGGACACTGCTACATCGATGTTCATAGCAGTACAATTCACAATAGCAAGACTGTGGAAGCAACCTAGATGCCCTTCAATAGATGAATGGATAAAAAAAATGTGGCATTTATACACAATGGAGTATTACTCTGCATTAAAAAATGACAAAATTATAGAATTTGGAGGGAAATGGATGGCATTAGAGCAGATTATGCTAAGTGAAGCTAGCCAATCCCTAAAAAACAAATGCCAGATG
Organism: Spermophilus citellus; assembly: GCF_964194105.1. Taxonomy (NCBI): domain Eukaryota; kingdom Metazoa; phylum Chordata; class Mammalia; order Rodentia; family Sciuridae; genus Spermophilus; species Spermophilus citellus. Next base: position 58,372,781 of record NC_138186.1, on the reverse strand, counting down.
TCTTCTTTGATATAAGGAGAGTAAGAACAGAGTAGGGAAGAAGAGCATGAGAAGATGACTAACATTAAACAGGGATGGGAGGTGGGAGGGACAGGGAGAGAGAAGGGAAATTGCTTGGAAATGGAAGGAGACCCTTAGGGTTATACAAAATTACATACAAGAGGAAGTGAGGGGAAAGGGAAAAATAATACAAGGGGGAAAAATGAATTACAGTAGAGGGGGTAGAGAGAGAAGAGGGGAGGGGAGGGGAGGGGGGATAGTAGAGGATAGGAAAGGCAGCAGAATACAACAGACATGAGTATGTCAATATGTAAATCAGTGGAAGTGTAACTGATGTGATTCTGCAATCTGTATACGGGGTAAAAATGGGAGTTCATAACCCACTTGAATCAAAGTGTGAAATATGATATATCAAGAACTATGTAATGTTTTGAACAACCAATAAAAAAGAAAGTTCAAAAAAAAAATTTGATCACAATGAAATTACCAATTGGATTATTTGGAGAGTAGGAAAGCTGATTTCAAGTTCACATGGAAAAATTGGTGTGCAGGAAGAATATGAAAAACAAGGGAAGGGGTCCAGCTCTAGCAGATATTAAACATTTAAAAACTAGCATAATTAAGACTATTTGGTACTGATTGGCTGAACAAGCAGTGGAACAGAATAGAGAACTTTGATATAAATTTGTGATAAAAATAGTGTTTCCAACTTGGAGAAATATAGGGTTTTTACAACTAGATAGCTATCTGGGGAAAAAAAAGAAAAGAGCAAAATCCCTAATTTGTGCCTTAGATCAAAATAAGTCTATCAAAGATACATCAAAGATTTAAATAAAGAATAAGAGTAAAAAAGCACTAAGAGGGTTTTTCTAATGTCTTGGAGTTAGAGACCTTTCTAAATTTGTCACAAATCCCAGAAGCCATAAAATAAAAGACTGATAAATTTGACAGCATGAAAATGAGAGCCACTGCCTGAGAAAAACACTATAAACAAAATCAAAAGATGCATCATAATCTGAGAAAAAATATTTGCAATGCATAATGATGAAAGAAGCTAATTCTTTTCATTTACAAAGAGCTCTTAGAAATAAAGAAAAAGGGTCATTAACTTAATTAAAAATTGAGCAAAGAACAGGAGCAAGTATAAATGATTTAAATACATGAAAAGATGCACACACTATCTTATGATAAAAATGCAACTCAGAACTGTAATAGGAGGGCATTCATAACCTATCAGATCAGAATAGATCAAAACATATGACAATACACTGATTTGTTAAGTGTGTAAAGAAAATACTTTCACACATTGCTGATGAGTGCAAATGGATACAATTGTTTTGGAAGGCAATTGATGATATTTATTTAAATTACCAACAGTTCCACTCTTCTGTTTCTGCTCTAGGAAAAAACTTGTGAGTGTGCATGGTGTACATGGGACATCATTGTAATAGTAAAAATCGGGAGATAATGATACAAATGTCTATCTGTAGAAGAAAGGCAAAATAAAACCTAGAATGTTCGATCATTAGTGAGTCAATAAATTCACTTAGTGGATTATGATATGGTGTGAAATAAAGAATAGGGAATCAGAGTGACTTGCACAAGGTGTGGGTAAACATTGGAGCTTTCCTTTTCTTTTGTATATGCGTAAGTACAGAGAGTATCTGTTAAAATGAGACTCAATCAAAAAGTCAGAAAAACACTGGAAGGAAAATTAAAAGGGATGTTTTCAGTTGATACTTAAGCATAAAAATAGATCTCTGAAAGGTAATGTTGAGTGAAAAAAAATAAAGTTGTGGAGTTATATGTACAATGTGACACCATTGTACATTTATATTGCAAACCATAACACCCAAAATGGTGTCATATTTTTGGCAGTATCATGTTTTTGGTGGAATCATGAGTTCATATAAAAGAGGCCTTGAAAGACATGCATAGGCTTCATATCATATAGATTCTCTCTGGGGACTGGGGTGGTATTGAGAGAATCCTAGGCTTATTTATGGTCCATGCTTTAATTTGCATAAAAGAAAGTGTGAATGTTTGGCTGGGATAGTTCAGTGATTAAAAAATGTTCATACAGGATTGAAAGACTCTACAAGGATGCTATGTCAGGTGCTTTCAGCTTGGTTGTTTTTGGCTTATCCTGATTCATTTTCTATAGTTGCTCAGTTTAAATGTCTTTCCTTTTGCTTTGAGAATCTTATGAATTTTGTGAGTATCTTTCTGTTAACTGTTTTACAAAGTTGCTGATTTAAGATTGCATTTACAATTCTTTAAACATATCAATGATTTCTTTTTTAAAAAATATTTATTTTTTAGTTGTAGTTGTCAATACCTTTATTTAATTTATTTTCATGTGGCGCTGAGGATTGAACCCAGGGCCTTGCACTCCCTAGGCAAGCGCTCTACCGCTGAGCCACAACCCCAGCCTCCCTCAATGACTTCATTTGGACCTTTATGTTTCTTTTCTAACTTTTTCAGTTTATTCTTTTTTTTTTCCTTTCAATTCACTTTATTTATTTATTTATTTATTTAAAAATGCTTTTCTAGTTTATTCTTTCAAAATCAATTGGGCCCATGGGTTATTAAATTTATTAGATTTCTCTTCCCAAAGACTCAACTTTCTCTTCCTTGACATTTGTTCACATTCTTTGGTTCCATTTTCACTTGTAATTTTCCTTTTACCCTTAATTTTTTTCTTGCATGAATTCCTATTAACAGAACTGAGTATTGCTTTTCAAATTTCCTTGGGTCTGAAGACCTTTTTCTTTTTCTTTCTTTCTTTTTTTTAAAGCCTTTTCTTGGGGCTGGGGATGTGGCTCAAGTGGTAGCATGCTCGCCTAGCATGCGTGAGGCACTGGGTTCGGTTCTCAGCACCAAGTGAAAATAAAATAAAGATATTGTGTCCACTTAAAACTAAAAAATAAATATATTTTTTTAAAAAGTCTTTTCTCTTTATAAGCTGATTATCTCAAGTATTTGTTACATACTCTCCCCACTGTAGAAAACCTGAACTTTATTTTTAATTAATTTATTTATAGTAGAATACATTTTGACGTATAGTACACACATGGAGCACAAGGGCCTAAAGATCTTGTTAAAATGCAGATTCTAGCCTGGCGTGGTGGCACACACCTGTAATCCCATCAGCTGGGGAGGTGAGGCAGGAGGATCTTGAGTTCAAAGCCAGCCTCAACAATTTAGCAAGGCCTTAAGCAACTTAGTGAGACCCTGGCTCTCAAGAAAACATAAAAAGGGCTAGGTATGTGGAGGTGGCTCAGTGGTTAAGTGCCTGTGGTACAAAAAAAAAAAAAAAAAAGCTAGCTGCAGGTGGAGCCAACCTCTAAGGAGCAAGAAAGTTGAGGTAATATCACCCGCTCTTCCTCCAGCTCTTTTTTTTTTTTTTTTTGTACTGGGGATTGAACCTAGGGGTGCTTAACCACTGAGACGCAACACCAGCCCTTTTTAATTTTATTTAGAGACAAAGTCTCACTGAGTTCCTTAGGGCTTTGCTAAATTGATGAGGCTGGCTTTGAACTCTCTCAACTCTTGAGTACCTAAGTGTCCAGTGTCTAATGAATCTGTCACCTGTAATAAAGATTATGCTTCTAACTATTGGAATAAAAGACATACTATTTTCCTTTGAAGTAGCAAAGATGGGGTACCCTGTCTCATTTAATTACTTGTTTTGGCTTCATTGGTGACCACACACTTTCCAGAAGGCCCAAGAGGGTAGAAGAGCATCTGTGGCTACAGAATTTCTTCAGATAGATTTGGTTGGTTGAGCCGCTGCCTCGACCCAGCACCCCTGTGCAGCCTTTGCTGGGTTCACTGGACGTTTAGGTCCCTTTGAATGAGTTGCTCTTAGCCTTTTTGGTGGCTCATGGACCCCTTTGGGAATCTGATAGAAGCCACGGACTTTCCGTTCAGATGCACATCCTCACCCTCATTTGTGCACAATGAAACCTCCAGTTTTTCTTTGGCCTGGGTGTACTTCAAGCCTCCTGAAGCCTCTTTGTAGACCACAGCACCCCTGACTTAAGGGTGCTGTCAAGGCACAGAATCCCAAACCGAGGAGCGGAACCCATGGTACCTGCAGAAGCTATCTGCTCCAGCCCTGTTCACTTACAGACAAGGAAACTCAGTGCCAAGATCCTCCACGTGCCGGGGCCTCCCTTCCAGTCCGAGCACAAGTGGCTGTGGTGGTGGCTGTGGCTGTGGGAAGCCTGCTTGCCTAGATGTTGGTTCCCCTTAGGAGTCTGCCAGTTTGAGAGATGCCCGCCCACCCAGACCCAGCCTGCAGCATCTCTGATGAGAGCAGCTACATGGGGTACTTCCTTCAACTCTGTCCTGCCCTCAGCTCTATAGTCATGTCTGTCCTGAGGATGTGGAGGCTCATATCCCTTTCCAGCCAGGATTCAGGCTCAGACACCATTCTGGCTTTGACAGGGCAGGGCCTCCTGCTTTGTTCCTGGGTCCTGTTTCCTTTTCTAAGTCTCAGTTCTCTTGTGAGGCTTCTGCGTTGGTTCCTCTTCTGCTGATGTGCTTGGTCTCCAAGCTCTGTCTTGGGACCAAGGCTCTCTACCCTGTCCCTCTATCAGTCAGGGATAGCATGGTGTGGTGAGAGGACATCAGGTTGGACCCCAGCTGGCCACACAACTCTGAGTATATAACCTAAGTGGGCCTCAGTTTCTTTACACATGTGAAGGGAACAATAGAATATGCTTTAGGGGATGATTGGAAAGATAGTTGGTGGCTCATGGACCCCTTTGGGTCTAGGAGACAGCTTTACAAGTCCTACTCCCAGGAATTGGTCATGTCTTGTCAAGCCAGGAGGGTCTGCCTTCCATATGTGGTCTTATGCCGGTGTAACTGAGAATCACCCTTCTGGCCTTCCCCATCACAGGGTTTTGGCCACTAGTTGGAACTATTCACAACTGAATCCTAAATTGTCCTCTTCCCTGAGGTCTCCGTGAGCCCAACCTCCAGCTGCAGATGGCCAGTATGTCCCAGACAGGAGGCCGGCCCACCTCATCACAGCTTCTGTGGATGTGCTTGGAACTGGCCTGGCTTGTCCATGTCCTGCTCGCCTTGGAGGAAATTACAGATCAACTTCATGTACAAACATTGGCTGCACAGATGATCAATGAAATAAATAAATAGGCGAATGACCTAACTTCTTTGGGAAAGAGCCATTGAGCATCTACTATCCTCTAGCCATGGAGCTAGAGGACAGTAGCACTGGAGTCCTGAGGGGATCAGGCACGTGAGGCATGTGACTACTTGATTGTTGTATAGTCCCCTTGAGTAATGTGATGAAGGGAGGGGACCCATGGCAGCCCAGAGGAAGGAACCCTGAACTTTGCTCTAGGAAGGTAAGGGACATTTGGACAGTCTTAAAGGTTGATCTCAGTATTCTGGTATATTACTTTTTCCAAATGAATTTTAAAGTCACCTAAGAAGCTCTTAAACAAATGAGTTGAGAAGTTACCAAACAAGGCTCATCCCAGGAATGTAAGTCTGGTTCAACATGAAGAGACTTAATATCACCAAAAAGAAGCTGTAAAAATAGGAACAGCCAGTATTTAGCACAGTGCCAGGATTATAGCTGGCACTCAACAACTTTTGATGAATAAATAAATTTGGTCTCAGATGTATAAAAATATTGGAAATAATTATATATTATAAGACATCATACAACTAAAAATAGGTGTGTCCGAGGACTTACTGTTAAATGTTATAGAGAGGGGCTGCAGATACAAAGTGGAGAAATATTAGAAGCGTGCCCTGAAAAACAGGAACTAAACCCAAATGCTCCTTATCTCAACTCTTATTTAACAAAGTTTAACAGATGCTGTCATAACAATGTAGGAACAAAAGAAACTGGAGGGATTGGTATAGGGAAGGAAGAGATAAAAATATCGCTGTTTGCAGATGACACAATTTCTATTCAAAGAAAATTACAAAATCCTACCTGGCTGTTTCTGAACAGAAGTTAAAGTGTTAAGGAGTCAATGCTACAAAGTTTATGTCTTGATTTCATGCCCTGGCAGGGAAAATTCCAATGAAATACTTTATAAAGCCTGAAAAGCCATACTAATAACACAAATCAGGAAAAATTGGTGGGCAAGCCTACCAGGGGATGTTTTGAAAAAATCTTTCAGCAATAGGGTTCTTCTAAGCCAAGCAGGCAGGTCAGTAGAAGTTATTAAAACTTTGCAGCATTAAGATAAAGCAGGAAAGTGGGAGATTGTATAATAAAATAGATCTAAGTAAATGGAAGACACTTTAGAGGGTAAATTTGGAGACAGACAATAGGGAAAGAAATAATTTTAAAGTAAATGGCTCTTGGGGAAAACTAGGTGACAATGTGGAGCAAATGATCTCAGATTTATGTCTCACATTGCATGTTAAGTTCTAGATGTATTAAAAAGTTAGTCTCAAGAACTCTTGAAGCTCAGAAGGCAGATGGAACATTTATCCTTGCTGTGGAGAGCAAATGTGTTTGAACATTTTAGAAAAAAATGATCACTAATGGAGTGGGAGGTGTTCTACTGTAAAGGAATAAAACCCGTAAGATAAAAGTAATGAAGTTATGTTAAAGGGGAAGGTGAATGAAGAGGGAAACAGTTGTGATAAACGGATTGTTAAGGACACGTCAGAATCATGCACAGTATTTGCCTTGAAGCAAAACATTAGAATGTATTGATGAAGAGTTGTAGCATGAGAATAGATAATTTCATAGGAAGCCCAGATAATATACAGAGATGTGGGAAAGGGTCTGTCTTCCTAAATACAAAAGATATGTACGTTAAAATGGCTCCAAGGTAGCACTTCAGTAATATTGGCCACAAGTGGGTCAAATGTGTGAAAGCTGTTGCTGAAGCCTGTGGGAAAGAAAATAGGGTACTACTAGCTACTGAGGGGTGAAGGATCTTTTTTTTTTTCTGATTTAAGTGAGATAATGTTTGTCTTGGACCACAAGAATAACCAAACTGTTCATTCCCCCTCACCAGCATTTTTACTTTTGGGAATAAGTCCCACAAAAATAATCCCAAAGAGGAAGAACTCCAACTTTCAAAAATGGAACAAAACAAAACAGGAAGTAACCTCAGTGTAGGTAATTAGGGAATGTTAGGTAAAGGCAGTGACAGCACAGAAGCCACCTTCCCAGTTGACAAGGTAGACAGAATAATTTCAGGTGGAGTGAGAGGACCGTGGGGTGGCTCTCTGTGGACAGCTTACCTTTGCTGTGCACGCACATTGATGAGAATCTGGAAAAGTACCGGGCTTATTTGATATGCTTTGGATTAGATTTTTTTTCCCTGTAAAATTGTTAATACGTTAGGTAATGCAGGTTTTTGGAAGAAAAGAGGGGGAAATTCTGATAGTAAAAAGAGGAAACATGGGCAACGAGTTGTGGTGGAGAGATAGCCCTGGGCAAGGCATCCGCAGGGGCTGGATTTGAGTCACTGAGTTGCCATGTGGTTGTGGGCAAATCATCTCTCTCTTCTCCAGCCCCCTTGCCTTGCCTCCACCCTGAAAGGAGGTAATGTTAATGCCCACAAATGAGATCAGAGGAGTTCTTGGATTTTGAGCACTTTTTTTTTTTTTTTTGTAGTAGGTAAACTACTACAAAAAAGAACTTGAACTATACAGCAGGTTAATTTATTAAGTCATTAACATGTTAACTCCATTTTATTTTCCCCCTTTTACTATTCTGAAAAGGTGGCCAGGCTTTCACATTCTCCTTTTTTTCTTTCATTTTAAAAAAACTCTAATTTGTCATATATGATGGCAGAATGCATTACAATTCGTAGTACACATACAGAACACAATTTTTCATATCTCTGGTTTTCACAAAGTAGAGTCACACCATTCATGTTTTCATAAATGTACTTAGGGTAATGATGTCTATCTCATTCCACCATCTTTTTTGCCCCCATGCCCCCTTCCTTCCCCTCCCACCCCTTTGCCCTATCTAGAGTTCTTCTAATCCTCCCATGCTCCTCCACCACTAGTCCTCCCCCCACCACCCCTGCGCCAACCCCATTATGAATCAGCCTCCTTATATCAGAGAAAACATTCAGCGTTTGGTTTTTTGGGATTGGCTGACTTCACTTAGCCTTATATTCTCCAATTCATCCATTTACCTGCAAATGCTATGATTCTATTCTCTTTTATTGCTGAGTAATATTCCATTGGATATATACACCACATTTTCTTTATCCATTCATCTACTGAAGGGCATCTAGGTTGCTTCCACAGTTTAGCTGTTGTGAATTATGCTGTTGAGCAGACACTTTTCCATAAGCCAGTTTTGCAGAGTTTTGGAGGCCCTTGATGTCCCTCATTTCATTGCCATCTGCAAACTGTCTGTAGCTCAGTGGCAGATCTGCTCGTGTGACAGCAGAGACAGAAAAAGTACATTCTGTTGAGCAGACTCAAGATTTACCATGAAGAAGCAGCTCAGGAGGCTGATGCAGGAGGGTCATGAGTTCAAAGCCAACCTCAGGAACTTAGGGAGCCCTAAGCGATTCAGCGAGACCCTGTCTCTAAATAAAGTATGAAAAGGTCTGGGATTGTGAGTTGGTGGTTAGGTGCCCCTGGGTTCGATCCCTGGTTCCCCCCCCCCAAAAAAAAAAAAAAAACATGAATTGAATCTTTTTAAAAGTCTGGTTTATGGACGAGGCCAGGAAAGCCGCTCACCTGGTGTGCTTCAGACACTTTGAGGCCTGACAAAGTCTAGTATGGAGCTCCTCCAATGGGGAGCCAGATGACCCTGAACTTTTTAACCCAAGTCGTCGTTGTGAAGTAGGGATATCCTCCCTGTCTCACTAGTTCATTGTGAGTCTCACGCGTTCTTGTGTGAATGAGGTAAGACGTTGCACGTAAATATTCTTAGTGCTTTCAGTTACGATTTGCCAAGGTTTGCTCTGGATGCATGCCAAAACAGACCCGAAGCTGGATCCCACAGGGATACGGAGCTGTCTGGAGTATCATCTCTGTCTTTGGGGATCTTGTACAGCCCAGAGCGGGCAGTTAGATCCCTATAAAGAGGTAATCTTCTCGAGAAGGCAGCCTGTCAGGCAGGGAAAGGGGCTAGTGGCTAGTCAAGGTGCATCAGTAGGGATCAGGTGAGAAGTGGTTGATTGGGGGAAGGTTCCAGAAAACCTGAGGTGGATTTGCACAGCTCTGTAGGATGTGCTACACACACAAGTCTGTTAGTCCTGTAAGCCTGATAACAGACGGTGAGCTGAGGGGTCTGAGGTTTGCAGGGACTGAGGAGTGTAAGCTCCCTGGGGTTTATCTAGGCTGACTTGGGCCCAGGGCAGAGGGTGCTCCCGAGAAGAGGATGAAGCACAGGAAGATATTGAGATGAAGAGCGAAGCTGAAGGTCATGAAGGGAGTCTGGCTGAGTCTCTGGAGGCAGTGATTGGATGTCACCTGAGGATCAGGTCCCAGCTTTACAGCTGCCAGCCTCCCTGACCATGACCAAGTCAGTCAACTTTCCCAAGCCTCAGTTTCCCTCTTGGCCGTGGGATGACTAACCAGCTTACCTCCCAGGGCTGTGAGGAGGAATGGAAAGTGGTGGAATTTTTTTAAGTCTTCCATTCAAACTTGCTGCTGCTCTTATCATTTTCTGCTATCACAAAGGATTCTGTGCCTCTTGGGTACAATGGTGGCTTTGTGTCCTCTGCTGCCTTGTGGTCAGTAACCCTTTCCTTGTAACTGGGTAGCTGGATGCTTCTCTCTGCCTGCTTCTGACTGTCTCACACTTCCTCTGCCCTCTCTACTTTTTTTCCCTTTGGAGGAGGGGGTCGCTGGCTGGGGATGGAACTGGGGCCTCGTGTAATGCATATGTTCTGCCACTGAGCCCCGGAACCCTCCTGTTTTCAGTTTAAAGCTGCTCACCTTTGATGTGTCAGGCATTTTTGCCCCGATATTTTACATACATTATCTCACTTAAATTCAGTGACTCTTCCAAGGCAAGGTTAATTATTCTGATTTGGATGAGGACATGGAGGCTTAGAAAGTCCCACAGGAGGGGATTCAAACCCTCTGTTCCTAGTACACATCAGTGGGGTGCTATGTGCTTGGGCCTTGAATCTTAGGGCTGCGTGAATCAAATTTTCTGTTCCTACTGAGGGCCACAGCTGGGAGAGATCCTTGATCTCTGCCTTTTCCCTTCCTAACTGAAAGACTGAATCATGGTACCCAAAGCCTGGTGCCTGCATTTCCTCTGGAAATGGTGCTGAGGACAGCACTTACTTGGTAGGGTTACCATGATGGTGACACAAGGGGACACCCATAGCTTTGGAGCACAGCTGTAAGTGTGGCTGCTGTTTCCGGTGGCAGGCTCTACCCATCCCCCAGGGGACCTGTTTGCTGACTTAAGCCTGAGGGTGGGAACATTAGCCTCCACTAAGAATGTAAAAAATGAGAAGTGTTAGTGACCCTGGGCCCACCTGTCTATGCCCTAAGGCCAGAGGAGTTCTAACCCTGTGAGTGGGAACTGGTCTCCAGTCTTTTATTTGTATTTGTTCTTTTTAGATTTGCTGTTAGCATATTATACAACATGGAGTATAACTTTTTCTAATGAGGATCCCATTCTTGTGGCTATACATGATGTGGAGTTTCACTGGTGGTGTGTTCATGTATGAGCATAGGAAAGTTATGTCTGATTCATTCCACTGTCTTTCCTGTTCCCATCCCCCCTCCCTTCCCTTCATTCCCCTTTGTCTAATCCAGTGGACTTCTCTTCTCCTCTCCTCTCCCTCCCTTGTTGGTAAATGGATGGAACTGGAGACTATCCTGCTAAGTGAAATAAGCCAATCCCAAAAACCCAAATGCTGAGTGTTCTCTCTGGTCTCCATTCTTGATGAATGGTCTTGGAGCCAGAGGATGGAATCACAGGCAGAAGGAGAGAATTTTGGGGCAGGGGAAGACAGGGAAATGGGGTTGGGAAGGGCCTGTACCCCCACAAAGGCCTGTGAATAACCAGAGCCCATAAGCTGGGTGCAGTGGGACTGGAGGTGGCTTTTCTGAAGGTGCTCTTGGATCTAGTTGTGTCTGCTGTGCTCAAAGTGGCTGGATTGGGGTGCAGATGCAGGGAGGAAAGAGGGAGTCCTTCTAGAGAGACGAAAACTCATGCTGCCGTCCAAGAGGGAGATGATTACAGTTGTTCTGGGGAATGGGGCTGGAATGAGGAGACAATTTGATCATTCCCTGAGTGTGGAGGGGGCAGGGAAACCTAGGGTGACACTTCACTTCTCAGTCGGTGACCGGATGTTTGATGGCCCCATTGACAGGAAGGAACCCAACAGGAACAAGGCAGAGAGAAAGGATGTTCAGCGTAGCTTACCTTTAGACAGGTTGAGTCTGAGAAGCCCGCACTGCAGGTAGAAGTGTCTGGCAGGAACATCCTGGCTGAGGTCAGGCACCATCTGCAAACAGATGTACTGTTTAGTGCTTGAAGCCATAAATGTGGATCCGCCCAACAGGAATGTGGGCGGGAAAAGCAGATGGACAGTGGAGCCCTGGAGGATACTAACGGTTATAGGACTGGAGTTCACAGATTGGAAGGCTGTGAGCTCCAGTTAAAAACACACCCTGGAACGTATGCCACTCTGTCGCTCAGAATCTGGCCCACGGCCTGCAGGGTGGAGTCCAAACTCTGTAGCACAACTATATGGCTGTCCAGAGCAGGCCTTAGATTAGCTCTGGAGGGCCTCCCTAACAAAGCCAGACCACTTAAACAACAATTTGTCCTCTCATGGTTCTGGAGGCTAGTTCTAGAAGTTTGCAGTCAAGGTACTGGCAAGATTGGCTCCTCCCAGAGGTACTGAGCCTGTTCTGGGCCTCCCTCGGTCCTGAAGTCCTTGGTGATCCTTGGCTTGAAGGTGTATCACTGCAATTTCCGCCTAGGGTGTGGTGTGTGTGTGTGTGTGTGTGTGTGTGTGTGTGTGTGTGTGTTGCTGTTTTCTTATAAGGGCGCCAGTCACTGGTAATAGATGAGCTCAAGATGACTGTAATCTTTTGTTAACTAATTATATCTGAAATACTGTAGTTCTAAATAAGATCACATTCTGTAATTTTTTCCCCTCCCCAATGGCCTCCTTTTGGGAACATGTCCAGGATCTGTGCCTGCTGAGGTTCACTGTCTGAATCTTATGAGCTTCACCCCAATATTCTCCTCCTTATTGTGCATGTCCTGTCTAATCTTGAGCCCCCTGAGAACAGTCCTAGGCCTTGCCCCTCTCTGCTTGCGCGAACTGGTGATTGAGAGTCCCAAGCTTCCCAGAGTGCTGTGAAAGTGGGTGTGAGTCCTGGCTCACCACTTAATTAGCTGTGTGACTCTCAGTGACTATCTTAACCTTTCTTTGCCTCAGTTTCCCCCTCTGTAAGATGGAGTTGTTAAATGAGAATTTAATAAATTAAATGAGAAAAAATATTTAGAGCAACTAGTCTGGGACAGTCTTCACGAAGCTTTGTTTATTTTGTTTGCCAATAGTAGGTTAAGGGGTTGCCTGGGGAGACTTGGCTTCATGAGAAACGACGACACTTGTGTGTTTATGGATGCAGCCTTTCTTTAGAAGCCCCCCTGCCTTTGGTCCTCTCTGGGTAATTACAGTTTGGGTTTCAGCTAGATGCTGACAAGTGGCGGTGCACAGGGGTCTCAGTTTGAGTCACACTCACAGCCCAGCACCCAGAGCTTCTCTTTCATGTGGGTGGAACAAACTGGCTTATTACATTAGCAGTACCTATAGTGGCTGCAATAGATGAGTCACCATTTACTGTAAAGCTTTCAGATGCCCGGCAGACACACACCAGTCAGGAGGACCAGGGTCCTCTGCAAGACCAGCAGCTCAGCCTCTGGTGTCTAGCAAGCGACATAGAGCACTTCTTGTGTTCCGGTGTAGTAGGAAGGTCTTGGGTGAGGGTCTGCAACCTTCTTGGCTCTCTCCATCCCACTGGAAGTTTGTTTGACCTATATACAGTTGTGGGCACATTCTGAAGTCAGTTAGGTGTCTGTGCACATTGGTGTTTGCTTGCTTTTAGACTAAAAGCTTATGCTTATGTCTGCCTTTGTTTTTGCATAAACTAATATTAATTTTTTATGAAAAGAACTCATTTTTGTTTCTTAATTATGGGCCACTGACAGCGATGCTTCAAGGCCAGAACCAGAGACCATCTTTGCTTTCAGGTAGACGTGTCTTTGACTTTTTGCTGGCAGGTGATGGTTTTGTTTTCCTTTTGAGATGAACCTGTGAGATTCCATTTGGTCTCCCAATGGAGACCAAATGGGCCTGGGTAGTTTAGTCTTTGGGGATGAACTTGGTAAAAATTGGAAAAGAAAAGACTCCCAAGCACAGAGTGTTCCCTCTTGCAGGGGAGTCATGGGGGACAGGATATGGGGGTACAGTGAGTGACTAGAGAGGTATCCTTAGAGTGCCCCGTACATGCCTGGCACTAAGGTGGGTGCTAGGTTCCCTGACGGTGGGCTCTGTGGCAGGCCTGGGGTACTCATGAGATGTAAAATCTAGTTGGTCAGGTAGGACATTTTTGAGCATGTCTGTGTGCATATCTGATACGAGACTTGGTTAAGTTATATGACCTCTCAGACTAGGTTTCCTCATCTGTAAAATGGGGATGGCAGTTTTCTTCAGTTGAGTGGTTTTAAGGCTTTGATGAGATTTAAGTTACCTAGTACAGGCCTAGCATGTAGCAGGAATCAAAAAGTAATCATTGTGGGCTGGGGATGTGGCTCAAGCGGTAGCGCGCTCGCCTGGCATGCGTGTGGCCCGGGTTCGATCCTCAGCACCACATACCAACAAAGATGTTGTGTCCGCCAATAATAATAAATAAATAAATATTAAAAAAAAGTAATCATTGTGTTTACAAGAAGTGCTGTGGATCTTGTGTTTTGAGGACATGGATGGTGGAGGGAGCCCTTTGGTGTGCAGAGTATGGAGGAGTTGCTTCCTGGTAACCAGAGGTCAGCACGCTGTTTTCCGGGGGTAATGAATTCAGCTTCTTCAGTTGGCCTCTGTATTCAGTTGACTAGTTTCTGCCTCTTCACCTTGGCATTTGCTGTTGGCCCATGTGGAACCCCTCCTGGCTCGTAGTTTCCTCTGGGGGCTTCTTCTGTGACCGGCCCCAGCTCTTTTGACCAAGCCAAGCTTTTCCTGTGTGTCTGGAGCACAGCTACCGGTCCCTGCAGTTGAGTTCACAGCCTCCCTCCTGGGATAGAAGAGGGGGTAAGATTTACCTTTTCTAAGGCCCCAGTCAGCATCCGGGTCTTCCAGAGACTTGTGTATGTATGCTAGAAGCAATTCACTGTCAAAGACATCTATTTGGGATTCTAACATTTGACGCTGTCTGAAACCAGAGGGACAATGGTGACAGACTATTTGAAATTGGGACTTTTGGGGACCTTCAGGATAATGATTGCCATGGCTGGGCGCTATCTTCATGAAGGACCAGGAAACCAAGAGGACTTCTTTCCTTCTGCCTCCTCATTGTTGGAGTCTTCTCTCGTCCCCAGCTTTCAGGGGAGGAGGTTATTTTGCTAGGGTGGAGCAGCCTTGCTTGAATTCACCCCCACACTGGTATTGTGGCTTCTCCTAGAGGGTATGGTCCTTGATGGCGGGGAGGGGGAGTGGAGGGACTCTTTGCAGTTGTATCCCCAGGCAGCCCCACAGGAAGCCAGTGTCCAGTCAGTGCAAATGCATGCAGTGCCAAATGAAAGCCCCTCAGGGTGAGGCAGGGTGAAGCTGCTGTCCCCCACCCACCGCCACAGGAAGCGAAGAGTTATCCTTTGTTATTGTTTAGCTGCATTATTCTTTCTTCTTTGCCTGTGTTTGTGTGCTGAGCTGTGTAGCTGTTATTTGAGTTGTACATGTCGAGTGTGCAAGACCTTGGTGTAGAAATGGTGCAGGGTTCAGGGTGTGGCCAGCTGGGGCTAAGAGTAGAGTCTGTGACTGGGACCAGGAATATTTTTCTCCCCACAAAAGAGTCACAGCTCCTGTGACTTTTGTCTCAGAGAGGACTGGAACCAGTAGGGGAAAGAAAGTCCACTCAGGTCAGGATTGTTCAATTGAGTAACCTCTTGTATATTCTGATGAGGATTCTAACAGTTCTGACTCCAAAATAAATGTTCTTTCCATGACATCACACTGGTTCCTGGGATACTAGAAGCTCCAACACTAGTATTCCATCCACTGTGCTTCCTATGAGAACACAAGGAGCGTAGATAAGCGGTGACATCAAAAGTCACTTTCTGTGTTCACTGCCATAATGGAGTGGATCTGACTGTGAGGGCTGGGTGGGAATTAGAAATCAGGTCAGAGAAGCTGGACCCCATTCCCAGAGTCCTCTCTACCAAACACATCCAGACTCTGCTGTTGTAGACTCAGGAACCCATGGGAGTTATCCCTTCTGTCTGTCCTCTTTGTCAAGTTCTAGTCATTTCACAGCAGCATGAGCCCTGGCGTAGACTACATCAGTGCGTGTTACTGTTTTGAAAGCCTTAAATCTGAAAGAACTCTCTTGTCCCAGTGTTTTTGATATAAAGCTACATCAGGAGAGCATTTGCCAGAAGCCCCAGTGCAGGAGCCACTCTGAAGGTGTGGGTTCCTCTCTGGTTGTGCGTTGGCATTGGGAACAGCTTCAACAGTGTCCCCTCCCTTCTGTCCATGCAAGAAGGTGCTGAGGAAACCCAGAACCTCCATTTGTTAGGGGGGAAGATAAGACCTCGCTGTCGGGGAGCTGTGGGGTGGAATTGACTTTCTCTTTGGTGACATGCTCTTGTTGGTAATGGAAATCATAACATAAGTTGATTACTAAAATTTGACTATGGGTTTAATGAGAAAACTATGAGAGGGACCCACTTCCTCTTCATTTTTGTTTTATTTTTAAAAAATTCTGTACGTTCTGTTTCATTTCTCTTCCTGTAGACTTTTTTTTTTTTAATTCTCCAAACAATCTACTATCAAAACCAAAACCATCTAGAAAATAAAACTAGACCATAGAAAACACAGAGTGCTTTCTCTAGGCCAACCCTTCCTTCTTTCCATCTGGCTGATTCTCTGTGCATCTAATGGAACCAGTAGGGGTTGAAATGGAGACACTGGGACCCATTGAGGGGATGGGAGTAGATTGGAGTCCACACTGGACTTGTGTATAAATGAGACCATATTGTATTTGTCTTTTTGTGTCTGGTTTATTTCATTTAACATAATATTCTTTAGATTTCTCCAGATTGTGAATGCCAGCATTTCCTATTTTTTAAGGTCAAATAAAAAACATTACACCACATTTTTAAAATGTAGTAATCCATTGATGGACACTTAAGATGGTTTCTGTATCTTGTCTGTTGTGAATACTACTGCCACAAACACTGGAGTGTAGACATCTCTTCATCATAACTGATTTCAATCCCTTTGGGCATATATCCAGTAGTGGGTTTGCCAGATCATATGTATGTTCTGATTTTACTGTTTTGAGGAATGGCCATAATGTTTTCCAAAATAGCTATACTCATTTACAGTACCACCAACAATGCATAAGGGTTCCTTTTTCTCCACATCCTCCCCAAAACTTGTTATCTTTCATCTTTTTAATATTAGCTAATCAAACAGGTGTGTGGTGATATGTCACTGTGGCTTTAATTTGTATTTCTCTGTTAGAGGTGTTGAATTTTTTTTTCATATTTCTGTTGGCCACTGTATATCTTCTTTTGAAGAATGTATATTCATGTCCTTGGCCTATTTAAAAATTTTTTTTTAGTTGTAGGTGGACATAGTTTATTTATCTATTTATTTCTAGGTGGTGCTGAAGATCAAACCCAGTGCCTTACATGTGCAAGTTGAGCGCTCTACCACTGAGCCACAACCCTAGCCCCTGGGCCCATTTTTAAATTTTTAAAATCTTTAATTTGTTTTTAATTTTTAAATTTGTTCTAATTAGTTATACATGACAGTAGAATGCATTTTGACACATTGCACACAAATGGAACACAAATTCTCCTTCCTCTGAGTGAACATGGTGCAGAGTCACACCAGTACTATAATCATACATGATTATAGGGGAAGTAATGTCTGTCTCATTCCACCATCCTTCCCATCCCCACACCCCCCTCTGCACAGTCCAAAGTTCCCATCTCCCTACCCCCATTATGGCTTATATCTACTTATCAGAGAAAACATTTGGCCTTTGGTTTTGGGGTTTGGCTTATTTCACTTAGCATGATATTCTCCAGCTCTATCCATTTACCTGCAAATGCTGTAATTTCATTCTTCTTTAAGGTTGAGTAATAGTCCATTGTGTATCTGTACCACATTTTCTTTATTCATTCATCTGTTGAAGGGCCTCCATACTTTAGGTATTGTGAATTGAGCTATAAACATTGATGTGGCTGCATCACTATACTATGCTGATTTTAAGTCCTTTGGGTATTATCCGAGGAGTGGGATAACTGGGTCAAATGGTGGTTCCATTTCAAGTTTTCTAGAAATCTCCATTCTGCTTTCCAGATTGATTATACCAGTTTGCAGTCCTACCAGCAATATATGAGTGTATCCCACATCCTCACCAATACTTATTGTTGCTTGCATTCTTGATAATTGCTATTCTGACTGGCAAGAGATGGAATCTTAGAGTAGTTTTGATTTGCATTTCTCTAATCACTAAGATGATGAACATTTTTTTATATGTTTGTAGATGGCTTGTATTTCTTCTGTGAAGTGCTGTTCAGTTCCTTAGTCCATTTATTGATTGGGTTATTTGTTTTTTTTTTTTTAGTGTTAAGTTTTTTATGTTCTTTATATATCCTGGAGATTAGGGCTGTATCTTGAGGGTGTGGTAAAGATTTTCTCTCATTTTGTAGGCTCTCTCTTCATATTATTGATTATTTCCTTTGCAGAGAAGAAGCTTTTTAGATGGATAGCATGCCTTTATTTTATTTATTTTTTATGTGGTGCTGAGGATTGAACCCAGGGCCTCACAAGTGCTAGGCAAGTGCTCTGCCACTAAGCTACAGCCCCAGCCCCCATTTATTGATTCTTGATTTTACTTCTTGGACTTTAGGAGTCTGGTGAAGGAAGTCAGTTCCTAAGTTGACATAGTGGAGGTTTGGTCCTATTTTTTCTTCTATTAGGCTTAGGGTCTATGTTCTAGTGCCTAAATCTTTGATCCTCTTTGATTTTTGTGCAGGGTGAGAAATAGGGGTCTAATTTTATTTTGCTACATATGGATTTCCAGTTTTCCCAGCACCATTTGTTGAAGAGGCTGTCTTTTCTCCAATGTATGTTTTTGGCACCTTTGTGTAGTATGAGATAACTGTATGAATGTGGGTTTGTCTCTGTGTCTTGTATTCTGTATCATTGATCTACATGTCTATTTTGGTGCCAATACCATGCTGTTTTTGCTCCTATTGGTCTATTTTCTGACAACACGATTGTATATTTAGAAGATTCAAAAAATTCCACCAGAAAACTCCTAGAGCTAATAAATGAATTCAGCAAAGTAGCAAGATGTAAAATCAACACCTATAAATCAAATGCATTTCTATACATCAGTGATGAATCCTCTGAAAGAGAAAATAGGAAAACTACCCCATTTGCAATAGCCTCAAAAAACAAAACAAAACAAAACAAAACCTTCGGAATCAATCTAACAAAATAGGTAAAAGACCTCTACAATGAAAACTACAGAACACTAAAGAAAGAAAAAAGAAGACCTAACTTAAAAGATGGAAAGATTTGCCATGTTCTTGGGTAGGCAGAATTAATATTGTCAAAATGGCCATACTGCCAAAACTGTTATACAGATTTAATGCAATTCTTATTAAAATACCATTGACATTCTTCATAGTACTAGGAAAAGCAATCATGAAATTCATTTGGAAAAATAAGAGACCCAGAATAGCCAAAGCAATCCTTAGCAAGAGGAGTGAAGCAGGAGGCATCACAATACCAGACCTTAAACTATACTACAGAGCAGTATTAAGAAAAATTGGCCCATTGTCCTCTTGTTCTTGACTAGTTTGAATTTTTGTATATTTTGGATATTAGTCCCTTATCTGTTGTATGATTTGCAGATATTTCCTCCCAATGCATGGGTTGGCTCTTTATTAATTGCTTCCTTTGCAGTGCAGAAGCTTTATATTTTGATGCAATCCCTTTTGTCTATTTTTGTGTTCATTTCCTGTGGTATTGGGGTCATATCCTTGAAATCTCTTCCCAGGCCAATGTTGTAAAGCTTTTCTCCTATTTTAAAATCTAGTAGTCTTATACTTTTGGGTCTTACATTTAGGTCTTCAGTGAATTTTGAGTTGATTTTTGCATAAAAGGAGAGATAAAGGTTTATTTTTACTCTTCTGTATGTGGATATCCAATTTTACCAACACCATTTATTGAAGAGATTGTCCTTTCCCCATTGTGTACTCTTGGCATCTTGGTCAAAAATCAGTTGATGTAGCAATAGGATCTCTATCAGGCTGGGACTGTGGCTCAGGGGTAGAGTGCTTGCCTCGCATGTGTGAGGCACTGGGTTCAATCCTCAGCACCATATAAATAAAATAAAGGTATTGTGTCCAAACAAAAAAATCTAAATAAATAAATAAAATACAAAATAGGGCTGGGGAAGTGACTCAGTGATTGAGTTTAATCCCTGGTACCAAAAATAAAAAAAAAAAAAAGAATCTCTATCCTATTTAATTGGTCAGTGTGTCTGTTTGGATGTTAATACCATGCTAGTTTGATTACTATGGCTTTATGATATATTTTGAGCTCTAGTAGTATGATACCTCCAGCCATGTTCTTTTTGGTCAACACTGCTTTGACTATTTGGTGTCTTTGGTCATTCTATGTGAATTTTAGGATGGTTTTTCCTTTTTGTGTGAAGAATGACACTGGAATTTTGATAGAGATGGCATTAATCTGTAAATCACTTTGGGTACTATGGACATTTAAATAATATTAATTCTTCTAATCTAGGAACCTGGTATATCTTTCCCTATTTGTATCATTTTCAATTGCTTTCATCAGTGTTTTACAATTTTCACTATAGGAAACTTTCACTTCCTTGGTTAAATTTACTCCCAAGTATTTTATTTTTTTAATGCCATTTCAAATGATATTATTTTCTTACTATCCTTTTCAGATAGTTTATTATTAGTGTATAGAAACACTACTCTTATAAATTGATTTTGTGTCCTTCAAATTTACTGAATTTGTTTATCAGCTCTAACAGTTTTTTGGTGGATTCTTTGGGATATAATATATATGATCATTTGTCAGCAAACAGAGACAATTTAATTTCATCCTTTCCTATTTGGATGCCTTTTATTTCTTTCTCTTGCCTAATTGCTCTGGCTAGAAGCTGGACTTTGAAGGCTGAATAAATTTTAGTACTCAGAAAACTATGAAAAGGCACTTGGGGAGGGGGGGAGATAAGGACCAAGAGCATGTTATGACCACACACTTTGTTCCTTAATATGGCCTGAGAGCATCCCTAATCTGAAAATTTGAAATTCACAGTGCTGCAAATCTAAAACTTTTTTTTGGAAGGTTATGAAATATCCTTTAAAATGTTTTTAAATTAACACATATTAATTGTACAAATTAATGGAATTCACTCTGATATTTCCATACATGCATATAGTATGCAGGGATTATGTTCATCCTCCCTTTTGCCCCCTCCTACTCTGTTCTTAATCCCCCCTCCCTCTTTTTTTTTTTTTTTTTTTTTTTTTTTTTTTTTTTTTTTTTTTTTTTTTTTTAGTTTCCACCATATATGAGAGAGAACACACTATTCTTGTCTTTCTGTGGCTTATTTTGCTTAACATGATGACCTCTAGTTCCATCCATTTTCCTGATAGTGACAGGATTTCATTCATTATGACCATTGTATACGTATACTATATATTCCTTATTCATTCATCTGTTGATGGGCACTTAGACTGATTCTGCATCTGGGCTATTATGAATAGTGTTGCAATAAACATGGGCATGCAAGTATCTCTTTTTAGTACTGACTTCATTTCCTTTGGAAAATTCAAAACTTTGTGTGTCACATTGTCACTTAAAATATTTTGGGTTTCAGAGCCTTTCAGATTTTAGGTTTTTGGATTAATGATGCTTAACTGATAAAGTCTATGTAAATATTCCAAAACTTGAAAATTTAAAACATTTCTGGTCCCAAGCATTTTGGATAAGGGATATTCATCTTATACCACACTGCACAAACATAGAGGTGATCATGTCCTGGGTTTAGTTGGCACTTGCCCAAATATGGTTTTTGCAAAATGTTTGGACCTGCTTCAATTCAGGGTTAGAGTTGGAGGTAGAAGGATGGGTATAGGAGAAGGTGGATACTCGTTGAGTATTTATGTACATTTATCCAATCAGCATACATCGCCTAGTCAAGAACACATAGCCAGCAAGTGCAGGGGCTAGGACCTGAACGCAGGATTCTGATCCTAGGGCCCTTGCTTTGCCCCTCCGACTGCCTTAGCACCTTCTCGTGGGAGGTTCTTGGATGATAAATAGTGATTCCCCCAAATAGAATTCAGGCTACAGAATAGAGTTGGTTCCTGACCAAAAGGAATGTTTGTGAACATATATCATTGTCTTAACTTGCGTCACTCAAACTTTCTTTAGTGAGTCGAAGGAATATTGCCATTTTGGTCATTCTTTCCAGAGGACCCTCTGTGGTGCCAACTCTTTTATCATGCTATGCTGTAACTGGTTTATTAGATGAATGCTGCATATAATATTTCCTAGAGGAGCAGCTATCTTCTGACCTAACTAAGACTTGCCCAGTCTGGTAAGTCATGTGCTCTGCTTAAATTGGTTTTCTAATGAAGACAAGCTTTTGAGCTGGCAGAATTGGCCGGATTCCCTCCATTTGGTGGGGTGGAGTTTTTAATTGGACAAAGGAATGATATCCATGAAATCCAAAAGGAAGAACAATGAATAGGAGGTAGCACTTCCTAGGCAAGGGCAGTAGATTAAGCATTGGGCATTTTGGATCCGTTATCTCATGAGATGTCTTGAGACACATGGGATATATGAGATAGGTGAATGCCACCAGGAGAGTAGGCTGTGTGTCCAAATTCTACTAAATATCTGGTAGTAGTGGTATAATATTGTGATTCTGGAGTCTATCTCTAGTTGCCTCTGTCTTGTCACTTGGCCTCCCTGACAAGGGATTCGTAGAGTGAATACTGTCTGGGGAAGGTGCCCGAGGCTGTCAGTTTTGTCACATAAGTGAGGTGTAGTCCCCAAGAGGTCCAAACTCTGTTTTGCGTCCAATTTCTTGTCTCCGTTCTCCTCTAGTGATGCCCTCTGCCTCCTTCCTCCCCCTTCTTCATTGCAATGTTATTTTAGTTTGTAAGATTCTTCCAGGGCTGCAGATGGGTTAATCTTAGAATGGAAGAGCATCTTGCCTTTTATCTCTGTTCATTATGTTGGGGGTCTGTGATTCTACTGCTAAAAATTAATAAATAAATAAAACCCGGATGCCTAGAGCATTTCTGCAGTGTTCATTGTCTGCAAGGGAGGCCCATGACTGTGGGTATGGGCCATAGCTCCTGCTGCACGTGGTGTAAACAGGATCCTTGGAAGCGGGAGGGGACTGAAGTGTCCTGTTGCTCTCCGCTCTGCTTCCAAAGTCTGGGTCCTTCTAGTTCTGGGAAGACTCAGAATTCTTTGTCATTTCAGGCTGCTGAGGAAAACAATTTGTGGGTTTCATTGTGGAAATTAAGAAATAAACTCCAAGTTATATGTGCTCTCTCCTGTGACTGGCACTTCACAGAAGGCTTGAATAACTTGCCTGAGGTCACATAATGAGTAGGTGAAAGGGTCTAGATTTGAATCCAGATCTGATTTCGGAGTTTCTGTATGCACCAGACATGCTTTTACCTACAGTCAAAAGTACTCACTGCTTCCTATCGTTTTCCCTCTTTGGGACTCAGGCTGGATAATTTAGCACTTTACAGAGTGGTGTAATATGTGTTTCTCATTTTTATTCATCTTGAAAGTACTGCCGTTGGAGTGTTGGGCATTTGGGGCTTTGATGACTGGCATGATTGGCCTGCTGGGGGTCAGGTGGGTGGGTCCTCAGGCTCAGGGTTCTTGTGTCAGTTAGAGTCAAGTGAGAGGGAAGCCTGGGAGGTTTAGCTCCCTGCTCCTGAAGCTCAGAAGTCAAGTCACATATGTTTGCATCTCAAAGCCTGAGGCTGTTGGTTTCCTTCTAAACTTCTTTCTCTGGTTTTCCTTCCGCTGGACTGCTGAGAGCATAGCTCAGCACATGAGGGACCAGGATGGAACCTGCCTGGATGATTCCAGGTGGGCAGAGGATGCAGGGCCTGAGGAGGCTGGAATTGCAGGCTTGAGTGCACACGCACATGTGCTTGTGAAGTGACCTCTGATAGATCCCATTGCCTGTCCAGTGATGGCAGGGATTGGGGCCACAGGCTGGATAAACCATGTGTTTGAACCATGGATCTCAGTGAGCAGAGTAGTTTGGTGTGTCTCTAATGTGGAACCATGTGTAGGCATCTGTTTAGGCCATGCTTCTCCTTGAGTTGTTAATAGTAATTTTATTCTCTTTTGCCAGGGTGTCCCACACCTCTGCTTGAGGGGTAGACACAGACCTCTTATAAGGGTGAGATACACTCATGAGACACTGGAAGGAAACCTTGAACCAGGCTACTGATAGAAATAGAAAAAATCCGGCCATTTTGCAGGTTCCTGATGCCCTGGATTCATCCAGGAAACCATGGAGAGTTTTCATTAGCCAGTCACATCCCTCTTCTCTGGTGGGCTCACACTTTAAAAAGTCAGGTGTAGTGGGGTGGGAAGTAGCTCAGTGCCAATGCATTTGCCTAGCATGCATGAGGCCCTGGGTTCAATTCCCAGGGGGGAGGGAGTCAGATGTGGGTGAGGAAGAAGGTATTAGGGACTCAGGGTTAACTGAGTCCAGCAGTAAAATCCCTCCAGGTGTTGCCTAGATAGGAGTAGAGGGCAGCTGCAGGGCTCTCCGTACCGCAGCCTTCCTTTTTCTCCCTCCTGTTGCCAAATACTTACCAAGATCTGGGTACTTCAGAGCCAGAGCCTAAGAACGACAGTGGCTCCAAGGCCTGCCAACTCCCTGGGTCCAGATCGCCCCACATCACAGGTTGCTGTTCATTCTCTGGGTGCTGGGTTGGGGACATTGCCATCAGGCTACTCCTGTGCACTCCAGGGTCCTAGGAGCCCTCAACCTGTGCCTTTAGATGGGCCTTGGTGATGGCTTTAGACAGTCCTGACGTTGTAGAGTGTTGGCTGAGGCCCAGAGAGGGCTTGTTGGCCGCCACAGAGTCACCCAGCTCCAGGTGGCTGAGCCAGGCCACCGAAGTGGCTCTTCGTGAAGGGCCTTTCCTGCGGCCTGAGGAGAAAGTGCTGGAGTTACAGACGAGGACTTCATGACTTCATCTCAGAGACTGCGGCTGGGTACAGTTTGCCTGGTGGTTGCCTAAATTTAAACGAAGTGGGCTGGGGTGGGTGGGAGTGAAGAAGATTGGCTTGGTGCTTTCATTAAAGCACAATGTGTTGGGGGAAGGTTCGGTTTTTATTTTTACTTCACTGAATGAGGGTTGAGCACAGAGCTGAGGGTTTTTTCCCCCCACCTTTCCTTTTCTTACTTTCTTTTTTTAATGATTAAGTATCTATATTTTTATATTCTCAAATGAGGACTGGTGGTGTGTTTCACTTTCAGCCCTAGTGTGAATTAAAATAGGTTGTATCGGGACGTTATTGTTTTGCATTATCATTACTATTTTGCATTTTGTGAGGGCAAGCTCAGTTGTTGGGCAGGCCTCCTGAGCTGTCTAGAGACAGTTCGGGTCAGACTTGGTTTAGTCCCATTCCAGGCATTCATTAGCTGTGTGACTCGGGATATCATTTTTTTTTAATTAAAAATTTTTTTTTTCAAATTGTAGATAGACACACTACCTTTGTCTTATTTTTATTTATTTTTATGGGGAGCTGAGGATTGAAACCGGTGCCTCACACGTGCCAGGCAAGCACTCTACCATTGAACCACAACCCCAGCCCCTGGATATCATGTTTGGACTTCCTTTTCCTTCTCTCTGAAATGTTGATAGCAATACCCATCTTAGAATTGATGTATGTCTGCAGTCACTTTTGTGAAATACCCAGGATGCTGCACTGCACAGAAAGGGTACTCATGAATTCCTGGTTGTCCTTCTCTACTGTGCCTCTCATGCCTGTCCCCACCCAGCTGGGGGCAGATCCAGGCATGAGGTCCAGATGATGACCTGCTGAAGGAGCAGGCAGGGGGTGGCATGGAGGTGTGTCCTCCAGCTAGCATGTGTTATATGCATGCATGTGCTTGTGTGTGCAGGGGAGATGGAGTTTGTGGGGGCACCTGGCTTGTCTCTGGGAGCGAAAGGGAAAGTATTAGAGACTTGAGCACTTGGTTCTCACCCACGGGAACTGTCCCCTGGGGGGTCCACCTCACTGATTTTTTGCCATTAGTCTTCTCAGTCTTTGAAAATCCAGATTAAGGAAAAAAATCCAGTCTATTTATTGTTTTATGGTACTAAAAGCAAGATGAAGTTGAAGAATAAAGAAAATCATAGAGAAGAAAGTCAGCATAGCCATAATTCTACCCTTCTAGAAGCAATGAGTGTGAAGAGTTTGAAGTCTATGTCCCCAGCCTTTTTTCTGTGCATATACACATTGGGAGTTGGCCTGCCTGTTCCTTTTTACAGAACTGGAATTATACTGTACATATTGTTATGTAACATGCTTTTAAAACCTTATATTGTGAGTCTTTGCTACTTGTTAACTGTTCTTCTAAAACATGAGCTTCTGTGCTGGTGCAGCATTGGATCATATGGGGTATTCCATAACTTATTTAACCAACCCCCTTTGGTCAGTCATTTAAATTGCTTTCCTTTTCTTGGGCTCCCTTAATGAAGCAGTGGATTTGGGGATGCAGGTATTCAGAGTTAGGTCACTGGTAGAGCAGTCTGGACTATGTGGTTTCCTAAGTTTCAAGGTGCAGGATGCCCTGTGTGCTCCTGAGACCTTTGTGCTCTGCAGAGAATTCACCATCCAGGTGAACCCTTCACCTGCCCTACTTCTTCCTGCCCCTCACCTACTACACATCATCCTTCGGCTGCTTCTTCAGGAAAACTTCGCTCATTCTCAGGGGCTAGAGTACCATGAGAGTTCACTGCTGCCCTGGAAAAGCCTGGTTCAAGCCCTGATGATGCAGAATGACAAGGGAAAATTGGTAGTATTGTTTTTGACACTCATTTTCCCTATCCGCAAAATGGGGGTAATGAGACCTTTCTGACCAGAAGGTGAAGGTGAAATTCAGTCATGGCCTTGGATGTGCATTGCCACCTGAAGTGCCATAAAGATGTTAGTGGGCATTGACCGCTTAGCTCATGGCCCTTGACTTCTCTGAGAAATGTGGTGAGTGGGAGCTGCCTTGCACCATCCTGGGAGAATCAATTGTGCACAGATCTCCCCAGCTCCATGTTCAGAGCCCTCACATTGGCAGCTTGAAATTGGCCAGGGTGGAAATTGAGACATGCTACAACTGGATTTGGGTTTTTTTTTTTTTTTTTTTTTTTGAGAGTTGATTGTCATATGCTTGCCATTTACCAATACTTACAGGACTAATCTTGAGTGCTCTTATTCAACATTTGCTATATGTTGAGTTTGAATTTATTGTTCTGCTTTCATAGATTAATGCCTTGTTTCCCCCAACTGGACTGTAAGGTCTTAGGGCAGGAATTAGGTATTTGAAGACTGTCATTGCTTGTTTCATGTCTGTGATGGAGACCTGCAAAGCAGCATTTAGGCAAATGAGCTCATGACTTCACATGGAAAATTCTACACTAAGACAAGCTCTGAGAGACCATCATAGCTATGCAGATCCCTGGCCCAGTGCTCTCTTAATGATTCTTTATAGATGGGTCTCACACATACAGAATTGTGATTTAGCCTAAAAACTGCCCAGGGTATAATAAAGGGGCTTTATTTCCCTGTGTTTCCATCAGTGACTATAATAATAAGGGGGGACAAGTAATAGTTCATATTCTGCCAGGTATGTCCTAGATGCTTTTACAGTTAATTTTTTGTTTATTCCTTGCTTAAGTCATGTAAAGAAGATGCTATTATTATCCTTTTTATTTTTTAATTAATAAAGAAAATGTGAGGGGCTGGGATTGTGGCTCAGTGGTAGAGCTCTCGCCTAGCACTGGCGGGACCTGGGTTTGATCCAAAGCACCACATAAAAATAAAGGCATTGTGTCCATCTACACCTAAAAAATAAATATTAAAAAAAATAAAGAAAATGTGAAACTTAGAGACATTAAATAACTTGGTCTCAATGTGGGACATTGAGG
The DNA here is from genome assembly GCF_964194105.1 of Spermophilus citellus. Lineage (NCBI taxonomy): Eukaryota > Metazoa > Chordata > Mammalia > Rodentia > Sciuridae > Spermophilus > Spermophilus citellus. The sequence goes on along the minus strand of NC_138186.1, from coordinate 58,345,345 downwards.
ACAATGGGGACATCCAGGATTGATGGCTCATTTCTTCGTTCATCATGCAGTGGACAAGAAAGCCTGCCCTGTTCTGAGTGCCCTGGCTGCCAATATGTATGCCAGCAGCCCTTACCCAGTGACGGAGACAGTGATGAGTGACAGATAAACATACTGCAGCACTGGGCATTGGTGAGGTCAGTGAAGATGGTTTGGGGAAAGAGGTGGCAACTGAGGGGGCGAGGTTGGGCTTTGGCTGTTCAGATCCCACTCCGGATGTTCATCTCAGAGCCCACCCTGTACACAGCCGAGATTTTGCACACAGCTGGTCCCTGTCGTGTTGTCAATTTTATTTTATTTGGGGAGCACAGCTTTATTCCATTGGGAAGATCTGGGAAAGCACACTGAGAGATCCCAGTGAGCTCAAATCAGGTCCAGATCTACGTGGAACCTCCAGTATGCTGATCCACACTCTGAGGGCTGGCAGATGGTCCAGGCAGGCAGAGCAAGCGGGAGGCCTGGATGGTGAGGGTGGGAGGAGGAAAAATGAGCTCTGTGGTGGTCAGGGGTGGAAGAGGATGAGATTCACAATCAGAGACGCACAGGGGAGCAGCCTGCTGGAGATCAGTGTTCTCATGGCACCCATGGGTGCAGGAAGGCACAGAGAGTTGCATGACTCCCCAAGGCCACCTGTGAGACTGTGTTCACGGAGATGGGAGCTCAGCTTTCCATTCCCAGTTCTGTGCCTTGAGCTAACCTCCCTGTCTCCCAGGTTTGACTTTCTTTCCCCTCTGACCTGGGAGGCCTTGCAGAGGGGTTGCAGCAAGCTAGTCCGGGCAGCTGTGGAAGGGTAGTCTGTAATCCTCAGCATTCAGAGCCAGAGTGGGTTGTGCGGACAGGCTGCTCTGTCTTCCATCCCAAACATACTTCTAGAAGATGTGATCTTCTTGTCAAAGGTCAGACAAAAAGCGTTTTTTTTTTTTTTTAAGTATTTTCTTAGTTGTAGATGGACACAAAACTTTTTATTTATTTCTTTATTATTTTTTAATGGGGTGCTAAGGATTGAACCCAGTGCCTCACACATGTGAGCCCAACAAAAAGCATTTTTAAGGATTGGCCTCTCCACTGTCCATACCTTGGGGGACCAGCCAGTGTCCATGGTGACTGAGCCAACATTTATTATACGTAAGATCTTAAAAAGTCCTACCCTGGGAGATGAGAGGACTGGAATCTAGTACCTGCCCTATGGTTAATAGGTGAGCTCTGTGATGCAGGTCTTGGCCTCAGTTTCCTTCTCTGTAACTGGAGCAGGCTTGCCACATGGGGTCCCTTTTTATGTTCCTTTTTGCTCTGACCTTTATTCTAAGTTGGAGGATAGACCAAGTTCTACTCACAAAGCATTTAAATCATTCAGTTCCTCCTCCGAGTGGCAATCATCTCCCAGAGTTCAGGGTTTGGTTAAAGATCAGGAAGGGCTTGAATAACCCAGAGATCTGGAATGTGTCTGCTCTGGGGTGTTTCTTGGTCTGTGGGTGCTGTGTATTTTTTCCCCTGGGCTCCCAGTTCTAAGCCACCTGGTATTAGCTAGTGGTTAAGTGGCCATTGCCCACACAGGATGCTACCCACAAAGTAAAGCTCACCCACAAGTGTTTTCCTAGCACCCCCACTGTTGACGGGAGGCTGTGAAATTTTGGGTGTACTTTCCTGATGGTCGGGCAGTTGTGATTTCTGTCTTTGGTACAGTCCTGTGTCTCAGAACAGTACTGAGCCTCATCCTGGTCCCTCCAGCGGCCTCCCACTGAAACCTTACAGTGATACCGATGCGAACACATAGGCTTCAAAAATAAAAAAGTTATGAGGTGAGGAAGCAACAGGAAGTGGGGAAGCGAGCAGAACAAAGCTTACGATATGTGCTCAGAACGCTGAGGACCTTTTTTTTTTTCTTTTTAAAATCATGTCGCTCTTAACGTTGGGGTAGACACTCTTGTTTGTTTTAAATGGCTTGGCCTCTTAGAGTCCTGTGCTGAGAGCTAGGGGTGAGCAAGTTTAGGGAAGATGTACATCCCTGCCCCCCGCCCCCCAACTCAGCAAAATTGACACCAGTTCTTATCAGGGGCTGTGGATCCTCCTCTCTCCTTTTCTTGACTGAGGGATGGACAGAGCTGTTTAGGCTGCTCTTCTTGTGGACCTTCCTGTGCAGGACTAGATTGAGCTCTCCTTGGACACGGGGAAGGTGGGGAGTGGGATTCTGTCCCCTGTCCTTTCTCTACTTCTGTCTCAGTCTCTCCTTTCCCACTGATGATGACTGATAAAGGAGAGAGAACCAATTCAAAAATTAGTTTCCAGGATGGTGAAGGCCCCATGTGGACTTGAACAAGACCCTGCCAAACCCAGTGAGAACTGTCTGTCACTGCCTGAAACGACACCTTCCAGCCAGGGCACATTCACGTGTCCAGGGGCAAATTGCTGGCCAGCCAGGTGGAGAGAGGGATTGTTAGTTGAGACAACCAGCTCTTGATTTGAAGAGCAGACGTGGTCCTGAGGAAGGAAGCTCCTCATAGGTGTTGCTTCTGCTATTTCAGCCACATTAGCTGGGCTTAGAGAGGGTTCGTGCTCACCTTAACCGAGCTCATGATAAGAACTATGTGTTTATGCAAGTGTCACCGGCATGGACTCATTCCTGTCAAGCTTTTGAAGTTGGGAGGTAGGAATTTCGGGGCGCCTCATCAATGGTGGCTGGATAATATTAGTAATAAAATAACGTAAATCAGGAATGATGAGCCATTCTTGCTGGGTACGTTCCTTGGGTCCAAAGCCCCCAGTGCTAGGTCACAGGTATTATCTTAATTAATGCTGAGGAACAGCAATGGAGAGATTGCCAATGGAGACCTAGAGCAGTTGGTTCAATGGCTCAAAATGGTGGAGGAGGTGTCTTTTGTCACTTTTGTCCAGCCTGTGCCTTTCATGTTATCCTCTGTTGACTGACATCAGCTTCTGGGATGGCTGGGCTTGGGTATGCCTGCATCCTGAGAGGATAACTCTCTGGGGGCAGCTCGCCTGTCCAGGGAACCTCCTGACCATACCTCTATTAGCATTACTGCTGGATAGGCAGTGTGGCCTCTGATCCACAAGATGTGGCCTCAAGAGCCGCATCTTGATTCCCAGAATACAGCCTGTATTCTATTGGAAATACACCCAGGACAGCCTGTTTTAAAGTACAGTTAAAGATTTTCACGTCTTTTTCTTTCTTAAGCCACCCTGTCTCCCCGACTCTGCATTATGTCCATCCGTGGTGTTCTGGCTTTGCCATTCTCTGGTGTGTTCAAGACTCCTGCTCAGAGTGCTGGAGTCCAGGTCTTGGTGGATGGCTTTGTGACAGAGGTTTGCAGGACCTCCAGGCCACAGTCAGCTCGGGTGTGCTGTGGCCTGTGACTTAGGTACCTTGCTGCCTCTGGTGTCTTCTTTTCTGTCTTGTTTTGTGTTTGCTCTAATCTTGTTTGGTGCAAGGCTTACCCTGGACTCTTAGCTAATTCGGTGAAGTTGTGTGTGATGAATGGAGCAGATAGGCCACGAGAAAAAACGTTTTAAGAAACCAAGCAGGATTGTCTCCAGGCACCATTTGACATTCATGGATTACTTTGGGGGAGTTCTAAACACCTTCCTAGCAGAACCCCCACATCCCTGAGGAGCCCAAGTCTTGCAGGTCTCTTCCTCTGGCAGTGCCACATGCTGTCTAAAGGTGTGCTGGTTGGTGATAGCAGTTAGCTGGTATTTTTTGAATGAATGAAACTTGTGAAAGATAAAAGCTTTAAGGAAAATCTCACAGCAGTCTGGTTTTTAGGGTTTGGGTTTTTTTTAATCAAAAATTCAGAGAAGTCGGTTTGCATGATTGGAAATTGTACCTGCTAGAATGTGGTCAGTGGTCACTGTGTAGACTTGGTACAAGGCCAGCCAGTGCTGGGCTGCGTAGGTGGCCCGTGCAACCTTTCTCCTGCTCATCTGCTTTTGGGGGTTGGACACCATCTCACTGCTTGATAAATAGATGAGGATGAATAGATAAAAAAAAATAATAATAATTCTGGGCTGGGGTTGTAGCCCAGAGGTAGAGCACTCGCGTAGCATGTGTGAGGCCCTGGGTTCGATCCTCAGCACCACATAAAAATAAATAAATAAAATAAAGGTATTGTGTCCAACTACAAAAAATAAATGTAAAAAAAATAATTCTAAACCAGCTTTGTTTTCATATTTTCCATCCTATTCTAAAACTGCCTTAATAAGGTTGCTAGTTTTTTTTTTTAACTCTATAATGAAATCAAAGCTGAAACTTTTAACAGCATTATTTGAGTCCAGCCCAGATTGTATTATCTCCCAATGGGTTTAAATGCCTTGATAGCTAGGCAGCTCGCTGCGTGGAATCTCACTGGTCTCACATAGCATCTTGGTCTGCAGTGGGAGGTGCGGCACCAGATGTGAATGTATGAACTTGGACTTTAAATTTTTTTTTCCAAATTAAAAAGTGGTTCACTATTTTTGATTATGTAAGTATTGTAAGGAGTTCAGTGTTCAGCACTGGGGAGGAGTTTCCTCCCCAACTCGCCCACGAACAGGGAGAGTGCCTTAGAACATAAAATTAATAGTGTTTGTGGCTCGGAAACCCACCTTGTCATTAACCACCAGTGCATGCCAGCCTGAAGCACGTTCTTGTGCCCAAGTAAACCACAAGGTTGTGGAAAAACGTAAAGGAAATGGGGGTTGACTTCGTAATGAAAGGTGAAGCCTGGTGGGTGGGGGACATGTGGGAGGGGGCTGCAGAACAGAGAAGGGAGGCAAAGTCTGCAAGTTCTTCTTGGCTCATGGGCAGACCTGGACTTCACTAGTGAGGGAAGGTTGGCGGCGTGGGGACCAGTACTGATGCTCAAGTGTCTGCATTTCCTTCTGTTTATATTTTGAAACTTAAGAGAAAAGGCAGCACAAAGGGAACAGATGACACTTGTTGGGCAGAATGGGTTTGCCTCTAGCTGCTCACCTTAGTTAAGTGAGACTTAACTCATCCAAGGGCAGCAGTTCTCAGATGCACCTGAACTTGGCTGCTGAAGACATTTTTGGTCTGGAGACATTGTTGGCTGTCATGATTGGGGGTAGCGGTGGTGGGGTCAGTACTAGTAACTAACAGACAGAGGTCAGCGATGCTGCTAAACATCTTCCGTGACAGGAGGCAACCCTCAACAGAGCATTATCAGCCTGCGGTGTCCACAGTGCTGAGGTGGAGTGACCTTGATCTCAGGGCTGGGTTGTTGCTCCTCTTGTCCTAAAAGAGACATGTTTCGGCACGGGCTGTGGGAAGAACAGACTTCTGCTGATGTGCCACCACCAGGTCTGGAGAGCTCCCTGTTCCAGGGACCTGAAAGGGCCCCAGGCATTGACTTCTTCACCTGGCTGTCATCATTTTGCAGCTGAGAGACATTTTTAACCCTTTGCTTGAAACAGTTCTTCATCTTGTGTTAGGATTTGCCTCTTTCTTGCTTGTCTCTCTATATCACTCAACAGGGGGCTCTTTGGTCCTCTTTGGAGAATCTGCTTTTCTCTACCCCAAATTAGATGCTAATGAATCTTTGAATTGCTCTTCTGCATAGGATGTGTTTTTTTATGCCATTTCCCCATAAGAGAATTAAAAAATATGAACTATTTAATAAACTATAGACTTAATGTCAGTCAACTGTAAAACACATGCCTCTTCCAGGCCACTTTTTGACAAGTTTTCAGGTAAGAATGATAGCATATTAAATTATTAGGCAGTTTTATGACTATGCAGGGAAGATTTATCCTTTGATGAATAAATATTGCTGTAGCCCAATTTAGAACTTGACAAATGCTGATTTACAGCTTAAAATATAAGGGTTATTTTATGATGAAGTGGCAGTGGTGGTGGGGTGGGTTTAAAGAGGTGTCGGTGGCACCTTTGAGTAATACGCCATTAAAACATTGCCGCAGGCAGAGCTTCATTGCGGATCCTTGGTGGCTACTGGGGGTTCCCGCCACTCCTGATAGGTGTTGGGGTTCAGGTCACTTTGTGATGCACAGTTATAGCCCAGAGTGATTTGAGGCACTATTGAAAGTGTGGGTGCCCCCAGGTCCCTGGCTGTGGATCCTGCAGTGCACCTTCTAAAGGATTCTGCTTGCCTATCCTTGTAGCTCCAGGGTGATGGTGGCACTCGGTGTCAGCGACTGTGGTTTTTCAGAGGAGGGAAAGATAATTTTGAGGATGAATGCTTTCAAAACCTTGTTGAGGAAGGAAGCTGGTGTTCTGAATGTGCTGATCACCCTACTTTTGGATCAAAAAACCAGGGACATTAAAACTGACAAGTATGGGGATGTGGCTCAATCGGTAGCGTGCTCACCTGGCATGCGTGGGGTGCTAGGTTCTATCCTCAGCACCACATAAAAATAAAATAAAGATATTGTGTCCACCTAAAACTAAAAAAAAAAAAAAACCCAAACTGACAAGTATGGTTACTTGGAGGATTAGAAGATTTAAAATGGATACTGACCTGTAATGTCTGTCGAGTGCCTATGCCCCCAATGATGTGCCACCACCAGATCAATGATTTGTAGTCTTTTCCTCTGTGCTTGCTTGTTATTTATTGACTGATGAATTGATTGAATAGTGCACCTGGTATAAAGTTTGCATGTTATAAAGTATCTAAAGTGGGGTAAATAATCCTGCCCCTAGCTGACCAGTGCTCTAGAGATAAATACAGTTATTAGCATTTTGGGTGATTATGCAAAGACATCTTCTGCGTATGTGAGTATATGGTATTTCCCAACAACTGTTGTTCTACTATTCATGTCTTCAGTGCCTTGCTTGTTTTACCCTACCACATGTCTTGAAAATTATTCCCAGATCATGGAGAAAGTGCCTTCATTCTTTTGTATGGTTGCATAGCTTTCCATTTTGAAAAAGAATCATGATTTATTGAAGCACTCCCCCAAAGGTGGATATGAGGCTGTTGGCAATCTTTTTTCATTACAGATCAGACCATGATGGGTAGGTATCCTGGCGTACACACCATTTTGCCATATGTAGAGAAATCCTGTTGGATAAGATCCCTGAAATGGAAGTGCTGGCATAGGCATATAAACATTTGTGATGTTGGTAGACATGCATGTGTACCTTTTCAAGGAGGTTGTAGTGTTTTATACCATCAGTGAATGAGGCACCCTCGCCAACACAGTGAGTTATCATAGGTTTTGATCTTTGCCAATCTGATGGATGAAAACCAGCGTCTCAGGTAGTTTTAATTTGCATTTCTTTTATGAGTGTGGTTGAGCATCTTTTCACAAGTTCAAGATCCATTTGTGTTTCCTTTTCTTGCGATTCATGCTCTGCCCATTTATCTGTTGGGTTGTTGGTCTTTCACAGACTTAGATTCGGTTCTCTCTTTGACCTATTTTCGGATTTGGTGTAGTTCACTCTGAGGCAAGCTGTGTGTTCAGATGAGGCTTTGGGGAGCACAATGGATCAACCACACTGGAGATTAACACGGGTCCCTTTTCTTCGGTGTGGCCACTGCTGCCTCTGAGGCTGCTGGAGTCCCCGAGCCTAGTGTTCTCTGGCTTTCACCCCTGCAGCACTCGGTCAGAGCTGACAGTCACCCACCCAGGTGGATAGCTAGTGCCTGATGGCGTGTTGAGCACGTGAGGATGGGTTGGTTCCAAGCATGAATGTGACTGAGTGGGAAGGCTGGGGCTAGAAGGGGGGATGGGCATGGGAATCTGGGGCACTTGTATTTAGACACATTCACTGGAAGGAGCCATGGCAGCTACCTGGAGAGTTTTCAAATTCATGGCGTCCAAGGAGTCAGGAAAAATTGGATATGCTTATTTTTAAACAGTTTGTGGATTGTGTTTTCAATGCTTTGTTCAATACAGTGGTTCTCAGCTGGAAACCATTTTGCCTCCCTCCAAGGACACCTGTCAGTCCATGTCTGGAGACATTTTTGTTGTCACATTTCAGTGAAGGGGAGGGGGACAAGGCCAGGAATGCTGCTAAGCATCCCATGTGGAGGACAGCCCCCCAGGTCAGCCCAAAATGCCAAGTGTTCGTATGTGAAGCACCCTGCAAACGGCAGGTCCAGTTGTTCATCTAAAAAAAGTCTGAGGAAGCCACTATTTATTTCCTTCGGTTTCCAGACGTCATGGAGACTCTTGGTGTCACAGTGGGACTCACTGATGTACATGTAGATGAACTTTTCCTAAAAAGATGTGAAACCTGAAGAAAAACACAGGGGGGAGTTTTAGTTGAAAATGTAACTAACACACTGTTTAGAAATGATCAAGGGCTGGGGCTGTGGCTCAGTGGGGAGCACTTGCCTAGCATGTGCAAGGCAGGGATTTGAACCCTTGCACCAAAAAGAAAAAAAAAAGTTTATATTATTTTGGACAGTGAGAGCTGAGACGTGTTGGGGGCCACTTTTTCCTCCTTCCACACTCCTCTCTTTTACAGCTTTCTTTATTTTTTTGCAGCGGGTACCAGGGATTGAACTCAGGAGTGTTTAGCCACTGAGCCACATCCCCAGCCTTTTTGGGTCTCGCTGAGTTGCTTAGTGCCTCACTCTTGCTGAGGCTGGCTTTGAACTCACAATCCTCCTGCCTCAGCTTCTCAAGCTGCTGGGATTACAGGTGTGCACCATTATGCCTGGATTTTTTTTTTCAAATAATCATGACTTTTGTGGGAGTTTTTCTAAAAGGATCACTCTTTCCCTAAGGATACTTAAAATAAATTATATATATATATATATATATATATATATATGGAGAGAGAGAGATAGAGATAGAGAGATAGATGGGCACAGTACCTTTATTTATTTTTATGTGGTGCTGTGGATGGAACCCAGTGCCTCATATGTGCTAGGCGAGTGCTCTATCACCTCCACAACTCTAGACCCTCTAAGAGGGACACAGGAAGGTAGGAATTTTCTAACCTGAGGCTCCTGAAAGGATGTCATAAAGGATCAGGGTGGCATTTTCAGTGTACCCAAGCTTCTGATGCAGTGCGACTCTGCTGGGTTCCACCCAAGTCTCCCAGGCTCTCAGGATGCGGTGGCTGGGTGGCTTTCCACAGTTCCACCTTGGAGTTCTGGGGAACCAGTGGAACTAGCAGAGGCAGTGCCCTTAGGCTTTGGAGAGGGCGGCGGCCGAGAGCACATGTTGGGAACCATATTCCTGCTTCGTTCCTCCCCATGAGTGACTTTGGACAGGCCTCTGTTGCCTGGTCTTTAGGAGGGCAGTGGTATTGCATGACTGGCGGATTGGCGTGTGGGAAGGACCTAGAACAGTCCCTATGTTAGTGGTGCCCACGATGGGGTGATCGCTTTCAGCCATTGCAAGTTCCAGCCTTCCTGTCCCTTCTCTGCACATCTGCGGAAACCCTTTGCCAATGTGAGCCAGCACACTGCATGCCAGGGGAGCTTCCAGCAGCTTCCCCGAGTCCCCATGTGTGCAACAAATGTCCCTCCTTGGTGTCTCTGCTTGCCCTGTGAGGTGCGGAGCTTCTGCCGAGCCAGGCCCATGCCTGCTGTCCACCCTCACCTCCTCTGCTGTCCACCCTGCCCCTGAGATGAGTCTCCTCCCCATCCTGGAAGCTGAGGGTGCGGCTGATCCTGAGCCTGCTTAGGAGCCCGCTTGGATTCTGGGCTCCCTGTCCTCAGGTGCATTCCAGCTGGGCCAGAGCCTCAGTCACCAGCAAGGGCTGTTTAAATGGGGACAGCCTTTGGGCAGAGCCTGTAAACAGTCTCGGAGAAGTTGTGGAGGGGACAGTGACTTTGAAGATTTGTCTGCTCCTTCTGCCTGGAGGTTCATATGCAGGGAGTTTTCCAGCCACAGGGTGCAGGGGTGGGTGGCTTGGCCCTGGACAGCATGTTGTTTTAAGAAACCACTAGATAGGGCTGGGGCTGTGGCTCAGTGGTAGAGCACTTGCCTCGCATGTGTGAGGCACTAGGTTCGATTCTCAGCACCACATAGAAATAAATAAAATAAAAAATTTCATCAACAACTAATAAAAATATTAAGAAACAAAAAAAAGAAACCACTAAATATAGGGCTGGGGTTGTGGCTCTGTGGTAGAGCACTTGCCTTGAGTGTGTGAGGCGCTGGCTTCCATCCTCAGTACCACATATGAGTAAATAAAGGTATTGTATCCATCTACGACGAAAAAAAGAATTTTAAAAAAAGAAACCACTCATTATATTGAGACGCTTGTGGGATTCAGTGTGGTGGCAGAATGCAAGGGCACGCGAACCCTGAATTCAGACAGCTTCTAGTCCAATGGGGCTGGTGCCACCCCTGCCATCAGGGACTCCTGGTCTCCTGGGGAGACCCAGTCTCTGCCTCAAGGAGCTCCCGGTCTGGGTGGAAAGACAGTGGGGAGCCCCGATCTGATGGGGAAGGCGGAGGAGGAGGCATAGGATGAGCACCCCATCTGTTAGGTGTTAGAGCCCATCTTCTCATGGAGCTCCCAGTCTGATGGTGGAGAGAAGAGCCCTGCTCACGCAGCCTGGTGGGGGAGGCTGTGTCTTGCTTCCTGACCCTCCAAGAGGTGGATGGGGTGGAGCCATTGTGTTTTGTTTGGCAGTGCTGGGATGGAACCCAGGGCCTCATTCGTGCCAGGCAGCGCTCAACCACCGAGCCATTTTGCCAGCCCTGGAGCAGTTCTTACACCCAGAACTTTGTCCTACCCAGAGTGTAGATGCAGGTGGCAAGAGAAACCCAAGAGACTGGCAGCCTGGGCAGAAGCTGACGTAGGAGCACCCTGCTGATTTGGCCCCTGCTGGCTGCGTCCCACCAACATGTGTGGAGGCTGCGCTATCTTTAGTGGTTGCTCTTTATAATCGGTGGAGGACGTTGCTGACGTGGCTATTTCCTGGGCTGGACCTTTCTCCCTAGAGAGCTGTGCCTTTGGTGCAGTGAGAGTTTGCTTTGGGGTGGGGTAGGCAGTGGGGAATAGTTGGGGGCTTCCAGAGACTAAGACCGGAAGGGCAGTCGGTATGAGGGTCAGAAAATAAGAATTTCTGTAGAAAGGACACTAGACATCTTCTAGTATGACCTTCCCATTTCACAGAGGTGAATGTGGAGGCCCGGAGAAGGGAAATGTGTTCTCAGTATCATACAGGACTTAGAGGCTGTGCTGGGCTCAGGGCCTGGTTCCTGAATCTGGTCCCCTCATAGATATGCCTACCATTGGTTGCTTGGAATGACAATGGTTAGGAAGGTCATGTGACAGGCTATGGCAGATCAATTACTGCTGCTCAGAACATGCATACTACTGTCTCACTAGGAGAAAAGACGAAAGGGTTTGCTGTAGCTTCAGGACCTGCTTGCTCCAGCTCCCTCCTCTCTCCACACCCCTCTCTGCATCTCTAACCTGCCCTTCTCCTCATCACTCACACCATGCTGGAGTCTTGGTTGTTCTTGACATTCCTACCCCAGGGCCTTTGCATTTGCTGATCTTTTTGCCTAGAATATCTTCCCCAGATATCCATATGGCTCCCTCCCCTTCCTCCTCCAGAGACCCCTGTCCTGACTATCCTAGATAAAATACCTTCATTCCCTGCCATTTCCAATCCCTTTTATCCTTCTTTATTTTTATCCAAAGCATTTGATGCCCTCTGACATGGTACATAATTCATTTCTTTTAACTCTTTGTTTCCGCCCTTTAGAATGTAAACACCAAAACTTGTTCTGTTTTGTTCACTGCAATAGACCCAGCAGATAGACTATGCCCAGCATCTAATAAGTGCTCACTATCGATTTCGTTCAAGGGAAAAGGTGAGGAAAAGCAGAAGGAAGGGAGAGAAACACAAGTTGAACTAAAAGGAATCCAGGTGGGTGTTGAAGAAGGTTTGATTTGGATAGTGTGCTTTATAGAAAAGGGACAAAATATGATGGGAGCTACAACCTCCACTGCATCCCAGGGGCCACCTGGATCCCTCTGGTGCAGTGGATGGCCAGCCTTTCCTGTCTGCCCTGAGCTCTGTCCCCCTCGTGTGGCCCTCACCTATCCCTGAAAAAACTAGGGTGAGACTTCAGTCTTCCCAGGAAAGGCCAAGTTGGTCAATGCCCTAGACCCAGGAAGGCCCAGGGCTCTCCTGGAGCTCCTTGGCCCTTTGCCAGGTTGTGGGACAGGTCTGGGGGCTGGGGGCTGGTGGCAGGCAGGTGCATCTTCTGCATCAGGCTTTAGGAGTCTTAAATCTAACCAGACTCCTTTTTCTGATGACGACAGGTGCTGGAAGACTTGAGCCGAGGATCCAGGGAAGTTTGGCAGCGTGTGGGTGTGAATTTGGGTTGTTCTCCTGAAGTTGGGAGGTGGGGAGGGAAGCTAAAGGCTTCCGGGTTCTGGTCCTGCCCCTTTCTGTGGGTAACCTTGGTCAGTTACTTCCCCTCTCCTGCCTCAGCTTCCTCATCTATAAAATAAGAATTGGAGTAGATCGGGGTGTGGGGTCTAAGCTTTAGGGATCCCTGCAGATGGACTTCAGGGACAAGAGCCAGTTCCTGAGACCCCTGCTAGTACTGTCCTCTCTGTGGCTATCTGTCTTGAAAACTCACCTTGTGCTCTCTTTGGATCAAATACCAAGTTTTTGGTGAAACGATTAACTTCTCTGATACACTGGAAATAAAGGTGACAGTTGAAAAAAATAAAGCAAATGTTTAACAAGTTTTCTCAGTGCCGGTTACTTGAGTTAATGTGGGTTTCTTCTTGCTTTCTTTCCTCTTCTTGCTCTTAACCTGTAAGTGAACACTAGATCAAACAAGTTTCGGTTTGAGTGCCCCCCGCTTTACAGTCTAGGCCTGTATCTTCTCCCCTTATCACGTGGACTTTCAGCCAGTCTGTTTCAGGGAGCCCTTATCAGCCAACTGCTCAGCCCTGGGGTAGGAAGATGTGGTCTCAGGCAGTTTGAGAGCTGGGTTTTCAGCATCAGCATAGCCCTGGTACCCTGCCTTGGCCTACCGGCCCGGCCCAGTGAGTGGTAGCAACAGTTCCACAGCTTTGGGAAGATTCGAGTCCTTCCCTTCCCCACACCCTGGCCTCTTGCTCAGAACCAGCTTCATAATTGTGGGGCCCAGTGCCAATGAAAATGTGGGGCCCCTTGTTTTAAAATTATTAAGACTTTCAAGACAGCGACGTAGTGCATTCAATCAAGCATGGGGCCCTGAGAGAGCTCGTGCCTGTAAAGCCAGTATTGCTCTTCCTGCTTCCATCTTTTGCTACCAGGACCCTGGAGATGTGGGGAACACATTTTCAGAGACTTTAAGAGTTCACTCAGCAATCCCAGGGGCTCGGGAGGCTGAGGCAGGAGGATTGCAAAATCAAAGCCAGCCTCAGCAACTTGATGAAGTCCTAAGTAACTAAGTGAAAACTTGTCTCATTAAAAAAAAAAAAAAATGGAGTTGTTCCCATCATGGCCTGATTGGTTTGGGGCTGCTGGCCTGAGCCAGTGTGTGTTTGGAAAGTCAGTGACTGGGAAGGGAGGGTTTGGGCCCTGTGGAAGGAGCAGAGGAGGATGATACGTATGTGGTTGTGCTGCCCAAGCATCCCCAAGGACACTGGAGGAAGTTTTCTTTGGGAGCATTTTGCCCTATAAAATGTCTTCTGATGGATAAATAAAATGTGGTATATCCATATAATCCAATATAATTTAGCCATTAAAAGGAGTTTGGTACTGATGCATAGTACAAGTGGGTGAACCTTGAAAGCATTAGACTAAGTGAAAGAAGCCAGACTCCAAAATCTATGTATTATTGATTCCATTTATTTGAAATGGCCAGGATGGGCAAATCCGTGGAGAGAGTCCGTGGTTGCCCGGGGAGGAGGGGCACGGCATGAGGAGGGCCTGCTAATGGGGGCAGGTTTTCTTTGGGAAGATGAAAGTGTTCTGAGAGTAGATCGTGATGATGTTGTGCCATCTTGTGAATATGCTAAAAATCAGTGAATTGTGCATTTTGAAAGGACAAGTTTTACGGTATATGAATTGGATCTCGGTTTTGTAGCAAGAGTAGTGGGGGGGGCAGTCTCAAAGGGCTCTGTCTTTAGCCCTCCCCTCTGCCCTGGTTGGGTGCTGCTGATTGGGTGCAGAAGTCCCCTCCTTCCTTCCTTCCTCCTCTTCTTCCTCTTCCTACCTCCCCTCTAATCCCAGGTCATCTCCCAAGCATCCCTTAAGCAAAGCCTGTTTCCCAGGAAAGGTCTCTGGAAGTCTTCTTGCCAAGCCATATGTGGCTGCTGCGAAGTAGCCTCTCCCAGGACATTTGCATATCAGCATAGAAAAGGAAAAAGCTTTGAGGTGAGAGGAATGAATGTCTAATTTTAGAATTCCAAGTAAGAGCAGGCGTGCTTGGAGGGGTTTTTATTTTTTCTGGGGTGGGCGTGGATCTCCGTGGAGACCTGGGGCGGCTAGGTCCCTCTCCACATGGGGATTCCACCCACTGCAAGACCCTCAAGACCAAGGGGGTGATGGTGAGTGTCAGGCTGAGACACCCCCTTGAGGACAAGCACTTTGCCTCCCCCCCGCCACTGCCTTTAACCATTTCTGAAAGTGGGGGCGTTTGGACTTTGGAGGCTGCTGGAATGAACCCTTCGGACCAGACTTCACTTCTGCTCTGTGGAATGTGCTTGGGTCTTGAATCAAGTGGTCTCCGTTGGAGACAGACCCCTTGTCTGGCTCTGTTCTGTTCTTGCCCTGGACAGTTCAGTCCTGCCCCTCTCCCCATGTCACCAGAATCACAGCCCCGTCCTTCAAGGCCCAGTTTCATTCAAGCATCTCTGTTTCCCCAGAGGCCTGCCCTGTTGGTCGTGTTGAGCCTTCCTCCTTCTTGATCTTTGTGGCCCCTGGACCCTGAGATCTTTAACTCGATCATCTTTGCATCTCTAGTGCAGAGAATCAAGATACTTGTACACAGTAAGCACTTAACAAATGCTTTTGTATTGTACCGAACCAAGTCTTTGTGAGGGAGAGAGGGGGACAGTCAATTCATCAAAAGAGACAGTAAGGAAACTCTGAGGCCCCAGCATGACTTGCTAAGAGAGGTGGAAAAGGAGTCTGTGGTGTGAAGGACTGGGACCTGAAAGCCTGCTGGGGTGCCCCGCGTCACCTGGGAGAGCGAGCAGAGGGCATCTCAGAGGCTGCCCTATGGAGTAGCTGCTGCCCTGGAGTATCCTGCCCTGAAAGATCTTTTGAATTTCAGGCTAGAAAGACCCCCATGAGCAAATATTTTCAGACATTGGTCTGGAGTCTGTGGCTTCCTGTGTGCTCCAGAGGAGTTCTGCTACGAGGTGGACCTGGGGGAACCTCTGAATGTACCCTGCTGGGGTTGGGAGAGTTGCTTGTCTCTGGATCTCCTGGTTTTACCCAGCTTCCTGGGGGTGTTCAAGTCCTGGAGGGTCCTTCTTGAGCAAAACACTTGGGTGTTCTGTCTTAAGAGCTGCCATTCACTTTCTGCCTAGGCCCGAAGTGGGTGGAGATAGGTGGGGCTGTGGTCTCAGCCCCATCTGTCTGGTGGATGGATGTGTGTCCTGGCTGTTAGTCAGAGACCCAGCAGGAAATGATGGGTGCATGCAAAATGTACCACTAGAGAGATTTTAATGAAAGAAGGCTATTTACAGAAAAGTGGGTGGTGTGAGATAAACCATCAAAGGAGGGTGAAGAACCCCAAGGCTGGCAAGAGTGGGTGGCCAGAAGGAGGGAGCCCCTGAGTTGGGGAGATGGGGACATGAGTAGAAGCTGTGATGGTGAAGGGCCGTGCTGAGACGGGGGACATGGGAATAAAGGTTCTTCGTTTGACTAAATCCAGCTGGAGGGAGGCCTAGGGATGCAGTCAGAGGTCCCAGAGAGCAGAGAACGGAGTGTGTCTGTGGGGCACGCTGAGTTCCCTCTCTAGATGCCTGGGCATTGTAATGCTCAATTGGCTCTTACCTTTCTTGGGGTATTCTTGGTGATAAGCATCCTGCAAGTGTTCACCTCTTTCCAGCATCATGACTGTGAGAAAGAAGACAGAGCCCTGGCAACATCATCTGGACAGTTAGTTTGGGGTACTTTTGATAGAAGCTAAAATAACATTTATTGATGGCGGGCAATGAGTATCCTAAGCTTCTTAAGCATCCTGTCTTTAAAGAATAACCCTGGGGGTAGGTACCAGTGTCCTTGTCTTCATAAGTTACTGCTGAGGAATGGGACCCAGGATGGGTCAGTCCCAGTCACACAGCTAGATCAGAGGCAGCAGTGGGCTAGACCAATGGATCCGACTCCTACACCATTCCTCATGGTGTGCCCCACCCACTCTGTGGTCAGTGCCACGTGTGTGCTGGCTCACTGCTGGGGATGGTCTCCCACTTCCTCTCCACTTGACCCAATTGACCCTGGATTTTGAGACCCAACTCAGATCTCACTTCCTCCATGAGACTTTCTCCGACCACTCCCACCTCTCACTCTCCTTTGGTAATGGGTGGCAGGTAGCCCTCTGCCAGGCCTTGGGAGGTCATCCATCTGTTCTGAATGTGTGTAACCACGACACTCCAGTGTTCTTAGGTGCAGATCTTAGGTTCTGAGTTATCTTTGAATTCTTTGTTCAAGATGGAAGGAACTTGAGTAAAGTCATTATTTATGGAGCTAGAGGAGGGTTGCGGGAGCTGTCTGGGATGGAATGGTGCATATGGTGCGGGGACGCATCATAGGAGAAGCTATTACCAGGTCAGGGCCAGAGGGAGCCAGTCATGGGAGAGAGGCCCATGATAGGGGTTGGTAGGTTTGAGAACTGGTGGTATACATGGTTAGTAAGAGCTCACTGGCTAACAGGGAGGGTTTTTTAAGAAAGAAAGGGAAGCATTGGGCTTACAGTCCAAATGGTTGCAGAGAGAAGATAGGCACATACCCCCACCTGAAACAAAGGACACTTGTACATGGTAGTGACTCCCCCTGCTTGCACGGACTGCCATATGTCAGTCAAGTGCAGTGAAGGGGAACGCCTGAGCCCGAACTGTCCAAGGCTTCCTTCTTAGAGCTTTGGAGCTGCAGGCTAGGTTGGTGGCCTCCATGAGGATTTCCCAAAAGGCCTTGGGCTGAGTATGAAGCTCAGTGGTAGAGAACCTGCCTCCCATTCATAAGGCCCTAGGTTTGACCCCCAGCACCATAGTGAAGACCACCACACACACAAATGATCTCACACAGGCCACACATCATCTGGATCGAGTGTGAGCCAGTCTGTTTTGGCAGTTGAAAAGTTGCCAAGTTCTTTAAAATTTACTACCTTAAGGGCCCAAGAAGTTTGGGTCATTGGCAGACATCCTGCACCTCTTCACCTTTGGAGATGAGGTCAGGAGGAGACTGAGCCTCCTCTCCCACATCTCAGGAACTGCCCCAGACCACTGACCACTCCACGTTGCTCTGGGAGGGCCCCAGCCCGCCTCAGTGTGGTGTTGCTTAATCTCATTTCTTTTTTCTTTATTCCTATTTTTTTCCACCCACTCCTGTTGGCCTAGATCCTCCTAGACCCAGGAAGGGTCCTCGGAGCTGTGGGGAAGCGGGTTGAAGAGGTGGAGCCCACAAATGGTTGAGAGTTCCTCACTTGAGCCTCTTGGGTGTGAATTTTGCTGTTCATAGTATTTGGGGATTTTTCTCTGTTCGGCCTTGGATGTGTTAGGAGACACTCCAGATGTCCAGAATGAATGCCTTGTACTTCTCTGTACCTCACACACTCTCTACCTCTCCCGGGTTCTCTCGCAGTTCTGCTTTTGCTCCTTTACCCCTCCTTTCCCATGCGAGGCATTAGGGAGCCGTGGGGACTGTGGAGAATCCTCCAGCTTACACCCCATCTCAAGGGTTTGGGGGCCTCTGATCTATAAGTTGTGGGTTCGACTGTTAACTTGGATCGTGTGGCTCTTTGCCTTCGCAGAGTTTCAAAGAGGCTGTCGGGGGGCAGCCTGGGAAAAATAGGGACAGGGAAGGGGGACACTCAAGAGGACAGTGGGCCCACCTGCTGCAGGGCACAACCTCAGCAGGCCAGACGGGCTCTGCGTAGGACTTGAGACTCATGGTAGGACCTCGCTTCCCCTTCTGTTCTTGGGGACCCACGTGGCTGGGGAATGGCTCACGCCAGACGCCTGGGCAGGGCGCAGAAGCCCCGAGAGTCTGATGGGGAATCTTCCATTTTACAAAAAGGAGATGATTCTTTCTCTCAATACCGTGAGGCTTTGGAGATCAGAAAATGCTTTGCCTCAGGTTTTAAGCTCTTTTTAACTCTTTTATTATGTAAGTAAAACATAATAAAGAAAAGAAAGAGGAAAGGGAAGTGTAATTAATGTCACCTATAATCCCACCACTCAAATATCATTTATATTTTAAACTTCCTAGATAATTCTCTGAATTCACAAAGCAGAAACGAATATACATGTATTTTGCAACCTGCTGCTGTGTGTGTGTATGTGTGTGTGTGAGATTTTATTTTTTTTTAAAGAATACTTGCTTGCCCTAAATTCAAACCAAAGGGTAAAAAGAGAACTGCCCTTGCTGGGACTCCATCTGTCACCCCCTAGTTCTATTCCTCAGCAGTAGCCAGGATCAGGGAGACATTTAGAAGGGAAAAGCTATAAATATTGGTTGTTGTAACTTGGAAAGATGTTGTGGGCAGGTCAGGGTCAGGGGGAAGGTGAAGTGTGGGACTGGGAAGTAGTCTGTGGGTGGAGTCGGGACTTTCAGAAACAGATGTCTATAGAGTTAAGGAAAGGAGGAGATGAAGAATTTTTTTGAGGACTGGGTTTTGGTTGGATTTGTCATAAGGAGCAGGGCGAGTGAAGGTGAGTGAGACTGTGGACAGCGGCCTGGTGATCAGCTTTTACCTTCTGGGTGGGGGTGGGATGGGGGCAGAGAGGGTATTAGGAAGGCAAATAAGCCAAAACATGTCAGGAAGTGGTGATAGTAATTGGTAGATATTTGTATACCTTTACTTGATGAAACTAAAAATTAGCAACTCTATATTGGTTCCCCCATGTTTGTTAAAAAAAATTAAAAAATAATAACAAATTTGTGAATACCAAAAACCTGAGCAAAACTGCAGACCTGGACTAGGAGTTGTCGATAGCAACTTTGGTTATAGCAGATTTGGTTCTGGTTTTGCCTGTTACCAGATGTGCAATCTTGGACTGCTCCTTAATTATTTATTTTAATTTAATTTATTTATTTGCTGTGCTGGCGATCAAACCCAGGGTTTTGCACATGCTAGAGAAGCGCTCTATCAGTGAGTGACCCTCCCAAGCTCTCCTTAATTTTTTAGCTCTCAGTTTCCTTATCTGTGGATCAGAGATTCTCAACTCTAGATTCACATTCAAATCACTGGGACCAATTTCAAAAACAAAAACAAAAAGACCTGAAGCCAGAGCCCCATTACAGGCAAAATGTTCCAGAATTTCAGGGGGTGGGGGTAGGGAGCGCCTGGGAATGTAAGGAAAGGCAGCCAACGTTGAGAACCCCAGATTCTGCTCATCCTGATGGCTTGCCCTAGCCTGGTTTTATTCAGGCCTCTCGGTAGCCCGTGCAACTGTATGCATCGTATTATATAATCTGGGCCTTTTTCCTGTGCTTGAATGTTGTAAACATCTCACATACCAAGAAGTCTTGTCTTTTAATGAGAAACTCCCCAGAATTCTCATTAGGCTCATGATCTAATGCCAATATCCTGCATTAATAAATCAGAATCATAAATGTAGTAAAACATCACATCATTTTTTTTGAGCCCGTGGAAAGCATCGACTTTAATCTTTAATTTCTCCTTCCCTCATTTTGCAAAAGCTACTGACTGGAGGCCTGAGGCCATCTCTCTGTCTCTGTAAAAAGACACTGAAATGTAAAGAGTTGAAGACATTACTGGAAGTGTTTTTTGCTAGAAGACTTGTGTATACCGTAAGTTCCAAATGAGGAGGTCCAGTCTGGGGACGCTTATCGGATCTCAATTCTGCATGGAGTGGGAGGTGTTTAAAGAGTCTTGGTGCCTTTTTATCTTTACCATTGAAGTTTTGGTTTTGTCTCTTCCTAAATGAGTCACTTTTAAAAAAGGAACCTAATTTGGGGAGGGAGTGGGGAAACCACTGCTGGAGGTGCTGAGTGGGGGCAGCTGTGGAGCCAGCAGTCAGGTGACCGGGTTTATAGTGAGGCCACCTGTGTATGTGGGGGGGTGGGTGGGACCAGGACTATGACCTTGCTGAAGGTGAATCAAAAACAAGTGGGACGTGACCTTGCAGAGGTTGGGGGGAGACAGTAGGAACAGTATTAATGTTGCTTATTAATTACCAAGTACCCGTGGGTACACATGCACCTTGCAGGTTTTCTAGAAGCAGATTCCAGGTCCACAGGGGCTTGGGAGATGGGGAGCAGAGGGGAAGGAGCCCTTCTAGTTTTCCCTGTAGTTGTTGCCTGCACTTCCAAATCTAGTGACTGGAGTGAAGATCCTCAGACTGGCATGAAAATACAAGTGAACTTGTTATTGCCAGGTGAGATTTCAGAAGAGAAGAACCCGGCAGCCTGAGATCTCCTAGGGAGCACTGGGGGGCCCGAAGAAATGTGCACCAACTGGGTAGCCAGACAGAGATGCAGGCCCCCAGCCCGGTGGGGCAGCCGGCTGCGTGTCACTTCCTCTTTCTGTGCGCAGATCTCCCAGCTGAAAAATAATCCTACATGCCTAAGCTCCCAGGCCCCTGATAGCTGTTTCGGGCCCCTGCTGATGCCTGGGAGGGGACGGAGGGGACAGATCCTGGCCTTGGCAAACCAACTCAGCTCCACACAGTTAGCTCAGAGCTCTCAGGCCCCGGAGCCTGGGGCAGCGGTGCATCCTGACCCGCGGGAAGAGCAGGGTGGTTGGCGCATGCGCTGTGTGCTGCTCTGGTCCCACACCGAACCCTCCAGGAGGACTGGATTTCGTGGTTGTTAGTGGTGTGCAGCTCTCTGCAGCTGTGTGTACGTGTTTTCTAAGTTTGTCCTAAACTTCCTGTTTGGGTGTGGGCTGAGGCCCCGAGCACTGTGAGCACTGACCAAGATCTAGCGCTTCTCTCGCACCAGCCATGGGATGGCCTGTTGGTTCCCGTGGTGACTTCTGTCATTCCCTCTTTGCAAACCTTCTTGCTGGGAAATGCTGTATAGCTTCTGGATTTGTTTCATGAGTGCTGAGAGAGCCCTGAGATCTGAAGGCTTGAAGGAGGGAGGGGAGCATCCAGAGGGCCCCTTAAGGGCTGGGGATACATCTCAGTTTTGGTACTGGTTCCTAATGCCTGGGACCGTGCTGGGTGTTTTTGTACACTTCTTGTTTCATCGAGGACTCACATTAACTCATGTAGAATGAGGCTCAGAGAAGTTGAGTGACCACCCCAAGGTGCAACAGCTGCTGGGTGGCAAGGTCAGGATTTGATCCCAGACTTGGCTCCAGGGCTCCTGTTATTTCAGCTAAGTCAGGAGGCGCACACTGCCCCTTTGGTGGATCTTGACAGACAGGGCCTTGACTGCCATAGTTTCTCCCAGAGCCTGTTATTCAGGACCACCCTTCTCTCTTTGTGGGGGGATCTGATGGGCTTTGGGTGGTCTGCTGACTTCCACCTCCCCCAGCCATCCTCCCTTTGTGGCTCTGGGTTTCCTAGAATCACTGGGTGTCGCTCCGTGATGATCGAAGTGGAGTTTAACAGACCTGATTTCCCAGAAATGGAGTAGTCTTTTTCCTACTAAAGAGGAGAGTCCCGACTCTTCTGGCCCACTCAGCCAGACTGGTCACTGGCAAGCTCTTCTCCTGAAGAAGACAGGCTGTGAGCCAAAGTGAAAGGGTGGCAAGAAGGACACCAAGACCTTGCTTGACTGGTGCAGGACCAGGTGGGAGGAGCCAAATCCAACCATCCTCCTCAGCAGAGTAGTTCTTAGAAGGTGCCAGACCCTGACACCAGGAGGCATGGGGTCATGCAGGACAAATGCAGAACAGGTGTGCCCCCAAAACTTGAAGGCCAATGTTGCTGGGCATGGTGGCACACGCCTGTAATCCCAGCTGCTTGGGAGGCTGAGGCAGGAGGATTGAGAGTTCAAAGCCAGCCTCAGCAACTTAGTGAGGCCCTGAGCAACCCAGCCAGACCCTGTCTGAAAGTAACACAAAAAGGGCCTGGGGATGAGGCTCAGTGGTTCAGCGCCCCTGGGTTTAATCCCTGATAACAAACAGTGTTCTTCCCCCCAGCCATCACAGTTCTCCTGTGTTTTCTGAAAACCCTCTGAAATTCTGTCACCTGAGCATCATAATTGTTCTGTGGATCAGGTAACATTTACCATTGAGATATGTGTTGGGCTGTGGGCTATGGCACTTACCCTCAAGGGGTTTGCAGTCTACATCAGCAGGTGGAACGTTAGTCAAGGGAACGGGGCTCAGCTCCTGGTGAGTGGGGAGGGGTCCGTGCTCAGTGGGCCTCCATAGAGGGCCAGGAGCCAGGTAGAGAGAAGGGTGGGGCTGTAGGGTGAGGGCCCCGGGGTGCAAGGGGTGGGAGGGGCAGAGGGGCATGTGGGAAGCCAGGTCGAAGGCCGAGTGCATCATTTACAAAGGATGCCAGGGGATGCCTGTGGAGTTTGAATTATCCTGTATCGGGGAGCCACCAAAATGGATCAAGTAGGATGGGGACAGGGTAAAACCGTGCCACACACAAAAAAAAATCATCAGGAGGTGTGGACTGTGAAAAGGATCCAATAGGAGGCGAGTGAGAGGCGATTATCCTGTTGAATTTGAAGCATGAGATGTTGAGGATGTTGAGGACTTTGATTAGGTTGGTGACAGTGTATAGAGAAATGAAAGTTTAAGCCCCAGCTCTGTCACTTGCTGCCTGTGTGACTCTGAGCGAGTTAATCTCTTTGAAACTTGGTGTCATCCTCCAAAAAGAGGATGGAAAAACACTTGGCAGAACGGCTGTTGAAGGTTTTTGGCTTTGAACACACCCAGGACTTAGCATGTGCTCAACAAACAGGAGTCCTCTCATATAAGAAGAGTGTGATGTTGTGATTGACCGGGAGGAATCAGGGGGGCACAAGGCTCTGCATCTGGGCACCTGGGGAATGAAGATGGCTGCCCGGGCAGAGATGGAGCTTTTGGGGTCCTCGAATTCCCCTTTAGGAACACTCTCCTCCTGCACCCTGGCTGCTAAGGGCTGCGCCTGCGTGACAACCCCACAGTGGCTGCCCCTCGCCGTGCCTCCGCCACCCTGCCTTGCTTAGGAGGCAGCCTGGCCTCAGCTGTCCCCACAAGGAGCTGCTCAGGGTGAGCCCGCCCAGGTGCCCCTCACCCCGCGCCTCCCCCTGCACCTGGACCCACCCCAACCTGCTTTCCTTCCACTCAGGCAAGAGGTGGCCTGCCCCTAGCCAGGGGCCCTCCTCTGCATGGTCCCTCCGCCTCTTAGGGACCTGGGACTCCGCCCCCTTGTGGCCCTCTTGCCTTCGGCCATCATCTCAGGTCCTCGTAGCCCGACAGACTTCTGGAAGGTAGTCCAGCGATTTGCCCAGTCACAGACCCGCCCGCCTCTGCCTGTGGGCGATATTCCTGGCCCCGGGCAGGGACCTGGTGGATTTTGCAGCCGAGGGCTCTTATGGTCCACAGGGACTGCCTCATCTAAGGTGCCCTGGGGCCTCCATATGGCCACACCCAATGGTTGCTTCAGCCCTTATCTTTCTGGATTCTTCTACTTTTTGATACCCAACTTCCTCCTTTGTGCAGTCTCCTCCTCTTTTCTCTTGGCTTCTTTGATGTAAATAAGTCAACAACTGTTTCTTGAGCACCTACTATGTGCCAGGCTCTGGGGCATACCACAATACAATGGTGTGAAGGAAGAGAAATTTAAAAAGGAAATAAATGCCAGGTGGTGACAAGGGGTACAAAGAAAAATACAATAGGGAAGGGGGGGATAGAAATGTGATGGGGTGGAGTGGGCCTCTCTGAAAAGGGCATTAGAGCAGAAACCTGAAGGATGTAGAAGGGTGCCCAGGGAAGAGAACTCCATGCAGAGGGAGAGCAAGTGCAAAGGGCCTGAGGCAGGAGCCTGCTTGGGAAGTGTGAAGAAGCCATTATAGCTGGAGGAAGTTGAGGAAGGGCAGAGAAGGAGGAGAGGTCAGGGAAGAGATCAGCCAGGTTATGTGGACTTGGTAAATGATTTCAAAGACTCTGTTTTACATTGGAGGAGGTGAAATACCATAGAAGTGTATTAAGCAGAGGAGTGATTGGGGGTGGGTTAAACCAGGGATTGATCTCAGGGGCACTGAACCACTGAGCCACATTCCCCACCCCATTTTGTATTTTGAGACAGGGTCTCACTGAGTTGCTTAGCATGTCACTTTTGCTGAGCCTGGTTTTCAACTCGGGATCCTCCTGCCTCAGCCTCATGGAGCCACTGGAGTTACAGTCATGTGCCACTGCGCCTGGCTCAGAGGAGTGATTTTTAAATGACCATTTAGGTTGTTCTGGAGAGCATGGTATGTATTAGTTTTCTCAGACTGCTGTAACAAAGTTCCATATACTGTGTGGCCTAAGTAATAGCACTCCATTGTCTCAGGATTCTGGAGGCTGGGAGTCCCAAGATCAAGGTGTCAGCAGGGCCATGCTTCCTTTGAGGACTCTAGGGAAGGATGAATTCCAGGCCTCTCTCCCAGCTTCTGAAAATTCCTTGACTTGAACTGAATAACACTAATCTTTTCATGCTCTTCTCCCTTTGTATGTCTCTGTGTCAAAATTTCCTTTTTTTTTAAATAAGGACACCATTGATATTGGTTAGCCCCCCCCCAATCCTACAATATGACCTCATTTTACATAATTATATCTGCAGTGACCCTGTTTCCTAATACGACCCATTCTGAGATACACGAGGTTAAGGTTTTAGCACAGGAGCTTTGGGGGACACAGTTCACCCTATAACACAATTCAACCCATGATCCATAGGTGATGGAAAGGTGAGTTTCAAAGCAGAACCAGCAGTGAGTGGGGTTTCAGGGAGGCTTGGACCAACACGGTGGCGGTGGCCGAGGTCAAAAATGATGATGTAATTTGAAGCTAGAGCTGATGTCATTTGCTGGTAGTTTGGGGGGTGGGGTGAGGGAAAGATGGGGCCATGATGACTGGGTTTGGGACCCGAAAACCAGAAGAGTGGAGCTGGATGTCTTTCTCCCCTGAGTCCTCTTCTCCTTCAGGGACCCTCTTCAGCAGCCCAAGCTGGGTCCTCCTGGCTCAGCCCAGCCGCTGTCAGGTTCTTCCCCCGTCCCTTTTCTAACCTCTCCCTGATTGTCACTGACTGTTCCCATGTTGAAGCCAAATGTCCTGAATGTGCTCTTTGGGTTACTCCTACAGGCCCCGGCTCTGGAGGATGCTGAAGGAGGAAGACGCTGAAGCAGGACGGCCCTGAAGGAGTGACCCCCTTACTCCTCAAACAGGTAGCGCCTTTGAGCTTCTTGGTGTGAAAAGATTCTGTGACAGAGGTCATAAGATCCTTCTTTAACCCCTGTGATGTGGGAAAACGCCCCAGAAGGGACAGAGGGCTGCCCTGGGCCTGGGTCCCCCAGAGACTTCTGGAAAACCTTCCCTGGGAGATGGTCAGTGAATCTACATAGTGGTTTTCAGTGTCATCTGGAGTGAGGCCAAGGGCATCCTGGTCTTGTTTCACTTTGCAGAATTGTTGTAAATGCTTAAGAATTGAAGGGATGTCCGTGGATGGAGCCCTGGGAGAGTTTAGAAGGAATAAAACAGGGCTGGTACGCATCTCTGGAGAATTGTAGGAGAGGCCACTGTGAGAGAGTCCACAGAAGCCAGCCCTGGGGCATTTCTAGTGTGTTTGTCAGCTGTGGCCCTGTGATCTCTTCTAGTCTCAGTTTATCCCTTCAGAAAATGGGCACACAGCTGTGTTTCTTTTGCCAAGTGCCAAAAAAAAAAAAAAAACCTCTCGGAAGGGTCAATAGGTCTGTAATGCAAAATTTTTAATGCAAAATATTCTGAACAGCTACTGACATCCTTCATACTCTATTATCTACGGAAATGAGGTAAAACCTTACTAATTTGGACTCATTATTAGGGATAATACTGAGAGGAAACCCACTCCCCCCCCCCCCGCCCCAGTACTTGGGATTGAACTCAGCAGCACTCAACCATTGAGCCACTTCCCCAGCCCTATTTTGTATTTTATTTAGAGACAGGGTCTCACTGAGTTGCTTAGCATCTCACTGTTGTTGAGGCTGGCTTGGAACTCATGAGTCTCCTGAGCTGCTTGGATTACAGGTGTACACCACCAGACCCAGCAGGAAACCCACTCTTAACTAGCAAAAGTCTGAATTTTAGAGTGTTTTGATATAGTATAGTTTTGGGCGGAATCTTCCCAAACATTTCCAGTTGGGAGCAATTAGCATCTGATTTTCAGTAGGTCTTTAGATGCAGAATCTTCCTTCAGGTTAACCAGGTCTTTTGCAATCCTCTTTAATTTCTGATTTGTTTATTCAACCTTTTTATAGCCATCGAACTCAAATTCTGGGTTGGTGAAGATTAAATTACAGTAATGAGGTTCCTCATTTATAACCACATCTATAAAATGGGAATCAGAACAGCACCTAGTTTATAGGTTTGCTTCAAGGATTAAGTGAGGTAATCCAATAAAGTATTTAGTCCGGTGGCTGGCCCAATAAACATTACCTTTATTAGCATCATATATCTCAAAATATCGTCACCTTTATGTGTTTATGTGCATGTTTTATCTAGGAAATTAACTCTTCACAAACAAATATATTATCAGCCCCTGATCAGCTCTGTTAGGGATGAGGTAAATAAATGTATTAAAACATTCAGTGTTTATGGATATTTTAGTGGGGTTTTTTGGCTAGAATTCATTTTGGGGGAAAACATCAATAAAGAAAAGTTTAAGTAGCTTACAGTTAAGTTATAAATAGGTATAATCCCTGTGGGGGGGGGCGGGGACTGGGGATTAAATGCATGGGCACTTGACCACGGAGCCACATCCCCAGCCCTATTTTGTATTTTATTTAGAGACAGGGTCTCACTGAGTTGCTTAGTACCTTGCTTTTGCTGAGGCTGGCTTTGAACTTGCAATCCTCTTGCCTCAGCCTCCAGAGCCGCTGGGATTACAGGCATGTGCCACCACACCCATCGAAAATAGGGATTTTTAAATTTCATGGCAACATGCTAATCTGTTCTTGCTTGAAAAATCCTTTAAATAGTTGATGACCTGTCCCAGCTCATTGTCTCCCTCTGTTCAGTTTGGTGTGTCCAAAGGGATGGGCGAACCTCCTTGGATTTGAGTTTCCAAGCCAGTTGCGCAGTCACCCTGGGTGGATGGTTTTGGGGATGACCTGGAGAGAGTGAGATGTTTCAATAGTGAGAAGCTAGGATTGGGCATTGATTTCAGTGGAGTTCTAGCCACAGGAAGGATGCTGAATGATTCTTGGACCTCTCAGCATCTCAGGAGGCTCTAGTGTCTTTGAATTAGGGTTCCCAGATTACTGATGAGGGACACACAGATTAGTACAGGGCCTCAAAGCTTCCACACTTCAATTCCAAAACCCAGAAAGGGGTCTTTTTGAAGGGGGAGGGAGGGCGGGGCACAGGAGTGCAGCAAAAGGAGGGTGCTCTAAAATGATCATGAACCCTAAAGACCATGTGTTTCCACCCATCACTCCTTGAGGGTGGACTGGAATTAGACTTCAATTTTCTGTAGATTATTTGTTGCTCTCCATGTTTATGCCATGCAGATGGGAACTGATGGACCCTTAAGTCATTGGCTGGAAAGGTACTGTGGACAGTTGGTTCTCAAATTAGATGAGCCAGACCAAGATAGTACAAAAAAAAAGGGATTTGGGGGATTGTCCAAGGGCTACCAGTTTTGGTTGGTTGGTGGTTGGTTGTTCTTTTGTAAAGGTAGAACATTTTTTAACATCCAATCACCAACATTTTATAAAAAGATGAATTAAGGCTAAAATAATAGGTAGGAGATAATCTAAGAACAAACCAAGAATCTTTGGATTGAAAACACCCAACTTTAAGAATAATTTATTACACTGTTCTTGTTTCTCTGACATGACCTCTGAAAACTCCATCAGGTATGGGCATTGTCCCGAATCTGCCGGTTAGTGGTGTTGGGGAACCACCTGGAGATGGGGAGCTATCTATGCAACATGCATCCCTAGGAGGAAAAAATAGTTTTTGAAGCCTTGCATAGAGCCTAGGTGTTCTCTAGAGTCATGTCATGATTGGATTTAAAGGTTAAAGTTGGGGGAAAATTCACTTTAAATACTGGTCTTGACAAGTCCCATTCATTTTATAGAGAAGGAACCATTTACTCTTCAGTCGTTAACGTAGACTCGTTAATTTTCTAACAGCAGGAAAGAAGAAGATCTTGCAGTACCTAAATAGCTCAAATTAAAAGATGTATCAATAGCTTTTTCCCTTTTCCCCAATCCCCTTTGATTTGATTGGCCTTTAGTTGTATGGTGTGCCTCTGTGGGTGAGAAAGTGCACCCACCTCCATACAGATAGAACACTTGGTTTGGTCTAAAGAGTACCAGAAAGGAAGGGACACTCCTAAGAGGAAGCAGCGTGCCCATCAGCCAGTTGCTGGTGTTAGTTCTTGTAGAAAAGGCTTTATCTTGGAGTTTTATGTCTTCCAAAGATGCCTTTTGGAGTCATTAAAAATCCCCAAGCATACACCAACCCCTGAAGAATCCAGAACAGTAAAACACTCTTTATTCTGCTTTGATGAGCATGCCTACTTGCCTTAGCCACAAACACATTTTTCCTTCTAACCAGAGATTAAGCTTTCCTGTTAGTCAATGACTGCTGTGAAAGCAACTCCTCCATCCTTGCTGATGGGGAGAGAAAGACTGCTTGCGTAACCCTGTGAAATCCCAAATGACATTCTGGAATCCTGAGCTGGGGTGGGTGTCAAGCTCCTAATTACCTTGACTGGCAACAGGCGTGATAATCCTAATGTCTCATTGATCGCTAATGTTTCATGGATCCTCAGGAAACAAGGGCATGAACTTGGCGGTGAATTCTCAAGAAAAAGGAGACCATCGGTAGCACACTTATCTGTACTTATTGCCCTGTTAACTGTGTCCTTGGGCATGGTGTCACTGAGTCCTGCTTGTATCCTCTTGTATGCTCAATGGCATGGTTTTTGCATGGGCTAGCAGACAGTCTTAATTTGCTTAGACTTCTTACTCTTCGCTCTCTCAAGGTATAACTCACTCTCCAGCAAACTAAGAGATCTGCAGAACTGCAGCTCGGTTCTTTTTGTTTAATATATATTTTTTAATTGTAGATGCACACAATATCTGTATTTTATTTATTTATTTTTATGTGGTGCTGAGGATCAAACCCAATGCCTCACATATGTAGGCAAGCGTTCTACCACTGGTCCCCAGCCCCAGCCCCTGCAGCTCTGACAGACATTACTAGAACATTCTTGTCTCGGTCAATTTGGACTGGAATAACAAAATACCACAATCTGGGAGGCTTAAACAAAAGAAATTGATTTCTCACCTTTCAGGTGATTGAGAAGTAAGATTGAAGTGCTCTGTGAGGCAGGTTTCTTTCTGAGGCCTCTTCTCTTGGCTTGTGGGTGGCTGCCATCTTGCCTGTGTGTTTACCTTACCTCTTCCTTGGGCACTGTAGGAGAGAGGGAGCTCTGGGCATTAATCCCATTATGGGGGCTCCACCCTCATGACATCATCTAAACCTAATTACCTTCCAGAGGCCCTACCTCCTAGTGCCATCCTGTTAGAGGTTTGGCATAGGAATTGGGGGGGACATAAATACTCAGTCCATGAACAACTCTTAAGTTTTTATTTGCAGTCCCCTTGAAGTGCTAGCAGGGACTCTATGTTAGAGAAACTTTTATTGCTTGGAAAAGAACTATGCTATAGACGAGATACCCCAGGGAGAGGTGTCTCTTGGAAGACCTTTACACAGATCTAGAGGTAACCTGGGGCTAGACAGGTGAGCTCCTTGTCTATCCAGGTCTTAGGTCTCCTGGTGTACCATATGCCAGAGCTAAAGGTGTGGTTGTTAAACTTGATCAGCCTCAATGAAATTTGGATGGTGCGACATTTAGTATTCCCTGACCACCTTCTATTGCCTTCTTTCTATCCTTCTAAAAAGGACTCTTGGAACCCAAACCTGGCAAAATGGTCTCTTCTGAATCATCCTGGGCATTTACTCCCTTTTCATGGGGGGAAAGAAAGGCATTGATTAAAACAAAGCTATTCCATTAGAGATGAGTATCTCACGTGTCATTTTGAAAGTGTACAAACACATAGTAGTGTCCACATGGAGGTACACATGCGTGCACACCCCTGTGCCAGGTGGAATACTTTACAACATGAAAAGGCTTTTGAAAATCCTTTAAACTTTCAAGGAACAGATAATTCCTGTGTTATATAAACTGTTCTAAGATTCAGAAAAAAAGATGGAAAACTTCCAGATCGTTCTTTCAAGCAAACATGACCCTGATATCAAAGCTGGCGAGTCCCCAAAGGGAGGCTCTATACCAATCTTGCTTAGGAATGTAAAAATTTGAGATAAAATTCTAGCTAGTAGACTTCAATAAGACAGTACATGAATGTTCCACCATAATCAAACAGATTATATTCCTGGAATGCAGTAGTGGTGGCTTCATATATGTATATAATCATAGGATTTATATAAATTAAGTAAAAATATGTAATGATCTCATTAACTGCAAAAGTTCATTCAGTGAATTTCCAATTTTTCATGAGCCACTGAAAAATAAATATATAAAATGACCATTCCTTAATATAATAAGGAAGGTTGAGTTGATGTAGTACTAGGGAAATACTATCGTGGAATGAGATCAAAACAAGACTAAGCTGGACACAGTGGTGTATACCTGTAATCTTAGCAGCTCGGGAGGCTGAGGCAGGAGGATTGAGAGTTCAAAGCAGCCTCAGCAAAAGTGAGGCACTAGGCAACTCAGAGACCCTGTCTCTAAATAAAATATAAAATGGGGCTGGGGATGTGGTTCAGTGGTAGTATCTCGATCCTTGGTTACCCCCCCCCCCAAAAGACTAAATCTAAAAGCATTATTTATTTATTTATTTATTGTTCTTTTTAGATGCACATGACATTAGAGTGTATTTTTGGCATATTACACATATGTAGAGTATAACTTATTCTAATTAGGATCCCGTTCTAGGAGTTGTAGTGATGGGGAGTTTCACTGGTCATGTATTCATATATGAACATAGTAAAGTGAAATCCAAGCATTGTTTCTTTAAGGGTTAGTCAATAAAGGAAGTCGTGGGGAATACATATTGTCAAGAAAGTGATAGTTATTAGTAACGGATTGCTTAGTTGTAGCCCAAGAAGACTTAAAGAGCTTAACTGAAAATGCTGTTTATAGTCGACAAGATGAAAATGAAGTATTTGGATTTTTCAGTAATTAGTCTGTGAGTTTAATGCAATTCCTCTGAAAATACCATCAGGATATTTTAAATTTCACAATATAGTTCTGATTCTATTTGGAAAAATAAGTAGGTGAGAACATCAAAGGGAATTCTGAAAATAGTTTGGGGGGAAGGGACTTAGATCTAATGGATATGAAGGCATGTAGGACTATCGGGTATTAAGATGCACTGTGAAGCCTTTGTAATGAAAACAGCCTGCTGGCGTGAGAGGAGGCAGCTAAGTGAACTAGGAGAGCTTGGAAATAGACCCTTGCATAAGTAATTTAATAAATCATAAAGCAGTCATTGCAAATCAATAGGGAAAGGAATATTATTCAATAAATAATTCTGATGCCTCATTAGCAATTTGGAAAAAATCATTTTGGCTTCACCAAAATGAATTACAGATGGATAAAACAATTGAAGTGCAAAATGTAGAGACACAGGAAATCTATAGAATTGAATATTGCTTAGAAACAAAAGAAAATCTTTCCAGAAGGAAAAGGAACAGTTCATCAACTTAAAGGAAAAAGAAAGATTTCTTTTAACGCCAACAAGGAAACAAAGACTGGGGAAAAAAGATCAGAAGTAACATGACAGAATTTGTATCTTTATAATGTGAAATACTCAAATTAAAAAGAAAGGTGCTAAAACCTTGGTAGAACACTTGAATAGATAATTAAATACAACACTAAGCAAATACATGGAAAATGTTCAAATTCAGTGGTAATAAGAGGTACGCAGACTAAAATAGCTGTAAAAGTATTATTTTAACATATCTGCCAAAAATACTTTTTAAGGATAATTTTCAATTCTGGTGGTAATTGCAGTACTGTAAAGCAATTTTATGATGTATTAAAGACCCATGTTGTTTATTCATACATATGAATGTAGTCGTACCACTGTGCATTTTCCCCACCCCCCATGAAGGAATAATACAGAATATTTAACAAACAGTTTAGATAGAGATCCTCTCTAATGCATTATTTTCAAAGCAAACACACACACACACACACACACACACACAGACACAGACACACACAGAGCTAGTTCCAACAGTTGAGTAACTAACAAAATATTTATCTCAGCACAATATTATAATTAATAATCATTTTTTCAATATGTAGCACTGTGACAAAGATTTACAAAACAATTTTAGGGGCAGAAATTACAGTATAAATGATGGTATAGTTTTTCCAGGGAATATAGCCGTATAGCTCTGCTCTGAGTGCTAGCTGCATACAACATAGAAGAATTGCAGGAATATAACATTAAGCCAAAAAGCAGGCCACAGGGTACTTACGGTATGATTTTAATTTTATTAAGTTTAGGTGCATGTGAAAGCGTTTATAGACATCCTTATGCACATGGCAAAACCTGAGTGAATCCAGGCAAAAATGCAGAATAACGATGAGGGCAGAGGATGACGGAGGAGCCCTCCTCAAGGTGGGGAGAAGGGTGCCTAGGAGATTGGTGCAGTTCTCTTCCTTAAGCTGGGCTATGGTTACACACGAATGTGTTACTACTCTTTTTCATGCTCTTTGTGTATTCTGTACACACACACACACACACACACACTTATTTATTTGCTGTCCTGGCCTCATGCATGCTAGACAAGTGCTTTACCATTGAGCTACATCCCCCAGCCCTCTATAAATATTTTTGAATGTATTTAATGTTAACTAAAAGGATATTAAAACTCATTTTCACCGATTTATGATTATGAACAAAAACATATGTCTTTAGTAAAGGAGGAATGGAAATGCATAGATACCAGGGAATTGTATGCACCTAAACGGTGTGTTTGAGGGTGAGACTATGAGGGATTTAGTCTTTCATTTTCTCCAAATTGTCCCTCATGTGTTTACATTACATCCGTGAAAGAAAGGAAAATTGAAGACACTTGCCATCTTGACAAGGAAGGCTTGCATGCTCTGGAAGGCTACCATTACCCAGAGGGTGATGCGTGTCACCACCAAGGCCAACAGGGAGATGGATTTAAAAGGCAAAAGGGCTGGGGCTGGGGCTCAGGGGCACAGTGCTTGCCTAGCATGTGTGAGGCCTGGGGGATGGTCCCCTACTGGAAAGAAAAAAAAGGCAAAAGGGAAATGTTTGGAAAAATAAGTCAGTCCCCAGATAGTCACTGAGTATCTCTCAGTATCTTGCGTGTTTGAGAAGGCATTGGCCGGGATGTAGTCAAGATACATTTTTGGATCTGAATTTAATTAATTGCTAAAATGGATGAATTAGGCTGGCATTTTTATGGGTTCCTTTTCTTTCTTAAGCTGTACTGTTTTGTCTGGTTATCAAATAACACAATATTGGTTCAAAATATTATTATGAAAATTAATAGAACTTGAAGTTGATTAGACTCTAGAAATGAAGCTCAGTTTAGAGGAAATACAGGGGGATCATGGACCAAGTTAAGAGGCCACTGGGATGCATTTGGGGGTAATTGGGGAAATTAGGGCACTAGATATTTGGTAATATCAAGAAATTATTAACTTTCTAGGTGTGATGTTGTTATAATGGTTTATGTTATAAAGGTACATATTGAAGTGTTTATGGATAAATGAAAATAGCAGATACTTATATTAAAATAATCTGGTGGTGGGTTCTGGTATGCTAAGTATAAAAAGTCTATGTGTGTGTGTGTGTGTGTGTGTGTGTGTGTGTGTAATATCTATCCAGGATTTATGTGAAAATATTCCAGGGATGTGAGGCATAAAGATGAAAAGGCTCAGCCAGGTATGATAATTGAAGCTGGTGATGGGCATGTATATTCTTGCTACTTTTGTATATGTTTGATTTTTTTTGTAATAAAATATAAAAATAATACATGTTGATAGTTGAATAAAATACAGAAAAGTATAAAGAAGGAAATGAAAGTCACTTATAATTCCTTTCCCTAGAGATAACTACTATTAACATTTGGATAAAAAAATACTTCTACACTTTCTCCTTACAAATTTATAACATGTGTTCTTATATACATTTTTAAACAAAAAAATGAGATTATACTGCCTGAATTGCTTTGTATCCTGCCTTTTTTTTTACATTATGAGTACTTTTGTGATTTATTACATTTATATCTTAAGCATGACTTTAATATCTTTATTTTTTCATTTTTTAGTTGTGGATGGATAATGCCTTTATTTATTTATCTTTATGTGGTGCTGAAGCTTGAACCCAGTGCCTCACACATGCTAGGCAAGTGCTCTACCATTGAGCCACAACCCCAGCCCTTAAGCATGACTTTAATGGCTGAATTTTATCCCAGTACATGAACACACATACATGCCATAATGTATTTAACAAGTTCCTTACAGATGCATACCTAAATTGTTTTCTTTCTTTTTTTTTCTATTCAAACAACTCTGCCACATACTTGTTGGATTAGCAAAAGAGTTTTCACCATCCCTCCTCCTCCACCCCCATCATGCCAAATTGCTCATTGGAAATGTGGTAATTTTAAATTTCTTTCTACAGTGTATGTATTTACCCAGTTTAATCATAATCTCAGCAACCTTGTTTCCTATATTCCCAAACTATTAAATGTTTAACAGTCTGATAGAGGATCACATTTTAATTTGCATTTATTTGATTATTGGTGAATTTGGAAATCTTTCTGTGTGTACAGGTTATTTCTATGTTTTATGAATTAAGTGACTTCGTATGACTAGGTGTCTATATCCTTTCCCTCAGTTTTAAAATTTATCCTTCATTTAATTGATTCACAGGTGCTCTTTACATATTAAGGTATTCTAACATTTTGTTTATTATATAAATTGCAGCTTTTTCTTCCTAGTTTGTTTTTTGTCTTTTAACCTTGAATCATTTGATCATTTGTCTAGAATTATCTTAAGATATGGTTATTTTTGCAGTGCTGGGGATTGAACTTATGCTACACAAGTGCAACTCCCAAGAAGCTATGTCCCCAGTTCTAGAATTATTCTGAAAATTTAAAAATTAGGTTTTTTTCTGTGAGCCATT
Source organism: Spermophilus citellus (assembly GCF_964194105.1). Taxonomy (NCBI): domain Eukaryota; kingdom Metazoa; phylum Chordata; class Mammalia; order Rodentia; family Sciuridae; genus Spermophilus; species Spermophilus citellus. The sequence goes on along the minus strand of NC_138186.1, from coordinate 58,309,880 downwards.
GTAATTTTTATAATTTAATGTCTATAACCTTAAGAGATTTCCTTATATAGTATTGTCATCTAAAGTCTGCCTTTTTATTCTGATAATTTTGGTTATCAAATAAGATGTTTGTGATAGAAAAGAATATGTTTAAGAATTTTACCTAAAATTTGACTATTATATAGTGCATCAGGTAATACTTCGTAGTTTTACTTCCAGTAGTTTTTCCAGGTGTGCACATTGGGGTAACACTAGCTGAAGAAACCATTAAAACTCCATAATAGAGGGTATTTCTCACTTGTTCCCTTGTAGGTGCTCCTGGTGGGTGACCACTCCACTGGTGGGCCCTCCACGGAGCAGTTCAGCTCCTTCCATCTTACGGCTCTCCCATTTTCTAGGCCCCAGAGCCCTCTGAATCCTTTTGGCAGATGGGGGAAGAGAGCATGGAGAGGACACGCCACTGTCTAACCACTTCTGCCTGAACATGCCCATATTACTTTCACCCGTGATCCACTGGTGGGAAGTCAGTGGGCATCAACTAGTTACGAGGGGTTCTGGGAATTGTAGTCCCTGACCTCGTACTGCTCCTCAGTGAAAACCCTCTACTGTAGAAAGAGAAGTGTGAATATTTGTTGGACGTTTAGCAGAATCTGCCCCCAGATTCTACAAAAATAATGCACATGCTTCTTTATGAAATGTAGTCATCTGATTTAGAGTTTTGAATTTTAGCATCATTTTGTGAGCATTTTCCTCCCTTTAAATCTTTTTCAAGTGCAGAGTTTTCCTTGTGTTGGTGTATCATAATTGATTTAACCATTTTTCTTTTGTGGTACAATTAGATTTTTCTAGATTTTTAATATTATGGATATTGCTGCTTATGTCCTTGTGCATAAGTTATTGAGTATTCCTGTGATGATACTCTATGGAAAATTCTTAGGAGTGAACTTGCTCAGTCACCAGAAATGTCTTCAGAAATGTGGACTAATTTAAACTCTTAACAGTAGTATCTGAGGATTACAATTTCAGAGCACCCTTGACTATCTTGGGCATTGTAGTTGTTTCAGTTATCAGTAGTGTGTGTGTGTGTGTGTGTGTGTGTGTGTGTGTGAGAGAGAGAGAGAGAGAGAGAGAGAGAGAGAGAATTACCTCTTTGGGTCCTTTCTCATTTTTCTTTTACAGTATTCCATCTTTTTAAAAATTATTTTTTTAGATGTTGGTGGACCTTTATTTTATTCATTTATTTATATGTGGTGCTAAGGATCGAACCTAGTGCCTCACATATGGTAGGCAAGGGCTCTACCATTCAGCTGCAACCCCAGCCCTGTGGCATTCTATCTTTTTTCCAATCATTTCATTGTTGTTTTTATAAATCTTTTAAAAAATAATGTTATTATATTTTGTATACCTTTGTTTTATTTATTTATTTGTATGTGGTGCTGGGAATCAGACCCAATATCTCATACAAGCCAGGCAAGTGCTCTACCAGTGAGCCACACCCCCAGCGCATTTTCCAGTCATTTCTAAGGGAATTTTATGCAGGTGTGTATTAACTTGTGATATGTTGCAAATGTTTTTTATCTAGTTTCTCCTTTCCTCAATTTTGTTTTATAACTTAATTTTCTCAAATTAAACTCTGCAGTTCAAAAACCTGTTGTATGATATCATACCCACCTAATGTGCCTGGTAGCAGTCCTCCTGAGCTAATAGCATTTTAAGATGCAAAGCAGACTATTTTTTTTTTCCTGGCTCATCATATGGTTTGGATATTCTTAATGTGAATTTTCATGATTTGGGAGTGAAGGGATTTAAAGGAATCATCAAGAAAATGAGACACAATGGGTAGCTACATGCAGTGGCACACACCTCTAATCCCAGCAACTCAGGAGGCTGAGGCACAAGGATCACCAGTTCAAGGCCAGCTTCATCAACTTAGCAAGGCCCTAAGCAACTTAGTGAGACCCTGTCTCAAAATACAAAGGGGCTGGGGTCGTGGCTCAGTGATAAAACGCCCCTGGGTTCAATCTCCATTACCAAAAAAGAAAGAAAAAAAGAAAATGGACTTATTTGGGACATTGGTCCAAGTTATCCTTGGCGATAGTGAGATCAGCTTCTCAGCACTCTGCACCTTCTCTGGAAATTTAAAAGAGGGTTAGGGACCTGCTGATAGATAGATGGTATCTGATCACTCCATGCCTCAGTTAAGTGGGTAGCAGCAGGGCCTCAGAGGCCTCTGGCTGTTGTATGTTAGACCTTGCAAAGCCTACAGGTGCTAGAGTGGCAGGGATCCACACCGGGGGACAGGAAACTGAGTTGTGCCTCAGCTCTGCCGCTGACTCATTGATCTATGACCCAGACCAAGTCTCTTGCCCACTTGAGGCCTCTACTTACCCATCTGTCAAGCATGAGGGATTGTTCTAGGCGATGTTGACGGGTGCATGGCTTCTAGGGCTAGGCAGTAGCTTTTTCCCAGAGGTCTCTTTGGTATTTATTGCTGGTGCTGACCTTTATCGGTGGGTGAGCAGGGTGCAGGATAAGGTTAGTCCCTTTGGCCTCCCAAGCAATTTAGGGAAGAAATCAATTCAGTATGTATCTGTCCCAGATACAATGTGATCTAAATATGATAGTCACCTAATAAGATTAGATGACTCTAATATGGTTTTCCTTTAAAACACAAATACTGCGCCACTTTTAATTGTAGTAGCCAAATGAAATTACTCATCTCAAATTAGATTTCCATCAAATTTAATTTGAACATGAGCCCAGTACTTTAGGCCCTGAGTAATTTTTTTAAGATAGAAAATAAATCAGTGGGGTAGTAATATTGTTGCCCTAGACTCTTCAGGGGTTGCCATAAAAGGAAATAGGTAAACATTTGGAGAACTCATGAGGATGTAGAGCTGAGAGCTCATCATTGAGGGTTCCCTTCCCCCATCAGTGCAACCCTCACTGGTCTTAGAAGACAGGAAACAAATAATGGCAGACCCAGTAATCCCTTGTTTTATTGCTAATGGTGGTCTTTCTTCTTTCTGTTCCTTGAGGGAGCCCCTTTCTATCTGTACCTCCTTCAGGACACACTGCATCCCTGGAACCACAGGGATGCAGTGAGGACCTAGACGGGTTGATAGCATGACTTTAACCTCATTTCCTCTCATTCTCCTGACGCCACTGTTGATGGATGGCCTGAAAACCAACCCAAACTGATTTAAGCTAAAGAAGAAAATGTATTGGTTTATGTGATTGAGCAACATGGGAGTAGAGCCTGGCGTCAGGGATACTTTATCCAGGGCTCAAACGAGATGCCCCAAAGCCAGTTTTTCCCCCTATAGTGTGAGTTCCTTTCTGAGGCACCATCTCCCCTTTCATTCCCAAGGTGACTGTCCCTCCAGGGCCTATGCGTCTCCTTGTGCTCATCCAGTGGGTTAGGAAAAAGATGGCTGCTTTGATGGGTCAGCCAAAGACCTGGAATCGAGTTTGGTTGTGTTCCACTGAATCAGTTACTGTGTAGAGGGGATGAGACAGTTTGGGAATTTCTGGGGATTGTTGGGAAAGTAGACCAGGTTGTTAATGAAAGTGGGAGAGATAGGTACCTCCATACTGTTACTGTGCATTATGTAGAGCTTTTTGTTTTCCCAAGCACTTAGGCATGCATTATCTCACACAAGTGACCCTGCAAGGCAGGGAGGACATGTTTATGGATAAGGGAGTGAAGTTCACCATGGAACCACTTACCCAGAACCACTCAGTGATGGAACCAGGTCTGGATTCAGTATTTTGTGAGTCTCCCATTTCTTTGGGATGTATTTGCCTTCTTCCCCACCCCTCCATTTGTTATTTTTAGATATACATGATAGTAGAGTGTATTTTGACATACAGTTCATAACACAGAGTATAATTTAGGATCCCACTCTGTGATTGTACATGATGTGGAGTCACACTGGTCGTGTATTCATATATGAACATAGGAAAGTTCTGTCCGATTCATGCTACTGTCTTTCCTATTCCGATCCCCACTCCCTTCCCTTTATTCCCCTTTGTCTAAGCCAATGAACTTCTATTCTCCCTTGACGTCCTTTTATTGTGTGTTAGCATCCAGGTATCAGAACATTCAGCCTTTGTTGTTTGGGGACTGGCTTATTTCACTTAGCATGGTAGTCTCCAGTTCCACCCATTTATCAGTAAAAGTCATAATTTCATTCTTCTTTATGTATCTGCCCCTTCCTCCTGTTCCCTCCCACTGCCCTCTCCTTTCCATTCTTTCAACACCAGTGCAGGGTTCTTCATTAAACAGACAGTCAGTCAATAGTTGTTAACTTGTTATTGACTGACCAGTGTTCCATCAGACCAAAGGTGGCCCTTCTGCTCATATTATTATAGAATATTATTATAGAAAAGGCAATGTGGTCGATTTCCAGTTATTAATTTGTGGATTGTGCCTGATAATTCAGTTTCTCTTTCCCTGAATTATGGAGCTCTTCAATTGGAGGGATGGGCTTTGTATTGCTTGAGGGTGGACTTGTAAAGAGAAGCCAAGGGAAGTGCGAGCATGCATGGAGAGCGCAGACACACACACAATTGCAGCACAACTTTTCATTTCACCTGCATTACAAAAGCATTTTTAATTCCCCACCTTCATATTGTGGACAGCTGAAATTAGATTGCATGCCCGTCTTTCCATCTAAATGTAACTTACATTTGTGAAGATCACTACTAGCAAGGTCCCTGCTGACTCAAACCAAGGACCTGTGCGTCGGTGTGCCATTTAGAAACTTTTTGAGGAATTGGTACCTGTCATGTCCCTCCTGTTTAGAAAACCATTGCCCATCAATATTTCGTCTTGTGTTTTATTTCCACTCCCTCTCAGAAGCTCTGAGGGGTTTCTCCACCTCTGTTTTCCTGTTGTCTGTGTTCCATAGTTAGCTCTGCACCCTGTGCTTGGTGGTTTGCTAATTGATGATTGGTAAGAGTTTTCTCTTCTGGATCATTTGGTGCGTTCTTGGAGGTCAGGGCCTTGGACTCTCCCCTATTTCCTTAGTTCGTGGCAGCATACCACACTCAGTGCTATGTGAGGCAGAAGTGATTGCTGGTATTCAGATTGGGGTAGGTACACCCCTGCTCTCATGTGACCATCCTGTGCTTAAATATGGTTTTGTAACTGTCTAGTTATTTGTTATGCCCCCTCCATACAGTTATGGGCACATATTTAGGGGAAAATAAATATACAGAGAATAACTGATTCTTGCCGTAGCAGTCCCAGCTGGACCCCTCACCCTCCTTCAACTGAACCTTTAATTCATTGAAATGATAGACTTCATCCTATTGTTCTTTAGTTTCTGGATGGTGCCTAACAGAGTCTCCACATAGTGCAGGCTCAATAAATCCTTGTTGAGTGGAAGGATTACGTGGGTGGAGAGAAGCCATCAGTACTGTAGAACCTGTCTTTGGGAGAGGAGATAGGAACTGAGAGGGAAGAGAGTGATTGAACTTGGATGGACATGCTTTCAAGAGCTGTGTGCCAGTTCCTTTTCATTTCCAAGTTCATATAAGAGGCTTCCTTAAGGATGATGTGCTGTATCTTTTCCCTGATGGGTGGCTGATGAGGTCGGGTCTGAGAAGCAGCTGAGTAAAGGATATTAGCCACAATTCTAGGTTTTATTTCCGAATGGTAGTAAAGAATTCTCTCTTTTGCCTGAGCCCCTTTAAAAGTCTGCATGGTTGAAGTGAGAGGACACCAGCTCTTAACACTGAAGGAGGGGCCCAGTCCCGCCTCCACGGGTTGCTTCCTCTTCCTTCCTCTGACCCCCAAGGTATTAATGAGCAGTGACAGACTGAAAAAGGAAGAAAGAGCGAGCACCTAGGGGTCAGGCAACATCTTAGCCTCTCTGAGTATGGTACCACTGAGCTGACCAACCTGTACTGGTTTGCCTGGGACTGTTATGATTTTATTTTTTTAATTAATTAATTTATTTATTTATTCCAATTAGGTAAACGTGACAGCAGAATCCATTTTGATTCATTGTACACAATTGTAGCACAACTTTTCATTTCACTAGTTATACACGATGTAATGTCGCACCATTTGTGCAGTCACACATGTACTTAGGGTAATGATGTCCATCTCATTCCACCATCGTTCCTATCCCCAGGCCCCCTCCCCTCTCTTACCTCCCCTTTGTCCCATCAGAGTTCCTCCATTTCCCCCATACATACCCCCATTATGGATCAGCATCCACTTATCGAACATTTGGTCTTTGGTTTTTTGGGATTGGCTTACTTCACTTAACATGATATTCTCCAACTCCATCCATTTACCTGCAAATGTCATGAGTTTATTTTCTTTTAATTCTGAGTAATATTCCATTGTGTATGTATACCACAGTTTCTTTATCCATTCATCTATTGAAGGGCATTTAGGTTGCTTCCACAGTTTATCTATTGTGAATTCAGCTACTATAAACATTGATGTGGCTGCATTACTATAGTTTGCTGTTTTTAAGTCCTTTGAGTGTAGAACAAGGAGTGGGATAGCTGAGTCAAATAGTAGTTCAATTCCAAGTTTTCTAAGGAATCTCCATGCTGTTTTCCAGATTGGTTGCACCAATTTGCAGTCCCACCAGCAATGTATGAGTGTGCCTTTTCCCCTACATCCTCGCCAACACTATTGTTGTTTGTATTCTTGATAACTGCCATTTTAACTGGCATGAAATGAAATCTTAGAGTAGTTTTGATTTGGATTTCTCTAATTACTAGAGATGTTGAACATTTTTTCATACATTTGTTGATCAATTGTGTATCTTCTTCTCAGAAGTGTCTGTTCAGCTCCTTAGCCCATTCATTGATTGGGTTGTTTTTTTGTTATTAAGTGTTTTGAGTTCTTTATATATCCTGGAGATTAGTGGTGTATCTGACTTGCATGTGGCAAAAATTTGCTCCCAAAATATAGGCTCTCTCTTCACCTCATTGATTGTTTCTCTTGCTGAGAAGAAGCTTTTTAGTTTGAATCCATTCCATTTATTGATTCTTGATTTTATTTCTTGCTCTTTAGGAGTCTTATTAAGGAAGTCAGGGCCTATTCTGACATGATGAGATTTGGGCCTACTTTTTCCTCTGTTAGAAGCAGGGTCTCTGGTCTAATTCCTAGGTCCTTGATCCACTTTAAGTTGAGTTTTGTGCATGGTGAGAGATAGGGGTTTAGTTTCATTTTGCTGCATATGGCTTTCCAGTTCTCCCAGCACCATTTGTTGAAGAGGCTGTCTTTTCTCCAATGTATGTTTTTGGCGTCTTTGTCTAGTATGAGGTAACTGTGTTTGTGTGGTTTTATCTCTGTGTCTTCTGTTCTATACCATTGGTTTACATGCTTATTTTGCTGTTCTGGTTTTAGTACTGAAAATTCTGAGTCCTAGCCTGGTTCAGTAGCACATGCCTGTAATCTCAGCGACTCGGGAGGCTGAGACAGGAGGATCGTGAGTTCAAAGCCAGCCTCAGCAATAGTGAGGCCCTAAGCAACTCAGTGAGACCCTTTCTCTAAATAAAATACAAAAAAGGGGCATGGCTCAGTGGCTGAGTGCCCCTGAGTTCAATTCCTAGTACTCCTGTCACCCCCAAAATAAACCTATGCAAGTTCTGATTTCTGGGACAGTTGGGGTTTTTTAAGATGTCCTGGACCTTCCCTGGCCACTGGCAGCCACCTTTTTCAGTTCCTTTCCCCTTCAGTGCCCTTGACTTGCCCCTCTCTGTCTTTTCCGCTGCTTCTACCCCAGAGTTGCTGGCATTTCTGCTGTTAGTGGCCTTTCCACACCAGTGTTCTGAATTGCTGTGGACTGGCAGAGCTCTTGGGAGCTGGACATAGTTGCAAGTGCTTTTCATCCTCTCTCTGGCTCCTCAAGTCCACTGAGATGTGAGAGCTCTGTCCGAGAGTTGGTTGTCTGGCCCCAGGACACTGTTTCTGTACATGCGGTGCTCAGAGAGTGGCTCCCTCTGCCAGGAAGGCAGGAGGAGGGAAGTCGGCATAAGCTGGGCAGCCCTGCCCAACTCCAGTGTGATGGGCACTGAGGTCACCTCCCTGCCCAGCTCAGGCCCCTCATCTTCTCTCCTGTCCTCTCCTCTCCACACCCCGTGGCCTCCTGCTTTCAGCCCCAGCTGTCGTCTGCCTGCTTCCTCGAAGACTTCTTGCCCACACTTGCCTCTTTTTTCTCAGAATTCTTGTTAAACATCTAGTCGCTGCAGTACTGTTTAGTGAGTGTAGTTGTTTTCTTCCGCATTTCTAGTGCATTTGAGAAGGCTGGCTTTATCTTAGGTTTCTGCTCCTCCCACCTTATAGTGCCTGGCCTCATTCGAGGCCCAGAGTTGGTCCTCACTTGATGCATATTGTTGATTGGCAGCACCTGGTGATTTATGGGTGACTGGGGATGTGTAAGTGACTGGATTAGTTCCCTCTGAGCACCTGTATGTTGTCATATATCATAAGCATGGAGGAGACTAGGATCTATACTATACCCTGAGCCACGCCCAGAATCTTGGTGGAATTCTGTTATCCCAACCTTCTTGTTAAGGCTGGTGTGGAAAAAATGGAGACTTTTCATGCAGAGAGGACTTTTCCTTGCAGAATGCTGCACTTCATGTATCAGGTTAGCTTTATATTTTCTGGAACATTCTAATGTAATTTTAAAAACAATCACAGGATTAAACAATTCTGAGACTGCTCTGGAGAGTTAGTGAAGTAGCATTGATTTTTCTAAAATTTTCCTGTTTAGAAGGAGTTCTAAAGGAGTAGCTGCTGAGTCCCAGGCCCTAGAGACCTAATTCTGTTGTTTCTCTCAGCATGGCTGGCCTTCGAGGAAAGATGTTGTGCTGGCCCATTGTGGGGAAGGTGGGAAAGCTGCCCTCAGTCCCAACCTCTTGTGTGGGTCTCCTGTAACCAATTGCATCCTTCTGTGAGTGTGCATGTGAGTGTGTAGGTGTGCACACGTGTGCATGTGCAGGGATACCTGCATGTCCAAAGTTTTTTTGCATTCAAGTATTAATACATAAGCACTTATAGCAATAGTGTGTATCTTTGTAATACATTTAGAAGGAAGTTAAAAACTGTCTTTGCTTCTTTATACCTCTTGTGCCACAAGGAACATTTTCATGTATATTTTTCTTTTTCCTTCCATATTTCTATTGGTGCATATTATTGTACATATTGATGGGATCTAGGTTTACATATTTGTCCTTGCACATAATATAGCAATATAATTGGGCCAGGGTCACTCCCTGACATGTGTATCTTTCTAGACTTATTTTTCTGTGCTACTCACACAGATGTACAGACAATAATGTATTTACTTAGATGAGATCATTACATATGTATAATTTAGAGGCCTGCTCTCTTTTGCCTAATAACATACTTTGGCCATTTTTCTCCATATCAACATAGACTGATTTGTTCATTCAGCAAATACTTACTGAATTCCCACCATGTCACTAGCACTGTTCTGGGTGCTGGGGATATAGCATTGACGACAACAGATGAGATTCCCTGGGGTCATGGAGCTCATAGTCTGGTTGAGGGAGACCAGCAAGCACAAAATGCCTGTGACTTGTAGTAGCTTAGCAGGTAATAAGTGCTGTGGGGAGAAGCAAGATGCAGGTGCAGGGGGCATTTTGGAGTCTCAGGGTGGTCGGGTGAGGAGGCAGCTCTTGAGCATGGTAGTTGGTGACATTTAGCCAGTAGCACATACAGCTGAGTCCCACTGGGACTGGGGCTGGAGCTGACACATCATCAGAGCCTTAAAAGGCTCAGTGGCTCCTGTAGTGCTCCCGTGTAGTCTCAGCTACTCGAGAGGCTGAGGCAGAAGGATCACTGGAGCCCAAGAATTCAAGGCCAGCATGGGCAACATAGCAAGAATTTCTCTTCTCTTTTAGAGTTGACCGCTCAAGCATCTTCCTATGTTGATCACTGATAATAACAAGGACCACCATATATATAACATGTGACAGCATCTGAAGAGATTTTCTATCTCTGTCCTGGCCCTGCTGCTGACTAGTTAGCTGCATGGTTTTGAGTAACTAACTCACCTTCTCTGGGCCTCAGTTTCCTCATTTATGAACTGATCAGACTTTTGTGCAGTTGAAACCAGTGAATTCACACCATGTGCATAAAATAGTGTGGGTACGAGTGCAGAAAGTTCAGCTGTTATTACTACTATCTGTCAATGATCACTGGCATGAGTCAGTCCTTCGAGGAGGATGTGGAATGTAAAGATGAGGGAGCTGGGGTTTGGGAGTTTGTCTACTTAGTAACTTCAGAGCAGCAGTAGATCAGAGCTGTGGAGCAAGTTCTCAAAACTCTGGCCTTCAGACTCCAGGCAGCTTGGTACCTAGGAACATCTACCTTTCTCCAGGTGAGCAGTGCTCCTCCTGCTCCAGGTGGGCTGCCCAGGGAGACAGAACCACACATTCTATTCAGTCCTTTTTTGATTGTCTCCTCTTCCTTAAAAAAGAAGGGCAGGGCCAGATGCGGTGGTGCACGCCTATAATCCCAATGGAAGACTGAGGCAGGAGGATCTCAAGTTCAAAGCCAGCCTCAACAACTTAGGTCCTAAGCAACTCAGAGAGACCCTGTCTCTAAATAAAACATTTTAAAAGGGCTGGGGATGTGGCTCAATGGTTAAGTGCCTCTAGGTTCAATCCCTGGTACAAAAGAGAGGGGGGGTAGGGGGAGGGGCTGGGTGTGGGTGGTGTTAGGGATGCTTGGGGTGGGAGGAAGGAAGGATATAGAGCTTCCATAAGGAGGAACTAAGGTTTTGCAGTTCTATAAGACATCCCTGCTGCCGTCAGCTAGGTGTCTGGACATGCTCTCTCTTATCACTGTGAATGCTGCATGAGGATACAGAGAAGAAAAGTTCATTTGTGACATTTCTAGTTTTGCATCTCTGACTTTGTGGAATACCCTGTCCTCTTGTCTGTAGTGGATTGTTGAAAAACAGCAACCCCACAAACCCCACCAACCAACCTCAGAGCCATTATCACATACTACCTTCCCGACATTCTGCTGGCTGCAGCTTCGTGGCTCACTTGGTCCTAACTGGCCCTTGTGTATGTAGGCCAGATCCTCAGCACAGCGCACTTTAAAGGACCCAGGGACCTGACTGGGCCAGGGAGCCTGGTGTCCAGAATCATCTGTCCTCTGAGGCCTGCTTGCCCCCTGACAACTTGGTAGAGCAATGCAACATTCAGCACACCTTGCATCTAGTTCTCTGAAATGGAAGGCAGAGTGCATGTCACTGTGGAAACCACCATATGTAGTATGGTGGCTATGTTTGGTTAAAATAGCACTGTTAGTTTTATGCTACAGGTACATTATTAGTTCAAAAGGCTTTTGTGGGTTGGCCTGGGAGTCTGACCATCATTTTAAATATGTTTTGTGTGGCTGCAGGTTGTCAGCATTCAAAAGAAATTACTTTTAAGGAACCCTTTAGAGCAAGTTGTTTGTAACTGGGAAATTGGCAGTCTGTAATTTATGTTGTGTTTTCTTACCATCTTGTGGGTTTCTGGTCTCCCAGGACTCCAGATGGAGTGGAAACTCTGGGAAAGTCCTGTGGCAGATGGATGCACTTGGGGCTCAACAGAAGCATGTTCATCAGGGTGTTGGTATGAGTCAGTGTGTGTGTTGGGGGGTGCTGGCACCCACAGATGCTACAAGAGAGTAGAGGATCCACCAGGAGCCCAATGACTGGTGTGAAAGCCATGCTGAGCACCAGATCCCAAGGGCCTCAGGAGACATAATAAGACCAGGGTGGCACCTCAGCTTTACATAAACCAAGTCATGGAGTAAACAGTTGAAGAAATTGGGCCTGGAAAACAGACGACTTGAGAGGAGCTTAAAAACTGTGTTTCAGCCAGGTATGGGTGGCGCACGCCTGGGATCCCAGCTGCTTGGGAGGTGAAGGCAGTAGGATCACAAGTTCAAGGCCATCCTGGGCAGCTTAGCAAGACCTTGTCTCAAAATAAAAAGGGCTGGGATGTAGCTCAGTGGAAGAGCATCCCTGGGATCATCCCCAGTGCCACCAAAAAAACCTCCCAAAAACCCAAAAAGTTTTATTATTTGAAGCACCATCATGTGGTCCTCCAAAAGAGATTGATGAGAGAGACATTTTAGGAATTTAAAGAATTTAGGAAGCGTGACTTTAGGACTAGAGGCAGGTAAGGAGAGGACACTTGTGGAGGGTACTGTGAAGGGGATTTAAGCTCTGGGTGAGTGATGACATTAGACTTTGACGTTCTTTTCTGGCCTGGAGCCTCTATGACACTCAGGCATAGTTAGCAAATAGATTTAATTCCTCAAGCCTCCTATATCCTGAAAGCAGTGCCTGGAGCTCCGATGAGAAGGATTTGGAGCTGAGCAGATGGAGCTCCTTGTTCTCTTAGCAGGTGTCTGCCATTAGCAGGGGCTAGGGCTGCAGGATACCTACTATTTTCCATCTCCTTTACAGTGGTGACTGTCCAGGGATGACTTTGACCCAGGTCAAGCAGCAAGAAGTAGTGACCAACCATCCTAGTTTGCATGGGACCAAGGGTGCTCTTAAGACATGGACTTTCAATTTTAAAACCAAGACAGTCCCAGGAAAGCTAGGATGAATTGGTCACCCTAAGGAGAAGGGGATGGGTACCAGTTGGGCTTCGTTTCTGCTCATGGTGCGCAATGTACGTCTTTATTTTCTCAGAGCACTAGCATGGGCCTCTGCCCTCAGTAGGAGCCCCGAAGACACATGCACAATAAATGAGTTGGATACAGTTCCTGGGAAATGGTTGCAATATCCTTGCAATTAATTAATTTGTTTAATTAATTAAAATGACTTCACTAATTATATGTACAGGAGATTGCACATTTCATTAGGCTGAGCAGATGGCTCTACTAATGATTACCAAAGCCTGGGACTGGGGAGGGGAGTGACTGTGTGACTTGATATGGAACATTCACATGCGTCCTTCCTACAGATAACATTGAAACTCCCACCCCATCAGGCCCAAGATGAAGCAATTTCTAGTTTTCTCCTGGTAGTGCCAGTGGATTGGGGTAACTTGCCTTTGTGACTGGTGATCCTTTTCTTCATGGAACAACTGCCCAGTAATGGGTATGGACTCCTTTGCATTGAATGATGAGGGGGTTGCTGCAGGGTTAGCCCTGGGGCCTTGGCATGGGAACATGCCTTCCTAGGCTGTATTGTCCAAGACCTTGCCCTGTGCCCACTCCCTCCTGTCCCTGGGGTCTTGGACTCTAAGGCAGACCCCTGCACATGTGCACCAACCATGGGATGAAAACTCTGAACAGATGCACACACCATGTGTAGTACCTGTTTCTTGGCTGGTTCCATGGTTGCAAAGTTGAATGTGTTTTCTGGAATGTTCTCACTAGGGTCCTAAGAATAATGATTATTGATAATTGACCAGTACTGAGCATTTCCTCTAGACCAAAGTTTCCTCTGCTATTTGTAATCCTTGAAATGCCCCTCCACCGGCAGCTGTTGATTTACAGATGAGAAAAAACAAGGCTTGGAGAAGTTAAAGCTTGGGGTCACACTGAGCAGGGTTCAAAACCAGAGCTTTTGGTCTATAAAGTCCCTTGGTTTTTTCCACTCCTCGATTTACTGGTAAATGATTTGAGGTCATGAAAAATCACACACCCAAATTCGGAAGGATGTGAGGGAAAGCCACCACCAAGCTGGTTCTCCACTGCACACTGGGGACAGTTTTAGAGACGTCAGAACTGATGGGCTCTTGGTACCTCAGTATAGACAGTGCTTTGAAGAAACTGGTTCCAAACAGTTTCCCAGCACCAATAGGCAAATTCGGGGTACATAAAGATCACCCCTTAAAATCCAGTTCACTAGGACTGAGGTTGTAGCTCAGTGGCAGATCACTTGCATAATATGTGTGAAGCACTGGGTTTGATTCTTAGCACCACATTAAAAAAATAAACAAATAAATTAAAGGCATGCTGTCCATCTACAATTACAAAAAAATATATATATTTTTAAAAAGAAAATCCACTAGGGGATTGTGAAGGACTGGGGCACAATGGTCAGAGAACACTCTAGAAAGGAATTGATCACTTCAGGAAAATCCTGAGAATATTAATTCAGTGTGATCTGATAAGAGCATTTTCTTTTTTGCTTATATATATTGTTGGGGAAAGGTAACCCTTCTGAAGTTTCATGTGTGGTGTGTGATTAAGAGACAAACACTCTACGCTCAATAAAAAGAACAAATAAAAAAGAGAAAGACAAAGTTAACAATGGGGGAAAATACCGCTTGTAAAGAATAAATAGATCAGTCCTTGGGCTGATGAATGGATGCTGAACGTGGTAGCAGTGTTCCTCTTTTGGCAGTGGAGCATTGCCATTAGCAAGAACTGGCTTTAAAAAAAAAAAAAAAAAGAACTGGTTTGACCTGTGGTTGATCCTAATAAACTCCCAGTCTCTTGCGTGGCCTGCCTGCCTGCCCACTAAGGTAATCTTGGGGTGCTTGTCCATCTCCACACTCCTTATGTGCTAAAGTAGGAATGGAGTGGCTTATCTGAGTCACAAAAAAATGTGAACCATTCTTGAAATGAGGGAGCCCTGAAAATGTGACTCATTTCTGTAGCATGTACAGGTAAGAAATGGCTGTTTGGTTGTGACTGGCAGCTGCCATGCAATTTCAATTTTGACTTGGTTGCTTTTGTTTTGGGGATGGTAGCAGACTTGGCTCTAGGGTAGGTGCATTGTGAAAGGACACAGTGCCATTTGGACAAAGTTCTTGCCTTTGAGCACTTTACAACCTCAAGGAGGCCAAGACATGCCGATAGTTGCCGAAAACATGTCAGTTTAAACATATGCTAAGTGGTAAAATGAAAGATGGGAATCTTAAACTTATTCAAGATTAAAATATACTTTTCTTGATCACATATCTGATTAGACTCTGGTATTAGACTCTGGTTCCCTGGCTCAGCTAGGTAGTGTCCAGATTTTATCAGTCTGCATTGGAAAGAACACTGAGCTAATTCATAAATTATATTTCTGTTTACACATCTGCTCTCAGGAGTAGCTACTTTTGTTCAAGGCCTTCTGTCTTTGTTGATGTGTCAGCCTGAATGAGTTTGGCTGAGTTTTGATACCTGCAATGAAATTCATGGTTTGTTAACTATAAATACACTGGAGAAATATCCTTATGTGCTTTTATTAGCTCATAACAGTAATCCAAGGTGTGAAGAAACATAATAATGGAATTTGCTCATTGTTCTTTACAGCTCTGGGTAAATTTGGAGCGATTCTGATGTTTTAGTGTTGAGAAGAGATTGCTGCCTGAGGATCAAGGATGGGACATTAAGACTTGACATCTCAGAAGTGGGGGCTAGTCGTATGACTCTGCTGTTATTTTGTCAGTTGGGGGCGAAGCATTGGAATAGAAGTAGAAGAATGCAAAAAGGAACAGTCTGGAGATTGGTGCAAAAAACTAAATAGGCATGGAGGTGAAGCAAAAGGAGTGAGAGAAATGGAGAAGACTTTTGTCTATCAGTAACAGAAAATGAACAAATAGTGATGTAAGATGTACGTACATTTTCTCACAAAACAAGAAGCTCGGGTGGAGGCAGTGGTTATCTGGTGTTGCTCTGAAGTTCCACGGTGACATCAAGGACAGACAGGAGTTTTTTTCAGTCTTCTGCTTTGCCTTTCATGGTTCTTTGGTTTTTTTGTCCTAGTGTTTCTGGTCAGTTCCAGGAATAGTGTGTGGTCATCCCTAGATGTAGGAGAGGCCGGGAAAGGGATTAGTTAGCTTTTCCAGCTGCTGTAGTGGTGGGCAGGAGGGTTGAGGAATCGCTGGTGAGTTGTGTGGTACAGACTTGTTGTAAAACACAAATTTAAACAAAACCAAATATACACTGAATCATCACCACAGAAAGCAGACGCACCTGGGAAGTTCCTGAGTGTAGGAGGTACTTGGAGTCCCACATGCGAGTCTAGTGTTGTGGTGTGGGAAGGCGTCTTTTAGGTCCCATTCCAGAGATTTGGTTGATGACTGCAGAGGCCTTGAGGGGGAGGGATGGCAGAGGAAGCCGTGGTAAATCCTGGTGGCTCCTAGGAATGGTGCTCGAGGAAGGGAGGGCGCAGAGTAGCATCATGTGGCTGACCATTGCTCTACTTGTTAGCTCTGAATTAATTCTCAGAAGCAAGAGTGCTATTTTTCAGAAGAGTGGAGTGCTTAATCATTTCTTTGGAAATTCCATTTTAATGAGCAGATGCATTTGATTTAGGACCCTTGGCTTCCGGCCATAGCTCTTAAAGCCTGGCACATCTTCAGTGCCATTTTGAATTTCATACTGTGTGTGTGTGTGAGTCTTCTACCCAGTCACATATGCGTGGTCCAAGTGGCTTTTTCTTTACGTGCCTCACAGGATTCCAGCCTTCCTCAGAACACTGGTTGCACATTCCCCTCCTCATTCTTTCTTTCCTTTCTCCTGTCCCTGTGCTGTATGGTGACCCTCCTTTCAATATCCCACAGTGTCCGGCAGAGGCCAGCCGTCTGATGCAGGTCCAGTGCTGCTTTTGGTCATCTACTTTCCCACGGTAGTGAGCCAGGTGCCTTTGATCAGAAAAATGCTGTCCGGATGGTTTTAATGCTGAACCTCACTCTTCCTCTCATGCCCTAGAGTAGGACTTCTCAGGCTAGAATGTGTGTACAGATATCCCGGGACCTAGTTAAAGTACAGATTCTGATTCAGGAGGCCTGTGTGGGGCCTGAGGCAGTGAATTCCTAACAAACACCCAGGTGATGCTGCTGCTGCTGCTGATCCAGGTAGTAGCCCTCAACCCCCAGGGAGCATTTAATAAATACCGGTATTTGGATCTCACCACAGATCAACTGCATCAGAATCTCTGGTGACAGGGTCTGGGCATCTGTCTGTTTTAAAAGCTTCTATAGTGATTTAAACATGGAGCCTGAGTTGAGAATCATTGATCTCAGACTTTTGTCCTCTCTTTTACTTAAACCCTTTCCCTGTTCCCACCTGTTACAATGCTGTACGTCCTTCAAGGTTCTGCCCAGAGGCTGTGTCTTCCTGAAGCCACTCTGGATCTCCGCTGTTGGTGTCACTCCTACAGCACATGTGCCCATCTGTTGCACATTTTGCCTTACAGATAGGTGATTTGTGCGTGACTGTCTCTTCCAATACGCTAGGCAGTCCTTGAGAAAGGGGACTGTACCCATTCATCTCAAGTGAGGACTCAAATAGGAATGAGTCAGATGGTTCTTGGACCCAAGTGACAAACCACAGGGGCCTCAGACCTGCTACAGCTAATTTGCCCTGTCTCTTTGAGGAGCAGGAATGGAATTAGAACTCCAACCTAGTTTTTCTCAGAGGAGAAGGCCAAGGGGAAGGAGATGCTTCAAATGTTGGAGAAGGTCAAGGACATTAACATATTTTGCCCTACTACCTTCAAACAGCACTCAGTTGGTCCAGCCCTACCCTGAGATGGGTCTTTTGGTCATCTCCTTATTGCCCTTCTCTGACCAGCTATTTCCCTTCTGGGCTTTGGGCAGCACCTCTCAGGAAAGCATAGAGAGCAGGGACTTTCAGGTCTCCTCAGTGCTCATGCTTCCGGGGAGCAGCTCACGATGCCCATAGGAACATGTCAGTCGCCATAGTGTCTCTGGCATCCTCCTACCTCCTTTGGCTCCCTCTCCTTTCCAGGTGCCTACTCCCCCCCCCCATTAAGCCATTTTCTGTTACTATAATTAAATGCTTGATGCAGGTATTTTATAAAGAAAAGAAGTTTAGCTAGCTCTCCCTTTTGGAGGCAGAAAGTTCAAACAGCACGGCACAGGCTTTTGCAAGTCCCACCTGGCTGCATCACATTACGGTGGATGGCATCAAGGTGGGAACACACCAAGAGGGAGCGATCGCATGGCAAGACAGAAAGCCAGGCAAACGTTGGAGTCAAGCTTGCTCTTTTTATGACAAACCTCTGGAGAGAAATAACTCAGGGTCCCACAAGAACAACCTTAATCCCTTGGAGGACATGCTCCTCAGTGACCTAACAGCCTCCCATTAGGCTCCGCCTCTTAAAGGTTCCATCCCCTCTCATATGGCCACACTGAAGACCAACACATGAACCCTTGGAGGACAAATCATATCCAAACCACAGCATCCCTCACAGCCCACATTGTATGCTTTTCCTTTGGCACTTGCTAGAACCAGTATCCTGTTGAGCAGAAACCATAGTCACCTTGTGCCCCCAAATACTGCCAGCACCTCACACACAGCCTGGACACAGCAGAAACTTCATAAATAAGAGCTGAATGAACACTTAGCAGCAGCTCCTGAGGCAGGCCTGTGAGGCTTCACCATGCCATGTGACATTTTTAGTGGCAGAACTGGAATTTGACCCCAGGGTGCCGTGAGTCTGCCCTAAGTCATGTAAGCCACTGTTTGTTCCGCTCCTGCTTCTCCGCCAAGTGTCGGAGGCAGGCAGCCTGATAGGACACATCGACACTTGCCTGGCTCCGTCTGTGCAGAGCTGGGAGCGGGGATGCAGGGATGACGATCCCTCCCTTGGGACAAATAATCTTTATTGGAGATGATTACTTGCTTTACCCTTGTGCATTTCCAGTCCATGAAATAAGGCAGTCTGCAGAAGACGTGCTTCGTGGCCGGGTGGGGAGTAATAGAAACAAGCATTTATGGCTCCTGATGCCCACGGACCAGAGGCTGTCGAGGGTAGAGCAGCAGGTCACTCTTACAAAAAGCCTCTCAAGACCTGGGGGATGAGGCGTGATGGTCAGGGATGGTGGCACCTGATAGGCCAATGGGACAATGCAAGGAAAGAATTTGTCCTGCTTAGATCCTGCTTCTTTCTCCACCATCAGTGCCCTCTTGGGTGTTCTTCCATTCACCCATGTGTTCTTTCCTTGTTAATTCATTTAAAAAATGTGTATTGCATCCAGGGCTGTCAGTCTCTAGGAGATTGCAACACCTCATGGGCCCTTCCTTCTGAGGATTAGGCCTGTGCTCTCCCGTAACTGTAGCCACTAGACACATAGGGTTTTTAAAATTTAAGTCCATTACAATTAAGTAATCCAAAATTCAGATCCTGAGTTGCAGTAGCCAGATTTCAAGCACTCAACTGTGACACGTGGCTAGGAGCTACTGCCACAGCAGACAGTGTATACATGAAATAGTTCCCTTTATTGCAGAAAGTTCTTCTGGACAGAGGAGGAGTCTAGCCTGGGAGAGAAATGTTTAAGTAAGCAGAGAAGCAAATGAGGTCAACTCTGGAAAGCAATGGGAAGATGAAGTGGAGGGGGCTGTCTCAGCCAATCATGGAGTCAGACTTTGTTTTGGGGAGTCAGAGACAGTGTCCCTAAGGAAGTGATGGTTGAGCTAGAGTTGGAGCAGGTGTTGACCAGGCAGCAGGGTTATTGAAGAGGATGGCAGAAGACAGAACCCCAGAGCTGGTGCACACAGAGGTGCCTCTGTGTAGTGCGTCTCTGGCACTCAGCAGGTGGCATACACTGTCCACACTCACACTGACTCATTAATCCAGACCTGTGTGGGAGCACAGGCCCTGGCTCTCCTTGGTGAGATCCATACTGCCTGGGTTTTCAAGTCTACTTAGTGCCTGGATTTCCTCATCTGTAAAATGGGCATAAGATGTACACAACAGAGTTACATTGTAGATTAAATGAGTTAATATGTCTAAAACAACTAGGCATGCCTGGTGCGGTGTAAGTGCTGTAAGTGTTGGCCGCTGTGGTTATTGTCCCCAGGACCCCAGCCCTGTCCACAGAGGGAATGCCCTCCCTGCAGCTGCTTGCTGAATCAAGCGGTCCCTGGTCTTGCCTCCAACACCCAGGAGCAAGGCAAGGACCCTGGCTCCCTCCCTGGTGTGTGCTTCCCCTGCTGCCCTGGCCCTTCTTCTCCATTTCAATCTCTGCAGTTGACCCTGTCAGTGTTTAGCCTGGCTGTGCAAAAGTCACAGCAGTCAGTCACTTCTGTGGCCTGCGTGTCAATGCTGCAAGGTTATTCCTGATGCTGACGAGTCAGGTTCATGTCGTTTTGGGTGAGAGGACCTAGAGGTGGAAGAGACCGTCTGAGCTAACTGCATCGTCCTGAGCGAGCCCCAGTGCCCAGTCCAGCCAGTGCCTCCACTTGGACACAAGCAGGGCATCCTGGTGCTCGGCCACTCCTGCTTCATGTTACTCACTGGCAGCTGTGACACATCCCCTTTTTGACTTTGTGGCCCTAAGCCTCGGGTGTGATGGCCTTTGCCTGGGTGGGGTCTTGGAGTTAACTCCTTTTCCCCGTTAGAACATTGGGGCCATAGAGCAGAGCCATGGAATGTTCCACCCAGCCCCTCTCACAGGTCTGCCCAGTTCCCAGCTTAGGGCCAGCTATTTTTGTCCCAGAAAGTGACCACTGTAACTGGACAGGTCCCACAGAGGATTTGCTCTATAGGATTCATTCCCAGAGAGGCTTTTTCACTAACCAGGTCAAAACGTCACCATGACTTGGCCCAGCTTGATGAGATGGGCCTGTATAATATGGTTAGGAAATAGAATTGTTGAGAATCTTAGAGTTGAAACTTCAGTTACTTTAAAACTTAGAAAGAGGGGCGAATGGTGGAAGATGCCGAGGGGCTTGAGACAGCAGGTGCTTTGCAAGGAGGGGCGCGTGACACCACCGTTCAGTGCCTTCAAGTTATCAGTCCCACCTGCCTTCCCACAGCTTCCTTTTGTTTTGTTTTATTTTTAGATTTTCGTATTTATTCCACCAGGAGTTCTTGATTCATATATAATTATTTAATTTAATTTATTTATTTGGTACAGGGATTGAACCCAGGGGGCACTTGACCATTGAGCCACTTCCCCAGCCCCTTTTTGTATTTTATTTAGAGACAGGGTCTCACTGAGTTGCTTATTAGCACCTTACTTTTTGCTGAGGCTGGCTTTGAACTCATAATCCTCCTGCCTCAGCCTCCCGAGCCACTGGGATTACAGGTGTGCATCACTGCACTGGCTCTTGGCTTATATATAAAACATCACACAAACATACAGACGTTCATGTGTGCACATATATGCATAAATATAAACAAATCAACAAGTATTTAAATACATAACAATTCATATAAATTAATATGTATGGTGTGTATGTGTAGTTTTGCACATGTGTGTGTATAGTGGCCCCAAGTGAAAAGTCACCTAGAACCGATGGACTGAGAGAAAATAAGTATTTTTGCTCCATTGTTGAAATTTTTCCATTTCTTTATGACCAGGAGGTGGTTGGAAGTGGCCGTTGGGATTGTCACTGCCCTTGGCCTTGGTGTCTTTGTATCCGTTGATGGGTGTCTGTGGGGCAATTTCCTCTTGGAGTTAAGTAAGCACCAGCGGGGCCCCTGTGGCCCTTGGAGGTTCCTATGTTTTCTTCCCATAGATACTGAAGTCAGTAGTGGGGCCTCCTTTGGATCTTGTGGTTATTTTCTACCCCTTGACCAGTTGGAATGGGAGAGGGGGTCCCATTACCTTCGGATGGTGGAAATCCTGCATCCTTGCTCAGAGAACAAAGGTTGGTTCTTGTCAGGCGGAGAAGAAACCTTTTTCCACGCTGCACCAGGTTGAAGGGCCACTGCTGCCTCTGACATCCATGTCTGCTGTGGGACAGTGCAGAGCAGTGGAAGCAATAAGGTGGCCAGAAAGTCAGGTGCCTGGTAGAGCCACAGCACAGGTCTTTGGAAAATAGAGGAAATACCTCCTTGGATTCCCAGTTTATTTCTCACGGAGGACTGTGCCTTTGTCACTGAAGTAGCTCAGAGCATTGACAACTGTGAACTCCTGAAACGTAGCCCCCTCCCCCACACCCTGCGCTGATGTGTCACCCCAGGACCCCAGAAAAGCAAAAGCAAGATATATGTGAGATGAGCTTTGGAAAATCAAGATACATTTTCATTTACTGGTGATTTTAATTAGAAATCATTTTGGCACCAAGCAGCTAAGGACTTCTCTCTGTTATCCTTTGCAACTGAGGTGCACCTCTGTGCCAGCCACGGGCTGCCAGTTCATTCCGCCAACCCACACGCTCAACTTCCATTAACCTCTAATCCTGTCACCTAGGAGGATGTCCCTAGGGGCAAAGAATGTCATGGCTGCTCTAGACTTATTTTGTTTGAGAAATGACAAAGGGACAGGTCCTTAATAGTAGGCCAGTTTCAGACTTGGGATCTAGCTCAGTAGTAGAGCACTTGCCTAGTGTGCATGAGGTCAGTTCTGGGGAGTGAAGGAGAGTAAACCAGTTCCTCTCAGCTCAGAAGTAGCAGATGGCATTTCTCAGGAGCTAGCTACTATGTAAAAGGCCCTCGACTTACCCAACTGGAAATGTTTTCCTTTCTTGACCAGGATCTTAATAGCCACCGCTTTCTGGAATTCTTAGAAGTTAGCACCACTATGGGAAAATAAATACTGATTATCTTAAAGAAGCCAATGGAAAGGTCTTCACTGGATGAGCCTGGGTAACTGTGAGAGCCCTAAGTACTTGGACAGAGGCAAGGGAGGCCTTAGGAAAGTAGCTAGCGTTTTCTGCTTGCCTTTAGAAGAGACCATTCCCTCTATGAGGGAGTCAATGCTGTTGACTGCCTACAAGGCCAAGGAAGATGCTCCTGCTTCCCAGCTCATGGTATGAGTCCTCTCTCTCTCAATGTCACTTACAGCCCAAGGAGGTGAGATGACTTTGCCACCAGGTTCATCTCTGAGAGAGCCTTGACCATCCAAGAAGATCCTTAATGGCAATCTGTTTTCTGAGCTGTTGTTCTTTCTTTGTAAAGAGATTGGAGTATGCCTGCTTTCCTGGGTTCAGCCCCACACACTATACCTCATCCAGTTCCTCACAGGGACCGTCCCTCCTCTTTGCAAGAATGTTGTCTTCATCTGTTTTCTGTTGCTGTAACTAAATACTACACACTGGGTAATTTATAAAGAATGAAGGTTTATTCAGCTCATGGTTCTGGAGGCCAGGAGATCCAAGGTTGAGGAGTTGCATCTGATGAAGGGCTTCTTGCTGGCAAGGACTCTGAAGGTTCCCAAAGCAGCACCAGATATCACTTGATGAGACAGAGCAAGCACACCACCAGCAGCACACTTCTATAACAAAGCCACGTGATCTGTGGATCCATTTGTGAAGGCAGAGTTCTTGTGACCCAGTCACCTCCCAAGGTTCCCCTGGCTCTGCCTCTTAATATCTCACAGAGGGGACTAAATTTCAACATCAGTGTTCGTGGGGACATTCAAATAGTTGTCATGCCTGGTATAGTAGATGCCATGCCTCGTCTAATTTTCCTGATTTTTAGGAGAAACATAGCTAATGGCACATATTTTACTTCTCTGGATACAAATTCCCCATTCCCAACTTTTTGGCACAGCCTGGAAAGGGGTGAGGATAAAGGTACATGGCCAGCCCTGGCACATTTTGCTAAATTTCTCTTCATAAATATGAAACTAACTTGAGTTCCCAAGAGCAATGAACGTGGCTGCTTCTCTATAGTCTTGTCGATACTGGGACTCTTTGAACATATGATTTCGTGCATGTAACATGAGCATTCTGCAGGATTGATTCCCAGGTCAGGGTGCGTGCACATTGAAGTTTTGATGGATATTGTTCCATTTACTAGTTTCCTTCGATTATCAGTATATGAGCTTGCTTGTTTCCTCCACATTCTTGCCAACACTGGGGCAAAGAATGTCATTATGACTTAAAAATCTTACCCAATTTGATAGGTTATTTGAATCTGCATTTTATTGATTTCTCTTGAGGTCAACTATTCTTTTATGTGTTCATGCCATTTGTATTTCTTATTTTGTGGATAGTCTATAACTCATTTTTCTCCTTGCATAGTTATCATTTTCTTATTGATTCTGAAGCTTTCTTTATATATTAAGAATATTAATAAGCATATGGAAAATCATCTTTTCCTTTTTTTTTAACATTGAACTTACTCCCTTTTTGAGTTTACACACAAAATTAAGACATTTTAAACAGTAAAATTCATCCAGCTTCTGCATTTGTGGCATGCTTCCAGAATTAGCTGAATGAACCATGAGATTCCCAAGTTTCCTTTGCTACTTGATTTGCTGAGCCTAAGGAATGGGCTGGCTGCAGACGTTTCTGTGACTTGAGTTCCAGGATGTGGTTCTCAGTTCCTTCAGAAGACAGTTGACAGTTCTGGGGATTGCTTAGCCATAGTAGGGGTTGGAGGGTGCAAGGGTGGTTCTGGGGATGAGGCAGTCAGTCCCCACTGGGATTCCACACATTCATGGGTGCTGCTGCCCAGAGCTTACTATTTTGACTTGTCTCACTTGTCCCCATTTACCAGATTGACTTCTTGGTGAGGCCTGCTGGGGGA
Organism: Spermophilus citellus; assembly: GCF_964194105.1. Taxonomy (NCBI): domain Eukaryota; kingdom Metazoa; phylum Chordata; class Mammalia; order Rodentia; family Sciuridae; genus Spermophilus; species Spermophilus citellus. Next base: position 58,285,494 of record NC_138186.1, on the reverse strand, counting down.
GGATGCTGGGAAATTGCTCTCAGCAGCTGTGGCTGAGCATAAGCCGGGGACTTCCAGGATCAGGGTGACTTGGAGTCTCATTTTCCCAGCCAGTTGCTTAAGGCCTAAAAAGTATTTTAAAAATCTATGAACAGTGCTGTAGGAAAAAAAAAAAAAACTTTCAGGAGCTGGGGTTGTCGATCAGCGATAGAGCAATTGCCTAGCACATGCAAGACCCTGGGTTGGATCCTCAGCACCACATAAAAATAAATAAATAAAACAAAGATATTATGTCCAACTACAACTAAAAAATAAATATTAAAAAAAAAACTTTCAGCAAAGCAGGTATTACAGATCTATTTGAGATACTCTGATCAAACCTTTGGAACAGCCCCTAAGGACTCTGCCTAAGATGGAGCTCCTATTCAAATGGATAATCCACACTGCCACCTAAAAATTAGGGGTAGAAATTGGGACATAAAAATAATTAGATTGCAATAATCACAAAACTGCCACTTCCTTCTGGCCTTCAGATACATCAAGTTTATGGCCCTGTATTTCTAAGCCTTTACTCTTGCCAGGCCTCCTGTCTCCTGTGCTCCCCTGGACTTAGCTGAGCATCGTCTTCTCCTTTGCTTAGGTCTTGGTCCAGTGTTGGATCCTCAGAAAGATCTTCCCCAGCAGACCTTCTCTCTTATGTTCTCTTATTCTGTGTTCTTCGTAGCAGTTACAATCTGAGTAATAATAGCAGTAGCTTATATTCCAGGGTATCACCTACCCCCCAGGCAGTGCTGTGAAAGCTTGGCATGTGTGGCTGTATTTGATCCTCATGTTAACTGTGAAGAGGGTGCGTGGCTCACGCTTGTAATCCCGGTACCTCAGAAGGCTGAGGCAGGAGGATCTCGTTCAAATCCAGTCTCAGCAATTTAGCCAGGTCCTAAAGCAACTCAGCAAGACCCTGTCTTTAACTAAAATTTTAAAAAAGTGAAAAGTCTAGGGATGTGGCTCAGTGGTTAAGTGCCCCTGAATTCAACCCCTGGTATCAAAAACAACAACAACAACAAAAATTAAAAAAAAAAAAATATATATATATATACACACACACACACACACACACACACACAACAAAGAGAAGACTATCCTTATTGCACAAATAGAGAAACCAAGTTTAGAGAGAGGTTATTGCCATGGCATGACACCGGGAGTCATCTATGCAGTAAACATTTATTAAGTACCTACTGGGTACTCAGTTCTAGGATATGGCGATACAAAAATGAGTTAAGTCATTTTCATTGTATTCAGTCATCAGAAGACCAGCATCATAAGAACAGGGTGGGTCAGTGACTCCTCTCTAAGACCCAGAGCTGATTGCTTTAACTTTGCAACTGTGAAAGGGTAATGGGGCACCTGCCCAGCTCCTCCCCTGGGTTGGTTCTTGTGAGATAGGTTGGTGAAACCACTTTAGGATGTGTACAGTGGTTAGAGATGCAGAATGTCGCTGGACATCCTCATTCTGGGACCAGGAGACAACAGGCATATTCTTTCTTCCTACCTGAATGAAAGAAAGAGACTTAGCTACCACTTATCCCTGTCCTGCTGGTACTACATTTATCAGATTCTGTTCCCCCACTTGTATAGCACTAAGAGATTCTTAAATGTCTCAATAATTCCAGCTAAAACCTTGAAATCATTTTTTGGTCCATGGATATAAGAGATGCTGTGATTCTGTCACTGGCCAATAGGAGTGTTGGATTTAAGACAGCAGCTGCATCTGATTGGAAGTGGTGAGTTTTGTTGTTTGGGGAGGTGACCACTCAAAAATCCCTTATTGACTACTGACACCCTTTAAAGGAAATGACTCTTATTCATTATGAGGCCATCAGCCTGGCTGTTTAATTCCAACAGCTGCTGTTATTCTGGAACCTAAATGTAAGATTTCTGTTTTGCTTTATATCATTTTTTGCCAAGATGATTAGTTTAAAAAAGCTGTGGTAATGGATGATATGTTGATGCATGGTGAGGAGAAAACCATGGAAACAGACTCAATCCCTATCATCCTCCAGAGATGCCCTATACAGAATGGACTGATCAAAGCCTAAAAGTAAAGCAAGCCAACGTGTCTGACCCCATCCTCCTAAATAGTACCTTAGTGCTTAGAGGGGGCTTTGGTTCTTGCCCAGAGTCCCCACCCACCTCCCTCTCATTCATAGTTTATTTCCTGTGTCTAATTTGCTGCATGATCCGTTAATAACCAAACATGCCCTTGCAAGCTGGGGAATATTTGCAGAGTTATAAAGCAATTATGTTATAATCTTCCACTTTCCAAGAAAGACAGGCGTCAGACCAGCTCACTCTGGGAAGCATCCAGGCTTTGGGTCCTATTGATTGATTCTGCTGTTTTAGTCAACACAGTTGCATGCTACCACCCTGGTATAGACCCCTGTGCCCCTCCATCCAGCCTGTGTAGCACTTATTTTTGAGTGCTAATTACAGACCAAACTTTGTGCCAGGATCTTTACAGATGAGTAAGCCACTATCCTTGCATGCAAAAGATTCATACGTTAATACAGCAGAAGATAAGAGTTCAATGAGGTGTTTGGAGCTCAGTTAGTGGGACCTCTTTGGCCAGGAAAGACTTAATAGAGGAAATGACCTTGTAACTGAGTCTTTCAATCTTGAGTTAGGTGCTTACCTATGTCCACTCTTCCTCCCTCCCCCTCATCCTTCTGCAGATATTAAGCACCTACTGAGAGCAGGTCTCCCACCCCATGTCCCTACCTTCTTTCTCTTTGACTTTGGTTGAGCAGTTGCCAAGCACATCTCACCCCTGTGTTTCCCTATTGCCTCAGATGTGTCACTTGATCAGAAAACCTTGACAATATCCTGTTCCAAAAATAAACTCCTGGCTCCTGAGCCTTGCATTTGGATCCCCCCTGTGCGCTGCCCCAGTGTGACCAACAACCTGTTTCTCCTTCCTGCTGTCCTCACACAGGTCTCAAGGCTGCCTTCTCCCACCTGTCTGAGTCCTTCAGTCCTTGTCTCCCCTACTCGTGAGACAGGTTTCCTCCAGGCTTGGAACTTGGGAACACGAGTGACAGCACTTCCCCCTGGGGTGCTCATGTCACGCTATATCTTCATCTCTCTCTGGGGGCCTGTTTGGCCTCCCCAGTTGTCAAGTGGGTGGATTCTTGCTTCCTAAGTCTTTCTTCTCTTCCATGACAGGACCCAGGGCTGACCTATGGTGGTCACCCCTCTCTATTGATTTACCATTGAAAATGGGGGGAAGTTGGACCTTCTTCATCATTTCGTTCTTGTAGTCCCACAATTCTGTGCTGAAATAGAGGAAGTCAGAATTACCACTCTTAAGCAAATGTGTGTTTTTGTCTAATTGATTTTTTTTTTCAGCCTCAGGTAGGTCTTGGAGCAGGCTGGGTAACAGAGAGTGAAGGTGCATGCTGGTGATTCTCCATTGTCACCCCCATTGCCAGTTCCGTGCTCTTCCCTGCTTTGTCCTGGCAGAATAGCCTCTAGGAATCTCATGAATGGGCTGGTTTTCTCTGGCTGTGGTTGGCTTGGCCAATAGGAGGCATATCAGTGGGAGATTCAAGACCAGGAGAAGGAGAGGTTGGAGTATCAATCCTCTGCTCCCTCTTTGCTTTATTTGATCTGCGTGTGGCTGTCTTTTAAAGCTACAACCCCTTCTTAATCCTCCAGTAACACTGCTCCCTCTCCTGGCCCTGTAGATGTAGGGGTGGGAACAGCGTCCTGCTGCTGTTTGTTAGCCTTTGGGTGCTGCATCCTATATTGCTGGTTGCCTCCATCCTCCCCACACCTCCATCACTAGTCCATTCATTTAGTCAATTCCATTTAAACCCCTTCTAGAGTATCTCATAGAGAGTCAGCCTTGCAAGGTTCATTATCTGTCCCCATAGGCAACCCCATGAGTGGATCTGTTTGATTTTCTTGAAAAAGATTGGAGGGAGGGGTCAAAAGAGTTTATAATAAACTCCTCTCTCTTTCCTAATGCAGTTCCCACTCCCTTGAGGCAATCACTTTTAACTGTGAAATTATTTTTTCTGTCATTTACTTCCATATACTGATACATTTTAATTTTACCCCATTTTAGAAATTATCAGCTGACTTCCTGTTATGATAGATGGCAATTTAGCCCACTTGTACCCCCCACCTCCCCTCCCCACATCTTCACAACAGAATTATGTCAGTATTTATAGCTCCTCAATTTTGTTACCTTTATAAGTGGGATCCTTGCTGTCATATTTCTTGTTCCTTAACAATACCTCCTGAATCCCTGTTCAGTAGGATGACATTACTAGCATCCTTACCTAGCGTGCCTTCCACTTTCCACCTTCTGTCACCCCTGTTTTTACTTTTATATTGGTAAGATTTATAGCATTTACCTGCCATTCAGTCTTTTGTGCTTTCTCTGCAGGTTGATGTCAAATCTGAAGAACCAGCAGATAGGGCTTCTGTTGTTGGGAATGTATAAATGGCATGTTGTACATTGACAGTTTGCCCTTGGACACACTTGTTAGATTTGCTCACTAATTTTTTTTTAAGGTTTCCAACCAATGCTTTAAACATGGTACATTGCTATGTATGGTCTGAGTTCTCATATGACAATGGTACTGGAGGCTGGCTCCAGTTTGCCACAATCCCCACCATTCACACAGTGTGTCAGCTCTGACCTGCCTGTTTATTTACTTCGTTGCCCGATCCTGAAAGCATTTAATGCCTAATGTTACTGTCTTTTGGAGCCAACTAATGTGACATGAATAATTTCTTTTAGAGTTTTTGTTTTTCCAGGAGTTTCTCATTGCCTTTCTTTCTAGCTTTCCTTCCTTCCCCCCCGACCTTCCCAATATCCTTTTTTCTTTTTCTTTCTTTCTTTCCTGCTTGTTATTATTGTATCATTATTTTTTTCCTCCCCAACTCTCTAACCAGTTGGGTATTTTTATGTGTCATCCCCCCCCCCCAAGTCCTCTGTTCTGAAGTTTAACCTGGTTGCTGTTTAGGTCTGCCATGGAGCTGTTGTCTGGGATTCTCTTCTCTCCTGTTACTAGGTTGGTTCTCCTGTTCCCTGGACCTTCAGTCTTGCGTGGGACGGGGGATAGGGTGGCATTCCATTTCTTTTTAAGAAGAATTTTTTTTTCTCCCTACCTGGAAGAGTAAATACCTGGCTGCCTCGTGAGCTACCAGATTTCACATGATTCTTCCTATTTCAACCTCTTGTGTGATTCCTGCCCATCATTATTCTGGCATCTCTTGGTCATGAACCCCCATGACCCTTCTGCTAGACGACAGACTTCCCAGATGTCTGAGCCTGTCCCGGCCCAGGCATCCTGTGCTTTCATCATCAGTTTCTAATCCTCCATATTCTCTCTGTTTTCCCCAGAGTTGCCCTAGTCGCTGTCATAAGCAGCCCTCACCTGTACCCTTTGTTGTTGGAACTTACATTTTTAAAAAATCTTTCACTTTCCTCTCACTGATGTGTTCAGATGGAGAGGATATAAATGAATGAAGTTCATTTTTTGCCCTTTTATAGATTGTAACCATGAATTGCTTTCAGCCTCTCTTGAATCTGGCTAAATTTTTAGCCCATTTCAGTCAAGAGCTAACAGGCTAAAATGCTTCACCACCTAAAATAGGGGCTTTGAATCCTAAATTTACCTCCTTTAGGATTAATGAGAAGATTCCTATTTATAATATATGTCTAAGAAATCCATCCCTTTTTTTAAATAATTGAATTCAGATCTTGTATTGGATAGGGCAACATTAACTTCTATAATTACTTCCCAAATTTCAAGAGTTTAACATGAAAGAAGTTTATTTTTGCTCTTCTGGTTATCAAATGTAAGTGTTCCTGGTTGTGATTGGCTTCCTCCACCATGTACTTTTAGAGACCCAGGTGCCTTGCATCTTGTGACCTTGCATCTCCTATGGGGGGCAGTAGCACTCCCAAAGAGGTAAAAATATTGGAGGCTGAAAAATCTTATATTTTGCTGAATAAAACACAGAATAATGACATATAAGCAAATAGAGTATACCTGTAGTATTGAAATTTAATGGAGGAAACAATGTCTAAGACAGCTCCTTAGAACAATAATGAAACAAAGATTTAGAAATGCTGCCCCTGGCCCACAAGTCCTCTGCATTCAGATGGAAAGGAAATGGAACACAGAGAAGGCTTCACCTACTCAGTATCACTTGGCCCAACTGTGACACACATTCCTTGGTCCATATTCTGTTGGTAAGAACTAGTCAAGGGAGTCCCACCTCGCTGCAAGAGGAGCTGAGGAATGTGGTCCATGACTGGACAACTGCTTTTTAGTGACACTTCTTGGTTAAATAAGGAGGAGAGCAGATTTTGGAGGAGGGTTGACTTCCAAACACAAGAGTCAGCAAACTTTGTCTTACAAAGCTACATACTAAATAGTTTGGGCTTGCAGACCATATAGTCTTTATCACATTTACTCAACTTTTCAATTCTGCTCTTGGTGTAGCTCAAAGCAGCCATAGACAGTACACAGATGAATGGGCACGGTGGTGTTCCGATAAAGCTTTATATGTATCAACACATGGCTGGTTGGCTTACAGGCTGTCATGGAGCAACCCCTGAGTATCCCTAGACCTGATGACCATTCTGGAACTTTAAGGTTGTACACATTGCCTCTGCTTCTGGAGGCCTACTCCCCATTCCTTCCTTTCCAGTGTCTAACTAGAAATCCAGAGCTTTCTCTCACCTGAAACAGGAGGGTTAGACTCTGGTGTTTGAGTAGGAAGAGTGGAAACTGACCCTCCTCCAAGTGTAGCGGTCCCAGGGTGAAGAAGAGGAATAAATTTTTCATGCGACAGTCCAGTGTTAAGCCATCCCCACAGCCACTCAGTGTGGTGGGGAAATGCCCGACACACAGTAGTAAGTACTCAGAAAATGGTGACAATTCTCGTATTTACTGCTGGGGGTTGGCTTGAAAATACTTGTATTATTTGAAATAAATCCTAGGAGGCAATGGGACTCTGAGTTAGTTATGTTCCCATCACTATAAGAAATACTTGAGATGATTAACTTATGAAGAAAAAAGGTTGATTTTGGCTCACAGTTTTAAAGGTGTCAGTCCTTAATCTAATGGCACCATTGTTTTGGGCCTGTAGTAACATCATGGAGGAAGCAAATGACAGAACAAAACCACTTACCTCATGGCTGGGAACCCAGGTGGAAGGGAGGGACCAGGGTCCCACTATCCCCCATGACTCAAAAGACCTCCCACTAGGCCCCACCTCTAAACCACCTCCCAGTCCTGCCTATCTGGCGGCCATGTCTTTAATACATGGGCTTTGGAGGACAGTTAAGATCCATGCTATGGCAGAGATGCACCCCAGTTTTCAATGGGTTGTATTAAGTGGTTGAAACCAATATTTACAAAGAGCTTTTAATAATATGGCAAAATGCTTGCACTCTAAGCAGGATACAAAATTGTGTATACACTATGACCTTAACTAGAGTGTGTTTAAAAGTGCACACACAAATGAGGACCCAAGGATGCCATCAGAAGTTCTGTTGAAACAAAGTTCGAGGCAGCCGCTCTTTTCCTCTCTCCCTCCAGAGTAGAATTTTTTCTTCGGGTAGAGACCAGGAAAGGACGCGGTCCTGCTTCTGTGCTGAGAATTGTATCTCAGTTCTAAATGATGAGGATCTCTTCTAGATTCTCTTTCTAACTAGGTGAGCCCAGCCTCTCGGGTGGGTCAATGAGACTATCAGTAGGTGAGGAGGAGGGGCAGCCTTGGGGTGAGCTCCTGTCACTCATGGGTCATCTCAGCCACTTCCCCAGACCTGTGGACTGACTTGACTTTGGGAATAGCTTGCAATCTGAAGTGTTGTCAGGTTGGCCAGTAGCCAGGTGGCCTGACCTCTTAAGTGCCACCGTCCCCAGCGGAGCAGAAAACAACACACTCTGTGACAGTCAGCAAATCTGAGGTCATACTGAAACAGCCTCCTACTTCCTAGCACCTCTGGGTTCCTCGTTGGCACCCTCCAGGCATTATGTGGTTAGGTTTGATGGCCTCTTCCTACATTACTTGGACTCAAGCCCCTCCTGTTCAGCCCAGGCTGTGTTTCTCCTGGCGATTTCATTCCTGAGCCCTGAGCTGTCTACACATGGCCTCAACTGTGCCATCCACACTTACCAGAGCTGTGCCCTTAGCCCCCTTCACTGTGACACTTGGATCCAAGGCCCTGTCTTGAGTTTTTCAAGGCATCAGCTGCAAGAAAACGGCCGTTTGTGGCATCTGTGTGCTTGAAGACAGCCTCCACAGCCACTTGCACTTGACCTCCTTTGTCTCTGTTCTGGGAGCTCCCTCTTAGCTCCGCGTTAGGTTGGAGTGACTTCATCCCAGCTGAGAGCCCATCCTAACCCCATTCCCTTTCATCCCAGCACACATACTCTGGCCCCGGATGGGATCCTCTGCCATGAGTCAGGCTCACACTCTGGCATGCACAAGGCATTAGTAGGTCCTCAGCGTGTGCCTCTGGGAGTGCACAAACTTCTTTCCCTTACTCATAAACTCTGTATCCGGGTTTCTCAGCCCTGGCACTGTAGACACTGTGGGCCAGATAACTGCCTGTGCATTGTGAAGTGTGTAGCAGCATCCCTGCCCGCTGGATGCCAATAGCAGTTCCCCAGGTGTGACCCCAAAATGCCTCCAGACACTGCCAGGTGTCTTCCAGAGGGCAGAATCACTCCAGATGGAGAACCACTACCTTACACCATGGAGTGCCAGGCTGCCACCCACTGTGCACCTGCCACGCACACAGGCACATCCTATTTCAGTCCCCTTTGCTTGGAGTGTTCACTTCTAGGTCTTCACATGACACTCATTTAAGTCTCAGCTGCGCTGACGCCTCCTTGCCAAAGCCTTTCCTAGGCACCCTCTGTGACCAGCTCACCTTATTCTATTTCTGATTCTCTGGTTTAGTCAGTAAACCAGAGAATTGAACTCAAGGATTGCACTCAGGGGCACTCGACCACTGAGCCACACCCCCAGCCCTATTTCGTATTTTATTTAGAGACAGGGTCTCACTGAGTTGCTTAGCACCTCTCTAAGTTGCTGAGGCTGGCCTCTGACTTGTGATCCTCCCAAGCCACTGGGATGACAGGCGGGCACTACCAGGATCTTTATTTTAAAAAAAATTTCTCATCCCTCCTTATTCCTGTTATCACTTTGCTTTTCCTGTTGTAGGACTCTTGTTTCAAAAACCCCTGGCCTTACCCCCCTGCACTTGAAGACCAGGTCTCCCAGAAAGCAGAGAGCAGGGGAGTCGGCAGCACCACCCGCCTTAGAGCCCAGGAAACCCTGAATTTGACCAGGAGTGTCCAAACCCATGGAGCCCCCAGGCTGTGGAGTCCAGTTTTTCTAACATTTTAAACTCCCAAGTTCTTTCAAGGAAGTCCCACCACATATGCCATGGGGGACCTGGCCAGCCCTTCTGGCCTCCCTCCCATGGTCACAATGCCAAAAATTCCACCCTGGGGCTCCACAGAGTCTCCTGTATCTTCAAGGAATTCCCTGTCCCAGGGCAGATAGGCCAGGCAAGAGCACAGCCTGGGCCTATTTCATCCTGTCAGTGGTTACCAGGAACAGGAGAGCAGGGTGGGGGCCAGAAGAGTGCAGGGGAGACCCTCTCTCTGCTTATGTAATTGCGCCAAGGAAAGGGGAGGGGACGGGCTCAGCAGAGTGAGCTCCTGGCTGGTTGTCATGTGAAGGAACCTGATATGAACGACACTTTCCTCCTCTGCTTCCTGCCCTGCTTTTTTGTTCTTTGTATCGTGAATTGTGTGAATAGAGGGGCCTCATACTTGGAGTTATTTTTACAAGGTCTCCTCTCTGCTTCAGATGACTCACAGCTGGGGCCTCTCTTCTAGATGTTCCTTGGGAAGCACTGGGGAGAAGCCGAGCCCCAGGCCATCTCGGGGTCAGGAGTGGGTGTCCCGGCCCTCCACCCCTCCTGGTTTTCTTTTGGTCTTGCAGCCTGGTGTCCAGTGGAGGAAGGAAGAAAGGGCTGGAAGGAAGGCCTTGCGGAAGGCAGACCCTGCTCGGTTCCCCCCCTCTGCCTCTTTCTCACCATCTTTTTCAGCTTTAGCAGAAACATCAGGCCTGTGGCCAGTCTGGAGATGAGCAGAGGACACAGTCCCTCAGGGTCAACACTGTAAGCTATAGGTGACAAGAGGGATTTGCAGAGGCTAGTGGCTCTAATCTAAAGGCAAGGAAATGATCTGGGCAGTGGCCTCCGGGATCTGAGAAGAAGAAAACTTAGTGGGACCTACTTCATATGGGGGACCCCACTGCCCATGTGTTGCTGGAGGATAGAGCTGCCTCCTACTGAGCCATCCCCATGGGCCATGGCAGGCTCTTTGTCTGCTCCAGAAGGTGCAGATGTCCACGTGGATCACAAATGGTCACCCACTCAGCACAACTGTCATCTGTTTGACCCACCATGACCAGTCTGGGGAAGCAGGGCTGCTGTTTCCATTTTTCAGGGGAGCATGCCAAGGTCCAGGGAGAGTGGGTGACATGCCCAGTGTCCTGCATATAGGAAGGGGCACTAGTAGGTTATTCCACTGTAAATCTGATGATAACCCTGTGGTGCCCTGAAACCTCAGAAACTGCAGAGGCTCTTACAGAACCCTCCCTGGCAATCTTTGGATGGCAGCTGTGGTGCAGTCCTTCTGAGAGAGGTGGCTCTCCTCTGAGAGAGGTGGCCCTCCTCCTGTCTGCCTCCAGCAGCTGGGGCCCATCCATCTGCTGCCCAAGCGTCCTGGAAAGAGCGATGCCAGGATGGCCCCCGCACACTGCTCTCCTCCTGGTGCCATTGGGGGCTGTTGCCCGTTCTTGGAGCTCCTCGCTCACCCCGACTCCCTTCCCTTCCCTTTCCACATGCTCCTCAACTTCAAACTGAGACTGATGGGGAAGGTTTCAGGTTGATCATTTGGAATGCAGGATGCATTTCCCTGTAGAAGTTGCTTGAACATGACACTTGGTCTCCCCATGATGTATCTGAAATAGAATATTAATAGCATTGACCAAGTAGAGAATGAGTGTTAATATTAATGATTTGGTTAATTAATTAATAATAAGCCATCACCATCCTTGCCACGAAGTCTGCGGGAGCCTTGTAACTCGTCTTGCCCCCCCCCCATTTTATTGGTGCATTATAATTATACATAACAGTGGGATTTCTTATAATATATTCATACATGTACACAATAAAACAGGATAATTTGATCAACTTCATTCCCCAGTATCTTCCCTTTCCCTCACCTCCCTCTCCCTGACCCCCTTCTTCTATTCTACTGGTCTGCCGCCTTCTCTTCTTCTTCTCCTTCTTCCTTCCTCCTTCCTCCTTCCTCCTTCCTCCTTCCTCCTTCCTCCTCCTTCCTTCTTCTTCCTTCTTTCTTCTTCTTCCTTCTTTCTTCTTCTTCCTTCTTTCTTCTTCTTCCTTCTTTCTTCTTTCTTCTTCTTCTTTCCAATTAGTTATACATGACAATAGAATGCATATATATATATATATATATATATATATATATATATATATATATATATTTAGTTGTTGACAGACCTTTATTTTATTTATTTGTATGTGGTGCTGGAATCAAACCCATTGCTTCATGCATGCTAGGCAAGCATGTTACCACTGAGCCACAATCCCAGCCCTAGAATGCATTTTGACACATTGCACACAAATGGAGCACAACTTCTCCTTCCTCTGGCTGAACATGGTGCAGAGTCACACCAGCAGTGTAATCATACATATATAGATTAATAATATCTGTCTCATTCTACTGTCCTTCTCGTCCCCACAGCCCTACCCCTCCCCTCATTGCCTTTTGCACAATCCAAAGTTCCTTCATTCTTCCCTACCCTCCCATCATTATGGATCAGCATCCTCTTATCAGAGAAAACATTCGGCCTTTGATTTTTTTGGGATTGGCTTATTTCACTTAGCACGATGTTCTCTGGTTCTATCTATTTACCTGCAAATGCCATAATTTCATTCTCCTTTAAGGTTGAGTAATATTCCATTGTGTATATGTACCACATTTTCTTTATCCATTCATCTATTGAAGGGCACCTAGGATGGTTCCATAGCTTAGCTATTGTGAATTGAGCTGCTATAAACATTGATGTGGCTGCATCACTGTAATATGCTGATTTTAAGTCCATTGGGTATGGTCTTGCCTTTAAAACCCTTGCCCTCCTGTCGTTTAAGCTCTGTGGCAAGTTCCTCAGACCCTAGCTCTTCTCTGCCCACAGTCCCCCATGGCTCTCTGGCCCTCCCCACCTCGCTGACTTCACCTGCTTGCCCCCTCCTTAAGCTCATTCCTCTGAAGGGCTCAGCATTCTGTTTCTCTGCCTGTGACTTTCTCCCCTCCCTCAGTCACCTAGTTCAGTCTCAGGTCTCTGCCCAGAGGCCACCTCCTTAGGTGACCTCAGATAGACCCCACCCATCACTCCTCAGTTCCTGCTTTATATTCCTTAATAACCCAGCTGCTGCGTTTGTTTACCTGTGGGCTGTTGATCCCCTCACTAGAATGCCATCTGCACAAGGACAGGGACCTTTTGTTTACTGCTGTGTTTCCAATACTAGAAGGGCACCCAACATGTAATAGGTGCTAAGTAAATGCTTCTCAGTGAATCAATGGATGATCTGTCTGCATCTGACCTGCAGCAGGTTATGATCTCTATGCAGAAGTTACCACACATTCCACACCCCAATGCCAAAAATGAATTCCGTTCTCTCTTGAGTCCTTGGAATTTGAAAGCATGGGGACTTCATTTTAGTAATGAGCTCGATTACTCTAGAAACCAGGACTTCATACTATGAATTCTTGGCAAAAATAGGCATCCTTTTGCTTAGACAGTAGCTTCTCAGGGTTCTGAGTTTGGCAAAGGTTGGGGCGCTTTGGTTTCATGAATCTCCTGCTACCACTTTCACTAAGGCTGACCACGTTTCTTGATTTCTCCAAGGCAATGTTACTCAGCCCTCAGCACGACTGACATTTTTGACCTGGTCATTCATTGTTGTGGGGATCCTTTTGTGCCTTTCACCATGTTGAGCAGCACCCCTGGCTCCTGTCCATTAGATGTCACTCATAGAACCCCCAACAGTGACAACCAAAATGGCCCAGACATTGCCAAGCACCCCTGGATGAGAACCACTGCTCCACTCTGTACAGGGTGCCCTTCTGTAACAAAGCAGGATCCACCTGCAGTGTCCACAGCGCCTGGCTCAGCTGCCCTCCTCTGAAGAGCTCTGTCCTGCTGAGCTCTCTGCCCCCATGAGCACACTCTACTCTGTGCTACCCACAGTGGCAGCAGCTCAGCCACACGAGGCTATCAGGCATCTTCAAACATACTCTGGTTTGGATGTGATGTGAGGTGTCTCTCCAAAGCTCATGTGTGAAACAACACAAGAAGGTTCAGAGGAGAAATGATTGGATTGTGAGAGTCTTAACCCAATCAGTGACTTAATCCCTTAATGGGGATTAACTGAGTGGTAACTGAAGTGGTGGGTGTGGCTGTAGGAGGGGGGAATTGGGACGTGGCTTTGGGTATAGATTTGCATCTGGCGAATGGGAGTCTCTTTCTTTCTGCTTTCTGATCATGATGTGAGCTGCTTCCCTCTACCATACTCTTCCGCCATGATGTTCAGCCTCACCTCAAGCCCCAAGGAATGGAGCCAGCCATCTGTGGACTAAGATCTCTCAAACTGTGAGCCCCTAAATTAAACTTTTCCTCCTCTACAATTGTTCTGGTCAGATCTTTTAGTCATAGTGGCAAAAAAGCTAGAACACATGGCTAGTGTAACGGAAGAACTGAGTTTAATTTTAATTTAAATAGCCAGTGGTGGTCTCTAGACTAGTGATGGTCACAGTTCAGCACATGGATTATTCCCCTTAGCAGAGTCTGAATCAGCAAATGGGGTGAAGACTGAAAGTTTCCATAAATCCTTGGGGGATACTGAGACCACACTTGGAGTAAAATGGTCTTGGTCTCTAAGGAGCATTTTTGTGCATACGAGTTGAGTATCCCTTACTTAAAAAGCTTGGGACCAGAAGTCTTTTGGATTTCAGATGATTTTTGGAATATTTGTATATACATAATGAGAAATCTTGGGGCTGGGACCCATGTTAAACACAAAATTCATTTGTTTCATATATGCTTTATACACAGGGCTTGAAAACAGTTTCATACAATATTTTTAATAATTTTGTGCATGAAACAAAATATTTTGGTATGGAAATTTCCATTTGTGATGTCATTGATAACCCCAGAGTTTGGGATTTTGAGGCATTTCAGATATTCACATTAGAGATGCTTGAACTTTATAATACAGAAATGACATTTCTGGCACCTGGAAGAGCTTGTTAAGGTCAAAATGGCATAGTATCAGACACATATTGGTTTGAATCTGTTAATCAGCTGGGTGCCCTAGGCAGTTGACTTAACTTCTCTGAGCCTCCATCTCCTCAGCTGTAAAACAGAACAGAGTGCATCCTGACCTTGAACTGAGACTTTGAGACAGTGTATTGGAAAGTACCAAGCCTAGTGCCTGACACGAACATCACACTCAGTAAATAGCACCGGTTTTTATTGACTTGTCTGAAGTAAAGACATTTTTTTTCCTGCCTTTTGGAGTATGTCTAAGAACCACACATCCCAGAATCAAGAAGGATATTCTTTTGAAAAACAGGTCCTAGTGCCCAGCCCAGGATTGAATCAGTTTCTCATGGTGGGGACCAAGAAGCTTCATTCATTTTTCTAAACTTTGGGTAAAATTTATATAGCATACAATTAACAGTTGGCTATCTTTTTATTTTAAATTTGTTTATTCTAATTTGTTGTACATGACAGCAGAATGCATTTCAACTCATAGTACACATGTAGAGCACATTTTTCATGTCTCTGGTTGTACATAAAGTAGAGTCACACCATTCTTGTCTTCATACATGTACCTAGGGTAATGATGTCCATCTCATTCCACCATCTTTCCTACCCCCACACCCTCTCCCTTCCCCACCCTTCCCTTTGCCCTATCCACAGTTCCTCCCTTCCTCCCATGCTTTCCCCTACCCCCATTATGGATCAGCATCCTACCCCCATTATGGATCAGCATCCATTTGTCAGAGAAAACTTTTGGCCTTTGGTTTTTGGGGATTGGCTTATTTCACTTAGCATATCTTTTCTATCCCCACCCATCTACCTGCAAATACCATGATTCTATTCTCTTTTAATGCTAAGTAGTATTCCATTGTGTATACAAACCATAGTTTCTTTATCTTTTATCTATTGAAGGGCATCTAGGTTGGTTCCACAATTTAGCTATCATGAATTGTGCTGCTATAAACATTGATGTGGGTATGTCACTGTTGTATACTGTTTTTAAGTCCTTTGAGTATAAACCAAGGAATGGGACAGCTGGGTCAAATGGTGGTTTCATTCCCAGTTTTCCAAGGAATCTCCATACTGCTTTCCATATTGAGTGCACCAATTTGCAGTCCCACCAGCAATGTAGGAGTGTGCCTTTTTCCCAAACCTCACCAACACTTATTGTTGTTTGTCTTCATAATAGCTGCCATTCTGACTGGAGTGAGATGATATCTTAGAGTAGTTTTGATTTACATTTCTCTAGTTGCTAGAGATGATGAACATTTTTTCATATATTTGTTGATTTGATTGGATATCATTTTTTGAGAAGTGTCTGTTCAGGTCCTTGGCCCATTTACTGATTGGGTTATTTGGTGGGGTTTTTTTTGTGTGTGTGTCTGTGTGTGTGTATGTGTGTGTTTAGCATTCTGAGTTCTTTATATACTCTGGAGATTAATGCTCTATCTGATATGCATGTGTAAAAATTTGTTCCCATTCTTAGGCTCTCTCTTCACCTCACTGATTTTTTTTTTCCCTGAGAAGCAACTTTTCAGTTTGAACCCATCCCATGTATTGATTCTCGATTTTATGTCTTGCACTATAGGAGTCTTGTTAAGGAAGTTGGGGCCTAATCTGACATGATGGAGATTTGGGCCTACTTTTTCCTCTCTTAGGTGTAGAGTCACACCATTCTTGTCTTCATACATGTAATGATGTCCATCTCATTCCACCATCCTTCCTACCCTAGGTCCTTGATCCACTTTGAGTTGAGTTTTCTGCATGGTGAGAGATAGGGGCTTAATTTCATTTTGCTGCATATGGCTTTCCAGTTCTCCCAGCACCATTTGTTGAAGAGGCTATCTTTTCTCTAATATATATTTTTGGCGCCTTTGTCTAGTATGACTGTATTTATATGGGTTTTTCTTATTGTCCTCTATTCTGTACCATTGGTCTACAAGTCCCGTTTTGGTGCCAATATCATGCTGTTGTGTTACTATTGCCCTTTAGTATAGTTTAAGGTCTGGTATTATGAAAATGCCACCTGCTTCACTCTTCTTGCTAAGGATTGCTTTGGCTATTCTGGGTTTCTTATTTTTCCAGATGAATTTCATGATTGCTTTATCTGTGTTTTTTTTTTTTTTTTTTGAGGAATGTCATTGAGATTTTGATTGGAATTGCATTAAATATGTATAATGCTTTTGGTAGTATGGTCATTTTGACAATATTAATTCTGCTTATCCAAGAACAAGGGAGGTCTTTCTACTTTCCAAGGTCTTCTTTAAATTCTTTCTTTAACGTTCTAGTTTTCATTGTAGAGGTCTTTGACCTCTTTAATTAAGTTGATCCCCAAGTATTTTATTTCCTTTTTTTAAGGCTATTGTAAATGGGGTGTTTTCGTAGTTTCTCTTTCAGAGAATTTGTCACTAATGTACAGAAATGCCTTTGACTTATGGATGTTGATTTTATGTTCTGCTACTTTGCTGAATTCATTTATTAGTTCTAGAAGTTTTCTGGTGGAATTCTTTGGACTCTCTAGGTATAGAATCATGTCATTGGCAAATAGTGATAATTTGAGTTCTTCTTTTCCTATTGTATCCCTTTAATTTCTTTTGTCTGTCTAATTGCTCTGGCTAGAGTTTCAAGAACTATGTCAAATAGAAGTGGTGAAAGAGGGCATCCCTGTCTTGTTCCAGTTTTTAGCAGAATGCTTTCAATTTTTCTCCATTTAGAATGATGTTGGAGTTGGCTATCTTAGAGGACAAAAGTGGTGCATTCACAGAGCTTTGCAATGTCACCTCAGCCTAGTTCCAAGGCTTTTTTTTTTTTTTAATACCCAAGTGCGCTTAACCACTTGGCCACATCCTGAGCCCTTTTTTATATTTTATTTATAGACAGGGTTTTGCTGAGTTACTGAGGCTGGCTTTAAACCTGCGATCCTCCTGCCTCGGCCTCCTGAGTTGCTGGGATCATAAATGTGTGTCACCTTACCTGGCCCCAGTGCATTTGCATCTCCTGGAAAGGAAACCCCTGACTGGTTAGCCATCACTTCCCATTCCCTTCCCCAGCCCCTGGCAACCTCTGATCTGCTTTCCCTCCCCGTGGACTTACCTGCTCTGAATATTCCAGATAAAAGGAATCATACAAGAATGTCTCCCTTTGTGTGTGACTTCTTCCACTTAATACAGTGTTTCAAGGTTCATCCGTGTCTTTGCCTATGCCAATATTCAGTTCCTTCTTATGGCTGAAAAACAGTCCGTTGTGTGTTAGTGGACATTTGGGTCATTTCCACCTGTTTGGCTGTCGTGACTAATAACTGGTGGCAGTGTCTAACCACCTTCTAGTTCTTGGGAGCATATGCCTGAGAGCAGGATTGCTGGGTCACATGTGTTTGCCATTTCCAGGCCCCAAAGCGTTTTCTACAGTGGCTGCAACATTTCCATATGGGGATGGGCAAGGGTTCCAGTCCTTCACTGGTTTCCTTTCTTTGACTGTGGCCAGTCTGGTGGGTGTGAAGGGTGTAAAGTTCCTCTCCATGGACACTAAATGTGGAGCAGTGTGGCCTTGGCGAGAGCACACCCTTCCTTTTGCTGACTGAGCCTCCTTCTCCCAGTGTCCTGGGACTTGCTCTCACAGGTCTTTTGGGCTGGGAATGGGTCAGGGACCTGGAATTATTACTTCTTGTGTGTTTCAGTAGCAGATTTCTTGACACATTGGCTCGTCCTCGTTAGTGAGGGTTTCTGGGGAGGAAACTGGGGAGGAAGGGACAGTGCCCTCTTGGTTTGTCCTCGGAAAGTCTGGTCAGTGCATATGCCCCCCCCCCTTGAGAAATCTCCTCATGGGAAATGTCTCTACCTGTCCGCCTGGGGCTGGCCTGCAGGGCCGGGCCCAGCATGAACTGCCTTTGAACTCTCCTGTTTTGATAAAATGTAATGTGAAATTTGAAGTGTTACTGTGTAGGATAGCCAGACTTATTTTAATTAAAAATTAGAGATTAAGGCTGTATCAGTAAATGTGTCAGGCTAGTCTTGTGGCTCTGAGGGTGAAGGTGACTGGCCAGGGTAAGGGGTTGGGGGAGAGGCCGCACGGGGCACCTACTGAGAGGAGTAGTATTCCCGTGAACAATGAGGATCTTGTTTCCCTCTTCCAGAATTTCCTCAGAATTAATCTCTGAGGTGGAAAACAGCAGTGAAGTGATACATTGTATGCACAGGCAAAGGCCGCAAGGTCCTACTGAACTCCCTGAGCCACCACAGGCTGCTCTAGGACACAAGCCAAGGCCTCTTCTTAAGTCAGAGGTTCTCAGCCTTGGCCACAGTATGGCCACCTGGCAGGCTCTGAACACCCTGGTGGAACAGGTTTGTGGTGTGACCCAGGCATCTGCCTTTTAAAGCTTCCCAGATGCATCTGAGGTACCATCAGGACAGATGCTGTGCTGGGCCAGTGGAGAGTGGTGAAAAATACCTGACATAGTCTCTGCCTTATCATAGCTTATGATCCAAATGGGGAGACCAACAGGTTAATCCCATAAATAACTGATTGCACCTGTGATAAGTGCTGGTACCCGCTTTGGGGGAGTTGGAGACAACTCACAGATGCTATAACCTGAAATATGAACAGATGTTAATGAGAGAGCTAAGAAAGGAACATCCTAGCCAGAGAGGCCAGCATGTGCAAAGGTCCTGCAGTAGGAAAGAGCTTCAGGTATCTCAAGACCTGAAAGATAAGCTGGTTGGAGTAGTGAGCAAGGTGAGAGGCTTGAGGTTAAGAATAGAGCGTGTCTGCCATCCACTGTTGGCCTCTGAGTGATTTCGTCTTGACAAACTCTAGGTGTTCGAGAGGCTCTGATATTGATGTGAAAGGCCCAGCCGTCCGTACTCTTGAATGAGCAGATGCAGGAAGGCTGTATCTGCCTATATCTCAGGAGGCCTAGCTGGGGCCCTTTTTCTCTAGTGCATAAAAATTGTTCTTTTCTCAGTTTCTGTGGAACAGGGTAGGGTATAGGATCAAAAGAAGAGAGATGCTAGGAGTTGTCCTCATATTAAAAAGTTTCTGGGTCTCCCTTGAACATCAGATGTCCATACCAGGCACGTGGCACACACCTGTAATCGCAGCAGCTTGGGAGGCAGACGCAGGAGGATCCCAAGTTAGAGCCAGTCCCAGCAACTTAGCAAGACTGTCTCTAAACAAATCAAAAGGGCTGGGGACGTGGCTCAGTGGTTAAGCCACCCTGGGTTCAATCCCTGGTACCCTCCCCTCCAAAAAAAATTAGATGTCCTTCCATCCTCTCCACAGAGGAGCGCTCACTTGACAGGGGATGGTCCTCAAGTGGCTGGCGTCTCAGGTTGCTCATTGCACTGATCACCCTGAGCACTGTTTCATAGGTGCGCTGTAGATCCTGTTTCACATTTAATATTTTTCTCCTTCTCCTCCTTGTTTTTCTCCCCTCCCCCACCACCCCTTTTTCTTTTTAAAATCTGTGCCCATTTCTGATTTAGTGTGGGTGGCATGGAGGGACTTCTTCATGCTTCATTTGGTCCTGCTTCCCCTTTCAGAAGCCCGTGGTCTGTATCCCATGTCCCTCCCTCCCCTGGCCGATGGGAAGTGAGCTGTTCTCTTCATTCCTGCAGTCTTGCGGCTCAGGGGAACCCTTCCTCTTTGATTTGAGCTTCTGTGTGCCCAGCTTTTAAATTTATTTATGTATTTATTTGTGGTGTTGGGGATGGAACCCAGGGCCTCACCAGGCCAGGTCGTGGCTTTGGTCCCGAGCCACATCCCCAGCCCCTCTGCGCCTGTTTCTGTATGTTGATTGTTTCCCTCTTCATTTCGCCTTCACTCTGAGGGAGCTTCTGTCACCGCCATGGTGCAGAAGGGAACCTGAAGCTCGGACAGCAGTGTGGAACTTGGGCCTTTCCTGGTGGCTTGCAGGCTGTGGGCCCTTGGAGTCACACAGCCTTCTGGGCGTTTCCTCAGTGGTCGTGTGGGAAGATGAGCAAGATTCCCATAAGGAGGTGTGGCGATGGGGTAGAAAGGAAGGACTTTGGGCTTTAAGACAGTTATGTGGCCTTGGGCAAGTCACCTGTAAAATGGTGATCCCCATGGGGATTCTGCAAGATTTTTTAAAAAATATTTTTAGTTGTAGATGGACACATACCTTTATTTTATTTTATTTTATTTATTTATTTATTTATATGTGGTGCTGAGAACCAAACCCAGTGCCTCACCCATGTTAGGCAAGCGCTCTACCACTGAGCCACCACCCCAGTCCCCTGCAAGATTGTTTTAACTGTTAGAGGCCCCAACTGGGAAGTCGCAGCACCATGCTTGGCCTTCAGAATGTATTAGCTGTTCCACCTCCTTCACCATCTGGATTTGGCCCTTTGTCCCTGGGGACCTTTGTCCTGAGTGGGGGAACTGGAGCTGGAACTAGAACCCAGGTGTTCCAGCCCTGAGCTCCTGGGTGGAGCACTGGGAGCCCCCCCAGGTGGTATCTGGATTGGCTGGGATCTGTCGGTACAGGGCTGAGGAAGCTTGAGGATGGAGACCAAGAAAGGGTGAGTCATCAGGACCCCTGGTCAGAGATGTCTGCCCTTCACCCTTGCCAAGCTGCTCCAGGACTGATGGGCCATCCTTTGGGTTCCTGATGATTTTCACATGAAAGGAGAGACGTGGTTGCCCTGCCCACTGGTGGAGTGGCAATAATGGCTGCTACTTAGCCAGGGAGCCAGTGAGCACGGAGCACCTCAGTGTGGACCTGTGTTCTCTTTACCCCTGGAGACCCCTGGCACTGCCGGCCCCATTTTCCAGAAGAGGAACGAGGCCATGGAGCCAGTGAGGACAGGTCCAGCTCCGAGTCCAGGTCTCTTAGCTGCAAAGCCCATGTTCTCTGCTTGAAATTCTGTGACCTTCTTACGGTATCTTCCATGTGAGGCTGCTCCAGCAATAATTTTATTAATAGGATGCCCAGCCACGTCCCCAAACCCACACTCCCTGTCAGTTTTATTTCAGCATTGACTGATTTTACCCCTGGCCAAATAGAATTTAACCAAGTTGCCACTGTTGCAGGAAAGAAAAAAATATGGATAAGAATCCTAAAACTTGAAAAAGGAGGGCAGTTGGCCCCAATTTTGGATGCCTTATGCCAGCCTAGGAAGAGGGAGAAATTAATTATTTTCCAAGGTAACTTCTTGGGTGCCTTTATAACAAAGAAACAAAAAAACACTTTAATGACTGTGTTGACTACCACAGTGACTGGAGCATGAGGTAAGATCAGGAACCAATGTGGTCCTACAAGCTGTCCTTTCCCTCTTGCCCTGCCTTCTTGGCTTCACTAATTGATTCTTAGGGCTTAAATTAAAAACTAACTCAGGAAACATACTGACCCTTTTCCATGCCAGTCTCCATTATATGATAGGGTTATTTTTAATTTCTGATCTGTTAATGTTAACCTCCCCCACTAGACTCTAAGCCCCATGAAGGCAGGGAACACATTGATCTTATGTGACTCTTTTTTTTTCTTTGTAGTTGTATATGGACAGAAAGTCTTTGTTTTATTTATTTTATGTGGTGCTAAGGATTGAACCCAGTGCCTCACGCTGCTGGGCGAGCACTCTGCCACTTAGCTCCAGCCCCAGCCCTCACGTGACTCTTGAAGGCCCAGTGCCTCGTGCTTGCCTAGTACAATTTAGGTACCCAGTTGACTTCAGAGAGGTGAATGGAGCCATTGATTGGATGGATTGAGCTAGTTTTATTTTCTTTGCCTTCACTCTAGCCAATAATCTTTTCTTCTTGTAGGAAATGGGGGGAGGTAGTAATGATATGAGTATATGTCTCTCTTGAGCCTCTTTGAAGAAGAATCCATCTTTAGAACCCTAGAGTCTATCCCTATACCTGACACTGGGTGAATAAGGAATAAAAGTGACTCTTATCTATGAAACCAGTAGCTCCAGGGACTCGGGCTGCTTCCGGGGAGCCTGGCCAGTTATTTTCATACGTTGAGGGCAAGGACGGTGAGTTTATTCCTAGAAACTGAGTACATTCCTGCTTCCAACCTGCTGTGATTTGGTCCCCAGTGAGGTCTGTGACTCAGTTGCCAGCTGCCATCTTGACTTATTTGTACATAAACAGTTTTCCCCCATAACCTTCTCTTCCGCCAACATTCAGAGATAATGATATACAATCTTTGTAACATTGCAGACACTGCTTCAAAAACATTCTGTTGCTATAGGAATGTTTGTGATGTGCTTATCGCTAAAATTTCATGAGCAACAAACTCCAGAATTGCAGATGATTTAGTGTTTGAAGCAGGGAGTGAGTGTCTGTGTGTTTGCATTTAAAAAAAAAATACAATCCTTTGAAAAGGGAAGTTTTCCTCTACAGAGTTATCTTCTCCTACAGTTGAAGATAAGAACTACTTAAAGGCTGAGAGTTTAGAGCCGTGAGCACCTTCTCTTGAAGGTCCAGATGGGTGACAATGACTTGGAGTACCTCAAGCATTCAGGCAGGGGGCACATAAAGGCTTTTTTCTCGGCGCTGGCTGTCACAGACAAAGGATTTCTCAATTAAAAAAAAAATCATTTGTAGAGCATTAGCCAGAATGAACACCAGCAGCCCTCTTGACATTTTGAAAATGATTTCTTTTCTCAAATGTCCCAAATCCATTTTAATAGGTGACTCTTTGTTCTCATATGCAGGGAGGTAGCCTAGGGTTGGGAAGTCCAAGGCCAGGGTAGACAAGGCTGCCAGGACAGAGCCTCACTCTTTGTTAGCTGAACCCATCTCCAGACAACCCCACCGCTCCCCCAAAGTTCTTGTGTGGTTCTTCTTCCCACAGAGACACCCCCTGAACTACTTTTCTGTAGTCCAAAGAGGGACTTTGAAATCATTTTTACTTCTGGCCTCCCTCCATGAACCAAGACGCCAGCCACACATTACATCCCAGGAAGGTTGAGCGTGTGTCCGTAGCGGTCCTCATGCTGCTTTCTAAGCCACGATCCACAAGAGGAGGACAGAAACGGCGAGCAGACACTTAGCCACTTCACTCTGACTTGTCTCAATAGTCTGTTCTATCAAATAATAATTTTTAAAAAGTGGGCTGGCCAGGCGTGGTGGAGTGCACCTGTAATCCCAGTGATTTGGGAGGCTGAGACAGAGGATGACAAGTTTGAAGCCAGCCTCAGCCACTTGGTGAGACACTCAGCAACTTGGTCAAAACAAGACAAAAAAAGGGGTGGGGATGTATTTCAGTGGAAAAGCACTTCTGGTTCAATCCCCAGCATCCAAAAAAAGAAAAAAAAAGAAAAAGTGGGCTAGTACTGTTTGTGTTTATTATCTTTTTATTTTTTTCTTTCAGTTCATTTTTATCAGATTTCAGAAGCATATTTATCTATGATGGGTGAGAAATTAAAACAAAATAGACCTTCATTGTGAATAGTTTTGAGAAGCCCCATGCTATGGTGCTTCTAAGCTGCCGCAGTGATCCAATAAAACAAAGAGGATAGTAGTGGATGAATTTTGGGAAATCACAGCACTTACCAGATTATATAGTAGTGAAACGTGTGCACTCTCCCCACTTCTTGGGAGCAAGGACTGCATCTGTCTAATTCATCTTGGTGGCCTATTCCTCAGTGCCCACTGGGCCTCTTAAAGGTCTTGGGAGAAGTTTGCCCAACACACTTCTGCCCGCTCCCCTTGTCTGAGGGTAAGGGCAGCCTTGGGACCTCCCTGGGCTTCCGGGTGGCATCCTCCATAGGACCATAGAGACAAGCTAAGAGCCAACAATGAGGAAATGATCTTTTCTTCTCCTTTCCCTCAGACCCAGGTCTCCTCTTCCCAGCCCAGCAGCATGAAAGCAGCATGACTGGCCGGCCACAGGAGAAGCCCCCAGAGCCAGGCCCCCAACTCAGCCCTCTGCTGCCAAAGTCAAGGTGAGCTTGCCTTCCTCCTAGGAGGTGGAGGAAGTTTCATTTTAACAAATTCTACCATGCTTTTGTGATCCCTTGTCATAGTGGGGTGTCCCAGAACGAGGGTGGAGTTAGTGCATAGCCTTGGATATGTGCTCTTCTTAGTGATGGAGTGGCCAAGGGGGCGCGGGAGGGCCTTGGAGCTGAGTGTCTGAGTGGAGCTCTTGTTCCTTATTCTACCTTCGGAATCTGGGACTTGGATGGGTCTTTCAGGGAATGTTGAATGAAAGAATCTGTAGAGTAGGACAGAATTAGAATCTGTGCAGTCCACAGTTTGAGACTCCTGTACATGCCAGACAGACTCCTGTCCCACATAGACAAAAGGGACATTAGACCATGAGCCAGGCCCACTGCACACCAATGTGGGCTGTTACTTGTTGGGAAATTCTTCCTAACATTGGGATAGATGTTGCTTCTCTGGAACTTCTGTCTGCTGATCTCTGCTTTGCCAAATAGAACCACAGACTGGCCTTTCAAAGTCTTTTCCACATGCCTCTGTCTTTGGATTTGGAGATAGTTGGCATGCCTGTGACTCTGCTTCTTGGGTTTTTGGGGGTTTTTTTGGGGGGGGTACCAGGGGTTGAACCCAAGGATGCTTAACCACTGAGCCACATCCCCAGCCCTTTTTTTGTATTTTATTTAGAGACAGGGTCTTGCCAAATTGCTTAAGGCCTCACTAAGTTGCTGAGGCTGGCCTTGAACTTGAGATTCTCCTGCCTCAGCTTCCTGAGATGCTGGGATTACAGGCATGTGTCGTCGCTTTTTTTTTTTTTAATAAATTCTTCTAGAGACTGGTGCCAGTCACTTTTTCCTCTCCTCCCCTCCATGTTGGAAGGGGCTTTGTTAACTCCACGGTCTGCCCTGCCACTTGCCCACTCAAGCCCTGTCCTCAACCCTAGAGTCATTCATTCACCATTCCCTCTTTAGGGACTATTGAGAGCTTCCTTTGAAACCAAGAATGTGCTGGACCCTGGAGATACAGCAATGAGCAAGAAAGACAGGGTCTCTCTCTTTCCTAAAATGAAATAGATTGGATTCTTGGAGAGAGTTGAAATCAGTTGAATTACTTTTGTATATTCCCTCTTTATCTTTTCAACTTTTTTCTTCCTCTTTTGGTGCTGATTGAACCCAGAGGTGTTTTACCACTGAGCTCAGCCCCAGTTCTTTTTTATTTTTAAATTTTGAGACAGAGTCTCAATAAGTTACAGAGAATCTTGCTCTGTTGCTGAGGCTGGCCTTGAACTTATGACTCTCTTGCCTCAGCCTCCCAGATCACTGGGATTACAGATCCCAGTGAGCCACCATCTCACCATTCTTCTGTGAATCTGGAGTCATTTTCCTTTGGCCTAAAATAAATCCTTCCATGTTATCCTTTGGTGGGGGACTCTTGGTGGCACACTCTAGGGATTTTTTTCACTTTGGTTTTTGTTTTTTGTGGGTGGGGAAATATTTTTATTTTGTTCTTAGTTTTGTAAGGTGGCTTTCCTTATATCTGTCTACACCATTGGAGCCATTGTTTCAAAGCCTCTGGCATTGAGTGTTGCTACTGAGAAGTTGGCTGTCAATCCAAATACTGTGGTCTGTCACTTCTCTCTGGCTACATGTGTCTGCATGTAAATTTGTCTTTATTCTGCATAAGTTTCATTGGGATTCCTAGAGCTAAAGATCCCTATCTTTCAACAATTCAGGAAAGTTCATTTCTGAAGTTCATTTCCCTTCATTTCTGAGTATTGCCTCTTCCCGCTGTCTGTGTCTTCTGGAACCTTGGGTAGACTCACGTTGTCCCTTCCCACTCGTCTCCGTGTCTTGTAACCTCGGTGCTGTACTTTTCATCTCTTTGTCTCTCTATGTTGAACTCTGAATAATTGAATAATCTCTTAAAAATCTGTCTTCTCGTTAGTTCAATTATTCTGGGTCTCAAATGGGGTTTCATCCATCCATTAAGTTATTTTCTTTCACTCTCTTTATTTGTCATTTCTAGAAGTTCTGATTTTATTTTTCAAACCAGCTTAGTGATTTTTCTGGTCTCTCATTACTTGTACATATTTGGAGACATTTAGACATTTACTTCTTTGAAATGCTAAATTAGCTACTTGGAAATGTTACAGTCTCGTGTCTGGCAGTTCCAGGGTCCTTGAGGTCTGCTTCTGCCACCTGTTGTTTCTGATGGCTGGGTTCACATTTCTTGTTTTTTGTCATTGCTCATTCTCCTTGGAAGTTTATCTTTGAGAACTGTTTGAGGTGTGGTTTGAATTTGGTTTTTCCAGAGAAGATTTGCTTTAAGTACTGCTGGTTTTTTTTTTTTTTGTGTGTGTGTGTGTGTGTGTAGTTGGGGGGTGGGGGACTAGGGGACACCAATAAAAAAATTGCTTTAAATTAATTATCTGCTTCAGGATTTTCTGGCCGCGAAGCTATGTGAAGTCCAGTTTATGGTTCCAAATTTTCAGGAGATTATTTTCCCAGCCCAACATCAGGTTCACTTGCAGTTCTCTCTGTGCTGTGGATTTTTTTTTTTTCTCATTGAGAATGGAGCCACTTGGAGTCTTAGCTTTATGGGTCTCTCTAGGCTTTGAAGCCTGTGCAGCTATCATTGGGAAACTTACAATCTTCAGGATTCAATGGAAGTCCACAGAGCCAAAAGCCTTCAGGGTAAAGGCCAGTTTTGGTACTAGCTTACCTTCCAGGGGTCCTGCTCTTGTTATTACCAGGTTGTTTTTGCGTTTTTTTCCTCTTTGGTTATGGTCTTTGAATAATCTTTCCATTTATACCAACTGTCCACATGTGCATACAACCTTTACATTTATTTATTTGTTTATCTAATGGATTGGTTGTTTCAATTAAGAGGATGGAGTCATCCACCTATTGCTGGATGACATTTATCTTATTTCTTGTCCACAGTGGCCCTATTGGTTCACACAGAAGAGTGAACCAAACGGGCCAGGGTTGTCGCTAAGAGGAAGAGCGCTTGCCTAACATGTGTGAGGCCCTGGGTTCGATCCTTAGCACCACATAAAAATAAATGAATTAAATAAAGGCATTGTGTCCATCTACAACTAAAGATATTAAAAAAAAAAAAAAAAAGTGAACCAAAGCTCAGAGAGGATGTAACCAGCACAGCCACCAACCTAACAGGACAGGAACTGGGAAGAAGTGTTTTCCTCTCCTCCCACCTCTCCCCTCCCTCAGGTAGCTGTTGACCATTTGCAGGGCTCGTAAAGAATATGAGTCTCTGCCAGGATGCTTTAAATAGCTGGACAGCTTTGTAAAATTTGTTTATGGCTCTATTGTTTATCTTCCTTGAGAGAGGAAATGGCGTCTGCATATTTTGTGGTTTGTTTCTCCAGCATCACCAGCAATGTTCCTGCTGTGTTCCACTCTGTGAAGGGTTCTTGGACCCAGAGCCAGGTCCCAGTCCTCCTCCTCAAGACCCTCACTGCCTCTCCTCCCACTTTTTCTCCGCCTTGTCCCTGTCCCGCCCTGTCCTGTCTGCCTTTGGTTTTTCTGTTTCCCACCCGTGTGCCTTTCTTGGAGGGGAGCCTACCAAGCACTCTAGTTGGACATTTGGGCTTTGGGAGACAAGGAGAAGGAGCTGAGATTGACCCCAGCTCCAGCTCTTGCTAGCTTCACCCCCCTAAGCTTCAGTCTCTCCTCTGTCACCTGAGGGCAGTGGGCTAAATGAGATAATTGTAACAAGGAGCTTGGACGCAGTCATAAGCCCTCTATCATCCTGTTATTAGGACTGAAAACAGAGAGCTCCAAGGCCAGGGCTCTTGTTCAGTGATGCTTTTAAATGGCCAGAGCTGTGTTACAAAGTGGAATGCAAGTGGAGACGGGCATCGGGTGTACCTGTGGGACTCCCAGCTTCATTGTTACAGTTCAAGGACTGGAGTATTACAAAAAATCATCTGAGGAGGTAGGCACAGGGGTATAGAAGGGTAGTCCCAGCCAACTCAGGAGGCTGATGCAGGAGGATCACTCAAGCCCAGGAGTTTGAGACAAACCTGGGCCACAGAGCAAGAGCCTGCCTCAAAAACAAATAAAATGAAATAATCTGAGGGAAGACAGAACATAAGTCAGGCCACTGTTTGCAGAGGATCTAAGTCATGGGTTCTGGAGATGAGGCTGGGACCCCTGTACTCCAGCATGACTATGATGGGGCTGGAGCCAGGAGATGCCACTCACTGTTAACGTTCTTCTTGTGGGAGCCCCCAGGTCAGGGTACAGCAGTGACGGGAGGGAGAGAAGGGTCTTCAATATCCATTTACTTCCATTCTTTTCATTTTTATTTATTTTTTGATACTGGGACTGAACCCAGGGGCACTTTGCCACTGAGCTACATCCTCAGTGGGTTTTTTTTTTTTTTTGAAACAGGATCTCATTAAGTTGCTGAGGATCTTGCTGAGTTGCTGAGGCTGACCTCTAGAGTTGCTGGGATTGCGAGTGTGCTTCACCATACCCGGTTCATTTCTTTCCAATCTTATAGTTGACATGAGACTTTTTACTTCACCTTCTAGTAAGTGGCTTTATATTGCTCCCAGATTTGTATCAGATCACTTCCTGATTTGATATCTATCAGGCAGCAATTCTTATCTCAGCACCTTCTATTCATAGTGACTCTAGGCTCTATAGAGTGGGCAAATAGTATTTAAAATGTATAAAGTTGCTATGAACCTGTAAGTCCTTTAAAAAATTAGTCTATTAGCTGAGCATAGTGGCGCACGCCTGCAGTCCCAGTGGATTGAGAGGCTGAGGCAGGAGGATCCTGACTTCAAAGCCAGCCTCAGCAACAGCAAGGCACTAAGCAACTCAGTGAGACCCTGTCTCTAAATAAAATACAAAATAGGGCTGGGGAGGTGGCTCAGTGGTCGAGTGCCCCTGAGTTTAATCCCCAGTACCTCCCCCCCACCAAAAAAAATTAATCTTTTAATAAAACAAACTGTAACAAAAAAGGACATAAAGGATAAAACATCTTTGTAAGACTGTCAGGCATTCAGAGTAGATTTCCAAGGAGGGAAAGCTGTGCCTTGTGTGGTCAGGAAGGCTTGCTGGAGGAGGAATTTTGCTGGTTCCATGGGACAGGCAGAGGTGGGCGGCCGCAGTAGGGGCCTGGTGCATCCTGGGTATTCTAGTTGTGGAATCTGAGGTTTAGAGGTGGGTGTTCTCATAAGGCAGTGAGACCCAGCAAGGTGCTTCCAGCCTCACAGATGACCTCTACTGCCCTTCTTAAAGAAATATCTCCCATAGTAGAAGGAAAGCCCTAAAAGTACTGCAGTTAATATTTGACTGTGTCACTAGGCTCCTGGCTAAAGGACACGCCGCTCTTGAATGGGTTTGTGTAGGGCATCTGTCTCTCTATCTAAGCTTCAGTACATCGGGGCCACCAACACATCTTTGTAAAACAGGGATTGGCACCTTCCTCTGAAAGTTCAATCTGTGAGTACCAAAAATTATTTGGAGCCAACCAGCTGTCTTCTTTCTCCATGTGTTTGCTCAGATGTTTGGAAGGGCAAAGGTTGCTAGGGAGCCTGAGCGTGGAGGTGGTTGGAGTAGGGACAGGCTTCTTGCTCTCTCTCTGGGCTCCAAGATGATGTCCCCTCAGACCAAGTGGCCAGGCCTGTGTGCTTGGGGTTAAATGCCCAACCCCCAGCAGCAAACCTCAGCCTCTATTAACAGCCTCTATGATGATTCATGCTTCCTGCCCCTCCTCATCTAGTTACTCAGAGCTGCTAGCCAGGATTGATTACTTACAACATCCAACTGGCCTTGCCGGGGGAGAGGGGGACTCAACTGGTAGGTTAAATATTCTGCACTGGGTGACTCCCTGGGGCACGTTGTCTTTGCTGATGGTACAGTGAGGGGTGGCCTTACATGCAGATGTTGAAACCAATCAGGGAATCAGGACACATCACATCTGGGCTCTCTGAGGGGTTGGGGGTGCTGGAGTTATTGTGACAGCAGGTGCCCCGGGCACAGGGCTCCAGTGCTTTCAGAGTCACATCAAAGATGATGGAAATATGTTCTAAACTGAATCATTTAGTGCTGCTTTGGAGATTGGCCATCGGCTCCTTCTCACTGATGAGCGGTTTCCCTTCTAATAATATTTTAATCACCTTTATTATACTGTTCATGTGCATTATTCTATATTTTTAGTTGCAGCATTATAGTTAGAGCCTAAGTCTGCTCTGATACCCTCCCCCACTCTCTCCTTCCCTCTTCCAAAAGATGGCTGAACAGACTGAAATCCAGAGGTCCTGTTTCCCAGTGTCTTTCCCCCCATAGGCTGGATCTTGAGAGATCACTAAGGTATCTGGGGTGGGAAGTGCTACTGTCTTAATATTCTGGTGCAGGATTGTTGCATGTCCTGGGACAGGGTCTGGGGAGGTTCACCTCAATGAGCCTTAGCCAGTCAGAGGCAGGGGAACATTGGAGCTCACTGGTCCCTTTACCTCCTCATTCTGCAGAAGTCCAAGGTGCCAGGAGGGGAAGTCATTTGCCCAACTAGGTCACATAGCTGGGCTCCTTTTATGTTTGGTCCGGGTTACCTTTTTTTTTTTTTTTTTTTAAGTTGTAGTTCAACCCAATACCGTTTACTTCATTTTTTAAAATGTGGTGCTGAGGATCGAACCCGGGGTCTCACAAGCGCTAGGCGAGGGCTCTACTGCTGAGCCCCAGCCCCAGCCCCCCCGGGTTATCTTAATATGGGGTTTGCATTTCCTGAATACACAGCAACTGGGTGGGGGGTGGGGAGGAGGGCAGGGGAAGTGGGCTTAAAAGAACACGTCTGAGAATGTATAAATTTCCTGTGGCAGGGAGATAATCTGAGAGCATGTAATCAAGAGGAGAGGGGGAGATTTGGTTTGGTTCCCAAAGCCCAAGAATGGAGGGGGAAGAGGGGGCAACATGAGTACTGTGGAGAGAAAGCTGGGACATTTTCATCAATAAAATAGAAACAAATAGGAGTTTGCTCTTTGCATCCCAGTAATATCTTCTTGTCTGTGTTCTTAGAAAGCACTTACTCATGCATGTGAAGGTTTAGGGCTCATCCTAGAAGCAGTGGTTTGTGGCCCTTGGAAGCCTGGGACCTGGTAGG
Source organism: Spermophilus citellus (assembly GCF_964194105.1). Classification (NCBI taxonomy): domain Eukaryota; kingdom Metazoa; phylum Chordata; class Mammalia; order Rodentia; family Sciuridae; genus Spermophilus; species Spermophilus citellus. The sequence goes on along the minus strand of NC_138186.1, from coordinate 58,254,024 downwards.
TGCCCTCAGATCTCATCTCCCTGAGTTGGCCTCTATCAGCACATGGGACCTCTGAATATCTCTTTCTCCCTGGGACTCCCATAGCTCAGCCTCAAATGAGAATACAACTTCTTGCTGGAACTGCCTCATAGGGAAATAATGGGTGTGAGGATACCCCCAAATCCTTAGGAAAGGGCTGGCCCCATTTTTTCTTTTCTAAAGTCTGGCAGACTGGCGGGAGCTCTGAGGGAGTCAGGAGCTTCTGCCAGGGAAGGCCACAGAGGCCACTTCAGACCTGCTTCCCTGGGATGGCCCTGCCAGGCTGTGTATTGCAAGGTTCTCAAAGAGGCTGTCATTGGAGGACATTCTGCAACCAATTGTAAGGAAATGGTGACTACATTGCCAGCTTCCTGGCATCTGAGATCTGGGACTCTTGAAACAGGAAAACAGGTAGAATATTACCTTCTCTGGTATCATGGAGGCACTACAGTGACACTAGAGTGACTTCTTAGTTTTAAAGATGTCAAAACTAAGGCTCAAAGGACTTTAATTTTCATTAATAATAACCAGGGGTATTGTTGTGCTTTCAATGGCCACTAAATGACTTCTCTTTTCCTCTCCTGGGGGCATGAGCTGCTTGACAGCTGGACCCCAGAGAGCAGAGCCCCATCTCATTACCAGTAGCTCTAAGTTGGAGCACTCAGCCTGACCCATGGCCACACTCAGATTCGCTTGCACTGACCCATTGTAGACCCGTAGGCCCCAGGGAGCTTCTTGCAAAAATGTGCAAGTCACGTGGGCTTGTGCTTTCTTCTGGCTACTGCTCTGTTTAGTGAATGCAATTGAGCCTTTCCATGATGCCTCTGAAGCTTTATTCTGGATCAGAGTGAAAGTACCCTGATGCACTGGTCCTTCCAGAGGGTGCTGGGCTAAGTCAGGTCATTGATCCCTGTTCCAGAGCACCCCTGGCTCCTGAGTTTCTCTCTCTCTTCCTTCTTATGTCCACTTCTGGCACTTTCTGCCCCAGCACCATTCTGTTAATTGAAACAGAGGGAGGGTGAAGGTTGCTCAGGAAACAAATAACCAAACCAAAGCCATCACGACTGAGTCATTGGACCTAATCTAAACTATACTCATGACAAAGTCAAACAACCAAAACCCCACCCAGGCTGCACTTCCCCAGTGGGTGCCATGCTTGTCCCGTACCTTCTGGTTTAATCTTCACAAGAATCTGGAACAATAGTGTTGTTCTTTTACAGATGTCAAAACCAAGGTGGGATGGGTTTGCTGGGGTTACTTGCTTTTCTTGTGCAAGATTGGGATTTGAACCCTGGCTTCCAGCTCCAGAAGCAATGTTCTTGGGGCTTGACATGTGAGCCATTGTTTTCTCCTTAGAATGTTCCAGATAAGTAAAAAATTATCCACATAACCGGAGCTTGGCCCTGTAGGCCTAGAATTTTTTCTTTTTCTTTTCTTTCTTTTTTTTTTTTTTTTTTTTTTTTTTTTTTTGGTGTATCACTTCCCACTTCAAGTTCATGTCTCAGTGCCCAAGTGCTGGAGGGTTGAAGGTTGCTAGGAGCTGACGGCTAGATTCCTGCGGCATGTATGTACTATGGTATAGATCAGCTCTGGTTGCCCCTTCAAAAGTCAAAGATAAAAGCTGGAAGGATCAAGCAAGGGGGAAGTAGCCTCATGCTAAGAGAAATGCAGCAGGCAATTAAGGGAAGCTGCCGAATATTAGAGGAAGCCCCATCCTTCAGCATTGGGGGGCTGAGGGCCTAGCCCTTTGTCACCAATGGTGTGACCATACAAAGGTCATCCCTCAAGTGTTAATTTCCTCATCTTTGAAACAGAGAAAACACTTCTGACCTCGCAGGTTTGTTGTAAAATAGTATGTGTCCATGTGCTTTGTATAGTGCTTTCTAGAATGTTTCTGTTGGCCATGAGGACATGCACACCTCTCACAAATGCCTCTATGTCTCCTACTGGAGTTGGAGGATATGTGGCTGTGACCTAGGGAGACTGGTCTTCCCTGAGCTCCACTGATATCAAGCAAACCCTGGGGTCCCCAGAGTTGAGCACTCTGCACCTCTGCATCTGGGCATCGGGCTTCACCTCCCAGGGCTGTTAATGAGGCGGAGCCATGAGCTTTTTGCTTTTCTGTCCAAAAACAGAGAGGAAGGAAGGAGAAAAGTTAATTTTCTTTAACTTGTGGCTTTCCCCCCATCCCCTTCCCTGTGAGTGGGATTGCCACTTAACTTTTTTTAATTAAAAATAAAATGATGTTCTGGGTGATGAAACATAATATTTTGACATGTTGAACTGACAGTTGATGGGTGTGTTGTCAATATACCGTCACCACAGATCATCCTCCCAGGGTTGACAGGGAAAGTGTATGTGTGTGTGTGTGTGTGTGTGTGTGTGTGTGTGTGTGTGTGTTATCTACTTGGATGATTTAGGGTGATTGGGGAAGGGTTCGTTGACCTTTATCAGAAGCGGTTCTTGTGGAAGATGAGCCACGGGAGTGGGTTGACCCCTCAGAGCAGGGGGTAGCAGCCTCCATTGCCAGTTGAAGCAATCTGCTGTTTGTTATGGAAGCAAAAGCTCTCCCCATTCCTGGTCCCTTTCTTCCTCCCTGTGACTTGGGCACCCTGTGTGTGCAAGGGGTCATGCCAACCCCTAAAAACAGCTGAATGAGACACTCCTTCAATGAGAGGCCAATCTAAAGGACAAAGCAGACAAAACAGTTGGGAATGATGTGGTAGGTGGTCTGCATAGATGGGACAGGCCCATTCTGGAGAATCTGGGCATTTTTTCCTGCCTTCTTTAGCACCTGTTGTCAAGGGGACCCATAGACCTTTTCGGACCTTGGAGCCCTCAGGGTAGCGTCCTTGGGACAGCTCCTGTTGTAGGTCTCCAGTGAAACTGAGTGTTCCCAGTACTCCAGTCTCCCTTTCCAAGACACCCAGATGTCACCCTGCCACTCCACCTCTGCACCCGACTCCGTTACAAAGTCCTATCAGGCTTCCTCCAAAATATCCCTCCATCATGTCCCTCATCTGAGCTACCTAGTGAAACCATAGCAAAACCAAGTGTCCCTCCCCTCACTCACCCTCCTCCTGCATAATTTCTGTAACCAGGGATGACAACCTACAGTCCATGGGCCTGATCCAGCTTCTGCCTGATTTTGCCCATGAGGTGTACATCATCTTCACAGATGAGCATTTGATGATATGGAAGCACTGACCTTGACCCTAATGAAATAAAATGTAATCCCTCCAAACAATTCTATTTTCCCGGTAGTAAATCTAGTACCAAAAAAAAAAAGTACTCAATTATTATTACCACATTTTGAGGTTCCTCCAAGAATTTGTAGAAGTTTGTTCTCTCTCTTATAGGATATAAGTACTTAAGTAAGAGCCTCTTAACTGCAAAGCCTGGAATATATACTGTCTGGCCCTTTCCAGAAAATGTTGCTGAGCCTTGGTGTAGACAGTAATAAGAGTGAACTTTGCAAATAGAAATCGGACCAGTCACCCAGGTTTGCTCATGTACTCACAATTCAAGATACTTCTGTGGCTCCCCAGTGCTCTTAGGATAAAGATAAGGCTCCTGTCCATCAAACACCTTGCATGGTCCATTTCTTGCCCCTTCCTAGTTCCTCTATTCTGGCCACCCTGGTCTTCTTCCTACCATGTGCCTGCCTTCCGCAGGGCTTGGCCCACATTGTCCTTTACTCTATTGGGAATATACCTTTCCACACCCTGCTTCTCCTGTTTCTTTCTCATCTTTCTGATCAAGCATCACAGTGATTTCCTCAGAGGATCTTTCCCTGACCTCTTTTCTGAGATCAAGGCCCTTTATTATAGCCACTCAGCACATTTTAAAATTGCATTCGCCCACATGTGAGATACATACCCCGGGCTGCAGGCCCCACCAGAGCTGACCCCTGTCTGTTCCCACCTCTGTTACATCCACTGTGCTTGATGCATAGTAGGCACTCAAGAAATGAATGTCCAGGATCAGACTTGTAGACTGAGAAGATGGAGAACGGGAGAAAGAGATGGAAGGCAGAACATTCTGGAAATGTGATTTAGCTCCATAGGACAAGTGCTCAGGGTGTCTCTGGATGGGTGGGAAGGGGAATTCTTTGGAAAGATAGATGAAGCCAAATCACGAGGGGCCTCCTGTGCTAGCTGTTGGGACCCTTGTCCTGTTGGCGAGGGAGCGCTGGAGCACTGGAAGTTTTCAGCAGACGGTGACATGAGCAGGGGCATTGGTTGGAAAGTGAACTAGAAGGGATGAGGCTGGAGGAGGTAAGCCAACTAGGAAGGTGAGGCCAACTGTGTCACAGATTAGGTGAGAACCTGGCACGGGAATGAGAGGAGAAGATGGCCTGGGAAATGCCAGGAGGAGACATTGACGGGAACTGAGTAGAGGTGGGCTCTTGGGAGCCAGTATCTGATGCAGGCTCCTGGGAAACTGCCTCCAGTCATTGCAGATGGGAGAAGAGCGTTTGAGGAAGGATGGAGGAGTGAACGTTTAGAGTACATGAAGTAGAAAGTGCCGAGGCCTGTAAGCCCCCATTGTCTCTGTGAAGCAGGGGTTGGGGTTATCTGCTGAGACATGGGACTTTTGGATTCAGATCACTTTGGCCTTTTACCCCTTTCGTGAGCAGAGCATTCTCCATCGTCCCTGAATGGTGGGCCGATTCATCCGTCAGGAGCAGCTGGGGACATTGACATCCCAGATGCCTAAGGAGATCTTACTGACCTGCTTTTTCCAAAAATGCATAGTCTAAATGTTAGCTTTGTCAGAAATCCCACCCCATAGGCCTTCGAAGAAAACAGGTCTATTCATTTCAGAAAATGTTTGCCAAGGGCCACTCAGCTCTCCCCTGCACCCCAGGAGCCTGTGTCTGACCTGGAGACACATCCCTGGCATTTGACATGCATGAACAATGCCAGGAAGTATAGTTCAGTGACATCTGGTATTTTTTGTAGCGTGTTAAAGTTAGCAAGGCACGTTGACACATAGGTGAAACTGTCTTTAATCAGTCTCAGCATAACCAAGCAGCAACTCATCTTCTGCACAGCTCACTAGTACCCCACAAACAGAGCACCCATCTCCCCTGCCACAACACCTGCTCTGCAGGGGCTGGGTGAGCACTGACTATGCTGGTTCCTAAACCTACTTATGCCAGTGTACTTATTATTATTATGTAAATTAATTAAATGTGATATAAACTGATGAACTATGAATGCAAAAAAAAAAAAAGAAGTGCTGTTTCTATGAAAGTAAATGTCACCCTGTTCAACCTCATTTAACTGAGAATGTACATCAGGCAACTCAGATTTTACTGCTGAATGTTTTGAAAAGAAAAAAAGAATCACTAACCAGGCTGAGTGGCGCATGCTTATAATCCCAGTAACTCAGGAGGCTAAGGCAGGAGGATTGCAAATTCAAAGCCAGCCTCAGCAACTTAGTGAAGCCCTAAGCAACTTAGCGAGACCCTGTTTCTAAATAAAATATTAAAAAGGGCTAAGGATGTGGTTCAGTGGTTAAGTACCCCTGGGTTCAATTCCCAGTACCCACCCCTCCAAAAACAACGACAACAACAACTAAGAATTGCTGCCAAATTAGATGTGAGCAAGACAACTATTAAAGACTGGCATTAGAGAGAGAACTGTATGCATGTCAGAGGATTTTTTAGCACAATTCCTTCACTAGCTTTCTCAACCTCTGACTCCTTTTTAAAGAAACCAAACTGAAAAATGGGAGATTATACATTCTATGTGCTTGATGCATTAAATACAGATGCAGAATTCTGTTCAGCAAAATCTGTGAGTAAAGAAAGGCCTAGACCCTGCCTCAAAGTTTTGTAAGATATTTGTGTTTTAGGTTAAATTTGTAAAGCATGAAAGTACTGCTTTTAAGTATACATACAAGGGTGTTTTTCACTATTTTATTTTCTGAAGAAGTAGAATATTCATATGGTTCAAAAAGTTAGAAAAACATAAAAAGCTATACAATTAAAAAATCTATTTACTCCTCTTTTTCCTAATCAAACCAGTTTTCCCCACCACCACCCCTATAGACTACTGTTACCAGTTTTTGGTTCCTTCCAGATTTCTTTCACATATTCATGAGCAACTATGAATATACTGTCGATCTTCCTTTTTTCGTGGATTCCATCTTGCAATTTTTTTCCTACTCTCTAAAACCTATGTAACTGCAAAAACCAGTACTCAAGGCTCTTTCCTAGAGTTTTGAATGGTGGTGAATGTCCTCAGGAGCCTGGGCGTGGTCCCAGTTTAGGCGGGACAAGGCCACTCTGCCTTCTTATGGCATCTCTTGTGCTAAACCCTATTATGCTTTTTTTTTTAATATTTATTTATTTATTAGTTATTGGCGGACACAACATCTTTGTATGTGGTGCTGAGGATCAAACCCGGGCCGCACGCATGCCAGGCGAGCGCGCTACCGCTTGAGCCACATCCCCAGCCCCCTATTATGCTTTTCACAGACTGAGAAGGGCCATATCTTTGTGCTTTTTGTTGTTGATTGTACTGTGTCACATGGTCCCCAAGTGTAGAGTGGGGAGTTGTCCATTGTTCTAAGCAGAAAACTGTGAGTGCCTGACAGAAATATGTATGAGAGATGTCCTGTCCAGGCATGAGTTATAGTACTGTTGGCTCCATGTTCAATGTCAATGAATCAACAACATACATTAAATAAGACACCTTTAAACAGAAACACATGTAAAACAAGGTTATGTATTGATCCATCAATGAAAATGTGACCAGAGGCTCAGTATTCATAAATTCCATGTTCTGTTTTATGCCTTATTTTAATATGTTCTATTTTATTTAACCATTTTACACAAAAGATAGCATATTAGACACACTGTTCTGCATCGTGCTTTTTAAACCTGATAGATCTATCTTTATCACTTCGTAGGTTTCCTGTTCTTTTTAACAGCTGTGTGGTATCCCATCTTAGTTATGCCATAATTCCCTTTAATTCATTCTGTGTTGAGGGGCATTCAAGTTGTTTTCAGTCTTTGGCTGTTCAAACAATGCTGCGGTGGATACGCTTGTCTTAGGTCATTTGCATGTATCATTTGTTAGGAGTTTCTGCTTTAACTAATTTTCTAGAAGGGAAATCCTGAGGGTGGTGAGTCGGCGTAGCCAGATCAATACTTCAAAAGCCATCACACTAGCCAGGCAAGGTGGCAGTTGCCTGTAGTCCCATCTTCTCAAGAGGCTGAGACAAGAGGATCACTTGAGTCCAAGAGTTCAAGACCAGTCTGGGCAATACAGCAAAAACTCTGTCTCAATAAAAGCCATCACTCGGTGTTCCACTCCTGAGTGTAGATACGGAAGAAATTCTCAGATACACTGGGTGTCACTGGGAGGGTGACGAGATAGGGAAAGGTGACGGGGTGTACTTACCACCTCATGGAGTTGCTGGGTGGGGCTTGTGCAGGCCCTGACACCATGCCTGGCTTGGGGTTTGTGCCCAGTACACATTAGCTGGTTTATTCCTGGGCATCTTGGTCCAGCACATGGGCATACCACTGGTGTCTCTCCTGCCCCACCTCTGTAACCCGGCCCCCCAGGATCCGCCTCCACACAGCACTGGAGATGCCTGGCAGTGTCACGGTGCCTTGAGCAGGTCTCCTAGGCTTCACCCTGGACTATATCACTTCCCCAAGGGCTCCTTCACCTCCTGATCTTTGGCCACAAACCTGGTTGCTGTATTCCATAAAGGTTCCCAGAATTGGCTTTGGGTCAGACCCTGCTGTGGCACAGGGGAGAAGGGAGGAAGAGATACAAAATCAGAAGTATTCTGACACCTTTCTGCTCCTGTGGATCTTAAAATCTAGTGTTGGTTGAAAAATAGAACATGGAGGTGACTGCGCCTGGTGGAGTCATGTTTCCAACCCAGAAGGCTGCGTGCCTGGGCCTGTGCAAGCTGCAGGGATGGTGTGGACCTCAGCTCTCCCTGCTGTCCCTAGGCTGTTCCCTTCTGTCTTCTCAGTTCTGCTAAAGGTTCTCCTGGCGGGGTTGGGGTGGGGTAGGGGTGTCCATTGCTTTAGCCTTCAAGTCTTATAGCAGCAAAGGGAAGTTGTTTGGAGACCTTGAAATAATGGGGGTCAGTGACCAAGGATGTCTGTCTTGAGCAAGTCCAGACAGGTTTGGGGGCTTCTTATGAGGGTGTGAAGGATAACCAGAGGAGGCAGCAAAGCCAGAAAGGGCAAGACATTGTCTAAGACCCCTGAGGCTTTTTGTACTGGAAGCCAAACTCTGTGATCCCTCCCACCATCCCAGACCTGGGAATCTCACGTGATGGGGAAGGAGGGGATTCTCACTTCCAACTTTATTCTATAGTCCAGAATTCTTAGAAGCGTTCATAAATGATAACAGATGGCCCTCCTTGACCTTGGCGTACTGTGATTTGGAGCGAGGCCCTTTTGACTCCCTATCCTCAGCAGTCCCAGTGGCTTGTCCCTTCCAGGACATCATCCCCCTTTGTTCCCTGTGTCTCTCCACACCCTGCTCTCTCCCTTCCCTCAGAGCTCTGCCGGAGTCCTGAGAGCTTGCACAAGGTGCCACCAGGGCAAGGCTCCTCCTGGACCCTCGAGTGATCCTCCTGGATCTCACTGAGAAGGTCAGCCTCCCATGGCACAGTGAAGACAAAGGAGCCTTGCGAGGGGCAGCCAGATTTCGGGCAGCCAGTGTGGGGCCTCTGCTTGGCCTCACTGAGCCCCATTGTGCCTGCTGAGGACACTACCAGGCAGGAGATGCAGGTTGGGCCAGAGGCGAGCAAGACTGGCCTCCATCTACACAGAGTTCCTGCCTGTGGGCACAGGATCGAGGCTCACAGACCACCAGGGCCTCTAGGAGGCCAGAACTGGATCCACAGGGCCCTGGAGCAGGGAGCGACTCAGGAAGTGCCTCTGGGAAGGCCTCCAGTCCAGATGCCAGAGGTTCCTCTTGTTTGTTTGCTGACTCCCAGAATTCCCCAGAAGACCTTAGAACTCTGAGCCAAAAGAGGCCACCGCAGTGGCTTGTCTTAGGCCCCTTATCTCCCAAGCGAAGAGGTTGGGGGCTTTGGCATTGCCCAGGATGTGGTTCTGGGTGTCTGCCACTGTTTACAGAATGCCCGAATGGGACACTGATGTCATAGCCTGGGGGACCCTGAGCCTTTCACTAGGGGCTTCCTGTCTGAAACCTGGGGGGGGGGGAGCCCAGCAAACACCTCAGAGCGAACTGTTACTGTCCACACAGGAGTATCCTGGCTATTACCCTGGGAGCTGGGAGCTGCTTTCCAGAAAGACAGGGAGTGGCTTCCCCCAAGATACCCACCCCTTCTCTGGGGCTTGGAGTGACCCAGGCATTTTTTTTTTTTAAATACAGTCTAATGTCTTTGAAGACCATATGACAAAGTCAAAGTCCTTTGGGGAACTGAGGTCCTAACCCTAGCAGCCTACCTAGAATCCTGGGCCCTGGAGAGTTTGTGTGACTGGTGCTATTCCTGGTGCTTGGCTGGGACTGAGCAAAGGCGCCAGCCACACCCCTCCACACTGTCCCCTGCTGGGGAAGCAGTCTGTGCTGGCCACTTCCCGGGAGGCTTGGCTCCCAGGATGTTGGGTGTGGGGCTTGAGTAATAGGAATGGAGCCTTTGGGTGCTTGTCTTGTATTCTCTTAGATTAATAATTCACTCTGAGGCTTTGGTGGGGCTAAAGGAGGCCAATCTCCCTGCCAGCGCCCTTTCCCCACCATCTTAATCCCCCACACTCCCCGGGGCTTTGGTGGAACAGCCTGAGGGAAATCTCCTCCCATTTGCCCTGCCCAGCCCTGCCCTGCTCTGCCCTGCCCAGGACAACTTTGGGGATAAGGAGCTTTTTTTTTTTTTGGCTATTGTCCCAGTGTTGATTCAGAAGATCCTGGGCCCCAAATCCTCGGAGTAAGAGTAGAAGATCCTTTTGGGGGGCCTCAACTCAGACCCTTCTTTCCTGCAGAGACCCTCTCTCAGGCCCCAGCAGCAAGGGCCTGCTCACTGTACCTCCTGGGCCCTGGCTGAAGTGATCTCACCCTCCAGAGAGGCCTGAGTGCTCTACTATGGCTCCCACCCTGCAAGGCTGAGGGGTTACCAGTTGTTTCTCTCTGCCTTCTCCTTGTGCAATTCTTTGGGACCTTTGGAGCACCCCCTTTGCAGACTGCAAGCCCAGAGACAGAAGGTGGTGGGGTTTTTTGTTTTTTTGGGTTTAAAAAAATTTTTTTTAGTTATAGATGGACATAATACCTTTATTTTATTTATTTTTATGTGGTGCTGAGGATCGAACCCAGTACTTCACACATGCTAGGCAAGGGCTCTGCTACTGAGCCACAACTGCAGCCCAAGGTGGTGGGTTTTTAACCTTCCATAGGAGCCCCTGGCACAGAAGGTCTAGGTATCAGTTTGTGGAAAAGAATATAAAGGGCACAGATGCTGGTCTCCCATTCACATGGACCCCAGTCCATTCCACTGCAGGCCTCAAGAGGCCAAGGGTCCTGACCTGATCATCTCCCCTGGCACAAAGTAGGTCTTCAGCGTGGTTGCCAGTGAATTCTGAGATTCTCCTAGCAGCGCCTCCTTAGGAGAAGCATGTAGCTGTGAAGTAGCCGGCATTCAGATCACTCTGGGGCTCACATGTGGATTGATTGTTCCAGGGTCTCCCCTGCCTGCCCTGTCCTCTCTGCAGAATTCTTATCTGAATCAGCTGTCAGTCTCACCACTGCCAGGAGATTAGAGAAGGGAGGCCAACTTGGGGTTGGGACGAGGCTCCAGGCAGGCTACAGTGGTCCTTGTCCCTGGCACTCCCTGTCTCAGAGCCCGTTGCCCTAAGGTGCCACAGGTTCAGTTGTAAGTTTCTTATGATGTCTCTGCAATTTGCATTTCTCCCTGGACTCATAGGCCATAACTGACTTTGTCAGTACTGACGTGAAGGACAGAAGCTATTAGAGCATGTCGCACACTAGTCTCAGAGCCTTTTGTCATACAAGAAGTACTTGAGCCAGAACTGTAATCCCAGTGGCTCAGGAGGCTGAGGCAGGAGGATTGCAAGTTTGAGGCCAGTCTCAGCAACTTAGTGAGGCCTAAGCAATGTAGAAAAACCCTGTCTCAAAATGAAAAGGGCTAGGGATGTGGCTCAGTGGTTAAACATCCCTGGTTCAATCCCTGGCACATACACACACACACACACACAAAAAAAAAAAAAAAACGGGGGGAGGAAGAAGAAGTGCTTGGTCACATCAATTATATCTATTTAACCTTGCTTCCCCTCCCTAACCTCTGTGTATCCTGAAAGTAGAAATGGAAACCAAGTGGTATTTTCTTTGCTTTGTGCATCTGCCCCCTACCAACCAAATACAGAACCTTGGATTTTAGCTTCTGCAAGTCAGTGAAGGATGAGGCCAAGATTGTATGGATTGTATTCACACTGTCTTAGAAAAATTTTACTTCAATTATTTGGATATATAAAAGCACAACCAAAGTCCATAAAGGGCAAATGACTTCCCCAGGGTCACACAGTCGACAGAACCAAAGCCCTGTCCTGTCTTCTACTCCAGTCCTGTCCTGTCTTCTACTCCAGTGCCCTTCTAACCACACCACACTCAGGAGTCAGCGCTGACACTCCTGACCTCACTACCTAGTCCCAACCAAGGAAGGTGGTTTGAAAATAGACCCAGAAATATGTCAGTCAGGCCCAGCTAGACCATGGTCACCTGCTCCAGGAAGCTGCTCTGCATTGCTGTGGCTCCATTTCCCTCTCAGGTCCTCAGCAGCCACACTACTCCATGCCAGCTAGGGAGACAGAGAAGAGGAGGCATATAGCAGTCACAGGGAGGAGAAAGCAAAGAACTGCTGAGAGAAGAGGGTGCTGACAGTGAGGACCAGGAGCCTTATACCCAGGTGAAATAGCTCCAATCTCCAGTTTCCCAGTGCCTTCAGGAAGCAAAGTCCAAACTGCCCAATTTGCAGGTTCCCAAACTAGGCTCCTAGAACTTGGGAGGGGACATGGGATGCCACTGAGGTGGGAGAAATCAATGTCCCTTGGAACTCAAAGAGAGCCTGAAAAAATCCTCCCACGGCAGAGTCAGCCTGCAGCCCAGGCAGGAGCAGCAGGTCCAGAAAGGAAGAGCGAGCCAGAGCCAGACACAGCACCGGGGAGGTGCAGACGCTAACCGCCATCACTGGCAGAGCACATCCATGGTAATCGGGTTACTGGATTATAAAATAGCCACCGGCTTTATTTAGAAGACTAATCAGAAAGCATTTAAAATAACAACATTGCTTAAAGGGAACCATGAACCACTAGCCCACGTCTTGGAGAACCGCCCTTGGCTCCTGCCTCCTTTTGGGGGGAGAACTAGAGGAAAAGAATCCCAGGGGAATCAGTTGAGCTTCCTTGAGAGACCTGAGAGGAAGGCTGGACTAAAACACAAGCCAGGGCAATTTGCAGAATTGTATATACAGTCTCTAAATGATGGCCCGGTCGGAAAGAGGAAAGTCATTTTGGTTTTTCTTCCTCAAACAAGCAGTGGTGGTCTGGCAGGAGCAGGGTGTTACCCCTTCGGAATTATAAGCAAACACAGAGACCTCGGCCAAAGTCAGCTTCCTCTCCTACTGTCTGTCTGTCTGGTTCAAAGGATGTCCTTAGGACAGATGTCCTCCTTGCAGACTGGGCCCCTGTCTCCTGGTGCCCCAAGCTGGGAAAGGACTTCGATGCTCTAGAACAAGGACCAGGAAACCATAGCTATGGCCAGGACCAGCCCGCACCTGTTCTTGTAGAGCCAGTGAGCTGAGAAGGATTTTTACAGCCAGACTCAGTGGTGCACGCCTGTAATTCCAGCTACTCAGGAGGCTGGCAGGAAGATCACAGGTTCAAAGCCAACCTCAGCACTTGAATGGGCATGTAGCTCAGTGGTAAGGAGCCCCTGAGTTCAATCCCCAGCAACAACAACAATAGTAATAATAATAATGTTGTAAAAATAATAATAATAATAATGTTGTATTAAACAAAGCCGCACCCACCCACAGGTACATTGCCTGTAGCTACATGTTACAGCAGCAGAGATGGGACAGAGACCACACGGTCCCCAAAGCTGAAAACATTTGCTACCTGGCCCTGTCTATGCAGTGTGCCAACCCCTACTCTAGGAGGTCTCAGTACAGCCTTGTGATTATCGGCAGCACTCCACAGATCTGGTGCTTCAGGGCAAAAGGCCCTCTGCAGAAAATAGTAATTTGTGTCACTTGTTGGTATCAGAGGCATGGAACCTGGGGGTGAAGAGACCTGTTCCTGGTCTCCTTTGCCTAGCTCAGTGTTTGAGTTTGGTGTTTAGTGAGCATCTTTTGGATACTAGTCTTAAGGGACATGAAACAAGTTGGCTGCTATTCCTGCCTCTGGGTGACCATCAGCCTTGGGGAGGCAAGCCCAGAGAAGGCAGTGTGGTCAGTTTGGCAGTCAGGCTGTGGGGGTGGTGCAGGGGAGGACCTTGGGTTCTGGGTGGCATTTGTGGAGCCTACTCCAGAGTCCTGGAGTCTTCCTCTAAGGAAGGAATTCACGAATAAATGTGAAAGTAGTAGTTCCGTTCATTAGTTCATGAATGAAAACCAATTACCCAATAGGAAACGTACATAATGAGCAAAGCAGTTGCCTTATTAGAAAAATAATGAAGACTTAAATCCTGAGTTGGTATTATGGTAATTCTGCAGATCAGCTAATCCACCAAGAAGAAGGGTTTCTAGGATTTAAATGATATGTTTTAAAGTAGTCTTTTGGCAAGATGCTGAACTATGGGCCTAGCATGCTACCATTTGCACATAAGGGACTGTGTCCAACTGTTGTTGTGTGAACATAATATGTCTCTCCAGGAGGATATGCAAGAACCAGATTGATTGTCCCCAAGAGGGGTCCCAGGTGGCTGGGGAAGGAGGCAGGAGGGAGACTTTTCACATATACCCTTTTTAAAATTTCTGCTATGATTTTCCACATTATTTTCAGGCATTTAGGTGGGATAATTTTCACTCTTCTGAATTTTGGACCACTTATTTAAAAATATACAAATTTAATATGAAATAAATGGCACATTTATTTGGTGTTTTGGGGAAACTCATTTTCCCTTCTTTCTCATTGAGCAATTGGGGTTTTTTGTTTTGTTTTGTTTTTTACAGTGCTAGGGATCGAACAGGGCCTTGTGCATGCTTAGGCAAGTCCTTTAATGCTGAGCCACGTTTCCAGACCAAGCAATTGAATCTTGATTACCTACTATGAGCCAGGCCCTATTCTAGGCCCAGAAGGTCCATCTCTGGCTCTTAGTTTCTTCCTGTGTGGTGGGGAGACTAGGTGATCTCTGAAGCAGTGGCCTCAACTTGAGCTTGCAGCAGATTACCAGGAACTCAGATTTGGGGTTCTAATCATTTCCGAATAGAGAGTTTCTGATTTTCTGATGATTGGGTCTGAGGGGTTGAATTAATTAGCATGTGCAAGAATTAATTAGCATGTGCAATAAGTGGCCAACTGTGTTAGTCAGTGTTTCATCACTTTGACCAAAATACCCCGTCAAGAACAACTTAGAGAAGTTTATTTGGGCCTCACGATTTCAGAGCAGACCTTGGTTCACTGACTCCATTGCTCAGGGCCCAAGACGAGGCAGAATATCATGGCAGAAGGGCATGGCAAAGGACAGCTGCTCAGTTTCTGGCACCCAGGAAGCACAGAGAGAATGCAAGGATCAAGGGACACAATATATTCTGCCAAGGCACAATATATTCCACCAGTGATCTACTTTTTCCAGCCATGGCCCACCTGCCTAAAATGATCACCCATCAAACAGATTAATCCATTGATTAGGTCACAGCTCTCATCTCATAAGTTTACCTCTGACCATTTCTGCCTTGTCTCTCACAAGTTTTCAGGGGACACTTCATGTCCAAACCACTAATGGCTGATAAGACTGATTCTGCTAACTCAGGAACCACCACCTAGGGTTCCATCTAGGCCTGTGTTTATAAAGAAACTACATTTTCATTCTAAAAATACCAATGAATAAAGAATAGGTTCCTCTAGCTCAAAATGCAAAGGAATCCCTCTCCCCACCAGTTTAAGAGGACTTCACAAAACAAACATACCAACAAAAGTTAAATGATGCAGTTTCCATTCCATCCACAGGGCCATGTTGGGGGTTAGGAGTCTCAACAAGTCATTCTTCCTGGGACGGGTGACTTAAGGTAGGGCTTTTGAGGAAAAGAGAGACATACACCAGGAGAGGCATTCCAGAATCACCAAGCCCAAGGCCCACAGGATATTACTGTTGGGTGCCACATAACACCTGTGGCAGGTGTCCCACCTTACAGATTCCATCTGATGGTGGAGGAGTTCCTGACGTGGACATTGTATCCCGGCCTGGGTACCTGTGCCAGGCTCCAGGGCCTTGTTCATGCTGTTCCCTTGTCTGGAATCCCCTTCCTGGTCCCCTCCACCTCTTTAGGTCTTATTTGTCCATCAAAACCGTGGTGAAATCTAACTATTCTCCAAGAGGGCTTACCATCTGCTTGACCTATACAGAATTTCATTTTCTGCTTATATGGGGGACTTGATCATTGTTATCTGTTGTTGTTGTTGTTGTTGTTGTTTTATATGTGTGGTTTTCACATTCATTGGTTGATTCAACAAATATTGCCATTTCTTTTTTTTAATATTTATTTTTTTCAGGTGTAGATAGACACAACACAATGCCTTTACTTTTATGTGGTGCTGAGGATCAAACCCGGGTCCCACCCGTGCTAGGCGAGCGCTCTACCGCTGAACCACAATCCCAGCCCCAAATATTGCCATTTCTTCAGCAAATCTTATTAGAGGGCCTGTGGTGTGCTGGACATTATGACAGGTTTTGGAAATAGAATCAAAGGTTTAAAAACCAGACCTGGTTCCAATAGAGAAAAATCCACTAATCAGATAATTACACTGGTGGAAGTACAATTAAAAACTGAGAAGAATGTTCTGAGGAAGAATGGTCTGAGGAAAAGAGTATTATGAGAATGTATAAGAAAGGGACCTGGTGTAGACTTGGGGTCACGATGGACTTTCTGAGAAAATATAGTTTGAACTAAGATTCAAAAGTGAGTACTGGATAGACGGAGAGGAGGTGGGAGAGGGAAGAGTTCTTTAAATTAAGAAAGGGAGAGGACAGCATGTGCAAAGGTCCTGTACCAGGAGGGAACATAATTCAAGGAAAGAGATCCTTGATACAGCATCCAGTTTGGGAAAGTTGATGTTGAATTACCTTGAACATGGCAGTGGTGAGGTGGATTAGGTAGCTGACTAGGAGCTCAGATCAGATGAGCTGGGGTAATCACTGGGAGTCCACAGGGGATGGGCCATCAATGAGGCCACTAAGAAAGAGAGTCCATGTGAGGAAGGGAGGAAGTGTCTTCTCAGATTGTCACAAGCCCCCGAAGGGCAGAGCATTTTGAGGAAAGAAAGTAACTTCCTAACAGCAGCATAGGGGAAGTTTCCCTCACTTCTCTATCTCCTTGGTCACTGTTACCTGAGTTCAGGTTCTAACTCTCTCACACCTGTATGCAGCAAGAGCCTACTAATCCAGTTCTCAGATTTTAGATGTCCACAAATCACTTGGGGGCAGGGGGTCCCTTGATAAAATGCAGATTCTGATTCAGGAGGTCTCTGCTGGAGCTGTGGTTTTGCATTTCTGACCTATACCTTTTTGGAAGCTGGAGAATTGGTCTCCCTGTTTCTGAAACTCGGCATTCTCATACCCAGCGCCCTCGTGCTCTGTGGCCATTCATTGCTCCCAGCGTCACTTTGAGCTCAGGTCCTGCCCCAGCTGTCTCTGGCCATCTTTGACTCTTTCCTCTGCTTCCTTCCATCCCCTCTTCATCCCATCAAGCCAAACCCCTTGAGCACAAATTTTCCATTTCTTTCTCTTACAGTTCAGAAAGGGACAGAAACCAATACAGCTCACTCCCAAGTGGAAGGGGACAACTGCAGTAGTTTCCAGATTTTTCTGCTTAAAAAAAATCCTCCCTGAACCCCTCACCTTTAATATATATATATATATGTAATTGAACCCAGGGGCACTTTACCACTGAGCTAAGTCTCAAGCTCTTTTTATTATTTTATTTTTGAGACAGCAACACTGAGTTGCTTAGGGCCTCAGTAAGTTGCAGAGGCTGGCCTTGAACTTGAAATCCTTGCTGCCTCAGCCTCCTGAATCACTAGGATGACAGGCGTGCACCACCACGCCGGGCTCATCTCTCACCCATTTTTAAGTTTACATTTACATTTTTTTAATCATGTGTTTGCAAAAGATACGATCTCTAGAATGTTGTAAACATTGATATTTTTAAGTAAAACTATGACGTCACTGTTTTAATTTTATCCAGTGGAATCTAAACACCGCAGCAACTCAGTACCCACTATCCTCCACTTCAAAAACCGCACGAACACGCTCTTCTTTAATAGTCTGTGTTCTTTTTCTCCTTAAAATTTTATTTCCATTTCAGTTTCCCCGTGGAATTTTATCCTAATCTTATATATGTAATATATTTTTATGCTTGAAACTCTTTCATTTGTGTCCCCATCATATTTCTCTGGGATGACTTATAAAGTTGAAACTTTTTTAATTTCCTAAAGTCATAAAGCTCTATGCATTAAAATTTTTCTTCTGGCTTGAGTTATCGTTACAATTCTAACAGTACATAATTGATCAGAACAACACAAATGTATTACTAATTTGGATAACTAATTAATAAACATAAAAATAAAATTATATTGAAAATATTTCTCTTAATGAGATGGTGATAGTGGATGGCTTTTTAAAATAGACTTATTTATTGATATACAACATGCATATCTGTATCTGACCAGATTGTGTACAGTTTGAATTATCACAGAGCATGCATGCCCAGGGATTATCATGCAGGGTTAGCGCTGGCATGTTTCTGCAATTTATTTATTTATCCATGTAAGACCATTATTTATTGCTAGTATGAGACAAAGATCAGCATTGTTATATTTCCATTTTTCATTTATGTAGGTGTAAACACTGAAAACCCTCATTCACATAGAAATACAAATTTTGTCAGAGCAGGGTCACTTGACTCTGATCTACTTCTGGGTTGTATACCAAAATTCACAAAGTGATCCATCACCAAAAAATCATATTTGAGGGCTGGGGCTGTAGCTCAGTTGGTAGAGCATTTGCCTTGCATGTGTGAGGTACCAGGTTCCACCATATAAATACAAGTAAATAAAATAAAGGCATAAAAATCATATTTGAATTATTTCAATTAGAACTTCCTAATTAAAAAAAAAAAGAACTAGAAGCTGGTTGTGGTGATGCATGCCTATAATTTCAGCTACTCTGGAGGCTGAGTCAGGAGTATCACAAGTTCAAGGTCAACCTTGGCAACTTATTGATACCCTGTTTCAAAAAATGGAGAGAACTGGGGAAGTGGCTTGATAGTAGAGCACCCCTCGGTTCAATCCCCAGTAGCCATCCCCACCACCACCCCCAAAATTAGAAACTGTTCCTGTTGGAGAGATTGCATTATTAGTCCTGTGCTTGCTTTCTTGATTTTCTAAGTGTCCTCTTGTGTGGCAGCCAGTGGAAGTCAGATCAGGGACATAGTAGGTTTCTCTCTGGACCAGTAAATCTGGTTAAAATTTGGAATCGGATGGGTGAGTTTACTTCTCTTTTTGTAAAAGAGGAGACCAATTATGAAAGAGCAGGTATCAAAAGACTACAGTACCTCTCTCATTCTCCAGATACAGAAAGGAGCTTCCAGAGAAGTTGAAGATTTGGAAACCGATTCTCTTAAAACTTTAGGGGTGTGCTGGGTTCTGTGGTGCACACCTATACTCCCAGCTACTGAGGAGGCTGAGGCAGGAGGATCACAAGTTCAAAGCCAGCCTGGGCAATTCAAAG
The DNA here is from genome assembly GCF_964194105.1 of Spermophilus citellus. Taxonomy (NCBI): domain Eukaryota; kingdom Metazoa; phylum Chordata; class Mammalia; order Rodentia; family Sciuridae; genus Spermophilus; species Spermophilus citellus. The sequence continues at coordinate 58,235,044 of NC_138186.1, read as the reverse complement.
AGACCCTATCTCAAAGTAAAATAAAAAGAGCTTGGGATGTGTAACTTAGAGGTAGAGCACCCCTGGGTTCAATCCCAACGACTGCAAAAAAACCATACACCCAACAAAACTTCAGGTGTGTGTTCAGTGCTTGGAGAGTCCTCCTGTGCTCCCAGAAGTTCACAGCCCAGTTGGAAGTCGATACTCAAGAACCCAAATGGACTCAAACCAGATCAGACCAGTCTTTCCAGTTTCCTGTTCAAGTTTCTCAAAGAGAAAAACTTATTGATCCAGGCAACATTTTTATGCCAGATCATGGCATAAGCTTCTGGCCAGGTAGAAGCATTTCCCTGAGCAGGGACCACAGAAGCCAGGCAACTGTTAGGTTGAGCTGATGATCCATCTACTCCTCCTTCCAACCCCTCTCCCTTTCTATTCTGCTACAATGCAAATAGGCTCTCTAGTCTCTGAATTCCCAAATCTCCTTTTTTTCACCTCTACTTTTTTTTTTATCACATACAGGTCTTTCCTCTTTGTGTTGTAGTGATTTATGTACCCCATCACCTTTTCTAATTATCAGCCCCTCAAGGTTAGGTCCATGTCTTAATCATCTCCCAGCATCAAGCTTATACTTGGTAGGTGTCTAAAATATTTGTTGAACAAATAAATTGCATGTCCTAAACTCCTTCATATCCCCCACAGGTCCTAGAATAGTGCCAGATTTGCAATAGCAAGGTCCCAGAAGAACTGGTGAATTAATCAATTAACAAGTCAATAAACTAATGAGCCATTGAACAGTGGCTTGAAAGTAAGAGAACTCTTGACACCTCATGGGAGAGTCCAGATCGGCAGAACCGTTGCAAAGGATGTGAAATGTATGACACTGGCTGTTTCTAATTGAATGTCCTATTTTATATATATATATATATATATATTTTATAACTGGTTGTTTTGGAGAGAATTGCTTGTCATGAAACATCTAAGTAAACTGTTTCCTGTTCTTTGTGTCTTGTCTTACAGGTGTGAGCAGCGTCTCCTCACCACAGTGGTGTTTGGTCCATACCTCAGCTCGGGTGAGGATGTAAAACCCCGGGCTCTGCAGATGAGTGGTACAGGCCAAGAGGAACCCCTCGCTCCAGCCTCCTTTACAGACATGTCAGCCATGGAGTAGTGTGGACGCTTTCTCTCAGCTTCTCAGGGTTTCCGTCTTTTTGGGTTTTCTTCATTTACCTTTTTTTATGGTTTTGTGGCTGGACATTCATAACCAAGGCAGACGCCATGGGAGATCAGCAACTGTACAAGACCAACCACGTGGCCCATGGTGGTGAGAACCTTTTCTACCAACAGCCACCCCTTGGTGTCCACAGTGGGCTGAACCACAACTATGGGAATACAGTCACAGGGGGTGGAATGGATGCCACTCAGTCCTCACCCATCTCCCCCCACTTCCCTCAAGATACTCGGGATAGTCTGGGCCTACCTGTTGGTTCCAAAAACCTTGGCCAAATGGATACCTCGAGGCAGGGAGGGTGGGGAGGCCATGCAGGGCCTGGAAACCATGTCCAGCTACGTGGCAACCTGGCCAACTCAAATATGATGTGGGGGGCACCCACCCAGGTGGAGCCCGCTGATGGCTACCAGTATACCTACTCCCAAGCCAGCGAGATCCGGACCCAGAAGCTCACCAGTGGTGTCTTACACAAGCTGGACTCTTTCACCCAGGTGTTCGCCAACCAAAACCTGCGAATTCAGGTCAACAATATGGCCCAGGTGCTGCACACCCAGTCAGCAGTGATGGATGGAGCCCCTGACAGTGCCCTGCGCCAGCTGCTGTCTCAGAAGCCCATGGAGCCCCCAGCACCGGCTATACCTTCCCGCTACCAGCAGGTGGCCCAGCAGGCTCACCCTGGTTTCACTGGGGGATTGTCCAAACCAGCCTTTCAGGTCGGGCAGCACCCATCCCAAGGGCACCTGTATTATGACTACCAGCAGTCACTGGTTCAGATGCCAATGCAGGGAGGACAGCCACTGCAAACCCCACAGATGCTGTCACAGCACATGCAACAGATGCAGCAGCACCAGTATTATCCACAGCAGCAACAGCAGCAAGCAGGGCAGCAGCGGATCTCCATGCAAGAAATACAGCAGCAACAGCAGCAGCAGCAGCAGCAACAACAGCAGCAGCAGCAGCAGCAGCAGCAGCAACAGCAACAGACTCGCCCACCACAGCCTCAGCCGCAGCCGCAGTCGCAACAGCAGCTACCACTGCAGCAGCGGCAGAGTTCAATGCAGATACCTCAGTATTACCAGCCCCAACCCATGATGCAACACTTGCAAGAACAGCAGCAGCAACCAGTGCATCTGCAGCCCCCTTCTTACCACAGGGACCCTCATCAGTACACCCCGGAGCAGGCGCACGCTGTTCAGCTGATTCATCTGGGCTCCATGCCCCAGTACTACTACCAAGAGCCCCAGCAACCCTACAGCCACCCCCTCTACCAGCAAAGCCACCTGCCCCAGCACCAGCAGCGTGAGGACAGTCAATTGAAGACTTATTCTAGTGACAGGCAGGCCCCGGCCATGCTGAGCTCCCACGGGGATCTGGGGCCTCCTGATACAGGAATGGGAGACCCAGCAAGTTCGGACCTGACCCGGGTTAGCAGTGCCCTCCCCCACCGACCACTCCTCTCCCCCAGTGGGATCCACCTCAACAACATGGGGCCTCAGCATCAGCAGCCGTCTCCCAGTGCCATGTGGCCCCAGGTATTCTCACAGTGGAAGTGTCTCCCCCATCTCAGTTTGCTACAGGGCTAGCCAGGGCTGAGCCTCTGCAGTGCCCAATCCTCTGTCCACTTATCAACCTTTTTCTTCTTTATATGTTTCATAAACATTAACCTACATGTGCCAGACACTGTCTGTGCCGGGCGCTCAGCTTTGATTCAGTCCTTTGCCCATAGAGCTTATAATCTCACTAAGGTGATGGTCAAAATACTGTATCATATCCTAAGTGATTCATGTAATGATCAAGACCTTGAGTCACACGCCAGGGACCACACAGTGAGGATGGGTGTCTCACCCCCTTAAATTTGTATCCTCTGGGTAATCCCTATGAAACTGATCCCCCTTTGGGACCATTATGACAGCATTTCTCAAAGTTCAGAACAGCAGTTCTACAGAATATTAATGGATATTCCTGGGGAAATAATGGATTTGTTGGATAAATTTGGAGTTTCTCAGGGTAGAACAGGTTGCTATACTGTAGGGCTTCTCGGAGCCTTTAATGTGCCAGTGTGCATTGTGACTCTCCCAAAGGGGATGCTGCATATAGTTGCAGAAATGAACCTTATCTGTCACAGAATCTAGGATGGTAACATGAATAAGCAAAATGGCCTGGTATGAGACAATTGGTAGTGGTGGAGACTGTAGTAAACTGGACAGCAGACATCCTGTCTCATTCAGAATTTTTTAAAAAACAATCTAGCCAAATAAAACATGTCTGCAGGCCAGATTGAGTCTGTGAGCCATAGTTATTAACTCTTGGTTAGTTCTGATAATGACCACTGTGTGCACCGAGTACTTAGGCATGTTCCAAGTGCTACAGACTTGTGCGACAGGGTCTTGGGAGAAGGGGTCCCCAATCTGTAACTAGTGGGGTAGAGAAAGGGCTTAAGGGAAGCTGAAGGCCACAGGTGAACTTGCTCTGGACCTTGTTTCATCAGGGACACAGACCAAGAAGTAACTGGGTCTGTGAGGGCCTTTGTGAATACAAGGATGAGAGTCCATGGCCAGGGCTTTTAAAGCTTTTATAAAAGAAACCTGCATGTGGTCTTGGGGCCTGAGGCTGAGTCATCCAGCTTTCCTCTGTGTTCCTTGTGGGCATGAGGATGGTGCCTGGTCTGTGCACAGAGTGGATGCACTGGGAGAAAGGTGGAGGAAGTTTGCATCCTAGTGGGCTTGTGGCTGCTCCAGGAAGAGGGCAGTGGTCCCTAGTCAGGGGCATATAAGTGAAGGAAATGAGGTGCAGAAGAGTGAAGGCTTAAGTGGGCAGGAGCAGGGTCATTGTGAGTGGGAAAGCTCTGGAAGGCTAGGCCCTGGTGTTCACATGGGTCAAAAAACCCCACTTCAGAAACACAATTTTTTTTCTCTTTCTTCTTTTCTTTCGGTGTCCTGCTTGGCTCACAATTAGATGCACCTACCTGATGGGAGAGCCCAGCCGGGGTCCCCTGAGTCAAGGTAGGATGAATGGAGGCTTGGTGGTATTTTCCGAGACTGGGAGTTTTACTGGGTTGTTTCTCATGATTAATTTTTAAATTCAGAGTCAATTTTTCAAAGAAGCATAGGAATAATAATAGCAGTTGTGTTTGAGCAGTGATTGTGTGCTTGGTACCGTGTATTGTGTATAGTGAAATAACACAGTGGTTATCATGTGCCTTGTCAGTAGGAAGCCCTCCATGGTAACGCATTTGCCTTGTGTGTGTAAGGCCCTAGGTTCAGTCCCCAACAACCACCCCCCCCTCCAAAATAGCAAGCATTCAATAACCATTTAGCTGATACTGTTTTCATTTTAGAAATGAGAAAACTGAGTCTCAGAGCTTAAGGGTATACATTAAGTAAGTAGCAATGTTGGGAATAACTCCAAAGCCCTTATTCTGTCCACTATCCATTTAATCAGTTAGGATTTATTGAGTGCCTGCTGTGTGCCAGGCACAGAGCTGGGCTTTGAGAATGCAGTGGTAATACCATAGCCTGGCTCCCTCCTCTCATAGCCATGGTGAAAAATTAAAGACGAAGCCAGATCCTGGTAGACTGCTGAAACGTGCGGTACAGACTACCCCAGGGGACTTACCCCAAGGGACTTACCCCAAGGGACTTAAGTGTCTCTCAGAGAAGCCATTCAGAGGAGATGTGCTCAAGCTGACTCTGGAAGGGCAGTAAACCCTTGGTGGGAGAACCCCAGTTCCTGAAGGCCTGGGATAAGGAGGATGTGTTGGTCAACTCTCATATGCTTTTAAGAAAGCCCTTTCCCACTCTGAGCCTCAGTTTTTCATCAAGTTGGGCTTGGTTCTCTGAAGGGTTCTGGGCATCAGACAGGGGAGCATTGGATGAATAAAATGGGTATGCTATGGGTGAGAGGTCTTGTGATAAACTGCTGTTTCTCCTTCCTCAATGTGTGTGTGTCCTCTCCATTTGGCCCTACCCCTTGAGTAGTGGCCAACCCAAAGGAGTGTTTGGGGAACAGTTTGATGCCAAGAGCAAGCTGACGTGCTCCATCTGCCTGAAAGAGTTCAAGAGCCTGCCCGCCCTGAATGGCCACATGCGGTCCCACGGTGGAATGAGGGCGTCCCCCAGCCTCAAACAGGTTAGCAGGACCTAGTCCCTGGTCCTTCTCAAACCATGTGCTGCTTGCTTTGCTTTGCCGCCGTCAGAAAAACTGTGAGAAATTGGGATGGGAGCCCTATGTGGGCACCTGGGGAGGCATAGTTCTCCCCGAACCAGATAAGACTTCAGCTTGGATGCTGGGAACCAGCCAGGTCAACAGCCCTACTTCCCTGGCCTTACGAAGAAGGGTCAAATAGGGGCCTCTCTACTTCCCAGAGAAGACAGGAAAAAAAAAAGACCCACACATGTAAATGCCACCTTATTTTTAATTTTTGCTACTTGAAAGACCCAAATCGACGGCCATTAGGGCCTTCAAGATCAGTGGTCAGTGGCCAAGGAAAGAGGATGTAACCATCAGGCACTCAGCCAGAATTTTGTGTTTGCCAGTGCAAAGGTGTTTGGTTCTAGTATCCAAAGAGCCTTAAACACCCTCTGGATTATCCACGTAGAATATCTAGGTAGTATACTGTCCATGAATTAATTAAGTTAATTAAAATTCAAAGAATTTTCTCAGAATTTCTTGATCTTAAAGTCTAAGAGATTATTTCTGTGTTAATCAAAATGTGGATTACCCAGATCTGTTCATCTCCTGGCCAGGCCAGATAAAAGAACTTCACTTTTTAAAAAATAACAGGTTTTGCATTTTCAGTGTGATTTCTTAACCCAAATAACATATAGGATAGGTTGCCAATTTCAGCCTGACATAAGAAAACTGAAGCCCATGGAATTAAACGCTCCTACAGAAGATCACGTATTTTGTTTTTACTGATTACAAGTCAGTGTCATTGTCCTTAAAAGCAATGACAACCACAAAATTTTTAAAAATATTTTAACATACAAGTGATATGTGGTCAAGATGTTTTAAATGTAGAAAACAGAATGCATGGCCTTATCTACCTCAACTGCCATTACTAAACCTAGGGACCCAGGCTTGTAGGAAGGAAACCCCTGGCAGCAGTGGTTCCCTGTCACCCACGCCTGATGTCCTGGAATCTTTTGGGAAAAGCAAGTGCATCATCCCCTTTGGGAGAGCTGCTCTCAGCCCAGGATCAAAGCCTTTATTGTCTGTGTAGGAGGAAGGAGAAAAGGCCCAGCCGCCTCCGCCCCAGCCGCCACTGCCGCCTCCGCCTCCACCGCCACCGCAGCTCCCTCCCGAGGCAGAAAGCCTCACGCCTATGGTCATGCCCGTGTCTGTCCCTGTCAAGCTTCTCCCGCCCAAGCCCAGCTCTCAGGGGTTCACCAACAGCGTCGTTGCCGTCCCCTCCGCCAGAGACAAGCCAGCCAGCTCGGTGTCGGACGACGAGATGCCTGTGCTCGTGAGGATGACCCTCTCTCCCCCTCACTCCCCCCAGGGGGCTGCCCCCCACGCGCCTGCTGTGAGTTGCTGCTCTGCCCCACCTGCCTGGAGTGGGGACATCCCTTTGCTTTCTTGGAGATGAGGATAGCTCTTCCAGAGTCACTGACCTGACCTCCTCTTGGGGCTCAGCCCCCCTGGCCACCTGCCCACTGCCCTTTAAACACCTGTTACTCTTCCAGGTTGATGGGCTGCATTAGACACCTCAAGGTGTTCCCAGGATTAAACAGAGGATAATTTGGTTGGAAGTCACCAATACAACCATGCCAGTTATTAAAATATGGGATAATTTATCCAGGTAATATCAGCTGTTGCCCAGGGCCCTGACTATTTCCCAGGACTACTAGACCTCCCCAAATCCAGCCACCAAAGAGGTAACCCCTGGAACCGCAGGGCCTCAAGGCTGTAGCCCTGGCATCTATTCTGATGATCAGCCTTAACACATGCTTAATATTTTCAACATCATATCTGCTTAAATACTCTGGAGAACCCAATTTGTTCAAGTTCCCAAAGTAGTGCTACTGAGAGCCACCTACCCCTAATCTCAGGAAAGCAAAGTGATTTGTGTTTCTCACTGAACTGTTAACGTTCTCCTTCCCTTCCTCAAATTCCTCTCTCTCTCTCTCTCTCTCTCTCTCTCCTGGGGAGACCGACTGTATCACACTTGTCCCTTCCCACAGAGTAGTGTGTTGGGTCCTGTTTCTCCTTAGAGAATAGATGGTTGCTGAGAATCCAGGAGGCAATGAGAGTAGAGCTGAGCTAGAATAGGATTGGAGTGCACAATTAAGGGAACTAGGAAAGTCCAGAAAGAGAGACCGATAGAGAACCTCCAGAGGTGAAGATTCTCAGAAGATGACAGGAGGGCGTCAGCAACAGGCAGAGATGAAATGGCATATCCAAGCCACCTCTCTGCTCAGGGAAGTTCCTGATTTAAATGCACTGCATTTAATCTTGGAGAAATCTCAGTCAAGGGTTCCTAGTCACACAGTAGTCACAGTCCAGGCAACACAACCAAGACTCATTCATTCAAGATGGTGGCTGAAGAGATGGATGGCAATGCAGACAGTCCCCTTACAAGTTTTCAACTTTACAGTGGTACAAAAGTGCATTCAGTAGAAACCATACTTTGAATTTTAAATATTGATCTTTTCCTGGGCTAGCCATATGCAGTTCAGTTCTCACTCACAATGCTGGGCAGTGGCATCAAGCCACAGTGCCCAGTCATCTCTAGGGGAAATAACTAAGACTCCATAGTGCGCTATGATCCTAAGGTAGGATGCTCAGTAGGTTAGGGGTGTTCGATGCATTTCCACTTAAAAATACTTACGATGGGTTTATAGAAACATAGCCCCATCATAAATCAAGGTGTGTTTGTACACCAGGTGGCCTGAAGTAATGAGGCACTAGGGACAGACAAGGGAGTTTGGTGTGAGTTTGCACAGGAGATCATTGTAGGGAAGTTCTGAGCAGGCTTTGAAGGGAGGGATGAAGTTGGCTTAATTGCAGGGTAAGAGACTTTCTAAGTTGAGAGATAGGCTGAAGTGGAAACATGGGGGTGGAATTGAATGAATGTGAGCAAGATCCTGGCACGCGATGTAAAGAAATTAAAATGTCTTGGAGGAGCCTTGAATTCTGAGCTCTATGTCTCACCAAATAGGACAAGGGCAGTTGAGCCCCTTACCCTCTGAGAGTCTTGATTTAATCCCTTGAACTAGAGAAGGTTGGACTCATCAATAGTTCTCCCAGTTCTCTGTAGCCAGAAGCTCTTTTATTTTATTATTTGTTCTTTCTAGTTATACAGGACCATAGAATGTATTTTGACATATCATACCTACATGGAGTACAGTTTTTGTGGTTGTACATGATGTTGTAGCCAGAAGGTTTTAAAAGCTCTTGGTGCTTGTCCGCACTTCCAGAATCCAGATAGCTTAGTGGGGTGGAACATTGCAAATACTTCCTGTCACATGACAGCCAAGTGTGACATTCTGAGTAGCTTCTCTGGTCCAAGTGGCTCAGAGCCTTGCCTGGAGGATGAGAAAATCCTACAATAGAGGTGGAATAGCAGGACAGGAGGCTGGAGGAGAGAGCCAAAAGGGACCTCAGGCCCTGTGATCTAAAGTCTAGATTCCAGGGCAGAGCTGAGATCACTGTGAGGTCCACGTGTACTTACATGACCTCATCAGTCACCCAGAAACAGGGCTAAAGTTTCAGGATTGCTCCTCAGTTGGCATTGAGCAGGGAGTTGTTGAGCCTCCTTCCTCCATTCTCCATAGCTGCCTCTCTCCACCTCAGCCTCCTCTCCACCTCAGTTTTCTCTTTCCACCTCAGCCTTCTCTGTCCACCTCAGCCTCCTTTCTCTACCTCAACCTCTCTTCATTTCAGCCTCTCCCCTGCAGACTCAGGCGGTGAGGAGCCCTCTGGTGGGGAGAAGAGGTGGGCTATGGAGCTGTGGCCTGAGAGCCCCCTGTGGCTGAGGCAGGACTTAGGAACCTCCACACTGAAGCCTGGAGCCTGAGACTCTCTGCTGCCTTCTTTCCCCAGCTCTCTGCCTTCCTAGACTCCAGTCTTAGAAGTTGGCAAGGCACCTTGGAAGACAAGGATGCTAAGGGAGAGCCTGTTGCAAGCAGGAGGAGCTCAGAGATAAGGGGCCCAGTGGGGCAAGTCACATGGTCTGGAGGCAGCCAGTCACATGACCGTGGCCAGCCCTTCCCATCACCCCCTGCTGTTGCTCCTATCAGGCGCCACCCTGGGCACAGGGGTTGCTGGGAACTGCAGCTGTGACTGGCCCCTGACTTGCAGTGCTCAGGAGGGTACCTCAGACTGCTCAGAACCTTTCCACAGGTATCCCTGCCGCCTCCCCCACCCACATCAGCCCTTGACCTTTCAGGGCTGATGCTGGCACACAACCCAAGTCTGTTTCTGTTTGGCTTTGGCATGCCCTGCTTCTCTATTGACGTGCATGTGTTTACTTATCAAGTATATATGTATCCATGTGGCAGATCTTCCTTCCAGACTAAGCTTGGTTCCATTGCCATAAAATAAACTAACTCTGCTGACAGGAAGACGGCCCAGGAGGAGGGCTTGCTACAAGTGAGCTGCAGTGCAGCGCAGCAGTGAGGGGTGGGCAGGGGGGAGATTGAGCAGATCCCCAGAACCGGGCCTTCGGGGTCGCAGCGGGCCTGGGCCTTCAGGATCACAGCAGAGCCCAGGGAGGGTCGCCGGCCCTGGAAGCCCTGCCAGGCTGCGCCCCTCTGCCCTGCTGCCCTGAGCGGATGGTTCTGCCCCCTTCTCAGAACATGGGCTCTCTGTCCCCGCGGAGCCCACTCAGCTGGATTCCACTCAAGCAGATGGGAATGTAGTGAGAAGCCAAGAGAATCTGAATTGATTTCTTTCGCCCACCCACCCTTCCCGTTACCCCCGGCTTGCTCCGGACATCAGGGGCGGCTTCCCAGACCCCTGATTTCTTCCTGGCCCAGCCACCAGAACCCGCCTTGGCCGAAGCGGATGTGGTGGGAGCGGGAGGGGGACAAGCGGAAGGGAGTCCGTCCCCATAGAGACCCCTTCCCCGCACCCGTGGGGCTGGCCTGTGGCGGGGCAGCCTGTTTGAATCAGGTCGTTGTCCCGTCTGTAGGAAATCCCCCGGAAACACCAGCCCGCCGTGGCCAAGGCTGAGGAGCCCCTCAAGACCGTGCAGGAGAAGAAGAAGTTCCGGCACCGGCCCGAGCCCCTCTTCATCCCGCCTCCGCCCTCCTACACCCCGAACCCCGCCTCCTACTCTGGCGCCACCCTGTACCAGAGCCAGCTGCGCTCCCCGCGCGTCCTCGGGGACCATCTGCTGCTGGACCCCACCCACGAGCTGCCCCCCTACACGCCCCCGCCCATGCTGAGCCCGGTGCGCCAGGGCTCGGGGCTCTTCAGCAACGTCCTCATCGCCGGGCACGGCCCTGGCGCCCACCCGCAGCTGCCCCTCACGCCCCTCACGCCCACCCCGCGGGTGCTGCTGTGCCGTTCCAGTGAGTCGCCTGTCAGCCCCATCCCTGTCTGTGCTGGGTGCTGTCCTGCCCGGGGGCGGGGTTGGGGGGGTCTCAGGCTCTTCAGCTGTCTATGATTGACCCCACTGATTTCTGTGGAATATCTGTTATATGTACCAGAGACGGTGCTGGGGTGCTCAGAAATTCTTAGATACAGCCCTCATCCTCAAGGGAATCACAGTGTCATTGAGAGAAAAAAGTGATGTGATCCCTACCATCTCTTTGGGATGAGGAAATAGTTTTAGGTGCACATGCTCAGACTGCCTTGGATGATGGTAGAAGACATAGAATAAACATTTAGTAGCGATTAGGTATGATATGCAAGACCAGGCCTTGACATTTTAGCAGGCTTTATAAAGATCAAGCATGAAAAGTTGGGTGTCATGGTGCCAGCCTGTAGTCCCAGCTCCTCAGGAGGCTGAGGCAGAAGATCACTTTGAATCTTTTGAGTTCCAGGCTACTTTTGAGCTACTGGGCTACATAGCAAGACCAAGTCTTTACCAAAACAAAACATGAGAGGCCTGTGGTCAAGATCTCTTTCTAGAGCAAGAATACTTGCATGGGAACCAACCATAGCTTAACAGGCCAGTGTGGGACAGGTTTCTCAACCTGTGTGAGAAATGGCTGGCCTTAAGCCACTAGAACCACATTGCATCCAACTCTCTGGTGAAGGACATGGGTTGGTGGAGGAGTAGGCCTGTCATGACTGGTAGGCTAACAGCTCATTTGCTTCAGTTTCTTCAGCCTTGCTTCCCTGTTGGCCAGTAACCTCAGGTTTTGTTGTTGTTGTTGTTGTTTGTTTCAGATAGCATTGATGGCAGCAACATGACGATCACCCCAGGGCCTGGAGAGCAGACCGTGGATGTTGAACCGTAAGAAAAAGCCAATTATTTTTTAGGACAGAAGTCTCAGCTGAAGAAAGGGATCAGGGGCTTTGAGAAGAGTAGTCAGTACCTTTAAGTCAGAGAGGCCAATGATAGAGAAGTTGTGGAAATGTAGGACTTTGGTATTTCTTCAGTACTCTTATTTCCCTGTTGTTGCCAATATTTCAAGATCTTTGCCAAAGCCTAAATGCATAGTGAAAGAGTAAAGCACTGGATTCAGAGAACTTAGCATCCCTGTCTCTGGCTTCATAAGCTAATCTAGGTGGACCGCCATGCTTTCACATCCCCAATGACATTGAGGCATGTCTAGATGTCCAGCCTTCTTAAGAGACTCCTGAATGCTCCTGCTTTCCCAATTCCTCTGTCAGATTCTTGGCCACGCTTCCAGATGAGCTTGTTGAGTACTTGAATCATGCATGGGCAGTAGGAGGTACAGTAGTCCCTGCTTATCCATGGAAAATATGTTTCAAGACCTCCAGTGGATGCCTGAAACCTCCAATAGTACCAGACCCTATATACAAATATTGCAATGCCTCAGTACTCTAGCTGATATCTTAGATGGCTACTAAGTGATGAACAGGGGGGTGGTGTATACAGAGTAGATACTCTGGACAAAGGGATGATTCACATCCTGGGGGAGGATAGATTTCATCACATTACTCAGAATTACATAAAATTTAAAACTTATAAATCGCTTATTTCTGGAATTTTTCCACTTAATATTTTCAGACCTCAGTTGACCATGGGTAACTGAAACCACAGGACACAAAACTGGAGATAAGGAGGCACTGTTGTATTAGGGAAGGGAAAAGTTCTTTCAATGGATAATCACAGAAAAGGCACTAAGTAGTGGAGTATACTGAGTCAGAAATCAGAAAACTCCAGTTCTGGCCCATTTTGGTTTTTATCTGTATCAAGTTAACCTTTCTAGACTTGGGTTGACTCTTATTAAATAACTATTAGTGTCTTGTGTACATCACAGATCTCTGTTAGGCTAAGAGAATAATGTATGTAAAAGTGATCTGAAAGGGATAAAAAATTATATACAAACCTTAACCTTATATTCATCTGTCTTTCCTGATGAAATGGTACCATCAGCTATGCTCTGGGCAGCTGTTTTCTTTGAATTAGCCCCCTTTCCACTCCAGTTACAGAGCACTAGAAAGGCTCCAGCCTGCTCCCTCGCTCCCCCTAACAATTCTCCCCAATCTTAAAGCTGTTCCTTATCTCAGTGAAGAAGCCATGCCTGGAATCTTAGGGTCACACTGTGAGGAAATGCCCCTGCGTTCTTCTTGCAGAAGGAACTGGTTTCCTTCTTTTTCAAGTTCCTGACAGTTGCCCTTGGCTTAGGCCATCAAATTCAAGACCACACTGTTGTTTTTCTTCTTGTTACTAAAGACGCATCAACATTGGCTTGAGATTCCAAGCAGAGATCCCAGAACTCCAGGATGTCTCTGCCCTGGCCCAGGACACACACAAGGCCACACTGGTGTGGAAGCCCTGGCCAGAGCTGGAAAACCAGGACCTCCAGCAGCGAGGTATTGGCATATGGGAGAAGCTGGGTGGGTGAAGCTTGCTGCTCTCACTGGAACCTCCGGCTCCAGGATGATGTGTTTTTCCATGATGCTGAGCTTTCTCTGATGCACTGGTTCTCTTTATTCCCAACAGTGGAGAATCTTCTGAATTTGTGCTGTTCAAGTGCATTGCCAGGTGGAGGGACCAATTCTGAATTTGCTTTGCACTCTCTCTTCGAGGCCAAAGGTGATGTGATGGTAAGGAACCATGAGAAGGAGGCGTCACAATTAGAATTCTGAATAGTATTTCCCCAAGTGTCTGTACTGCCCCATGAGCCATACAAACAATTTGTAAGATGATGGCCAGTCCACATGCCTCTGTGTTGCTTATCTCAGTGAGAAGTCAGGATTTAAAAGCCTGCAGAAGAAAAACTCCAGTTGGACTTCTTTTCTACACATCTGTACTTAAGCAATAATTGTGAGCACATCTGTCTTAGGAAATTAGAATTTCTTTTCATCCGTCTTGTATTTCATATCAGAAAAACTATTACTGTCTTGTGTACAAGTTATTCTCATTATTGAAACAAGAGTTTGCCCAAAGTAGCCTGTCACACTTGCAGATGGTCCTCCTTGCTATGAAAATCAGCAAAGTTTGGTGTTTACAGAATCTTTTTACCTCTAACCCAATGAAAAGTGTACAGTTCACCAGTTGGGTCCATTCTTCCATTTTTAACACAGTTTTACAGGTGTCCCCTTATTGCCTTCTGGCTAGATCACTCCACCAGTAACCTCATTTCCTCTCTGTATAAATACATGGTTCTTCTTCATACTGGATCCAGCTTCCTGCTTTTAGATTTTATGAAAATGTAACAGTAAACTAATGTCTCAATGCCATGATACCCTTCAAGTACTTGTGTAGAATAAGACTACACTTAGGAGGAGTTGGAGAACTCTTCTTCACCCTTTGAGGTTAGGGTTGCAGAGTAGCACTCCTCAAAGTTTTAATGTGCACAAGAATATCTGAGGAATCTTGTTAAAATGCTTATTCTGATCCAGCGGGTGTGAGGTGGGACCCAAGGTTCTGCATCTAAACAGCTCCCAAGTAATGCTGGCACTGATGATCTGTGGGTCACACCTGGAATATCAAGATTCCAGGCTTTACTCCATACACTGCTCAACTCTGCCTGCAGTGTTTTATTGTGGTGGTGGTGGTGGTGGTAGGTTTTTGTGGTACCAGGGATTAAACGCAGGGCCTCACACATGCTAAGCAAGTGCTCTACCACTGAGATACACCCCCAACCCTTTTTAAATTTTTATTTTGAGGCAAGTTCTCGCTAAGTTGTCTATACTGACCTCAAACTTGTGATACTCCTGCCTCAGCCTCCTGAGTAACTGGGATTACAGGTGTGCACCACTGCACTTTAAAAAAAAAACACTTCCTGCAGTGTTGTTTTTAAAACCCATCGAGGCAGATCTAAAAGGTTTAATTTACTTAGTGAGGCCTTCTAGGGGGACTACTTGTAGTTATTCCTAATACAGCTGCTTACATTCAGTTGTAATGAGACATGATTTTTGTGTAATACAATTACAAATCTCCCACTCATTCCTTTGAAGCCCTTCCCAGAGACAACCCCCGTCTCTCTGAGGCTGGTGGGCCCTCACCTAGGAAGGAGTGAAGTCTTAGTCGCTGCCTGAGTGTGACATGTCCAGCTGGCTGCCAGCATGGGCTGGGGAGGGTGTCAGAATGAGGAGTCTTGTTGGGGGCTGAACAGAAAGCAAGCCCCAATTAGAGTAGTCTCTCTCTTCTTTCTAGTGCCTCCGTCCCTGGGCTCAGCAGGGCTAACCGCTTTCCCCTTTAGGTAGATGATCTCCGTAGGATACACAGACCTGTCACTGACTCTTGCCTTTTCTCTCCTCTGGATCCACAGGCTGCTCTGGAAATGCTGCTGCTGCAGAAGCCAGTCAGGTTAAAATGTCATCCTTTAGCAAATTACCACTATGCCGGTAGGTTGCCAGGAGCTCTGTGCCCCGTTGATTCCTGAAAGCAGGCTGCTTGCATGTTTGTCTGTGTCGCTTTTTCATAATTTTTAATAACAAATAACACTGGTTCTGTCCTAATCACCATTTGTGATCTCAAGCCTCCTGGGACCCAGCAGATGGGTATGTTTCTGTCGTTGGCCCAGCACTGTGAGGCCTTTGTCTAGGTAGGCACTCCTGCTTCTCATGGGTGTGCCAAGACCTGTGTGATAGTAGAATGTGCTTGCACAAGTGGAAGTGAGGCCCGTGAACTGGTGAGGAAGAGCCACAGAGGGTACAATACAGAGCTGGTGCCCATCAGCAGCCCCCAGGGATTTGGAACCAGTAGCGGTAGGTCCAGACCTTGGCTACACCCTTGACCAAGTCCCTTGGCCTTCTGCAGCCTTATTTTTTGCAATGCTGAGGATTGAACCCAGGGTCTTGAACATGCTAGGCAAGCACTCGACCACTAACCTTAAATTTTTTTCCACTGTAAAATGGGATTCATGTTTTATTCCTCGTAGAGTTGTTGGAAAGGAAAGAGGTAGTATTTGTAGCCCCAGGTGTGGCACATTCTTTTTAGCTGCTGTTATTCATTTATTCATCTGTTACTTATTGAAAATTTACTGTGTACAAAGGATTGTGCTGAGCACTAAGATACAACAGTGGCTGTGACAGACATTGACAGAGTCCTGCTGTGCAGCTTAGAGGAAGCAGTTCTTAAACAATGGGTCACTCTAATGACAGGAGAAAGGGTTTGGGGAGTGTGTGGATTAATGGTAGCATTACCAGTAAGAGGGAAGAAGATGCCTTTGAGATTTGAATGGAGTGTGAAGCATACAGAGACAGGGAAACTAGTTGGGGAATCTGAGAGGTGACAAAGAAAGCTGAGGTCAACATCTTTATGTCCATTAACTCTGGTAAGCCTGTTCATTCTGAGGTCTTCACAATTCTGCCCTGGTTCTCTATATTTCAGAGGGGCTGAATCTCAAGTGCCCCTTGATTTTTAGTCATTTCAGGGTTTCCTTGGTGCCTTGAGCAGAACCTGCCCAGGTAGATGCTGAACATCTGGGCATTCAGACCTAGTAATACTCTTTCCAGTCCTTGGTACAGGTGACCAGATGTGGCCTAAGGTGAGGGCTTCTTTTTTTTTTTTTTTTTTGAACTCAGGGTTACTTAACCACTGAGCCACATCCCCTTTCCTTTTTTATACTTTATTTAGAGACAGGGTCTTGCTGAGGCTGACTCTGAACTCATGATCCTCCTGCCCCGGCCTCCCAAGCCACTGGGATTACAAGTCTGGCAAGTAAGGGCTTCTTTACAGATACTGAAGTGTCCACTATTTGCCTTACTCATGAGTTGGCTTTCTGCCTGTTGTCACTAGGTGGAAAGTCTTGAAGTCCCTCAATATTTACAGCAAGCCCAGGCCAGACTTCTTCATTAAGCAGATGTGGTGTCACACGCCTATAATCCCAGCTACTGGGGAGGCTGAGGCAGGAGGAGGGCAAATCCAAGTCCAGCCTGGGTAACTTAATGAGACTGTCTAAAAATGAAAGAAAAAGGGCTGGGGATGTAGCTTAGTGGTGAGCACTCTTGGGCTTAATTGCCAGTACCACCAAAAAGAAAAGAAATCTATCTTTGAACCAGTGTCCTAAGTATTCAATTTCTTAATATCATCTCCATCGTTTCCTGTCTGTCCCAAGAGTGGGTTGAAAGATGTGGGAGTTCTCTTTAATCTGCCATGGAAACAGTCCCATCTTCTCTTAATTTCCACCATCATCTGCTGCCCATTAAGCCCTGACAGGCTGTCCAGCCTCCTGGAGCCTGTCCCAAGCTTCTCTGCATAGTGGACTGGCTAATAGGAGCTTCCCAACTGTGGGCTTTGAGATGCTGCCTCCCTCTGCCTCAGTGTGGAGTGGCCAGAGCCTCAGGGTTAGTCATGTCCAGTTATAAACAACTTCATATGACACAATTCCCCTCCAGTCCTCCCCAGTGTGTCAAATAAATATTATTTTTATGCGTGTCATGACATGAAAAAGACTGGAAAACTATGGGCTAGAAGCCCCATGTAGTCCCAAGCAAAATAAGTTAAAAGCACCAAGACTTTACCAAGAATGTGAAACCAGAAGGTCCAAAACTCTGCTAAAATAAATTGATCATTTGGGGTTGGAGGCCCATAACTAATCTCTTACCCATCTGCCCTCTCCCCTTTCTCCCCAGGCAGGCAGGGAAAGACTCTTGCTTTCTGGACTCATTTGAGAGTGAGAGGTAATGAGAGGTGGAGCTGAGGTGTGAAGGGTCAGCATCTCCAAGGAAAAGAGTGCTCACCTATATCTGCTAGTCACTTGCTTTCTCCAGGAAGTGACTGCAGACCAGGCCCCAGAGAATATTCTAGAATTTTGAACAGAAAGGGCAGAGGTCACTGCTCCCTAAAGTCTGACCAAACTCCATGCCCTTAGCAGTAGAGGAGGTGGCAGAGTCCACCCCATCCCATATCCCACCTCCTTCCCTCCACTCCTGACCCCCCCTTGTTTGGTTCCTTGGTGGCGAGAATCCCACCCCTCATGGCCCCACACTGTCTTGGCTCTTCTGTTGAGGTCCATCCACTTGCTCCCCAGTAGGACTGTCGGCTCAAATCCAGCCTCACCAGAACACTGTCTTTTAGAGCTCCTTTAGCTTCCAGCTCTGCAGCTGTGGCCAGTATCACCCACCACAACTCCTGATCCTGGGATTGTATGTTAGGCTTCCAGTTACCAAGAGAAAGAGGTCAGCTCTCCAGGGCCTATCTGTGCCCTGGAGGGGAGGCAGCAAGGCTGAGCTCAGGGAGAGAGGCTGTAAGTTTGGGGGAGAAAGACAGACCTGTGAAGATCACTTCCTGGTTTGCTCATTACCTTCCCTTTCCCACTCCATCCCAAGCAATTTAGTAAGAAAAGGAAAAAGTGATCAATGCTGGGACCCAGAAGAGACATGCCAGGGGATGAAGGACCAACCAGTTGGGGTGGGCTGCTTACTACCGTGGTCAGCTGAGTCCTGTACAAGATTCTCAGAGGAGGGTACTGCAGCAGTGGCTCCCAGCACTCAGTTCACTCAAGGACACATGGTCCAGCTCACTGTCCCTCTCTTGGTATTGCCCCCCACACTATCCACCCATGTGTATTTTCCAGTGATTCCCAGTTGCCACTGGGTGAGGAAGGTCTAAGTGTGGGGAAACCAAAACAGGGAGGTGCCTGATTGTGATTAGTTGGCTTGCAGCATCCTTGGTTTCTCCACTGAACTGGTCATTCTGCAGATGGGCACAAAGTGGAGGGGGCTTGAGAGCTGGCCCTGGCGTCTTGGCCAGGGTCATAGAGACTATCAGCTTCCACCACAGCCAGGGCACCTACTGAGTCCTAAAACCCTGCCCTGAGCCCTAGAGATGAGGGAAACCTAGAGGAAACACCCATTCCTTGGGGGAGGCCTGTTCTCTGCCTTGGAAGCTGCCCCAGTTTGATGAGGAGACAGAATTACATTCTCAAGAGAATACTTTGTAAGAAACACAACTGTGGTTTCATTTTTCAGGCATTCTTTACCCATGTCTCTAGCTGCATAGAGACACAGTCCCCTCAAGGCAGGAATGGAATTAACACTTGTCCTCTTGCCTTGCCTGACATAGCACTTGTGAAGAAAATGTTTAGTGGACAAGTTCAAAATATGGATTCAGGTTGGGGCCTCCCTCCCTTTTGTCCTCAGGGGGAACTTTGGTAGCAGCTTGCTTCATCCTGTACCCTAAAAAAATTATCTGCCTTTCACCCACTATGAAAACCCTATAGAGAGGGGAAGTCAGGTATGAAACAATCCTCTTTTACTATGACGAACCAGTCTTTCTGGTGTAACTACAATAACAGCATCAAAAAAGTTTTTAAAATCCTGGAGGGAAGACAGAAAGGCCCTCTAAAAGATACTGTGTTCAAACTTTCTCTCCCCCTCCATGTCTCTTTTTAATTGCCTGGGTTCACTGTAGATGGCCCCCAAATTAGCCACAGTCCAGAGCCTGTTTCCCAGCAACCGAAGCTCAGAGCATTTTTCCTCTGGATACTGTTCCAGCACCAGTTTTATCCAGTTAATTAGGCTCTTTGTCATTAGCCTTAATCGTCTTGTTAGGGGCCCCTGCTGATAATAGCCCAATAGCCAGGAATCCCCAGGTGGAACAAATGAGTTTGGGGGGATGTCAGCCCACTAACCCTGGGTGCCTGCTGAGTGGGCAGCAGGGATCTTACAGAGAGAGGAAGGACAGAAGGAGAGGGGAGGATTTGTGGCAGTCCCCTGCCTCGGTTTTGCATTTTATCCTGGACTTTGTCCAAGATGCAGAATCCCAGAAAGGTTGGCAAAGATTCCTGTCTAAGAATGAGGAGAGTGCTTGTGTGCTGATAGACCCCAGATCACAGAACCGCCTGAGCCTTTCCTTGATGTTTGATTCCAGAGGGATTTTGGAGGCAGGGAGTAGATGAAGAGGGAAGTAACAGGAGCACTGTGGATTATAAATACTCAGAGTAAGGAGCACACACAGGAACCTGTGGTCTTCATGAGGGCCCCTGGGCACACATCAGAGGGGCAGTGTGTGGCCTGTGACCCTGGGCTGATTTGGAATCTTCTCTCCAAGTGGCCAGTGAAGATCCAGAGCATCTGTTGGGCACCTACTTAGGATCAATCAATCACAGGGCAATGGCCACCATCCTCATGTCATAGGTGAGAAAACAGAGAAGTAGACTAGCCTGGGGTCACAAAAGGAGTGAGTGGCAGAATCACGTTCACACCTTCCGGAGGTGCATTCAGATGTTATTGTATGTGCCAGGCTTTGGCTTGAAAATTCTACCTAGGAGCCCAGAGATGGAGTCTCAGTCCCTGTGGGCAGTCCTGAGATTAGGAGGCCAGTTGTAGTGTTGAGTGTGAGAATGGATTTGTTGCCTGGCCCAGCCTCTGCCTGTTGCTTCATGGATGCCCTGTTGGACACACAGAGCATTGTCATTTGCACATGAGCACAGATCCTGGAATTATGCAGAGAAGCCATCTCTTCCTCTCTAGGCTGTGCTTCCTGCCCCAGCCTCGGAGTAAGACAATGGCACAGAAGAAAGGAAGCAAGCAGCCCGCTCCTCTTCAGGACAAGTTGTGCAGAATGCACTCTGGGATCCGGACGATGAAAGATCCCATCACAGAGCAGCAGCCCTGGAAACCGCCTCTAGCTCTCCTTCTCCCACGGGGCCTGGGGATCCCCCATAACAGATGGGCCAGCAAGTCAGTTTGCCTCCTGTCAGGTGGCAGCTGACAGGCTATGTAGAAACATGAAAGGACATGCTTTTCAGTAGCAGAATGACCTGGAAACCAGCTGCTCTTTGGACCAGACTCAGGTGGTGAGCCTGACATGGAGTGGAGAAAAATGTGTCAGCTGGAGAGACAGGACAGTGGCTTTACAAGGCTGATGGCCCTGTGAGTGTCTTATTGGGTCTTACTCTACACTAACTCAGGAAACTTAGTCTGGTTGAGGTTGGAAAGATTCTCATTGATGTAGGGAGAGGTTTTCCTCAGCTCTTTTTTATTTTTTTTGGCGGGGGGCAGTACTTGGAATTGAACCTGAGGGTGCTCTACCACTGAGCTACATCTCCATCCCTTTTTATTTTTTGAGACCAGGTCTCACTAAGTTGCCCAGGCTGGCCTCAAACTTGCACTTCTTTTGCCTCAGACTCTCAAGTAGCTGGGATTACAGGTGTGCTCCTCCACATGTGGTGACTCTTCTTCTCTTCCTTCTCCTCCTCCTCTCCCCGCCCTCCTCCTTCCTCCCTCCTCCCATCTTTACCTTTCTTCTCTCTTCTCCTCCCTTCTCCTTCTTCCTGGTGATTAAACCCAGAGGCACTTACCCACTGAGCCACCTCCACCCCCCCATCCCAGCTCTTTTTATTTTTTATTTTGAGACAGGGTCTCACCGAGTTACTGAGACTTGTCTTGAACTTGTGATTCTCCTGCCTCAGCCTCCTGAGTAGCTCAGATTATAGGTGTGTGCTTTCACATCTGATTGACCACCTTATAAGTTGGTGTGACATGTCACTGTTCTAATCTTCCATTATTATTATTTATTTTTATTCCTCTTTTCTGTTTTTTATTTTTATGGACACCTAAAAGGAACCATGACTTTTTGGTCAGTCAGCTAATTTATTTAAGGTTTCTTGCTTTGCTAGCAAAAGAGAAACATAGGGGACTCCTGTATCAAAGACTATGATTCTTCCATCCACAGGAACAGGGGGTGCTTTTTTTTTAATATTTACTTTTTGGTTGTAGTTGGACACATACCTTTATTTTATTTATTTATTTTTATGTGGTGCTGAGGATCGAACCCAGGGCCCCTCATGTGCGAGGTGAGTGCTCTATTGCTGAGCCACAACCTCAGCACACTTTTTTTTTTTTTTTAGTGTTCATTTTTTAGCTGTAGGTGGACATAATACTTTTATTTTATCTTCATGTGGTGCTGAGAATCGAACCCAGTGACTCACACATGCTAAGCAAACGCTTTTCCTCTGAACCACAACCCCAGCCCAGTCAGCTAAATTGGTTGGTTAATCCTCTCTCTCTTCCTCTTTTTGTTCTACTCGTGGGAGCAGTTGGGAGAGGGGACCTCAAGGCCTGGGATTTTGGAAAGAATCTGATGAATGGTGATAGAATGGCTGAAGAGCTCCAAACCTCACCAACCTCCTCTGCTCATGTCCACTCCACAAGATGTCTCCAAGCCCCTCTTCTCCTTCCTGTTGCTGGCTTTGCACAGCCAAAGAGGTCCAGGCCTCCAGAACCTGTGGAATGTGCTTCCTGCTGCTGAGGATTCACTGCAAAGCTTCTTTCCTTCTAGAAGTGAAAAAGATAAACTTGCAAACCAAAGAAATTGAGTAATTGCTGTGCTTTGTAGAGGTTTGAACTAGCTCAGCTACAGAGACCATATTCTAAGTCGAGAGCCAGAGCTTTGGCTTGAGGATCCATCAAGGAATCACAGAAAAAGTGTTGGTTTACATCACTGAGGCACTTATTCCCTCAAGGATCCTAGGATCCTTGCCCAACACTTAAGGAGGCACCTGCCTGCTCAAAGTGGTTTCAGCTGATTTGCTGATTTTACTTGAATCTTCGAAGAGAAGAAACAATGCAGGTTTCCTGTTCTTCATACCCATCAGTTGCAAAATGGAAACCTTGGACTAGCCCTGAATGGGAGAAAAGATTCTGTGGTTTGGGGAGCCAGAGCTCTGAGAAGTGGTGGAAGAATGTCAAAGGCCCAGCCATGAACCATCTAAAGAATCAGACATGTTGAGAATGTGGCAAGCCAGAATAGTGGGGTTGAGTTTTCTGTGAACCACCCACAGTAGCTGAACCTTCCTTAGTAATCCCAGGAGATCACTAAGGAAGTTTTCTCTTGCTATAGTGAAATAGCTGAGGCTGAGTACTTTTTATGAAAAGGTACTTAGTTCACAGTTTTGGAGATTGAAAGTCCAAGATTGAATGGAGCCATCAGTTTGGCCTCTGGCAAGGGCCCTTTTACCATCACAACTTGTGGGATGGCGTCATAATATGAGCACATACAAAGAGAACCCATGCAGGGTGACCACATGGCCCTGGATTGTCCATCGTTCTGGAAACTCTGGTTAGGGATCAATGTGAAGAGATTAAATTTATTTCCCACAGACAAAAAAAAAAAAAAAAACAAAGAGAACCCATGGTGAGATGGGAAGCCAGAGAGTGACTGGGGAGGAGCTAGTAATGGCATCCCTCAGGCCTCCAGCTCTCAAAGTTTCCACCAACTCTTAACACGACCACACATATGTTAGGACATATGAACCCTTGGAGAACACACTCAAACCATGTCCAAACCATAGCAAGCACCTTTAGATGGTGGCTTCATTTCTTACTCCACACAAGCCAGTACCATTCTTTATGTCATTAGCATATCTGACTTTCTGTTTTGTGGAGGAAAAACATGAATATTTAATTTCACCAGCAAGGCACTGCACCAGCCCAGCACCGTAGACTCCCTCATCAGTGCAGATCTGTTAAGAACTGATCCCTCTCACCTCTCCAGCCTTCTCCACCTTCCCTCTGCCGTAACCCTGTGATTGAACCATACTAGACTGTGGTCTCGTATAAATAAATGGAAGACCCATTTCCTCATCTGTAAAATGAGACAATAGTAATTCAGTCTTACAGGGCTGTTAGTAGAACCTAATGATTAATGATATAGGACACTTAGAACCTGGCATGTGTGCTAGCTCTTTCTTTTTGGCACATCGTTTGCTTATAGTAGACACCTAGTAAATCTCTCAGGTCAATGAATGAGTGGATGAAGTGAGCGTCTCTGTTGCCTCTGGCTTGCAGCCTGCTGCTTCCTCTCCCCAGAATCCCCGTCATCCCCTTATTGCCCAACTTGCCTCTGTGCGTCCTTTAAACTCCACTCAGGTGTTTTCTCTACCTGGAAACTTTCCCTATGGCCCTGACCCCAGTGTGGTGTTCCTGCTTTCTGCCCCATTGGAACTCACCTTTACCTTCAAAATTGCAGTTTTTACCTTGAACTCAATATCCTACTGGTTTGTCTCTGCACTAGATTGTGAGCATCGAGAATCCATCCACACTTGAAGAATGCTTTGCTGCATGACTGCTGACTCTCGAAAAAAATAATGATTATGTAAAAGCTAAACAATAATTATGTAAAAGCTAAAATTCATTGAGTGCTCACTATTTCCCAGTTATTAAAGCTGAGCATGCTTGTGCATTATCTTCTTTAACCTTCACAAAAACGTAGAAACAATTATAATTATTTTCATTGGTAACAAAACTAAGTCAAGGTCAAGGCCATAGCTGCAATTTGGAACGCCAGTGACAGCTAACCTTTACACTATACCAGCTTTTTGTTCTCAGAAGTTTGATATGCATTATATAACTTGCTAGGCTGTTGTGTTGTATAACTTAACTAAACAAACCAGCAACTAAAGGTGGGGAGAACTGTGAGCTGTTCTTATAAAGTTTTTTGTTTCCTTGTAGGTACGGACAAGTGGACCTCCCTAGAAAGAAAACTGTTTAATAAAGCACTAGCCACTTACAGCAAAGACTTTATTTTTGTACAGAAGATGGTAAGAATGATTTCCTCCATTGCTTACTTGAAATTAAATTTGGAAAACTGTGCACCCATACTCAGTATATACCTGTATTCAGAAATTTTGGTTTGCAGGTTTAGCATCCTCACAAAAAGCCTATCTTTCTTGCTCACTGGTGAAGAAAGGTAGTTGTTATAGGTGGCCTAGCCTGAATGTTGGGGTGACGGGGAGAAGATGGAGGGAAAGAAGACATATTATTTGGATGCAGTTGTATTGGTGTCTATCTTAAGAAAAATGTGTGATTCCTAACTCTGTCAGAAGAACTATAACGGGGGCTTCTGGTTCACAGTTCACCTAATTTACATCAGATGTATCTAACCAAGCTATGTAACAAATCTATTATGTTTCTGACAGAATCCTCCTGGGGTATTGTGGAAGGGAGGACACGTAGCCAATCCAGTAGCAGAGTGTCTGGAGTTAGATGGCAGGAAAATACCTTCCACGTACAACATTTTATAGCAAAATAAAATTTTCCTATAAGTAAACATCACACTTCATACAATAGATATTAAACTCAGTAGGCTTTAACTGACTGAGAGGTATTTTAGGCTGAAAAGTTAAAAAGATTCAGTGTTTCAACAAACTGATGAACGATGGGGCCATATTGCATTATGAAGGATAATTAAGGATGTTCCAAGTATACAGAGAGCAGGGTTACATGTGACAGCTCCCACTGCCTCCTGGTTGGTCCCAGTGTCCTAGGGTAAAGTGTCTCCAGCTGTTAATCCAAGGCCTTGTCGTGCCTTTACTGCTACTACCTCCTTTGCTGCCCCATGTGCTGAAAGGTTCTCATGCTCCCATCTTTCTTGAGCCACCTTTCCCCAGGACCAGTCTGGTGTCAGCTTTTTTCATTACTATGACAAAATACTTAAAGCTGGGAAACTTTATAAAGAAAAAGTTTATTTAGCTCATAGTTTAGGGGATGAAAGCGTAAGATCAACCATGTTGGTTCAGCCTCTGGTGAGAGCCTAACTGCCAATGACATCATGGCAGAAGCACATGCAGAAGTGGGAGGTCTTGTCCTGAGGCAGGAAGCAGAGCATTCTTACAGCAACTCGCTCTTGCTCTTTGAGAGTCACCCCTTCACCGGGGAGCACCCTCAGTGACCTAGGTTCTCCCACCAAACCCCACCTCTTAAAGATTTCACAGTCTCCTAACACCATCCTGGCTTCTGAACCTTTGGAGGACAAACTACATCCAGACCTGTGCTCATTGTGACAGTGAATTCGTGTGCTGTGCTAGCCAGGAGATGTAGATGTTTATTTGTTTTGTTTGTTTGTTTTTGGTACCTGGGATTGAACTCAGGGGGAGTCAACCACTGAGCCACATTCCCAGCCTTATTTCATTTAGAGACAGCGTCTCACTGAGTTGCTTTAGGGCCTTGCTGTTGCTGAGGCTGGCCTCAACTCTCAATCCTCCTTCCTCAGCCTCCCAAGCCACTGGGATTATAGGAGTGTGCCACCACACCGGCCAATGCAGGTTTTTAAGCACGACTCTCTGGGACAGTGTCCTAACTCCCTGAGGTGATTCTAGTAAGAATCCTAGATTTCAACTGCATGTTGAAAAAGACAACCTAGAAGAGAATAGGGCTTTTCATCTCATCATCACCCCCACTCTGAGGATAGGGCCACCCTTTATTCTGCATCCAGAAAACCCACCTGATTAAGCCCCACCTGAGCTCACACTTAAATAAAGGCATGTTTTCACTTTTAAATACATATACAGGTTGAGCAGCCCTCAGGATTTTGGAATATTTTAGATTTTGGATTTTCAGATTGAGAATGTAGAACTAGTAAAGTCTATGCAAATTTTCCAAAATTTTTTAAATCAAAATCTGAATATCTGGAGTGCTTACAGTTCCACACCTCTTGAATAAGGACCATCCACCCTTGCCTTTTGAGGGATGAAGAGGGCAAGACTTGTTTCCTGCAGAAACCAAGCTCTATTATCATAACTCTTGCCTTATATTCCTATTCTAATACACACTGTTTATAAATAAATTTTGAAGGTCAACAAGTCAGAAAGCTAAGCACACCTAAGCATGTTAAATGAAAAAGCAACTACTAACCCAAGTACTATGTGTAACTATAAAGTTCTAATAAAATTAAAAAAAAAAAAGCAACTGCTTTTTCTGGGTTAAAAAAAGAAAATGAAAGACTCTGATCTCTAAAACTCTCCAAGTGTCATTGTGAAAGCAATCAAGTTGTAAAAAAAAAAAAAAAAAAAAACCTCCAGTGTGTTTGCTACCTCTTGTCAGGAAAGGTATGGAGGGAGAAATGCAGATTTGCACTTATTGGTACCTACATAAAGAAAATTCTGGAATTGTACCCAAGAAACTAGGAGGGGCTACCAGAGTTGCAGGGGTGAGGAGTGAGATCAGGTGTGCGAGAGACACTTTTTGGTGTATTCATTGTTTATTGAATGTAGAAGCCTGTTAGTGACTGAACAAAACCAAATATTCAAAAAAGCTTGCCCGCTGCTGGAGCTCATCTCAAACACACTCTCCTGACAGGTGAAGTCGAAGACGGTGGCTCAGTGCGTGGAGTACTACTATACGTGGAAGAAGATAATGCGGTTAGGGCGGAAACACCGGACACGACTGGCAGAAATCATCGACGACTGTGTGGTGAGTGAGGCAACTAAGTCAGTTGCTGCCTTGCTGGCCCCACTCCCACCCCACCCCACCCCCAGGTTAGTTAGTGGCTAGGTTTGGTTCGGCTTTGCCATGAAGATAAGTCAGACAGAAGTGGGTAGCAGTGTGTGGATAATCTCAATCTTTCCATCATTATTTAACCCTGGCCTTGATTTCCTTCATTAGCAGACAATCTAAAGTTTTCTGCATATTAAAATTAAATACATACTAAAGACCTAAGATGGAAGCAGTCTCTGAACCCTTATGTGTGTGGCTTTGGTAATTACTATCACTTGAGATCCTTATAAACTAACTCCTTCTCTGCATCCATATCCAGAGGTAATCTCCTTTCCCCACTTTGTGGAAAACATTATCTTATCTATCATGTATGTGTATGTAAAATTATGTCTTAGAACAAATTACTAAACTATAGTCTCTATCACCATCTACAGAGTGTCTGGGATTCATGCACTATGTGAATATTTATAATCATATTCTTAGTCCCAGTTGTGCCCAGTAGTATTATTAGCACATATATGGGTTATTTTCTTTAACAGCAATTTAAACAGCATGTTCTGTGTGTTTGGCATTGTACCAGACACTTTGCAGATATTATTGACTCATCTAATCCAATACAATTTATCTAATACCAATTCTGTAAGGTAGGAAAGTGAGACATGGAGTTTAAGTGAGGAGGCCATGGTCACCCAGTTGGTGAATGTGTTGTTGGAGCCTGAGTCCCTTGTGGAATACTTAAGAACAGTTAGATGCAAATTTTCTTAGAGAAGTATAAAAACACTTGGGCTCATAATGCATTTTAGGTAAGAATTGATCCTAGCTTGTGGAATACACATGCATTGATACATTTATTGGTGGGCCCAAATGTCAGAGAAAATAAGAGAACTGCGTATTAGATTGGTGTTGCCATTTTAAAAATCAGAAGTGGCAGTATTCCATATTCAGGATTTCCTGTGACCAGGGCTTTTGTTCGGTTTAAGTTGTGAAGTCATAACAGAATATCCTCTTGCTCATCTGTAGCCGAACGTTCAAAAAAACAGGGTGGCCTCCTCTAGTTCAGTCAACTAAAAGCTATTGGTCCCCACAAGGTAAACAGTAACAAGTATGGATGTAAACAGCAAGGAGGTTAAATGGTATCTGCCTTCTCTCCACCCACCTCTCAGAGTATATATTCTGGTTGGGACATGCAACATATACAGGTGGAAACTTCACCCTGAACCCCAAGGGTATTTAAAAGCAGTATGAGTTGAGAACCAGAATGTCTTAGATATAGATGCTCATCCAGCCCCACCATTTCACAGGCAGAAGGTTGAGATTCAGAAAGGGAGGACTTGCCTAGGGTCATACAGCATTGCTTTCCCAATGAGCAGAATAGACAGTAAACAAGGAAGCACAAAGAAACTTGGCCTTGGAGACCTAGGACCTAACTTGTAGACCTGCTGACCTGTAAAAGAGGGCAGGTGATTTCAGTGATTTGGAAAGTCCCTTCCAATTCTGAAATGTTCTGGGCTCTGTCTGAGTCATGTTTTGGGAGAGGGCAAAGTCAATAGATATGGTCTCCCAAGGTAAATTGGTGTCTCTTAGACTTGGGTGTTACGAAATGCCTAGGACAATGTGCAGTTATGGTACTGCCAAAACAATAAATAGCCATTCAGTGAGTGAGTGAACATTTTTCTGAAATAGGAGTCACTCTGGTTCACAGCAACATTCCCTCTGAACTCCCTGGGGGAGGTGGAATGAACAGTGGGATGTTGACAGAGTGGTGCTACTAGGAACATGTTAGGCAGAGGCCCATCTTGGCTGGTGTTGCTTTAAAGGTGAGTAGAAAGGCCCAGGCCAGCACGTAGCCTCAGAGAAGGAGTGGGGGTTAAGACAGTGCCCAGGGGGCCACACCTTCTTGGGCTCAATCCCCAGGAGCCAGTATCAGGCCGGGTCAGGAGCATCCACACCCTCATTGATGGGCTTAAGAAGAGCAAAAAGCTTATTGCAGAGATGACTCAGGCCCAAAGAAACAAGAAAATCTTGATTTAAGGCCAGCAGGGTGCTCCCAGTTCTTTCATGGGCACCATGGGCACAGTCAGGCTTCTAAGCACAGTTCGCCAAGTAGAGATGAAGAAAGGGAAGGCTGGGAAGGTAGAGGAGGCACAGTCCTAGGACATGGTCCTGCTTTTTGTCCTCTAGGCCTGTCTGGCACAGCTGGGACAACTCTCCTGCTCTTGTAACCTCAGTGTTTTAGTAAAGAACAGATGAGCATTTTCCCTCACCTGGATGGAATGCACAGGAACATGCTCAGGAGCGCAAGGATTATTGAGGACTTAAGGGGTTTGTAAGGAACCGTCGCTGTTCAGGAGGCCAGGAGGTCAGCATAGCAAGGTCAGCCAAGGTAGTTTGACTTCCATCCTGAGCCCTTGCAAGGCCCTTCCTCCCTTGGAGGCAGAAGGGAGTTATAGGGGTGTGGGTTTCTGTTAAGGAGGTTGGAAGAAAGCGTGCTACCCACACCATCCTGCCCCCTGCACATGCTCATGTTCCCCACTCAGGGCATATCTGGGGCTGACTATAACCAGAACTCAACACAATCCAAGGAACCATCCCAGGCAATTAATTGACTTTGGAAACCAACCCTGGTATAAGGGCAGGGAGCCTGAGTGGGCCAGGAGCAGCTAGCTTCAATGGCTAGGGAGTTTAGGATCTCTAGGCTAGTTACAAATGGACCAGTGTCCCTCTGAGGACATTTGTGGCAGGACCAAGGGTGAAGAAGGCTGAGATTTCGGAATCAGACAGGCAAGATTTTGAATCTCAGTTCATCAGCCATGTGACCTTGGGAAAATTACTTCTCTGGAAAATTTCCTCATTTGTTTAAAAACCGAGTTTTTACATGGTTGTTGTGAGAACTAGAAGTGTGTGTGTGTGTGTGTGTGTGTGTGTGTGTGTGTGTGTGTTGCTTGATTGGCACAAGCATTCCATACCTTGTCACCATTATCACTAGTGACCATAACACTCAGATTTTTATCTGAGCAGACTTGGGTTGCTGACATTTTTCATCATGTGAATTTCCTTTGCATGCCTGAGAAGTAAAAAAGACCATCCTCCATCCGAAACTTTTTGTATTCAAAGCTTGGGCACCATATTAAATATACGGCCTCCTCCCCACCCTATATTTGACCACTTTCCTCTAACTCGGGAATATTACTACATGTTTCATTTTGCAATACATCATAAAGTGGCCAACTTGTTGATACAGAGTTCTACATGTTAGGATTTTTGTCCTCCTATCTTTGCATCTCTTAGTCACTCTGTTGGGTCATATGGCTCGATGATAAATCATTTTGTGAACTATTATAGATTGCCAGTTGAAATAAAACCTATCTAAATTCCTGAGGCATTCATAATCACAGTGCGGAATAATTTAGTCCGTAATTTTGTGGCTACATGGAGAGTTTCTTCTAAGAGTTTTTAAGCCAAAAAATGGCATTGTGGGAAAATTATAATTACAACAAGTAACCATGAAACCATTTTCATTAAAAGTTATTATTTAATTCATTTAAAATGCCAAAACTGTAGACCATGGTCCACTTACTATTTGAGATCACAAAATCCCAGTTCTATAAAGAAATGGGGGAAACCTTTAGAGTTGCATATAACATAGCATTGCCAGAAATTCTGGGTTTGAAAAATAGTGGGTTCCTATAGGAATAAGACCACTTCAGTGAACTCTCCTTTGCATGTTCTGTACCCATAAGAGACCTACAGCTTATATCATGCACCACTCTGTAAAATGTATAAGGCCAACATCAGTGTTCATTGAAGTCTTCCAGCAAATATAATCCTTAATAATCTTAATTACCATACAGAAAATCAGGACCATTTCTTAAATATACCTTGTTAATACATCATCTCAAATGTGCACATACATGATAATTACCAGTGGATAATACTGAAACAGTCAGAGGGTGCTAGATACCTCATATTGACTGGTATTGTCTTTCTCTCTCACACACCCCAAAACCTGCTGGAGGGAGGATGTTTGTGGTTACTGGATCCCAGAGTACCGCTACTCTTCAGAAATTGTTCTTTTTGGAAATTTGAGTTTCTGGGTTCTAAGAATCATAGTTTTACCAGTTACGTCACTCCAGGGAAAAGCAGACTAGACCATATGCTCTAAGCAGTGGGTTTGTGAGGAGGGCCTGGTAGGGACAAATGACCTGCTGGGGGCAGAGGCAGCCCGTCATGCCTTTCGTCTCCTCCCTTGTAAAATGGGAGGATTGTTTACGGCCTATTCAGTGACATATCACAGCCCCTTGTTACTGCACACTTTTGTAAACTGTAAAATATACGCTGAAATGAGGGGACTATAACATAGAATGCCTTTTCCCTGGGCCACAGCCCTTGCCCCGCCCCACAAGGACAGAGAGAGAAGAATTAAATAGTTAGTTAAGCAAGAGGTTGAATGAGGGGCTCCTGGATCCCTGTGTCCCATCCCAACCAGCCAGGCACCCACTTCAGTCTGCCCTGGGAACTTGCTCTTTTATTAACCTTGAGGCAGGGAGGGAACTTTGTTTAATTCTCTGTGTGGTTCCTGTTCTGAAGTGGAGAAGGAGCATAGTAGCCAAGAGGATACATTTTCGTGGAAAATGTCTCTTATTTATTTTTTTTCTTTTTATTTTATAAAATGTCTCTGGAAGGAGATAATAAATAAACAGAAACATCGAATACACTCCTTTCTGCAAGTCCACAGCCAGAGAAAAAAGAAAAAGCACATGACAAATAAAAGGGAATCCCCCCTCCGTTTTCTCCTTTTCATTCTATTTTCTGATAAGAATGGAGGAGGAGAGCTCTGAGCCAGGCCTGCTTTCCGTGCATCACAGGGCAAATTGGGCATCTCTCTTGGAAGTGTGATATAAAGCCTATAAATCAAATCATTATGGGTCTCTATAGTCTCTCTCCAGAGGGGGCTCCTGAAAACACCCTTCCCACTGTTGGGAGGGGAAGGAGATTCTCAGGAGCAGGGCAGCCTACCTGAGTTTTAGTCATTTGTAAGGTCTGATGATACCCAACAAGGAGGGGAATCTGTAGATAAAGAAATCTCTCCTCTCTGCCACAGTATAATTTTGTATAAGGGATGAGGGGACCCAAAGCACAGCAGGGAGACTTCCTTGACCTCAAACTCCCAAGTGTCCAGAGACCAGCCTTTCAGAGATTGAGCCTTACGGGCTCTGTCAGCCATTCCTTGTGTGGAAAAAAAGTGACACAGCAGCCGAGCATGGTGGCACTCGCCTGTAACCCTAGCAAGTCAGGAAGCTGAGACAGGAGGATCACAAGTTCAAGGCCAGCCTCAGCAACTTAGCAAGACCCTGTCTCAAAATAACAAGGGCCGGGGATGTGGTTCAGTGGGAAAGTGCCCCTGGGTTCAATCCCCAGTACCAGAAAAGAAAAAAAAAATTTTTTTTTAAGTACCACAGCCTCAGCACCAGCCCCTTGCTGATCTACTGATCTGTAAATTCTGTTCATCACTAAAAATGTTATGTGGGGATGTCCCCTTCTTGCTTTTATTAATACTAGACAAGTGAAGAAGAAGAAGAGTTAGAGGAAGAGGAGGAGGACCTGGAGGAAGACAGGAAATCCACAAAAGAAGAAGAGAGTGAACCCCCAAAGTCCCCGGAGCCACCACCAGTCCCTGTCCTGGCTCCCACCGAGGGACCACCCCTGCAGGCCCTTGGCCAGCCCTCCGGCTCCTTCATCTGTGAAATGCCCAACTGTGGGGCTGTAAGTGTCTGTGTTGTCCAGGGATCTGGAACAAGTGAGGGCCATGCAGCTGCCCCTAACTGTAAGAGATGATGCATTTTTGAAAGGCTATACTTTGAGCAATGAAAATTTGGTAGAGGCCACTCCATGTGGCCATAGTTCTCTTATTCATTAAGTCAAGATATTTATGGCATGTATTTTTTGTTAAGCATAATGCTATGGTTAGAGGACATAAAGAAGGTCCTAACTCAATGGCCCATGCCTGTAATCCCAGCAACTAGATAGGCTGAGGCAGAAGGATCACAAGTTCGAGGCCAGCCTCAGCAACTTAGCAAGATCCTGTCTCAAAATAAAAAATAAAAAGGCCTGGGGATGTAGTTCAGTGACAGTGCCTTCTGGGTTCAATCCCAATACCACATACACACACATTCAGTCCTCAGGCTGATTCCGAGCTCTGTAGCAGGGCTAGGGAAGTTGCTCAATGGTAGAGCATTTGCCTAGAATGTTCAAGGTTCTGGGTTTATTTCCCAGCACAAAAAAGAAAGAAAGACACAGAACTAACCAGGTTGTAGTGGAGCTCGCCTATAATCCCAGCAGTTCAGGAGCTTGGGGTAGGAAGATCACAAGTTTGAAGCCAACTCAGCAAGATTGTTTCAAAATAAAAAAAAATGGCTGGAGATATATCTCAGTGATAAAGTGCTCCTGGGTTCAATCTTCAGTACTGCAAAAATAAATAAATGAAAAACTTCAAAGCAAGCTGTGGCCTTCAGAAAGCCCACTGTTTCTTAGTGCCTCTGAACCTCCTGGGCTGCATGTCACCCAAGGTCATGCCCTGTTGGCATGCATTTAAATGAATAAGGGCACCTCCAGACAGAATCAACCTTTTATAAATGCAATTACTTGCTCCACTGCCTGTAGTTTTACCTATCTGGAAGGTTTTGCATCTCATATTCCATAAAATGTTACTAATTCAAATGTCACTAATTTGAAATTTGAGAAGGTTGTTATAAAGATTTAGCTAAAGTTTGTCTTTGTACTCTGTGGGGACAGAAAGATTGACCTAGCAAACTAATCATGTAAACACCTGAAAGGGAGTCTGTGTAACCACCTAGACTCATTCCCTGCACTAAAGGAGGGCCTTACAGAAGCTACACCAGACCATCAAAGGCTCCATGCATATTTTAAAGGAAAATTTTAAAGGTTCTTTTGGACTTCAGGTTTCCACCTGCCTCCCCCACTAGTATAAATTGGGGAGCTTTTCCCAAATCAGTTTCTTAAAGCCGGGCATACCTGGACAGGCAAATTTTAGAGATATTATCCCAAAATGAGGATGCTGTTCCTTTACAGTGACGCCCCTTGTCCTCAAGTTAGTGCTCTTGTCTTATGTTTGTTTAATATAGAGTGTATCAAATGCTGCTTATTGAGTCTGTCACTTAGATGAAACAAGCAACAGTCTTTAAAATATTCATATCCTAAAGCAGAAATGTATTGATTTACATTTAAGGAAAAAAGTTTTTTAAAAATGTATACATTTTGCATTAGCTGTGAAGAGAATGGAACCTGCCAACTTCTTTCCATCTGGGTTATTTAATGACCCAACCTCTTCACTCTGTCACTGCCATTTTGTATGGAGTGCTTCAGTTCAGGGATGATTAAGATGTGACTTTAAATGACAACATCTCTTGGTGAATTTGTTCAGAAATTGGATACTTCCTCAATTCATAGTTAGAGTGTACTGTAAATTTTTTACTGAGCGGGAAGTCATCTTTTACTCAGTCCCATCAGAAAAGCTCAGCAAGACAGATATTTTTTAATGACTTTTTAAAATCAAAGTGGGGAAAGCATGCTGGTTTTTTTCTTTGCATAACAATAGAGGCTGTAGTTGTCAAATCAGTGATAGATTTTTTTTTTCTCTGTAAGACAATAAACACGGCTTGTGGATGAACACAGAGCAGCCCCTAGAGCTGGGCAGCTTGATGGGCTTCCCTGTTAGCGGTTAACCTTCATAAGCTGGAAGTCCGGGCTCTTGGGATTCAGGGGTATGGATTGCAATGGTCCTGAACTGAGGACCCAAGAACATTCCTCCATTCCCCCAAGAACATTTGGCCATGTCTGGAGCCATTTTCATCGGGACTATGGAGGTGCTACTGGCACCTGGTGGGTAGAGGCCAGAAGTGCTGCTAAATATCTGGCAGTGCACAGGACAGTCCCCACAGTGAAGAATCACCCAGCCCCAGGTATCCGTAGTGCTGAGGCTACAACCCCAGCTTTATGGAATCTTGAAAAAGACTTGCAGGTTCTTCCCCTTTGTATTATCCTGAATTGAAATGTGGGGGTCTTAAACGCTGCTTAAACAATGGGCTTCTGAGATTGGGGTGTGGCTCAGTGGCAAAGCACCAGCACATGAGGTCTTGGGTTCCAGCCCTTGCACTGGTGGTTGGGGGAGGGGGTTAAGCAATGGGCTACTGATTGGGGCTGTACATAAGGTAGAGAGTGTGCCAGAGCACCTCATCAATGTCCTTCCCACTCTTCCTGGGGGCGCTAGAGCTTCCTGGACAGAGACAGGGCTGAGTAAGTGGGCTGGATTCTGGTCTGCTCCGTTTCAGCCAGAGCATCTCTGCTTTTCACCTGAGTTTGGGGTAAGACCTAATTCTTTAATAAAAAAAGGAAGGAATTGGCTTTTAGCCAAAAAAAAAAAAAGTTTGAAAGCTGGTCCAACCCCCTCATTTTACATGTGGGGGAAAAAAATGAGATGTCCCAAAGGGAAATGGCCTAAGAGCCACCTGCGAGTTAAGACAAGCTGGATGTAGACCCCTAGTCTCCTGAATTTGAGATGGTGCCTTTGTCCTTTACACATGTGCCACGTTGCCTCTCAGGTTATGACAGTGATGGGGTTTGGGTTGGCACAGCATTTGCGGTTGTGGTATTTGAGCTTGGCTTTCTGTGGCATAAGCCCAGAGTTTGCTTAGATAAAACGCTTGTGCCTGTCATTAGACACTGTTTCATGTATCACTGTTTTACCAATGAGTAACTAATAACCCTAATTTCCTTTTCAGGACTGTAGATGTCATGTCACTCCCTTTCTTCCCCAGGTGTTCAGCTCCCGACAGGCACTGAATGGCCATGCCCGCATCCATGGTGGCACCAACCAGGTGACCAAGACTCGAGGTGCTGTCCCCTCTGGGAAGCAGAAGCCTGGCGGCACCCAGAGTGGGTATTGCTCTGTGAAGAGTTCACCTTCTCACAGCACCACCAGTGGCGAGACAGACCCCACCACCATCTTCCCCTGCAAGGAGTGTGGCAAGTAGGTGCACTTGAACCAAGGTCTGAACCACAGTGGATGATGGCTCTGTAGGGGCCAAGCCAACACAGTCTGAGGTTTCATCAGCTGGAGGAAGAACCTAGAGTCTCAACTCACCTTCATGCCATCTTTAGAATCTGTAAGGTGAACTGTCTCTCTGACTCAGAAAATGGCCATTCTGGTATCCTAGAAGGACAAACATCTTCAGAGAGCAAACCTCTAGTGACAAACTTCACTTCTTTGCAGAAATGTGTGGAATGCCAATTTCCACTTTCTCCATGCATACCCAAACTGTATTCACTAATGTCACTTATCTTTGCATCCCCGCTAAGTTTTTTGAGAATGGCTCCAGAACAGCTAATCAGGAGCTCTCTATAGCGGAGGTGGGCAAAACATCACATGCCTTCCACCACCGCTCGCTCCTGTTCCCAGGGCAGACATCACTAATCAAGCACCATACTCACAGCTATCACATTAAGACAGGGCCTCAGATTCTTTTGATGATCATGCTTCAAGTTTATACAACCAGTTGATTAGAGTTGATACATGGATAAAACCTATTTGTTATCCCTGCCCTCTTAGGGATAGTTTATAACAACTAAAGGGGAAACTTGACAGTAGGTAGTAATAAAAACAGCTAACTTTTACTGAGTACTTACTTCATGTACATGAACTCAGTTCTCACACAGAAACTTCATATGATGCATTCGCTGTCTTTATCCTTGTTTTATAAATAAGGATTTAAAATTAGGTAAAATGCCTTGCCTCAGGCCACACTGCCAGTGAAGAACAGAACCAAGATTTGAACCCAGCCAGTCTATCGGCACAGCCTGAGTTCCTGCCGTTACTCTTTCCTTTTGGTTTGCTTTAGTTGCTTACCTTAGGAAGAAAATATCATTGATGGTAAGGTGCATAGTTCTCTCATGGAATTCTAGGAAAGTTCCAGTTTCCTTCCCAGTGAGTGACTTGAAGGCATTTCATGGTCATGCCGATCTTTCAGGAGCCTCACTGAGTTTCTCTTCCCATAACCTCCAGTGCCTCAAACACAAGAAATGTCACCTGGAGAGACACCAACCAGGATGAGGCTGAAATTGCCAAGAAAGCATTTCTAGTTACATAAGTAAAGCCAGTTGGAGACCTCTCCCTCCACATCCTCACAGAATGTATCCGGCAGCATTATAGTAGCTGCCATCAATCAGTCAGTCCTAGTTATTTGCCTGGCACTATTTTAAAGAATTTTTGCATGTATTGACTCATTTACTCTTTAGAATACCTTACGAGGCAGGTGTTATTAGTCACTCTTAGTAAGCTGAAACTAAGGCACGGAAAGTTTAGGCCACATTGGGGTACAAAGCACGCTGTCTGGGCCAGCCTTGTGTGCTTAGCCTCTAGGCCAAGCTGCCTCTGTGTAAACCTAATTCGGTTCCGGGGCACCCACTACAGGGCACTGGACCCACATCTCCCTTACCCCTTGTGGAGCCAGGGATGGGAGAGGAGGATTTAGGTATTGGTCTCCCCCTCTGTGCTTTCAAAGCATGGAAATGACATCATCTTCTCCCCCCAACCCCCAACACACACACATTGAGGGAGCCGCAGATTGAATGAGTCCACAGACTGATCATCATGCTTATTTGCTTGGAAGAAGGTTATACCACCCCAAGCTCAGTTCTCTCCCACTTGTCTAAGAGTAGAAGTGTGGGGACAGTGGAGTCTTGCCATCCCCTCTGAGAGAAGCCCATATCTTTCACTTATTCTGTTCAAACAGGCTATAACTTCTTATTCCACCAGGTGGAGACAAAGGACACTTTAACAAAAATTCATACAGATTGATCATACCTAGTCTGAAACTCTGAAATCCAAAATCATTAAAAATTATTGTAGGGGCTGGGGATGTGGCTCAAGCGGTAGCGCGCCCGCCTGGAATGCGTGTGGCCCAGGTTCAATCCTCCAGCACCACATACAAACAAAGATGTTGTGTCTGCCAATAACTAATAAATAAATAAATATTTTTTAAAAAAATTATTGTATAAAAATACCATCCGGCCATGTGTGTAAGGTATATATGAAACAAATAAATTTGTGTTTAGACTTGGGTTCCATTCCCAAGACATCTCTTATGTATATACAAATATTTAATATATATATCTCCAAAATCTGAAACAGTTCTGGGCCCAAGTCTTTTGATAAGAGATATTCAACCTGTATTTCATGCTTTATGACTGTCTTTCAGTGGCATGATTAAAACTTTCCTCATTTTTATGTTGCTTGGGTTCTTTTTCTACCAAAAGTCCAGTTAAATTTTTATGGAAAATAGAACTACTTTTTGTGGTTTTTCCATCCTGGGAATGAT
The DNA here is from genome assembly GCF_964194105.1 of Spermophilus citellus. Lineage (NCBI taxonomy): Eukaryota > Metazoa > Chordata > Mammalia > Rodentia > Sciuridae > Spermophilus > Spermophilus citellus. The sequence goes on along the minus strand of NC_138186.1, from coordinate 58,196,689 downwards.
ATTAAGTAAATGTTCACAGATGCCTCCATTAGTTGCTGGAATTATGTTTATTACATTAAACAATTTTCATTATGTCTAAATGGAATTCATCAACCCTGTTTAACTTAGGCTTTAGAAATCAGGCTTTTGGGTTTGTTGTTTGTTTGTTTATCCTTTATGAACTTGGAAGTAAATAATAATAGAGTACTTATGTACCCTATTCATAAACATAGTCTCCCTTCTGGGCAAACTTTTTTCTGGAAAATGTTCCAGATAGTAAATACATTAGGCCTTACAGACCATTCTGTCTGTGTGTCAGCTACTCAGCCCTGCCCTGGTAGCACAAAAGCAGCCAGAAACAGAACAAACAAATCCACATGGCTGCATTCTGTTAAAAGTTTATTTATAAAAAAAAATAGGCTAGATTTGATCTGCTGACCATAGTTTGCAGGCCTCTGGTTAAGAATAACCCCCCAAATATGATGGCTATCCTTTTATCCTAGGACTTCTCAACCTTAGCACTCTTGACATCTGCATATGGTAATTACTTGCTGGGGAACAGGCTTCTTCTGCATCCCTGGCCTCTGTCCGTTTAATGTCAGAAGAACTCTTCCCCCAACCAAAAATGTCTCCAGACATTGCCCAGTGTTGCCTGGGAGGGCATAATCACCCCCAGCTGGGACCCACTTTTAGTCTTAGTAGAAAATTATAATATGATGGCCAACAAGAAGGGGTTTTCAATGAAAAGACGTGTCGATACAGCTCAGAAGTCAAACATCAAGAAGACAGAAGTGAGGCCACTGAAATTGACCGTACAGGGTTCCCTGTGACCTTGAGAAGGACAGTCAGGTTGAAGTGGAGAAAACAAGAGGCTGATTGGAGAGGGCAGAGGAGAGAAAGGGGGATGCACCACATATGTATCCTTCAACTACCCTAACTGGAAGAACGGGGACAGAGGCCAGGGCAGATGTTGGGTTGTTTATGATGGGGACTCTCAGAGCTCGATAGTATGATCTGGGGATTCTCTGTTGGAGAGGGCATGGTTAGTGATGTGGAGGCAGGGAGGCTGAAGGAAGAGAAAGAGCACTGTTCCAGACCCCAGAAGGACCCAAAGACCTTCTCAAAGGCCTCGGGCATTGTCCTGGGAAGGAGCCTAATCATGCCATCAGTATGCTCCTGTTCCCATTCCTCTTCCTCTAATGCTTGGAAAGGAGGAAAAGGAGGTAATAGGCCACAGCAAGAGAATGTCCTAGAACTCTGTCAAAGCCACCCCAAGTCAGATGTCCAACCTGCACCCCCATTCCCCATAGGACACTGGGATCTCCAGGAACTCAGATCTCCTTGTAAATTTTACATGCTGCTTTTTCTTCATTTTTAGAGTCTTCTTCAAGATCAAAAGCCGAAATGCACACATGAAAACTCACAGGCAACAGGAGGAGCAGCAGAGGCAAAAGGCTCAGAAGGCAGCTTTCGCAGCAGAAATGGCAGCCACAATCGAGAGGACTACGGGGTCGGTGGGGACGCCAGGGCTCCTGCCTCTGGACCAGCTGGGTCTGATCAAGCCCATCAAGGATGCAGATACCCTCGATGACGACGTGGTCCAGCAGCTGGGAGGCGTCATGGAAGAGGCTGAGGTCGTGGACACCGATCTTCTCTTAGATGACCAAGATTCAGTTTTGCTTCAGGGTGACGCGGAACTCTAAAGCCCTGTTTGTTGCTTAGAGACAGTGAGAACCCACTGCCTCCGTCTTTATTAATCAGGAAACCTGGACTGCCCGCTTGTTTTGTAACCCTTTTAAACTACCTGTTTAAAAAGTGGTCGTTTTATTCAGGTTTAGAAAAAAAAATCCAGTTTCTTTTCCTTTTTTTTTTAATTGTTGGGGGGTTGGGGGAATAAATAATTGGCACAACTATCTTTAAGAGGTGTTTCATCTGGGCTACATCCTCACAAGATCATTCCCAGCAGGGAATGGACTTGTTGTCCTGTTCCGTTGGTTTCAGATGTCAACCATCCTGGTTGCCTTCTATCCCAAAGCTTGCCATGCGTGTGCGTGTGCATGTGCGTGTGTGTGTGTGTGTGTGTGTGTGTGTGTGTGTGTGAAGCAGGCTGCGCTCTTCATGCTGGGGCCTTGGGCCATTTTTTCCCACCAAGAGTTATTTTTCTGTTCAGATCTGTCAGGAATTGTTCTTTTTCCTCCACCAAAAAAACAGATCAGAAGAACCTATTCTTTTTGCAATGCTGTTCACGGTCAGTGGAGTTCTGAAATTACTTTGTGCCACTTGAAAGATCGATGAAAACAACACTCACTGGGAATTTGCTGTAATTCGTGTCTGCTGGACTGAAGTTTCCCTAGATATCAGCTAAGAGAGGGTTTTCTAACAGGTCATGATTTCAAATAGGAAGGAAGTAGCTTGGAAGGCCAACAAAAATAGTTTCAGATACACTTTTGTTTCAATGTTTGCATTCAAACAATAAATGTATTCATTACAAGTCACTTACCAAAGCACTTCGAGACTTCACAAAGCTGCATGACTTTGCTCTGCCTCCTCCTGCCCCTGTCAGCAGGGTTGCTGTTTGTACTTGAAGGCAATAAACTTTGTAATCCTTCAAAAATGTCAATATCCGGGCTATTGAACTGAGTCAGACTGATCCATCCCACTGTTAGCGCAAGTCAGACCGGGACTTAGCCCTGGCAAGGAGGGGATCTGCTCCTCTTGGCCCCTTTTCAGTGTTAATGCCACATGACCTCTGGAGCAGGTGTTCTCAGGCCTCTCCCCTCCCTCGGTAGCTACCCAGCTCCACAGAAAGGTGGCTATCACTCTGGGCCACTTTGCTGGCACAGTAATAGCTGGACATCAGACAGAAAATCAGCAGAGGCATGAGGACAGGACCTGAGCATCCTTTAAATTTGACTTTGCAAAAACATTTAGCACACACTCACAGGGGCCCACTGTGACCTGTCATAGCCCCACACAGGCAGTGGTTTCTGAATCTCAGGAAAGCCACAGACAGAAGAAAAATACAAAGATTTTCTCATTTCCAGCATTCTGTTTTCAGAGAAGATGTCTTGGAGATTTCCTTCCTGTTTAAGGAAAAAAAAACTGCTTTGTTTGCTGCCATTTCAACAGGTTAATCTATCCTGTTGTTTTATCTAAGCAGTTCTGAGTTAAGAACTGCCTGGGCATCAGGCACCAGCTTGGTGGCAGAGTTATTACAGAACCATTGCAACTGTCATGTCATCAGCAGATCTTGAAGTGACCTTCTGGTCTGAGGGTGAGCCTGGAATGGTTTCTGCCATTGGGTCTGTAGAAGCTTATCAAAAGACCAAATGCCCGGAAAAATGTTTATAAAGCAAATGTATCCCTTCTATTTGGAGACTTGCTTGGCTGTTCCAGTTTTAAACATTAAAAATAAACTGAGTTGTCACAGCAAAAAATATAATGCACAATTTAATTTTAATTTTCCATGCAGTATAGGGTAAGGATCTTGGACTTGAAATAACCAAAGAACTCCTCCTTAATGAGACAGTTCAAATACCTGAATTAGTATTTCTTGACTATCAAAGAATCGACTTCCTAGTATAATATATTGCACTTACTTTTTTTTTTTCTGGAATGATCTGCCTGCATGGATGTATTGTGTTTTTGCGTCCCCCACCCACCCACCCCAAAGAACTTTTCTTCCTAATGGTTAATGTCTTCAACACGGTTACTGTTTACTATCAGATGGTTTTTCATTAGTGAATTTAGACCTCTTTGAGAAAGCTTGTATATAAAAAGTTAACAGATATATTTTATGGAAAAACCCATCTTATTTTCAAATATATTTAACTGCTGTTATATTTTATTAGAGGAAGGTTGTAAATATTTTCTAGGAGTTCTATTGTAAAGAAAAGTATTTTTGAAAAAAATTAATGTAATAAAAATGAAAACATTTTTAAATAGCGGCTGTGATTGCTTCCTGTTCTGGCTTCTTTATGTTCTGTTCTCAACAGATGACTTGCATGCCTTCCATATCGGGATGTAACTTATTCAGGTTTGCACTATTATCAGTTGACATCTTAATATTCAGTGTGCTTAACTGTATTTTCCCAGAATGCAGGTCCCTTGGTCCATATCAAAGCACTATGTATAGCATATTCATAATTTTTCTTTTGTAATGTGTGTATTTTTAATAAGGATTTTATGTAACATTTTGGCAAAAAGAGGACAGTATTTTCTAGTGAATTTTATAATAACATTTTGCTAAAAATGTTTCTTCCTAGGTCAGTTTTTGTTAAGGTGAACCAAAAGTCTTATTTTACCAGGGGTTTAAAAAAGTTTGAAGCTTGAAAGCAAAGTTATATTTAAACATCATATGTAACAAATAAATAAAGATGTTTTATAGACTTGTCCTAAAAAGGTGCATTCCTTAAAAATAATAATAATAATAACTGGGGCATTGTAGGTTGTTTCCCCACCTGAGTGTTAAGCATTTTTTTAAATTATCACAATACTTTTTCAGGAAGAGAACCGGGAGAATTTTACTTCAGTTTCAGTCATTTACCTTAGAAATTTATTACAATTCCTAGAGACGGGCATTCATCAAAATAGAAATGTAACCAAATACACGCTGTCCTATTTATTTGTGAAAACCTGATTCAATATTGCATCAGCTGCTCTGAAAATAAAATATTATCTTTCTGAGTTTCATTTGGCTTAAATATTCCTTTTTTCTAGCCACTGGAATGACTTTTCAATGCCGAATAAGCACTAGTTGGTTTATGTTGACACAGGTTTGAGAGGCCGGCTGGTCAACATTTCATTCTCATTGAAGTACCCCCCTCCAGCCCTACTCCAGAAACCAGGATGCACATTTCTGCTCCTCAAGCAGTGGATGGGCCACTTGAAGATGTGACATACTCTAACTAGTATTGTTCAAGCTCAGTATTACCTATAGGAGTCTACAATAAGCCACAGCATCCATGTCTGCCCTGATTTATTTCCATTTTATATGTGGATTTGCAAATCAATGTGTGTTTGCTTTTTTTGGTGGAGGGGGCGGGTACCTGAGATTGAACTCAGGGGCACCTGGCCGCTGAGCCACATCCCCATCCCTATTTTTTATTTTATTTAGAGACAGGGTCCCTCTGAGTTGCCTAGTGCCTCACTTTTGCTGAGGCTGGCTTTGAACTAGCTATCCTCTTGCCTCTCAGCCTCTGGGATTACAGGCGTGTGCTACCTCGCCTGGCCACTGCAAAAAAATTAATATCCAGAAAGAACAAACAGGTACCTGGGAACTGATCCAGGTTCACTGTTGGGAAGAGCAAAATTCAAGCTTTCTTAATATTCTGAGCTTCCTCACCTTCACCCACACATTTGCAGCAATTTACAGCAGATGCCCAGTTGGTTAACTACCTTTCTAGTCTTCCAGGTATGCTGGGGGGGAGGGGGGACAACCTCAAATCAATTCGGTGTTCCGTGATTTCCCAGTCTGCCTTCCTCAGCGACAGCCAGTCCGCTGAGTTGTATGTGCTCTAGAAATGTGGATGAATTTTAATGTTGACAAAAACTAACCCTAATTAGACATTTTAAGAAATTGAATAACACATTCCTAAATGAGTGGTTAAGTGATCTTTGTCTTATTTTTGCAGTGCTAGGGATTGAACCCTGGGCTTTGCAAATGCCAGGCAAGTAGTACCCCTGTGCTACACCCCGAGTCCTGTACGGGATCTCTGATCACAGATATCCCTACATAAAACAGCCATAAAAGGGCCCGACTGTTTCTTTTATGTAAGAGATAATCTTTTGAAATGGCTCCTTTTAAGAACGGAACTGGTGCAATCAAATTCAATTTTGTTGTGCGTGCTCTTTGTCTTCATGCAGATACAGCAAAATGCACCTGCTCAACCATCTGGAGTCTGCTCTTCTCCATTAGGTCAAATGTTTGAAAGTCTAGGCTGTAGGAAAGAGATCCACAACGGATAGGCCAAGCTTCAGAACGCTGTCTATCCCCACACTGTCAAAGAGCCCTGTCCACAGCCCTACTGTTGGCAAAACCTGGCCCCCTTGTGTGGTGTGAGGGTCAAACCCAGGGCCTTGCCCTTGCTAGGCAAGTGCTCTACCACTGAACTACATCCCCAGGCCCCTTTTCCCTTTACAATGACTGTCCCCTTGCTCCCAGCTAACTGGACCAGGTTGACATGGGACTCAAAGTCATTAGGCCAATAGGCCAGTCAGTCACATATGATATGGCTTAGCCAAGAAAGATGAGGAGACTGAATCAAATTCCCACATCTGAGACAGAACAAATGAAGAAACTTGATGAGCTAGAGGCAGCAAGCCATGGCAACAAGCAGGGCAGAGCCCTGGGGGAGCAGGAACAAATCAATCCACAGGAAGGCCATCAGAGGACTAGCAAGGACATCAATCCCAGGCTGACTGTAGCACAGTCTTTGGGGCCCAGAAGAGTTTGGGCCACCATGTCTTTAAAAGTAAACCCGTTTTCTTTTGTAGTAGGGTGTGGTGGAGGATGGGTGTCTTGATTCCTTTAATCCAAAGGAGACTCAAATAGAACTGGGCCTCATCAGAGAATCAGAACAAGCTCTCTGCTGGGGCAGGAAAGGAAGGCATTGAACTAGGATTTCAAAGATGGTTCTTGGTTCAGTTGAAACCAAGCTTGAGTGAGTTATTTCCTCTCTGAACCTGTTTCTTCACCTATAAAATTAGGAAAAAATTCATGTCTGAGATTAAGTTAACAAATTTGTGTGTGTGTGTGTGTGTGTGTGTGTGTGTGTGTCTGTAAAATCTGGAGAGAGAATCGTAATATTACCATCATTGTGGCTGCAGAACACTTTCCAAACTCAGGCTACTCAAAGGGGCAGAGGCCAGTTGAGGAGTCATTGAGAGACTGATGCAAACTTCAGAAGCAGCAAAACAGATGGGGGTTGGGATGGCGGTGGGGGCAGGAGTGCTGCTTTCAGGAAAACCCATTGGCTGAGATAGACCACTTCCAACCTCACAATTAAGAGAGCCTAATGTTGAGGAGGACCCTGGGTGGTCAGCCATGATGGGGCACAGCTGAGCCAAGCGACATGCACATGGGTGAAATGTGTGCTGTTTCCATACCATGCAGTAGGACCACTCTGCCACCCTCACATGGACTACATTCTACTGAGCAGAGCCCAATTGGAGGGGCAGGAAAACTGGTTTCTGCTTCTAAATCTCTCATCCCTGTATGGAATGTTGCACAAATTATTCTACCCTTTACTTTGTTCTCTTGCCTGCAAAATAGGGTAAATAAGGAGAAATAACAACTTGTGAGGAGAAACATCTACATTTGTATAATGCTTTATTTAGATGCTTTGAGTGTTCTCATAACCTTGATCCTCTTAATCTTCTCCACGACCTTGTGAAGCAAAAGATACAAGAAACTTTATGTTACAAATGGTAGATGAAATTGATTGTATATTATGTGGCAGACAATGTACTAACTATCATACATCAGTATCTCATTTAATCCTCATAGACACTATTTGAAGTGAAACCTATTATCATCTCTATTGGACGTATGAGAAAATAAGCTCAAAGTGGGAAAGAAACTTGCCCAGAGTCACTCAGCTAAGTGGTAAACCAGAGATTATTACAATCCAGATTTCCTAATTATAAATCTTGAGTTTTCCATTAAATTGCCTATGTGAAAGCACTTTGGAAAACAATAAAGCTTAGAAATTTGCACAAATGAAAGAAAATTTTATTACAGCAAATCTGATTCACCAAATTAAACTACTGTGGACATTAAGTACTAGGCACTATTTGGGCTCGTTTTAGTAGGTGAAGGCATTCATTGTAGTCTCAAATACTAGAGTAACATAAGGAAATGAAGATTAGGAAGATTAGTAAGATGGAGCTATATAAGATACCTGGGGCACAAGAATTCCAGTTGGTGTAGGGAAGGAAAGTAACTTTAAGGAACAAAACTACAAGTCTGTTGCAATAAGATAAATGGTTAGGATTTGGGCTCAGTAGTTGGTAGTTGTTTTGGTTTTTTTTCCCAAGCTTTTGCTGTGTTGGCCTCCAGCCTCACGGAACCCCATAGGACAAGCATGGTTTGACGGTGAAAATACTTATGAAACTTGATTACTAGGTAGATGTGGACTCAAGCAATTCTACTCAGACGCGATTGCAATCAGGAAGCGGATCCAACCCTCAAAACCAAGGAATCACGTCTCTATGGTTGTTCCTGTGGCGGAACACGAGGACGTACTCTCTCCTTTCATCGAACTCTATGGTCTTAGGACGCACCTGTGACCCCGGAAGCTCTTCTGGAAGTTCGGGGCAGCAAGATGGCGGCGCGGACAGCGCTTGGGGCTCTGTGCCGGCACCTCTGGCAGGTAAGGAGAGATTTGGGGAGACTGGGCGGGCCAACGGGGACAGTGGTTAATTCCCGCTGCCACCCGCTGTTCAGCCCATCAGGAGTCTTCCCCGATATCTGTTACTCGTCCCGGGCTGCTGTTTGCAGGAAGGTGATGAGAAAAGCCTTGGTTTTATTGAGAAGACCGGAAACCTGCCTCGCGAAAGTCAGCCGCTGAGCCGGCTCTAGATCTCAGTCCCCAACTAAAGTGGGACATCTTCCTGACACCCGGGGATTGGGAGATTTAGAGGATGGTCTCTGAAGTCGGCAAAGTGGGTTAGATATCCTCCACACGTTTCTTTGGAAGAGAAACAAAAACTTAAGAAGCGGTTCTCAGGCTTTTTAGCCAGAGGACCCCGTCCCACTTTTGGAGATAAGGACTCCAAAGAGATTTTCAGTTTTGTGAATCTTAACTACCTATATTTTGGTTTGCAAAAATAAAACTGAGAATCTTAAAAATACCCGTTTAAAAAGTAACCCTAATAAGCCGGGCGCGGTGGTGCACGCCTGTAATTCCAGCTATTCAGGAGGCTGAGGCAGGAGGATCACAAGTTCGAGGCCATCCTAGGCAGTTGAGCGAGACCCTGTTTCAAAATAAAATATAAGAAGGTCTGCGGATGTAGTTTAGAGTTAGAGCGTCCCTGAGTTCAATCCCCAGTAGGGGGAGGGAGGAGTAACACTAAAAATTCTTTACATGTTAACATAGTTAACATTTTATGGGAATTGTGTTCTCCAAAACAAAAGCAGATTACGTGAGGAGTGGCAATGTTTTTCACTTTTACAGAGATCTCTAATATTTGGCTTAATAGAAGACTGCTGGATTTTCATATTTGTTTTTTGCATTTTGTTTTATCACACATTATTCATCCTTGAGAAAATGCCACTGTACACTGTGAGAGAATGAGACAAGTTTTAAATAACATTTTAGTGTTATTATGAAAATAGTTTTGATTTCCCAAATCTGAAAGTGTCACAGAGACATCCCCCTACCCCGGTCTTCAGACCACACTTTGAGGACCACTCTTTTTTAGATGGTGTTAGAAGTTGAGATTTTTGAAGTGCTAAAATGAACTTATCCAGACAAAGTTCCCCAATCACACGCCCTTAAAAGAAAAAAAAAATTTTTTTTTTTTTTTTTTTTTTTTTTTGGTACTAGAGTTTAAACCCTGGGACACTTGGCCACTGAGCTACATCCCAGCCCTATGTATATATTTATCTATTTAGGCAGGGATTTGGTAAATTCCCCAGACTGGCTTTGAATTTGGATCCTCCTATCTCAGCCTCCTGAGTAGCTTGGGTTACAGGTGCATGCCACCACATTGTGCCCTCTCAAATTTTTTAAAAAGAGAGCAAAAAGAAAATTTAAGAACTTAAGTTGATTGGTGGATATAACAACACTTTAGGCAGCTGTTAAAAGCTGAGATTTATAGAGGAAGAGTATTACTAAGAAGTGTCATATTCCTTAGATTTCTCCTTTTTTGCACAACTGGATTGTGTGATCACTGGCATAGATGCAAGGAGGAAGTTTTCTTTGGGATTGTGTGTGAAGAATGACACATACTTCTTGCTACCTTGTATTTGCCTAATTTCCTTTTCGTTTTCTTTTTTTCTCATGAGCCAAGGGAGAATATGAAAAGTTTTGAATTGTCTCCAACTTGAGTAAAGAGAAGAAAAACAATACAAATAGGCTTTTAAAACATTTAAGTCAGGGCTGGAGTTGTGGCTCAGCTGGAGTTGTGGCATGTGTGAGACCCTGTGTCCGATCCTTAGCATATAAATAAGTAAATTAAATAAAAGATCCATTGACAACTAAAATATATTTTTTTAAAAAACCACTTAAATGACAATCGGTTATTTTAATTAAGCTTTGCTTGTGCCAACTTGTTATTTTCATCTTCATTGTATTTTGAGGATTCTGTGCTCCTACTTTCTCAAGGTACACTTTTAAATATCAGGAAAGCTTAAAGGAAAAACAGATAGTATAGAGTAGCATTTAAGTTTCCTAGAACAAAAAAGTTTTGTTCCACCAGGGGGTGCTCACAAGAAAGGATTTGGCATTGCTGAATTGTTGCCCTGTGTGGCATAGCAGTTAGTAATGGGTGCAAGTTCCAGTGTGTACTGTATTTCAGTTACTTTATAAGCTAGTTATCCTAGCCAAGCCAAGAAATGCATATGCTTGAAAAGACGCATGAGGCTTCAAAAGAAGGGTACTTATTCCAACTCTTAATAAATAGACAATAATAAATTAAATTATATATTCAATTATTTTATTGCATAAAAATATTTGTTCCACCAGGGGGATTGCGTTCACTGGCACAGATGTACAGTTAATCTGTAAAAAAAAAAATAGTGGGAAAATAAAGTCACATTTGATGCTTTTTTTTTTTTTTTTTAATGTCCACATGTTTAATTCATAGATTTTTTTTTTCCTTGTGGGAGTTGAGATTCTAGTGTTTTGAGAGTGCTTTTTAATTTTCAACCATTGTCCTCTTATTTATTCTGAAATTAATCTGTCCCTTTTAGGTATCCAAACTTCTTTATGTGAAATAATCAGATATCCCTGTATTTGAAGCATCATGTATCTTTTAATTTTTAGTGGAAACTGAGTGGTTTGGAAATTGACTTTAATTCTAATATATGCCCCCCCACCCACTTTTTTTTTTTTTTTAAGGGCTTGGGGAATTTGTCTGTAAACAGTTCTAAGAGCAGTACAGCAAATAATGGTGCCTTTCTTCTGTAAGTATACATTGGACATGCCTAATTGAACTAGAAAATGGGTCTGTGTGCTTTTTAACTTGGTTTTCTCTTTTTTTTTTCCCCACTCATAGCAGTACCAGCATGAAGTGGGTACAGTTCTCAAACCTTCACATTGATGTTCCAAAGGATTTGACCAAACCTACTGTATGTATAAGAAGATACATACATTAGCATAAGAAGATACATCATCAATAACTTTTCCTAATGATTTCATTTGGGTTTGTTTTCCAAACACATTATGAATAAAAACAGATTATTCTGGAATACTAGCAAATGTACAGTATGCATACTCTTGCATATTCTCCAGTGTCCCTGGGTGTTCATGTGTTATCTTTCAGAGTATCAAAATAAGTTCTAAAAGAACACATTATTTAACCCAAATAACTGTGGTAAAGAATAGTTTTACTCTTAGCTCAGCATAATTGAGGAGTTGTAATACTTGATGTTATATTGTGGAAAAGTACTTTTCTTGTAACTTCCACATCTTTGTTTTCATTTTAAGTACTGAGTCTAGGCCTGGACAGTGCTTTATTTTTCAGAGTGAAAAAGAACACAAATTATGGAAATCCAGAAGGAGCTATGTAACCTTGTAGAAGCACTGATTCCATCAGCCCAATTTTTGTGTTATTTGTAATTTTAAAAAATCCTTTCAAGGGGCTGGGGATGTGGCTCAAGCGGTAGCGCGCTTGCCTGGCATGCGTGCGGCCCGGGTTCGATCCTCAGCACCACATACAAACAAAGATGTTGTGTCCGCTGAAAACAAAATAAATATTAAAAAATTCTCTCTCTCAAAAAAAGAATCCTTTCAAATTCTAAGTCCTTTCATTTCCACCTATTAAAAATACAGTTTTGTATGAATCCTTTTAGACATTTGTCCATGCACAATCGTTTTATTCATGCATGTGCACACCAAAATAAAATTGTGTTATACTAAATTTACTTAGTAGATACTGGCTATATCTCTGTGGCAGTACATTTATTTATTTTTTTTTAAATTTTTTTTAGGTGTAGATGGACACAACACAATGCCTTTATTTATTTATTTATTTTTTTAATGTGGTACTAAGGATCGAACCCAGGTCCCGCCCTTGCTAGGTGAGCCCTCTACCGCTAAGCCACAATCCCAGCCCCATGTGATAGTACATTTAAACGGTGGTCTCCAACTTGGATGACTGCAGGGGCCAGGCTTGGAAGAAGAGGTGGCAATGTGGGCACAGTGGCATACTGTCCTTGTACTTCTTACTCTAGCCACAGTGACCATATCAGAAATCACACTTGATGCCTAATCACCAAATCTCCCAACCTAAACTAATATCCAGATTTTAATAAGAAATCTCCTGATTTTTAACATTCATAACAAATTAAAACCCTACAAGGGCTTTAATTTAGTGGTAGAACTCTTATCTAGTGTGTACAAAGCCCTGTGTTTTATCCTCAGCACTGCAAAAACTAATATTTAAATATAAAACCCTACAAGAATCAATCAGAACACATCTTTGGACTATATTTGCACTTCCACATTGTCCTCCAACTTTAGGATATCAGTATATCCTGTTTTTTCAACAACTCCATTTGGAGTAATTGAGAGTAAATGTCTAGCTTCCTGGTTAGTAAGTAGATCTTTTTAGAGATGAAGTAATTTAACCCTGAATCATAGGATTAGTAATATAATTTACTGGTTTAACAGGTGAATGAAATACAGATAATTCACCTTTTGGAAGACAGTCAGAAATGTCAAACCCATTATTTCTAAGGTCTTTGGGTATTAGAGTGGAAGAGAGAGAAGTTATAGGTACAGTCAGTGTCATAACATTTTAATTAGACATGAGTAATATATATATTAAAGCAGGCAAAGCATACATGAAAAAAAACCTAATTAAAAAAGTGAATAGAAATAGCTTCAGTTCGTATAACAATGTTTTACAATTTATAAGCACTTTAATTTGTGTTTTCTTAGTTTTTCCTTGCTATGAGCTATAGCAAGGTCTCTTATTACTGTGTTTTATATATGAGAAAACTAAGGGGCAGTGAAATAAGGTTTGCCCATGGTCCTTCAACTATAAATAGAGTGTAATTCTCAATCCAGATCTTTTGATTTTTGTTAACAGACCCTGAGATTATTTCTTATTGTATATAACACAGTTCCATTTTGGTGTCCATGTACATGAATAAAATGACTACATATGGGACAAATGTCTAGAAAAATCTTAACAAATTGTTAATGTGAATATTGGGCTCAATAATTATTAAATTGGCAGGTCCTGCTAATGATTTTGTAGGTTGCCTTGAAAGTTCTTTTGATTCAAACTGTTTTAACAACATCCGAGGGTCATTGTGCAAATCTAAATGTGCTAGCATGTAGGTAGTTAAATAACAGTGTTAAGATGTTTCTCAGCATTTTTCTTCCCATTTATTAGTAAACTAAAGTTTTTTTGTCAAGGATAAAATGTTAAGTTTTCTAGTTGTAAATATGAGAGGAAACACAATTGAAATTTTTTTTTTTTTGCAATGCTAGGGGTTGAACCCAGTGCCTTGTGCGTGCAAGGCAAACACTACCAACTAAGCTATATTCCCAGCCCTTGAAACTTTTCTTTTTCATTTTAGATAACCATTTCTGATGAACCAGACACATTATATAAACGTCTGTCGATTTTAGTAAAAGGCCATGATAAGGCCGTATTGGACAGTTACGAATATTTTGCGGTGCTTGCTGCTAAAGAACTTGGTATCTCTATTAAAGTGTAAGTAAAACTTTTCCTAATCTGATCTGGTAGCTGCTGTAGTATAATAACGAGGAAACTGGTGCTGATCCCAAATGGGTCTGAGCTCATAAAGTGGGGTACAAGTCATGATGGGTTGTTTAGGTTTGTCATGTTATCCAAAACAGGATCATCCCTTTCTGTCTACTGGGACTTTTAAATACTGGAATTAGTAAACAGGATAATGAAAGAAATCTCACTGACATTAAGAGACCCAAGAAGCCCATGAATCTCCATGAAACAGGGAGGTAAAGTAGGTGAACAAACACGCCTTTCAGACCCTTTGGATGTGGTGATCTTTTTGTCTGATGCATCCATTGTTTCCACTCTGCCCTAAGGAACACCACTCACCCAGGAGTACATGCATGTGTAAGGAGCTTCATATGGCTTTGGAGTCACTCCAGGGTAAAGAAGAACTGCCTCCTTTGTCTTTTCCCCTGCTCCTTCTTTGTTGAACAGGACTTACTTGGGGCTATCCCAGTCTGACAAACAGAAACAGAAGGCCAGACTTTTTCCCAAAACAAAATACAATTTTGTAGTTATCAACATAATCTGTTTTCCTCAAACAACACACAGCAGGCATGACCACTGTATTCACCACACTGTTGTGCTCTTCACAGGTCATGCATTTGGTTAATAAGGGACTCAATAGGCATAAAAACAGAAACCATGAGTGCATGAATGTGTTCACAATTTGTTTCCAATGCTTTTGAGTCTATGGGAAAAGCTTCCCATTGTTATCTGTGGTGTTTGTTTTGGCCTGAGCTTTGTAACAGTAGTTGTTAAAGATGACAGTCTGACAAATGAAATTAGTAAATACCTATAATTGAGTTTGAGCCTGACCTACAAAATTGTGGAATCATGATTTGGTATCAGTGACATGGGTTTTAATGTCATTTAGCTTAAGTTTATTATTTTGTCCATTAATTTCAGACATGAACCTCCAAGGAAAATAGAGCGATTTACTCTTCTCAAATCAGTGCATATTTTCAAAAAGCACAGAGTTCAGTATGAAATGAGAACACTTTACAGATGTTTAGAGGTGAGTTTATTTCACCCATTGAGGCATTTTTTAAATATCCAGAATTTAAAATAATATGTATCATAAGTTTCCTTTAACCATGACTTCCTTTTAACCAGCCTCTACCTTTTAGTTGTAGAAGGCACATGTCTTTTTTGGTGTTCATGGAAGCCACATAGTAGAAAAACCAAACTGCAAGCCATCCTTTATAGTAGTAAATACTCTAATGCATAAATGCAGATTATGCTAATTTTTTTCTCTCCAGTTTTTTTTTTCTTTTTATGTCAGCTAATTTTTATATAATCAGATAGCACTGGAATAATTTTGCTCCATGCTTCAAAATCCTAGTTTTTAATACAACTTATAATTATTTCCACAATCTAATGGGATTTTTCTGTGATGATGATATACAGCATTAGGTTTTTCTTTCAACTGTTATCATTCATTTATGTGTTCACTAGGGCTAGTATAGTTTTATTATTAAAGGAAGCTGTGAGTTCTGGAGTCAGACTGACAGTATTAAAAAGTTCAAATTCTGGTGCTTACTAGCTGTGTGATGTGTGCCTCATCTATAAAATGAAAATAATAATGAACCCAGCTCATAAAGTTAGCGTGAGGATTAAATGACATATTTGGGTAAAGTACTTAGAATACTTCCATCACACAATGAATGATTAATAAGTGTCATTTTTAAAAAAAGCATATGTGGGGCTGGGGATGTGGCTCAAGCGGTAGCGCGCTCGCCTGGCATGCGTGCAGCCCGGGTTCGATCCTCAGCACTACATACAAACAAAGATGCAGTGTCCACCGAGAACTAAGAAAAAATAAATTAAAAAAAAATATATTAAAAAATTCTCTCTCGGGCTGGGGATGTGGCTCAAGTGGTAGCGCGCTCGCCTGGCGTGCGTGCGGCCCGGGTTCGATCCTCAGCACCACATACCAACAAAGATGTTGTGTCCGCCGAGAACTAAAAAATAAATAAATATTAAAAATTCTCTCTCTCTCTCTCTCTCTCTCTCTCTCTCTCCTCTCTCACTCTCTCTTTAAAAAAAAAAAATTCTCTCTCTCTCTGTCCCCCTCTCTCTCTCACTCTCTTTTTAAAAAAAAAAAAAGCATATGTATTTTACATGAAAGCACTGTACATTTAAGGGTACAAATATGTTAGCAAGGCAAGATAGTACAGGCAGACTGAGGAAGGAAGGTCTTAAGTTCAAAACTAGCCCTGGCAACTTAGTGAGACCCTGTCTCAAAAAAAAAAAAAAAAAAAAAAGGGCTGTGGATGCTTGCCTAATGTGTGTGAGGCTCTGGGTTCAATCCCCAGTATGGCAAAAAAGGCTCAGTGGCAGAGCACTTGCCTAGCATGCATAAGACACTGGGTTTGATTCTCAGCACCATATAAAAATAAACAAATAAAATAAAGGCATCGTGTCCATCTACAACTACCAAAAAGTTGTTTTTAAAAAGCTGGGGGGCGTGGTACACAAATATGTTAAGAAAAGGTTCCTACTTTTAAAGGAAAAAGGTCTAAGTAATCCTTTTGTTTTTCTTCTTTTGTGATATTGGGAGTCAAACCTACGGCCTCATATATGCTAGGCAAACCCTCTACCACTGAGCTATACCCCCAGCCCTAAAGAATAAAGAAAGACTCAAAATTCTATCTATGTCAGCAGAATCATCTTGTTGTAGAGCATAATAAAAATCATAAACTAACTTTATCTGGTAATCTAGTCTTGTTTCTTTTTGGTTTTATTTGGTGTTTTGTGGACCCCTGGCTTTTAGGGTGGCATCTGGTAAGAAGCAGACTTCAGGGCCCCATATCTAGTTCAGCCAAAGGATGTACTTTCTTTTTTTTTCTTTTTTTAGTCTGTTAAAGATTCTTAGGGGAAAACCAGGCTTCACTTTTACCAAAAAACAAACAACAACAACAACAAAAAAAAAGATTTCTGCTTTAACAGCATAGCATGAACTGTTTTTATGTCTGATATTTTAGTTAGAGCATCTAACTGGATGCACAGCAGATGTCTACTTGGAATATATTCAGCGAAACTTACCTGAAGGAGTTGCCATGGAAATAACGAAGGTAGGACTTGAATTTCTACCTCTTTGGGGGATACCTGTGTTGTATCAGCCTGGTATATCGCAGCCTGGTCTTGGCCCCTGCAGTGGAGGGAAAGACCTGTCGCACTGGAAGCTGTGTGTGCACAATGGCTGGGGGTTCCCCCATTCCTGTGCAATCTCAGAATCCCCCCACATCCTCACTGAGCCATCTCTGAAGTCTTCCTCCCTACTAGTTGTCTGGACTTGGTGACCACATTGTGTAGCGTTCCCTGGAGATCACTGAGGATCAAATAAATTTTTAATATATATATATATATATATATATATATATAACAAATGCCTTACATATATCAAGTTGCCCTCTCCCCATTTTAGACTCCTACAAAAAGGCAAAGGGGATTTAAAAAATTAACAAATTCACTTTGTAGCAAAAATCATTTAAATAGTTTTGTTTCTGTTTTTAGACACGGTTAGAACAATTACCAGATCACATCAAGGAGCCAATCTGGAAACAAGTACCAGAGGAAAAAGAAGAAAGCAAGTCATGAAGCTTCAGGGAACCACTTTGGACTTGAAAGAAGAGTGGGCCAGATGTGTGTGTTTGAGTGGAGAGTGCTTGCAGCTGAGGCAGTCTGGAGTTCTCCTCACTGCTCTGTTGAGTCCTCTTGCCCAGTTCAGTTGAAAACAGGGAATGGAACAGGCTGAAATGAAGTAAAAGACATTTTGTTCTTTTTTATCCATGTCATTGTTTCCGTTCCAGTTTTAAAAACTTGAGCAGCTAGCCATGGTGGTGCACATTTATAATCCCAGCTGCTTGGGAGGCTGAAGCAGAAGCAAGTTCAAAGCCAGCCTCAACAACTCAGTGAAAGCCTATCTCAAAATAAGAAAAGAGCTAGAAATGTGATTCGGTGAGAGATTCCCCTGGGTTCAATCCCCAGTACCACAAAAAATAAAAAGTACAAGCGAACCACTTGGATACTCTGGGCCAAGAGTCAAATTTTATATTTTGTTCTGCTATTGTTCTATTATTAGTTTCTGCTGATTTTAATTTATAGTATTTCACATATTGGAAAATGAGTGGTTTTTTTTCACACACTTTTTTAATTTTAAATTTCCTCAAAAGAGAACCTTTGGTTAATTTAACACTGAGCAGTTAAAGGTTTTAATCTTTACCTTCGTACAGGCTAGCATATTCTTCCTTGGCGGTAATGACCAACAGATTGACCTTATTTATTTAAACATTACATTTTTGAATGTGGATATACCTGCAGCAGATGAAGCACATTTATGACATGCACTAAACTCTCATAACCCAAACACCTACAGGGTTACTTCCAAGGTTCATACAGTGGAGTGTATGCTCTCAAGAAATTACTGTGTGTCATTTCATTCATCCTGTGATTCATTCAGTAAGCTTTTATTAAACTTTGCACTCACTACTGTAGTAAATACCAGTAATTGAATAGAATTAATGTCTTTTAAACATTGAAGGCCCAGATAAATATTTTTCCTTAATTTTGTCCCCAGTAGGAAGCCCTTTTGGTGGTTTTCATTTGCTTTATTTGGAGATGTCTATTTTTCCATGAAATTAAAACCCTGAAAGATGCAAGAGTACAATGGACTGAACAGTTGATATGGTAACCTCAGGAGGGTGCTTTGTTTCTTTTTTACAGCAGAATCAGGTCTGTGTCTGTGGTTTCTTTCACATCTTTGGGGTAATTATGACTTCTCAGTTTTTTTCCCTTTAAACTGATCTGCTATCAGTGTTTTGAATACATCCTATTTATGTGTCAGACTTACTTTATTGTGATTAACATGAAAAGAACTATAGCCTGTGCCCCATGACCTCCTTAGCTCAGTTATTGACTGTCATTCACAAATGTGTAAAGCATACTCATCCCAGGTATAAGTCTCAGAATTAACTAGTCAATCAGACAGAAGCAATATGATAATGACTGCATCTAGCAAAGCAGCAATTTGTGACACACTTTTATTTTAAAAGGCAGGTCTTTAAAAATAAGTATAGGTCCACATGTAAGTTTTTTTTTTTTTGGCATGTGTACACATACACACTCACATATGCAATGTAAATCACTTATAATTGTGCTCACCTCCAACAATGACTCTATGAGAAAGGACTCCTTCAAAGGCTATGTCCATTTCTAGATGTTTTCATACTAATTATGCTGTAAACCAGGTTGCTTATCCTAGCACTTCAACTTTTATGTTAAACCCTTATTTTAAGGAAAATATTCAATTAACTACAGATGTAGCAGAAATTAGCAATATTTCTTTTGCAACAAAGTATTTGGCATATTCAAAGTCTCTTTGGTATAAACAAGGTAATTTCTTATCCTGATAGGCTGAAGAAGAGATGGGGGGGGGGAATGTTTGTTTTAAATTTGGTCCTGAGTAAAATGCATATTCTGAAAATTAGAAGCAATACCCAGGTCTCACTTTCCATGGTTTCATGAGAGAAGTGGATCTGATGGTAGAATGAACCAGAAGGCAGGTAGAAAGTAAGATTTATTTTTCATTAATGTGTAGCCCTAAGTTCATTATTGCTTTCTCTCATGTAAAGCATATCAAATATAATTATTTTCTGCTCTGTTCAAAGTTACAGATATAACTATTAAACAAAACTAGTTCAGTGCCAAGTTTCAGTTTTTTCAAAAAGGAATGATACATACTCATAACATTAAATATGTAAAACAGTTATTTAAAACCACTAGGCCCCTAACCTTTCTACTTGCCAACAAGCATTCCTTTCCTGCGTTAAATTTATTTCACTATTATTGAGTAGCAGAGTAGAGAAAATGTGGACTTTGGAGTCAAACAGGCCTATCAGATAAGAGTTCAGATTCACAAACTGCTGTAAGCTCAGGCAAGGTACTTAACCCTGTCAGAGCCTCAATTTACTAATTAGTAAAATGTGAGAACTAGTATCTACTTACCAAGATTGGAGTATTAAATTAGATAACTGATAATGCATGTTGTGCAGTGCTGGGCAGATAATAGACATTGGATAAATAATCATTGTTACTAGATGCAGCACCACTGTGATGATGCCTTAGATGCTCGTGTGCTGCCTTGTTGAAGAACCAGCTGGAAAGGCCCTGGGATTGTCACCCAGGAAGGGACAGTACTTACCTTAGAGTATGGCTGTGAAGTGTAGATGGAAACAGTCACATGCTTATTATAGACACCATATATCATGCTAAACTTCATGTGGGCAGTCATTTACTATCTGATAACTCATTAGCAACCCAATAAAATCATTCCTATTATTATCTGCCTTTATAGAAGTAAAAAAAACAACCTTGGAAGAGTTCTGACTTGCCCACTCAGTTGCCCTTTCAGTGGGAGGATAAAACAGGCCAAAAAATTGGTGAAATTAATTTAAGTTCAGGTTAGTGACAGGGACAACCCTAGAGTCTACTTAAAGGGGCTTTGAGAAACAAATGTCAATGTGTTAAATGCAGGATTTTTTGTGCAGGGGTTGGGAGTACCTGGGATTGAACCCAAGAGTGCTTAACCCCTGAGCCACATCCCCAGCTTAGTTGCTGAGGCTGAATTTGAACTTGCAATCCTCCTGCCTCAGCTTCCCCAGCCACTATGAATGCAGAGTACTAAAACCTAAGTCCCAGGTTTGATTCCTTTTCACATTAGCAAAATATATTCATTTCCTCTAAGCTTAGAAGTAAAGAGACTGACTAGGGGAAAGAACTAAGGGATAAAAGTTAAATGTGCAAAAAGGCAAGAACCAGAATACACAGTTTGTCCCCTGCTGCTGGCACAGGGCCAGAGTGTGAAGGGGCAGCATGAGAGTTTGAGCTTCAGCAAGGCAGGTCCTACTGGGCCCCCAGGACAGTGGCATGGAAGTGGCTGACATTAGGGCTTAGGGCCAGGCCTGACTGGGGCTCAGTAGACCCTGGTCTGTGGTTTTGAAACACACCTTTGTTCCTGCACCAGGCTTATGGCTGACTGCCTGCAATCCCCAGGGTTCTTTGCAAATCCCTTTCTCAATTCCTAACCCTGCCCTCCTTAAATCCTTACTATTGTTATTCTCTTCAAGCTATCAGTTCTCTTTGTGGATTTTTAATCCTCTTTAAAAAATGATATATTTATACTTCAGTAGCTCAGCAGTATTTTTAGGTAAGTCATGGGCAACTGACCCACATAAAAAGCCAATCAAAATTTAGATTCCTCAGCCAAAGTCTATGATGTAGTTCATTCACAAAAATTTATTGAATAGAAGTACTGTCTTTTTTTTTAAGTCTCAGATGTTTTATTACAGTAACAACAGTCTAAGACGTCAGTATATAAGAAATAATCAATATAATCAAGAATAATAAATTTTAGTCAGCTTTTCATTCCTGTGACTCGTACTGTCCTTTAATTTCTCCACAGTGTGGCTTAAATGTCAATAAACACCAAGAGATGGACAGAGCTCATGCCACCCTCACATGAAGCCAGTTGAGATGCTGGCCATAGAAAGCTACAGCTGCCAGTGGCCACGGTGATTGTAGGTGTGTTGAGATGAGAAAGTTTGAAAACAACTGGGGAGATTGTTTGTCAAGGCCTCTTCCAGTTCAAAAATCCCACATTTTTTTTTTTATTATTTTTAAGTACCTGATTATGAGGCTTGCTTTTTTTTCTTTAGAATTGGGAATTGAACATTGAACCAAGGGACGTTTAATCACTCATCCCAGTCCTTTTTTTTTTTTTTTTTTTTTTTTTTGAGACAGGGTCTTGCTATGTTGTTTACAGCCTCGCTAAGTTGCTGATGCTGACCTTAAACTTGAGATCCTGCTGCCTCGGTCTCCCAAATTGCTGAGATTACAGGCGTGTGCTCTATCCCCATGCCCCTAATCTGAGCTCAGAGGAATCCAGAAGGAGTTGAGCTGTGAAAGGAAGGAGTGACATCTCCTATGAATTCAGCACTGACCCTGCCACTTTGCTCAGATACTCAAAAAGGACTTGAGTTCCTTATATGTGTCAAGCACTCTTCTAAACCTGAGGGTTCAGTAATGCACATAGTGAAGTTCCTTTCCTCATAGAGAATAGGCTGTAGTGGGGAATATAGAGAATAAGTCAGGAGGGAAGTTTCCATAAGCAGTAAGAACTATGTAGAAAATAAAATAGGATAATGTCAGAATTTCTTGAATGGTTCCTTAGGGGAGTGAGTTCTCTGAGAGGAGAGAATCCTGGGAAGGAAGCAACTCAAGCAGGAGGGACATTAAATGCTAAGACTCTGATCCTAGAATGAGCTTGTGAATGAATGAATCCTGACATCCCACAGGCCTCTAAGCTCTGGGGATGGTTTGACTCACAAGTGTGTTTGCACTATGTGAAGATGGAAGTAGGATGGATTGTCACATAAGGAGTGTGTCACTCGTGGGAAGGAGTATGGAATTTATCTTCAATGTAAATGGGGAGCTATAGGAGGGTTTAGAGCAGGAGAGCAACAGGATCTGATTTAGGTTTTAGAATATGCTGTTCTTGCTGCTGGGTAAAAGAGTGCCCAAAGCAGGCTGGGACGCTCATTAGGGATCTGTAGCAGTGGGCCAGGTGAGTGGGCCTGGACTAGAATTGGAAACATCGCTGATGAGGAGTGATGAGACTCAGTATATACAGTTTGCAGGTAGAACTGACAGAATGACCTGCTAATAGAGTGAAATGAGTTCTGAGGGACAGAGGTGATTCCTAGTTGAGCGCCTAAGCAGTTAATCAAATGTAATGACTGAGGAAGAGTTGGGGGAATTGATGGGAAACAAGTTTGATTTGCTAAGTTTGCAATATGGATATTGGCATCTAGTATGCCTTTGGATGCAAGCACCTGGGGTTATGGGGCAAGGTTCAGGATGGAGATAAAAAATTTGGAAGCTCTCAGTCTGTAACTGATCTGTACTGTCAAGGGAATGAGTGAAATCAGGGGAGAGAGCAGGAAGGCAGGAGTACTGAGGACAAGCCTGGCAACCCCAGAGTATTCAGAGGCTGGTGAAGGGGCTGGCAGAGGAAATGAACAGCTGGTGAAGCCAGAGAGAACTCAGAGGAGTGTAGGGCCTTGAAACCCAGAGCAATTGGAGAAATAATGTGGTTTGGTGAAGTAGGATGAATCTGGCAGATTAAGTAAGAAAAGTAGGTCCCTGGAGACCTTTAAAAACCTTTTCTGTGGACCAACTGGGGTGAACCATCAGCTGGAGCAAGCTGAGGAGTGCTGTGGACATGGTTGACCACTTGAGCAAGAGGGCCACTGCAACAGGGAGATGCATCTATAAAGCCCATCTGCCAGTTCATCAACATCTGTCCCATTACAACAGAAAATAGTCCACCTTGTTATCAACTGCTTGTGTAAAATGGATTGAATCCCCTTGTTAAGGAAGAAGGATTGTCCAACAATTGTATTTGCCAGATTCATCAATTTATTGCTAACACTCTGAAAGATGGAAGGAGATTAATTATTTTGATGGACTTAGAAGTTTTGAACTCAGCTGAAACAATTGGGATGAAGTTTGGCAATCCAGTGCCCTATCATGAAGGACATGGGCAGCAGCAAGTTCCTTCTCCCATCTCACCTGTCAATCCACCACCCAGCAAGCCCCAGCAACAGAATGGGAACTCCGGAGATGTTTCCACTGTATCTAAGGCTTATGGTGCCTCAGAAACATTTTGAACACCTGAAGGGACCAGTCTATTGCATCCTTCTGGGGGGACACAGTCCAAAGTGGTACCCATCACCAGCCTCAAGCCTTACCAGTCCAAGTAGACTATCAATGCTGTGTAACCAGAACCTGGAGCAATTCTTGAGGAGAAGGAAAACTTTTTTGTAAAGAAATAGTTGATGAAAGTGATGAAATCACAACTAGTGCTTTCAGTGATCAAGTGGACAAGTTCTTGCCCTTATTGAAGTTGACAAGGGGTATTATTTCTCAAAAGGCACCCTGAAGATCACTAACAAAAAATTCTCAGCTGTTAAACATGACTATGAGAATGGGTGCAATGGCACATGCTTGTAATCCCAGCGGCTCAGGAGGCTGAGACAGGAGAATCGTGAGTTCACAGCCAGCCTCAGCAAAAGCCAGGTGCTAAGCAACTCAGTGAGACCCTGTCTCTAAATAAAATACACAATAGGGCTGGGGATGTGGCTCAGTGGTTGAGTGCCCCTTGAGTTCAATCCCCGGTCCAAAAAAAAAAAAAAAAAGACTATGAGATGACTTTCAATAAATGAGATTTCAGATATGCCCTGTGAAGATGGTCATCATTTACCAATAGTTCAGTTTGATTTCACAGGGATTGGTGACATAGAGAACACAATCGGCATCTGCAAGAGCTATGAAGATGCCATTAAAATCGCAAAAAGTATAACAACAGAGAAGTTGCTGAAAGAAGCATCTCTGTGATGGACTTGTCAGGGCAAGTAGTGACTGCTACTCTCTGGGGAGAAGATGCTGACAAGTTCTATGGTTCTAGCCCGTGATGCCATGGAAGGAGCCAAAGTCTCTGATGGAGGCTTTCTTTCCATGCTGTCTTTAAGCACTATCATTGTGAATCCTGACATCCCACAGGCCTCTAAACTCTGGGGATGGTTGGACTCACAAGGACAAGCCTTGTTTGGTGTTTCCATCTTGATCTAAAGACTGGAGAAGGAGGAGGGAGCAACTCCAACTGGAAAACCTTTACGTGAGGTTAAATGGGAGAACCTGATCAGGGTGACAAGGCAGGCTAGCTTAGCTCTTGGCAACAGTGGTGTGTCTTTGCAAAGAGAACTGTGTGCACCAGGTTGCCTGGCCTAGGACTGCAGTGAGAAAGCGATTGACCAACAGAATGGATTATTCCACTGTGAAAAGTGTGACATTGAATTTGCCAGTTTGATCTTGTCAGTGAATATCGCGGATTTCCAAGAGAATCAGTGAGTGACTTGTTTCCAGGAGTCTGCTGAAACCATCCGTGGACAAAACACTGCTTTTCTTGAGGAATTAAAAGAGAGGAATGAGCAGGCATTTGAAGAAGTTTTCCAGATCACCAATTTTCGAACTTTCACATTCAGAATCAGGGTCAAACTTCAGACCTACAAGAGGGTGCCAAATTAAAGCCACCATGATGGCCGTGGAGCCCGTGGACTGCAGAGACTATGGCAGAAGGCTGACCATGAACACCAGAGAAATGCAGCGATGTTGGTGAGCA
Organism: Spermophilus citellus; assembly: GCF_964194105.1. Classification (NCBI taxonomy): domain Eukaryota; kingdom Metazoa; phylum Chordata; class Mammalia; order Rodentia; family Sciuridae; genus Spermophilus; species Spermophilus citellus. The sequence goes on along the minus strand of NC_138186.1, from coordinate 58,171,536 downwards.
GAGTGTGAAACAGCTAAAATGGAGCCAGTTTCTTCCCACCCCCAATGACAGCCCCGCACCACCTACACAGTCAGAGCAGCCTCTCGGGACCCAGGCAGAGGATGAGGTGCTCAGAGGGCTCTGGTGCAAACTCTCAGACCTGGGGATCAGCAGCAGGGGTGATAGCCCAGGTCCCGCCCTCTGACTTCAGGCTTTTGTCGATTTTAAGATTTTGTTATCTTCAGGCAGCAACTATGTCACAAGTAATTGACCCTAACTCTGCAAACAGTGAAATGTGTCACTCAGGGTAGAGAGGGGGAAGAGGATGCAGAGCAGGTTTGTGAATGTTCAGGTCATCTAATGCTACCTTAGAAAACATTGAACACTTAGTGGCATAAAACAGTAACAGCCGGGCTCTGTAGAGCACACCTGTAATCCCACTAGCTCAGGCTGAGGCAGGAGGATCACAAGTTCAAAGCAAGCCTCAGCAAAAGCAAAGCCCTAAGCAACTCAATGAGACCCTGTCTCTAAATAAAATACAAAATCAGGCTGGAGATATGGTTCAGTGGTTGAGTGCCCCTAAATTCAATCTCTGGTACTAAAAAAAAAGAAAGAAAGAAAACAGTAACAACTAAGTTGGTTAGTGCCTCACCATTGCTAAAGCTGGACTCCAACTTGTGTTCCTCCTGCCTCAGCCTCCTGAGCCATTGGGATTACAGGCATGAGCCACTGCACCTGAATTAAATTTCTTTTAAAATCAAAATAAAAGGTGAGCCAGATGCAGTGGCCCACAACTGTAATTCCAATGACTCAGGAGGCTGAGGCAGGAGGATCACAAGTTCCAGGCCAACCTCAGCAACTTAGCAAGACTCTGTCTCAAAACAAAATCTAAAAGGGGCTCAGGGTGTAGCCCGGCACTAGTGTGCTTGCCTAGCATGTGAAGGCCCTGGCTTTTGATTCCCAGTCCTTCAAAGACAAAATGAACACAATCTTCATTTTTATACTGAGTGATGAAATATAATTTTAATATTTACTTATCTAATTTTTACATAATGACCCAAAAGTGTGGCCCACCAAAGTCATGATGTGGTCCTGGGTGTGTGGTCAGGACAGATTGTCTTGTTTTCATTCAGGTAATATTAAAGCCTGTCTGAATGCTGACAGGTGTGATCTGTTAGAAATCGAGGATGCAGAAGAGAAAAGGAAGAATCGTGAGAACAAAGTCTAGTAGGTAAAAAGAGACATCATCTGGGAAGCAAGTGTCAGGGCAGACAGGAAAGGAAGTGGGCAGGGGATGCTGCTTCCACTGCAGCAGAAGAGGGCAGAGGATGTGGGCACAGAGACACAGAAGTTGGTAAACATTGGTGGGAAGAGTTGTTGTTTGGCTCCTCTGTCTCTCTGTGAAGGATGCCACTTGGTCACCGCGCCCATGGGAGTGCATGGAAGGTGTGGAGGCAGGAAGTCTTTTCTAGAGGAAGAGTGACTTTGATGGGGAAGAGCATGAAAGTCCACCATTATTTGAAGTGTGTGCAGCCAGCGTGATTTTAGGATCATCTCTAGCAGTGCTCAGCCTCCTGGGTGTGGTGAGGTGTTAGTACACAGTAGGTAGCATTGACCAGGACCTGGTTTTGCCAAGAGAGTTGGAGGGAGAGGAGGGGCAGAGAAGTCAAGGAAACAGCAAGCACGCAGGGCAGTGGGGTGAGGACAAGGAAGAAAGGAGGACATGAGCAAGGTGACAGATGTTAGATCAACAAGATGGATGTGTCACTCAGATTGGTGAATTACTGCAGTGCAGGTATTAGAGTAAGCCATTAGAGAGGCTGACTAGAGAAGGCAATGTCTGGGCTGGGTTTGTAGCTTGCCTGGCACATGCGAGTCACTGGGTTCAATCCTCAGCACCACATAAGAATAAATAAATAAAATAAAAGTATTGTGCCTTTCTACAAGTAAAAATTTTGAAAAAAAGAAAAAAAACAGGCAATGTCTGTTTCAGAGGCAGTTGAGAAATCAATGACAGCAAAGCCTAGGGTTGTGCTTCTCAGATGTTATTGTATGTCAGAAGCACGGGAGGGCTGGGGTTTGCTAAATTGCTGGGCCCCATCCCCAAAGCCACCCATTCATCTTGGTGGGGGGGGGGGGGGGCGTGTGCTGAGAATTTGCATGTCTAGCAAGCTCCCAGATGCTGCAGCTGCAGGCCCTGGACCACAAGGGTATGGTCAGGGCTCAAGGTTGGGAGGAGAAAAACTCTTTGCAACTAACAGGACTGGGTGGTCAGTTACCAGCCTGGATGTTCAAGTCACTGAAATATTTGCTGCTTTGAGACAAGAAGTGACATCCCCAGCAAATGATGTCAACAGAAAGAGTAAACAGAGGGTGGAGTCAGATATGGCTCCCGTGGGACAGGCATTTTTGAGAAAGAAAAGACAAGAAGCCATCAGGAAGCAACGGTAAGGAGCAAGGAGGACACTGGCCCTACCCTAGTCCTTGAAGAATATGGAAGAAACTCCCCTAGTACTTGAAGGGCTGGCAAAGGAGGGGGTTCCCATTTTGGGAATGGCAAGAAGGTTCAAGGAACTTTGAGGAATTGGGGGTGTTCTGGAGTAGGAGCAGCGACGGGAGGTAAGCACAATTCAGGGATGCATATCCAGTGGGGATGGCAGTGCTACCCCTTGATTAAGGGCTGATTCACCAGAACTTCAGCCCCTAAAATCTAGAAAAATCACTTCCGTGGGTCTTCTGATTTCTTGGAAGTATTATTTTTATATTACATTAAAATAAGCCTGCAGGGCTGGAGTGGTGGCTCAGCGGTAGAGCGCTCACCTTGCATGTGGAAGGTCCTGGGTTCACTCCTCAGCACCACATAAAGATAAATAAATAAAACAAAAGTATTGTGTCCAACTACAACTAAAAAATAAATATTTAAAAAATAAGCATGCGTATATAATTGATCCAAAGCAGATTGCATGACCTTTTCTAGAAAAGTGAGAGCCTTCAAAGGTATTGTGGCCATTCCCCAAGATCCTTCTCCTGTGTTAGAACTTTGGAGGGAATGTCAGAAAGGATTGGGTGGGTTAGAGGGAGGCATTTGTATTTTGAACTAGAAAATGAAAAACTTCCAAGACTCAGGCCTGATCTGTAAGGCAACGGCCCCTAGTGTGCTAAGGACAGCTGCTCCCCTAGAACTCTTTCCACCACAGATTCTGCAGACCACATGGAAGGACAAGACCAAATCACCAGAAGGTTCTATTCTAAGGGCTAGAAGTGGTCTTCCTTCCTCTGGATTTTAGAGTCTTCTGTATCTCCAAGATGGGCCTCTCTGAGCCTTGCTGTACTCAATTAAAAAGGAAGGCAGAGTACGTGTGATGGGAGCATGCCAGCCTGTCATCCTCTCTCCCACCTGCATCTGCCTGTTTCTTCCCTTCTTTTATTTCTGGGACCTCTTAGGTCAGCCTAGGTGCTTGGTTAGCAGAACTAACAAGAGGGGTGGGGCTGAGGGGGCTTAGCAGACTGGAGGTCAGACCTTCCAGAAGAATCTTTTAATGGTCTTAGGGCAGCTTAGCTGGTCTGGGCCTGCCCCCCCAGGCTGTCAGCCCTACCCTGTCCATCATGTTAGTTGCCCAGGAGACTTATGAATAGGCTGGTCAAGTAAAGGAGAGGGGGGAAGAGGGCCCTAGCCTAGGGAATCAGTCAGCAGAGGCCCAAGAGAAGACGCAGACCTTTACCCCCTGACATTCCTCAGGGCAAGATGGGGCAGCAGTTCAGCTGGGAGAAGGTGGAGACGTCTGGGGAGATGGACGTGGCCGAGCTCCAGGAGTGGTACAAGAAGTTTGTGATGGAGTGCCCCAGTGGCACCCTCTTCATGCACGAGTTCAAACGCTTCTTCAAGGTCACAGACAACGAGGAGGCCACCCAGTACGTAGAAGGCATGTTCCGAGCCTTCGACAAGAATGGGGTAAGACCGCCTGGAGGGAGGACCTATGGCCAGTCCAGCTGTCACCCTTGGCATCCTTGAACCCAAGATGCATCCTCTAGGATAACCCCTGTACCCCCAAGCCCTCTGCTCTTCCTCAGTCTCAATTCCCTCAAATTATTTTCTTCTCTCCCCCTTATTCTGTCCCTTTCCCTCTGTCTTACCTGCCTCTCTCTCAGTATTTATCCTATGCTGTCTGCATCCTGTTTCTGAGACCTGAAGGTGTCTGACCGTCCAGGGCTTCTCTTTGTGTGTTTTTGGATGAGGCTCTGTAGTCTAAGGACCTAAGGTTTTGACACCTGCCAGAGCCCCTCTCTGTCTAAACCCAAGGAGCTAAGCAGATGTCCCAAATGGGACAAGATGTCTTAGCACACACCATGAGCTGCCCCTTGCTGGGGTCCTTTGAACTGAGGCTGGCCAGGTCTTCCCTGTCATGGGTGCTAGAGGAGGCTGTAGCCACCTGGGAGAGTGGCTGGATCCCTGGGCAAAGTCCTTTTCCACTCTCCAGGTCATGGAGGGTCTCATGAAGCCATCCAAACCCAGGGCTTCTTTAAGCTCTTCAATGGCACTGGCAGCTAAGAAGATAGCTAAATTTTGTATACACATGTAGGAATTTAATTTTAAAATTCAATTTGATCACCTGGGTACAGTGGCACACGGCTGAAATCCCAGAAGAGGTGAGAGGTTTACTAGCTCCAGGCCAGCCTGGGTATTTAGCAAGACCCTGTGTAAAAATAAAAAATAAAGAGGGCTGGGAATATAGCTCAGTGATAGGGTGCCCCTGGGTTCAATCCCCAATACTGCCCACCAAAAAAATAAATCAGGAAGTTTCAACACTGAATTTCTATTGTCTAATAATCATCCATATTCAAGTTTGGTTAAAATTAAAATTAAAATTTTATAACTTCTTTTCTTTTTAATATTTATTTTTTAGTTGTAGTAGGACACAATACCTTTATTTCACTTACTTATTTTTATGTGGTGCGAGGATGCAACCCAGGGCCCACACGTACAAGGCGAGTGCTCTACCGCTGAACCACAACCCTCTCTTTTCTTTTCTTTCTTTCTTTCTTTCTTTCTTTCTTTCTTTCTTTCTTTCTTTCTTTCTTTCTTTCTTTCTTTCTTTTTCTCTCTCTTTCTTTTCTTTTGGTACTGGGGATTGAATTCAGAAGCACTCAACCACTGAGTCACATCCCCAGTCCTATTCTGTATTTTTATTTAAAGACAGGGTCTCACTGAGTTGCTTAGCACCTTGCTTTTACTGAGGCTAGCTTTGAACTCACAATCCTCCTGCCTCAGCCTCCCAAACTGCTGGGATTACAGGCATGTGCCACCATGCCCGACTTCTTCTTCTTTTTTTTTTTTTTTTTTTTTTTTTTGGTCTGATCACACACTGCATTTATCTGACATGTCTCCTTTAATTTGGAAGCTTCAATCTCAGCCTTTGTTTTAATTGAGCTTGACATTTTTTAAGGCTTTAGCCCTAATTATTTTGTGGAGGATCTGACAATTCAGGTTTGTCTAGTATTTCCTCATGAGATTCAGCTTCCAGTAAAAAAGGCCATGGGTGTGATGTCATGGCCCTCTCAGGGCTTCATATGGAGTGCATGATGTTGGTTCCACCCCATGACTGAAATAACTTCAAGCTTTTGGTGGAGATGGTGTCTTCCTGGTTTCTCCACGGTAGTTACTGTATTTTCTTTGCAATTAGTAAGTATCTTATCAGGATCTCCCTGGAGACAGCAAATATACTATTGCTCATCAAATCATCATCTACCAGTTTGGGCATCTGTTGATATTTTTCTGACTCCACCATCCTTCTTTAGTAGTTAGCATCTTGCTGTAAGGAAGAGCTTCCCTGGAAGGTGTTGAGCTCCTCTGTCAGGGACTTAGCCTTCTTTCTCTCCCATGTAGTCTCTGTCTCTAAACCTACCATCCCCTGCCTTAGCACAATCATTTTTGCCCCGTGTTGGGGATGGTACCCAAGGCCCCTGCACTCTAGACAAATGCTCCGCCACTGAGCTCCACCCAGCTCTTCAGCAGAATCTTGATATCAGAGTTTTATTTCTGGACAATTGGTCTGAGATTTTTATTTTTATTTTATTTGTGTGTGTGTGTCGGAGGATTGAACTCAGGGGAGCTTAACCACTGAGCCACATCCCCAGCCCTTTTTTGTGTTTTTTATTTAGAGACAGGGTCTCACTGAGTTGCTAGGACCTCACTAAGTTGCTGAGGCTGGCTTTGAACTTGAAACCCTCCCACCCCAATCTCCCAAGCTGCTGGGATTACAGGCATGCACTAGCGCGCCTGACTGGTCTGAGATTTTTAGAACAAAAATTATGAAAAGAATTCAAAGATCCATCTCACATGTCCAAATCCAGGGTGATGAAATGGGTTTGGTGGAGACAGAGCTATAGATATACCCTGTCTCTGCCCCTCTACTCCCTTGCGACTCTCTTCTGTCTCTCCGGAATTAGCCTTGTGACACCCTGGGATGGAAGGAAAGAGAGAGTGAAAGCTGAACGTCACTTGGGATTCTTGTATAACAGCATTGGGGTCAGGGCTGGTGCACAAATACAGCCCATTCAGAGAGAAATGAAGCATATAATCCCCCAGAGCAGACGGCACGCCCACCCCACTCCACAGCAGATGAGACATTTCCACCCCTCACAGGCCTCTGGGTAATTGGAGCTGACTAGGTCTGTGCACAACAGATGAGATTAGCACCATCTAGAAGCTTCCCAGAAATGGTCCTGGGGTGTGCAGTGACCTCCCCTTTGAGGAGAAGCAAATAATGAATCATCTTCTCTCCACTGACTCACATTGAGAGAGGTGGTTTGGAACCAAAAGTTTCTGGACAAAGAATGAGGGAGAATCTAGAAACCTGGAGACTTTGTTGGGGGTTGGGTTTTGTGGGGGTTACCTCCTTGGTACCTCTAGACATCAAACTCATTTGCTAGACCTTGTTACTGGGGGTGTAGCTCAGTGATAGAGAGCTTGCCCAGCATGTGTTCCATCCCCAGGTTCCATCCCCAGCACCATGAAAGAATGAAAAAGAGAGGGGAGCAGGGAAGGAAGGAAGGGAAGAAGGAAGGAGAGAAACATTGAGTGGAGAACAGAAGTTTTTTTCCAACTTGATGAACTGGAGGAGACATGTAGCTTGGGCACCTCCAAGTCTAAGATTTCTCATCTATAAAACGGGAATAGCATTTTTATACTCAATTTTTATTAAAGAAGAAACACAGGATTGGTTTGTAGTAAGTTTTGTGGGGGAATTGAACTCAGGGGCACTCAACCACTGAGTCACATCCCAACCTTTTTTTTTTTTTTTTTTTTGGTATTTTACTTAGAGACAAGGTCTTAACAGCTTAGCACCTCAATGTTGCTGAGGCTGGCTTTGAACTCGTGATCCTCCTGCCTCAGTCTCCCAAGCCACTGGGATTACAGGCATGCGTCACTGTGCTTGGCTTGTAGTAAGGTTAATAAATAATAAGTACAAAAGAAAATATCCTTCCAAACAAATAACCACTGCTTAAGAATCTACTCCAAAGAAATTACTAGACAGTGACTCAGGAGTCAGAGGCAGTAGGGTCTTAAGTTCCCAGGCCAGCCTGGATAATTTAGCAAGGTCCTGCCTCAAAATAAAAAAAAAGAAAAGAAAAAAGTCTGGAGATGTAGCTAAGTAGTAGAGCCCCTGGGTTCAACCTTCAGTACAGGGAGGGACAGGTGGAAGAAGGAAGAAAGAAAAGACAGTATCAGAAATATGTAAGAAAAAAATACACATCAATGTTCCCTATGCAATATAAAATATTAGAGCCAGGCATGATGGTATTCACCTGTAATCCCAGCAGCTCAGGAGGCTGAGTCAGGAGGATCTCAAGTTCAAAGCCAGCCTGAGCAAGTTGGCAAGGCGCTAAGCAACTTAGCAAGACCCTAACTCAAAATAAAACATAAAAAGGGCTGGGGATGTGGCTCAGTGGTTAAGTGCCCCTGGATTTATTCCCTACTACAAATCATTAAATAAATGCATATTTTTAAAAATAAAATATTAGGAATATGTTTCACAGAAGGGAATGCCCAGTACTCCCAAGCCCCACAAATATTGATAATTCATATAATTCTTAAAAACATGAGAAGATATTAAATGGACATCCAGCAAATAAAACTACAAACATAGTTTGACCCCAATTAGGTAAGTATATGGGGAGGGGAGCCAGGAGAACCATGTATTTGTAGGAATGATAAATAAAATATGTTGAATAAAACCCTCGGTGTTGAGGCAGCCTAGGGTTACTTTCCTCTTATTTTTTCCTCGGTCTTTTTGCTATTTCCTTCATTCTCTGCCATTTTATCCTGTTGCTCAACCCTTGCCCACTTGGGTACCCCTTGGTTAAAGCTCCCTGAGTGGCCAGACCCAGTGGGACAGAAGTGTTCTGAGCCATTGATGTCCTCACTGATTCCAAAGTCACGTGAATGATGATATTCCCGGGGAAGCTGATGGCTTAGGTTTTTCATTTGGAGAGCATCAGTCCCAACCCTGGAGTAAGTGAGCTCCTATAATTGACACCCTGGCCCAGCCGACCCTCTGTGGCCTCCATACCACCAGCCCTTCACCTCACACACATTTGGGGGGAGAAAAGCAAGGATCTACTTCTCCAGTTTCTTGATTTCTGCTTTTGGAATAATGGTTGCTGTCACATTTCTGTCCCAAGAAGGTTCATTTTTTGTCAGGGTATCTGTAAAGTAGGCTGTGCTCCTCCCCCTTCCAGTTCTCAATTTCCAACTTCGTTCCACCTCCTCCTACCTTTCCTGGATGGAGTGGGGGTACAGGCCCCTCCTTCCATGTAATGTCCACCTAGGCTTAGAGGTGAGAGGGGACTGGAGCCACTGCCTGCCCTTCCTGGGCACTCAGGGTGAATGCGCATGCAAGGGAAGATGTCAATGAGCCCTGCTTCCTGATCTTTCAAAACTACTGAAGTCCCAAATTCAGATCAAGTCGATCATTTGCTCAGGATTCATAAGTATGTACAGGACCTCAATTCTACGTACAAGTGGCACTGAGCTAGGCGTGGAGAAGAAACGCAAGCAATACCAGCCCTCTCTGTTCTCCAGGAGGGAGGGGAGGCTGCCAGAGTTGGCCCCAAACTAAGGAGAATACAGCAGGTGCTGTGAGCCTGCGAACAGGGAGGGAGGGAGAGACAGAGACCCACACAGAGGCTATGGCGCAGGAAAGAAGGCTTCCTGGAGGAGGGGACTCTCGAGCTGAGCCTTAGGGACAGGGAGGGTTGGGTGACCACTGCCAGTGGGAAAGGTCTGGGGGTGGAGAACAGCGTGCGCAATGATGCAGAGGCCATGTAGGTTACAGAGATTAGGGAAAGCCCTGATTCTCTAGGGATGGGTCACCCTGCATAGAGCTCACTGCCACCCTCTGGAGGGGCCTCAGCAGTACCCACACCCCGTGCAGGACGACACCATCGACTTCCTGGAGTATGTGGCGGCCCTGAACCTTGTGCTGAGGGGCTCCCTGGAGCACAAGCTGAAGTGGACCTTCAAGATCTACGACAAGGACGGCAACGGCTGCATCGACCGCCTGGAGCTCCTGGAAATCGTGGAGGTTGGTGTCCCTGCCTGGAAGCAGGTTGCCCGGGGACTAGGCACTGCTGGGGCGCAGAGGGCTGGCCACGGGGGGGCCCACTGAAGAGAGCCTCTGGGTGGGGTTGGGAAGAGGCACTGAAATCATTCAGAACATGTTCTCTGACCACAGTGAAATCAAGCTGAAAATCAGCGGCCGAGAGTTAAGTAGAAAAATCTCTGTTTGAAACTTTGGCAACACCCTTCCCAATACCACGACCCCGAGAAATCACGTTAGTCTCTCTCCCTATCTCTCTACCCACCTCTCTCTCTGTCTGTGTCACACACACACACACACACACACACACACACACACACACACACAGTTGCACGCAGTAGTTTTAATTGAATCAGGATGCACACCTGTTGTACATGACATAACAAAACGTGTGGAGCACCTGGGTTTGTAGAGAAATTCACAGTCTCAAGATGTCTATATGAAAAAAATAAGAAAGGCTGAAAACTAATGATCTAAGACGTTATCTAGAGAAAATGGAAAAAAAAAGTAAATTAAACCCAAAGAAAATATATGAGAGGAAACAATATAGAGTAGGAATTAATAAAATAAAAAAACAAGTGCTTTAGAGAAAACCAAAGTTGTTTCTTTTAAAAAACGAACAAAACGGATAGGCAACCAGCAGGAATGATCAAGGAGGAAAGGTGGCATCTAGTGTCACAGGCTCCCGACACTTTTCCTGTGGCAGCCAGTGGATCCCCAGAACTACATTCATACATAGGAAGTACTGGAGCTGGATTTCAGGGCATCCCCTCAGGTGCCCCCCGGGCCTGTTTAGTGGGGCCTGTGCTCTGCCAGTGCTGGACTGGGCAGTGAGGCCTCAGAGACCAAGACCATGCAGCTTCTGTCCTCAGCACCCAGATGGGGTCCAGGGAGGGTCCTCAAGTTTTCCCATCTCTTTTGCATTTACTTGGTACCTTTGCAAATGTCATCTCATATTATCTCAAGGACCCAGCGCAAAGGAGAAGGTTGCTTCCAGTCCCAGCCCTGTATCCCCATCACACTATTTGACACCTATACATACAAAGATGACACTAAATTATTTTTTCCTCCTCTGCATCTCTATTTATTTTTCTATAGATTGGAGTGTCAACTGTTGGTGACTTAGTCATCCCATCCCTCTGCAGATGGCAGTGGGAATGGAAATGGTGTTGGGGAAGGGCAGATTGAGGCCAGGAAGTCCCCAGGGGGTAATACAACTGGTGTTTGGTACAGGTTGGATCTGGCTTAGATCTGGCTCCTGTGACACTAAGATGCATGGCCTGGGGCCAGCGCTGCAGAGGTGGCACTGAGGGGTGTGGGTAGAGCTGAGGCTTGCAGGGTGTCCTGTCAGGACAGCTGAGTCCTCTCCTCTCTGGCAGGCGATTTACAAGCTGAAGAAAGCCTGCCGCGTCGAGACAGAGACGGAGCAGCAGGGCCAGATGCTCACACCCGAGGAGGAGGTCGTGGACAGGATCTTCTACCTGGTGGATGAAAATGGGGACGGTAAGGGGTGGAGCTACCGGGTAGGCTGCCTGCTCCCCGTCATCCCCACCTCCTGGCCAAATGCCATGGCAAGTGGCAATATGCCACTTCCCAACTGCTGATATTCTCATGGGTGAGCTGGCTGAGGAGAGGACGACATGAAATACCAAAGGGCATCACACAGCGCACATGTTTGTGAGAGATTAAAGCTTCCCAGGAGTCACCAAAGGAGGCCAGGCAAGCGAGCAGAAGGAATAGGAACTTTGGAGGTTAACCCCTCAGCCTGGCCTCGGTTTCCTCACCTGGAAAGTGAAGACAACCAGAGTGGCTGAGGGGAACAAATGGGAGGGTGAGTAAGAGCCTGGCAGGGGAGGCGTCTGTTCAGGCCACTGAGCTCCCGGCCCTGCAGCTCAGGGCCCAGCCCTCCAGTGCTGTGCACGGGAACTGGCTTGGGACACTCTTGGAAAGAGTCTTCAGGGAACGCTCAGCATTTGAGAGGTGCTGTGTGCAAGAGTAAAGCTACAGTCCCTTGTCAAGAAAGCCTCTTCTAGGCCCCAGGAGACTCCTGGAGAATCAGAGCATTGACCAGCCACAAGCTCTAGACTCGATTCTGTGGGCTGGTCTGTAGAAGAGGGGCAGGTGCCTCTTAGGAGGGAAGGTCTCTGTCCTGCCCCCAGCTCCAGGTCTTGCCTTCTTCCCAGTGACCCTGTCTCCTGCCCCGTGCTCAGGTCGGCTGTCCCTGAGTGAGTTCGTGGACGGTGCCCATTGTGACAAGTGGGTGATGAAGATGCTGCAGATGGACATGAATCCCAGTGGCTGGATCACTCAGCAGAGAAGGAAAAGTGCCATGTTCTGAGGGGCCAGGCCCTGGGAAGCCTGTGGCAGTTCCAAGACTGCAGGCTCACCCAAGTTTTCAGAGTAGCAGGAGAGTCCCTGGGCCATCCTGCTCCTGCCCACGCTTTACCTGGTGCGGACTTGCTGGCACTCCCTGGGCAGGAGTGAGTGGGGCCAGGAAGGGCACAGTCCTTCCCTGGTGGGCAGGGGCTGATGGGGCGGAGCCCAGTCTGCAGGGCTGATGGCACTCAGCTGCCCCCATGGTGGCTCAGGGGAAAATATGCCTTGGCCAGGAGACTGTAAGGGCCCCTCCGATTTCTAGGTGTTCTCAGTTGGAAGCAGGGGCCACCTGAGTAGCAGAGGCCCCATAGACCAAATCAGAATGAGGACCACACACTTACGGAGTGGAAGAGAGCATGGAAGGAAGCAGGGCTGGGAGGTGTTGAAGCTGAAGAGAAGGTAGGAGTGGGGATCCCAAGGAGTGCCCACAGGGAGGACCCTGCCCACCTCCTCCCCAGGTGTCCTCATCAGGGGTGTTAACAAGGGAAACTTCAGAAAATAAGATGGCAGGCTGTGGTCCTCCGCTGTAGAGGCTGCTGTGCTGAAAGGGGCTGCTTGAGCCCTGCCTGGTGCTGCCCTCCAGCCCTGCTCCCCCACCCTCTCCCCCACCCTCCATCTTTATCCACCCTCTCCACCTCTCCCCCACATCCCCAACAGGGACCTTCCTCCATTCCTTTAGAAGATGGAGAACCCTCTCTGCTTCTGGGGAGAATCAGGGATCTGCAGATCTAAGTTCTAGGCCAGACTTTGCCTCCAATGGCCATGGGACTCCAGAAGGCCATTTCTCTTCCCCAACCTTGTGCAGCTTGGATTCGACAGCAGTTTTCAGATTGTCGTGTTTTTAGATGTGGCATTCTTTTCCGTTATACAAACTCTTGTACAACCCTAATATAGACACTAAAAGAGAGACCTTCTAGTTGAAGGAGGTTGGGAGCTCAGATCCCTCCTACCTCTGGAGACTCCAGAGACACCTCTGAGAACAGAATGTGGAAACCAGCACCCTGAGCAGTGTTACCCTGTGAGACGGTTTGTGGTGGGATCTGGAAGCATGTTTGCTTTACCTTGGGTAGATATGCTTGTGTGTTGATGCATAAAAAATAAAACAAACCTATTGAACCTGAGGACTTATGGTATGATATTTCACATGATGTTCATAGGTCCCTTAGAGATCAATTTCAGGTAAAAAAAAAAAAAAGGTTGCTTAAAAATAATACACTAGGTGGGACAGAGACATGCCCCAAATCACACAGGTGGCATGTGAACAAAGCTGGGGAAAGTCATCCTAATTATTACAGACACCCTTGATCTTCAGGACTTCCCAAGAAGCAGACAGCAAGAGAAGGAGCAGCAATGTCAGCTCCCTTTTTTCCCAGGATGCCCATGGCATTGACCTCCACCTTCTCTCTGTGTCTGCTGCTCAGGCCCTGGCTGACTTTCCTGTCTGGGATGATCCAAGGGAGGGGCAGGAAAGGGGTCCCACTTCTGCCCCTCCTCCCCTCCTGCTGCCACCCTGGACCCCAAAGAGGTGAGCCGAGCCTTTGGATTCGGGAGACCCCATATAATATTAAGACAAGCACAACAGCGACGCCAGGCACCACCGTGTAGCCCCGGCCCCCAGACAGCAGCAGCTGGGCGCGGCTCAGCCGGCGGCCTCGGTGGCGTCCTTGCCAGGGACATCGTCATCCGGCTCGCCGGTCTGGAGCCTGCGCACGATGCCGGTGAGGTCCAGGCTTCGTGTCAGCGTGTCCAGGAGCTCCTGGTCCTTCTGGACGCCCTCCATGAACTCCTCCAGGGAGAGTTCCCCTAGGGTACAAAAAAAGGGATTCCCGGTGGGAAGGGTGTCCGCGTCTGCTGGCCAGGGCCTAAAGCTGGATTTTCCTTCCCTGGTATGGGGATGGAACCCAGGGGAGCTCTACACTGAGTACCACCCTTTGTATTTTTATTTATTTTTTTAAATTTGCTTTTGAGACAGTGTCTCCTAAATTCCCTCGGCTGGCCTCGAACTTGCCATCCTCCTGCCTCAGTCTCTCAAATCTCTGGGATTACAGGTGTGCACCCCGAGCAAAGCCAGAGCAGAGTTCTTGCAAGGGGCAGGGTCAGAGACAGACCAGAAAGTGTGGTCCAGGGATCCCTAAGAGCTAATTCTGTGGATGGGGCAGAGAGGGATGCAGGAGGTGACTTGCAGAGGGACTTTTGTGCCTCCTCCTCCCCTCCTGCTCCTTTCACCTTTCATAGGAAGTCACTATCCCTGGGACCCCTCCCCAGGGAAGTCCCTCCTTGCCCCCTCACCATCCCCATTGACGTCAATCTTGGTGAACACGGTGTCTGTGAACTCCTCTGCAGTCATGGTCGTGTCGCTCCAGGGGTTAATAGTTCGAATGGCCTGAGAGGAAAAAGGCAGGAGTGAAGGTCCCATCTTAATTCTCAGTGGTGGGGAGAGTAAGAGCTTTTCTGGCTCCCAACAGCTGTGGAGAGCGGAGGCGATGGTGCCCTGGGCCTCAGACAGATCTGGGACTTAAGAGTGGAGCTTTTATAGTCCCTTGGAAACAGACCCACAAAGGGGAGACGACACAGCCTAGGTCACGCAGTTGGTGAGGGTCAGAACTATCGCCCGGATCCTGAGTCCCAAATTCGGTCTCAATCCTGAGATAGTGGATCCTTCCCCGAGCTCTCAGCTCGGGGTCCCGCTGTCCACGCTCCTGGCCCAGCCCTCTGCACCTAGAGTTACCTGGATGATGGTGAGCAGCTCCTCCCTGTCGATGCAGCCATTGCCGTCCACGTCGTAGAGCTTGAAGTACCAGCGCAACTTCTGTTCCACCTTCCCCTTGAGGACAAGGCTGAGCGCCGCCACGTACTCCATGAAGTCAATGTAGCCGTCCTGCCAGAGCGCGCAGGGCTGTGAGCCCACAGGGGCCACGCCCCCACCGGGGCCACGCCCACCTCAGCCAGGGTTTCACCACTGGAAGTGCCAAAGGCAGGCCAGGGTGCCAGCTCTGTCCCCTCCAAGCTATTCTCCCTTGGCGCCACCACTCTCCTACCCTCCTGGGGGCCAGGCATAGCCCACCCTGCCTGCCCCAGAGACTGCCCATCAAATCCGATAATCCAACACCCACTGGGTGTGACGAGCTGACACTCTCCTTCACAGTCATTTTTATTTTAGTTGTCACTAGCTGCTTCCCTTTGGTTCTCAAACATGAGTCTTAAGGGGAGTCTGACGGGGAGGGGGAGAGCCAGGACTGATGACCTCTGAGATCTGGTCTGTGCTGGCCTTTGGGCACAGGAGAGAAGTAGGTAGGTGGGAGCGGGAAGAACGTACCCAGGGACTAGAGAGCGTTTTGGAGATAGGAGCTGGGGTAGGGGCAGCGGCCAGACAGGGAGGCAAGGAGCACCTTTCCCCTTCTCAAATGGGTGCTTCCTACTTCATTGAGCACCCGCTGTGTGTTCTGATGGACTGTGAGGATTCAGAGCTCGGTAAAATACACACCCCTTCTTGAGAGTGCAGTGTGGTGGGTGCAGGTTTGAATCTTGGCTCCACCCGCCGTTTAAGCTGAATCTGAGACTAAGGGCTTAATGTGGTCCTTGATATGGCCCTGATTTCTTCACCTGTAAAAGTTAGAACCAGACCTAATTCTATGGGATTAAATGAGTTCACACATGTAAAAGCACTCAACACTGCCTGGTCCATAGTAAGCACTCAGTAAATACTGTTATTTTGATTAGTGCCATTATTATAAAGGGATCACTATTTCATCATGATATCTATTCAGCGCAACACATCTGGACAGTATGGAATCACCCCGGCGTTATGGAATCACCCCGGCGTTATGGAATCACCCCGGCGTTATGGAATCACCCCAACTCTGCTAGGGCAGGACAGGGGAGGTGATGCCTCCACTGTCTTGTGAGGGTTGACCATGGAGAAGGGTGGCACAAGACATCTTGAAGGACATTTCTCCAGGGCCCCCTAAAAGTTCACCGGTTGCCATTTCTGTTGGGAAAAGTATAAACGGCAGCCGTACCCCAGAGAAAAAACCCAACACGGCGCCTAAGGACTTCTTCTTCCTACCTTCTTCTTTTCTGCAGTGGCGCGAAAAGTTCCTGCCCTTGTGATTTCAGATCTCGCTGGCGGGGAAACTTAGCCCCAATGAGAGCTAATTCCTGGGCGCGGGAGCTGATATCTGGAAGAACTTGCCAATAAACGGGTGGCCTGCCATTTATCTAAGCCCTACCATCTCCCCTTTAGTTCTATATAAGCACACAGCTTTTTGCAATAAAATTGGAATTCTCCCGGCGAAGTGTCTTTGCGTGGGGAATTCTTTCATTCTGGTGCCCCGTGTGAGGATACGGGTGAGCTCTTTCCAACAAGAGCCCCGTCCCCTGCTCCGCCGAAGACTCTCCGCCCTGGTCCGCTGTTTTCAGACGCCAGCTTCCCTGCACTCACCACTGATCCGACCGTAGGTAAGCTTCCCTTGACCCTGGCTCGCCAACTCCCTTCGGGCTAGAGCTGGAGCTGTGACCGTGATCCTCCGGCACACTCAAGACGCCCGGTGGGGGGAGGGAATTCACACCACTAAGACCTTTACTGGTCGCAGTGGACCCTCTGGTGATCTGTTTCCCTTTGGGGCGTGAGGCTTCTGAGTTTACACGAGAGGTTCTATGGTTTTTTTCCTTCTCCGCTGCCGCTGCCGCTGCTGCCGGCTAGAGTTGCTGTTTCCTGCGGGGCTGCTGTGTCTGGCTGAAGCTGCCTTTCTACTCGGGGAAAACTGAACTCCCAGCCTGGAACTCGGAGTTCTGTTTTCATTACTGACTTTTTCCGCTGCGGTTGAAAACTTTCCTGACGTCAGGTTGCCCGTGGCTCCGACCCCATTGGGTCTCACAGATCGCACTTCACTGGTGACGACCGGGTAGTGCCCTCTGTAGTTCCTGGCGACAGCTGGTCATTTTGGGGACGCCCACCTGACCCCCGTTCGCCCTGGGCTTCCTGGAAGCCGTTCCAGCCCGGGTTTTCCCTTTGTCTCTCTCGCTTATGCTTATTCTCTCTTTCTCTCTTCCATCTCTCCCTGTGACTATGGGCACCTCTTCGTCTGTACCTGAAGCCTCACCTCTCAAATGTTTAATAAAAAATCTGGCCACACTCTCCCTCACACCAGACATCAAGCCCAAACTTCTAATCAAATTCTGTACCCAAGATTGGCCTACATATCCACTGGATAATGGCAATCATTGGCCTCCAGAAGGCTCCTTAGATCCAAACCTCCTTCGAGACCTTTTTAACTATTGCCAGCGTCTGAAAAAGTGGAGGGAGATTCCCTGCGTTGAAGGTTTTAGCCTTCTTGCACAGCACCCTGCTCTCTGCTCCTCCTGCTCTCCTTCTCAAGTCCTCCTTGCTTGCAAACCCCTCCCTTCCCCTACTTCTACTCCTGACTTCGCAGATTCTTCCTCATTCGACCTAGCAGATGAACCCCCACCTTATCCCCCAGCCCCATCTGCTCCTTCTCTCTCCGCCTGGTTCCACGGATCCTCAGCCTTCCGTTTCATCCCCCTCCCCTCCGCCCTCTTCTGCCTGCTCCACCTCCTCCTCCACAGAGACACCCCCTTCCCCTCTCTCTCCTTCCTGTCCGCCGCCTGCCTCTTTCAGTCCTCCTGTTACCAGGTCTAAGGGACTCCTTCCCACCCCCAAGACAATCGCACCCCTTCGTGAGGTAGCTGGTCCCAAGGGTGTCATCAGAGTCCACGTGCCCTTCTCCATGTCGGACATTACTCAGCTAGAGAGGAAGCTAGGCTCATTCACCACTGACCCCACCACTTACATTCGGGAGTTTCAATGGGTCCTGCAAGCATATAGCCTCACTCATCATGACATCTACATGCTCTTGGCCAATACACTTCTCCCCGAGGAAAGGCGACGGGTCTGGGAGCTAGCCCAAGCCCATGCTGATGAAAATCATAGGACCAATCCCAACCACCCCACGGGCCCTCATGCTGTCCCAGAGCAGGATCCCCTATGGGATTATAACACCCCTGAAGGCTTGCAGTCTCGTGACCTTTTTACATCCTGCCTCTTGGTGGGCCTGAAAAAGGCCACCCGCAAGGCTGTTAACTTTCAAAAGGTGCAGGAGGTCATTCAAAGAAAGGAAGAAACACCTTCAGAATTCTTGGATAGACTAACCAAGGCCCTTCAACAGTACACAAACCTCAACCCAGAAACCCCTGATGGTCGTCATGTCTTAATGACATATTTTCTGGCCCAAAGCTACCCTGACATTAAAGCCAAGCTTAAAAAGCTTGAACAGGGCCCTGCTACTCCTCAGACCGAAATCCTCGCTGTCGCTTTCAAGGTTTTTCATGGTAGAGAGAATTAAAGTGAACACCGTAGGCAGAGGGCTGAAAATGCCAAGTTCCAAATGTTGGCCCAGGTCATTCAGAGAAGGTCATCACCACGCCGTCCTAATAAGACACCCTCTGGAGCTTGCTTCAAATGTGGTAAGGAGGGACATTGGGCCAAGGATTGTCCTTCGCCGAGGACACTCTCCACCCCCTGCCCAAAATGCCACCAAAGGGGACACTGGGGGGCGGACTGCACAACAACCCGGAAGGGAGGTTGGTCAGCTGCCTGGCAACCCCAGCCTCTCCTGGGCTTGGCAGAGGAGGATTGACGGAGCCCTGGGCCTTCCCTCCCGACTATTACCATCAAGAAGCAAGAGCCTAGGGTCACCTTCCTCGTGGATGGACGCTTCATTACCTTCCTCTTAGATACTGGTGCCACTTTTTCGGTCTTGAGGGAGTATTGGGGTCCTACCACACCCTCAAAAACTCCTATTGTCAGGGTAGGAGGTAAACAGATTTTCCCTCGAAACCCCCCCCCTTATCATGTTATATGCAGGGATCCCTTTTGTCCTTCACACACTCCTTTCTCGTTATGAGCCATTGCCCCACTCCCCTTCTGGGAAGGGACATACTCTCACTATTGAAAGTCACCATTCACATATCACCCCACATCTCTCCTACCTCTCATTTCCTCATGATGTTCCTAGGGGCAGATACACCTCCTTCACGCACGCTTCCACAACTATCTAAACCAGTTAACCCTGAGGTTTGGGACACAACTACACCCTCTATGGCTAAATGCAGTCCTATTCATATTGTCTTACGGGACCCTTCAAGATATATTAGTCAACCACAATATCCACTCACAACCACAGCCCTCCTCGGATTAGAACCCATCATCCAAGATTTATTACAAAAGGGATATCTTAGGCCTACACACTCTCCTTTCAACACCCCCATTCTGGCAGTTAAAAAACCTAAGGGGTCCTACAGGCTGGTTCAAGACCTTCGCCTTGTCAACTCCTCTGTGGTCCCCATCCACCCACTAGTGCCCAACCCTTACACCCTCCTCTCTCAGATCCCTGCCACTACTACCCACTTCTTGTTCCTAGATTTGAAAGATACATTCTTTTCTATTCCCTTGTCCTCAGAATCTCAGGATATCTTTGCTTTTTCATGGACTGACCCTCACACCCGCCATTCTTGTCAGCTTACCTGGACTGTCCTCCCACAGGGATTCAGGGATAGCCCCCATCTCTTTGGCCAAGTTCTTGCCCAGGACCTCACATCCTTTCACCCCACCTGTCCTGACTCTGCTCTCCTTCAATATGTCGATGACCTTCTTCTATGTAGTCCCTCTTGGGAACACTCTCAATCCCACACCGCCCAGCTTCTTAATTTCCTAGCAGACAAGGGATATAGGGTGTCTCCCCACAAGGCCCAGGTTTCCCAGTCTTCTGTCACCTATCTTGGTTTTCACCTTACACCCGGGAAAAAGGAAATAACACTGGATAGGAGGCAACTCCTCTCTAATCTTCCAGTGCCCCATACGAAAGCCGAAATACTATCATTCCTAGGACTAGCAGGTTATTTTAGGGCCTGGATCCCAAATTATTCTCTTCTAGCCAAACCCCTGTATGACCTAGCAAAGGGACCCCCTAGTGAATCTCTTGCCTCCTCCCCCAACTACCACTTCCGCAGGCTTCAGCAACTCCTCTTAAAGGCACCTGCCCTTCACCTTCCTGATCTTTCAAGACCATTTCATCTATATGTCCATGAAAAAAGGGGGCAAGCACTTGGGGTCTTAGGTCAAAACTATGGGCCTACATTTGCACCTGTGGCATATTTGTCCAAGCAACTAGACCCTACCATCCGTGGGTGGGTCCCTTGCTTAAGAGCTCTGGCTGCTGGACAAATTTTACACAAAGAAGCCTCTAAGCTGACTTTTGGGGCCCCTTTAACTATCCACTCCCCACATCACTTGAAGGATCTTTTAGCTTATAAGGGCCTTCAAACCCTTCCTCCATCCAGAGTTCTGTCACTCCTCACTTCCTTTCTGGAAAACCCTAATATTACGTTCCTCCCCTGCTCTGCACTGAACCCTGCCTCACTGCTCCCAACGACTCCCACGTCTGACACTCCAACTCATAATTGCTTGGAAACCTTAGATGATTTCCTCCCCTGTCATCCTTCCATTTCTGAGGGACCACTCACCAAGCCTGACCTTATCTGGTTCACTGACGGCAGTTCCTTTAGGCAGAATGGCACTCATTACTCTGGATACGCTGTAGTTTCAGCCACTGAGATTATAGAGGCCAAAGCTCTGCCTTCAGGAACTACCAACCAGCAGGCTGAACTCATAGCAGCCACTCGTGCCTGCCTTCTAGCTCAAGGCAAATCCCTCACCCTTTATACTGACTCAAAGTATGTCTTCCATATTCTATTATCCCATGCTGCAATATGGAAGGAGCGAGGCCTACTTACCACCAAAGGTAATGCAATCACTAATTCGGCTCTTATAACCAATCTGATAGAGGCCTCCCACTTACCCACCCAGTTGGGAGTTGTCCATTGTAGGTCCCATCAGAAGGACGGCTCTCTTATCACTGAGGGCAATGCCAAGGCTGACCGGGCGGCACGCATGGCTGCTACCACTTCCAATTATGGCCCCCCTGGGGGACATATAATGGCCACTTTAGACAGCTCATCTGAAGCCCCTACTTCTTCCAGTAAGAACAAGGATCTTTTCGAGTTCCTTCATACTCTATTCCATTCCAACTCTCAGTCTTTGACCCTCTTTTTTCAGAGCTTCTTTTCCCTCACCCCCTCTGACAAAGCCATGCTACAGAATATAGCCTCTAATTGTCAGATCTGTCAGCGGACCAACCCTCATACTCCTTTAAGGCCTAAACCTTTCCCCTCCCACCAAGCTCGGGGACACACTCCTGCTGCTGACTGGCAGGTAGACTTCACCAACATGCCCACAGTACGGCGCACTAAGTACCTCCTTGTCTTTGTGGACACCTTCTCCGGTTGGGTTGAGGCATTTCCCACTTCCAATAAAAAGGCTTCCACTGTAGCTTCAATCTTACTGACAGACATCATCCCTAGGTTTGGTATGCCCACTTCCTTACAATCTGACAATGGTCCTGAATTTATTTCTAAGATCACACAAAAGGTCTCTCAAGCCCTCTCCTTCAAGTGGCATTTCCACTGTCCATATCGCCCCCAGGCTTCAGGGAGAGTGGAAAGGGTAAATCGGACTCTAAAGGAAGTCCTTACCAAATTGACAATGGAATTAAACTTAGACTGGGTCAAACTCCTTCCCTTGGCTTTGCTTCGAATCAGAGCTCTCCCTAAGAAACCATCTTTACTGTCTCCCTTTGAGATAATGTATGGAAGACCTCTCATACCCCCTGGGTTGGTCATTTCACAAGGACCTCTCACCCGAGATTTGTCTTTGCCTCTCTTGTTTCATCTCCGCTCGGAACTCTGGAAATATCAGGACTGGCTTCTTCCGGACCCAGTCTCCTCTCCAAACACTCCTCCCTTAACACCTGGAAGTTTAGTCTATTATAATACCCCAGAGGAGAAAGGGCCTCTTACCCCAAAATGGGAAGGCCCCTATCCTGTCATTCTCTGTACCCCCACCGCCGCCAAACTCTCCTTACCAGACAACCGTCTCACTCCCTGGATTTACATTTCTAGGTTGAAGCCATATCATCAGGAGGCCCCACCTGCTGATGACAGGACCACCCCAGAGGAACTCCAAGAATCACCTCCTGAACCTCCCCTTTACTCCTGCTCTCCACACCCATCTCACCCCTTTAAGTTGCGGCTCACACGGTGTTCCCCGCAGCCCAATTCCTCTTAAAGAAGGCACAATGAGCTTTCCCAACACCTCAGTCTTCTCTCTCTGCTTATTTTCTGTGCTCTGTCGGGACCGGTCTTTACCCTCCTCTCCTACCATGTATCTATTCACTCTTTGGGAACGATACTCAGAACATGGCATGCAGAAGGTCCGCGAAGTGGATGCAACTACTTGCTTCATCCACAACTGCACCTCTATTTCCCTAAAATTGTCACCTTCCAGGACCTTCATCCCTGGTAGCTGGAACTGGCCTTTCATTTGCTTCCTTTTTGATCAAACCAAAGGCTATTGCCATTGGTGGCCTGAGATATATAATGGGTGCCCCTATTGGTCATGCAGGTTCCATGATAAACGTGGTAGCTATTCTTACCACTCACTTGGTTACCCTGTAGGATGGACTTCTAGTTACCTAAAATGGCATAAAGGCTCTTCATCCGATAACCATGGATAGTATACTTTAGACATACCTGACCCCAAGGCCAAACGTTGGGACTGTGTTGAGTTTGCTGTCTATGCTCGGACAACCTCAGCCAGACCCACAGGGTGGATGACTGTCGGCTGCACCCTGATTACGCCACCTAAGGCAACCATCCAGGTAGTCGAGCACATCAAGGAGTCAGAATCAAAACTTCGAGATCTTATCCATAGCCCATCCAAAGAGGATTCAGAGCCTTCAGCCCCCTCAGGCCTCCCTCCCACATGGCTCAATTTGCTACACCAAACTCTTCGATTATTAAACTCCACCCCTCTTTCTGTGCCTACTTCTCAGTGCTTTCTCTGTGCTTCACTTAGTCGTCCACTTCTAGCAGCGGTCCCATTAGCAGCAGGAAATATTTCAGCAGAAACCTACACTTTCAGCAGAAACCTACACTCTAAGAAAGGACAACCCCTACACGTGACACGTATCCCACTATGGGAAAGTTATTCCACCAATACTTCATTTCCTTTCATCTGTTTCCACCCGCCAACAATGAATCCTTTACCCATTTGTTCCTTGAGCTATAGCACCCCATCGAGCCCTGCGTTCATACAACCTGGACATTTCCTCTGGTGTAACGGGTCTTTAAGTACCTCAACAATCAATGTCTCTGGCACCTGTTTCTTGGTTACTGTAGTTCCTCAGCTGTCTTTGTATACTCCCACCGAATTCCGACAGCTGGCTCTGCCTTCCCGCACCCGTAGGGCAGTCTTTCTGCCGGTTCTGGTAGGCCTCACTTTAACAACCTCAGTGGCGAGTCTCGGACTCTCTGGTGGAGCTCTAGGTCATGCTCTATGGGCATCCAATGACCTGCAACAAAAACTGCAGGAAGCACTCGATACCACTGCTGAGTCTCTGGGCTCCTTGCAGCGGCAGGTTACTTCATTGGCACAAGTGGCTTTACAGAACCGAAGAGCGATTGATCTTCTCACTGCAGAAAAAGGGGGTACATGCCTGTTCCTCAGAGAGGAATGTTGCTACTATGTTAATGAGTCTGGGCTAATAGAAAAAAATGTTGTTAAATTGCAGGAATTATCGACCCAATTGCTCAAACCCACCTCCTCTAATCCCATAACGGGGTTCTTCCAATCCTCTCTTGCCACGTACTTACTACCTATCTTGGGGCCCCTTATTGGGATGCTCCTTTTCTGTGCTCTCTTGCCGTGCATAATGAAGTTCCTTCAAACTCAATTGCAGAAAATTTCTAATCAAACTTTCAACCAGCTTCTGCTTAGGCACTACCAGCCTCTGATGACCGATGAACCCCCAACATCTCCAAGAGAACAGTTCACTCAGTGCTGAGGCTCCCTACCAGGCACGATGGAATGCAATGGACATCAGACAGCGGGAGACAACGAGCCCAAAGAACCTCTTAATCTGCCATCCTGGATTCATGAGTCTTTATGTCCTTTTAAGCCTCCTCATGGCCCTTGGCCTCTTCTCTGTCAGTCCCCCAACATAGAACTTCTGCCAGAAATTGACCTTTGCTTTAATCTTTATCTTCATTCTGTTTTTATTCGCTCTGATCTTCTTCAGGTGCTGGTGACGCCATGTCCAGGCAACGCTTCCAGTATTTCCTAGAGTCTCTGTTACAGGACCAGTGGCTGATACCAACAATCTCCTCCATCCAGGACTGGTTCGATGCCATCCACGACTTGTGGCTTCAGGGAACTTTCATAGACTTCACCCCTACGGAAGTAGCTGTCTATAGCCACTGGGTTTTATTTCTGGTTGCTATGATATCCCCAGACCTGCCCCCCAACATTCCTCCACTTCCCTTTCTAGGCCCTAAGGCGCCCCCACCCAGCAGGAAGCAGCCGGATCTGACAAAGGACGCCCCAATTCCTAAGAAAACAAAAAGGGAGGAATGTTGGGAAAAGTATAAACGGCAGCCGTACCCCAGAAAAAAAACCCCAACATGGCGCCTAAGGACTTCTCCTTCCTACCTTCTTCTTCTCTGCAGTGGCGCGAAAAGTTCCCGCCCTTGTGAATTCTCCCGCCAGCGCCAATTTCAAACCTCGCTGGCGGGGAACCTTAGCCCCAATGAGAGCTAATTCCTGGGCACGGGAGCTGATATCTGGAAGAACTTGCCAATAAACGGGTGGCCTGCCATTTATCTAAGCCCTACCATCTCCCCTTTAGTTCTATATAAGCACACAGCTTTTTGCAATAAAATTGGAATTCTCCCGGCGAAGTGTCTTTGCGTGGGGAATTCTTTCAATTTCTACCTGTTCCTGCCGCTCTGTTCCTCCCCACGACCTCCAAAATGAGTGAGGCTGGGAGAGGAAAGCCGGCAGGTTACAGAAAGGGTGAGCGAGGCAGGGGAGGAAGCACTGAGGCAGAACTCAGGGACTTGAGGTTCAGCCCGGGTCCTCCATTACTCACAGCCGAGTGGAACCAGGACTTAATGGAGAGCTGGAGCTGGGGTAACCCTAAGAACCCTTGACAGGCAGAGCTGCCTCAGGAAGGGCCACCTGGTGCCATTGTCACTGAAAGCCTTTAAGGGGAGTCTGACGGGGAGGTGGAGAGCCAGGACTGATGATCCCTGAGATCGGGTCTGTGCTGGCCTTTGGCCTTAAGCAAGGCCTTCCTCACTCAGAGCCCGCCATGCGGATCAGGGTTGTAGTGAACATCTCTGTGGTTCTTCACCATGTCCAAGGACTTTCTTTTTCCCCCCACTTTTTCCCTTGGTGCCTTATAGTCATACATAATGGTGGGATTCATTGTTCCATGTCTGTATGTGCACTCGGCCTAATAATGAAATGTAGCTAATACCTTCCCCAGGCTGTCTGCTCTCCCTTCCCTCCCCCTCCCCCTGGTCTCTTTTCTCTATTCTGCTGATCTCCCTTCCATTTTCATGAGATACCCCCACACACACACCTGTGACCTTTCTTGTTCTTTTTCCTCTCTTGCTTTCACATGTGGGAGAAAACATATGACCCTTGACCTTCTGAGTTTGACTCATTTAAGCTTAACATAACGTTCTCATGTTCCAGCCGTTTTCCTACAAATAATTTCACTTTTCCTTAAGGCACTTGAAGGGCTTTCACACACACACCTGAGGCTCACTCGGACTGCTCACCCAGACTCCCAGGGTTGTTGTCAGAATGGAGCGAGGTCCCTACGACACCATCTTGGATCAGCAAGAAAACTTTTTTTCCCATGGGGGAGGATATTTTTGCTTTCAATGTTTAAGTTTCTGTATTGCTGGGAATTTTTACAATGAGCTTTAATTACTTTTGTAATAAAAAATAATAATAATGAGCCTGGCATGGCGGCCCGAGCCTGTAATCCCTGCAATTTGAGAGGCTGAGGCAGGAGGATGGCAAGTTCAAGGCCAGTCTGGGCAACTTAGTGAGACTGGGTCTGAAAGTAAAATAAGAAGGGCTGGGAATGGAGCCCAGTGGCAGGACACCCCTGGGTTCAATCCCCAGTCCTGCCGATGATGATGATGATGATGATGATGGCTACAAGGGTTAATGGAAGATACATGATTTTTATGCCCAAAAGACCTAAGCCACCTCTTAGTAGAAGGGTGAGCTTTCCCAGGCTGCCTGGCCTCCTTGAGTCTGTTTCCTCAGCCCTAAGAGGAGAATGACAACATGTGCTTTTGAGGTTGAGGGATGGCCTGAGTGCGCTAACACCACAGCAATGCTCTTTATTTTAGTGCTTCGTGTGGGCTTCCTGTGCTCAGCACTTTATTCCTTTGCTCATTTAATCTCACAGGTGCTCCTGGAGCTGGGTATTTTTGTCCCCATTTCAGATGAGAAGATGAAGTCAAGAGCCATTAGCTGATGGAATGGCAACGCCTTGAGTCTCCTAAATCCTACACTGGTGCTCAGATGTGTTCACCTCCATCTGCATGCTCCTGTGTGGTCGCCAGGCACAGCTGGGGCCAGGCAAGATGTGCAATAAGCAAGGCATATGCTTGTCCCCAGTCACCTGCTGCATTCACAGCGCTGCACCCCTCATCCCTACGCATCAGGTGCGATGCCCTGGGGTACGGCCATCTTCTCATCCAGGGACTGACACACTATTTCTGTCAAGGGACAGAGAGTTGATATTTCAGCTTTGTGGCCAAACAGCCTCTGTCATTTTGGCATGAAGACAGCCATAATTCTTAAATAAACGAGTGTGCTGTGTTCTAATAAAACTTCATTTACAAAAACAGGCCCTCAGGTTATCTATTAAACATCCGTGTTTTAACTCCTCTCTGCATGAATAGTTCCTAGTGCCCTGTCTCACTTCCTGGTCAGTCTAAACGGCACCCTGCTGATGCCCACGAGTCAACACAGTGTAGCCCAGGAATTTGTTCTGTGGGTGTGGAGGAGAGATGTTGGTGTTACAAAATAATAGCACAGTTAAATTAATGTCATAAGGTATATAAGTAACCCATAAAATCATGATTTTTGTATATAATTTTAAACATGCAACCAATATTTATGAAGCACCTACTATGTTCCAGATAGTGTCTTAGGTGCTGGGAAAGAAGTAAAGGGGTTCATAGAGTTCACACTCCAGCAGGAGAGACAGATAATACCATAGTGGCTAAATGGTATTTAATGTCTGGTACTAAAAGATGAGAAGAGCTTTGGCAGGAAAGTGGAGACTGGGAAATATGGAAGCAGGGGCCAGATCCAGTTATTCTCTTTTTTTGGGGGGTGGGTGCGGGGATTGAACTCAGGGGCACTTGACCACTGAGCCACATCCCCAGCCCTATTTTGTATTTTATTTAGAGACAGGGTCTCACTGAGTTGCTTAGTGCCTCACTGTAGCTGAGACTGGCTTTGAACTCGCGATCCTCCTGCCTCAGCCTCCTGAGCGGCTGGGATTATAAGTGTGGCCTGGCCAGATCCCATTTTAATTAGGTTTAAACCAGGAGATCAGGGCACATGTTGAGCAGAGACTCACAGCAGAGAAAGTTGTGAGCTAAGCAGGGTTCTAGAGGGTCACAGCAACACAGAGGCCATGTGTGTGGCATCTGAACAGGCCAGATTGGATAGAAACCAGAAGTTGATTGACTTTCGGTGGGACAATAGAGATGGCACTTGTATGTGACTACACTTGAAGAGGAGGCATTAGACTGACGGATAAATCCAGGGTGACGGGTTGTCCCTCCCTGGTGCCGTATGTGTGAGTTGGGGGGTCTTTCTGCAGTTATGTCTTCACCCAGAGGGTTTCCTTAGCAGGCGACAGGATGAGATCATTTGGGGTGCTCAGGAGTAGGGTGGTGGAGCTCAACCTCTGACTCCCCGCCCCGCCCCTCCTGTTCAGGACTGACTGCTGCTTCCTCTGGGCATTCCGTGGGGCCAGCATGATGCCTGCATCTCTCCTAGTCTCTGTGCCACCACCCAGGACTCTGCTCCCTGCTCCCCATCAGGAAAACCCGCAGGCACAGGATACTGCCCTGGAGGTGGAGTCTCAAAGCCCCTAATCTGCTTTGGCCCCTTATCCCCACATATTAGTGAGTTTTAAATAGCTGCCAAGCCCCAGCTTTCCCTAGAAACCCGTTTGAACCCCCCAGGCAGCAAGGGCAGCCTCTCCCAGGCCTGTTGATCGAGCCCCGGGGCCATGCATCATTGCAACCTCACCTTTCAAGGGAGGAGCCGGCCAGGGTGGGAGTCAGCAGAGGGGGCCTGCAGGGTAGGTACTGAATCTGTGGGTTTGGATGCTCCCACCACTACACCTGACCGAATTGTCCCAAATAAAAGAAGATTTACTACCGGAATCCAACCAACACCTTCACCAATGTCCCCACCCTCCATGGCAGATCCCGGTGAATGAGCCAAGAAGGGAGAGACTGGCTCCAGGTCACCCAGTGGACGAAACCCAGAGGCTCAGGCTCCCTCTTCCTGGCCCCCTGGGCTTCGCAGGAAGTCCTCACCAGAGCATCCAGGCGTGGCTTAGAGAAACATGCAGTTGGACCACCACTTGGACCTTCGGACTCACTTCAGAAAAGATGGGCTGATGTCACTGGGTACTTTGGGGCTGGATATGACTTTGTCCCCAGTTATCAGGCCACCCCGCCCACTGCCAGGCCTAGTGTCCACAGAACACCATGGGTGAGCCGGTAGGGTGGATCTGCCCAGCCCAGCCCATCCTGCCCTCTGCTGTTACTCTTCCCACATCCTCCTGAGCATCTAGGCGTCTTTGCACCAGTCCCAAATGGGTGCTCAGCGACTCCCTTGGAAGTGTTCACCCCTATTTGGGCAGCAACCGAGCTGTTCAGTGTGCTGAAGAGGCAGAGAAAGCCACTAGATTCTGCCTCTGATTTGGCTAATTTGTGGGCCTCTCTGTCTTCCCTCTAGAAAGCAAGGGCAGGGACAGGGTCTCATTCATTTCTGGGCCCTTAGGACCTGATACAAAGTAGCTGCTTAGACAGATGTGGTGGTGCACGCCTGTAATCCCAGCAACGCAGGAGGCTGAGACAGGAGGATCCCAAGTTTGAGGCCAGCCTCAGCAACTTTAGTGAGACCTTGTCTCAAAATAAAAACTAAAGAGGGCTGGGGATGGTGTAGAGTACTGAGCTTCCTCCCTAGTACTGCAAACATGAACCACAAAGTAGGTGCTTGACCCCCCCTTGGATGTGAAATGTCCTCCTCCCAAATCACAACCACTGCATACGAAGTCACTCTCCCAGGGGTCACTTTTACTCTCCTCCCATTGCTCTTAGTTGCCCCCAGATTGCTAAGGCCTCCAGAGGTATGGAAGGCTGGGGACCTCACCCCCATGGCCCCTGCCCACCTTGTTGAAGTCGAAGGTCTCGAACATCTGCTCCACGTACTTGCTGGCCCAGGGGCTCAGGTTCTTGAGGCCGAAGAACTGGCGGAACTCGTAGAGGGTGAGCTGGCCAGAGGGACACTCGGTCATGAACTTCTTATACCACTGGTGGCACTCTGTGCTGCTCAGCTCCTCCACAGACTTACCCTCCACCACGTTGCCCATGGCCCCTGCCTGCAGAAGGCCGATGCTACCCCTGCACCCAAGAGGCCTGGCCTCCTGCAGCTGGCCCTCCTGCCTCACAGGCCTGAGTGCTCCAGGTCAGAGCAAGAGACGTGGAGAGGAGGGAGCAGAGAGGAAATGGGCACGGCCCGCGCCCAGAGCGAGGGGACATCCCCCACAAACCCTTGCAGCCTATGGGAGGAGGAGTGGAAACAGAACAAAGCTTAGAGAAGCAGAGGCCCAGGATTACAGCCTTGAGCTGTAGGTGAGAGGATTTTCTTACCTAGTTTGCAGTCTCCTAATCCTCTCTTCTCACGATCCAGTGGGTGACCGGTCAGTGGCTGCTCTGATTCTATGACCTCAGTGCCCTTCATATTCTGCTTTAATGGGTTCACACTGTCCTTGGATCCCATCCTCAGACAAGGAACTGGCATCCACATAAGATGGACCGGTTCGTCTTATCTTCCAAAGCAAGGCTAACGATGGGCCCTCGATGGGCTGCCATGGACAGTTAACCAGGCTGTGGACTGCCCTTGGCTGTCACAGCAGAGGAGGTCTGATCACACCACGGATGTGCTAATACATGAGACCACCTGGGTGATGCAGAGTTTGTGGGCTTCTGAGATGTACCCTCAGTAGCCAAAAGGAACCTCCTTCTACGTTAACCTGAACGGGTACACACACACACATGCAGGCCCACACGTCGTATTCTGACCACACTCATATTCCTGGAGGTTACATCCTTCCCCTCCTCCATCCTACTTGAAAGAGGGCACCATCGCCTACCAGAGGCATGTGAGTGGGGGACGTGCCCTGGGTGCTGGTTCCCGGGGTGACCCTGGGAGTGCTAGCTGGTGGTCCTGGAATGCTCCAGAGCAAGTTCAGGGCTGATCACGGTGCAGTAGCTTCCTCTGGTGCTTCTGCCACACCCCTTCTCCCACCACAGGCTTTCAGTGGCTTCATTTCTGGAACCAACATTCAAGTGCACTTAAGTGGGACGCCTCCAGGAAAGCCCAGAGCCACAGCTCACCCTGTCTCTTCCCCTCATTTCCCTCCCTCCTTTACATGCCCCCTCTGGGGGCAGTTTATTACTGCAGCTAACCTAAACCCATTCTGACTAATACCAAGACAGTACAGTTTCCAATACAGCACAAAATGTTGTCTTTCTAGCAACATCAGGCTTGCTGAGCCCTTCCCAAGAACCCCAGCAGCATGCCTGGTCCTCCCAGACTGCAAGGCTGCAGGAAGGGATTTTTTTTTAACCTGAGGCAATTAATTTTTTTTATTTTACAGTAGAATGCATTTTGATGTATTGTACACAAGTGGAGCACAACTTCTCATTCCTCTGACTGTACATGGTGCAGAGTCACTCCAGTAGTGAAATCATACATGTATTTAATATCTGTCTCATTCTACCTTCCTTCCCATCCCCACAGTCCCACCCCTCCCCTCACTCTCCTCTACTCAAACCAAATTTCCTTTATTCTTCCCTATCTTCCGGTCCCGCTATGTATCAGCATCTGCTTATCAGAGAAAACATTCGACTTTTGGGTTTGGGGGATTGGCTTATTTCACTTAGCATGATATTCTCTAGTTCCATCCATTTACCTGCAAATTCCATAATTCCATTCTTTTTTAAGGCTGAGTAATATTCCATGGTGTATATACGCCACATTTTCCTTATCCATTCATCTGTTGAAGGGCATCCAGGTTGGTTCTATAGCTTAGCTATTGTGAATTGAGCTGCTATAAACATTGACATGGCCGTGTCCCTGTAGTATGTTGATTTTAAGTCCTTTGGGTATAAATGGAGGAGTTGGATCCATTCCAAATTTTCTGAGAAATCTCCATACTACTTTCCATAGTGGTTGTACCAATTTGCAGTCCCACCAGCAGTGTATGGTATGATTGTAACTCCCCCACCACATCCTTGCCAACATTTATTCTCGATAATTGTCTTTCTGACTGGAGTGACATGAAATCTTAGAGTAGTTTTGGTTTGTATTTCTCTAATTACTAAAGATGATGAACATTTTTTCATACATTCACTGATCTATCGTATTCTGTGAAGTCAGTTCCTTACCCTATTTACTGATCGGGTTATTTTTTTTTGTTGTTGTTTTTTTTGTTTTGTTTTTTGAGTTGTTTATATATCCTGGAGATTAGTGCTCTATATGAGGTGGGTGTGGTAAAGATTTCTTCCCATTCTGTAGGAGGAGAGGATTCTTCACTCCTGGCTGCAAAGGTCTTTTTCTTCAGAGAATGCAGAGTAAGGAAGAGTTTCATATATATGTCTGTGTAATACAAAAGCACTTACATTCATGTAAATTGTACAACCCAAATATATACTGCATATAAATAATATACCATTGCATATAAATAAAGGTCTATAACATACAATCTTTAGGACGCCAACATATCAGATATCAGAATACCTACCTGTATATCTCAGAATGGGCTAGCTTTTACTGCAAACCCTCGAAAATCTCTGAGGATTAAAGCAACTCCAGTTTATTCCTTGCTCATATTACGGCTGGGTGAAGTCAAGCAAGTGGCTTAAACTCTCTGGGCATTAGTTAACTTCCTTAAAAAGAGGACAATGGTGCCATTTCATAGGGCTCTTAGGAGGGTTAAGTGAGTTGATATTAAAACATGGAAACTATCAAGGACAGTCCTGGTATGGAGTGAGTGTCCCATAAACACCGGCCATCGTTTTATGACTTTGTACCTGTCACATCAGCATGTTGGCTATGCCGCTAACTTTAGAACGTGGGTGCAGTTAGGGTGCCTCTTGGGCTCTCCAGTGTCCCTAGGTTCCAGACAGTTGTGCCTTTAACCCCGTTCACCACGGACCCTCGACTGTTAGAATCGTGTATGACAACAGACACCCAACCTGTGTCACCCACCAGGACACCCACCGGCTCTGGCCAGGCCCTGAGGAAGGTAGACTCGTTGTTAGAACCTTCCTATAGGCTGGGCTGGGGCTCAGTGGTAGAGCACTTGCCTAGCATGTGTGAGGATTTGACCCTCTGCACCGCATACAAATAAATAAAAAGTAAAGGTCCACGAACAACTAAAAAATATTAAAAAGTAAAAAAGCCTTCCTAGACCCCACCCCATTTCCAACTCCCACCCACTCATCTGCCCCCACTAAAGAGGCTGAAAACCAAGAAATTGTTTTGCTAGTCTCTCTTGCAGCTAGGAGTGGCCATATAACATGGTTCTGGCCAAAGAGATTTAAGTTAAAGCCTGCTGTGGGTTTCTGGGAAAGCTTTGCTTTCTTGAAAAAAAAAAAGTGATGAAACATGCAGCTTGGCCTTGCATATGGACCTGATGCCTGGAATGCAGCAGCAATCTTGTGATCTTGAGGTTACAAACAAAAGGAAAAGCCAAGAAAACCAGAGATGTCATTCATCATTGTTGAGCTGCTGAGCCCGTAAAAATATTCATAGCCTCTCCCCATTTTATTGAAAAACAACCCCCTCTTTAACAAAAACCTCCAGCTCTATGGATAGAGGCACCAGGAAGATGGTGGTTTTTATGAAGATTTGAGTAGAGATGGCCAGGCTATTGATCCTCAGAGAGTCCCTGAGAACTGGACAGACAGGTGGCCAGGGCCTAGAGAAAGCTCAGAGGGATGGTCCAGCCCTGTCAAGGAAGTACAGCCACAGCCTTCCAGCCAGGAGGGGTGGCCCTGCATGCGTGGACAGTGGCCAAGGCCTGGGTTGCGGGAGGAGCGCTGATGGATGGGAGTTCCCCCAGCCTCGGTGGTCCCTCTCTGGGTGGACACCATCTGTCAACAACTCATGACACATAAGAGCAACCAGAAGCAGGTCCCTGGTTGCCCAGAGAGGGCCCTCCTGCCTTGACGGAGAGCTCCCTGGGATCCAGAGCCCAGGCAGAGCACGTGCTCCTCTGGCACCTGCCAAATATAATCGGGGTGGGGGTGGGGGGCTCTGTGCTCCCACCGCCTTCTCGGAGCCGGGCTTTCTTCCTGGTCGGTTTTCATCTTTTCCATCATAAACCCCCTGACAGCTCTCTCTCCTCTCCAACCCACAACTCTTTTTGCCCATTATCTGAGCAAATGGATCCAAAGGGCTCAAAGTTTAAGATGCTGCTTAGAAGACCAGAGAGAAAGGCGGAAATGAGGCCCATGTTCACAGGGCTGTCCCTGCCAAATGATCTGTGACTGCAGGAAACCACCACAGGGCTCACAGGGATGGTCTCTGGGCAGAGGGTCACCAGTGACTTTTAAATTTTTTTTTATATATTGATAGACCTTTAAATTTTATTCATTTATTCATATGTGAGAATGGGACTCAGGGCCTCACACATGCTAGGCCAGTGCTCTACCACTGAGCCATGTCCCCAGCCCACCAGTGACTTTTTAAATCTTTGTTTTAAAAAAATTGTCTGTAGGGGATAGGAAAGGTAGCAGAATACAACAATTACTAATAGAGCATTATGTAAAATTGTGGATGTGTAACCAACGTGATTCTGCAATCTTCATTTGGGGTAAAATTGGGGGTTCATAACCCACTTCAATCTAATGTATGAAATATGATATGTCAAGAGCTTTGTAATGTTGTGAACAACCAATAAAAAAAATAAATTAAAAAAATGGTCTGGGGCTGGGGTTGTGGCTCAGTAGCAGAGGGCTTGCCTCACATGTATGGAACACTGGGTTGGATCCTCAGCACCATGTAAAAAATAAATAAATTAAAGGTATTGTGTCCAACTACAACTAAAAAATATTTTTTAAAAAATTGTTTGCATCCTGGGGCTGGAGTTGTAGCTCAGTGGTAGGGCACTTGACTAGTGCGTGTGAGGCCTTGGGTTGATCCTCAGCACCACATATAAATAAATAAAATAGTTTATCAACAACTAAAAATATATTTTTAAAATTTTGTCCTCATCCTTTAATGGTTCATAATGATCATATGTCATCCACATAATCAAGGAGGATGGATATTTTTGAAGAATCCAAACAGGGATGTTTCACCTCTACTAAAGGAAGGACGTGGGGTGTGCGGGGCAGACACCCCGACTTTGAACACACCCCAGACCTGGGTGGGGAGGGCCCTCCAGACAGCTTGCTCCCTGTGGCGTCCTCTCGGGCCCAAACGTTGGCCGTGGCAGGTGGGGAGGAGGCAGCAGCTCCTGTCCAGCTCTGCCCGCTGTGGTCCACCTCCCCTTCAGGTACCAACACCACCCTCCACATGCCTTCCTGAGCCGCGGCAGGAGCTCGCCCTCACACAGCCAAGGTTTTGCGTCAGTTTTCAGTGCTGAGTAACAAATCACCAAGGACAGCAGCTCAGAACCACACACTTTTATTCTCTTACAGTTCCCGTGGCCCAGAGGCTCACCTGGCTGCCCCCAGGGGGCCACCTGGGCTGTGTCTTCATGCAGACCCTCAGCCTAGGAAGAGCCCACATCTGGCTGACTCCAGCTGTTGGCAGATTCCCTTCCTGGGCCGTGGGACTGAGGGCCCTGGTTTCTTGCTGGATGTGCTCAGGTCTACAGGCTGTGACTTCCGAAGCCACCTGCGGTTCTGGTTCCCTGGGCCTCTTAGGCGTGCCTGCCTGTCTCATCAAGACTCCTACGAGGGGCTGGGGCTGGGGCTCAGTGGCAGAGCGCTTGCCTGGCATGTGTGAGGCATTGGGTTCGATTCTCAGCACCACATAGAAATAAATAAAGGTCCACCAACAACTAATAAAATATTTAAAAAAAAAGACTCCTACGATCTGCTGCGGAGTCTCATAGGAGGCCACCTACTCAAGGGTCAGCCTGTCCAGTCCTCTGCCACATGCTGTGGGTTAGAAGCAAGTCCCAGGCCTCACCTACACTCCAAGGGAGGGGACTGGACAATGGCAGGAACCGTGGGAGGCCACCACAGACTCTGATCACCTTCACTCTTCACAAAAACACAAAACATTCATTTCTTTCTGGGATTCTGAGCAGCTACCCCTTGCTGTCCTATCTTCAGGAGCCCAGAGGCTCCCAGAGAGCAGACACCATTGCCTCATTCACCTGTGTCCTCCCGGCACCCGACGCCTCCTAGTGCACACGGTCAGGGGTGGGTAGTTCTGTTCATTCTCCCCCACTCTGTCTCCACTGTTCTGGGCCAGCCCTGAGCCACAGGCGTCCGGCATCTGTGGACAACAGCACCCTTGCTCAGCCTGGGGTCATCCACTGAGATGCACTGGAAAGAGCCAGGTAGCGGCTGGAGAGAACCGCCCAGGGTGTCCAGTGTCTCACTCTCTGGCTTCCGAGTCACAGTTTGAGCAGCGGTGGCTTTCTTCTGCCTTCAGCCACATCTCCCAGGCTCCTGCGCTACCAGCCCTGTCCCCTTTCCCTGTTAGGCACGGAGGATGGCCCTCGGTGCTGCTCTCTGGGGACACCGCCACTGCCTCACTCCTCTGTTCTTAGTGCCCTCATGCGAGTGGCCTGTGCTTCAGCCTGTTCATCTAACCAGTCCATTGACGAGAGAGCTCATGCCTGTGGGTGGGAGGCCTGGGGAATGGGATCCCTTGAGACGTAGATGCAAGTCGGAGAGGACAGGACTATACCAAGGCCTCAGAAAGAGGTGTGCACCAGGTGGCCCTGAGGGGGTGGCTGGCTGGAGTGTATGGATTGCACAGTTGACCCAGGGAGGGGATCCAGTGGCTTCCCCTGGTTGCATCACCTGCAGGAATCTCTCCAAGGACAGACGTCATACCGGAAGAGGGGAATCCTCCAGGATGAATAGAACTGAGGAGAGGGAGGAAGTGGGTGGGGCAGTTGCCAGTCCAGGAAGGGACAGGAGGAGGGGCAGCCATCTCTGATCTGACTCATCCCCCCCTCCACGGTGCCCATCCACCCACTCTCACTGCACAGAAATAGAACAGGGCCCAAAGCCCAGATTATTTACCCTCTTGTCTGAGTGGGACCTAAGCCAGCTTCTTCAAAGGACTTCCCTGGTGGCTGCTCCACTAAGGTGAACCTCAAGGGGGCGCCATCCTCCAGGAGAGCAAAGGATGCTCTACCCTCCCGTGCAGACTCCTGGGGACCCTGCCCAACACCCCATGCAGGTTGCACAGTCTGGAAGGGTGGCAAGGATTCTTGGTCATATCTTTGCATCTCAAGGACAGAGACTTCAGTGTCTGTAGGAAGAATGTCTGATTGGGTGAATAAGACTTTAGGTTTATAGACTGAAAACTCACATTTATCTCTGCTTCTTCTCAAAATCCTACTAAGATAGCAATAAATGCATTTTTCTAAAAAGAAAAAAAAAGTTACCAGAAATAAAAAAGACAGCAGACAAAGGTTCTAAATAAAATGTTGGATATAGAAGGCAGCTGGGCAAATGGTATCCATCTTATCAGAGTAAAGAAAGTTGAAATCTAAATGCTTCCAAGAGGAGGAGATGGAGGTAAACTTGTCCCTGCTGCAGACTCAGGGGCTCAGGATGGAATGCACCAGGTGCTCCTGAGGGCTGGGATGCCAGGTGTGTGGGGTAGAAAATAGGACCAAAAAGTTTGACAAAGAGCTGGGCATGGTGGCCCTCGCCTGTAATCCCAATGCGTGGGAGGCTGAGGCAGGAGGATCATGAATTCAAAGTCAGCCTCAGCAATTTAGCAAGGCTCTAAGGAACTTAGCAAGACCCTGTCTCAAAATAAAAAGTGGCTCAGTGGTTAAGTTAAGTGCCCCTTGGTTCAATCCCCGGTACAAAAAAAAAAGAAAAAAAAAGTTTGACAAGGGGAAATGAGTTCTCCAGATGCCCATAGGGCAGAAAAACAGGCATCTCTAGGGGTCGATTCCCTCCTGACCCTGGTGTTAAAGGTTATTCTGGAGATTTGGACCAGAAAAGCCCTGGTCTGTGGGCACCACCCCTGCTCCTTCCCAGGCTTAGCTCCTTAAACACCAACAACCAGGCAAAGGGGATGCCAAGTGGCCTGGTTCCAGCCAAAGATTTCCAGGCATTTGGGGAAAGCCTCAAAGTTGAAAGAGAGCCTGAGCCAGCAGACAAATGCTTGGATTCTCAGGTGTCAGGCAGCCTCTCTCTAGGGGTTCTCCCTTCCTCTCCGCCTACCATCTTCTTTTCAGAGAAAGGAGACAGGGCAACCTGATCTAGAAAGCATCTGGTCCCTCTTCCTCCCACAAGACCAGCCTCTTCTGTGCAAGAATTATGCTCCATTGCACATCCTGCCATAGCTATGCCCTGTGAGATGTGATTCCCAGGAAAGAAACCGTGGCCTGCCGGCAAATGTTGACTCACTCATTGGGGAAAAAAAAACAAAAAACTCCAATTTGTAGGTATTTGCCAATTTCCTTGGCATAAACAGTCTTGCCATGGATGATTTCAGGAAGTCACTGGTCATTGGAGTTGAGAAGAGATGGACACAACCAGCTTTCACAGGCCGATGTGAGCCGGCCCCAGCACACCATGGAGTGTCCCTGGTGGGCCATGACCGGAGGCTCACTTGGCCACTGCTCGGAGCGAGCACTGTCTGCCTCCACTCCCCTCCCATGCCCCTTGGCCCATGAGCCTAGTTAGTCTTGGATAGCTCTTCTGGACCAGAGGAAGGACCTGGGATGGGGGCTTCATCCCTCACCAGCAAACCACAAGGGAGAAGAGACCCCTGCATTTAGAACTGGTGCAGGGAGAGTCTCCCAAAAGATGGCGTGTTCTTCCTGAAGTTCTTCCCATTCTCCAGTGGCTGCTCCAACCTCAGGTAAGACACCTCATGAAAGCAAGGGTCAGCTGGTGAATTTTCTCTTATCTCTGGAAGGGTTGCCATGCCTGGCCCATGGGGCTGTGGGGCCAGAGTGGGCTCTACAGAGGAGATGGGATAACTCTTGGGGTCATGGAACTGAGAATACATCCTTCCAAGTCTTCAGACCCCTCTGGACATGACCTTGCTATACCACCCACCATGGCCTTGCTATACCACCAGCCCACAGTCACCCATTCAGATGCCAGGGAAAGGAAGTACAAGCTTTAATTGCTGCTGAGAGGCCTCTCTTTCCATTGTCAACAGTGGGGCATGACACCGCCGGCTTTTCCCAAATAGACACCGCTCCTCCAGGAGTGAGCAGCCCTTCTCCTCTGGGACCCAGAGTCACAGGGGTGAGGGTGCAAGGCAGGGGCTTCTGGCTGTCACAGGCCTAGGGGGACCACAAGACCAGGTTGGCAGGAGGCACGTCAAAGCGCTTGCGGGTGTGGTCAGTGTCCCTGCGGTACAGGTAGCCACAGGTAGGCTTCTGCAAGGTGTAGAAGGGGTTCAGGGAATTGGAGTACTGGGAAGTGTAGAAACTGAACCTGTGCTTGTCCGCCTTCTGCCCCTGAGGGGCCACCACCACCGGCACGTAGGCCATTGCCAGACACTGCTCGCGGTCGCGCTTCCATTTCCGGGACAAGAGTGAGGATGGTGCCTTCACTTTTTTGCCTGATGGTGTCTTTGGCCCATCTCTGGGTCCTGGTTTCTGGGAGTCCTGAGAAGAAGAGAAAGGGAGAGTGGGGCTTTGGGACCTCGACTGCTAGGGCCAGGGGCTGGAGGGAGGAGACTGGGCCACTGTGCAGAAGCCCCCAGAGCCACCCAGGAGCACGGCCCAGGTTCCTCCAGACCACAGGAGAACATTCAAGGTCCCCTGATCAGACACCCTGCTCCTGCGACCTCCACCTGTTTTATCAGACACCTGCCCACTCACAGAGGCCAGGAACTTGGTGGCCCTCCTCCGCGCTTCCCCTCCATCCCCACAGTCAGTCCCCGACACGGCTGCACCTGCCCCTCCATCCCCACAGTCAGTCCCCCTGCACCTGCCCCTCCTCTGCCAGGTCACTGCAGCTTCCTGTCAACTTCCCCCCAACCCCCACCCATCCCACAATGTCTTCAGCCTGTGCTTCTGCTCAATCCAAAGTTCATGGCCAGATCCTTGGACCCTCCTCCTCAAAGAAAATAAAGCCCAAAGCCCCTGGCCCAGAATGCAAGGTGTTGACTCTGCAGCTGGCCATCCCTCCCCTGCCTGGGCTCTGGCCATGCTGGGCCCCCTGTGGTTCCCTGGCCACATCTCCTATTGCAGACCGCACCCCCTGCGCTCAGCCTGCCCCCAGCCTGCATGTCTGCCTCCCCTTCCCTAGGGTAGCCCTCACCCATGATACCCTGGGCTCCAAAGGGAAAGCTCCCTTGTTCATCTTTCCATCTCCTAACCCTCCACATAACAGCTGCCCAAATCCTGCTCCTCTCGCTCCCGGGCACGGTATTTAGAGAGCGCTCAATAAATGGGTATTCTAGTGAGGGGCGGCTTACCTTCCAAGCTTCGGGCTCATTCCATTTTAGAACACCTCTCATTGTTACCAGTGTGTCTCCTCACCGCCCCTTAACCATCCTTCTTGATGAACTATGCTTTGATGTCTACCGTTTTCTAAGGACACCCCCCCCCACTGTCACATTTTGTCACATTGTCCTGACATTTTTTTGGTCCTCTGTCACCACCCTTCTTGACTGTCCTGTCATCAAGCTGTCTTGTTCCCCCTTCAAACGCCACATCACCTCCCCAGTGCTTGACAGTCATTTTATTACAGGGTCAGTCCTCAACCCAAAGGACGAGGTCCTTATAAGTGACCGTCCCCCTCCATGTGTAGGAGGCTGGCTTGATTCCATTGCTCCAGCTCTCAACTGTGTTGGGGACCCATTTCTTCCCTGCCCAGCCTCACAGACCTCCAGCCTCCAGGCACTGCAAGAGAACCCTTAGTTTGCAGAGTTCAGTGGTGCAAACCTGTAATCCCAGTGACTCAGGAGGCTGAGGCTGGAGGATTGCAAGTTAGAGGCCAGCACCGGACGCTTAGCAAGGATCTACCTA
Organism: Spermophilus citellus; assembly: GCF_964194105.1. Taxonomy (NCBI): domain Eukaryota; kingdom Metazoa; phylum Chordata; class Mammalia; order Rodentia; family Sciuridae; genus Spermophilus; species Spermophilus citellus. The sequence goes on along the minus strand of NC_138186.1, from coordinate 58,131,122 downwards.
GGCAACCTAATGAGACCCTGTGTCAAAATAAAAAAATAAAAGAACTGGGGATGTGGCTCAGTGTTGAAGCACCCCTGACACTTACCACTAGTTTGTGGAGTTAATTGGTGGAAAGTGAGCCCCTATCTTCTTACAAAAGAGATCCCCATGGGTTCGAGTCAAGATGCAGCTCCTTTGGCATTTAATTTACAAACTATTTGCCCCCACCCAAACCTGCCCAGGGCTTTCTTCCAAGACAGTTTTTGCTCCTATTGGTTCCCACCTGTGTTTACAGACAGTCAAGATACCCAGCCAGATTAGTGACCCATAGTCATCTTAGTTCGGGTAAGTGCACTACCATGTTTGATGTTTGAACAACAAAACTGCAGTGTACTTCTCAGAACTGACCTCATGATTAAGTGACCCATGACTATACACACCCATTTCAAAATTGCTCTTATCCTTCCAGGCCCAGCAGCTTTCTTGACTCCCTCCCTGCACTGAAGTCTACCTATATCCTGTCACCTGTCTTGTGGCTCCTTTGCCACTCCTCCCAGGATGGTGTCTTTAGCTGGGAAGGACCAGGGTGTGTAGGCACACAAACTAGAAAGAAGCACTCATTCTGCGTGTGTGCAAATGCCCTGTGGCCTCCTCCAGGTTTGCACCCTGGGTGTTCTGCTTTTCTCATCATACTCCAAAGTCACAGCCTGGGAGTTGGCCATCTTGGCCACCTGGACCCTCTGACCAGGAAGCCAGTGCCAGAGTGCTTCAAATGGTTGCAGGAAACTGACCCAAGACCATGCAGAGGGAAGGCAGATGCTCTTGCTAACAAGACTGAGCACCTACCAAGTGCCAGGCACTAGCGGCTTAGCTCTGTAAAAGCTCCTAAGGGCCACTTGAGATGTTGCTTCCACTTTTCAGATGATGAAACTGAGGCTCAGAGATTCCTAAGCATTGGTCTACATTCACAGTTTGTGACATTGTGGGTAACTTCCTTGCAGAAGCCCCAAGACTAGTTAGTGAGCGGCCCAAGATTCCAACGCTGGCCTCCCTCTCTGCCCAGCACAGGCCCTGGCTTGGGCCAGCTTGCCCTGGGTCTGCCTGTCAGCTCTGCCTGAAATGCAGCTACTACCACCGCAAACATATAGGGCCCCCAGCACATCCAAGGACAAGACGTTCTGGGCAGACACTGGGAAACTGGTCCTGGCAGAGAAGGAAGAGAGAGAAGGAAAAGAAAAATGAGAAGGGAGGGGAGAAGGAAAGGAGGAAGGGGAAGGAGGAACAGGGAGCCCAGGAAGCCCTAGCCTCGCCCTGCCCTTTCCAGGGACCAAGCCAGGCTCCAAATGACTAACGCAGCAGTCGTGGTCGGCTGAGAACACCGGCTCTTTCCAGGGCCCAGCCAGGCACCGTGGAGGGAGGGCGGGGCCTGGCTGCATACTTTCCAGGTTAACATCTGGTTTCATTGAACAATCTCCTCCCTCACATCCTCCCTGCCAAAGGCTGTGTGTGTGTGTGTGTGTGTGTGTGTGTGTGTGAGAGAGAGAGAGAGAGAGAGAGAGAGAGAGAGAGAGAGAGAATGAATTTAGATCAGTGGTTCTCAAAGAGATGGCAATTTCTAGAGACATTTTTGGTTGACACAGCGAGTGGGTACAGGCCAGGGTGGCAGCTGCACATCCTTCTGTGCCCAGGGCAGTCCCACAACCATGAACTTACAGCACACAAGATCACTAGAACGGAGGCTGAGAAACCCTGGGCTCTGAACTCTCAAGAAGACGCCCATCACCCTACCTGCTTCTCTCACCTAGGCCTCCCATTCTGTAGGGAGCAAGAAAGGCTAAAGGGCAAGTAGAGGGGCTTGCTCCTCCCTCCCTTCTGAACCCCGCCTCCCTGTTTTCATTTGGGGTTCAAGCCAGAGCCACCGGAGGAATCCAAAGGGACCTCTGCCTTCATGCCCCCACCTCTGCTGGCAGACCCCAAGGCCTTCTAGATGTGCACCTGGGGGGGGGGGTGTCCTGCTACCAGGACCTAGAGCAGCAGGCAGGACCTCAAGGTCTCCCGCATGGTAGCACCGCAGGTCTAGGAGAACAGCCCACACTCTCAACTCCTCCAGGCCAGGTGCATGGCACAATCCACAATGGGTGCCTGATTCTTTGGTGGAAGGTCTTGAGCCCTGTTGAAACGCAGGGGGAGGGGGAGGGCCACAAGCCCACCTTCTGGGCAACTTAGTAAGATCCTGTCCCCAAATAAAAAGGGCTGGGGATGTGGCTCCCTTGTAGAGCTTCTCTGGGTTCAATTCCCAATACCAGAAAGAAAAAGGAAGAAGAAGGAGAAGGAGGAGGAGAAGGAAAAGAAGAGGAGGAGGAGGAGGAAAGAAAGAAGGAAGGGAAGAAAGAAAGAAAGGCAAATAGCAACCAGCTCTGGCTGAGGCAGGTAAAGCCTCCTGGGCACCGGCCGCTGTGGAACGTGCCAGGCTTTGCAGCCTGAAAGTCAAGCTCCAGGCCCGACCCTGACCTCACAGGTCAGACAACTTTGGGCAAGTTGCTGGACCTCTTTGAGCTGCATTTGCTGCATCGGCAAGATGGGGATGCTAAGGCTATCTGCTCCACCGGCTGGCCGAGGGTACCCTGGCAGGGGGCCGTGGAAGCCAGTGCAGGTGTCATGATCGGTCTTGCAGGAGGCCAGCTGTGGGCCTCGCTGCCTCCTGAGACTGGATAACACAGGACCCCACAGCCACCTGCCGGGACCAAATTCCACAGCCCCCATGAACTGCCTGATCTTTGGGCAAATTATAATCCTCTATACCTCAGTTTCCCCACTGATAAAGTGGGAATAACAAGAGAATGGATATCAGAGGCCTACTGTGCGCTAGTCCAGGTGAAACGCCCAGACTCCCTAAGCACTCAATAAACCTTGGCTGTTTTGCTTTGGTTTTCTGTAGTACTAGGGATGGAGCCGAGGGCTCTCCACCACTGAGACACACCCCAGGCTTTTTTTCTTTCTTTTTTTTTTTTTTTAAGACAGTGTCTCCTGAAGTTGCCCAGGCTGGCCTCGAATTTGCAATCCTCCTGTCTCAGCCTCTCCAGTAGCTAGGATTATAGGCATATGTTACTGTGCTAGACCTGAGCCCTTATTATTATCCATGGCACATTTGCCTAGAACATGACATGGGAAGTGTGTTGGGAAAGCGAAGGAGCAGAAGGACGAGAAGAGTTGGACAGTGGCCCTCTTCCCGTGCCCGAGGGGGACGCAGAGCCCCTAGGAGGAGAATCCGTGTCAGGCAGTAGCCCTGGCATCTGCCTTTTGTAAGAAGCCTGGCTCCCACACAAGTGGCCTGGCGGGGGCCTTCATTCTCCTTCCTGACCGCCGCATTTCTTATGACCTTGGGCTGCCTGGCTCCAGCCCTATGACCTCACCCCACCTTGGACATCCTTGACCTGGGCCTTCCTTGATGGTAAGCTGGAGCTTCTGGTGGTCAGAGGCTCCTGGGACTCCCAGGGACTGGTGGCAAGGTGAAGGCACTGGGGGCATTGCACCAGGGGGGCATTGTGACATCCCTTCTCAACACAATCCTGTCTTCCTAAGGAGACCCGGGTCAGGGCTGGGGACTGGAGTATCAGGACTTGCAGGGGTCTTTTAGACTTGACACTGGCCCACTCTGCTATCCCCTCTTCCCATAAACCCCTAGAACCTCCAAACTGTGGGCGATGGGTGGTGGGCAGTGGGGTAAGATCATCCTAGTAATTCAGGGAACTCCAGAGGGCCTGGTGTCTCTGTAGCTCCCCAGCTTGTCGTAAGAAATCACTGGAAGAAAGGGAATGTACCCTGCTCTCTCTCTTCTCTTTCTCTCTCTCTCTTTTTTTCTTTCTCGTCTACCTACTTACCTTTCAAATATCAGCAATAGAATGGATGGATGGATGGGTGGATGGATGATGGATGGGGGATGGATGAGTGAGTGGATAGATTAATGGATGGATGGGTGGGTGGGTGGATGGTAAACGGATGGGTGGGTGGATGAGTGGGTGAGTGTATGGATGGATGGATGGTGGATGGATGGGTGGGTAGATGGCAGATGGATGGATGGGTGGATGGGTGGGTGGGTGGATGGATGGATGGGTAGACAGTGGATGGATGGGTGAGTGGATGGTGGATGGGTGAGTGGATGGATGGATGGATGGATGGGTGGATGGATAGTGGATGGGCAGGTGGATAGATGGATGGGTGGGTAGATGGATGGGTGGATGGATGGACAGACAAGGGTGAGAAGATAACTGGGGAGGCAGATGGGCCTGGTCAGTGGGTGGTGGACAGGCTGACCCTCCTGATCCACCTCTGTGGCCTTGTCCCTTGTATCTTTTCTTCACTCTGTGCAGTAGCTCACTTTTACACACTCCTGGCTCTCCATCCTCTAAGTCACTGCCCGGGCTGCCTCTTCTCCTGGACTGCATTAAATAGGGGAGATGAAGGGATGGTGTCGATGGGTACACAGACAGATGGCTGGCTGCTTGGTGAGTGGCTGTTTGGTAGAGAGGATGGATTGACTGCAGACCCAGGAGTTAGACTTGAACTTGAATCCTGGCTCCACCATTTGACCAGTGTGAAAGTTTGGGCAAACTAGACCTTCTTTGGACTTCTGTTTCCTCATCTGTTAAATGGGTAGATAAAGTGTACCTAACAGGGCTGGGCAAAGCACTCGGGGCAGTTCTTGGCACAGAGCACGCACTCCATAAATATTAGCTCTCATTATAGTGGGTGGGTAATTGGATTGATATGTGGGTGGCTGTTTGCACTTCCCTGTCCCTCACTTCAAAAGCCAGGTCCTCACTACCTCCCTGGGGTCCTGGCTCCCCAGTGCCATCCTTGGCCAGCATCTCCCAGGAGTGTCAGAAATCTCTCAACAGGAACCATGTGGGCTTCTCCTGGGGTCCACGGGGGTGGTGGGGGAGGACCAGGAGGAAGGAGACAGAACAAGCCTGTGCCATCGTGCCCTCTGCCAAGTGTGGCCTTTTTTTCCCCTCCTGGCACCACGTCAGCACTGACTATTAGTGACGGGGTGGACTTTGGGGCCCATGGGCAGGTTAGAAGTTGGGGTGTTGCTGGCTTGTGGGCTGTGCCTAGATCTCACACCCTGATGGTAATGACCCCTAATTTCTGAGGAGGCTGGGAGGCTGGGCAGGGAGGAGGAACAGTCCCAGCCATCAGGACTGCCCCACAGAGCCCCTCACCCTGGTCTCCAGAGCTCAGGGCAATGAGGTGCTGCATGGGAGGGAAGGGGAATGGGGACGTGGCCTTTGGGCAGAGCGGCCAGCCTTCCGGTTCTGGGAAAGCAGCCTGGCTCCCAGCCCCGGGCCTGAAGGAACTGGGGAGCAAGAGCCACCATCAATACACGCTTAGTCTCAGCAAAAGGGGTGGGATGTTGGCTGACAGCCAGGAAGCCTGGGTGACCTGAGACACGTGCTTCCCCCTCGCTGGGCCCCCTTTTCCTTTTGGGTACCCTGAAGATGGTGTGTCCCTTTGCCTTGGACATATGATCGTGGGTGAACTGGATTACATCCTGAGGCCCTCAGGCAGGGACCTGCTGTCTGACCATTGCACTGGCACCTGCCACCAGGGTCCCAAGCCCAGGCCATTCTAGCCTCACTGGGGAAACTCAAGAAGGGGCAGTGGCTAGGGAATCTGCTTCAGGAAGACTCGGCCCAGACAAGCTGTCTCTGTCTTATTTCGTTCATAAATTGTATTGCTTCTCAGTCTTTTGGCTAAGATCATGGGTCATCTGTAAGACCTTGGGACTGGGAGTATAACTCAGTGGTAGAGCATTTGCATCCCCAGCACTGGGGGGAAAAAAAGATTCTGACCTCTGGACCCACTCCAACTGGGTTCCGATCCCAGCTCTTCTCAGCTGGGTGACTTGGATAAGTTACTTAACCTCTCTGTGCTTTAATTCCTGATCTGCAAAGTGAGGATAGTAGAGTTTCCTTGAAAGCTCAGTGATCACTGAGCCAGCCTGCAGTCAGGTGCTGCTGTGAGTTAGGTCGTGGTTGCTGCTCAACTCCAGGCCCTGCTGATTCAACCCCTGGAAGCTCCCTTTGGGCTTCCCCTCTCCATTCCCGGGAGGTAAGGACTGTGCTGCACACCCCACGGGGCTCAGCGGGTGTTTGGGAAAGATGAGGGGAGATGTTGAGGCTCAGAACAACCTGGACACAGAAAGATCCACTGCTCCCTCCCCCAACATATAGAGCTTCTCCCCTCCTGTCATCTCTGTCCCCAAGGTGCCAAACAGGGGTTGTCAGAGTCCTGCTACAGCCCTGCTCTAAGTAAGCCTGGTTCTTTGCACATTTTCTCTACCCCCTCTTACCTGCTGTGTGACTTGGACAAATTACTTCATCTCTCTGATCCTTACATGTTTTTCCTTTGTTGTACCTCAAATATAGAGAGCTGAATTATTCATATGCCTTGCTCTGTGGTGCATTATCACCCCTGGTCCACGAAGGCCTCCTCTCTTGGAGTGTATTTCCCCCTATATCTCCATCCCCCCACTTCCGCCAGAGGCAACCATTCCTATGTGCTTAATGACTATCTTCTTGCTCAAGTGTTCTCACAAAATATATCTGTTGTCTCGTGTGCAGGTGGTTTCATTTACCTAAGCGGTAGTGTGTGTTTTAGATCTCGTTCTGCTGTTTATTACTTGGTCGGGTTCTGAAGATTTTATCCTTTCCTGCTGTTTGAAGCTCATCCCTGTTGCTGGGTGAGCATCTAGACCCTTGCTTCCGATCGCTGTGCAGTTCTCCGTGGACAGTGTCCACATCTTACCTCTCTGCTCCCTGAGATGGACCCCCAGGTGCCTCCATCCCCACAAACAATGCTGCAATATCATCCCATCTGTGTCCCTTTATTTTTGAGACAGGGTCTCACTGTGTTGCCCAGAGTAGCCTAGAGCTCCTGGGCCCAAGAGATCCTCCTGCCTCAGCCTCCCAAGTAGCTAGAATTACAAGTGTGTGCTGTAGCACTGGACTTGGGCCATCCTTCCCCCACCCCCTGTGGTTCTGGGGATCAAATCCAGGGCCCTGCACAATGCCAGGCAAGTGCTCTACCTCCAAGCTACACCCCCAGGCCAGAATTTTGTTTCTTACATTTTGTACTTAATTAATTTTTTAGGGCTGGGGTTGTGGCTCAGAGGTAGAGAGCTCGCTTAGAATGCGTGAGGCACTGGGTTCCATCCTCAGCACCACATAAAAATAAAATAAAGATATTGTGTCCACCTATAACAAAAGATTAATATAAAAAACAAATATTTAAAATTTATCTGTGCACATGCACATGGAAATACACATTTCAGATTGTGGGATGTTTTATAATAGAATATTTTTTTTCTTTTTTTTTTTTTTAAGAGAGACATGAGAGAGAGAGAGAGAATTTTTTAATATTTATTTTTTAGTTCTCGGCGGACACAACATCTTTGTTTGTATGTGGTGCTGAGGATCGAACCCGGGCCGCACGCATGCCAGGCGAGCGCGCTACCACTTGAGCCACATCCCCAGCCCAATAGAATATTTTTACCTGGTCTTCAAGGTGACCTTGTAGATGCCTGCCCCACGCCGTCTTCCCCTCTCCAATCCCCTCTTCCTAGGGTTCTTGGCTGATTGACACTGCTCTCTTACAGGCTCTGATGACCTCTGTCCCACCCAAAGTCAGGGCTGGGATGGGGAGGGAGTGCTCAGGGCTGAAGTGCTGAGCAGACCCTCCTACTGGTGTGTGTGTGTGTGTGTGTGTGTGTGTGTCTGTCTGTCTGTCTTTGCAGTACTGGGGATTTAAACCAGGAGCTCTACCACTGAGCTACATCCTCAGCCCTTTTTATTTTTTGAGACAGGGTCTCTCTAGGTTGCCCAGAATGGCCTTGAACTTGCATTCCTCCTGCCTCAGTCAGGATGACATCCTGCACCACAGCGTCTGGCCCTCTGCCGGTACCTTCACTCACTCTCTCACTGAGTCACATCACGTCCTTATGTTCCCAGTCCCTATTCTACATACTGACAAAGTGAGGCTCAGGGAGGAGATGATGTGGGGAGGATCACACCCTAGACGTGTCCCTGAGCCAGGATTCAAACCTCATCTGCAGCCAAGGATCTCACCAGGGTCACAATCCCATCAACAGAGCCCACATGTAAAAAGAGAGGTGCGTGTCTTTCCAGCACCTCCAAACATAGTGCTCCCCAGCCAGGCCGACTTAGATGCCATGCCCTCAGGCATCAGCTAAGTGAGTGTCCCTGAGCCCCCTCTCAGGAGAGGTGGGAGTGTCCCCCAACCCAGAGGGGAGTTGAAGTAGGTGGACTGGACACTCCCAAGTCCCCACACCCCAGCACCCCACCACTGATCTAAGAAACCTTTCAGGAGCTAATCTGGTATGTGTCCTGCATGGGAACAAGACGCTGGGCAAGATGGTCTGCAGTGCGTTACCATCTGGGCTTTGGGGTGATGGGTTGCTGATGTTTGCTCCTGGAGAGTTAGCTGCAGAGATCCAGGGGTGAAGGTGGCCCTGAGGATGTCTCCACCTGCCCTTCTCCACTCAGGGTCCACTCTCCCTGCTGTGTTGGAGGAAAGACCACCAACATGACAAAGGCATAACTGGGTCTCAGGAGAGAGCAACTTCCAGGCCCCAATCCCACCCCACATTCCAGAGCTGACCAGTAGACTCGGCACTCGGAGTTTAATGAGTAATCGCTGAGCAAAGGTTTAATTATATGATTGGGCTTTTGTCTGTTATTTGATTGTTTCTCTTACTGGAGGAGCAGGTGTGTGGTGTTATTAGATGACGGGAGTTGGGGCTGAATGGTGACAGCTCTTGATGCTGAGCTGGACAGAGAATTAGGCCTGACTCTGCCCCTGGGAACTTGGCCTCAAATGCTTACAGGCCTGTTAGTCTGTGGGGTAGCCTCTCAAATGTTCACGTGCACCTGAATATCCGGGGTCTTTAATAAAACACAGCTTGTCTGTTGGGTAATCCATCAATTTATTAAGTCTCATAATGACCTTAAATTAATAGCTCATTTTGTAGTTGAACATGGCTCAGAGAGGTGGCCTACAGTCTGGCATGGCCTGAGATTACACATTTCTGAGATCCCAGGTGATATAGATGCTGTTGATTCAGGACTACACTGGGAAGCAGGCCTCTTGCAGGCAAACTAGTTATTCCTTCCTTAGTTTTTAATAGGAAATGTATTCATAAGATTTGAAATTAAAAAAAAAATTCCCCCCAACCTTCCCCAAATAACCACTTTCAGTAGTTTTTTTGTTTGTTTGTTTTAGTGGTATTAGGGATTGAGCTCAGGGATGCTCTGCCCTGAGCTAAATCCCCAGCCCTTTCTGTTTTATTTTATTTTTCTAGTACCAGGGATTGAACCCAGCTAGGAACACTTAACCACTGAGCCACATCTCCAGCCCTTTTTATTTTTTATTTTGAGACAGAGTCTTGCTAAATTGCTTAAGGCCTCACTAAATTGCTGAGGCTGGCTTTGAACTATACAATCCTTCTGCCTCAGCCTCTTGAGCCTCTGGGATTACAGGTGTGCACCACTGTGCCCCACCCTCAGCCCTTAAAAGCAGGGTCTCACTATGTTGCTGAGGTTAGCCTCAAACTTGCCAACCTCCTGTCTCAGCCTCCTCAGTCCATAGAATTATAGGTGTGTACCATGGTACCCAGCCACTTTTATTAGTTTATCTTTCCAAAGTTTCTCTGTGCCAAAACAAGTAAATAAGACCAAATAAGACCGCACATACCCTGCCCCACCTCCTGCCCTTACACAAATGGCAGGACACTACTATACACATGGTTTGGTTAACAGTTTATCAGTTCATCATGGAGATAACTGACTCAGTTGGCTGACTCATCTATTTTTAGACTTACATTATTATTCCATCCTGTGAATGTGCCAGTTTATTTAACCAGCCACCTCTTGGTGGACATTTGGTTCTTTGTGATGTTTCCAGCTGTCTTTCTTAGTCCCCCCATACCCTGGGCAACCTTGCTGTGACCTCCTTCCCACCCCCAATTCCCAAGCCCCCCGCAGACAACTCCTGCAAGCCCTCCCCTGATCCTGCAGCCCACCCTGCTTGCTCTTATCTCCCGAGGCTCTGTTCTATAGTCAGTCTCCTCCTCCTTTTTCCCCTCCTCATTTACCTTCCCACTCTCCATCTTTCTATGACTCTCTGCTTGTCTTACCAAACAGACTGCAGCAACTGGAACCCAGGAACCAGGTCTCCGATTCCTGTGGCTTCTTTTCAACCTAGAGCTGTTCACACAGTTGTTTTCAAGAATATTAATTATACTAGGATTAGAGGTTTACATCTCTAATTCCAGCAGTTTGGGAGGCTGAGGCAGGGGAATCACAGAGTCAAAGCTAGCCTCAGCCACTTAGCGAGGCTCTAAGCAACTTAGCAAGACTCAAGAAATGAGACTGATTATTTCCTTATATCCCCAGATACCCCCACCCCCACCCCAGTGTAGCACTAGGCCACTGGGAACTCTTCCACAAAGATTTCCCAAATGGACTGGGATGGTTTCCAGGACTGCTGTGGTAGTGGGGGATGGGGGGTGGGACAGAGTTAACCACAGATGTGTGTCTGACCAAAACACACATGTATGTCAGTTTTTTGTTATGTGACAAAATACCTGAAAAAAAAAAAAAACACTTTAAAGGAGGAAAAAAAATATTTTGGCTCGTGGTTTCAGAGGTTTCAGTGCCTGGTTGGCTGCCTCCATTGCTGTGGGCCTGTGGTGGGACAGAGCATTGAGGTGGAAGAGCATGGTAGAGGAAAGCTACTTACCTCAGGGCCATCAGGAAGCAGAGGAAGAGGGCCCAGGGATGATATATAGTTCCCAAGGGCAAGCTCCCAAGGACCCACTCCCTTCAACTAGATCTCACTTCCTACAGTTTCTAACCCCTTCCAATAATCCATTCAAACTATGAATCCATCAATGGATTAATCCACTGAGGAAGTGAGAGCCCATATCCAGTCACCTTCCAAAGGTCCTACCTCTGAACACTGCTGCATTGGGGACCAAGCCTTCAGCACATCAACCTTTAGGGACATTCCAGATCCAAGCTATAATAACAGGTGTTTTCTTTCTTTCTTTTTTTAATATTTATTTTCTAGTTGTAGTTGGACACAATACCTTTATTTTATATATTTATTTTTATGTGGTGCTGAGGATTGAACCCAGGGCCTCACATGTGCTAGGTGAGTGCTCTACCACTGAGCCACCACCTCAGCCCAGGTGTTTTCAAAATGCTACTGTCCCCTTGATCTGTTCCTTGGTCCCTTCCCACCTTGTACCTGGAAGACAATAACAACCACAAGGCCTGAAGGCCAGGCTCATTTGGTCTCTTGATGCTGAAGAAAGTGAAGGGGACTTTTCAGAAATGTCACTGTCATGAAAAACAACTGAGGTGTTAAAGCAACGAGACAAGCAAAGTTAATATGTGAATCTTGTCTGGACTGTGGATTGGAAAAAAAAAATAAACGAAAATGACATTTGGGGCACAATGGGGAAATTATTACTGTGGAGTATTAGATGACAATAGTGTATCAACATCAACATTAGGTTTCCTGAGGGTGACAGAGGTTCGATCATATAAGATAATGTTCTTATTCTTAGGCAACGTATGCTGAAGTATTAGGGGAGGAATTTTGCAAAATGAAAAGGAGAAGACAAAATGCTGTTGGTTCACTACTTGGGGGAAGTGAGGGAATGTGGCTGTGGGCTATCCTCAGGGGAAACAGATGGCCGTGAGACTTATGGCTCCCTCCAGGCCTCCTGCCCCTACTGCCCAGAAAACAGCATGCCAACCCCTTGGCCTGACTCCCTCTCTCAGCATCTTTCACACAGTCTCCCAGCTCCTAATTTGATGGGAACTTCTCCAGTGGACAGCCACCTTGACTTGGCCAGGATGGCATACCAAGTGCTTTAAAGGACCACTGCTTGTCTTCCTGGAGGGTGAACTGAATTCTAAACGGATTCTACCCATCTTTGGTATTTCCCTAACTCTATGGGGAAAAAAACATTTGATGTCCACAAAATGCCAAGAGTTAGTTCTCCTACCCTGTTTTTGGAGCCCTGTTGATAAGGGTATTTGCCATCTTTGTCACTAGATTGGAATACCAGGTTGCTGTTTTAGTTTTTCTGTGCTTTCTTTTTTCTTCTGGGCACGTCCTTGCATCTTAAAAGCCCACATTTTTAAGGACCTGAGGGATGCTTTGACTTGCTAGCTTTAGCCAGGCGCGTGCCTTCTGTTGGATGCAAGAGTTATTTCCCCAAAAGAGCATTCTGACCTGGTCACTAACCGCCTTCAGAAGTAGGGAATTCGCTGGCAGCCTTCGCAGCCTTGGCTTCCCCAGAGAGACGGAAGAGGCGGTGGAGGAGGCGGCCCAGGAGGGGACCTGGGGAGGGGGCGGCTCTTCTCCCAGGCAGGGCGTGGGCTGGGCGAGGTCCCCAGCCCACCCGGGCCGTGCCAACAATGGCCTGTTGTAGAAGGAGGCCGGGAAGGAATGTGGCCCGGGGAGTTGGGCGGTGGGGCGGCTGCTGTGGTGGCGGCCGCGGGGCGGGGCCGGCTCTGAGCCGCAGCCTCTTACCTGTGCAGGTAGCTCGCATTTCCAGGAGAGCGGCGGCGCCCGCAGCACCTGTCGCCCGGTGCGCGGGCCGGGAGGACGGCGGGGGACATGGCCTAGTAGAGTCCCCTGGGGAGACCTTGCGGAGTTCAGTCCGGGACAGGGCAGAGCGAGGGAGGGCAGGTCCTTCCTCGGTGCTCGCGTGGCCTGCGGCAGCATGAAAAAGAACCAGACGGTGCAGGGCACCTTCAGCAAGCTCTTCGGGAAGAAGCACGCCAACCCCGCCGCCACCTCCCTCTACGCCACCAACCCCCCGTGGATTTTCACCCAAGAAGCCCCGGAGGAGGGGACCAGGGATTTTGGTAAGTGATTCCTGGGGACAGAGCGGGGCGCAGGCGAGCGGGGCGCCGGCGAGTGGCCCGCAGCGCTGCCTCCCGCCGGTTCCCGCTCCTCCGAGCGCTGGGAAGGCGGGAGCCAGCCGGGCGCAGGGGAAGGGACACGTTGGAACCTGCGGCTGCCTAGGGGGAGCTGCTGGGAAGAGGAGGCGCGCACCGGGAATCAGGGAAAGAGCCCCGCGGGAGAGAGGAGCGGGGAAGGAAGGGACCCGCCGCAGAGAGGGGACAACTTCACAGCGCCACTTTGGCCCCAGGCCCTCCTTCGAGGTGTTTTTTTGTTTTGTGTTTTTCCTCTCCTCGGCGGAGCTCGTGTTTGCAGTTACTGTTGCCAGAAAGATTTCCTGAGGTTTGTGGGGTCTCCCCCATCCCCCACCCCCAAATCCGCATTCCCTCTGAGTCACAATGTTCCTCCTATCTAGGGCTCCTCCTTTCCACTTCCTCCATCCTCCCCAGCTCCTGTACTGCCTCTCCTGGCCCAGAGTGTCCACTAGGCAGAGAGGGGCTGCCCTCTGGGTGACCACATGTTTGGCTTTGTATAGGTGAAGCCTGGGAAAAATCAACATTGGCCACTACTCACAGGTTACCAGCCCATTTGTGACACCAAGTTATTTATTGGCTCTTGCCAGGTCAACCTGAGGCCTAGGTTGTCTGTGGGCTCAGACTGAGGAGCCAGAGATGGGGCAGTGGAGCCCTGACCCCAGTTATGGCTGGTCCCTGAATCAGGATGGTGTGGTTTTGTAGGCCATATCAGTGCAGCCTCCCATCTGGCTGTGGGTCACCTTGTTATGAAGTTTGTACCCTCTACAACTGGAGGGAAGTCAGAGGATAAGGATGAGAATTCATTTCTTATGTATGATTTGTGGATCTGGGTCCAGGGAAGGGGACAAAACAGGGTCACCCATCATCTCCTTAGCTTCACCATAACCACTCTATCTTCACTGACCCTTATGACCACTGTGTGGGACCCTTAGAGGATCTCACTGGCCTGGGCCCCTGCTATGGATTCAGTTCAACCCCCAGGGTCAAGATACAAGGCAGGGTGGACAGGAGCTGGGGATCCCTGGCCCGAGGATCTCAGATCAGCGGGTGAACAGAGCTAACTATGTGGCTCTGTAAGGAATTCTTAAGTGCACGTGGCACAGAAAAAAAGAGGTAGCTTCTGACTGAAGCAAGCATTTGAGTGAGAAGGAAGGACATTCCTGGCATGAGGAAGGCCCCCATGAGTTGGAGCCATGGCTTAGGAATTTACAGAGACTGTGTGCTGGCCTTTGCCACTCTGTGAGGCCTAAACAGCTCTCCTGGCCTAAATGAAGACATTCCATAGCAAACATTTATCGATCCATTCTTAGGTACAAGGTCCCATCCTGATACCATTCTGTTGCATGGTTGGCATGGTGAGGCACACCATGCTATTCCAGTAACTTGGGAGGCTGAGGCAAGAGGATTACATATTTGAGGCCAGTCTCAGCAACTTAGTGAGAACCTGCCTCACAATGAAAATGAAGAAGGGCTGGGGGCATAGCCCCTGGGTTAAATCTCCAGTTCCACAACAAACAAACAAACAAAAACAGTAAAATCGTTGTGTCATTGATTGGTTGACTTTTCCTCTAGAGTCAGGTACTATTATTAGCATTCCTGTTTGACAGATTGAAGACACAGGGAGGTTACGTAACATACCCAAGATCACATATCTTTAAATGGTGGAGCCAGGATCTTCCTAAATTCAATTCAATGATTTTGTCGTCCCCCCCCCTCCCCGTCCCCCCACCCCTATCAGGGATTGAACCCAGGGGCGCTCAACCTCTGAGCCACATCTCTAGCCCTTTTTATATTTTGAGGTAGGGTCTCGGAATTTGGTTAGGGCCTCACTGAGTTAATGAGACTGGCTTTGGGCTCCTTTGATCCTCCTGCCTCAGCCTTCCACACTGCTGGGATTACAGGCATGCGCCACCAAGCCTGACTCAATTCAATGATTTTTAGTAGAGTCCTGTAACTACCACCACAATGCAGTTTGAGAACGCTGCCCTTACCCCAGAGGCTTCCTTGTAAGGCAGAGGAACCTAGGCAGAGGCCATACTCTTAGCCAGCTTGCTGACCTCCCTCTATGGAAGAAGGGTGAACTTGACCTGAGGGGCATCTGCCTCAAGAGTACCCCGCCACACACTTATCCCCCACTGGGAGACCTCAGAGGGGCCTCTGGGGTACTTCCTCTCCATGTTTCCCTGGGCTGAGTTGTCCACTGGTGGGAGACTCCAGGGAGAGAAGAGGGACGTGGTGCACCTCCCACCAACTGCTGCCTTCACCAGTCTGGGCAGGACTGGAGCCTAGGGGACTGCTCCTCCCTGTCCCCAGGGCAAGGCTGAGTCTCCAGTTGACTCAGCCAGGCGAGCCTGCACATGGTGGGGTGGGAAACTGGGAAGGCTCAGCAGGCCGGCTCCGGCTCCCGTGTTGTGGCTATTCCCTGGGATGCCAGCTGGAACAGCAGAAGCTTTCCTCCTTGTACTTGGAGTTAGGGAGGGGAGGGACTGGAGTTAGGGATTCTGGGATGGGATGGAAATGCCAATCCTGCCTTAGGCTTCTGCCTTTGTCAATAATGTGGGGCTAGCCCCACTCTGAACCTCAGTTTTTTCCTTCTCTTCAATGGGGATGGTGTCCAGATCACCTAGAGGAGGGCTGCCCGAGGCTGTGTATGTGACAGCTTCAAAGAGCACTAAAAAGAAAATTGCCACAGTGTCCAAGTAGAGTCCCTGCCAGAGATTTTATGGCCCACAAAGCCTGAATAGTTACTGCTGCCCTTTATAGATTTGCCAGTCCTGCTCTAAAAGGCGATTCCTATTATCAGGTCATTCCCAGCTTTGAGCCCTGCCTACCTCTGTCTGCTTCAGCCCCTCTTCCTGACATGGCTGTTTGCCAGAAAAAGTCGGCATGAGGAGGCCATCTTCGGGTTTCAGAAGGGCGGCGGTTTGAGTTCCATAGGGATCCTGAATCCTCCCAGGCCTGGAATGAGATGTCCCTGGTGTCCAGCTCTTGGAAAAGAGGTGGAGAACGAAGGGGGGACATCACCATGGACGTGTCTAGGGGAATTAAGGAGTAACTGCTTGGTGTGTGGCTACAGCTGTGTAACAATCTGTTTGCACAAGGGTAGGCTGGGTGCCGCAGGTAAAATGCAAACAGTCATGTGAAGGTGGTGACGGCTACATTTTCCTTTAAAGAACTTCCCTAACATGTGTTCCAGTAATTAGAAGGACTTCTTGCTGAAAGCAATTGCAATTGTAATTAAGCCTTCTGCCCTCCCCCAGCCCAAACAGGGGCCTTGAAAGGACACACAGTGCATGAGAAAGCAGAGATGTGGATCTTTGCAAATCCCTGATAGGGGACTGAGCTGCTGCGGAGACGGAGACAGAGACGGAGATGACAAAGCCACCCGGTGGCTCTGCACTGCTCCCTGGGCTCTTGGATTCATTGAGGATCTTTATCTCTGGTCGCTGCTTGGCACCCCAGCCATGGGACACCCTTGTTGGCTGGGGTACTCTGTTCGTTGCCCTCTTTTATCCAATGGAAAGCACCTTGCCACAACCACTAGGACTCTTATTTGAAATGCAGATTCCTGGGGTCTCACCTCAGTCATACAAGTCAGAATCATGGGCCCAGGCTCTAGATCTTTAACCAGCTCCCAGGTGACTCTCCTGTGTAGAATGATTTGAGACTCCCAGGCTTTCCTTCCCACATGGAACTAGGCTGTTCTCCTCCTTTGACTCCCTGCAGTGTATACAGTAGGTTGAAAATAAATGTGTATGGGATGTGGCCAGCTCCTTATCAGGAAAACTCAGTGTTCCCTAGAGTAGCCACTGGTTCTGGCATTCCTGTTCCTGAGGTCCCCTGATTTTGTAGCTCAGGCCAGGCTAAAGGCTGGGAAACCATGAACCCCCAGAGCTGAGCCCCTATTTCCTGCTAGGGCTGAGCTAGCACCAGCTTCAGAAGGCTGACCTGTGCCTTACAGGGGTGTAAAGGAGACGTTTGTTTACTCTTGTCCCCTGGAGGTGTGCTGTGGTTTGCCAGTGGTTCAGTGTACACACCACACACACACACACACACACACACACACACACACACCTTCACCAATGCCCCATTACATAAGCACCCCTCACTGCCATAGCTCACGTCCAAAAAGCAGGCCCTCCCTTGACCCTGCAGACCAGCTACACAGTGCCCTTTCCCTCCTGGCCAATCATTCTTACTGGTGACCATTCCCTGAACCAGGCTCTGTGCTAAGAGCCACCTGCCCTCTCAACTGAGGAACACATGCGGAAGGCTCAGGTTGGTTCAGTGGCTCAAAGTCCTTGCTCTGCGGGCAGCTCAGACATCAAAGAGAAAACAATGTCCTGGTATTTGCTAAGATCAGATTCTGATTTTGTAGGACAAGGTGGGGAGAGTTTCTAGCAAGTTCCAGGTAAAGTCATCCTGCTGTTGTACTGAGCAGCAAATCCTAGCCAGGAAGTAGAGGGCCCTGTTTGCTGTGCCTTTCCCTCTTCAGCCCCCACACTGGGGGTCCTTTGAGCTGCCTGCCCCAGGGCTCCTCCCCTTCTGTTCTGTGGCTCCTCACCCCAGGGCCCCTCCCCCCTAGCCTAACCTTTAATGTCCCCTCTGTCCTTGGACAAAGGCCTCGCTCCGGTGCCCTGGTCAGGCCTGCTGGGGCTTGCTGGGACAAACTAGCCTTTTCAGGTTTCTGTCATGTGGACCTGCTAATTAGCAAGGAAGGGCCTCATTAACTCATTTGAGGGTTACATTCACAGGGGGCCACCCGCTCCTGCTTCCCGAAAGCAGTGGCTCCCCTAGTGGTGGAGGACAGGATGCCCCACCTTGTCCCTCACCAGTACTCCACTGTGACTCTACAGTAAGGTAGAGTAGGGGAGGTCTGTTCTGGGGTGCTGGGTTACCCTGGGTCAAGACAGCAAACTCTCCAAGTTACAGCCCCACCCCTCTTAAGTCCCTAGAATCCGATTAGACTTGTGGCCAGCGTTCTTGAGGTCATTTAGGGGTTCCTGGCAATTGGGGGCTCCAGACCATCACTCCAGCCCTCCTCCCACCCCTGCTAGTTTCTTTCCCTCCTCTGATTCTGGGAGGCATCCTACAGAGTAGGACTAATTTCCCCCACTTTATAGGCAGAGAAACTAAGTCTGAGGAGTACCCACAGTTGGTAGGAATTACATAGAGGAGCTGGGATGTGAGTACAGACACCAAAAGATGTCAGTCCCTATATCCGTTTGCTTCCCTCTAGACCAATTTTCAAAATTCACCCTGAAAAGAAATGGACATTGAGAGAAGAGACTCTGGATCCCTGCATTTCCCCCTGGCTCTGCTGGATATGACCACAGAGAACTGGATTCTAGATTCAGGTTGCCCAGGCTCAAGTCCCAACCCCTTTGTTCACCAGTCATGAGACTGTGGGCAGGGGACATAAGCTCTTTGAGCCTCAGTTTCTTCAGTGAAAATTGGGAATAATAAGGGTACCTCCCCTACGGGGGTGCGAGGGCTTAGAACAGTGCTAGGGCTGGGGAGGTAGCTCAGTGGTAGAGCACTTGCCTGGCATGTGTGAGGGCCTGGGTTCCATCCCAGTGCTACAAAAAGAAAGCAGTAAAGGAAAGTTTGTGTGTGTGAGTGAGTGTGTGTGTGCGTGTGTGTGTGTGTGCGCGCACGCTAGTTACTGGGAATTGAACCCAGGGCACTCTATCACCAAGATCCATTCCCAAACCTTTTAATTTGACTTTGAGACACAGTCTCCATAAGTTGCCCAGGCTCGCCCCAGACTTGCAAATCCTCCTGCCTCAGTCTCCCTGGTGGCTGGAATCACAGGCGTGTGCCATCACGCCTGACGAAGAGTCTGTCTTGTAATACATGTAATAATAGTAGATGTCAAACGTTTAAGGATCTAATTAAATTAATTTTTCTCTCTAGTTTGGACAGATCTAGGATTTGGAGAACCAGATAATTGTCCCAGAACCTTCTAACCTCAATCTCCATGAACTCTGTGAGCAGCTTTGGGGCTGGGGAAGAAAGACCATTTTTACCAGGCTTTCAACCCTTAACTCTGAGAAAAGAAATGCAGAAGACTCCATTAGGCTCCTCTTCTTGGGAAGAAGGGAGAAAAAGGAGCTGAGAGTCAGTCAGCAGCTTGTCCCAGCCCTCAGTGTTCCCAGAGCACCCCCCAATTTAAACACACATGCACCCCACTCAGGCAGAGAGCAGACTGCTATGGGGAGAAGCAGGGAGCCCTGTGTGGGGGAAGGACAGCTCAAACTGCAGGTCGAGGACCCTGTAAACCCAGGCACCACCACAGCTGTGTGACTTTGGTTCCACTCCTCCCACTCTGGGTCTCAGTCTCCCCATTTGCCAAGAGAGTGGTTGGAACCAGCGCTAAACTGGGATTAGGACCCAGAATGATCCCTGATGAGAGCAAAGGATCACCTGCCTCCTGATGGCGCTCAGCCATGGTTCAGGTGTTCTCCCTAATTTGCATGTGTCATGATCTGCTTCAAACTCAAAAGCCCAAACTCTTGGTGGGGGAAGAGGAGGGGCGAAGAGAGAGAGTGAATGAGCAATGCTGATGGCAATGATAAGGTGATAATTAGCCTTCCCACATGTTGAGCAAAAATTACCCATCAGGCATTGGGCTAACACATTCCATACCTTTTCTCATTTAGGCTCTCACTAGCCCACCCAGTAGGGACCATTGTTCACATTTACAAAAAGAGACCGAGTGATCCTCCAGGGCCCCATAGTAAAGTGATGGAGCAGAACTGAAGCCCAACTTCACCTGGGCTCTAAACCTGCAGTCTTGACCCCACGATGCCCTGCCTCCCCTTCCAGATGAGGAGCTGGCCTCTGCCTGGGTGATTCTGACCTGGGACAGAGCCTTAGCCACGGCCGGACGACTTCCTTAAGCCAAGGGCAAGGTCAGGTTCTGAGACAGGGGGTCAAGAGGGGAGCTGCGTGTCTTCAGGCACCAAGAAATAATTCTGAAATGGGTTTTTGGATATTAGATGTTATTTATGGCAACTCCAATCCTGAGCAAGGGTAAAGGAAGGCAGTGTCTCTCCTTCACTCCCTGTCAATATGTGAGGGAGAAACTTTTAGGGAGAAAAACTGCACACAATCCTGTCATGAAGAGGGCTTAATCTGTGGGGAAGGACTGTGTTAGTGCTCGGGTTTGGGTAAATGGAGGCAGACCTGAACCTACTCCTGCTCTATCACCACATTACTGGTAGGTGGATCTGTCAGACACTGAGCCGAAGCCTCCTGCCTCAATGGGCTGGGGTCCACCAGGGACTCAGGCTCTGCTCACAAGCCTTTCTGGCTGCTGTTGTTGCCCAGGACTCTCCGGAAGGGCCTCCCTTTCTCTGGAAGCTTCTGAGTCTAAAAGCAGCTCTTTCTCTTTTTCTTTTGAATCCCTCTGGATCTTCATGGTCTGACCCAGGCCTGTGGCAAATGGGAAACTTCTGGAATCACCAAGAACTCAGTGGGAAAGGAACATAGGGAAAGGGCAGATGCAGAGGTTGCTCGGTTCAGGGTGTTGAGTTGCTGGGGTAGGACCTTCTGTATGAGCCTCCTCTCCAGCCACCCCTTCACTTCCTCCTTTCCCTCACCCTTCAGGCATCAGGACCTTCCAAGTCCACCTTAACTTCTCAGCAGCGGAAGGGACTGCTCCTCCGAAAGGCCTGTTCCACCATCCCTGCCACCAATCCAGTGGAGTTCACTTACTTCCATGGGAAAGTCCCCAAGGTTGGACTCCTATCTTTCTGTTCAGCTTTGGTCCTTGACCTTGAAGCTGGGAAAGCTTCAGCTGATCTTGAATACTTGGAGGACCTAGCTTATGGTGATGGCCACACACGTCTCACCGAATGGCATTCCTTGACCTGGTAGAAACTGAGCCAGATAGGAAGGGCCCAGAGAGGCCCATCAGATCCTGGTTACCCCTCCCTCCCTCCCTCCCTCCCTCCCTCCCTCCCTTCCTTCCTTCCTTCCTTCCTTCCTTCCTTCCTTCCTTCCTTTCGTTTAAAGCAATGCAAGCTTATTGTTGTTTATTATTTTACAATCATCTAGGCCAGAAGTCTGACACAGGGCTAAAATTAGGGGTTGGGAAGACTTGGCTCTTCTGGAGGCTCTAGGGAGGGTCTATTTTCTTGCCTTTTCCAGCTTCTAGAGACTGCTGCCACTCCTTGGCCATCCCCTTGCATCTTTGAAGCCATTGATGGCCAGTGGCTGGTGGAATTCTCTCGTCACATCACTGGGCTCTGCTTCCATCTTTGTGTTTACACACTTACACGTGACACAACGCTGAGGACTGGGAAAGCAAATTGACTTTCCAGAGGTGCCAAATGGATTTTCCAGGGGGGA
This sequence comes from Spermophilus citellus, assembly GCF_964194105.1. Lineage (NCBI taxonomy): Eukaryota > Metazoa > Chordata > Mammalia > Rodentia > Sciuridae > Spermophilus > Spermophilus citellus. Next base: position 58,109,754 of record NC_138186.1, on the reverse strand, counting down.
CGATTCCACCAGCCCTGCCTCAGCCACAGCCACAGCCACAGCCACGCCCCTTCTGTATGATTTACAGAGAACAATTGTATTATTGTACGGAAGGAATCCCCTGCTCAGAACAACCACGGGCCAAGCAAAGCCACAGTGCTCCAGTCGGGGCTGAGTCATGGAATCTGTGACGTAGCTAGAACACCCGCCTGGGCCAGCCCGGGGTCAGATGGCCATGTTCAGAGCTGACTCTGTCCTGACCCGGGAGTGGCTTTGTGAAAGCTTCTCATTGGCCAAAGCCAAGACTTCCTGACCCTCCCCCCCAAAAAAAAAACACCCCTCCCTTTGCACCCCATCTTCCCATCCAAGTCCTATAAATGATGGGGTTGAGTCCTTCCTTTGTGGGTTGTGGTGGTTCAGAAGTCAGATCCTTCAGGGAAGCCCTGGCTTTAACACTTCCGGTGAGGCTCTGCCTCAGTTTCCTTATCTTTAAAGCAATTTGCATGGGGCTGTTTTGAGAAGTAAACCATGAATTAATAATGTGTAGGATTCTCAGAACAGTGCCTGACATGTGAAAGCATTCAGTAAATCTTACCTTGTATTTTTTCTATCAGAGTTTTATATCAGAGTTTGCTGGGGGCGGGGGTTTGCTCAGATAAAACATTTCTGAAACTCCTAGGCGCATGCTAACAGAGGCCATTAGTATGAGAATAACTGCAGAAAGGCGCTTCCTAGACTCCCACACTAGTGAGAGAGTGTGTCTGCCCAGGAGAGAGGCTGTCCCATGTTCCCTTCCCAGTCCCGTGAAGAGCATGTCATTGAGATCCAGGCATCTGGAGCCTGTCCTAGGAGATCCAGGCACCAGCACACAGACTTGGAAGCTCGGGGTCGGGCAAGCTTTGGTGGTGGCCGCTGGAGATGTGCATTTTATCTCCCCTCTCTTGTTCTGATTGGGCCAAGGCTGCACCCTAAGGCTCCTTCCTGGTGCCCTTCCAGTCCTGCTCTGCAGCCTCAGGCGGGGAACCTGGCAGCCCTGACTGGGGAATCATGTTTGCCCAGTGCCTGGGGCAGGGCAGCACTGGGAACTGGGGCTTCCAGGAACAGGAGATGCGCACAGAACCGGTTGTTTGGTACTCTTTTGAGAGGTGGACAGTCTTGGATGTATTCGCCAACTTTCTGCCTTGATAGGGCAGCACACTGAGGGCCCTGCCCACCAGTTGTCACAGTGCTAGGCGCCTCCCTGTCACACCTGAAGCCTAGCTGCTCATGGAGGACAGTGACTACAGGAGTAGGAATTTGGGATGGACACATTCTGATCCCAGCACCTCTCTGACAAGCCCGGGCTCTTTTGAATATGTTATTTGGCTCTCTTGCAATTTCCTTCTCAAGTCATTCATAAAGGAAAAAGAAATCTCAGTTAGTTTGGAGTTCCAAGTATCCCGATTCTGGTTAACGGGGATTTGAACCTTCTTCTCTTTCCTCTCTTGAGTACAGAGGAGGAGAAAGTCCCTCAGACCCTGTTAAGTGGATGAAAAGCCTCCTTGCTTGTGGCCCACATAGAAAGAGGCCCTCAGTGATCCCTGCCTTGAGGAGGTGACAGTGTGCATCTGGGAGGGGATCCAAAGTTCTTATCAGTGAGTGACAGGGTCACAAGGGAGCTTGGTTGAGAAAGAGGGTATGTCTCCTCACTCCCTCCCCAGCTGCACACAGGGCCCAGGAACTGGAGGAAGGGGAGGGTCCTCTGTGACATCTCCCTGCAGGGGAAGGGACCAGGTCTGTTGAACATTTCACTCTTACTCCTCACAAACAACAGTCGTAAGAGGCTGGCACTAGCATCACATCTATTGCACAGCTGGCAACCTGGGAGGCCCAGAGGGGCTGAGCGACATGGCCAGTCAGTGGCAGAGCTGGGGTTTTCCTAGGTCACTACTGCAGCCCCACTGTTTCTACTCGGCCCTCAAGAGTACATCAAAGAAAGCTGTGCACACGCCTTTGGTGGCTTGGGGCTAGGGAACTCTTGGGTTTGAGGGGTCCAGAAGATGGAGTATTGGCCACAGGGGACAGCAGGTGGCCTCGTGCGCTCTGCTAGTTCCAGATTAGAAATGCAAACACTTGAGAGAAAAACTGCCTTATTTCCCTCCCTCTCTCAGAGATAAGCTTTGGTCGTCACCTTGGTCAAGCTCTCCTGGCCCCAGGAGGGACACTTTTCTGTGGCAGTGAAGCCTGGGGACCCATGACAGTGTGTGGGGGGTGGTGTGGAAGGTAAGGAGAGAGATGACTTTGAGGGACTGAAAGCCCCGGGAACGCTGGAGGAGACCGCCGGCAACGACCCCCGAGTCCCTCCCACAAGGCCACCTCAGAGGCCCCATGAGCACACGGAATAGTCCCAGGACCTTATTGTAGTAGAGGGTCTTAGCTGAGGCTAATGGCTTCCTCACTGGGACCTGCAGGGTGGGTCGCACTTGGCCTGGCGTCCCCTCTGATCTCCAGCTCACGGTCTGTCCCCACTCTCCTCCAGATGGGATCTATTATGGAGACAATCGGTTCAACACGGTGAGTGAGTCGGGAACAGCCACACTGAAAGCTCGGCCAAGAGTCCGGCCCCTGCTGACCTTCCTCCCACTGGTGAGTACAGCTCTGCTCCCAGGTCTGAGGGTCTGCTCTGGGTAGGGACACCTTGCTTGCCACAGAGGAACCTGCCTCCCCTGTGCTGGCCTGAGGGGACATCAGCCTCACCCCCTGTCATTCTCTTCCTTCCTGATGCCAATCTAGGCAGCTGCCGGGAGGAGGCATGGTTAGTGCTCACAGCAGAAAGGCCTGGGATTGGGGTGTCAGCTCCTGTAGGTCATGGGGAATTTGGGCACAGAGGTGGCCTAACGGTGGGTACCCCAAGTTAAGCGGGGCTCATTTCCCACAATCGGTGGTGGCTCTCTGCTTCATGCCAGGCCTGCATTAGGTGCTGGGATACAGCCACGTCTGCACTGGCATTGCTCAGGAGCCTGTGCCCACTGCAGGGGATGAACGACACCAATTGATCAAACCAGGACCAGACACAGGGCAGAGTCGAGCCACAGGGTGGTCAAGGAGGGCTTCATGAAAGAGGTGACATCCAAACTGTCTCATAGGACAAACAGCAGTGACCTTGGGAGAAGGGCATTTGAGACAGATTTGTCTGTGGGTCTGAAACTACGAGAAACTTCTCTTTCAAAGCCCATGATTGGGCTTTTGTTCTTTGGTGAAGTAAAAAGACCCAGAGAAAATATTTTATGACTGGTTCTGTTTTCCACAATAAAAATTCCTAAATTTTCTGAAACATTCTAGACAAGTATGCTGTCAATAGAAATGTGATGCAAGAATCATATGTAATTTGAAATTTTCTAGTAGCTCCATTGAAAGCAGAAAGAAATGGGTAAGGGCTGGGGTATGGCTCAGTGATAAAGCGCTCACCTAGCATGTGCAGGGAGGGCCCTGGGCTTAGTCATCAGCACCACAAAAAAAAAAAAAGTCAAACTGATTTTAATAATATATTTTACTTAACCCAGAATATATGAAAGAGAGTCATTTCAATATTTAATCAATGTAAAAAATACTAAAGAGAGAGTTTACTTTCTTTTGTTCATATGAAGTGTTCAAAATCTAGAGTACCACGACGTGCAGCATATCCTGCTTCTGAAGAGTGACACTTCAAGCCCTCAATGGCCACTTGTAGTCAGTGGCTGCTATGTTGGACAGGCAGACTTGGAGTCTAAGCAGCAGCCTACCAAATGTGGGTTTGCTCATATCTCTCAGGTCTGGGTCTTGGTTGGGACAACACTGTTGCCTGAGTCATGGTGACAACCATGTGACATGTGACAACTCCTTGAGGGTTTGTACCACCTAGGCTGACAAGGCACCTTATTGTAGTCTGAGCTTTCGACGGGGCCTGTTAGACAGAACAGGATGCCACACTTTGGTCCTAGTATCTGCACACCCTGCCCGGCACTGCCTGGCCCCACCACCTCCCTCTCTGCATCACCAATTTTTTTCTGGTTTGTCCAACTCCACCAGACAGACCCCAAGGTTCTAGTGAGATAGACCAAGTCTGACACCTTGCTGCATCCCCAAGGCCTCCTTGTGGAGGGTCTAGCACACAGATTTCTGTGTATACAGCTTCCAATCATATATTTTCTGCTTATAAAAGCAATTTGTGGACTGTGGTTGTGGCTCAGTGGTAGAGCACTTGCCTAGCATATGTGAAGCCCTGGGTTCAATCCTCAGCATCATATATGAATAAACAAATAAAGTGAAAAATCCATTGGCAATTAAAAAATATTTTTTAAAAAGGCAATTCATGGCTATTATAGACAAATAAAGAAAGAAAACCACCACCAACAAGAAGGTATAAAGTGAGGGCCAGGCATGGTAGCACACACCTGGAATCCTAGCAGCTCTGAAGGCCGAGGCAGGAGGATCACAAGTTTAAAGCCAGCCTCAGCAACTTATCAAGGCTCTAAGCAATTTAGTGAGACGGGGAGGGGGGTGCTGAGGATGTGGCTCAGGGTTAAGCACCCCTGTGTTCAATCCCTGGTACCAAAAAAAAAAAAAAAAAAAAAAAAAAAGAAAGGTATAAAGTGAGCCCCCACCTTCATTTCCAGAGATGCATAAAACTGCTGTAGGGGTCACTGTGGCCATAAACACAGATGAACAGTTTTGACAGATCCTATTTCTGGAGGTGAGCTCATCTCTCCCCGACCTACCCTCAACACACCTATTCAGGATCCCAGTGGTGTGGTCCCAGAGCTGCCCACTCTGTACCTGTGCTGACTATTGAATTTTAAAGTACTCTACAGGGAAAACCACATCTCCCCTCCGCTGGCTTCTCCTGTCCTGTCCTTCCCCTTCTGGATCACTCCAAGATTCTTCAACTAAAAGGTTAATGAGGGAGATCCCCTTTGAGTGTGTTCTGATTGGCTAAAGTCCAGCATTTTCCCCGCCCACCACCTTGGGCCCCACCTGCCTTTCCGTCCCAGCCTCTGCTTGGGATCTGGTCTGGGCAGGCCCCAGGCAGGCCCTGCGGAGACTTGGGGGGCCACTGGCTGGGGCATAGCCATCTGAAGCCTGGAGTTCTTCCTGGGAGCAGCCCAGAGAGGAGGCTTCTCCCCAACAAATGCACCCCGTGAGAGTGAGATAAGGAAGACACCCTGAAGCCCAGCTGAATCCTCATTGGGGCCACAGGAGCCTCCCTTTACAGAGACAGGAACTGAACCCAGAAAAGGGAAGTGCGCTACCTTCCTTCAGTGCTGGCTAAACGAGGAATGGCAGGGGGAGCCGCTTGCCAGTCCCATCCAGTGGCTCAGCCCTGTGATCTCGCAGGAGCACTTAGTGTGCCAGGCACGCTCCAAGTATCATGCATGTGAATGGAGCCACAGGCATTGACTATTGAATTTTAAAGTACTCTACAGGGAAAACCACATTTCCCCTCGGCTGGCTTCTCCTGTCCTGTCCTTCCCACTTCTGGATCACTCCAAGATCCTTCAGCTAAAGGGTTAACGAGGTCCCTTTAGGAAGCTGCTGTCGTGAGCCCCCATTTTACGGATGGAGAAATTGAAGAACTGAGAGAAGTGACTTGCTTAAGTGGCAGAACCAGGACTCAAACCCCTGTAGCCAGCCTCCAGGGCCAAGTGCTATTCAGGCCACCCTCCCTCCTCCTCCCCCACTGCCTAGAAGCCTTGTCTTCCCCTCCTAGGGGACCAGCCGGAGAACCATTACTGCCTCCCTTGTCTGCCTCTCTGAATCCCCACCCCACAGCTGGGGCCAGGTCTCTTGCCTCTTTTAGATCATAGACTTTTTGAGGCCCCGATGGAGCTGCAGACTGCATGCACACAGTTTTGCTTACCATTTCACCAGAGGACACAGAAGCCCACCCTCCATGTGCCTTTAGATTAGAAACCCTTGGTCCATGCCCTCTTTGGCAGCTACAGTTCTGTGGTCCTGATTCAGGTTCTAAGACCCCAAATGTTCACCATCATTAGCCGTCTAATACTGGGTGGAGGGGAATCAGCAGCTTGATCCTCCTCTCCTATGTGGCCCTCGGGTTCCATTCACAGGCCCAGTCCCCAGCTTTCTTCCCACAGGGGCACGAGGTCAGGAGAATGGGGAGACATGGGAGGACAGCACTGCCTGTGGCTTGGGCTCACACACATACACACGTGTGCACACACACACCCTGTCCCCCAGCCCGAGTCAGGTTGGGTGGGGAGCTGGGCCAGGGCCTGAGCCCTGCCTGACATTGGCCTAGCTGGCTGGGCTCCATGCCTCTCTCCTTCCCTCCTACATTCAGAGGGCACCTCCCACCGAGGCTACCCTGGGGCAGGGGAGGTGGGAGGCAGCACCCAAAAAGCCAGGTGACAGCCCAGCAAGGTCTTGGAGCTCTGCCTGAATGATCCCTTGCCATCAGTACCTTCCACGAGCCTGCCAGGGGACAGGGAGGAGAGGGCAAGACGAGGTGGGGGGAGCTGTGACAGGTACCTCTGCCCTGGAGCTTCCTCACTCTGTTTGAGCTAGAGGTAGTGCGGACCAAGAGATGTGGCACCTAGCAAAGCCAATGATGAGAAGGACCCTGGATCCCTCAGTGACGGGGATAGGATCTGGGATCGATCCTTGGGTTGCTGAGGGCCAGGTCCTTCTTTTTTCTGGGCCTGTGGCTCCTCACTCATCAGTTGGGGTTACACTGACTGGTCCCCAAAGGCCTCCTCAGCTGTGACTTTCTGTGTTAAAACGGCTCCCTGGTGGAAGGGGAGGAGGCATGGTTAGCTCTCCACCAAACTTCACGCCAGCAACCCAGGAGGCTGAGGCAGGAGGATTGCCAGCCTTAGCAACTTAGTGAGACCCCGTCTCAAAATAAAAAAATAAAAAAGACTGGGTGTGTAGCTCAGTACCAAAGTGTCCCTGGGTTCAATCCCTGGTACAAGGAAAAAAAAAAAAAAATCACCAAACTTCAGAGATTACCAAAATGAGAACACTGAGGCCTGGGGAGGGGACAGTCTGCCCAGGCCGCAGCTCAAAGAGAACTGAGATAGGAGCTGGGCCTTCCTCCTAGGCCAGTCCTGTCCACTGTAGACCTGGGCTGAGGAAGGAGCAATCCTTTTGCTCTACTTCCAAGGGAAACCAGGCCCCTACCTGAGAGCTGAGCCATGAACAGCAGCTCACAGGAAGGCGGTGCTTGTCTCTCCCTCCAGAATGCAACCGTCTTAGTCAGGATGCATGTGAGGAATTTAAAACTAAATGCCCATGTGGCAAGTTTGGGGAAACTGGCTAGACAGGTCCCCAGGGGTGCCTGGGGTGGTGAGAACTCCCTGGATCACCCCACCCTCTGAGTCAGACAGGCCCAGCTCTGCCAGGGGAGGTATCCCTGGGCTCCAGCAGCCCTGCCTGTTCTGGGCGCCTCCCTCTATTCCTCTGTGGCCTGGGAGCCCAAGGAAACAGCTGGAGTCAACTTCATCCCTCCCTCCCACCCTCTCCCCAGCTGCAGGAGCTCATCTCTAAACTCAAGGCCCAGGCTCTTTTGCGGGTGGGAGCTGAGCTCCCTAAGCTCAACCTTGCTGGTTTTTGACTCCTATGGTGACGTTGGGTGGAAGGGTGGGGGGCGAGGGCTGTAGGAGCACTGTGCCCCTTTTTCCACCCACAGGGCCCCTTCACTTATGGTGAGGGCCTCAGCCAGAACCTCCAAAGGTGGGTCCAGGGGAAGACAGCTTTACGGTAGTAATTCTGCTCTGGCCCCAGGAGAGATCTGAGGTCCTGACAGAGCATGGGAAGAAAGATGGGGAAGCTCTTTTGCAAAAAATGCTCACTGTCGCTCAAATTCAGAGAAGCTGCTCTGTGGGGAACACACAGCTGAGCCTGCCCCCTGGCCAGCACCCCCACACTGCCCCCAAAGCCAGCAGCAACCAGCTGGGTTTCTCCAGCCCAGTATGTGGGAGCCTGGAGGGGACTCCTGTTGCTCTCACTCTGGGTGCCCTAGAGGGGCCCCATCCCCCCAGACTACAGCAGTGCTGCCAACCGTGCCTGGCTCTAACTCTGGCCAAGGGCCCTCTCCTCACCCCCCACACATAGTTGCACTGGCCATCCTAAGGGGTTTGGCTGCAGAAGGTGTCTGGTGAGGAGGTTTGCATTCCGTGATGGATGAACTGCTAGGACTCAGAGCTGGCAAGTACCCAAGGACCAAGGTCAGCCATGCATTGCCCACTGGCCAGGCCCCTGGAGACCCACCCTTGGGGCGTGGCTGGGCTCTGAGGAATCTCAGGCATGAGGATGTGTGCATGGGGGAGCACCAGGAGGCCACCAGAAGGGGAGCAGCAGGCCACACCCCTCAAACTGCAAAGGGGAGACTAGACTCCTCCTCCTAGTGTTTCCTTTCTTTCCTCCTTCCCTCCCTTCCTCCCCCTCTCTTCGATCCTAAAACGTTAGTAATCAAGAGGGCACTAGAGGATTCCTAATGACTTGTTGCTGACCATTGGGAAATACCCTTATCAATCCAACCAGACAGACATGCCCCAGGGGTTGTGCCCTGGGCAGAGAATCTGAGCTCAGGCTGCTTCAAAACCCTGCTCCCATCAGAGCTCTGGGATGAGAACCCAGGGAAATAACCCTTCTTTGGTGCTGCTCTGCAGGACCTCTGGAGGTGGTGCAGTCACCTCTTTTGTCACAGCAAACCCAAGGCAGATGGTAACATCCCCATTTTACAGAGAGAAAACTGGACCTAAGGCAAGAGAGGGGCACACATATTAAGCGCTGACTATGTCAGATACTGTCTTAGATTGCTTTTAGTCAATGGAGTTAAGATTGCAAATCTGGTCTGCCTGATTTCAAAATTGATATTCTTTCCAGTCAGCCACAATATTTTTTTAAAAAACTATAATTGTACTGGGTGTTTTTTTTTTTTTTTTTTTTTTTTTTTGTGTGTGTGTGTAGGGGGGTATTTTTGTTGTTGTTTTAGACAGTGTCAATAAGTTGTCCAAGTTGGCCTCAAACTTGTGATTCTCCTGCCTCAGCCTCCTGAGAGCTAGGATTACCAGCCTGTACCCCCAGGCCCAGCTTAGGGTACTTAAAAATATTATGAATGACATATAAATTCTTTGTTAAGAACTGAGAAGGAGCTGGGCGCAGTGGTACACACCATAATCCCAATTACTCTGGAGGCTGAGACAGGACGATCACAATTTAGTAAGATCCTGTCTCAAAATTTAAAAAAAGGTTAGGGATGTGGTAAAATGCCCTTGGATTTAATCCCCTGTACCACAAAAAGGAAAAAAAATAACAAGAAATAGAGACGTACAGGGAAAAAAATAAATTCAAATATTCCTGGGATGGTGCTGTTCTTTGCAGGTGCCTCCTTCTGCCTATTTCCTTCCAGAAGCATTTTAATATCCTGGGCCGCGTCTTCCACTGAGCTGGGTCACTGGCTTGCGCACCCCTGCGAACTCAGTGAGGTGGCCAGTGGTCTTAGCTGCTGGGTGTTGTCTGGGTGTGGGGACGAGGAAGTGCTGAGGCCCAGTTTCGTGGCGTTCCCAACCTGCAGGGCCAGCACCGGACTCTGCCCCAGGCATTGGGCAAGGTTGAGCAGCAGCAGGGAGTGGCCGTGGCATGGCCGGCTGCCCAGGCAGGCCCAGGAAGGGAGGTGCCTGCTGGCCGGCCAGCCAGGGGTGCACTCAGCTGCTCATTTGCGTGTTCTCTGCTGCAGTGGCCACAGGTGGGTTCAGGCTGTCTAGATGTGGGCTGCCACCAAGGGCCGTACATTCAAGGTGCATTCCAACCCCAGCGACAGCACCAGGAGCATCCGGGTCTCTCTCATTTTCCCAGGACCAGTGTACTGAGGGTGGGGTGGGACCAGCTCCTCAGCTGACTGCAGCAGAGTCCCATGTGTGAGGCCAACAGTGACCCCAGCTCAGTCCTCCTGCCAGGCCCACAGCTGCTGGAAAACCTTCAAGGGCTTCCTCCCAGCTCTCCTCTACCTTCCCCTTTGGCTTCTCTGGAGTTAGATGACTACCCAGAGGCAATGGCAGCCACCTGTCCCAACACCCAGTCATTGAGAGGTAACCCCAAGCATTCAGGTCACCACCTACACAATACAGGTGAGCAAGTCACAGACGGGACATTTTATGAGCCTGGACTAACAGAACACCATGGTCGAAGTAATCCTTGCCATGTGTTTACAGAAGAACCAGAAAACTGGGGCCTAAAAGGAGATGTGACTTTGCTTTCAGTTCACTGGTGCCCGAGCTGGCACCAGAAGATGCTTTCTGTCTGTCCTGTGTCTTTCTACCACTCATTTACCCACCCAGGAATTTACCCATTCAACAAACAATTATTGAATTGTCCAGTCTGTGCCAAAGACTCAGCTGTCACCTGAGCCTCAAGTAGGCTGTGCTGGACAGCAGACCACAGTCATGTATAGTATTTGTTCAGTTATACTACAGTAGTGGCAAAGAGGGGGACTCTGAGGTCCTGTTGTTGGCTCTGTCACTTGCTATCTGTGTGACCTTGCTCAGTGTACTTACCCTCTCTGTGCTTTCAGTTTCCTCATCTATAAAATAAAAACAATAATCTTTAACAGGGTTACTATGAAGAATAACTGGGTTGCTACATGTGAGGTACTTGGAACTGTGCCTTGTATTTAATAAGAACCTAACATCGAGTTGAAATAGTAATGCATACAGGGCCTTAAGAGCTCAAAGGGAAGAGAAACTAACTTGGGCAAGGGTTGCCAAGGACATCATTGCAGAGGAGCACTTAATCTGGGGTTTAAAAGATAACTAGGCCAGGGCTGGGGATGTGGCTCAAGTGGTAGCGCGCTCGCCTGGCATGCGTGCGGCCCGGGTTCGATCCTCAGCACCACATACCAACAAAGATGTTGTGTCTGCCGAGAACTAAAAAATAAATATTAAAAATTCTCTCTCTCTCTCTCTCTCTCTCTCTCTCTCTCTCTCTCTCTCTCTCTCTCCTCTCTCACTCTCTCTTTAAAAAAAAAAAAAAAAAAAAAAAAAAAAAAGATAACTAGGCTGGGCACAGTGGTGCACACCTGTAATCCAGTGACTTGGGAGGCCGAGGCAGGAGGATGACAAGTTTAAGACCAGCCTCAGCAACCTAGCAAGGCCCTAAGGAACTAGACAAGACCCTGTCTCAAAATAAAAAATAAAATGGGCTGGGGATGTGACTCAGTGGTATGGGGCCTCTGGGTTCAATTCCTGGTACCAAGGATGGAAGGAAGGAAGGAAAGATAGATACCTAGGAGTTTGCCAAATAGAGAAGAACAGCCTAGACAGTAAGAGCAAGAGCAGGGCCTGAGAAGTGGAAATAAACCCCAAGGGACTGTAGAGCTGTCAGAGGATGGGAAGGCAGGTAGGCCAATCATCTAGGGAGTTTTAAAGCTACGCATCCACCCAGCACCTCTAAAACCTCTAGTGAATGCATAGATTGTAAGTCTCCCCCAGTGTTTTGCTTTGGATGGTCTCATATTTTTGTTGTTCTCGTCTTTTGTTTGCTTTGCTTAATTTTTTTTTAATTGTAAGATACACATATTGTAAAATTCACCGTTTTAACCATTTGAAAGTGTATAACCCTCTAAGCACAGTGGTGCACACTTGTGACCCCAGCTATTTGGGAGTCTGAGGCAGGAGGATTCAAGTTTGAGGCCAGTCTCAGCAACTTAGCACAACCCTGTCAGAAAGAGAGAGAGAGAAGAAGAAGAGGAGGAGGAGGAGGAGGAGGAGGAGGAGGAGGAGGAGGAGGAGGAGGAAAGAAAAGAGGGCTTGGGGATATAGCTCAGTGATTCAATGCCCAGTGCCACAAAATTTAAAAAGAAAGAAAGAACAAGGGAGGGAAGCGTGTATAACTCAGTAGCATTAAGTACATAACTTTTTCTTTTATTAATTTTGTTTGTTTGTTTGTTTTTATGTGGTACTGAGGATTAAACCCAGTGCCTCACCTGTAAGAGGCAAGTGCTCTATCACTGAGCCACAATCCCAGCCCCAACTTTTTCTTTTTAACTAATCTTGATGTGCAAAAAAGTTAGAGGAATGGTGCAAAGAACTCTCTGGAGCCTTCTCCCAGACTCACCAGATGTTGCACATTTGCTTTCTGTTCCCTTCTTCCCTTTACATAGATAGACAGATAGGGAGGGAGGCAGGGAGGGAGAGGCACCCAGTAGGAGTAGAAATGAGAGCTAGCTATCTCTATGTTTATGATATAGTTTCTTCCTGAACCATGGAAGAGTACATTGAGACCTGTGTCCCTTTATTCCTAAGTACCTGGGCATGCATTACCTAAGAACAGAGCGGATCTCTGCAATCTGCAGGAACTTGGTGTTGATACAATGTGCTTTTTGTATTGGGTTATTATTCCCAATTGTCCCCCTAGCCCATCATGGCACAGTCCTACCTCAATTCCAGAATCTAATCCAGATTCCGGACCTAGTGTACGAGTGTAACCGCAAGCCCTCTTTCCTCCTCCTCCTCCCCTCCTCCTTTTCTTCCTCCTCCTCCTCCTCTCCTCCTCCTCCTCCCCTCCTCCTCCTTCTCCTCCTTCTTTTCCTGTGACACTGGGCATTGAAACCTTGGTGCTCTACCACTGAGCTACTGAGCTACTACCCAGCCCGTTTCATTTTGAGACAAGGTCTCACTAAGTTGCCCAGACTGGCCACAAACTTGAACGTTCTTGCCTCAACCTCCCGAATCCCTGGGACTACAGGCATGTGCCACCATGCCTGGCCCAAGTTCTGTTCTTACTGAGGCTTCACTCCTTCTCAGCTCAAGGAGGAGGGTAGGACATTCGGCACCCACAGGGATCAGTGCTGTCCCTACCTGCACATTGCATGCTAAAAAATGTCAGGTCAGTGCACTCAATACCAGCTGCTTGGTTCCCCGGTGACCAGCAAGTGGGAGATTAACCTTCCTAATATATTTTTCTGGGACCAAGATTCAGATGCGTTTGCATTTGCCTTCACGGAATGCACACCAATGGAAGCTGCCGCTCAGTGAACCCATGGGGTTGTGAGAGGGAAGAGCGGGCTGGGAGCTCCTGAAGGCATGAGGCTGGCTTTGGGACCTTCTCCGGGAGTCAGATGGCTGAGAATGCGGTGAGGTGGTCAGTGTGGCCTGAGACCCCTCATGTATGAGGTGGGACCTAAAAGCCCAGATCTCCACCTGACTTGTTCTGGCAAGCCTCTTAGGAGAGGCTGCTTCCAAATTATCAAAGAGTAATTCCAAGAAGGCGCACTTAGTAACACAGGGTCTCAATGCATGGGGCCGTGGGCTCCTAGAGGGCAAAGCTGAGTGCCCCTTTGGGTCTTGTCAGTGTAGATGGGTGTAAACAGCAGGCTGCTCCTTTTTTTTCTTTTTTTTTTTTTTAGATGGACACAACATCTTTAGTTTGTTTTTATGTGGTGCTGAGAATCGAACCCAGTGCCTCATGCATGGTAGGCGAGCGCACTACCACTTGAGCCACATCCCTAGCCCCAGACAGCTCCTTTTTAACCACAACAGCAGCTAGCGTTTATTGATCTTTTACGATCTGCCCAAAGCGATGTGCTTCTCATCACTTAGTCATCTTGACTTCCCTAGAATGGGCGCATTTTTTCTTTTCACCATTTCAAAGATGGGAAAACGCAGACAAAAAGCTCAAGTAACTCGCACAGTCCAGTAGTGAGATTCAAATCCAGACCAGTTGGCTTCAAGACCAGTGCTCTTCCCTGTACCATAACCCCAGAGAGGCTCAGCTAGTCTTTGAAAGACAGAGATTTTAAGAGAGACAGAACACCAAGGAATGAGAGCTCCAGACCTGGGATACTGGTTGTTGACTTTAGGTAGCTTCCCAAACACTTCAGCCGAGCCCAGTGGCGCACACCTATAATCCCAGTGGCTCAGGAGGCAGAGGCAGGAGGATTATGAGTTCAAAGCCAGCCTCAGCAATTTAGCGAGGTGCTAAGCAACTCAGTGAGACCTTGTCTCTAATAAAATACGAAATAGGGCTGGGGATGTGCTCAGTGGTCAAGTGCCCCTGAATTCAACCCCCCAAAAAACCCCATTTCTATGGCTCAGGTTCCTCATCTGGTAAATAAAGATAGTATCTTTTTCATAGGTTAGAGATAGTATGTTTAGAACGTAGTGGAAGTAGCAATTATTATTATTATAAGTAGATGTGAGGCCTAGGAAGGGTGGCACATGCCTGTAATTCCAGAGGCTCAGGAGGCTGAGGTAAGAGAATCACAACTTCAGCAACTTAGTGAGACCCTGTCTGAAAATAAAAAGTAGGAAGGGCTGGGGATGTGGTTCAGTGGTTAAGTGCCCCTGGGTTCAATCCCCAGTATCCAAAAAAAAAAAAGAAAAGAAAAGAAAAGGAAAGAAAAGAAAGAAAGAAAGAAAGAAAGAAAGAAAGAAAGAAAGAAAGAAAGAAAGAAAGAAAGAGAAAAAAGAAAGAAAGAAATAGAAGTGGAGGCAGCCTGAGTAGGTATCCAGGATGAATGTGGACTCTACACGTACTGTTCTGGAGGGCGGCGGGGCGGAAGTCAATCAGGCTAGAACCTGAGATGGTGTAATGGGTGAGTGGAAAAGAAAAGTCGGCTGGGAAACAGGAGGCTAGGTCATTGAGAACCTTGAAAGCTACCATAAAATGCCCTCCAGCTCTTCAAAATGACAGGTGTGTGGACTTTGTTGACATATGGAAATGTGTGTTTGGAAAAAAAACAGAATGCAAAATAGTCTGTACACACTGACAGCTGGGGAAACATGCTACGCTCTGTTACGTTTAGAGATCAGAAGGGCATCTGTGGTGCTTCAGGGTGCCAGTTTGCCACCTTCTTATTTATTTTTCTGTAAATACCTAATGAAAACTAAGAGTAAACAAGAGGTCAGGCTGAGGGCTTTAGCTTTTAACCTGTGGATATCCATGGGGAATCACTGCCGATTCTATTTTCTCTTGTTTTTCATTGAGATTTAATTCATATACAGTTGAACCTCACTATTTTATTTGCAAATTTGCCTGGTGGTTCAAATTTAATTGTAACCCCAGAATTGACACAGACATAGCTTCTAGGGTCATTCTCAGACACACACAGAGTGGTGAAAATTTTGAGTGGCCCAATGTACATGTTCCCAGCTGAGCTCAAACAAGAGGACACTTGCCTTCTTGTTTCAGCTGTCATTATGTAAACAGGTGTCCTTTTCTATTTAGTGCTTATGTTTTTTCATATTTCTGGGATTAGTGGTTTTTGTTTTTTAGTGGTGCTGGGGATCGAACCCAGAGCTTTGTGCATGCTAGGTAAGCACTCTACCAACTGAGCTATTATCCCAACCCCCATGTTTTTTCATATTGCTATGCTTTTTGTGTGTGTGTGACTTTGTATAAAATACCTTTAAGTGTAGCGCAGAAGCACATTTTTTTTGGGGGGGGGGGGTACCAGGGATTGAACTGAGGGGCACTTAACCACTGAGCCACATCCCCAGCCCCCCCCCCCTTTTTTTGAGACAGGATCTCACTGAGTTGCTTAGGGCTTTGGCTAAATTGCTGAGGCTGGCTTTGAACTTGTGATCCTCCTGCCTCAGCCTCCAGAGCTACTGGGATTACAGGTGTGTACCACCACACCCAGCTCAACAGTATATATTAAATCAACAATATATATTAAATGTCTTTAATCAGAAGCCCACAAAACAAAGTTATGTATTGATCAGTTGACAAAAAGTTGTAACTAGAGGTTCACAGAAACCTAACCCTGTATTTCCTCAGGAATAGTGATTCCATATTCAATATTGTGTTGGCTGCAACTTTATAGAATGTAACTATCACTGCTAACAAGAATTGCAGGGCACAGTGGCGCACACCTGTAATCCCAACAACTGGGAGGCTGAGGCAGGAGGGTCGAAAGCCTGAGGCCACACTCAGCAATTTAGGGAGACCCTATCTCAAAA
The DNA here is from genome assembly GCF_964194105.1 of Spermophilus citellus. Lineage (NCBI taxonomy): Eukaryota > Metazoa > Chordata > Mammalia > Rodentia > Sciuridae > Spermophilus > Spermophilus citellus. The sequence goes on along the minus strand of NC_138186.1, from coordinate 58,093,837 downwards.
TAAAAAAATAAAAGGACTGAGGGTATTGTTCTGTAGTAAAGTATCCCTAGGTTCAATCCCTAGTACCAAAATAAATAAACAAATAAATAAAAGAATCGACTATACCACCAGATTTACCTGTTTAAATTCATTCTTTTTAATGTATTACAAGGTCCTACAACCACAACCACCTCGTCACTGCAGATTTTCGAGTAGTAAAATGGCCTTGCAGAGTGACTTGAGAATTGCCTGTCCATCTTTCCCTGTCTCCTGACCTCTCTGGTTCCTTTCAGAATGCCCAGGAGAGCCATGGGCTGGCTGTGCCCACCCCTTCTGTCCCAGAAGACTTTGCAGACAAAGAAGTGACAGGTAAGAAGGCTCTGGGTTTGGGTTTTCAGCGTCTTTCTTCCTTCTTGGACCCTGAGCCCCAAAGCCAAGGATCTGACCCACCTCCCCAGCTGGTGGCACAGCCAGAGCCCTTAGGCCTCTTGGCCACTGGTTGTGGTGGGTGGGGGCAGCGGGGAGCCGAGGAGAGACAGGGTTGGCTAAGGCTACTGGAGGAGGAGGGGAAAGGGATAGTGACAGAACTGGGCTGCAGAAGGAATCGGGGCACTGTGAAATGGTAGGAAGTATTCTGGCATCTAGTGAACCTGGCTTGGAACCCCAGCTCCCCCATATTCCCTTTGCCCCCTTGGGCAAGACAGCCTCTTGCACCTCTGTAGCTCCCAAGGACCGATGGGCAACAGTGTCAGCCTTGGAGGAGTAAATGAAGGGTTGGATGGCAGGGAAGTCACACTCTGCTGACAACCTGCCAGGGACTTCCAGCGTCACTCAGAGGACCCCTGGGTTTGGCTCATCACCTGCTCTTTCCCCTCCCACACTGCCCCTGGGCACTTAAGAACTCCAAGCATATTGCCACCTGGGGGCTTTGCTCTGCATAGAGAGCCCCAGCGACTCCCCTCAGGGCTCTCCCTCCCTCCCTCCCTGTGCTCCAAGGTCACAGGCTCTTGGAGACCTTGCCTGACCATTTTAAACTGCCCCCTCAGCCTCTCCCTGTTTTTTCCCCAGTACATTCAACATCTGATGTGGTCATAACTTACAGATGTATATTTGTGTTCACTTCCTGTCCCTTGTCCCTTTAAAGTATAAGCCCCAGGAGGATCGTGGGTATTTTGTGTTTTTGTTTTGTTTTGTTGTTTATTGCTCTATCTCAGCTCTGAACTCAGAGCTAGACACCTGGGGGCTTCTTGAATGTGAGTTCTCCCTCCCCCACTCTTGGTCTTTTTATTGTTTTAAGTCAAGACAACTGGGAGGAGCCCTTCAGAGCTGTGCCTTCCTTCCCCAGGTTTGCCGTGCTGTGCTGGGCACTGAGAGGGACACAGAGGACAGCTGTCCCTAAGAGGGAGGTAGACTCTGGGGAGCCTAGGTTGCCCAGGTCACCCCTGTTCCATCCAGCAGTCCAAACTCTGCTCCACAAGTTCTCTGTGGGGTTCTTGGTGGACTCAGGGTTTTTAGAGGCAGGGTTAGTTGTTCATGCATATATCTCCCTCCCAAGGGTCTTTCCCGAAACCTTCCTCCCCTGCCTCTGCCCCTGCCCCTGCCCCATGGCTTCTAATCTCTGTCTCATGTGCCCTGTTTTAAATTGAAAAGTTAAGCAAAGATGCAGTAGTGGTTACCATTTATGAAGTGCCTCCTAGGGTGCCATGGCAAGCTCTTTGCATGAATGTATAGGAATTTACTTAGTGTAAGTCCCAGAGGGGGCTCAGGCCTAGTGAAGGACTCTGGGGGTCCACTCCCAGGACGCTCAGGAAACAAGAGACTTTGCTGCTCCCTCTCTTGATGTTCAGGAGGAAAGGGCTGAGAAGGGCCAGTGCTTCTCTCTGACGCTCAGCCCTGTGCACACAGGCCGCTCCAGGTCCCCTCTGCATCTCTGCCTCTCCCTTCTTTCAGGTACCAGCTCACTGGTCAATGGCAACCTCCGACTGTACAGCTCTGTGGGTGACCTGAGGCCTGAGCACTATGGCCTTAATCTACTCATCCCCCCACCTCCCCCAGGCCCAGCCCCTGGGCCACCCCAGGACATTTCACAACCTCCAGTGGAGGCCCCACCACTGCCTCCACCTTTCACAGCTCCCCTACCACCTCCTCTGAGGCAGGAATCCCCACCCCCACCCCCACCCAGCACGGCCCCACCTCCACCTCTAGTACTGGACACCCTCTCCCCCCCACCCGCTCTTTCCCCACCCTCCACTCCCACCCCTCCTGACTTCATTCCCCCTGCCCCACCACTGGCCTTTCTAGCCCCTCCGCCACCCTCCTTGCCGGCCCCAGCACCCCCAGCTCCAGTGTCTCCTCATGCGATGGGGACTCGTCACTTTCCCCCTGGGGGTGTCACCAAGTGGAAATCAGAGGTAGCACTGAATGGCACGCAGTCAGAGGCCCCTAGAACCAGTCCCCCCAGGAGCCCTGCTGAGCTAAAAGGGAGCCAAATGGGACCTAACCCAGAGCCCCACCTCACCTTCCCCCGTTCATTCAAAGTGCCTCCCCCAACCCCAGTCAGGACCTCATCTATCCCAATTCAGGAAGCACAAGGGGCTCCCCCAGAGGAAGAGGGGGCTACCAAGAAGGCCCCCAGCCGCTTTCCACTGCCTCCTAGCTTCCACATTCGTCCCGCGTCCCAGGTCTACCCAGACAGAGTCCCTGAGCCAGATCCCCCCAAGGAGCCCAGGGCAGAGGCACCAGCGCCAGACAACCCAAGGCTCAGCCATCCAGCAACCAAGGAACAAGCAGGGACTCTACCCCCAGCCCCTCCCCTACCCCCTCCTGCACCCCCCCTCCCTCCCCCTGCACCTCCCCTTCCTCCAGGGGCTTCTCCTTTGCCTTCTGCTGGGCAGGCAGCCCCTCCACCTTTCAGGTTTACCAAAAGCCCTAAATCCAGCTCACCTGCTCTCAAACCCAAGCCCAGACCCCCCAGCCCGCAGGACACCTCCTCTTCAGAACCTGTGGACTGGCGGGATCCCAGCCAGATGGAAAAGCTGCGGAGTGAGCTGGCAGCCTATCTCTGTGGCTCCAGGAGTCACAAGCCAGGCCCCAATGTGGCCTCTCAGGACAAAGAGGGCAAGAAGGGCCTCAGTCAGCTAGAGGAGGCAGCCCCCACCAGCCTGCCAGAGAAACCCCCCCCAGACGCTCCTGAGAAGAGTCCCTGTAGCAGCAGTGTGCCCCTGCCCCCAGTGGACTACATCCCCCAAGATGCACCAACCCCCAGTGTTCGGCAAATCCGGAATGAGCTGGAGGCCAGGCTGTCCTCAGCTGCAGACAAGGAGACCAAGCCCAGCATCAGGTCTCTACCACCTAAACCTCGGCTGGAAGGGGGAAGAATTTTTGAAAATGGGACTGTTAATGGCAAATTCTCCAAGCCTGTACCCAAGAATCCACCAGCTCTACCCACCATGCCTCTTCCAGCCACATCACTCCAATCCAAAGACACGCCTGTGCAGGCCACACCACCCAAGGCCACACCTGGGCCAGCCACACCACCCAAGGCCACACCTGGGCCAGCCACACAACCCAAGGCCACATCTGGGCTGACCACACCTGAATCAGCCACACCACCCAAGGCCACACCTGGGCTGACCACACCTGAATCAGCCACACCACCCAAGGCCACACCTGGGCTGGCCACACCTGAACCAGCCACACCAACCAAGGTCACACCTGGGCTGACCACACCTGAGCCAGCCACACCACCCAAGGCCACATCTGGGTTGATCACACCTGAACCAGTCACACCACCCAAGGCCACACCTGGGCTGACCACACCTGAGCCAGCCACACCACCCAAGGCCACACCTGAGCCGACCATATCATCTGCAGCCACAACTCTGCCTATTAGGTCATCCCAACTGATGGCAGAAAAGGAGAAGACAGAATCTCAAGAGAGTATAGTATCCTCCCAGCCAGAAGCCAAGGAGCCCATGTCAGAGGCCAATAGGCTGCCCACACCAGAAGCCCCCTCTTCTCCAGCCCTCCTACCAAAGATGTCCCCTAACCCAGAAGAAGTGCCATTTCTCTACAAGCCCCATCGCAGCCAAAACAGCCCTAGCCGGGAGGTTGCTGTGGTGATGCCTACCCTAGCCAGAGGAGGGGCAGCAGAGTCAGAAGAGAAGGAGCCCCAGGGCCTGCCAGTCAAACCCCCTGCCCCAGCCCCGCCTGCTGACCAACTCCTCAGACACCCAGTGACTGGGGAGGTGGTGGAACAGGGCTCCCCCATGGCCCTGCTCTTGGCAGCCAGGCAGAGAGCACAGAAGGGGAGGTCTGGAGGGGCAGCCCTGGGGCGGTCTTCCCTGCCTGGGAGTCTCCGGGGCCACAGGAGCCATCCTGAGGCTAGCTCCGACAGCATCTTCTACAGCGATGGCCGGCCCAACTCCTTCACTGTGGTTCCCAAGTTACCCAAGGACGCTGAGAAGGACTCCCAGCTGACCTCGGCTGCACCGCCCATGGCACCCAGTCAGTGGAAGCCCCCGCAGGGAAGAGAGCAAGAGCCAATCCATCGTCCCGTGTGGACCAAGGCAGAGCCCCGAGTCCCTGTGGCCTGGGAAAGACCAGCTCCCTCCAACCTCTCCCATGGTCGCCTGCTGCCCAAATCCTCCTCCTCTCCACCCTCTCCTTCCTACAGGAGGAAGGAGGAGGAAGAGGAACCGGAATTCAGCTTTGAGGTCATCCCACCGCCGCCAGAGTTCAGCAATGACCCCGAGCCCCCGGCTCCGGCCCTCCAGTACGTGGGCTACCGGGGGTCCCCAGCACGGAACAACTTTTCAGACTTGGGGCAGCCCCTGGACGCTGCGGCCCCGCCAGCTCGTGGCTTCTCGCGGTTTCCCGGTGCGCTCTACTCCGGGGCCGGGGGCCTGGAGCGCTTTTCCGGCGGGGGCCGTTCGCTCATCAAGAAGCGCCTGTACGTCGGGGAGCCTCCCCGCAACCCCGGGCTGCCCCGTGGCGCCCCTGGCCGCAGCCTGAGCACTCCCAACTGCTTCGGACCGGCTCCCGGAGGGCCCTTCGGGGCGCCCGGAGTCCCGGAGATGCGGCGCGTCAACTCCGCGGGCCGCGCGCGCCCCGGCGGCTTGCACGCGCACAGGCTGTCCCAGGAGGGCGCTGCCGGTGGCGCCGCGGAGGCCAAGTACAAAGCACCGGGTGGCGGAGGCGGCGGCGGCGGAGACTACAGCTTCGTCCCTGCTACGGGCAGGTGAGCTTGGGGATTGGCTAATGGAGTAGCCCCGGGGTGGGAAGCCAGGTGATGTCCATGGAGACACTGCCTTCGGACCAGAGTTGCTGACCAGGCCACCGCAGATCAGCTGTGGCTTGCTGAGAAGGGGAAGAGAGGCTTCCTAACCTGGGAGGGGGCGGTGCGGGCCTTTCCTTACCTGCCCCCTTGTTGCCCTTGTTCGCTCTCCATGGGCTCCCTTGTGTCCCCCACTCCTGGGGCTACACGTTAAATGTTGCATGGGGAAGATCTGAGTGTCCTTGGCTGGAGGGATTTCCCAATAACACGAAATGTACCCAGACCCCAGGCTAGGAGTGAAGGGCTCTGAGTTGAGTGGTATTAGGCATGTTCCCTGGCCAGGACCCAGAATAAAAGGAAAGCCCTGTGTCTGGTGGACTGGGGGTCCCGCCCCGAGGTCCCTTGGGTCCCTTGCCCTAGGGAAGATAGGCAGGGTGTTGGTCAACCAACTGCAGATACAAACCTCACTGCTCTTTTGCTCTCCCCCAGATCTCCTCACAACACCTCCCATTATGGAAGCCCCATCAATACATTCACCGTGAGGCCTGGAACCCGTCATCCCATCTCCTATGCCTACTCAGGAGCTCACCGCAAGGCCACATCCTGAGCCCAGAGTTCTTTCAGCTCTACTCCAAGGGGTTGGATCTGCGCACTTGTTTCTATGGGGGGTGGGAGGGTTGCAACAGGTATTAGCCTGACTCAGACATGGAGGAGTCTGGCTCCCTGAGGACCCTCGAACAAATGAGCAAGAAGCAGTGGCCTAAGGAAGACTGAGTGGGCTTCTGTTTTCCCGGAGCTGCTATGAACTGTATGCAGATGGGGGGTGGGAGGGGCAAAGGGGGAGGAGAGGAGAACGTTCAGGGCCTGGGCGCTAAGTTTCCGTTATCTGGTACTATCTGCTTTAGCAAGATTTATTTAAAGCAGTTTTACAAGCATGGCCTATGAAACAGGTCCTAGAAGCAAAGGATGGGTGCTTACTCATGGGATGCCTCACAAAGGGCTGAGGACCATCCCTGTTGGGGTGGGTGCAGGTCACTATAGGTAGATCTCTTTAGCCTCCACCTGTTGCCACCAAGAGGCGATACCTGGGGTTCCTAGCTGCACGGAGGCAGACCAATACTATGCATGCACAACATATGGAGAAGGTGATGGAATAGAAGCCTTTTGCATTTCTCCTTGACCCTGGCCCTTAGCTACAGGGAGACCCACAGAGAAAAGACTCAGCAGTTGACAGGATCACGTCTTGATTTTTTTAAATTCAGACCCATGCATCCCTGATTTGGGGGAGCATGCCCAAGGAGCCAAAAGATCCAGGACTCAACACCAGAGGTCCTACATGGCCTGGTCTCATGGAATTTGGAGGGGGCATTAGTTCTAACTCCAATACGTCACCAATATCATTGATGCCTTAAAATGTGTAGAAGACTCTGGAAGGCCTTGGAGAGTAGAGACTCAAGAGAAGTTTATTGTTGATGGGGAAATAGGTTTCGGAACATTAAGAGTGGTAGGACTGGGCCAGTCCAGAGCAGGTGAAACTACAGTAGGGTAAGCATTGGTCCTTTGCCTGGGCAGTCCAGGTTTATGCCTGTTTCCATGAATTAGGCCCTTTGTATTTTTAAAAAAGTTCCTATCTTCAGGTCAAGTCCAGCTGAATAACTGGGACCAGGCCAAGGCTGCCTGTCTAAGTAAGAAGGAGGGCAGGGGAGTGACCCACCTCATAGGAGCAGGCCAGTAGGGGGCCGCCAGAAAGCAGCTCCCTTTGGGAGTTGACTCTTTTGATCTATGGTCACTAGCTGAGGTACTGGGTTGCAGCAACAGCAGTCAATCACTTCAAGGAAAGAAAGTGCAAGGAAGGTGGGCACCCAGGTGACTAAGGCCAGCCACTCTAATAGAGCAAGTTCTGGTTACCTGTGTTCAGGCAACAAATCCCATCCCAATACCAGCACTGGCTCTATAAATATGTATGTATTTCCTCTACACAATGTTTTATAAAAGAGTTCATTCACTAATTTATCTGCTACATTAAGGCTTGAGGAGTAGGGTGTGGACTCCCAGCTGTAGACTGCTCTGGGGTGGGTGGAGAAGGGCTTGGTCTTAGTTGGCTTGGGAAATAAACAGGCCAGTTTGGATTGGCCTCCAGCTCTGTGGCTGTGGATTGCTGACTCAGAGTCACTGGGTGTGGCGGGATGTTGGGCGGACTGATCTGGGAATCACGCAGCACTGGGTACCACCTGAACCAGTGAGCCATTTCTCTTCTGACCCTTAGGTTTTCTTGTTCTCTAGATCCCTCAGGGGAAGGAGCAGAGCAAAAATCTGGTGATAACAGCTATGTGCTTAAACACGTCTCTGATTTCTTCTTTCATGCATGATAACAATAACTATCCCATAAAGCTATTGTGAAGATTACAGACAGCCATGCATCCATTTAACAAATATTTGGGTAACTGCTAAATGCCCGGCACTATGTTTGCATGGATATACAGCCATCAACACACTGCCATGGTTCCTAGGAAAGAACATCATCAAGTGGCGGAGAAGAAAAAGAACATCCAAAATTAGGACAGGTGGTGGGGAGGAAAGGAAAAGGACATGTGAGAGAGTAACTAGGAGGTGGGGAAGAAGAGAGTTGACTCTAACAGGGTGGGGAAGGAAGGCCTCCTGAAGTCCTGACGTGCAGACTGATGTAGGCAAAGCCTCCAGCCCAGGCCTGGCACTCAGTTTTTTTTGATACCTGGCATCTTTGGGTGATGACTGCCTGTGTGAGTCAGCTGTAATGAATACCTGAGATGATCAACTTATAGAGAGAAAAAAAACTTTATTTCAGTGCAGAGTTTTAACTGTCTCAGTCCATGATCACTTGGCCCCATGACCTTGGGCCTATGGTGGCACATCATGACAGGAGCATGTAGTGGAACAAACTACTCACGTGGTGGCCAGGAAGTAAGAGAGGAAGAGCGGGGTGGGATCCCACTAGCCCCTTCAGGGCACACCTCCAGTGACACCCCCCACTAGACCTCTCAAAGTTTTCATTACTGGCCAGTAGGGGCACACTGAGAACCAAGCGTCTACCACATGGGCCTTCGGGGAACATTCCAGATCCAAACCTTAGGGCACCTTTACATTGAGTGTGGCCCATCATGTTTCCCAAGAGCTTTGGCAAGGTATCTTCCCCAGCCTCTCCTGCTGTGCACGTTCCACAGAGCTGTTTTCGCCCACTCCCACCCCCCAATTTTTTAAAATATTTATTTTTTAGTTTTAGGTGGACACAATATCTTTATTTTACATTTATGTGGTGCTGAGGATCGAACCCAGTGCCTCGCGCATGCTTGGCAAGCGCTCTACCACTGAGCCACAACTTCAGCACCCCACCCCCCCATTTTTATTTTCCAGAAACTAAAAACCAGGGAAGGTATCTCAAGATGGTCAGTGACAGAGCTGTGCTTCCTCCTCGGCCTGGCATGGGGTGGGCGTTGGGAAACAGGATGGCTCACTTATTTAGCAGGTGGGGCTTCCTGGAAGGAACTCCCAGGCCTCTTATCCTTGGGGCTTCCTTATTCTCCTGTCTCTCACTGTCCCCCACCCACCACGAAGCCCTCATCCTGGTGATAGAGAGTAAGGGCTTGGGCTCTGTATCTGGTTCCCTCCCTCCTGGGTCCCTCTGAGCATTTCTTTCCCCTCGCTTGCCACAGGATGGGCAACAGGGAGAAATGGTGTTTAACTGGGGTGGAGGTTGGAGGGAAGGACCCTACATCCTGGCTCTGCCTCTTAACAAGCTGTGTGACCTTGGTTCCACTGGCTCATCTGAAACTTGACCTGTGTCTTAAATCTGCTGGGTCCCTTTTTTGAGAACTGACAAGAGCTATCCACCAGAGAGATGCCCACACATGCTTCTTATATGTCAAGCTCACCACAGAGCCCCCATGTCTGGGCTCTATGGACGTCATGTTGAAAACTGATAAGACGGTAGCAACCATCAGCATTACAGAACCTGACTATTGGGAAAGTTGGAACCTTCCTGCGCTTACTCACAACGCTCCTCTAAAATGGGTCCTCTAAAATGCACAATAATGTGTATTCCTGATTCCATTTCCTAGATGAGGAAAGGAGGACTCCAAGAAGGGAAGTGAGTTGACAAAGGAGCCAGGAGAGGAAGAAGAGCCCCTGCTGGGGGGCTTCATTCCAGCCCCCTCCCCCACAGCTACATCCATCCTCCCCCAGCTGTACTACCCCCTAAACTCGCCATCTTATCAGAGCAGGGATGGGGGAGGGGCCAAGCAGGGGAAAGCCTGGCCAGTGCCAAAAATGGTTGAGGGACATGGGTGGAGCAGGGGTTCCTGGGTCAGGGTGGCCACGCCTTGATTTCCAAAACCTCCTCACTGCTCCTGGGTGTGGCTCCAACCCCAGTGGCCAGCACCCCGCCTCTTTTGTGAGGCCTATGCTGGCCCAAAGAAGCAACCCTGGCCTGGTCCCAAGCCTGGGTCTTGGTGTCAGCAGTGTGTAAGAGGCCTGTCCTCTGGAAAAGGCTGAATGAACTCTGTTTTCCCGAGGGCTAGGCCTAGGAGAGAGTCCTCCCTCACTGAAGGCCAGCCTCGGGCTCTTTTCTGTGCAAAGCTGTAGGGGAGAGGTGACTTGGAGCTGGAGGGGTGAGGGAGAGGCCAGCTCTGCTGAGCTGTTAGGCAGACCTGCCCTGACCTGCTTGTCCCACCTGCCTACCCCCAGCGGCAGTGGCCCCTTTCATCTCTGAAGCTCAAAGGAAATGCTGGCGTCCCATCATTAGTCAGTGGTGGGGAAGGGTGGCCGCTGACACCATGCAGACAGCCTGCACCACCTCCCTGCCAGGCCCAGGAGGCCAGATGCTGCAGACCAGCTTGGCCTTGGCTTTAGATCTTGGGCTGCTTTTGCCAGGAAGGGGAGAGGACATGCTCTTCTGGGTGCAGGGTGGGAACCAAGACATGCATTATGTGTGCTCCCTGATTTACATGGGAAATCCAGGACCCCTCTGTGGATTCTCAGTGTCCTGGAGGCACAGATGAGCCACTCCCTACTCCCCACTCTCTTTAAGAATTGTTCTGAGTTTCCAAAGAACAGCTTGCTCCCCTCCTCTCCTGCCTTCCACCAAGCCCTCCTTCCTCCACCCGGCATCTCAGTTCCTCTCCCAAGACCTCCCACCTTCCTTTTCTCTAGCTGCTTCTTCAGAATACTGTAACCCGCTTCTTACCTTGCCAGGGGTCACATTTCTATCTTTGGAAGTGCTTCTTGGACATGTCCACATGGATGGATCTGCATTGGCCATCTACCCAAACCCAGCTTCTCCAAAAGGAATTCTCTTCCTCCCTTTTCTTTGCACAGTTCTGAGACCAGAGCAGCCAGATTGATAGCCCCACTATCCCCAAGTGCTCATTCTGCCTCACTGCTTGGACCTCATGGAAGACATCCCTCACCTGTGGGGACACAGCAGCTCCTGTTAAGGGCACCCCCACTGACCCACCCCATGCCCAAACACTGGTGTTTTTTACTCTCTCTCCAAGAAGCTTACAAGCTGCATAACTCATCACAGAAGCCCCAGGATCTAGCACAGCTCCTAAGATGAATAGGCACTCCGTATATGTTTGTTGAATGAATGCATGTTTATACTTAGTCAAATATTGCCAAACACTTTTGAAGTTCCTTAAGGGCAAAGTCCATGTCTCCCATGGACTTTTGAACACTATATTGTTTTTTATGTATTTATAAATTGAAAAATTATTATTTACTTGACAGATAATTTCTGAATTAATATAAAGAAATGACAATAACTTGTATACACACTAATTCAAAATTTTTTCAATAAGAACCAAGTAGAACAGTTCCCAGTCTTTTTCAGCAAAAATAACTTTTATCATTGAAAGATTGCTCCAATTTAGTTTATTGAGGTGTTTTTTTGGGGTTTTTTTTTTGTTTCGTTTTTTGTGCTGCTGAGGATTGAACCCAGGGCCTTGTGCATGTGACACAGGGACTCTCCCAACTGACTATATCCCCAGTCCAGTTTATTGAGATTTTTAATGAAGAAATCTAAAGCTGCCAATCAGAGCTTCTAAGTAGCACAAGAAGACCAGGTTAAACCCTTATAATATAAGTAAAAAAAAATAACTTTCAAAAGCTTTAACTATACATTCTAACTGGGGATCTGCTGGCCTCAGGCTGGTAATCAGAGGTCACTGGTCCTTAGCCAGATACCATCCCACAGCACAGATGAGAGGGTAATGAGTATCATATACAAAGTGAGTACAACGTATGTTATAAAACATGGTCTTGTGTGTTCACTGGGAACAATGCCTAATTCCCAGGCGCACACTATGCAGCAGGGGGCCCAGAAACAGAATTCACTAACCCACAAGGACAATGGAAGGTAGAAAGTCCCGTGCCCTGGGATGAAGTGGGAAGGGTATTTGGAGCCTTCATGGACCAGGTGGCACCCAGGCCAGACCAGGTACATGAGTGGAAGTCGACAGGTGGCAAGGGATCTTCAAGGCTGGAGAGAACCAAACAAACAAAACACTGAGCCTCAGACCTAGCGGCCACTCAGAGGACAGGGGAATGTTTATGTTGGGTGAAGGGACACAATCTAAGAAGAGATGCATGAAACAGAAAGCAAAACCTCCTTCAGTAAGAGACGGAGGCCCCACACTCTCTGTGGAGGCGAAGTGGGATCCTCCGCAGCTCATCCTCCCCCGGGAGGCCCAGCCCCTTGGAATCAAATCCATGAGCAAGAATCTTCCTTTGTGTAAACTGTCTCTTCCCCAAAAGTAAAGCAGAAACACAAGAAAACAAAATGCGACTCAAAAGAAAAAGAGACATCCGAGCAAGCTTTGACCCTTCATACTTCATTGGTGTTCCAGCTGTCACACTAGTGGAGACAGGGTCTTCTTCGTTGCTCACACGGGTTCATTACTGCAAGCATTTAGCATATCATGTCCTAGTACAGCTCCTCTCAAAAGCAGGAAACTCCATACAAAACATAGACTTACCCAAATAAAAGGCAGCATCAACTTAAGGATCTAGTATAATATTACAGCACTCACCTAAATTTTTTTTTTTTTTTGCACCAGGGATTGAACCAGGAGTGCTTAATCACTGAGCCACACCCCAGCCCTTTCTATTTTTTATTTTGAGGCAGAGTCTTGCTAAATTCCTTAGGGCCTCACTAATTGCTGAGGCTGGCCTTGAACCTGTGATCTTCCTGCTTCAGCCTCCCAAGTCACTGGGATTATAGGTGTGTGCCACGACAACTGGCTTAACCTAGTGTATTCTAACCCTTTTCTGAACCATTTCCAAACTTTTGAACTCTGTAATGCTCTGGAAGCATTACAAATGCAGCATGAGATTCCTCTTCTGGAAGTAGTTCAGAGTCTTGAAATTCAGAGTCTTGAAACAGCAAATTTACATATTTTTCTAGGCTACCATAGATGGGTAGTTATATACAAACTCCTTCTCCCCTGATTCTCAGACTACTGTAATATTTTCCCTCAGATCATGACAAACTAATGACTGAAAACAAAGAGATAGTCATACAAAAATGAAAAAAATTTAAAAACAAGCCAAAAAAAATAAAGAATCTGTGTCATCAAACTAATAGTCTAACTTTGCTAACAACAAAAACAAAAAACAAAAACTCCCTTCATTCACCCAGCTGTAGGCATTTTACAAAGTACTCAAGTAATTAACAGCTCAGAAAAATAGGGGGGAAATTTTAGGTGGAAGCAAAACTAATAACTACTCATCCTCTTTTTTTTTTTTTTTTTTTTTTGTACTGGGGATTGAACTCAGGGGCACTGGACCACTGAACCACATCCCCAGCCCTATTTTGTATTTTATTTAGAGACAGGGTCTCACTGAGTTGCTTAGCACCTAGCTTTGAACTTGCGATCCTCCTGCCTCAGCCTCCTGAGTGGCTGGGATTACAGGCATATACCATCACGCCCGGCCAAACAGTTCTTTTAAAATGCAATGTCCAGGGCTGGTGTTGTGGCTCAGTGGTAGAGCTCTTGCCTAACATATGTGAGACTGGGTTTGATTCTCAGCACTATATGCAAGTAAATGAATAAAATAAAAGTCTATAAACATCTAATAAATAAATAAATAAATAAATTGCCATGTCCACCCAGAAGGATGTCTAACAAAACTGCCTGCAGGGGGCTACTTTGTAGCCAGACCCTGCTCAGGTCTGCTTCAGAGGCACATGTATATTGGCAGACATCTGCTCCAGGAGACCTGAGGGACGATCACAGGCTTTTTGTGTGGCACACGGATGTCCTCCAGCACCTGCTGCCCTGGCTCAGCTTTGTCAAGGGCTCTGCACCAGTGTGTCTCTCTGCTGCAATTCATTCCTTATTTCTCAGATGCCCTTTAGAAAACTCTGATTTTTGGACAGACAATTGAAATTTTTTTTTTGTAGGAAAAAAACATTCTATCTTGGAATATCCAGAAACTCCTGGATACACTGATCAACACCAGTTCTAATTTCTTCCTGATCACTGAAATTGACATAATCCTGACTCAGAGAAGCACAGCAAGCCTGGAATGACAACTCCAACTCACACACGACTGCAGAGGGAGCTCCTGTCAGAGGTGGGCCAGAGAACTGAGAAGAAGCCTCATCTCTGGAGGCCAGGGAGGCAGCAGCCAGCCATACCCAGCCTGTTCTCTGTCCTGCTTCACCTGGAGAGCCCTCCTTCAAGAGGAAAGCTTGACATTCTAGGTTTGGTTTTCGTTAAAGAGTTGGCGCCCTGCACGGGGTGGGACCTAAGTGCAGAGTGGGGACTAAATAGACATGCTATTTTTAATCTCTTCTGGTGCTACTGTCAGAAGGGAAGCACTGGCTTCTCATTCTTGACAACTGAGTGTCTTCAATCTTGTGTGCCACCGATTGAGCCTTCTGGCCCCTCTTCCCTTTCTTCCCTGCAGAGGACTGTCTCCTGCTATTTCTTTTCATTGTTGCCATAGTATCTTTTTTGAACCATTCAGGAGGATATGGTAGACGCCTGGGTTCATTCCCCCCATGCTCATATCCTCTCTCTCAGCTTCCTCATCCGTCATCTCCCTGCCTTTTGGCTCACAGCTTTCCAGAATTTGTTGCACATACCTAAGAACAGCACAGAATTCCATCAATTCAATCCAGTACCGCTAGGGGTGCTACTCAGTGCAAGTTAAGGAACCAGGCAAGAGCTCCCAGCCCAGAGTAGGTGACACACGGATAACTGGACTGTGGAGCAGGAGAATATCAAGTCCTCCCACCTAGGAGAGCCCTGTGGCCAAACAAAGCAGGTGACCACCTGGGATCAGGAGCCAGGCTGAGGAAGGAGGACTGCCATTTGTGTGCTCGATTTTCCCAGAGTTTCCTGTTATTACTGACAGGAACACACACCCTGCTGTCCTGTGGTGGCCTCTCCTAGTTATTTGAATTTGCCCTTGACATTCATTTTAACCTGATTTCTCCAGGCTGAGGGGAGGAGCATGAGGAGAGAGAGCGATGCTTTGGCCCTGGTGTCCAGCCCTGTTGTCCTAGCTGGCGCCCTGTGTGTGGGCACCCCAGAGCTGGCTTTAACTAGCAGGTGGCCCTCTGCTCACAGGTAAACTTAAGCCTGATGCGTAGGGTTCAAATTCAGATTTAAAGTCAATGGAGGCCGACATGGCTCCTAGGATTCAGGCACAGACTAAGTGCTGTCCAGCACTGGAAGCACTGGACTTGCCAAAACATAGGCTCCTGGCACTCCTGATTCAGTAGGGATGGGGTGGGGCCAGAGAATTCACATTTCTAGCAAGTTTCCAGATGAGGCAGTCAGTCCTAATGGTTCAGGGACTTTGAGAACTGCTGCTGTGCAGAACCACATTGGATCACCCTACCTGGATCTGGGCCAGGAGTAATACTCCTCCTAGCTTACCAAGAGAAACTGAAGTCCCCTGGGGACAAATGATCTCACCAAGGTCACACAGCTGGGGGTGGGGGTGGGGAGCCAGAGTGCACCTGCTGCCCTGCCCTCTGCCTCCAAGGCTAGAGTAGGGTGACAACACTTTCCAAATTCCTGCTCCAAGGAGGGAGAAAGAAGAGAGAGTGGGGCTTGGATAAGCTGGGAGGCCTCACAGGGTCACTGGTAATCTGGGAGTAACTCCGTGGTAGTACAGAGACACTTTCACTTCTATTTAAGGGTGGCTTCGTCAAAATGGCCCTGGGCACTCCTCATGCAGCGGATGCTCTCTTCTCAGGACTGAAGCTCTCATCTCCCAGCAACTGGGAGTGTTGCTGCTGATGGCTATCTGCCAAGGTCCTCCTCAGGAACTGTCCTTCTGGTACACAGCCACTCATCCAAGATCATGCCCACTTCCTAGGGGCAGCTCACAACTCAGGACAACTTGGAAGTGTCATCATTTGCACCTCCATTGCAAGGACAGGCAGTCCAGGTTGCCCTCCTCGTGACCCATCCTTCCCACACAGGTGTGCATCCTGTAATAAACTTCCTGTACACAAACCTCAGTCTCCCAGGGAGCCCTCTTTCAACAACTTACTGCGTGCCAGACACTGTTCTAACTTTACAATACGTGCTCCTCCCCACAACCCTAGGAGGTAGGTATTTTTGTTAAGGAAAAGCTAAGTAACTTGCCCAAGGTCACAAAACTATAAAGTGAGCTGGATTCCTATGCAAATAGACTCTGGAGCATTGAAGTGTTACAACCTATCTTCCAGAGCATTCCTGTGGTCTAGCCTTGAAGAAATTAAACAGGGGAAACAGAAGATAAATTCTGATTTGAGGAGGAAAAATCTCAGCAGCTCCCAGTTCTTTTCCACAAGCTTCTTGCTTTTACCTGAACACGTAGCCCTGGTGTTTTATTTCAGCTTAGTGGTTCTTATCTGGGGATTCATCTTGCTCCCCAGAACACACCTGGCAATGTCTGGAGACATTTTCTGATTGACACATCTTGGGGAGTCCTAAGAGCTTTTAGTAGGTTAGAGGCCAAGGATGTTACCCAATGTCCTACAATGCATGGGACAGCTTCCCAAAGACAAATTCAGCCCCAAATATCAGTAGCATTGAGGTTCAGAAACCTTGCAATCTAGCTTGAAGCCTGGTCTCCTAGTTAGTTGGTTTGACCCAAAGGAATCTCAGGGTACCTAGGAGTAGACTTTGGTGAAGGGAGGTCAGAGACACTTGAGCCTGAGGGTGGAAAGAGGGGCTGGGGAGGTGGTGGCAAGCCTTGAAGAATATGTCTTATTGGTTCAGGGAATATCATGAGACTTCTGGCTGATACCTGTGACCAAGCTCTGAAGGTGCCCTTTTCTTTGGCCAGGAGTCCCCTACTCTCCTCTCAGCTTCCTTTGAACTATGTACACTGCAGTGGGGGGTGGGAGAGTAAGAAGCAGGGGGCTCTTCTTTATGAGTGATGAACCCAGCCTAATTCCATCTTAAGTTTGGGAGCCATCTCGTCACAAAGTCATGAAAAGTTAATTTCTGTTTTACTATAAATTACTGCAATTTCTAAACTTGTTTGGAATTCCTGCCCATGCCTTGAACTCACTCATGCCTGGCTTTCCATGACCAGATAATAATCTTCTCTAAAACCTTAGTGACGCCTCATAAATCCTGGTTCCCCCTGACCAGATAACAACCCTCTCTGAAACCTCAGTGGCGCCTCCTAAATTCTGTTGTTGGGATCTAAATTTATTCCCTACCTTGAAATGTTAAGCCATATAGATCATTAACCTACTATCTGCCTTTGTATTATACTTGTCAAAATCCTGTTATCTGTAAGTTTTCAAGACACCCCCCTTTTGCAACTTTTTGTGCTATAAAACTGTGTTCCTAGAGAGCTGGGGTACTGATCTCTAACCCAGGGTTTTCGGACAGACAGTCCTGGACAGCTCCAGTGTATACAAATATAAGCTTGCTTTAATTTGATTTAAAGTTGGAGTTGGTGGTCTTTTTCTTTGTGTTGGGGTTTAACATTGAGCATTTATCTCAGAGATTCTGGCTCAGCCTGGCCACGTGCACCTCTATGAGATAAGGAGGGCTCAGAGAAACAAGTCACTTTGCTGTTTTTCTACATGTTTCTCCAATAAATCTTATTCCCTGTTGACCCGGCATGGCTAGAGGCAAGTGTTTCTGTGCTCTGGCATGCCCAGGTCTCACTGGGAAAAACACCTTACGTAGTAAGCTCCACCCCATGACTGCAATGTTCAAGGGGCAAGGAATGCAGGGCCACTGTAGAACAAGATGACAAGATCAAAAAACACAGCCACCAGTGGGAATCATGGGTGTTTGTGGAGTAGGAATTTCAGTCCAGCAATACTTCCTAGTATTCTCCATAGGTTTGTTCTTGATCTCTGGAAAGGTAAGCCCTGGATAATACAGATGACCTCGTCAAGTCTCACCCACACCCTGATAACTCCGAGAGATCTCCCCTGAATTCCACTCTCAGAGCCAATTGACAGGCCAGCATTTCCATGTCCCTGTCTGGTG
This sequence comes from Spermophilus citellus, assembly GCF_964194105.1. Classification (NCBI taxonomy): domain Eukaryota; kingdom Metazoa; phylum Chordata; class Mammalia; order Rodentia; family Sciuridae; genus Spermophilus; species Spermophilus citellus. The sequence goes on along the minus strand of NC_138186.1, from coordinate 58,076,092 downwards.
GCACTGTATCCCACCAGGCGCCACCAGTTTATCTCATGGTTCAGTAGCAGAGTCATTTATTAGATGAGTACTTATAATATTTTCTACCAGGATTTATAAACAAAAAAGTGGAACAAACAGACACACTGTCCTATCCCTTCAAGCTTTAGGAAAGAAGCCTGAAACGGTCAATAAAAAAAGTTCCTTTAAAGCTTTACATTTCTTTTTTTGGCGGGGAAGGGTGAATACTAGGGATTGAACTCAGGGGCACTCAACCACTGAGCCACATCCCCAGCCCTATTTTGTGTTTTATTAGAGACAGGGTCTCACTGAGTTGCTTAGCGCCTCACTAAGTTGCTGAGGCTGGATTTGAACTTGCAATCCTCCTGCCTCAGCCTCCTAAACCACTGGGATTACAGGCGTGGGCCACTGTGCCTGGCCTATGGCTTTACATTTCATGTACATTTTGTATTTTATATATTTACAGTATTCAACTATAAAACTTTCCTCCAGAAGTGGTTCCATAAAAATAACTCCATAATAACATGCTCAATGTGACCTGCTGCTGATTGGGGGTCCCACAGCTGCCTGTGCTGGGAGAGGCCTAGGGGAGACAGGCTGTGGTCATTGACCAGGTGTTGGGAGTTGGGGGCAGGAACTGGGATTGCAATCTCTGGGAAGTGAATTGGCTGAAGCTAGTGAGACCCTCACTGGAGTCCTGAGTACCCACCCTTGTTTCTCAGTGACCTTGGACAGGTCCTCCACTGTAGTTTGGCTTTCGTTTCTGAAGGGGTTTGGTTTATAAGCTTAGTTCCCTCCAGGCTGAGTGTTCAGAAGGGCTTTACTTCTGATCATGGCTGACAGGAAGCAGCTGGGTGTGGAGGAGACAAGATGGCGGTGACAATGAGACTATGAACCCAGATGTTCCGCCAGCCAGGACTTGTCCTGGAGAGGGCAATGGATGGTGGTGGTCCTGGGTGTTTCTGAGGGCTCAGAAGGGACACAGGCCTCCCTTGGACAAGCCGGGGATACACTCTCTGACAAGATTCCTGAGATAGAGATCATTCCTTGAAGCCAGAAATAGTTTCAGGTGAGGCCAGGAGACATAATTCACCCAAGCTCTGTAGCGAGGGCCCTCTGAACAGAGGACAGAGAATCTCAGAGGATGCAGCAGGACTAGCTTTGATCTCCTCCAGAACATGGACTACATCCTCTGGGTTGGCTGAATGACCTGCCAGAAAGACACAGCTGGCCGGGCACCTAAACAGTCAATTCGGGGCCCAGGTGCTGCTGTCTGTCTCGAGCTCATGGGGACAGTGTCCTGCACCAGCAGAGTTGGAAGGAATACAAAACTTGGGTTTGCTTAAGATGTGTCTTTTGGGCCTTTGTTGCTGTTTCATGGAGACTAGGCTCTTTGGGGAGCACTTGATGGCTTAGGACAAAGTCTCTTCATTCTCTAAGATGTTTCTGGCCTGAGGAACAGAGGGAAGGGAAACTGCTTTGCTCATTTTCTCTGGACTGTCAGAAGCGAGTGATCAAGGGAGATGACAATTTCTGGCACTGGAGAGGGGATGATACAGGTTGGGGGAGCAGAAGGGTTGGTAACCTGGTTTATTTCTCTCCACAAGAATCCTGAGTTTCAAAAGAAGTTGCTCATTTCCCACATGGGCACATCAGGGTATTGAACTGAAAGCACAGGCTGGTGCCAGCCTCTCCAGAAACTGTGGAGAAAGCCATCTTGGCTTATTCCTCAGAGGGTAGTAGTTCTGGGCAAATTGTATTTCAAAACCACATCATGGGAAAGCTCACCTCAGTCATCCTCACCGAGATGCAAAATAAAGTGATTCTGAAAGGCCATTTTCACTTATCAGATTGGCAAAAGATTAAAACACACTGTGTTGGCTAGGGTGTGGGAAAACAGGCTCTCTACGTGGGGCTTTTGGCAAGAGCTGTGGTCTTAGCCATTTGAGATGCTGTAACAAAGTACCATGAACTGGGTGGCTTGTAAACAACAGGAATTGATTTTTCACAGTTCTGGAGGCTGGGAAGCCCCAGATAAGGCATACTTGGTATTTGGTGAGGACTCACTTTCTGGCTCACAGATGGTGCCTTCTCCCCGTCCTCACACAGTAGAAAAGGAGAGCCAGATCTCTGCCCTGGGTCTTCGTCTTCCTCTTTTGTGTTTTCTCTCTCTCTCTCTCTCTCTCTCTCTCTCTCTCTCTTCTCTCTTTTGTGTTTTCTCTCTCTCTCTCTCTCTCTCTCTCTCTCTCTCTCTCTTCAGTGCTTGGGCTCAAACTGCAAACCCAGGGCCTCACACATGCTAGGCAAGCACTCTACCACTGAGCTATACCTCCAGCCCCTCTGTTATCTTTTTTAAGGCACCAAACCCATTCGTGAAGGCTCTTGTGACATACTCATCTCCCAAAAGGTCCTGTTTCCTAATACCATCACCTGGGGAGTGAGGGTTTATCCTGTATTCTGGAGAGACACAAATATTTAGATTTCAGATCACAGCTATCAGCATGTGACTTATGTTATGGGCTAGGAATTCTGCTTCTAAGAGTTGGCCTCCAGTTGCACCAGCAAAATGGCACTGTCACTGTGGAAACAGTCTCAATTTCTCTAAATTAGAGAACAGGTAACAAATTAGCATAACACACAATAGAACTCTGCAGTCATAAAAACAAATGAGGAGCTAGGTGAGGTGGTGCACACTTAAGCCAGTAACTCAGGAGGCTGAGGCAGGAGGATTGCAAGTTTGAAGCCAGCCTTGATAACTTAGTGAGACCCTGTCTCAAAACAAAAAATGAAAAGGACTAAGGGTCCACCCCTGGGTTCATCCCCCAGCACCAACAAAAAAAAGAACACTTTTTTTTTTTTTGGTACCAGGGACTAATCCCAGAGGTGCTTAGCTACCAAGCCAGCCCTTTTTATTTTTTATTTTGAGACAAGGTCTCACTAAGTTGCTTAGAGCTTAAGCTAAGATGCTTAGATTGGCCTTGAACTTGACATCTCCTTCCTCAGCCTCCCAAGTCACTGGGATCACAGGTTTGTACCACCACGCCTGCTCTTTAAGTACCAGGAATGACTTCAAGAGGTAGTAAGTTTCCACATATAGAGAGTATATGCAATATGTTACCTTTTTGTTTGTTTGTTTTTATTTTTCCAGTACTGGGGATTAAACCCAAGTGTGCTCTACCACTGAGTGACATCTCTAGCCCTTTTTATTTTGTTTTGAGGCAATGTCTCACTAAATTGCTTAGGCTGGTCTCAAACTTGTGATCCTTTTGACTCAGCTTCCCAAATGCTGGGATTACAGGCATGTGCCACCACACCTGGCATATGCTACCATTTGTATAAAGAAAGGAAAAATTGTGTCTGCCTGTATTTGCTTGACATACACAGAATGTCTCTGGAGGATACCTTACATAGTGTTGTCATAGGTTACATCTTAGAAGAGACCTGGTATCTTAGAACTCTCTGCTCCCTGTGGAAACAAAGCTCTATCTCCTTTGGGCCTGGGAAGAGGCAATTCCTTCACCTATCCAAGAAGTGAGCTATTCTGCTCTACAGGTCTCCAGAAATGGTGGGCAGACACAGGTTAGGAGAGAGCAGGGCCATGCCTATTAGTAGCCTGGTCACCTCACTCAATTTACTTAGTCTTTAGGTCTCTGTTTCCTCATCTGTGAAGTAGTAGTACTCTTAAGAAATGAGGGCTGGGGGTGTAGCCCAGTGGTAGAGTCCTTGCCTACCATGTGCAAGGTCCTGGGTTCTATCCCCAACATACCAGCCATTCACCCACACACACATAAAAAAAATTTTAAAAAAGAAAGGAAGGAAGAAATGCTTAAAAAGTGAGATACCACATGTACAAATGGGGATAATAATTGCCAAATCCCACCTTATAGGGCTACAGTGCCTGGTACCATAGCAAGTGCTCAGTAAGTGATTTGTTTTAAGTACATCATGGTTTCTTGTCTGCCCCCCTTACTGTTATAAGATCAAAATGCACCTCAGTGAGGCTGAGGAGGCCCGAGTCTATCTTCAGCCTTCCTTTCCACACTCGTCCTTGCTGTTCCTTCGTGCTGTTCTCTCTTCTTTCTGTCTAGAATGTTCTTCCTTCCTTTCTTTGCTTGCCTTGGTCAACTTCAAAGTTTAACTCAATTGCTTCACCAGCCCTGGAATGTTCTTCCTGAAATCCCAGCCCAGAAAGACTCTTGCACCTGCCTCTGCAAAGGCTGAGAATCTGGGTGTAGCCCCGTGACTGTCATCATCCTGCACAGTCACCCCCATCCAGCATATGCTCGTGCACACACACGCACTTGTTTGTCATTATTAAAGGAACAGAAAAGAGGCAGGTGGTGTGCACATGTAATCCCAGCTACTCAGGAAGGTGAGGCAGGAGGATCCTGAGTTTGAGATCAGCCTGGGCAACTTAGTGAGACCCCGTCTCAATAAAATAAAATAAAATAAAGGGCTAGGGATGTAGCTCAGTGGTAGAGAGTCACTGGGTTGAATCCTCAGTACCCAGAACGCATGGGGGGACTCTTAGCTCCACTTAAATGAAACCTCAACAACATACCATTTTCTACCTATCAGACTAGCAAAATTCAATGAGTCCCAAGACACTGGGGTGGCAAGGAAGCAGGCACTTGACAAGAGCATAAATTGGAGCATATTCTGAGAATTGGGTGACATCGATCTTTCCACATTTAGTAGGCACATAGAGCAGAGGACATGCATCAATGCGTGCAGTGGCAGAAGGCTGGGAATCACCCAAAGGTCCATCACTGGGGACTGATGAATGAAAGTGGCGCCCTACTGTGCACGCAGCATTATGTAGCCAAGAAACAGAGAAAAGTTCTTTATTATTAAGATGGAAGGCACACTGAGAAGCGTGCCAGGGGGCAGCATGGGGAGTTTCTACAACGGCTGCCATGGTGTATAAAGGGAGAAAATATATACAAGCATTTGTATTAGATGCACAGAGAATACACGAAGGTCGTATTGATGGCAACACACCAGGAGCCTCCAAAGACAAGGCCTGAGAGTCTGGGAAACAGGAGGAGGGGGAGCCTTAGCTACCCCATGTATCTTTTTCTGTCTTTTAAATTTTACACTTAAACATTTTTTATCTAATTTAAATAACTTTTTAACAAAGGAAAAAACTTGCCGTAAAATGGAAATGAAGGTAAGTCCTAAGCACCAAGATGAAGAAAGATACCTTGAATTTGTTTCCAGGGGTGAGAGGGTCCATGGCAAATCTTTACCCTTGGGCCAGCTGCCCCCCACTTGCAGCTGGGCACTGTCAGTTGAGGGTCAGAGAATTAGAATCTTGTTTCCTTACGAGCCTGAGTAAAACAGAAGAAGGATAAACCTGCTATCAGTGGCTGGGGAAAATTCACGAATGAATGCATACCAAAGCCCAAAAAGAAAGATTAGAATTTGGGGCCCCAGGGCTCTTTCACCACTGCAAACTATGATAAGGACCTTTTGTACCCATAAAGCTCCTACTAAGAGCCTCTGAGGATCCACTGCCTGAGCATGCACAGGCTCTGGGTTCAATCCCCAGCACCACCAAAAACAGAAAACAAAAACAAAAGCCTCTGGAGACCATCTGGAAGGAGTGTTGGGTGGAGGGGCTCCAAGGCTAGACCCAGGTGACCTCCACAGGAAAGACCAACCAGAGGAAGGTGCAGAAAGGCCCATCAGCTCCAGCGACCCCTTTCCTGGCCAGCCTTGATTTAGAGCTAACTGAAAGGTCCCCTCCCCACCCCCACGTAGCCAGGGTACAATCTGAGGGTCAATGCTCCTGAGGAAAGCTCTGCCAGCCTTATTAGGGAGAAGGCTGGTTACAGCCACCAAACCAGCCTCAAAAGAGAAGATGTTACAAGAGGGACACAGGAGTCTCAGGGGCTGGGCAGGACCAATGGCTGAGTCCTCCAAGGCTGGCTCAGGTCGTGCCCCACCTGCCCTGCCCTTCCACCTCCCCTCTCCTTACCTTTTCTGCATCCTCACTTGCTAACCCCACCCCATTTGGATCTCAGCACAGGCTTCAGGCCTCAGTCCTGAAGGCCAACCCTCTGACAGCTCTTCTCTTTTGTCTTGGTCAGCAGAGTTAAACAGGTTCCTGTGCCTGTGTGTTTATCCGTCTCCCTGACTACACTGCTGACTCCCAGGGGAAGGGAGCCATCAGGTAACCCTGGGTTTGTGTCTCCTCCCTCTCCCTTGGTTCAGGGCTCAGGCTCTGTCGAGCAGCTGTGCTCAGCTGGCCGGCTCCCTTGGGGCCAGGACCAATCTCCCCCCAGTTTCAGGGTGGCTAGCTGCCCCCTGCTGAAGGGGGTTTGGCAAATGCAAACTATGTGCCAAACTAACTGTAAGAGAAACAGCATCTAGACTCCTCCCTCCTTCTCCCCTTAGGAGCCAGAATGCTCCCAAGTCCGCTCCTGTCACTCTCTTGCTACCCATTTCCCTCTAAATAACATCCAAAGCCATTTGCCAGGCACAAGAGGCTTTACCTGGCCTGGCCCCAGTTCTCTACCCCCCACCTCCTTCTGCTCTGGGCAGGTGGCCTTGCCGTCTGGTAGCAAGCACCTTCCTTGCTCAGACCCAGTGCCTTGCTGTTATTCCCCCCGGGAATGCTTCCCCTCAAGGCTGGCCCCATCCAGGCTCTGCTGGTCTAAAATCACAAACCCTGCAGCAACTAGCTCTTTCTATTGCTCCCACCATAAGTCAATCTCTCCTTTTCTGGCACCTCCAGAGTCACCCCTTGATCTACCCCAGGGATGGCTGCTTATAGGGCCTGAAACAATGGAGCCATGCCTTCTGGCCAGAGAGCAGGCCACACTGGACAGGGGGACAAGAGGGTGAGGCAGGGTTGCTGCGAGCTGTCTGAGCTCCTGGACCCAAACCTTGGATCTGCACAGGTGTCTCCAAGGGTTCTGGGAACTACACTCTCCCTCTGCAGGCTCCCAGCCCAGGGTCTACATGAAGGCTGTACCTTGCCCTCACCTTTGGAGGTAACCCTTTTATTAAACCTTCCTCAAATCACCCAACCCAGGCAGTCTCTTTCCTTTCAGGTCTCCATCTGGCAACACATGTCTGTTGTGAGCTGTCCCCCACTAGACCACAAGTTCAGGGAAGACAGGGACCCTTTACACTCTCTGAGGCACCTCAGCCTCTGTGTCACCACTGGCACATGGTGGCAGCTCACCAGGTGTATGTTAAATGAGTGTCTGGAGAAAGGGAGAATCAATCTGATGTGAAGAGAGGTTGGGGGGCTGGAGGACAGGCTCTAATGCAACCCGAGCTCAAATGCAGCCTGGGCAACAGTGATAAGGGGCTTCTCCCAAGGCAGGAACCCTGCTATGTCATGCTTAGCACTTCTTGGCAACCTCGGATGGCGCTGGGTTTGTTTTCTTTGAATGTCTTCCCACTGGAATGAATTCCCCATAGGCAAAGGCCACGTCTGTCTTGCTCACTACGGTATCCTAAGAGTTGGAACAGTGCCTGGCATACTCAGAAGATGCTAGATCCACGTTTGTTGAATAAGCTAGAGGAAAACGAGTTCTCCAAAAGAAATAACCAACTGGCCGAGGACCTCAACAGCCTGATTGGGTGGTTTGGACATGGGAGAGGAAAACAGAGGAGGACCTACAGGTCCCACTGCAGGGGAGCGAGCAAACTAGGGCTTGTAGAAAGATGGGGCTGAGGGGACCCAGGCTGATGACCATTAGGGAGGTGGCCGCTGTGACATTTGGGCAAGGCAACATGAGATCGGTGAGGAAGAAGGGGGCAGAATTTCATCACTGTCTGGCTATGAATGAATAAGATGACCCTGGAGTGTTTTGCTCATTCTATGCACTGGGAACTGAGGCTACACTTCCAGGCCTGCGGTCCTGACAAGGGAGCGGCCGGTGTCATCCTGTTTCTAACCTGTCTGAAATGGGAAAGCTGCAGAACGGAAGTGGCTGGGGGGAAAAGTTAAGTAAAATCAAATCTGACCACGTTGTATTAAAAGTGTGACCAGAGACATAATAAAATAAATAAGTGCGTGACCACAGAGATCTGTACAGAGAAAGCTACAGGCCGCTGTACCCTGAGGCCTCCTAGGTGGTGGTGGCCACAGGGGGAGTATAAGAACCATCTCCTTGTGAGCAGAGATGGGGGTTTGGGACCCTGAGGAGTTAGGCAAGCTGGAGGAAGAAGCCAGCAAATAAAAGGAGGGCAGGCAGGGCAAGAGGTAGAACAAGGAAGGGTGGACAGTGTCACAGAAGCCAAAAGAACAACCTTGAAGAAGGGAGAAGCAGCCAATGGTGTCACACGTCAGAGGAAGGCGCTGGTTGGACCTGAGGGCCTCATCCTGGTGGGGCGCCTGACTGCTGGCCTCTGGGACTGGCTGAAGAGCTGGCAGGGCCAAGTCGGTGTTTGTGAAGAGCCTGCTGCCCGTCCCAGCAAGGCCTTCCTGGCATCTGCCCTAAACCTCATTTTCAGCAGATTGCCACTGTCTCACAAATCCATTCTTTCTTCTCCCCGTGGTGGCAGGGCTCCCAAATTTTACCTAGAGCCACTCAGCTAAAGATCACATTTCCTCATTTCCCTTACAGCTAGGTGGGACCCTGGGACAGGGACAGGGCATTTCTAGGTCTTGCTCTTAGCAGAAGGCCAAAGTTCTCCTTCACATACACTTCATCTCCTTCTTCCCGTGACTGGAAGGCGGAGGTGGAGAGGGGTAACTCCACCCGCACCCTGAGGACGCGAGCAGCACCCAGGTGATGGAGGAGCCCAGAGGCGCAGGAGCCTGGACACAACCAGATCCTGGCGCCAGCCTGTACCTTCCAGACAGTGTACACTCTTCTCAAGACGCTCTACATGGGGACTTCTGTTAGGGTAGCCTAACTCATGGGAACACATCATTTAAACTGGTACAAAGGCCATCCTGGATCAGATGGGCAGTTGCTCAGCTCATCTCTGCTAGGGGCCCCAGGGGACAGTGAGAGAGGCCATTGGCATTTCCCTTGATGAGGTCCTCAGTCTCCACACACCAGGCCATCTTAATCACCTGCTACACAGCCATCATTCATAAATGGGTCCAAACCTTTCAGGAAACGGTCTGTCCCCTCACTGACACAGCGTAGAAAGGAGTAAGAGCAGTCCGTGGCGCGCAGCTGCAGCCTGCCTCCCTGACCTTTAATGGGGCCCACATCCAGCTCCTTTTCTCCTCCCACCAGGTCAATCAGTGCCTGGGTGCATGATGGGGTTGCCACGTACACAGAAATGCTCCATGCATCAGAGGGGCAGAATCACAAACACTGCAGTGGGATAGCACCAAAGGTAAAGACCATGAACCTGGAGCTAAAGGCCCAGGTGCAACTACAGCCATGCTACTCAGCAGCCAAGTTACTGACCCTGATGGGCCTCCACATCCTCAGCTGCAGAGGGTTACAGTACAAGGCTGAGCTTTTAAGCCAGGTGTGTGGCATGTCTATAATCCCACTGGCTCAGGAGGCAGGAGTTTTGCATGTTTGAGGCCAGGTTTAGCAACTCAGACCCTGTCTAAAAATAAAATAAAAAGGGCTGGAGATGAAGTGCAGTGGTTGCATTCCCCTGGGTTCAATCCATCCCCAGTACTACCAAGAGAAAAGAAAGAAAATTTTCAGGACCCAGGGCTCCATGAAGAGTTTCTAGACTCAACACCAAAAATACCATTCTTTGAACTTCAGTACAATTAAAAATTTTCATTCTATCAAAGACTATGAAAAAGATGAAAAGATACAGGGTGAGAGAAATTACAAACAACATATCCAACAAAATTCTTGTATACAGACTATATAAAGAAATCTCAAAACAATCCAATTAGAAAATGGGCAGCCAGGTACAGTGGTGCATGCATGTAGTCCCAGCTACTCCAGAGGCTGAGGTGTGAAGATAGCAAGCCCAGGAGTTTGAGGCCAGCCTGGGCAACACGGTGAGATCCCATGTCAAAAAAAGAAAGAAAAGAAAAAAAAAAAACAAACAGGCAAAATCCCCACACATTTCACCAAACAATAGACAGCAAATAAGTACAATAAAGGTGTTCAACATTAGCCTCTAGGAAAATGCAAATTAAAGTCATAATGTATTGCTACACATCTATCAGAATGGCTATAATAAAAAAATAAAGATAGGCCAAGCATGGTGGCACACGCCTCTAATCCCAGCAGCTCGGGAGGCTGAGGCAGGAGGATCATGAGTTCAAAGCCAGCCTCAGCAAAAGCAAGGCACTAAGCAACTCAGTGAGACTGTCTCAAAATACAAAATAGGGCTGGGGATGTGGCTCAGTGGCCAAGTGCCCCTGAATTCAGTCCCCCCGCCCCAAACCAAAAATAAAGATAACACCAGATTCTGGTGAGGATGTGGACAAACTAGATCACTCTGACATTGCTGGTGGGAATGGTACAGACACTGTAGAAAAATTGTTATTATAGTTATTATAGGACCTAGTTATTATAGGACCCAGGAATTGCATTCTTGGATATTTATTGCAGAGAAAAGAACACTAATGTTTATACAAATACCACACACAAGTGTTTTAGCAGTTTTATTCATAAAAGCTCCAAGCTGGAAACAACCCAAAGGTCTCACAATGCATAAAGGTGAAACCAGGTGCCTGGGATGCTACCAGCAATGAAAGGAAACAAACCATTGATACAACCTAGAAGGTTCTCAAGTGAATTACATTGAATGAAAAAAGCCAACCTCCAAAGGTTACACCTTCTGATCCCAGTTAAATGCTACTGTTTCAATGACAGAGGTGGAGGAGAGTAGCAGTTGCTAGGAGTTGGTGATGGGGAAGAGAGATGGCTATGGTTATAGAGCATGAGGGAGAACTGTGGGGACTTGTTCTTCTGTCTTGGGATGGTTACATGAATCTATGCATGACAAAACCACACACACATAAATCTGAATGAGCCCTGTAGACTGTACCAGAGTCAATGTTCTGTGTGTTTGGTGCTGGGGACTGAACCCAGGGGCGCTCTACCACTGAACTACATCCCCAGTCCTTTTTGAGACATGGCCTAAGCTGCTTAGGCTGGCCTCAAACTTGTGATCTTCCTGCCTCAGCTTCCTGAGCAGCTGGGATTACAGGTGTGCACTACTGTGCCAGGCCAATATCCTGGTTCTGATATCGCACTAGATATGAGTCACCACCACTGCAGGAAACTGGGTGAGGTTAGAGGCACATAAGACCTCTTTATATACTACTCTTCAATATCCAGTGACTATTTCAAAAGTAAAATTTAAAGAAAAATCTGTCAGAGATGCACACTGACCCACATTTACAGATTAAATGACACAGATCTGGTATTTGCTTTAAAAGATACTCCAAGGAGCTGGGGTATGGCTCAGTGGTACGGCCCAGGTTTAGTACGCATGAGACCTTGGGTTTGACCCCCAGTCCCAAACAAAAAACAAAACAAAATGGCAAAGCAAAAAAAAAAAAAAAAAAAAAAAAAATACTGTAGGAAGAAAGGATAAAGAGGAAAAAGTGGAAGAAATAGATGACACAAAGTGTTGATGCTGGGTGAAGACTATCTAGGGGTTCTCATACTTTCTAATTTTGTTTTTGAAAATTTCCAACATAAAAGTTCCCAGGGGTACGTGATACAACAGAAGGGCTAAACCTAGTTATCAGCTGGTAGCCTATGTATTGTTGTAACTTCTGAGCACAAATCAAACTCAAAACATATGGTTCTGTTTCTTTACAAAGCTTTATTATGAATTTTTATTATGGGTCTTTCATAAATCACACTCTTCATTTATCTCTGTTTACTACCTTCTCCCTTCTAGAGGTCCCACAGAATCATTAAAAAATAGAAATCTATAAATACACATTGAGGATTATGCAGTTTCTACCTAGCGACAGCAGCAGGGCCGGTGTCTAAGTGGTCTGTTCCTCTCCCAGCGGTTCCTCTGGAACAGTCACAGCACTGCAGCCTCTGGAATCTCAAGGGCAGAATCAGCCCCCTTTTCCAATGCCCACCTTGTCCCTTAGCACAATGGCATTTAACAGGTGTTTGTTTTGGACAGTGAGGGTGACTGCGGACCTGCAGAAATGCTTACTGGGGTGACTGCTCCAGAAGGCAGGGCGAAAGGCAAGCTGGGGTCAGTCCTAGCCTGACCTGGGGATTGTATTTCAACTCACTAGGCCAAATGCCAAGGGCGATCAGACTCCCACAAGGGAGGGGGTTTGCACATAAGCTCAGGCTAAGTGCTTTCTGCTGAGAGCCTGAGGTCTCTACAAACCTGACAAATTCCTATCTGGTCCAGAGTCGAGGAATCTTGATTTTTTTCACTATCATATCCTCTTCAGTTCCTGACAAGCGTCTGTCTCCTTCCAGGCAAAGGAACAGAATGCCCTAGAGAACACTAAGTTTAGAGGACAAAGTCTCCACCAAACTGTCAAGTTATTCAAGTTTCCAAATTCACCAAAGGAATAGAAAATTCAGGGATGACTGGAGGCTGGGGACACAACTCAGTGGTAGGACACTTGCCTGGCATGCGCAAGGGCCTCGGTCCAGCCCCAGACTATGAAAAGGAAAAATAAAATAAAATAAAAGATTGTGGAAGCTGAGTGGCCACAGAAGTCATGTCATGGACCTCAGAACTCTAACCTGGGGAGCATTGTGCCCATCTTGTGTTAGCTTTTGGGCATCCCTGGCATTTTTCTTCCTTGTTACAATCTCCCTTATGAGACCAGCCAAAGGATATCAACTTGCCTGGCATCTTCTTTAAAAACTTATTTTCTGCTCTGTGGGGTACATCAAGGATGAAGTCTTCTCTCCCAGGAGGCAGAGGGTGAGCAGATTCCGCCTGGCTCCTTGGAGAACACCTCTGCACAGGCTGCAGGCTCCTCCCAGCCTGCTTCTGTCAGCACCAACTGGTCCATGCCAGTCTTCTAGTCTCAGCCACCTCTCTCAGCTTGTGGAATACAAGGCCAAGCCAGGCCTCAAAATCCCACCCTGGCCTGCTACATCCTTTTCCTATTGTTTAGAATCTATGGCTCCTTGATTAAGTCACAGTGTGACATATCCCACACTCCAGGCTCTTGTCAGGGAAGACTTTTTTCCCAGGAGGGGATAGGTCTTGGGCAGTTCTCCAAGCATACATTCCACAGAGGGACAATAAATGGCAAATCTCTCAGGATGGCCCTGCTTTGGGGAACTCTATCAATTGCTGGCCAGAGCATCAGCACTGCCCTGATGTGTCATTGTCCTGGACATTAACATATCTGCTCACAGCTCCTGACTTCTGCCAGCCCCACGTCAAAGCTGTGATGTGTGGTCCTCCTGCTTCCGTCATTATGAGGGAGTAGAGTACAAAGTTACTTTCCATCAGCTCAGAGAGCATGAGCAACCCAAGTGAGGAGGGAAATAAGAATGAGGTTCTGGGTTGACGAATTGGTGCCATAATTGTTCATGAGTCAAAAAAAAAAAAAAAAAAGCAGCCAGATATCCTGAAATATACACAGGGCAAGGAGTCCTCCCGGCAGTAAGCAAAGCAGCAAAGGACCCTTTCTTTTCCTGCCACTTTCCCTGTTCTTCCAGGTTGCAAAGGAATCAAATCCTGTGATGATAAATGAAGTGACCAGCTGCTGCCACACTCTAGCAGGTAGCAGTATGGCCCTTTGGATTAAGAAAGTCTCATTATTACTATTGTTTTGTCCTCAACCAAATATCCGGTGAAAACAGATAATCTGAATATAAGGTCTGCTGTTAAAATCATGCCCCATCACATCCTGCAGCTGCAGTTTGGCCACAAGGAGGTCACTCTCTGTTCTGTCCTCCAGAGGTTTTTACTTGCCCAGGAGAGTGGAATCCGCATCTCTGTACAAGCCAGACTTCTTTCTCAGCTCACGAGAGGGACCTAAAAAGAAGAAGAAGCAGGGAGCTTGCTTGGTGGGGCCCTTCCTGCTGTCCTACGGGAACCAGCACCAGGGCTGTGAGGGGCGGTCACCGGGTTGCAGGACACTCAAGCACTATGGAACGAGAAGGGCACGTGGGAGTAAGGAGAGGCAAAGGGAAAATATTTTCTCTCACCAGAGTGGTGTTAAACCCACTGGGAGCCTCCTTCCCACCAAGAAACAGAAAAGCTGGCTGAGGCAGACTCTCTGCACCTGGGTCTCCAACTCACTTCTTCCTGCGGATCTTGGGTTTCTTCACGGGTCGCAGATAGGGGTTATCGATGACATTCTCCTCCCCATTCCGGCTGCCCGACAAGGAGGGGTTCTGCTGCAGGACAGAAGTGTTCTCCTTCTCGGCTCCAGAATCATCCTTTGAGCAAAAGCCGAAATAAAGCAAAACACCAATGGCATGAGGGAAGAGACTGTGCCCGTCACAAGAACTACCATTGGCGTCTCTTTTGACTAGGAAACAAGAAGGCCGAGAGCTGCCTTCTTTCCAATGTTCCTATCTCTGCCCCAGGTGCACTTGAGGCCCAGGCAGTGGCCAACTCTGCCAGGAGAAGAGACTGTTGGCTTTGACCCCGTGGAGCAACAGTGGATCCAGAACCCCTCGAGATGTGGGGACATGAGTTAGGGTGAATGGAGGCCTGGGAGAGGTAGGGAGTTGCAGCAACAATTTCAAAGCTTCAGGGAAGAAGCCCAACCCAGTGGGGAGATAAAGAAAAGGGAGTTCACCCTGGATGCCTTGCAGGACTGGGAGACACAGGCCACAGGCACAGGGTACTCCTAGGCCAGAACCAAAAGAAATCATAACAGATTTTTCCCCAAAGTAATTTCTGGAATTTACAACATGGTATCAACAACCATATCCCAGCATAGCTGAAACCTCCCGGTCCTGAGGGTTCCCAAGGCAAAGCTCAGAGCCTGCAGGTACCATCATGTGTACCTCATCAATTATACTCTCCTTTGTTTTGCATGTTTTAAGGTCTATGACCAGTGACTCATAGTTTTTCCTTTAACAAAAATATCATTATTACTCTCTTTTTGCAGTACCAGAGAACAAACCCAGTGCCTTACACATGCTAGAAAATTTTGTTCTATTACTGAGCCACATTCTCATCCCTTTTTACTTTATTTTGAGACTGGGTCTGGCTAAGTTGCCCAGGTTGACCTTGAATTTGTATCTTTCTGCTTCTGCCTCTTGAGTATAAAGCAGTTTTTTTTTTAAACATTTACTTTTTAGTTGTAGGTGAACACAATATCTATCTTATTTCTATGTGGTGCTGAGGATCGAACACAGTGGCTCACACATGCTAGGCGAGTGCTCTACCTCTGAGCTACAACCCCAGTCCTAAAGCAGTTTTTATTGTTTATTTTTTGAGGAAAATGTTTAGTCCACATACTTTCAGTACGATTCCAGTTAAATCACAATTGTGTACATGTAGGAAAAAAGGTGATAACCTGAAATTTAAAAAACTGTCCTGGGAGTAAGGGTGATTGCTCTCCTTTTCTAATTTATACTCTTCTCTGTTTTGCATGTTTTTAAAAGTGAGGCTGCAGGGGCAGAGGGAAAAATCATACCAAAAAATTTGACCTAGAAGGACAGAAGTGTTCTCCTTCTGGAGGGACCAGAAGCTGGTTGGATGGCGCCCCCTGGTGACAAATCAAGGGTTTCATAAGAAGAAGAAATTACAGAGATTCTTTTTCTGCAATTGGAGGCTGAAGCCCTCACCAACCTCAACCAGGAGAGGAATGCCATCAAAACAGACAGCAGAGTAGAGCACAGTGACCAGATAGCACAAAATTAACAGATGGTTCTCAAGGGATAGATGACCCAGGGTGTGGTCACCAGTCTTCAGCTTACTGGGCCTGGAGAAATTGGATGGTTTCTAGGTTCTACTGTACACTCTAAACCATGGATTGTCCCGAGGGAGCCAGTTCCCTGTAGGGCCCACATGCTTGCCCTCTCCACTGTTCAATCAAGTGGGACCACAATGCAACATGGGGCTATTCTGGACTTTCTGAAGACCCTCTTCAAAGAGAGTATTTCAAGATCAACCTAGCTCTTGACAGACCTGATGCCAGGCACAAGATCTGCCCACAGCCAGGTCTACCATAGACATGAAGCTCCCAGCCTGACTTTTCTTTCTTTCTTTCTTTTTTTTTTGGGGGGGGGGGCTGATATTGGGGATTGAACTCAGGGGCACTTGACCATTGAGCCACATCCCCATCTATTGTTTATTTTATTTAGAGACAGGGTCTCACCGAGTTACTTAGCACCTCGCTTTTGCTGAGGTTGGCTTTGAATTTCTGATCCTCCTGACTCAGCCTCCTAAACTGCTGGGATTACAGGTGTGTGCCACAGCGCCCGGCTCTGAAATTCTTGATGGCTTGACTGAGTGGCATCTGCCTTCATCCTATCATTTCTTTACCATCAACATCCTATCCCCAAAGTTATTGGAAGGTCACTTCACTGTGCCTTAAGTGTGTTTTAACACAGGAGATGACGCAGCCGACGGTGCTGAAAAGCTACCCCTGGGACCATGCTATGCTGGAGGGTAATGAAGGTCCCTCCATTTTCCTCCTTATGTCCCACAAGAGCAGGATGACAGCTCTGTATCTTCCACATACAGCTGATGGAAGTAATCATGTTCTTGTCCCTTTCAGGGACAGGCAGCCTCAAGATGGGGAAAAGTAGGGGTAGTGGATCCAAGTAAAACATCCAACTGACCCAGAGAGTTCTAAAAGCACGGGAGCAGAAGGGTCTATCAGAATCTCCTTGAACCTGCAAAGGTCAGACACAGGCAAAGGCCTGCGAGCTCTCAGGATCCCCTGCTCTGGGGTGACTGCTTCCAGTCTCATGATTGTCACTACCACTCCCATGCCGACAACTCCAAGCCCACCTCCAGCCCTCACCTCACTCTGACCTCCAGCTCCTACAGCCACCTCCATACAGGTGCTGGTCAGCATCGCATGCTCAATGTGCCTAACGTTCCCTCACCAGACAGCTCTCGGTGTTCTCCACCCTTCCAAGCATTCAAGCCATGCTTGTTTCTTTTTGTTCTCTGACATCCTCTGTCCAGTGTGTTAGGAATCCTCCAGGATTCAGACCTTCAGATCAGGCAGAATCTGACCACTTCCGCCACCTCTGCTGTGACCCCTGACACATTGCACCAGCTTCTAAGGGCTCCTCCTCCTCTCATGTCCACACCCTTCAGGGCAATCAGAGTGATGCTTTCAGAAGTTCAAAAATGTCTCTCCTCTATATCCTCCCATGACCCCCACCCCTCCCAGCAGCTGATGAGGCCCATCTGATCCAATTCTCCTTCGATCTGCCTCAACCACTGTTTCTCAGGCCCTCTGCACTGGCCACACCCTCTGCCAGGCACTCTTCTCCAGATATCCACAAGGCTCACTCCCTCACCTTCTCCAAGCCTCTGCACAGATACAGCCTTCTCGGTGATCTACCTAAGCACCCCATTTAAAACTGAAACCTATATCCTCACCCTGGATTTTCCCCTACTGTATTTCGTCCAAGGCACTTTCATCTTTAATATGCTACTTAATGACTTAATTACATATTATGTTTATTTTTGTTCTTCCACTGCCAAACACAGGCTCTTAAAAGAGGTTTTGTCTGTTTTGTTCATTGCTTTATCTCAAGGAGCAGAAGAATACCTGGCATGTACTAGGTACAAAGTAAACATTTGTTGAGTGCATGACTGGTTCAAATTTTCATACAAAAGTTTAGACATGTGGATTGCCTGCACAAGGCAACAAGTTCAAATGTATGAGAGAAAAAAACATCATGTACTTTTTTAAAATGAACAGCTCTGCTGGGCATGGTGGTGCACGCCTGTTATCCCAGCAGCTAGGGAGGCTGAGACAGAAGGATTGCAAGTTCAAAGCCAGCCTCAGCAATGGCAAGGCACTAAGCAACTCAGTGAGACCCTGTCTCTAAATAAAATACAAAAAATAGGGCTGGTAATGTGGCTCAGGGGTTGAGTACGCCTGAGTTCAGTCCCCAGAAGCCCCCCAAAACAAAAAACAAAAATGAACAGCTTCTTTATGTTCAAGTACATGGAAAAATCAGAACTAGATTAAACAAAGTAATTATTCCTTATCAATAATCCTACAAATGCACTGTCTTCAACAGATAAAAGAATAATTTAAAACACCGGTTATTTAATTTGCTTTAACAATATCAGTGAATGCTGGAGACAGAAAATCACCTAAATGTCCATAGTGGACTCATTACATTATTACATCCATAAATGAAACTGCGAGGAATGAAGGAGCTCTTTATACACCAAGATACATACAGCCACAAAGCGTAAAAAACAATGGGAAGACCATTTGTGATCTGCTGTTTGTGTTTAAAACAATTTTTTAAAAAATGTATTTTAGTTGTCAATGGATCTTTTATTTTATTCATTTATTTATATATGGTGCTGAGGATCTAACTCAGGGCCTCACACATGCCAGGCAAGTGCTCTACCACTGAGCCACTACTCCAGTCCTGTTTAAAACAATTTTAAACACCCAATGTCTCTATAAGGATACACAAGAGATTGGAAAGACAGATGCTTTGTTGGGAGGGACAGAATGAGAGGAAGGAATGTCATTATACATCTTTTTTGTTCATTCTGAATTTTTAAACATATTATTATATTTCCCAATCCAACAAAATAAGAATAAATGCCTACATATAAACTCTTGCTAGAATCTTTGTCTCCAAGTCTCTATTTTACTTTGTACAGAAGAGCTTGGGGCTGTACAACCTAAAACCGCAGGGGAGAGAAGGATGTGTGCTGTGAGCCACCATGTGCCAGGCACCTGACATACATTAGCTCACTTTATCTCAGGCTCTCATCCCCTTGAGGTTGGTGTTCCCATTCTGATATGCACTTGTAAAGACACAGACTCAGGTATCCGTTAACACAATTAAAGTCACACATCCGGCAAGTAGCACAGCCTGGATATGAAGCCATGACAGTCTGCCCCAGGGTCACGTCTTTCTCCTCTTTGCTGTCTATACTCCTAGCTCGGCCTCTTTGTAGCCTGGGGTCCTCAGGCAGCCTCGGTTCCCTTACCACAGGGACCTACCTCATGTCACAACCTGTGTTAGGCAACACATCTGTGAGCCCTTTGACTATACAGTACTTACAAAGGTCTGGTGGTATTTGCTTAGCTTAGAGGCCTCCTTCTCATAAGGTGAGTTCAAAACAGAAGTATAAAATAACAAGTTCCACTGCTTTAAAGCCGTGAGCTTCCAGCCTAATTCTGAAAGGGATCAGTCAACACTGAAGGAACATGTATGTTCAAGCAAGGATGATCTTCAGCAAAGATCAGCGAGCACATCTCACTTGCAAACTGAAGTTGCTCCTGCCGTCTGGTGCCTCCCACCTTAGAGTACAGGAGGGGCCTTCAGTCTAACTATGTCCCCTAAGGCTCCAGACAGGGCAATTTTAAAGGATAGCTGAACTAGTAGTCTGAACAGAAGGACCCTGGGAGCCTTGAATGCATTACTGCCTCCAGCAGCTCTAGGATTCTGCTTGGCACTTTCTCTCAAGATGCAGGAAAAGAGAAGAGTCTCATTCTTTTACCTGCCAAGAATGGCACATCCCTAACCTGAAAAGAAAGTACAGCCTAAAACGAGCTCTGACTACCACATCTCCTCACCCTGTCTCTGCCCACACACACTATCCACTATCCCAGGCAGGGAATATCCATGTGGTAGCTAGTCCCCTGATGGGCGCTGGAGCGAATCCCTCCTACCCACCAATTCTGTAATGCTTCACTCTGTCCTGCATCAGAGTCCGACTCTGAGACTAGAGCACTCCCATCAGTCCACAACAGGCCCTCCTCCAGCAGGGCTGGGGATGAAACTCAGGGCCTCACACTAGGCAAGCGCTGTACCACTGACCTACATCCCCAGCCCTCTTTCTTCCACCTTAAAAAATAAAAATGCCACAAAAATACCTCTCTAAATTCCTTAATGTTTCCCCTCCTTTGGTCACCTCTCCATCTCTCTTCCCCCTTTTACAGCAAAAGTCCTAGAAACTGTCTGTGCTAGCACTGTCCAACAGGACTTCCTGTGATGACAGAAATGCTCCATATCTGTGCTGTGCAGTACAGTGGCCTCCAACCCTAGGTGGCTAGTGAGACTCAAAATAATTTATTTTTTTGGTACTGGGGATTGAACCAGGGATGCTTTAGCACTGAGCCACATTCTCAGCCATTTTTATTTTTCATTTTAAAACAGGGTCTCACTAAGTTGCTTAAGGCCTTGCTAAGTTTTTTTGGCCTTGAACTTGCAATCCTCCTCCTGTTTCAGCCTCCTGAGTCGCTATGATTATAGGCATGTGCCACTGTACCTGGGCAGGAATTGGTTGTTAGTTTTATTTAACTTTAATTAATTTAAAAAGCCACATGTGGCTAGTAATGGACAGTACAAGTCTATATTCATTGACTCCAAGTTCTCTCCTGTTCTCTGTGAATTAATGCCAGGGCCTTACTCTCATTCTTACTGAAATTGCTCTTATCAGGGTCAAAAACTACATTCACATTGCCAAATCCAATGGTCAAATTTGCAGTCCTGTTACTGTAACTGCAGCTCAGGAAGCAGCTGATGGCTCTTTACTCCCTGAAATTTTCCCTTCCCTTGGCCTCCAAGACTTGTCCTCTCCTGCTTCTCCTCTCACCTCTCTGGCTCAGCCATCTCAGTCTCCATGGCTGCTTCCTCCTCCTCATGACCACGAAGTAGAGGACAGCTCCACGGCCTGGTCAATGCACCTCTTCTCTTCTTTGCAGTGGTGGGGACTGAACCCAGGACCTCATGAATGCTAGGCAAGCACTCTGCCACCAAGCTAACCCCAGCCCTTTTTATTTGTATTATGGGACAGGGTCTCACTAAGTTGCTGAGGCTGTCCTCAACTTGCAACCCTCCTGCATCAGCCTCCCAAGTTGCTGGGGTTACAGGTGTGTGCCACTGCACTCAGCTCCTTTTCTTTCTAGTCCTCATTTGCTTCCTAGGAAAGCTCATTTACTGTCATGGTTTTGAGTCCACCTACATGACAACCAAATTGACATCTTTAGCCACAACTGTTCCTCAAACTCCAACATTTGGACCCAGCTCTCTACCTGACATCATCAGGTTCATGTCTAATAAGAATCTCAAGCTCAACACATCTGCACCTGAGCACCTGACTGCCACCCAGACAGCATGCAGCATCAGTCTCCCCTATCTGGCTGCAGACAACTCCCTATTTCCTGTCGTTCAGGCAAAAATCTTGGAGCCACCTTTCACTTTCTCTCCACCTCCAACATCTCACATCTGTTCTACCAGTTGGTGCTGCTCTGTAAAGAATCTAGAATTTGACCAAATGATCTCCTGGTGGTTTCATTGCTTTTGCCCCTACCGCCATCCCTCAGCTTATTGCTACAGCCTTCTAGCGGCTCTCCGGCTTCTGCTCTGCCCTCTGTGTTCTACCCTCAACACTCCAACCTGACTGATTCTGTTAACAAACCTCCATGAGATCCCAACCTTCCTCTGCTCATTATCTCCCTGGCTCCCATCTTACTGAGTAAAAGCAAAAATGTTTAATAAAATGTTTAAGACCCTGTAAGTCTGAGTCCCCCATGAGCTCTCCGACCTCATCTACTGCCTCCCCCTCGTCCACTCCACTCTGGTATCCTTGCTGCTCAGCTCAACAGCTAGGCCTCCACCTCAGGGCCTTTGCATCTACTGGTCTCACTGCCTGAAAAACTCTACCCCCAGATGGGAGCAGGCATTGATCTCTTTAGGTCTTTATTCAAATATCAATTTTATTTTTTTGCTTCTTTTTAGTTATATACATGACAGTAGAGTCCATTTTGATAAAGTTATACATGCATGGACTAGCTCTTATTCTAATTAGGGGCCCAGTCTAGTGGACACACATGATGGTGGGATTCACTGTGGTATAGCAGATATCAAATTCTAATCCTGTACTCCCTCATCTTCATCTTCACTTCCTATTTTTCCTTAGCTCCATGAAGTTTGTCTGTATTTCTTCCTTCTAATTCCCCAGAACCTGGACCTGAGCCTGGCCTGGCAGGTGCTCATTCAGTATTTGTTGAATGAATGAGTGAATTCCCAGGACATGGATATGTCTCTCCAGTTGGAGATCAGGTTACACCTGGATCATCATGGGCCTATCCCAGGGTGACAGGCCAAGGGCTGGATGGGCCAGTTGGGGGGAACTCTGAGGCAGGCAGAAGACAGGACCCACCGTGCTGATGTGGAGAGTGAGGTTCTCTGTGTCCGTCTGCTCATCCTGCTCCGAGGAATCTGTCTCTTCCATTTGTTGCATCTCCAGCTCAGATGGAAGAAGAGCTGTCAGGTAGGGGATGGTGAAAGGTCTGGCAGCAATCACTGGGGAAGTGGAAGAAAGCATGATTCTACTGACAGGGAGTCCCTGCAGCCTTCCCGGAGCCTTATAGCAAAACGACGGGCAGCACCCAGAGATAACACTGGTTCATGTGCTCCAAACACGTACAGAACGGGCCCAGCGATGCCCTGTGGCTTTACATGTGCCATCTTTAATCCTTGTTCCCACTGGTACATAAGCACAACTATCATCCCATTTGACATATGTGGAACCCAACACACAGACAGGTTGACTTTCTCAAACACAGAAAATAGCAGAGTGGGATCCCAACTCAGGCAATCCCAACTTGAGAGCCAATTTTTAGCAAGGAAAACTGAAATCAGACGGAACTGGGGCTATCAGCAGAATCTCAGCAATGCATTAGCTTTGTGATCTTATACCCAAGGTCAGTTAACCCCTCGAAGCCACATTTCTACAGCAGAGCACTGATATTTTCCGCCTGAAGGACCTAAGAACTCCAAGGGTGAGTATTTCCCTGGATCTAAAAGACATTTATGGTGAATGGGAATTTCTATCCTTCCAAAAAGCAATGAGGATGAAAGAAAGAAATTGATTTAAAAACAATACTAATGGGCTGAGGATATAGCTCAGTTGGTAAAGTGCTTGCCTCACATGCACAAGGGCCTGGGTTCAATCCCCCGCACCACAAAAAACAAAACAATACTAATTAGCCAGATATGGTAGTACATCTATAGTCCCAGCTACCCAGAAAGGCTGAGGTGGAGAATTGCTTGAGCCCAGGAATTTGAGAGCAGCCTGAAAAACACAGTGAGATCCTGTCTCAAAAAACAGGTAAACAGCCTATAATCCCAGCAGCTCAGGAGGCTGAAATAGGAGGATGGCAAGTTCAAAGTCAGCCTCAGCAACTTTGTAAGACCCTAAGAAACTCAGTGAGACACTGTCTCTAAATAAATACAGTGGTTAAGCATCCCTGGGTTCAATCCCCAATACCAAAAAAATAAAAATTTAAAATTTAAAAATAAAAATTAAGGGTTGGGGTTGTGGCTCGTGGTAGAACGCTTGCCTAGCATGTGTTCGACCTCGACTAGGTTTGATCCTCAGCACCACATAAAACAGTAAACTGATAAAATAAAGTTTAAAAAATAAAAATTAAGTGTGAGTCTCTGTATATTTTATGGAAGAACGTGATTATCAGGAGCTACTAAAAAATTATTTTTACTGTGGATCAGAAATAGATCAGGCAGGGCTGGGGATGTGGCTCAAGCAGTAGCGCGCTCGCCTGGCATGCATGCGGCCCAGGTTCGATCCTCAGCACCACATACAAACAAAGAAGTTGTGTCCGCCGATAACTAAAAAAATAAATATTAAAATTCTCTCTCTCTCTCTCTTTCAGAAAAAAAAAAAAGAAATAGATCAGGCAGCCATAAGGAACTAGGATTCAATGCTACCTAGTAGCCCTTGACCTTGAGTTAGCTACTTATTGCTCTTCTTTATAAGTCTTCGGATCCTACAAAGGTGGTGATAATAACAGTTCCTAACCTATAGGCTCATGAGATTGAATGGGATGATGTATAGGAAATCATCAGAAGTGTCTGGCACTTGGTAATGTCAGCTGCTATTATTCCAGAGCTGGGCACCTAGTAGGCATTCGGTGCTAAGGGCCTGTTGAATCAATGAATCACCCAATCTCCCTGTTTATTTTTGTATAAACTGAAGCTTCCTGTAGAGATGAGGAACTTATTCAAAAAGGCCAAATAGTGCAGAGACGCAAAGTTAAATGAGATGGAACCTGGGGAAGGGTGTTATGCAGCAACTGCACCAGATGCCAGTGCTCCTTCTACTTCTTGGGCTGCCACTTCTCCCCTGAGTCTCTGTGAGTCCTAGGGCTCAGCCACCCTTGTGGAAACCTAAACTCAATGTACCTTGAGCAAATAATCCCACAAAGGCATTTCTGTTTTGAAGTTATCAGATAGAGACAGGCTCTTAAGAGTGGAGAAAAGGAGCCAGGAATCTAAAGAATAAGCTGCCATCAGAGAGAAAGACAAAAGCTTATTCATTTCTCCCCACCAAGCCAATAGAAAAGAAAGATGGCATGATTATCTCAAATGACAAAGACAGGGTCCACAGAGGAAGCAACTCTTACATGGGAATGTGCTGACGTCATCTTTGAAGAGACTCTGGGTCTCGCCTGTCTTGGCCATGAACCGGGTGAGTGCCCGCTCCACATCGCGCCTCTGGGATGCAGCCTTCTCCCGCAGGACCTGGTAGTCCGACACAGGCTTACGGTAGGTCTACAAGAGAACAGCAAAGACACCGGGTAAGCTGAGGTACCCTTCTGCTCTGATGGGTCCCTGACTTGCTGTTGCTAGGTCCTTCCACCCCTCAAAATGACCCACTACCATTATTTACTGTAGAGATCTCCAGAGCACAGTGAAGGGATAGAGAGATGATGGTATAACCACATAAATATTTATTTGTAATCTTAAAAATTAAGAAACGTGCAAATGATTACAATAGAGCTGGCTCCGGCTTTCATTCAGTGCCTATGACAGCTGGTCTCAAGTGTAAGAGACACAACCTTAAGGAATAATGGGAGTCCCCCCGGGGAGCTGTGACAGGGACCTTCAGTTCCATCAGTGTAATATGACATCCTGCATTATATGAGTGGCTGCCATGTGGATTTGCAGATTGTACTATCCTGTTTTCTTAAATTTACCATCTCAAAATGGACACATTGCTCTGAAAGATTCCCTTAAGAAAAACAGGCTGAAGACGTTATCCTGAGTGCTGCAAATGAACAAGAAAATGACAGATGCCACTCCTTCTGATTATGAGCTTGCTGGCAATCACTGTGGAAAATAATCGAGATCTAATCTGAATAAAAAGTTATCCAAAACATGGCAAAAGAGATATTTTAACAATGACATGAAAGTATGAACTCTTCATGATATGGAGACAAGGCTTTTAAAGGAGGCAATCAGAAACATTTCCACATGTCACTGTTAATTCAAGTGTGTCACCTCTATAGTTCCCATATCCATACTTAAACAGACATAGAATTCTCTGACTAAAATCTTCCCCAAATTAAAATGAATTATTTATTTAATTATTTGTTTAGGTACTTGGGACTGAACTTAGGGAAGCTTTACCACTAAGCTACATCCCTTGACTTTAAAATTTTTTAATTTTTTGGGGGGTGCTGGGCATTGAACTCAGGGGCACTCGACCACTGAGCCACATCCCCAGCCCTATTTTGTATTTAATTTACATACAGGGTCTCACTGAGTTGCTTGGTGCCTCACTTGCTGAGGCTGGCTCTGAACTTGCAATCCTCCTGCCTCAGCCTCCTGTGCTGCTGGGATTACAGGCGTGCACCACCGTGCCTGGCTTGTTTTTATTTTTTGAGACAGGGTCTCACTAAGTTGCTGAGGCTAGACTTGAACTTGTAATCTTCCTGCCTCAGTCTCCCAAATCACTGGGATTACTGCCACGCACCACTGTATCCTGCAAGATTATCTATTAATGTGAATTATGTTTGTACAACATTACATTATAATATTTATAAAAATAAACAGGTATTTATTAGAATATATACATAATATTTTCACCATCAGTGACACACTATAAGAGTTAAAAAATGTTATGGGTTGAATTGTGTACTCATAAAGAACATTTTAGACATATTCAAGTCCTAACCCCTAGCACATAAGAATATGAACTTATTTAGAAACAATCCAAATCAGTTTGATCCCCAGCATCAGGAATAAACAAACAAACAAACAAAAACTACAAAATTACCTATAAACTCACCAAATATGGACCATGACATTTTGTAGAATATCCTTCTAGTTTATTTCTATGTGGTTAAGTACTTTCAAATGTTTTGGTGGAACAGGCAAATTCTGGCTTCAATCTTTGTTAGTTACACTTTTTGGAGGCAAATCTGAGAACATTTTTCTCACTTGTCATATTGTTTCTCAATGGGGAAAGATATTGTGAGTTCTGAACTGCTCTTTTACCAGAATTCCAGTCAATTTACTGAATTCCAGTCAGACAGACAGTAGGAATTGATAGTCAGAGTCCACTGCTCCTGAACGCTGCTTTACAGTCACCGTCCCCAGTGTGGCATCATCACTCACCGGAGTTTTGATGTAGGTGTGGGGATCAGGAAACTCAGGAAAATGGCTGGGGATGTGCGGTGGGTGGGGTCGGTTCTGCCCTGCAGTGAGGGCCTTGGGGGTCACTGGCTGATTGGTCACTGGAGCTGCAACAGAATCAATCACAAGTAATTAGTCCTCCTACTGAGAACCTGGTTTCTACAGACTATGGTCACTGTCTAAACTCCTTTTTCACTGGATCACAATTTTCAAAACAGCAGGCACGGGCTAGGGATGTGGCTCAAGCGGTAGCGCGCTCGCCTGGCATGCGTGCGGCCCGGGTTCGATCCTCAGCACCACATACCAACAAAGATGTTGTGTCCGCCGAGAACTAAAAAATAAATATTAAAAATTCTCTCTCTCTCCCCCCCCCACTCTCTCTTTAAAAAAAAAAAACAAAAAACAAAAAAACAGCAGGTACTTGTATTTCTATCAATAAAAAGCCTCTGATGGTTTAAGGACCTGAGAAGATCACCCCCACAATGTTCAGGATTGCTAGATGACCTTGGTTGACATTACCATCTATAATAATCTGCCCTCAATCTTTTAGGTAGATTGGTGTCTAGGACCAAAGCAGGTACCTTAAAGAGCATGCTGAAGAATGAAGGAAGTTAGATGGGTTACTAACTCTTTTTTTCAGAGAATCTAGGGTGGCTGGGGGGCATGGCTCAGTGATAGGGTATGTGCTTAACATGCAGGAAGCCTTAGGTTCAATCCCTAGCAAACACACACACACAAATTGTTCAGAGACCCCAAATAACAAAGGTATACACTCAGCTGGAGAAAGTTAGTATACGTTTAAGTGATTACTAAGGGGGCTGGAAATGGCACCTTCCGCTGCTATGCTGTGAGAGGAGTTCTTTAAAAGGTGCCAATGTGAAAAAGTGACTTTAAAGGAAAAAAATCCAGTGAATTCTTCCCAAGTCCTACAAGCCCAAATTAGTTGCTCCTGTTCAGTTCATGGCACCCAGTTTTATCTAAGGCTGAGTCACTAAATTTTTTGTTTAAACAGCCACATAGTAAATATGTTAGATTTTGTGGCCATATAGTCTCTGTCACAAAAGCAATCACAGATAATAAATTAATGTGGCTGAATTTCAATAAAACTTTATTTACAAAAACAGGCAGCAGGCTGCATTTGGCCCATAGGCCATGGTTTAGCAACCCTTGATCTAAGGAAGAACAACAACTTTCATGTTTTTCAAGCAGCATCATTCACTCTTCCGCACCTAAAGCACAAGAACTGTAGCAATATCTCAGAGATGGCTTTTCTTTTTGGCAAATAAACTTCACATCCTAATCCTGTAAGCCAAGAAATAGATTGGAAGTAGCCCTAAAGATTGGAAGAGAGCCTGTAGCAAGGAAACAGCTACTAATCTGACCCCTGACCTAGTCAATAATTCATTCCGCAAGCATTAACTGAGCACTTACTGAGTATTTCAGTTCAAAGTCACTTACGGGCAGTGATGACCATCCTCTGAGACCGTTTTGCATAAGCAGGGAGAGTGTCCACATTGAAACCTAAGAGACAAGAAAACAAATCACTGCCCAGTCAACTGAACTTTGTACGGGAAGGAGGTAATAATGTGGAAAATGACTTTAACTCCCACTCAAACCAATGTACTGTCCTTCACAAGAAGCTACAGTGGAATCCCCCAACAGGGAGTTAGGTGGTCTCTTAGACCAGTTCTCTCATGGTAAAAGCACATCAGGAGAACTATGAGGGAATCCAGACCACTCAGATGACATGGGTGCCTCCTAAGGACTCACCCCTCTCTCATGACCTCAACTCAGTTGCATGGAAGAATTTGAAACTGGGGTGTACTTACCCATCTCAACCAGAGTGACCACAATATCTGACAGCGTAGGCTGGGTCCTGGCTGTGTGCTCACAGTAAGACTTGGCACTCCTCCCAATTTCTGAAATGTCTATGAGAGGATCGAAAGCATGAGGTCTTATTCTCAGTTCCTCAAAAAGTTAAATATAGAATCACCATGTGAAGCAGCAATTCCACTTCTAGGTCTATATCCAAATGAATTGAAAGCAGGGACTTAGAGATACTTACATATCCATGTTCATAGCAGCATTGTTCACAACAGCCAAGTGGTGGAGAAAAATTATTCTCCACTGACAAAATGATGGATAAATTGTGGGGCATACATAGAATAGAATATTATTCAACCTTCAAAAGAAATTAGATTTATATATATTCAACATGGATGAACTCTGAAAACTCTTTTGGCAAATAAAATAAAATAAATGAAATAATCCAGACACAAAAAGGCAAATACTTTAAGATTCCACTTATATGAGATGCCTAGAAAAAGCAAATTTATATAGAAAGAAAGTAGATTAGAAGAAAAGAGAAATGGGGTGTTATTGTTTATGGGTAGAGTTTCTGTTTGAAATGATGAAAACTTCTGGAAATGGATAGAATTGATGGTTGCACAATATGATGAATGTAATTAATACCAATGAATTGTACACTTTAAAATGATTAAAACAAGCCAGACATAGTGATATATGCCTATAATCCAAGCTATTTGGGAAGCTGAGGTACATTCAAGGCCAGCTTCAGCAACATAGTAAGACCATGTCTCAAATAAAAAGGTCTGGAGTGTTAGAGTGCCCCTAGGTTTAATCCCTAGGAACATATACAAACCCCCTGGGAGAGAGAGAAAGAGAGAGAGGAAAGAAAAAAAAAGAAACGGATGGAAGCAGGGAGAGAAAGAGAAATAATAATAATAAGAGAATAATCAAGAGCTTACAATTTTCCTATCTCAGAATGTTTTACATATAAATCTCACTTATACTCACAACTCCCTGAGGTACAATTTATTACCCCATTTCACAAATGAGGAAACTGAGGTATGGGAGGTTTAGTGACTTGCCTAAGTTATTAAGGGACATAATAATGACTTATACCCAAGCCTATCTGATTCTGAAGCCTGTAAGTCACTTCATTCCCCACCCCCGCTTTTGCCTTAAGTCCTAACACCATTGCAGTACAAGGCATAGATCTGATGTTGGGTTGACTAGAAGACAGCCTAGTGTTTCCTGGTACTCACAGCTTTGCAGCATTTCTGTCAATGTTTCCACAGATGCTTTTTCAGCACTCTCAAACCCTGCTTCTGTGAGCAAGGAGCTCACAACCACTTGCAGGGTTCTCCTCCGGGCCAGATGATAGTTATCTGCAGGGTTAGTGGACTGTTTACTTCCTGATCTCTGTGAAATTGACAGGAGAGCGGGGGAAGACTTTCAACCACAGGACAAGGATACAATCACATAGTTCCCACATCATCAATGGCAAGCCAAAGTTCTTTTGCTAAATACTTAGCAATGCTTAATATTCAGAATTATAAATCTTGACCAACTAAGTAATACTTTAGCACCCAGGGTGCTCTAAATAAGAGATAACCTTTCTTCCAAACTAAAACGTTCCAGTAGGAAAAACAGCTTTTTCCTCCCACTTTCTGTGTTAAGAGATTATCAGAAAATATAGCTGAAGAAACATGTATGAAAAGATTGAATAAATCTACTTCCGCCAAAAGAAATAATCTCTCTCTTGTTCCATCTCTATACTAGTTCATTAGCAAGGAGAAATAAAACAATAACACATAAAGCTGAAGACAACAGGGCAAAGGATAATCGCACAGAAATGTAGAGAAGCTAAATATTTTGAAACGGAATCCTTCCCAACTTTAGATGGCCAATAAGAAGGTGAAAAAGGCTTCTTTGGACCAATCAGAAGGTGTTCCGGGTTCCCGCCCACCCAACAGAGAACTGGCCAATCAAGGCGCAGATCCACCAACTTAGGAGGCCGTCGCCAAGTCCTAAAGAGGGGAGGAGACGTTCGGCCTGAAACACCCTCCTCCTCTCAGAGCTCCTGGTGGGGCTGGATTTCTGGGCATGAGCGTGTTGCCCAGGCCAGGGCAAAGTTACAGAATGCCCAAACTCTCTGGGCTTCAGCCCTGCGCCTCCTTCCCTTACCGTTCCGGAGCTGCCGGCCCCGGCTGCGGCCGCCGTGTCGGCCATCTTGCTCTGGCGTCGTGTGCGCGAGCGCGGGGTGGGATGGGACTCGTAGTCACGGGGCGGGGAGTCGGCGAGAGGCGGGGCGGCGCGCGCCCCCCAGGTTTTCGGAAGCTCAGCGGGACTGGGGGTGAGGAGCGTCGATGACTCTGAGTTACGCGAACTTTTGTGAGAGAATTATTCTTGAGGCCTTCGGTGAGCTAAGGAATAGGCCAGGAAAATGCACTTTGGGTTTTACTGATTAAAAATAAATTATTTTAATGTGAATCGTTTCTCATAAAGAGCATAATCCTGAGAGGACCCCTGGAAGTCGCCTGCATTCGCAGAGGTTTCCAAATTTATCAGGTTATCAACACCTGGTTGGGCCATCCCAGTCCCAGTGCCTTCACCGTGGGAGAGGGTCTTGTTATTAACAAGCTCCTCAGATGGTTTTCCTGAGCCGGTAATTTTGGTCAACCCTAGAGCGTCCCACCGCATGAATTTGTCCTCATGGCCCCGCAGCCACCAAGGCCCACTTGGAAGCAGAGCCTAAGGGCCACCTAGTCCGGGGTCTTCCACTACATCTCGCTGCGCTCTCGCTCTCTATTCATCCGCTAGTGATTTCGAGGCGAGCAGAGAAACCTTGTCCCTTTCCCGCCTCACTAGGGCGTTGGGTCCACGCGTCTGCTAGTGGTTTTGTCACTCGCCTGTCAGCCCCTGTGCACTGTGGGTTCTTCGAAGGAAGGGACCTCGAAGCACCTTAGTCGTCCCCGCAGGGGAAAATAAAATCACAGTGTTGTCACGGTGCTTGGCGTGCAGAAAGAGTTAAGAAATCACGCCTGCTGCTGTTGTTTACTTCCTGGATAGCGCACGCCGGAGCTGCGAACTCCCAAGAAGGCAGCTGCCTAACCTGCCTGCGCCCGCCCTGCTGCCTACACCTGAGCTGCGGTCGCCCGTCCCCTAATCCAGGGCACGTGGGGCGGGGTCTGCAGGTCGCGAGTGGCGGGGCTGGGGTGGGGGCGGCGCCGGATGAGCAGCCCCGCGGCGCCTTGGGGTGTGGGGGACCCAGCCTTGGCGGAGCTGAGCACCCAGCCCCTTTGTCTCCCCCGCCCCCTCGTCCCCACTTCCTGCCCAGCTTTAAACTCAGGATCTGCGGCGCTGCGAGAACTTTGTAAACACGCCGCTCCTGCGGAGGTGGACACTAGCTCTTTTGGGGCGCCCAGAGGAGGGCGTATACCCCTCCCCGCGATTGGGGTTGCGACAGCCCCCGCTCCCCAAAGACAGAAGCCTGGGCGGCGGGAGAGAGAGTCTGCAGCCAACAGTCGGTGCTCCGGGGGGCTCGCCTGCCAAAGAGGTAGGCTTGGGGGCTGGAGAAGCCAGGATAGATGGACATCTATGCCTTTCTCTGGGGTTTTGCTCAAAGACGAAGCTGGAGACCCCGAGTTAGGGGTCAGGGGGTGGGTTAAGGGGGTCGCCTCGCGCTCATCACCTCCCCGTTGGCCACCAAAGCTCAGCTCACTTTCCCTTTTAATGCATTATTCTTCCGGGAGTTGAAGGGCAGGGAAGCCTCCAAGAGCCTTGTAAATGTGTGCACACCTGCATTGCCTCCCTCCTAGTTGACTTGAAAGTCCAGGGGCTTCACTTTATTCCTCAGTGATAGGGGTGGGGGGCAGACCAGTATGGGTAGGGAGTCTGTGGGTGTTGAGACCAACCAGGGTCAAGGAGGGACCCCTCAGCATCCTCCTTTCTGTGGTGTTTAGTGGTTATGCAGGTGATGGTCTTAGCCTCCCGGGTCTCACTTCACATGTGGACGAGAAGAATATGAAGTTTGCTGCTGTGCATGATTCATTTTCCTTGGTTGAGCACCAGCTATGTGCTTGGCATTGCATGGGATGCTGAAGGCAGGAGTGATGTTCATCCATAGGTACTAGTCATCCTACAGAACCCAACATTTGAGTTGGATTCTGGAGGATGACTAGTTCACCAGACAGAATTTTGTGGAAAGTCTTTGGGGATACTCATTCCTCTGAGCTGGATGGGCTGAATCCTATCTTGTTAGGCAGTGGGACACACTAGGAGCAATTGCTGCCCTCTTTCACCCACTGTCAGGTTTGAAGAAGAGGTGGGACTGAACAGGATGAATTCAAGGAAAAGCAGGTTTCTGGGCTGGTTCCCAAGATCCCAGGAACTCTCAGTTGGGTGCAACTAGCAAGGTCCACCATCCTTGCACCTGTTCCCCATCCTGAACTCCAGGATGGTTTCCTCTAAGGAGCTCTTGCCATTTGCCCACTACCTCAGTTCCCTTTGGGACCAGACATGAGTGGAAAGAAACTCTCCCATTGTGTCCTTGCTGATTCTGCTCTTCCTTTCCTGGATCCTTTGCAATTTGAATAGCACCACAATTTCTGAACTTATTTTTAACACTATTTGCTGTGGCCAGACTCTCTGCCCAGTCTGGATGTTGGAGACATCATGGTAAACAAGTCAGAGCGCTTACCTCCTGGTATTTAAATTTAAAGCATCCCTGATAATCCTAGAAGTGTTGAATGACCAATCACCATGGTCCTAACTGCTTCTCCTTCCTGTTTCCCTTTGCTCAAGGGCTTGGAATGTGAGCTAAGTTATACAGAACTATCAGGTGCTCTTCTAAGTGGTTTAGATGCAGCATCTCATTTAAATCTCCTGTTAACCCTGAGAAATAGTCATTATGATGGTCTCCATGTTATAGGTGTGGATGCTGTGGCACAGGAGATAAGTAATCTTCCTAAAGAGGGAACAAGAAATAAATAGAACTAGAATCTAAGCCCAATTTATGGCTGGGTACAGTGGAGCACACCTGTGATCCCAATGACTCAGGAGGCTGAGGCAGGAGTATTGCAAGTTCAAAGCCAGCCTGAGCAACTTAGCAAGATCCTATCTCAAAATAAAATAAAAAGGGCTGGGGATGAAGCTCAGAGATAGAGCTCTTTCCTATCACATGCAAGGTCCTGGGTTCAATCACCAGTGACACAGATACACAAACCAATTGACTTGACCTGGGAGGCCCTGTTCTTAAATACTAGATCAGTCTACCTCCTTGACTAATCACAAAGAATGTGCTCTTGAGCCAGGAGCTTAGGGACTTCCAAGGGAGTCTGTGGTCCTACCTGGTCTGATGTTTTACATGGTATATAAGTGTGAGCAGCAGTCTGTTAGCTAAGCTTGGGTTCACCTTTCACATACAGTTTGCAGAGAACCCCAGCAGACTTGGAGTAGGGTTGTGGGGACTGCACGTTGCTGCTATCCTTTCTCAGTGGCTGTGGGAGGGGAGTGTGAGGTGATGTATTTTCTTTTGTGTAAGATACACCAAAAAGAAGAGGGCATGCAATTAACCAAGAGGAACATGAAAGAACTTCTCAACATGTGTTGGAATCTGGGGAATGTGGAAAATCAAGACACTTGTTTTGTTGGGCATCTTTAAGACTAGCAGAGACATCTGGGCATTGTGGTGCACGCCTATAATCCCAGCCACTCAGGAGGCTAAGGCAGGAGGATCACAAGTTCCAGGCCAGTCTCAACAATTTAGCAAGGCCCTGTCTCAAAATAAAAAGGACTGGTGATTTAGCTCAGTGGTAAAGTGCCCTTGGGTTCAACCTGAGTACAAAAAAAAAAAAAAAAAAAAAGAATAGCAGAGACCCTCACATTCTAGACTCGAAGAGAATTCTAGCAATTCTAGCGAGGTAGTGGAGTAATGAGATGGTTTAAGAGTGGAAGCTATCTTCAGGTGCTCACCACCTCTCTTCCCCTTGGCTGCTGTATCCAAACTATGTCTCTGTTCTAGTCCTTCAGAGAGGCTACTCCAGTGTTCATGAAGTGAGCCTGACCACAGAGCAGAGTGTCCATGAATTCCACCATTTTCCTACCTCCTTGCTGAAACTATGCACAGGTCTAGGGAGCTTCCAATGCAGGTCCTTCCTCCTGAAATGTCTTGGAGAAAGGGGTGTGTGTTGAGGGACATGGGGTTGAGCATAGACGGAGGGAACAGGGCACCAGAAAACCGGTAAGCAGCACAACAGTTCATAACTCTACAGGCTGCTAGGCTGCTCCTCCCGCCCACCCCCCTTTTCCTCCTGCTTCTGGAGTGGGGTGCCCCAGGCCCCCTGTCCAGGCCCTAGCTTGTCTGTGAAGAACAGGTTGTACTCTTGAGAAACCACAAGAGGAAGTTTAGAGAGGCCTGGGGGTGGGGAAAGTTCTGGGGCTCCTGCCAAGTTTCCCTTTCCTTGCTGAGCAGAAGGTGTGTTTATCTTACCCACAGGATATTTAAATTTTAAATCCTCTGCCTTTTAAAAAGCTGTCAATGCCTGTCCCATTACTGCAGGAGGGCAGGGGGATTGGAAACCCATGTCCCCTGGTCAAGGCTGATTCCATAAAGTCTCCTTTTCTCCTTCTGCCCCTTCACCTTCTTTTCCCCAAAGCACTGTACAACCTTTAAATATAGAGGAATGTGGCTATAATGGCCACTTAGGAGCTGAATGATGTTCCCAGGAGGTGTCCTAAGTATTTACTGCTTTATCTCATTTGGTAGTCATCATAATTCCAGATGATAAGCACCTCTGTCCTCAATTTACATACCGAATTTACTGCAAACTCAGGCTAAGAGACTTGTCCAAGGTCACTCAGCTAAGTGGCAGAATTCAGATTTTGAGCATGGATGTATCTGATTTCTGTTGGTGAATTAACTCCCAGGAGGTTGAGATCTAAAGGTGTTTTGTTAGTATGGGAGAGAAAGGATTAGAGTAGGATTGGAAGGGTTTTCTTTTTTCAATATTTATTTATTTATTAGGTGTAGATAGATGGACACAACACAATGCCTCCTTTATTTTTATGTGGTGCTGAGGATCGAACCCGGGTCCTGCCCGTGTGAGGCAAGTGCTTTACTGCCACAATCTACTGAGCCACAATCCCAGCCCCTGAGCCACAATCCCAGCCCCTGGAAGGTTTTTTTCGAAAGTGAATACAGTGAAAAAAAGAGCAAGGTCTGAGGGTAAAGTTACAAGCCCTGTAGCCAGAGGGTGCCATGCAGGGCAGGCCCATAGAAAGAGGTCATAACTAGTAGTTCTAAGTGCTTCATAACAGGAGGAATCCCCCAACAGCCTTGTGAGACACAGTGCCCATTTTACAGGTGAGCAAACCTAGGCAGGTGAAAAGAAGAGGCAGTGGGTGAAAGGTTGAAGTTAAACTCTGGAATGATGAAGCAAATGGGAAGAAGTTATTTGAAAGGTTGCCCTGGGATCCCTGAGGAAGAGGCGGGGCAGGAACTAATAGAAGCAGATTTCTTAAAAGCATAAGAACTTTCTTAACACATAATTGCTTAATCTCCATTTGAAGAAGTGAGTCCTGTTTAGGGTAGTCTAGAGCACATGCTCTGAGAGAGGTTTCTGCCTGCAAGAAGACCTCAGAGCCCCTCAACACCTCCACTGTGACCTTCCCACTACTTCAGTCACTCCTTGGCTCCTACACTTCCTGGCCCATGGTAGGCTGTGTCTGTCCACCAGGTGGAGCTGTTGCCCAGGGTGTTGCTGCAGGGGCTAGGGGCACTGGATTGGGTGAAGAACACCACCTGGTCCTTCAAGCACCAACTGGTTTCCTGGGACCTCTGACTCCACCCCACCTCCAGCTGCTTACATGTAAACAGGGCCCAGAGAGCCACTTTGACCTACAGGTTTGTCATAAAACGTGCTTTTAGGGTTCAGGCCAGAATGTGTGGCTTCTGCTGTTGGAACAGACTCCCCTCTCCCAGATCAGGGATTCCTCCCACACCTTCTCTTTCCACTTTCTGACCTTCCTTTATCCTTGAGATAGAAGGACCTGTGTGTGGGAACCGAGGGCAAGGCCAATAGTTCTTATGGGCACAACAGGATACCTAATGTGGAATGGCCTTTCATAGTCTTCAGAGGATGTGACAACTGTGTTATCTCCAGTAGAGGCCTCAGAAGCCCCAGCCCTCTGAAACTATTTGCCTTTTGCAGCCTGACCAGTTCTCCCACCCTGGTCAAAATTCCACCAGCAGCCACTCTTGAGGTAAGAGAGAAAAGGCTGGGGGGATATGTCTAGAAAGGTGAGGGAGGAGGGAGTTGGGTTCCTCTTTTGTTGACCGAGATCTGATTACTGCCCCTCAGACCCCTAGGAAGGCAGAGTGATTGGGCTGCAGGTACAGAGCAGACAGAGTCCAGAAAGAGCAAGGTCTGAGAGTACATTACAAGCCCTGTAGCCAGAGGGCGCCATGCAGGGCAGGCCCATAGAAAGAGGTCATAATTAGTAGTTCTAAGTGCTTCATAACAGGAGGAATCCCCCAACAGCCTTGTGAGACACAGTGCCCATTTTACAGGCCAGCAAACATAGACATTGAGAGTTACATCCACTTGGCTATAAAGTCTGTGCACATAATCAGTAATTTGTACTCTGATGGAGTGGTAGGAAGACCCTGTGCTCTGTAGACAAATCACTGGTCTGCTCTCTGGCTGTGCAAAGCAATTTCTTCATCTGTAGTTCCTCCCTCACCTGGTCATTGTAAGGATTCATAATAGCTAATTGAATATATGATAAATATCTTCTTGTGTCCTCACAGTAGCCCCAATGAAGAAGGCTTTTTTTCCCCCTGGGGATCAACCCAGAGCCTTGCGCCTGTTAGCATATTAGGTAAGTGCTCTACCACTGAGCTCTGTTCCCAGCAAGGCAGGCGTTATTGTTATGCCTTTACATAGGGGAACTGAAGCTTGGGTGGTGACACAGAGACTAGGGTCCAAGGCTTCAGAGCGTAACCTGCACTAGGCTTAGGAGATAATACAAATCCTGCTGAGTGCCTGGCAGGCCAGAAGTCCTCATGGGTGACAGTGCTGTCATGATTATCATAATCATTTCCCAAACGGTGCTCTTTGGGTGGGCCTGGGGGCCACTCAAAACCAAGGAGCCCTGGTTTCTTTCCTTACCATCTCACCTAGGGCTTCGTTTTACCTCTTTCTCCTAAAATAAAAAAATTGGCTGCTAGTTCTGGCCTGTTGTCAGACAGTTGGACAGAATTCTTGAAGTTGGGACAGTCCCAGAAACTCCCAGTCCTGGCCCCAGCGCTCTCTGCTCCAAGGCGCCCTCCCACGTGTTCTTGGTTCTCTTCCCTCCCGGAGGCTCCTCCCTGCCCCCTCCCCTGGGCTCCCTGAGTTCTGGGAAAGGAAGTCAGGGCAGGGGCCTCAGACAGATGCGGACCTTGAGCTCCAACTTGAGCTCCAGCTGGAGGAGAAGAGGACTGGCCAGGAGATGGGAGGATGGGGTACAGGGGCCCCTCTGCCTGTCCCCAGGAAGGCGTCCATCTGTTCTTCATGGAATCTTTCTTTAGCCCTGGTTTGTGACACTCACTGTGTGGGGCATAGCGGAATCCACTGTGAATTACACCCAGAGGAGGGCTTTTTCTCTGGCAAGCAGATAGCTCAAAGCTGTCTTTGGGGGATAAAGGGGGAAGTTGTTTCCTCCCCGCAGCAGGCCCCTGAGATTCAAGGCCACTTTGTCCTTTCTCCCAGCTCCATCCCCTCTTTGCTAAGCAGTGTCTACTACAAAACCCACAAACTTGGAGCCTCTTCAAATGTGGAATCCATTTTCATCGTATTGGGAAGAATTTCAGGGTTAGACACTTTGGATGTACAGGGGAAGAGTGTAGGCCAGGGAGTGTACCCCTAGTGGGTGGGTGCACACAGATGCATGCCATGCATACACATTACCTCAGCAATAGTGAGGCGCTAGAACATTTTTCCAGGGCTTCTCTTTCTTCCTCTCTTCCATTCAGCTGAGTGCTTACTGGTCCCAG
Source organism: Spermophilus citellus (assembly GCF_964194105.1). Classification (NCBI taxonomy): domain Eukaryota; kingdom Metazoa; phylum Chordata; class Mammalia; order Rodentia; family Sciuridae; genus Spermophilus; species Spermophilus citellus. The sequence goes on along the minus strand of NC_138186.1, from coordinate 58,037,779 downwards.
GGGCAGCCTCCATCTTTTCTTTGAATGGACTTGACTTTTCCCTCTAAGACTGACTGAAAGGAAGTCAGGGAAGGGGCCTCAGACAGATGCCAGACCTTGATCTGGGAAGAGGCAGTCTGTTTTCGCCTGGGCCCAGCATTTTGGGTTCTAATTAAAAATTTTGTATAGTAACTAGACATGAGCTCAGTGTGTCTGGGTGATCCTGAGAAAGTCTTTCTTTCTCCCTGCTTCTTCTTGCCTTTATCCTGATGTGGGTGCTGGGGGTCATATTTTGGTGTTTTTTTGTGGGAATCTATTCTCACATGTGTTTGGGAAGAAACAGGAGTTTTCTTTGAATCCCAGTTTCTTCCCAAACACATGGCAGCAGAATTGATGACGATAACAGATCTTTGCCCAGGTGTTGTAAATGCGTCTCTGCCATTTTAAATAAATTTATAATACTTATATTTTTTGGCCTTTTTGGGGTGAGGGGGTATCAGGGATTGAACTAAGAGGCCCTTGACCACTGAACCACATCCCCAGCCCTATTTTGTATTTTATTTAGAGACAGGGAATCACTGAGTTGCTTAGCGCCTCGCTATTGCTGAGGCTGTCTTTGAACTCACAATCCTCCTGCCTCAGCCTCGCAAGCCACTAGGATTACAGGCATGTGCCACCACGCCTGGCAGTCCTTATATTTACTAACTCATTTCTCATTTAACCCCTCATAAGAATCCTATGAGGTTTCCTTATTTTACAAATGAAGAAACTGAGGCACAAAGGTTCGGTAAGCCCAAGGTGATACTACTGGTCAGTGTTAAGAGCCTGGTGGCTGGAAGAACTCTGACCTGACACAGACTTTCCATAGGTAACGTGTATGCATGGCATGCATCTGTGTGCATCCACCCACTAGGGGGGAGTGTGAGATGACACCAGGTTTCCTGTTGAGATACTATCCTATACACAGTTTGACTAGTGGAGCAGACTGGCAGGCCCCTTGACTTTCCTCCACAAGTGACATGCACATATGCCCAGAGGTGTGCTGCCACTGATGTGAGTCCCTCCCCTCCCCCCCCCCCCAGCAATCCCAGAGCATCCTGGATCCTTCAACGCTCCTGGCCAGGGCTTCAGGACTATTTGCTAAGTCAAGCAAGATGGAAGGGAAGGAGCAAGTGGGACCAGCAGGTGGGTCAGGTGTCGCAGGAGACCCAGGAAGCAGGAGTGGGTGGTGGTGAATGTGAGCTTGCTAGGTGGGGCTGGGGCCCTGACCTATCTGGGGAGCCCTGGATGAATCAGCCTGACCACAGCCGCCCAACGGCAGTGAAGGTATAAATAAGATTTTCCTTCCCCTCAGTGCTCATTTTCCTTTCTTTACTCTTCCCTAAAACTTGGCTTTGGCAGGGGTGTGGCACCAGGGTACTAACCAGGGGCACAACTCTGGAACTGATGGTTAATTTGAATCCTGGGGCCTGACAGTTTACCTTGTCCTTTCGGGAAGGACAGAGGTTTCAGCTATACCACCCAGAAATGGGCAGAAGCCCTGCCCAGACTGGATGCCACATATCCTGCCCAAGGAGAGGACTGCATGGGTGTAGGACTCTTGAGCTCCGCCATCTGGTATAGACATCCAACAACATGTATAAGTTCCAGGGGCCCTGGAGCTATTCATTTGTCCATTCTTCTTGTATAGTGGAATTACATTTTATGCAGTATTGGGTTCAAAGTCAGTATTAAAGTCTCCCCCAACTGCTCACAAAACAGTATATGTGGTTTGGGCTTTTTCTCCCATCTCTAGGAATCTTCAGCATGGCCAGTTTTCATTGGGACAGATGACCAAGTCTTTGGTTGAACATTATGTTGAGTTTGGGATAAGGAAACCCATCATATGAAGAGTGTTTAAGTTTCTGTGATTTTCTGGCATTTCCTACAATTAAATTCATGTCCATTAAGTGTACAAATTTAGGAATTCAGTACACATGCTTCCATGGACTGCTTGGGCCACCAGAATGTGCTATGGATATCTCATGAAGGGAGCAGTTACTTTTGGATGGGTTAGCCAGGAGTTTCTTCTTAAAGTTGAGGAAATAAAAAAGGGAAGGATTTTTTCATTGTCTTTTGTTTTTGCAGTGCTGGGAATTGAATCCAGAACCCAAGGCATGCTATGCAAGCATTCTACCACTGATCTATATCCTCAGCCCCCCAAAAGGGAGGATTTGATGAGAAATTGTTCAGGGGCAGTTTTAAGTGGTGGGTAGAAATAAAAAGACACAAATTAAAAGCAGTTTTAATTTGTATCTTTTTACTTTTGTGAATGTTCTTTTTCATTGAAAGCCATATTACAGAAACAATCCTTTTTCTGTTCTTATTTCTTTGACAGTTATTTGGCTTATTTCTTATTCTTTTTCTATGATTTTACTTATTATTTCTAAAATAATTGGTGGCTAGCTCTACAGTCATCATTGTTTGTGTAACAACAATGATTTTTTTTTTTTTGCCAGAGATTTAGCCCAGGAACACTTAACCATTGAGCCATATCTCCAGCCATTAAAAAAATATATATTTTTAGTTATAGATGGACATAATACCTTTATTTTATTTATATGTGGTCCTGAGAATTGAACCCAGTACCTACATGTGCCGGGCAAGCGCTCTACCACTGAGCTACAACTCTAGCTCTCCAACCATTTTTATTTATTTTTACTTTTGAGACAGGGTCTCACTAAGTTACTGAGGCTGGCCTTGAACTTGGGATCCCCCTGCCTCAGCTTCCTGAGTCGCTGGGATTATAGGCATGTGCCACCATGCCTGGCTTACAACCTTAATTCTTCATATGACCACTTCTTACTCTTTTTAATAGTTTGAAAAAGTCCAGCAATGCAGTGGGGCAGAAAGGAAGGCAAAGTAATAGAGAGAATCGGGCATTTGAGGACAGAGTGGTGTCTGCTTCAACTGACATGTGAGGTCTAATGCAGCAGTTCTCAAACTTTCTGGTCTCCGGAACACTTAACATCTTTTAAAAAATTTTTGAGGAATCCAAGTATGATGGCGCATGCCTGTAATCCCAGCAGCTTGAGAGGCTGAGGCAGGAGGATTGCCAAGTTCAAAGCCAGCCTCAGCAATGGCCAGGTTCTAAGCAACTCAGTGAGACCCTGTCTCTAATAAAATACAAAATAGGGCTCAGTGATCGAGTGCCCCTGAGATCAATCCCTGGTACCCCCCTCAATTTGTTTGTTTTTGTTTTTTTGAGGATCTCAAAGAGTTTTGATTTTGCAGGCTTTTGAGTTTCTAATAAAAAAAAATTGATACATTTAAAAAATATTTCTTAATTCCTTTAAAAATAAGAAATTTGGTGTATGTTAACATAAGCATCATATTTTTAATAAAACTATAACTTTATTTTCCAAAACAAAAAAAATTAATGAGAAGTGTGGCCTTGATTTACATTTTTGCAAATCTCTTTAAATGCATGATTTAATGGAAGACAGCTGGAGTATCATAGTTGCTTTCACTTCAGTCTCTTGTACTGTATGGTTCTGGTTGATGCATATAAAGAACATCTGGCCTCAGACAGATATGTCATTGGAAAAGGGGGAACCTTGTTGGTCTGGCCTAGTGGGATATGAAAGTGGAATGAACATTTGGGGCAGTGATAAAGAAGCTTGAGTGGGGGGTTTGAACTTTATTTTGTGGGTAAAAGGAAGGCATTGAAGGTTTTTGAGCACAGAAGTGGCATGATCAGAGCTATTTCAAGACAATTCCCAGGGCAGTAGTAGAATAATAGAACTGGTGAGAGAGACTTCACAGAATTATGAAAAGGGTTGAAACTAAGGTGACGCCTGTAGAAATGGAAACAAGGGGGCGATTTGGCAAAATTTTCTGAAGGTAGAAGCAGCAGAACTTAGTAATCCTGAGGAAGGTATGAAGAGTCATCGGCCCTTCCCTGGGAGGCACCGTGCATGCTTCTGTGATGAAGTCTGAGGCACGCGTGGTACTCTGTTGTTTGCATTCCTTTGCCCCTGCTAGGCCAAGTGCCCCGAGGTGCTCCTTACGTGCACAGAGGAGAAGAATCAAGGACCACCAACCACTGAGTCTCTCAGCATGGCAGAATGTTGGTACCATTAGTGGAAATTCTAAAATCAGGAGGAAAAGATGTGTCTTAATCTCTGAGTATGATTAACTAAACCACAGGGCAAGGGGAAATCAAGGGTGGACCTTGAAATATACTATTCTCCTGGCAAAAAAAAAAGTATATTTTTTGCTGGGCATAGTAGCGCACTCCTGTAATCCAGGAGGCTCAGGGAGCTGAGGCAGGAGGATTGTGAGTTCAAAGCCAGCCTCAGCAATGGTGAGATGCTAAGCAACTCAGTGAGACCCTGACCCTAAAAAAAATACAAAAGAGGACTGGGAATGTGGCTCAGTGGTTGAGTGCCCCTGACTTCAATCCCTAGTACCAAAAAAAAAAAAAAAAGTTTGGGTGAGAAATTCAAAATATAGTTAGGGGACCTGGCTTTATTCTTTAGCCTCAAGTAACTCAAGTCCACTTAAGGTGATGCTTCTCAAAAAGAAATGTTTTGATTTTAATCCATTTTATCTTCACACATGCGGACATATCCCTATATGCATATATAAACTGAACAAGGCTCACTAAGTGATACTTAACGTTGCTACAGAGGATGTACTTTTGGTATGTTTTAAAAAAATTCTGTCCTGTTATTTCATTTTTAAAACATGCTGGTCAAGATTAGCTTTGTGATTTCATAAGCCAGGAACCCATCCTGACTTGCAATTTGAAAAACACCAAGTTGAGGAGGAATCTGTATTCTCAGGGTTCTGCTAGCAACAGAAATGGACTGACCAGCAGCAAGCAAAGGGAGTTCATTGGGAGAAGATAGGGAATTCAGGGAGCCTTCAGGAAGAAGGCTGGAGAACCAGGCTTGGAAATGGGCAGAAACAGAAAGTGCTCCAGGGCTGGGAAGAGGGAACTAGAGGGAGATGAGAGCAACTGACTAGTCACCTCCGCCCGGCTGGGCCTGGCAGGGATGGATGGGCGTCTGTGGCACTGTTCAGGAACTGACTCCTGGGTTTATAGGAGGGGAGAGGGAACTTGGATGCACTGTTGGGGAGGGGAACAAGCAGTGTGACATAGGTACATAAAAAAATCTAACCATGAGTGGTGTTGAGTTACAAACTGGTGAGTCTGAATGGGCATGTTTGTGTCTTGCCAGTGGCCTTCTTTATTCTCTGGGTAAATTATTTTCTTTTTTTCTTTTTGCTACTAGAAATTGAACTCAGGGGCACTTAATCGTTGAGCCACATCTCCACTCCATTTTATTTTTTATTTAGAGACAGTGTCTTGCTAAGTTGCTTAAGGTCTTGCTAAGTTGCTTAGGGCCTTGCTAAATTACTGAGGCTGGCTTTGAACTTGCTATCCTCTTGTCTCAGCCTCCTAAACTGCTGGGATTATAAGCGTGCACTACCGCACCTGGCTTCTCTAGGTAAATTCTACCTTCAGAAAGCAGAGCAGCCATGGATATTAAAATCCAGTGCCTCCAAAACATTCTGACGCTTGCCTTGGTAATTCCACTAAGGGATTCTACATGCAGAAAACACTGCATCCACTGGAACAATGTAGTGTCTCACAACAGACAAACAGATTGCAGTGTATCTATTGAATGGACTATTTTCCGTTAAAAATGTTGGTTGCAGACCTGGTTTGATGGCATGCACCTTTAGAAGTCCTACTCAGGGGCCAAGGCAGAAGATCATTTGAGCCCAGGCATTTGAGACCAGCCAGGGCAACACAGTGGTACCCTGTCTCAAAAATAAAAGTCTGTTGCACAAATATGTGGGAACATGAAAATTACTCCTGTGGTGATGTTATAGGGAAAATCAGGATACAAAATTGTACATAGAGTATATTTACAACTATATATTTTATATAATACACAAGACTGGAAGGAAATATATCAAAATGTTGACAGTGGTTTTGGGGGAGTGGTAGATCTAAGGCAGATTTTTTTCCCTGCCTTTCTCCCCTTTTATGACATGTTCCAGTTCTGCAGTAACATGAAGAACAGAAAACATATCCCAAGTCGTGTCTCTATGATTCTATAGAAAATGAGTCTCATTACTTTGGTGGCATCTTATTGGAGGCAGCAGATGCCCAGTACCAAGTTGGAAGTGAGAGGTTCAGTGAGGCCCAGGACCAGAGCCTGGTGTGGACTGAAAGGTCACAGCTGCCTTAGCTCCAACTGAGTCAGCCCTATCTGCAAGCCCTTCAAGTTCTGGAGCATCAATAAAACTGTGACATACTCAGGCAACTCTGGAGTGACCAACTCAGGTTATCATGGCAGTTGGGGTAGGTGGAGTCAGGAGAGGGACAGAGGACTCCCTTGCAAGCCCCAGTAACCCATGGATGGGCACAGAGTACATGTGAAGTGGGGCCGGCCTTTCTCCTTGATGTCTTTGGTCTCCTTGTCCCTTTTAGCCCTGAGTGGGGGACGAGGGCTGTGCAAGCAGGAAGCAGGGCTGTATCCTACAGTGTCTGCCTGCCTAGCATAGCAACAGAGAAGGAGGTGGAGCCTGGATTGAGCCCCAAGATAAGAAACATGTGGCAGCTGACAGGGGAGATCAAAATAAACAGCTGTGCCCCCAGGAGAATGAGCTCCACATTCCAATGTTCTCTGATCCCACCCCAATTCCCACTTCTCACAAGTCCACCCCACCCCCGGACTTGCTCACTCAGCATCCCCATCAGCCAGAGGGGCCTCCCCTCCGGCCTTGGCGCCGGTCCCTTAGAGCAGCCTTCGCCCCCACCCCCACCCCCCTTAACAGAGACTCTGGGGCCTCTGTTCTCCAGCTGTCTGAGCGTGAGTAGTCAGGACAGGTGGCCGGAGGTGGATGGAGAGGGGCCTCTTCTAGGGCCAGTCTCCACCTACCAGGACAGGCCACCCTCAGACTCTTCCATGAGCCACTTAAGAAGTCCTGGGAACAGAGGACAGCCAGGCTGTCATGGCGAGTCTGGGGAAGTCAAGGCAGGACCTGGGGCATGGGTAGAGGTTGGGTCTGAAAACAGATGGTCAGTTCACTGTGGGTGGGCCCTGACCTCCAGGAATTCACTCTAGGAGAGGAGACAGCAGGCCCAAGATATGCCGCCTGAGGTGGCTTTCGGGAGCTCATTGCTCAGCATAGTGTCTAAGAGTACCCTAACTCCAGGGACCCCTGCAAAGCTCCCCATCTCCTGAGGACTCATGGCAATGCCCCTGACTACTTTCTACATGTACTAACCTGTGGTTTAAAGTCTTAGGAGTATAATTCTCCATGTCCTAGGGCTGGGCTGGTCCCTGAAGCTACCACAAGTAGTGATCAAACCCCTTCTTCTGAGCTATCTCCTTCCCAGTTCCCATCTAAGCAGCAAGCCTCAGCTGGACCCGTGCACTGAGGGCTTGGGGTAGTACTGGGTCCACCATAGAGTGACTCCACATCCTGAGGACGTAGGGACTCCATGGACATGACCTCTCTTTTTCCTGAGCTTGCACATGGCCTGTGGCCTGGTATACAGGAAGTCAAATCCAGGGAGAAAGAGGATGGGTATTTATTTGCCTGAAGTGTATCAGGCACCTTTGCTCTTGGTGGTAGGATTGTTGAAAGAAGGAGGCACCCCCCCATTGCCAAGGGTGTGGGTGGTGCCACTAAATCTTGGTGTCTATCTGCTAGCATCCAAGCTTGGTCCCACATCACTGTACTTAAATGAGGCCCCCAAGGCCCTCTAATATCCCACATCTCCAACAGTCTGCAGGACATGCCCTCACTGTGTAGTCACCCCAAGATCAGCACACCTGATAACTATGTTAATGAAGGCCAGGAACAGCGACCTAACTTGCTGAACTTCTTGTTCAAAAATTACTAAGAAGATGGTAACGACAGAGCATTAAACCAAGTGTGGGACCCTTCTGTGCCCGGGACCTTGTGAGATGGCCCAGGTCTGCAGCTGTGAAGACAGCCCTGATGGTAACACATTTATTGAACACTTGCTGTAGGCCACACATTGCTAGGTGCTTAGCACGCACCGTCCCATTCCCTCTTCCTGGCAGCCCTATTATTCCTCTTGTGTAGACGAGGAAACGGAAGCTTCAGACAGTCATCTAAGATGATTAGGTCACCAGCTCTTCCGTGCTAGAGCTGGGGACTGAAGCCAGCCTGACTCCAGAGCCTGGGCTCCCACACACCACCCAGGCAGCTCCAGCCTCCAGGAGCAGTGATGTTGCTGGGGAGGGCAGCTGCTCCCCAGCCCTTTCTGCCCTCTCAGGGCCAGGAAGGAAGATGAGGCAAGAGATAGCAGCTGACAGTGTGGCAGCAGTGGTCATGGTGGTGAGGGCGGCTGACACGGGCAGAAGTGCCAGGGTGGTGACAAAAGTGAGATGGGCACAGGGATTGTGTGAGCTGCGGGCAGCTGATAGATACCACAGCTGTGTCCTCCACCCTTGTACTCAGTGTGGGCACCGCTGAGCCCTCCTGTCCCCTCCTTTTCCCTCCCCTGATATCACCTCAGCTCTGCCTCTCTCTTCCTTTCTGTGGCCACAGTTTCCTCTCCCCAGTTTTCTCCCCTGCCCTCTTCCCAGGCATCCTGCAAGATGCTCATTCAGGTCTCTTTTCCAGCTGTGTCCTCAACCTTCCCATACTTATCTCCATAATATGAACAGCTGGGGTTTAATGACCACCAACTATGTGCCTGGCAGGAGAGTCATCTTGAATTCTCTCCACCAACCTGTAAACAGTTACTAATACCTCTGTTTCATAAAGGAGGGAACTGAGGCTTAGAGAGGCCAAGAGATTTGCCCAAGGTCACATGGCTAGTGAGAGGAATCTTGGGCTCAGAACTGAAACCCACCTGTTCTTTGCCCCCTCACCTCGTTCTCTATAGGACTGGGTTGGCCTGATAAATGCAGTAGTTTCTTGAGCATGAAGGGAGCCTTTTCTCAAAAAGGACATAAATGGTTTGAGAAATAGTCAATTTGAGGAAAGAACGAATTGCCTATTCTAAGGGAGGGAGAGATTCACCTTTGGCTTTAATTTGATATTAGCTGGAGTGGTGTCTCTCTATCCGGAAGGTACTCTCTGACTCTTGGGAAGCCGACCTGCTGGTGTGGGAAGGTAGGGAACTGAAGGACTGGGGACATGGGTGAAGAGGAAGGCCCCTCTACACACCAGTTTACCGTCAGCAACTTGGCACCAAAGAACGGACAGAGGGCTGTGGGTGCTGCTCAGTAGTAGAGGCGGCCCTGGGTCTAACCCCTGTACTGCGGAAATGAAGGAAGAAAACATTTTTAAAAAGGACTGGGGTAGGCATTAGGGGAGACTGAGCAGCTATAACAGACCCCAAGGTTAGCAGCTTAACAAAATGGAAATTTCCTACATACAAGTCTGGGCAGATGATCTGACCCTTCAGCAGTGCCAGGAGCCAGGCTTCCCCTGTGATATTGCTCTCCACGCCCTGGGGCATGGAAAATGGCCTGCTGCTGTGTCTCCTGGGGCCATTGTCCTGCCTGTGGGAAGAGAGAAGGGAGGAGGAAGAGGCGGTGTGCCTTCCTCTTCAGGACATGACCTAAAAGTTAACAGATCATATATTCTTTGGCCAGAAGTTGAATACCTGCCATCCTCAGCAACCAGGGAGTTGAGGGACCCTACATTCTGAGGCTTCTAGTAAAACAGGTATAAGATGGTAGTGGATTGTGGGTGGGAGGCCAGTTGGTAGTCTTGCCATGGAATCTCGGTGTGGAGGAGCAGGGAGCCCATGTCATGTGGATGAGGACACTTTCTATGGGTAACCTCTGCTGGGAGAATATCCTCAGGTGGACTTGAACTTTCTAGGAGAAGCCCAGGGCAGAGAGGCCAGAGCCCTCTTGGATAATACTGTCCCCCATCTCATTCCTTTCTTGTCACAGATGGTGGGTTTGACTCTCCATTGCCCTCAGGAGAGATCCCTAACAGGTCATCATGCAGCTCTTGTCCCTGCAAGAGCAGGGAGAGGACCACTGAGGAGTACCATATTTGCCGCTTTGGGGAGGCCCTGCTGTTCTCTGATGGTAGAGGAGGGTTAGATCTCCACGCCTCTCTGGAGCACCAGGAAGTTCAAATGTAAGCACCTGGGGTATCAGGAGAAGGAGGCCCTGAAAGATTGAGTCAGAGATGAAGACTTCCAAGCCTCAGAGGGTCTGCTTTGAGGAAGGAAGGGTGAGTGGGTCAAAAAGAAGAAAAACCGCCTCTCTTCTTTGCATGGGAATCTCTGTGTGGCAAGATGACGCCCAGCACCAAGTCATTCATTTGCTTATTTATTCATCCGCAGGGTGTCTGTTTACTGAAGACCTTGCATGGGGTTGGGGGAAAGCAGGGCAGGCTTGGTCCCTTATCGCATAGAGCTTGAAGCCCTCAATTTTCCCTGGTCACCTTCTGCCCCCCCTGGAGAGGGCACAGCAGGCCGCATCAGCTCTGAGAGAGCCACCCTTGTGGATCTGAGCTGGAAAGGACTGCAGGGGTCCCAGGAAAATACATAGCAGGCCCTTGGCTTGGAGCAGGATGCCTGCCATCTTGGGGACAGGGGGCACAGTAATCAGGGTGTGGAAGGGCACTGGAGCTGTGGTCCCACGTCTCTTAGAGCAGGTTTTTCTCATGGCAAGGTTTGCGACCTCCTATGCCCTCTCCTACCTCCTCACCCAGCCCCAGCTGTCCCTCTGATGTCCCAGGTTGGGTGTGGTCCCTCATTCCCATGACCCATGACCCCAGTTAACCAACTGCATTTCTGTGTACCAGGAAAGAGATGGTATAGGAGGTGGAAATCTGCGTGGGGATTCTGCGAGGCCTTCACCTCTACGGCTGCTCTCTGCTCTTTCTGGGCCTCTCTTGGCTTTGATGGAGGACAGGCCCTATGTCCTTGCCTCTCAGAGCTGCCCAGCTCCCTATTTAAACCTCTCACAGCATATTCCAGACCTGTGGTTACCCGCATGCCTCGGCCCCTCTCACACAATCCTCCCTTGCTTCCCTGAGGGGTGGCCTCCTTCAGGCCCTACCTGCCTCCTGCCTGGGATCCTAAATGGCTTCCGGTGTACTTTATGCTCTTTTTTTTGGGGGGGGGGTTACCAGGGATTGAACTCAGGGGCACTCAACCATTGAGCCACATCCCCGGCTCTATTTTGTATTTTATTTAGAAACAAGGTCTCACTGAGTTGCTTAGCACCTCACCAATGCTGAGGCTGGCTTTGAACTTGCGATCCTCCCGTCTCAGCCTCTCTAGCTGCTGGGATTACAGGTATGCGCCACTGCGCCTGGCTTACTTTATGCTCTTTGATGCTGAATTCCCTTGGCATGGCTTAGGAGAAGGGCCCCCTCAACCCCTGTCTCTGCTATGGACTCATTGTATGATCCAGTGAGTTCTTAACCTCTCTGCTTCCCTATGCATCGATGCCTTGATCTGTAAAGTAGGGATAATAACAATGTCTCCCTTACAGGGCTGTTAGGAGAAGTCCATGAGTGGTTAGGAAGTTTCAGGCACATATAGCCCTCAGGAAAGGTAGGAGTGTTATGTAAGTCTTCAGCTGTTAATCATGCTACAGGGCTATGCCATTATAATGAAAACATTAACAAAAGTTTCATGCCCCAACGCTGGTATATAAACCCAGGGATCCAGACTAAATAAATAAGTAAAAGCCTTCAGAGTCACCTACCCCATTTCTGCAATAAGATGGTGAGGAGGAGGACCTGGGACCTGTCTGCATCTCAAATTTGATTTTCAGTGTTGGACTTCATATCCAGCAGGTGTTCAGTAGATGGTGGGCATCGGCTAGATGAATATGTGCAGATGTGCAGTCGCAGGTACCCAAAGATGTGGGTCCCCAAGCTATTATAATATTCAAATACAGTCTGTTGCCATTATTGGCAGTAGTTAAGTTCTATGTAGTCAGCGTGATCACCGAGGTAGTGGAGCCTGAACCATTCATTGCTCCTGGGGAAGAACAGGTATAGGGTCCTGTGAGCCATTTGTCACTGTGTTGTCATCACGCGATCAAAACATAACCTTGCTTTTTGTATGTTTTTCTTTAGGCCCATTATTTAAAACATATTGTTGACTTGTGCTGGGCGTGGTGGTGCACACCTGTAATCCCTAGGCAGGAGGATCGAAAGTTTGAGGCCAGCTTCCGCAACTGAGCAAGGCCCTAAGCAACTTAGTGAGACCCTATCTCAAAATTTTAAAAAAGGGCTGAGAAGGACTGGGGTTGTGGCTCAGGGATAGAGCGCTTGCTTATTATGTGTGAGGCCCTGGGTTCAATCCTCAGCACCACATAAAAATAAAGACATAAAATAAAGGTATTGTGTCCAACTACAAGTAAAAAATATTTTAAAAATGGGGGGCTGGGGATGTGAAATGTTCCTGGTTCAATACCCAGTACCAATCAATCAATCAAGAAATAAAAGGTATATTGTTGAGTCACTGATAGTGAACTCATGTTCAACTATACTGTAATTCATGTCTGAACAAAGCTTTCCTAATATATTTTCTATGTAAGTCATCCTGTGTGTAGAAATATGAGACAGCCCACTGATCCTACACTCAGGGGCCATTTTAAGGAAGGAAATCAACAAAAAAGGCCTAAAATGCAGAAGGGGCAGCACTAACTAGACTGTGACAAGGGTACTATTTTACAGTAGGAGAGCGGCAACCAGCAAGCACAGTGGTGTGTTGTTTGACCTCAGCTGAGAAAATACATGTTAGTGACTAAAATTTTTCACAGCTCTGCACATGTCTGCAGATGCCTGCAAAGCACCTCAAGTATTGATTTGGGGGTTATAAGTAAATTTTAACAAGAATTTGCATATATGGAATCAATGAATAATGAGGATCCACTGTATGTCCACATGGGTTTGCTATATACCTGCTGCCCAGTGGTGCCCCTGTGCCCTCCTCCTGCCCTCACCCAAATCCAGAAATCTAAGGATTGATGGCCCAGCCCAGCAAGGAGCTCCAGCATCCCAATAGTGTCCATGTCATGCCACTTTTAGATTCTGCATGTCTCCACAGGGAGTGGGGGTGGGGGTGGATGTTGCTAACCCCACTGGAGGAGGGGTGAGGAAGCCTTGCCCTGCTTCTCTGCTGCACATGGGGCCTCCCTGGTGAGCCAGACCCACACATGCATAAATGGAGCTGGGGATGACAGGAGTAGAGAGCCACCTGTGACTTCTCTAGGCCAAGTGCTGCATCAACACCTGGGGGAGACCCCCTGGCGGTTTGGGGGAGCCTGTTTTGGTCTGATCTTTATTTACCCCTCACAGAGGAAGTAAATAAATAGCTCTTTGTGCGTCTGTGTGGATGTGCGTGTGCCAGACTGTATGCGCCTGCTGCACACAGTTAACAACCATGACCCAGCCCCAGAGGAAGTGGTAACAAAACGATTGTTTGTTTTATTTTCCATTTACTCTTACATCTCCTTCCCGCCCCCCAACCCTTTTCATGTGTGCTGAGAGGTTTTCTTTTTCCAGTCTGGGATCCAATCATTCGTTCATGCCTTTCTTGGTTTCCTCATTGCAAATGTGTACTGAGCCATCGTCGTGATGCATGCTGGCAGGTACAGAAGGGATCATAGAAGACAGGGAGCTGGGGAACGGCATCTTAGCATTTGGGTTCAGGTTGACTGGAGTTGGAATCCCTGAGACTGCTAACAGGATGACCACAGGCAAATTACTGTAGCCTTATGGGACTCAGCAATATCAGCTGCAAATTGGAATCGTGCCATCTCATCTCACAGGACTGTTTCAAGGGTTAAAGATGGTAGAAGAGTGATTTGCTCATGTTCTGCATTCAATACCTGTTACTTCTTCCTTTAAGATAGTAATGGGTGGGCTGGGGATGTGGCTCAAGCGGTAGCTCGCTCGCCTAGCATGCGTGCGGCCTGAGTTCAACGTTCGATCCTCAGCACTTGCCTCGCACGCATGAGGCATTGGGTTTGATCCTCAGCACCATATAAAAATACATAAAGACATTATGTCCATCTACAACAAAATATATATATATATATATATATTTAAAAAGATAGTAATGGGTGGCAGGAGTGTAGCTCAGTGGTAAAGCATGTGCTTAGCATGCACAAGGCCCTTGGTTCAATCTCCAGTATCTCCCCCAATAAAGATAGTAATGGAGTAACAGGTTGGAAACTTCTTCTCTGCCTTGCTCCAGTGGCTGGCTACCTGAGCCCTTTGTGAGCGTTCTGCTTGGGTTACTCCCCATTTCCAAAGCTCAGACATCATCATTGGCCTCCTGGAGCATGTGCAATAAATTCACCCTCCCCTTATGTTCTGGTTCTGCTAGGATCTGGGTTCCCCACACCTTTCCAGGCTTCTGACACACAAATAGCCTTTATAACTTTCTCCCTGCCAACAAAGTGCCTGGTAGATCCCAGGGTATTCCTGCTTCCATGGCTCTGTGCACTGTCCCCCCTTCCAGGGCTGTCCTTTGCCCTTCCCCATCCGCCCCTATCTGTCCAAATTGACCATTCTTCTTGAAATCTTCTCTGCTGTTCCTCTCACATGTCCTGTCTCCTTGGTGGCATTTCCTAGCATGTGCTATGTGTAAACACAGCCTATTGTTCTCAACTAGATTGAGCCCCTTGAGACTAGGTTCTGGGTCTCACTCAGCCTCTCCCACCCTCTTTCATTGAGTCCCTGTGAAGGATGTTTGCTGAGTGCCTGACGTCTTTGGCCCAGTCCCTGTTCCTCCAGAAGAGCCCAGCGCGGCATATGATACTCTCAATAAATGTTGATCCAACAAATGAGTAATGGGACATGGTGCGGAGAGAAGATGGCAAATGTGAGGTTGTGGGTGCACACTTCCTATGTTTAGGCAAGGGAGAGCAGGGAAGGCTGGGGCTAGGGAAGATGTCCAGGAGACCTGAGTCATCTTTGGGGGTCAGCAAGTGGAGTTTGGAGAGTTGGGAGGCCGAGACAAGGACAGGCCAGGAGCCGTGACCATTCTGACAAGAGCCAAAGCCAGGGATTTTTCTTTTTCTTTTTCTTTTCTTTCTTTCTTTTTCTTTCTTTCTTTTCTTTCTTTCATTTTATTTTTTATTTTTTTGGTACTAGGGATTGAAACCAGGGGTGCTTTACCACTGAGCTACACCCCCAGAACATTTTGTTCTTTATTTTGAGTCAGGGTCTCACTAGGTTGATGGGGCTGGCCTTGAACTCGTGATCCTCTTACCTCAGCCTCCTGAGTTGCTGAGATTACAGGCATGCACCACTGTGCCTGGCTTTCCACATTTTTTTAATGGTGCATCATAGTTGTACATAATGGGGGGATTTGTTGTTACATAGTCACACATGTGCACAATAAAATAATATAATTTGGCCAATATCACCTCCCCTAGCAAGAGCCAGATTCTTGCTCCAGTCCTTTCCCACCATGCAGGTGTCTTGCTCTGGGGATGGCACCATGGATGGAGGTTTGAACAGGGCACAGCCGTGGACAAAGTCCCTCTGGGTACTTGGTCAATGGAGTGGAGCAAAGGAAGACAAGAATTTCCCGTAGGTTGGGTCCGATGTGGGCACAGAGTAGAGCTGGGGAAACTCGTGGATCATTCATTAAGCCTCTTATAAAAGTTTTTAAAAATCATAAAACCAGGAGCTGGAGCTGTAGATCAGTGGTGGAGCATGCACTTGCCTAGCATGCTCAAGACCTTGGGTGTGATCCCCAGGACTGCACAATAAATAAATAAATAAATAATCATGAAATCTACTCTTATAGAAAGTTGGACCATATAAAAAAGTTAGAAAAAAACATTTTTAAAAAATCACTCATAGTTCTTGTCACCCAAAGACAGCCCTGATTTACCTTTTGTGATTTCCTTCTAGTCTATATTTTTACTATTTAAATAATTATTTTTAAATTAGTTAAATTGACTTACAAAAATTACAATTTTAAAAGTAACACAAACTTTCTAATTGTAAAAAACTCATTTAAAAGGCTGGGGTTGTGGCTTAGCGGTAGAGCGCTCACCTAGCACATGCAAGGCCCTGGGTTCGATTCTCAGTACCACATAAAAATAAATAAATAAAATAAAAGTATTGTGTCCAAGTACAACTAAAAAATGAACATTTGAGAAAAAGAAAAAGAAAACCCAAAACATTAAAAATGAAAACTCTGCCCTAACCACTAAGTCTCATCCCCTTGGGAAAACTACCATTGAGAACTGGTATTTTATCTGGGTGTGGGGGTGCTCATAATCCCAGCAGCTCAGGAGGATGAGGCAGGAGGATCCTGAGTTCAAAACCAGTTTAAGCAATTTAGCAAGGTCCTAAGCAACTCATTGAGACCCTGTCTCAAAATAAAACATAAACAAAAATGGGCTGGGGATATGCTTAGTACCAAAAAAAATTTAAAAAGGAAAGAAAAATAGCTGTGCCCAATGGCACATGCCTATAATGCCAGCATTTTAAGAGGCTAAGGCAGAAGGATAGCAAATTCAAGGCCAGCCTGAGCAACTTAATGAGGTCCTAAGCAACTTAGCAAGACCCTGTCTCAAACATAGAAAGGTCTGGGGATATGGCTCAGTGGCAAAGCACTCCTAGGTTCAATCCCCAGTACCAAAAGAAAGGAAGAAAGGAGAAAGAAAAGTAGTGAGAGACCTTTTCACATTTTGCTTTGGGTATATAAAATGAAAGGAAAAAATGCATTGCTTATAGAGCTCTCAAGTGAAATGAGAATGTCCTCTCCAGTGAGAATTTATTGCTAAAATATGAAATTCTAATTATTATTTTGAAAAAAATTTAATTACCAGCTTTTGCATAGTATATACTTTAATAAGCTGTTTTCTTGTATGTCAATATCCATATATAGTTTAGTGCTTGTGTAGCATTCCACCCATTCAGTCCTGGCATGAATTCCACAGATAGTGCCTAAGTTTTGTGCTAGACCCTAGAGATGAAATGCTTGCCTTCTGGCTGGCTGGCACCCCAACACCCAGCAGAGTCCATTCGTGCAGCGGGTGGTCGTGGTGGACCCTGTCTGTGCTGGGTGCAGTGTGAAGCTTCAGGGCCTGGGGCCATGAGGGGATGCAATCCATGAAGACTTTGTGGCAACTGGGCACGTTTGTGCTTGGGTCTTGAAGGAGGAGCAGGAGCTCCAAGAGGCAGAGGCTGCAGGTCAGTGTGGAGGGCCGCCAGCAACAATGTGACTCATTATCAGTCTCCCCCCGCCCCCCAACACCCCTTCTGGTGGTTTGTTTCTGCTTTTCCTTTGGAGATGACAGATTCTGCGAATAAGACCTCCAGCTGTTTATCAGGGGCCCTCCCAGGCCCCAAGTGCCAGGGGCTCCACTCCCTGCTGTGGGGCCCTGATTAGGTTGACAGCTGAGGCAGGGGACCCTGGGTGGGGTGGCACAGGGACTAAAAGGCACAGTAAAGGACAGAAATGGAGAGCTGCAGGGGAGGAGCAGGTGCCAGGGGAGGGGGAGCCAGAGTGAGGACCGGAAACAGACCTCACCCCTTGGTGCTGCCAGGGTGTGGCCCGCCTTCCTCTGCTTCGTGAGGTGCCACTCCCTAGAGGCCCCTTCTGCTGGCACCTCCTCTGCAACGCCATTCATTCCTCTGACATTTCAGTGGCATTGCTTGGGATTAATTCTCCTTTGCTCACTAGGCAAGTCAACAGGTTGTAGTTGAAGAACTTGAACTTTGATATCAAAAGATAGTAGCAGTAGCTAACGTATATCAGGCATTTGACACAGGCTAGGTAGGCACTGGGAGAAGTGTTTTGAATTAATTTTCTCAGTTAATAATTCCCAACTGTCAGTCATCTGAGCACCCTGGTACACACTTAGGGTCCCAACTACTCAGGAGGCTGAGGCAGGAAGATTGCAAATTTGAGGCCATACCAGGCAACTTAGCAAGACCCCCATTTCAAAATTTAAAAATGAACTCAAAGGGCTGGAGAGGTAAGTAGCTCCATGGTAAAGTGCCCCTGATTTCAAATGTCAACAGTACAAATAAAAATAATTCCCAACTTTCAGCCAGCAGGAACGATTTTTTTTTTTTTTGGTACTGGGGATTGAATTCAGGGGACTCAACCACTGAGCCACATTCCCAGCCCTATTTTGTAATTATTTAGAGACAGGGTCTCACTGAGTTGCTTAGTGCCTCACCATTGTTGAGGCTGTCTTTGAACTCGTGATTCTCCCATCTCAGCCTCCCAAGCCTTGATATTACAGGGTCACCATGGCCCCCGGCTTTGCCAGCAGGAATTATTATTAGAGCCATGTTATGGAGTAGGAAACTAAAGGAAGAAGGATTAGTAAACTTTAAGTATCACGCAGAGATATGAACCCCTGTCTTTCAGATTCTTTACTCATATCACATAACTGAAAAATTTCTTTTTAAGTTGGTCAAATGATACAAATTTTCACTTAGACAAGAGGAATAAGATCTACTGTCCAACATGGCGACTATTGTTAATAGCAGTGTACGGTATACTTGAAAATTGCTAAGAGTAGATTTGAAATAGTCTCACCCCCCAAAAAATAATTATGTGAGGTAAAACTTTGTTAATAATTAGATTGATTTAGCCATTCCACACTGTATACATATTTCAAAATATCAAGTTGTATACCATTAACCTATATGACTTTTGTCAGTATAAACATACACAATAATAATTTTATTTCATTTCATTTTATTTACAGTGCTGGGGATTAAACCCAGAGCTGCTGTACCACTGACATTCCCAGTCCATTTTGTTTTGAGACAGGGTCACATTAAGTCACTGAGGCTGGCCTCCAACTTGTGATCCTCTTGCCTCAGCTTCCCGAGTTGCTGGGATTACAGTAGTGCACCATGGCATCCGGCAACATTAATCATTTTATAAGAATAGAAGATATTATCTTTTCCCCATGGTAGTGGTAAGAACTAAATGAGCTAATATAGTTCAAGCACCTGGAACATAGTACCCAATAAATGTCGACTCAGTCTGTTATTCCTTAATATTAGTTGGAGTTTATGCAGAGTGGCAGAGTGGTTAAAGGCATCCATTCTGGAGCTAAACTGCCTGGGTTCAAAATCTTGGCTCATATCCATGCTAAGTATGTGACGTTGAGCAAGTACCGTTACCTCTTTGAGCCTCAGTTTCATCTCTAATATGGAGATCACAATAGGACCTTGTATATAGAATTGTTGTAGGATTAAAATGAGAGAGAGAGTGTGTGTGTGTGTGTGAGTGTGTTTATTTGCTACTGATACCAACTGGACTGAAGACTTTCAGCGCAGGATCAATTTCAGGAAGGTGTCACCTGGGTTCTCACTGCCCTTGTGAGGACATGTGTGGCTGGGTGGCTGAGATAATGATACAGCAAGGATAGCAAGCACCTGTACATTGTACTTACTCTCACTATAAGAGGAAAGGAGGGGTAGGAGAAAAATTATATAAGTGGAAGAAACGATTTATAGTAGAGGGGGTGGAGAGAGAGAAGGGGAGGGGAGGGGAGGGGAGGGGAGGGGGGATAGTGGAGAATGGGATAGACAGCAGAATACATCAGTCACTAGAAAGGCAATTTGTAAATCAATGGAAATGTAACTGATGTGACACAGCAATCTGTATACGGGGTAAAAATGGGAGTTCATAACCCACTTGAATCAATCTGTGAAATATGGTATATTAAGAACTATGTAATGTTTTGAACAACCAACAATAAAATTAAAAAAAAAAAGAAATTCTTTTTTATTTTAGAAAATTTTAAAAATAGAAATAAGAGTCAGGCATAGTGGCACACGCTTGCAATCCTAGCAACTCGGGAGGCTGAGGCAAGAGGATCCCAAGTTCTAGGCCAGCTTCAGCAAGTTAGCAAGGCCCTGAGCAACTTTGTAAGACCCTGTCTCAAAATAAAAAATAAAAAGGGCTGGAGATGTGACACAGTGATTGAGCAATCCCCAATGCCACCCCCCCAAATATATATATATGATATGTAATCTTATATATCTTATTTCTTATATAAATAAGAAAATGAAAACAAACTGTTTTCATTATTCAGAAATAATCACCATTAACATTTTGGTACACTTCCCTCTAGTATTGTTCTATGAGACAAATTTTCTCTTATACTGGGACCATGTGCTATGTCACAGGTTAGTATCTTCTACTGACCTGGTATGTACATAAGGTGAGTGTTTTTCAACATCATTACAGTATTCTTTTGAATAGGGTTATTAATGGTGTTTTGTTTTTATTTTACTGATTGAAAGACTATATATACTAAGGGAGCTGATTATTAGATTGATGCCATTCTGCAAGGAAGGAGGTTTTTCCTGTTCCTTTCTTTTTTTTTTTTTTTTTTTTTTTTTTTTTGTGGTGCTGGGTATTGTGAGCAATACCCAGCACCACAAAACAAGCAAGCACTCTACCAACTGAGCTATATCCCCAACCCACTCCTGTTCCCTTTTTAATTTTTCTTTTAGGATACTGGGGATCAAACCTAGAGTTTCGTGCATGCTGGGCAAGCATTCTGCTACTGAGCCTGCTTCCTATTTTTACCAGTAATCTGGGAGGTAGTATGGGGGGCATGTGATCAGTTGGCACCTTTTTACCTTAACCTGGTGTCGAGTACATTCCTGAGTCCAGAGCAGTTATCCACCCATCCATTTGACAAATCTTGAGCATCTTCTGTGTGCCAGACGTTTACTAAGTATCTACTTTGTGCCAATTCTATGCACTTGGGATACGCTGGTGAATAAAACAGGTAAAATTCCTCTTCTTATGTAGCAGGGAGCAGGACTGGTAGGGCAAATAACAAGAAGTACATACAGTCAATAAAATTATAAAGCTCAGCTGAGGATGTGGCTCAGAAACAGTGCTTGCCTAGCATGTGCAACGCCCTGGGTTTGATTATCAGTACTGCAAAATCAAAGACAATTATAAAGCCTATTAGAAGAGGATAAGCACTATGACAGATATAGAGCTGGCTGGGGGGCTGGACAGGGAAGGGAGCAATCTGTGGTTTTAAATAGGGTGAACAATGACTACTCCGATGAGAAGGTAGCATTTGAACAGAGGCTTGAAGAAGGGGAGTGACTCTATGCTTTGACCCTCTGGGACAGTGTGTGCCACAGAGGGAAAGGCCAAACAGAGGTCCTGGGGGTCCTTCCTGGAGTGTTTGAAGGGCAGTGTGGCTGCTGCAGGCCACTCGTCATTCTTGAATGAATGGCTTGACCCTGGGAGCTGACGTGTTGGTTAAAGAGGCAGAAGTTCCAGCTGGATGCAGGGGGCGCGCACCTGTAATCCCAGCAGCTGAGGCAGGAGGATGGCAAGTTCAAAGCCAGCTTCAGCAATTTAGCGAGGCTCTAAACAATTTAGTGAGACCCTGTCTCAAAAAATAAAGAGGGCTGAGGATATGGCTCAGTGGTTAATTGCCCCTGGGTTCAAACTTCAGTACCAAAACAAAAAAAAAAAAAAAAAACAAGCAAATAAACAAACAAACATGGCAGAATTTCCATCTCTATGGGCTAAAATAATGATTAAAAATGTAATACTGTGAAAGCCAGAGCGGCTGGGTTCAGTGGTGCATGCCTGTAATCCCAGCAGTTTGGGAGGCTGAGGCAATAGGATTGTATGTTCAAAGCCAGCCTCCACAACTTAGCAAGGCACTTAGCAACTCAGTGAGACCCCCCTCTCTAAATAAAATACAAAAAAGGCTCCTTAGCTTAGTTAAGCACCCCTGGGTTCAATCTTCAGTAAACCTCCCCGCCAAAAAAAAAAAAAAAAAAAGCCAGTGAGGACCAAGTTTGCTCTGAAATTAGAGACTTCTGTTGCAAAGCATGTCACCTCAGGTCCCTCTTTTTTAGCCAACTGGGTGTGAATTATAAATAAGTTACACAAATTCAGGGTAGGTGAGGTTCACCTTCCTGGTTATTCATTTATTCAACATTTATTTATTGAATGTCTGAGATGTATCAGAACTTCTCTGTTCTAGGTGCTGGGGATTCAGAATGTTTAGAGACAAGTAGCAAAAAGATCTATATTATGGTGTATGATATGACAACTGCTGAAACTAAGAGCAGTTGACTGTGGTTCTCAGTTTCTCTCAAGAGAAAACTGGGGCTTAAGTTGGATCTCAACTCATTGTGAGCCAACTGTGTGATACAGTTCCCCAGAGCTTCAATTCCATGAGTCTGTGACTAGCACAGCCAGCACTTGAGATTATGTCCATGTTCCCTCTGCTGACTGATTGTCAGGCTGGACCTGGAGTATTGCATTTAGATTCTGGCGGGACATTGATAACCTGGCACTCATTCAGGGAAGAATAACTAAGTTCACTAGGGTCGGGTAATGCCATATAGAAGATAGGACCAGGACTGGTGGGTGGAGACTCCAGGAAGATAGGTTTCAACTCAGTAGGTCAAGGTCTTTCTCCTCCATTTCCTTCTCCTTCTCCTCCCCCTCCTTCTCCTTCCCTTTTTTTTTTTTTTTTTTTTTTTGATACTGGGATTGAACTTGAATCTAGGGGTACTTTACCACTGAGCTACATCCCCAGCACTTCTTTATTTTTTTATTTTTATTTTACGACAGGGTCTGTCTTTGCTTAGGGCCTCACTAAGTTGCTGAGCTGGCCTCAAACTTGGGATCCTCTGTCTCAGCTTCTTGAGTCATTGGAATTACAGTCATGAGCCACTGGACCCAGCTCAAGGAATGTTCTAGTGGTCTGAACTGACCAGTGATGAAATAGGCCATGATAGAGGGTGACTTTTTCATCTCCAAAAGTGTTTAAAAAGAGTCACCTTTCTTAGGATATAATGAGTTTGGTAGATACCTAGATTAAATGATATGTATAAGCCCTTCCAGTTCCAGGTCATATTATGTACAGGAAGGAAAAAAAAAACACTTTCTATGAATAGTGTATAATGTACATAATTCCACATTAACCACATTTTTATAGCCAACAACCACCAAGGACATATGTAGAATCTCAGCATGCAGAAATCAGAAGTTCTTTTTTTGGGGGGGCAGGGGGTTACTGGGGATTGAACTCAAGGGCACTCAACCACTGAGTCATATCCCCAGCCCTATTTTGTATTTTATTTAGAGACAGGGTCTCACTGAGTTGCTTAGCACCTCACCATTGATTGCTGAGGCTAGCTTTGAACTCACGATCCTCCTGCCTCAGTCTCCCGAAGCCACTGGGATTACAGACATGCGCCACTGCACCCAGCCCAGAAATCAGAAGTTCTCAGAATTCCTTCACCCCTCACTTTAGTTTGGTGATCGGGGCTCTAGAAACTTCAGAGGGTTAAAGAAAGTTCATCAGGGGAGTCACAGGACTAGGCGGCAGACTTCCCCTCTTTTTCATTTTGACATAATTTCAGACTTGGGGAAAAACTGTTAAGAAGTGTACAAAAAAATGTTTTTATAGCTTTCACCCAGATTGCCCAAATGTCAACATTTTATCATGTTTTTTATCATTCTGATATACATATATTGTAAGGTGCAGAATGATGCTCCTTACCCCTAAATAGTAGTATTTTTAGAACAAGATCTTTTCTTGTATAACCCCAATAGAATGGTTAAAAACCAGGACATAGACATTGTACAATGCTTGAGTCTAATCAATGGACTTTATTCAAACATCACACTCATTCCAATGAAGTGCTATTGATTCATCAAAGAAAAAAAAAGTCTCAGATTATGAGCTGTGTAAACTGTGTCTCTGTGAGTTTCCTTTAACCTCCAAAGTTTCCTTAGTTTCTCTTTGTCTTTTTTATGATACCAATATTTTTGAAAAGTAGGCAAAGAACTTTTAAGCCAAGTCGTTTTAAAAATGAGCTATAGGGGCTGGGGATGTGGCTCAAGCGGTAGCGTGCTCGCCTGGCATGCGTGCGGCCCGGGTTCGATCCTCAGCACCACATACCAACAAAGATGTTGTGTCCGCCGAGAACTAAAAAGTAAATATTAAAAATTCTCTCTCTCTCTCTCTCTCTCTCTCTCTCTCTCTCTCTCACTCTCCTCTCACTCTCTCTTTAAAAAAAAAATGAGCTATAGAGGGCTGGGGTGGTGGCTCAGTGGTAGAGTGCTCGCCTAGCATGCATGAGGCACTGGGTTCAATCCCCAGCACCACGTAAAAAAACTAAATAAACAAAATAAAGGTATTGGGTCCATCTACAACTAAAAATATATTTTTTAATATTTATTTTTTAGTTATAGGTGGACACAATGTCTTTATTTTATATTCATGTGGTGAATATAAAGCTAAGGATTCAGGTGCTGTGGCTCATGCCTGAAATCCCAGCTACTCAGGAGGCTGAGAGGCAGGGGCGAGGAGGATCTCAAGTTCAAAATCAGCCTCAGCAACTAAGCAAGACCCTAGCTCAGCATAAAAAATAAAATTTTAAAAAAGGACTGGAGATGTAGCTCAGTGGTAAAGTGTTCCTGAGTTCAATCCTCAGTACCAAAAATAAATAAATAAAATGAGCTGAGGAGCTGGAGGTGTTGCATAGTGGTTGAGTACTTACGCAGTTTGCATGAAGCTCAGGGTTTGGGCCCCCCAGCACCACAAACAAAAAACAGACACATATAAAACGAGCTAAAACTGGGAGAAGCTTTTGCTGTGAATTGAGCCTCTGGTCTATTCGGCATGATTTCCCTGTTGGAGATGATGCAACAGCCCACTGTTCCTCACCTAGAACCCATGTTCCCTGTGTTTTATTACCTAGGGCAGCCCTAACGTGGCACCACAAAATAGGTGGCTTCAAATAGCAAAAAAAATATTCTCTTGGTTCTGGAGGCCAGAAATCTGAAAGCAAAGTTTGGCCAGGGCCCCACTTCCAGAAAAGCTTTTTTTGGGGGGATCCTTACTTGGCTCTTCCAGCTTCTGGTAGCCCCAGGTGTTCCTGCTGGTAGCTGGGTCACTCCAATCTCTGCCTCTGTCTTCAGGAGACGTCTTCCCTCTGTGTCTTCCACTGGTCATATCAGGTTAGAGGACTTACCCAACTCCAGTATGAGCTCATCTTAACTAATAACATCTGCAGTGACGCTGTTTCCATATAAGGCCATATTCAGAGATACTACGGGTTAGAACCTCAACACTACCTTCTGGGGGACACAGCTGAACCCATAACACACCTACCTTATCTTCCAGCCTGATCCTGCATGTCCTCCTAGAGGTCCCTCTGCTCCACCTATGCTAATCACTCTCAAGAGACATCTGCTTTCTCGAAGATTTTCTTCCTGCGCCCCCTACCCCTCCGTCTTCCTTTCTCAACATTGATGGAAATGCTCTCCTCCTTCCCTTACCTGGCACTAATTATATGCTGGGCACTGTTTTAAACTCTTATAGGCAGTGTTCTCTTAGCCCTATTTGGTAGGGACCATCATGGTCCCCTTTGACAGATAGGGAAATAGAGGCACTGAAAGTTAACCTTGCTCAAGGTCCCACAAGGAGATGACCCTGGGATGTGTCCCTGGCTTGTTTCCTCCTTGCTCTGAATTGCTTGTTGCTGTCGAAGGGATCTCAGCTTTAGTGACTGTCCTCATTGGTGGCCTCACCCTCTGAGATTTCCAGGTTGTGAGTATCCCTTTTCCCCACTGTCTCAGTGATCACTAAGTGCCATCTGCCTTTGCACATGGCCGGCTTGGTCATGTCCTCCCAGTGTCCTTACTGTGTCCTCAGTTCTGGGGTGGTGGTGGGAGGATTTGGGTCCTTTATGTTCACTGTTTCCTCCTTTCCCACCAGAACAACTAACCCTAGAACTTTACGCCAAGCCTGATTTTCTGAATGGTGTCCTGTGGGTCTGGTGGATCAGTATCTCTTGAAGGGTGTATTAAAAATGCACAGCCCTGGGCTCCACCCCAGACCTCCTGAATCAAAATCTGTGGTGGAGAGACCCAGGGCCTGCCTCATTAATAAATTCCCAGGGGTAGCCCCATTCCCAATGTTGTACCTCTATTGTCCCAGCTGCAGGATTCTCCTGCTGGGGCAGGGGGATCACTGGGGTCCCAGAGTTGGAGGGTAGCCTGGGCCACATAATGAGACCCTGGCTTAAAAAAAAAAAAAAAAAAGGTAATTCTTACAAGTTTGAGAATTGCTATGAGAACTAGTATTGAATGCTTATAAAATGATCCATCTGGGGGCTGGGGTTGTGGCTCAGAGGTAGCACACTTGCCTGGCATGTGCGAAGCACTGGGTTCAAGTCTCAGCACCACATATAAATAAATAAACAAACAATAAAAAGGACTATCAACAACTAAAAAAAAATCTTGAAAAAAAGGATCCATCGATCGACCAATTGACTGTTGGATGAACTGCTGGAATGTAATTCAGAGGACAAACCAAAAGAAACCTTAACATTTCCTCCCAGTAGTCACAGCTCAATTTTTCTGTGAACATAAAACTGCTCTAAAAAAAATAAAATAAAATCTATTACAAAAGGAGGAGGAGGAGGAGGAGGAGAAGGAGGAGGAGGAGGAGAGGAAGGGATCATTGTCTGTAGAGTAACTAAAGAATGCTGTGGAATGTTGTAGGGCTTAACTACTAAGAACCTCCTCAGTGTGGAGGGCAGTGCCGTCCAGTTCAGTATCTGAGGAGAAGGGCAGGTCTCTGAGCAGGTCCCCACCTTTACAAGGCCTGCCGACTTTGCCTGAAGGAAGACACTCTGAGAGCCTGGGGTGACCAAAGACAGTTGCTCCACCCCGCAGAGGAGCCCAGCTGTCTCCATCAGCCTCATTCAGCCACCTGAAATCATTCACAGTTTTCCTGTCAGTTAGCCCGGCCCGCTGGGCCGCGGGAAGGGGCCCCTCTGGGCGGGGTGGAGCTGAGCTTCATTTACTGCGGGGCTTGGTGCCTTTCCTTGGGCCTCTGCTGAACAGGTGCAGGCAGACACAGCTGGGTGAAATGAGGACATTCTTCCTCTCCCTCCCTCCCTTCTCTCCCTCCAACTCCCTCCCCCAACCCAGCCACAACGAAGCCACATCCCATTTCCTCCCCCTCATTCAAAAGCTTCCCTCCCCCCTCTCTCCTCCACCCAGCAAAGGGCAGCGCCCCAGAGGAGGGGACAGCGTTAAGGGAAAGAGAAGAGTCCTGGGTTTCCACTGCCCCTCTCCCAGTTTGTTTCATTCAGACAATGGGGAGATGGGAGTGGTGTCCTAGGAATGGAGGGGAGGACAGATCAGGGACTTCCTAAATCCGTGGCTTTGCCTCCAGCCTCTGTGCACAAGGAGATCAATTATAAAGTTGGCTAACCTTTCCCTTCAGGGCTTATCTCCTAAGACAATGGGTATGGAGTTGGGTGTGGGGGGCGGGGAGGATGAGGGACTATGACTGGGATCTACATTCTAGAACAAAGGTTCTCCAAGTTGAGCCTGTATTGCATACCCTGGAGGGCCTGGGAAACCCAAATTGCCAGGTCCCACCCCTGGAGATTCTGACTCCACAGGACCGAGGTGGGGCCTGATGATTTGCATTTCTGTTTTGGTCCCCAAGTTGATGCTGTTCCTCTTGGTTTAGGGACCACACTAAGAGACCACTATTCTAGGGCTCCCCAGAAGGTTTTTGATACCTGGGCCTGGCCTAGGCACCATGGGGGCAAGAAGGGGTCACTCAAGGAAGTTGGGTTCCCAGGGGTGGCATTGCAGTTCTGTGACTTACCTACATCTGGAGGGGGCTTGGCTTAAGAAAGCACACCCCCCTGTCTGTCTGCCTTCCACCTCCATGGCCTGCCCCCTAAGCAATGCCACCTGCC
The DNA here is from genome assembly GCF_964194105.1 of Spermophilus citellus. Classification (NCBI taxonomy): domain Eukaryota; kingdom Metazoa; phylum Chordata; class Mammalia; order Rodentia; family Sciuridae; genus Spermophilus; species Spermophilus citellus. The sequence continues at coordinate 58,010,050 of NC_138186.1, read as the reverse complement.
CACTTGTATCTTATGCTCCTTTTCCTGCCATTGTAGGGGGAGAGTGCCCCCAGTGTTCTCTGAAATCAACCTTTCAACCACGTGCTATGGAATGTCAGGCAGCTAGTGAAAAGCATGAGGTTAATCTGTGTGGTGACTTGGGCGGGATCCACCATGATGAAATTGCTCAACTAGAGGGAGAAAATGTTCCTACCTTTGTAAAAAAAACAACTAACCATAAAGCTATAAATGAATGCCTATGAAAGTGTTTACATGCACACAGACAGAAAGCCTGGAAGGATCCTTTCCAGACCCCCAAGAGCAGCTAGCTCTGTTGGGAGAATTCCACGGAATGGGAGATTCAAGGGCTGGGGCTATATGTAGCTCAGTGGTGGAGCACTTGCCAAGCATATGTGAGCGCCCCTTGGTCCCCATCACCACAACAAACACAAAAAGAAGAGGTGGTTTTGCTGTTTATTTTTAATAAGACCATCTTCCTTGGTAATTAAAAACCAGTGGATTGCAAGTAGTCAAAACCAGTGCTGCTTAGGAACTATCAGGAGAGGAGGTAAGGCTGAGGGTTCTTTCTATCTCTTTGCAGCTACACAGACACACACATACCTCTGGGTGGTTTTAATTTGTCTCAAGGAGGATATTCATTTTTTTAATTAAAAAAAAAAAAAGATAGTTGTGCAGGCAGCAAATGAAACAGAACAGCCTCCGGTCTCTCTCTTCCCCCTTTCTGCGCCAGCCCCAGTTCCCCCGCCAGCTGCTGCCTCAGCCTTCATACTCTCCCAGCTGCTCGGCCATCTCATTTCTTCCTGTCACCGTCAGGTCCCTCCACGGAGTGGCCTTCACTTGCTGTCTCCATTTCTTCCTCAGTTACTCTTTTTATTTTAAAGAAACATTGAATGATTTTGTTTGCGGATCGCCAACATTTCCAAAAGGAAAAGCCCATAGACTTCCAAACAGCCTCCACGAGGCCTTGATCTTGTCCAGCCTTTTCTGCTTCCCTCTCAGCACACGCGCGTCCTTTCACAATTCTCATCGGCACAAATGCCATTTTGTGTCTTGAGAATTTTTACATTCCCTAATTTTGTAAGCCCCTCTATGTATGGACACAGCATCATTTCTTCTATGAATGGTACTATGGTTTTTTAGCCAGGCCCTGATTGTTAGGTCTTTGGGTGGTTTCCAGTTGTTTTTTTTTTTTTTTTTCCTATTTATTCATTCACCATTGAACTCCCTGCATTTGGGCTCCGCCTCCTGCCAGGCTGTAAACCCCACTTTCCTAAAGGTCACTGCCACTGGTCTTCCCTCCACTTCTAGCAGCCTCTTAGTCCTTCACTAAGCCCTCGTCCTGATTTTAATTGGACTTGGCCTTATTAAGCCACCCTCATGCTCTCCACCAGCCCATCTGTCAGATTCTGTGAAGTCCCACCTCCTTCCTTGTGTGTTTTTATTTCTTTAACTTTTTTCCCCCAAAATACATTTTTACATTTTCACTCTAAAGGAATAAAATAACCAATAAATGTATAATGGAGAAGGCAAAATATATTTTGTTTTAACCATTTAAGTCAAATTATGGACTATATGAGATATACAAAAGAATATAAATACACATAGCTTACATATACATGCATATGTGTATGGTGAAGCACTATAATAAAAATAAGCCTGGCCGGACGCAGTGGCACATGCCTGTAGTAATCCCAGCAGTTTGGGAGGCTGAGACAGGATCGCAAGTTCAAAGCCAGCCTCAGCAATAGTGAGATGCTAAACAACTCAGTGAGACTCTGTCTATAATAAAATAATAAAATACAAAATTGGGCTGGGGATGTAGCTCAGTGGTTGAGTGCCCCTGAGTTCAATCCCTGGCACCCTCCCACCCCCCAAAAATAAAATAAACCTGTATTGTGTCGCCCTGTTACTTAAGAAATACAACATTCCATGGGAGCCTCCTGTGTCCCCCTTTTTTCTGGGCCATCCCTCTAACAGAGCCCACTGAGATATTCTGAATTTTGTTCATTTTATCATTCTCCAAAATCATTTTTTTTTTTTGTACCAGGGATTGAACCCAAGGGTGCTTAATCTCTGAGCCCATCCCAAGTCCTTTTTAAATTTTTTTTAAATTTTGAAACAGGGTCTTGCTAAGTTGCTTGGAGACTTGCTTTGAACTTGCGATTCTCCTGCCTCAGCCTCCCAAATTGCCCGGATTATAGGCTTGCACCACTACATCTGGCTTCCAAAACGGTTTTTCCCCCCAGTATTAAGGATTGAAGTGCAGGACTTCATACATGTTAGGCAAATACTTTACCACAGCTGCAGCTACAGCCCTAATTTTTGTTTATTTATTATTTTGTTGTTGTTGTAGATGACACAATACCTTTATTTTGTTTATTTAGTTTTTTTTTTTTTATGTGGTGCTGGAATTAAATCCAGTGCTTCACATGAACTAAGCAAGTGCTCTACCAGCCTAATTTTTATTCTTATTGGTTTCTGCTTTTCACTGTCTCAGGATTTATTCTGATCGTTTGGTTTGGTTTATTTTTGTTTTTAATGAGATAGATCTTGCTATGTTGCCCAGGTTTGTCTCAAATTCTGGACTCAAAGTGATCCTCTTACCTCAGCCTCCTGAGTAGCTGGGACTACAGGTGTGTACCACTACACCTGGCTATGCTGTTCTTTTTCAGCTTCCAAAGTTATGTGCTTGATTTGTCAATTTTGAACTTTTTCTTTTCTATAGCACTGAATGCTATATAGTCACTATGAGTATTGTTTAGCTGCATTATTTTTTTTCCTTATTTAACCTATATATCACAAAATGCACAGATCTTAAACCTACAGTTCTATGAGTTTCAACAGATTTAAATACTGATGCTACCATCATCAAAATCAAAATATAGGACATTTCCATCATCTTGGAAATCTCCATGGGGCCCATTTTGGACCAGTCTCGCTGTTAGAATTCTCCTTGTGTAGCCTTCATCTAAGCCCAGCCATGCCGAGGATTTTTTGCATCCAGTTTCGTTCATTCTTTCACTCAGTGTACGTGGTATGCTGTAGCAATTTGTTCCCTTCTGTTGCCAAGTTGCATTCCACTGTATGGATGTATATGCACTGTTGTTTATCCATTCTCTTGGTGATGGACATTTGGATTGTTTCCAGTTTGGGGCTTGCTAGCACCTCTGAACATCCTTGTACAAATCTTTTGTAGGCATAAGTTTTCATTTCTGTCGAGTAGTTTCTTCAAATTGGAATAGCTGGGCCTTAGTATAGACATCTATCTCATAAGCTTTTACTTTGCTTTGTTTTTGAGACAGGGTCTTGCTGTGTTGCCCAGACTGGATTTGAACTCTTGGGTTAAAGCCATCTTCCTATCTCAGCTTCCCAAATAGCTGGGACTACAGGCATGTGTACCATCTTATAAGTTTTTGGTTTTTTAATATTTATTTTTTAGTTGTAGTTGGACACAATACCTTTATTTTATTTATTAATTTTTATGTGGTGCTGAGGATCAAACCCAGAACCTCGCACATGCTAGGCGAGTGCTCTACTGCTAAGCCACAACCCCAGCCCACCATTTTATAAGTTTTAATACATGGTTCTTTCATTATTATTTAGTTCTGGTTCTTGTTTTTTTTTTTTTTTTTTTTTTTAGGTTTTCTTTTTTAGCTGTAGTTGGACACAATACCTTTATTTTATTTATTTATTTTTATGTGGTGCAGAGGATCAAACCCAGTGCCTCGCCGGACATGCTAGGAGAGTGTTCTACCACTGAACCACAACCCCAGCCCCTAGTTCTAGCTCTTAAAAAGTTTCCATTAAGATTTTTTTTTTGACCCATGAGTTATTAGAAAGAATGTTTCAAAATTTCCACAAGTTCCAGGTGTGGTTGTACTCACCTTTAACCTCAGGGATTGGGGAGGCTGAGGCAGGAAGATAGTAAGTTTGAGACCAGCCTTAGCAATTTAGTGAGGCCCTAGGCAACTTAGAGAAACCCTGTCTCAAATAAAATATAAAAAAGATTGGGGATGTAACTCAGTGTTAAGGCACCCCTGGGTTCAATCCCCCGTTCCAAAAATAAAATAAAATTTCTGCATGTGTGGGACTTATGCTTTCTAACTTAATTACATTTTGGACAGCCAATAGTGTTTTTAACTTTTTTCCCCCCTTCATGTTGAGGGGTTGAACTCAGACTCTGTGCATGCTAAACATGTGTTCTACTACTGAGCTACATCCCCAGCCAATATGTGATTTTTTTTTTTTGTACCAGGAATTAAACCCAGGGGCACTCAACCACTTCCCCAACCTTTTTTGTATTTTATTTAAAGACTGGGTCTCAATGAATTGGTTAGGGCCTCGCTAAATTGCTGAAGCTGGCTTTGAACTCATGATCCTCCTGCCTCAGCCTTCCAAGCTGCTGGGATTACAGGCATTACAGGCATGTGCCACCATGCTCAGTTCCAATATATATATATTTAGTTGTTGATGGACTTTTATTTTATTTATTTGTATGTGGTGCTGAGAGTCAAACCCAGTGCCTCAGGCATGCTAAGCAAGCACTCTACTACAACCCCAGCCCCATAATATGTGATTTAAACAAACAAACAAAAAAAGCCTCTAGAGGCTTTCCAGGGGTTCTGCTTCCTCTTGTGGAACCTGAAAAAAACAAGCAACAGGGCTGAGCAGAGGCCCCAATGCAAATGTAGCTGGGAAGGAAGACCTCTTTGAACTTTTGTAATACTTGGGAGCCAGTGGGTCATGGTGGTTGAACAGAACAAATCCTTATGGATTCACATTCTAGCTTGGCCACTTCTAGCTGTGGGACCTTGGGCAAGTGACTTAATTTTTTTGTGCCAGTTTCCTCATCTGGCACAAAAGAATAACATAAGGATAATAATACCTGCTTCCTCTGGGTTTTAGGTTAAACACGTTAATACAATAAAAAAAGCATAGACCAGCAATTGGCAAAATGCAAATGCTGTAAAATTGTGGATATTGTCATCATCAGGGACAGGAAAGAAAAGTTTGCCTAAAATGACAGACAAGAAGGTTCCCTTAGTGACTGTGTCTAATCACCGCATCCCAGTGAGGCTGTTCTGGGTGGTGGTTGGGCAGATGCAGCTGGAGTCTTATATCATTTCTGGGTTTGAGCTCACACTTTAAGTTATTTGGCAATGTAGCTTATTTTAATGACCATCTAAATGTCAATGTCCCAGATCACTTTCTAATCCCTTGCCTGTTTTGCTCCCTTTCTGCCTTTTCTGTCCCAGAGCACTTGGGTGACACCCTTCTTTTCCCCTCCTTAATTCTCCTAGAATGTGTATCCCAGGGTCAGATTCTGCGTGTCTGTTAAAGTGCCAGCTATCTGATCTGATAAACTTATTCTGACAGTGCAAAGGTTGCTGCTTCATACTAAGGTGCTTTATGGCAGGGTCTCTTCCAGAGCAAATGCCCCACCCTTCAATTCCTATTCTGTGGGAGGAGGAGGTGGAGTTGCCTTCTAGCTAGGACATCAGGAGGGAGAGTTAGGCCACCAATCTCCCCTCAGAGAAGAAGGAGCTTTTCTAAGCATCTATCATGTGGGAGGGAACTGAGGGAGACACTGGCAGGGATGTGACAAGGACATGTGATCAGAAAATATATCTGCACAGAGCTAGGTGCTGAAGATGGTGGGGCAGGGTATCAAAAGGGGTAGGACTTGTCCTTGCCTTCTAGGAGTGAGGGAAATGTTAAGTACACAGTTAATAAGCATAGATGGTAAACTATGATGTGAGCTGAAAGATACAAGTCAGACTGCAGACTGCAGATAAAGATGATTGATCCATTCAACACAGAGATTTCGGAAGGTTCTGCAGGGAGGCTGATGGTGGCCTTAGAACCAACGCCTGAGAAGGATTTTTACAAAGTACAGAAGTCCTCCCTTTTTTACTGGGGATATGTTGCAAGTCCCCTGTGGATGCCAGCAATCCCAAGTAGAACCAAATCTTATACGTACTTTGCTTTTTCCTATGTGAATGTGCTCGAACATAATGCCTTTTCCACCTTAACTGAGCACTTGTCGTGCGTTGTTGTAGTTTGAGTCTTGGCAGCAAAACTAGTGCAGATTTCTTTCTTTGCAATTTCACAGATTGAAGAATGCTTCTCACATAGATATTATAATCAACGCTAGCACACAATTTTTTTGCTTATTAAGTTGAGAACTTGTGCCTTTTCACTTAAAGGAAGCACTTTACAGCTTCTCTTTGGCTTATCTGAGTTGCCAGCATCATTATTCTTACACTTTAGGGACATTCTTAAGTAAAGTAAGGGGTACTTAAACACAAGCACTGTTGTGATCATATGGCAGTCAAGGGATAACCAAGATGGCCATTAAGTGACTTCTGGGCAGGTAGTATATACAGCATAGATACTCTGGATGAAGAAATGATTATTCACACCCAGGCAAGATGGAGCAGATGGCATGAGATTTCATCACCAACTGCTTAGAATGGTCCATAATTTAAAGGTTATGAATTATTTCTGGAATTTTTCATTTAATATTTTTAGTCCACAGTTGACTGAGGGTAACTGAAACCATAGAAAGTGAAACTGCAAGTAAGAGGGCACTACTGTGTGTTATACATCATAGATATGTCAATTAGCATGATCGTGGTAATCATTCCTACACACACACACACACACACACACACACGTCTCAAAATGTCACATCATATGCCATTAATATATACAATACTTTTGGGGCTGCAGTTGTGGCCAGTTGTAGAGTACCTGCCTAGCATGTGTGAAGCATTGGGTTCATTCCTGTGCACCACATAAAAACACTAAATAAAGGTATTGTGTCCATCTGCAACTAAAATATATATATATATTAAAAATATATATATATACAAGTTAGGCGCAGTGGCACATGCATGTAATCCCAGTGGCTTGGGAGGCTGAGGCAGGGGGAGGCTGAGGAGGAAGATCATGAGTTCAAAGCTAGCCTCAGCAATGGTGAGGTGCTAAGCAACTCAGTGAGACCCTGTCTCTAAATAAAATACAAAATAGGACTGGAATGTGGCTCAGTGGCTGAGTGTCCCTGAATTCAATCCCCAGTTTAAACATACACACACACACACACACACACACACACACACACACACACATCTGTAGGGGGGAACATCATCAATCATATCTAAGGTGATCTAGGTTTTTTTCCCCAATGTTATTTTCCTTTTCTTTTCAGGGGGTTTCTGGGGATTGAACCCAGGGGTGCTTAACTACTGAGCCACATCACCAGTCCTTTTTATTTTATTTTTTTTTATTTTGAGACAGGGTCTCACTAAGTTGCTTAGGGCCTCGCCAAGTTGCTAAGGCTGACCTTGAACTTGTGATCCTCCTACTTCTGCCTACCAAGCTGCTTGGATTTTAGGCATGCACCACCATGCCTGGCTCCTATGATACCTTCTATACATTTTGTAGTTTTGCACTTTACATCTAGGTCTGTGGTTGGTTTTGGATGAATTTTTGTGAAATGTTCATTTTCTTGCCTGTGGACATCCAGTTCTTACAGCACCATTTGTTGAAAAGACTGCCTCTGCGGGCTGGGGATGTGGCTCCAGCGGTAGCGCGCTCGCCTGGCATGCTTGCGGCCCGGGTTCGATCCTCAGCACCACATACCAACAAAGATGTTGTGTCTGCCGAGAACTAAGAAATAAATATTAAAAAAAAAAATTCTCTCTCTCTCTCCTCTCTCCTCTCTCACTCTCTCTTTAAAAAAAAAAAAAAAAAAAAAAAAAAAAAAGACTGCCTCTGCTTCATTGTATTGCCTGCACTCTTTTGTCAAAGAGCAGTTGCCTGTATTTATTTGGGTCTATATCTGGACACTGTTCAGTTTCATTGATCTATTTGTCTATTCTTTTATCAATGCCATACTGTATTTTTTTTCCTTTTTTAGTACGAAGGGGTGCTCTACCACTGAGTCACATCCCCAGGACTTTTTAATTTTTTTTTTGAGATAGGGTCTCACTAAGTTGCTCAGGACTTCACTAAGTTGCTGAGGCTGGCCTTGTACTTGAGATCCTCCTGCATCAGCCTCCAGAGTCACTGGGATTACAGGCATGGGCCACAATGCCTGAATTGCCATACTATCTTGATTATTATAGCTTTATGTTAAGTCTTGTTGTCTAATAGTATCAGTCCTCTAACTTTGTTCTTCTCTTCCAATATTATTTTTGCTATTCTGGATCTTTTATCTCACCGTATAACTTTGGAATCAGTTTGTCAATATCTGCAAAGTTAGTTGCTGAGATTTTGATTGGGATTGTTTGAATCTCTAGATCAAGCTGGGGAGAACTGACTTCTTAACAATATTGAGTCTTCCTATCCCCATGAACATGGATGGAATCCTTCTCCATTTATTTAATTTTTCCCTGATAATTTTCACCAGAGTTCTTTTTTTTTTTTTTTAAAGAGAGAGTGAGAGAGGGGGAGAGAGAGAGAGAGAGAATTTTTAATATTTATTTTTTAGTTCTCGGCGGACACAACATCTTTGTTGGTATGTGGTGCTGAGGATCGAACCCGGGCCGCACGCATGCCAGGCGAGCGTGCTACCGCTTGAGCCACATCCCCAGCCCCTCACCAGAGTTCTTGTTTGTGTGTGTGTGGTGTGTGTGTGTGTGTGTGTGTGTGTGTTATTTGTTTCTTTTCTTTTCTTTTCTTTTGCTTACAGTGCTGGGGATCAAAACCAGACTCTAACATATGCTAGGCTGAGTCACACTGCCAACCCCAATCCCTTTCACTGAGTTTTGTAGTTTTTTTTTTTTCATATAAGTTTAGCACATATGTTGTTAGATGTGTACCTAAGTGTTGTGGTTTTTTGGTGCTAATGTAAGTGGATTGTTTCTGGTTTTGTTTCTTTTTATTCTTGGTACTGAGGGTTGAACCCATAGGGCTTACCGCTGAGCTACATCACAGTCCTATTTTTATTTTGAATCAGGGTCTTGCTAAGTTGCTTAGGGCCTTGCTAGGTCACTGAGACTGGCTTTGAACTTGCAATTTTCCTGCCTCAGCCTCCCAAGTAGCTTGGGATTACAGTCATGTGCCACCACCACCAGCTACATTAATTGACTTTTAAATGTTCAACCAGTCTTGCATACCTGGAATAAGTACTATGTGGTTATGATACATAATTTGTTTTATGCTTTGTAAAATTTGCTTTGCTTGTATTTATTGAGCTGTTCTTTTTCTTTTTTTTGCATTACTGGAGATTAAATTCAGGGCCTCATGCACGCTGGGCAAGCTCTCTACCTCTGAGCTACATCCCCAGACCTTTTTATTTTGAAACAGGGTCTGGCCAAGTTGTCTAGGATGGCCTCAAATTTGGGATCCTCCTACCTTAACTTCCCAGATAGCTGGGATTACACGTGTGTACCACTGTGCCCACCTTGTTGAGGATTTTTTCATCTGTGTTCATGGGAGATATTGTTGTGTAGTTTGCTTGTAATACTGTTGTCTGGTGTTGCTGTTAGAATAAGGCTGGTCTCACAAAATGATTTAGGAACTATTCCCTCTGCTGATATCTTCTGAAAGAGATTGTAGAAAATTGGTATTGTTTCTTACTTAAACCATTGGTAGAATTCACCAGTGAACTCCTTAGATTTGGTAATTCCTATCTTTTTTTCTTTTTGTACTGGGGACTGAACACTTAACTAACCACTGAGCCGCATCCACAGCCTTTTTTATTTTTCATGAGACAGGGTCTTGCTAAATTGCTTAGGGTATCGCTAAATTGCTGAGACTGGCTTGGAACTTTCAATCCTCCTGCCTCAGTCTCCTGGGCTTCTAGGATTACAAGGCATGCACCATTGAGCCTGGCTGTGATTTCTATTTTTAAGTTTTTAAATTGTTGTTTCTTTTTTAGGATAGATATAGGGCTCCTAGTCAAAGATTTGGTTGTATGTGTGAGAGAGAAAGAGAGAAAGCAAGATTCTCAGAGTAGAACATACTCATTGTTGAATAAATAAACAGTACAGAAATATACCAAGAAGTTCCCAAAACCCCCTTTTTCCAGACAAATTCTACAGAAGTGACTGCAGTTAATGTTTTGCTCTGGATTTTTCCAAACATTTTCTACACCTGGTTTGAATATATGTATAGGCCTTGATAAATAGCTTTCCAAAAGACCTGTAACGAACTATGATCATTTCTAATAGGAATGAGATAAAAAAATTTTGTATTTTTTTTTCCAAGTGTAGAAATATAACATCATTGTAGAAAACAAATAACCTTTTAAGGAAAAAATGTCAATCACCCATAATCCCGCTATATAAGAAGACCAACAGCAATATTTTATAGTATTTCTCTCTGGGTGGAAAAACAAGCACACAAATCACAAGTGTCATGTAACAAGCACAAAAGAACACACCAGCATTCCTCCCGCCTCTGTACATGGACATCCTTCGTAGTAGGAATCATCTCTACATAAGTGCTTTGGGATTGATGCTTTAATCATCTTAGCTATTTTTCTCTGCTCAGTTTGCTCAATTTGTTTCTTCTAATTTTCTTTTTTCTTATTTAATCCAATAGTGAACATTTCTCCATATCTTTAAAAGTTAAATATAATCTTGGGGGTGATTATCCAAGCATAGGTAAATTAGTTGTATATTTCTCTGGCTTCCTAAGAGATTCCTAGGATATGGGGGGGGGGGTTGGTGGGGGGATGTTTACTAGAGATTGAATTCAGGGATGCTTTATCACTGAGCCACATTCATAGCCCTATTTATTTATTTATTTATTTTTTTGAGACAGAGTCTCACTAAACTGCTGAGGCTGGCCTTAACTTGCAATCTTCCTGCCTTAGGGAAATTAATCCCGAGCCACTGGGATTACAGTGTATGCCATCGTACCCAGCATTAATATAATATTTTATATCTTTTTTACTATACTTTGGTATATATTTTACATTTACACAAACACATCTCACTTCAGAATAACCATATTTCAAATGTGCAGTAGACATTTTGGCTGGTGGCCACCATATTAGCCACTACTACTCTAGAGAAAGAACTTCCCAGGTAGGTGAAATAGCAGGTACATAGGTATCAAGACATGAACAGATTCTTGAGTCGAGATACCATTAGGAAGCAGTATGGGTGGAGGGAAATGGAGGAGGGTGGGGAAAATGGGGCCTACCAGATGGCCAGGGCTGGCATTTTGTATTTTATTCTAAAAGTAGTACAAAGCCTTTGGAAGGACTGGGAGGTGTAGCTCAGTGCTAGAGCACTTGCCTAGCATGTGCAAGACCCTGGGTTTGATCTCTGGTACCTCAAAAAAAAAAAAAAAAGGAAAGGGAAAGAAAGCCAGTAAACACTTTTTTAAGGTGATAAATGATTTGCTGTAACATGCCTTTAAAAAGGGCTCTTTGCTGTATTGGAATCAGCCTTCATGAAGGCCGGAGTGAAGCAGGGAGGTCTGGGTGTAGGTTATTAGGTTAGCACAGGTGAGATTTAAGATTGCTTGGATTTAAGAGATCATAGTGCATGATTGGTATTTTTGTGATTGATAATTCATGAAACATCATTATTGGTATTTCAAGGTGAACCCAGGAGTTGCAGAGTTGTAGAATGTGTGAAAGAGAGGAGTAAAAGATGACACTAAGATTTTTGCCCTGAACAAAATGATTTTTGCAAACAAATGATGGTGGAGTTTGGATTTGGGGTAGGGACTAGAAATAGGTTTGGGAGTGAAATCAAAGTTCCATTGAAGCAGAGACCACTGATACTTGGATGTGTTCTCTAAAATTGAGAGCAAGTAGGACAGGAAAAGCCCAGGGAGGGTGAAGAAATTTGTAGGAAGTGTCCAGGCAATGGAGATGCAAGGTAAGAATGTGTGTTGGGGCCGAGGCCTATATATAGAAAAGGAGAAGGAAATGTGTGAGCTGGGCACAGTGGAGGACACCTGGAATCCTACTGACTTGGGAGACTGAGGCAGGAAGAGTACAAGATCAAAGCCAGCCTCAGCAATGTAGTGAGGCCCTAAGCAACTTAGCAAGACCCTGTCTCAAAATAAAAAAATAAATAGGACTTGGGAGGTGGCTCAGTGGTTAAGCACCCCTGGGTTCAATCCCTAGTTCCTAGTACCAAAACCAAAAACAAAATCCCCCAAAGTAAAAATACTGCAAAAGTAGATTATGAGGTACCTTGAATGCCAAACTCAAGAATTTGAATTTATTCGATAGAAATGGGGGAAAGCTAGTGGAAATTTCTTTTTTTTTTTTTTAAAGGAAATCTTTTATTTGTTTGTTTTATGTGGTGTTGAGGATCGAACCCAGAGCCTCATATGTGCAAGGCAAGCACTCTGCCACTGAGCTACAACCCCAGCCCAGCTAGTGGAAATTTCTGAGCAATAACTAATATGCTCAGAATTAACTTTTTTTTTTTTTAAAGAGAGAGTGAGAGAGAGAGAGAGGGGGACAGAGAGAGAGAGAGAGAATTTTAACATTTATTTATTTTTTCTTAGTTCTCGGCGGACACAACATCTTTGTTTGTATGTGGTGCTGAGGATCGAACCCGGGCCGCACGCATGCCAGGCGAGTGCACTACCGCTTGAGCCACATCCCCAGCCCCAACTCAGAATTAACTTTACAGTGAAAACTGTATGTTTAATAGCATAAAAATGCCCATAAAATAATTTTCACTAAAATTGTAAACACAGTATCATTAGAGCCAAATTTTTCTTCAAAAACAAAATTTTTTTTCATGGAACTAGGGTTGTGCCTTAGTGGCAGAGCACTTGCCTAGCACGTGTGAGGCACTGGATTTGACCCTCAGCACCACATATAAATAAATAAATAAATAAATAAATAAATAAATAAATAAAATAAAATAAAGTTCCTCAACAACTAATATATATATATCCTCATTTTTTAAAAAAAAGTTTCGTGTATTACAAAAAAGAAAAGACTGAAGTTGAGCATAGTGACATGGGCCTGTAATCCTAGTACTTGGGAAACTGAGGCAGGAGGATCACTTGAGTCCAGGAGTTTGAGAGTAGCCTGGGCAACACAGTGATACTCTGTCTCAAAACAACAGTAGCCACAATGACAAAATACTGAACAAAACATTATCAAAATGTTCATTATAGAGATGGCTTTTGTGGTTGGTAAGACTATGGGTGGGTTGCATTTTTTTTCTTTCTACTTTTGTATATTTTCTGTTATTCTTTCATTGAAGATAATTGCTTTATAATAAGAATAAATTTAAACTAATAATGTCTCAGGGTTGGAGGAGGGAGTAGATTGGTTAGGGGGCATGGAGGTAGTGGAGAAGAAAATATGGTATAGTTGATTATGAAGGACTAATAGTAGGTTATGATGCGTTAGGTCATTGCAGTAGTTCATAGAAAGGGAAGGAGCTAAAGGATGAACTTGGACTGGGGATTTAATCCAAATTTAGCTGCTTAATTTGGCAACTTACTCTCTGGGCTTTTTTTTTTTTTTTAATTATATATCTGTAAACAGGGCAGGGGGTGTAGCTCAGTGATAGAGCACCTGTCTAGCATAGCCAGACCCTGGGTTCCAATCTCACAAAAATTAAACAACAAAAAAGGAAAAAAAATATCTATAAATAGCAATGATGATTGCACCTACCCCATAAGATTGTAGGAAAAAAAATATCTATAAACAGCAATGATGATTGCACCTACCCCATAAGATTGTTATAGAATAAGTGAGTGAATACCTGATAACCACTTAGAACAGTGCTCAGCTCATAGTAGGTACTTAATATATTAGGTGCTATTCTTTTTTTTTTTTTTTTTTTTTTTTTTTTTAGTACGGGGAATTGAATCCAGGGCACTTAACCACTGGGTCACATTGCCAGCCCTTTCTCATATTTTATTCAGAGACAGGGTCTCACTGAGTTGCTAAGCAACTCACTAAGTTGCTGAGGCTGGCTTTGAACTTGCCATCCTCCTGCCTCAGCCTCCCAAGTCCTTGGAATTGCAAGCATGTGCCACCATACAAGCTGTTAGCTGCTGTTCTTGTTACTCCCAGTGACCTGGCCACAGTGGAGCTGGTGCTGAAGGAGGGTCATCCTCCTGGAATGGTTTAGGTGAGGACCCTCATGGGGTCTGTGCCTATTGCCTAGGAACTTCCAGGAATAGAAGACGTCTCCCAAACTGGCAAGGATACATGGGTTGCCATCCTACCAGTTTCCCGGCTTGGGTTGTTCCTGGTGAAGAACAGAAACTAGAAGTGGAAGGCTGGGGTCAGTGAAATAAGCAGCCATTTGGTTCACTAAGCTCTTTTTTTTTTTAAGAGAGAGAGAGAATATTTAATTTATTTTTTTTTTAATTTGCTGCGGACACAACGTCTCTGTCTGTATGTGGTGCTGAGGATCGAACCCGGGCCGCACGCATGCCAGGCGAGCGCGCTACCGCCTGAGCCACATCCCCAGCCCCTCATTAAGCTCTTAACCTCACTTTTTCATACAAAGAGGGTTTATGCTGTAGGCAAGGAGTGACGTCCTCTGAGAGGACTTGTCTCCCTGAGTGGGAGTTAAAGGAAGAGAGAGTAGACTCAACATTTAAAACAACAATGGCAACAACTTCTGGTAATTGTTCAGCCACATTAGAAGACAATATAGAAACAACTATTAAAAGTAAAAATATCCAAAGATTCTCATTGAAAGTAAAAAATGTGAGCTGGGCGTGGTGGTGCTCGCCTGTAATGCCAGTGACTCAGGAAGCTGAGGCAGGAGGATTACAAGTTCAAGGCCAATAAGGGCAACTTGTTGAGACTCTGTCTCAAAAGATAACAAGGGCTGAGGATGTCGCTTTAGCGGTAAAGCACCCCTGGATTCAATCCCCAGTAACTAAGTAAACATGTAGACTGGAGGTATAGCTTAATGGTAGAACACTTGGTTAGCACACTCTGACCTTAGGTGCAAACTCTAGCACACAAACACACAAGTAAAGCCCATAACTTATGATCAACAATTTGTCAATATTCAGTATCTCTCCGGAAGAAACAATTACAATATATCCCAAAAGTCATGCATGTACATATCAATTGCAGTATTGTTTGTAAAGGCAAAACATGTGTATGTGTGTGTTGTGGGAATAACCCAAATGTGCAATTCATATTGAAAATTCTAAATAAGACTGGGGTGTTGTCAGTGCTGTGGCACATGCCTGTAATCCCAGCGACTCAGGAGGCTGAGGCAGGAGGATCCCGGGTTCAAAGCCAGACTCAGCAACTTAGCAAGGCACTAAGCAATGAAGTGAGACCCTGTCTCTAAATAAAATACATAAAAGATCTGGGGATGGGCCTCAGCAGTGGTTAAATGTCCCTGGGTTCAATCTCTGGTGGGAGGTGGGAACCCTGGGGTATAACACACAGGGTGGAATGCTGTGTGTATATGAATGATCTGTGTATATCAATTAGAAATTACTGAGGGAGAAAAGAGGAAATAAGATTTAGAATATGTAATGGAATAGACAAACAAAGGTTATTGAAGCATTATCCCTAACTGTTTAACTTGTTTTATACAAAGAATATACTTATTTTCAAAACCTCTTCACTGCTGAGATTTCTTAAATGTAGTAAGTTGGGCCATCTCAAATATCATGAACTCTCCATTGCTGAAGAAGTTGAAACAAAATGACTGCATGGACCATTTGGAGGGCCCGCATATAGGACAGTGATTCCAAATTCTGCTTTCCTTTCTTTCTCTTTTTCTTGTGGTACTAGGGATTGAACCCTGGGGTGTTCTACCACTGAGCCATATCCCCACATCCCCAGCCCTTTTTAACCTTTTATTTTTTTAATTTTGTTTTTAGTTGTAGATGGACACAATACCTTTATTTATTTATATGTGATGCTGAGGATTGAACCCAGTGCCTCGTGTGTACTAGGCAAGTGCTCTACCACTGAGTCACAACTCCAGTCCTTTTTACCTTTTATTTTGAGTCTTGCAAAGTTGCCAAGGCTGGCCTCAAACTTGTGATCCTCCTTCCTCAGCCTTCGCAGTTGCTAGATTATAGGCATACACCACCTTGCCAGGCCCAAATTAGTTTTCACTGGACAATGTACTGGGATTTTTGTATATAACAAAATTCATTTACAGTGCTACCTTTGTTCTGAGTCTTCTCTGAGTATTTGATGTTCAGGTATTCATTTTACAGGAGATAGTATATATATTATAGGTTCTTTCCCTAATAACCTTACTGGGCAACAATCTTGCTTTTTGGTCTCCAAAATTTTGGGGGAAATTTTATTGGTCATTGAAACGTAAATTTCTGGGAACTAGCCTTATGGGGAAAGTGAATAATTTGGTTAAGTTGAAGTAAGTCCTCTGGGACACTCTCATCTCAGGGTCACAGGTTGGGCTACTCACCCCAGTGAGTCAACTACCAATGTGAACTTCTGAATAGGGGTTTGGGTGAAGAGGTAGATGAGCCAGCCCAGCTCTGCTGCTGTCACTCTTGCCCAATTCTTTGCATATACCCTCCTGGCAGTGAGTCAGTCTGTTTTAGGGACTGCTGCCCCATGGCCCTGAACAAACTGCAATGTCGGCAATCTCCCATTCAAATTAGCAAGCACATGCCCTGTGCTGTGGAGGAGGGATTAGGGAGGGGAGCCCACCAGGGTATCTATCCCCAAGGAGTGATAGTCTGATCTCCTTTATTTATAAAGGAGTTATTGTCACAGCTTCGTTGAGCCTCAATTTCCTCATATATCAAGTAGCAATATAGGTTGAACATCCCTAATCTGAAAATGCAAAATCCCAAATGCTCCTCGGTTCATTTTTTGTAATATCTCACCTCCACCCTGATCTGGAAAGAAGAATCAGAGAAGTAGATGATGTGATTAAAACAATGGGTGGAGCGGAGCTGGGCAGGGTGACCTTAAAGAGACAGAATGGCTTTCCAGACCAACAAGGCCCAATATTCACAAGAGGACTGGGGTTGTGGCTCAGAGGTAGAACACTCGCCTGGCACACATTGGGCACTGGGTTTGATCCTCAGCATTACATAAAAATGAAATAAAGATATTGTGTCCACCTACAACTAAAACATAAATTAAAAAAAAATCATGAGAACAGAATATTAACATATTTATTAAGAAGAAAAGGTCCATTAGCCCTAGATACTTGTTTTTAAAAATTTCTAGTTCTGGGGATCGAACCCAGGGTCTTGATGAGCTGTAGTTCAGTTATAGAGCATTTGTCTAGCATGTGCAAGGCCCTGGGTTCCATCTCCTGTACCTAACGAAACAAAGAAAAAAAGAAATTCCAGGGTCTCATGCATGCGAGGCAAGCACTCTACCACCAAGCTGTATCCCCAGCCCAGCATCACTGGACACTTAAAACAAAGCAAAAACAAAACCTGGCTTGGTAGCGTAGGACTATAATCTCCGCAGCTCAGAAAACTGAGGCAGGAGGATCACAAGTTCATGGCCAGCCTCAGCAACTTAGGGAGATCCTATCTCAAAATAAAAAGGGCTGGAATGTGACTCAGTGGTAAAGCACCCTGGGTTCAATCCCCAGTACTTAAAAAAAAAAAAAAAAGCAAGTAAGAGGTCACTGAGTGGAGAGGTGGCCTGGTCCTGGCCTGTTGTGACAGTTTTCCTTATTGTGGAGTCACCACTCTCAGCAGGACCCCTCACACTGGAACCCTGGGGTTATGTCTCTTATCTCTGCTCCCTCACCCACGGAAGTCCCTGAGACTCCCTGCTGGCTCCCCCTATGGGAAGGCCTCCAGGGAGAGAATATGCCAGCCCCAGGCTCAGGGACCTCTGCCGTGTCCTCTCAGCCTCTCACTTCTCCACTGTGGGCGTTTACTTGGCTGTGTGGAGGACGCCATGTCTTAAAGCACTGATTACCTTCAGCCCACCCTGGGGGGGGGGGGACCCTTTGGAGGGCTGTCATGTTTTGGAGCCTGAAAGTTTAGGAAGTGTGGTCAGCCATGAGGTGCCCTCGCTGAGGCTACACCACTGACAGGACCCTAGAGCCCATCTTCCTAGGCCAGAGTGGTGTCTCCATTGGTCTTACCTTGTCTTTGCTTGAGCTTCTCCAGTTTGTAGCTCCCAGTGTTCATGGGATTTCCATCAGTGAGGAGAAAGTGCTTTTTAAAATGGTTAAACCACGGAAGAAGTGCTGGGAAGTGATACTGGCTAAATTATATTAGTGTATTGTGTGTGTGTGTGTGTGTTTGTGTGTGTAACAATAAATCCCATCATTGTGTACAACTATAATGCACCAATAAAAAAAAATGTGGAAATCTGGGCACAGTGTCACATTCCTGTAATCCTAGTGGCTCAGGAGGCTGAGGCAGGAGGATTGGAAGTTCAGCAATTTAGCATGGCCTTAAGCAATTTAGACCCTGTCTCAAAATAAAAAATAAAAAAGGGCTGGGAATGTAGCTCAGTGGTAAAGCACCCTTGGATTCAATCCCTAGTACCAAAAAAAAAAAAAAAAAAAAAAAAAGTGGGAAGAGAAAAAAAAAATGGTTCAGATGAGCCAGGACATGTGGTGCACACCTATAGTCCCAGCTACTATGGAGGCTTGTTCAAAACTAGTCTGAGCAACATAGTGAGACCCCATCTCTAAAAAATGAAAAGTAAAACCAGGCACAGTGGCACACGTCTGTAATCCCAGCAGTTTGGGAAGCTGAGACAGGAGAATCCCAAGTTCAAAGCCAGCCTCAGCAACTTAATGAGGACCTAAGCAACTTAGTGAGACCCTGTCTCTAAATAAAATATAAAAAAGGGGCTCGGGGGCTGGAGATGTGGCTCAAGTGGTAACGCGCTTGCCTGGCTTGCCTGGGGCGCTGGGTTCGATCCTCAGCACCACATAAAATAAAATAAAGATGTTGTGTCCACTGAAAAACTGAAAAATAAATATTAAAAAGTATTCTCTCTCTCTCTCTCTCTCAAAAAAAAAAAAAAAAAGGTGGGGGCTGGGATGTGGTTCAGTAAGTGCCCCTGGGTTTAATCCCTGGCATCAAAAAAAGAAAGAAAGAAAAAGATAAATGATTACAATAATAAAATAGTTAAGCATGATATACATAAAAATTGAAACGATCATAATCATGATACATATATATAAAAACACATACACGCAAACTCTTTGAAAAGTACAAGGTGCCATACAAGTTAACCTAATCCTGTTGGAACCCAAGAACTGTGAGAAATTGACAGTTAGGCCTGGGAGAAATACCAGATTAGCCACCCACCCCTGTACCCCTTTCAGGGTTAGATTGATAATAGTGCCAAAGTTTACCCAAAGGAAGAACTAAGATGGGAACTGAACCGTACTGTGGTTCAACAGGTGGCTGCTTCTCTGTGACCCTGGCTAAGTTGGGCTATTGTTGAGTGGTAATATGGGCACTGGGGACCCTCCATTAGGAGCCCTCTGCAGACAGCCTGTGTTTCCTGTCAACCGATGGGCAGTGTACACCATCACGTGGCTCACCCTACACTGAGCTCTGCCTGTTGTTTTCCCACCAGACTAAAGTGAGCCCCAGCCCCATTAGAGGGGAGAGGGTTGGCGCCTGGTTAACCAGTTTTTGTTGATGATAGCACCCCAGCCACAGAGCTCACCCAAGGTACATGAGTGTTGATGCTGTGTATCTGCAGTAGCATGGGTGTTCTTTTGCAAGGTGACTGGATATGCATTTGTATTTGGAAATCAGTTGTGTTAGAGGTGGGGTTCTGGCCAAGGAATGATAATATCAGATGAGCTGTGCTGGGTACTGATCTAAGGTTTTTTTAAAGTTATTTTATTTTATTTTTTTTCCCTTTTGTGGTGCTAGGGATTGAACCCAGAGTCTTGCATATGCCAAGCAAGTGCTCTGTCACTGAGCCACACCCTCAGCCCTGTTCTCAGGCTTTTACATGTGTTATCTCATTTAATGCTCATCCCTGCTCCCAATTCCTGTGTCGTACATCCTGTTTACAGAAGAGAAAATGGAAGAATGGAAGACCTAATTAACTGTCCCAAAAGACAGCTATTATAAAGGAACAGAACCAGGATGTAAACCGGGCTGGGGGCTGGGGGTTGTAGTTCAGTGGTAGAGGGCTTGGCTAGTATGTTCAAGGCCCCGGGTTTCATTGCCAGCACTGCAAAAAGTCCAAAACCAGAACACGCACAGACTCACACAGACACACATACACACACACACACACACACACACACACACACACAAACACACACACACACCAAAAAAAAAAAAAAACCTAACCAGGAAGGAAGTCTGACAGAGCTCTTTGTTGTCATTTTTCCAGTGCACAACTAAGGCAGAAGGAGGCTCATCAAGGTTACACAGCTGGTACCGGAATCAAACACAGGAGTTACAGTATAAGTCCTAATAGAATAACTACTACTCTATTCTACGTTTATGGTTGCTTTTATATATTTTTACGCTCATCCATTTTGGGTGCTGGACATTGAACTCAGGGCCTCAGGCATCCTAAGTACTCACTCTACCACTGAGTTGCATTCCCAGGCTGCATGGTAGCTCTTAATATTGAATCATAAATATGATATTATAATATAGTACAGTATTCTATCCTAGTATAATATTCTAGTAGAAGGTTATAAATTTAGTTAATAACTCTTCTGCAGTTAGACATCTTGGTTGTTTTCATTTTTTTTTAATCATAAGTAAATGTCAAGATTTAAAAAGAGAGAAAGAAATGGTAGGAATGTGGTTTGGTTTATCAGTTTGTTTGCTTAAAGGTTTTAGGCCATATGAGCTGAGCCTTCAGTGGCTAAAAGAATTAGTCTCGGCCAGGCATGGTGGCACTTGCCTGTCATCCCAGTGGCTCAGGAAGCTGAAGAAGGAGGATTGCAAGTTCAAGGCCAGACTCAGCCACTTAGAGAGGCCCTAAGCAATTTAGAGAGACCCTGTCTCAAAATATAAAATATAAAGGGCTGAGGATGTGACTTAGTGGTTAAGTGACCCTGGGTTCAACTCCTGGATTAAAAAAAAAAAAGGAATTACAGACTTGAGGCCATACTTGAGTGAAGAGTGAAATTCTGATTAGAAATGGTGGCAGCATGGAGAAAAGGAAGGACAGACTCTGTGCCGTCTGGTAGGGATTTGACACAGCCCACTGACACAGAAAATTTGGGATGCATTTCAGCAATGTCTGTAATCCCCACTTTGGATATTTCAGTAATCCTGCATTTTCCAGCCTATCATCTCACTGACATTGCCCAGATACATGTGGGTGGAACAGGGCAGAGGAAGGCCATTCTTTTCCAGATCAGCCATGTGCAGCCACGTGGAGTCCCACCAACTGTCCACCCCATGTTCCTTGCCCCTTTCGTCTCCAATTCAGTCTCCCTTTGAAGTATCCCCTTCAAGTTTCTATATTCCATGTCCAAAACAGACAAGATCTGAGGGTATCGTATATAGTAAACCACATATGACGTTCATTCCTTGAGTTCTCAGCATGGTACTGAGCACTTTCCAGGCACGGTCACTGATGGGAAATTTTTGCAGCCACATATCCCTCCCCCCAATCTCCCCCACCCCATACTAGGGACTAAACTCAGGGTGCTCTACCACTGAGCTACATCTCTAAGTACCCCCTGTTTTTTGTTTGTTTGTTTGTTTTTAGACAGGGCCCATGGAGTTGTTGAGACTGGTTTTGAGCTTGCC
The DNA here is from genome assembly GCF_964194105.1 of Spermophilus citellus. Taxonomy (NCBI): domain Eukaryota; kingdom Metazoa; phylum Chordata; class Mammalia; order Rodentia; family Sciuridae; genus Spermophilus; species Spermophilus citellus. The sequence continues at coordinate 57,988,417 of NC_138186.1, read as the reverse complement.
ATCTTCCTGCCTCAGCCTCCTGAGTTGCTGGGATTACAGGCTTGTGCTACTGCGCCTCGCTGTAGCCATCATTTTATAGAGCAAGGAAAGGAGGCTTCGAGAGGCAAAGGTCTCTCCCATGGTCCCATAACTAGGATTTGCTGAGCTGGGATATAGAGCCAGGGCTGTCAGAAGGCCATGGTTGGGCTGGGGTTGTGGCTCAGTGGTAGAGCGCTCGCCTGGCATGTGAGAGGCACTGGGTTTGATTCTCAGCACCACATAAAAATAAATAAATAAAATAAATGTATTGTGTCCATCTAAAAAAAAAAAAAAGAATAAGAAGCAAGAAGGGTCATATATATCTGTTGAGCCTTCACCTTGAAAATATCCTTTTTCTACCTTATTTTTAAATGGGGGCAAATGAGGTCCAGAGCAGTCACCTGACTTGCCTGAGGCCCACCCAGATTAGAATCAAGGTCTCCTGCTGGTCGCTGTGACACATACTGTAGTCCCAGCTACTCAGAAGGTTGAGACAGGGAGATTGCATGTTTGAGGCCAGCTGCCCGCCTCAGCAATTTAGCAAGACTGTTTCCCCCCCAAAAAACACAAAACCCCAACAACAACAAAAACCATCTCCTGACACCCACCCTGTGGCTTCTTAAGAGAAGATGGCTCAGAAATCTACTTTGCAGGGACCAGAGGTGCCTTAATAGGGCAGGCTTGGGGGTTGGGGGGCGGGTAAACAGGAGCATTTTGGCATGGCTGGGCCACGCCAGGGTTCAAGGGAGATGTGGAACCCCAAAGATTGATCAATTGATTGACTTTTCTCTCTCTGGTACTGAGAATCAAACTCAGGGCCTCACCCATGAGTGCTCATTGTACCACTGAACTGTACCCTCAGCCATTTTGGTTTTTTATTTTGAGACAGGATCTCACAGTTGCTGAGGCTGGCCTCAAACTTATTATCTTCCTGCCTCAGCCTCCTGGGTAGCTGGAATTACAGGCGGTTGCAGGTTGCACCGTACCTGGCCCCAAGATCTTCTGATTCTCCGCTCTCTAGCATGCTCCTAAGTCCCTTCCATTATGCTATGTATTCCAGTTGACTGGAAGAGAGTGATTGGCAGGAAGGCAGCATGGCCTAAGGATTAGGAGCCTGGCCTGTGACACTAGATTTACCTGGATTCCTATCCGAGAAAGGTTCTTTACCTCTCTGAACCTCTGTTTCCCACACGGAGGTGCAGGGGTGGTGGAGAGAGACATCTCTAAGACCTATCTCTGGTGAAGTATGAAGGATGGGTTTAATTTACTTAGGGTCAAGGATGATACGGGCTTGTTTTTAACTTCCTGTCTTGAAAGGAGGTGGGAGAATGAGAGGAAGTAAGATTGTTAATATAAACTTGAAATCCAGATTCTTTCCAAAGGACATCCCCTTAGCTATGTGACCCCAAGTGAACCTCTTACTGTCTTGATTTTCTCTTTACCACAAACTCATTGATATGGGCACTCTATCTATGGTATTTTATTTAATCCTTAAGACAACCCTGTAAGATAGGTATTACCTGCTCATTTTCATGATAGAAAAAAAAATTGAGGTTCAGGGAGATTAAGTAACTTGTCTCAGACCACACAGCACTCAAGGAACAAACGGTAGGTCTGTGATTTAAGCTTAAATCAGACATTGAAGCCCATGTCCTTTCTCTTAAAATAGGACAGATTCCGTCTAAAGCTTATACAATTTGAGGAACCCCCTTTAAGCAATAATATGAAAAAAATTCAAGGTCACAAATAAAACAGATTTAAAGAGACTATTTATTTAGATTTTGAAATAAAAATCACAGCTTGGTAGAAAAAAAATTTAAAGTTGAAATATTACAGACATCATGAAACTAGAAAAACGGCATACAGATTGTTCAACTTGCCCTGCGATACTATTTTTTTCTTCTTCTTTAGGTGGTGTTCTCTGGCTACATCTTCATATGATGATGATGTTGTAATATTTTCCATAGCATAAAAAAGATAATACAATATAATAGTTGATTGTATATATATATATATATATATATATATATATATATATATGTATATATATATATATGTATATATGTGTGTGTGTGTGTGTGTGTGTGTGTGTGTATATACGTGTGTGTATTTTATTCATAGTTTAGAAAAAGCTTATTTCAGCATAACAAGTCAATATTAGCCATATAAACACTAGTATTGTGGTCAAATTTGGGGGAACTTCCATAAAATATTTTTCCATATATGTGCCATAAGATTTTAGGGCATGGGCCTGGGATTGTGGCTCTGCGGTAGAGTGTTCACCTGGCATGCATGGGGCCCTGGGTTCGATCCTCAGCACCACATAAAAATAAATGAGTGGAATAAAGGTATTGTGTCCAACTAAAAAAATAAAATATATATATATATATAAATATTTTAGGGCATGACATGTTTTCTGGTGCAGCGATCTAAGATAGTCTTTGAATTGGTGACCCTGTTTGCTGTCTGCTAAATGTTACCTTCCTTGATAGCAGCATTTTCTGTTGGATCAGCAGGAAATTCTAATCTTTTCCAGCACAGCTTCTCTTCCAGTACTTTAGATGGAATGAAGATGGTTTACATTAATAAAAGACTCACAATTAAACTCTTTTCTCATATATCTCTGACCTTTTAAAAGGAACTCATTTCAAAATACCAGATGAGAAAACACTGGAAGCATTTACAATGATCGACCTGGAAGAGGGAAGGCTTGGGGAGGCAGCTCAGAACCACCTTCAAGGCTGGGGACAGCCATGGGTGTTGGGATCCCTGGGGAGTGTCCGAGACTTTGACTCTGGGGTCTGGGGAGGTGCTTTCATAACTACACAGTTAAATAGGGTCTGCAGGTCGTTTGGACTCAGGTTGACCTAAAATGGATAAAAAGGATACAAGAGAAGTCTGGGAGGGAAGCTAGGAAAGTCCTCAATGTGGCCCCAGCTGTGACCCTCAGTGCTCTAAATGTGGTCCCTTTTCCAGCCACTGATATGGGCAAGCAGCTGCACAGATATGTGGGTTCTCAGACCCCTGCAGAGCCGTCCAATGGGAAACCTGAATGTTAACAGAGCTGTGACTCCTGTGCAGGTTTTTCTGAGACAAGCCTGGAATAGAGACTTTTTGTTTTTGTACCAGGGATTGAACCCAACGGCTTTTAACCACTGAGCCACATCCTCAGCCCATTTTTTAAATTTTTTAATTTTGAGACAGGGTCTCGCTAGGTGGCTTAGGGGCCTTGCTAAATTGCTGAGAGTGAACTTGGTCATGTGATCCTCCTGCCTCAGAGATCCTCCTGCCTCAGTTTCCTGAGCCACTGGGATTACAGGCAAGCATCACTGCCTGGCTGGAATACAGACTTTTGCATGAAGTTCCTGATGCAGCCCGCCCCAGCTTGGCCCTTGGTTTCCCTTTCCTCTGTGTCCATAACCTTGGGGACTGGCCTCTCTTGTAGCAGCCATTGCCCTACATCTCTATTTCCCCTCCCACCCCATGGTGAACTCCGAGAGAGACCAGTCTTTGACTTCCAGTCCCTCACACTGCCTAGCACACAGGAGACACTATCTCTGGAATGCCCACTGTGTGCCAAGATCCCTGCCTCTAACTTGATCAGCCCTGGCCTCAAGCTGTGGGCTGAGACGAATATCCCCACTGTATAGATAAAGAAACTAAGGCCCAGTCTCCTGTCCAGAGTCATAAATGGTGGACCTGGGAATCAACTCCAGGGGGGTTTGATTCTAAAACCTTCAGCAGCTGAGGATCAGCCAATGTTTGCTGAATTATTTATTTAATTTTTCATTAAGCATTTGCTCTTGGTATTGTTTATTCATTGAGGAGACTCGGGGTAAGATGAGCAAGACAAGCAGAGCGACCAGCTTTTCTTGGCCAGCTCTCTTTAGAGAGCTCTTTGGTGGTCAGCCTTGGGGGGCAGGGTGCTGGGCTGTTGGGGAGGCCTCCCAGTCTGTCTGGCTATGATGATCCTGCTGCCTGGGAGTGGGGATGACACTCAGGCCTCTGCCTCCTGCCCCTTTCAAGAGGTTCTCTGTGACTCAGCAAAGACAGCCACGGGTCTGAAATCAGAGATGAGGGAGAAAAAAAAAACAAAAACCCAAACCCTCAAAAATGTGTTCTTTTCCTGAAGGAATTTCCCTTTCATGTCATTCATTCCTCCACCAGGGAATCCTGGGAGCCTTCAGCCTGTGGTCAGCTGGGTCCTACATGCCTGCATTTTCTGGGACTCACCCCCTTTTCCTCCTGGCTCCTTACTGGGCCCAGAGATAGCATCAGGCTTTTCTCCTCCCTAATCCCTGACTTCAGGCAGCTGAGGACCTGTCCAGCCCTGATCTACTCAGTTTGGTCATTAAATCCTGATCCTGGACCCAGATTATCTGGGTTCAAATTCTGCCTCTACTCTTACTAGCTGTATGACTTAGGTGAGTCACGTCACCTCTCTGTGTCTTAGTTCTCTCCAAAGTGAAGATAACAATACATTTGAGGATGAAAATAATTCGTCTATGTAAAGCATTTGGAACAAAGCTGACATAACTGTTATCAATTCTGGAAGTTATTAATTCTGGAGGTTATTGATATCTGCAAGAGACTTGGATGGATGTATACTAAACTTCTCTTTTCATTTCTTCTAGTGCTCACCCTGGAATTTTTGTGAACTCTCAATTATTCACGCTGTCAAGGGCTTAAGGGGGCAATTGCAAATGAGTGAATAAATTAATAAATTAGAAAGCTTGAGTTGCCTGCTGAAAATGAGATTATTGTTATGGATGAGGAAGCGTAGCTCAATAGATGGTTGATTTGGGAATAACTACATCCAGTCTCGGAGCGGGTGGCCCCCTGAGAATTTCCAATCATGAGGTTGATAGAGCAACTTACGAACAGGCAGTTTACTGTTAAATGTGGTAAATTCTGTATGAAGATATACAGATGACAGCAGAAAGGAAGTGGAATTCCTGTCTTGGGGGTTGGGGGTGGCTGTGACTCTCAGCCCTGGCTGGGTTTCAGAACTACCTGGCAATCAACTCATGGAAACTGAGGGCTTTGATTTCCAGTTCTTCAGACGGAACAGGGCCATCAGAATTCCTAATAATTCTTCACCAGGTGGTCAGGAAACCAAGCTGCGCACCAAACATCATCATGATATAAGCACGTACTACAAATTGGATCATCTAGTCCACTCTCACAATCCTCTCTACAAAGCAACTAAAAGTATCCCCATTTTTTCAGGCAAGAACGTTGAGGTTTAAGTAATTTGACCCAAACTGCACAGCAGAGCCCTCATTTTAATCCAGCTCTAAGTCTAAAGGCCTGTTTTATGTCATATGCCATGCTAATAGGAGGTCAGCCTGGAAGAATCTTACCAGAAATTGAAATTAAGATAGTCAGCTCAGATGTGAACTCTGACGTCCCTCTGTAATGGGTAAGAGCAAAGATATGCCAGCCCGTTTAAAGCACAAAGGCTCAGAGCCAGGGGGAGCCTGGATCTTTGTCCTTTGGCCTCTATTAGCATATCTAAAGAAAGAATGAGTCCTAGGGGGTGCACCAGGGCGTGGGCCAGTTAGCCTCATATTTTGTGAGCTAAGGGGAGGGGTTTTGACCCAGCATACCCCTGGCAGCATTGTGATCTGGCATTAATTTTTGCCCTTGTCTGTGGTCTCTGAACTGTGGCTCCTTGGTTTCATTCTATGGCCCCTCTGTCACCACCTAGGGACTTAAACGTGGCTGGTCTCCCCTTCCCATACTCCCCTCATTCCCAAGATGGCAGAGTCCACTCTGCTCCCACTCTGCTGCCTGTGCTGAGGACTTCAGAGGTTCACACTTCCAAGGCCCTGGTTTAGGTACTGAGGTTAATGGTGGTGAGGGAGAATTGTCCTCAGACAGGACCAGAGTTTACATTCCAGCAGGCCCTGTGCTGGCTTTAGACCTCAGAAATTACTTTAATTTTGGTTTTTGGTCTCATTTTCTTTACCTGTGAAATGGGATGATAATGCCTACTCCAAATGATTGTTGGGAGGATGAAAATAGACAATAGGCATTCCAAGTGTAGAGTAAGAACTCTATAGATGGTACCCATAAGTGACTCAGCTGGTATAGAGCTTCATGTGACTGTCTGCAGGCACTTTAGAATCAACATGTGAAATAGAGAACCTTTCCCCCAAATCTGTCCTTCCACTTGGATTCCTATCAAAGGAAACAGAGATACCTTCCATGAAATTGCCAGAGCCAGAAACCCTAGGGTGACCTTGGCCTTTCCTTCCACAACCATCCAAATGGGCACTGAGTTTTAGTGATTCTGTCTCCCACTATTTGGCTATTACAAGCCACCCTTGGAACTTCTTTGTTGTTGTTGTTGTTTTCTTTGTTTGAAACTCCTTGTTTGGATCTCATTATGTTGTCCAGGTTGTTTCCCACCTGACCTGCTGGGCCAGCTGGGACAGTGCTGAACCACCAAATATGCCAGGTACTGTCTCCCCAGCCTCCTGGCCCTCCCCTCCTCAGCTTGTTAGCTCCCACTGGGGATGCTGCTGGGAGGCCTCAGCAGCATTGCTGATATCCTCTGGGAGAAGTTTGCCCACACGCCCATGCATGCACACACACACACACCAGCTGCAGCAAGTGCCCCTCTCTTGAAGCTTCTATCTTTCCAGGACTCTGAGCCCCTGAGCACTCGACTCCCCTCTGGGCATTGCCCTTAGTAGGAGGTCTCCTCACAAGGCTTAGTAGTCAGGGGGCTACACTGCTGGTCAAGCACAGTCTTAAACATGCTCCCAACCCTGTGGTGTAGACGCACCTCATCTGTCTGTTCCACTGTCGGTGATTGAACAGCTTGCTCTGGCCAGGCCCTGGGGCAGGCACTGGGGGTGTGGCAGGGTAAGGAGAGTGGAGGTGCCAGAGGTAGGGGAGGGTTCCTGTTTTATCTTGGAAGGTAAGGAAAAGCCTCTCTGGAAAGTAAAACATGAGCAGAGACCTGAGGGAAGTGGAAGGTGAATATCTAGGGGAAGTAGGGTCCAGGCTGAAGGGATCATTAGCCTCATTTGATGAACAAGGGAAACCAGGACTCTGGGGAGGTCATCCAATGCCACAGACCAAGTGGCAGAGCTGGATTTCAAAACCAGGTTCTGGAAATCTCCCTGTTAACCTTGACGTTTTGCTGTCTTTTGTGGCACACAGCAACTGTCTTTGCTGAGGGCCAGGCTGGCTCCGGCCCAGCACCCACGCTTTCACTAGGGCTGGGCCTCACACATCCTGGAGAGGAGGGGCTGATCACCTGGCTTGAGATGTGGGTTCAATGGGTGGCTCTGCCTTTCTGTCTTATGTATCTGTTTCTGTGGCCTCTACTGGATAGACAGCGTGTCTACTCTCTCTGGGCAGCTGCAAGAATCATGCTTCTCCTGCAGAGCCGAGAACCAGCGCCTGAAATATGGGGACTTGGCCAAGGCAAGTTTTCCTTGTTGGTCAGTCATCAGGATGGCTCCTGTGGGCACCCACTGTCTTTCACAGCTTCCTTCAAAATTCAGCAGGAGGCATTGAAGCTTTTTGCAGGTAGTGTTTAAGTTGGCATCGAAGGACGTGGAACATTCCTAGAGAGATGGGAATGGGAGATGTGTTTTAGGCAGAAAGAAGTACGTGAGTTGAGAACAGCCTCAATGCTGCTCAGTCAGTGGCCCTGAGTCCAGGTGCCGCTCGGTTGAGGAAGGGAAGATAAGGTTGGAGCGAGAATGTAGGGTCAGATCATGGCAGCCTTTTTTTTTTTTTTTTAACCCTTTTAATGGCCTGCTTTGCATGTTTCAGGTTGGAGTTCCAGTGATTCTGGAACTTTGTAAAGTTTCAGATAATTGATCTGGATTTTTCCTGTGGACATAAGGGCTTTAAGAAGCAAAGAATGCATACAGGAATTCCTCAAGGTTTTGAAAGACTGCTTGGGCTGTGCAGAGAGTGCAGGTTAGAACAGGTGAATGGAGACAGGCTACTGCACCAGTCTGGGTGTTAGATAGGAGCACCCAGGCCTTGAGTGGGGGGATAGATTCCACAGACATTTGGAAGTGTTGGTGACAGGACCTGCTTGCAGATTGATGTGGACATGCTTGGTGTAGGGGGGACCTCAAGAAGAATGGTGTCAGCATTTTTAGCTTGAGTGACTCAGCAGATCCCCTGTTCACTGACACACAATACAAAAGATGAGGGGCAGGTTTGAAGCATCTAGAATTCCAGGAATCCATCAGTGTGACATCTAGGTGGGGATGTGGGCTGGGAGTTTGAGATGGAAGTTAGAGCTGGAGAAGCATGAAGGCTGAGGCTGAAGGAAGAGAGGAAGATCTCTGAGGTGTGCAAAGAGAGGAGACAGGGCCTTGGCTCAATCTGCGGGCAGGTGGAGGAAGTAAAGCCAAAGAAGGAGCTGGAAGGGGTGGTGGAGAGGCTAAAGTATGTGAAAGATGTATTGACTAAGGCATTGCTGGAACTCTTTGACATGTCTCAGCAGCGATGGAGGCCACTTCTCAGGGGGAGTGCATAACTGACCTTACCTGGGTTATCTGCTCAGAAACCAGGTCTTTTCCACCCTGGGCTTGCTTGCACGGCCTAGATGTAGCTCTCTTCTCCACATGCCCAGCCTCCTGCTGCCCAGGGGAAAGTCACAGAAATGGGGGTGCTCACCCTCCTCATTACTCTCCAGGAAACTCAGCTCATGGCTGTGCACACTTGGGGGCTCAGCATACTAGCAAGGGGCCTGAGTGACAAAATAGAATAGATGTCAGTGGTGACCTTGTTCCACTGCTTGGCCTGGTGTGTGAGGTATTCAAGGGGAATACCTCATTTTGAGTAATGAGTATAATTTACCCTCAGAATCTTGAGTTGTTTCCGGCTTGCTCCATTCATCCGTCCCTCTGTCTGTCCCTCCACCCATCTATTCATCCATCCTGTATCCAGCGTTGCCAGTGGAAATATCTACCAAAAGTCAAGCATTTTCAAAACTGCGCAGAGATCCCTGTGCTTTATCTTATTTAAAAAAAATTTTTTTTTTTTCATCTCAGTGCCCCATTAGCAGTTATTCTCCTTGACCACCACCAGCAGCCCCTGGGCAACCACTAATCTACTTTCAGCCTGTAGATTTTGCTATTCTGGACATCTCATATAAATGGAATCTTTACTGATATGTGGTCTTCTGCGTCCGGCTTCTGTCACCTATGATGTTTTCAGAGGCCATGCCTGCTCTCACGTCTCAGCACTACATTCCTTTTTATAACCCAGTGATACTCCATTGTATTGAGAGAACACATTGTGTTCATCTGTTCTTATGTTTAGGATGTTTTTACTTTTTGAGTATTATGAATAATGCTTCTCTGACCTTTGTATAATATATATATATATATATATATATATATATATATATATATATATTTTTTTTTTTTTTTTGTGGACGTATGTTTCTGTTTTTCTTGGGATAGACCAAAAAAAAGCAAAATTGCTATGTTACATGGTGATTTTTTTTTGTCTTTATTTGTTTTTGGTACTAGGGATTGAATCCAGATACACTTAACCTCTGAGCCACATCTCCAGCACTTTATTTATTTTTATTTTTTTTATTTTTTAAAGAGAGAGTGAGAGAGGAGAGAGAGAATTTTTAATATTTATTTTTTAGTTGGCGGACACAACATCTTTGTTGGTATGTGGTGCTGAGGATCGAACCTGGGCCGCACGCATGCCAGGCGAGCGCGCTACCGCTTGAGCCACATCCCCAGCCCCCTCCAGCACTTTATTTTTTTTTATTTTGAGACAGTGTCTCACTAAGGGGCTTAGGGCTCACTAAGTTGCTGAGGCTTGAACTCAAGATCCTCCTGCCTCAGCCTCCCGGGTTGCTGCGATTACAGGTGTGTGCCACCATGCCCAGCTAGGTTACATGGTAATTTACATCTGTCATTTTGAGGAATTGCCAAACATTTTCCGAAAAGGCCATCCTGTTTTCCGTTCTCACCATCAGTGAATGAGGGTTTGCTTCTTCACATCTTCACCAGCATGTATTTCAAAACTGGGATACTTTTGAGAGCCTTGGTAATTATGCCAGCATAATCAGGACTATCTGGAACATATTCTTACTTTGCCTAGATACCAAAAAAATATAAAATTCGATTCTTGATTTCAGGGAATTTTCTGGTCACATGTTGAGTCAAAGCTCCAAGCCCCACATACTAGAGTCAGTTAAAGAATCAAGTAAAGGTAAATTATCAAGAAGGAAAGGTGGGAGCGGGGCTAGGGATGAATAGAGGTACTTTGGATTATGACAGAGGATAGTGAAGGGAGGGGAGGGGGCATGGGAGTAGAATGAATCCGACATTATTACCCTGTGTGCATATATGATTACACAACCAGTGTGTTCTACATCAGGTACAACCAGAAGAATGAGAAGTCATACTCTATTTATGTATGATGTGTCAAAATGCATTCTACTGTCATGTATAACTAGAACAAATTTTAAAAAAGGAGAGAAGGAAAGCAGGGGTGGGGGTTGTAGCTCAGAGATAGAGCGCTTGCCTAGCTCGAGCAAGGCATTGGGTTCCACCCTCAGCACCACATAAAAATAAATAAAAGGAAAAAAGGGTATTGTGTTCACCTATTTAGAAAAAAAGAACTGGAATGATTAAAAAAAAAAAAAAAAAAAAGGAAAGAGCCGGGCGCAGCACATGCCTGTAATGCCAGTGGCTGGCCGTACTGAGGCCAGAGGATCTTGAATTCAAAGCCAGCCTCAGTAATAGTGAGGTGCTAAGCAACTCAGTGAGACCCTGTCCTAAATAAAATACAAAATAGGGCTGAGGGTGTGGCTCAGTGGCTGAGTGCCCCTGAGTTCAATCCGTGGTACTCCCTCACAAAAAGAAAATAAAAAATAAAAAACAAAGGAAAGCAGGCTAGGGATGGTAGCTCAGTGGTAGAGAACTTGCCTAGCATATACATGGCTCAGTATCACACCAAAGAAATAAAATGAGGTAAAGAAGAAGGAAAGCAAAACTCATCTTAATTCCTCCAGGAGACTGTATTCTCCTTAAAATACAAGAACCAACCCTGGCATGATGGTGTGAACCTACAGTCCCAGCTATCGGGAGGCTGAGGCAGGAGGATCACTTTGGCCCAGGAGTTGCAGGCCAGCCTGGGCAAGAGCAGAGCTCTGTCTGTCTGCATTGTTCATGGACCCCAGGAGTGTCTTGTGTTTGATAAGGTCTCAATAAAGATCTGTGGACTGAGGGGATGAATGGGAGAGTGAATGATCCAGACTCTCTTGAATGAATTACCCAGAACTGTTTTTTGGGGGTTTGGGGAGAAATATTTTCTAAAACTGCATCTTTTTGGTTCCATGTTTGTAACACACTAATGACTAATTTCAAATGAAAAAAATTAATAACCTACCATTTTTTTTTTTTAAAGAGAGAGTGAGAGACAGAGAGAGAATTTTTTAATCTTTATTTTTTAGTTTTCGGCGGGCACAACATCTTTGTTTGTATGTGGTGCTGAGGATTGAACCTGGGCCGCACGCATGCCAGGCGAGCGCGCTACCACTTGAGCCACATCCCCAGCCCAATAACCTACCATTAGAGAAGCCTTAAACTGGGTCCTGCAAGTAGAAGTGGCTGAAACCAGGTAGAACAAAGACCATCCCAGCAGGGGAACTGCTCTGAGCAAGGAGACAGGAGGGTCTTTATGTAAGAGTACCTTTTCCAGAAGTTAGCCACATTTGGGATTAAAAGATGCGCAGTACCTACACCCTGGGAGTTTCCCATCTTTGAGGGAAAAGAAGATTTATTCATAGAAAACAATGGGAGTAGTTTAGAACAACCTTTAACTGGCCATCCATGATCTTTAATCTTATAACCCTGGGAGCTTGGTGGAAGAGGTGGGCCTGGAGTTAGGCCTTGAGGGAAGGGGCTGGAATTGGGGAAGGGAGCAGGATGCCAGTGGTGAGTGATAAGGCCCTGAGGTAGGCTGGAGTGCTGGGGCTGAGATAAAGCTGGAAAGAGCAGCTGGGGCCTCTAGCAAGAGAACTTTAAAAGCCAGGCTGGTTGACTTTTAAATTTGGCCTGATAAGCAGGTCCTTGGACTGGAGATGAAAGGAGTGTCTGAGAGAGATTAATCTGATGGCCTTGGGCCATTGATGGTGATCTGTCTGGGAGCAGTGTGAAGACAGGAGTTCTGGAGGCTTTTGCAATAGAAATGTGGGCCCAGCATTTCAAACCAGAGTTTGAAACCCTTAATGGAACTCCACCTGCTAGTTGAATCCTGTCCATGACTTCCATGGAATTCATTTTTTTCCTTAACCAAAAGGAGTTGAAGCCATTATTTGTATATTGCAACAATCAGGGCTATACCGTGAACCGGAATCCAAAATGTACAGATATTCCCGATATAAAGATTTCACATAAATTTCAGGTTGGCAGAGGGCAAGTTTAGATCAGAATCCTCAGAGAGATGCATTCCCTCTTCTCCGTGGTAAGGGGTTTGCTCTACCAGAGAGGTGGGTGAATAGCATACACAGGTAGGAACTAAGGGATTTCAGAGTGGTTTTGTTGCAAGAAGTAACTGATTGGTTCAGGAAACCAAAGAAAGGAAGAAATCCAAGATGGCACCAGGATTTAAGGTCTGATGACTCCAAAGAAAGATGGTAGTATTCTTAGAAATGTGCCAATTTATTGAGGGATGGGAAGATGGTGGTCTACATTTAGAACATTGAAAATAGGTGGCTTTGCTAGTCCCAGGAAAGACTGGTCAGGTTGGTCATGGAGGAGAGGCCAGCACATTGTGGTCTTTCCCAGCCTTTGCTAGGGCTCTAGAAATTTTGTCAACTGGCATATTTACTGCTTTGCCTGCTTTACTTTTGATGTATTTCCAAAAAGTAAGATGCTTGCTATAGGGTTTTACGAGATGCCTTGTATAAAACTTAGGAAGTTGCTGTCCACTCCTGCTTTGCCAAGGTTTTGGGTTTCTTTTGGTGGGGCATTTCAGACAGGGCCTTGCTAAGTTGCTGAGGCTATCCTCAAACTTGCAGTCCTCCTGCCTCAGCCTTCTAAACTACTAGGATTTCAGGCTTGTACCACCACACCTGGCCTGTAAACGGGTGTTGAATTTTATCAAATGCAAATACCTTTCTGACTTCTGTTGATGTGATCATATGATTTTCCCCCTTTAATCTATTGGTGTAATGAATTATATTGATTTTTTTTTTCAAAATAGTAAGCCAACTAGGCATTTTGACATAGTCAACTTAATCACAACACATTAACCTTTTTATATATTGCTAGGATCAGTTTGCTAATATCTTACTTAGGATTTTGCATCCATATTTTTAAGTGTAATTTTTCTTTTCATACACTCTTCTTGTTCAGTTTTGGAATCAATATTATATTAAAAATGAGAAGTGACTCCTCTGTTCATGTCCTCGGAGTTTGTATAGGATTAAAATTACTTTGTTTTTTTGGTACTGGGATTGAACTCAAGGTTCACTGAGCCACATCCTCAGTCCCTTTTTATATTTTATTTAGAGGCAGGGTCTCACTGAGTTACATAGGGCCTCACTAAATTGCTTAGGCTGGCCTTGAACTGGAGATCCTCCTGCCTCAGTCTCCTAGCCTCGGGATTATAGGTGTGTGCCACCGCACCTGGCTGAGATGACTTGTTTCTTGAATGTGTGGTAGTACTCTGCATGTTTGCTCTTAAAGGTTATCCCATCACGTGGGTGACAGAAGAGAAAGGAACTTGCTTGAAGAGTGAAAGTAGCTTAACAATAAGGAAAATATTTCACACATCATAAAAAGTCCAGAGGTAGACTTAGAATTGGTTAATCAGTAGCTCAAGAGTGTCATCAGGAAAGGGTATTCATTCTGGTAATTTTCAGATGTCAGCTTCTTCCATCAATGCAAGATGGTGCGGCTGCTCTAGGCATCACAGCACAATGGTTTCAAAGTGTAGTTTATAGGCCAGGTGTGGTGGTACAAGCCTGTAATCCCAGTAGTTTAGAAGGCTGAGGCAGGAGGACTGCAAGTTTGAGGATAGCCTCAGCAACTTAGCAAGGCCCTGTCTGAAAATAAAAAATAAAAGGGCTGGGGATGTGGTTCAGTGGTAAAGCACCCTTGGGTTCAATTCCTGGTACGTCCCCCCGTCACCCCCAAGTAGTGTAGGTTCCAGCTGGGGGTATACCTCAGTAGTAGAGTGCTTGCCCAGCAAGTGAGGCCCTGAGTTCAATTCCCAGTGCTGAGAAAGAGGTAGGGTAGAGAGGTAGGGGTGGGGAAGGAAGAAGGGAATAAAGAGGAGTGGATTCTGTAAGCCCCGAGCTATCTGTCATTTGGGTGAGTTGCTTAAACTCCCTATGAAATGAGATTATGAGAGTACTTTACCTTAGAAGTTTGACATTAATTGGATAAAACACATATGAGTTTTTAAAAAACTCTTAGAAGCCAGTGCCATTGCACACACAGTAATCCCAGCAGCTCAGGAGGCTGAGGCAGGAGGATAGTGAGTTCAATGCCAGCCTCAGCAAAAGCAAGGCACTAAGCAACTCAGTGAGATCCTGTCTCTAAATAAAATAAAAAATAGGGCTGGGGATGTGTTCCATGGCTGAGTACCTCTGAGTTCAATCCCTGGTAACACCCCCCTCCCCCACAAAAAAAAACCCCACAACTCTTAGAATAGTGCCTGGCACATATTAGGCATTCAGTAAATACTAGCATATCTTAATCCATTCTCACACAAGGCAGACAAACAATGACAAGAAACTGTTTTTCTCTTGTGCCTCATTTTCTTTTTAATTTTTAATTTTGGTGGTGGGGTACCGGGGGTTGAACTCAGGGGCACTAGACCACTGAGCTACATGCCCAGCCCTATTTTGTATTTTATTTTGAGACAGGGTCTCGCTGAGTTGCTTAGTGCCTTGCTTTTGCCGAGGCTGGCTTTGAACTGGAGATCCTCCTGCTTCAGCCTCCCAAGCCTCTGGGATTATAGGTGCCTGCCACCACGCCCTGGTTTGTGCCCCATTCATAGATGCTCGGTGGCTGCCTTACCTTCACACTCTCTTGGTTAGGATTATGGCAGGTGCCTATTCCTCAGTTAGTCGTGGTTTTGTTATAACTTGGTTTGGAATATTATAGATTCAGCTTCTGAGTCAAGGGAGCGCTGAACTCCTGCCCCCCAAATACAGCACACCTAATACAGCAACACGATCTGGGTTCTGTGCCCAGGGAAGAATCTGGGGTGGCGATGGTGGGGGTCTGTGAGTCCCACAAGGAGGGGCAGAGCAGGAGCCCACCCCTGCTGGTTCTCCATGGGCCCCTCTGTCTAGCTGTCAGGGTTCCTCAGCGCCTTTGAACTCGTGTATTATCTCCTCTGGTTCTAGAACCGCCCTCCCCCTGGCGTTGTTATCCCCCTTTACAGACTGGAGACTGGTTCTAGGTGGGGGCGCTTGCCCAGTGGATGTGTGTGTTTGGGACTGAGCCAGGTCCCGGGGCTTAAGATCTTCAGACTGAAATTCTGTCCTTTTATCTCTCTTCTGTGAGTTCCCAGTTGTTTGTCTTTACCTGCCACCTCCACCGATGCCACTCCCATGTGCTCCTCTGCTGTCTACTTAATAATTAATTAATTAATTAATCAATCAATCTTTTGGTACTGGGGATTGAACCCAGGGGCACCTAACTGCTGAGCCACCTCCCCAGTCTTTTACAAATATTTTATTTGGAGACAGGGTCTCACTGAGTTACTTAGGGCCTCGCTTTTGCTGAGGCTGGCTTTGAACTAGAGATCCTCCTGCCTCAGCCTCCCAAGCAGCTGGGATTACAGGCGTGTGCCACTGCCCAGGCCCAGCTACTGAATATTTTAAATACAACCTTTTCATTAAATTAAAAAGAAACTTGGTAGAGTCCCAGGTTTAATGTCTGATAACACATATACTCACACACATACACACCTACACACGCACATCATAATGAGCACAGAATATTTGTTCACACCTAGAACTTGGGCTCTGGCTCCCAACTGCCTGGGTCTGGGTCCAGTGCTGCCAGGCAGCACAGGCCATGGGTCTCCGTGGCGATGTCATGGCTCTTACCATCAGAGTGTAGCAGGCTCACTCCTAAGTGCCAGCACTGCAACCCTGTCCGCTTGTTCTAACTATCAAAGTCCATGGTGCCCTCCCACGGGGAGGCTGGAAGTGCCCAGGAATTGATCCTGCTCCACCCCTATCCCCAACAGCCCTCAACCAATGGCTTTAGGAATTGGGGGACAAATATCCCAAGTCCCTACCCCTCCGCTAGGCACTCTAAGGCAAGCACTTTCCATAGATTCCCAGAATTCCGAGGCAGGACTGAGCTCCAGTTACTCACAGTGGGAATTTAGTAATGCAGTCTGTCCCTCCTGTCCCTTGCCAGCTCTGTTTCTCTTTGGAGGTTCCTGGAATGGCCTCTCAAGTAAATCACCTCTAAACCATATGGCTTTACTTGAATTTTTCAAGTGAAGTCTCCGGGCCTGCTTCGGGGAAGCCACTCGCTGGCTGGATGTCTGTCTTGGAGGATTGCCTCCCCTCTTTGTGCCTCTTACATGTCATCTTATCTGAGGTACCAGCAGCAGCTAAAAGCAAAAAGCAAATGTGCTAAAACTCTCAGCGCCTGGCTAGAACCGTGGCTTAGCAAGGCCACTATTCTATTAAAATTACTACCTAAAATGTCTGCTGTGTGCCCAGGGTTGTTATTACACATTGGAACATACCACTCAGGACTTTTTGGGGTGCCTCCCTCCTGCTTCTTCCTTCTTCCCACTTACTCTCTGAGTTCCTGCGGTCCCAGTTCTGCCACCATAAACTGTCTCGTGAGGTTCAGGTGACCAGGACCATCAATCCCTACTCTTCTCAGTGCAGCGTGCTCTTCCCATCTCATAGGAACTGCTCTGTCTACCTCTGGTGGGAGTTGCAGATGCCCAGGTGAAAGCCTTCTATCTTAATGGCATCTCAGATTCCTCCATGATTCGGATTATCACGGTCATCCACTTTAAGACTGGGAACTCATAAAAGGGAAACTTCTCATCTCTCACCTATGTCTTGCCTGTCCCAGGATAGCCTAAATCCTGCCCAGGCCTGGGGAAAGTGCTTAAGGTGTGAGGATTATTAATAATCACAGCTACCTTTCAGCAGAGGTACTCACTACAGTCTGGTGCTATTGTAGGTGCTTTTCTCACATTAATCCTCACCAGTACCCTAGGAGGTAGGTGCTTTTACTGGGCCCATTTTGCAGATAAGAAGACCGAGACAAGGAAGAACTGGACTAGAATCATGCAAATAGCATAGCCAGGCACCAACCTAACTCCAGAGCTCACTTACCTGACCCATGCCAGCACTATCTTGTGCCCTTGAACAAGGAAAGCTTCCTGGCTTAGAGTTTGAAGAGGCATCTCTCTCTGCCAGGTGTTTTTGGTTTTGATTTTGTTTTGGTGCTTGGGATTGAGGGGGCCCTTGACCACTGAGCCACATCCCCAGCTCTGTTTTTTGTATTTGATTTAGAGACATGGTCTCACTGAGTTGCTTAGCGCCTCACTGTTGCTGAGCTGGCTTTGAACTCGCAATCCTCCTGTCTCCACCTCCCGAGCCACTGGGATTATAGGCCTGTATCATTGTGCCTGGATCTGTCAGGTATTTTGCTAAAGCAGGTTACCTTTCCTCACTGGAGACATGGAAACTCCCCTTTACCCTCACCTGCAAAACAGAATCTAATAGAAAGATACAGCTAGAAAGCCTCTCTTATTTTTTTTTTTTTTAGGCGGGGTTGATGTTGCTCAGGTTGGCCTTGAACTCCTGGGTTCAAGCAATCCTCCAGCCTGAGCCTCCTGAGTAGCAGGGATCACAGGTAGGTACCACTGCACCTGGCTTTAGAAAGCCTCACTTACTTGGAATCCTGATAGCCAGAAAGAAGGAGGAAAAACAAATGTGTATATGTAGGTTGCATTCTCATTTAATGAGTGAGTTGACACGTTCAGGCTGGTCCTGGAGGTTTCTCTTCCCAAGCAACTTAGTGCTAGAGATTACAAACTGATTCCTGCCCCCTCAGACATAGTCCAGAGAGCAGTGCATGTGGCCTGCGGAGTTATTTATTTATTTTTTTAGTTGTGGACATTTCTCTGGAAAACAGGGAGCACATGGCAACATTCATTACCACGATATAGCAAAGGTCGAGCTAAGCAGCACCTCCTGACTTTGGATGGGACGCTGCTAGCTTCTGTGTCTGGTCCCACCCCTGCCTACTGGCTCCCTCACCACGCCTGAGTTGCCATTTAGCACATGCCTTGTACCGGGTTTTCCTTACATGGCTTTTGTTTTATTCATTCATTCAAAAAAGATTCATCATTGAGTCTGTCTGAAGCAGGTGCCATTGTGTGTTGGTGGGGCCATAAGGAACATTCCAGACAGACAAAGCAGCCAGTGCAAAGGGAGCACATCTGCCTACAGCAGAGTGTGGCCAGAGCTGAGGCAGGAACGAGAGAGGAGGGGAACGGGGTGAAAGGTGCAGATCATGTCCTGTCTTTGGCACGCACTCCTAGTGCAGGAGACACCTCCAGGAGCTGCTGGGTTGAGATTAGACTGGAGGGGCAAGGCGGGTCAGGAAGACCCTCAGGAGGCTACTATTATAATCCAGGTGGGAAAAGATGTGATTTAGACTAGGGTGGTAGTAGTGAAACAGAGGAAAGAAAAGGGCTGGAGATGTATTTATAGAATGAAGCAGAAATGGATAGCGGGTTGGATGCAGGAGACCAGTAAGGTCAAGGAAGAGTTGAATTTGGACCAGAGAGGAGCAGAGAAGAAGCAAAGAGGGTGAATTTTGGAGAGGTTATTTTTAATTTTTTAAAATTTTTAAGTGAAGGTAAATTTGTTCCATTCTTTTTTTTTTTTTAAGAGAGAGTGAGAGAGGAGAGAGAGAGAGAGAATTTTTTTAATATTTATTTTTTAGTTCTCGGCGGACACAACATCTTTGTTGGTATGTGGTGCTGAGGATCGAACCCGGGCCGCACGCATGTCAGGCGAGCGCGCTACCGCTTGAGCCACATCCCCAGCCCCTGTTCCATTCTTAAAATATCTTTATTTTATTTTTATGTGGTGTTGGGGATCAAACCCAGTGCCTCATGCATGCTAGGCAAGCAATCTACCACTGAGCCACAACCCCAGCCCTGGAGAGATTATTTTTGGTACCAGGGATTGAACCCAAGGGCACTTAACTCCTGAGCCCCATCCCTAGCCCTTTTATGTATTTTCTTAAGAGATAGGGTCTCAAGAGAGTTGCTTACAGCTTCACTAAATTGCCAGGGCTGGTTTTGAACTTGTGATCCTCCTGCCTCAGCCTCCTAAACCACTGGGATTACATGCATGCATGACCAAACCTGGTCTCTGGCTAGGTTTTGAAAGTATCCTCTCTATGATCTGCAGGTGGAAGGGTATGGGATTTGAGAGATAGAGGAGTCAAGAACTCCACTGTTTGGCTTGAGAAATTGGGAGAATGGAGTTACCATTCTCCTGAGGCGTCTTCAGGAAGAGCAGGTTTGTTGGGGGCAAAGATTGGGATGTCGGCTTTGGAGACGTTGGGTTTAAAGTATTGGATTTATATGTGGAGGTGCCAAGAAGCCAGCATCCTATGTGAAACAGAAAATAGGTCAATTCACATGCCAGCTCTGATTTGGAACACTGTGTTGAGAAGACTTTCAGGGCTCATTCAGGCTCAACAGAAAGGCTTTTTTTTTTTTTTTTTTTTTTTTTGTGCCAGGTGTGGTGTTTCATGTCTATAATCCCAGTGACTCAGGAGCCTCAGGCAGGAGGATTGAAAGTTCAAGGCCAACCTCAGCTATTTATTGAGACCCTGTCTCAAAACAAAAAAGGGCTGGGAATATGGGTTCAATTCCTAGTACCAACAAAACAAAAGATGTTTCTTGACCGATGTCGAAGTGTGTCTTGGGAGCTGGGCAGCAAGTCATGGTGCAATCTGAGTGTAAGACATTCTCAGACTGGGAAGAAACTGAAAATCATATTTGTATGTATTTTGTGTCTTTTGTGAGGGTGGGGGTACCAGGGATTGAACCTAGGGGAGCTTAACCCCTGAGCCATATTCCCAGTCCTTTTATTTTATTATTTTGAGATGGTTTTTCACCAAGTTGCTTAGGGCCTTGCTAAAATGCTGAGGCTGGCTTTGAACTCGGGATCCTCCTGCCTCAGCCTCCTGAGCTGCTGGGATTACAGGTGTGTGCCACTTATTCTTTTAACATTTTGTAGTATGCTCTGTAGTATATGTAATGTGTTAGAGTAGCAAGTGTGAACATTGTTTATAAAATAAGTATTCGATAGATGTTGAAGGTTTACTTATAGGAATGGACAAGCAAAAAAATGTTTCAGATTACTGATGAGAAAATGTCCAACCATAACTGATGCTCAAAATAGATACCCTGGATAACTGTCAACACAGAAGTATCTCCTGAATCCACAAAGAAGAAACTAAATTGTGTTCAGTTTAGTTTAATGCTTAATTTTTTTTTCCACAATAAAACATACATTTAGGCACAACTTCATCTACATAATATCTTAGCAAAAATGTTTAACTTGCCCTGTGGCCGATCACCCCTCCTGCTTGCCTGGGCAGAACGAAACATCTGGAGTCAGGAAGGTGGCTGTTGGTGAATTCTGTCCAAGAGAGAACATGTAGACAGCCTGGGCTCTGTGCGGCGGGTTGTCTTCTTTAACTCACACAGTATTTCTGTGTTTGCTTCATTCATTCAATAAATACTTACTGTTTACTGCTGGGGGGAAAAAAAAGTTCAACTCGGCTAGTAAGGTAGCACAGGTCTGAAATCCCAGCAACTCTAGAGACTGTGGCGGGAGGACTGAAATTTCAAGGCCATCTCAGCAGGTTAGCGAGGACTTAAGCAATTTAGTGGGATCCTATCTCAAAATTAAAAAAATAAAAAGGGCTGGGAATGTAGCTCACTGGTAAAGCTCTTCTGGGTCCCTGGGTTCAATCCCCAATGTATAAAAAAAAGAAAAAAAAGAAAAAAGTTTAATTTGTATCTAATCTGGGGAAAAAATAGACAAATCCCAATTGGAGCACATTGTTTCAAATACATGGCTTTTTTGGGTTTGTTTTGTACCACAGATTGAACCCAGAGGCACTTAACTTCTGAGCCACATCATTGAGTTGTAGGGTAAGGGCAGTTATTATCCAGATTGGAAAAAAGGGGAAACAGAGTTTCAGTAATTTCCTCAAAGACATAAGGCGTACAGCCAGGTTTTGAACTGAATGAAGCCCGACTTCAGAGCCTTGTCCACCTCCCTGTTTTAGGGTTCCCCTACCCCAGCCCCAAGCTTGGCTTCGCTCTACCTATCATCTCATTGGATTTGAAGGAAACTAAGCCACAGAATGTGGACTGTGGGGTGATGGGCCCCACCCATCACCTTGTTCCCCTTCTCAGTTCTCAGATGGGGACATTTCAATGTTGAAGAGGAGGCAGGAGAAAGCATTTTATCCTTCCTCCTGGGGCTTCTCCTCTGCCTGGTGTTATTCCATTTCTAGTCCTCCTCTAATATACTATTTTATTGAGTAACTTTTTTTTTTTTTTTTTGGCAGTACTGGGGATTGAACTCAGGGCACTGTACCACTGAGTTATGTCCCCAGCCCTTTAAAAACTGTTAAATTTCAAGACAGGTTCTCACTTAATTGCACAGGCAGGCTTTGAATTTACCACCCTCCTGTCTCAGGCTGGGTGAGCGCCACTGCTCCCAGTTTGAGTAACTTTTTTCTAACTGAATGTACCTGGGCAGAAGTTCCTTGCCCTATTGACCCTGGTCATTGCTTTATATTATTATTATTTTTTTTCAAATTTCCATTTAGGATAAAACAAGGGGAACTCCTATTCCTTTGAGGTGGAAGGACTGGGGAAATTCCCAAGCAGATAATCTACCTCCCAGGGACTCCTTTGCCCTGCTTCTGCTCCTGAACCCCCCTCCCTCCTTAGCTTGTGTCTGGCCTGCTCCTTGGCCCCAGGATGACCTGCTAGCTCTGGGCCTGTCTGTGCAAGCCAGGGGTGAAGCAGAAGTAACTTTGATAAAGCTCTGTGCACTAGGAGCTCCCTTCTCCAGGATGCAAGTTCACACCCCAGCTTGGAGGACAAGACAATGTCCCTTCCTTAACTAATAAATCTGTATACACTCATGAAACAGCACCAGAGGTGATAGAATGATGTGGTTAAGAGCACAAACTCTCGAGCTAGACTGACTCTTGATTAAGCACGGCTTTAACACAAACTGTGTGACCTTGGATTGGTTATTTAGCCACTCTTAGTGTTAGTTACCTTTCCTGTTAAAGAGGGAAAGGTAATAATCTTTGTCTCACGAAGTCGCTGTGAAGATAAAATTATTTAATACCTATCAGGTATGTGCAGTACCTGGAACTTATTAAGTATGCACAAAGGACTGTTACCATCCCTGGTGGTCACAGCAAGGTGCAAGGTCCTGCAGAGGAGACACAGGCATATACTGTCCACTCTGTCCTTAAGGAGTGATTGTATAGCACTTTAAAAAGCCTGCAGTTTGGGGGAGCTAAACAGACCTTCAGTGAGTTACTTTATCACATCACACCTGTTTTCTCTTTGGTGAGCAGTTTTCAGAGGGTGAGATGGTGGAGTGTAAACCCCTTGTTCAGGGACACATACTTGGATCCTCATTCCTGTGAGTTGTCTGTCCCTTTCCTCAGCTTATGCTCTGGCGGGAGGACCAGGGCCAGTCACAGACTTCGAAGTGCATGTGGGATGTGTGGGAGCATGGAGGCCAGATGGGCAGGTTCCTGTGGCCAGACCCTATTGGAAAGCTCTCTGGAGAAGTTAGACCTGAGCTGTCTCTCTAGGAAGAAAAATAAAGAAGCAGAGGGGAGAAAATACTTCAGGCAGATGAGACAAGGTGGCCAGGGATGGAGGGATCTGGGAGGTGAGGAGGACACTGAGAGGGCCTGTGCTGGTTTTAGAAGTCTGCAGAGAAGGATATGCTGGTGCTTTCTCCTTCCCCATATCATTTTCTAATTGGAGTTCTACCTGCTGTCTAATTTACATCCCTCTTGGTGGAGTTGAGGGCCAAGTCTCTTTAGGAGTAGATGGCAATGAGAATGAGCAAATGACATGGATAGGTAATTCACATAAGAAATGTCTAGTGATATCCCCAAAATAGATTTATTATTACTAATAAATCCCTTTCCATCTCTCTAGCTCACCGAACTGTTTCCTTAAAATTTTTTTTTTTTTTTTTTTTTTTTTTTTTGCATGCTAGGAATTGAACCTGGGGACTTGGATATGCTAGGCGAATGTTCTATCACTGGGCTACATACCTAGCCCTATAGGCAGAGTTATTTTAAAAATTAGGTATCTAGTGTTGGTAGAGTAGGTTGGTTCAGTCTTCCAGCAGGAAAATTTGGTAATAAGAACTGTATCAAAAGCCTTAGAATGTTTCATAACCTTACATTGAGAAATTCCACTTCTAGAAATTAATTCACTTCTAGAAATAATCATGAGTGTGCACAAAGATATTACCACAAAAAGAGTTTTACAATATTTTTTTCTAATAGGGAAGAACTAGAATACAGATTTGGTAAAATACATTATGATATATTCACTCAATGACATACTGTGTGGCCAGTAAAAATGATGTCATAGGCTATTTAATGACATGGAGAAGAGGTTAATGGTATATTTATTTAGTTTTAATTTATGATGATACTATTAAAATGTGATTATCCATATATTAGAAAAATAAACATTGATATTTTATCTCAGGATGGTGAAATATCTCAGGATGGTGAAATTGCAAGTGATTATTATTTTCCTGTGGGTCTCAGCTAATTTTTCATAGTTTTCTACAATACAAAAGAATATTTTTCATGATGTGAAAACTACAGTAAAATTCATTATGCCGGACACCGTAGCACATGCCTATGATTTCAGGGGCTTGGAGGTGCAGGCAGGAGGATTGCAAATTCAAAGCCAGTCTCAGCAATTTATTGAGGCCCCTAAGCAATTTAGCAAGATCCTGTTTCAAAATAAAAATATAAAATGGACTGGGGATGTGGCTCAGTGGTTAAGCACCATATATATTATATATATATTTGTACTGGGTTCAATCCCCAGTGTGTGTGTGTGTGTGTGTGTGTGTGTGTGTGTATATATATATATATATACACACACTACATATATATACAATCCCCAGTATATATATATATGTATATATATATATATATATATATATATATATAATAAAAAAAGAACAATTCATTGAGAAAAGGGTTCACATAGATAGAACTTCCCTCTTCTATACACATTGTCATTGCTCTAGCTACTTAGCTACTTCTTTCATTGGTGTGTTCTAAGTTTGGAGGACTCTAGGAGAGGCAGGGATCCCCAAGGCCTCATCCACTGGGAACATTTCTGGGGGGGTCTGTCATCTGCCTCTTGGTCTGTAGAATCCAGCCTGGGGGGTGGGGAGAGACTATAAAGCAACACAGTTTGGGAGGTAAGAAGGAATGGCAACTGATAGGTCTTTAGAGTCTGAGCAAGAAACTCCTTCAGAGAGGATCTAGTTTCTCCTGCTCACATTTTCCCCATATAGAAACTAAGGCTACATAACCAATTTAATGACAAGGTGATGTCTTGAACCCATCTTTCTGCCCTGTTTTATATGTAACATGCTGATTTAGACCAAAGCTGCTCATATTTTAAAGTGCTCAAGCTACCTAAAACACATATTCTGACTCAATAGGTCAGAGCTGGGCTGAGAAACTGCCTTTCTAGCCAGCTCCCAGAGGATAACAACGCTGCTAGTCTGGGAAATGTTTATGTAGCAGTGGTGAGTCTGGGTAGTGGTACACACCTGAAATCCCAGCTACTGGGGAGGCTGAGTCAGGAGGATGGTAAATTCCAGATCAGCCTGGGCAATTTAGTGATAACCTATCTCAAAATAAAAAGGGATGGGGGATGTAGCTCAGTAGTAGGGCGCTTGCCTAGCAAGTGTGAGGCCCTGGGTTCAATCCCTAGTACTGAGTGGTGATGATGGGGAGTAGCAGTGGTGGGGGAAAACAGATTCTGGATCAAGATCACTCACTTCTCAGTCCTCACTTTGCTGCAGACTAGCAATACAATTGTAGCTGTTACCATGACTCAGTTTCCTCATCTGTAAAGTAAGTATAATGCCTAGCAACGTTTTCATGAAAATTTAATAATTTATACACACCACGTGCTTTAGAACAGCAGTCACTAAAAACTATTACCACATTCTCTAGAGCCAGCCGCTGGTAAAGTAGGGTTTGACGAATGAATACAGGAATGAATGAATAATCTTCGGAGGAAAGTTCTTTCCTGGGCGGCTGGAGTCAGAGACGCAAAATGGGAGGATACATTGATGGGGGAAGAGGCCCACCCCAAGAAAGTTCTCTGCGTCCGATGGTCAGGAGGGCCCGTGTGCCCGGAAGCCGGCCGGCCTCAGCCGGGCGGACCAATGGGGCCACGGGGAGGGAGGGCAGAGGGCCCCGCCAGCCCTTTCCGTCTGGGGCGCCGGCGGCCCCGCCCCTTGGAACGTTGCGACGTCCGAAGCATTCCACGGTTGCTACATCGTCGTGAGGGGCGGGGCGCCTGTCAGGGAAGCGGCGCGCGCGGGCGGCAGGCGGGTTGGGACTCCGCAGCACAGTGCCAGCGCCAGCTCCAGAGCCGCCCGCGCCCGGCGCTCTCCCGCTCGCCGCCTGTCTTCTGACTCGCGATCCCGCACTCCCGCTTTGCCCGTGCGCTGCCCGAGTATGGAGTTGCTGTGCTGTGAGGGCACCCGACACGCGCCCCGGGCCGGGCCAGACCCGCGGCTGCTGGGGGACCAGCGTGTCCTGCAGAGCTTGCTCCGCCTGGAGGAGCGCTACGTGCCCCGCGCCTCCTACTTCCAATGCGTGCAGAAGGAGATCAAGCCGCACATGCGGAAGATGCTGGCGTACTGGATGCTGGAGGTACGGCCGGGAGGGGTCCCTTCTCCCGCGCCGCCCCGGGCTCTGGACTGAGGCCGCCTTTATCGGGACATCACGGTCCTAACAATAATTTGCAAGATGCCCTGGTGGCCCAGACTCTCGGGGCCTGGCCTTTCCTGCGGGCACCCTAGCCAGCTGCCTTCGTGTATCCCCTTCCCCTCCCCAACTCTGATCGGCTCCTCTGACTCTGCCACTTATTTGCACACTTAGCTTCTCTTTGGGCTGGGAAAGCAGGACAAGGGCCACCCTCTCCCCTCCAGCTTCCCTCAGCCTCCCTCCCCCGCCCGGTCTTCTCAGGAGAGCGTGGCTGGAAATCCCTGGGCTCGGCCGCCCCCGCTCCAGAGCTGGTTCCTGTGTCTGTCGCGGGGTTTTGGTGGGGAAGCCAGTGGGGGTGGCGCGCGCGCTGTTCCGGCGGACAGGGAAATGAAAAGTGCGGGAGACAGCGGCAGGAGTCTCCTCCCTTCCCCTTGGGTGTGTGCAGTGGGGGTGGTAATGAGGATAAGGTCCCAGCTCTCTGGCTAGCACGGGCGACCTTTCGGTCCCCCTTTTCCTCGTTGTAAGGGTGAGGAGTCTCTGGAATCCTTCGTAAGAAAGGGAGCCTCTGCTTTAACCCCGGTCCCCGGGGAGCGCGGAGGAGGCAACACAGAGGAAGTGTATGTGGCGGGGTGTCACCTTGGGGAGGGCGCATCCTCCTCGGTTATTGGTCCTTGTCACTCACTGTAAGTGGCTTTCCGTCTCTCCCGTTTTGCTCCTCAGTGCACCTCCCTTCTGCGCCCCCCAATCCCTTCAACTGCTGTTTCCCATGCTCCAGTCCCGAATGACTGTATGCCCTCCCCCAGGTGTGTGAGGAACAGCGCTGTGAGGAGGAAGTCTTCCCCCTGGCCATGAACTACCTGGATCGCTACCTGTCTTGTGTTCCCACCCGAAAGGCGCAGTTGCAGCTCCTGGGTGCGGTCTGCATGCTGCTGGCATCCAAGTTGCGCGAAACCACGCCCCTGACCATCGAAAAACTGTGCATCTACACCGACCACGCTGTGTCTCCCCACCAGATGCGGGTGCGTGTGGTCCCCCACCCCCATACTGTCTCTTTACTTCCCAGAAAAAGGAAAGCTAAGACCTCAGAGGCTTTCTCCCTCCCAGGAAGGGGGAGCAAGGCCAGCCAAGGCTTTTTTTGAAAAAGAACTGGAGCAGGACAAAGATGGCAGTGTGGTGTAATGGTCAGGTCTGCACTAAACACCTTTCTCATCACCTCCAGGGGGTGCTACTCCTTCATGGTCTTTCCCCCAGATAGCAACAAGTCTGTGCGTCTACACTGACCAGTAGGTACTTTGCCTCTGGGTTTATACAGCCACCATGAGTTATTTATTGGCAGCAGAAGGGCATGCCCGCACACCCCCCCACCAAAGTAGGGGAGTGGAATGTGCTTGGTGAGGGGGCGGGGGCTGCCTTGGTTGAGTCTTTATCCCCGCGTGGACTTTGTGATAGAAAAGCCTCCCAGAGCAGATTAAAGCCAGGCCCTGATTGCTCTAAGGAAGTGCTGAGGTGTTTCATCCTACCGACTTTCTTTCCCCTCTATCCCCAAAGACATTTCCTTCCTAATCCTCCCTTCCCTGTCCTCATTCTGAAAAACTGGAGCAGCTGCTTTGGGCTGTGGAAATGGTCATCTCTCTTTCCCCCTTAGCCAAAGGCTGGAGCTGAGGGACAGGGAGCTGAGCTGCAGCTGCTTCCGATATGATAATGACGCCCCCTCCCCTGTCCCACCCACTCTGACCCAGGGCTTTCATAATCCTGTGGGGAGCTGCTGTCACTCCTGTGGTTTGGGAAGTGGCTCCTTGGGCCTCTTGCTAGGCACTGGGGTTGGGTTCCCTGGCAAGGCAGGGGAGGCAGGGTTCTGCCCTGCCTTGGAAGGAGGTGGGGAGCTGCTTGGAGGTGGAAGAGGGTATTTAGGGCCTGCAGATCACCTCCCAAGGGGCCTGGGGGAGAGGGTGGGTGAGCTGGCACCTCCCTCTACCTTGCTCTGTAGCTGGCCAAGTATTCTCCTGACCCTGAGAGAAGTCTCTGGGCCCCATCTCCCAGGGAGGAGGGCAGCAAGCAAGCGACTGTGATTGGCTGGCAGGGAAGCTAGGGTACTGGGGCCCCTGACTGCTGTGAGTCGAGGAACTGGATTCCTCTTCCTGCCAAGTAGCTCTCAGGGATGGGAGTAGGAGGCCAGAGTTGGGAATCCGGGAGGCCCCACAGCTCTTTGTGATGAATCTGGTAGTTTCTGGCAAATCTGAAGATGGAACTGGTTTCCAGGGCCAGGGAGCAAGATGTTTTTGGAGGGATTTAGGCTGGAAGGTAGAAGGGACCCTCCTCTGTGAGAAGACTGGGGTGCTGTACATGCCTGTGTGTTTTTCAGAATAGGCAAAATGTGCTCTTCCCCCCAGTCTCTGCCTGAGCTGGGGGTGGAGCATAGATGACTTCCTAGAAGGTCCGCTTTGGGAGGAACCTTTGAGAACTCCAAACAGTCCAAATCCTTGTGCAGCAGAGAGGGTTGAGGCCCAGGGAAGAGGGAGAGGTCCTGCTCACACTGCAGCAAGCAGACCAGGTTCCCTTAAAAGCCACGGATGTAATGGACGCTGCCAGCCACTGCTGCCAGTCCCTCCCTAGGGAATGTTCTCTGCCAAGTAGGACAGATTCTGAAGGGTCGCCTGGATATGGGGGAGGGTGGACACATCCCCTCACCATGGGAACCCCCTGCCACCCCACAGGGAGAGGTCTCTTTGGTTGCCTTTGGGTGTTACCTTGGAGGCTAGGTACTTTGTTGCCCCCCCGCCCCCCAAGGAGCTAGGCTCTGGGGCAGGCCTCAGGAGCAGATCTAGCTTCTTGACCTCACTCTGGCTGTCCCAGGCTGTTGCTCTGGGGCCCTGTGAGAAGCTTGGGGCTGACACTTGGGGACCAAGAGAGGGACAGCTGTGGTTGGGGCCTGGAAGAGGTTGGGTGGGGCTGCCATTTCTGCCTCAATGAGGAGTCAAACCCACGAGTTCCTTCCTGAGATAAAACAATGAAGAAATCCTTAAGCATGCAAGTCGGAAATGGGGCCAGGTCTGGGAACTTTAGATGAGTGAATTGGGGAGGGGTTCCCAGCTTCCCTGTAAGACTTAGTATTGATATGTAGGCTTGGACAGATGGGGGACAGGGCTTGATCCATCCTGTTTGGCTTGGCTTCCACCTTTTCCCCTAAGACTCAAATGACATTGGGCACTATAGGTTCTAGTTAAAGGGAGTGGGATGGGTCAGATACCCAAGGACCCAACCCTGATGTCCCACCAAGGGGATGTGGGTTGGGTTGGGTAACCTCCCCTTTGAGGAACCTCAGAAGAGGCTCAGTGGTTGTCATAGGAGTGGCCTCATGCTTACTCCTGTTTCTTCAAGAGGTGTAAGCTTTGCTGGGATGCAGAGTTGGGGAGGGGATGGCTGGTATAGACCTCCTTTCTCAAATCCTTATGGTTTGGAGAGTCTGCTTTATCCCAGAGGAGCCTCAAGTTCATGGTGATGCTGGTGGTATCAGGATTAAAAAGGACAATCCATGTAAAGCATGCAGTACTGGCATCTATTAAATGATTAATAAATCCTCAAAACAAATGTCCTATTGGGTGTGGTGGCGCATGCCTGTAATTCCAGCTACTCAGGAGGCTGAGGAAGGAGAATCATAAGTTCAAGACCTACCTCAGCAACTAAGTGACGCTCTAAGCAACTTAGCAAGACTTTGTCTCAGAATAAAAAAATAAAAAGGTCTGGGGATGTGGCTTGGTGGTAAAACATCCCTGGGTTCAGTCCCAATTATTGGAGTGGGAAATACCCCCACTCTTCCCTGCCCTGGACTCTCCAATCCATAATGTCAGTCCCTAAAACAAGAATCAGAAATGGAGTCTTGAGCTTTGAAAGTTTGATGAGCTTTCTTCCCTGTGAGTCTTGTGCTGTTTCCCCCCTGATTTTCTCTTCTCTGGTTACTGAGCCCCCCGCCCCCTTCTTTTTCCAACCACCAGGAGTGGGAGGTGCTGGTCTTGGGAAAACTCAAATGGGACCTGGCTGCTGTGATTGCGCATGATTTTCTGGCCCTGATTCTGCACCGGCTCTCTCTGCCCAATGACCGACAGGCCTTGGTCAAAAAGCACGCCCAGACCTTTTTGGCCCTCTGTGCTACAGGTAAGAGCTCTGTACACATTTTTGCCAAACTCTGAAACAATCAGAAGACTAGGAGATTCCAGTTTATACTCCCCTCAAAATATATTTGTGAAAATCATACCTTATGGAGCCCCTAGTTTTAATGCAGAAGATGCAGATCACACTCTGAAATACAAGGGATCTTGGAGATTCCAGCGTGTAGGTGAGACTAAGGGCATAGTGAGAAAGAAGTGACCTGCCCAAGATCTGATGACAAGTTGTTGGGTTTCCACACCAGTGAACATTCTGCACTCCTTGACCAGGAGTACCCTGGACCAGTGGAAATTTTGCTGTTCATCCTGATACTCTTGGGCAGGGGTTGTAGCCTAGTGGTAGATGGCTTGTCTAACATTCATGAGGCTCTGGGTTTGATCCACAGCACAGCAAAAACAAAAGCAGCACATCCTAAACCTCTCTTGGAAAGAGGTTCTTTCCTGACTTCCTCCCTTGCCTATCTTACCTCACCCATTACTTGGGGTTCTGGGTATGCCCCCTCCTCTATTCATCACCCCCTAGCACTTCCTGAGGAGAAGGAAATCCATAATGGCTATTATCCTTGAGGTTCCTGTCTCACGATTCTTTCTCCTTTCCAAGATTACACCTTTGCCATGTATCCGCCGTCTATGATCGCAACAGGCAGCATTGGGGCTGCAGTGCAAGGCCTGGGCGCGTGCTCCACATCCGGAGATGAGCTCACAGAGTTGCTGGCAGGGATCACAGGCACTGAAGTGGTGAGTGCAGGGCAGCTGGGCCCCAGCCTCCCCATTCATGAAGCAGTGCTATTCCCTGAGCTTCCAGTAGAGGGAGGCCTCTGTCCCCACCCTGGGCCCAACTCCTCCTTTCACACCCTTGTGGGCTTCTGTGGCCTTTGGGAAGTGTCTTGGGTGGAGTGAAGGGCACTGGTCTCTAGGTACACTTTTCTTGCCAAGTGGTACGCTGCAGCGGGGGTGGGGGAGTTGGTGTCAGATGTCGGGTTGCTCTCACACCCTCTTGCCACATCCTCTTGCCAGTTTCTGAGAACTGAAGACCCAATTCCTGGGGCTAATCTGTGGCTTAACCTCCCGACTTCCCTGTGTGTTGGAGGTGTCCTTTCCCTGCACCTGCTGCCAGTTGTTTAGGGGGAGTTGTTCTTCACTGTTCCCCTTGTTCCCAGGACTGCCTGCGGGCCTGTCAGGAGCAGATTGAAGCTGCGCTCAGGGAGAGTCTGAGGGAAGCTGCCCAGACCACCCCCAGCCCAGCGCCCAAAGCACCCCGGGGCTCCAGCAGCCAGGGGCCCAGCCAGACCAGCACGCCCACAGATGTTACAGCCATCCACCTGTAGCCCTGGACAGGCCCCATGGAGTGGCCTCCCTGCCTCTAGGAACAATCTGGGCCACATGGGAAGCCTGAGGGGGCTCCTCCTTACCCTCACAAAACCCAAGGGGCCAGGTCCTGCCTATCCCTGCAGTGTGCACTAAGGGGCCGGCCAGCTGTGTTGGTGTTTGCCTGGCTAGTCAGCTCCTCCTCCTCTTCCTCTTGCATCTGACCAGCTCAGCTCCCTCCTGGACTCTAGCTGGGTCTGGGCCAGGCTGTTCAGACAAATTGAAACAGGTAATCAGGTAATCAATGCACCAGCATTCCTTTTTGAGGCCCCTTTCTCTCTGGGGTGCTCATGTTCTCAACTGCCGAGATACTCTCTAAGTGTTGCCCCTCCTAGGGTTATTGCATTTGGATTGGGGTCCTTCAGACATCCTGGCAAACATGAGGGGATTTAGTCTCAATGGCTCTTCTCAGCACACTTTGGAGGTCCCATATAATCCATGCTCCCAGCTGCTCCTAGAGAAGGGCCTAGGCCTCAGTCAGGGGCAAGAAACCACAGATTCCTCCTTGCTTTGCTTTCCACTCAGCTTCCACGTGATTGAGGGGTCTGGTGCTGAAGGAAAAAGTTTTAATTTATTAATTGCTTTGAATACAACTGTAAGAGGGTGCTGTGGTGCCTGTCTACCCCACAAGGGGTGGTAACCCTGGTGGTTGCTCTTTTATTCCCCTCTGCTACTGGCTAAAAGGATCTTTGTGGCCCAGGAGCTGCTATTGCCTGGGGTGGGATCAAGGCCTCCTCTCCCTTTTGCCCTGTGCCCCATTCTCCAGCAGGGAGGATGAAGCAGGATGTGCTAGAGGTGGCTAAGCCCCCATCTGGAGAGAGAGGCAAGCCCTGTTGACACAGGTCTTTCCTAAGGCCACAAGGTTTAGATTGGTGGCCCAGGGCCATCATACTGCCTTAATAAAAATTCTGGAATAAACTGGGTTTGGTTTCTTAGATTTCATGGTGTTGCTGGTAAAAGCCTATTTCTAAACTACATGAAGTGAGAAGGCAAAGCCAACTGTTTGAAGCCTGGACTGCCTTTCCTGTAAAGGGCCAGAGTAAATACTCAGGCTTTGTGGGCCATATATGGTCTAGTGCCCCCAAGTCAGTTCTGCTTTATAATATGATGTATCCCTTCCTAAAAATGGCTGTGATGCAAAATTGCACAACCTCAAAGGATGATGGGAAATGGGGTTTGAGGCACAACCAAAAATTTAATGAGTGGGGTGGGGCACGGCTCTGGGGTAGAACGCTTCCCTGCCACTCAAGGCCTGGGTTCCATCCCAACACTTCAGGAAAACAACCTGTTTGGATGCAGAGCTGTACCATCAGATGTGGGTGGGCTGAACAGAGGAAGCCAGTACTTTTTTGAGGTATGTTTTGGGTAGTGATTTGAAGTGGTTCAGCTGGGTGCACTTTTCTGCATTCACCTAGGTTTCTCAAATATGAAACTGCATATAAGCCAACATGAAATTGGTGTCAGGATCAAACTGTTCCCAAACATTAATTGGGGTGGAACAAATGCACACTTTCAAAAGCAAACAATGAAGATATGCAGCAAGATGACAGACACCTCTGTGAGGGTGGCACAGAAAATGGGCAAACAGCATAGCTATACCCCACCAAGACTGCTTATGGACACTGAAATTTGAATTTTACATAATTCTCACAAAATACTGTTGCTACATAAAAACAGGTACCTTACCCTAGCTTGACACTTTAAACACTGGTTTAAAGTTTGTTGGCCAAAAAGCTCAAAAGAACCTGTTTGGTGCTGACCCAGACCTAATCATTCCTAGGCCTAACCTTGAGGAGGGCCTTTCTCTAGCGGTCCTTTCATTCAGTTGTGCCACCAACACCTTTCAAATCATGAATAGCCAGTTCCCTGTTGCTACCAATGTGTAGAGTAGCCTTGTCCTCTTGGGCAGGCAGAGAATATGCCCCCTGGAGGCAAATGAGCCAAGTGAAGCCCAGAGAAACAATCTTCGAGATGAAGAGGTGGGGGCTCTTGTGTAAACTGAAGACAAAAACTGGGAAAAGTTAACTCCCATCTCCAGCTACAGAGGGAAGCAGAAATTTCTCCATTAACCACACCGCCATACAGAGGTTCAATAAATACTTGCCTTTGTTTTTAGCCACATCTCAGTGACTTGACACAGAAGCTGGAGAGAAGGTACTTATATCATGCCCCAGCTAGGGAGTGAGATGCTAGGGTGTGGAATCTCAAGGCAGGCCCAGAGGCTAGTAGGGATGGAGGCCTAGAATGGAAGAGGGAGCCAGCCAGACTCTGTCCCCCCTGCTTAGGACTGGGAACCAAAGATGCCGCTGGGACCTATTAGTGTTCTGATCTAGGTCTTTAGCCATAAAGGTTCAGTGTTGTGCTTTATCACAAACAAGGGTCCTGGTGTCCTCCCATGCCATCTAGGCCATGACATGTATCCATTCTCTTCACTCCATGGTAACGGATACATCTTCCACATCTCTGGGAACTGCACTCTGAAGCTCTCGCCTGATTTCAGGGGACAGTTGTGGATGGGGCTGTAGCCGGAGCAGTTCCAGGAGGGCATCTTTCTGATCTGTGGCCAAGTCCGCCTTGTAGCGCTGGACCAGTGTCAGGAGGCACTGGTGCCAGAGCACAGGCAGCTCACGCTTCTCTGTCCGGAACCTTAGGAAGTGGAAGACCAGGGCATCCAGCACCCGGTAGGGCAGCGCATACTTCTTATCCAGCAGTAGTCTCAGGAAGATGCTGTTGGCACCGCTGTATTCCATCTCAGCAATTTTCAGCATGGCCGCACTGGTGGGAAGGGCAGATGTGGTAGTACAGTTAGTCATCAGGGAAATGCTGGGAAGGATCCTTCTCCTTTGTTGGCCCTTGACTATGGTTTTCCGAATGGGCCAGCACAGACCTCTTCCTCACCCGCTCAACTTTATGATACTCACTGGATTCCAGTTACTATCTAGACATACCCACCCCACATCTCTGCCTCTGCTTTGGACCACAGCAGCTCCGGTGCCTAGGCAGAGTGTATCCAAACACCTGTCCATCTCCACCCCTTGCCTCCTTTCTCCCCATTTTCTATTCATTCATCTAGTTACTGAGTTTATCAAGTGCCAGCCTGTAGGATTCTATTTTTGTGGAACCCCTATTCTAGTGAAGTAATGACACACCCACTGGCTTAAACAAGCCACAAACCCAGAGCTGTTCTTGGCTCCCTCCCCACTCCGCCTCATGCTGAGTCCTGGCAACACCACTATGAGGATATCCACTGACCAGTCCCCCCACGCCCCTGTCCCCAACACTACCTAGAGTGCAGCACAGGAATGGAGCACTTGGTGATGATGCTACCCACGATGATGGCTTCCCGGAGGGTGCAAGTGCCTGACTCACACAGTGGGATCAGGATCCCTGAGGAATGCCAGAGGACAGTCACTTTTAGTCCAGGATGAGAGAAAGGAGGTACAGCAGGAAACACCCCCAACTGTCCCAGGGACCATCAATGGCATGGTCTTACAGATAGCCTTCAAGTCAGCCCTGCCTGTCTCCTGGCTCCCACCTTTGAACCAGGCTCCGGGCTTGAACAGGGCCTTCTTGAGCGCCATGTAGAGATGGAAGTTGAGTCGTTTGTATTCGGCGATGTCATCTCGTACCCGGGGGAGCAGGACAAGGTTGTAGAAGCGTTGAGCCATGCGTTCCTTCAGGTTAGAGGCAAAAATCCTAGTGGGGCAGGAGTTCCCAAGTCACAAGATAGCGTGGACCTGGCCCTTAAAATACCACTGTGGACAGTGCAGGCAAGAGATTGTACAGTAAGAAATGGAAACATCCTTTCAGAGAGGGGTGTGTGGAAGCCTGTGAGAGGGAACAGGAGGAACAGCAGGATATACCCAAAATAGGGTACATGCTGGGTTTTCTTGTTTATAGTGCTGGGGACCAAATCCAGGGCCTTGCACCTGCTAGGCAAGTGCTCTGCCCCTACATCCCCAGTCTAGCGGCTGGGACTGCTAGAGTTCTCCCACATGGCTATCCACGTTCCCCTCCCCCTCATGGCTCTTCTCTAACGTGTTGTCCTAAGAGACCTGAGCAGCCTGGAGAGCCACAGACTTATGAGTCTACTTTGACACACCACGGTATATCCCAATAGTTATCATCTTCTCCCCTAAAAACTCATTATAGGGAGGTGCCAACTGAGTTGTGGCCCTAAAAATGAAAGAGGAAAAGCTAGGACAAAGGTGCTATGAGGAAGCATGAGAGGGAGCTACGGGGCAAAGGCAGGTAAGCCCGTCAGTCCCATCCCAGCCCTCACCTCTGCAAGAAAGCCACCCTAACCCCAGCCATGCTACCTGGTAGCTTGGTACATGGCAGCTGCAGTCCAGGCCTCAGGCTCTGTGACGTAGAGGATCTGCTCCCAATTGGAGAGGGCAGGGATGATCTTAAAAGCCTTGGGCAGTTTCCCACTGCGGTACTTGGATAAGACCTAGGGACAAGGGAGGACAAATCATCATCGCCAATACTGATACCCCATGTGTCAGGTTCTCATTCAGGGGCTTTTTACATGTTAACTAATTTTGTCCTCACAACAACCTGTAAGGAGGTGCTATCACTATACTCGCTCTTCAAATGGCTGGGGTTCAATAACTACTTGGCTGGTCACCTTTTAGAGGCCACAGAGAGGCAAAGCAGGAACACGAACCCACACACCCTGGCTTGAGCCTATTCGTGATGACCGTGCCTTATTTGATGAGGTGTGGGCATCAGTGCCTGAGGCGGGAGCCCACTGCCCCTGGAAGGGAATCACCATGGCTGCCCTTTCAGCTCTTACCTCACGGACCCCTTTGTAGACATCCAGGACCCGGGGATCCAGCTGGGGCAGAGGGAAGCCTGACACCTCTGACATGACTGTCTCGACCTCGGTCTGCTTCTCAGTTAGCTTCTCCATAATGATGTCAGCCAGGGTGCGCCTAAGAAGGGAGTGCCGAGGGGAATAGAGGAGAGAGCTGTGGTCACTGACCAGGAAGCTCCAGACTCCCCTGTGCCCAATCTCCTACCACAGACACTTTAGAGAGTGAAGGACCTGAAAGTCATTTCATTTAGGATAAAGCTGGCAGTCCTGTGGAGGGGCAACACCTGGACTCTGAAGTCAGTGTGCTCAGGTTTAAATCCTGGCTCTCCCACTCCCAGTAGGATCTTCAGCAATTGATTTTCCCTTTCTGCCCCAGTCTCCTCAGCAGTTAAACAGGGGTAATAAAGTACTGCCTCATGTGGTTAAAGTAAGGGTTCAACAAGTGAGCGCATGAGTGTTACTGGGAACTCTCTGTCTACCACGCGGCCTGCGCGGTGGTTTCATTAATGAGGTTCTGGCATTAAGTTAGTTAGAAGAGATCAAAATAAAACACACAGACAGTACCTTATTTTACATTGCTAGGTCCGAGACGGCTCGCCTCCCTGATTCCCGCCTCTAGCCGCCCAGCAGGGCAGCGAGGATTACTCTGGGCTAGCAGGAGAGAGAGAGCGAACACGCCGGGGAGTAGCCTTTTATTTGGGGGGACAAGAGATTCAGGGGAGAATTCCATCCAATGAAGGTTGAGGGGGGGCTGTACTCCAAGGTCAGGGTCAGTGATTGGGTCTCCAGGGTCAGTGGTTACACACACCCCCACACGGATGGGCTCTCTCATCAGGAAAGGGTCGGGATAACTCCGACACAGCCAGAGTGCCTCAGGCCCTTAACGGGAGTCACCCAATCACGTGTCAGAATGGCTCCCCACATCTCTGTACACAGCAAGTGTGTGATAAGTAATAAAGTATTAAGTGCTGCTGATCTCAAACCCCCCCCCCAAATGCTGGCACAAAAAAAGGGTGCTGCAGTTATAAACTCCTGGTCTGAACTCCCCACAATGCCAGGTACAGTTTTTTGTTTTGTTTTTTTAAGTTGTAGTTGAACATAATACCTTTATTTTATTTATTTCTTTATGTGGTGCTGAGGATCAAACCCAGGGCCTCACACATGCTAGGTGAGTGCTCTACCGCTGAGCCACAGCTCCAACCCTAGATACATCTTAATTACCTGCCAATATTCCACATGGCTGTGATCACTATAGACAGACCACAGCACATACTTTTCCCATTCAAATTTACTAAAATTTGGAAATATTCCACAGACTGATTATATTCTTCTCAGTCTCCTTAAACAGAGGATAACAAACATAACCCTGTCTTAAGGATTCGAGTGATCATCACCCTGGGCTATGGTATGACATCGTGTCTTCTGAGGCTGCTTATATGTATATAAAAACGCTCCAGGGCTGGGGGGCTGTAGCTAAAGTGGCAGTGCACTGGCCTAGCATGCACAAGGCCTGGAGTTTCATTCCTGGCTCTGTAAGAAGATACATAGATGAATAAAACTGCTCTTATCCCCTGAGAGCCTGCTCAGTGCTTGGGAGCATTGACTTTATGACTACATTGTGTCTGGGAGATGCTTTTATTCCCCTTATGCAGACTGGGGAACTGAGACTCAGAGAGGTTAATAAGTCCCCTGAGGCTGCACTGCTGTCAAGTGGGGAAGACTCAAACTCAGTCTTTCAGGTTCTAGTTCTACAGTTCAGGTGCTTTACAGTACATTGTGCCCAAGACCAAACAATATCTGCCTGCTGAGTTCACACAGCTCTAGACCTGCTTTCTGAAGATGTCAACTGTCACTTCTCAAGACTGCTGAGACTCCCTTTTTCTAGTAGCTTGTCTATTTACTGCAAGCTGTAAAACAGTTCTGCCAAATTTGTCATAAGTAGGAGTTATGAGGTGCCAAATGACAACCTGAAAGACTCTTTGGGGGGACAGGCACAGAGGCCAAGTATGACACTTTGTGCCATACTATCAGGCATCCATCTGGGAGAGGGGCTTACATCTTCAATCTGTGCTTTCAAGCTGCCACAGAACTTACCATTTAGCCTACCTGTCTTTTCAGAGTATCATTAGCAATCAGAGATGCACTGAGCTAAACCATCTTGAAGAACCATCACATTCATGTCACAGGGAGAGAATGAATTGATTGAGGGTCCATAGACTCCCCTCCCCAGGGCCAAATGCACAGGCTCAGGAATTTGCCTATTGGCAATTTACAGGCCTGCATATTTTAGAGCTGGCATATGTTATAGATGGAGATAAATTAGTGGTTCTAAGTGGGGTCTGGATTTTGGCCCCCAGGAGGCATGTGGCAATGTCTGGAGTCATTTTTTGTTATTTTGACCAGAGGGAATGTCACTACTGGTATCTAAGGGTATATGTCAGAGACAAATTTCTGCTAAACACCCTTGTGTTCCAGTTTCCCAAAAAAGAGTTATCCAGCCCCAAATGCCAATAAACCTGGGGTTGAAAGCCCCAGATTAAATCAGCTTAAGGTATGAAAGAGATCTGTCTAAGGAAATCGAGTTTACCACTAAAAAAACTGAGCATACCAAAGCATTGTATGCATCTCCCCAGACATAAAAAGGACTTGTAGCTGCTTTCCTGGGTATTCCAGGTAGTTCTATAACAATGAAGAGAGACACTTTGAGTCTGAGGCATTCTCTCTCAGAACAGTCCCTGGAGAATGGGCTAGTTTGGTCAAGGTGGTCCTCCACAATTAGCAATGCCCAGGCTCCCTCAAAAGGCAGGGAATCAAAAGTTTGCCAAGGCACTTCCTTCACTGTGGGAACTTTCTATCAGGATGTACTATCTGAACAAGTCCTCGCCCCTACCTGGCAGGTGGGTTCTTATTCATGAACATTTCAATGGCACGTTCATCCTCAGGGTCCACAACCACCTCTGCATGGTGGTCTACCCCTGTCATTTTGGCTGCCTTCTCCAGGGTGGGCCACTCCTCATCCTCATCATCTGATCCATCCTGGGGCACTCCTGGCCCTAGAAGAGGGAGATGAAATCAATGAGCATGGCAAGGAGTGGGTGAGGGACTCAGAATCAATGTAATATTAGCCATGTAGTACCGGCCTCATGTGCTTGTGATATAGATGTGTGCAAGGAAACAGATGAGGCACACACTATCTTCCTGTCCCCGGGGGCTTGTGATGTTGCTTAAGAAACAAAATGTAATATATGAAACAAAGAGAAAGCAATGTCAATAAATTATTATCAATAAATCATCCTAGGTTTTGAAGCAGGACCTTTTCTACACCACACATGTCGCCTCACAAATCATGACAACCTCAAGATGCAGGTGCTATTATACCATTTCAAATGAGCATACTTAATCACAGAATAGCTAGGTGATGTGCCCATGGCAGGCAGGCAGAGTTTTCACTGCATTCTTCGCCACTATGCTCCACACACACAGTGTAGGGCTGGATTACTCATCAAATCATACTGGTATAGAGACAATATATACCAGACAATATATAGGCACTTAGAAGCACCTGGGTCATGAGGGCACTAACCTCATCAGTGGAGCTATTAAGGGGCAGGGCCCAGTTGGCAGAGGTATGTCACTGGGGGCATGCTTTTGAAAGGTATACCTTGTCCCTGGCCCCTTCTCTCTCAACTCTCTGCTTCTGGTTGCCATGAGGTGAGCAGCTTTCCCTCAGCCATGATGTTCTGCTTCACTACAGGCCCAGAACAATGGAGCCAGCTGACCCCAGAGAGAAACCTCTGAAACATGAGCCAAAGGAAATCTTTCCTCTTTCACGTTGTTTTTCTCAGGTATTTTGCCACAGCAATGGAAAGGTGATTAACAAAGGGAACAACAGAGTGTGTTCCACACCCAGGTAAAAACTCTGGAAAAAGCACTTAGTTATTAGAATGTCTGTTGGGCCATAGCAAGAAATAGGACTAGATGGCAGAGGCAAGCTAGCCTGGAGAGCCCTGGTGGCCAGGTGGTGGAGTTCAGATTCCAACTGAGTAACCATTTAAATAACTAATTTTTTGAAAGGGTACAGCTGGCTGAGTAGCTGGAGCAGATTCTATCAATCCAAGTGAGGTAAAATGCTACACGTAAACAGATCATTTAGAAGAGAGATGGGCTGGGGGTGTAGTTCAATAGAACATGTGCTCAGCATGTGCGAGGTTCTGGGTTCAATGTCCAGCACTGGGGAGAAAACAAACAAACAAGGACGATAGAGATAATGTGTGACAAAAGCTAAATTGGAGAGGGGATTATGACAGACATTGTGTCTACTTGCTAACAACTCCAAAATCTGTATTATAGGTAGATATACGCATGCTTAGCTCCAGTGAACAATGAAGCCTATGCAGGTGGCACACACAGATAGGACCAACGGGAAAGCAGAAGAGGCAAGACTGGCACTGGAAGCAGGCCACATAGGACATTGAAGACCTCTAACTGCTGAGTGGATGGTAGAGATTACAGAACACTAATTAGGACACTGTTGCAATAATCCAGGTGTGAGATTGTGGTAGTTAGAACAGGATGGTGGTGAAAAATGGTCAGATTCTGGATGGATGTTGAAGATACAGCCATCAGAACTTCCTGACAGATCAGATACAGAGTGAGAAAGAAAGAAGTCCAAGGTTTCTGCCTTGAGCAAATGAAAAGCTATCATGCTAACAGACACAAGGAAGACAGTAGGAGGAGCAGGTTTGGGGACAAGCTGAGGTTCTGTTTAGGTATGTTAAATTTGAAATAAATATTAGGAGACTTCAAATTAGAGATGCCAAGTAGGCAGCTGAATCTAGAATCTGGGTTTCATGGACAAGAGCAGGCATGGAATATAAGGTTGGGAAGAGTCATTAAACAGATAGTATTTAAATCATGAAGCTTCATGATCTCAACAGAAAAGAGAATGTATTTGAAGAGAAGGACTAATGACTGAATTTTGTGGCACTTCATAACAAGTTGGAGACAAGAGTCAGTAAAAAATACTTAAGTCAGGTGGTAGTTAAACAAGTGTTTGATGTTTTAGAAACCAAGTACAGAAACTGTAGTCAAGAGGCAATATTTGATTGGGCCAAACACTAATTTTAGGACAAATAAGTAAGATTGGGAGGTTTAAGCAACAGGGAGATCAACACTCCTTCCACAATGAGAAAAATATCAAAACATCTTTCAGTGCATCTCTGCCCCTCGCTGGCCTCTAAACAGTATTCCCCCCCACTTGATGGGAATATGCCCCATAGCTTTTTAGTTTTCAGCTTGAAGATCATACAATCTGGAAAGCCTGATCTCTTAAGATGAATGCTATTTTTACCAGGGACAGCATACTTTACTATGGAATACATTTTTCTGATTGTTTCTCCTGAGTTCTCTTCAGGTCCTAAAGTCAGATACATGTCTATTTTTATTTCTGTATCCAAACCATCCAAACTGCAAGCATAGTGTGAAGCATTATGGAGGCATCTTAATAAACACTTGCAAAATCAATGGCTAGATGCTAGGAGAACTTAGTGGAGTGAGCGATCACTTCCTGTTGGCCTAACTTCGGTGTTCTTGGAAGGGTGTGTCTGAAACCAAGAGTGGTCGTGGAGTGCTCTAGCCAGGACTAGGTCTTTCGTTCCAGCATCGTTACAACAGTGTAATGTGAACCCCCTTTTTAATTCCAACCTATTCCCCTTTTGGACTACTTTTAACCGGTCACCTAACCCCATCTAGCCACTCTCTTGTTCTCACCCCACCCACTGACACTCACCCAGCCGCGTGGCGCGCTCCGGCGGCTTTGCGGGCCTATTCCCAGTCCCATGCTCGGCCTCGAGCTCCTCCTGTTGCTGCCGCGCTTGCTGCAAAATCCGTCGGCTCAGCCGGGGCCCCACGTACTCTTCCTCCTCTTCCGTTCCGCGACCCCGCCGCTTTTCTCGGGCCCCTGCCCGCACGGAGTCCTCAGCGAGAATCT
Organism: Spermophilus citellus; assembly: GCF_964194105.1. Taxonomy (NCBI): domain Eukaryota; kingdom Metazoa; phylum Chordata; class Mammalia; order Rodentia; family Sciuridae; genus Spermophilus; species Spermophilus citellus. The sequence continues at coordinate 57,945,988 of NC_138186.1, read as the reverse complement.
GGTCGGCCAGCGGCGCATGCTTTTCCTTACTTCCAACCCCACGGGTGGCCTTGAATTTAGGCATTTTCCTCGAAAAAGTTCCTGAGACAGTTCTCACGTGGAGATGGCAAAAAGCTCAGAGTGCGCTTGTGCGGTGAACTCCCAGTGCCCTAAAGACCAGGCAGAGATCACAGCGACCCCGAGTGTTCGGAGGCCAGAAGTGCCACCAGCGCCACACCTACATTCAAACAGCCCCCGGGTCCTGGAGCGGGAGACCCTGGATCCACAGATAAACTTATTGTCTTTAATATCGGTTTATCTAAGTGGTGGCGGCCTAAGCCACACTTTCCAAGCTTCAGGGATCTAAGGCCTGGAAGTCCTGCCAAAGGGGAATTTCCGGTGCTGCAAGCGTGGGGGCGGGAGCCGGGCGAATGACGTCACTGGAAACGTCATCGAGGGAGTGCTCAGACACCTCCCCTTGCCTGTGGACTCGTCGCCTCGGCGCCGCGTTTTTACGTATTTCCGGAGCCCCTTCCGCGACCGCATCTTGCGTTGGTCCTTCAGTTCTTGTGGACCGCAGCAGAGCTCTCCGCTATACTGTTTGATCGTGGCACCTCCTGGCCCGCCGCCATGGGAGTGACTTGGTAGGACTACCAGGGCTTTTGTGGGGCGAGGCTAGGGGTCTTGAAGAGCCTGGAGTAACTGGGGAGAAGGATCTGGACCAAGGTCCGCGGACTCCCGGGAGCTGCGCAAGCTGCCCTCGAGTGGTGTGAATAAAGAGGACACTGAAAGGGCCGCGGGTTCTCCGGCCTTGTTTCTTCAGTGATGCTCCCTTCATCCTGGCAGGTGGCAGGGCAGTGGTTATGTACCTTCTCAACTTTTTCTTGGTACCTGTTTCTACACATTAGGCCTTAGTACTGTCAGGAATGGGCTTTCAGGGTTGGAAATAGGATTTCCGGACTAGGACTCAACTGCAGACAACGCTTGGAGGGGGACAGCATTTTTTATTTTTTGCACCTCCGTAGAATCAGCAAATACAGTTAGATCAGCCGATTTTGACTTGGCCATTTTAAGATCTTGGGTCTAGAGAAAAAAAAAGAAGCCATTGGCAATTAGGAGATCGGGATTCCAGGCATTTCACCTATTCAGGACCTGTTTCCTACAGTATTAATTACATGGTTGATCTAGATTCGTTGGACTCTTTGTCTCTAACATGTTATCTCAGTTGGAAAAGGCCAGGTGGCAGGAAAGGTATGGGTTCAATGCTCTTATGGGCGTTAGTCCCAAGTGCAAGGTCTCAGAGGACTTCTCCTCCCCCACCCCCGCTTTTATTTTATTTTTTTAAATCTTGTTAGGCTTAATATCTTTCCATTTAGCCCTGGAAGCCAGGATATCTGAAGTCAGGGCTTTAGACTTTTTCTTTGAAAGTGTGCCTGTGGGAAATGCTTTTCTTTATGGTGGCCCAGGCTCTAATAGATTTCTCAGTGATTGCCACAGATTTTTTTTTTTTCTCCTCACAGTTGACATCACAATCCTCCTCCCTGTCCTCTCATGTAAGGAAGTGTGTGAGGGGTGGAAATGGGAAGGGCACAGTGCAGAGGCTTAGAACTTCAGGGAAAGGGCTCTCTTTCTGTTGGCTCTACCCTTCAAACTTTTTGGAGTCCCCGAATTTCTGTTCCTTGCATCATCAATTTAAGGATCCTCTTATATTTCAAAATAAGTCAGGTCATCAGCATTGCTTCTCAGTACTATTTCTGACACAGTAGTGACAATTTTTAGTAACAGTTGGACTCTACCTTAATAGATTCATTGAGTTGATAATAAGGTAATGTAGTCTCCCAGAATTCAATCATGTGTGACTTTATAATTGTTATATAGCTAAGTACTACTTGTGCTATCATTTATTTATGTATGTTTTTATGGGCATTGAAGTCTACCACTGAGCTATATATCCCCAACCGTTTTAAACATTGAGGCATGGGGGCTGGGGTTGTGGAAAAGTGGTAGAGTGCTTGTCTAGCATGTGCAAGCCACTGGGTTTGATCCTAAGCACAACATAAAAATAAATAAAATAAAGGTATTGTGTTGAAATACAACATATATATGTTTGTGTCTATATATATATATAGACACAAACATACACACACATATATAATATATATATATAGACACAAACATACACACACATATATAAAAAATATACACACACACACACACACACACACACACATTTAAAAATATTTGAGGGAGGGTCTTGCTGAATTTCCCAGGTTGGCCTCAAACTGTAATCCTCCTGCTTTGGCCTCTTGCTGGGATTATAGGTATGCATCAGCACATCCAGCTTTGTACTATTATTTACTAATATTAAAAGAAATTGGACTCTTTTCCTTAAAAATATTTTAACAGGCAACCACATCCCTAGACAGGCAGTCTAGTCTAGTGACTGAGAACATGGACATGGAGCCAGGATGCTTGGCTTTTGAAACAGGGTCTTGCTAAATTACTGAGGCTAGCCTCAAACTTGGGATTCTCCTGTCAGGCATGCACCATAGTGCCTGGCTAGGTTTCCTGGCTTTGAATCTTGGCTACATCTGCATTAACTGAGTGACTTTATACAAGTTATTAATTTCTTTGTACTTTAGTTTCCTCATTTATAATACATTGATAAATGACAGCATCTTTCTCAGGTGCAGTGGTACACACCTGGTAATCCCAACAACTGAAGATACTGAAGCAGGAGGATCACAAGTCTGAGTCTAGCCTTGGCAATTTAGTAAGATTATGTCTCAAAATAGAAAAACATTGAGAAAGGATTGGGGATATTGCTTAGTGGTAAAGTCCTCAGTAACCCCCCCGCCCCTCCCCCCCCCCCAAAAAAGGCAGTACCTTTCATAGGGCTGTTGGGAGGATTCAAAGAGTCATTGAAAGCCTTTGGACACTGCTTGGAACATAGTTGGTGCTGGGCAGATGTTACCTATCACTGAAAGCCACACCACAGGAGGAAATTTGGAAGTAACATTTTTTGGTCATTGTTTTGATTAAATTCTGTAAATACCATTGCTTCTCACTCCCCAAAATTATAAACCCAAGGCATGCTTTCTTTTTGTTCCCAGGACTGTCAGAGGGAACTTTCCATGATCCCAGCAGTGTTCTTTATCAGCACACTGTCTGCCAGCTGCTTGTGACTTGTGGCTGCAGGACTAGGCAGCTCCAATTCAGAGTTGGTAGAAGTATGCTCACCTAAAACTTCAATTTCTCTTTCGTATAGTTGGAATTGAAAGAGTTGTAAGGGATTTCCTTTCTCTTTGTGTGAGTTAGTGTTGTTGAATGCTCAGTTTGTGTGTCATTTAGAATCTTCACATAAACATGGGCACACAAGCCATGCTTGGGAAATGCTGGTGTGAGTCCTGAGACCTGTGCTCTATTCTCAGATGAGTTATGAGGGACTCTGGGCCTCTGTTTCCTCATCTCTAAGGTGTGGTCAACATAGGTGTTCTCTAAGGTAACTCTTATTCCTGCTCAGCTGTCCTTTGGTGGGAGAATGGCTCAGCCAGTGCATCTCTGGATGCTGATGACTTGTTACTCTTCTTTCCAGTGTGTCCCAGATGCCTGTGGCTGAGGGCAAGAGTGTGCAGCAGACAGTGGAGCTTCTCACCCGAAAATTGGAGACGCTTGGGGCAGAGAAGCAAGGAACATTTTGTGTGGACTGTGAGACTTACCACACTGCCGCCTCTACCCTTGGCAGCCAAGGTTAGTGAGATGGAAGTGCCTGGTGGGTGGAAACTGGCTTCTTCTCTTTTTCAGTCGTGGGGTTTGTAATCAGGGCTTCCAGCATGTTAGGCAAGTGTTCTACACTGAACTATATCCCTAACCCTTTTTAAAATTTAATTTTATTGGGGCCGGGGCTATCACTCAGTGGCAGAGCATTTGCCTAACATGTGTGAGGCACTTTGTTTGATCCTTAGCACCACATAAAAATAAACAAAATATAGGCATTCTGTCCATCTATGACTACAAAATTTTTAAAAAATTTAATATTATTTATTTATTTTATGGTACTGAGGATTGAACTCAGGCACATTCTACCACTGAGTTAATATTCCTAGCCCTTTTTTTAAAAACATTTTTTAAGTATTTTATTTTTTTTAGTTGTAGATGGACACAATACCTTTCATTGATTGATTGATTGATTGATTGATTGGCTTTTGACCAAGGCATTTATTTTTCCCAAATAAACACCCCCAGTTTACAGAGTCCCACATTTAAATTAGAAATCCTCGTGTCTTCCATTCCCAAGGTAAGGAGAAATGGTATCAGGAGGACCAGAACATGTGAAGCTCTACTCTACTGCAGGCCAGGGGCTGGCCAGAGACGAGCCAAGAGGTGTCTGCACTGGCTTCAGAATAGCACTGTGATGAGGAAGCAGTCCCTTCTTTCCCTGGGCTCCAGTCAGTGAGAAGAGGTCCCCCACTTTGCCTCTGAGGCTGCTACCCAAGGTCCAGAGGCCTCAGCCTCTTGCCTGCAGTTTGCACCTGGGAAGACCCCCCAAAACCACCAGCTTCTCCAGTGTGGCAAGGGGAGCGTCTCTCTCTCTCTCTCTCCAGGGTTCTGCCCCCACCCCAGGCTCTGGGTGAGGGACACAGATGGGATGGGGGTGAGGTATCTCAGAAGCTGTGGGCACAGAGGACGCAGCAGGGAGCAGGGCAGGAGTAGCAGGCCACAGCACAGTGAGTGTCTGTTTCCCAGCAGGAGGAAGACATCCTGCAGGAGGGACTCAGCCTCCTACGCAGGGCCCTCAGCATCCAACACAGTGCTGACCCCTATGGTTGCTCAACGAACATTAATTTACAGGGTAAATAAAAGGAACAAAACCTCCAAACGCGGGAAAAGCAGAGGAATAAAAGCTGAGCCCCAGGGAGCCCTCTATAGACCCCCAGAGAACCAGTGTGACCAATGCCAGCTTCCTATGGGGTGGCTGGCAGAGGAGAGGGCACAGCCCAGGGCGGCACAGGGAAGACCAGGTGGGTGGGGGAATGACACGTGGTCCAGCACGTGCTGCTGCAGGCCTCTGCACACCTGTGTGTGTGGCCGAGAGCATGCCCAGTCTCAGTGGGGGCAGGAAAAGGCCAGGGCCAGAGCAAAAGGAGGCAGGAAAGAGTCCTTTGGAGAAAAATGGCAGCCGGATGGCCCATGTGGCTTTGGAGGGATAAAGATGTGGGGTGGTCTGCGTATTGTGTCCATTAGAAAAAGCAGCAGGAAGATTTGGTGTTGTGTTGCTTGAGTTCTAAGGCAGCACGATGACTTGGGAATCGTGTCCATGAGAGAAATAAGGCTGCAGAGTAGTCTGTGTACCGCATTCTTTGAAGAACAGGCAAACCTGTTAGAGCAGGGCTCATCTGTTGGGGGAAGGCTCACATGGAGGCCCCAATGCAGCCAGAGGGTGGGAGCCCCCAGGCAGGGGCAGCAGCTCCTGGTCAGGCTATTTCTTGTCCATCATCATCTTTGCTCTCAGAGTGTTTCAGAGGTCGTTGGGCTGTCTTGGATTCTTCCCCATCCCCATCTTGGTCCTCAGCTCCTGCATTCTCCTCTTCACAGCTCTGTTTGATCTTTCTCCAGCACATGAAGGCCAGGGCCACCAGCAGTGCAATGAGACAGAGAGCCCCACAGTCACCCACAGGGCCTCGGGGGAATGTCATGGGCTATCCTGTGATGGTGACAGAGCCATGTGCGTCCTGCTGCAGCACGGGGTTGGGCACCAGGCAGCTGTAGGTGCCATCAGTGCCCAGCACCACCTTCAGCACGCTGCGCACGTCGAACAAGCCTTGCTTGTTGGCCATCTGCAATGTGGTCACGTTGCCAGTCAAGGGTGCACCCTGCCCATCCTGCCAGAACACCTCGGCCTCAGGGTAGCCCTGGTGACTGTCCCCAGGTCCTTGCTGGGCTCCAGGGTCACGCTGGGTTTTGAATAGGGGGCTGCCACCTGCAGGCTGACAGCAGCGCTGCTGAAGTCCTGAATGCTCAAGAAGCAGGTGAAGCTGCTTTCAGCAGCCACATGCACACTTTGCAGCCTCAGGAACGCGTTGCCCTGTGCCAGCAGGTCTGGGAAGAGCATGGTGCGGTTGGCATAGGCACTGCCCTGGTCCTGGCCCTCAGCAAAGCTATGCACCAGGTGTTTGGTGTCCGTCAGCTGCCAGATGAGGTTGAGCTGTACCACGCTGAAGCCAGGCTCAGGTGAGAAGGACCAGTGCAGGGTGGCATCAGTGCCCACCAGGGCCACCACCGGGTCTTCAGGGACCTGGACCTCCACAGCTCCTGTGAGGCAAAAGCACAGTACCCCCAGGGCTGTGCCTACATGTACACCATGCCAGGGCTGACCGGTCTGTGCAGCATCTTCCTGTGATGCTGCGGAGACGCGGTGGAGCGCAGCCGAGTTGCCGCAGTGGCTGCGAGGCCCAGCCCTAATCTCCTTTATTTATTTTTATGTGGTGCTGAGGATTAAACCAGCACCTCACATGTGCTAGGCTAGTGCTCCACTGCTGAACTCAATCCCAGCCCCTCCAGCCCTTTATATTTCTTATTTAGAGACAGGGTCTCACCAAGTTGCCAAGTCTGGCCCAGAATTTGCTATCTCCTGCTTCAACTGTCCCTGAATTTCTATGATTACCAGCATGCCTCACCATGCTGGGCTCTAAGGGTGATATTCCTTTTATATATATATATATATATATATATATATATATATATATTTATTCATTTCTAGATGGACACAATGCCTTTATTTTATTTATTTTTATGGATTGCCGAGGATTGAACCTATTGCCTCACACATGCTATGCAAATGCTCTACCACTGAGCCACAACCTCAGGCCCCCAGGGTGGTATTCTTGAACATGTGGGAGAATGTGTTTCTGAATTCATTAATTCTTTGTTTTTTTTGTGGTGCTGGGGATTGATTCCAGGGCCTTATGCATGCAAGGCAAGCACTCTACCAACTGAACTATATTCCCAGCCCTAAATTCATTAATTCTTGATCCTTTATCTCTTAGACTGGGACTGTTTTGATTTTTCTGTAGACTGAACTTTTTTAAAGCTTCGTGAAGTAAAATTAACATACACACAATTGAACACATTTAATGTGTGTATCTTAATGAATTTGGACACATACATACACCTGCACCAGAACCAACATATTAAATATATCTATCGCTTCCAAAAATTTCCATGTGACTTTTTTTTTTTTTTGTGTGTGTGTGTGTGTGTGTGAGTGAGTGTTTTATCTGAACTCTTAATACAGTGCTTCTCAGAGGATTGGTTGTTAAGGAACCACATCAAGTAACAAATAATTTTCTTATACATTTCTTGTTAAATAAAGGTGCACATGCTTATTAGTTGACTGGTATTTCGGACCTCATAATCTACATTTTTTTTTCATCAGAAATTTATTAGTTGCTCAAAACATTACATTGATGTTGTTTTTTTTTCATCAGAAATTTATTAGTTGCTCAAAACATTACATTGATCTTGCATAATCTACATTTTAACAAGCTTCTCATTTGGGAGATTGGATGGATCTTGGATCATCTGATCCTTATGCAATCAGAAGTCTGAGAGATTTTGTTTTAGACTCAGAAGTCTTTGTATATTATTTATTTAGAGCTTTAGAGTTTGTACAGCCTTCTGTATAATCAGTGACCTTGACTACCTCTATACCATAACCTTGACCAGTGAATCAATTTTTGTATTTTTAGCGTATAAGGTGGTGAGATGGAGTGTGGATGGTGTGGTGATGGTAGGGAAGGAACATGATCTTTGAATATGAGTTAACCTTGACCCCGGACAGTTTCATCATACAGAGGTTATGATCATGGAGCCACAAGTCACAATTCTTAAGTCTTGGCTCTTTCACAAACTAACAGTTCAACTCTAGGTAAGTTCCACAATCTATCTGGAACTTTTTGTAGGACCCTTCTACTTACCTTTGGTCAGTGAAAGGCACTGGGGAAGACCAGAGGATGGGAGAAAGGGAAAATACAACATTCTCTATGCTTGGGCAATGTCTTTAACTTTGGTGGCATCTCCTCCTTGATTCTGGCTCCTGCTAGGCAGATCTCATTCCTGGCTCTGATAAAAGCACATTTCTTTCTCCTTCCAGCCCTAGGGGAAGTAGGGGGTCCTATTTCATCTGTGGGTTGCTTCATCCTCCTGTTTGGTTTTTCCAGTCTTCCATCTGCTTATTTGTTCCCTGTATAAGCTCCCTATACTGATACTATCTGGCATGGACTGTGTTTTTAGATTTTCCTAAATCCAGTTCCTTCATGTAGAAAATGAACATAAGTAGTATTTATCTCCTGGTGTTGTGCTAATTAATTACATAAGTTATTACACGTTAGAACTGAGGTTCTCGTGTAATATTTAATAAATGGTAGCTCAGAGCTGTACTTACTGAGTTACATCTTTGATAAAATTACAGTGCTATCATTTGTTTTGCTTTCACCATAAAGAACCAAAGAATCCAGGGATAATGACAATGAATGCATTTGGAAAAGAAAACATTTGTATATGGATAGAAGATGGCATATTACCTCTAGGGAAACTACCCTATAGGGAAACTATCTCTTGATCAGACCCTTGCTTTTAATGTACAATGTAGTTGGGGAGACAGAACACAGTGGTGGCAAGCAGTGGGGATAGAATGAAGAGCAATAAACTTGGAGTTCCAGTTCTGTTGCTTTTTGCCTCTGTACCTTGAGATCTGTGATTATCACATTGGCCAGCATTAGCCTCATCTGGGGAGTTTGTTAACTTGCAGATTGGTGAGTCTCATCCCAGGATTTCTGATTAGAAGGCAAGGGTGACAAGAATCTGCATTTCTAACAAGTTCCTAGGTAACTCTGCTGCTATTGCTGCTGCTGATCTGACACCTTAATTGCATTTTCTTTATCTATAAAAGGGGGAATGGATAATGCTGGTTCAGCTTGCTTTACATGGTTGTGCAGATATAAAAAGACTTTGTTGTGATTTAAAAAAAAATAGTGTTGTCTGTAGTAACCACATGTTTCTTCCTCATTTAAAAAAGTCATGAATCCAGCTAGGCCTGGTGACATATGCCTGTATCCCCAGTGACTTTGGAGTCTGAGCAGGAGAATCACAAGTTTAGGCCAGCCTTAGCAACTTAGGGAGGCTATAAGCATCTTAGGGAAACTGATAAAAAATAAAAAGGACTGAGGTGTGGCTCATGGTAAAGGGCCCCTGCATTCAATCCCCAATACCTAAATAAATAAGTAAAGTCATGAACTGGGCTCAGTGGTGCATACCTGTAGCTCCAGCTATTTGAGAAATCAAGGTGTGAGGATCATTTGAACCTAAGAGTTCAGATGCATCCCAGGCAATATAGTGAGTCCCTGTCTCAAAAAAAATTATCCAAGTTTTATAAATTTATAAAATTTATACATACATACATACATACATACATACCACGGATGGAACCCAGAGGCACTTAACCACTGAGCCACATCCCCAGCCCTTTTTATTTGGAGATAGGGTCTTGCTAAATTGCTTAGGGCCTCGCTAGGTTGCTGGCATTGAATTTGTGATCCTCCTGCCTCAGCCCTCTTGAGCTGCTGGGATTATAGGTATGCACCGCTGCGCCCAGCCTCCTTAGATGCTTTAAAAATATTTCTAAGACAGTAACAATTTAGTATGAATTAAATGTGTAATTACAATGAGTTCATGAGAAGAGAATAAGAAGAGCAGCTTTGGATGGCTTTTCTGTAGAGGGTATGTTTTTGCTGTGCTGGGGATGGAATCCAAGGGCCTTCTGCAGGGGTGGCCAGCACTCTGCCACTGAGTGCCATCTCCAGCTGCCATCTCCAGCTGCCTAGTTAAGATGTTTTGAATGGTTTTAAAACTGTGTGAATTGGCAGCTAGTGGGCAGGAGTAATATGGGGTGGAGGTTCTCTGCAGAGCCTGCTGTGCTCAGGAGGTGGCAGTAGAGTGGAGGCCTATGTAGTACAGGGAAGTCACACTGGCCCCTGTTCTCCTTGGCCTGCCTGCCATCTTCTCCCTTTCCATTGCTGCACTCTAATCCTTGTCTAGCATGTCCTCTTCATGCTCTTTGGGGCAGAATCTCATGCTTTTTTCATTTAAAACACTTTAAATCCTTCTTTAAAGTGTGTGTGTGTGTGTGTGTGTGTGTGTGTGTGTGTGTGTTGGGGGGCTCTTTCCCACTTTGATCTCTTCCTAAAGTTATTCCTCCCTTCCAAAAGCCAGATTATCACTTTTGTTTTATTTTGTTGTCTTCGATCTTCTTTTTAAAAATTTCTACCTGTCTTCCTTGTGAGATTGTCAGCTTCTTGAAAGTCAGGGGCTAAGTCCTCTACTCAGTGTGTCCATTAACTCTTATGGTGTATTAAAGAGGAATCTTGCCTTCCCCTTTTTGCCTTCCTCCATTTTCTACTTAACCAAATAAATGTAGTTTTCCCTCCTTGCAACAAACCTAAAAAATTCATTTAAAAAGAAAACTTGCCGGTTGTAGTGGCTCACGCTTGTAGTACTAGCGGCTAAGGAGGCTGAGGTGGAAGAAGGATCACGAGTTCAAAGCCAGCCTCAGCAAAAGCGAGGCACTAAGCAACTCAGTGAGACCCTGTTTCTAAAATAAAATACAAAATAGGGCTAGGAATATGGCTCAGTGGTTGAGTGTCCCTGAGTTCAATCCCCAGGACCAAAAAAAAAAAAAAGAGAGACAGAAAACTCATTTCTCAGAGACTAGAAGGGATGAGCTAGGGTTTTAAACTAGATCTTCTGAGCCCAGACCCTGAATTCTCTATGCTATAATGGGATGCTTGCTTCCTAAGTTAGCTAGACTTCTTAAAATTCTCTAAGGGCTCACCCTTGCCTTCAGGATGAAGTCCCAGGTTCTTGAGGCATGGCAGGCTTGTCTCTGGGCTACCTTTCCAGCCTTGTACTCACTTCTTTTTCCTGCTTCTTTGGACCTATTTTCTTGATGTCAAAGGGGGAAAAAGTCAAGGTAGTTAAGGGACAGAAGAAATGAGTAGTTGCTTCATTTGACATTCCTGAATGTTATTTATTTTGCTTATTATATAGTATAATCATAATATACAAAAGATTGTGTGAAGTTTCTGCTGAATCAGTCACCATAATTAAGCATCCATCTGTGAGCTCACCATGCACCTTAACATTTAAACTATTAACACTCCCAGAGCTCCCTTTGTGTCCCTCACTCTCTTCTGTAGAAAGGGGTGGGCTGTAGCCCATGGTGCCTGGCCTTTTGTTCCTCTGCTTCCCTCTATGGAAAAATCTGTCAGGGAACTCCCTTCCCCTCTCAGACTGCCAGAGTAGCGCCAGATTGCTGTCTGGCCTTTTCCCATGTACCTGACCATGCTGGGGTGTGCCAGTGCAAGTCCTGATGATGAGTAGGATGTCTGTCCCTTACAGGTCAGGCCGGGAAGCTGATGTATGTGATGCACAACTCCGAGTATCCACTGAGCTGTTTTGCCCTCTTTGAGAATGGCCCTTGCCTTATTGCTGACACCAACTTTGATGTGCTCATGGTGAAGCTCAAGGGTTTTTTCCAGAGTGCCAAGGCCAGCAAGATTGAGACCCGGGGCACCCGTTACCAGTACTGTGACTTCCTGGTGAAGGTGGGCACGGTCACAATGGGGCCCAGTGCCCGGGGCATCTCTGTGGAGGTAAGACCTTGGGGAACTAGAAGCAGGAGGTACTGGGGGTGCTGCTTAGCAAAAGGCTCTCAAAGTAACCCAGCCTTGCTCAATTCGAACAGGCTCCAGTGCCTGCTGCAGTCCTGGGGATTGAACCAGTGGTGCTCTACTATTGAGTTTTTTTAATTTTTTGAGACAAGGTCTCATTAAATTGCCTAGGCTGGCCTTAGACTTGGTATCCTCCTGCTTCTACTTCCTTTGTCACTGGGATCATAGGCACGGGGTACCTGGCCTCTTATCCTTTCTTCAATCATTCATTTAATTGCTAGCCCAGAGAGGAAGTGAAAAGCAGCTTTACAGCAAATAGTAAACTTAGACAGGCTGACTTTTTTAAAAATTCAGGTGTAGGATGCCGCAGTCTGGCTGGGCAAAAATCAGGGGCCATTCAAGCAGGAACAAACTTTATTTCCAAAACTCCCGCGAATGCCTCGCCTGTGGCCTTCTCCCAGGACACACCACACCAACAGGAAATCCTCCCTCCTACCACACTTCCCCAACCATTGGGAACTCTCCCAGAGTCCCTGGGAGAGCTCCAAAATAGCAGGCAGAGGCGGACAGCAGGTGTCTAATATACAATTGAATGCACATCTTAACATAATCATTATCATCTCAATGGCTAGCTGGCATCACCTTTCAACCCAAAATGGCATGCATCATTCCTACTGGGGTATGGCCCTCAGCAGTAGGATTTGTTCAAGTGTGAAGAACTAAAACAGAACTCTGTTTAGCAGGACCTGATAGCAGGTTGCCATGGACAGGCTGACTTTCTAGAGAAGGAAAGGAATGGTTGAGGGAGGCAGGTAAGCTTTTTTTTAAAACCTTTTTTAAAAAATATTTTTTTAGTTGTAATTGGACACAATACATTTGTTTTATTTATTTTTATGTGGTGCTGAGGGTTGAACCCAGCGCCTCGCATGTGCTAGGTGAGCACTCTACCGCCGAGCCACAACCTGGCCCTGGTAATTGAGTTTTGATGTGGAGAGAGCAACACCTCTCCCATGAAGGACTGGGACAGACCAGTGTAACATTCAGAACAACTTTTGGGATGTGGGCCTCAATCACATGCGTACACACACCTCTCCTTAGTATGCTTTGAGAAAAGACTCCAAAGTCTTGAAGTACCTTTCCTTTTGGCATACTGTTTTTTTTTTTTTTTTTAATATATTTATTCTTAAGTTTTGGGTGGACACAATATCTTTCTTTTACATTTATGTGGTGCTGAGGATCGAACCCTGTGCCTCGTGTATGCTAGGCAATCACTCTACCACTGAGCCACAATTCTAGCCCCCTGTCTGTTTTGTATCATGGTAGAAAAAGGTACATTTGTGAGATGACTTCTTCTAATTCTTTTTTTAAAGTTATACAATTGATCTTTATTTTGTTTATTTATTTACTTTTTATGTGGTGCTGAGGATCAAACTCGGTGTGTCACATGTGCGAGGCAAGCGCTCTGCCACCGAGCCACAACCCTAGCCCCATGATTTCATTTTTGAGCCAAAATATTAGAAATGGCAAAGAGAAAGTGTGGCGATAGCTGGCTCTGGGAACAGTGAAAGTCCACAACTTACCGTGTGTCCAGTGCTGTGTGAGATTTTAAAAAAACAAGCTTACTGGGCCTGTCTCTCAAAACTATCATTTTAAGAGAGCAAGGCTAAATATACAAGCTGTTTTTGAAAATAGACTAAGAAATGCCATCTAAAAGGCACCATGTACTTTGGGAACTCAAGCTAGTGAGAGCCCTGCCTACTGTGGTCATGATGCTGCCTGGAGGAGCAGCTTGTAAGTAGGGACTGAATATGTCCAGATCTGGGGTCAGGTGAGTCTAGGCATCATCCCAGGTGCAGAAAAAGCCCCTGGAGTGGTAGTTTCTGCTTAGGAACTTCTAGGGCCAAGATTTCTCCACCCTGCTCAGTTTGTGACAGACTTTGACTTGCTGAGACGCACGAGACTGGTTATCCTCCACATTTCTAGCTTCACAGCACATGTACATCCACCTGTTTCCTTACTTCTTTCTCCTTACAGTTGCCAGTGATTTTCCCCTCCCATCTCTCCAGTGAACATTAGGAGAGAGAATGAGAAAACCTGAGGTGTTTATTAGCCTTTGGCCCCTCTACGTTGGCTGGGAAAGTCTTTCTCAGTAGAGCTGGGCCTGGGTTACCTTGGGAGCCATGTTTGCTATCGAGGAGACTCATGTGTTGACTGCCTTTTACTTACCTCTCATCCACTTCCTGTCCCCCCACATTTTTTTTCTATGTTGACTCAGAATTTTCCTGAGATCTCCTTGAATCATCACTTAACATAGCAGGGACTTCACAAACCTGAGATAATTAAAAGATTCCCTGCTTGTGGGCAGGGCTGTGGGTTCTCACAACTCCAGAATGAGAACGTGAGAAACTCATAATGGGAATGCTGCTAAGTGCCTAGAAGCCCTTGTTTGGGGTGAGTGGACAGTACTGTGCTAGAAGTTGTGTTCTTGGCTTAGGGTTGGTGAAGATGGTAGGAGGGAACAGGAGGCATGAGGGAAGCAGACCTTGTCCTTGCCCCCACTCATCCTCACTCTGCTCTTTTCATCCCAGGTGGAATATGGCCCCTGTGTGGTGGCTAGTGACTGCTGGAACCTGCTCCTCGAGTTCCTCCAGAGCTTTCTAGGCAGCCACACGCCAGGGGCTCCTGCAGTGTTTGGAAACAGACATGATGTGGTCTATGGCCCCGCAGATACCATGGTCCAGTACATGGAACTCTTCAACAAGATTCGCAAGCAGCAGCAGGTGCCGGTGGCAGGAATTCGTTAGTGACTGGCTATTGCTGGCTGAGTTGTCACCATGTGTACTGCACAGCAGGAGCAAGGGCTGTATTCTCAGGGATCTGGACCCTAGAAACCCAGGGCAGACATGGAAGCTTCTTTCCCTCTGGTTCCCAGCTGTGGCTTTTGTCTGGGGCTCTGGACTCCCCTCCCTTGACCCCCATATGCAGCCCTCAACTGCTGTCTTATCCAACGCCTTGCTGGATTTGTTCTGTCCTCAAGAATGGTAATTATGAAGAATGGAGAAGTTTGGACCTTTCCTGCTATAGGGGAAAAGGTAGGACAGGGTGCCCCTGCCTAGTGTTGGAGGGAAAAACAATGTGTACCTTCAGTTGTTGAGGATTTGACCTGGGCCCAAGTGGCTATGTTGTGCTTCATGTTGGGCTGTGCTGTCCTGAAACCCCCTCCCCTCTGCTCTAGTGGAGGGACAGCACAGCTGGTAGGATGGCTCTCATTTTTTGACCTGTTCATGGAAGTGACTTGTGACATGGCTTTCCTAGGGCATTGCCTGGGTTCTTTGAACTCTCCTCTTACATCTTTCCCTGCCGTTGTGGATTACATGATGCAACAGAATTCACTACTGTGCAGAACCAGAAGGATGGGTTCTTACGAGATAGAAGCCTATTTTTCTATTATCTAATACTTTCAGAGATAATCAGGTGGTTGGGCAGATCTAACTCTACAAAGTCACCAGGAACTCTTGTTTCCTTATGTCTTATTTTTCAGCCACCCCCAGAATATTATCCTTAAGCAAACTCACTGGCCCCATGTCCACTGGAAGGATGGGGAAGGATGAAGAGAAAAGCAGTTTCTTTTTCAAAGGTTATGGTCTGGAATTGCTCAGATCACTGTGGCTACACTTTGCTAAAAGGGCTGCTAGGATATAGAGCCTTTTATCTGGGCAGTCATGGCCCAGTTACAGCTCAGAGGGTTCTTTGACTAAAAGGTGAAGGGGATAGGGATGATGGGGCCCGTTTAGTGGTTTCTGCTACGTGAAGCTCAATGAACACGTCAGGAATGCTCTTGGCAGCTATTTCTTGATTATTACGCCCTGTAACAAAGGCATCTGCCTTATGAGTTGGATTGGAATAATGACTGATCCCATAGCCTCTCAGGGTTTATTGGAAGTTAGCTGTGCACCTCTCTAGCACTCAGAGGTTAGTATTGACCATGATATTTGCAGCATGCTTCACGGTTCCCTGAAGTCTTTGTCCTTGCCTCATTTCAGCCCCAAGCTGCTTATTTGACTTAAACTGCTTGCCTACCCGACTCCTGCTAGAGAAATATTCAGCCAGGCTGGGCATGCTGACACACCAGTATCTCGGCAGCTTGAGAGGCTGAGGCAGGAAGATTGCAAGTTTGAGGCTAGCCTGGGTGATTTAGTGAAACTCTGTCTTAAAAAATAAAAAAGGACTGGGATAGTAGCTTAGTGATAAAGTACCTCTGGGTTTGATTTCTAGTATCATAGGAAAAAAAAAAAAAAAAGCTCAACCAGGCTACTTTGTGATACATACATGGATCTGGTCTTAGAAAAACTGTTAATATATGCAGTATAGGTTGTTACAAGGATACTGTCCCTCCCTGAAGGCACTAAAGAAAAACTTTTTCTATGGTACATTTCCACAATAGGAGTCAGGTTACCAGTCCTGTTTCCCTGTAGTTTTGACTGAAAGGAAGCTCAATTCAGCTTTCTAGCTATAGGATCGTCATTTGTATTTTTTGTATTCACTTCCTGTTTTTGTTGTTGTCCCCATTTATTTTTTTTTTTTTTGCTTTTAAAATTTTAAGGTATGTTTTAGGTATAATTTACATGCAATAAAATGTATAGATTTTATGTTTTTGGCTTTCTGGTTTATATTTGCTTTTGTCTGGATCTGGGTTACCTTGGGAGCCATGTTTGCTATTGAGAAGACTCATGTGTTGACTGCCTTCTACTTACCTCTCATCCACTTCCTGTCCCCCCAGGCTCAGCTCTACTGAGAAAGACTTTCCCAGCCAACGTAGAGGGGCCAAAGGCTAATAAACACCTCAGGTTTTCTCATTCTCTCTCCTAATGTTCACTGGAGAGATGGGAGGGGAAAATCACTGGCAACTGTAAGGAGAAAGAAGTAAGGAAACAGGTGGATGTACATGTGCTGTGAAGCTAGAAATGTAGCTGCCTCAACTCTCATATGAAATGAGACAATGTACAGGCAGGATTTTGAATGCATGTGTTCCTGAGAATACAGAAGTTGAGTGTGAGAAATGTGGACCCTATACATGCTGTATAAGAAGGGGCTTGGTTCCCTGAAGCTAAAAAATAGAATAAAATCCCTTCTTATACTTACACTGCCTAGTCTTGGCTTTTACAGATCTAACATTCTACTGTTGTGTTTTTTCCCCTTGTTGTTGAGCACACACTTGACCAGCTTTAAGTCCTGTGAATACCAGATCAAGCTTTAAGAACTGCCACTGGACACTTGTGTCCATCTTTTGTCTTTTGTATCAGTGAAAGGAAATTCACCACTAAAATAAGCAGGTAATGCAATATAGTTCTTAAATATCATAACAAATATGACTCCACGAACAAAGTCATCAATACTGAATTTGTGAGTTGTAGGAAGGGCCCAGATGTCAATCTATATTTGCAAATCTGGATGGGGCTTTTAGATTAATTTAGAATGTACTTGCCAGTGTTCAATTTTTGAAAGGTTAGGTTGGATGAAAGTTTGAGACTATTTTGATAAATTTTATGGAGGAAAACGCATAATTATCCCCACTTTATAAATGAAAGTAAAGGGAGATGCCATATTTGGGAGTTCAAATCTGATGTCTTCCTTCTACACTAGATTATCTTCGCACCCCTCTTTCCTCTGCTTTACTTTAACCATTTCCTGAGTATGACCCCTAAAAGAACTAGGAAACTTACAGTCTTGTCAACATGTCACCTTTGTGAGTGCTTCTGCCAGAGCTGCATGGAAATCTGCCATCTTTGACTGTCAGAGCTGAGCAGGGCAGCTTTTCAGCTCAACTTGTTTGTTCTCCCTTACCTTAGTGTGGGGAGGCTGTGGCTCCCCAAGAGGCCATGCAGAGACATGAAGGTGGCGTCAGGATCAAACTTCAGGTTCAGGACTCCTGGCTTCCAGCATGTGCCAAAGTGTGCCATCTGTGCCTCTTGGGATGCTAGGTGATTTTAGGTGGAATGTGGGAAATATTTTATACTAGGACTTATGTCTTATTCTAATGTATATGAAGAGAAAATTATAACTACCACTTTATTTTTTAGGATTTGGGTAAGTGTTTTTAAAGGGATCTCTCGTCTGTGGTGGTGCACGCCTGTAATCCCAGATACTTGGGTGGCCAAGGCAGGAAGATCCCAACTTTGAGGCCAGCTCTGGCAAGTTAGTGAGGCTATCTGAAAATAAATTTTTAAAGTTTTTAAAGAAGTCTGGGGCTATAGCTTAGTGGTACAGCACGTGCTTAGTATGCCTGACATCCTATGCTCAATTGCCAACACTACAAAAAACAAATGAATAAATAAATGATCTATTAAGTTATAGTACAGATGATACACGGCAGTGGCAAAATCTAGAGTGGCAGAGGCACATGCTGGGAAGGAAGCCTCTTATTTATTCTGACTCTGTCTAGTTTGTTTCCTCCATCCATTGATGGTTCCTACTCTGGCTGTTGCTTTCTTGTTCTCTCATCCTGCTGATTCTCTACTCCTGTCCCCACACTGCCTCCTGCTGGCTTTCCTCTGATATTTGAGTGCCAAGCAATCACATCTCCCTTCTCCTCATGACCATTTATTGGAGTTTCTTTTCTGCTGACAGAATTACCTAGAGGCTGACCACTCCTCCTTGGCACCAGATCTACCTTGATCCAGTGTCCTGAGGCTTCTGGGGAGGCAGTTAGTGAAGTTTTGTTCTTTAAATCCCGGAGAGCAGGAAAGTAGTTAAAAAGTCCCCTCAAGCAAGTGTTTCAGGTGTCAAAAGTTGAGACTCTTATTAAAATACAAGTACAGTATGTAATAGGCCATGGGGCCGGACATTTCAAGATCAGTCATAGTAGATGTTGAACCAGGCAGGTGGTCGTTTGGTCTCTCTCCCTCTAAGCCCATACCTCTAACACCCACCAATGCTTTTTCCTTGCCAAAACCCCCCTCTCCATATCTGTGGAGGCTGGGTCTGGGGGCTATAGTCCCCAGTCACTGTTGCATGAATGGCTGAGACCTGTTGTATTACAAATTGAGGCCTCTCCTGAGGGTTTGATATCTTTGGCCTGTGTGCCCTCACTTTTGGGGTTGGGCTCTCCCCCAGGTGAGTTTCTGCCATTGTGTAGAGCACTCCCAAGTCGCTTGTTACAATGCTCAAATCTTCCTTACACCAAGCCTCCCAGAAGTCAGGCTACCTGGGGTTGGCCTTGTCTAGGGAAATCCTTTCCCTGTGTATTTAATTCTTTTCTCTTTTATTCTGAGACAGAACAAAACATATTTGTCTTTTCCCTCCCAGGTGGTGGAGAATAGATTATGTTTACTGAGGTCATTTATTAGTTCTTGTTGGAATACGAGAGGACTGTGACACTAAAGCTGGGGTTCTTTTTTGTTTGTGTTGTGGATCAAACCCAGGGCCTTGTGTATGCTAAGCACATTTTTTTTTTTTTTTTGCCTTCCCCCTTTTTTTTTTGCTAAGCACATTTTTTTAAGACAGGATCTCACTATGTTGCCCAGGCTGGCCTTGATCCCTGAGGCTCAAGCCATCCTCTGGCCTCAATCTCTAGCCAGTCTAAGACTACAGGCTGGTGCCACTGTACCTGGCTAAACAGGTTCTTAAGGAAACTGCAGGTTTTCAGCTCTGTGGATGTCAGACATAGAATCATGTGTATCTTCAGTTTTGGGAAATTGTCTTCTCAATGCTGCTGCTGATGTTTGTGTTTGGTTGGGATGTTTAAGGTGGGAGATTATGGGGTCATTGCTGGGTATAATTTGCCCTTAACACAAACAGTGCTTTTGTAATACAGAATGAATGTCCAGAGAAAGTATTTGTTGTAGGTGTATTTTTTGTAATTAGATCAAGCAGTTGTTTAGACTGTCTCTGGAATATGGACATTTTTTTTGTTGTTGTTCTGGGATTGAAACCAGGAGTGCTTTACCACTGAGCTCATCCCCAGTCTCTTTTTATTTTAAGACAGGTCTCACTAAGTTGTTGAGTTTTTCACTAAATTGATGAGGCTGGCCTCAAATTTATGATCCTCCTTCTTCAGCCTCCTGAGTCACTGGCCTTACAGGTGTGCACCACTGGCTTGGAAATATGTTTTTAATAGTTATTCATAGTGATGAGGTCTTAATTGTTCTATATCCTGCAGGAAAACAGGCTGGGCTTAAAAAAAATGCAGATAAAAATAACTATATTTTCAGTGCTCAAGCTTAGTTCTGCCTGTCTTTTCAGTGCCATGTGTATTATGATTATGTTGTTAACAGTTGTGTCTTTAAAGAAAGAGTAGCATTCATGATTCTGATTCCTCATTAACTCTGAAGCTCCATTAAAACTTTTTGTCAGGTATCCCAAATAGTGCTTTCAGATTTGAATTAAAGTAGCTTCTTTCTATTATATCTGCCATCTAATTTATGATTCTCAAACTTATCAGTCTCAGGTTTCTTTTTTTTTTTTTTTTTTTTTTTTAAAGAGAGAGGAGAGAGAGAGAGGGGGAGAGAGAGAGAGAGAGAGAGAGAATTTTTTTTAAATATTTATTTTTAGTTCTCGGCGGACACAACATCTTTGTTGGTATGTGGTGCTGAGGATCGAACCCGGGCCGCACGCACGCCAGGCGAGCGCGCTACCGCTTGAGCCACATCCCCAGCCCAGTCTCAGGTTTCTTAATGTTCTTAAAAGGTGTTGTTTATGTAGGTTATATCTATTGATGTTTACCTTATTAAAAACATATAAAAAATTAAAATGTTTATCATTTAAAGGTATCAACAAATCCATCTCGTTAATATATTTTTAATGAAACTTTACTATTTGTCTAAACTTTAATGAGGAGTTTATTATTCTATATTTTTGAAAATCTATTGTGAATGTGTGGCATGATAGAAGATAGGTGGATTCTCTTATCTGTTTTGGTTGAAGAATATGAAGAAAATGACCTCACACAAATGTATATTTGAGAAAAGGGAGGTATAAATTAATAATTTTTTTCAGAAATTCTTTGATACTACATCTGCTAAAGCGTAGTTGCAATGTAAAATCAAGCTTTTCCTTCTCTATTAATATTCATTGGTTAAATTTACACTTTGAATGGATTTTTTACTTATGTGTGATTTCTTAGCATCATATGTAGGTCATTTGGGGAAAACTGCAGATCTAAATGTTGACACATTTCTTTAAGCAATGTCAAAAATCACAATCATTAACATCACTACCTGTCTTATTAGGAAAGTCTTGGGAAGCTATCAAACTTATGGTTGCAGATTTGAGTTTTAAAAAATCCTAAATTTGGGGCTGGGGTTGTAGCTCAGTGGTAGAGTGCTTGCCTGGTACATGTGAGGCACTGGGCTTGATCCTCAGCATTACGTATAAATAAAATAAAGATATTATGTCCATCTACAACTAAAACATATATATTAAAAATTCCTAAATTTTGCTTGAAATCTTGAGTTTTATTATTGCAGACGCTGTTATTAGTCTTAGCTTTATCTAGAAGAAAATGTCTGTCAAATACCCAGTGAATAACTAAATAGTTAAATGAATAGTTTAATCTGTAAGCCCTTTTTTTTTTTCCCCTCAGCACTGGAGATTGAACTCAGGGGTGCTCACACAGAGCAGTCCTTTTTTTTTTTTTTTTTTTTAAAGACAGGGCCTTGCTAAGTTTCTGAGGCCTGGAACTTGGGATCCTCTAGGCAGCAGGATTTTTACCCATTGTTACTTCTGTGTATTATCAATGCCAGGGTCATCCCAGGGAAAAAGGCCTATACTTCTTACTATTATGAAAATAGTTTTGATCTCAGGGATCCCTTGTTTACCAGGCTAGCTTTAGACCCCAGTGATCTACTGCATGCTCACAGCCCTGAAGACCGTGTTCCCCCAAAATGCTATTGTGAGAGTACTCCTTCCATCAGAAGTTAAAAGTGGTCCCAAATTATTTCAAAAAAGTATCTTGTTAGGGAACTAACATACTGAGTGAAAATCTTCTCCAAGAGTTTTCTTGGATCAAGGAAGTCAGAGGAGAAAACACGATGAAGAAGTTATAACGTAGGAATTCCTTAAAGATAAGTGTTAAAAGGCAGTAGACAATAAAAGAAGTGCTACCTTGTGATTCTGAGCTTTTGAATCACATGACAAACACCCACCAAACCAAACCATTTCACATCCTCAACTGTCAAACCTCTTCAAAATGCCCGAGTTTACTCACCTTTGAAAATCCTTTCAGTTAGCTGCACTTGGTTTCAGATATTGTAGTTTTCCCTTCTTGGTTTTTTTTTTTTCTTTTCCTTTTCAGCTTTTTCGCTTCTGTGTCATATTTATAGATGTGAAACCTTGAACCACTGTGGCTAATAATGTGTACTTGCCTTTCTTCTAAGTCTTTGCTGCCTTAGCTCTTTCTTGGGTATTGTAACACTGTTGGTCTCATTTTGTGTGACACCACTTCATCCCCTCCCCGCCCCGCCCCGGTAAATTCTGTCAGGACAATGCGCCCAGGAGACTGCGCAGGAAGGGCGCCTTTTATAGAACTGGCCGTTCTTTTCCCATGGTCTCCATCCCCATTCCTAAGTCCATAAAGCCGCAACGCCCCTCCACTCCCGCCACGTTTTTGTACTGGGGATTGAACCCAGGGGCGCCTAAACACCGAGCCACAAACCCAGCTTTTTTTACTTTTTCTTTTTTAAATTTTGAAACAGGGTCTCGCTAAGTTGCTTAGGGCCTTACAGAATTGCCGAGAATGGCCTTGAACTTGCGATCCTCCTGCTTCAGCCTCCCTAAGCTAGGATTACAGGCGTGCGTCATCGCGCCCAGCAGGACCACAACTATCTCTATCTGGATCTGCTTAATTTCTACCAGGGTGTTCAGGTTGGCGGGCGTCTTCCTTGGGGGTATTTCCGTAAAACAGCTGAATCCCGCCTGGGTCATCCGTGGCTAAAGTCAAAGACACGTGCTCGCTCGTCTGGGAACCAATAGTAACTTTTGCAAAAGCTGCCTCCGGAAACCCCACGGTTCGCAGGCTGCTGCTTCTTTAGGAAGGGCACAGTTAAAAGATAACAAAACAAAAAACGCAAAGACGGGATATAAAGAAAGGCTTTGCCTCTGCAGTGGGGAGAGATGTTAAAGGGCAGCCGAAAAGAGTATGGGGAACTAACTCTACGTAAAATTCCTTTACTGTTCCCCGGGATGCAAGGCTGGGGAGAAGGGGGCGGAGAAGGGCTTGGGAGAATCTCTGGCCCTTTAAGGAGGAGGGTCGGACAGTAGACTCTGTACCTTTAAGAGTCTCTTTGTCTGGAAACCTTCTTATTTACCCTCCTGTGCTTCAACCAAACTTCGACCGGCGATTCACAGCGCTCCTCTACGCCGCCGCCCCTTACGCCAGGCTTGAGTCGGCTGCGCGTTTGTGGCTGACCCTAAACTTTACGCCGCCGGTAGAAACCTGCAGAGAGGGTGCGGGTGCCGGGGTCGCGGCCCAACGCTGCGCCGTTGGCGCATTGCGGGGCTCAGGGGCGGGGCTCCGGCGGGCGGGCCAATGGGCGGACAGGGGGCGGGGCCGAGTTCGGTTGTCTCGCGCCCTGGTGACAGCTCGCGCGTGCTGATGATGGCGGTAAATAGAGGGGGGCCGGGGAGGGGGCGGAGGAGGTGGGGAGGCAGCAAAGGGGGTAGCTCCAGGGGGTGTGGGACGGGGGCCGTAGAGGCCGCGACGGTCAGGGAGCCCACTCTGGGACTCGGAGGCGGGGACAGCAGTCTCCGGCACACTAGCCCTCCCCCTTAAAGAAGCAAAATCCTCACACACCGGGTGAGGGGCGACAAAGGCGGCGTGCGCCTCGCGGGCGGGAGGAGCGGCGACAGGGGGCGGGACCGCGGCGCCGGCGGTCTGGGGGCGCCCGGGGCGGGGGCCGGCGGGAGGCGAGAGCTGGAGCCGGGGCGCGCGGGCGCTTTATTTTGGTGGGGTGGGCGACCACTGGGTTTGGGTTAAAAGCCTGAAGGGGAGAGGTGAAGCAAGGTTCGGGGGCGGCCGGGGCGACCGGGCTGAGAATGAGATGAGGAGGATTAAGAGGAGAAAGGGTTAGAAGCCAGGGAGAGGAGTGAAAAAAGCCAGGCAAGGAGGTAGGAAGGAGGCAAAAGCCAGGGTGGGCGTTGAGGAAGACGGACCGGGAATGAGGTTAGGAGACCAGGGCTGGCAAGAGGGATTTTGAGGTTAGGAGCAAGATCGGGAGTCTGAAGGGGAAGGCTTTGAGGGGGGTGGTATTGGGGTGAGCGGTCCAGGGGTAAGAGTTGAGAGTGGAAGACAAGGAGGGGCAGAGCTGGGGTAATAGTTGGGAGTATGGGAGAGAGAGTGAATAAGAGCCAGACGTGACAAGGGTGTGAACTAGTGCAGAGCGAGATGAGCTGAAGGGCTAGGACCCGCGGTGGGGTGGGAATGACTGGCGCGTTCTGAGAAAGGTAAGGTTAGTCGGTGGGAGATGGGTGTGAATTCTGGAAAGCGAGGGGCAGCTAATCATACCCTGGACTAGAACCAGGTGGAGTCGGGAATAAGCCCACTAGAAGGGTGAAAGGAAAGATGAGAGATGGGCGTTTATAGGGCAATTCCAAAGGACCAGAAAAACTGAAAGGAGACTGGAGTAAGGGTTTAAGAAGTGATGGTGATCCGGGACAGGATAGCCGAGGAATTGTGTTAATTGAAGAGGTTCAGCAAGATCCAAGGTAAAAACAATGCGGTGAAGAGACAGGACTAAAAGCAGACGGTGAGAGCAGTAAGAAAGAGATGGGCCCCAGGATTTAAAGAATAGAATAGGGATTAAGGAAAGAGAACCGGGTTAAAGGAAGCTGGGGGAGTGTAGATGGATGTACAACGCGGGTAGATTGCGATGGGAGGGAATTGAATGTATCTGGGCCCGGGAGATGCTTCAGAAGGTCTGCTAGGGTCAGGGCACAAATTCTGTGGTGAAGGATCCAGTGTAGGGGCCCTTGGGTGCAGAAGAGGAGAAACCATGGTGAGTGAAAGGGGACCTAGAGACAGGGATAAAAACTGAAAAGGGCTAAGGTAGGGGGTGCAGGAAAGGAATTCTGTATTGAGAAGTGTGTGTTGAAAGTGTGAGTCCTTTTGTCCTTAAAAGTAGGAAATTCCAGAAACCTCTTTCTCTCTTAAAGGAATTTTGAATCCACTTCCACCTTTCATTGCTTTTAATTCAACTTTCATGTCCACTTTGAAAAAGATGAGACCCATTTTGATTTGATTTTCTTCTTGTGTGAAGGATAAAGTGTCAACTTTGGATACAGAAAATCTTTGCATTTCACTAATGCTGTGATAATGGGAGGATAGGTTGTGTTTATTTACAATGTGCCTGTGAAATGTGATAGTTTTGGTGTTGTAGCAGTGTTGTACCTGACAAGTGCTGGGCAGGGTGCTTTATCGCCAGCATTTCCGTTTTCACTGGAGAATGCACTATTGTTGGAATAGAGAAACATGAGAATCTTTTTGTTTTCCAGTAATCAATCAGGTTTCTGCTTGTTTTCAGTGACTGGAGAATATTGAGAAGTCATTTCATAGAGAGGCAGATAATCAACCTAGGAAGTTTACTGGGAAAGAGATTTAAACCAGGGCTTTGAGGGCATTGAGTGCCTAAGCTGCCTTTAGCTCTGTGTGGGACATTTCATACTCTGGTACACTGGTTTCACTAAATGAAAGGAAAGGAGAATTTCAGAGTTGTGGAGGATTTTAGAGTAGTGGAATTATCTTTTATGTTAAACAATGAATTTCTGAGTAATTTTTATACAAAAAAAATCTCTGCAAGATAATACTACAAACTGATGCCTTGGATAGCTCCACTGCCTGATTTTTTAGAATTTTTGACACTTTTGGAAATTAAGAGGAAGATAAGAAATTTGGGACAAATTTGGGTTGTAGTATTTTGCTTAAATGATTTGAAGCTTTTATGTTTAACTCAGAATATAAGTGAATACTAACTTTGCATTTGATGGTGCCAAGGTGTATAATATACATTGGAAAAATGCAAACTGTTCTAGAGAATCTTATTTGGGATTATTTCATTAGTGTACATTCAGATACCCAAAGATGATTTTTCTCCAGAGTTGTGTAGGGGCTGGAGATCTAGCTTAGTGGTAGAGACCCTGGGTTTGATCCCAAGCACTGGGGGTGGGCGGGGGAGTCTTATTTCAAAATTGTGTAAATTTTGGATTACTACTGTTTTGTGTCTAAATAGCACAAATTAGGTTTGTGGCATTTGTGAGAGTTAGCAAAGAGTAGGTTTTGATTTGTGACTATCAGAAACACTGGTTATTAATATATAGGAAAAATTTAGAATCTTAACTCTGGATTTAGCTCTTAACTGTGTTAGTGGCATGGTACTTAGTTCATGGTTTGTTTTCTGGATTCTGTTAAGCAACTGTTCAAGGTAAGTAGATTGACTTAGCAATTTAATGGGATTCTAAAAAACTACTATTTTTGCTGCTAAGTTTTGAGAGAATTAGTCTGAATATGTTAACTTTCAAGATGAATAATAAGTTTGATAGAAGGTACCTGTCTGAGGTGTGTGTGCATATTCCTTTCTTTGTAGATGTGTTTGGGCTGGTATTAGTGTGTGGTACTATGTATGGTATATGCCATTTTTATAATGTAATTATTTTAAACTTGATTTCTTTACATAAATTATCTGAGACATTTGATAGTGGTAAAAAAATAAAATATAAACTATAAGATCAAGTAAAGGAAAGAGTTCATTTGTGTCTTACCTTTGTTTCTTTGTGCTACCATGGTATGCTAAACCACTAATTATTATTGTGAATGGTTATTTTTCATTTGATATTTCTCAAGCTGAGAATGGATGATCTTTTAATTCAGATAATAACTATTAATAAGGGCACCAGTGATAAATTTAATCTGTATTTTCTTTGTTCATCAAATAGAATTCTACTCAACTTAATTTTGGTTATAATCTTATTTTCTAAGAAAAAAACTATTAGATTTATATTTGTATTAGTAGGTTGTACATAAGTAAATGTTTTTCTGATTAATCATAGAGTCTTTGGATGGGGAGAGACCTTGAAAGGACCTCTAGTTTATCCTGCAACTTCAGTCAATATCCCACTTAAATCATCCCAGGTAGATGAAAATTTATCCTGTTTTCTTATAAATCTTCAGTGGTAATGTGACAACCTTTGTAGATAATTTCTTCTGGGTTTTAGTCATTTTTTTTTTTTTTTTCTATCAGGAGGGTCTATCTTCTGTCTAAGCAACACACAGTTAATACTATATTTGTATTTATTTCCTTTTGCTCCTTTCTCAATTTTTAATTAAAAATGGCTGCTTACTATATTACTTTAGCTCTTTAGCTCTTCTTGAACTTCATAATAATAGCTAACACATGCATAATGCTTTAGTGCCAGACCCTGTTGTAAGCGCTTTGCAAGTTGTAATTCATTTACTCCTCACAGCAATCCTTTGAGTTGGCTACTATTACTGTTCTCATTTTATGTGTGATGAAGCAAAGGATCTTTGAGATTTAATGACTTGCCCAAGGTTATTACCTAAGACTTCCCTGTAGCTACTTGTTCAGTAGTTGAAAATCTGTTAGTACAAACAGATTATTATTATTATTATTATTTTTTGCTCAAATATTAGCCTAATGGTACATTTATTCTTTATTTAATTTTTGGCACTGGGCATTGAACCCAAGGCCTCACACATGCTGAGCATGCCCTTTAACATTGAGCTATACCTTCATCCCTTAATTTTTATTTTAGTTCAAAAGATAGAATTCTACAAGGAAGTGAGGATAGGATTCCAACCTTGGCTTTTTACTGGCAGAGTCTGTGCTCCAGTATTACTGCCACTTGACTTGTGGTCATCCTTTGCCATCTCTTCTCCAGGTTTAACAGTGCTGGTTTTGTTCACCTCTTAATGGGTCTTTTTTTTGCCAGTCCTTAAATTATTAAGGTGGTTCTGTTTTTAAACTTTTCTTACTTCCTTTCTAAGTAGGAAACCTGTGACAAACACCATGAGAACTGTGTATAATGCATAGATGACATCAAAGTCCAGAATGAAATAAAATAAAATAAAATAAAATCAAACAACCCCAAATCAGTTTTAAAATGCTTACTGCATTGCGTATTTTCTGCCTACTTTTTTAGCTATAATAGGCCCTGCACTTATACACTGTAATTGGTTTGCAGTGGAAAGACTATTGCTGTTTGAGGAAAAATGGAGCTTAGATTTAAGTGCAGACATACATAAGCAAAATCTTTTTAGATCCTTTTTTTTTTTTTTTTTTTTTTGGCTATATTCTCTCTCTCTCTTTTGCTTTTTTTTTTTTGATAAATTTTTAAAATATTTTTATTTTAGTTGTAGTTGGACACAATACCTTTATTTTATTTTTATGTGGTGCTAAGGATCAAACCCAGGGCCTCACACATGGTAGATGAGCTGCCTACCTCTAAGTCACAACCCCAGCCTTTCGGTAACTTAAAAAATTTTTTAAAAAAATTTTTCCTATATTCTCTTTCTGTATGCCTGTGTACGTAATTTACTAAGTACATTTATTCATGCTTTAATTTGGTTAAGTAAATCAATCTACTCATTTTTAAAAATCACTAAGAACTACTGAGTGGTCATATTAGCTAAGTATGTGAGTGGTTTGAAACCAGAAACAACCCTGTGAAAGGGAGCTTCTGTTGTTGATACTCTATTTTTTTAATGACTTAATTTTATTACTTATGGAAAAATGATACAAAGAACTTCTGAATACCTTTATTCAAAACTACCACTTGTGATTTTGCCCCATTCATTTTATCATTTTCTCTGTGTAAGGACTTTTAAACAAATAAAATTGGAGAAAGTGCAAATGGAGTAAGAATGTTTTTTGAGTGCTATATATTGGAAAGTTTGGTGTGTGTTTGATTTATCAAGCACTTAAAACAAAGGCATGTCAAGATTGGGTTTAGTGTGGATTTTATGATTGTGTAGTCTGTTGTTTTCAGTACATTCTGAAAAAAAAGAAAGATTCTTTCACCTGTGAATGACAGATATGTTGGCCCCTCCCATCAGTAACATTGTACCCCTCTATTGACAATCTTTCTAGCACCAGGCATGGTGTGTCCTTAGGCCATATGAGCTATTGTTGATGAATGGGTGATTATTGTTTGAGAAACAGGAGCCACAGAGCCCCTCAATACTACTATCAAAAAATATTTAGGTAAAATAATGTATTTAGGGGATCATTATGTAGCTTCAAAGAGCTAGAAAAGATCAAAGTGCCAAATGTATTGCTTTAAGTATGTTGATTGGGTTACTAAATAGTAGTATTTGATGAGGTAGTATGGATAAGGAGAGGATCAATAAAAATATCTTAACATTCCATGCCTGCCTTCAAAATCTAAATTTTTGAGTCTTTTTGATTGATGTCATATAAGGAAATTAACTGACCCACCTCCAGTCATCTACAAATCCTAATTAAAATGATAGCCTATCTATTTGATAAAGTTGTTATCTACAGAAAGGCTTGTCCAATTTAAGCAAAAGGAATATTAGCAGTATTCCGACAAATGTAAAATACAATACTTGTGGGCTGCTTTTCCTTTTCTCCCCCTGTTTAAGCTATTATCAAGCTATGAAATATAGCTCCTTATTAAAGCTGATTGTAATAATTAAAAACACTTCCCTTTCATAAGGACGGGAAAATTACAAATTATTTGGAAAGCATTGTTTCTAGTCATGCGTTATTGTTTCTGAGACATGGGCAGTTTTTAAAGACTGTAATACTGTTCCTTTTCCATTCACATGTTAATAGAAGTCTGGAAATTTCACTCTTCTGAAATGTTCAGGGTTGTTTTTATTATATGTCAAGTTGTAAACACCATTCTGTGACAGGTATTTTCTCTCTTTGTCTTCTTTTGAGCTAATTAGTAATTTACACTCTAGTAGCATCTCTTCCAGCCTCACTGTGTGAAAATGCCTGCTACTCCATGCCTTCCATGCACCCAGGGCTGGCAAATGATTGGGGGCAGATGTTGGTTAGCACATCGAAGGATCAGGCATAAAATGCATTTTTATATTGTGTTTTTAAAGGCTTTTGTGTATGTGTTTCCCCATCTCCACCATCTCCTCTGCAAACAGGAATATTAGGACCTTCTGTAACCTAGAGCTGTTGCCCTTGATTCAGTTTGGGGTTTTCAATTCTGTCCCCCACCCCCACCCCCACATTGTGGGATTTGGGGAGGATTAGCAGGGCAGTCTGGCATAGTTTAGAGCCCAGGAAGCTGGTCTTCACTGTTCCCTCCCATCAGAATGTGAAGACCCAGGCATTGTTTTTAGAACCCACCCAGCAGTGTTTCTCTTGCTGGGGAAGTTGTGTGATTGATGGGACAGCAGTCCTTTGCTAGTTAGGAGATGCTTTTCTATAACACTCTATATCTCTCCAAAGGAAGGGGAGGTCCTACCTTTGTGTCAGATTTTTCAAAATACAGCTGAGAGTGACCAGAAGATAATTTATAGCTTGGTTTTAGCATTTTGTCACATTGGGGTCCTGTTCTTTCCAGTCTCCTGCTCTCTCTTTCTTCAGTCTGATGTGGGAAAGATGTATAGCATCTGTCATATGTTCACTTGGATGAACCATGTGGGCACATTAAAACAGCAAGGGCATTTGACTTTTAAATAGTATTAAGGATCAGTTTGTTTTGTGAATATGAATTTCAGTTGAAAATTACTAAGTAAGGGTAGATAGAATTTTACTGGTTTGTTTTGAATCCAAAATGTTCTACAATGCCAGATAATTTGTGTGGTACTTATTTTTGCAGTTGTGGATACTAATTTATCAGGATAATAAGGTCAAAATTACTGTTAGAGCTAATTAAATTTTCCTTGACAAAATTTGTTACCTGGAGATGGCCACAAAGAAAATCAGGTAAGAAAATGTGTGAATAGCTCAGTTCAGCCGTCATTGCTAATAGCATTATAGTCAATAGACATGGAGCCCTTTACAGTGAATCAGCACTCAGGCACAAAAGTCATCTCATTTATACATGCATTTATAAAGTATGTGGTGCTGTGCTGGTGTTTTGTTTTTATAAACCAAAATGTCTAGAATATTCATGTGGCTCTTGCTAACATTTACTTCTCTTACTCTCTCTCCTTTTTCTATATTCTAATATAGCCACCTATGTCTTATTTTTATTGGATGCCCATGGCTGAGTACCAATTGTACCTTTGTACCTTGTAACATCTAAAGAGGTCAAATGTCATATTAATAAACAACACTGTATATAAAAAAGTGAAATATTATCAAAGTGAACTAATCAGAGGGTGTTGTAAATGCAATTGAGAAAGTGAATACATGACTATCCATGTGCTATATGTATTAAAAGAAATGTTTCTACAGTGTATATCATAGCTCTGAAGAGCTTATAGCAATGTATTTCAAGTGTATTTTAAGACATCTGTCTCATTTTTAGTTGGCATCATTGTGCTCAAAACCCAAATTGGTTAGACATTAACAGTCTTCCCAAATATACTGTTAATGTGATTTTTGAATTTTTTTCTCCATAGGCAGTTTAGCTTAGTGTGCAACTAATAATAAATTCAAAATATACCTGACCTCTAAATTCAGTAATCCCAATCATTTAAATAAGTATAAAATGAAACATGTAATTATACCGTTTTACTTATCAGATTGAGGAAAATTTTAAAAATTGATGTTAGTTAATAGTGGATGGGATGTAGGGACATTGGCAGGGATATAAGTTTTCTTGGAAGTAAATTTGGCAATGTCTGTTGGAACTTAAAATGTACATATCTACTTCTAGGAATTTGTCCTAAATAACATACACTTGTGTGAAAAATAGGAGTATAAAGTTTTTCTTTCCAGCATTGCTGGTTATAACAGATGATGTTCGTCAGTCAGAGATTAATTAAACAACGTATGATAGGTCCACACAGAACACCATTTAGCTTTTCCAAATGCATAGATCTCTATTTGTTCATGTGGAAAGATGCCACTAATTTATTTTTAAAAGTTACATTATAGCCAGGTACTGGTACATGCCTGTAATCCCAGCTACGAGGGAGGCTGAGTCCAGAGGGTTATAAATTTGAGGCCAGTCAATGAGATCCTGCTCAGTGGTGGAGCACTTGTCTAGCATGTGTGAAGCACTGGGTTCAATCCTCAGCATTAAGTAAGATAAATAAAGGTATTGTGTCCATCTACAACTAAAAATATTAAAAAAAAAAAAAAGGGCTGGGAATGTAGCTCAGTGGTTGAATGCTTGCCTAGCATGCATGAGTTCCTGGGTTTGGTCCCCAGTACCACCAAAAAAAAAAAAAGAAAGAAAGAAAGAAAAAAGAGAGGGTCATGTTGTAGAACAATATAGAATACTCCTTTTTTTTTTTTTTTGTAAAATGTTAAGTTCACTTTTTACTCTGTATACTTTTGGTGCTTAATTTTAACAAGCACAGGATGGGTCATTTAACTGAGAACATTTTTATGAAAGAACTTCCTGTAGTAGTAGATAAGAAAGAGATCAACCATGTAAAGAGCTGTTTCATTTATGTGAATACTAAGTCAAGGTTTTGAGTCAGAAATGAGGACTGAAATGGCAGAAAGAGGGCATATAGTAGAAGTTAAGGCCAATTGGTGGAGGTTTTAAAGGTAATGGTAGAGAAACCTGCATTTGATTCAAAAAATGATCTGTAAAATGGGATGATAATTAGTACCTAGTCTATTGGATGGTTGTGAGGAATCACTTAAATAATACAAATAAAATGTGTGAATAGTTTCCGGCAGACAGTAACACCCATTGAGAATTATATTATCTTTTGTAAGCCAGTGTAAATTACTTTTACCTTTTATCATGTACAGTGATGGTTCCATTGACCCCCACTGACAGATCATGTAGTTTTGGTACTAAGGATTTAACCCAGGGTGCTCTGCCACTAAGCCACATCTCAAGCCGTTTTTATTTTTATTTTGAGATAGGCTTTGCTAAATTGCTTAAGACCTTGATAAATTGCTGAAGCTGGCCTTGAACTTGGTAGTCTTCCTGCCTCAGCCTCCTGAGGTGCTAGGAGTTTAGGTGTGCACTACCATGGCTGGCCAGATCATGTAGTTTAAAGTTTTTCAAATAATATTGGTGGTTGGCCTAAATATTCTTATTCTTCACCTTTGGATCTTCCTACCTATTGACACTTACTATTAAACTTTGAAATACTAAAGTAAAGTATTGCAATTTATCTTATTAGGCATATAATATCTTATACGTTGCTATTAGTCTTCTTTATCAATATTATATATACGAGTTAACATTTAGGATTTGTGTCATTTCGTGTTTAAAAGGGGAGAGGAGACAAATACCTTTTTTTTTTTTTGAAAATGCCATTCATTTTCTGTGCCCAGGGGATGTGGGATAGACAGTCACATTGCATGTTAATCAGTTTTCATTAGCAGGGTGGTGTAATGAGCATATTAACTACAACACCTACATTGGCAGCCAGCAGTCTGCTTGTGAAATCTTTAAGAAAACATAAATCTGGTGAGAAGTTCCTGAGCAGTTGAAATATCTTTGGGAGAAAATTAAACCAAGCAAATAAAGAGACTTCCTCCTTCATAAAGTAATTGTTTTACCATTGAAAACCATGAAAAAAGATGTCTTATCTGTGGACTAAAATGTGGCTGTTTTAGTCAGCTATTTTGCTGCTGTGACTAAAGGAGCTGACCAGAACAATTGTACAGGAGGAAAAGTTTATTTGGGGGCTCACGGTTTCAGAAGTCCAAGTCTGTGGAGCTCTAGGTGATGCAGGACATCATAGCATAAGAGTGTGGCAGAGGGAAGCAGCTTACATGGTGATCAGAAAGCAGATCGACCCACCGCCCACTCGACAGATATACCCAATTCCTGCCTCCTCCAGCCACACCCTACCACTTCAATTACCACTCAGTAAATCCCTATCAGGGGATTAAATCACTGATCGAGTTAAGACTCTTACAACCCAATCATTTCTTTGAACCTTCTTACATTGTCTCATATGTGAGCTTTTGGGGGGATACCACATCTAAACTATATCAGTGACAGTGTTATTTATGTAGAGTTTCAGAGTTCTTTTTGTATCTGGACTTATCCTTTACAGAACTTCAGGTGTAATTCATTTGATTAAAAGGTTTTATAAAAATATTCTATATATTCTAATGTAAGTTAAAGAATATCTTTTGGCTCATGCCAGTGGCTCAGGAAGCTGAGGCAGGAGGATTACAAGTTTGCCAGTGTCAACAATACAGCAAGGCCCTAAGCAACTTAGTGAGACCCTGTCTTTTTTTTTTTTTTTAATTTTTTTTAGATGTTGATGGACCTTTATTTTGTTTATTTATTTATACTCAGTGCTGAGAATCGAACTCAGTGCCTCACACATGCTAGGCAAGTGCTCTCCCACTGGGCCACAACTACAGCCCAGAGACCCTGTCTTAAAGGTAAAAAAATAAAAAGGTCTGGGGATGTAGTTCAGTGGTGAAGTGCCTCTGGATTCAGTACCCAGAAAACTGACCTCCTCCCCCCAAAAGAATATCTTTTGAGGTTTTTTTTTTTTTTTAAAAAAAGCCTTCAGATATAAGAAAAGTTTTTGTTCAAAGATAGTTCTTGGCACTCATGAGGTATTCAGTAAGTTTTAATTGAGTATTTAATGTATGCATGAATGAAAAGTATCATTTGTGAATATGGACTTCATATTCCTTGATTTGGGTACAGTCTGGCATCGTTGTTCAGAGATCTTCTGTTCAGCTCTGTCCTATGCCCATTTCTCTCCCCTACCTCACAGGCACACTCTCTAATGTGTCTGATATTTGTCCTTGATTCTATATGTATCTTTGTAAAATACTTAGTGAGGGGCTGGGGTTGTGGCTCAGCAGTAGAGCACTTGCCTAGCACGTGTGAGGCCCTAGGTTCGATCCTCAGCACTACGTAAAAATAAATAAATAAAATTAAGTTTTTTTTTTAAAGTAAAATACTTAGTGAAATTTTTTTGTATCTTTAATTATAAAATAGCTCGTTACACCATACTTTCGTAGAATTTGGCTGTAGAATTCTCCACATAAAAATGCCATAGATCCTACTCTGATTTTTAATCTTTTCACTCAGCACTGTTTTTAGATCTATTTATGCTGAATGTAGTTTTTGCTGATTGTTCCTAACTGTAGCATAGTATTCTATGGTGTGCATCCATTCCCATAGCAGTGGACACACAGGCTGCCACAAACAATGCTACCAGTGTCCATTATGAACATATTGAGAATTTCCGGGATGCAGACTCAGGAGGGCCATTATGATGTAAGTGCTATTAGGTGCTGAATGATTGTATAGTGTACACCCGATAAGCATTGTGTTCCTATAACCTCTTAAAACTTGGTATTGTCCACATTTAGAAAACATTTTTGCCATTTAATACCGTCTCAATATGTATTTCTAATTATCAGTGAATTTGAGCATTTCTTCGTATTCTAGTTGGCTGTTTGCTGCTTTTATGTGAATTGCCTCTTCATGTCTTGTTTCCTGAGTTTTTCTTGTTGACTCATAGAATCAACGAGGTTGATTTTTCTTGTTGATTTTTTATGAATATAAAATCCCTGGGTGGTTTTGAATCATGTGAATATCATTTCCTTGGGTATCATTATTAATTTTTTCATGTAGTTGAATCCGTAATTTTTTAGCCTTAATATTTATTTTCCTTATTAGTGCTCCTTGGACTTAGGTCTCTCAGATTATTTATTATTTTTAGCTTTATAGTTTTACTTTTCTCATTAAGTTTTTAATGTATATGGAACAATTTTTCTCCTTTTCTTCCTGTGATTGAACCCATGGCCTCTTGCATGCTAAGCAAATGCTCTACCACTGAGACTTAGTCCCCTTTTGTAATTTTGATTGAGATTGTGCTTTCAGATTGATTTAGCAAGACTTGGCATCTTTTTGCAAAGTCAACTTATTCCTTTTATAAGCATGAAAGAGTGAATAGTATTTCTTAAAATTTTTATTTATTGTTATAGAACTGGGGATTGAACCTGGGGGTACTCTACCTCTGAGCTACATCCCCAGCTTTTTAAATTTTATTTGTTTTATCTTTTTGTGGTATTGGGGATTGAAATCAGGATCTCTCACATGCCAGGCAAATGCTCTAATATATCCTCAACACTTTTCAAATTTTCAGATAGAGCTTTCTAAGTTGGTGAAGCTGGCCTCAAATTTGTGATCCTCCTACCTGAGCTTCCCAAACAGCTGGGATTACAGGTCTGCTGGAATGTACCTGGCTCTTCTTTATTTCCAGAGAAGATCTTGCTAAGTTGCTGAGGCTGACCTCCAACTTTCCTCCTGCCTTGGCCTCCCAAGTAGCTGGGATTATAACAGACAATGCACCACTACATCCAGCTATTTTTTTTTTGTTGTTGTTTATAAAGCTAGAGGAAATTTGGGATATACATATATTTTATAAGGTAATAATGTATGTTATCAGACTTTACAAAAAAGAAAGCTGGGCATAGTGGTATGTGCCTGTAGTTCCACTAACTCAGGAGACTGAGGCTATGAGGTGTCTCCTGAAAGCTCCTGTGTTAATGCAGGTATAGCCAGAGGTAAAATGGTTAGATTGGGAGAGCTGTAACCTGTCAGCCCATCCCAGTTTAAATGGCCTGACTGGGTGTTAACTGCAGGCAGGTAGGATGAGTTGGAGGAGGTGGGACACTGGGGGCATGCCCACTGTGCCTCTTCCCTATGGCCCTTCTCTCCCTCTGTCTCCTTTCTAGCCACCTTTAGGTGAACTTCTTTCCTTGGTCTTGCTCTTTGGCCATGATGTCCTGCTTCATTTTGGGACTCAGCAATGCACTGAGACCTGAAACCATGAGCCCCAAATAAACTTTCCTTCCTATAAGTTGTCCTTGTCAGGTTACTTTGGTAGAAGCAATGCAAAACTGACTAAAACAAGGATTTTCTCTCTCTCTCTCTCTCTCTCTCTCTCTCTTTTTTTTTTTTTTTTTTTGGTACCAGGGATTGAACCCAGGAGTGCTTCACCACTGAGACATATTCTTAACCTTTTTATGTTTTATTTTGAGACAGGGAGTTGCTAAGTTGCTGGGGCTGGCTGGCTTTGAACTCACAGTCCTCCTGCCTCAGTCTCCTGAGTTGCTGGGATTACAGGTGTGTGATATCGTGCCCGGCTAAAACAAGCATCTTTTGAGCCTACAAATTCAAAGTCAGATCGAGCAATATTTTGAGACCTCCCCCTCCCGTCTCAAAAACAAAAACAAAAGAAAATTTAAACAGAGCATAAAGTAAATTTTTATTCCAGATTTTAGGAGACCATGAAACATTCTATTTAAAAACTATTGGTATGCTGTAGGTAAAATACTTTGCTAGTAATCTATTCTTATCTTCATTTATGCTGAAAAATGGGGGGCAAATGTGTTTACCAAGGTAGCTTTGGTATGGTTTAGTTTTAAAAAATATTTCCATGGTCAGAAATGAATAGAATGTCAAAAAATAACAAAACCAGAGTTTGCTATTTCTGTGTTTGCAGTTTACTTAGATGTCAGAAAATGGAGTAAATAACAAGCCACACCTTCTATCTGCCTTCTCACAATGACCCTAATGTGATTAATAAGTATGGTTTTAATACTCCTTCATTATTAGTGGATGATAGCAAATACTTTATCCCTCATTTTGCTATGAAAAGGCAATAGAAAATATAGCTTTCTTAATTTTGAAAGTATCTGGAGATATAGAGAACAGCATATTTTGTAATTCAGATGTCAGTTGTTGGGGTCTTAGAGGAAGCTGGGCAGCAGTTGTTTCTGGTTTGTGCGTAGGTTCTGCTCTTTCTTGTTTCAGTCTTCAGAAATGGGTCAGTGACTGACTCAGAATGATCTTCACCTGTTCCAACAGGCATGAAGTATATGTGCTTCCTTTCCCTAAGGATGCAATATAGTTGTTTTTTTTTTTTAAATGTGTTTTCATTTCTGACCAAAACGTGAAGCAAACCGATTGTTCTGCAATTTTTCAAAACTATTTTTTAATTGTAGATGGACACAATATCCTTATTTTATCCATTTATTTTTATGTGGTGCTGAGGATCAAACACAGTGCTAGACAAGCCTCACATGTGCCAGGCAAGCACTCTACCACTGAACTACATCCCCAGCCCTGTTCAGAAATTTTATGATAAGCTATTCTCTAGAGCTGCATAGTTCTCATCCTGGGATCTACTTTCTCCCATGTCCTAGGTATTTCCTTTGCCTTCCTATGTTGAAAATGGCACCACCCCCAACCCCAGTGTTTCCTGGACCTCATATCTTCCTGCTTTGTCATTTCTACTTAATTTTGTGGAGCCACCTCTTCTAGAAGCTCTGGAGGGAACCATGCATGGGATGTACATTATTTGTAAATCTGCAGGTACGAAAGTTATTCATTTAAGAAAAAATTACCTAATCATTGATTTATAGTTTTCCTGGTTATAGAATTCTAGATTGGAGACTATTTTCTCTGAGTTCAACAGGCATTGCTCTGTTGACGTCTACCTTCTGTTGCTCCCATTGAGAAGTCTAATGCTATTCTGATTCTTGATTCTTTTTGCCTCCCTAGAGATGTTATGAAATTTTACGGTAACCTGATTCACTCTGGGCCTTATTGTATCTGTTATTCTGGGAATTCTGAGGGCCTTTTCAATTTAGAAACATTTTTCCCCCCACTTCTGGAAGATTTTCTTAATTTTTAACTGATCTTTTTCTCCTCTGTCTTACCCTTAGCTTCCCCTATTCTTTCTCTCTGGAACTTGTTTATTTATTTATTATTTTGGTACTGAGATTTTTTTTTTTTTTTAGTTGTAGATGGACAGAATACTTTTTAAAAAAAATTTTATTTGTTTATTTTTATATGGTACCAGGGATCAAGCCCAGTGCCTCACACATGCTAGGCAAGCGCTCTATCACTAAGCTCCAATCCCAGCCCCTACCCAGCCCTTTTTATCTTTTATTTTGAGACAGGGTCTTGCCAAATTGCTTAGGGCCTCACTAAGTTGCTGAGGCTGGGCTCAAACTTGCCATCTTCCTTTCTCAGCCTCCTGAATGCCAGGATTATAGGCCTGCACCACCAGATCTGTCTTGAAACTTACTGTGTTGGGACTTCTGGACTGAAAAGTTCTATAATTTCCTCATCTTTTATATTTTCCATCTGTTTGTCTCTTGGTTTACTTTCTGATAAGTGTCTTGGCCTTGTAATTAGTTCTATATTTTTGCCGTCATTTAAATTTTTTTTATCTGAATGTTACTTTTTAATACTCTTGTATTTTTTTTGTTTTATAGATGGAATAACTCCTGAGTATGTTAATTATAAAGTTTTAAAAAAGTTTATTCAGCTTCCTTTACTCTCTCAATTTCCTTAAAATACCTTTATTTATTTGTTTTGGTCTTTCATTTAGGGAGTTTTTAAAAATATACAAGGGTTTTTACACATATTCAGGAGTGAGCCTCTGAAAAACCGAAAGCTGACTTTGCCAAAGTGCAAATTCTGAAAGTTAGTGGTGGTAGTTATTATTATTATTGTGGTACTGGGCATTGAATCCAGGGGCACTCCACCACTGAGTTATACTCCCAGCCCTTTCCATTTGTTAAATTTGAGGCAGGTTTCACTAAATTGCTGAGGCTGCATGATTTGCCATCCTCCTGCCTCAGACTCCCAAGTAGCAAGGATTACAGGTGTGTGCCATGGTTCCCTGCCTGGTAGTCTTCATTATGAGGTGATTAGCCAGGGACCCAACTTTTTAGAGATGGCCCTGCTAGCAGTCAGTAAATGTAGTTTTTCTCTTGGACATGGCTTATCAATCTGACTGCAGCGTTTGGGGGCTGAGTGGGGATACCTTCAGAATATTTGTCTTAATTCCAATATTTTTTAGACAGGTGGGTTGCCCCTAGTTGTTCCTAAGTTCATAGTCTATTTACTAATCTTTTTAGAGAGAGAACTCTCATTTTCTGCCCAGTAGCTGCTGGGAATCAGACTGGAGTGTTTCTTTCTCTCTCTCTCTCTCTCTCTCTCTCTCTCTCTCTCTCTCTCTCTCTCTCTCTCTCTCTCTTTCTCTTTTCCAGCCCTACCTTCTGATCCCCCTTTCAGAGGCATTCTGAGTTTTTCTGATGGACAGTTCAGTTTGCTCGGGGCTTCTGCTCAACATGGGTTTTAGCCTTCTTTGTCTTGTTGAATCAAATAACTTACTAATTTGTTTTTCTTCTTCCACAACTTTCTTGTATTCACAACAAAAAATAAGTATGTAAAGTGATGGATATGTCAGTTAGCTAGATTTAACCATTTCACAGTGCATAGACATATTAAAAAATCACTTTGTACATTGCAAATATACACTGTTTTGT
This sequence comes from Spermophilus citellus, assembly GCF_964194105.1. Classification (NCBI taxonomy): domain Eukaryota; kingdom Metazoa; phylum Chordata; class Mammalia; order Rodentia; family Sciuridae; genus Spermophilus; species Spermophilus citellus. Next base: position 57,905,889 of record NC_138186.1, on the reverse strand, counting down.
CAACTATACCTTAGTAAATATAGCTTCTCTAAATGGAGGATTAAAACAACTCCTCCTCTTCCTCTCTCCCATCCTTCACTGAGATTGAATACAGGGGTGCTCTACCACTACAACCCCAGTCCTTTTTATTTGTAGACATGAGTCTTACTAGGTTTTTGAGGCTGGCCTTGAACTTGAGACACTCCTGACTCTGCCTCCCTAGTTACTGGGATTACAGGCCTGAGCCCATCATCTTCACTCATCTAAACTAGAATTGACCCCTTTTGTAGTGTTCTTTTTCTTCCACATATGGCTCTATCTTTTCCTTTTAAACTAACTGGAAATAGAAGCCCTTTCCTATTCTACTTCTCCTCCTTTTCTTCCTCCTTCTCCTCCTTCTCATCATTATCATTACTATTATTGTTGTTATTTTTTGCAGTGTTGGGGATCCAGCCCAAAGCTTTGTGTATGCTAGGCAAGCATTCTACCACTGAGCTACATTCCCAGCCTTTAGAAACCCTATTTCCATTAGTTATGTCACCCAGGTATCCTGTTAATTTACTCTAGGATTGAAGTCACAGTTATTTGTGAAATTAAAAAATTTTATTTTATGGCCAGTTGTGGTGGCACATGCCTGTGATCTTAGTGGCTCTGGAGGCTGAGGCAGGAGGATCATAAGTTCAGAGACAGTCTCAGCAAAAGCAAGGCACTAAGTAACTCAGTGAGACCCAGTCTCTAAATAAACAATACAAAATAAGTCTGGGATGTGGCTCAGTGGTCAAGTGCCCCTGAGTTCAATCCCCAGTACCTCCACCCCAATAATATTTTTTTTTAAAGAGAGAGAGAAAGAGAGAGAATTTTTAATATTTATTTTTTAGTTTTCGGCGGACACAACATCTTTGTTTGTATGTGGTGCTCAGGATCGAACCTGGGCCACATGCATGCCAGGCGAGCGTGCTACCGCTTGAGCCACATCCCCAGCCCCTCCAATATGTTTTATTCCTTGTTAATATTTGGGGGTCTCATTTTATTTGAATGAACTTTAAAACTTGAGAAAATTTGCTGGACATGGTGGCACACGCCTTAATTCTGGTGGTTTGGGAGGCTGAGACAGGAAGATTGCCAGTTCAAGAACAGCCTCAGCAACTGAATAAGGCCTAAGCAACTTACAGAGACTCTGTCTCAAAATTAAAAATAAAAAGGGATGGGGTTGTATCTCAGTGGTCAATTGCCCCTGGGTTAAATTCCTAGTAAAAAACAAAAACAAAAAACAAAACTTGGAGAAAATTTGTGTCTTACCATTTAAAGATATTCATGTTTTAAAGAATTTATATTGAGTATTTAAAATGTTTCTTTTTTCTTACTACTTACTATTCCCTTTCTCTCAGTGGGTTCAAGTTCTTTGTGAGAGAGGATGGGAATTCTTTGCTTAATATGATTATGACTGGTAAAATATGTAGAACAAATTAGTTTACCTGTAAAAATGTCAACAGATTTCCTTGGAGAAATTTCTAGAAAGATTTCTTTTTTTTTTTTTTTAAAGAGAGAGTGAGAGAGGAGAGAGAGAGAGAGAGAGAGAGAGAGAGAGAGTTTTTAATATTTATTTTTTAGTTCTCGGCGGACACAACATCTTTGTTGGTATGTGGTGCTGAGGATCGAACCCGGGCCGCACGCATGCCAGGTGAGCGCGCTACCGCTTGAGCCACATCCCCAGCCCTAGAAAGATTTCTTTACTCAGTTTTTAACCCCTCTCTTCCAAAACTCCTTCTTCCATTTAACCCCATGCTACATAAATCTTTGCTCTTATTTCTCCTTCTCTCCTATCTTTTATAATTTGTAAACTTTGCCCCCATGTTCCGCTGAATTCATTATATGTCAGCATATAATTCTCTGCCGATTTTCCCTTATGTGTAAAAGCCTTGAACAGAAACCTTGCTTTGTACTTTTGACACAGCTATTTATGGGGCACCTTCTTTGACTAAAGCACTGGGCTCCTCTGTAGTTTTAGCATCTTTTGGGGTTCATGTTGGGTCTTCAACAGATCCTGATGGATGGTATAAATTCACCCTCTTTCTAGTCACTGTCATGAGACAATTGAAGAATGGGCTGTGCCCCTTTCTGTGACAGTGGTAACTAGTAATAACAGCTGGGAGCAGAGTGGAGAAAGCCTGTTTTTCAGAAGCTAAGGGAATTCAAGTTCCCTTATCTGGAGAGCAAACCTGTTAGAAGATAAGCCCACTGAGATTCCTTACAACCTCCAGATTTGTGACCATAAAGAGGTGTTCCCGTGAATCAGTGACACCCTTTTGTAACAGCCAAACCACAAAGAAAAATAATATCTCTTATTATTGAGTGGAATCCAATGAAATTTTTGCTTGGCTAAGTAAACTATATAGCAAGCCATCTGAAGTTACCTGCAAAAAGTCAACAGATTTATTTTCCCTCTCTTCTAAGGTTAAACAATGCATTCTTGTTACTATGCTTGGGAGATGCATTAGTTTTTATCTTTTTTTTTTTTTTAAAGAGAGAGTGAAAGAGGAGAGAGAGAGAGAGAGAGAGAATTTTTTAAAAAATATTTATTATTTTTCAGTTCTTGGCGGAACACAACATCTTTGTTGCTATGTGGTGCTGAGGATCGAACCCGGGCCGCACGCATGCCAGGCGAGCGTGCTACCGCTTGAGCCACATCCCCAGCCCAGTTTTTATCTTTATTGGGAAAAATAATATGTGAAATACATTTGGAAACACATGTACATTTTAAAGAGTAGTAAAAAAAGCTGAGGTAAACATTTGTATTGTATAGAAGTTCCTGTGTGATTTTCCCTATCCCCCACCCCAGGTTACTGCTAGTCTGTTACCAATAAAGTTTGGGGTTTGTTTCTCTTCTTTCTTTCTTTCTTTCAAAGAGAGAGAGAGAGAGAATTTTAATATTTATTTATTTTTTTTTTAGTTTTTTCGGCGGACACAACATCTTTGTTTTTGTATGTGGTGCTGAGGCTGGAACCGGGTCGCACGCATGCCAGGCGAGCGCGCTACTGCTTGAGCCACATCCCCAGCCCTCTTTATTTATTTTGAATTGTTTTTAGTTGTAGATGGACACAATATCTTTGTTTTATTTATTTATTTTATTTTATGTGATGCTGAGGATTGAACCCAGTTCCTCACGCATGAGAGACAAGCGCTCAACCATTGAGCTACAACCCCAGCCCCATGCTTCTTATTTTATTTTTTCATTCATTCATGCTGCTGGGGATTGAACCCAGGGCCTCACACATGCTAGGCAAATGCTCTAACACTGAACTACATCCCCAGCCCTTTTTATTTTGAGACAGAGTCTTGATAAGTTGCCCAGACTGGTCTTGAACTTGGCTATCCTCCTGCCTTAGCCTCCTAGGAGCAAGGATTACAGATAAGTAGCTGGGATTAGAGGCTTGTACCACGGTGACCAGCATATTATGTTTTAAATTCTAAATCTGAAAGCAAAATAGCTCAATAATGGAGGTCTTTCAGTCTTTTACATGTATATTTAATTTTTTTTACACAGATAGTACTTAAAAAATAATTAACTAACCCCAATGCCATTGACTTTTCTGAGCACTTTATACTCTTTAATTCTCAACAGCTTTATGAGATAGGTGAAGAAACTGAGGCACAGGGCATTTTCACAGCTAGGAATTTGGGTTCACTGGGATTCTGCCCTTTCCCATCTCTGTTGTATTCAGGATTGAGCCCAGGGCACTTTACCACTGAGCTATATCACAGCCTTTTTTTTTTTTTTTTGAGACAGGACCTCAATAAGTTGCTCAGGCTTGCTTTCAGCCTTGGGATACTTCTGCCTCAGCCTCCTGAGTTGCTAGGGTTACAGATGTGTGGTACCACAGCTGGATGGACTCACTTAGATTCTAATCTGGCCAGTCTGGCTCATAAACCTGATTTCTTCATCTTTTCCCCTTTTCCCCCTCTTCTGCAGTGCTGGGGATTGAAACCAGGGCATTGTGCATGCTAGCCAAGTGCTTTACCACTGAGCTACATCCCCAGGCCCTGAACCTGATCTCTTAATGACTATAATTAGGGTACTGTTTAATGACTTCATATGCAATTTTATATACATTTAAAAATATTTATTTTTTAGTTTTAGATGGACACAATATCTTTATTTTATTTTTATGTGGTGCTGAGGATCGAACCCAGTACCTCATGCATCTAGGTGAGCTCTTTACCACTGAGCCATAACCCCAGCAATTTTATATTTTTAAGATCTATTATATCTTTGAATACTCTAACCAAATAACAGTGTAGCCATCAAGTGTTAAATTATTTCTGCTGGAATCTTTTAGTTGAAAAGCTCTATAGACTTTAGATAATTTTATCTCAACCTTTATTATTGTCTGTTTTAAAACCTATTTAGAATGTTTATTTTAAAAACATTAGGTGTTTTTTTAAATGGGGATTTTCAGGAAAAACAACTTACTAGAGTGAATAGCAATATACAGGTTAGAGTTAACAATTTTAAAGGAAGAGCTTTGATTAGAGGAAGCATTTTAAAAAAATATAGTATTTAAAATTCTTATTTGAAATATTTTCATGTTTGTGAGATTCAGGTAATTTTTGATACCTACTTAGAAATGATCTCGAAGAGATAATCTTTATAAAAACAGTTATTGATTTTATTTAGTAAATTAATGTTTTCTTTGTGGCTTTTCCCATGAAAACAACTAACTGTAGTGACAAGTCTTTATGTTTAAATTTAAAACTGTTTTTGTCTTTATGTTTAACACTTAAAAACTGTTTTTGTTCAGGAACTTCTTGAACAAAACTAACTGCCAATTACGTTTTACCATGGGCACAAAACTATTTAATCTCACATTCCTTGCTAACAACGCAATTCTCTGGGGCCTGGATGCTGCTGTTTCCTTGGCTGTGTGATCATAGGCTAGTCACTTACTAACCAATCTGACCCTTCTTCATTCTTCATCTGTAAAATGCACCTGACATCTCTCTCAGTGTGGAAAGCAAATGAACAAGTAAAGGTGAAAACACGTCAAACAGCGTGGGGTGTAGTGTATAGTGGGTGTATGATAAATGTTCATAAATATTCTCTCACCATTGAAGTTGTTGCTCTGTGTTTCCAAAATTGTCTTATAGTATTTATAAGAAGTGCTTGGTAATGACAGAATTAATGTTTTAAAATGGTTTGAAGGGCTGGAGTTGTGGCTCAGTGGTAGAGCTCTTTCTTAGCGCATGTGAAGATCTGGGTTCGATCCTTGGCAACACATAAAAATAAACTAATAAAAGGGCATGCTATTTGTCTAGCAAAAAGAAAAAGAAATCTTCAATATTTAAAAAACTTTAAAAAATGGTTTGATATATGCTGGCAAACTAAACTCTACCAATTAATATTTATAATATGTGGAGCATACAAAAAACAAGATTACATTTAGGCAAGAGTGATGAAGTAGCAACTGTGATGTGTGTTGTGTGAAGGTGATTTTGAGGCTGAAATGGCTGCTCTCCAGACTAAATAGGATTTGGTATTCTTTTGTTTGCATTTATCTTGGATGATTGGGAAGAATGCAAGCATATTAAGCCAAAGTTCTTAGGTCATCTTATTTGGGGAGAAAGAATTCCCAATCTGGCAAAAATCTTATGTCCACTAGTCCTTATAAGCTTTTAGTTAAGACTACATCTTCAATTGAAATTAAGAACTGGATACCAAACACATTTTAGAATTCTTTCAATTCTGGGTGTTCTGGCTCTTTTTATCCCAGCTTTCCCTAGAACCCATGGAATGTTTGAATATTGGTGTGTCTTCTCTTCAGAATACTAATCTAAAATCTTTTCTTTCTTTGATAGCAAGGAAAGAATAACTAAAACAAATATTAAAAAAAGAATAACTAATTCATGTATGGCTCTTGCCAGTTTATAATGTTCTTATTCTTATTTTCTTATTTGACCTTTGCAGCATCTTTTTGAGGGAATAGAGCTGATTTTATATCCTTTTACCGGTGAGGATGTAGGGATTCTAAGACATTAGTGAGTAGTCCAAGGTCACACTGTTAAAAAATGAATATCTGGGACTTAAACTCAAGCCTTATGATTTTAAATCTGAGGCTTTTTCACTTTCCAATACTCTTGTGCCCCTTTAAGTTAACAGATTCTTCGAGTATCTTTTTAGATATGGAAGTCAGTCAACATGGCAGATGGATTCCTAAAGCCTTTTTGGTCCTAACCACCATATAGGTATTTAGGGAGGAAAATTTCTAATGTGGAACTTGACCATATTTCAGTCTGGGATTCTGAATTTCATATATCATTGTATTAATCCCAAATTGTTTTTCTTTAAGAAGGCTCAAGGATGAAATGTTTTGTTCTAACATGACAGTGTACATGTGGAAAGATGATAAAATTCCAGTTTGCTGTGGTAAATGAGTTTTAAATTGAGAATAGGTACTTTATCCAGGCTCTGTGGCAAACATCTGTAATCCCTCTTGCTTGAAAGGCTGAGGCAGGAGGATTGCAAATTCAAGGCCAGCCTGGACAACTTAGTGAGACCTTGTCTCAAGATAAAAAATATAAAGACTGAGGATGTGGTAGAATGCTGGCCTAACATGTGAGAGGTCGTAAGTTTGATCTAATACAAAAAAAAAAAAAAAAAAGAGGTGTTTATGTGTGTGTGCGTACACGTGTCAGTATCAAAATTAGAAATTCTGGGCTGAGGATATGGCCAAAGCAAGAAAGCTACTTTACAAATGTTAGAAATCATTTTATATAAGAGGTAAATTTTAAGATAAATATAAAAATGGGACCATCTCTTGGTGATTCATTTGACCAAAATATATATTACTATGTCTTATGTACTATAACTATGGTGGAATAAGTGGAAAATAATCCCTGGCCTCAGTAAGGTCACAATCTAGCTGGCTATTTCATGTATGCTGTAATATACACACAGAAACACACAGTTTCTTTCTTTTTTTCTCTCTTTTAGATTGTAATGGTTATACATAGTAGTTGGGTTCATCCGGACAAACTCATACATGTATGGAAATTGATTTTAGTTCATGATCCCTCTAATATATAGTTTCTTAAACTGACATAACATTTCTGTCTTTTGGTGAAAAAGCATTTTAATAAACAGCTCATAAGAAATCAATTCATATGTCAAGTGAACAGTGCTATTACTACCTAGATAATTTTGAACCACAGAGTGTGTAACTGCAATACTAGCACTCTTTGTGTTTCACAGGAACTCATGAGTCTATTTTGCAGTTCTTATGTAGAAGCCCTGAATTTGGACTTAAAAACCATTATTAAAAAACCCATGATAGGGCTGGGGATGTGGCTCAAGCGGTAGCGCGCTCGCCTGGCATGCGTGCGGCCTGGGTTCGATCCTCAGCACCACATACCAACAAAGATGTTGTGTCCGCTGAGAACTAAAAAATAAATATTAAAAATTCTCTCTCTCTCTCTCTCCTCTCTCACTCTCTCTAAAAAAAAAAAAACCCATGATAAACTGATAATTTCGAATCTTAGAACATGCAAAACGAGCAGATCTTGAATCTTTTGTTCATGCTGTCCATGTTGTGCACTGAAATGTAAAAATGTTACATTTCTTTTTGCATTATTAATTTTTCTTTATTTGTGTGAGTATTCCTCTATTTAGTTGTGTGAGTTTTTTTTAGCCTTTGGTATCTTCTAATACTTTTGGCCTATTTTAACTTTAATTATATATGGCTGATTGTTTCTGATTTTTTAAAAAATCAATTATGACATTGACTTTGGAAAAAGTCATTTTTGTAGACTTTTTATTCAAATGTAGAAAGAGCATCAAATTCAGATTTTGAGCCATTGGTTCTTTTGCAGTTAGAATATGTCTCAACTCCACAATAATCAGACTGCATTAGATATCACTTCCTAGACTATCATTCCTGCCTTACCTGCTCTCAGTACTGGCTTGAGGCACCCCAAGGGATATGTATAGAAGTACTTTGAAAGCCATAAAATGCCATATCAGTATGTTTTGCTCTTATTCATCTAATTGTGTACTTGAAACATTTTTGACATAGACATTTTACTGTGAGCTTATAGATTGGGATAGGAAAATCATATGATTGAGTCAAGGAGCATACTTAAATCCAACAAATCCTTGCTGATAGTAAAATTATGGAGTCCCAGCAACTGCATCTTATTTTACCTATTGTGAACATCTTTGATGTCTAAAAAAGTGCCAAATCCTGAATAGGTCCTCAATATATATTGATGAAGGAATGAAGAGACTGGATATTAAAAAAAAAATTTAAAATGCACCTATTAGTCCCATTCACATTTTAAACTCTAAGACACCATATTTACTTCTCACCATCCAGTCACTCCATAATTATTATATAGATTATATATTTGTATGTATTTTTTAGATAACAGGTCAATTCTGCAGATCAATTCTGAACGTACCCTATTTGACTATAATAATATTAGTGAACCCTCAAAGAAGGGCCTTGCTGCTGTCACCTAGATGTTAGTTCTTGAGGCTAGTATTTCTTTTTTTTTTTAATGGGTTACTTATTTATTTATTTTTAATTAATTTTTAAAATTTATATGACAGTGGAATGCATTATAATTCTTATTACACATATAGAGCACAATTTTTCATATCTCTGGTTGTATACCAAGTATATTCACACCAGTTTGTGTCTTCATACATGTACTCTAGATAATAATGACCGTCACAATCCATCATCATTTCTAACCCCATGCCCCTCCCTTCCCCTCCAATGGTCTCTGCTCTATCTAGAGTTCATCTATTCCTCCCATGCTCCCTCTCCGTACCCCACTATGAATCAGACGAGGCTAGTATTTCTTAAAGAGTAGAAACGTGTTTGAATCCTAATTCTGCCACTTATTATCTATGAAACTTGTTTGTGCCTCCATTTCCTTGTCTGCAAAATGGGAATAAAAATAATATCTACCTCATAGTTGTGAGGATTGAATGAAGTACTGGATGAATATCTGGCGTACATTAAAGGATTTATAGATGTTAATAGCTATCATATTCATTTGTATTATTATTATTTGTCAGAATAAGTTAGTTGGGTAACATTCCAAGATTGATTTTCTCCTTTTCAAGCCCTGGGAACTCCTCTAAACTAAGGGTAGAAAGTTAAATGAAGAAAACTAAACCAGTGGCTGGGTGCCAGGCAGTGTATGAGCATTTTAGCCATATTCTCCTTTAATTTTCATACCAGTGCTATGAAGGTAATTAGAAACAGACTCAGAGAAGTTAAGTAAGGTCTCCTGCTAGTAAATAGACATCATGGTGATAACATCCAACAGCCCAAGGGATCAGTATGTTCATTAATAGGTAAGTTTGGAATATGCCTGCCTGTGATTTGGGGACTTTATTTCAAATGAGCACTGAAAGAGATGTCATCCACATTTATATTTCGTTCCTACTCCAGTTCTTTGTTTTATATATCTGTAATTCCATGCCCCTCCCATTCCAAAGCATATTGCAGTCATTGAAATGATGTATGTGGGACCCAGATGGAAAATTTTTGAATATGTGGAGTTTTACTAAAACTAATAGTTTGTAGAAGTAAACTGACTTACTATAATTTCCCAATTTTCAGAATCTCTATCATCATTATTAAAGTCATTATTCTTCAAATTAATAACTGTTTCATAGGGCTGTAAGCATAAACTCCCTTGTTTAAATATCCTAGGTGCCGTTTAATATAGAAGAGACTATTGTAGTTAACTTTTGGGGAGCATCTAAAATTAGTTAAAATAACTTGGTTTTAAGTATAATTAAGACAACTTTTAATTTTTTAGTTTTCTTACATTGCAAGTTAGCTCATTTGGATAAGGAAAGAGGGACACTTTATGAGACCCCATTCATGTAGTTTTCCTGAATAAGTTTGCCTCCAACCCTTCAGCCTAGAATGTGTGGAAGATTTAAACTCTCCCTAAACATCCTTGTGTGTTTTCTGATCTCTCATCCTCTTCTGTCTCCTGGCCTTGTTCATTCTTGCCCTGTGCTACTGATTTGCACTTAGCACACCCAGATGAGAAACTTGTTTTCTTTACTGGTTTTAGAAAGGCCCTATTCACACAGGACATTTGCAGATTTTGTATATCTAACTGAAGAAAGACGGCCAAATAGAGGTGGGGAGAGCCTTGCTTTGCATTAATGCAGCCAACTCTCCTAGTAAGGCATCCCCGGTCTTAAACGTTTTCAGACCTCCCTTGACCTGAGAGCTTCACCCCTACCTAATCCCAGCTTTGCTCCATTATGCTAGCTCTTCTTTTCTTCTCTCCCATTCCCTCTCCTCAGCATTCTTCTCTACTTTCCTTTCAGAGATAAAACAACAAATTCTTCCCCTTGTCTAATGCAGAGCAATTTCCCTTTCTTGACAACCATTCTGGGATCTTGACAGCCATTCTGCAGGGAACCACCCACTCTCTCCAAGGGGACTGGACATGAGAGGTGGGGGGTCCATACTGAGGAAACATATTTTCACAAAGAAAGTTTCTTCCAAAGGGGATTCTTGTGTGAGCAATTAGGATGACAAAATAGAGAATTTTCCATTCTGTTACATAGTAGTTAAGTATGCCAAGCTCAAGCTTTATTGTGCCCTGAATACTTGTCAGAAATCTAAAAAATGATTATATGTGCAATTTATTCAAATTATAAACTCTAGAAATCTTTGATTAATATAAGGTCCTGTGTGTAGACTATACACTGCTCTTTAAGAAGAATGCTGCTGCTTACATAAAGATCATGAAACCAGTTAACACAAAAGAATCACCTCCTGCTATATTGGATTATTATGTATTTCACTTACACAAAAATAATTTTGGCTTTTGATACTTGGATAATTTTGTTACCATGAAGTTTTTCTGATTATATGCAAGGATAATATGTCATCTTTAAAACCTAAAACAAATGCAGTGTACTTTTTCGGGAAGTAAACCTTTATACTTCCATTTATGAATCAGTCTACCTGTAAGTGAATAAATCTTGATTCCTAGCTGAAAAAAAAAATGTCAGTTTATTTTTTCATTCTTTTATGTCAGGTTTGAGGGCTTGTAGGGAGTTCACTGCATTGTAATATATTGATCATATTTTGAATTGCTAAATGAATTTGCTTTTTTTTTTCTGGCCTTACAGATTATTTCCATCATAGGTAATAGAGAAGAGGAAACCTAACCAATGCCTGTGGAATAATATGGAAGAAGATGAAAAAACCTTGTTTAATGGGTAAGAAATAAAACTATAATAAAACCTTATTAATGAAAAGTGTTCATAATAGGATTATGCATGGCCAGTCTGTAATATTGCAATCCTATTAGGGTAAGTGACCAATCACAATCTTTGTTTCATCCCTATTCTGAACTTTTACTACCTGCTTCCATTGTAAACTTGTTTATTTTTCAATGCCCTGAATTAACTTAAACTAAGAGGGGACACAGCCATATTTGACATAAACTGGGATCTGGAGACTGGCAAACTTACGGAGTCTAGGGTAGTTTTTGAAGTTTATTGGTAGTTGGATAGAGACTGTGTCTGTCATGACCTGTCAAGAGTAATTATCCACCCCTTCTTCTTCTCCAAGAGCTGCCAGCTGCTCTGATATTAGGCTCACCATGGGGGTCTTGCTCATGTGAGCAAGTGCAGATGTGTGTCAGGTGGAAGTTAAATAGAATTCCACAGAAAGCCCAATAAAAAGTCTGACTAAGGTTATGAGATATAAAAAATTCTAATTATACAAGTCCTTACATTCTTATTGTCAAAAATTTCAGTGTCATAGATAACCAAACCCTCTACGTGAATCACAGTCCCCTGCCAGAGAGGACCAGCCACTGTTAACTTGACATTTGGGCAAGTTAATCTCTGTCTGTACCTCAGTCCTCAGCTTTAAGGTAGAGACAATAAAATGCCTATCTTATAGCAATATTAAGAATTAATCAGGGCTGGGGATGTGGCTCAAGCGGTAGCGCGCTCGCCTGGCATGCGTGCGGCCCGGGTTCGATCCTCAGCACCACATACCAACAAAGATGTTGTGTCCGCCGAGAACTAAAAAATAAATATTAAAAATTCTCTCTCTCTCTCTCTCTCTCTCTCTCTCTCTCTCTCTCTCCTCTCTCTCTCTTTAAAAAAAAAAGATAAAAATAAAAAAAAAAATTAAAAAAAAAGAATTAATCAGTTAATCCATATAAAAAACAAAAGAAGAAGGCCTGGCACATAGTGTTTAGTAAGTGGTAGCTAGAATTTTCATATATGTCCCGGTTAGTAATTTTATGTATCAGTCATCCACACATGACTCTTTCTCTGATAAACTCCACCAGTTACATCATCTCTGGATAAGGTTAATCCTGGTGGCAAAGACATTCATGAAAATTTTCTTTTTGGCTTTAAGTTTCATTTCTCTCAGAGTGTTGCTAGACTGTGTCTGAGAATAGAGTTATACACCTGGAACTCTTACTGCATATCTTACGGTATAGGTGATACATACAGGTGTGTATGAATAGACAACCACCTTCAGCCTACAATAATTTTATGTTGCCTACAAAAGTGTCTGTTTCAAAGCAGAATGCACAGTTTTCTGATTTCTATTTCTTTCTTTTTAAAATTTTTATTTTTATTTTTTGTAGTACTGGAGATTCAACTCACAGTGATGTTTTATATATATTTATATATATATATATATATATATATATATATATATATATATATAGTTGTATATGGACACAATATCTTTATTTTTATTTATTTATTTATTTACTTTTTACGTGGTGCTGAGTATCAAACCCAGTTTCTCACATGTGCAAGATAAATGCTCTACCACTGAGCTACAACCCCCGGTTCCCTAGCCCCCCCTTTTTTTTTAAATTTTTTTCATTTGTAGATGGACACAATGCCTTTATTTTGTGTATTTTTATGTGGTGCTGAGGATTGAACCCACATGCTAGGCAAACGTTCTACCACTGAGCCACAACCCCAGTGCCCTCCACAGCCCCCTTTTTTATGTTTATTTTGAGACAGGATTATACCAAGTTGCCCAGATTGGCCTTGAACTTGCAATCCTCCTTCCATTTTCCCTAGTTGTTGAGATTACAGGCGTGTGCTACCACACTTGGCCCACAGTTCTCTTATTTCTAGATAGCTATGTCAAGTTTTCTGTTAAGTGTCCATCAATCTACTTGGAAAGACAAGTTTTCTTGAATTTCTCTTTTTCTTTTTTTTTGTACCGGGGATTAAACTCAGGTGCTTAACCACTGAGCCACATTCCCAGCCCTTTTTTATATTTTATTTAGAGACAGGACCTTGCCAAGTTGCTTAGGGCCTCACTGATTTGCTAAGGCTGTCTTTAAACTAATGATCCTCCTGACTCAGCCTCTTGAGCCTCTTTTTTTTCTTGTTTCATAGAATAGTAGTAACTTTGCAGATATCTTTGCTGCCTTTCCCCTGGCTTGTCAGCATTTTCATAAGTGGTACTGACAGTTGCCCATGTAGAGAAGGAAGGCACCTCAGTATGCTTTTAAAGTATTTCCCTCTTTTTTGGTATTTCTCCGTTGCATTATCCTGGGGCTCTATTAATTATTATGGACTATTCTATCTGCTGTGACTATAGTGAGGTTGTTTTAATAGGCTAGTACATATAGACAAGAGCCAACATTTACTGAGTTGTGTATCAAGCAATGTTTTAAGTGACTTACTCATTTATTCATTATTTCACTTAATCCTTTCATCCATTTAAGTGGTAGATACTATTATTATCTTCATTTTAAAGCCTAGAAAAGCTGGGCGTGGTGGTGCACGCTTATTATCCCATTGATTTGGGAGCTGAGACAGGAGGATCACAAGTATGAGGCCAACCTCAGCAATTTAATGAGACCCTATCTCAAAATTTAAAAAATGAAAAGGTATGGGCTCAATCTCCAGTACCAAATAACAACAACAACAACAATAATAAATTTAAAAAGTAAATCTGAGAAAAGTGAGGTGCGGAATAAGTAATTTTCCCAGAGTTGCAATCTAAGTGGCGCCTTAGGATCCCCACCAAGGCCTGTGCTGTTGATCAAGAGAGTACTGGCCTAGTTAATAAAGTTTGCTAAAGGGTGTGAGTTTAATAAGACATGAAGGCCGTATATCTCCTGAAAAAGTCACCATAAGTAATTTAAAAAAAAACTAATTTGTTTTTGCCTGCCTGTGGGAAGAACTTTTTTAAAAATATTTTGTTAGTTGTTGTTGGAACTTTACTTATTTATTAATATGTGGTGCTGAAAATCGAACCCAGTGCCTCACACATACTAGGCAAGTGCTCTACCCCTGAACCCCAGCCCAGCCCAGCCCTGGGGAAGAACTTTTGAAAGCGTGTTATCTTCTTAGATACAGGGAAAATGACGGCATGAAGCGGTTATTTGTGAACATTTATTGAATAATTATTTTTCTTGACCTTATTTGAATACAGCTATTTTGCTGCAGGATGAGTTGTTTGTAGTAAATGGAAATCACCTGAACTAGCTGAAGAACATCTGTTTAGAGGGGATTTGGGCGTTGATTTATGGATTACCATTTAGCTGCTATTCATAGAATCACGCAGACTGAAAGACTGAACTGTGGAGCAGTTTGAAACTGATTGGTAATGGGAAATTGCTCTTTTGTCCTGTTAAATAATATTTGAATGACAGCAGGAAGTGGTGCCAGAGAAAAGCCTGGAGAAAGGTGACTTATGGGTCTTATAATTAGAATGTCACTTTTAAGTGATGGTCTAAAAGGTAAATGTACCTTAACAATTGACATTTATACTCCACTGGAAGGAGTTATAATATGTAGCTCTTGTGCTGGGGTCTGTCTTGTCAGACTGAAGCATTGGCTTTTTTTTTTTTCCCTCTTCAAATAGCAAAATTCACTTCCTGATGAAATTATTGTTAATGTACAAAGAAAAAGTGATATTTAAAGTGACAAGTACCACTGCTAAAATGTCCTGGCCTTCTTATAAGTGTGGCTTCATGTTTTCCTCTGTTTTTTTTTTTTTTAATCCCCTTCCCTTGTTTGAAAATTTCTTCTGAATGTTGATCAAAGTTATGGTTCTTAACTTCTTAGTTCAAGGACTAAGGCAGCTCTTTCAGGGTCTAATAAGGTCAAAACCATTTTTCATTAAAACATTATTTGCTTTTCTTCCCTTCATTTACACAGGCGTTTGCAAGGAGTTTTCCAAAGGCTATCTAAAGTGAAACTCAATAGATGCAGAAGCAGAGGAGAATCCAGCAGTCTTTCTTAATTAATTTTAGACAGTAAAAAAGATTTGCAAAAAAGTTTAGGCCACTCTTCTTCATTGAGAAGCACTGTGGTTTGTATCTGCATCAGAACATTGCAAAGACCTCAGTGCAGGCCAGAGAGTCATAGTGCCCTCTCCGACTGATAGGTGCTGCCAACTTTGGAAAGGACCTTTCTGGACAGCCATTTATCTTGCAGTATTAATTGAACATTTACTATGTTCTGTCTTGTAGGAATGGAAACAAGGCAGTAAAGAAAATAAAAGCAAAAAAAATTTCTCTACCCACCTGGAGAAAAATTTCTCTACCCACTAGCTTCCTTTCCAACCCTTTTGTCTTGTTGACCTAGAGTAGCTTCTCCTACAGGGGAATCTCAGGATTCATAGCCACTGTGGATCTTCAGTGCTTACTCTTGTTTCTCAGTATGACTTGATATTTTTGATTATTTTTAAAAAGGCACTAAATGATTTAGGATTTTTTATAATAGATGGAACCCCAAGTACAGCTATAAAGATGGGTGTATTCAGTCATTCTTGTTATGGTTGATTTACTCTTGTTATCAAAGTTAGTGCCACTTTTGTCCAGTGAGGCACAGTGACTCAGGAGGCTGAGGCAGGATTGCAAGTTCAAGGCCAACCTCAACAACTTAGTGAGGCCTTGTCTCAAAATAAAAAAAATAAAAAGTGCTGGTGATGTAACTCAGTGGTAAAGTGCTCTGGGATCAACCCCTTGTACAGATAAACAATAGTTGGTTTTCTATTTATTTATTTTTTGTTTGTTTGTTTATTTTTATAGTCCTGAGGATTGGGCCTTGCAGGTGCAGGGCAAACACTCTACCACTGAGCCACATCCCTAGCCCTTGATTTTTAATTTAATTTTTAAAAAAAGTTATTTGAAGAAAAAATGTTCTTTTATGTATGAGATTTTCTTTGTCTGATGAGTTGCTTCTAAGATCCTGTAATTTGTTTAAGAGACTTTTATATAGAGATTACTTGGCTCATTAAATCGAGTCACCTAATAGTGCCTTGAAGGTTAAGGAATAGACTCTCAGACTCCCGCCCAGCGGCTCGATGTCTATCTTATGTGTGTCTTGTCACTCACTCACTTCAGCTATTTATAAGCGCAAACAATTGGGAATGTCCTTAGAATGTTAATAGAAAAGAAAACTGACATTCAAAATGTGAATGTCCAAAAATTTTCTGTAACGATTATTTTAATCTTAAAATACATTTTAATAGAAGCTCTTTTTTTTTTTTTAATTGGGCATTTTTTGTCCTTTCATTTATTGATCTTGTTACTTAGAAAGATAAAATGGCTGTTATACATTCAGCATTGCTGTCTGCCAGGTGCCCCGTTCTTGATTGTGCCTGGTATACCAAAGACCAGAATGGCCAAGGTTCAGATAAAATACATCTTCTGTCCAAGTGAGAGGTATAGTCATGTTCATGACTAGGGAAGGGGAAATTGAAGAATCCTTATCAAAGTGTTTAACCAGACTCTTTTTTTTTTTTTTTTTTTTGAGGGGGAGGGGTATGCCTTTCCTTGCTTTTAGAGGTAGATAGAGCTTCTAGTTCCTGAGCCTTTCCAGGTTCCTGAGGTTGTAACCAGCATGGTCCTTGCATATTTCATTGTCCTGTAGACGGCATTTAAGATTTGGCATGTTCTGGTCTTTTTAGTTTCCATTCCTCCATTCACTTTCCACTTTCAATATTTTCATGGAACCCTCCATCTTCTGTTATTTCATTTTCTATGCTTTCTGTTTTAAGAATTTATCTCCTTTGGGCTGGGGATGTGGCTCAAGCGGCAGCGCGCTCTCCTGCGCGCTCGCCTGGCACGCGTGCAGCCCGGGGTCAATCCTCAGCACCACATACAAACAAAGATGTTGTGTCCGCCGAGAACTAAAAAATAAATATTAAAATTTCTCTTTCTCTCTCTCTCTCTCTCTCTCTCTCTCTCTCTCTCTCTCTCTCTCTCTAAAAAAAAGAATTTAGGGGCTGGGGATGTGGCTCAAGCGGTAGGCGCTCGCCTTGCATGCGTGCGGCCCGGTTCGATCCTCAGCACCACATACCAACAAAGATGTTGTGTCCGCCGAGAACTAAAAAATAAATTCTTTTTTTTTTTTTTTTTTTTTTTTAATATTTATCTCCCCTTTTTGTTCCTTTATTGTGATTTTAATAGGGTATTAAGAGGGCGAAGAGGTAAACATGTATATTCATTCTGCTGTGTTTTACTGGGAGCCCAAGGTTTAACATATTAAGTTTATACAAACTACTGGAATTGTCTTAGTTGGTTTTTTTTAAAAAAAATGTTTTTAGTTGTAGATAGGCACAATACCTTTATTTTTATTTTTTGTAGTTGTGGATGGACATCATACCTTGATTTTATTTTATTTTCATGTGGTGTTGAGGATTGAACCCAGTGCCTCACATATTTGAGGCAAGAACTCTGCCATTGAGTCACAACCCCAGCCTTTATTTTTATGTGGTGCTGAGAACAGAACCCAGTGCCTCACAGGTTCTACCACTGAGCCACACCCCCAGCCCAATGTTAGTTGGTTTTTTATTTAATTTAAAAATCTCTTCAAGCTAGGTACAATGGCACATGCCTATTTTGGCTACTCAGGAGACTTGAGTCTAAGAGTTTGACCAGCCTGGGCAATTTAGTGAGACCCTACCTAGCTCAACATAAAACAAAACCCCACAAAATCCCTTTAGATTCTACTGAGGTTTAGAAAATTTACTCATATTAGTGTTAATCACCTAATTTTTTGAATTAGGCATTAGCACATACATTATTTCATATAATCATCATACCAACTCTGTAGATAATTATATTCTTTTATTTATTTATTTATTTAATATATATATTTTTAGTTGCAGAGAGACACAATACCTTTATTTTATTTATTTATTTTTATGTGGTGCTGAGGTTTGAACCCAGTGCCTCACAGGTGCTAAGCAAGCACTCTACCACTGCGCTACAACCCCAGCCCCACTTTTATTTTTTTAATTAAAAAAATTTTTTTAGTGGCTGGTGGATCTTTATTTTTAATTTATTCATTTATATGTGGTGGTGAGAATTGAACTCAATGCCTCATGCATTGCTAGGCAAGCTCTGTACCACTGAGCTACAACCCAGCCCATATTCTTTTATTTTTAAATTTTTGTTGTTGTTGTTGTACTGAGATTGAATCCAGGGCTTTGCACATGCTAGGCAAGCACTCTACCTTACCTACATCTTTATCTTTATTTATTTTTTATTTTGAGGCAGGGTCTCATTAAATTGCCCAAACTGACCTCAAACTTGTGATCCTCCTACCTCAGCCTCCCAAGTAGGTGGCATTACAGGCATATGCCACTACACTTAGATAATTATATTCCATTTTAATGAATATGGGAACAAGTTCAGAAAAGTTGAGTTACAAACTTAAAGTCACACAGCTAATGCCAGATTTGAGATAAGTTTCAAAAAACATTTAATATTTATCATAGGAGATTCAGAAAGATGGGAGGCATCAAGATCACTAACGGTTTAAGCAATAGTAATGCAAGTGTGTAGAGTTTTGGTCTTGAATTTGACAGTAGAGAATGGCACTGGAAATGGGGTGGGGTGAATAGGTTCAAGAAGTTGGGAAGGGGGGAACATTTAAGTCCATTCTTTTGAATGAGCAAAGAATCTAGACAAGGGTCTGAACCTTTCTTTTTTTTTTTTTTTAAGTTGCAGATGGTCACAATGCCTTTATTTTTATTTATTTATTTATTTAATATTTATTTTTTAGTCATAGTTGGACACAATACCTTTATTTATTTATTTTTATGTGGTGCTGAGATCGAACCCAGGGCCTCGAACATGCTAGGGGAGCACTCTACCGCTGAGCCACAACCCCAGCCCTATTTATTTATTTTTATGCTGTACTGAAAATCGAGCTCAGTGCTTCACATATGCTAGGCAAGTGCTCTACTACTGAGCTACAACCCCAGCCCATGAACCTTTTATTTTTAAAAACAAATAAGTAGGGTTTGGTAGTTGATTTGATTGTGACATGAACAGGAGTTAAAGAGAATGACAAGTTTTCAAGTCAGATGAATAGACGTGCCATACCAGGGACTAGGTAAAAGGTAGGAAGAGTTGCTGAACTAAGGGAAAATTAGTAAATTTAAGACTGTTATGTGTTATAAACATCTGACATGTCTTCTGTATTCTATTACTTGTTTTTTTGACGTTTATCTAAATGTCCAGTGATTATATCATATATTGTTGCAGAAAGTCAAATTCATTAAGTCACAGTGTTTCCTGGTTTATAGTATGTACTCTTTTTTTAAAAATATTTTTTAGTTGTTAATGGACCTTTATTTTATTTATTTATATGTGGTGCTGAGAATCAAATCCAGTGCCTCACACATGCTGGGCAAGCACTCTACAACCCCATCCCCTAATGTGAACTCTTACTTTAAAACTTTTCTTTTCCTTTCTTTCCTCCTTCCTTCCTTTCTTCCTCCCTCCCTCCCTCCCTCCCTCCCCCCTTTCTTTCCTTTATTTCTTTCTTCCTTGACCTAGCTAGGCAAGGGCTCTACCACTAAGCTACTTTTACTCCAGCTCTTCTATGATTTTTTTGTTTTATATTTTTGGTACTGGAGATTGAACCCAGGGGTGCTTAACCACTGAACTACACCCCCAGGCCTTTTTATTTTTTATTTTGCAACAGAGTCTTGCTAAATTGCTTAGGGCCTCCTAAGTTGCTGAGGCTGGCCTTGAACTTGAGATCCTTCTGCCTCAGCCTCCCCAGTTGCTGAGATTACAGGCATGTGCCACTTCACCAGGCTAAAGTTGATATTTAGTATTTTTTGATTTAATTAGAACATCAAGTATTTTACAAGACCAAGAACCTAATAGAAAAGACATGACTTGAGAGTTCACATAAAAAGAAAGAAAACCATAATTAACAGCATACAAATGAACATAATATATAATGCATATATAATTTTCCAAATGTCATATTGAAACTTTTAAAAAAAATATCATCCCCAGTAATAGGTAAACATGCAATCTCAAGTACTAGTGGTGCCGGATATGAAGGGGGGAGTATATATTAAATGTAACCTTTTTGGAGGGCAGTTTGATAAAATCTATCCCAAATTTAAATGCATATATCCCTTAACACACCAATTCATCTTTTGTAAATTACTTCACAAACATACTTGCGTAAGTGTGCCATGATATGTGCCCAACAATTTCTATGATGTATTATTTGTAATAATGAAACATCAAAAACAGCATTATTCTCCTCTTATAGTGAGATAAATGAATTGTGCAGTACCTATCATACAATATGGTACAGTCTTTCATTTCTTTTTTTTTTTTTAAGAGAGAGAGAGAGAGAATTTTAATATTTTTTAGTTTTCAGTGGACACAACATCTTTGTTTGTATGTGGTGCTGAGGATCGAACCCGGGCCACGTGCATGCCAGGTGAGCGCACTACTGCTTGAGCCACATCCCCAGCCCTGTCTTTCATTTCTTTAATTTAATTTGAGACAGGGGTTTGGCTGTGTTGCCCAGGCTGTTCTCAAACTCTTGGGCTCAAGGCCTCTTTCTTTGGCCTGTGAGTAACTGGGACTATAGGCATGGACCACTGTGCCTGACTCATGATATAGTTTTTTGTTTTTTTTTTTTTTTAAAAGAATGAGAGAAAGCCAGGCATATGGAACATATGACCACCATACATTGTTCCATAAGAAAGATGCAGAATAACATGTATGGTAGGATCCAATTATTAAACCTTATTATTATTATTTAGTACTAGGCATTGAATCTAGGTGTATAATCATTAAGTAACATCCCAGCACCGACCTCCCACCTTTTTTAAAATTTGGAGACAGGGTCTCCTGCCTCAGCCTCCTGAGTTGCTGGGATTAGAGGCATGCACCATCACTCCCAGTTAAATATTATGTTTTCAAATGCATAAAAGATTCCTGGAAGTGTGTTCCAGAGGTCTCTTCAGCAGTATTCCTTTTACAGAGGCTGTTGGGGATGGAAAGCAAAGGGTGAATTTTACTCTTGGAATTTTTATATATTCTGTATTTGCATATTAGGTTTTTAAAAGTATATAAAAATCAGCAGGAAAAAGAATTCCAGTTGTCTTTTATCTATAATAAACACTGTTTCCCATAATTAAAAAAACATTTTATTAGGGAAAATTTGGGACTTTATGCTCTCTCTGCCTTACTGTACTCTTAGATTATTTTGAAGCAAATTGTAGATATTTATTTAATTTATTCTTTTTTTTATTTTTATTTTTATTTTTGAGAGAGAGAGAGAGAGAGAGAGAGAGAGAGAGAGAATTTTTAATATTTATTTTTTAGTTCTCGGCATACACAACATCTTTGTTGGTATGTGGTGCTGAGGATCGAACCCGGGCCGCACGCATGCAAGGCGAGCGCGCTACCGCTTGAGCCACATCCCCAGCCCCTATTTAATGTATTCTTAAGAATTTCATGATGTACCTCTGAAGATGAGTTCTTTAAATAAAGCAGTTATCATTAAGTATATAAAAATTGACATTCTTTAATGTCATTGAATATCTAGTAGTCAATGTACCAAGTTCCCCCCCCCATTATCTAATTTTTAAATGTAGTTGCTTATTTGAATCAAGGTGGAAGTAAAGTTCAAATGTTGCAATTAGTTGATTGTTCCTCTTTTCCTCCTGCAAATTATTTATTAAGGCAATTGAGTCATTTGTTCTGATAGTTTCCTTCAGTCTAAATATTGGTGATTGTATTCCAAATGGTGTCAATTAAAATTTATGATGTCTTTTACTGTATTATCTGTAAATTGGTAGTTAGATCTAGAAACTAATTGTATTAGAGTCCATTCTTTCTTTTGTGAAGTAAACGTGGAGTACATTTCCATCCAGAGGTATGTAAGGACTCTACCTTTTTCTTTTTCTCTATTGGACATAAACTAACCATTGATGGTAATTATCTAGTTCCACTGATAAGTGAAACTATTAGCTTGTGGCTGTGGTCGGTTGAATATTCTATGGCATACATTTAGGTACAAATTATTTTAAGCACTTTCTAATTTTTAAAATTATCTGCCATTATTAAAATTTTTTTTTTTTTTAGTTGTTGATGGACCTTTGTTTTATCATTTTATTTGTATGCAGTGCTGAGGATTGAATCCAGTGCCTCACACATGCTATGCAATTGCACTACTACTGAGCCACAACCTCAGCTCATGCATTATTTTTTTAAAAAAGTTTTTTTTTAATATATATATATTTTAGTTGTTGGTAGACCTTTATTTTATTTATTTATTTATTTATTTATTTATTTATTTATATGCGGTGCTGAGAATCGAATCCATTGCCTAGCACATGCTAGGCAGGTGCTCTACCACTGAGCTACAACCCCAGCCCTGCCATGCCATTATTTTTTATTGGTGTTCTTGATTATTCTTGGACCCTCATCATGGTTTAAAGTTCCATCTGGTCAGAAAGATTATCTTGTTTTCAAACCTCAGTTTCTAAGTACTTGTGTTTTCTTAATTTTTTTAATTGACACATTATATTTGTACATATTTATAGGGTACAGTTTAATAATTCAATATATACATGTAATGTGTAATGAACATATCAGGATAATTAGCATTTTCATCTCCTCAAACATTAATCATTTTTGCATGTTGAATACCTTCAGACTCTTCTAGTTATTTTGAAATACATCACAGATTGCTGTAGGCTCTAGTTAACTTGTTGTGCTGGGGAACACTAGAACTCCTATCTCGCTGTATTTTGGTGCTCCTTATCTAACCTCTTTCCATTCCTTCTTCCTGCTTTCTCAGTTTTTATGAGTGCCTTTTTTTTCCCCTTTTGAGGGTATATAAAGGAATTTTAGACATATTTGTAATTTGCAGAAGAAGAGACTATAGTAGAAAGTTATTAACTCATTTTGTTCCACACAATAAATACGTGTGTACCCCTCTTATCGGTAGGGACCTCCCTCAGTGGATGCCTGAAACCATGGCTAGTGCTGAACTGAACCTTGTGTATAGAATTGTTCCTAGGTATCCTTGAGGTGGTTCCAGGACCTCCATGCAGACATCAAAATCCAAGAATGCGCAACTTTTTTATATAATATGATGTGGTTTTTGCACATAACCTATAAATATCCTCCATATCTGATAAACCATCTCTAAATTGCATGTAATACTTAATACAACATAAATGCTATGTAAATAGTAACTATTGTTTAGGGAATATATACATAACTATGATAAAATTTAATTTATAAATTAGGCAGAGTAGAAGATTAACAACAATAATAATAAAATCAAACAATTTTAACAGTATATTGTAATAAAAATTATGTGAATATGTTTTCTCTCAAAATACCTTATTGTATTATACTCATTCTTTTTTTTGGGGGGGTGGAGTACCAGGGATTGAACTCAGGGTCACTCCACCACTGAGCCACATCCCCAGCCCTATTTCTGTATTTTATTTAGAGACAGGGTCTCACTGAGTTAGTTGTGTAGCGCCTTGCTAAATTGCTGATGGTGGCTTTAAACTCACGTTCATCCTGCCTCCACCTCCTGAGCTGCTGGGATTACAGGTGTGTGCCACCATGCCTGACGTTTTATACTTGTTTTTCTTGTGATGATGTGAGATGATATAGTGCCAATGTAATGAGATGAAGTGAGGTGAATGGTGTTGGACTGGGCTGGTGCTGACCTGACAGTACATCAAAAGAAGGATCATTAAGCCATGAAATGTCACTTGACTGCCGAGGCAGCAACTAAGATGGGAAGGGTAAGTAAGAGTCAGGGCAAGAAGGAGTGAGAGGTCAGAGGGACGATGAAAGCATTCTTTCGGAGGAAGCAGCTTTTCTGGGAATGCCCAGAAACAAAAGAGGGTAATTCCATAGGGGGACTAAAATTAATAGCTGGAGCCTTGTCATGGTGTAAGGAAAAAGGGTCGGGCTAAGAGGTATGTAGGATGGGACGTGAAAGACTTGATGAACTATTATGCAGCAATTGGACTTTATCCTCTAGACAGTGAGAATGACACATTTGGTTTGAGGCTGAATGCAGAAGACCTGTTAAAAGGCTATCGCAGTGATGTGGGCTGATGGGAACCAAAATTACTTTAGAAGCAACGGAGAGGGAGGGAGCTTTGTTCCTTCTTCTTCTTCTTCCTTCTTCCTTCTTCCTTCTTTTTTGGTACTGGGGATAGAACTCAAGGGCACTTGGCCACTGAGCCACATCCCCAGCCCTATTTTGTATTGTATTTAGAAACAGGGTCTCACTGAATTGTTTAACGCCTCGCTTTTGCTAATGCTGGCTTTGAACTCACGATCTTCCTGCCTCAGCCTCTCAAGCTGCTGGGATTACAGGTGTGCACCACTGCATCTGGTGCTTTGTTCATTCTTTTAGAAAATAAGTACTGAGGCTGTCTTCAACTAGATGCTGTTCCAGGTGTTTGGCCTATAGCTATAAGCAAAACAGACAGAACTCCTTGCCCTTACAGAGCTTCTAGACTAGTGGAAGGACAGTAGTTCAGGATGTGTATACTATGTTTAGTGGTAATTGCTAGGAAGGAAAACAAATCAGGATGGGGCTTAACTAACGGATGTGTTGAGTGGGAGCAGTTTTACCTAGGGTGGCCGGGGAAGACTTGACTGAGAAGGTAACATCTGAGGACACATTTGAATGAAGTGAGGGAGCGAGGGGATGAGTGTTGGGGTACAAGAAGCAGAACTGCACAGGTCACCAGAGTGCCAGGGTATTGCAGGAACAGTGAGGTGGCCAGTGTGGCTGACAGGGGGTCAGGGAAGGGGAAGATGATGAGTGCTGAGTACACAGAGATAAGGGGGTCTGAACAAGTAGGGCCTTCTTGGGCCTTCTAAAGATGCAATAGAAATAAAGCCAGGGTTCATAAGGAAGAGTCAATAGGATTTGGTTCCTGATGGAATGTGGGAGGTGGTAGAGAGGAGTCTCTAACACTATGGTTTCATGGGTGAAAATAAAGCAGCTGGAGCAGGCAAGCTTAGATCCCATTATCATGGAAATCTCTCTTTTATTACAACCTTGGGGAGAGGTAATATTGATTACACCCATTATGAAGTGGAAAGTCTCTCACCATAAAATGGATTTTCCTTGGGTTTGGGGACAGACTTGAGTATACAGTAACCAGGAGGATGCCTGAGTGATGGGCCAACAGTGCTAGGCTAGATGGAGCCCTTAGGATACTGAAAACTGCTCCCTAACACACGGCTCGTGTCATTACATACACACAGTATTTGCATTTTGTCCTCATCCTCAGTTTTTAAGATGGTGCTAAATTCCTGGTTGACATAACGTGGTTGAAGAGTATAGCAGCTGCTTCTACTGAAAGAGAAGTCATTATGACTCTGTGTCTGGTTTCGAGAGATTCATCCATTCATTGGAGTCTCATAGGTCTCCCTATGATGCCTGGGTTATAAAGATGACAATGACATAATCATTATTCCAAGGTCTCAGAGGACTTCAAAGTAGAATCATGTGGATAAAAGAAGCCAGGGATTTTAGTTTGACATGCCATATGTTGGGTGTGAAGAAGGCTACGAAAAGACCAAGAAGGAATTCCTTAGACTCTAGGCTAAGTTGAGCAGACTTCTAAAAGAGGATGCCTCTGACTCCATATCCTTTTCATTTACTGCCTCAGGTGTGTGTGATACTCCCTTCCACCTCTGTCTTCCTTCCTCTCCCTCCTTCTTTCCTACCTTTCTTTTTTTTTTCAATATTCTAAAACTGAAATTCTATCTCCTTTTTTTAATTTTTTAATTTTTGTTTATTTTTTTATTGGTTGTTCACAACATTACAAAGCTCTTGACATATCATATTTCATACATTAGATTGAAGTGGGTTATGAACCCCCAATTTTACCCCAAATGCAGATTGCAGAATCACGTCGGTTACACATCCACAATTTTACATAATGCCCTATTAGTAATTGTTGTATTCTGCTACCTTTCCTATCCCCTACTATCCCCCCTCCCCTCCCCTCCCATCTTCTCTCTCTACCCCATCTACTATAATTCATTTCTCTCCTTGTTTATTTTCCCATTCCCCTCACAACCTCTTATATGTAATTTTGTATAGCAATGAGGGTCTCCCTTCATTTCCATGCAATTTCCCTTTTCTCTCCCTTTCCCTCCCATCTCATGTCTCTGTTTAATGTTAATCTTTTCTTCCTGCTCTTCCTCCCTGCTCTGTTCATAGTTGCTCTCATTATATCAAAGAAGACATTTGGTATTTGTTTTTTAGGGATTGGCTAGCTTCGCTAAGCATAATCTGCTTTAGTGCCATCCATTTCCCTGCAAGTTCTATGATTTTGTCATTTTTTATTGGTGCATAGTACTCCATTGTGTATAGATGCCACATTTTTTTTTATCCATTCATCTATTGAAGGGCATCTGGGTTGGTTCCACAGTCTAGCTATTGTGAATTGTGCTGCTATGAACATCGATGTGGCAGTATCCCTGTAGCATGCTCTTTTAAGGTCTTCAGGGAATAGTCCGAGAAGGGCAATAGCAGGGTCAAATGGTGGTTCCATTCCCATCTTTCCCAGGAATCTCCAAACTGCTTTCCAAATTGGCCGCACCAATTTGCAGTCCCACCAGCAATGTACAAGTGTACCCTTTTCTCCACATCCTCGCCAGCACTTGTTGTTGTTTGACTTCATAGTGGCTGCCAATCTTACTGGAGTGAGATGGTATCTTAGGGTGGTTTTGATTTGCATTTCTCTGACTGCTAGAGATGGTGAGCATTTTTTCATGTACTTGTTGATTGATTGTATATCCTCCTCTGAGAAGTGTCTGTTCAGGTCCTTGGCCCATTTGTTGATTGGGTTATTTGTTGTCTTATTGTCTAATTTTTTGAGTTCTTTGTATACTCTGGATATTAGGGCTCTATCTGAAGTGTGAGGAGTAAAAATTTGTTCCCAGGATGTAGGCTCCCTATTTACCTCTCTTATTGTTTCTCTTGCTGAGAAAAAACTTTTTAGTTTAAGTAAGTCCCATTTGTTGATTCTTGTTATTAACTCTTGTGCTATGGGTGTCCTATTAAGGAATTTGGAGCCAACTTTTTCTTCTATCAGACGCAGAGTCTCTGATTTGCTATCAAGCTCCTTGATCCATTTTGAGTTAACTTTTGTGCATGGCGAGAGAAAGGGATTCAGTTTCATTTTGTTGCATATGGATTTCCAGTTTTCCCAACACCATTTGTTGAAGATGCTATCCTTCCTCCATTGCATGCTTTTAGCCCCTTTATCAAATATAAGATAGTTATAACTTTGTGGATTAATCTCTGTGTCCTCTATTCTATACCATTGGTCCACCCGCCTGTTTTGGTACCAGTACCATGCTGTTTTTGTCACTATTGCTCTGTAATATAGTTTGAAATCTGGTATCACTATACCGCCTGATTCACACTTCCTGTTTAGAATTGCTTTTGCTATTCTGGGTCTTTTATTTTTCCATATGAATTTCATGATTGCTTTATCAATTTCTACAAGAAATGCCGTTGGGATTTTGATTGGCATTGCATTAAACCTATAGAGAACTTTTGGTAATATCGCCATTTTGATGATGTTAGTTCTGCCTATCCATGAACAGGGTATATTTTTCCATCTTCTAAGATCTTCTTCTACTTCTCTCTTTAGGGTTCTGTAGTTTTCATCGTATAAATCTTTCACCTCTTTTGTTAGGTTGATTCCCAAGTATTTTATTTTTTTTGAGGATATTGTGAATGGAGTGTTTTTCCTCATTTCCGTTTCAGAAGTTTTGTCGCTGATATACAGAAATGCCTTTGATTTATGCGTGTTGATTTTATATCCTGCCACTTTGCTGAATTCATTTATTAGTTCTAGTAGTTTCTTTGTAGACCCCTTTGGGTCTTCTAGGTATAGAATCATGTCATCTGCAAATAGTGATAATTTAAGTTCTTCTTTTCCTATTTTTATGCCTTTAATTTCTTTCGTCTGTGTAATTGCTCTGGCCAGTGTTTCGAGAACTATATTGAATAGAAGTGGTGATAGAGTTCATCCCTGTGTTGTTCCAGATTTTAGAGGGAATGCCTTTAACTTTTGTCCATTCAGAATGATGCTAGCCTGAGGCTTAGCATAGATAGCTTTTACAATGTCAAGGTAAGTTCCTGTTATCCCTAGTTTTTCTAACGTTTTGAACATAAAGGGATGCTGTACTTTGTCGAATGCTTTCTCTGCGTCTATCGAGATGATCATATGGTTCTTATCTTTAAGTCTATTGATGTGGTGAATAACATTTATTGATTTCCGTATATTGAACCATCCTTGCATCCCAGGGATGAATCCTACTTGATCATGGTGCACAATTTTTTTGATGTGTTTTTGTATTTGATTCGCCAGAATTTTATTGAGGATTTTTGCATCTAGGTTCATTAGAGATATTGGTCTGTAGTTTTCTTTCTTTGAGGTGTCTTTGTCTGGTTTCGGAATCAGGGTGATGTTGGCCTCATAGAATGAATTTGGAAGAGCTCCCTCTTTTTCTATTTCCTGAAATAACTTGAAAAGTATTGGTATTAATTCTTCTTTAAAGGTTTTGTAAAACTCCGCTGTATACCCATCCGGTCCTGGACTTTTCTTGGTTGGTAGTCTTTTGATGGCTTCTTCAATTTCATTCATTGATATTGGTCTGTTCAAATTGTGTGTATCCTCCTGACTCAGTCTGGGCAAATCATATGACTTAAGAAATTTATCGATGTCTTCACTATCTTCTATTTTATTGGAATATAGGTTTTCAAAATAATTTCTAATTGTCTTCTGTATTTCTGTAGCATCTGTTGTGATATTGCCTTTTTCATCCCGTATGTTGGTAATTTGAGTTCTCTCTCTTCTTCTCTTCGTTAGCATGGCTAAAGGTCTGTCGATCTTATTTATTTTTTCGAAGAACCAACTTTTAGTTTTGTTAATTTTTTCAATAGTTTCTTTTGTTTCAATTTCATTGATTTCCGCTCTGATTTTAATTATTTCTTGCCTTCTACATTTGCTGTTGTTTTGCTCTTCCTTTTCTAGGGCTTTGAGATGAAGTGTGAGCTCATTTATTTGTTGGTTTTTTCTTTTTTTGAGGAATGACCACCAGGCGATGAATTTTCCTCTTAAAACTGCTTTCATTGTGTCCCATAGATTCCGATATGTTGTGTCTGTATTTTCATTTATCTCTAAGAATTTTTTGATTTCCTCCTTTATGTCTTCTGTAACCCATTGATCATTCAGTAACATATTGTTCATTTTCCATGTGATGTAGGATTTTTCCTTCCTTCTTTTATCATTGATTTCCAGTTTCATTCCATTATGATCAGATAAGATGCAAGGTATTATCTCCACCGCTTTATATTTACTGAGGGTTGCCCTATGGCATAATATATGGTCTATTTTTGAGAAGGATCCATGTGCTGCTGAGAAAAAAGTATATCCATTTGATGATGGTTGATATATTCTATAAATGTCAGTTAAGTCTAGGTTATTGATTGTGATATTGAGTTCTATAGTTTCTTTATTCAACTTTTGTTTGGAGGATCTGTCCAATGGTGAGAGAGGTGTGTTGAAGTCACCCATAATTATTGTGTTGTGGTCTATTTGATTCTTGAACTTGAGGAGAATTTGTTTTATGAATGTCGCAGCACCATTATTTGGTGCATAAATATTGATAATTGTTATGTCTTGTTGGTGAATGGTTCCTTTTAACAGTATATAATGTCCTTCTTTATCCCTTTTGATTAACTTAGTCTTGAAGTCGATTTTATTCGATATGAGGATGGCCACCCCTGCTTGCTTACGAGGACCATGTGCATGGTATATTTTTTCCCATCCTTTCACCTTCAGCCTGTGTATGTCTTTTCCAATCAGATGTGTCTCCTGGAGGCAGCATATTGTTGGATTTGTTTTTTTAATCCATGATACCAGCCTATGTCGCTTTATTGGAGAGTTTAAGCCATTAACATTCAGAGTTACTATTGATATATGGTTTGTACTTCCATCCATGTTTGATTATTTATCCTTTTTTTAAAAAATTTAGTTTGTTTCTCCATGATTATCTTTCCCCTCGCCCTCTGTCTTTACCGAGGCACTTCCCACTGATGGTTTTGGTTATTGTTTTTCATTTCTTCCTCGTGTAGTGTTTTGCTCAAAATGCTTTGCAATGCTGGTTTTCTGGCTGCAAATTCTTTTAACTTTTGTTTATCATGAAAGATTTTTATTTCGTTGTCATACCTGAAGCTTAATTTTGCTGGATACAGAATTCTTGGTTGGCATCCATTGTCTTTCAGTGTTTGAAATACATTGTTCCATGACCTTCTTGCTTTCAGTGTCTGTGATGAAAAATCCGTTGTTAACCTTATTGGTTTACCCCTGAATGTAATCTGTCTCCTTTCTCTTGTAGCTTTTAATATTTTCTCTTTGTTCTGTATATTGGATATCTTCATAACAATGTGTCTTGGTGTTGGTCTACTGTGATTTTGTGTGCTCGGTGTCCTGTATGCATCTTCAATTTGTATATCTGTTTCCTTTTTTATTTCTGGAAACTTTTCTGAAATTATTTCATTCAGGAGGTTACTCATTCCCTTGGTTTGAATCTCTGTACCTTCTTCTATCCCGGTGACTCGTAAGTTTGGTTTTTTTATGTTATCCCATAACTCTTGGATGTTTTTCTCGTGATTTTTTACCAGCCTTTCTGAGTTGGCTAGACTCTTTTCAAGATGATATATTTTGTCTTCATTATCTGACGTTCTGGCTTCTACTTGCTCCACTCTGTTAGTGATACTCTCAATTGAGTTTTTAATTTGGTTTATCGTTTCCTTCATTTCTAGAATTATTGTTTGATTATTTTTTATAATCTCTATCTCCTGATAAAGATGCTTAACTTCTTCTTTTATCTGTTTATGTAATTCATTCTCAATGTGTTCTTTCGCTGCTTGAATTTGCTGTCTTGTATCCTCTTTAAGGTTCCATTCCATCTGTCTAAGGTGTTCCTTGAGTTCTTTATATGACCATTTTTCTGATGACTCTAGGTCCTCCTGAATATTTAGGCTGTCCTGCATTGTTTGTACTTCTTTTCTTCCTTGCTTTTTGAAGCTGCTCATGTTACTTCTTGTTCTGTTTGACTGATGAGTTACTGTTTACTCCTATAAATTTATTAGATGCTTGGGAGGAAAGGTATTAGAAGGGAAGGGAAGAAGTCACTAAAGAGAATGAGAGTAAGCAGCTAGAATTCAAGGAAGGGGGGATAAGATAATTGAAAAGAAATGAAAAGACAAAAGAAGAAAAAAATAGGAAATAAAAAAAAATTTAAAAATAATAAAAAAAATTAAAATTAGAAGAAAAAAAATTTAAAAAAAAATTGTAAAAAAAAATTTAAAAAAACAACAAGAAAAATGAAAATGAAAGAAAAACCCAAATCAAAAAAAAGAGAAAAGAAAAAAAGAAAAAAAAAACTAATAAATGCAGTCTTAGAGTTTGATTAACTTCTCTTCCAGTAGGTGGCGCTGTGCCCACCAGGCCAAGTTTCTCCTGTCAATACGCGGGAACCAATCACTGTGCAGCAGCTCCTCCCAGACTGGGCGAATCTCCAATCCTGAGTGCCTAGGGCCTCCTCTTGTGTCTAGTCACTTCCCACTTTTCCTCTAGCCAGGCCCCTCTCACGGGTGCCGCTCACCACAATACTGGCTACACGCCAGGTCTGCTGCTCCCGGGAGCCCTGTTTTCATGAACGACTGGGCACACTCTTCCAGTTTGCCATTCCCTCAGACCCTAAGTTTGTAGAGCTTGGGGCTGAGAATCCTCAGCGAATTTTACTTGCACTCCGGTAGCCACGCCCCCGGTAGCTGGTGCAAGAGACCTCAGCTGTCAGCACTGGTGGGAGTGGTAGTTTCGCGCCACGGGTCCCGCGCCACCTCTGATTCCCTGGGTCTGGCTAATGTGCTCACTGGAGAGCTGGGAGGGGCCCTTAAAGTTTCCCCATGTGTGGAGAGGGAAGGCTAGGGAATTACACACCTGTAGCCACAGGTTTCAATGAGGTTATCTCTTCCGCCGCAGTCTGATGACGTCAGTTCTCTGCCATGGTGGTATCTCTTGCAAATGGCGACAGTTCGTTTCCCTTTGCCGGGCGACCAATGCAACGGGTGGGTCCTTACTGTCTCTCCCAAGCCCCGTTTCAAACCTGTGGTCACTACCTATGAAGGCTCGGTAGGCATTTACCTCCGTAGGATGAGAAGGGCTGACCAGTTGTTTCAGCAGGATGGATTAGTGCTGAGTCACAGCTGTTTGTCTGCAGGAAGCAGGCGAACAGGAGCTTGAATTCCTCTTTCCTACCTTTCTTGCAGAAGAGTGAACCCAGGGCCTTGCAAATGTTGAGCACACACTTCATCACTAAGCTGCACCTCTAGCCCACTTCTGTCTCTCCTAAGCCCCTCAGACTTATCCTCTTGAGGAAAACTTGTGTTTATAGGTTCCTGAATGACCTTCTCTATTCTTTTTACCAGTGTTCTGTAGATTATATTAACCAGGGAAGAACAATGACTCTTATCAGAAAGCAAATAATATAAACAGGTTCATATGGAATTTATGTCAAATTTATAATTTAAAATAGTATATTAATATTATTTATTTATTAATATTATTTTATAATAAATAATATAAAAATAAAACTATGGATAAATAGCTTTAAAAATGAAATGGATTTGGCTGGATGTGGTGGTGTATTCCTGTAATCCCAGGTACTTGGGAAGCTGAGGCAGGAGCATCACAAGTTTGAGGCCAGCCTAGGCAACTTAGACCCTGTCTCAAAATAAAAAGAAATTAAAAGATCTGGGGATGTGGCTCAGTGGTAGAGCCCCCCTGAGTTCTATCTCTAATATCATAAGAGGAAAAAAAGCCAAAAAGGAAAGAAAAATTTTGCCCTTTAAAATAGTATTTCTCAGACTTCTGTTCCACTTTCATGATTTTTGCCACATTCTAGTAATATCTGAAGAATTAACATTTTTCTGTAAGCCAAATTACTTTGCTTTGGGTTGGGGATGTGGCTCAAGTGGTATCTCGCTCGTCTCGCATGCGTGCTGCCCTGCGTGCTGCCCGGGTTCGATCCTCAGCACCACATACTAACGAAGATGTTGTGTCTTCCGATAACTAACTAACTAAATAAATAAATATTAAAAAAAAAAAACAAATTACTTTGCTTTTTAACTTAAAAGCCTACTTGAACCTCTTCCTAAAAGAAATTCCAGGGGAGCCAGGCACAGTGGCACATGCCTATAATCACAGCATTTCAGGAGGCTGAGGCAGGAGGATTGTAAAATCAAGGGTAGCCTCAGCAATTGAACAACACCTTGTCTTAAAATAAAAAATAAAAAGGACTGGGATGTGGCTCATGGTAGATCGCCCCTGGCTTAGTCCCTATTTGTAAAAAAACAAAGAACCACAGGGTGGATTTTCTGCTATTTTATAAAACAAAATAATACATTTTTTAATTTAAAAATATTTGCTCCTGGAGAATTCCAGTTCTGGGTAAGACAGAAAAAATACATTTTGCTCAGCCTCTCCTCCTGAATACAGCTCAATATCTGGACAGAATGCAGAGAGCAGCAATTTGAGGACCCTGAAAAATAGCAGGTAGATTAGAGAAGGCCAGGACTTAAAGTACCATCAATCCAGTTAGGAATTTCTCCTTTTATTCTTAGCACCTCCAGCCTGGAATCAAGGGAGCCAGACCTGAAAGTCAGTGCAAGACATGACACAGCACCAGGATAATCCCCCTAGCTTTGACTTGGGTAGGAAAGGAGACTTCCAATGATTAGGAAGAAATAGGAGAAACTTCCACTCTGAACAGTTTTCTCCACTCCTCTGTCCTGGTCCCAGTGTGATCTTCCGCTGATGGTGTCGGCAGTGATGGCAGAAGGGCTGGAGTCCTAAAAGGGTGTGGCAAACCCCTACCACTTTTTTTTTTTCTTTTTCTGTCCTCCTGTCACTTACCCCTGTAATATATTGTAGAGTCTAAAGCCCCAGCCTTTAGACTGACAGGAAATGAGAGCCCTAGGGAAGCAGAGCACTTGGGAGAAAATGGAATGAGAACCTTGGAAAAGAGACCCATAAAGTTGTTGATGATCTTGGGCTCATCCCTAAACAGCATATGTATGAATCCGATCCTAAGTCTTTGAGAACTGAAATGTGAGTTAGGTCACAACCCAGGTCCTAGGCTGGCCACTGGGTAGTGCTCATGCCAGACAGATCGGAACAGCTCTGCAAAGTTTTGAATGTGGAACTGATATTTAAATTATACCCACAGAAGGTTGGTTGGAACTGTGACCTGGATCCAATCAGGTTGATTGCTTAATAAATAAAAAAATTAACATTCTTTGGGGGATTTAAACATGCTCAGTCTTGTCATATTTAAAATACTCAGGATACAAAATTATTCAGCCAATAAAGAACCAGAATAATCTTAACTCATGTGAACAAGACAACCAATTGATACCATCACTGAGATGACAACTCTCCCTCACAGTGTGTCCTTACCTTCTGTCGGATTGGCAAGCCTAGGCCACATTATGTCCTCTGCTGACCCAGTGACCATTGCTAGGGAGAATCCTGCAGAGACTGGTTGAGATTTCTCAGGACCCACCCCTGTGCTATTTCCAAGGCCAGCTTCTCCTGAACTGTAGGCCCTGTGCAGGAGGAGTGGATACTCAGCAGGAAAAGCAACAACAACAACAACAAAAAAAAACTCCTGCTGTCAGACTTTGTGAACTTACCTTTCTAACTCTTAGATTGTAAGAGACCTTTCTATAGTGAGGGACAAAGAGCACTGAAAGGAGATTACAAGTCAGATGGCTCAGTACAAATTTTATTAAGCCCTTTGTGTGTTTTCCCTATGTGGATGGTTCTTTCCATTTTTTTTTTTTTTCCTGGGCAGATGAGTTAATATGACTTGAGGTCCAACTGTCACTTTAGCACAAAGATAAATAAGGAGCTAAAGAATGCAGAGCAGGGCTGGGGATGTGGCTCAAGCGGTAGCGCGCTCGCCTGGCATGCGTGTGGCCCGGGTTCGATCCTCAGCACCACATACAAACAACGATGTTGTGTCCGCCGAGAACTAAAAAATAAATATTAAAAAACTCTCTCTCTCTCTCTCTCTCTCTCTCCCCCCTCTCTCACTCTCTCTTTAAAAAAAAAAAAAAAAAAAGAATGCAGAGCAGAGAGCCACCTGATTCTTTGTAGTTGAAGATGATAGTCACTGACCGGCAATTGCTGTGGAGCCAGCAGATCCTCACCAGCTGCACAACCTGGTCTGTGATTTTAGCTGCAGACTCCATATACTGAGCTTGGCACAATTAGAAGCTGCCATCCCCTCTTCAGAAAGAAATACTCCAGGTGCTCATCAAGGAACCCTCAGTATCCGCCGCCATGATTCTCTGGGTCCCCAGTGGTGCTACATCATTTGAAGTTGTACCATAGTGTGTCTTCAAAGTGTTTTTTTGGCATATTCTGCTTGATTTATCTCTGTTCAACTTACCACCCAGAAGCTACTTGGGAATGCAAAGCAGAGAAGTTCAGAATGCATGCTTGAGAGAAAGGCTGCTGAAGTGTCAGAACTTATTAATATTACAAGTTCTTAAAGCCTTAAAGGTGTCAAGTTTTCAGTTGTGAAGGCTAACAAGGGTTCTGAAAGAAGGTAATTTTAAATCACAAACAAACCTATAACATTTAAATGGCAGGCAGGTTGTAGGAGCTTCTTAAGAGGTTGGATTTTATTTGAAGAGGTAACTAATAATAGCCTAGAACGAATCATTTGCCCAGAAAGATCTGTAGTTACCTCTATAGCATTCAGCCAGTGGGAAATGAGTCTGTGGGGCTTTGCTGGAAGAATCAGCAGGGAGCAAGCTTTGCAACTTTGTTAGTAGTGTCATCTTGTTATTTGGAGGAAGTGTCATGATCACTGTGTAGTAACTGTCATTTCTTCAACTCTGTGTGTCAGGTATTACTTTAAACATTTTGTTATTTCTTAACTAATTTAATGCTTACAACAAACCTCCATAGTAGAAATGTGTTTGTTTATGTTTTATGGATGAGGAAATTGGTCCAGAGAGCTCTTTTGCATCACATACAACTATAAAGAAAGAGCTGAAATTCCAACCCAGGCAGCTTGGCTTGACTTTTTAACTGCTTCTCAGTTTATTTGTAAATGGGAGATTTAAAATTGCTGCCTTAACATTTTACTGAGTTGTAGAGAGCAGAAAATGATAAATAAAAGTACTTTTAGGGCTGGGGTTGTGGCTCAGTGGTAGAGGGCTCACCTCATATGTGCGAGACCCTGGGTTTGAGCCTCAGCACCACATAATAAATAAGTGAAATAAAGGTATATATAAAAAAGTTATAGATATTTTTAAAAAGTACTTTTAATGAGGGAATAGAATATATAAAAGAAAACTTAAGGGGCTAGGAATGTAACTCAGTGGCAGAGCACTTGCCTACCATTTGTGAGATACTGGGTTCGATCCTTAACACAACATAAAAATAAATAAAATAAAGACATGTTGTCCACCTACAACTATAAAAAAATAAAAAAAGAAAGAAAACTTAAGCAGAAGAGCCTAAGACCAATGCCAGAAGTTATCATGAGAAGCTGTTTTCCAGAGAATTCTAATGTTTAAAATCATAGAACCATAAGGTAAAAGGGCTCTCCAAGGCTTTGTTTTAAGAGGACTTGATCTGAAGCAGTGGCTTCCTGATGTTTTTGATTTCATGGATCTTCAAAAGATGCACTTATGTAGCCAGGTGAAGTGGTGCACACCCGTAATCCCAGCGACTTGGAAGGCTGAGGCAGGAGGATTGCAAATTCAAAGCCAGCCTCAGCAATTTAGCAAGGCCCTAAGCAATTTAGCGAGACCCTGCCTGGCTCAAAACAAAATATGAAAGAAGGACTGGGGATGTGGCTCAATAGTTAAGTGCCCCTGGGTTCAATCCCCAGTACCAAAAAATAAAGAAAAAGAAAACAGATGCATATGTGTGCATGCACACACTCACCAATCTAAACTACCATCTACTTACCTTTACCAGAAGAGAAGAACATTTTTACACCAAGAATGTTGGAGAGATATAAACTCTTAATAAAAAACCAGTGTTTCCCCAAAACAAAACAAATTAGCAATCTCATCCTGGCCAGTAAAATTATTGGTCTGGAGATTAGTGGTTAGGGAAGTGATTCATCTGGACTGTTTTGGGTTAGGATAAGTTATCTTGGGATCAAATGAATTCCCAAGTAATAGTATTATCTCATTGGTTGGAAGCATATTTGGACAGTTGAACTGTAGCTTACCCTGTTGCTGTGTGTGTGTGTGTGTGCACACACGTGCATGTGTGTATATGTTTGTGTGGTGCTGGAATGAAATCCAGGACTTGTACATGCTAGGCAGGCACTCTCCTACTGAACTACATCCCTAGCCCTTTTAAAGTTTCATTTTAAGACAGTCTCACTAAGTTCCCCAGGCTGGCCTTGAACCTAAAATTCTCTTGAGTTGGCCTCCCTAATATCTGCAGTTAGGTGTGTACCACTGTGCCTGGCTTCTTAGTTAGGCTTTTGGTGGTTGCCTTGGTACCTGAGATTGTCTTTCCATCCAGATTCTCTGAGTTTATCTTTTATCTTCCACTTGAGATTATGAATTTTGAGGTCTTGTTATATGTTTTTTGGTGTTAAATTTTTTTTAGTTCTTTATATATCCTGGAGATTGATGCTTTGAGGTGCAGGTGGCAAAGATTTTCTCCCATTCTGTAGGCTGTCTCTTCATGTTCTTGATTGTTTCCTTTGCTGTGAAGAAGCTTTTTAGTTTGATAAAATGCCATTTATTGATTCTTGATTTTTTACTTATTGTGCTTTAGAAGTCTTATTAAGAAATTCAGTTCCTAAGCTGACATCATGGAGATTTGGGCCTATTTTATTATTATTATTACTATTATTAGGCACAAGGTCTCTGTTTTAGTGCCTAAGTCCTTGATCCACTTTGAGTTGAGTTTTGAGAAGGGTGAGAGATAGGGGTTTAATTTCATTTTATTACATATGGATTTCCAGTTATTCAGCACCATTTGTTGAAGAGGCTATCTTTTCTCCAATATATATTTTGACGCCTTTGTCTAGTGTGAGATAACCGTGTTTGTCTTCTATTTTGTACCATTGGTCTTCATGTCATTTTAATACTGTAGCTCTGTAGTATAATTTAAGGTCTGATATTGTGATGCCTTCTGTTTCACTTTTCTTGCTAAGGATTGCTTTGGCTATTCTGGGTCTCTTATTTTTCCAAATTAATTTCATGACTGTTTTTTCTATTTCTATGAAGAATGTCATTGGGATTTTAATAGGAATTGCATTAAATCTGTATAATGCTTTTGGGGATATGGCCATTTTGACAGTGTTAGTTCTGCCTATCCATAAGCATGAGAAATCTTTCCATCTTCTAAGGTCTTCAATTTCTTTCTTTAGTGTTCTTTAGTTTTCATTGTAGAGGTCTTTCACCTCTTGATAGGTTGATTCTGAAATATTTTATTTTCTTTGAGGCAATTGTGAATGGGATAGTTTTTCTAATTTCTCTTTCAGTTGATTCATCATTGATGTATAGGAATGCAGTTGATTTATGGGTGTTGTTGTTGTTGTTATTCCATGGATTGAACCCAGGGGTGTTTAACCACTGAGCCACATCCCCATCCCTTTTCTATATTATTTAGAGACAGGATCTTGCTGAGTTGCTTAGGGTTTCACTAAGTTGCTGAGGCTGGCAATCTTCCTCCCTCAGCTTCCCAAGCTGCTGGGATTATAGGCATGCGCCAACCTGGCCGATGTTAATTTTATATCCTGCTACTTTGTTGAATTCATTTATTAGATCTATAAGTTTTCTGGTGGAATTTCTTGGGTCTTCTGAATATAGAAGTTTTAAATGACTCAGTTTTAAATGACCTGTCTTCAGGTTTACTCCTTTTTGCTTTTACCTAATCAAGTCTGCGGTTGAACCCTTCTGATGAATTTTAGCTTCAATGATTGTGTTTTTCCACCACAGAGTTTGTGTTTGCATATTTTTAATAGTTTTAGTCTTGTTTGTGCATTGTTTTCTTGATTTCACTTAGTTTAATATCTGTATTCTCTTTTAGCTTATTGAGCATCTTTAAAACAGTTATTCTTTGTCAGGCAGTTCATAGATCTACATTTTTTAGGAACTGTTTCTGGAGTTTTATTTAGTTGCTTTAAGCTGTATCTCCCTGTATATCTTGTACATCTTGTAATCTTTTGCTGCGATTTGGGCATTTGCTAAATCTCCCCAGGTCTTTGTGTGATGGCTTTATGTAGAGGAAGACCTTTACTAATGAGCCCTGCTAATGGCTGTAGGATTTTTTTTCAGATCTTTTGCTCCCACTGACATCTACCTGCAAAACTGCAGTGTCAATGTGCTGCTTTCCTTATTTTCAGTGGCTTCCAAGCTCTGATGGTTGTCTGTTCAGTACTCTGTCAGGTGAGATAGATAGCATATTGAATACACAGTCTACTTATTTTTGTCCAAAGAGAGGAAGCCCAGTGTGGGGTAGGGTGGTGGAGGTAGGATTTCAACACCCTTTTGTCCTCTTGTCTTTGCTCATACTATCCTCAAGGGCCTCACACCACCTTCAGCTACTTCTTTAGTAAATAATTTTAATATCTATCAGGCATTCCATTGGCCCTGGAAAGAGTGGAAGAGGCATGGTTCTGGCCTTCTCTGTACTTCCTTTGGGGAAGGACCTGTAGCTGCCTAGTCCGCCATTGTGTAGCTAGCACTCCCTCTAACGCTTTTATGTTTAAAGCATTTTGGTGGGCTTTGGAGATATGAGGAGATGGTAGCTTCCCTGAAATAACTTACCTTCTGAATGGGAGGACTGATTTATAAATTAAAAATATCAATATTTAAAAGACTATAAAAAGTAAGCAAACAACCTGTAAATGCAATATGAACTCAGAATAGGATGTCATAAGTAGTTGGACTTTAAACACAGGGTGGAAGAAAAAGTAAGCCTTACTAGATGGTAAGCTCCTTGAAGGCAGTTATTATTGGTAGAGGGTGTTTGGGTAAGATTGGGTGGAAATTATTTTCCATTTAAAATGGATGAGGCAAAGCTGGGCATAGTAGCACATGCATATAATCCTAGCAACTTGGCAAGCCGAGATAGGAGGATCCCAAGTTCAAGGCCAGCTGTGGCAATTTAGTAAAACTTATCTCAAATTTAAAATAATAATAATAATAAAAAGGACTGCAGCGGGCGGGGGGCTGGAGTTGTGGCTCAGTGGCAGAGTGCTTGCCTTGCACATGTGAGGCACTGGGTTTGATCCTCAGCACCACATAAAATAAGAACAAACAAAATAAAGATAATGCGTTCATGTATTAGTAAACTATATTTTGAAAAAAAGGACTGGGAATGTAGCTCAGTGGTAGAGCATACCTGGGTTCAATCCCCAGTACTGCAAGAATGAATGAATGAATGAAAGAAAAAGTAGATGAGACAGAACTTTTCAGTCCATGGTAAGTGTAGAGTCTTGGAGCCAATCACAGAAATGGAGAGATCAGGGATGGGAATGGTAGTTTGCCTGTTTAACAGGACAAACATTGTGTCCATTGGTCAAAGTATCTTTATTTCAAGACTTTTGAGTACTGCTTTCTAAAGGAAGACTTTTAGTATTCCCTATGAGCCAAAAGAAATGTCTCCTTTCTTAGCTGCCTTCCAGCTTATTCTGTCTACTTCTGTTAACTTCCTTCTCACCTACTCACTTCCCATCTGTTTAGTTTTCGTTTACCCACCTTTCCTTAGCTTGCTTTCTTTGTTTCTTAAAGCAACAGTTGTGTTTACATCCCAGTTCCTTCCATTTTCCAAACTTGAGTAACCTAGCAAAACTAAGTTGCAATCAAGTTGGTTTTCATGACTGCATTTTAGAATCTTATAATAAGAATGTTAACGGCACGAGCATTCCTTTAAGTTCTCTAAAGCCTCCCTTGCATGCTAAATGTATATTTGTCATTGTTTCATCTAATCATCTACCTATCCAAAAGGCATTACTACACCTTTGCTACTTTGGAAAATACTAAATAAATGTAAGACACAGCAACCCTGTAGTCAGCTGTGTTCTCTAAACTAAGGATTGCCCCCATAATGGTGGGCAGAAACTTATACTGAAGACTTAGTGGTGGTTTGGGGTGAGAATGTTGCATCACCCTTAAGAATTACCACCATTTTTCTTCTTTCCTTTGCCACTATTTCCCTATTTCTACTGTCATATCTAAGAAACAGGAAGAAAAAAAACAATGTCTCAAGTACAGATGGTCCTCAACTTATGATGGTTCAACTTGTGATTTTTTGACTTTACAATGGTATGAAAACAGTACATATTCTACATATTACGTAGTATATTCTACATATTACGTAGAAACCACGCTTCAAATTTTGAATATTCATATTTTCCTGGGCTAGCAATATGAAGAACAATACTTTTTCATGATGCTGCATAGTGGCATCAAGCTGCACTAATCTCCCACTAAGCTACGCAATCAGGAAGGTAGACCATGAATACTGTACAGTGTGCTATTGTATTGCTAAGCTGTGATGTTCATTCAGTAGGTTAGTTATATTCATTGCACTTGGAATCATACACTAAATAAGCTGGGCTTAGGTTAATAACCAGGATTTTACATATGGACTGTCAGCCCACTCTTCACCAGTTGGCCCATTAAGGATATGGAATGAAATCCTGCTACTATTTCTTACATTTCCCTTGCACCCATACTGTGATAATTGTGTCCACTTCTGCCTTTGTTGAACTAGATTTCACACCTGTGATGTGTGGCAGGTATGAGAATTCTGACCCATAACAAAGCGAACTATGGGTAGGTATTTCACATGGAATATTTTATACTTTTTTAGGTTTTCAAACTAGAGTCATTTCTAAAATCTTATTTAGAGTATGCAGGAAGCTATTGGAGAAAGGTTACATGTCAGTGCTTAAACATTTTATCACCTATTATAATTCTCAAATTATTAATCATTTATTTTAACTGAGAATTAATGGAGAAATATATGTAATGAAAATAAACAAAAATTTACTTCCCTA
Source organism: Spermophilus citellus (assembly GCF_964194105.1). Taxonomy (NCBI): domain Eukaryota; kingdom Metazoa; phylum Chordata; class Mammalia; order Rodentia; family Sciuridae; genus Spermophilus; species Spermophilus citellus. Next base: position 57,863,454 of record NC_138186.1, on the reverse strand, counting down.
ATTATAGGTCTAAATTTTTTATTAATGGGAATTTAAGTCAAAGGCACCTTCCTCAAAAAAGGGCAGAAAAACAGCTAGAAGTACTATAAGATCTTCAATCACAAAAGAGTTAAAGAAATATTGAATTAGATTTATTTATTTTGTATTGGGGATTGAACTCAGGAGCACTCAACCACTGAGTCACATCCCCAGCCCTATTTTGTATTTTATTCAGAGGTAGGGTCTCACTGAGTTGCTTAGCACCTCACCATTGCTGAGGCTGGCTTTTGACCTTGCAGTCCTCCTGCCTCAGCCTCCAGAGCTGCTGGGATTACAGGCGTGTGCCACAGCTCCTAGATAGATTTAATGTTTTTAAGATATCAAATTTGTCAGTCATTTTATTTAATTGAGATTTGTGGTGTTGCCTAATCCTGTTCTGACTGGCTTCTGTGCCTAAGTGCTTATTACATCATAGGTGTGTGCTCAGTAAATATTTATTTACTAAATTAATATCTAGTGATAAAGTTTTGCCAAAAATGCCCTCTAGTGGAAGCTGGTATCTTTGAACAACATAGTCCCCATAATAAGAGTGAGTATCTGGTTGAAAAAAAGCTAACTTCATTTAAATATGACACATATTGGGAGCCATTAAAAATGGCATCTTTAATGTGCTTTTTTTCCTGTCTTTGCAAACAACACACCATGTGTACAGTTGTCTAAAAAGCCAAGTCTTTTTGAAAGTTTGACCTTTTTGCCTGCATGTGCCAGTTTTGTTTATACTAGGACCTAGGCAATTACCCATATATTCTCGTGTAGCTAGGAAAGCATGACAGTCCGCTGTGGTACCTGGCAAAGGAGCTGGAACTGGGAAAGAATAGGTTAATGAGCAATCACGGAATTTCAGAAGATAATTGTCTCTGCATAATGCAAAAGCATTTCAGTTTATTTATCAAAGAGAAGGGGCTCCACCTAGGATTAGAAGTCAAGATAGGCATCTAATATCAGTAAAAGATGCTCAGGGGAAAATTAGGATTGAATTTTTAGTTCCTTATATCAAAATCCCTGGGAAGGCAGTGAGTGGTATATCCTTTGCCTTAAGCAGAAATATGAAATATGGCTGGGAAACCAGATGAACAACTGAGGGCTGTGGGCAATGAGGTATTCTTTGAGGTAGAGATTCATGTGTGGTAGAGTGGGCAGGAAAAGACCATTATGAAAATGATAAACCTGCCAGGCATGTGACACATGCTTGTGATCCCGTGACTCAGGAGGCTAAGGCAGGAGGATCATAAGTTTGAGGCCAATCTCAGAAACTTAGCAGGCTCTGAGCAACTTAGGAGGATGCTGTCTCAAAATAAAAGAGAATAAGGGCTGGGCATGTAGCTCAGTGGTAAAATGTCCCTGGGTTCATTCCTAAGTACCAAAAGTAAAGGGGGGAAAAAAGGAAAGAAAAAGAAAGAAAAATGGGGCTTTGAGGATTAGAACAGAAGAGGATGGATAGCATGGCGAGGAGGTAAGTATATCTGGGGACTTCTGATTAGTAGACCAGACTATCTGGTTGTTTGTATTTAAAAAAAAAAAAGTGGAGATAATATTAAAAGCTAGTCCAGAGTCAGATTGTTTGGAATACTTTTGAAAGTCCGGTTGAGAAACTTGGACTTTATCATATGAGCAAGCCATTAAAAGTGGTAGTTGTGGAACAGTGGTTAATATTAATTATGGCTTTAGAAGCCCAAGAAAACTAGTAGGGAAGGGAGATGATTCATTCACTTCAAAAGTGATGGTACCACTCTTTTTTTCTCCCCCAGGGCTGAGGACTGAACCCAGGGCTTTGTGCGTGCTAGGCAAGCGCTCTGCCACTGAGCTAAATCCCCAACCCTGATGGTACCACTCTTTACAGCAATAAAACCAGTGGTCTTAGTGGAGGGGCCTATCATGCTCTCCATGCCCCTCACCCTGTACCAGGAGTACCCCAGGCCTCAGCTCTGGGTCCTGTAGTACTGATACGTCATACCCCTTTCCTAAATTCTAATTGCTTGAACATCTGATTGTTTCCTCCATTATTGTCCTTCTTTCTAATAGTAGCATACTATTTATTTGAATATTTTCTTTTCAAAATTCTTTATTGTGGTACCAAGGATTGTGCCTAGGGGCATTCCACCACTGAGCATCCCCAGCCTTTGTATTCTTTTTTATTTTGAGACAGAGTCTTGCTAAGTTGCCCAGGTTGACCTTGAATTTGAGATTCTCCTGCCTTAGCCTCATGAGCAACTGGGATTACAGGTATGCACCTGGCTTAAATGTTTTCAAAAGTATAAACCAATGTGGTATTTCTGCATTTCTGGGTCACCTAGACACACTTTCCCAAGGCTTATACCTATGATTACTGGATTTGAGAGTCTTTTTTTGCTTTTTTTTTTTTTTTTTTTTTTTTTTTTGTAGTGCTGGTGATTAAACCCAGGGCCTTGGGAATGCTAGGCAAGGGCTCCGCCACTGAGCTGCACACCCAGCCCTGGATCTTGCTTTGAATTTAGCTACATCAACCACTAAAACCATCTTATAGAATGTCCAAAAGAGACAGGTTTGCAGGTAAAATTTTTCAGGTCTTTCTAGAACAGATAAACCTTGAAACAGAACATTCTATAGAGATAGGGAAAGTCACCCATCTCAGTTTTTGTAGTGTAATAGTAAAACAGGGAAGGGCAATATAAGAAAAGACTAATCTCACTTCTGAAAATGAACTTAAAATATAAATATAATTTTTTCTTTTTTAGTGCTGGGGATTGAATCCAGGGCCTTGTGCATTCGAGGCAAGCACTCTACCAGCTGAGTTATATCCCCACCCTAAATATTAACGGACTGAAGATAACATTGTATTTGAAAATAAAACACCAAGACCATTTTTTTTATTATATGCAGTTTTCAGCTTCAGAAAAATCTATCACTGATATAAACCAACATATTTTAAAAGGACAGTGTATGATTTTCTTTTTTTTTTTTTGAACATTTATTTTTTAGTTGTAGGTGGACACAATACCTTTATTTTATTTTTATGTGGTGCTGAGAATCGAACCCAGTGCCTCATGCATGCTAGGTAAGCACTCTTCCTTTGACCCACAACCCCAGCCCCAGTGTGTGATTTTCTTAATAGGTGCAAAATAAAATATTAGATGAAATTTAATATTTAGTCTAATTTTTTTTTATCCAAACTAGAAATAAAAAAGAACTTCTGTAACCTAAAGTTAACTAAAATCCCCTAGATAGACATTATACTTTCTGGTAAAACTGTAGATCCATTACCTCTAAAGTTCAGATAAGGAGATGATACCCACTGTATCACCCTTATTGTTTACTAACAAACTAGAGTTCCTAGCTAATGCCAGAAGACAAGAAAAAAGAAATAGAAAAGAGAGGAAAGCTGTCTGTACTTGAAGATTATGAGGTCACCCAGAGAAAATGCAAAAGAATCTACAAATTATTAGAACAATTAACAGTTCAGCAAGATTGCCTGAGTTTTGGATTAGAAATGTTTGAACATAATATGAAATATGATTTTTAGGTCAAAATTATTAAATATCAGCAATGCCATATGATTCAAACTAATATAAAAGTGAATTACATTTTGGCATACTAGCAGTAACCATTTGGTAAATGTGTATTATATTTTCAAAAGATTCCATTCACAAAAACTTTAAAAGGTGTCCAGGAAATACTAAATGTAGATATGGATGGGAAGACTCACTATCACGAAGAGGTCAGTTTTCCCCAAAATAAGTTTATAAATTCAATGCAATGCCAATCAAACTTGCAAAAGAATTTTTTGGACATAATTTTACAAGTTTACCTTAAGTTTCATATGATAAAGAAACAAAAACGGCTAAAGTTACTTTAAAATAATTGGTGGGGAAGAGGTGGTATGAGCCAGCAAGATTGGCTTAACTTGTCTTTTTGGTAATGGAACCCTGTGGCAGTGGGAAATGGTGAGTCAAATAGGCTAGTAGAATAGGAAACAAAAGCAAAACAACACAGATGTGTTAGCAACTTCAGTGCAAACTGTATAACTTTTAGGAAAAACTATAAGGGAATATCTTAATTATCTTGGGGTAAGAAATGGTTTCATAAAATATAAAATCATAAAATGCACCCTATGATTGCATGAACTATAAATCCTATGCACAACATGGCCCCCTAAACAACAGACAAGCCACACACTTATACACAGATACTTACAACACATCTAAGTGTCAGAGGCCTTACATCCAGAAATGTACAGAACTGTAATCATTTAATGAGAAAAAGGCAAATCGACCAACCAAAAAAAGGATTGGTTCATCCCTTAGAATAGGTAATGCCTGTTATTTGTTTCTGACCTTATTAAGTATGTTTCTATTGATAGTGCTTCAATTAGCAACAATCATGCCTCAGATAAACTTCATTGGCCACAATACTGCCACTGCACAAAGCTTTGATAGTCCTTCAAAGCAGTTGAGTTCATATTAGTTCTGGTAAGTTTTTATGTGATTGGAAGTTCAGTGGTGAGTGCTTGCTTGTTATGTCAGTTCACAGCAGAGAAAAGAGAATGGCCAATATATACTTGAAAAGATGTTCAATCCTGCTCTGGTAATCAAGAAGATGAATTTTTTTTAAAAAAAATTTAAATTCTAATAGTGGTTGATCGCATTTAGTTAACATCGAGTTTCGAAGTCTAAGTCAGAGCTTAGCCATGTATCAGCTGTGCAATCATGGATAGGGTTCATTACCTCTAAGTTTCTTCTATTTTAAATAGGGTTAAAATAACTACCTTATCAGCTTATCATGAGGAATGAATGATATATGTTAAGTATTAGAACAGTGCCTGGATGTAGTAAGTGTTCAATAAATGACAGTTGATTTGACTTTTTATAATGCATGTTAATTATAAAAATACTGAAAAGTATTTAGCCCCAGCCAGGTTTTGTCCAACTGTTTTTTACTTGTAGAGATTGTGAATGGAGAGCTACCTATCCCTGAAAATGCCAGCTTCTTACCCAGAGCCCTCCCAGGTAGCATTACCCTGGTGAAGTCGTAACTAGGGTCTAGACCTTAACTCTAAAGGTCCAGAACTTCAATTTTGTGCGAACAAGATACAGTGACCAGTTATCTTGGGAAGTGACTTATGTGGTCAAATCATCAGAGTGAAGATTAATTTACAATAATAAATAAAACTGTTAAGCACACTGGTACTTGAATTGGTGGTTATTGTGTTTTCTCCCTGAAGGTAGGCTATGTGGAAAATCAATTTTGGTTTTCTGTGCAAGGAATAAGTGCAGAGGGAGCCTTCTGGATGACGTTATAGTGACCAGTGCTCTCAGGCCCTCATAGGCTATCACCAGACTCCAGTGGGTCTATTTATGAGTTGGAGACCTGCTGAGGAAGAACGCAGTCTAATTTGCTCAGAGGACACCCCCTCTTACTGCTGATCTCCAGTCCATGGTCAAGCATAGACTGATGTCCTCAACTGTCAGATTCTGTCTAGGTCAGTTTGATCACTTTGGGGGTCCTCAGAACTCTTGTCACTCAGACCCCTGGTATCTGGTTGATACCAGAACTTAGGGTTTTGGTTATTTTAACAGATGGATTTTGTTTTCACTACATTTTTCTTTTTTATTTAATTTTCAGAGAACAAACTCTTAACTATTATTTTGGAGACATTAAATGTCATTGCAATGTACAAATACAAAGTGACAATTCCTTATCTATTTATTCAGGTACTAGGGAATGAACCTAGGGGTGCTTTACCACTAAGCTAAATTTCCAGTCCTTTATTTTATTATTATTATTTTTTGTTTTTGTTTTTGGTACTGTGGATTGAACCCAGGAACATTTAACCACTGAGTCACATCCCCAGCCCCCCCCTTTTTTTTTTGCATTTTTTTTAGAGACAAGGTCTCAATGAGTTGCTTAAGTGCTTCACTAAATTGCTGAGACTGGCTTTGAACTCATGATCTTCCTGCTTCAGCCTCTTGAGTTGCTGGGATTATAGGCATGTGCCACCACACAGCTCATTATTTTTTGAGTCAGTCTCACTAGTTTGCTTAGTGCCTTGCTAAATTACTGAGGTTGATTTGAAACTTGTAATCTTCCTGCCTCACTTGCAGTACAATTCCTTATTTCTTACTGACATCATCACCTTAATAGTCCAGCCTCTGCCTTTCATTAAAGTCCAGATTGGATCTGGACCAGCTTGATGCCATATTTTCTTTACTGGAGGACTAGTAAGCTGGCCCCTTGGAATTAGCATTGAATTAAATGGTCCCTCAGAAGTCTGACATTGATCAGGTGTGGTGGCGCATGCCTTTCATCCCAGCGACTCTGGAGGTTGAGACAGGAGGATAGCTTGAGCCCAGGAGTTGCCTGCCTCTGAACAATGAGACTGTCTTTTTTTTTTTTTTAAGCTATACTTAATGGATTACAAGTATATCTTGTTTCATTACATCTTGGTCATCTTTGTTAAAGATATATATCCCACTGGTATTATAATCTTTTTTTTTTTTTTTGGTATTATAATCTTATGAGTATCTACATTGATTCACACAGTTATCACAGGCAACATAGAAGAGATGCTAAAGAAACATTTATGAAGTCAGGGAAGCTTATTTTGTGTGTTTTCTCTAGGGACCATCCTCATTGGTCATACAGCCTTAAGACTCAGAGGCAGTGATTCATACTTTTCCCTCCAGTATCTTGTCCGTCAGAACTCTGCTTTCTACTTCCTGCTACTGTAAAGAAACCTGTATTTAGTTATTAGTTGATTAGCTTAGCATTTCCCATATAAGATTATGTTTGCTTTTATGGGGACTTTGATGTTTTAATGCAAATCATGGGACTCACTGGCAGAATCGGAAGGTGAATATTTTAAAACAGGAGCAGGGGTGCTAGGATTTAGTGGGACTTAAACTACAAAGAAGTGTGTTCCCTTGTGCAGTGGCCCTCTGTCTTATTCTTGCAGGAGTTAGGGCCCAGTCCTGTCACCTCTTGTGCCCGCTCACTGTAGCAGAGTACCCAGAAGCACTCCTGCTTTACCCTTATACAAGAGATGAGGGTCATGCACAGTTCACGTCTTTCAAATGCCTTCTATGGTTTATTGAAAGAAGGCCCTTTTGATATTTTTGCCACGCAGCACATTCTGCTGGATCTGTGAGTATTCAATGGACATACCCCCACTGGAGACTGAACTCAGGCTAATTCTGCTTCTTTAATTCAACTGCATTTTGTAATGCAATGGATTTACTTTAACAACTTTACTGGGCTTTTACTATCTTTGCTCTGTGTTGCCATTAAACAATGTTTAAAGACCTAAGAAAAGTAGATAACATGAGATAAACCAAATTTGTTTTGAAAGGATAGTGATTTTTCTTGTTTTTAATATAAGAGTGTCCTCTAATTGTTTAAGAATACCATACTATGGATGCCTTATTAGATGAGACTCTGGATGAAATCAAGGCCACAGTGTTAGTTACTTTAAGGTGCTCCATTAACCAGCCTAATAAGGTAAAAGCCCTGTTTTAGCCAGATTTTTTGCTGCTGTGACTGAAGGATCCCATCAGTGCAATTGTAGGGGAGGGGGAGTTTATTTGAGGGCTCACGATTTCAAAGGTCTTAGTCCAGAGAAGGTCAGCTCCATTTCTTGGGGCTTGAGATGAGGCTGACCATGATGGCAGGACATGGTGGCAGAGGGAAGCAGCTCCCATGGCATCTGGAAGCAGAGAGAATGACTGTAGCTCGAGATACACAATATATACTTCATAGCCATGCCCCCTATTAACCACTTCCTCCAGTCACACACTACTAGCCACCACTCATTTAATCCCATCATGGATTGGGTTAAGACTAACAATCCAATCATTTCTCCTCTGAACCTTCTTGCATTGTCTCACACGTGAGCTTTTGGGGGACACCTCATATCCATAATAAGCCCTATGGAGGCAAAAATGAGTGGCTGATAAGAGCTTGTTTTCAGAAATAGGTAGCATAGCTGGCCATGGCAGCTGGTATTTTGGTTAGATTTAACTACTTTCCAAGTACAGGAGTGTGTGTACTCTCATTTGAACCTCCCTCGCCATTCAGCTGATTCCCTTCACCACCTATTAGGACATACTCCTCTCTCTTTCCCTCTCTCTCTTTCTCTCTCTCTCTCTCACTCTCTCTTCCCCCCCCTCTCTCTCTCACACACACACACACACACACACACACGCGCGCGCGCACACACACACACACATTCCCCTGCCTCCACTCTTTCAGAGAGGTTGGTGCACTGTTGAGAGGTATTTTACTGACCAGTAAACTGGAATAATGTTAGGAGCTGTTCCATGGGGGATTTCTGGAGTTTCGGGGGAAAAGAGTCTGCCCATGAATTCCACGCTATGCACAGTTGTTGGGAGTACCACCTGGAAAGAAGAGTAGAATTTAACTTCGTACCTTGGTTGATATGAAATGTGATTGACATTTGACTGGCAGAGGCTCTGTTGTATTGCCAGTCTGCAATAAGAGATTTGTACTTTGCCAGTTGTAAAGTTATGGACAGGGGAAGGGGAAAGGGCTTTTTTTTTTTTTGGTACTAGGGATTGAACCCAGGGGTGCTTTATCATTGAGCCACATCCCCAGCCCTTTTTCTTTTGAGGCAGGGTCTAAGTTGCTGAGGCTGGCCTTGAACTTGCAATCTTCCTACCTCTGCCTCTTGAGTTGCTGGCATTATAGGCATACACACCATGTCAGCAAGAGAGCTCTTTATGAAGTGGTTAGGGCTTCTAGAACATGATCTCAGGTTCTCTGTATACCATGAATGTCATCACGCTGCTTATCTCAAAATCTTACTTCCTAATGAAAGCATGACAAAACATATTTGTGCGTATCTTCAATCATCTTGCTGATACCTGAATTTTTTGTTTTGTTTTTTAGTTTTTGGTACTGGGGATTTAACTCAGGGGCACTCTACCTCTGAGCTACATCCCCAGCCCTTTTTATTGTTTATTTTGAGGCAGGGTCTTGTTAAGTTGCTCAGGTTGGCCTTGAAATTGCCCTGTCCTTTCTTAGCTTCCTGAATTGCTGCACTTAAGGCTTTTCACCACTGCACCCAGCTCAATGCCTGGATTTTTATGGTTGCTGAAACAGTGAGTTTCCTCAATGCCATATCCCCTAAAGGTGCTGAGGTTGACAACAGAGTCTTCTTTCTGTCTCTACTTGTTTACCACAGGGCATGTAGTGTACTAGCTTCTTGTTTATCCTCTAAGTTGCATGAGTGTGTGCATGGCTTTTTTTTACACTCTTTTAAAAAAATATATATGTTTAGTTGTTGATGGACCTTTATTTTATTATTTTATGTGGTGCTGAGAATCAAGCCCAGAGCCTCAAACATGCTAAGCCACAACCTGAGCCCCTTTTTTACACTTTTGATGATCTATTATATACACTATTCTTGTCCCTTTGCTTTTTCACATACTGTTTTTTAAGCAACTCTTGGTTTCCACTATATGGCTGATTTATAATTTGTTTTACCAGTTCCCTATTAAAATTCCTGACTGTTCTCTTTGTAACATCCAGTTTTTTTCCCCTAATATATATTTAACAAATACTCCTGTCTTCTCTTTGGACCTTTCTCATCTTTGCTCTTGAAACCAAGTGCTTTCCACACACCTTAATCCCAGCTGATATTCAGGAGGCTGAGGTACAAGATCACACATTCGAGGTTGGCCTGGGCAATTTAGCAAGACCCTATCTCTAAATTAAAGAGGGCTGGGGATGTCGCTTGGTGGTAGAACACCACTGGGTTCAATTCCCACTACCACCCCCATACATATGGTGTCTCTGTGCAGAATATGATGGGTCTCTGTCCTGACATGTTTGGTGTGTTGTGTGGGGCAGGGCACAAGACTAAATGTTATTGTTGTCATTTAAGTAGCAGGACATCAGGAAGATGGGGTTTCCATTTCTTAGAGTAGCCACCAAAACAGCCAACATTGGCATCTAATCTGAGGATCCGTTTGTAAATTCTAGTCAGATTTGTTTTCTTTTCACAGAAATTGTTCCTTTTTTTTTTTTTTCTCTGCAGGCAGTTCCCAATGTATATATGTGTCTTCCATACTAATGGCCATGTGTGGAAAGCCCTCTTCAGCCATGTGGAGAAAGTAGGAGGAGGGTATTCCCCATTTCACTGCTTGGGCTGCAGCTGGAAAGCAATTTCTGGCATCCTGAGTTGCAAATTTGAATTAATTTTCTCAGAGAAAATACATTTGAAGCCAGATGTGGTGGTACACACCTGTAATTCTTGCAACTCTGGAGGCTGAAGCAGGAGGATTACAAGTTTGAGACCAGCCTGGGCAATTTAAGATAAAAATAAAATAACTTAAGACAAAATGAGATAAAATGGGCTGGGGGTGTAGCTCAGTGGTAGAGTGGCCCTGGGTTCAATCACCAGTACTGCAAAAGAAAATAAAAAAGATAATAAATACATTTGCTAGTTAGCTTCCACAGTGGTGGTACTAGTATTCTAGTACTGTAGTATAGATACATTGTAGGTTCAGTAGGCTTTTAAAATGAAACTGAGAGCTTGTCATAACATCATTTCTATGACAAAGGGTGTTCTACACTCCCTGCTAGCAAACAACCAGGTGGTGGATATTTGAACATATTGTAAGGGATCTGTTGGCCAAATTTTGCCATGGCACACCAAGCATCATGTGGACTGGGAGTAACATTAATATGACTGGGGTCAGAGAAACAAAAATATTTGGATTTTTAAAATGTAATTTTTGAGCCACAGTTTACTGAGACTATAGTGAGACTTGGGGGATAAAGTAGTTAGACTCCTTTCCATTGGATGATTGGAATGAGGAGGGAAAAGAGTTCTAAGAGGAGAAAAAAAATCAGGGATCTTTCTTTCTCAGGAAAGGAAGAAGCTTCAGAAAGAGAAGCCATGAGAAAGCAAGAGGTACTTCAAATTCACTGAAGTGGATTGGTGTCCCCAAAAGGCAGAAAATTTTGAAGACAGAATTCTAGATAAAAATCTGGTGAGGTTATTGACAGAAATTTGGGAGGCAGCTTGCAAGTGGCCTCCCAAATGGCCATCTGAGTCTAAAAGGTATTTTTTGTTTTTTGTGTTTAAAAATATTTTTTATGGAACTTTTCAAGCATACACAAAAATGAAGAGACTAGTAGAATGAATTCTATGTAACCATCAACCAGGCTCAACAGTGACCAACATTTTGACGATCTTGTTTTATTTCTTCCTGCCACTTTTCACCCCTCCCCACCCCCGCCCCACACATCATAATACTTTACCTGTAAACCTCAGAGGTATTACTGCCATACAAATATTTTAAAAATGAAATTATAGTACCATTATCATATCAAACTAATCATTACTTAATGTCATCTAATACTTACTCTGTGTTCCATTTTTCCCAGTTTTGGACTGGGAGTAGTAGGAAGGGAGGTTGGAGTCAGGGGCTGCAAAGGGGCATGAGTAAATTTTAGGCTGTGTTGGATGTGCTCATTATTTTGGTTGTGACTTTACGAGTATATATTGTGACAAAACTTATCAGATTGTACACTTCAAACCTTCAATAAAGCTTTTTTTTTAAAAAAACAGTAGTGTAGCTATAGATAGTATTTTAGAACATTTTCCCTCAGTTTTCTAAAAAAAATCTTTATAGTTGGTTTATGCAAATCAGTATTTAATAAGAACCACATATTATGTTTAGTTGATCTATCGCTAATCCATAGAAGATCCACTCTCCCTGCCTCCCTTTTTTTTTAAATTTATTTTTTAGTTGTAGATGGATACAATATCTTTATTTTATTTTATGTGGTGCTGAGGATTGAACCCAGGGCCTCACACATGCTAGGCAAGAGCTCTACCACTGAGCCACAACCCCAGCCCCCTGCCTCCCTTTTTAGTGTCATTCATTTGTTAAAGAACCTTATCTAATTGACTCTGTAGTGTTTGCCATATGCTTTCTCCATGATTTGGCTAATCACAGCCTGTGGTGTCAAGTTCCTATTTCCTAGGTTTCCCCTAACCTAGTAGTTAGATCTCAAGGCTTCCTTGGACTTAGGCTCAGTTCTTTTAGCAAAATACTTGATAGGTGATGCTGCTAGGAACCATACTAGGGAGGGCCGACTGTTCTGGAGACAGATGTTGTCAGGCTTATTCACCCATTATAAAGTTTCCTGTCAGTTTTCATCTAATAGCTTAATGAACTATTAGGAGAAAATTATTTATTTCTGTATATAGTTTTTAAAAGATATACTGGTTATAATATATAGACAATAAACCACATATATGTAATGGGTAAAATTCAAGAAGGGTGTGATATATATTTGACATAGATATATGGGCATATGCATATGTATGTTTTTGATTGGTTGTCTGGCTGCTGCAGAGAACTTGGTATTTGGGAGGCCTACTGCAGGGACAAACCATGGTTCCTATGATCAGATGTTTGGAGGTTAAACACTAATTTTCTCAGTGGTAGCAATAGAAGGGTCGCTTAACCACTGAGCCACATCCCTAGCCCCCCTCCCTTTAATATTTTTTTTTTAGTTATTGATAGATTTTTATTTTATTTATGTATTTATATGTGGTGCTGAGAGTCGAACCCAGTGCCTCACACATGCCAGGCAAGTGTGCTACCACTGAACCCCAGCCCCCCTAGTCTCGTTTAAAAAATTTTTGTTTTAGTTGTAGATGGACATAATACCTTTATTTATTTATATTTTTATGTGGTGCTGAGGCTTGAACCCAATGCTTCAGGCATCCTAGGCAAGTACTCTACCACTGAGCCCCAACCCCAGCCCCGCCAGGCCTTTTCATATTTTATTCCGAGACAGGGTCCTGCTGAGATTGCTTAGGGCCTTGTAGGTTGCTGAGGCTGTCTTTGAATTTGTAATCCTCCTGCCTCAGCCTTCCATGCCACTGGGATTACAGACCTACCCCACTTTTTGGTGTAGAAAAATTTTCTGTGTGATAAGAAACCTTAGTTTGGACCTTGTTTTATCACTGGTTTGTCAGGGAGATCATGCTAAAACAAAACATAAAAACTGCTAATGACTTTTTGTTTTCCCCTTTCAGGAAAAAAACTCTGTTTTCTCTTTTAGCAGATCCGCTCAAGCTGTTCTGGGGTTTATTTTGACCCTGGTGTTGTTTTTGGCGCCCCTCTTTACTTGATCCATCTCAAAAGCACAAAACATATATGTTCAAATGAGAGATCTTTTCATTCCTATCTAATTCTCCTTTCCTTTTGTCTTTAGGAAAATTCCTTTTTTTTTTTTTTTAGTACTGGAAATTGAACTAAGGATGCTTACCACTGAACTATTATCCCCAGCTCATTTTATTTTACTTTGATACAAGTTGCTGAGGCTGGACTAGAACTTGAGATCCTCCTGCCTTATCCTTGTAAGTGGCTGGTATTCCAGACATTATTACCAATGTTGTAATCCAGTCAGAATGAGACACAAGAGGTAGTTTGCCTCATGCAAGTCTCATACCCATTTGTCTGAAGTGGGATTTCTGTTGCACTTAATGGAATTGATCTATGTGCCATTGTGCCATGTATTGTGCCCACATTTGGGTAAAGATGCCTATCTTTAATAAAGAAGAAAAACAAAGAGTTATCAAGTTAACAGATCAGGGTTCTTTTGCATTAGGATAATTTTTTCTTGGCCAACAGAAAATCCTGGCCTGTGAGTAACATGTTTCTTTTATTAATTGGAGAATTCATGTGTTGGCATTCAAAGCGAAGTTAGATTAGGTGACTGAACTGATTCCCTGGGTTGGTGAGGGGGCTACCATGTTGCAGAGCCTGTGCATTGGGACAGACTGGGAACTGGCTACTGGGGAGGTTCAAAATATACACAGTGCCTGTTTGAGGTTAATAACATGGATAGCCTCTAGAAGGTGCAGAGCCGATACCTACTTGTAGCAAGCCAATTCCTTTGATCTGAAGACAATACAAACTACTAAGTGTTTTTATTTTGTGGTGCTGAGGACTGAGTCTAAGACCTTGAGCATGCTGGGCAAGCACTCTACTACTGAGCTGTCCCCCAACCCAACAGACTATTAAGTTTGAAGAAGCCCCAAGTAATCCTTACACAGCTAGCCTGGTTCTCTACTACTTTGAGCTGTCACTTCTCTGCACTGTCAGGGGTAGTATTTCTGAGAAAGAGGGAGAGAGGGGATGTGTGTCTCCCATGGAATTCAAAATTTTCTGATTTTAATATGAGCAGCCTTTTTTTTTTTTTCCACCTTGCCCTCAATCTAGCATCCTGGAAAAAGGACTAAGGTTTAGGCACTGACCTCTCTGGATATAGTATTTAGGTTAATGAATCAAAAAGTGTGATGCCTTGAAGGCCAGCTAGCTTCATTCCACAGATGGCATCTCCTTAGTCCCCTTCAGTCATCTTACTGATCTTGCTCATTAGGAGACCCAGATGATAGAGAGTGTAGAGTACACAGTATGATCATCACTGCTACCAAACAGAAAAGCCCAAAACATGCAGTGGCTTCATCCTTCAAACATTAATAATGGTAGTGTGGCATAATGCAGGTGTCAGTATGTAAAAATTCAACCAGAGACTGAGTTGCTGCAAGGAAATGGAAACTTTAAAAAAAATTTTTTTTATTTATTATTTTTCTCGTTATGGGGCTGGAACCCAGGGCTTGACTTGTGCTTGGAATGCTTTACCACTGAGCCACACCCCCAGGCCAGAAATAGAAACACTTTTATATTCAAAAGTATGCTGGGGTTCTGTGAGTATACCAAAAATTATTGAGTTGTATACTTGAAGTGAGTGAATTTTATAGTATGTAAATTATATCTTGGTAAAGCAATTTAAAAATATTTGTGGGAATAAAATACAATGCGATGTTGAAATGATGGCTTGAAGTTCTAGGAATAGATGAAATAAATCATTGAGAAGTGCAGACAAAACCTTAAGGAAAGCTGACATGTCAAGGAACTGGGAGACATTTGAAAACAGAGGTGTGATTACAGATGTAGGAAGAAAACCAGACCAGAATGGTAGGCTGAAGTTCAGGAGAGAATGCTCACTTGGTGTCAAATGCAGTACAAATGTGGATGGAGACTGAGCAAAGGCTAATGAATTTAACTATAAGGAAATCGCTAGTGAGTGACCTTTGAGAAAATAGTTCCCATGAAATCTGGGTGTTGGGGAGGAGCTGCAAGGAGATGAAGCCGCATAATACTCCTCCAGAGGTCAAGAGGGCAGAGGAAGGAGGAGCCTAATCAGTATCAAGGATAGTCTAGAGGCAGGGCAACCTTGTGTCTTTCTTTTTTGTCTCTGTCTCTCTCTTAAATTAGAATAGACTTAATATTTGCAGTGAGAGGAAGGAAGCAAACAAGAGGAGAGAGTGAAGTACAGAGCGCCAAGGCCTAGTTCTGGTTCTTCTATGGTTAGAGAAGTCGGTATTTGGTACAAAGTAAAGCATTTTTACTGTCATTTGCTGTCAGATGACAGATGTCAAAGCATCTGTCTTTTTTGTTTTCTTGGACAATGGCAGGGATGGTCCCTCCCCATGAGCAAACCAGTGTTTTGTGATTGGCCATCCTGGGATTGAACCCAGGGCCTCAGGCATGCCCAGCAAGGCTGAGCCACTGAGTCACACCCCCAGCCCTATTGTACACTTTTTGCATTGAAGAAAGCTCATCCTAATATCATACCAGCATAATGTATCATAAGGTATCATAAGGTGATACATTATGCTGGTATAACCCCAAATCTGCATAACCCCCAATTACACAGTTATTCTTGAACTCCAGCATTTGATTACTGACAACAAATGAGTGATAGTCATCTTGCAAGGGTTCTGACACCAGCACATCAGGTCCCATCACCTGTGGCCAAGACCTGCTGCTTAATGGATGTTCCTGTTCTCAGGTCCAAGAGCCAGAGAATACATTTCATCAGAGCTTTTGGACTTCTCTCAGAAATTTCAGTCCCTCCAGGGGTCTTCGAGCTGTGCTCTAGAGGTAATCCCTCGAACACTCCCCTACACACTCCCACTCAGGGAGGGTGGTAACAAGGGGAAGGGGGATGTGCAGCAGCCTGCAAGGACATTCCACCTATTCAGCAGTCTCCACCTCACATGGCCCTTAGCTTCCCTAACCCCACCTTTTCAATGTGTGCCCTAATTTCAGTTTTGTTTTAGCTATAAATGTAGAAATTTAAAAGCTATTGTCATTGTAAAGTCCTACATAGTACTTTCGTGGCACCCTTCCCTTTTGGGTTATTAACTATATTTTAATGAGATTTTTTTTTTTTCACCTAATGCTTGGGATTGAATCCAGGGCCTAGCACATGCTAGGCAAGTGCACTACCACTGAGCTACATCCCCAGCCCCTCTTAATGTGATTTCTATATTTTATGAAAGTCTTTTCCTTAATTATATATTGATAATTAATTATATTTTCTCATACCACTTGGAAATAAAATATTAGCAAAAACAAAATTTAGTTTTATCATGTCATTTTTAAAAATGCCTTCACTATGTCTCTTCAAGTGGTCTTCAGATTTTGTCACAGATGCAATTCTGGATACATTTAGTGAGTTGAAGGGTTAAAATACCCAGCACTGTCGCATATGGCAGTGAGCGGAATCACAGATGTTGATGATACCACGTAATTAGTATTCTTTTATGTAAATGAAGGCTGTCAGCATGTTACCATAGTGTCTACTCTCTCTGAAGCTGGAATTTATGCCACTTGGTCTCACCAAGACCAAGCAGGATTATTCCATAGTCCTTCATTAAGAACGGAAAAAATGGATAACATGAGAGAGGGGGGAAATGGAGATCTCCCTAAAGAAGATTTTTTTTTCCTATTTTGTTTTTGTTGATTCCTCTGCCTAAGAAAAATTATTTCTGGTGATGCACTTAAGATCTGCTAAGAAATTTGCTATTTAAGAATGATTGAAAGAATCCAATTAAAAGATACCATGTTTTCAGGCTATTTTTGAAAAATGATTGTTATGTTTAGTCATCTTTCACATGGAGACTTTTTTAAGTGATGTGGTAAATCTAGATATTTCTTTTTTTTTTTTTGAAAGAGAGAGAGAGAATTTTAATATTTATTTTTTAGTTTTTCGGCAGACACAACATCTTTGTATGTGGTGCTGAGGATCGAACCCCGGCCGCACGCATGCCAGGCGAGCGTGCTACTGCTTGAGACACATCCCTAGCCCCTCTAGATATTTCTCATCAGAACAAAAGGCAGAAGTTGAAAAGATTCCATTATATTTTCACTTAATACTTAGTGGCATTTTTCTAGTAGAATTACTTAAAATACTGATTGTGATTTTTAACTCAGGTTGATTCTGATTTTTAAAATAAAACTATGGTAATTAAAAAATGCTAATATTTTTCAGGTTACTTTTCTATATGCAGATTAATCCAGGTTGTGTAGGGCATTTATTTACATGACCGATCTACTTAATGATGTAGAACTATTCAGATATATCCTGTTCTTTCCCAACCACACTGCAAGTCTGTTTGGATATTGGGTGCCTGTCATACTGGATGATATATGTTTCAAGTAGAAATGTTAGAATTATTGTGACCTTTGAGAATATGAAGGGAAAGCTGTACATGTCAGAAAAATATACAACAGAATTCCTCTTTCTGTTAGTGGGTATTAGGGCTTGTTATGAAATAAAGCAGAGTGTGTGGGAGGTGATTTAAACACATTTCTCCTTGAACAGAGCCTACCTGAGGTTGTGTTCTTTTCATTCTCTTATCTTACATGTTGGTTAAGCTAGCTTTTTTCTTTTGTGTCACTTTTTGGAAATTTCCATTTCATGATCAGTTATGGTTTTCCTCTAGAGAAGCTAGTCTGCCTAGCTTAGGTCCATGTGGTGAGGTACAAAGTAGCCTTGTGTTTTCCTGAATGGATTTACTCTGCCATATGGCAGGTTACTGAGTCACCACAACAGATTTGTAATGGGAAAAGGGCTGTGCAGGAAAGGATGTGCGTGATCAGCAGATTTATAGATCAGGAAATGAGATTGGAAGGAAGAATTTCCACAGTGCCCTTTCCATTTGACAGGGCTCCACGGAGAGGGTGTGAAATAGTGTTTTAGTGTTTTTCTATTTTGGCTTTTGGTTGTTCCCGCATATTTTTTCCTAGCACAGGAGTTGATTTTGTAAGGCATCGGTGTTCTGTGTTGTGCTGCTATATTCCTGTTTACAGAAATACTCTCTCTTTGTAGGATGTGAAGCTGACTTGTATTTCACAGGAGAACATTTTGGTGGCAATTAAATATCTGAGGACACATTGAGGCAAAAATAGGGATTGGCTAGGTATTACGTTTTGAGTTATAAGGGGATGCTATTCAGGTATGATTCAGTAGGTACTGAATTTTTCAAAGGAAAGAAAACAAAAAGAAAAGTGGAGTGAGCTAAACAATATATCCTGGTGTGTTTAAGTCTGCTGTTTTAATACTGCAGCTACTGTAGGTGTGTGACTAATTTTAAAAAAAAAATAATGTATTTTTGGTATGGGGGATTGAACTCAGGGGTGCTTTACTGCTGAGCTACATCCCCAGCCCTTTACATTGTTTATTTTGAGACAGGGTCTGACTAGGTTGCTTACGGCCTTGCTAAATTGCTGAGGCAGGCCTCAAATATGTGATCCTCTTGCCTCAGCCTTTGAGTTACTGGGATTACAAGTGAGAGCCACCAGGCCTAGCTGTGTGTGACTATTTAAATTTTAATTAACTAAAATTAAAACTTCAGTCCCTCAGTCTCACTAGCCACATTTCAAATGCTTGGTAATTTTGTGACTAGTTACTACAGCACGAAGGAGAATATTTCATCACTATAGAAAGTTCTTTTGGATGATGTTGGTCTGAGTGAAGAATCTGAGAATGAAAATTTGATTTCTGTGAATTTTCCCTCCCTATATAACTGATTGGATTAGTGTAGTGGTTCTTTGATTTTAATGTGCAAAAGATTCATCAGTAGAGCTTGTTTAATATGGAGATTTTAGTCTCCTCTCCAGACAGATTCATTAAGTCTAGAGTAGTAACCAGGAAGAAGCCTAGGGAATTCTGATGCTGGTAGGTGATTCAGGGACAACATTTTAAAAAATAGTGATAAACTTGGGAATTTCTTGACTCTTGATATTTCTCCCATCTCCCTTCATTCCTTCCTTACTGACATCTTTTGTGTCCCTGATAATTGGTTGAGAGACCATCATGTGTATCCAATTTATTTATTTATGTGTTTATTGGTGCCAGGGATTGAACTCTGGGACAATCACTGAGTCACAACCCCAGCCCTATTTTGTATTTTAGCACTCCGCTTTTGCTGAGGCTGGCTTTGAACTCACGATCCTCCTGTCGAATCCTCCCAAACTGCTGGGATTATGGGTGTACACCATTGCATCTGGCAAGGGTTTCTTTTTAAAAAAAATTATTTTTTTATTTATACATGATAAGGGTTTCTTATATGGGCAGCTGGCCTCTGCCATTTTGAAGGGAAGGGAAGGACTGCCAGCATGCTGGCACACGCCTGTAATCTCAGTGGCTTGGGAGGCTGAGGCAGGAGGATCCCGCGTTCAAAGTCAGCCTTAGCGAATTCACCAGGCCCTAAGCAACTCAGTGAGACCCTGTCTCTAGATAGTGCCCCTGAATTCAATCCCAAGTACCAAAAAAAAAAAAAAAAAAAAAAAAAAAAAAAAATTTTGGTCCTGCAGTCTGTGTATGTATGTGTATATGTATATACACCAGTAGAGCTTGTTTAATATGGAGAGCTTGTTTAATGTGTGTGTATATTTATACATACACATACATACATACATGTATGTATGTATGTATGTATATGTGTATGTGTGGGTTTTGGCAACTGAACTAGGCCAAAAGGATATCTGGAAAACGAAATGAACTACTTAGTACACTATATTTAGACTTCTCTGGGTTGACCCCATAATCTGGAACTGTTGCTCATAGAAACAAGAAGTAGAAAAGAAATGGAGATAAAGGCTATTCATTTTATAAGAGGACTGCCTTCAGGGAATTTTAAAAGCTGGTATGGGTTGCAGGTGGTGGGTGGAAGCTTCAAGATTCCAAAGAATAACCTTTTTTTTTTTTTTTTAATAATAGTCATCCAGCTTCTTTCCCTTGAGAAATTGCCTACTAGGCTTCTCTTATGAATACTGAAAAAGCAGTATTACACAGAAAAAAGTGTTCAGTATGTTATTTTTTGTTTGTTTTGTTTTGTTTTGGTACAAGGGATTGAATCCAGGGTGCTTTACCACTGAGCTACATCCACAGTCCTTTTTATTTTAAGACAGAGTCTCCATAAGTTACTGAGGCTGCCCCAAACTTGGTATGTATTTCCCTGTCTCAGCCTCCCAAGTCACAGGGACTTTATAGGCGAGTGACACCGTGACCAGTACCACCATTTAAAAAATCATTTTCATCTCTGGCAGATTTGTTGCTTTTAAAATTGTAGTTGGGCTAAGTAATATTTCAGTAGTCACTCGACCTCTTGTCCCAAATCAGATTTATCAAATTCTTTACATACCTGTCCTTTGAGTGAGAATGAAAGTTTCCCCACCCCTTCCACAAGATGTAAATGTTATTTTGAAAAAGACACATGTAAAATGTTACTTGAGGCTCGAGGTCTTCCTCCTTAGGTAGCATAAAAAATGATACTTTGTGCAAGACTATCTCTACTTTGAAATACATTAAAATCAACCTGAGATTGCCATTTTGTTTGAGGCTCTTCATCTCTCTCACTGGTATTTGAAACTCGGTATAACAAGTTTCAATTTTAAAAGCAACCAGTTTTGAATTGAAAACTAGCACATCTTGGGTTGAAATGCCATTCCCAAGCCTTTCTCTAGGAAAACATTTTGCTGAAAGTTCTTTTTTCCCCTTCCCTTTTTGGGGCTTTTTGCCAGGTTGAGAGGGTGGCGATTGCTCTAAGACATGGATAGATGCAAACATGTAGGGCGGTTGCGGCTCGCCCAGGACCACTCCATCCTGAACCCTCAGAAGTGGTGCTGCCTGGAGTGCGCCACCACCGAGTCTGTGTGGGCTTGCCTCAAGTGTTCCCACGTGGCCTGCGGCCGCTACATTGAGGACCACGCACTGAAACACTTTGAAGACACTGGACACCCACTAGCCATGGAAGTCCGGGATCTCTATGTGTTCTGCTACTTGTGCAAGGACTACGTGCTCAATGATAACCCGGAGGGGGACCTGAAGCTGCTGAGAAGCTCCCTCCTGGCGGTGCGGGGTCAGAAGCAGGACCAGCCAGTGAGACGTGGGCGGACGCTGCGGTCCATGGCTTCGGGCGAGGACGTGGTCCAGCCGCAGCGTGCTCTTCAGGGACAGCCGCAGATGCTCACGGCTCTGTGGTACCGGCGCCAGCGCTTGCTGGCCAAGACACTGAGGCTGTGGTTCGAGAAGAGCTCTCGGGGCCGGGCGAAACTGGAGCAGCGGCGGCAGGAGGAGGCTCTGGAGCTCAAGAAGGAAGCGGCACGGCAACGGCGGCGCGAGGTAAAGCGGCGGCTGCTGGAGGAGCTGGCCAGCGCCCCTCCGCGCAAGAGCGCGCGCCTGCTTCTGCACGCGCCCCGCCGCGCGGGCCCTTCCGCCGCGCGCTCCGCCTCCCGCCGGACGCCCGGCGCTTCTGCGCTCAAGCCGCGCCGCCAGCCGGCGGTGGCCCCCGGCGTGACTGGCCTGCGCAACCTGGGCAATACCTGCTACATGAACTCCATCCTCCAGGTGCTCAGCCACCTGCAGAAGTTCCGAGAGTGTTTCCTGAACCTTGACCCATCCACCACAGAGCACCTGTTTCCCCAAGCCACGAACGGCAAGGCTCCGCTCTCTGGCAGGCTGGCCAGCAGCTCTGCCACCGAGTTGTCGGCGAGGAGCGACCGAGCCCAGGCGTGCGAGCGGGAAGGCCTCTGCTGGAACGGTGGGGCCTCCATCAGCAGAAGCCTGGAGCTCATCCAGAACAAGGAGCCCAGCTCAAAGCACATTTCCCTTTGCCATGAACTGCACACCCTCTTCCGAGTCATGTGGTCCGGGAAGTGGGCACTAGTGTCGCCCTTTGCCATGCTTCACTCCGTGTGGAGCCTGATCCCCGCCTTCCGTGGCTACGACCAGCAGGACGCGCAGGAATTTCTCTGCGAGCTGCTGCACAAAGTACAGCAGGAACTCGAGTCAGAGGGCACCACGCACCGGATCCTCATCCCCTTCTCCCAGAGGAAGCTCACCAAACAGGTCTTAAAAGTGGTTAACACCATATTTCATGGTCAGCTGCTCAGTCAGGTAGGTGTGGCTCACCCCCCCCCCCCACTCTGCCCAGCACCAGGGAGGGAGGCGGGAGGCGGCTGTTGTAGTTTCAGTGTCCTGTGAATGCCTCCCCGGATTCCTGGGCTAATTAGGATAGCCAACATTTGTTGTGATTATGCATTTTGCCATTATATCTGTTGTTGTACTGTACACTTTGATGGCCTTGTGAGTAAACTTGCCCACTCTTTCCAGCCAGGCCATACCACTTTATTTTCTGTGAATGGCTTTACCTGCTAATAAAGATATTGGTCATACAGTCATTGTTATAATTAAATACCCATTGTTGGTGTCCCATGCTGTGATCATTTTTAGGGGACTGAACAGAGTTTGCCTAGAACCCTAGTTCCATTCTGGTTTAAAGAGCATCTTAACCTACAAGGAAGAGAGGTGGCTGGGAGCATCCTAAAGGCTTTAAAAAAAGCCTCTTTTCTGTTCGCCTTTACTTTTCATTTCATTCCTGGATCTTTAGTCATGTAGATTCATGGATAAGGTCTTGTGAGAATATGCAGACAGACTTTTTATAGATAAAAGAAAGGAGATGGGCAATGTAGGAGATTCAGGTTAACCTCTACTGAACTGAAGGACTGATGAGTGGGATGAGAAGAGAAAGTTTATTGATGCTTTTTTTGAGCATGTAAAGTGCAAATGGTAAAGTTATAGTGGGAGAGGAATTCTAGTCACAGTACTTTGAGGCTCTGCAGACAGAGAATCAATGTAGGGGAGCTTCAGTTAACAAGAGTAAAAAGAGAGGCCAAGTTGGCTTCAAGTTGGGAGGAGGAATTTGAGGATGAATGAAGTAGACAGTGACCTGTAAATCATCCATCTCAGACTGATTCCTTGAATGCTTTCA
Source organism: Spermophilus citellus (assembly GCF_964194105.1). Taxonomy (NCBI): domain Eukaryota; kingdom Metazoa; phylum Chordata; class Mammalia; order Rodentia; family Sciuridae; genus Spermophilus; species Spermophilus citellus. The sequence goes on along the minus strand of NC_138186.1, from coordinate 57,840,272 downwards.
GTATAACTTGCAGTCTATATTGCTGCAGCATTCCATGGTGCATCATACTTTGATGAAGATGAAGAGAAAGCAGTAGGTATAATCACTGTGTTCTGTGGTTTTCCAGTGTGTAACTAGTATCATATAGCTAGAAATGCACACCAATATAATATGCTCCAATTCTTTTAAAATTTTATTATTTTGAAAATTATATACTTAGCTTTGATAAAGTTATTTGTTTAAATCAAGCAAAAATGTGTGTGGAAAGGTAGAAAATTATATAATCTACAAATGAATCTTTTCCTTCTAGGTCACATGTATATCTTGCAATTACAAATCAAATACTATTGAACCCTTTTGGGATCTGTCCCTGGAATTCCCTGAACGCTATCATTGCATAGAAAAGGGGTTTGTTCCTTTGAATCAGACAGAGTGCCTGCTTACTGAGATGCTGGCCAAGTTCACTGAGACAGAGGCCCTGGAAGGGAGAATCTACGCTTGTGACCAGTGTAACAGTGAGTACTAAGTAGAGAAATGATGGGGGTGGAGGAGGTTGGGACTGGAATGTCAATTTAAGGTGCTTCTTTTGTCCCTTTAGTGCAGAGTAACACCAATGATATTGAGTTATTTGAATTCATCTTCTAAAGATACTTTACTCCCATTTTCTAAAAATAAGCAATATGGACTTTGTGTATTAAAAACAAAGACCCATCCTGATTGTCATTAGTTGTTATCCTGGGAGGTATTTGAAAGTGGTTCCTGAAGTAGGATGTTACTGAGAATGATACTACTTAGCTTCATAGTGTTTAAGCTCATGAATGCGGAGCCTGACAATTCTTTTTTAGTCTAAATTCAGGCAGCATAGCCTGTTTGAGGGTTGAGGTCTCAGAAAATCATGTTCTTGTACTGAATTTGGTAGATTTAAAGTCAGAAGTGATGCTAAAGATTGGTATAGTGGGACCAAGACAGCAAGTCTTAAGATATTCATTGTCAGCTTCATGGATGTTTTCTGTATGTTTTTTTCCTTCACATACTTGAAAGGTTCACATTTCAGGGATGATCTCGAGGTCAAGTTTTTCTGTAGTGTTGTTTTAACTTGAAATTGTGACTCCTTACATATGGTTACATGGATATCTAATGCAGGATATTTTGTAGCACTTAATGCTTCTGTTAACCCATAATGTGAGAGGAAATGCAGAGCAAATATGAGGAAGCTCAGGTTTGGTTTTTATGGCATATAAAGATTTAGAAACTAAAATATTAAAGTAGGCTGGGCACAGTGCCACAAGCCTGTAATCCCAGCAGCTAGGGAGGCTGAGGCAGGAGGATTTCGAGTTCAAAGCCAGCCTCAGCAATTTAGCAAGGCCCTAAGCAACTTAGCAAGACCCTGTCTATAAATAAAATATAAAAAAGGGCTGGGGATGTGGTTAAGCACCCTGGGTGCAAAACACACACACACACACACACACACACACACACACACACACACGTAATGGATTGTTCAAAGACCTAGAAATCAATTTGCAGCCATATAATTCAGTTCTGACTATAAATTTTGGGGAAAAATTATTAGTGTTATTTTTGCAGTGCTGGGTATTGAACCCAGGGCTTCATGCATGCTAGGCAAGCATTCAATCACTGAGCTAGACCCCCCAGAACTGCCCCAAAAAATCTTATGGTAGTTCTTTTTTTTTTTGGTACCAGGGATTGAACCCAGGGGCACTTAACTACTGAGCTACATCCCCGGCGCTTTTTTATATTTTATTCAGAGACATGGTCTCTCTGAGTTGCTTAGGGCCTCACTAAGTTGCTGAGGCTGGCTTCAAACTTGCCATTTTCCTGCCTCAGCCTCCTGAGCCACTGGGATTACAGGCATGCACCATCTCACCCCACCGGTAGTACTTCTTAATGTATTATGCACATGGATTTTTAAAACAGTAAGTTATGGCAGCTGGGCATGGTGGTCTATACCTCCCAGCAACTTGGGAGGCTGAGTCAGGAGGACTGCAACTTAGTGAGAACCTGTCTCAAAATTTTAAAAAGGTGGTAAAGTGACCCTGGGTTCAATTTGCAGTTCCACTTAAAAAAAAAAAAATGCTAGATAGAATTTTGCCATTTTAAAATTGGACATATACTTGGCTAACTGTAAACCCACCTATCCCTATTTCATTTTGGATAGAGAGGCAGATGAGTTAAATTGTTTAATTAGAGCAGTTCCTGTTTTTTTTTTTTTTCATGTTTCATAAAGCTTTCTGCTTGTAAGAAACAAAAGGATATTAACAGCTTTAACTCCATCTTTGTGGACGTGATAGATAAAGCTTTTTTTTTTTTTTTTCCAAGAAAGGATTGTTCTTTTGCTTGCCAGAGGTGCCATTTACCAGGATTTCTCTAGGCAGGTACAAATGCTGGCGGGGAGGAAAACCAGTGAAGGGATAGATGCATTGATCTGTTGGTTGTGAAGTTCCAGAATTGTCAGTCTTCTACCTCTGTGTGGCCACCTTAATCAAACAGAGACAGCACTGATCAATCTTAATTGAATCAGTAATTTCTTTTTCTTTGTGAATTTCATTTTAGGGAAACAAAGCCGGATTCTACATTGTCTTCATCTTAGCTCACATACTCCCTCTGCTGAGGGTGGCAGTCACTGCCAGGTTCCCAAGCAGAGCTGCAATAATTTTCAAAAATGTTGTGAACAGGAATGGAAAATAGGGCCAGGCCCCTCTTTGAAGGCTTCTTCTGTTCCTGCCCCTGTGTGTCATGACTGCATGCCTTGATAAAAGCTTCTGCAGCATGCTCATTTTGATGCAGTCTATTTTGAGCAGCTACACGTCCACATCCTATTGTCACAGAAAGCTGTGATACATCATCAGGCTGTGCTTGGCTGCCTTTCACAAGTCCTACAGACTGGACTTGGAATCAGATGCCCAGCTCTTCATATACTGAGACCATGAGAGCAACAGCTCAGAGAAAATTAGCAGGCACCTCAGCGGACCACTAATTTTGTAATCCCACCCATTTGCCTCTCTAACTGTCAGTAAATGGTTACAGAGAAGGCTTCTGTTGGAAATTAAGAGAACTTTATTTCCATTGATTATTTGCTAAAATTTTAGAAATGCATTTTCCCCACAATTCAGTAGTTTTAGAAATAAAACGAAAGTCTGGTTCTACAGTTGGATTGGATGAACTTGGCTGGCTATCAGCCTTGTCTTGCATGCCTAGTAGTATGCCTTATCCTAGAACCATGTTTCAAAACTAGGCACAGCATAAAAAATTGAAACAGCAAAGTTTATTTTCTGAACATTTGTATACGCCACAATCATACTGAAAATATGTTTAAATATTTGTCCTTCAGTAATCTTATACATTTATCTTTTTCCTAAACCTCAATTATATGCATTAGTCCCCATTTTACTGGTGAGGAAACTGATATTCAGAGTTTTAAATAATTTTTAATTCATTTAGCCTACTAGCTGTGAGCAGAAAATTGAGATAGGCTTATTTTATGAAAATTAAAAGCTTTTTAAAGTTATAGTGCGTCATAATTTAAGTTATAAGTGTATAAAACCCTGGCATATTCAACCCTATGTACATGCTATTGCAGTGACTGTTCATTATATTTCATCAATGAATTCATGACATCTAGAGTGTACCATCCTGAACCCATACCAATTTGTTTTGGTTGCTTGTAACAGTCAACTCAAATAAAAATGACTTAAATGAGATAAAATTTTACTTTTTTTTTTTTATTTTTTTATAAAAGAAGTCTGAAGGACATTCAGGGGCTGGCATGGTGACTGCATGGTCATCAGGAACCCAAGCTTCTCCCTCCTGGTATACTATCCTAGTGCAAGACTTCCATCTTCAAGGTCGTGGTCCCAGAGGAGTTCTAGAAAACCATAGGAAGGACAAAGGGATGACCCTGCAACTGAGTCAGCCCCCCTTAAGCAGCCTTCCCAGAGTGCCACAGTCACTCCTTTCATCTCAGCAGTTCCAGAGCCACACCATGCAGACATGAGAAGCTGGGAAGTGCAGTCTTACAGAGCATCACATTGCTGCCCCAAGTAAAACTGGGGGTCAAATACTAAGGAGAATGCATACTGAATGGCAAGTCATCATCTCTGCCATAGCTAGGAAAGAATGAGACTCCTTACAACCTATGTCTTATACCTTCCCAAACCATATAGGCAAACGACGCAAGTCCAACCCCAAACCCCTTGTTCTGAGTGAAGCTAGAAAGCAGTTAATGATCTACAGACTACCTCAGGTCCTCCGGCTGCACCTTAAAAGATTCAGGTGAGCTTGCTCTGGGAGTCCCAGATGGTTGTGAGCTGTGGGAATAGCTGCCTCAAAGGCTTGGAGAGGGCAGATGTCTATCTGCTTTGGTGTTGGGAGGGAAAGTTTATTCTCTTGAGACCTTGAGCTTTCCATGGAGATTCAGTGGTTCACATACACGAACGCCAACTGAATTTGGAACCCAGCAGGACTGGGCTTCTGCTCTTTGGCCCTGTTTAACTGTCTAGCCTGCACCAGATATATCTGTGCCTGAAGATTTTCTAGCCTTGCTTGGACTCACTGTAGATTCATCTTCAGGATGAAGTTTCATAAAATCATCTGTGAAAAGAAGGGCAGGTAGTAAATTGTAAAGATTGTTGCCTGAAATGCTTGTTTAGGAATTTCTAGGTTCAAAGTACTTTGTGAAACAGTCACAGAAAATATATGTGGATATTGGTTATTACACTTTATTGATGAGAAAACCAAAGGCAGAAGCTTAAGTTTTCTCACTTCCCTGTCTTGCTTAAGGCTATCTATGAGCACACATGGCAGTTTTCACTAGTAAGATGTTTATGTCCGTGTTCTAGGTGGTCTGGCCGTAACCATCGAGAGAAGATTGGGGTCCATGTCGTCTTTGACCAGGTATTAACCATGGAACCTTACTGCTGCAGGGACATGCTCTCCTCTCTTGACAAAGAGACCTTTGCCTATGATCTCTCCGCAGTGGTCATGCATCACGGGAAAGGGTTTGGCTCAGGACACTACACAGCCTATTGCTACAACACAGAGGGAGGTGCGTGCGCTTTACTCTGTGGGGTGGGGGACACGGAAAAGGGTTGGTGTGTCCACAATTTATTGCCTTCCTTTTATTTCCATCCCACAGGTCACCTATTGGGAAACTATATATGTTAAAATTCAGTGAAAACAAATATGAAAGATTCAAATTTTTGATATATACTAAGTAACATTATAAAGTTGATTTAAGAATTAAAAGGAACTGACACATGTAAAAGTGCTTAGATCAGTGCCTAGTACATAATACTGGCTCAGTCTATCACAGTATTATCAGTACTATTGGCTATTGATAGTATTACTATTGCTGTGGTAATGATACTTCTGCAGACCTCAGTTTCCTTCTTGGTTATGCAGAAACTATAGTACCTCTGTGATTTTGTGGAGATATTATGAATCTCACTAGCTTCACTCAAAATAAAGCTGAGGACATTACTGAGCACTTTCTGTGTTCTTATTACTTCCCTTACTCTGGGAAGAGTGGGGATGCAAGGGCTTCTCCAAAGGAGCTTGTTGCCCAGGGCAGAGCTTCCCAACTACCATATTGAGGCATATGGGGTGCAGATACGTTTTCAGCAGTGCCCCAGTTTTGAACCCCTCAGCACCTGGGGCACCCAGAGGCTGTGAACAAATAACTTATCCTTCTAATTTTCCTTTATCACTCCTATTTTCATTTCTCTCCTCCTTGTCCAAATACTTAGTCCTTAAGATCCTGGCTATCTTTGTGGAAGGTTCTAACGGCCAAGGAAAAAGCCTGAGTAAGCTGATGACAAAAACGACAGTCAGTGAATACTGTATGCAGTATTCATGGTTAGTTTTGGTAGACCAATGGTTACAGAGAACCCTGGTTTCATTTACTAGTCCTTCCTGCATCGCCAGTAATCCAAGGGTGGCTCTAATTAGAACTCCTCTGTTCCTTTCTTCATCTCCTGGTTTGCTGCTGACTGGAAATGTGAATTGGGAAGTCATTTTCTTTTTCTTTCCTTTGGTTTCCTAGGTTTTTGGGTCCACTGCAATGACTCAAAGCTGAATGTATGCAGTGTTGAGGAAGTGTGCAAAACCCAGGCCTACATTCTTTTTTACACTCAAAGAACAGTGCAGGGCAATGCAAGAATCTCAGAAACACAACTCCGAGCTCAGGTGCAGTGCAACAACAAGGATGAAGGCAGACCACAGATATTCCCTTGACTGAGAGGCATGGATAAAGACTGCTTTGATTTTAATCTGTTGGTGTCCACACATCTTTCCCCTCATAGGAAATAAGGCTACTGCAGGAACAGATTACTAGTTTGCCTCACTGGGGCTACAGCGGAAGATGCCAGGTGATTCATGTTCTGTCATAATGTTTGTAGTCACTTTCTTTTGAATGCATTTAGAAATCCCCTCCTTTCATAAAACAAATCGAAAGGAGTAACTTCTATGAAGATTCTTTCATCAGTTGCTTCTGAATATAGAGGGATCTGAGTTGAGGAAAGGAGGAGGTGGGGATTGATTATCCAGCCAGGAGAACAGCTGTGTCTTTGGTCCCATTAGGTGAGTCCCCTACTAACCAGGACCTCTTAGCAGCACCAGAACATTCCCAAGGTGAGCAACTCTGGACAGAGCACATGAAGAGGGCTCCTGGGCTGGCAGCTTTTGGATGGGATTGGTTCTGACGTGGGAGGTAAAGTCCACAAGGGAAGTAACCTTCAAGAGTTAAAACTCAGAAACTTCCTTTTTCAGGGGATAGCAGCTGAAGAGTGGAATGAAACGTGGTGTGTTCACGTGTCATACCCTCCCCGGCTGCTGCTGCTGTTTAATCACTCTACACTTCTGGGACTGGCATGAACACCCCTTCCTTTAAAAAAAGGGACAGTTGACATGAAGCAATGGACCAGTACATGTTCTCTGCTGCATGCTGAGCCAAGGGGCTCTCCTGGCTATCCCAATTCTGTAGCAGTTCCTTGGTTCAGGTCTAGGGCAAGCTTATGGTTCAGTTTAAATTGGTCTGGAGGTCAGTTGTCTCAGGCTTTCTCGGAATGCAGTAAGGGCGGGCAGGGCTTATTTGAATGGCTGCTGCCCTTTCTTACCTTGGTGTAGCACATGGCTTCTTTACCTGCAGATTCTTTGTTACGCCTGGAGAGGTAGAATATTGGTGTTTGTAAGGCTTGAGAGCTTTTGCTTTCCCTAGGGTGGGGGAATTACTTAGGAATCCACTGTGTGTGTCCAGTTTATTGCAATGGCCCTGGCCTGTTTCCTTCTCATCTGCTACTCCCTATTGTTGCTTTAGCTACCTATCCTCAGTCCATCAGAGAAAAAATCAAAAATGCCCTCTCCTTTATTCCAATACTAGTAAAATATATTTTTCCTTTTAAAATTTGGTCAGTTTCCAAATGAGATGAGTTTGCCAAACAAAAACTCTCCTTGACATCAGGCACCAGAATTTCCCTTCTTAGTCCTTTGCTTAAACTCCCAATGAAAGTGAAGGCAAACACCTGTTTATTATTGTGCTTGCGGCAGTGAGCCCCAACCTGTCCCTATGAATGCTCATCTTTTGACTGAGTATATCATATTGTTTGAATTCAGGTAGAAGTACAGTTGTCACTTGAAGGGAGTAGAAATGGAAGGGAGTTTGGGGAGGGGTGGGGCATGGGAAAAGTGAAGCTAAAGAGTGAGGGTTATAGCTTTAGCAGTGCTGATGAGCCACATTTCCCAAACAGATCTGTAGCATTTGCTGTGATCTCAATTTTGAGTTGAACTCTCCTGTAGAACCGATAACACTGAGCATGGAGGAAATTCAGACAGAAAATGGCTCACCCTGATAGGAAGGAGTGACTATATTTTAAATTATACTTGCTTTTTCCAACACTGTGAGGTTTCTGTAACATTTAGCTTTTATTTGGAAGCGATAGCGTATGGCATTTTTATGCTGTTTGGTTTATATTGTCTACTGCAGGCTTCTTTGTATAAGCTTTGCCTGGGTTCACCCTCTCCTGGACACTGTTTTAAAGTGTCCACAGCTGCCAGTGCTGTCAGAGGCTCTGATGTGAAAGTATACTCTCAAAGTCCACATTCCTAAGTTGGCATGACTGGTAATGACTTCTTGTGGCAACAGTAAAGTCCATTAACAATAACAACAACAAAAAATGAAGGGAGTGAAAAAGTAAAGGAAACTGAATTGTGCCTCATCTTGACACCTATGTTTATTATTCTAATAATAAGAGAACTTGCAAGATAGAGAAGAACAGATAGAGCACCTGTTTCACCCCTCTGGCTGTCCAGAAATACTGATTAGTAAACAAAAATTAAAATGTCTTCAATTTTTATTTAGAAAATAGCATACCAAACACTGTAAGGATTATTAGGCAGATTATTTGTAAAATAGTGCTTGTTAGCTGAGCACTCACTTATCAAATTAATAAAGTCATTTAAAATGAGTTGGAACAGAAATCAACAGAGTTGCCCCTAAGCTACACAATTATGAAGGTGCCCATTGCAGTCACAGACACCTCAGGTACCAGAAGCAGCAGCACTAGGCACTGTTAAGTTAGTTTTTAAGGAGATTTTTTTTTTTTTTTTTTTAAGAACAGAAGGGTTCACCACTGCAAAAGCCAATAGCTATTAAGGGAAGTGTCCCTTTGCCTTTAAGTTATTTACCTTGGAAACAGATGAATGTTTCAGTTGCATCTTACATTAATTGAAACATTAGGAAAAAATGAAAATAAGAACAGGTAGAAGTTGACTAGCTGCTGCCAAATCAAACCCAAGATCTACTGAATCTTAAAGGGCCTGCTTCTTTCCCAGGGCAAGTAGTTAAGAGTCCCATTCCAGAAACCCTTTGTAGTTGGCTGGTGTGTTTACTTGCTGCTGTAACCAGCCAAGAAGAATGCACCCTGGCCCTCAAAGATTTCTTACCTCAGTCTAGCCTGACCCTCATACTTGTGGTTGCCTCTGAGACCAGCATCCATGCTAGTGTAAAAAAATTAGGAATGCCCTTGGCTGCCAGGAACTGAAGCACTTATTAAATGGTGGACAGAGTTCTTGCTAGCTTTGATCCAGCCCCTCTTAGGCTGAGGTAGGAGGCAGTGCCACACTGTAAAGAATTTCCAGATGTCTCTTAAAATGTCATGAACAAAATTGGAAACTGTAGAAGTGTTAATGTGTCCTATGGACTCAATAGCAAGAGTTTATTTTTGTTTTTAAGGGCAAGGCTTCTAGAGCCAATGATTGTATGAGTTCCCTACTCTGGCTATGCTTACAACTCCATCCAAGTGCAAGGGAAGAACCAATGGGGTGGATTGGCTGGTAGTGGGGCATGCCCCAGTGCAAGCCAGAGAGGTAAGACAGTAGTAAAGAATGAAAACTTGGTTGGGGGTAAAGGGGTGGGGGGACAAGAAGGGAGAAATGAAGTTTTACTTACTGATAAAGCTTTGTGAACTAATTTTATACAATTCATAAATTGGTGCCTTGTACTCAATTATGGTTTGCATGAGATTGAAAAGGAAAAGGATTCCTTCTTATCATTTCAAGTGGCAAATGGGTCTATGTAGTGTTGAAAGCATTTCATCTCTTGTGTGTAAATGCAAATCATTCTTACCAGCAAGTTCTGAAATTTTATTGTAATGTCCAAGTTGTTCCTATTTGTAATTACTCATCAAATGGCTCTTTCCAGGCCTGCTGTATACCCTTGTATGTTCCATACATTAACTCTGGCCTTTGCAAAGCAGGCTGGAAGACTACCCCTTCCTAAATGTGTTCTATATCCTTATTTGGGGTTAAAGCTTATAAGTGGAAGGGTTGCTTTTCCAGCTGGTTGGGAGAGCACAAATGATCAGAAAAGGCCTTTTAGTCTTTGTCAAAATAATGACTTGTGCTGGGCAACTTGTGGTAGAAGTCAAACAAAAGTGGTTCCTCCTGAAGTGGTACCTCCATTGGTTCTAAAGTTCTTTTGCACAAAATAGCAAGAAGCAGTGTAGAAAACAATCCCCTATATGTGAATTCTAAGACAAACCAGTGCACTGTGTAATATGCAAAGGGAATGATGCAAAAGAGAAGCCTCCACCTGGGTCCCCACACCCTTTCCCAGGCAGATGTTGACTGGGATGGTGAGTGGATATGGAAGGTGGTGCTGAATGGCTGTGGGAGTGAGCTGAGTCCACTTACTGCAGGGCTGTTCTAAGCCTGTTTCTTTTGATTCCATCCAATCTTAAGGTTTCCCCTGAGCTCACTAGACTTCACACCAAAGGATTTTTTAAAAGCTCACCATTCCAAGCACACTTGATAACCAGGTTCCTTAGCCTAGTTACTGCACTAATTAGGTGAAGAGTGGTGCCTTTGGGGTAAAACTTCCCATGGCCACTTAGGTTTTCACCAGGCACATATGCATCTCTCTGGTGGCTTAGATTCTTTTTAGTCAGCACTAAAGCTGAAAAACACCTTCTAAAAGAGGACTATGTGTTTAGTTTATATCTAACATGTTTAGCAACCATTTCCTAGGTCTAGGGCTATGACTTTAGTCACTATGTACTTGTTCAGCTCACACACTGCTCTAGTTATACCAGAGTTACTATAGCACTGAAGCAGTCATTTTTGTGGATTTGTTCCATATTTATGCTGGCATGTTTCATTTAAATCCAGCTAGCTATGGGTATCTAGCTCAGGGGTAAAGCACTTGTCTAGCATGCTGAGGCCCTGTGTTTGATCCCTAGCACTAAAAAACAAAAACCCAAAAAACAAAACAAAACCTGGTCAAGGACTGACAAATGTAACTGGATCTAAAACTGACTTCCCTTGGAGAGAATGTTGTATTAGCAATGGTGAACGCTAATACTTTCATTCACAGAATTAATGAAATTCCATCAAAAATCTTTAGAAATTGTAGACTTGATAGTTTTATGTACTAAATTCATAATTAAGCCAGTTTATATGAAACCTTACCCAACCAGCATTGTGGCTTTAAAAACCAACCAACAGTAAACACTATTACTTGAAATTAAATTTGAAATTTTGAGTGAATTTTGAATTATGTTTCTGGAAGCTGCCACCTCTCCATGTTGATTTTCACCTTTGGAAATAATTTACTTTTGGCACTAGGGATTGAAACCAGGGATGCTTTACCACTAAGCTATATTCCTCACCCTTTTTATTTTCTGAGACAAGAATCTTGCTGTTTCAATCCTCTTGCCTCAGCCTGTGAAGTCCCTGGGATTATGGGGCCTGACAACAGCACCCAACTCAACTTTGGAAATTTTTATCAAATAGAATGAACAATTATGAGAAGATCAGGAAGCGGACTTTAAGAGTCTAAGTTTCGTTCCTATAAGAAAAGGAGGTTGTGGTATCCTTTGTTGTTGCAGTAGTCTGATTTAAGTCTAATGGGGTTTAGCATCTGTTAGAGCTTAAAATTTTCCTCCTGATCTCCTGGAGGTAATGGCTTCAAACCTAAGCCTCGCTCTCATATGTGACCACTCTTCATCTTGATAATCAGTTAAGATATAAACCTCTCAGAGGATCTCTAATCCCAGTGTACTGTACAGAGTCTTGGTTTCATTTTAAGCCAGTCCCAGACCTGAATTCCCACAAGCTCATATCAGATAAGATTTATCTGATGAATATTCACGAGAATGGTGCTTTCTAATTCTCAAGCAGCTTTCTTTTTATTATTATTTTTTTCTTTTGGTGCTGGGATCAAACCCAGGGTCTAGTACATGCAAAGTACTTACTCTGTCACTACATCGCCAGCCCTTAAATAACTTTCTTAATGAAATTTATACCAGCAGGGTCAAGACTTGAGTTAAAAAAAAAAAAAAAAAAAAAAAAAGAATTGAACGAACAAATTGCTAAAGACAACGCATCTATCAGGTGTAACAAGCCACAGTGGTGCAGTTGTACTGATCCACCTAGAGCCCTTTAAACCTATAGCAGTTCCATATGCGTCTTGGCACATAAAAGCAGTGTTTTCTAAAATGCCTAATAAATTGACTAGAAAAAATTATTATGGTGAACCTGTCTGTATCTTCACCTTTTTCTATGCCTATGAGTCTTTCCATGCCAGTTCTTTATATATTCCATTTCCAAAGAACCCAAGTCCCTGGACAGTAGTGTTAAGAATTTTAGGATCGGGGCTGGGGATGTGGCTCAAGCGGTAGTGCGCTCGCCTGGCATGCGTGCGGCCCGGGTTCGATCCTCAGCACCACATACCAACAAAGATGTTGTGTCCGCCGAGAACTAAAAAAAAATAAATATTAAAAATTCTTTAAAAAAAAAAATTTAGGATCAAATAAACATTTGTTTACTTGCAAAGGAAGCAGCTTCCTCAGCAGTCTCACTTTAGTGCCCACTGCCAAGGCTGACTTATATCTTCCTCCACCTATGCATCATTGCCCTCTTTCTGCCACCAAACCTCATTCTATCCCAGCAACGATGCCTCCCTGGTGCCTGGAAAACCCACCTGGTACGCTAAAATGCTATGCAACACCAAATGGCTTCTTCCCCAATACTGTTCAACAATAGAACTCCTCAAGAATAAGCTTCATGTTATGTTGGCATCTATGTGTAGTGGGTGGTCACAGGTTTTTTTTTTTTCCTTCTTTTAATGAGAGGCAAACCACCTCCATTACAATCTGTTTGGGGCTTGTTCCTGTCTTTTTCAAGTGTGAAATATAAGTCATGTTTTTATGATTTTTGTAAATCTGGACTTTTTACACCTTGTTTTTGTAAGCAGAAGTTTCTTATTAAAAGAATAAAATGGCTATCTTTGTGTGTGATCTTTATTTCAAATATTTGTTATAACACCATCATTATTCCTTAGAACAAGAGCAAAGATCACCCCCTGCAGAAACTTAGGAATTATGTACAGAATTTTACAGAACAGAGGCAACACTTTGGCAGAGGCTGAATGTTGACCATAGAGTGGAATTCAGCGAGGCAAGAGGAAGGTGAAGGTGCCCTCTGAATCCAACTTCAGCTACCATCAGGGCAAACTTGTGCCAGTCACAGATTGTATGCTGTTTTTGGAAGGTTTGGGTGCAGCACAGGAATTCCTTTTGTCTGCAGTAGGATCATAAGACAACAGGTGGTATTAGAAATAGAAAAACAGTTAAGAAAGATTTAGAAAAGCTAAGGATTTTACATCAAGTTTCTTTACTACATTTCATGAAGAGGTGATGTAAATTATTGCTTCTCCTAACCTCTGGAACTTCTAAGATAGGCAGAGGGGTGGTTAAGTGCTCACCTACTTGGCTAAATCCCTGGCTGAGGTGCCATTAGGTCAATGTCACTCAAGTTCCTGGCCAGCCAAACTCCCGCAGCGAAGAGTCCCAAGTTCAGGATCAAGTTCCTGGATAGAGAATACATTTCATTAACCCTGTGGTCATTGAATCACCTGTACGGCTAACCAAAAAAAAAAAAAAAAAAAACAATAAGAAGCAGGGCGCGGTGGTGCACTCCAGTAATCCCAGCGGCTGGTGAGGCAAAGCGGTGGGGGCTGGGCTGAGACAAGGAGGATCGCGAGTTCAAAGCCAACCTCAGCAATGGCGAGGTGCTAAGCAACTCAGTGAGACCCTGTCTCTAAATAAAATATAAAATAGGGCTGGGGATGTGACTCAGTGGTCGAGTGCCCCTGAGTTCAATCCCCAGTATATATATAAAAAAAGTAAAAAGCTAATCATTTCCCGATGCGTTGATAAATGGTTATTACATGGTACCGTTGCCCAATACCCACATGAGAACCTAGGATTCGCCTCTGTTCCTAAAAAGAGCAAGATCAATTGCAAAGGCCAATTAGGCACTCGTCCAGGGCTGAAAAGCCTGTTAGTGTGTGGACGCCACCTGCTCCCCGTTCCCCTCGTCAGGGCGACATTCTTTACTAGCCACGTGATATACCGATTTTCCCACATGGGAATCCTCCCGGTTAAGAACCTCAGCAAAGCACATTCACAGGTACTTAGCGCTACCACGTTGGCAACGTACAAAAACGGACGCCAGCCTCGCCGGGAGGGGGAAATTCAGGTGTACACGGGCTAGAGGGACCAAGCTCCCCGGGCTCAGTTACCTCCGGAAATCATTCCTATCGGTGGCAAAGCGGTAGACTCCCCGAAGCCAGTCTCCTACGTTGTCCGGAATTTCAGGGGCTTCATTTGCCGACCCGGCAGCGCTCACGGTAACGCCGCTGGAAGCCATTAATACTTTGGCTGTCTGCACTGCACTTGGAAGACAAACCGTACAGGCGTCCGCCACACGCAACTTCCGGCCTCGCGCTTCCGCCCACAGGTAGAGGGCGCTGTCGCTCTAGCTTGCCTCTAACCGCCGATGGCCACTCTGCGGCTGCGCTTACACTAGCGCCGGGAGGGGGGGAGTACACGGCTCAACTCTACGGTGCCCTCCGTCTTGTCCCACCAGACTTCCGGCTCCGCAGCCGGTCATCACCACACGTGCTAAATTATCATTTCGATGGCTCAGGATGAGGGTGCTGGGGATGAGGGCTAGTCTAGGAGGGAAGACGTAGCTTTGAGGAATGGGATTTCCCAAGAAAATCTCTACGAAAAGTCAGAAAAGTATAGTGTTGAAGAGATGCACTCCAAATTTGTCACCTCGCTGCCTCACTCAGGCAGCAATCCCTGATTAAATTCAGCCTAGGATTTATAGAGGGAAGAGAGCCTTGTTCTCCCGCCTTAAGGATGCCACCCCTTCAACCCCCAATCTCGGCTGCGCCACTAGCAAATGGTGCAATGCTTCCTGGAGGTGTCGCTATCCTTTGCCTGGAAGCTTCCGAGGGTCTTCCTGAGCCGCGGAAGACGCTGGCCTAAGAAAAAGCCTTCGGGTTCCGAATCAGAGGAAGAGGAGCAGGTGGGACATGGGCAGGACGCGTCCTCCTTGGGATCATGGGGAGTCTCCAGGCGTTCTAGCTCCCGCCCACTCTGGGTTTCCAGGCTGGAGCTGGAGGTTGCGGCGGGAAATTCTGTCCGGGAGGTGAACACGGCGTTTAACGAGACGTGGTCCTTTCTTTCAGTTGGGTCTGGACTTCCCTCCCCTGTTCCGGACCGGGTCAGAAAGGCTCTTCTCAGATCCCGAAGTGCTCTGCACAAGCCTGGCGCAGCAACCCACTGAAGATAGCGGGGTTGGGCGCAGGCTCCTGCCCCGCCCCGGGCCGTGCGCGCAGCCGCCGCCGCGAGTCCTCCCCAGGGGCCCCCGCCTCTCCCTGCTCCGTCCACCAGCCGGCGGCCGCGTCCCCCGCCCGGGAGCGAGTCCGGCGCCGCAGCCCCGACCGCGGCGCAGGGTGGGTTCGGGAGGCCCTTGGAGCGCTCCGGCCAGGGACGCGCGGTGAGAGCTGCGGGCCCCGAAGCTCGGGTCTGGGGGTTGCGGTGGGAGGACGGGGGCGCTGCTGGAGGAATGGGACGGCGTGGAACTGGGGCGAGGGTCCCGCCCAGGAGAACCCCCTCCTCAACCCAGCCCAAGCCACCACTCCCTCCCGCATTGATCTGCACCTACTCTTCCCTTACCAAGGGACGCCCGCCCTTCCAGTGTCCCCGCCTGGCTCAAGCCCGCATCTGAGTAGCGGCTCTCAAAGCAACTGGGGCAGTAGGGGCTGCCCCCCGACAGGGCATAATGTCCCCCGCGGAGGGGCCCAGCGCAGCGCTGGCAGCAGAAGTGATTCTCGTGCCAGCGCCGTCCCTCTGCCTCTGTGCAGCGCCGGGAGAAGATCAACTGGGAGAGGGAGAGGGAAATAGTCCATTCATTCATTCACCCATTAATTCATCCAATAACCACGCCTTATACCTAGTTAACGCTAAAGCACGTCCACAGACATTTCCATTTGATCTACTTCGTCACTCTTAGACCTATGTGGGCTGATTGGCTTAGCCAGGATCCCCAGCTAGCAGGTGGCAGAGTCAGAAGTTCAACCCTGGGCTCCTGGACTCCCAACCCAGGGCTGGGCCTTGCCTCTTATGCTGACATTAAGGGTCTTTCTAGCATGATTAAGCACAGCATTGAGCATCACACATGCTGAGATGAATATCCAAGACATTCATTCCCTGCTCCAGAGAAATCTCTTGAGTCCAAAAATTTTGAGGGACTCTGCTTGTGATGGGGGGGGGGGGCACAGATAAAGGCAGTGGGTCTCACATGACCAGAACTCAAGTGAAAACCTCCGTTGGATGGTCTGGCTGGTTCCTAGTTCTCCCTACCCCACCCTGCAATACTGGGTCAAGCTACAGCCCATAGAGTATCTGTCTCCTTACATCCAGTTATTTTGGGCTTTGGGCAGTATCCCCCTCCTCTCCCTCCCCTCAGTGTTATACCTGGTCACAAGCTGGGCATCGTGGCCGCAGCAACTCAGCATGATGACGACCACAGTAGAGATGCCCTTCATGGTAGAAGTAGATGAGGTTTACCAGGGCCTGGCCACAGGCCTGGCAAGTGAAGCAAGGCCCGTGCCAGCAGCACTGCTCGCCTGCTGGGGCTGCAAACACGCTGTACTCTCCAGGCTTCAGCTGCTCCCTGCACTGCCAGGTGGAGACACTGGGCGGGTCACAGTCACAGTCTGAACCAACCTTCCAGCTTTCCTTCTGGCTTCCATTGCAATCCCAACCTAACTTGTTTTATGCCCTGGCAGGCCCACCCCCTCTGCAGTCTCCACCAAGAACTCCCAGACTTGGTTTCCCTTTGTCCCTAAGGTTTGCTAAATTGCCCATCCCTAAGTCCTGTCTCCTCAGAGTCCCAGAAGCTAGCCCCTTCTGTAGAAGTGAGAGGGCAAGGAGTGGAGAAAGGAAAAGGATTGGGGAAGGGGAACTCCATACCTTCTCACAGGTGTGTCCTTCAAGCTGGGGAGTTACCAGGTGGGCCACCCCTTGTCCTAGGGCCTTCTGCTTCCGCTGGACACAGAAGAGCCGAAACTCAGCCAGTTCATCCTCCCCAAGGGCCAGGCAGTAACGTTCCTACAGAGACAGGCCTCTACTATGACTGGGACAGCCCCAGCAGGCAGGACTAAGGTTCAACTAGAGAATTCTAGAAGGCTTAATTGCTGGGTATGATAGAGCTAGAACCTCAGGAAATAGCATAGATGCACTGAAAAGAGGGAAAAACGATTAAGAAAGTCCACCACTGTCTCACCCTGTTCTCTCCCAGAAAGGTAATAACTCAGGGCCTGACAGCCCCATACCCTGTCACCACATATCTAGGTCCTTGCTCCCAAAGAGCTACAGCTCGGCATCATTTCCTGTTCTTGTGTTTTCTCTATTTCATATGCTTCTGTCTTGCCTCCCAATTGAACTGTAAGCCTTTAAGCTGGGCACATGTAGGACCTCAATAAATACTAAACCACCATGCTCTCTACATTTGTACATTCCATTATTGGTTTCAAAAATTGTTCATGTCCATTTTCTCATTTGCTTTTGAACTAAGCATTGTGGAAGACATGGCAGATGTTATTGTACCCATTATGTAGATGGGAAACTCAGGCTGCAGGGTAATGACTCCCCCCACCCCCCGCCATAGTAGAAGAGCTTTACTTCCCACAGCAAGTAAAGGGGGAGAGAAAAAAGGAGAGAGACAAACAGAAGGGGAGGTGGAAAAAGAAAACTCACATCACTGTCCTGTGGAGGGAGCTGCTGCAGGAGGGTCTGAAGCCCAGGCCAGTTGGGGACATGATTGGTGTCCTGATGAGGTATGCCCAAGCTCAGGAGTGCAGGACCCTGAGGGAAGACAGCAAAAGAGGAGAGTGGAGCTAGGTCTTATTCTTCCTTTCCCCCTTTCTTCCTCCTCAATGCCATCTCCTCCAACCTAGAGCAGCTTCTAAGCAAACCCCTTACACTAGGATATTCCTTCCAGATACTCAATGCACAAGGACACAGGTCACTTCTGCATCTGTAATCTGTCTTTAGGGAGCCCCCCAAAAGCTTCCCTTCTTGTACTTGAAGCCACCCGCTTTACTCCTTGAGGCCAAAGCCCTCAGGTTGGCTTTGACTACCCAAGCCCTAGGAGAAGTAGTATATATTCATGGGAATGAGTTTATCCACGTCCTGAGGGGCTGTAAAGAAAGGAATTCCTGAAGAGGGAAAAGGGCCACAAGAAGTTAGCCATAAGAGAAACTGCCTCCCACTTGATGGAGAAAGGAGGAGGTCCAAAGGACAGAGAGCATGTTGGTCTCAGGAAAGGCAATACTCTTACTACCTGAGCAGAGGTATCCTCAGGGTCCTCTTCTGGCAGGTGGCCTGAGTCATCTGAGTTGGCCGAAGGACCTAACTCCCTGGGGATGGGACTGTCCTCTTGGTGGAGCCAGCCAGAGTTCAGCATTGACATTGGTGGCAAGATCTACCCCAAAACAATAAGAGCCACCTCCATTCATTGGGCCCTTATAGTATGCTAGGCAGTGCTGAGTGCTTACAAGCATTATCTCATTCAATCTTGCCAACAACCAGGTGACTTAGGTGGTATTGTTGTCCCCATTTTATATATGGCCAAGCAGAGGATCAGTGAACATGAATGGTATACCCAAGGTCAAACAGGTAGATAAGTGGCAGAGCCAGATTTCAAGGCAAGGCCTTTCAGCTTGAGTTTCTTTTTTTTTTTTTTTAAAGAGAGTGAGAGAGGGGAGAGAGAGAGAGAGAGAATTTTTAATATTTATTTTTCAGTTCTCGGCGGACACAACATCTTTGTTGGTATGTGGTGCTGAGGATCGAACCCGGGCCGCACGCATGCCAGGCGAGTGCGCTACCGCTTGAGCCACATCCCCAGCCCTCAGCTTGAGTTTCTGAAGTTCAACTTCTGGAGTCTCCCAAGATTGGGTGGAAGGGAAAAGGAGTCCCACAGTGGGAGGAGAGGGCATTTTGCTTTTTTGGTGAGCCCATGGGCACCCCAAAACAACCGAATGCTCTCCATTTCTCCATAAACCCATGTCCCTCTCAGCTCATCTAGTCTATAAGCTCTGTAGGACAGAGGAAAACGTTGTGCTTTTATTTATAGCAGCTATTTATTTCTTGTTTTCTTTATTTTTCTTTTGCAGTGCTGGGAACTGAACCCAGGGCCTTGCCCATGCTAGGCAAGTGCTCTACCACTGAGCTACATCCTCAGCCTTTATGGCAGCAATTTCATTGGATAATCTTAATACATTTCTTTAGACTTCCTTAGCAAGTCCTGATGTGACTGCAGTATCTTGATGGTGAAAAGAATCTACTGAAGTATAATAGAGATGGGCCCTGCCTTCAAAGAATTCATAGGCTAGTGGTGAAACCAGACCGAATGGGACCAGAACGCTGGGCACATCACACACACTGGGGAAAAAATTACCATTACCACAGCAGCCAGTGTGCAGTGGTACAGGCTGTGATCCCAGCTATTCAGAAGGCTAAAGCAGGAGAACCACAAGTTCGAGGCCAACCTTGGCAACTTAGCAAGACCCTGTCTCAATATAAAAAAAAGGGTAGGGACGTAGCTCAGTGGTAAAGTGCCCCTGAGTTCAGTGGAGCTGGTGGTGGGGAGGATTACCATAGTCAGTTTTTTGTTTACTCTGTGCCAGGGACAATTTTAGGATTTTACATAATATAGTCCATCCCCACAATAATCCTATAAAACAGTTTCTTTTGTCCCATTTTACAGCTGAAACAAACTTTAATATGTCCAAGGTCACACTAGAAAGCTAAAGGAAGCTTTAGGAGGAGGTGGCCTCAGAGCTGGATGGAGTCTAACAGCAGCTGGGAATAGGGGGGTAAATATTAAATCTCTGGCCTCTTTTAAGACATGACTTTGGAGTTGGGCCCAGGTTTGGACCATAACAGTTATCAGTGCTTCCCAGGCCTGAATCCTCCTCAGCCCTGTTTCAAATGTCCTGTGCCACCCTTCCCTTCTTTCTGGCTCCACACCCACCTGCTTCCTTCCTGTTCTGTCCTCAGGTCAGGCAGATTTCCTGTAGAAGACAGCCAGGATGGACTATTCAAACTGGGAGCCAGGAGTAGCAACTTCCCCTAACAGCACTGACCCTGCTCTAGATAGCAAGAAGGGGGACATATGGGACCCCAGAAGGGGATTTGCACTTTCTTCTAGGTTAGCTAATAACTGAAGTTTAGCACGGAATTGTCCGAATTTAGAAACAGCGCTCAGATCTTTGTCTCTCACTCTTCCCCCACCTCTACCCAGAGCAGCCTAACTTACCTCCACCTAGCACTGGACCCACCTTACTAACATGCCATATTTCCCCTCCCTCCTCTCCCCAGATGAGGGACAGGGTTGAACCGCCGCCTCCCCGCAGGTGGAACCACGCTCAGGGAGTATAGAAATCCCCAACCCACGCCTGCCTAGAAGGGCAGAGTCCGACAGGCTCTAGGGGTTGGCGAGCAGGAGGGAAGGGGTTTCCCCTGGACAGTTGGGGGAAAAGGGGCGGGGAGTGTCCGGTACCACCAAGTGCCCTCTTAATAGATCCCAAAGTTTTTCTAGGACTTTATGGGGCCCACCCGCAGAGAGGGGATATGGGGTGGTGTGGTTTCCAAGTCTGCTCGGGCTCCTTGTCTGGCTAGTAGCCTAGGGAAGGGGACCGGGACTCCGCCGGGGCCTCACCGCAGCTTCCCGCCGGTGTCCGCGCTGTTCTGGACAGACCCGCCGTCGGTCCCGCCCCTAGCCCCGCCCCCCGCCTCTGCCAGCGGGGTCGGTGCGGCCCTTCCTCCCCCGCTTCCCCAGCGGTCCTCCCCCGCCCGCCCGGTCCGGCTGGTGGAGAGGGGCGCCACGGGGAGGGGGGACTTAAGAAGAGCATTCGTGGGATCCCAGGGTGGAGACAGAGCAGGCTGCCCTGCCCTCGCCAGGCGTGGGCTTTGCGCCGGGACTCCGCCCAGGTTCTTAGCCGCGCGGAGAAAGAAAGCGCACAACGGAGTCTGCAGCCTCTGCCCCCCGGAGGGTCCCAGGTCCCCTCAGACCTCCCCTCTGGCCCCAACCCTACCCCTCTCGGTGTGCTTCCCTCCCGTTCCCGTCTTCTTGTCCCCGTTGGTCCCCCCGCCGTTTTTCCTCTCCTCAGCCCTCTAGGGTCCCGCTCTTCTCCCTTTTTTTCCCTCGGACCTTCTCCCCTATCAGCCCCGCCTCCGCTTCAGGCCCCGCCCCGCTCCCGCCAGGGTTCCCAGCCGCTGACCGGGAGCGCCCTCTGGCGTCTGCGTATGCTCCCTGTTCCCGACTGCAAAGTCCTCCAAAGGGACCTTCTAGGCTGTGCGCCGGTCGCCCCCGCTCGGGTCCGCCCGCCCGCAGCGTCTCGTTGGTGCTGCTGGTGACCTCCGACCCCGCGGCCGCGGGGCGGGGCGGGGCGGGGAGGCCTTAGCTCCGGGCGGGCGGCGGTTACTGCAGCGGGACCCGGGAGCGGGGCCCGGCGCCGCCCGGGCCGAGGGGCGATGTGAGTCGGGGCGCGGCGGGGCGGGGACGAGGCGGCTCTACAGAGGCCGCATCGCGCCGCGCCGCAGTCTCCGCTCCCTCCCTAGGAAGCCCCGGGCAAGCGGGCGGTGGAGTCCCCAGGGCTGGGGGCGGGGATCCAGGCACGGTGCGCGGCCCCGACCTTCCCATTCCTTGCGGGTCCCTAGAAATAACCCCTTGACAACCCTGCTGCCAAATCTGCCTCTTACTCCCCAGACCCTACCCCCTCCCCCTCCCCCGTCACACCTCGCATCTCCTGTAGCCCTCAAAACCCTTTGATCACTTTACGAATCCCCTGAAACGCGCACAGACCCACCGTTCTGAATGTCCCCAGATGCTTCCAAGTCCCTGAAATTTCTCAGATCGAGCCTTCATATCTTCTGTTTTCTTTGCACCATGCTCAAATCCAATTCTTGCCCACGTCCCTCCTTTGCATGCATGCATTTTAGTCACCATAACCCCATCTAACTCCAGTCCCCACTCCATACCTATCCTAGATGGGAGCCCCCTCCCCCATCCTTCCCGCCCAATGGAATCTCCCCTCAATGGGTTATCTAATGATATGTCCAAACATCATCTGATGGAAAAGATGGAGACAGGAAAAGTACAACCCTTCCCCCACTTGCACCCCCGTAGTCTTGGTTTCACACACAATCCTCACTCCCTCTGATAGCTTAAGCTCCAATGTTTTCCCAGGAATCTATCTTTATGCTGTGCACATCCCCTTTGGCCTGCTTCCTCCTTCCTCCCAGAGAATAAACCACACTAAGAGGGTGGGGGTCCTTTTACCTAGGAGCAGTGCAAAGATGCAGGGCACTGTGTCCCTGGGAAATACTTTTTCTAGAGGGGGCGGGTGTGGGGATTTTGAGAGTCCTCAGAGTCTTAGTTTGTTGACTTTTCTACCTGGGGTGCATATGCTCTCAAATTTGGCTTGTTAATATTTTTGTTAAAATTGGACTTTTCAGAGTTTGGGGAACAGAAAGTCAGTCCAGCTTCAAAATGTGCGATTGAAGAAGCTTGTCCTGGAAGAGGAAACTGTCCATTTTAGTGATGTTGGTCTTACATACTTACCTCTAGAAGTTATTGAAGCTATGAGTGCCACAGTTTTCTAATGTTTCCCCTAAAAACTAAGGCCTCGAGTAGGAGTTGGGGATGGGGTAGTGGGGAATTGACTTGACAGTCTCCCAGATATTTGGTAGCAACAAAACAGACTATGATATTGGTTTCCTGAATCTTAAGCCAGTGCTATTTCTAGTACATTATAATGTACTTTTTAAGAAAGTTCTTTGTAGAGTTAAAATTCTTTGTAAAAGTAAGGCCTTGTTTTGGGTGTTGCTTGTAATAGCACTGACAGGGGAATATAAACCTGGAGGTCTTGGAACATCTTGGGTGTCTCAGACTTCAAATTGATGCCAGAGGAGTCTCTCCCTCTCTGAGCCTATGGGGCTTAGAATTTGTGGTTCCATGATCTTTATAGGTGTTTCTGTCCCATTGGGATCTAGAACAGATGTCCAGATGGAATGGATGATAACAGTTCAGTTTCATTATCAGTTGGGATGAGGATAGGAGTTTTCCATTAATCTCTGTTTTCTGTGGTCTCTGTTTTCTATGCTAGGTGAGCCCCAGGTGTGACCCAGAGGGATCCAGGTGTCTTCTCTGCAGGCTGTTTGCCATGATACCCCACCAAGGACAGGGGGAATAAAGTGGGAATCCTTCCCCATGCTCCTCCCATGGTCAGCTCCCCAATGGCCTGGGTGAGGTAAGAGCTGCATATGGAAGTCAGTTTCCTGGAGTTTCCCAAGTTGGGAGGAATAGAGAGTACAGATCATTGGGTTGTTCAAGTCTTTGTATATCCTGCAGTTTTAGAAGGATAGTTGATCCAGTCAGCTCATTCTTGCAGCAAATTGTAACCTCTTGAAACTTCTAGTTAGAATTGGTCCCTGGGTTTCTTATTTCCTTAGGTCACTCAAACCTGGTGGTATCCTCTCCATCCTAGAATAGGCCTCACTGTTATGATATATTTTCTAAGTGCCAGAATCCTGGAGGGAAAAGCTAAATAGTAAGGTCTCTGGTCTCCCCTTTGGTCAGTGGGGAGCAAAGCCAGCATTTTGTTTCTGTTTTGCAGTGTTGGGGATGGACCCTGGGTCCCAGTGCAGACGAAGCACACACTACCACTGAACTATAGCCCCAGAATATTTTTAAATGGAGAAGTATTCAATCAAGGTTATAAAAATTGTGTTGTTTAAAACCTTAAGTTTTTCAAATGTGTCTTTATGATTGTAGTGTCACAATTTATTTGAAGAAAACACCCACAAGAAAATTTTCAGGTGGATGTTGGGATAGTAGTGAAGGAGGAAAGAACTTAGATGAAGTCAAAGAGGGCCTTGGGTTGGCACCCTTACTCTCGAGACAGGTCACTTCTGGGCTCCGATCATATCAATACTTTTTCTGCAGCCCAGGTCTTTCTTCCCTACCTTTCCATGGGTCAAAATCCTGCATATTTCCTAAGGTCCAGGTTGAATGTTGTACTTCTGAAAAGCTTTTTCCACCGCCCCCCCCCCACCATTAGCATGAACCCTTAACACATTTTAACTCAATGTTTATCCAAAGTCTATCCAGCCCTGAATTGAGAGTAAATTCTTTTGAGGTCTGTGTCATACAGTCTCTTGGACAGAGCAGGTGGTCACAGTGAGGTGATTCTGCCAAGTTTCCAGAGCAGGGCTTTTTGGAGCTGCTGCTGGTGATCTGCTTATCTCTTATATTTTTCTCTAGGGTGGGCTGGCTGCTCTGACACCATGGGGAGCTGCTGTAGCTGCTTGAACAGAGACAGCGTCCCAGGCAACCACCCTACCAAGTTCAAGGTACCTAGAGCCATCTCCTCCCTTGAGTTCCTGATGGTCTCTTGGGCTGAGGCCCTGTGCAGTCACCTCAACCTATCTATGGAAAGTGAAATGGCAGCCTGAGGTTATGGGCTTAAATCTTCTCCCATTTACAGCCTCTAAGGTGGCCTGATTAATAAAAAGGCCCAGGCCATTGTCATTTTTCGCTCTTCTTGGTACTATTAAGATTATGTTTAAGACAGGCATCTTGGCATATGCCTGTAATCTCAGGAGGATTCCAAGTTCAAGGCTAGCCTCAGCAATTTAGCAAAGCCATAAGCAACTTAGTGAGACCCTGTCTCAAAAAGTAAAAGAGCTGGAGATGTGGCTCAGTGGTTATGTGCCTCTGGATTCAATCCCTGGTACAAAAAGAAAAAAAAAAAAACTTGAGCAACAAAGATGTACCACTCTGATAACTTTGAAATTAATATTTATGTTTTTAGAGTTCTATTATTTTGAGAAAAATAATAGGTGATTGATATAATATTCGTTAATATTATTGATGATACTATTATTACTACTATTAGTAGTGATATTTAATATGTAAAGTTAATGATAACAAATTATCTAATAAGCTCTAGATTATGATTTCCAATCTATTTTAATGCACCTGTGTCAATTTCATGGTAATATTTGCAGAATAGGAAACTTGGGACTTAATGGGTTAAGTAATGCTTAGCACATGATAAGCCTTGTATCAGTTTGCTGTTTGCCTTTTGAAGCTAAAGCCAAACTCCCTTGGGCCAAGGTCCCCTGACCCCTCCCTGAAGGGGGCGCCTCCTCCCCACACTGGGACATTTTGGGGCATGTTGAAGCATGTTTCTCTGCCTACCAGAGGAGGGAGCCCTTAGCAAGGTCACACAGTTGGGGAAGTAGAGGCAGTATGTATTTCTTCTGCCTTTGGCTTGATATTCCTGACATCTTAAGAATTTGAACTTACAGTTTAACCCTTTCATTATAAATGTCTGGCCTTTGGATATCAAGCCGTGGACTCTCCGGGATTATTTAACCCTGGTCATCTAACCACTGACCTTGGGGGTCAACTATTTCCCTATTCTCTCTGTTCAGATGACATAACTAAGTCCCATAGAGGAGGGGGTTGCCCACATAATTGCCATGTGCCCACCTCTGTTTGTATATCCCCAGTGACTGTGGCATTCAGACATTGTCTGGGTGGAGTTAGGTAATACCCTGAAATCTCCCAACTCCTGCCTGAAACTGCATCCTGGTGGCTCAGGGTCCTGCACACTCTTTTTTTTTTTAGTTCTCGGCGGACACAACATCTTTGTTTGTATGTGGTGCTGAGGATCGAACCCGGGCCGCACGCATGCCAGGCGAGCGCGCTACCGCTTGAGCCACATCCCCAGCCCATGCACACTCTTGTTGGACTCACTCATTGACCTTTCTGTCCCCTCCCCTCCAGGTGACCAATGTGGATGATGAGGGGGTAGAATTGGGCTCAGGGGTGATGGAGCTGACACAGAGTGAGCTGGTGCTGCACCTGCAGCGGAGGGAAGCTGTCCGCTGGCCCTACCTCTGCCTGCGACGCTATGGCTATGACTCTAACCTCTTCTCCTTTGAGAGTGGCCGCAGATGTCAGACAGGCCAGGGTGAGTACCAGCCCTGCCCATTCCCCAGGACAGGGGCTTGAGCACCTGGGGATGGAAGATACAGCACCAGAGACTGTTGGGAAGTTTGTTGTAGAATTTGAGAATGGTCTTTAACATCCAACTTAGCCATCAGACTTGACAGGTGTTGTCAAAAAAGGAGAAGAGTCTTAGCCAAAGGTACACAGCACTTTGTTACAGAACTATGTGAACTTCCAGGCCACTGTTCTATCTCTTTGGTCATTGAGTTTCCATTTCGTTCAGTATTTGTAATAATATCTGTTGCACTGCCTGTGGGAAAGAGTCAGTGCTCCCAGGTCAGAGCCTTCCTAGTAAAAGCAAATGACTCTCCCCTCTATTACTGCAGTTACAAGGTTCCTTCTTACCTCTAAGTAGAAACAGTTTTTTCTAAGCTTCCAGGTCATACATTCTGGACCCTATAAGTAATGAAAGACACGTCAGTTAGGAGACTGGCTCCTGTGGGCATGAGTGGCTTGGGAATGATATCTGGGGAGTTGGGACACTTGGGTCTCTACTGGACATATTAACCCTCAGGAGGTTCACCTGTGAGCAGTGGAGTGTAATGTATTCTCTTTCCCCTCTCTCCCTGCAGCCAGAGACCAGGAGGTGATAGACCATGAGGTCAAGGTTAGAGCCAGCCATGACTCTTTGAAGGAGTTGCATGGACTGGGTTTATGTATAGGATCCATATATAATGCTGCAAAGAGTCCTACATGGGACTGGGTTAAATGCAGGTTGGGATTATAACTTCAGAAATGGGATGATCAAATTTCTCCACTGAGGTGACCAACAGGATGGTGAAAGTCATATTTGCTGGAGGAGCCTTCCTCTCCATGCACCTCACCCTTGGAGCTCATAGACAGAGGCAGGCATCACTGAATGAGCAGAGGAAGGGACAGGAGAAGTTTCCTGTTCCTAGGGAGGTTTGCTCTTCATTTGGCATCCTAGAGAGTCTGCCCTAACCCTCAACACAGGGTTCTTCCAAAACTCTAGGCTTTCCCAGTCTTTTCCAACCCAGATTAATTTTGCCAGAATAGCCTATTTTCTTCCTCTCTCTCTTTTCTGCAAACTACAATTGTCCTACACTGTGCCTTGTGTTGATAGTAATATCATAATATAATAGTAATTATTGTCCATACCCTAGCCTAATTGTATTTATCTTTGCTGTGGATATGTATACACACACACACACACACACACACACACACACACACACACTAACCCCAAGTAGCCTGCCTCTAGTCTCAGGTCCCACTGTTGCAGAATCCAGGCTGGCCCAACACCAAGGTGATCTCTCTACTCCCTGAGACCCTGGACAGAGTCTGTGTTGGAGTTGGAAGGGCAGTGAGCCGGCTGCATCTGGGAGCCACACAACTGCCTTGTCAGACCTGCCTTTAACTCTGCAGCTCTGCATCTTTTTTCCCTCCCTCCCTCCCTTCCTTCCTTCACAGATAATGTGAGTATAGGGCACAGGATACCTTGGGCCCAGCCCCTCCAATAGCCCTGAGGTTCTAGAGTGCATCTGGGAAGAATGATCAGGGCAAGAAGAGGTATTTCCAGGTCTCTGCAGCCCTGGGACTGGAGTTCAGGGACTTTCCCTGTACTTGGTGTGTCTGTGGAGCTCTTCAGCCCTGGAGTCAAAGGAGCCGTCGTTTCTTCCTCTCCTTCTCCAGGGATATTTGCCTTCAAGTGCTCTCGAGCTGAGGAAATCTTCAACCTCCTCCAGGAGCTGATGCAGTGCAACAGCATCAGTGTGCTGGAGGAGCCAATCATCATCACCCGCAACAGCCACCCCGCTGAGCTCGACCTCCCTCGGGCCCCCCAGCAGCCCAATGGTGAGGAGACCCCCCATTCTGGGACCCCAATGTACACACACAAAGCACAGGCCCGGGAAGCACGAGACTGGGAGGCATGAGTCAGGCTGACAGGCGGGGGGGACAGCTGGGCGAGCCAGCCTTCCAGGACAGTTGTCCATCATTAGAACCACGCTTGAGGATGGATAAGTCCTGGGCTGGACCAATCAGGTGACTCAAGTTGAGGCTGTGGAGTCCTGGGCCTTGTATTGACTAATGGTTGAGGAACAGACAGGAAGACTTTGGGTTTCCATGGAGACGGCAGTCTGGAGCTTTTTGCTTGCTTCCTTCTGTCTGCTGGGTCACACATCTACCCCTCTGGCTGCCACTGCAGGCATCTCTAGCTGTGATTCTCCTGGAGGGTTCCCATGGCTTCTGCTTTCAGTCACTGAGTCTGGACCACGCACCTGCTTGCCTCTTGGTACTCCCTGAGCTGACCTGAGGATGGAAAGCGGGGAAAGAAAGGATAGAAAACAGTCTGTTTTGGAGGAGCTTCCTGGAGCCCGCCAGCAGAGCTGTGAGGCTAAGGGGAAGTGCACGGGCAACAGGTGTGGCTTAGGTGGTTCAGGAAGGCTATAACGGAGAAAGTGGGGGTCGACTTCAGACTGACCTCTGAGGGGCAGGGCAGGATTTGAGGAGCAAAGAGAAGGTGAAAGGCCATGCAGGCTGACAGTGTAGTGGACTGATTCCTCCCCTGGGACACATATATGCAGTTACAAGTGGCTGTCAAGAGGTTTAAGTATCCTCACCTGGGCTTGCCTCCCCTGGGCCCAGCTCTAGGCTACACTGTCTCCAGCTTCTCCAATGGCTTTCCTGGCTGCCCTGGAGAGGGCCCACGATTCTCTGTTCCCCAGCGGCCATCAACAAGCAGCCTGCGACACTTTTCGCTTGGGGAAGAGTCCACCCACGCCCTCATCGCCCCCGATGAGCAGGTGAGCATGCAGCTGGCCAGCCCCTGCCCTGTTGGTCTGGGTGGGGACAGGAGATAGGAAATATGGTCACCTCCTCCCAGGAAGGATCATGTGAAGGGGGCTAAAATTGATGGGATTCCTTCCTGTCCCCACAAGAGAGGGAGTGTCTCTGGAAGGTTTGGAAGATGAGGAGAGAGGAGACTCCAGCTTTTTTCCCCTGTGCCTCTTTTGTCTTCCCCCATCTGTTCTGTCCTTTCCTTCCTCCTGACCCTTGGACCCTCCTGTCTCACTTGGATTCTTTCCCCACAGTCCCACACCTATGTCAACACACCTGCCAGTGAAGATGACCACCGCAGGAGCCGGCACTGCCTGCAGCCTCTGCCTGAGGGCCGGGCACCCTTCCCCTCACAGGCCCAGGGCCCCGACCAGCGGGACCCGCAGGTGTTCTTGCAGCCGGGCCAGGTGAAGT
The DNA here is from genome assembly GCF_964194105.1 of Spermophilus citellus. NCBI lineage: Eukaryota > Metazoa > Chordata > Mammalia > Rodentia > Sciuridae > Spermophilus > Spermophilus citellus. The sequence goes on along the minus strand of NC_138186.1, from coordinate 57,811,127 downwards.
TTGTGTTGGGCCCCACTCCTGCTCGGCGGCACATGATGAAGTGCCAGGGCCTCTGCCCCAGCCTGCATGACCCTCCCCACCACAACAATAACAATGAGGGTTCTTCTGAGTGCCCGGCCCAGCCCAAATGCACCTACGAGAATGTCAGTGGGGGGCTGCGGAGAGGTGGTGGCTGGAGACTGAGCCCAGAGGAGCCAGGCTGGAGTGGCCTGGCCCACCGCAGGGCTGCCCTGCTGCACTATGAGAACCTGCCCCCACTGCCCCCTGTGTGGGAGAGCCAAGCCCAGCAACTGGGTGGGGAGGCTGGGGACGATGGGGACTCAAGGGATGGGCTCACACCCTCCTCCAACGGCTTCCCTGATGGTGAGGAGGACGAGACCCCACTGCAGAAGCCCACCAGCACCCGGGCTGCCACCCGCAGCCACAGCAGCTTCCCTGTGCCACTGACCCGCCGCCGTGGCTCCCCAAGGGTCTTCAACTTTGATTTCCGCCGGCCAGGCCCCGAACCCCCAAGGCAGCTCAACTACATCCAGGTGGAGCTCAAGGGCTGGGGCGGAGACCGCTCCAAAGGGTCCCAGAACCCCTCAGTTCCCCAAGCCCCAGTGCCCATCACCCACCCTGCCCGCAGCTCAGACTCCTATGCCGTGATTGACCTCAAGAAGACTGTGGCCATGTCCAACCTGCAGAGGGCTCTGCCCAGGGACGATGGCACTGCCAGGAAGACCCGGCACAATAGCACTGACCTGCCTCTGTAGATGGCCCCATCCTCCACCCATGCCCACCGTGGTCTGGCCTGTATCTCTCTCCCATCCTGTGACCCACCCAGCCTGGGCTCAGGGCTGCTTGGCAGAAGGCACTGAGGTGGAGCCAGAAGCTTCCCAGAGTGGGCTGAAGTCCCCACAGATGTCAGCCACTGAGTCTTCTGGTCCCCAGGCTGGAGAGAGGAGAAGGTGACTGGGCAAGGAGGAGCCGCAGCGTGAACTGTGAAGGGTCCTGTGATGGTGTCTCACACCTCCCCTCCCATCCATTTGTCTTGTCTGTCAGCTGTCTGTGTGTGTTTTTTGGTTGGAATTTTGAAACATTTTGTACCTGTTGATTTTATTTATCAGTTTATTTTTCTATTTATTGTTTTAAATGTAATTTAACATATTTATTATTAATATAATTATTTTTAAATTCTGGCTCAATGGGTAATAACTCTTTTCTGGTAGGGGCTGGGCTGGGCATAGGACAGGCCCAACAGGTAGGGGCTTCATTCTGGGAAGTTTGGGGTGGTTGTGGTTTTTGTAACAATTCTATGATCATTTCTTTTTCTTTAGAAAGCCCTGGCCCAGAACCTGGAGTTGGCAGAAGTGCATGCTTTGTTAAAGTGAGAGGATGACTGGGGTTCTAGATGCAGAAAGGAGACCTGTGAGGAAGACTGCCCCAAGGAGATAAGATTTGTGCCCTCTGAGACTGACAGTGGGCTGAGCAAATGTAGTGGGGGTTGAGAGTATACAGATTCCCCTGCTCTGGGACCCTTCTGGGCAGGCCTCAGGGGATTGTTCTCTTACTCTCAACACATTTGGCCCAAAAGGTGGGTCCTGGGACCTCCTTAACCATGCCCAGCATGGCTGAGCCCAGTCCACAACTTTGAAACAGGACCTTTACTGTAATAGCCCAGAAACAGCAAAAGGAAAATAAGTGTGATGTATAACTAGGTGTCTGACTTGCAAAGAGGCTTTCCCAGAGAGCCACCCCTAGGATGACCTACAGAGGGCCTCCACCTTACATCTGGGGCCTCCACCTTACATCTGGGGCCTCCAGTGGAGCCCCTGCCTGGGCTGGGATTGGACCAGGCCTGTGGCAGGAGCCCCTTTCTCCCCTCAGACTGCTCTTTTGGCTTCCTCTTACCGAGTCCTCCCTTCCTCCAAGATGCCATTTCTAACCCCCGCAGTTAAACTAAAGGAACTCCAGTTTCTGTGGAAAGACCCAGCGAAAAGTGAGAGTGGGCTTGACCAAGATTAGGGACAGTTCTGTGTCGTCATTGTCCTTTGGAGTGAACAAACCTGTCCTCTTCCTCACTGAGGTAATGGGCCAGGGCGGGGCTCATCCCTCCATTTCCTGCCCAGCCTGCTGTCCGGAACACCGCTGCCTAGGCCTCGTTTCCTGGTGGTTCCCCCCTGTATGGGGATTGGACTGACCAGACCATCCTGACCTTGGGTGTCGTGTGCTGTTAGTGAAATGGGCAAAGAGGACTGCCCACAACAGGATTATGAAGAGTCCCTTCAAGTGGGGCCCAGCAGGGAACCTTTCTCCCTTTCCAATCTTTCTTCCCTGAACTGGGAAGATGTCCGCTATTAGCTGTGCCTTTTTCACAGTGCTGTAGGACAGTGCCGCTCTCTACAGTTTCCCCAGGCAGCTCAACTCTGCTCTTTTGATATTCTTGAACACTTACCTCTGTTCTTCCTGTGGCCTGGATGATGGCCACAAACAGGAGAGTCAAGGCAGGACCAGGTCTAGGGGGCCTAGGCATGTTTGTAAGTCATGGGTCTTTGTAGGCTCCCCCTTACTTGTGGACCGACACTGTCACGGGGTAGACATGGGCTGGCTTCAGTCAAGAGACCAAGTTGTGGCCCTAACTAGCCCACTCCCTCTGCTGTCTTAAGCATTTGGTTACCCCAAGTGGACCTCGGTTTTTGTACTTGGAATACAAGGAACTGGTTTGAGGTAGCCAATAAGAAGAACACAACACCACTTTGAAAGTGGACAGCCAACTAGGTGCTGGTGGTGCACACTGGATCCTAATGGCTTGGGAGGCTGAAATAGGAGGATTGCAAATTCAAAACCAGCCTCAGTAACTTTTTTTTTTTAATTTTTAATATTTATTTTTTTAGTTGTGGTTGGACACAATACCTCTCTCTTTTGTTTATTTATTTTTATATGGTGCTGAGGATCGAACCCAGGGCCTTGTCGTTGCGAGTTGAGTGCTCTACCGCTGAGCCACAACCACAGCCCCTAGCCTCAGTAACTTAGTGAGGCCCTGTCTCAAAATAAAAGAAAGAAAAGAAAAAAAGAGTGGGTTGGGGATGTAGCTCAGTGGTAAATCACTCCTGAGTTAAATCTCCAGTACCAAAAAAAAAAAAAAAAAAAAAAGAAAGAAAGTGGACAGACACATCTGATTATATTAAGGATCCAGCTGTTGCTGAGGAAAAAACAACCAGTAGTCCCAACTCTTGGGACCCCCCACCCCCAGTTTTCAGGCTCACTATTCTTCCGTTCAGAACACTCAGGGACCATTAATTATCCTCATCCTTGAGCCCCAGAGCCTGTTCTGTCCCCTGAGGGTCCCCTCAACCAAGACATCACTGTTGAACATATCTGTGAGGCTTGGGGGATCTAAGAGTCCCCAGAATTGGCTTCCAGCACAGTGTAACCCCAACCCTCCCTTTCCCTTCCCCTGGTCACTGCCTCCGACCCTGGAGGTCTACTGTAGGAATTTTCCTTTCAGCTGGAGGGCAGGCTGTGAGTGGACAGCCTTCCTGGCAGGAAGGGGCGGGTGGGCGCCATGCCCCTGTGTTTGAGGCCTGCGGACCTCAGGGCGTGGTGTGCAGATGGAATCAGACATTGCAGTCCAAAGATCATCACCAACATTGGTGCATGTTTGCTGAGTGCTCCCTTCTCTTCTTTAGAAACAGGCTCTGCCCACCCCCTGGGCTGCCCTCAGGAAAGAACAGGATCCTGCATCCTGTCTGGGAGTGACATTTCAGGTCAGACCAGGAGGGGCCCTCCCAAGCCCACCCCTGTGTGATTAATAGTAGTACTTAGCTTGGGTGTAAACACAGGCGGCTTTTCACAGGGCTGCATGGGCCATTCATCTCTGTCAGGACTTACTGGGCAGGATGGTTATCACCTCTTACAGAGAGGAAACAGCCAGGAGGTGAAGCAACTGGCCTGGGGCCATGAAGTTAATTAGCGGCTTGCACTGGCGCTGGATGTCAGTTGTGGGTCCACCCACCCTACCCTGCTCCCAGAAGCCCCTGTGCCACTGTGTATCCTCAGAGAATGGCTCCTGTTCTGTGGATGGGTGGGGCTGGGACAGGTGTGTGGGAAGACTTGACCTTGCCTGCCCTTCTTCCTTTCCTGCCAGGAGGCTCCTCAGCCTCGTGGGAGGCTCTGCCAGGTCAGGTCATGTCTTGAAACCCTGAGTTCTGAGGTTCTCTGACTGATGTCTTTGAAAAGGGAATCCTACTCAGAGGATGGGGAGGGGTTGTGATGAGGGACCTCTGGGCTTCCAGAAAAATCATGGAGGACTGAGGTGGAGGGAAAGATGGGCAAAAGTGAGCAGGGCCTATATGGACAGTTTCATAGAGCCCAGGAGAGAATCCTAGAGCTCGCAGGCTGCTAAACCGGGACCCATCTAGGGATGCCTTCAACTGTTCATGGAGATGTTTATCCAGTCTGCTCACACACTTCTAAGGACTTCTGAGCTCACTACCTCAGAAGCCCTCTCTACACTCTGGTCTTAAGAAATAACTACGCCTCCTCCCAACAGGTACTAATATTGCTTCTGGATCTGTACTCGACCAAGTCTAGCCTCCCGACCAAGAGGCTGGCCTTGAAATGTGGTGGAATCACATGACCATGTGCATCCACTAACAGCTTGACCTGCTTGTCCTTCAGTTTCCTCATCTGTCACAAAGGGATAATAACTGTCCCTCCCTCATAGAATTGTGAGGGTCACGTAAGAGACTGTCCACCCAGCAGGAGTCATGGTGACTGGCCCATACTAAGTACCCCAAAATGACAGATGTTATTCTCACCTGGACTTGGTTCTTTCCAACACACCCAGATGTTCACCTCTTTTCAGTACCCAGACCTGGCCTTTAACTGCCTTCAGCCCAGCACCTCCTTTGCTTTAGGTGTAATATTTTTGCTAATGCAGCCTGAATTAACGTTTGCTTTATTGGCCTTCCTGGCTCTTGGGATCTTAAACCTGGCCTGAAACCACCAGGTCTTTTCCACATAAACACTTGCAGCATTCCTTGCTCCCAAGCCCTCTAATGTTAGGGTCCTTTGGTTTGTGAAAGTCAGAAGAGTCCAATTTTCCAGGTGACATTTCTTCTGGGCAGCCCAGGTCTGTCCTGGAGTTTAGAGGCTCCAGCTCTTATGTATGTGGACATGAAGGGGTGGGAGAACGGGGATGGGAGATGCGGGTGTCAGGGAGAAGACGCTGGGGAGAACGTGGATCAGGAGGGTTCTTCTATGCTACCTGGATCCCTCCGTCTTGGCTTCTAGAAGCTTTGCTCTGTACACGGGTGGTTGGTCAAAGTCTCCCTGCTCCCTGTGGTATCCTCCTGGCCTCTGGCCTTGCTCACCAGCCAGACTCCTCTCTGGGCTCACTTTCCCTGGAGATGGACATTTCCAGCAGAGCTGCCGGTGGAGAAAGCCTAGGAGGTCAGGAGCCGGAGCAGGAGCTTCATTCCCTTTCCGGGTAGTTGTGAGATGTCATTTCACTGATTGCTCAAAGATCATTAGTTTAATGACAGCTTGGGGGTGGGTCAAGGGTCGTGGCCAGGGCCGTACCTGCTGACTAACCAGGGGGCTTCCTCAGCTGGTTGCCTCTCCCTTTGCTTTACCCCTTTGGCTGGGAAGGTGTGGTCCCTTGGGGTCCCTCTCGTTCCCTCTGGTGTTCCTGGGATTAAAGGACCCAGGGAACATATCAACATATTGATGTGGGGGCGGGGGGAATGGTGGCAGTGTACTCAAGTACAGTGGCCTTGATCTCACAAGTAAACATTTGGACACAGCGGGGCCCAGATAACAACATCTGGGGTTGTGTGGGCTGTGTCCTGAAAAGGCCCCTGCTCCCCAAAGCTTTCAAACTAGAGAAACAAAGCTCATGAAAGATAGGCGTGATCACTCAGGGACCTCAGGCAGATGGCTCGACCTCTCTGAACCTGTTTCTTCATCTCTCAAGGGGAACCAATGATCTTATCTCATAGTGTTGTCATGAGTTAAATGAGAAAATTCACCTAAAGCACTCAGGGGTACTTGACACAGCCTGAGCTGAGCTTTGTCATGTTGTCACAGCAGCAGCAGCTGATGTAGGGACATTTCCAGAAGGAAGTAGACCATGAAGATGAAGATTTGGAGCAGGCAAGGGGACTGTGGGCCTAGCTATTTGTTTAAAGGGGAAAGACTGTATTACTGCCAGGCGTCAGCCATGCCTGCAATCCCAACAGCTCAGGAGGCTAAGGCAGGAGGATTGTGAGTTCAAAGCCAACCTCAGCAACTTAGCGAGTCCCTAAGCAACTCAGTGAGACCCTGTCTTTAAATAAAATATAAAAAGGGCTGGGGATGTGGCTCAGTGGTTAAGCGTCCCTGGTACCAATCCCCAGTACCCCCCCCCAAAAAAAAAAAAAAAAAAAAGACTGGGCTACTGGGAACAGAGGAGCAGATGGGGAGAGGGGTGTGAAGAGTAGGTTGGGGTGGGCGGGGAAGGTAGGAGCCACTACCCTTGGGGACAATGGAGGAGCTCTATGTGACCGCCAGGTCAGGCTGTGGACTGTGAGGAGGTTTGGGGTGCAGACAGGAGAGGGTGTGCACACATTCCCTCACTCCACAAATACTTACTGAGCACCTGCTAAGGTGCCAGGTACTGTGCTGGGGACCCAGCAGTGGCAGGAAGAGATCAGGCCCCTGCCCTCATGAACTTACATCCTATTGAGCGTGAGACAATTGAATAGCAAATAGCCAACAGTCGAGATCAGGAAAGAGAGAACTTCGAATGAAGAAGGGACAATGGGGCGGTAGGGACAGAACATCAAGGAAGACCTCTGGGGGAGGTGACACTGGAACAGATGAGATTTGAATGCTAAGACAAAGGCAGCCTGAACAGCCAGGGAAGGGCGTCCCAAGCAAAGGGTGTGCTTTGGCCCTGGCGGGGACAAGTGCTCCAGGGTTTCAAAGGAAGCAAAAGAGCCCAAGGAGACCAGGGCAGCTGTGTGGGGTGAGCGGGGCAGAGGGCTGGAGGTGAGGGCATGGGAGGATCCAGGTTTCAGGTCCTGTGAGGCAGAGTGGCAAGTGGACTTTATTTTAAGGGCAATAGGATGCTATTGGAAGGTTCTGAGCAGACAAGATCTGATTTACATTGTTTTTTTTTTTGTTTTGTTTTATTTTGTACCAGGGATTGATCCCAGGGTGGTGCTTAACCACTGAGCCACATCCCCAGTCCTTTTTATTTTATTTTTTATTTTGAAACAAGTTGCTAAGTTACTTAGGGCCTTGCTAAGTTACTAAGACTGGCCTTGAACTTGAGATCCTCCTTCTTCAGCCTCCCCAGCTGCTGGGATTACAGGTGTGCACCCCAGCACCCAATCTGTTTTGCTATTTTGAGACGAGGTCTTGTATGTCACCCAGTCTGGCCTTAAATTCAGTATCCTCCTGGCCAGCCTTCTGAGTAGCTAGAATTATAGGTGTAATTCTGACTTAGGTTTTAACTGGGTGGCTCTAGCTGCTGTGTAGAAATGGAGGGGGGGTGGGGAGTGAGGAGAGTGGCACCCAAGAGGGAGACTTCTGGGAGGGGCTATGAACTGAATGTTTGTGTTCCTCCCCAAATTCCAAATTCAAGTAGAGATTCTGAACCCCACTGAGTCAGTAGGATCCCTCCTGGGTGGGATTAGCACCCTGCTGTCCATTATGTGAGGATGGAAGGAGAAGACAAACCAGGAAGTGGGTCTTCACCAGACACCAGGTTGGATGGCCCCTGGACCTCAGACTTCCTAACCTCCAGGACTGTGAAAAATACATGCTTATTGTTTCAGCTCCCAGATTTTGGGTCTATTCTGGTGGTAAACTCAGAAGGCCACTGATGTCATTCCTTTGACATCAATGACACCAACAGATGTCATTCCTTTGCTGTGGAGGGCCAGGGTATGAGAAAAGGAACAGAGGGATTGAGGAGGGCTCTGAGGTTTGGGGTCTGACAACTGAAAGAACCAGGAAGGGAAAGGAACGTGGCGGGAGGAGGGACAGATTCAAGCTGGAGGCCCCTTGACACTGTGAACCATCCCTGGAGGCAGAGGCTAAAGAGCAGGGGCATCATGTACCACTGACTTGGAGCTGAGGGCCCTAAGGGTTCTCTCATGCTGGACAGCAGCCCAGGCCATGTGGAGACCTCACCTCACTATTGTGCCCACAATTTGGCCTCTGTTGTCTGCTGGGACATAGATGCTGAGCCCCCATCATACACCTCTGAGAGATGAGGTCAAGCTGTGGACAGGAGAGCAAATTAATGTCCAGAGTAGGCCAAGGACAAGTCAGCCCAGAGAGCCTGGTGAGTGAGAGATGGACTCACTGAAGAGCAAGCCATTGAAGCCTTGGGCCTGGTACTAGGTCATGGTGGTACATTCTGCAAAGGAACAAAGACGAGACCCTCAGAGATCCTCATGGACCCTCAGGATCACAGCCTTAGCTGCTTGGAGTCTGTGAAATATCAGAAGATGTTCCCTGGACTTGGCAGGAAGCAGAACCACATTTGGCCACTTTCCAAATACCCTCAGAATCTGCAAAAGGGGAGCTTCAAGGAGGAAATCTCGCTGTACAACAGGCAGGTGGAGCCAGGCCCTCCAGATATCAGATGTCAGGGAGTGTTAGTGTAGCTGACCAGACCTTCAAGGGCATCCCTTGGGAGGCTGACACCCCCTGCTCCCTATCCTGGGCCCCTGGGCCTCATCTTGTCCCAGGTGTCTCATAAGAGTATCCCTGAGCACAGGAAGAGCCCTAGCAGAAGGCAGCCACTCACGGGTACACCTCCTCAGAACCCAAACTGGAGGGCTGGGATCTAGGTGGGGCTGCCCTGGCTCCTGGGCCTGGGCTGTAGCCATATTCAGTTGAGGATGAATTAGCAGCCATTGGGGTAGAAGAGGGGAAGGCTGAGCCTGGAGCCTCCTGAGCTCATTATCAGTGTTTGGTTTGGAACTTTTGGATCAGACCTGATTCCTGCTCCTTATCCAGGCCCTCGTGATTACATTCTTGGGTCTTTGATGTGCCCGAGCCTGACACAGGACTCTTACCTCCTTGCTACCCCAGCATACCCCATTCCTCCATCCAAGGAGACCCAGTCTGGGCTCACGCCCAGCTCAGTCCAAATAACTCCTTCCCGTGGCCTCTCTGGCTTACGCTGCCTCATGCGGGCCTCTATGAAGCCCTAGCCCTTGCATGGTTTCATGGGCACACTGGGCATAGGAACACGGGTTCTGGGACCCTCCTGGCAGGCCCGGGTCCTTAAAGGGGAAGACTGGTCAACAACAGGAGGGAGTCTCTGCAAATTCCCAGCCCCCACTGCCCATTGGGTCACACTCTGGAGCAGAAATGGAGGAAGTCTGAGCAGGTCCACAGGTGACCCATGATGGGCCAGCCTGATGTCATTTATCTTGGGCTGAAGTTCCACTGTCCTCATTCCTGTCTTGGGAAATACAGTCGCCATATAGCTGCTCTCCCTGATCCCACTCAGTCACACAGGTGAGTGGCGGTCCTGGGCTGCCACTCTGTGACGGCCCAGGGGAGCAAGGATCCCAGAGACTTGAGCAAGCCTTTTCATCTCCTCCAGTGGGGAGGAAGAAATGGGGATGGATGAGGACAACAGGGAGGACTTCCTCATCACCACCTTGCTTAGAGGAAGGTGTGGCTGTGTCCTGCGCATAGGAGCCTCCCTGGGGAGTGTAGGAGCTCGTGCGCATACACAGGCTGCATGTGAGCATGTGCCCCTGCATGCAGGTGCCTGTGTGTGTGCATGTTAGTGTGTGTGCAAGGTGGGAGTGTGGGGCCCTCTGAGCACTTCGCTCACCAGCCAGGATGCTTTCGGGCACACTTGGGCCTCAAGGCCTCAGCTCTGGGAGGAGGCTCCGCAGCCACTGCAGGCTGCAGGGCTCTCTCAGTCCTGTGTTCCGGCTTCACTGGTCCCACTGTTTAGTCTTCCTACCTCAGGTTCTTTGTATGTGCTGTTCTACCTGCCAAAATGGTCTTACCAACCTGACCCATATTCATCATTCAGAACTTAGCAATGGGTCACATTATCTCCCTCCCACAACTGATAAAAATTCCTGAAGCTCAGAGAGGCCAAGGAACTTGCTTACTGTCACAACTAGCCAGGGTGGACTGGGATTTGAGCCCAGGCTCCTCTGACATCAGAGCTAAGGTTCTTTCCTTAACACAGTGAGATTCATCTGCTCCATGCCTCCAGGTCTGTGTGGGTAGCCAGCTGCCTTGTGGCTTCTAGCACACATACCTGCCCTTGGAGAGTGGCTGGCCCATTCGGCTTCTTGGTGACGCCTTCCTGAGGGTCTATAATTGCATCTAGGATCTAGGCCTCAACAGGGTGGACCTGGCCACTGCCTGGTTTTCTGGCTCTGCCTCTCTCCCTGTTGGGAGCCAGCCTGACCCTCCGCGGGTCACAGAAGCTGGGAGTCCATGTTCTGTGTTCATTGCAGTCAAATCTGGCTGATCAGGGCAGAGAACGAGGAGACCTCAAATAATTGACATTTAGTAGGCTCTGGCTTTGGGGACAAAACAGGTAGTTGACTAAGTCAGATCAGTTTCATGTAAATGTCCACTCGATATAGGTCAAGGGGTCCCAAAGTGAAGTTATTCAAACACCAACCTCTTGCTCTTTGCACTGTGTGTGGCCACTAAAGTCCCCTAATGTGGGAGAGAGCATGTTGAGCACAGTACCGTCCCTGGAAGTGAGGGACAGTGACTAGGGAGGAAGTCCAGAGCAACTGACTGGATCAGATGTGTGGACAGAGCCTCAGATGCAGAGTGCTCCTCGTGGCGTGAGAACTGACTTGCCAAGACTGTGAGGTGGAGAGGGCCACCCCTGGGCAATGTCCTGGCAGGACAACAGGTGAGTGTGCCTGGCCGGACTAGGAGACTGCCCCTGGCAATGTAAGAGTCTGCCAGGGGTCCAGCACCGGGGAGAAGGCAGGAGGAGCCATCTAAGGCCTGGAGGTTCCTGGGCCCTTGGGGCCTGTGGCTCTCCCTGTCCTATGGTGGCCAGCTGAGGAGACCTGCTTCCAGAAGGCAGTATGTGGGTGCAGTTCCTCTGGGAGAAGCCCTTCTCTGGCCTCATTCCATGAAATCAAGGTATGTTTTTATATATTTGTGCTAAAATGTATTGTAATAAATGTGTGGCTATTGGAAGAAAAAAAGGTTTTGTCTTTATTTCACTGAGTTTCCTCTGCCATGACGGGTAGTGTCATCATGGTGAATGTGAGGAGCCCCAAGGGCAGGGATGGCCTCCTTCTTTGCCTTTAGGAGTCTCTGAGGACAGGTGTTTCTTTCTTCTCTTCCTATTCCTTATCTTTCTCCTCTCCCTTCTTATTCTTGTAAAATGTCATTTTTAAAACTTTTAAATGAAGTATAATACTCATAAAGATGACTTATCAGTAGTACAGCACACTGGCTTCTCATGAGCCAGATCACAGGTCATTGAATCAAAACCAGAATGCTGTCAGTGCTCACCTAAGGTCCTTTAGCCTTTTCCTCCCCTGCCCCAGCCCCTGCCTAATCTGAAGACCCAGACTCAGCTGACAGCCAGGGCTGCGGGCAGGCATGGCCGTGGGCAGGGCCTCACTGGGTTGGACAGCAGTGCTGCAGGCACAGATGGTTATCCCTTTTGACACACCAGCACACACAGGGTGGAAAAGGGCAAGAGGCCGTCAAGGTCAAAGAAGCCTCAAGTGGTGGAGATGGGTCTTCTAAGTCAAGTTCCTCCCATGTCACACTCAAGTCCTTCCATATGTGCTGAGAGGGCTCAGCAAAGAGAAGTAGGCTCCATGTGTCATCAGAAATCAATCTGTGTGCACATCTCTGACACTGTCCGGGAACACCCTTCATTCTTCTGGGGGCATATTTATTCTGAGTACTTTTGTCCATACCCTTCAAAATGCTCCCTGAGGAAGCCTCCGAGTTCTTGCATGATCGTACCTGCTGCCCACGTCTGATGGGCCAGGCCTGGGTGCCTGTAAGATGAATCTGTCTGACAACTGTTTTTTTCCCTCTTCTTTCCCTCCATTTATCCTTCCCTCCCTCCCTCCTTTTCTTCTTTCTTTCCTTCCTTCCCTCTCTCATTCCTTCCTTCTCTTCCTCCTCTTTCTTTCTTTCTTTTTTGTGGTACTGAGGATTTAATCCAAGATGCTCTAGCACTGAGCTACACCCCCAGCACTTTTGATTTTGGAGCAGGGTGTCCCTAAGTTGCCAGGCTGACCTTGAATTTGCAATTTGCAATCCTCCTTGCCTCCTCCCAAGTCACTGGGAATTGCCCAACTCAGAGAAATTCCTTAGGAAATGAAAACAGAAAACTAAGATGCTATTGGTCAGTTCCATGGGGAAAGCCAGCCTACACACACACACACACACACACACACACACACACACACACACACACGGTGGGGGTAAATGGCATCCAGACACAGAGAAATGGGCTAGCGGGGTACACCAGAAACTAGCTGATCCTGAGGCTCCACCCCCACCCTCCCCTTCCTGCAGCTGAGTTGCTCTGCTTCTTGTCCCTCCATCCACCCACTGCACCCTCTTTCTACCAAGGCTAGACATGCAAGCAACTGTCTGCAAGCAAGGGTAGGTTAATCAACAGATCAGAGGAAAAGCAACCAGTCTTTCTATTTATGTATTATACACACAGGGATTTATTTCTGGATATTTGATATACAGTTAAAATTAACTCCTCTATAGAAGGAGATAAGTTAAACTATCTGTGGAATTGTCAGGAGGGTTTTGTGATTCAACAAGTACAACGCACCCTGCCCAGCGCAGCCTCAGGGATGGGATATTTTGGCAGGGAGTGGGGAGGAGCCCATTCTAAAACCTCTGGTTTAGTTTTTCCTTACAGGAGAAATCTAAATAATAAGTGCAGAAGAAATGATTAAAAAAAGGTACACTCATGCTTTGTTGGTGGAACTGCAAATTAGTACAAATTAGTACTTTGGAAAGGGGTATGGAGATTCCTCAAGAGACTAGGAATGAAACCAGATAAATCTGACTTGTCGGTATTTATCGCAAAGAACTAGAGTCAGCATACTATTTACTAACACCTGCATACCAATATTTATAGCAACACAATTTATGATAACCAGGTAGTGGAATCATCTCAGGTGCCTATCAACAGATAAATGGATAAAGAAAATGTGGTGTATATATATACAAGAGAGTTTTACTCAGCCATAAAGAAGAATGAAATTATGTCATGTGCTGGTAGATGGATGAAACTGGAGAATATCATGCTAAGTCAAATAAGCCAGACTCAGAAAGTCAAGGGTTGAAAGTTTTATCTCATATGCAGAGTTAGAGAGAAATAATGATAGAAAAAAATTGGGTGAGGGGATCCCTTGAAAATAGAAGGGAGAACAGCAGAGGAAGGGAATTGGGGGGGGGAGAGAGGGAAAGGTGAGGACTACAGAAAAAAACTGGCCAAACTATGCTATGTGCATGTATGAATATATCACAATAAATTCCACTTTATGTATATCTATAATGCACAAATTTTAAAAACCCAATAAATTAATAGAAGGAAGACGGGTAGATTAAAATATAGGAAATCAGGGGAGGGAAGAGGACAGGGAAAGGGGAAGTACTGGAAACCAAAATGGAGCAGATTATATTATATGCATGTATGAATATGACAGAATGAATCATACTGTTACATATAATGCACCAATAAAAATGTTTCTAAAAATCAGTGTGCAGAGCTGGGTATGGTGGCATACGCCTGTAATCTCTACGGCTTGGTAGATTGAGGCAGGAGGATCGCGAGTTCAAAGCCAGCCTCAGCAATGCAAGGTGCTAGGCAACTCAGTGAGACCCTGTGTCTGAATACCACATAGGGCTGGGGGATGTGGCTCAGTGGTCAAGTACCCCTGAGTTTAATGCTTGGTACCAAAAAAAAAAAAAAAAAATCAGTGGACAGAAGAAAGAGGAGAAGCAGGAGGTCAGAGCAGTCCCCACTCATCTCCCCAGAAGACTCTTATTAATGACTAAGCACAACAGTAAGTTGGCAGGCGAGAAACCTGCTAGATCCCACCTTAACCAAGGGACGGAGTCTAAGTGGGCAGGAACAGGACACCTGGACATCACGCCACCCGGACAGGGTGCCCGCAGAGGGCTCATTCCCCCTGCAGCATTCTCCAAACACCACCCTCCACCTCACCATTGAAAACACCAGCATCACCTACAGCCAGGGGCAGTGTACAAAGGGACTGGTCAGGACAACAAAAAGTCACAAGGTCACAAGGGACAGAAAACCAAGGAGCTGGCACAGATGGAAGGAGAATGAAATGATCACCAAGAGCAATGTGGGAACCTAGTCGGGATCCTGGACCAGAAAAAGGGCATTTGTGGCACAAATGGTGACATTTAGATGAGATCTATAGAGTCCTTGATAGCATTATATCAGGGTAAATTCCTGATGTGTCCAGGGTAGGATGCTTTTTTGTGTGAGTTAACATTAGGGGGTCGCATGAAAATTAGGAGGGACCACTCCTCACTATGTCACAACTCTCTGTGACTCTCGAGTTATGTCAACATTTAACAGTGTATACCCTTGAGCTTGACAAAAACAAACATCAGGTCCAGTATGTTCCCAGTGGGTTTGGTTGAAGTAATGGTGAAAATATAAAACACACACCAACACTTAAGCAAAATTCAAAAGCCCGAGAAAAATAGCTGAAACCTTAACTAAACATGCATATAGATAACTGAGAAAGACTTAAGGTTATTGAGTAATTGTCCCCAGAGCTGAGTGGACAATCTCAGGGTCAGAATCACAGGGAAACTGAGATTCCAGGGCCAAACTCACGCCTATTGCAAAAGAGCCCTCTACCAGTACTCCTTACGAAGTACCCCTTCAGCCTCTGCTTGGATGTCTCTGTCATGGGGAGCTCAGCACTTCACTCCTTTGATGAGTGTCGGGGGGGGGGGGGGTGAGCCCAGGTGCTGCTGACAGCAGTGAGAACTGGAAACAACCCAGTGCCTAGGGCCAGCATGAGAGAGCGCCAGGTAACCTCTGCAAGGGTTAAGTGATAAGGAAGTGGCATATCTTAATGCATGGAAAGGTGCACATGCCGCAGTCCTGTGTGATAAGAGCAGAGCGAGTTGTGTTTACACTGACCTCAGTGAGGTTCAAATCTAAGTGTGCACAATAAGGTCTGCAAGATAATGAAGGAAGGAGTGAGCAACTGCACTTTGAAGAGTCCTTACTATTTTAAAAACTTTATTTATTTTTTTTGGGGGGAGGTGCTTGGGGTGTGGCCTCAAGCATGCTTGGTGAGTGCTCTACCATGGAGCTACACCCAGCCCTGTTTTGATGTTTTTTAAAGTTATATATGTGTAGAATTTAAGTGACATTAAGTATGTAGAATTTTTAAAAATTAGTCCTTAAAAAGGACTTGGGGATTGTCATTTCATGAAGAATTGAGAGAGCAGCAGGGAACAGTAGAGTTGGGAGGATTCTAAGGCTTGGTCTGAACACTGTAGAAAAGAGAGAAAGGATTGCTCTCTGGCATGGGTGAAGAATGGCCTATGACAGTATGTAGGCATGCTATGCACTTGTCTTTATCTTTAGAGTAACTTCCAGTTCCCACTATCACGTTATAGAACCTCTGAAAGGGGCTTTTGTGTTGTTTAATAAGCCAAGGAAGAGGCCTTCCCTTTGAGTGACAGCTGTAGGATTTGGAGCTGGAGAATTTGTAGGAGGCTTACAGCTAGAGAGCAGGTGGTGGAAGGGGGAGGAGGAGTACAGGTCATGGAAGAGTGGGTATAGATGAGGGACGGGCCAGCAGAATAAACCAGACTGGGAGTCAGAGAAAGGACAGACCAGGGCTCCAGGGAGGCAAATGGCGGACACAGAGGCCTCTCAGGAGGACTAGGTCAGGGCAGAGTTGCAGTGGGGAGAGACAGTGAAGAAGGGGACAAGGACAGGGGTAGCCCTTTGCTCATGCCCTGCTCCAGGCTTCCCTCCACTCTGCTGCCCGAGGCATGGCCAATGCCCAGATGGAGTATCCTGTGAGTGTGACCTGGGCGTGTGCTGAACTAGGATGAGGGTGTCTCCAAGTCCCCTGATGGATATCGAAAGCCTCTGAAGACACCCCAGTCAGTGACTTCTGCCACTGGCCTCCAGCCCCATCCCCAGCATCAGAACTGCCTAGTTACAAACATGTCCTTATCAACATGCTACCCGCTGGCCTGGGATCCCCACACATACCCAAATTCTATCCCCAAGATGTTGGGGTGCGGGGAGCCAGGACTTGAGTCAAACCACCAAGGGCATCGCTTAAGCACACAGTTCTCAATGATGTCATCCCAACCAGGGGACATTAGGCAACCCCTAGGCACATTTCTGATTGTTACAGCTCAGGGACTGCTCCTGGCACCCGGTGGGCAGCCACCAGGATGGTGTGAAGCTGCGTACAGCACACAGGAGAGTGCCCATGACAAGATCCTGTGATCCCCCATGTCAAGACTTGCTGGCCAAGAAACCCTCCTACGTTCCTATGCCCCTCTCTCTGTCTCTGCCTCTTTGTGGCCCTCACCCCAAAATGCACACACCAACCACTGGTTCCTGGAGGAGGAGCAGCTCTGCCCCTCCATCTTATGGCTACTTTGTTCTGTCTTATCGCCCGTACCTCCTGGCCTCTGCTGTTGGATTCAAAAGTCAACAAGTTGAAAGTCTGCTGTGGCCATGGTCCAGGGGGAAAAACACAGTAACAATGGCTACATGGTGTGCAGGGGACACCCTGGTTGGGGTCATGCTTGCCCAGGGCACGGAGGGAGGGACTCGGCCACATCCAGGGGGTATAAAGAGGGAGTGCTGAAGTCTTCACTCCAGTGCGACCGTGGATCTCAGAGTGGCGCTTGCTCTGTGACCAGCTGGGAATTGGCATCATGAAGTGGATGGTGGTGGCCTTGGTCTGCCTCCTGGTCTTGGAGGCATCGACTACACCTGTCAAGTGAGTGTGGGCCTGGTTGTGGGTGCAGGGAACCTCAGGAGGCCTGCAGCCCTGTATGGAGCAGCTAGTCAGGGGGCAGCAGCTGGGTCTGAGAGGAATTCCCTGATGGGGCTGGGAAGGCTGCCCCTGCTGGAGTTGGGCAGGACTCAGCTGGGAGCAGACAGAGCCTGGCCTCAGGATCTGCTCAAGGTAATAACCTTCTATCTCCCCAGACTGAGGGGAGAAGATGGTCCTGAAGCAGAGAGTAGGGCGACTATGCCCATGCTGGCCATTGCTAAATGGGTACAGTTTTTTCCTTTAGAAGATAACAGTCCTTTCTAGAGAAGAAAAAGATAATCCCGCCAAAAACTTCCATGAGAGCCCAAATTTGCTGGAAGAAGCCAAAATCACTTTAGCAAAAAAACCAATACCTGTAAATCATTATACCATGTTGTGTTGAAAATTCAGGATGGAGCAGGTGACCTGCCTCAGGGGACAGCAGGACTCCCCGCCTGCCACCCTGCCTGCTGTGCCACCTGGGAAGAGTGCAGAGGGCCTTTCCTGTGTGCAGTTATAGCCACACATTCAATCAGCAGCAGATTAAACATATTAGGGGACAATTGTTGCTCCCCTACTCCATGGTGTGTCTTATAGGCAATACATGGTGCCGGAATGCACTACAGGAAAGGACGCTCTTTGGGATGAGCTTTGCCATCTCTGAGAACTATTTATACATTTTCATGTTGCTGGTGACTGCACCCAGGTCAGGCACATGCTCAGCAAATGTTATCCCACTGAGTCACATCCCAGACCTGACCCTTAAACAACAAAAGAACAAATCTCAGCAGACATCCTCTGGAAGCTGTAAACTCCCAGTGTCCCAAGACCCTCTCCCCTTCATGGGAAGTATTTTCAGGGTCTCTGAGAGCAGAGGCCAGGGCAGGAGCAGGACCCCTGAGAGGGGCTGAGGGCAGGCATGAGGGAAGTTCATTGTTTCCTGAGTCTTGGAGCAAGTGCTGAGTGAGGTTGAAAGAAGGGGAGAAGGAAAGAAAGAAGAGGAAGAGGGAAGGAGGCGAGGGAGAACATCAGGGAGAGAAGAAATGAGAAGGTAGAGGAAGGAGGGGAGCCCTGCCCTGACACCCAGCCTCCCCTAGGGTCCCCCTGAGGAAAATGAAGACTATGCGTCAGACCATGAGGGAAAAGGGCTTGCTGGGGGACTTCCTGAGGACCCACAAGTACGACCCCGCTCAGAAGTACCACTTCAGCGACTTCAGCGTGCTCTATGAGCCCATGAGCTACATGGATGTGAGTCCTAGTCTCTAGGTGTCCCTGTCCCTGCTGCCAAAGCTGGGGACTCCCTGGGTTTCCACCCTGAGGCTGCTCCCTTCTCCCAGTCCTGCCAGCCTGGGCCACCCTGCTGTGAGTGGCCCATTGAGCAGAGCATGGGGAGGGCCCCAGCTGACCTGGCAGCTGACCCACAGAGACCACGTGGCTGCCCTGGGCAGGCTGGGACTGAGGCCTGTGTGTCTGGGACCCTGGCTTCTGGTGGTGCTGTAGGGCAGGGCTGCCCTTCCTGCTCTCCCATGGAGAAGCCTGGCCCCTGGGTCCCCCTAATGCTCACAGCCGTCCCCATGGCTCCCCAGGCTGCCTACTTTGGTGAGATCAGCATCGGGACTCCACCCCAGAACTTCCTGGTCCTGTTTGACACTGGCTCCTCCAACCTGTGGGTGCCCTCGGTCTACTGCCAGAGCCAGGCCTGCAGTGAGTGCTGGGCTGGGCAGGGAGGGCCCCTGGGCAGGGCCGGGCACTGGCATCTCCAGGGATGCAGGCAGGGAAGGGTGCTCACTCCTGAGGAGAACAGGGACTTGTTTAGGGTCTGAGGGCATCAACAAGCCAGAGGGAGGAGGCTGGCCCTGCTCCAGGGTGGCCCCTTGCCTTGCCTCGTGTCAGGATGGACCCCTTCATCTCTGCCGTCCACCTCACCCCCTCCAGTTCATTCCGCTCCACCCTCTCCTGCTCACCGGGCAGTGCTGCTCCTCCCCTCAGGACGCTGTCCACTCTGTGCCTCGCCCTCCACTCTCCTATCCACTAGCTTCTCCCTGAGCGTCTCCAGGGACTGACCACAACTATGATGGATGTGGTCCCTGTCCTGGAGTCATTTAGGGAGACAGAGCATCTTCAGTTTTAAGTCTGCCCTAATTCCTTCCAAAACCTTGGGGCTGGAGTGCAGACATCTCTGTCCACCATGGGCACACCCCATGCCACCTCCACATCCCACTATGCCCAGCTCCTGTGCGAATCGAGGTTGGGCTGAGTGGATTCCTCTCTAGGCCTCCCTCCCACTCCTCATTGGATGAGCATTTCCCACTAGGTTTCTGCCGGTTTCTGGTGGGGTAGAGATAGAGGTGGAGTCTAGGGCACCTGCTTACAGGGTGGTCATCATCCGGGCATCCAACTACCTGTGAAACATGGGCTTTCAGGCCAATCAATGCCTTCCAATTACTATGAGCCAGGGGCCAAGGCTGTCAGTTCCTCCTTGGTGACCAGGTGGGGGTGCTGATGCCTCAGGCTGGGAGCTTAGGCTGAGGGCCAGGCAGGGGTGCAGTCCATGAGCCTGAGAGCCAGGCAGCCCTCTGCTCACCCCTGGCCTCCATGGCTCCCTCCTGCAGCCACACACCCTCGCTTCAACCCCAGCAAGTCCTCCACCTTCTCCACCAACGGGCAGACCTTCTCCCTGCAGTATGGCAGTGGCAGCCTCACAGGCTTCTTCGGCTATGACACCCTGACTGTGAGTGCTCCAGCTGCCACCCCCACCCTGGATGGGGGGTGTGAGAGGGTGGGGACCTAGATGTCCTTGTTCTTTCCTGTCCAGGGATGGGGCACCAGAGTGACCAGTCAGATAGTGCCTTTTATCAGGAGCTTAGAACTGGGGGGCAGAGGTGTGGGGATGGGAGGCTACAGTGAAGGAGGCCCTTGGAAGAGAAGTGACAGTTGGGATGCCTGTGGAGAAGTGGGCAGATGGGCCAGAGGAGGAAGGAGGAGGGAAGACCATGGCGGGTCTCTGGTGGCATGGGGCAGGAGGACATAGATGCACTCAGAAGTGTTACCTCCACTCCAATGTGTCTTCCCCCCACAGGTCCAGAGCATCCAGGTCCCCAACCAGGAGTTCGGCCTGAGTGAGCAAGAGCCGGGAACCAATTTTGTCTATGCGCAGTTCGATGGCATCATGGGCCTGGCCTACCCTGCCCTGTCCATGGGTGGGGCCACCACAGCCCTGCAGGGCATGCTGCAGGTGGACGCCCTGTCCAGCCCCATGTTCAGCGTCTACCTCAGCAAGTGAGAGACTGCCCTGCGGGTCCCTAAGTCCTGCCCTGTACCAAGCCCTGATCCCTTGGAGTGTGGAGACCTCCCAGCAGGGGGTGGCTGGGCCACACTTGTTCAGAGCCTCAGTTCCTGGGCTCTGACTCTCCTGCTCCCCTGCCCCTGCCCCAGTCCACTCTCACGACCCTTTGCCTTTCCAGGCAGGATGGTGTCTCCTTCTTCAGTCTGAACTTCTCCCGGGTGTCGCTGCTCTAATTCCCCATGTCTTGGGCCTGCCTGCTGCTCTGGGCCCAGAGAGCCCCCTGCCTCGCCTGTGCTTCTCCCTGAGGCCTCTCTGTCCAGTGACCTGCTGCCTCGCCTCCTGCATGAGTCCTTCTAGGTCTTGGAGTCTCCTGGTCTAGGCCCTCGACTGACTCCTCACCCACTGTCCCCCCAGCCCCCACAGCAGGGCAGGTCAGGAGGGGCCTGGGCCTGGCTTTTCTCTCTTGCTGTCCAGCTTTCTTCCTCTCTACCGTCTAGAGTCAGTTCCATCTTCTTGCTGTGGCTTGGTCTCCTTATCCTGCTTTCAACACATTGACCTGTCACTAACCCTGGGGACTCCTTTTGGCTGTTTGCACACCACATGAAACTCTAGGAACGACGCACTCTGCTACCACTAAGGGGAATCTTCTGGAAGAAACATGGCCTGTCTTTCCCTCCCCTGCACCAAAGACCTGCCCATGTCCACTTGCAAAGGAAAAGAAAAAGTTGGGTATCGGTGAGGTTCCTAGTGACAGGGTTGAGCAGTGGCATGAAATTAAAGGCAGAACATGGTAGTGTGGGTGGGGTCTACAGAGGAGAAGCTGCCAGACATCGAGCACTGTGGGGCAGGGCCATTCAGAAGCCTGACAATACACATGGCCCTGTCTTCAGAAAAACCCTTTGGAAACCAGGGAAGATGCTCTTTCCCTGTGAAGGTGACTTCTCCATATATGCGTCCCCTTCCTTAACTTCTCCCTCACTTCCCCTTCTCTGTGTGTCCTGCAGCCAAGAGGGATCTGAGGACGGAGGAGCGGTCATCTTTGGAGGTGTGGACGAGAGCCTGTACACAGGGCAGATCTTCTGGGCTCCTGTCACCCGGGAGCTCTACTGGCAGATCGGCATCGAGGAGTGAGTCTGGGGTGGGGGTCCCTGGGGATGCATCTTCCTTGGAGCTGGCTTCTGGGCACCTGTGGCACATGCACATCCAGGCTCCACTGAGGTGGGGGCACCAAGGACTCCTGTGGCCTGCCCTCCCCAGAGCCTCAGCTGGCCTCCACAGGGCCATCAACCCTGGGTCTGGAGTAAGGGGTGGGGGGGCACATGTGGAAACCCAAGTACTGGAGAAGCTCCTGTCCTATCACACAGGACACCACAGATTACAACCTGAGGTGTGTGGGACAACTAGTATGTTCCTTGTTCTTATAACAAACATGATAACCCTGGATTTCAGCGCTTCTTAAAACTTCCTTGAAGTTTTTAGAATATATCCCTGGGTCCTTTGGGTGACCCTGCACAGACTCAGAGGGAATGTGAGGCAGGGGACAAGCTGCAATGGCCCTGTGGGGCCCTTATCTCCATTGCGTATGCTTGCTCCCTGTGCCGGGAAGGTCTCCCCTGGCTGGCCTGACCTGGTTGGGCTGAGGCTGCCCTCTTCTTGTCACCCAGGTTCTACGTTGGGGAAGAGGCTTCTGGCTGGTGCTCCCAGGGCTGCCAGGCCATGGTGGACACAGGAACCTCTCTGCTCACCGTGCCCCAGCAGTACCTGAGCTCCCTTCTGCAAGCCATAGGGGCCCAGGAGGATGAGTATGGACAGGTGGGTGTGGCATGGATGTGCCCTGGCCAGGTCAGGGTCAACAGTGGTGTTTGACCAGTGGTGTTTGTTGTTTCGTGGGTCCCTGTGAGTGAAACTTTGGGCTAAGCAAGTGAGTAACAAGGCCAACCCTCAATCCACACCTCCCTCTCCTCCACACAGCTATGCCCCCTCACTCCCATGTGTCCTGGCAAATGAAATGGTCACCTAATTAGCCCTCCCCACTAGGGGAGGGAGCCCTGGTCCACATTTTTCACATGGCTGTGTGATTTCAAAGGACTCCTGCAGGGAAGGGGCAGTGATTCAACCTCTCAGAGGGGCCATTCAGGCAGGACGAACGTCTTTGTTGGGGCACATTCTCAGATCCCCCCAGTTGTCACCTGCTCTAACTGCATATGTGGGATCCAAGTGTTATCCATATAGTATTTGTCCTGAACTTGTCTCTCTCCTCAAATAGCTGGCCTGGGGCTCTAGTGACCCCGGAGTGCTTAGCAGATGGGTAGCAGGTGTCTTGGGTGGGGAATGAGGGGACCTGGAAGAACCTGTTTCTCTGCAGTTTTTCGTGAACTGTAACGACGTCCAGAACCTGCCCACCTTCACCTTCGTCATCAACGGGGTGCAGTTCCCTCTGCCGCCCTCTGCCTACATCCTCAATGTAAGTCCTGGTCCCTGGGGCTGAGCCACTGGGGTGGAGGAGCAGGTGCAGCCAGAGAAGCTCCACCTGGCCCTGTGCCATTTCCCAACTCATGTCACCTGGGATTATCCCCACCAGAAGAGTGTCACCCATGATCAGTTAGTCTCTTAATCAGTGGAGAGGGGCTCTGTCTAGGGTTAGCCACCGTGTGCACTCCGGTTCCCAGGCTTCCCTTTAGGTGAAGGGAATTGTCACAGCATTTGATGGGGAGATTCTCTTTCTCTTTTACAAATGAAAACCTGGGGGTTCAGAGAGGCTCAATACCTGATCCAGCTGCACAGATGATGAGGGTGAAGGCAAAGTCTGAATGCAAGCTAGCTCTACTCTAAGCTGAACCACCATTCTGACTTTTGCCAATGAGGAACAGAAGGGAGCTTTAGCAAGAAAAGATACCCAGCATGGGATTAGGTGACCCTGCAGAGGCCACTACAACCTGTGTTTACCACTGGGAAAATCCCTCCCACCAGCCCCTCTTGTGAAACACCACCTTCTCTATGAGCCTTCAGGGCCAGTCCTTGCCCTGCTCATTGACCAGGGCTCAGGCTAGCAGTGGCCAGGCCATGTGTGACTGAATGAATGAGTGCTGCCTTTCTCTGTTGAGCAGGAGAATGGCTACTGCTCGGTTGGACTGGAAGCCACCTACGTGTCCTCAGGAAATGGCCAGCCCTTTTGGATTCTTGGGGACGTCTTCCTCAGGTCCTACTATTCCGTCTTTGACATGGCCAACAACAGGGTGGGCTTTGCCACTGCCGCCTAGACGTTCCTCCTGGACACCTGGGCTCCCGTCCTCCTCCTGGCCCCACCTTGCCTGGAGTCCTCTGTCCTTCCTCTCTGCAATGTGCCATTCTTAGTGGACCTTCTCCAATAATAAACAGTATCCCGTATTGGCCAGCCTGATGTTTTTGGAGTTTTCTTGTTTCTTGTAAGTAGTCCTGGGTCTCAGGGAATGGCAGAGTGGGAATCAGGACAGGTCTCACCCTGATAGATATGTGGGGCCATGATGTTCCTTGGTGGGTCACTGAGATTGTAAGTGAAATGGGTCCTGAGATGAGGCTTGGAGATGGGCTCTGTCTTCCTCAGAGCTTGGAGTGTCTTCATAGTTTCCCTCTAGAGTGGGGGCAGTGGTAATGGAGCATAGGTGACGGTAAGAGTCCCTACTCTAACAACCTGAGATGCCCTGGTATTCCATTTTACCACTCCCAAGCTACTCATGACCCCAGTCACAGATGCATGTCTACAGGCAGTGTGACTGGGGGGCACAATTCTCAGATCTAGATGTCTGACTTCTTAGCTCTTAATCAACCTTGGCCAGAATTTTCTGCAGATTCTGGACACCTATGTGCCCTTGGAACTTTCATGGGGTCTATGAGAGAGGAGGCTCTGCTAGATACTATTTCTAGGAGGACTTCTGGAGCTTGGGGACTGAGTTAGGCAGATTGCATTTACCTGGTCTCCTAGGTCCCAGGACTTCAATTTGAAGGAGGGCTGACCCTGAGCTATGGATATGGGCATAGCTCCTTGAATTACATGGACACCAAGCCCACTTTCTCTAACCAAGTCAGATTAACAAACCCCCAAATAAGGCAACTTCTGTCTTTGGAGACAAAACAGGTAGTTGAACCTATGGTTCACATCAGTTTCACATTCAGTCCAGTCACTATAAGTCAGGAGGTCCCAAACTTAAGTTATTCAAACACGACTCTCCTGCCTTTTGCTCTGTGTGTGTGTGTGTGTGTGTGTGTGTGTGTGTGTGTGTGTGTGTGTATGTTACACTCCCCTGATGTGAGGGGTAGGAGAAGAGTGTGGGTAAGTTCCACACCCATCCCTCTGACTTCTGTGTAGTACCACACCTGGAGGTGTGTAATAGTGGCTAGGGAGGACGTTGAAAGGTACCAGCTGGGTCAGGTGTGTGGACAGAACCACAGACACACTATTCTTGTGGCTTGACATGACCTGTACTCAGTTGCCAGGCTTATGAAGGGGAGAAGGTCACCCTCTCTGTAGGCAGTGCTCTGTATCCTGCTCTCCCCATTTTTTGTTCCTCTCCTCTCCCTGATTACTCCTCCTTAGAAATGTGAGTTTTACAGTAAAAACTCTTCGGACCCAATATATATTTTTGATAAAATGGACCTAACAGATATCCACAGAGCATTTCATCCAAAAAGACCTCAATGCATTTTCTTTCATGTGTCCCTTCAATCTTTTGCAAAATGGACAATATTTAAGGCCATAAGCAAGGTTTTGTAAATATGTAGCATTCTATGAAATTCCTTCTATGGTAATAGATCATAATGAAATGAAATTAGAACTCAGGAGAAAGAATAAAATGACAGAAATGATACAAACACATCTGGATGGACCATAAAAAAAACTAGGGGAGAATTTAAAATTCTTACAATTAAGAGACAGAGATGCCTCATATCAGAATCTCCTGGACTCCGTGAAGGCCATTGGGAGAGGAAAGGTATAGCCATGAGGGCCTCCATGAGAAAATTAGAAAGATTCCCATTATACAACCTCATGATGAATCCAAAACCTGGAGAAGGAGGTAAATAATTAAGACCAGAGCTGAAATTCATGCAACAGAGGATCAATTTTGAAAAATACAAAGGATCAATGAACAGGGAATTGAATCCTTGAAATGATACATAAGATTAACAAACCCCAGCCAAACTAACCAAAAGAAAGACAAAGAAGACCCAAATTAATATAAAATTAGAATAAAAAATGTAGATATCACCACACATATCACAGGAATCCTGACAATCATCATGGACTTTTTGGGAAAACTTATAGTCCAATAAATTGAAAAATTGAGGAGCAGTTGAGTTTCTAAACACACATGGCCTATCCAAATTGAACCACGTGAACAGAGAAAACAAACACACCCAAGAGAAGCAATGATATTGAAGCAGTAATTAAAAGTCTTCCATAAAAGAACAGCCCAGGAAACGTGGATTCTCCTGTGAATTCTACCATGCCTGTAAGAAGAATTAAAGACAGTGCTTCCCAAGTTATTCTATGAAATAGAAATGGGGAGAGGGAGCAGTTCCAAATTTATTCTATGAAGCCAGAATCACCCTGATGCCAGAATTAGATAAGGACACATCAAAGAAAGAATACTACAGATCCATATCCCTGATGAACATAGATACAAAATTCCTTAATAAAATGTGAGCAGATCACATTCAACAACACAATAAAGGGGTTATACATCATGATCAAGTAGGTTTCCTTCCTGCGATGCAAGGATGGTTCCAAATATGCAAATCAATAAGTATAATTCATGAAATAAATAGAATTAAGGACAAAAGTCACATACTAATCTCAAAAGACACAGAGGAAATGATTTGGAGGGACGAGGGGCCGGGAGCAGACGGGGTGCAGGCAGCGGGTCCTCTGGTACCCGAGGCTACTTGCAGTGGGCCCAGGCGGTCGCCCGCAGCGGCAGGGACTTCTGGAAGGACCCAGCCAGCTGCGCAAGGCCCTTCAGGTGACAGTGAACCTTCTAGAGTCCCAGGGTAAGGAGCCATCGTTCCTCCACCTCCCCAGGGCGGGCCTGGCCACCTCCTTGTAACCCTCATAACCGCCCTGAGGGTGGTGGAGGGGTGTCCCTGCGGGCTGTTTGATAAAGAGACTTGTCCAAGGTCCCTCAGCTGCTGGCAGCAACCAGGCAGATTTGTGGGGAGGTTTTCAGGACCCTCCACACAGTGGCCGCGACTGGATCCAGGTTCTCTAAATTCAGCCACCTTGAAACCAAACTGGCTGTCCTTCCCTGCCATAGTCTGGCTGGGCACATATAACCGAGCCGTCACAAAGCCCTGTAGATTCAAACAGCAACTCTTTATTCCCCAACTCTCACTGGCACTGCACATACCACACGGGACCACACTCCCTCCACTGGGCTCCATCCAATCTCTCCGAACCCCCGTGAGAACTCCACAGGAACTCCAAAGTGGGCGCCCTAGGCAGCAAGAGCCTCCCTATTGCCTCCCTATTGCCGTAAAGGTCAAATATACAATTCAATCAATCCAGCATCACAGCAATTATATATAGCTTAACTCAAATCATCATCTCAATGGTTCGCTGGCCTCATCTTTCAACCATTCTCTCTGGCAAATGCCAGGCGTCATTCTGATTGGGCCGTGGCTGTCAACACTTCCCCTTGGCAGGCAGAGACTCATCCTCAGTCCAATTGGAACCTCGGTCACCTTTACTTACCTGCCACTCTTAGCCACTTCCCTGGTCCCCACCTTATCATACTCTTTGGTGACATAACTATAGCCATCCTCCTTTCCCCACCCCCACTTTCTGGATACAGTTCTTCTTCTCAATCCACAGAGACTTGCTGGTCTCCGTTCTCTCCTTGAGAGATAAAAAGTTGCTCTTCTTCGTCCTCAAGAAACAGTAACTTGTCTTCTGCAAAATCAGGTGATACTTGCTATGACAGTGGCAAGGGCCAAATCCGCAGCTAAGGCATGGCCAAGATCCAGCCTATTAAAGGTGATGCTCAAGGGGGAGCTGCTGCTGAGTCCCTCTCGTGCCACTGTCTCCACGCGGAGCAGCGGTCAGGTGCCTGACAATAAATCTGCTTATGCTTCTATCCTTGGATTGTGCCCCTGTCCTTTCTCACATTTCTTTCAGTCTTCATCTTTTGCAACTAACCTGGTTTTCCAGTCCTGCTGCCACCATCTTTGGACCCCTCTGTCACAAACTTCTGTTACTAACTTCTCCCTTTTCTCACAGGTCACTTTGTAGAGTCCCCAAACTGTGCATCAAGTGGTTCCATTCTCTCTTTCTCTCTCCCTCTCTCTCTCTCTCTCTCTCTCTCTCTCTCTCTCACACACACACACACACACACACACACACACAACCTGTTAATGATTTGCAAAGTCCAAATCAAAACTCCTGAACTTGGCATTCAAGATAATTTGAAATCTGGCTCCAGCTTACCTTTCTCACCTGACCTCTCTTGGTTCCTTAAGTAGAGGTCATAAACTGGCAGATTCAACTGAAAACTGGGTTTCCACTGGCCAGCAGAATTTCTTTTTAAATTTAACTCAATATTTGTTTTAAAATTAGGCGATATTGTTCTTTAAAAAATCCAAATTTGGGGGCTGTGATTATGGCTCAGTGGTAGAGCATTCACCTAGCACACGCAAGGCACTGGGTTTGATCCAAAGCACCACATAAAAATAAATAAATAAAATAAAGGTGTTGTGTACAACTACAACTAAAAGTATTTAAAAAAATCCAAATTTCCACCAGGCATGATGGCAGACCCCAGCAAATCAGGAGGATGAGGCAGAATAAGTTCAAGGCCAGCCATAGCAATTTACAGAGACCCTTAGCAACTTAATAAGAACTGTCTCAAAATAAAAAATAAAAAAGGAGGGGCTGGGGATGTGGCTCAAGTGGTAGCGCACTTGCCTGGCATGCACGGGGCGCTGGGTTCGATCCTCAGCACCACATAAAAATAAAATGAATATGTTATGTCCACCAAAAACTGAAAAATAAATATTAAAAAATTCTCTCTCTCTCTCTCTCTCTCTCTCTCTCTCTCTCTCTTTCTTAAAAAAAAGATAGTAAATAAAAATAAAAAAGGACTGGGAAAAAAAAGAAAATGTTTTGGAGAAAACTCATCCCCCAGTCATGACAAAATCACTAATAAAACTAAGTATATAAGGATCTTCCTTCAGCGTCACAAAGGTTATTATATTCAACAAGTCCAAAGCCACCATCATATTGAGTGGGGGAAAACTGAAAGCATATTCTCTAAAATCAGGAACAAGACAAGGATATTCACTCTCCTCATTTCTGTTCAATGTAGCACTTGAAATTTTAGTCAAAGCACCTAGGCACGTAGAAGAAATAAAAGGGATACAAATAGGAAAGTGAGAATTCAGATTATCATTGTTTGCAGATCATATGATCCTATACTTAGAAGATCCAAAACCTCCACCAAAAGACTTTTAGAATTAATAATCAAGTTTAGTCAAGTATCAGGATGCAACATCAACACAGAAATATCAGTAACTTTTCGATTCATCAATAATGAATCTGCTAAAACAAAACGAAACCATAAAAAAAAATAGGGAAAGAATTCCATTCACAATAGTCTAAAAAAAATAAGCAAGCAAGTAAATAAATAATCCTTTAATAAATGTAACCAAGGAGGTGAAAGACCCCCTGCAACAAAAATTATAAACAATGAAAAAAGAAATTGAAAAGGCACTTCAAAATGGAAAGACATCCCATGTTCATGGACAGGCAGAATTAAATCATGTGAAAGTGCCATATTACCAGATGCAATTGACAGAGCCAGTGCAATCTCCAAATACCAATGACATTCTTCACACACACACAACAACAACAATAACAACAACAACAACAACAAAACACAGCCCTAAAATTCATGTGGAAGAATAAAAGACCTAGACCTAGAATAGCCTGCTTAGCAATGGTAACCCAAAAGACATATGCTGGAAGTTCACAATATCTGGTTTCAAATTATCCTACAGAGCCACATCAACAGAAAGAGCATGACACTGGCATAAAAACAGACACATAGCCTAAGGGGGTGGGATAGAAGACCCAGAGACAAACCCACTCAGATTTTGTCATCTGATCCTTGACAAAGGCACCAAAAACCTATGGTGGAGAAAAAACAAACTTTTAAACAACTGAACCTGGGCAAAGTGGATATCATGTGCGGGAGAGTGAAGCCAGGTGTCTCTCTCTCAACCTGCACAGGAGGCAACTCACAATGGATCAGAGATCTAGGAAGCAGACAGAGACTTTGTACCCTGTAAGAAATCACAGGTCAATACTGATAAATAGGTATGGGACTTCTTTATTAGGACTCCTAAAGCTCAGGAAATCATACCAATTGTTAATAAGTGGATGGCATCAAATCCAACAGATTCTGTGCTGCAAAAGAAATGGTGTGAAGAGTGTGAAAAGAGAGCCTACAGAATGGGAGACAATATTTTCCAGCTACTCTTCTGACAGAGGATTAATATCCAGAATATATAAAGAACTCAAAATGCTTAAAACTAAGCAAGCAAATAACCCAATCAACAAATGGGGCAAACAACCAAATAGACATTTCTCAACAGAAAAAGACAAATGGTCCGTAAATCATGAAAAATGTTCAACATCTTTATTAATGAAGAAATGCAAGCTGGGCACAGTGGCACAGGTCTGTAATGCCAGCAGCTTGGGAGGCTGAGGCAGGAGGATCGCAAGTTCAAATCTAACATCAGCAAAAGTGATATAGTAAACAACTCAGTGAGACCCTATCTCTAAATAAAATACAAAATAGGGCTGGGGATGTGGCGCAGTGGTTGAGTGCCCCTGAGTTCAATCCCTGGTTTGCTCCCCACTCCAAAAAAAAAAAAAAAAAAAAAAAAAGAATGCAAATCAAAACTATACTGAGATGGGGTCTGTTGGCACAGGACTGTATTTCCAGTGCCTCAGGAGGCTGAGACAGAAGGATTGCAAGTTGAGCCCAGCCTCAGCAACTCAGAAAGGACCTCAACAACTTAGTGACACCCGGTCTTTTAATAAAAAACAAAAAGTGCTGGGGATGTGGTTCAGTGGTTAGGCATCCCTGGGTTAAATCCCCAATACCAAAAAGGAAAAAAGAAAGAAGAAAAACACAATCTACATGGAGATTATGTTTTTCTCCAATCAGAATGACAAACATCAAGAATACAAATAATAGTGAAGAATGGCAAGGATGTGAGGGAAAAGGAACGTTTTCTAATATGCTGTTTGTGAAATTGTAAAATCATAAAACCACTATGGAAATAAGTATGAAGGATCCTCAAAATCTTGGAATGATCCTGGGTGGTAGCACATGCCTGTATTCCTGAGCACATGCTACTCAAGAGGCTGAGGCAAGAGGATCACAGGTTCAAGATCAGCCTCAGTAACCTAGCGAGACCCTATCTCAACATAAAAACTGAAAAGGTCTGGGGATGTAGTCAGTGTTAAAGCTCTCTTTGATTGAATTCCCAGTTCCCAAACACAAACACAAAAACAAACAACAAATCTCAAACCAACAAAAGTACTGTTGCGGAGCCACAGTATGACCCAGCTGTGCTACTCCTGGCTGCTCCTCGTAGTTCATCCAAACATTAAAGTTGGCGCACTGTGGGAATCACGCGCACACAGGTTTATAGCAGTGTGACTCCCAGGAGCCAAGGTATGGAGCCAGCCTTGTTGTCCATGAACAGAGGAGTGGATACAGCAATGTGGTTTATGTGCACAGTGGAACTTATTCAGTCGGAAAGAAGATGAAATTATGTCACTTCAGGAAAGTGGGTGTTAAGCAAATTGTGCCAGATTCAGACAGCCAAGGGTGGTACGTTTTCTCTTATGTGTAGAAGCTAGAGAGAAAAGTGGGGGGGGGAGTAAGGAGGGAGTCACCTGGGGCTGGGGTTGTGAATCAAAGGGAGACCAGTAGGATAGACGAAGGGGACCAGGGAGGCAGGGAGGGACAGGGGAGGTACTGGGGAATAAATTGACAAATTTGTGATACATGCATGCATGAGAATGACAAAATGTGTTCTACCATTGTGTACAAATAATGCCCAAATAGAATTTACATTAAAAAAGGAAACATTGCCAGTTTTTCACTCTTTTTGATGAAGTAAAATGAACATGAAAACAGATGAGCTATCAGGAGTAGAGCACACTGACTTCTCATGAGCCAGAGGACTCCACCTCACTCCCACCTGAATCAGGAAGTGGAATACTGCCGGGCAGGGTGGAGCACACCTGTAATCCTAGCAATTTGGGACACTGAGGCAGGAGGATTGACAGGTCCAGGCACAGCAACTTAGCAAGCCCCTCAGAAACCCAGCAAGACCGTGTCTCAGAGTCACTAGTAAAAAGGACTGGGGGTGTAATTAAGTAGTAAAGCACCACAGGGTTCAATCCTGGGACACACACACACACACACACACACACACACACACACACACATCAAAAAGAAGAAAAGGAACCAGAATGAATACTCTCAGTCTCACCTAAGTCCTTTAGCCTTTGCCTCCCCAGCCCCAGCCCCTGCCCAATCTGAAGACCCAGACTCAGCTGACAGCCAGGGCTGTGGGCAGGCACGACCGTGGGCAGGGCCTCACTGGGTTGGACAGCAGTGCTGCAGGCACAGATGGTTATCCCTTTTGACACACCAGCACACACAGGGTGGGAAAGGGCAAGAGGCCGTCAAGGTCAAAGAAGCCTCAAGTGGTGGAGATGGGTCTTCTAAGTCAAGTTCCTCCCATGTCACACTCAAGTCCTTCCATATGTGCTGAGAGGGCTCAGCAAAGAGAAGTAGGCTCCATGTGTCATCAGAAATCAATCTGTGTGCACATCTCTGACACTGTCCAGGAACACCCTTCATTCTTCTAGGACATATTTCTCTGAGTAATATGCTTCAAATGCTCCCTGAAGGAGCCACCAAGTTCTTGCCTGATTGTATCTGTTGCCTATGACTGATGGGCCAGGACTGGGTGCCTCCAAGAAAAGTCCATCTGAGATATATATATATATATATTTTAATGGCAGTAAGGATTTAACCCAGTGATGCTCTACCACTTCATTACATCCAGAGTACTTTTAATTTATGTTTTTGAGATTATCTCATTTAATTGCTGAGGCTGATCTGGAACTTGTCATCTCCAGCCTCAGTCTCCTGACCTGCTGGATATACGCATGTGCTTCTCCATCTGAGCCAGAGAAATTTCTGAAGAATTTTGATTTCATTCTTTTCTCTAGAAACAAGAAACTCAGTTGTTATTGTTTAGTTCCATAGAGAAAGCCAGGATTGAGAACCAGAGAAAACATCTAGGGAGCATTCGAGATACTAGTCCATCTTCAGGCTTCACCCCCATCTACCCTTCCTGGGGCAGGGGCTGGAGCTGGGTTCATGGGCCTCCATCCACCTAGTGTACCCCCTTTCCACAAAGCCAGAAATTCATGCAAGAAGATGAAATCAATAGAGCAGAGGAAAACAACCAGTCTTTCTATTACTTGGTTATACACACAGAGATTTATTTTCAGATGTTTGAGGTGCACATAAATCAGACTCCTCTACACTGGGTGGGGTTCATGCCTGTAATCCCAGCAGCTCGGGAGGCTGAGGCAGGAGGATTACAAGGTCAAAAGCCAGCCTCAGAAATGGGGAGGAGCTCAGCAACTCAGTGAGCCTGTGTCTCTAAATAAAATACAAAATAGGGCTGGGGATGTGGCCCAGTGGGAGAGTGCCTTGAGTTCAATCCCCTGTACCTAAAAACAAAACAAAAACCAGACTCCTCTATAGAAGGAGACAAGTCAGCCTTTCTGTGGGATTGTCAAGATGGTTGCATGATTCATTAAATACAAAGCACCCTGCCTGGCCTGCCCTCTGGGATGGGGTGTTTTCCAGGAGGGCAGGAGCCCATTCTAAAACCTCAGGTCCAGTTCTTGCTTACAGTAGAAATCTCTTCAGTGCAGAAGGAATGATGGAGATAGAAAATCACCACTAGGCAAACACCTTTGTAATGAGTGTTTTAGGGAAAACCGTTAACAGCTGTTACACCCAGAGCAGGAGGATGAGGAGAAGCAGGAGGTCTGCACAGTCCCCACTCATCTCCCCAGAAGACTCTTATTAATGACTAAGCACAACAGTAAGTTGGCAGGCGAGAAACCTGCCAGATCCCACCTTAACCAAGGGTCGGAGTCTAAGTGGGCAGGAACAGGACACCTGGACATCACGCCACCCTGACAGGGTGCCCCTAGAGGGCTCATCCCCCCTGCAGCATTCTCCAAACACCACCCTCCACCTCACCATTGAAAACACCAGCATCACCTACAGCCAGGGGCAGTGTACAAAGGGACTGGTCAGGACAACAAAAAGTCACAGGGTCACAAGGGACAGAAAACCAAGGAGCTGGCACAGATGGAAGGAGAATGAAATGATCACCAAGAGCAATGTGGGAACCTAGACGGGATCCTGGACCAGAAAAGGACCATTTGTGGTACAAATGGTGACATTTAGATGAGGTCTATAGAGTCCTTGATAGCATTATATCAGGGTAAATTCCTGATGTGACCAGGGTAGGATGCTTTTTGTGTGAGTTAACATTAAGGGGTCCTGCATGAAAATTAGGAGGGACCACTCCTCACTATGTCACAACTCTCTGTGACTCTCGAGTTATGTCAACATTTAACAGTGTATACCCCTGAGCTTGAGAAAAACAAACATCAGGTCCAGTGTGTTCCCAGTGGGTTTGGTTGGAGTAATGGTGAAAATACAAAACACACACCAACACTTAAGCAAAATCCAAAAGCCCAAGAAAATAGCTGAAACCTTGACTAAAAATGCACATAGATAACTGAGAAAGACTTAAGGTTATAGAGTAATTGTCCCCAGAGCTGAGTGGACAGTATCACGGTTAGAATGCACAGGGAAACTGAGAATTCAGGTCCAAACTCAAGCCTACTGCAAGAGAGCCCTCTACCAGTGCTCCTTAAGAAGTTCCCCGTTTGGCTCGGCATGGTGGCACACACCTGTAATCCTAGCGACTTGGGAGGCTGAGGCAGGAGTGTTCAGAGTTCAAAGTCAGTTTCAGCAACTTAGCATATCTCTGAGCAACTTAGGGAGATCCTGTCTCAAAAAAACGCATAAAAAGTGCTGATATGTGTCTCAGTGGTTAAGTGCTCCTGGATCCATCCCTAGTACTAAAAAAAAAAAAAGTGCCCTTTCAGCCTCTGCTTGGATGTCTCTGACACGGGGAGCTCAGCACTTTACTCCTTTGATGAACGAATGGGTGAGCCCAGGTGCTGCTGACAGCAGTGAGAACTGGAAACAACCCAGTGCCTAGGGCCAGCATGAGAGAGCGCCAGGTAACCTCTGCAAGTGTTAAGTGATAAGGAAGTGGCATATCTTAATGCATGGAAAGGTGCACATGCCGCAGTCCTCTGTGATAAGAGCAGAGCGAGTTGTGTTTACACACTGACCTCAGTGAGGTTCAAATCTAAGTGTGCACAATAAGGTCTGCAAGATAATGAAGGAAGGAGCAAGCAGCTGCACTTTGAAGAGTCCTTACTATTTTAAAAACTTTATTTATTTATTTATTTTTTGGGGAGGTGCTGGGGGTGGAACCCATGGCATCAAGCATGCTATGCCTGTGCTCTCAAATGGAGCTACATCCAGCCCTAGCCCTGCCTTGATATACAATTAATATATATATGATCTAAATGAAAATTAGCATCAATAATTTTTTAAAATCCTCCATGAAAAGATTTGGGGATTGTCATTTCATTAGGGATTGAAAGACCGGCATGGAACACCAAATGGGGAAAGATTCTAAGACTTGCTTATAGAAGAATGAAATTATGGCATTTGTGGGTAAATGGAAGGACCTGGAGAATATCATGCTAAGCCAAATAAGCCAATCCCATAGAACCAAAGGCCGAATATTTTCCCTGATACGCAGATGCTAATTCACAATGGGGTGGGGAAGCATAGAGGTATTTGGACTAGACAGAGAGGAGTGGAGGGAGGGGAGCAGGCAGGGGTAGAAATGATAGTAGAATGGATTGGACTTTATTACCATATGTGTGTAGATGGTTTACATGACCTGTGTACGTCATTTACAAACAGATGAATGAGAAGTTATATTCCATTTATACATGATGTGTCAAAATTCATTTTACTGTCATGTGTAACTAACTAGAACGAATTAAAAATATATTAAAAATATTCTAGGGCTGGGGCTGTATCTCAGTGGCAGAGGGCTTGCCTAGTATGTGTGAGGCACTGGGTTCAATTCTAAGCACTGCATAAACAAAACTAAACCAAGAAGGGCATGCTGTCCACCTACAATGATAAAAAAAAATAAATAAAAATAAAAATAAAAAAGACTCTAAGCCTTGGTCTGAACAATGGGGTTAGAGCAACACAATTGATTAGTGATGTCTGGCTTGGGTGAAGGATGGGTAGTGATAGTTTCCATGCTACGTATGTCACTCTTTAAGAGAGACTCTGAGCTCTCAGTGTCATTTTAAAAGATGTCTTTGAGCTGGTAAAGGGGTCATAGCAGAAAAAGGCCTCTTTGAGGCACATGTTGTAGGATTGGGGGCAAGAGAAGTGGATATCAGCTGTTATGAAGTAGACACCACGGGGAAGACAATCAACATTCTCCACTTTTGGGGGGTCAATGTAGGGGTAGGTGGGCACATGGGGAAGGCTTGGGTCTTGAAAGGTGAAGCAAGTTTTCATGTGAGTGCATTTGGGAAGGGTCTTTCATATGGAGGACAGAGCATGGAGGCAAGAATATACCACCCCTTCTTGTGAGAAAGCAGTATGCACAGTGGAAGAAGAGCTTGGACACTTGGCAGGAAATGGAGAGCTTTCTGCATGGTTGAGTGTCAAGCTTGGATTTCATGTAGGTAGCCACAGGGGACTATAACTTTTTTTTTTTTTTTTTTTGTGGATTGAATGCATGGTGATTTGCCAATGAGCAACATCCCCTGAGCTTTTAAAAATTATTATTTGATATTTATTTTGAAAGTGGATGTCACTAGTTGCATAAGGCTTCATTACACTGGTGAGTCTGGCTTCAAAATTGCAATCCTCCTACCTCAGTCTCCTGAGATGCTAGGATTACAGCCATGTGACACTGCACACATCTTATGACAAACTTTGAGGAAGGTGAGGCAGAAAGGAAATGAGAAATGGGCATGCAGAAGAATTGCCTCTTTCCTGGACACCAGCAGCAGCCTGTAGCCCTGAGATCCCCTCTGTGTCAAGGTCTCCCAGGAGAGCAGTTTGGGTCATTAGGAGGAAGTGTGCACCTGGGATAATGGGGTGTGGGGTGTAGCAGAGCTTCAATGAGAACAAGTCCCTGGGATCCATCAACTCTACTGATTTCCTAAGCCCAGACCTGGACACAGAGAAGTGGAAGGCCCAGTCTCTGCACTTGGGTGCATCTGGTCCATGGAGTGGAGGCCCATGGCTAGACACTGGAGACCCAGCACCATGGCGCTGCTGTGTGGTGTCTGGCGGAGAAGATGATCTTGGTTGGAAGCCAGCAGGTCAGGCCTCCTTGGGCTTCTGTGTGGGGTCAGAGGTGGCCCAGGAGGACTTCTCAGGTGCCTTCGGACACTGCAGATGCCAGTCATGTCAAAGAGTGAGTCTTCTGTGTATGGAGGGTGGGTGGTGGGACAGGACAGGGGAGGGGAGGAAGTAGGCCACCTGGGTCTCCCATGAGACTGACAGGAAGGAGCAGGGGGTAGGAGGGACTGCAGATCCTCAGGTCCTGGCAGCTGAGCAGGATGCCTATCCTGATGCTGAAGCCAGGGACACTCAGAAGGGATGTGGTGTCACTGGGCCTGGGGAAGGCGAGCCTGACAACTGTCAGACCCCTGGCATCCTACCACAGGAGGAAGGGTCCCTGGAACCCCAGGCTGGGCTCTAGTAGGCCTCCCGAGGTCAGGGCATCCCAGGACTTAGCAGGAATCCAAGGATCCTATGACTCTTTTTCCTTCTCTTCTGGATGTGGGGATGCCCAGCTCAGGGGAAAATGCTCCCCACCTTGATTCCTCTCAGAGTCCCACATGGCTCTGGGGCCTGCAGGGAGGAAGGGATCTGAGTTGGCAATGACAACCATCAGACAGGGATCTCCCTCTCTGGGAGGGCTGGGCACACTCTAGTTCCTTCCCTGCTTCCCCCCATCATGAGGCCTGTAGGGGATGCCTAGATCTGGAAGGCAGTGGGCGGTGGTGGCCAGAGTGGAAAATCCCCTGCTGGCCAGATGCTATCTTTGGTAGACAGGTGTGGCCCTGGCCTTCTGCCTGGGGCCCAAAGGTGTGACCAATCTGTTTGGAGCCCTGAGCGCTGGGTACAAAGTGGCAGAGAGGGTGCTGGCATGGGGACTTTTTCCTGGCAGTCCAGTTTCAGGTCAGCTCAGCCTTGGGAAGATTGTAGATGGGAAGAGGGGGAGGTGGCAGTGAGGGGTAGGGGAGGTGGGGGTATGGGTGTGGGGGGGCCCCAGATGATGGAGAGAGGGACATGCAAAAGCAGACCTGGGCCAGAGGGGGGCAGACCAGGGCTTGGTAAAGGACAATGGGGGACACAGAGGCCTCTCAGGGGAACTAGGTCAGGACAGAGTTGCAGGGGGTGTAGGGAGAGACAGTGAAGAAGGGGACAAGGACAAGGGTGGCTCTCTGCTTGTGCCCTGTTCCCGGCTCCTCTCCATTCTGTTGCCCGAGGCACGGCCAATGCCCAGATGGTGTACCCTGTGAGTGTGACCTGGGCATGTGCTGAGGGTTTCTCCAAGTCCCCTGATGGATCTGAAAAGCCTCTGAAGACTCCCACAGTCAGTGACTTCTGCCACTGGTCTCCAGCCCCAACCCCAGCATCAGAACTGCCTTGTTACCAACATGTCCTCCTCACTATACTACCTACTCATCCGGGACCCCCACACATACCCCAATTCCATCCCAAGGATGTGGGGTGCTGGGAGCCAGTACTTGAGCCAGACCACCAGGGGCACACTTAAGAACACAGTTCTCAATGATGTCACCCCTGCTGGGGGACGTTAGTTAACCCCTAGAAACATTTCTGATTGTTACAGCTCAGGGACTGCTCCTGGCACCCTGGGGGAAGCCACCAGGATGGTGTGAAGCTGCCTACAGCACACAGGAGAGTGCCCATGACAAGATCCTGTGATCCCCCATGTCAAGACTTGCTGGCCAAGAAACCCTCCTACGTTCCTATGCCCCTCTCTCTGTCTCTGCCTCTTTGTGGCCCTCACCCCAAAATGCACACACAAACCACTGGTTCCTGGAGGAGGAGCAGCTCTGCCCCTCCATCTTATGGCTACTTTGTTCTGTCTTATCGCCCGTACCTCCTGGCCTCTGCTGTTGGATTCAAAAGTCAACAAGTTGAAAAGTCAGCTGTGGCCATGGTCCAGGGGAAAAACAGAGAAACAATGGCAACCTGGTGTGCAGGGGACGGAGGGAGGGACTCAGCCACATCCAGGGGGTATAAAGAGGGAGTGTTGAGGTCTTCACTCCAGTGCGACCGTGGATCTCAGAGTGGCACTTGCTCTGTGACCAGCTGGGAATCGGCATCATGAAGTGGATGGTGGTGGCCTTGGTCTGCCTCCTGGCCTTGGAGGCATCCACTACACTTGTCAGGTGAGTGTGGGCCTGGCTGTGGGTGCAGGGAACCTCAGGAACCTGCAGCCCTGTATGGAGCAGCTAATCAGGGGACAGCAGCTGGGTCTGGGTGGGATTCCCTGTTGGGCCAGGGAAGGCTGCCCCTGCTGGAGCCTCCCAGACTTAGGGGAGAAGATGGTCCTGAAGCAGAGAGTAGGGTGACTATGCCCACGCAGGTCTTTACAAGAAGGGTGTGGTTTCTTCCTACAGAAAATAACAGTCCTTTCTAGAGGAGACAGATAATCTCTCCAAAAATTTCCTGAGACCCCAAATTGGTTGAAAGAAGCCAAAGTCATTTTAGCAAAAACACTAATTCCTGTAAATCACTATAACATGAGGTGTTGAAAATACAGGATGGAGCAGGTGATCAGCTTCAGGAGACCATAGGGCTCCCTGCCTGCCACCCTGCCTGCTGTGCCACCTGGGAAGAGTGCAGAGGGCCTTTCCTTTGTGAAGTTATAGCCACACATTCAATCAGCTGCAGACTAAACATATTAGGGGATTATTGCTGCTCCCCTACTCCATGGTGTGTCTCATAGGCAGTACCAGGTACCACAGTGCACCACAGGAAGGGACAACCTTTGGTGTGAGTTTTGCTATTTCTGAGATCTATTTTATTTTATTTCTACGTTTTCATGTTGCTGGTGACTGCACCCAGGTCAGGCACATGCTCAGCAAATGTTTTCCCACTGAGTCACATCCCAGACCTGAACCTTAAAAAACAAAAGAACAAATCTCAGCAGACATCCTCTGGAAGGTGTAAAGTCCCAGCGTCCCAAGTCCCTCTCCCCTTCATGGGAAGTATTTTCAGGGTCTCTGAGAGCAGAGGCCAGGGCAGGAGCAGGACCCCTGAGAGGGGCTGAGGGCAGGCATGAGGGAAGTTCATTGTTTCCTGAGTCTTGGAGAAGTGCTGAGTGAGGTTGAAAGAAGGGGAGAAGGAAAGAAAGAAGAGGAAGAGGAAGAAGGCGAGGAAGAACATCAGGGAGAGAAGAAATGAGAAGGTAGAGGAAGGAGGGGAGCCCTGCCCTGACACCCAGCCTCCCGTAGGGTCCCCCTGAAGAAAATGAAGACTGTGCGTCAGACCATGAGGGAAAAGGGCTTGCTGGGGGACTTCCTGAGGACCCACAAGTACGACCCCGCTCAGAAGTACCGCTTCAGCGACTTCAGCGTGCTCTATGAGCCCATGAGCTACATGGATGTGAGTCCTAGTCTCTAGGTGGCCCTGTCCCTGCTGCCAAAGCTGGGGACTCCCTGGGCTCCCACCCTGAGGCTGCTCCCTTCTCCCAGTCCTGCCAGCCTGGGCCACCCTGCTGTGAGTGGCCCATTGAGCAGAGCATGGGGAGGGCCCCAGCTGACCTGGCAGCTGACCCACAGAGACCACATGGCTGCCCTGGGCAGGCTGGGTCTGAGGCCTGTGTGTCTGGGACCCTGGCTTCTGGTGGTGCTGTAGGGCAGGGCTGCCCTTCCTGCTCTCCCATGGAGAAGCCTGGCCCCTGGGTCCCCCTAATGCTCACAGCCGTCCCCATGGCTCCCCAGGCTGCCTACTTTGGTGAGATCAGCATCGGGACTCCACCCCAGAACTTCCTGGTCCTGTTTGACACTGGCTCCTCCAACCTGTGGGTGCCCTCGGTCTACTGCCAGAGCCAGGCCTGCAGTGAGTGCTGGGCTGGGCAGGGAGGGCCCCTGGGCAGGGCCGGGCACTGGCATCTCCAGGGATGCAGGCAGGGAAGGGTGCTCACTCCTGAGGAGAACAGGGACTTGTTTAGTGTCTGAGGGCATCAACAAGCCAGAGGGAGGAGGCTGGCCCTGTCCAGGGTGGCCCCTTGCCTTGCCTCGTGTCAGGATGGACCCCTTCATCTCTGCCGTCCACCTCACCCCCTCCAGTTCATTCCGCTCCACCCTCTCCTGCTCACCAGGCAGTGCTGCTCCTCCCCTCAGGACACTGTCCACTCCGTGCCTCGCCCTCCACTCTCCTATCCACTAGCTTCTCCCTGAGTGTCTCCAGGGATGGGCTAGAACTCTGCTGGAATACGGACATCTCTGTCCACCATGGGCACACCCCATGCCATCTCCACATCCCAGTATGTCCAGCTCCTGGGTGAATCGGGGTTGGGGTGAGTGGATTCCTCTCTAGGCCTCCCTCCCACTCCTCACTGAATGAGCACTTCCCACTAGGCTTTGTGCCAATTACTGGTGGGGTAGCGATAGAGGTGGAGTCTAGCGCACCTGCTTACAGGGTGGTAATCATCCAGGCATCCAATTACCTGTGAAACATGGGCTTTCAGGCCAATGCCTTCCAACTCCTATGAGCCAGGGGCCAAGGCTGTCAGTTCCTCCTTGGTGACCAGGTGGGGGTGCTGAAGCCTCAGGCTGGGAGCTTAGGCTGAGGACCAGGCAGGGGTGCAGCCCATGAGCCTGAGGGCCAGACAGCCCTCTGCTCACCCCTGTCCTACATGGCTCCCTCCTGTAGCCACACACCCTCGCTTCAACCCCAGCAAGTCCTCCACCTTCTCCACCAACGGGCAGACCTTCTCCATGCAGTATGGTACCGGCAGCCTCACAGGCTTCTTCGGCTATGACACCCTGACTGTGAGTGCTCCAGCTGCCACCCCCACCCTGGATGGGAGGTGTGAGAGGGTGGGGACCTAGATGTCCTTGTTCTTTCCTGTCCAGGGATGGGGCACCAGAGTGACCAGTCAGATAGTGCCTTTTTTCAGGAGCTTAGAACTGGGGGCAGAGGTGTGGGGATGGGAGGCTACAGTGGAGGAGGCCCTTGGAAGAGAAGTGACAGTTGGGATGCCTGTGGAGAAGTGGGCAGATGGGCCAGAGGAGGAAGGAGGAAGAAAGATCATGGCGGGTCTCTGGTGGCATGGGGCAGGAGGACACAGATGCACTCAGAAGTGTCACCTCCACTCCAATGTGTCTTCCCCCCACAGGTCCAGAGTATCCAGGTCCCCAACCAGGAGTTCGGCCTGAGTGAGCAAGAGCCGGGAACCTTTTTTGTGTATATGCAGTTCGATGGCATCATGGGCCTGGCCTACCCTGCCCTGTCCGCGGGTGGTGCCACCACAGCCCTACAGGGCATGCTGCGGGTGAACGCCCTGTCCAGCCCCATGTTCAGCGTCTACCTCAGCAAGTGAGAGACTGCCCTGCGGGTCCCTAAGTCCTGCCCTGTACCAAGCCCTGATCCCTTGGGGTGTGGAGACCTCCCAGCAGGGGGTGGCTGGGCTACACTTGTTCAGAGCCTCAGTTCCTGGGCTCTGACTCTCCTGCTCCCCTGCCCCTGCCCCAGTCCACTCTCAGGACACAGGATGGTGTCTCCTTCTTCAGTCTGAACTTCTCCCGGGTGTCGCTGCTCTAATTCCCCACGTCTTGTGCCTGCCTGCTGCTCTGGGCCCGAGAGCCCCCTGCCTCGCCTGTGCTTCTCCCTGAGGCCTCTCTGTCCAGTGACCTGCTGCCTCACCTCCTGCTTGTGTCCTTCTAGGTCTTGGAGTCTCCTGGTCTAGGCCCTCGACTGACTCCTCACCCACTGTCCCCCAGCCCCCACAGCAGGGCAGGTCAGGAGACCCTGGTCCTGGCTTTTCTCTCTT
The DNA here is from genome assembly GCF_964194105.1 of Spermophilus citellus. Classification (NCBI taxonomy): domain Eukaryota; kingdom Metazoa; phylum Chordata; class Mammalia; order Rodentia; family Sciuridae; genus Spermophilus; species Spermophilus citellus. The sequence goes on along the minus strand of NC_138186.1, from coordinate 57,768,500 downwards.
GCTGTCCAGCTTTCTTCCTCTCTACCGTCTAGAGTCAGTTCCATCTTCTTGCTGTGGCTTGGTCTCCTTATCCTGCTTTGAACACACTGACCCTGTCACTAACCCTGGGGACTCCTTTTGCCTATTTAAACCTCCACATGAAACTCTAGGAACGAGCCACTCTGCTACCATTAAGGGGAATCTTCTGGAAGAAACCGGGCCTGTCTTTCCCTCCCCTCCACCAAAGCCCTGTCCATGTCCACTTGCAAAGGAAAAGAAAAAGTTGGGTATTGGTGAGGCTCCTGGTGACAGGGCGCAGCAAAGGCATGAAATGAAAAGCAGAAGACAACACAGTGTGGGTGGGGTCTACAGAGTTGGGGCTGTCCTTGTCATAGGGCATTGTGGGACAGTGCCATTCAGAAGTCTGAGGGGACCCATGGCCCTGTCTTCAGAAAAACCCTTTGGCAACCAGGGAAAGAGCTCTTTCCCTGTGAAGGTGACTGTTTAGCATGGGTGTCCACTCCTTGGCCATTCCTTCACTCCTTTGCCTGTGTGTCCTGCAGCCAAGAGGGATCTGAGGACGGAGGAGCGGTCATCTTTGGAGGTGTGGACGAGAGCCTGTACACAGGGCAGATCTTCTGGGCTCCTGTCACCCGGGAGCTCTACTGGCAGATCAGCATCGAGGAGTGAGTCTGGGGTGGGGTCCCTGGGGACGCTCCTTCCTTGGAGTTGGCTTCTGGGCACCCGTAGCATGCACTCATCCAGGCTCCACTGAGGTGTGGTCACCAAGGACTCCTGTGGCCTGGCCTCCCTAGAGTCTCAGCTGGCCTCTGCAGGGGCATCAAGGCTGGGTCTAGAGAAAGGGGTGGGTGGGGGGGCACATGTGGAATCCCAAGTATTGGAGAAGCTCCTGTCCAATCACACAGGACACCACAGATTCAAAACTGAGGTCCCTGGTTTTCAGTGCTTCTCGAAACTTCCTTGAAGTTATAAGAAATAGACCCCTGGGCCATTTAGGTGACCCTGCATAGACCTAGTGGGAATGTGAGGCAGGGTGTAGTTGCACTGGCCTCAGGTTTGCTTGCTCCCCAGTGTCGGGAAGGTCTCCCCTGGCTGGCCTGACCTGGTCGGGCTGAGGCTGCCCTCTTCTTGCCACCCAGGTTCTACGTTGGGGAAGAGGCTTCTGGCTGGTGCTCCCAGGGCTGCCAGGCCATGGTGGACACAGGAACCTCTCTGCTTGTTGTGCCCAAGAAGCACCTGAGCTCCCTTCTGCAGACCATTGGGGCCCAGGAGGATGAGTATGGACAGGTGGGTGTGTCATGGATGTCCCCTGGCCAGGAGAGTCCACTCAGAGCCATTTCTAGTTCCACATGGGACACCAGACTAGCATGGGCTCCATGGTTTTGCTGCCCAACGTACTGAATGTGGGGTACCCAACACCAGGCCCTGGGACAGGATGAGGCTGGAGGGTGGTTAAGGTGGAGCCATATGTGGGTGCTGAGGGACATGGGAAGTCACTGTCAGGCACGAATTTCTTCTGTGCTACCGTCCACTCAGGAAATCAGATTGATTGCTGATTGGGTTTTTGAGTTAGAACAATGTAACTGGAATGTTGGGGCAACAAAGGGAGCTACAAGGGACAAACCTTCAGTCCACATCTCCCTCTCCTCCACACAGCTATGTCCCCTCGCTCCTGTGTGTCCTGGCAAATGAAATGGATCACCTAATTAGCCCTCCCCACTAGGGGAGGGAGCCCTGGTCCACTTTCTGCACAGGGCTGTGGTGTTTCAAAGGACACCTTTAGGGAAAGGGCAGTGATTCAACCTCTCAGAGGGGTCATTCAGGCAGGAGGAGAGTCTTTGGGTGTGGGACATTCTCAGGTCTCTCCAGATGTCACCCACTCTAGCAGTGCACGTGACACCCACGCAGTACCTACATAGCATTTGCCCTGAACTGTGCCCTCTGCTCCAAAAAGAGGTCTTGGGCATCTGGGAGGCTTAGCAGGTGCTCTTGGGTGGGGAATGAGGGGACCTGGAAGAACCTGTTTCTCTGCAGTTTTTCGTGAACTGTAACGACGTCCAGAACCTGCCCACCTTCACCTTCGTCATCAACGGGGTGCAGTTCCCTCTGCTGCCCTCTGCCTACATCCTCAATGTAAGTCCTGGTCCCTGGGGCTGGGCCACTGGGGTGGAAGAGCAGGTGCAGCCAGCGAAGCTCCACCTGACCTTGTGCCATTTCCCAACTCATGCCACCTGGGTTTATCCCCACCAGAAGAGTGTCACCCATGATCAGTTATTCTCTTAATTAGTGGAGAGGGGCTCTGTCTACGGCTAGCCACTGAGTGCAGCCTGGTGCCCAGGCTTCCCACATGATTGACACAGCGTTTGATGGGGGAGATTCTCTTTCTCTTTTACAAATGGAAACCTGGAGTTTCATAGAGGTTCAATAGCTGATCCAGCTGCACAGATGATGAGGGTGAGGGCAAAGTTTCAATCAAGTTCGTCTTCCTCCAAGCCTTAATGACCCTGAAGACCTGCTATAAATCATGTGCAGGAGGGGTCTTGGGGGAAGAAGAGTTTCCCCCCATGAGGACAGGCCAAGGCAGCCTGAATTTACTGATTTGAGAACCCCTCTTAACAGCCCCTACTCTGGTGAATCAGCTGGGCTTTGAGTCCTCAGGGGCAGTTCTTTCTCTGCTCATCTCTAAAAGTGTGCCAGTGACCCAGGGCTGAGGGCTGAGTAGTGCCCAGGCCAGGTGTGACCAAATGCCTTTCTCTGTGGAGCAGGAGGATGGCTACTGCTCTGTGGGATTGGAATCCATCGACATGTCCTTGGAGGATGGCCAGCCCTTTTGGATTCTTGGGGACGTCTTCCTCAGGTCCTACTATTCCATCTTTGACCTGGCCAACAACAGGGTGGGCTTTGCCACTCTCGCCTAGACTTTCCTCCTGGACACCTGGGCTCCCGTCCTCCTCTCGGCCCCATGTTCCCTGGGGCTCTCTGTGCATCTTCTCTGCATTCTGCCTTCTGTGGACCTTCTCTAATAATAAATAGTTTCCCATGTTACCAATCTGTTGTTTTTGGAGCTTTCTTGTGGTGTGGTCTTGGCCTCGGGGAATGGGGAGAGTAGGAATCAGGATATGTCTCCCTCTGGAGGACCTGTGTGGCCATGAGGTTCCCTGGTGGGTCACTGAGATGATAAGAGAAGGAGAGCCTGAGCTGAGGCTTGGGAGAGGCCCTGACCCCTCAGAGCCTGGAGTGTCTGCACAGCTTCCCTCTAGAGAGGCTGACCGTGGTAAAGGGTCCCATCTCTAACGACCTGAGATGCTCTGTAGGTCCACTTGTCCACAACCTGGGGTACCGCCAACCCCAGGACCCACATGTATGTCCTCTCAGAGTGTGACTGGGGGCCCAATTCCCAGATCTAGATGTTTGTCCTCTCAACTCTTAATCAACATTGGCCAGAATTTTCTGAAGATTCTAGACACCTGTGTGCACTTGCAACCTTCATGGAGTCCTAGAGGGAGGAGACTGTGCTAGAAACTACTTCTAGGAGGGCTTCTGGAGCCTCTGGGCTGAGTCAGGCAGATTGCATTTACCTGGACTCCTAAGTCCCAGGTCTTTCATTTGAAGGAGGGCTGACCCTGAGCTATGGACAGGGTCAAAAGCGGTAGAAGACAGGAAATAATTAAAATCAGAGCTGAAATCAAAGAAATTGAAAAAAAATCAAAAACAGTTGAAGAAACAAAAAGTTGGTTCTTTGAATAAATAAATAAAATTGATAGAACCTTAGCCAAGCTAACAAAGAGAGAAAACTCAAATTAATGAATTCTTTTTTAAAAATATTTTTTTTAAAGAGAGTGAGAGAGGAGAGAGGAGAGAGAGAGAATTTTTAATATTTATTTTTTAGTTCTCGGCGGACACAACATCTTTGTTGGTATGTGGTGTGAGGATCGAACCCGGGCCGCACGCATACCAGGCGAGCACGCTACCGCTTGAGCCACATCCCCAGCCCCAAATTAATGAATTCTTGATGATGAAAAAGAAAATATCACCATTGACACTATTGAAATACAGATGATAATCAGAAACTATTTTGAAAATTTATACTCTACTAAAATAAAAAATCATGAAGATATCAACAAATTTCTATACATATGACCTACCCAAATCAAATCAGGAGGACATAGAACATTTCAATAAATCAATTTTAAAAGCAATGGAATTAAAGACACCATCAAAAGCCTATCAACAACAAAAAGCCCAGGTTTAGAAAGATTCTCAGCGGAGTTCTCCAGACCTTTAAAGAAGAACTAACACCAATCCTCCTCAAATTATTCCATAATACAGAAAAGAAGGGAACCCTTTCAAACTCATACTATCACCCTGACACCAATCCAGACAAAGAACATCATGGGAAGAAAACTTCACACCAATATCCATGATGATCAGTTGCAAAAATTCTTAATAAAATACTGGCAAATCGAATACAAAAACATATTAAAAAGACAGTGCATTATCAAGTAGGGTTCTTCCAAGGAATGCAAGGTTGGATCAACCCCTGGAAATCATTAAATGTAATTAATCACCACAATAGACTTAATGACAAGAATCACATGATTATCTCAATAGATGCAGAAAAAGCATTGGACAAAATACAGCATCCATTTATGTTCAAAACACGAGAGGTAGTGGGAACATAGCTCAACATTGTAGAAAGTATATATGCTAAACTCAAGGCCAACATCATTCTAAATGGAGAAAAATATAAAAGAATTCCAAAGAAGCGCTGGGGATGTGGCTCAAGTGGTAGCATGCTCGCCTGGCATGTGTGTGGCCCGGGTTCAATCCTCAGCACCACATACAAACAAAGATGTTTATCCGCCGAGAACTAAAAAAATATATATTAAAATTCTCTCTCTCTCTCTCTCTCTCTCTCTCTCTCTCTCTCTCTCTCTCTCTCTTCAAAAAAAGAATTTCCTCCAAAAAATGGAAGAACAAGACATGGATGCCCTCTTTTGTCACTTCTATTCAACAAGAGTCTTTGAGACTCTAGCCAGAGCACTAGATCAAAGAAAGAAATTAAAGGATAAGAAAAGGAAAGATAACTCAAACTATCCCTATGGCCAACAACATGATTCTGTATTTAGAAGACCCACAAAAATTCCATCATAAAACTTCAAGAACTCATAAACAAATTCAGCAAAGTAGTAGGATATAAAACTAACATCCAGAAATCAATTGCATTCCTATCATTCACTGATGGATCAACTGAAAGAGAAATTAGGAAAACTATCCCATTCACAATCGTCTGAAAAAAATTAAAATATTTGGGTATCAATCTAACAATGCAGGTGAAAGACCCCACAATCAAAACTACAAAACACTAAAGAAAGAAATTGAAGAAGACCTTAGAGAATGGAAAGATCTCCCATGTTCTTGGATAGGCAGAATTAGTATTGTCCAAATGGCCATACTACAAAAAGCTCTACATGAATTTAATACAGTTTTTTTTTTTAGAGAATTTTTTTTTAATATTTATTTCTTAGTTCTCGGCGGACACAACATCTTTGTTGGTATGTGGTGCTGAGGATCGAACCCGGGTCGCACGCATGCCAGGCGAGCGCGCCACCGCTTGAGCCACATCCCCAGCCCCTAATACAGTTCTTTTTAAAATTTCAGTGATACTTGATGTTGTTGCCAGCACCCTGTCAGAGCAGATTCCTGCCCAAGAGGTGTGAAATTAAAAGTCCTTGGAAAATTAAAAGTCTGAAATAATCAGTAAGAAGTAAGACAAAGACAAAGATTAGATTTAAAAAGTGGAGCATCTGATGGGTCTTCCAGTCTTTATAGGAACTGGAAATGGACAACTGAAAAAGGCCCCAATCCTTTATTGAAGGGGGAGTACATCAAAGCCAGGGATAAGTTTTCAGTGGGAGGAATCTTGTCTCAGTACCGGGTCTTGCAGGAAACAGGTTGATTGGCATCTAGCAAGCTACACACATCTCTGGGAGGCAGTTTGGCTCTAGTGGGTCACTCCCATCTCCAGGGTTAAGCTTGAACTCCAGCAGTGAGCTAGGACAGGGCACCACGTGAATCCAGCATTCTGGAACCAATGGATTACGACTGGGAGTTCCCAGAATCAGGCTTTCCTGCCTAATGGCTTGAATGTTGCTCAGTCCACACGTGGCTCATAGATGGCTTCCCACAAATGTTCTTCATAGAAACAAAAAAAAGCAGTCATAATATAAATTTGGGAAAAGAAGAGTCCCAGAATAGCCAAAGCAACCCTCAGTGAGAAAAGTGAAGCAGGAGGCATCACAATTCCAGACTTAAATTATACCACAGAGCTATAGTAACAAAACGGCTTGGTATGGGCAACAAAACAGACATGAAGACCAATGGTACAGAATAGAAGACACTGAGACAAACCCACATAAATGCAGGTATCTCATACTAGACCAAGGTGGCATTAACATCCATTGGAGAAAATATAGCCTCTTCAACAAATGGTGCTGGAATAACTGGAAATTCATATGAAGCAAAATAAAATTTACCCCCTCTCTTCCTGCACAAAACTCAACTCAAAGTGAATCATGGATCTAGGCATTAGACCAGAGACCCTGCACCTATTAAAAGAAAAAATAGAACAAATCTCCATCATGTCACTTAGGAACTAAATTCCTCAACAAGGAATTCCTAAAGCACATAAAATAAAATCAAGAATCAATAAATGGGATGTTATCAAACTAAAAACTTCTTCACAGCAAACTATCAAGAATGTGAAGAGAGAGCCTACAGAATGGGAGAAAATCTTTGTCACTTGCACCTCAGAGCATTAATCTCCATGATGTATAATGAACTCAAAAAACTTAACACCAACACAAAAGAAGACAAAAAAATAATCCAACCAATAAACGGGCAAGGGAACTGAACATATACTTCAAAAAAGAAGAAATATGATTGTTCAACAAATATATGAAAAATGTCAACATCTCTGGCAATGAGAGAAATGCAAATTAAAATTACACTGAGATTTCATCTTACTCCCATCAGAATGGCAATCATCAAGAATACAAGTAACAATAAATCTTGGTGAGGATGTGGGGGACTTGCTGGTGGGAATGTAAATTGGTGCAATCCCTCTGGAAAGCAGTATGGAAATTCCTCAGAAAACATGGAATGAAACCACTATTTGACCCAGTTATCCCACTCCTTGGTATATACCCAGAGGATTTAAATTCAGCATATTGCAGTGACACATCCACATCATGTTTATGTTTATCAGCTCAATTCACAATAGCTAAACTGTGGAACCAATCTAGGTGCCCTATCAGCAGATTAATAGAAAAAGAAAATATGGTATATATACATTATGAAATAGTACTCAGCCTTAAAGAAGAATGAAGTTTGCAGGTAAATGGATGGAACTATAGATTATCATGTTAAGTGCAATAAGCCAATCCCCAAAAAGCAGAGGTTGAATGTTCTCTCTGATTTGAGGATGCTAACACACAATGGAGGGGGGAGGGAAGACTAGAAGCATTTTGGATTAGACAAAGGGAAATGAAGGGAAGGGAGGAGGGATGGGAATAGAAAAGACAGTAGAATGAATTGGACATAACTTTCCTATGTTCATATATTAATATATGACTAGTGTAACTCCACATCATGTACAACCACAAATGGGAAATTATACTTCATTATGTATAATATGTCAAAATACATTATACTATCATGTATAACTAAAAGAAATTTGTTAGAAGCCACAGTCAAGTCCGAATGACGCCTAGCATTTTGCCAGAGGGAATGGTTGAAAGGTGATGCCAGTGAGCCATTAAGATGATGATTGAATTAAGCTATATATAATTGCTGTGACTGGATGATGCTAAATTGAAACAGGCTGTGTGTTGAATTGTATATGGACCCTGCTCCAGCAATAGGGCGGCTCCAGGAATAGGGTGGCTCTTGCTGCCTCTGGCGCCCGCCACTTTGGAGTTCCCGTGGAGTTCTCACGAGGTTCCTGGGGAGTTGGCACGGAGCCCAGTGGAGTGCTGGGAGAGTTCCTGGGAAGTGTGCATGGAGTGCTGGTGGAGTTTGGGCAATCAAGTTTCCTGTTTGAACATACAAGTGCTTTGTGGTGGCTCGGTTATTTGTGCCCAGCCAGATTGCAGCATTTGGTGGCCCATCTGGGGAACTCCTGAAGCTTGGGGGTAAGTGAAATTGCTTGCCCCTGAAGGAGAGCAAAAGAATGGGTGACCATTTCAAAAAACAATGTGTTCTTGTTTTGATTTATTTTGTTTTTATTTCAAGTTGCATGTCCCTAGAACTTTCTCAGGCAAACTGGGGAAAATGGTTGGCTCAAGGTTTGAAGTTGTTCCCCCCTGAAGAAGAGATAATGTTAGACCACAAATATACATTTCAAGAAAATAGGAAAATTGATACAATGCATTTTTGTTCCGTTTTTGTTTCATTCTGTTTTTGTTTTGTTTTGTGTTATCTTGTTGGGTTGCATTATCTTTATAGTAGATCAGAAATTAGTAAAAAAACAAACTGAAAGAGTGTTAAGTAAATTGTTAGAGGTTCAGACTGTGGTAGAAGACATTTTAGATCAAGTAAAAGAGAAGGTCTCTCGAGCTAATCAGACAGAGGAAGAAATTTAAAGGAAAAGGGGCTATCAGGGAAAAAGTTACATCAGGAGGCTGCTACTAACACCTTTCTATCACCAGAGGGCGTAAGTGTCCAACAAACAGCTTCACCTATGGAGACAACATATGCTGGGGGGCCCCCAACCCCCGTAGTTGATAGATGGGATCCTGAGACAGGACCTCAAAGATTAGCATGCCCTGTACTTGAGCAGGAAGGAGGGCAGCAAATTCACCGTGCTCTAGATTACAAAACAGTGAAGCAGCTGAAAGAGGCTGTAACAACCTATGGTCCCCAAGCACCCTTCACTGTAAACATGGTCGAATCCATTACCAACTTGGACATGACGCCAGCAGAATGGACTAGCATTTAGCTTTGTTAAATGGAGGGAAATATTTGTTATGGAAGGTTGCCAGTCAGGAATTTTGCAAGGAGATGGCTAGGTGAAATGCAGCAGCTGGTTATCCTCAGAGAAATCTAGACATGTTGTTAGGACAGGGACCTTATGAGAGTCAGCAGCAACAAATTGAATATGATCCTGCCATATAGTCACAAATTGCTGCAGATGCAGTCAGGGCATGGAAGACTTTACAAGGACATGGAGATTTACAAGGTCAATTATCTAAGGTTATACAAGGAGCTAATGAACCTTACGCTGAATTTGTAGATAGGCTTATTCAAACAGCTACCAGAGTTTTTGGGGATACAGAAAAAGCAATGCCAATAATTAAGCAGTTAGCCTATGAACAAGCAAATAAGTGGTGCAAACAGGCCATTAGACCATGGAAACATGAAGATTTAAACACATATATTAAATTATGTAGAGACATTAATGAACAGGGTCAAGTCTTGGCAGCTGTAGTACAACAGGCTTTAGATGCCAGGCTAAAAATGCTATAATTGTGAACAAACAGGATATTATAAAGGAGTTGCTCCATAGGAGGAGGGTTTAACAAAACTAGGTATCAAAGGGGTAGAATACCGGGCATTTGCCCACGATGCCATAGAGGGAGACATTGGGCTAATGAATGCCGTTCTCAAACCACCATAGAGGGTACTCCATTATCAAAAAACGGACAAGGACCAGGTGTTTACCCACGATATCGTGGAGAAAGGCATCGGGCACCATTGCCAAAAAACGGACAGGGGGGCCCAATGCTCCAGGGCCCACGACCACAAATATACGGGGCACTGGAGGAACCCAACAACACCATCAGGGTACTGCCCAGAACACATTATCTATTAGATCTCTCATCAGACAAACCAGAGGGAGCGCAGGGTTGGACATCTGCGCCTCTGCCAGAGCAGTACTAACTCCAGAGATGGGAGTTCAAATCATTCCCACAGGGGTAAAAGGACCTCTTCCCCAAGGAACAGTAGGCTTATTATTAGGACGCAGTTCTTCTACTCTAAAAGGACTTATGATTAAGTCTTGGGGTAATTGATCCCGATTATGAAGGTGAAATAAAAATTATAGCTAGTTCTCCAAGAGGTATATCAGTAATTTCACCAGGAGATAGTATATCACAGTTATTAATAATACCCAGCCTGCATGATAAATTTTCCAGTAGTACTCTAGAAAGAGGTTCCAGGGAATTAGGCTCCACAGGTGTAGGTTGGGCTATGCTGTCTTTAAATTTAGATTCTCGCCCAATGCTAAAACTAAATATTCAAGGATATGAATTTAATGGGCTACTGGACACAGGTGCAGACCCTAGCATTATTTCTTGTCAAGAATGGCCAAAACATTGGCCATTACAACAAGCCACTGAAATGCTTCGAGGCCTAGGAGTGGCGACTAATCCTCATAGAAGTGCAACGGTATTAGATTGGAAGGATCCTGAAGGATGTTAAGGAACTATACAGCCATATGTATTGGATCATCTCCCTGTAAATTTATGGGGACGAGATGTCCTAGATCAATTAGGTTTGACAGTAACAAATAACATCAATTCAAATGTGCCCAACTATTATGGCTAGAAAAGGTTTTAGGAAAGGAAAAGGATTAGGAAAAAAAGGACAAAGTATAGTGGCACCAATACAAATAGACCAAGAAATAGATAGACTTGGATTGGGTTTTCAGGAGGGGTCACTGAGACAATAAAAATTACTTGGAAATCAGAAAGACCAGTATGGGTTCCTCAGTGGCCCCTGACTAAAAAGATACAAGCAGCCCATGACCTGGTCAAACAACAATTATCGGAGGGACATATACAAACTTCCGTATCTCCCCATAATACTCCCATTTTTGTCATTAAAAAGAATCTGGGAAATGGAGATTATTGCAAGATTTAAGAGCCATTAATAATGAGATGGTTATTATGGGACCTGCTCAATCGGAGATTCCTCAATTGTCTGCTTTGCCAAAAACCTGGTATGTTTTAGCTATAGATATTAAAGATTGTTTTTTTTTCAATTCCAATTCATCCTGAGGATAGTCCACGTTTTGCATTTACTATCCCTGCACTGAATCATGAGGGTCCTGATCAGAGATATGAATGGAAAGTACTCCCTCAAGGAATGGCTAACAGTTCAACTATGCGTCAAATTTATGTTAACAAAGCAATCCAGCCACTTAGAAATCAAATCCTGAACTACAAATATTTCACTATATGGATGATTTATTGTTAGCACACAAAGATAAAAACACATTGCTATAATGTTATGCCACACTTACAAACTTATTAAAAAATTATAATCTATAGATAGCAATAGATAAAGTACAATTATTTTCCAATTAATTATTCAGGATTTCTATTATCCTCAACCATGGTCCGTCCACCAAAAATTCAAATACGAGTAGATCAACTCAAATCACTTAACGACTTTCAAAAGTTATTAGGAGACATAAATTGGATAAGGCCTTATCTAGGCATACCAACAGGAGAGTTGGGACCTTTATTTGATATCCTAAAAGGTCCATCAGATCCAAATTCACCCTGCATGTTAATGCCTGAAGCAAGAAAGGCATTAAAAATCATTGAAACATATATGGAAAATATGCATTTGGATAGAATTGATATACGTTTGCCTTTATTATTTATTGTACTACCAACAAAAAATATACCTACAGGAGTATTTTGGCAAGAAGGTCCATTATTGTGGATACATTTATCTTATTCTCCTAACACTATTCTTACTAGGTATCCCGAGGCTATAGGACAATTAATACTCAAAGGAATAAAAGCAGCAAAGGGAGTGTTTGGAATTTCTCCCAATAAAATTATTACTCCATATACTATGGATCAAATTGATGAGTTAGCTAATGAGTTAAATACTTGGGCAATAATCATGTGCAAATCTAATGTTTCATTTGATAATCATTTACCATCTAATCCTTTGTTGTCTTTTTGGTCTTCTCATCATGTAGTTTTTCCAAAAATGACAAGAAAAACACCTATCATGAATGCTCCAAATATATTCACTGATGGGTCAAATAATGGTACAGAGCAGTAGTTACCCCTGATCAAACTTTTACATTTTTTAGTACCCAAACAATCAGCTCAAAAAGTAGAGCTTAATGCAGTATTACAATCTTTTGTGATGTTTAAAGATTCTGTATTTAATTTATTTTCTGATAGTCAGTATATAGTTAATGCTATAGTATCCCTTGAAGATGTTGGTAGGATTTCCCCTTCCTCTATTGTTTTCTCTTTGTTTTCCACTATACAAAGTCTAATCTGGGACAGAAAAGATCCAGTCTTTATAGGACATATCAGGGCACATACAGGATTGCCTGGAGCCCTTAGTTTGGGCAATGATTTAGCAGATAACACTATACATGACATACATATTTTCTCTACACTAGAAGAAGCTATAAATTTTCATAAAAGGTTCCATGTGAATGCTAATACTTTACAAAAGCATTTTAAAATATCTAAGGAACAAGCTAGACAAATAATAAAACAATGTCAAAATTGTGTGACCTTTTTACCACAAGTTAATCTTGGAGTCAATCCTAGAGGACTGATACCTAACCATATTTGGCAGATGGACGTCACACACTTCCAGAATTTGGAAAATTAAAATATTTGCATGTTACAGTTGATACTTCTTCTGGATTTTTGATGGGCTCCCTTCATGCCGGAGAAAAAACTAAAGATATTATAGCTCATTGCTTACAAAATTTTGCCACTGTGGGTGTTCCAAAACACTGAAAAACATATAATGCCCCTGGTTATACTTCTACCTCTTTTAAACAATTTTGCTCATCATTTGGCATTACTCATATAACAGGAATCCCATACAATCAATAGGGATAAGGCATAGTTGAAAGAGCTCATCAAACTATTAAAATGTACTTATTAAAGCAAAAAGAGGGAATTGGGAAGGGGTATATATCCCCCAAAGATAAACTTAAAATAACCCTTTTTACTCTAAACTTTTAAAATTTGGATTCATCAGGGCTTAGTGCTGCGGAAAGGCATATGTGTCCAAAAAATGTACATAAGCCTAAGGTACTTTGGAATCATACTCTAAGAGGACAATGGAAATGTCCTGACCCAGTGATTGTCTGGAGTCGGGGGTCTATTTGTGTGTTTCCACAGGGAGACACAGCAGCCGATTTGGATTCCAGAGAGATTAAGTAAAGCGATTTCTACAGACCAAAAAAAAAAAATGATTTGGCTCAAATCCATAACAGCTGATATCCAGAACTCCAGTTTGGCTATCCTTACATTTTACAGTGGTTCTCCCACACCTGGAGGCTAATGAAACCAGGATGCTTTTTTCAATATGTATTTTATTATTTCCCTTTCCCACATCATGAAGTTCTATTTTAGTTTTTGAGCTCATACAGACCTAGGTTAAAATGTTTTTCTGATCAGTTCTATTTTTTGACTGTGGAGTTTTTAAACATTGCAATGGAGATTTCACCTGTGAAAAGCTACAAGGCCTTTACTATTGTCTTATGTGTTGTATGTTATGTGTGCACACTTATGTTTTGTGTTGTATGTCTGTATGTGCGTATGTCCATATATCATATATGAGGAGCGCTCATGAAAAAATGAATCCAAATATTTTTTTATTCACGTGATTTAAATGGTTTAATTTAAATTAGGTAAACAGCTGTTGAGGATTGTTTTTAAAGGTGGTTAACAGATCTGTTTGTTTACTTTCACCTTTCCTTTTCATTATATCTAATTCTATTCAGGATACTAAATTATTTAGAAAACTGTTTTCTTAGTGCCTGCTGGAATTCAACATAATTTTTTTAGCTATCATTGCCAGAATTCCTATCTTCATCCCAGTGCCGGTGAAGACAAAGTTAAAACCAAACTACAGCTTGTGCGATAGCTATCACAACAAACTATATAAACTGATACATCAATGAATAATGTAACTCAACAAGTGATGGTCAATCAAGGAGTCGATTTACTTTGGGAGGAAATGGACATATTAATGGATTCCTCTGCTTTGAACTGCATGCAGAACTTGCCTGGACTATGTATCACTTGTATGCATTGTGAACTATCTGTTGGTGCAGCGAATTTTGGTAGTGCTGGGGTATCTTTGCTGATGGTGTCATCGGTGGTACAATTTTTCCAAAAGGAACCGTCATTTGGCTTGGTGTTGTGGCGTTTTGCATCCTCCTCCCTTTTGCTTGTGATCGTCTAATATTTGGGGGCCAACAGAGATGAGGTAAAGAACCTCACCCCCCACTGGTATTTGGGGGCCAACAGAGGTGAGGCAAAGAACCTCACCCCCCCACTGGTATTTGGGGGCCAACAGAGGTGAGGCAAAGAACCTCACCCCCCCCACTGGTACAAAGGCCTATCCACAAGTATGGCTATGCTGGACCGGTAGTCAGTGACGGGTAAGATCCAATTGCAATGGTACCAACCTAAGACAGAAGGCTGACGCCTTGAGGTCAGCTCATCTGATGACAGGTAAGAACCATATGTACTATTGGACAACCTAAGACAGGCATGGTCCCCAAGTCACATGCTTGTTGTTTAATTAAACAGAAGGGGGGAGATGTTGAGAGCCACAGTCAAGTCAGAATGACGCCTAGCATTTTGCCAGAGGGAATGGTTGAAAGGGGATGCCAGCGAGCCATTAAGATGATGATTGAGTTAAGCTGTATATAATTGCTGTGACTGGATGATGCTAAATTGAAACAGGCTGTGTATTGAGTTGTATATGGACCCTGCTCCAGCAATAGGGCGGCTCCAGGAATAGGGTGGCTCTTGCTGCCTTGGGCGCCTGCTACTTTGGAGTTCCCGTGGAGTTCTCGTGGGTTCCGGGGAGTTGACGCAGAGCCCGGTGGAGAGATGGGAGAGTTCCCGGGAAGTGTGCGTGGAGTGCTGGTGGAGTTTGGGCAATAAAGTTGCCTGTTTGAACATACAAGTGCTTTGTGGCGGCTCGGTTATTTGTGCCCAGCCAAACTGTGGCAGAAATTAAAATATTTTTAAAAGATTAAGTCAAAATAAAAAAAAAATCAGAAAGATTCTCAATAAACAAAATAAGGATGAATCAAAAACCTGTAAAAAGAAGAAATAATTAAGGTTATAACTGAAATTTATGAAACAGAGAATAATTTTAAAAAAAGAAAAAAAAAAACAAAGGATCCTGAGCGGGTCTAGTAGTGTATGCCTATAATCACAGTGGCTAAGGAGGTTGAGGCAAGAAGATCTTGAGTTCAGAGACAGTCAGCCAATCTCAGCAACAACAAGATGCTAAGCAATTCAGTGAGACTCTGTTTCTAAATAAAATACGAAATAGGGCTGGGGATGTGGCTCAGTGGTCAAGTGCCTCAGAGTTCAATCCCTGGTACCCTCCCCCCAACACACACACACAAAAATTAGAGACAAAGTGGAGATATCATCACAGACATCACAGAAATCCGGACAATCATAATGAATTATTTGGAAAACTTATACCCTCATAAAGTGGAAAATCAAGAAGGAGTAGATAGATGAGTTTCTAAAATATACATGACATACCAGAAATGAACCAAGTGAATATAGAAAATAAAAACATAGCCATAAAAAACAATGATATTGATGTTGTAATTAACAGGCTTCTACCAAAGAAAGCCCAGGATCAGGTAGATTCTCCACTGAATACTAACATATCTCTAAAGAAGAATTAATGCCAACGCTTCTCAAATTATTCTGTAAAACAGAAAGGGGGAGGGGGAGCAGTTCTCAATTAATTTTATGAAGTCAGTATCACCACCCTGATACCTGAACCAGTTAAAGAGACATCAATGAAAGAAAACTACAGAACAATATCCCTGATGAACATAGACGCAAAATTCCTTAATACAATATTAGCAGATCATATTCAACAACACAGAAAAGAGATTGTACTTCATGGTCCAGTTGGTTTCATTCCTGTGATGCACAGGTGATTCCAAATATGCAAATCAATAAGTATAATTTGCCACATAAATGGTATTAAGAGAAAAGTCACATAAGCATCTGAATTGGACACAGAGAAAAAGCTTAGGATATTTATCACCCACTCATGATAAAAGCACTGATGAAACTAGGGATAGAAGGAACATTTTTCAGCACCATAAAGGTTATTCTATAAAACAAGCCCAAAGCCACCATCATAGTGAGTGGGGAACAACTGAAAGCATATCTTCTAAAATCTGGAACAAGACAAGGATGTTCACTCTCACCACTCCTTTTCAATTTGGCACTTGGAATTTTAGTCAAAGCAATTAGGCAAGTGAAGGAAATAAAATGAATACAAATAGGAAGGTGAGAATTCAGATTACCACTGTTTGCAGATGATATGATCCTATACTTAGAAGATCCAAAAAATTCCACCAAAGGACTTCTAGAATTAATAATCAAATTGAGCAAAATGTCAGGAGGCAACATCAACTCACAATCATCAGTAGCTTTCCTGTACACCAGTAATGAATCTGCTAAAAGAAATCACCTCGGGACACAATTCCATTCACAATAGCCTACAAATAATAGGCAAGGGGCTGGGGTTGTGGCTCAGTGGTAGAGCGCTCCCCTAGCATGCACGAGGCACTGGGTTCAATCTTCAGCACCACAAAAATGTAAAATGGAGATATTGTGTCCATCTAAAACTTAAGAATAAATATTTTTTAAAAATAGGCAAGCAAGTAAGTTGGAAGTAAATAAGCAAATAATCCTTTAACAAATCGAACCAAAGAGGTGAAAGATCCCCTACAACAAAAATTATAAACACTGAAAAAATAAATTGGAGAAGACACTTTATGATAGAAAGAACTCCCATGTTCATGGATAGCAGAATTAATAATGTGAAAGTGGCCATGTTACCAAATGCAATCCACAGAGGTAGTGCACTCCCCACCAAAACTCCAAATAACATTCTCTTTTATATATATATATGGTGGAGATGGGTCTTCTAAGTCAAGCAGAATGCATTACAGTTCTTATTACATACATAGAGCATGATTTTTCATACCTCTGGTTGTATACATAGTATATTCACACCAATTCGTGTCTACATACATGTACTTTAGATAGTAATGATCATCACATCCCACCATCATTAATTACCCCTTTCCCCCTCCCTTCCCCTCCAACCCCTCTGCTCTATCTACAGTTTGTCTCTTCCTCCCATGCTCTCCATCCCTGTCCCACTATGAATCAGCCTCCTTATATCAAAGAAAACATTCAGCATTTGGTTTTGGGGGATTGGCTTTACACATAGGAATAAGAACTCAAATTGGCACTATTTGCTGATGATATGACTCTATACCTAGAAGACCCTAGAGTTCCACCAGAAAACTCCTAGAACTAGTAAACAAATTCAGCAAAGTTGCAGGATATAAAATCAACACCCATACATCAAAGGCATTTCTATATATCAGTGACAAATCCTCAGGGAAATGAATAAAACTACCCCATTCTCAAACAAAACAAACAAACAAACAACAACAACAACAAAAGAGGTAAAAGGACTATATAATGAAAATTACAAAACCCTGAAGAAAGAAATCAAAGAAAACCTCAGAAGATGGAAAGATCTACCTTGCTCTTGAATAGGCAGAATTAATATGATCAAAATGACCATACTTCCAAAGCAATTCTGATCAAACTTCCAATGACATTCCTCATAGAAACAGAAAAAGTAATCATGAAATTGATCTGAAAAAAATGAGAGACCCAGAATAGCTATAGCAATCCTTAGCAGGAAGAATGAAGCAGGTGGCATCACTATACCAGACCTCAGCATTGGGTGTTTTGGGATTGACTAGATCACTTAGCATTATCTTCTCTAATGCCATCCATTTACCTGCAAATGCCATGGTTTTATTCTCTTTTATTGCTGAGTAGTATTCCATTGTGTAGATATGCCCCATTTCTTTAAATCCATGGAGGGACAGGGGAGGTACTGGGGATTAAATTGACAAATTAGTGGTATGTGCACACATGAGAATGACTCAATGTGTTCTACCATTGTGTACAAACAATGCGCTAATAAAATTTAGATTAAAAAAGGAAAAAATGTCATTTTCTTCACACTTTTTGTTGAAGTAAAATGCACATGAAAACAGATGAGCTATCAGGAATACAGCACACTGACTTCTCATGAGTCAGAGGACTCCAACCTCACTCCTACCTGAATACTGGAAGTGGAATACTGCCGGGCAGGGTGGAGCACACCTGTAATCCTAGCAATTTGGGACACTGAGGCAGGAGGATTGACAGGTCCAGGCACAGCAACTTAGCAAGCCCCTCAGAAACCCAGCAAGACCGTGTCTCAGAGTCAATAGTAAAAAGGACTGGGGTGTAATTAAGTAGTAAAGCACCACAGGGTTCAATCCTGGGAGACACACACACACACACACACACACACACATCAAAAAGAAGAAAAGGAACCAGAATGAATACTCTCACCTAAGTCCTTTGGCCTTTGCCTCCCCAGCCCTAGCCCCTGCCCAATCTGAAGACCCAGACTCAGCTGACAGCCAGGGCTGTGGGCAGGCATGACCGTGGGCAGGGCCTCACTGGGTTGGACAGCAGTGCTGCAGGCACAGACGGTTATCCCTTTTGACACACCAGCACACACAGGATGGGAAAGGGCAAGAGGCCGTCAAGGTCAAAGAAGCCTCAAGTGGTGGAGATGGGTCTTCTAAGTCAAGTTCGTCCCATGTCACACTCAAATCATTCCATATGTGCTAAGAGGGCTCAGCAAAGAGAAGTAGGCTCCATGTGTCATGTAAATTCCTGATGTGACCAGGGCACATTTTTGTGAGTTAACATTAGGGGGTCCTGCATGAAAATTAAGAGGGACTACTCCTCACTATGTCACAACTCTCTGTGACTCCAGAGTTATGTCAACATTTAATAGTGTATACCCTTGAGGTTGACAAAAACAAAACCTCAGGTCTCATATGTTCTTAGTGGGTCTGGATGAAGTAATGGTGAAAATATAAAACACACACCAACACGTAAGGAAAAACCAAAAGCCCAAGAAAATAGCTGAAACCTGAACTAAACATGCACATATATAACTGAGAAAGACCTAAGGTTATTGGGTAATTGTCACCAGAGCTGAGTGGACAATCTCAGGGTTAGAATGCACAGGGAAACTGAGAATCCTGGCCCAAACTCACACCCACGTCAGGAGAGCTCTCCAGAGGTACTCCTTCAGCCTCTGCTTGAATGTCTCTGTCATGGGGTGCTCAGCACTTCACTTCTTTGGTGAGTGTCGGGTGTGAGCCCAGGTGCTGCTGACAGCAGTGAGAACTGGAAACAACCCAGTGCCTAGGGTCAGCAAGAGAGAGTGCCAGGTAACCTCTGCAAGTGTTAAGTGATAAGGAAGTGGCATATCTTAATGCATGGAAAGGTGCACATACCGCAGTCCTCTGTGATAAGAGCAGAGCGAGTTGTGTTTATACGCTGACCTCAGTGAGGTTCAAATCTAAGTGTGCACAATAAGGTCTGCAAGGTAATGAAGGAAGGAGCAGGCAGGTGCACTTTGAAGAGTCCTTACTATTTTAAAAACTTTATTTATTTATTTTTTGGAGAGGTGCTGGGGGTGAAACCATGGTCTCAAGCATGCTATGCATGTGCTCTGCCATGGAGCTATGCCCAGCCCTGCCTTGATAGTTTTTAATAAGATATATACATACACACACACACACACACACACACACATATATATGTGTGTGTGTGTGTATAGAGAGAATCTAAATGAAATTAAGTATCTAGAGTTTAAAAAAATAATCTATATTAAATGACTTGGAGACTGTCACTTTATGAAGGATTGAAAGACCATCATGGAACACCAGATGGGGAAAGATTCTAAGACTTGCTTATAGAAGAATGAAATTATGGCATTTGTGGATAAATGGAAGGAACTGGAGAATATCATGCTAAGCCAAATAAGCCAATCCCATAGAATCAAGGCCGAATATTTTCTCTGATATGCGGATGCTAACTCACAACGGTGTAGGGGAGCATAGAGGTATTTTGGACTAGACAGAGAGGAGTGAAGGGAGGGGAGCAGGCAGGGGTAGAAATGAGAGCAGAATGGATTGGATTTTATTACCATATGTGTGTAGATGATTTGCATGACCTGTGTATGTCATGTACAAACAGATGATCCTGAAGTTATGTTCCATTTATGTATGGTGTGTCAAAATTCATTTTACTGTCATGTGTAACTAATTAGAACGAATTTTAAAAATATATTAAAAATATTCTAGGGCTGGGGCTGTATCTCAGTGGCAGAGGGCTTGCCTAGTATGTCTGAGGCACTGGGTTCAATCCTAAGCACCGCATAAACAAAACTAAAGCAATAAGGGCATGCTGTCCACCTACAACAATTGAAAAAATAAAAGTAAAAAAGATTCTAAGGCTTTCTGAACACTGGGGTTGGACCAACACAATTGATTAGTGATGTCTGGCTTTGGCAGTGATAGTTTGTGTGCTATGTGCTTGTTATTCTTTAAGAGTGACTCCGAGGGCTGGGGATGTGGCTCAAGTGGTAGCGCGCTCGCCTGGCATGCGTGTGGCCCGCGTTCGATCCTCAGCACCACATACCAACAAAGATGTTGTGTCTGCCGAGAACTAAAAAACTAAATAAATATTAAAAATTAAAAAAAAAGAGTGACTCTGAGCTCTCAGTGTCATTTTAACATATGTCTTTGAGCTGGTAAAGGGGTCACAGCAGAAAGAGGACTCTTTGAGGTACATATTGGGTAAGTGAATGGGGATACAAGCTGTTATGAAGAAGACACCACGGGAAGACAATCAACATTCTCCACTTTTGTGGGGTCAGTGTAGGAGTAGGTGAGCACATGGGGAAGGCTTGGGTCTTGAAGGGTGAGGTGAGTTTCTGGGTGGATGCATTTGGGAAAGGTCTTTCAGATGGAGGACAGAGCATGGAGGCAGGAGAATACCAGGCCTCCCTGGGAGAAAGGAGTGTGCATAGTGGAAGAAGAGCTTGGACACTTGGCAGGAAACAGATGGAGGGCATCCTGCGGGGTCTACTGACAAGCCTGGACTTCATTTAGTTAGCCACAGGGGACTATAATGCTTTTTTTTTTTTAAATTTGTGGATTGAACTCATAGTGATTTACCAACGAGCAACATCCCTGAGCTTTTTAAAAATTATTATTTGATATGTATTTTCAAAGAGGCTGTTACTAGTTGTATAAGGTTTCATTACATTGGTGAGTCTGGCCTCAAAATTGCAATCTTCCTACCTCAGTCTCCTGAGATGCTGGATTGCAGCCACTGCACACAGTGCTTATGACAAACTTTGAGGAAGGCGAGGCTGAAAGGAAATGAGACGAAGGCATGCACAAGAATTGCCTCCTTCCTGGAGACCAGCAGCAGGTGGCCCTGGGATCCCCCCTGGGTCAAGGTCTCCCAGGAGAGCAGTTTGGGTCATTAGGAGGAAGTGTGCACGTGGGATAATGGGGTGTGGGGTGTAGCAGAGCTTCAACGAGAACATCCCCTGGGCTCCAACAACCCTACTGATTTCCTAAGCCCAGAGCTGAACACGGAGATGGGGAAGGCTCAGTCTCTGCACTTGGGAGGATGTGGTCCGTGGAGAGGAGGCCCACGGCTAGACACTGGAGACCCAGCACCATGGCGCTGCTGTGTGGTGTCTGGGGGAGAAGATGATCTTGGTTGGAAGCCAGCAGGTCAGGCCTCCTTGGGCTTCTGTGTGGGGTCAGAGGTGGCCCAGGAGGACTTCTCAGGTGCCTTCGGACACTGCAGATGCCAGTCATGTCAAAGAGTGAGTCTTCTGTGTATGGAGGGTGGGTGGTGGGACAGGACAGGGGACGGGAGGAAGTAGGCCACCTGGGTCTCCCATGAGACTGACAGGAAGGAGCAGGGGGTAGGAGGGACTTCAGATCCTCAGGTCCTGGCAGCTGAGCAGGATGCCTATCCTGATGCTGAAGCCAGGGACACTCAGAAGGGATGTGGTGTCACTGGGCCTGGGGAAGGCGAGCCTGACAACTGTCAGACCCCTGGCATCCTACCACAGGAGGAAGGGTCCCTGGAACCCCAGGCTGGGCTCTAGTAGGCCTCCCGAGGTCAGGGCATCCCAGGACTTAGCAGGAATCCAAGGATCCTATGACTCTTTTTCCTTCTCTTCTGGATGTGGGGATGCCCAGCTCAGGGGAAATGCTCCCCACCTTGATTCCTCTCAGAGTCCCACATGGCTCTGGGGCCTGCAGGGAGGAAGAGACGTGGGTTGGCATTGACAACCATCAGGCAGGGACCTCCCTCACTGGGAGGGGTGGGCAGACCCTAATTCCTTCTCTGCCTCCCCCATCATGAGGACTGGGGAGGATGCCCAGGTCTGGATAGGCAGTGGGCGGTGGTGGCCAGAGTGGAAAATCCCCTGCTGGCCAGATGCTGTCTTTGGTTGGCAGGTGTGGCCCTGGCCTTCTGCCTGGGGCCCAAAGGTGTGACCAATCTGTTTGGAGCCCTGAGTGCTGGGTACAAAGTGGCAGAGAGGGTGCTGGCATGGGGACTTTTTCCAATCCCCCAATATGGAGAGTTGGCAGAATAGCTTCAGGTCAGCTCAGCCTTGGGAAGACTGTAGACGGGAAGATGGGGAGGAGGTAGGGGGATGGCTGTGGGAGCCCTACATGATGGAGAGAGGGACAGGATGAACCAGACCTGGGCCAGAGAGGGGCAGACCAGCGCTTGGTGAAGGACAATGGGGGACACAGAGGCCTCCCAGGAGAACTCGGTCAGGGCAGAGTTGCAGGGAGTGTAGGGAGAGACAGTGAAGAAGGGGAAAAGACAGGGGTGGCCTTCCATTCATGCCCTGTTCCAGGTTTTTCTTCACTCTGCTGCCCAAGGAATGGCCAATGCCCAGATGGCGTATCCTGTGAGTGTGACCTGGGCATGTGCTGAGGGTTTCTCCAAGTCCCCTGATGGATATCGAAAGCCTCAGAAGACTCCCCCAGTCAGTGACTTCTGCCACTGGTATCCAGCCCCATCCCCAGCATCAGAACTCCCTAGTTACCAACATGTCCTCATCACCATGCTACCTATTGACCCCCACACACCCCAATTCCATCCCCAAGGTGTTGGGGTGCTGGGAGCCAGGACTTGAGTCAGACCACCAACGGCATTGCTTAAGCACACAGTTCTCAATGATGTCATCACTACTGGGGGACATTGGGTAACCCCTAGACACATTTCTGATTGTTACAGCTCAGGGACTGCTCCTGGCACCCGGTGGGCAGCCACCAGGATGGTGTGAAGCTGCGTACAGCACACAGGAGAGTGCCCATGACAAAGATCCTGTGATCCCCCATGTCAAGGCTAGCTGGGGTAGAAACCTGCCTACGTTCCTATGCCCCTTTCTCTATTTCTGCCTCTTTGTGGCCCTCACCCCAAAATGCCCACACCAACCACTGGTTCCTGGAGGAGGAGAAGCTCTGCCCCTCCATCTTATGGCTACTTTGTTCTGTCTTATCGCCCGTACCTCCTGGCCTCTGCTGTTGGATTCAAAAGTCAACAAGTTGAAAAGTCAGCTGTGGCCATGGTCCAGGGGGAAAAACACAGTAACAATGGCTACATGGTGTACACGGGACACCCTGGTTGGGGTCATGCTTGCCCAGGGCACGGAGGGAGGGACTCAGCCACATCCAGGGGGTATAAAGAGGGAGTGCTGAAGTCTTCACTCCAGTGCGACCGTGGATCTCAGAGTGGCGCTTGCTCTGTGACCAGCTGGGAATCGGCATCATGAAGTGGATGGTGGTGGCCTTGGTCTGCCTCCTGGCCTTGGAGGCGTCAACTATACCTGTCAAGTGAGTGTGGGCCTGGCTGTGGGTGCAGGGAACCTCAGGAACCCTGCAGCCCTGTATGGAGCAGCTAGTCAGGGGGCAGCAGCTGGGTCTGAGCGGGATTCCCTGATGGGGCAGGGAAGGCTGCCCCTGCTGGAGCTGAGCAGGACTCAGCTGGGAGCAGACAGAGCCTGGCCTCAGGAGCTGCTAGTCAAGGCAATAGTCTCCTCCCTCCCCAGACTGAGGGGAGAAGATGGTCCTGAAGCAGAGAGTAGGGCGACTATGCCCACGCAGGCCTTTGCAGGATGGGTGTGGTTTCTTCCTACAGAAGGTAACATCCTTTCTAGAGGAGAGAGATAATCTCTCCAAAAACTTTCCTGAGACCTCAAATTTGCTGAAAGAAGCCAAGATCAAATTAGCAAAGACACCAATTCATGTAAATCACTATAATATGAGGTGTTGAAAATTCATGATGGAGCAGGTGATCTGGTTCAGGGGACAGCAGGAGTCCCTGCCTGCCACCCTGCCTGCTGTGCCACCTGGGAAGAGTGCAGAGGGCCTTTCCTGTGTGCAGCTTTATAGTCACACATTCAATTAGCTGCAGATTGAAAATATTAGGAGACAATTACTGCTCCCCTAATCCACGGTGTGTCTCATAGACACTACCAGGTGCCGGAGAGCACCACAGGAAGGGACACACTTTGGGGTGAGCTTTGCTATCTCTGAGAACTATTTTATTTTATTTCTGCGTTTTCATGTTTCTGGTGACTGCACCCAGGTCAGGCACATGCTCAGTAAATGTTGTGCCACTGAGTCACATCCCAGACCTTACCCTTAAACAACAAAAGAACAAATCTCAGCAGACATCCTCTGGAAGGTGTAAAGTCCCAGTGTCCCAAGTCCCTCTCCCCTTCATGGGAAGTATTTTCAGGGTCTCTGAAAGCAGAGGCCAGGGCAGAGCAGGACCTCTGAGAGGAGCTGAGGGCAGGCATGAGGGAAGTTCATTGTTTCCTGAGTCTTGGAGAAGTGCTGAGTGAGGTTGAAAGAAGGGGAGAAGGAAAGAAAGAAGAGGAAGAGGGAAGGAGGCGAGGGAGAACATCAGGGAGAGAAGAAATGAGAAGGCATAGGAAGGAGGGAGGCCCTGCCCTGACACCCAGCCTCCCCTAGGGTCCCCCTGAAGAAAATGAAGACTATGCGTCAGACCATGAGGGAAAAGGGCTTGCTGGGGGACTTCCTGAGGACCCACAAGTACGACCCCGCTCAGAAGTACCGTTTCAGCGACTTCAGCGTGCTCTATGAGCCCATGAGCTACATGGATGTGAGTCCTAGTCTCTAGGTGGCCCTGTCCCTGCTGCCAAAGCTGGGGACTCCCTGGGCTCCCACTATGAGGCTGCTCCCTTCTCCCAGTCCTGCCAGCCTGGGCCACCCTGCTGTGAGTGGCCCATTGGGCAGAGCATGGGGAGGGCCCCAGCTGACCTGGCAGCTGACCCACAGAGGCCACGTGGCTGCCCTGGGCAGGCTGGGACTGAGGCCTGTGTGTCTGGGACCCTGGCTTCTGGTGGTGCTGTAGGGCAGGGCTGCCCTTCCTGCTCTCCCATGGAGAAGCCTGGCCCCTGGGTCCCCCTAATGCTCACAGCCGTCCCCATGGCTCCCCAGGCTGCCTACTTTGGTGAGATCAGCATCGGGACTCCACCCCAGAACTTCCTGGTCCTGTTTGACACTGGCTCCTCCAACCTGTGGGTGCCCTCGGTCTACTGCCAGAGCCAGGCCTGCAGTGAGTGCTGGGCTGGGCAGGGAGGGCCCCTGGGCAGGGCCGGGCACTGGCATCTCCAGGGATGCAGGCAGGGAAGGCTGCTCACTCCTGAGGAGGACCAGGGACTTGTTTAGGGTCTGAGGGCATCAACAAGCCAGAGGGAGGAGGCTGGCCCTGCTCCAGGGTGGCCCCTTGCCTTGCCTCGTGTCAGGATGGACCCCTTCATCTCTGCCGTCCACCTCACCCCCTCCAGTTCATTCCGCTCCACCCTCTCCTGCTCACCAGGCAGTGCTGCTCCTCCCCTCAGGACACTGTCCACTCCGTGCCTCGCCCTCCACTCTCCTATCCACTCGCTTCTCCCTGAGTGTCTCCAGGGATGGGCTAGAACTCTGCTGGATGTGGTCCCTATCCTGGAGTTTTAGGGAGACATAGGATCTTCAGTTTCTTATTGGTGCCCTGATTCCTTCCAAAATCTTTCGGTTGGACTGCAGACATCTCTGTCCACCATGGGCACACCCTATGCCACCTTCACCCAGGATGCCCAACTCCTGGGCAAATCAAGATTGGGATGAGTGGATTTCTCTCTAGGCCTCCCTCCCACTCCTCATTGGATGAGCATTTCCCACCAGGCTTTGTGCCAGTTTTTACTGGGGTAGAGATAGAGGTGGAGTCTAGGGCACCTGCTTACAGGGTGGTCATGATCCGGGCATCCAATTACCTGTGAAACATGGACTTTTTAGCCAATGCCTTCCATATACTATGAGCCAGGGTCCAAAACTCTCAGCCCCTGCCTTGGTGCAGGTGTTGATACCTCAGGCTGGGAGCTTAGGCTGAGGGCCAGGCAGGGGTGCAGCCCATGAGCCTGAGAACCAGGCAGCCCTCTGCTCACCCCTGGCCTCCATGGCTCCCTCCTGCAGCCACACACCCTCGCTTCAACCCCAGCAAGTCCTCCACCTTCTCCACCAACGGGCAGACCTTCTCCCTGCAGTATGGCAGTGGCAGCCTCACAGGCTTCTTCGGCTATGACACCCTGACTGTGAGTGCTCCAGCTGCCACCCCCACCCTGGATGAGGGGGTGTGAGAGGTTGGGGACCTAGATGTCCTTGTTCTTTCCTGTCCAGGGATGGGGCACCAGAGTGACCAGTCAGATAGTGCCTTTTTTTAGGAGCTTTGAACTGGGGGGCAGAGGTGTGGGGATGGGAGGCTACAGTGAAGGAGGCCCTTGGAAGAGAAGTGACAGTTGGGATGCCTGTGGAGAAGTGGGCAGATGGGCCAGAGGAGGAAGAAAGACCATGGAGGTTCTGTGGTGGCATGGGGCAGGAGGACATAGATGCACTCAGAAGTGTCACCTCCACTCCAATGTGTCTTCCCCCCACAGGTCCAGAGTATCCAGGTCCCCAACCAGGAGTTCGGCCTGAGTGAGCAAGAGCCGGGAACCAATTTTGTCTATGCGCAGTTCGATGGCATCATGGGCCTGGCCTACCCTAGCCTGTCTGAGGGAGGGGCCACCACAGCCCTTCAGGGCATGCTGCGGGTGGACGCCCTGTCCAGCCCCATGTTCAGCGTCTACCTCAGCAAGTGAGAGACTGCCCTGCGGGTCCCTATCTCCTGCGCTGTATCAAGCCCTGATCCCTTGGGGTGTGGAGACCTCCCAGCAGGGGGTGGCTGGGCCACACTTGTTCAGAGCCTCAGCTCCTGGGCTCTGACTCTCCTGCTCCCCTGCCCCTGCCCCAGTCCACTCTCATGACCCTTTGCCTTCCCAGGCAGGATGGTGTCTCCTTCTTCAGTCTCAACTTCTCCCGGGTGTCGCTGCTCTAATTCCCCATGTCTTGGGCCTGCCTGCTGCTCTGGGCCCAGAGAGCCCCCTGCCTCGCCTGTGCTTCTCCCTGAGGCCTCTCTGTCCAGTGACCTGCTGCCTCTCCTCCTGCTTGTGTCCTTCTAGGTCTTGGAATCTCCTGGTCTAGGCCCTCGGCTGACTCCTCACCCACTGTCCCCCAGCCCCCATAGCAGGCCAGACAAGAAGGTCCTGGTCCTGGCTTTTCTCTCTTGCTGTCCAGCTTTCTTCCTCTCTACTGTCTAGAGTCAGTTCCATCTTCTTGCTGTGGCATGGTCTCCTTATCCTGCTTTCAACACACTGACCCTGTCACTAACCCTGGGGACTCCTTTTGCCTATTTAAACCTCTACATGAAACTCTAGGAACGAGCCACTCTGCTACCATTAAGGGGAATCTTCTGGAAGAAACCGGGCCTGTCTTTCCCTCCCCTCCACCAAAGCCCTGTCCATGTCCACTTGCAAAGGAAAAGAAAAAGTTGGGTATTGGTGAGGCTCCTGGTGACAGGGCGCAGCAAAGGCATGAAATGAAAAGCAGAAGACAACACAGTGTGGGTGGGGTCTACAGAGTTGGGGCTGTCCTTGTCATAGGGCATTGTGGGACAGTGCCATTCAGAAGTCTGAGGGGACCCATGGCCCTGTCTTCAGAAAAACCCTTTGGCAACCAGGGAAGGAGCTCTTTCCCTGTGAAGGTGACTGTTTAGCATGGGTGTCCACTCATTGGCCATTCCTTCACTCCTTTGCCTGTGTGTCCTGCAGCCAAGAGGGATCTGAGGACGGAGGAGCGGTCATCTTTGGAGGTGTGGACGAGAGCCTGTACACAGGGCAGATCTTCTGGGCTCCTGTCACCCGGGAGCTCTACTGGCAGATCAGCATCCAGGAGTGAGTCTGGGGTGGGGTCCCTGGGGACGCTCCTTCCTTGGAGTTGGCTTCTGGGCACCCGTAGCATGCACTCATCCAGGCTCCACTGAGGTGTGGTCACCAAGGACTCCTGTGGCCTGGCCTCCCTAGAGTCTCAGCTGGCCTCTGCAGGGGCATCAAGGTTGGGTCTACAGAAAGGGGTAGGGGGGCACATGTGGAATCCCAAGTATTGGAGAAGCTCCTGTCCAATCACACAGGACACCACAGATTCAAAACTGAGGTCCCTGGTTTTCAGTGCTTCTCGAAACTTCCTTGAAGTTATAAGAAATAGACCCCTGGGCCATTTAGGTGACCCTGCATAGACCTAGTGGGAATGTGAGGCAGGGTGTAGTTGCACTGGCCTCAGGTTTGCTTGCTCCCCAGTGTCGGGAAGGTCTCCCCTGGCTGGCCTGACCTGGTCGGGCTGAGGCTGCCCTCTTCTTGCCACCCAGGTTCTATGTTGGGGAAGAGGCTTCTGGCTGGTGCTCCCAGGGCTGCCAGGCCATGGTGGACACAGGAACCTCTCTGCTTGTTGTGCCCAAGAAGCACCTGAGCTCCCTTCTGCAGACCATTGGGGCCCAGGAGGATGAGTATGGACAGGTGGGTGTGTCATGGATGTCCCCTGGCCAGGAGAGTCCACTCAGAGCCATTTCTAGTTCCACATGGGACACCAGACTAGCATGGGCTCCATGGTTTTGCTGCCCAACGTACTGAATGTGGGGTACCCAACACCAGGCCCTGGGACAGGATGAGGCTGGAGGGTGGTTAAGGTGGAGCCATATGTGGGTGCTGAGGGACATGGGAAGTCACTGTCAGGCACGAATTTCTTCTGTGCTACCGTCCACTCAGGAAATCAGATTGATCGCTGATTGGGTTTTTGAGTTAGAACAATGTAACTGGAATGTTGGGGCAACAAAGGGAGCTACAAGGGACAAACCTTCAGTCCACATCTCCCTCTCCTCCACACAGCTATGTCCCCTCGCTCCTGTGTGTCCTGGCAAATGAAATGGATCACCTAATTAGCCCTCCCCACTAGGGGAGGAAGCCCTGGTCCACTTTCTGCACAGGGCTGTGGGATTTCAAAGGACACCTTTAGGGAAAGGGCAGTGATTCAACCTCTCAGAAGGGTCATTCAGGCAGGACGAGTGTCTTTGGGTGTGGGACATTCTCAGGTCTCTCCAGATGTCACCCACTCTAGCAGTGCACGTGACACCCACGCAGTACCTACATAGCATTTGCCCTGAACTGTGCCCTCTGCTCCAAAAAGAGGTCTTGGGCATCTGGGAGGCTTAGCAGGTGCTCTTGGGTGGGGAATGAGGGGACCTGGAAGAACCTGTTTCTCTGCAGTTTTTCGTGAACTGTAACGACGTCCAGAACCTGCCCACCTTCACCTTCGTCATCAACGGGGTGCAGTTCCCTCTGCCGCCCTCTGCCTACATCCTCAATGTAAGTCCTGGTCCCTGGGGCTGGGCCACTGGGGTGGAGGAGCAGGTGCAGCCAGAGAAGCTCCACCTGGCCCTGTGCCATTTCCCAACTCATGCCACCTGGGATTATCCCCACCAGAAGAGTGTCACCCATGATCAGTTATTCTCTTAATCAGTGGAGAGGGGCTCTCTCTAGGGCTACTCACTGTGTGCAGCCTGGTGCCCAGGCTTCCCACATGATTGTCACAGCGTTTGATGGGGAAGATTCTCTTTCTCTTTTACAAATGGAAACCTGGAGTTTCATAGAGGTTCAATAGCTGATCCAGCTGCACAGATGATGAGGGTGAGGGCAAAGTTTCAATCAAGTTCGTCTTCCTCCAAGCCTTAATGACCCTGAAGACCTGCTATAAATCATGTGCAGGAAGGGTCTTGGGGGAAGAAGAGTTTCCCCCCATGGGGACAGGCCAAGGCAGCCTGAATTTACCGATTTGAGAACCCCTCCCAACAGCCCCTGCTCTGGTGAATCAGCTGGGCTTTGAGTCCTCAGGGGCAGTTCTTTCTCTGCTCATCTCTAAAAGTGTGCCAGTGACCCAGGGCTGAGGGCTGAGTAGTGCCCAGGCCAGGTGTGACCAAATGCCTTTCTCTGTGGAGCAGGAGGATGGCTACTGCTCTGTGGGACTGCAATCCATCGACATGTCCTTGGAGGATGGCCAGCCCTTTTGGATTCTTGGGGACGTCTTCCTCAGGTCCTACTATTCCATCTTTGACCTGGCCAACAACAGGGTGGGCTTTGCCACTCTCGCCTAGACTTTCCTCCTGGACACCTGGGCTCCCGTCCTCCTCTCGGCCCCATGTTCCCTGGGGCCCTCTGTGGGTCCTCTCTGCATTCTGCCTTCTGTGGACCTTCTCTAATAATAAATAGTTTCCCATGTTACCAACCTGTTGTTTTTGGAGCTTTCTTGTGGTGTGGTCTTGGCCTCGGGGAATGAGGAGAGTAGGAATCAGGACAAGTCTCCCTCTGGAGGACCTGTGTGGCCATGAGGTTCCCTGGTGGGTCACTGAGATGATAAGAGAAGGAGAGCCTGAGCTGAGGCTTGGGAGAGGCCCTGACCCCTCAGAGCCTGGAGTGTCTGCACAGCTTCCCTCTAGAGAGGCTGACCGTGGTAAAGGGTCCCATCTCTAACGACCTGAGATGCTCTGTAGGTCCACTTGTCCACAACCTGGGGTACCACCAACCCTAGGACCCACATGTATGTCCTCTCAGAGTGTGACTGGGGGCCCAATTCCCAGATCTAGATGTCTGTCCTCTCAGCTCTTAATCAACATTGGCCAGAATTTTCTGAAGATTCTAGACACCTGTGTGCACTTGCAACCTTCATGGAGTCCTAGAGGGAGGAGACTGTGCTAGAAACTACTTCTAGGAGGGCTTCTGGAGCCTCTGGGCTGAGTCAGGCAGATTGCATTTACCTGGACTCCTAAGTCCCAGGTCTTTCATTTGAAAGAGGGCTGATGCTGAGCTATGGACAGAGCATAGCTCCTTGAATTACATGGACATCAAGCCCACTTTGTCTAACCAAGCCAGATCTCAGATCTCAGAGACCCAAAGAATGCAACTTCTGTCTTTGGAGACAAAACAGGTAGTTGAACCAATAGTTCACAGCAGTTTCAATTCAGTCCAGACATCATAGGTCAGGAGGTCCTAAACTTAAATAGTTCCAACCCTACCCTCCTTCTCTTTGCCCTGTGTTTGTGTGGCTACTACTCACACTACCCTGATGTGAGAGGTGGGAGAAGAGGGTGGGCAAGTTTCACACCCAGCTCTCTGACTTGTGTATAGTACCATCACTGGTGGTGAGGGACAGTGGCTAGGGAGGATACTGAGAGATACTAACTTGTTCAGATGTGGGGACAGAGCCACAGACACAGAGTGCTTCTTGTGGCTTGACCTCTGACCTGTATTCATTTGCCAGGCTTACCAAGGGGAGAGGGCCACCCACAAGCAGTGCTCCCTATCCTTCTTCTCTCCCACTCCTTTTTCACCTCCTCTCGTTTCTTATTCTTCTTTACGAATGTGATTTTTACCAGTAAAAACTCTTCAGACCTAAACATATTATTAATACAAATGGACCTAACAGATATCTACAGAGCATTTCATCCCAAAAGACCTCAATGTATTTTCTTTTTCGTGTCTTCCTGCAATCTTTTGCAAACTGGACAAGATTTAAGGCCACATCCAAGTCTTAGTAAATATATCACATTCCATGAAATTGCTTGTATTGCAACAGATCATAATGAAATGAAATTAGAAATCATGAGAAAATATAAAGTGACAAACAACATAAACACATCTAGACTGACTATTACACTTTTGACTGATCAGTGGGTTCTAGGAAAAAATCAGGAGAAAAATTTTAAAATTCTTACAATCACACTATAATAGAGGTGCAGCATATCAGAATCTCCTGGTCTCCATGAAGGCCACTGGGACAGTGAAGTTACAGATATGAGGGCCTACATAAGAACATAAGAAATCAAAATGAGAGGGAATAAAAATCATTTCTCAATAATAACACTGAATGTAAATAGCCTAATCTCACCAATCAAAAGACAGACTGGCCAGTTGGATTAAAAATCAAGACCCAACAATATACTATCTGCAAGAGACTCACCTCATAGGCAAAGACATCCACAGACAGAATGAAGGTAAGAGGATAGGAAAAAAACACATTATTCACATGGACTCATAAATAAGTAGAGGTTTCCATCCTGTATCAGACAAAGTAGACTTCAAGTCAAAGTTAATCAAAAGGGACCAAGAAGGACATTTCATACTGCTTAAGGGAATCTTACATCAACACGACATAACAATCATTAATATTTATTCCCCAAACAATGGAGCATCTGCATACATCAAACAAACCCTTCTCAATTTGAAGAATCAAATAGAAAATGACACAAAAATGACACCTCTCTCACCACTGGATAGATCTTCCAAACAAAACTAAATAAAGAAGCTATAGAACTAAAAATCAATTAATAATTTTTACTTAACAGACATATATAGACTATTTCATCCATCAGCGACTGAATACACTTTCTTGCCAGCACACATGGATCCTTCTCTAAAATAGACCATGTCTTAGGTCAAAAAGCAACTCTTGGCAAATACAAAAATATAGAGATAATATATTGCATTCTATCAGATCATTATGGAATGAAATTAGAAATCATTGATAAAATAAAAAATAGAAGCTATTCTAACACCTGGGCACTAAATAATATGCTATTGAATGACCAGTGGATAGCAGAAGAAATCAGGGAGAAGAGAAAAAATTCTTAGAGGTACATGAGAATAGCAATACAACAAATCAAAATCTCTGGGACACTCAGAAGGCTGTTCTGAGAGGAAAATTCATTGCATTGAGCTCATTCGTTAAAAGGATAGAAAGCCAACAAATAAATAACCTAACATTACAATTCAAGACCTGGATAAAGAAGAAGAAATCAACATTAAAAGCCGTAGAAGATGGGAAATAATTAAAATCATAGCTGAAATCAAAGAAATTGAAAAAAAATCCAAAACAGTTGAAGAAACAAAAAGTTGATTCTTTGAAAAAATAAATAAAATTGATAAACCCTTAGCCAAGCTAACAAAGAGAGAGAGAGAAAACTCAAATTAATGAATTCTTGATGATGAAAAAGAAAATATCACGATGGACACTAATGAAATAGAGTTGATAATCAGAAACTATTTTGAAAATTTATACTCTACCAAAATAAAAAATAGTGAAGACATTAACAAATTTCTAGACATATGACCTACCCAAATCAAATCAGGAGAACATAGAAAATTTAAGTAAATCAATTTTAAGCAATGAAATTGAAGACACCATCAAAACCCTACCAACAACAAAAAGCCCAGGACTAGAAGGATTCTCAGCTGAGTTCTCCAGACCCTTAAAGATGAACTAACACCAATTGTCCTCAAATTATTCCATAAAACAGAAAAGGAGGAAACCCTTTTAAACTCATTCTATCACCCTGACAAAATCCAGACAAAGAACATCATGGGAAGAAATCTTCACACCAATATCCATGATGAACACAGATGCAAAAATTCTTAATAAAATACTAGAAAGCCTATTAAAAAGACATATTAAAAAGACAGTGCATTATCAAGTAGGGTTCCTCCCAGGAATGCAAGGTTGGTTCAACCTATAGGAATCATTAAATGTAATTAAATGCAACAATAGACTGAAAGACAAGAATCACATGATTATCCCAATAGATACAGAAAAAGAATTGGACAAAATACGGCATCCATTTATGTACAAAACACGACGGATAGTAGGAACATAGCTCAACATTGTAGAAGCTATATATGCTAAACTCAAAGCCAACATCTTTCTAAATGGAGGAAAAAAATAAAAGAATTCCAAAGAATTCCCTCTGAAAACTGGAAGAACAAGACAAGGATGCTCTCTTTCATCACTTTATTCAACAAGAGTCCTTGAGACACTAGCCAGAGCAATTAGATAAAAGAAATAAATTAAAGGGATAAGAAAAGGAAAAGAAGAACTCAAACTATTTCTATTACTATTTCTATGGCCAACAACATGATTCTGTATTTAGAAGACCCCAAAAAATTCCACCAGAAAACTTCAAGAACTCATAAACAAATTCAGCAAAGTAGTAGGATATAAAACTAACACCCAGAAATCAATTGCATTCCTATCATTCACTGATGGATCAACTGAAAGAGAAATTAGGAAAACTATCGCATTCACAATAGCTTGAAAAAAATTAAAATATTTGGGTATCAATCTGACAACGCAGGTGGAATACCCCCTCATTTAAAACTACAGAACACTAAAAAAGAAATTGAAGAAGACCTTTGAGAATGGAAAGATCTCCCATGTTCTTGGATAGGCTGAATTAGTATTGTCCAAATGGCTATACTACAAAAAAGCTCTACATGGATTTAATGCAGTTCTTTTTAAAATTTCAAAGATGTTTGATGTTGTTGCCAGCACCCCAACAGAGCAGGTTCCTGACCAGGAGGTGTGAGCCACCTAGGAAAATAAAAAGTCTGAAATAAGACTAAGACAAAGACAAAGGGTTAGATTTAAAATGTGGAGTGTATGAAGGGTCTTCCAGTTCCTATCAGGACTAAACAACTGAAAAAGGCCTTAATCCTTTATTGAAGGGGGAGTACATCAAAGCCAGGGATAAGTTTTCAGTGGGAGGAATCTTGTCTCAGTACCGGGTCTTGCAGGAAACAGGTTGATTGGCATCGAGCAAGCTACACACATCTCTGGGAGGCAGTTTGGCTCTAGTGGGTCACTCCCATCTCCAGGGTTAAGCTTGAACTCCAGCAGTGAGCTAGGACAGGGCACCACGTGAATCCAGCATTCTGGAACCAATGGATTACGACTGGGAGTTCCCAGAATCAGGCTTTCCTGCCTAATGGCTTGAATGTTGCTCAGTCCACACGTGGCTCATAGATGGCTTCCCACAGATGTTCTTCATAGAAACAAAAAAAGCAGTCATGATATAAATTTGGGAAAAGAAGAGTCCCAGAATAGCCAAAGCAACCCTCAGTGAGAAAAGTGAAGCAGGAGGCATCACAATTCCAGACTTAAATTATACCACAGAGCTATAGTAACAAAATGGCATGGTATGGGCAACAAAACAGACATGAAGACCAATGGTACAGAATAGAAGACACTGAGACAAACCCACATAAATGCAGGTATCTCATACTAGACCAAGGTGGCATTAACATCCATTGGAGAAAAAAAATTGCCTCTTCAACAAATGGTGCTGGGATACACTTTAAATGCACAGGTAGCAAAATAAAATTTACCCCCTCTCATCCTGCACAAAACTCAACTCAAAGTGGATCGTGGACCTAGGCATCAGACCAGAGACCCTGCACCTATTAGAATAAAAAGTAGATCAAATCTCCATCATGTCACTTAGGAACCAAATTCCTCAACAAGGAATTCCTAAAGCATACAAAATAAAATCAAAAATCAATAAATGGGATGCTATCAAACTAAAAACTTCTTCACAGCAAACTATCAAGAATGTGAAGAGAGAGCCTACAGAATGGGAGAAAATCTTTGTCACTTGCACCTCAGAGCATTAATCTCCATGATGTATAATGAACTCAAAAAACTTAACACCAACACAAAAGAAGACAAAAAAATAATCCAACCAATAAAAGGGCAAGGGAACTGAATATATACTTCAAAGAAGAAGAAATATGATTTTCAACAAATGTATGAAAAAATTTAAACATCTCTAGCAATGAGAGAAGCAAATTAAAACTACACTGAGATTTCATCTTACTCCTGTCAGAATGGCAATCATCAAGAATACAAGTAACAATAAGTCTTGGTGAGGATGTGGGGGGAAAGGCACACTCATACATTGCTCGTGGGACTGTAAATTGGTGCAATCTCTCTGGAAAGCAGTATGGAGATTCCTCAGAAAACATAGAATGAAACCATCATTTGACCCAGTTATCCCACTCCTCAGTATATACTCAAAGGAATTAAAATCAGCATATTACAGTAACACATCCACATCATGTTTATCAGCTCAATTCACAATAGCTAAACTGTGGAATCAACCTCGGTGGCCTATCAGCAGATGAATAGAAGAAGAAAATATGGTATATATACATTATGAAATAGTACTCAGCCTTAAAGAAGAGCGAAGTTTGCAGGTAAATGGATGGAACTGTAGATTATCTTGTTAAGTGCAATAAGCCAATCCCCCAAAAGCAGAAGCTGAATGTTCTCTCTGATTTGAGGATGCTAACACACAATGGAGGGGGGGGGAAGACTAGAAGCACTTTGGATTAGACAAAGGGAAATGAAGGGAAGGGAGGAGGGATGGGAATAGAAAAGACAGTAGGATGAATTGAACATAACTTTCCTATGTTCATATATGAATATATGACTAGTATATCTCCACATCATGTACAACCACAAATGGGAAGTTATACTTCATTATATATAATATGTCAAAATACATTCTACTGTCATGTATAACTAAAAGAAATTAAAATATTTTTAAAAGATTGAGTCAAAATTAAAAAAAAAAGAAAATCAGAAAGATTCTCAATAAACAATATAAGGATGAATCAAAAACCTGTAGAAGGAAGGAAATAATTAAGGTTAGAACTGAAATTTATGAAACAGAGAA
Source organism: Spermophilus citellus (assembly GCF_964194105.1). Taxonomy (NCBI): domain Eukaryota; kingdom Metazoa; phylum Chordata; class Mammalia; order Rodentia; family Sciuridae; genus Spermophilus; species Spermophilus citellus. Next base: position 57,731,532 of record NC_138186.1, on the reverse strand, counting down.
TATTTTTTTTTTCAATACAAAGGATTGTGGCCGGGTGCAGTGGTGTATGTCTGTAATCACAGTGGCTCAGGAGATTGAGGCAGGAAGATCTTGAATTCAGAGACAGTCAGCCAGTCTCAGCAACAACAAGATGCTAAGCAACTCAGTGAGACTCTGTCTCTAAATAAAATACAAAATAGGATGGGGGACATGGCTCGGTGGTCAAGTGCCCCTGAGTTCAATCCCTGATACCCTCCCCCCTTCACAAAAAAAAAATAGAGACAAAATGGAGATATCATCACAGACATCACAGAAATCTGGACAATCATTATAAACTATTTAGAAAACTTATTCCCTCATAAAGTGGAAAATCAAGAAGGAGTAGATAGATGAGTTTCTAAATATACCTGAAATACCAGAATTGAACCAAGTGAATATAGAAAACAAAAACATAGCCATAAAAAACAATGATATTGATGTTGTAATTAAAAGCCTTCCACCACAGAAAGCCCAGGACCAGGTGGATTCTCCACTGAATACTTACATATCTCTAAAGAAGAACTAATGCCAACGCTTCTCAAATTATTCTGTAAAACAGAAAGGGGGAGGGGGAGCAGTTCTCAATTAATTTTATGAAGTCAGTATCACCACCCTGATTCCTGAACCAGTTAAAGAGACATCAGTGAAAGAAAACTACAGAACAATATCCCTGATGAACATAGACGCAAAATTCCTTAATACAATATTAGCAGATCATATTCAACAACACAGAAAAGAGATTGTACTTCATGGTCCAGTTGGTTTCATTCCTGTGATGCACAGGTGATTCCAAATATGCAAATCAATAAGTATAATTTGCCACATAAATGGTATTAAGAAAAAAAGTCACATAAGCATCTGAATGGACACAGAGAAAAAGCTTAGGATATTTATCACCCACTCATGATAAAAGCACTGATGAAACTAGGGATAGAAGGAACTTTTTCAGCACCATAAAGGTTATTCTATACAACAAGCCCAAAGCCACCATCATAGTGAGTGGGGAACAACTGAAAGCATATCTTCTAAAATCTGGAACAAGACAAGGATGTTCACTCTCACCACTCCTTTTCAATTTGGCACTTGGAATTTTAGTCAAAGCAATTAGGCAAGTGAAGGAAATAAAAGGAATACAAATAGGAAGGTGAGAATTCAGATTACCACTGTTTGCAGATGATATGATCCTATACTTAGAAGATCCAAAAAATTCCACCAAAGGACTTCTAGAATTAATAATCAAATTGAGCAAAATGTCAGGAGGCAACATCAACTCACAATCATCAGTAGCTTTCCTGTACACCAGTAATGAATCTGCTAAAAGAAATCACCTCGGGACACAATTCCATTCACAATAGCCTACAAATAATAGGCAAGGGGCTGGGGTTGTGGCTCAGTGGTAGAGCGCTCCCCTAGCATGCACGAGGCACTGGGTTCAATCTTCAGCACCACAAAAATGTAAAATGGAGATATTGTGTCCATCTAAAACTTAAGAATAAATATTTTTTAAAAATAGGCAAGCAAGTAAGTTGGAAGTAAGTAAGCAAATAATCCTTTAACAAATCGAACCAAAGAGGTGAAAGATCCCCTACAACAAAAATTATAAACACTGAAAAAATAAATTGGAGAAGACACTTTATGATAGAAAGAACTCCCATGTTCATGGATAGCAGAATTAATAATGTGAAAGTGGCCATGTTACCAAATGCAATCCACAGAGGTAGTGCACTCCCCACCAAAACTCCAAATAACATTCTCTTTTATATATATATATTTGACAGGAGAATACATTACAGTTCTTATTACATATATAGAGCACAATTTTTCATATCTCTGGTTGTATACATAGTATATTTACACCAATTCGTGTCTTCATACATGTACTTTGGATAGTAATGATCATCACATCCCACCATCATTAATTACCCCATGCCCCCTCCCTTCCCCTCCAACCCCTTTGCCCTATCTATAGTTTGTCTCTTCCTCCCATGCTCCCCCTCCCTATCCCACTATGAATCAGCCTCCTTATATCAAAGAAAACATTCAGCATTTGGTTTTGGGGGATTGGCTATACACACAGGAATAGAAGAACTCAAATTGGCACTATTTGATGATGATATGATTCTATACCTGGAAGACCCTAAAAGTTCCACCAGAAAACTCCTAGAACTAGTAAACGAATTCAGCAAAGTTGCAGGATATAAAATCAACACCCATAAATCAAAGGCATTTCTATATATCAGTGACAAATCCTCAGAAAAGGAAATGAAGAGAACTACCCCATTCTCAAACAAAATAAACAAAAACAAACAAACAACAACAAAATAAATGACAAAAAGAGGTGAAAGATCTATATAATGAAAATTACAGAATTCTAAAGAAAGAAATCAAAGAAGACCTTAGAAGATGGAAAGATCTACCTTCCTCTTGAATAGGCAGAATTAATATGATCAAAATGACCATACTTCCGAAGCAATTCTGATCAAAATTCCTATAACTATCCTCATAGAAATAGAAAAAGTAATCATGAAATTCATCTGGAAAAATGAGAGACCCAGAATAGCTAAAGCAATCCTTAGCAGGAAGAGTGAAGCAGGTTGCATCACTATACCAGACCTCAGCATTGGGTTTTTTGGGATTGGCTAGGGTAGGGAGGAAATGGGGTAGGGAGGAAGAGCATGAGAAGAAAATTACCTCTAGAGAGGGAAGAGAGGTAGGAGGGAAAGGGAGGGAGAAGGGGAATTGCATGGAAGATGGAAGGAGACCCTCATTGTTATATAAAATACGTGTATGATGATGTGAGGGGAAAAAAAAAGAAATGTGTCACTTTTGATTGGGTAGAGAGAAGTGATGGGAGGGGTGGGGAGGGGAAGGGGGGATAGGAAGGGCAGCAGAATAAAATAGACACTAGTATTGCTGCATGTATATACCTGACTGTATAACCAATGTGATTCTGCAACCTGAACACCCAGAAAAATGAGAAATTATACCCCATTTGATTCAAATATATGATATGTCAAGATCATTGTATTGTTATGTGCAACTAATAAAAACATGAGAACCAGAAAACATCTAGGAGCACACAAGAGGCCAGTCCATCCTCAGGCTCCACCCCCACAGACCCTTGCTGAGGCTGGAGCTGGGTTCAGGGGCCTCCATCCACCCAGTGCACCCCCTTTCCACCAAAGCCAGAAATTCATGCAAGGTGAGGTTCATCAATAGAGCAGAGGAAAACAACCAGTCTTTCTATTTCTTTGTTATACACAGAGGGACTTATTTTCAGATGTTTCAGGTTCAAATAAAATAGACTCCACTATAGAAGGAGACAAGTCAGCCTTTCTGTGGGATTGTCAAGATGGTTGCATGATTCATTAAATACAAAGCACCCTGCCCGGCCTGCCCTCTGGGATGGGGTGTTCTCCAGGAGGGCAGGAGCCCATTCTAAACCCTCAGATCCAGTTCTTGCTTACAGTAGAAATCTCTTCAGTGCAGAAGGAATGATGGAGATAGAAAATCACCACTAGGCAAACACCTATGTAATGAGTGTTTTAGGGAAAACCGTTAACAGCTGTTACACCCAGAGCAGGAGGATGAGGAGAAGCAGGAGGTCTGCACAGTCCCCACTCATCTCCCCAGAAGACTCTTATTAATGACTAAGCACAACAGTAAGTTGGAGGCGAGAAACCTGCCAGATCCCACCTTAACCAAGGGACGGAGTCTAAGTGGGCAGGAACAGGACACCTGGACATCACGCCACCCTGACAGGGTGCCCGTAGAGGGCTCATTCCCCCTGCAGCATTCTCCAAACACCCCCCCAGAATCTCACCATGAGAAAACACCAGCATCACCTACAGCCAGGGGCAGTCTACAAAGGGTCTGGTCAGGACAACAAAAAGTCACAAGGTCACAAGGGACAGAAAACCAAGGAGCTGGCACAGATGGAAGGAGAATGAAATGATCACCAAGAGCAATGTGGGAACCTAGTCGGGATCCTGGACCAGAAAAGGAGCATTTGTGGTACAAATGGTGACATTTAGATGAGATCTATAGAGTCCTTGATAGCATTAAATCAGGGTAAATTCCTAATGTGACCAGGGCACATTTTTGTGAGTTATCATTAGAGGGTCCTGCATGAACACTAGGAGGAACCACTCCTCATTATGTCACAGCTCTCTGTGACTCTAGAGGTATGTCAACATTTAACAGTGAATACCCTTGAGCTTGACAAAAACAAAATCTCAGGTCTGGTATGTTCCCAGTGGGTTTGGTTTGTAAGGGTCCTGCGAAACGTCGGAGGAAGAGACCACAAGAGACTGTCTTATGCAACAGCAGAAGGGAGGGTTTATTTGGAGACCAGCATGCTAGGGCCCAGAGCTCTCTATAGCAAAGAGAGATAGAGCACTGAGAACAGCTTAAGCAGAGCTTATATACTTTCCTTGGAGAGGGCAGGGAGAGAAGTTACATTTTGTAGTTTGGCAGTTGGGGACAGCTCATTCTGGGAACAAGATTAGCAAACAGTGTTTTGTTAAGCATATAGAAAAACGGAGTGACAAGTACCTATTTTATTAACCTTTCAGGTTGAAGTAATGGTGAAAATATAAAACACACACCAACACTTAAGCAAAATCCAAAAGCCCAAGAAAATAGCTGAAACCTTAACTAAACATGCATTAGATAACTGAGAAAGAATTAGGTTATTGGGTAATTGTCCCCAGAGCTAAGTGCACAATCTCAGGGTTAGAATGCAGAGGGAAACTGAGAATCCTGGCCCAAACTCACACCTACGTCAGGAGAGCTCTCAAGAGGTGCCCCTTCTGCTTGAATGTCTCTGTCATGAGGAGCTCAGCACTTCACTCTTTGATGAGTGTCAGCGGGTGAGCCCAGGTGCTGCTGACAGCAGTGAGAACTGGAAACAACCCAGTGCCTAGGGCCAGCATTAGAGAGCGCCAGGTAACCTCTGCAAGTGTTAAGTGATAAGGAAGTGGCATATCTTAATGCATGGAAAGGTGCACATGCCGCAGTCCTGTGTGATAACAGAAGAGCGAGTTGTGTTTACACACTGACCTCAGTGAGGTTCAAATCTAAGTGTGCACAATAAGGTCTGCAAGATAATGAAGGAAGGAGCGAGCAACTGCACTTTGAAGAGTCCTTACTATTTTAAAAACTTTATTTATTTATTTTTTGGGGAGGTGCTAGGGGTGGAACCCCTGGTCTCATGCATGCTATGCATGTGCTCTACCAGGGAGCTACATTCAGCCCCGCCTTGATGTTTTTAAAACTCATATATATATAAAAGTCATATATATATATATAAAATTTAGTTGCTAGAATTTTTAAAAACGATCTCCATTAAATGACTTGGAGATTGTCATTTCATGAAAGTTTGAGAGAACTTCATGGAACAGTAGATTGGGAAAGAATCTAAGGCTTCTTCTGAACAATGACTGAGCTGGCAGGAAGAACAGGGGGTAGGAGGGACTGCAGATCCTCAGGTCCTGGCAGCTGAGCAGGATGCCTATCCTGATGCTGAAGCCAGGGACACTCAGAAGGGATGTGGTGTCACTGGGCCTGGGGAAGGCGAGCCTGACAACTGTCAGACCCCTGGCATCCTACCACAGGAGGAAGGGTCCCTGGAACCCCAGGCTGGGCTCTAGTAGGCCTCCCGAGGTCAGGGCATCCCATGGACTTAGCAGGAATCCAAGGATCCTATGACTCTTTTTCCTTCTCTTCTGGATGTGGGGATGCCCAGCTCACGGGAAATGCTCCCCACCTTGATTCCTCTCAGAGTCCCACATGGCTCTGGGGCCTGCAGGGAGGAAGGGATCTGAGTTGGCAATGACAACCATCAGACAGGGATCTCCCTCACTGGGAGGGGTGGGCAGACCCTAATTCCTTCTCTGCCTCCCCCATCATGAGGACTGGGGAGGATGCCCAGGTCTGGATAGGCAGTGGGCGGTGGTGGCCAGAGTGGAAAATCCCCTGCTGGCAAGATGCTGCCTTTGGTTGGCAGGTGTGGCCCTGGCCTTCTTCCTGGGGCCCAAAGGTATGACCAATCTGTTTGGAGCCCTAAGTGCTGGGTACAAAGTGGCAGAGAAGGTGCTGGCATGGGGACTTTTTCCAGTCCCCCAATATGGAGAGTTGGCAGAATAGCTTAAGGTCAGCTCAGCCTTGGGAAGCCTGTAGATGGGGAGAGGGGGAGGTGGCAGTGAGGGGTAGGGGAGGTAGGGGGATGGCTGTGGGAGCCCTACATGATGGAGAGAGGGACAGGATAAACCAGACCAGGGCCAGAGAAGGGCAGACCAGGTCTTGGTGAAGGACAATGGGGGACACAGAGGCCTCCCAGGAGAACTAGGTCAGGGTAGAGTTGCAGGGGGTGTAGGGAGAGACAGTGAAGAAGGGGACAAGGACAGGGGGCCCTCTGCTCATGCCCTGATCCAGGCTCCACTCCACTGCTGCTGCCTGAGGCACTGCCAATGCCCAGATGGCATATCCTGTGAGTGTGACCTAGGCATGTGCTGAGGGTTTCTCCAAGTCCCCTGATGGATATCGAAAGCCTCAGAAGACTCCCCCAGTCAGTGACTTCTGCCACTGGTCTCCAGCCCTATCTACAGCATCAAAAATTCCTTGTTACCAACATGTCCTCATCAGCATGCTACCTATTGACCCAGGACCCCCAGACATATCCCAATTCCATCCCCAAGGTGTTGGTGTTCTGGGAGCCAGGACTTGAGGCAGACCACCAAGGGCATCACTTAAGCACACAGTTCTCAATGATGTCACCCCTACTGGGGAACATGAGGCAAACCCTAGACACATTTCTGATTGTTACAGCTCAGGGACTGCTCCTAGCACCCAGGGGGCAACAACCAGGTTGGTGTGAACCTGCCTACAGCACACAGGAGAGTGCCTATGACAAAGATCCTGTGATTCCCCAATGTCAAGACTTGCTGGCCAAGAAACCCTCCTACGTTCCTATGCCCCTCTCTCTGTCTCTGCCTCTTTGTGGCCCTCACCCCAAAATGCCCACACCAACCACTGGTTCCTGGAGGAGGAGCAGCTCTGCCCCTCCATCTTATGGCTACTTTGTTCTGTCTTATCGCCCGTACCTCCTGGTCTCTGCTGTTGGATTCAAAAGTCAACAAGTTGAAAAGTCAGCTGTGGCCATGGTCCAGGAGGAAAAACAGAGAAACAATGGCAACCTGGTGTGCAGGGGACACCCTGGTTGGGGTCATGCTTGCCCAGGGCATGGAGGGAGGGACTCGGCCACATCCAGGGGGTATAAAGAGGGAGTGCTGAAGTCTTCACTCCAGTGCGACCGTGGATCTCAGAGTGGCGCTTGCTCTGTGACCAGCTGGGAATCGGCATCATGAAGTGGATGGTGGTGGCCTTGGTCTGCCTCCTGGCCTTGGAGGCGTCAACTATACCTGTCAAGTGAGTGTGGGCCTGGCTGTGGGTGCAGGGAACCTCAGGAACCCTGCAGCCCTGTATGGAGCAGCTAGTCAGGGGGCAGCAGCTGGGTCTGAGTTGGATTCTCTCTTGGGCCAGGGAAGGCTGCCCCTGCTGGAGCTGAGCAGAACTCAGCTGGGAGCAGGCAGAGCCTGGCCTCAGGAGCTGCTAGTCAAGGCAACAGCTTGGTCCTTCCCAGACTGTGGGGAGAAGATGGTCCTGAGGCAGAGAGTAGGGTGACTATGCCCACGCAGGTCTTTGCATGATGAATGTGGTTTCTTCCTACAAAAGATAACATCCTAACTAGAGGAGACAGATAATCCCTCCAAAAACTTTCCTGGGACCCCAAATTTGCTGAAAGAAGCCAAAATCATTTTAGCAAAAACACCAATTCCTGTAAATCTCTATAACATGAGGTGTTGAAAATTCAGGATGGAGCAGGTGTCCTGCCTCAGGGGACACTAAGACTCCCAGCCTGCCACCTGCCTGCTGTGCCACCAGGGAAGAGTGCAGAGGGCCTTTTCTGTGTGTAGCTTTATAGCCACACATTCAATCAGCTGCAAATTAAACATATTAGGGAACAATTACTGCTCCCCTACTCCATGGTGTGTCTCATAGACACTACCAGGTGCTTGAGTGCATCACAGGAAGGGACATACTTTGGGATGAGCTTTGCTATCTCTGAGAAATGTTTTATTTTATTTCTATGTTTTCATGTTTCTGGTGACTGCACCCAGGTCAGGCACATGCTCAGTAAATGTTGTGCCACTGAGTCACATTCCAGACCTGACCCTTAAAAAACAAAAGAACAAATCTCAGCAGACATCCTCTGGAAGGTGTAAAGTCCCAGTGTCCCAAGTCCCTCTCCCCTTCATGGGAAGTATTTTCAGGGTCTCTGAGAGCAGAGGCCAGGGCAGGAGTAGGACCCCTGAGAGGGGCTGAGGGCAGGCATGAGGGAAGTTCATTGTTTCCTGAGTCTTGGAGAAGTGCTGAGTGAGGTTGAAAGAAGGGGAGAAGGAAAGAAAGAAGAGGAAGAGGGAAGGAGGCGAGGGAGAACATCAGGGAGAGAAGAAATTAGAAGGTAGGGGAAGGAGGGGAGCCCTGCCCTGACACCCAGCCTCCCCTAGGGTCCCCCTGAAGAAAATGAAGACTATGCGTCAGACCATGAGGGAAAAGGGCTTGCTGGGGGACTTCCTGAGGACCCACAAGTACGACCCCGCTCAGAAGTACCGCTTCAGCGACTTCAGCGTGCTCTATGAGCCCATGAGCTACATGGATGTGAGTCCTAGTCTCTAGGTGGCCCTGTCCCTGCTGCCAAAGCTGGGGACTCCCTGGGCTCCCACCCTGAGGCTGCTCCCTTCTCCCAGTCCTGCCAGCCTGGGCCACCCTGCTGTGAGTGGCCCATTGGGCAGAGCATGGGGAGGGCCCCAGCTGACCTGGCAGCTGACCCACAGAGACCACGTGGCTGCCCTGGGCAGGCTGGGACTGAGGCCTGTGTGTCTGGGACCCTGGCTTCTGGTGGTGCTGTAGGGCAGGGCTGCCCTTCCTGCTCTCCCATGGAGAAGCCTGGCCCCTGGGTCCCCCTAATGCTCACAGCCGTCCCCATGGCTCCCCAGGCTGCCTACTTTGGTGAGATCAGCATCGGGACTCCACCCCAGAACTTCCTGGTCCTGTTTGACACTGGCTCCTCCAACCTGTGGGTGCCCTCGGTCTACTGCCAGAGCCAGGCCTGCAGTGAGTGCTGGGCTGGGCAGGGAGGGCCCCTGGGCAGGGCCGGGCACTGGCATCTCCAGGGATGCAGGCAGGGAAGGCTGCTCACTCCTGAGGAGGACAGGGACTTGTTTAGGGTCTGAGGGCATCAACAAGCCAGAGGGAGGAGGCTGGCCCTGCTCCAGGGTGGCCCCTTGCCTTGCCTCGTGTCAGGATGGACCCCTTCATCTCTGCCGTCCACCTCACCCCCTCCAGTTCATTCCGCTCCACCCTCTCCTGCTCACCAGGCAGTGCTGCTCCTCCCCTCAGGACACTGTCCACTCCGTGCCTCGCCCTCCACTCTCCTATCCACTAGCTTCTCCCTGAGTGTCTCCAGGGATGGGCTAGAACTCTGCTGGATGTGGTCCCTGTCCTGTAGTCATTTAGGGAGACAGAGGATCTTCAGTTTCTTAAGGCTGCCCTAATTCCTTCCAAAACCTTGGGGCTGGAGTGTGGACATATCTGTCCACCATAGGCACACCTCATGCCACCTCCACATCCCACTATGCGGAGCTCCTGGGTGAATTGAGGTTGGGGTGAGTGGATTCCTCTTAGGTCTCCCTCCCACTCCTCACTGGATGAGCATTTCCCACTAGGTTTCTGCCGGTTTCTGGTGGGGTAGAGATAGAGGAGGAGTCTAGGGCACCTGCTTACAGGGTGGTCATCATCCGGGCATCCAATTACCTGTGAAACATGGGCTTTCAGGCCAATGCCTTCCAACTACTATGAGCCAGGGGCCAAGGCTGTCACTCCTGCCTTGGTGACCAGGTGGGGGTGCTGAAGCCTCAGGCTGGGAGCTTAGGCTGAGGGCCAGGCAGGGGTGCAGCCCATGAGCCTGAGAACCAGGCAGCCCTCTGCTCACCCCTGGCCTCCATGGCTCCCTCCTGCAGCCACACACCCTCGCTTCAACCCCAGCAAGTCCTCCACCTTCTCCACCAACGGGCAGACCTTCTCCCTGCAGTATGGCAGTGGCAGCCTCACAGGCTTCTTTGGCTATGACACCCTGACTGTGAGTGCTCCAGCTGCCACCCCCACCCTGGATGAGGGGATGTGAGAGGGTGGGGACCTAGATGTCCTTGTTCTTTCCTGTCCAGGGATGGGGCACCAGAGTGACCAGTCAGATAGTGCCTTTTATCAGGAGCTTAGAACTGGGGGGCAGAGGTGTGGGGATGGGAGGCTACAGTGAAGGAGGCCCTTGGAAGAGAAGTGACAGTTGGGATGCCTGTGGAGAAGTGGGCAGATGGGCCAGAGGAGGAAGAAAGACCATGGAGGTTCTGTGGTGGCATGGGGCAGGAGGACATAGATGCACTCAGAAGTGTCACCTCCACTCCAATGTGTCTTCCCCCCACAGGTCCAGAGTATCCAGGTCCCCAACCAGGAGTTCGGCCTGAGTGAGCAAGAGCCGGGAACCAATTTTGTCTATGCGCAGTTCGATGGCATCATGGGCCTGGCCTACCCTGCCCTGTCCATGGGTGGGGCCACCACAGCCCTGCAGGGCATGCTGCAGGTGGACGCCCTGTCCAGCCCCATGTTCAGCGTCTACCTCAGCAAGTGAGAGACTGCCCTGCGGGTCCCTAAGTCCTGCCCTGTATCAAGCCCTGATCCCTTGGGGTGTGGATACCTCCCAGCAGGGGGTGGCTGGGCCACACTTGTTCAGAGCCTCAGCTCCTGGGCTCTGACTCTCCTGCTCCCCTGCCCCTGCCCCAGTCCACTCTCACGACCCTTTGCCTTTCCAGGCAGGATGGTGTCTCCTTCTTCAGTCTCAACTTCTCCCGGGTGTCGCTATTCTAATTCCCCATGTCTTGGGCCTGCCTGCTGCTCTGGGCCCCGAGAGCCCCCTGCCTCGCCTGTGCTACTCCCTGAGGCCTCTCTGTCCAGTGACCTGCTGCCTCACCTCCTGCTTGTGTTTTTCTAGGTCTTGGAGTCTCCTGTTCTATGCCCTCGACTATTCCTCACCTACTGTTCTCCCAGCCTCCACAGCAGGCCAGGTCAGGAGGGGCCTGGGCCTGGCTTTTTTCTCTTGCTCTCCAGCTTTCTTCCTCTCTACTGTCTAGAGTCAGTTCCATCTTCTTGCTGTGGCTTGGTCTCCTTATCCTGCTTTCAACACATTGACCCTGTCACTAACCCTGGGGACTCCTTTGGCCTGTTCATACTTCTACCCGTAACCCCAGGTCCCACCCACTCTGCTACCACTCAGGGGAGGCTTCTGGAAGAATCATGGCCTATTTCCTTTCCTTCCACCAAAGCCCTGTCCCTGTCCACTTGCAGAGGAAATAAAATAAGTGGTTTGAGTGTGGCTCCTGGTGACACGGTCCAGCAATAGGCAGAAGGCAGCACAGTGTGGGTCTGCTATAGAATGCTGTTGTGGCAGCACCATTCAGGAGTCTGTGGGAACACATGGCCTTGTCCTCAGGACACCCCCCATGTGAATCCTGGGAAGGTTCCTTGTGAAGGTGACTTCTCAATATGTGCGTCCCCTTCCTTAACCTCTCCCTCACTTCCCCTTCCTTGTGTGTCCTGCAGCCAAGAGGGATCTGAGGACGGAGGAGCGGTCATCTTTGGAGGTGTGGACGAGAGCCTGTACACAGGGCAGATCTTCTGGGCTCCTGTCACCCGGGAGCTCTACTGGCAGATCGGCATCGAGGAGTGAGTCTGGGGTGGGGGTCCCTGGGGATGCATCTTGCTTGGAGCTGGCTTCTGGGCACCCATGGCACACACACATCCAGGCTCCACTGAGCTGTGGGCACAGAGGACTCCTGTGGCCTGCCCTCCCCAGAGCCTCAGCCGGTCTCCACAGGGGCATCAACCCTGGGTCTCGAGAAACGGGTAGGGGGCGCACATATGGAATCCCAAGTACTGGAGAAGCTCTTGTCCAATCACACAGAACCCCACAGTTTGGAACCTGAGGTGTGTGGGACAACTAATTTGTTCCTCGTCCTTACACCAAACGCAACAAGCTTGGTTTTCAGTATTCTCAAAACTTCCTTGAAGTTTTCAGAATACATCCCTGGGTCCTTTAGGTGACCCTGCACAGACTCACAAGTAATGTGAGGCAGGGGACAAGCTGCAATGGCCCTGTGGGGCCCTCATCTCCATCGTGTATGCCTGCTCCGCAGTGACAGGAAGGTCTCCCCTGGCTGCCCTGACCTGGTTGGGCTGAGGCTGCCCTCTTCTTGCCACCCAGGTTCTATGTTGGGGAAGAGGCTTCTGGCTGGTGCTCCCAGGGCTGCCAGGCCATGGTGGACACAGGAACCTCTCTGCTCACCGTGCCCCAGCAGTACCTGAGCTCCCTTCTGCAAGCCATAGGGGCCCAGGAGGGCGAGTATGGACAGGTGGGTGTGGCATGGATGTGCCCTGGCCAGGTCAGGGTCAACAGTGGTGTTTGACCAGTGGTGTTTGTTGTTTCCTGGGTCCCTGTGAGTGAAACTTGGGGCCAAGTAAATGAGTAACAAGGGACAACTCTCAATCCACACCTCCCTGTCCTCCACACAGCTATGCCCCTTCGCTCCTGTGTGTCCTGGCAAATGAGATGGATCACCTAATTAGCCCTCCCCACTAGGGGAGGGAGCCCTGGTCCACTTTTTGCACATGGCTGTGTGATTTCAAAGGATACCTTCAGGGAAAGGGCATCGATTCAACCTCTCAGAGGGGCCATTCAGGCAGGAGGAGCGTCTTTGGGTGTGGGACATTCACAGGTCTCTCCAGATGTCACCCACTCTAGCAGTGCACATGACACCCACGCAGTACCTACATAGCATTTGTCCTGAACTGCGCCCTCTGCTCCAAAAAGAGGTCTTGGGCATCCGGGATGTTTAGGAGGTGCTCTTGGGTGGGCAATGAGGGGACCTGGAAGAACCTGTTTCTCTGCAGTTTTTCGTGAACTGTAATGACGTCCAGAACCTGCCCACCTTCACCTTCGTCATCAACGGGGTGCAGTTCCCTCTGCCGCCCTCTGCCTACATCCTCAACGTAAGTCCTGGTCCCTGGGGCTGAGCCACTGGGGTGGAGGAGCAGGTGCAGCCAGAACAGCTCCACCTGGCCCTGTGCCATTCCTCAACTCATGTCACCTGGGATTATCCCCACCAGAAGAGTGTCACCCATGATCAATCAGTCTCTTAATCAGTGGAGAGGGGCTCTGTCTAGGGCTAGCCCCTGTGTGAACCCCAGTGCCTAGGCTTCCCTTTAGGTGAAAGGAATTGTCACAGCATTTGATGGGGCGATTCTCATTCTGTTTTACAAATGAAAACCTGGAGGTTCAGATAGGTTCAATAGCTGATCCAGCTGCACAGATGATGAGGGTGAAGGCAAAGTCTGAATGCAAGCTAGCTCTACTCTAAGCTGAACCACCATTCTGACTTTTGCCAATGAGAAACAGAAGGGAGCTTTAGCAAGAAAAGATACCCAGCATGGGATTAGGTGACCCTGCAGAGGCCACTACAACCTGTGTTTACCACTGGGAAAATCCCTCCCACCAGCCCCTCTTGTGAAACACCACCTTCTCTATGAGCCTTCAGGGCCAGTCCTTGATTTGCTCATCTCCAAATGTGTACCCTTGACCAGGGCTCAGGCTAGCAGTGTCCAGGCCATGTGTGACCGAATGAATGAGTTCTGCCTTTCTCTGTTGAGCAGGAGAATGGCTATTGCTTGGTTGGACTGGAAGCCACCTACGTGTCCTCAGGAAATGGCCAGCCCTTTTGGATTCTTGGGGACGTCTTCCTCAGGTCCTACTATTCCGTCTTTGACATGGCCAACAACAGGGTGGGCTTTGCCACTGCCGCCTAGATGTTCCTCCTGGACACCTGGGCTCCCGTCCTCCTCCTGGCCCCACTTTGCCTGGGGCCCTCTGTCCTTCCTCTCTGCAATGTGCCATTCTTAGTGGACCTTCTCCAATAATAAACAGTATCCCATATTGGCCAGCCTGATGTTTTTGGAGTTTTCTTGTTTCTTGTAAGTAGTCCTGGGTCTCAGGGAATGGCAGAGTGGGAATCAGGACAGGTCTCACCCTGATAGATATGTGGGGCCATGATGTTCCTTGGTGGGTCACTGAGATTGTAAGTGAAATGGGTCCTGAGCTGAGGCTTGGAGATGGGCTCTGTCTTCCTCAGAGCTTGGAGTGACTTCATAGCTTCCCTCTAGAGGGGGGGCAGTGGTAATGGAGCATAGGTGACGGTAAGAGTCCCTACTCTAACAACCTGAGATGCCATGGTGGTCCACTTTACCACTCCCAAGCTACTCATGACCCCAGGACACAGATGCATGTCTACAGGAAGTGTGACTGGGGGGCACAATTCTCAGATCTAGATGTCTGACTTCTTAGGTCTTAATCAACCTTGGCCAGAATTTTCTGCAGATTCTGGACACCTATGTGCCCTTGGAACTTTCATGTGGTCTATGAGGGAGGAGGCTGTGCTAGATACTATTTCTAGGAGGACTTCTGGAGCTTGGGGACTGAGTTAGGCAGATTGCATTTACCTGGTCTCCTAGGTCCCAGGACTTCAATTTGAAGGAGGGCTGACACTGAGCTATGGATATGGGCATAGCTCCTTGAATTACAAGGACATCAAGCCCACTTTCTCTAAACAAGCCACATCTTACCACAGTCTGGCTGGGCGCAATTCAGGAGCCACTTGTCAAAAGAAATGAACTTTATTTTTAGAACACACACACCAAACCACACAGCTCCTCAGGAAAAACCTTCAGAGCCCAACTGCCACCACCAGCTTTCCCCAAGCCTCTCAACCTCCCCCACTCCTCCTGCTCTTCAGGCCGATTGGCTGGGTCGAGTGGGCAGAGCCAAAAAAGTCCCCCAATGAGCAGCTCCGTGGTCTGAAAGGGAGGGGAAACAGCCAAATGAGCATCACCGCAGAGGAACCAATCAGTTGGCAGCTAGAAGTTTGCTGGGGCTGCTGTGAGCCAATCATCAGCCAGCAGCTGGAAGTTTGCTGGCAGCTGGAATTTTGCTGGGGCTCCTTCGGCTGTGGCTCTCAACATCTGCCCCTCTCTGTTTAAAGAACAAGCGTGTACCTAGGGACCCTGCCTGCCTTAGGTTGTCCAATAGTACATATGGTCCTTACCATTCATCTGATGAGCTGACCTCAAGGCGTCAGCCTCCTGTCTTAGGTTGGTACCATTGCAATTGGATCTTACCCGTCATTGACTACCAATCCAGCATACAGTCACACCTGTGGATAGGTCTTTGTGCCAGTGGGGGTGTGAGGTTCTTTGCCTCACCTCTGTGGGCCCCCAAATTTTAGTTGAACAACCATGACAAGCAGGAGGGAGGAAGATACACCAAGCCAATTGACGGCTCCTTTTGGAAAACTTGTACCACCGATGACACCATCAGCAAAAATATCCCAACGCTACCACAAGTCGCTGCACCAACAGATAGTTCACAATGCATACAGGTGAGTTCACAATGCATACAAGTCATACATAGTCCAGGCAAGTTCTGCAAGCAGTTCAGTGATGGCTATTGCAGAAGCTGTAGATTGGTTTTATCTTTGTCTTCACCGGCACTAGGATGAAGATAGGAATTCTGGCAATAATGGCTAAAGAAAAAATGATGTAACATTCCAGAAGGCACTAAAAGAAAACAATTTTCTTAACAATTTACATTATCTTGAACAGAATTATTAAATATAATGAAAAGGAAAGGTGAAAGTAAACAAACACATCTGTTAACCTCCTTTTTTGTTCTCATATTAAAACAATCTTCAACAGCTGTTTACCCAATTTAAATGAAACCATTTAAATCACGTGAATAAAAAAATATATTTGCATCCATTTTTTCATGAGAGCTCATCATATATGATATATGGACATACATACATACAAACATACAACATAAAACACAAGTGTGCACACATAATATAATATGTACAACACATAACATAATAGTAAAGGCCTGGTAACTTTTTACAGGTGAAATCTCCATTGCAATGTTTAAAAACTCTATAGTCAAAAAATAGAACTGATCAGCAAAACATTAACCTAGGTCTGTATGAGCTCAAAAAACAAAATAGAACTTCATGATGTGGGAAAGGGTAATAATAAAAAAGATATTGAAAAAAGCATCCTGGTTCTGTCGCAGATGTAAGGATAGCCAAACTGGAGTTTTGGATATCAGCTGTTATGGATTTGAGCCAAATCATCTTCTTTTTGGTCTGTAGAAATCGCTTTAGTTAATCTCTCTGGAATCCAAATCGGCTGCTGTTCTCCCTGTGGAAACACACAAACAGACCCCAGACTCCAGACAATTACTGGGTCAGGACCTTCCAAAGTGCCTTGGGCTTATGCACATTTTTTGGACATATATGCCTTTCCGCAGCACTAAACCCTGATGAATCCAAATTTTAAAAGTTTAGAGTAAAAAAGGTTATTTTAAGTTTATCTTTGAGGAATATATACCCCTTCCCAATTCCCTCTTTTGCTTTAATAAGTACATTTTAATAGTTTGATGAGCTCTTTCAACTATGCCTTGTCCCTGTGGACTGTATGGGATTCCTGTTATATGAGTAATGCCAAATGATGAGCAAAATTGTTTAAAAGTGGTAGAAGTATAACCAAGGGCATTATATGTTTTTAAGTGTTTTGGAACACCCATAGTGGCAAAATTTTATAAGCAATGAGCTATAACATCT
This sequence comes from Spermophilus citellus, assembly GCF_964194105.1. NCBI lineage: Eukaryota > Metazoa > Chordata > Mammalia > Rodentia > Sciuridae > Spermophilus > Spermophilus citellus. The sequence goes on along the minus strand of NC_138186.1, from coordinate 57,714,679 downwards.
TTAGTTTTTTCTCCGGCATGAAGGGAGCCCATCAAAAATCCAGAAGAAGTATCAACTGTAACATGCAAATATTTTAATTTTCCAGATTCTGGCAAGTGTGTGATGTCTATCTGCCAAATATGGTTAGGTATCAGTCCTCATGGATTGGTTCCAAGATGAACTTGTGGTAAAAAGGTCACACAATTTTGACATTGGTTTATTATTTGTCTAGCTTGTTCCTTAGTTATTTTAAAATGCTTTTGTAAAGTATTAGCATTGACATGGAACCTTTTATGAAAATTTGTAGCTTCTTCTAGTATAGAGAAAATATGTATGTCATATGTAGTTTTATCTGATAAATCATTGCCCAAACTAAGGGCTCCAGGCAATCCTGTATGTGCCCTGATATGCCGTATAAAGAATGGATCATTTCTGTCCCAGATTAGACTTTGTATAGTGGAAAGCAAAGAGAAAACAGTAGAGGAAGGGGAAATCCTACCAGCATCTTCAAGGGACACTATAGCATTAAGTATATACTGACTATCGGAAAATAAATTAAATACAGAATCTTTAAACATCACAAAAGCTTGTAATACTGCATTAAGCTCTACCTTTTGAGCTGATTGTTTGGGTACTAAAAATGTAAAAGTTTGATCAGGTGTAACTATTGCTGCTGTACCATTATTTGACCCATCAGTGAATATATTTGGAGCATTCATGATAGGTGTTTTTCTTGTCATTTTTGGAAAAATTACAGGATGCAATGACCAAAAAGACAACAAAGGATTAGATGGTAAGTGGTTATCAAAAGAAACATTAGATTTGCACATGATTATTGCCCAAGTATTTAACTCATTAGCTAACTCATCAATTTGATTCATAGTAAATGGAGTAACAATTTTATTGGGAGAAATTCCAAACACTCCCTTTGCTGCTTTTATTCCTTTGAGTATTAATTGTCCTACAGCCTCAGGATACCTAGTAAGAATAGTGTTAGGAGAATAAGATAAATGTATCCACAATAATGGACCTTCTTGCCAAAATACTCCTGTAGGAATATTTTTTGTTGGTAGTACAATAAATAATAAAGGCAAACTTATATCAATTCTATCCAAATGCATATTTTCCATATATGTTTCAATGATTTTTAATGCCTTTCTTGCTTCAGGCATTAACATTTGTGGGTGAATTTGGATCTGATGGACCTTTTAGGATATCAAATAAAGATCCCAACTCTCCTGTTGGTGTGCCTAGATGAGGCCTTACCCAATTTATGTCTCCTAATAACTTTTTAAAGTCGTTAAGTGATTTGAGTTGATCTACTTGTATTTGAATTTTTGGTGGACAGACCATGGTTGAGGATAATAGAACTCCTAAATAATTAATTGGAAAATTTAATTGTACTTTATCTATTGCTATCTCTAGATTATAATTTTCAAAAAGTTTGTAAGTGTGGCATAACATTCTAGCAATGTGTTTTTATCTTTGTGTGCTAATAATACATTATCCATATAGTGAAGTATTTGTAGTTCAGGATTTTGATTTCTAAGTGGCTGGATTACTTTGTTAACATAAATTTGACACATAGTTGGGCTGTTAGCCTTCCCTTGAGGGAGTACTTTCCATTCATATCTTTGATCAGGACCTTCATGATTCAGTGCAGGGATAGTAAATGCAAAACTTGGACTATCCTCAGGATGAATTGGAATTGAAAAAAAAAATCTTTAATATCTATAACTAAAACATACCATGTTTTTGGCAAAGCAGACAATTGAGGAATCCCCGATTGAGCAGGTCCCATAATAACCATCTCATTATTAATGGCTCTTAAATCTTGCAATGATCTCCATTTACCAGATTTCTTTTTGATGACAAAAATGGGAATATTATGGGGAGATACAGAAGGTTGTATATGTCCTTCCGCTAATTGTTGTTTGACCAGGTCATGGGCTGCTTGTATCTTTTCTTTAGTCAGGGGCCACTGAGGAACCCATACTGGTCTTTCTGATTTCCAAGTAATTTTTATTGTCTCAGTGGCCCTTTCTGAAAATCCAACCCATGTCTCTCTGTTTCTTGATCTATTTGTATTGGTGCTGCTATACCTTGTTCTTGTTTTTCTAATCTTTTTCCTTTCCTAAAACCTTGTCTAGCCATAATAGTGGGTGCATTTTAATTGATTTTAATTGTTAATGTCAAACCTAATTGATCTAGGACATCTCGTCCCCATAAATTTACAGGGAGATGATCCAATACATATGGTTGATTAGTTCCTTCATATCCTTCAGGATCCTTCCAATCTAATACCATTGCACTTCTATGGGGATTAGTCACCACTCCCAGGCCTCGAAGCATTTGAGTGGCTTCTTGTAATAGCCAGTGTTTTGGCCATTCTTGACGAGAGATGATGCTAAGGTCTGCACCTGTATCCAGTAGCCCATTAAATTCATGTCCTTGAATATTTAGTTTTAGCATGGGGTGAGAATCTAAATTTAAAGAAAGCATAGCCCAATCTACACCTGTGGAGCCTAATCCCTTGGAACCTCTTTCTACAGCAGGCCTGGAAAATTTATCATGTAGGCTGGGTATTATTAGTAACTGTGCTATTCTATCTCCTGGTGAAATTACTGATATACCCTTTGGAGAACTGGCTATAATTTTTATTTCACCTTCATAATCGGGATCAATTACCCCAGGACTTATCATAAGTCCTTTTAGAGTAGAAGAACTGTGTCCCAATAATAAGCCTACTGTTCCTTTTGGGAAGAGGTCCTTTTACCCCTGTGGGAATGATTTGAACTCCCATCTCTGGAGTTAGTACTGATCTGGCAGAGGTGCAGATGTCCACCCCTGCGCTCCCTCTGGTTTGTCTAATGAGGAATCTAATGGACAATGTGTCCTGGGCACTACCCTGATGGGATTGCTGTGTTCCTCCAGTGCTCCTTATATTTGTGGTCGTGGGCCCCAGAGCATTGGGCCCCCCGTCCATTTTGTGGCAATGGAGCCCGATGCCTTTCTCCATGATATCGTGAATAAACACCTGGTCCTTATTCATTTTTTGATAATGGAGTACCCTCTATGGTGGTTTGAGAACGGCATTCATTAGCCCAATGTCTCCCTCTATGGCATCGTGGGCAACCCGGTATTCTACTCCTTTGATACCTAGTTTTGTTAAACCCTCCTCCTATGGGGCAATTCCTTTTAAAATGTCCTGTTTGTTCACAATTGTATCATGTTCTTGGCCTGGCATCTAAAGCCTGTTTTACTGCAGCTGCCACGACTTGCTCTTGTTCATTAATGTCTCTACATAATTTAATATATGTGTTTAAATCTTCATGTTTCCATGGTCTAATGACTTCTCTGCACCAACAATTCGCTTGGTCATAAACCAGTTGTTTTATTAATGGCTTTGCTTGTTCTGTATTCCCAAAAACTCTGGTAGCTGTTTGAATAAGCCTATCTACAAATTCAGCGTAAGGTTCATTAGCTCCTTGTATTACCTTAGATAATTGACCTTGTAAACCTCCATGTCCTTGTAAAGTCTTCCATGCCCTAACCGCCTCTACAGCAATTTGTATGTATACGCCAGGATCATATGCAATTTGTTGCTGCTGATCCTCATAAGGTCCCTTTCCTTACAACATATCTAGATTTCTCTGAGGATAACCAGCTGCTGCATTTCGCCTAGCCGTCTCCTTGCAAAATTCCTCATTGACAACCTTCCGTAACAGGTATTGTCCTCCATTTAGCACAGCTTTACACATATTAGCCCAATCTGCTGGCGTCATGTTCAAGTTGTTAATGGATTCGACCAAGCTTACAGTGAAAGGTGCTTGGGGACCATAGGTTGTTACAGCCTCTTTTAGCTGCTTCGCTTTTTTGAAATTTAAAGCATGGTGAATTCGCTGCCCTCCTGCCTGCTCAAATACAGGGCATGTTAATATTTGAGATCCTGTCTCAGGATCCCAACTATCAACTGCGGGGGTTGGGAGCCTCCCATCATATGGAGGTAGCGCTGTTGGTTGGATATTTACGTCCTCTGGTGACAGAAAGGTGTTAGTAGCAGTCTCCTGTTGTAATTTTTCCCCTGATGGCTTTTTCTGCTCTAAACTTTCTTCCTCTGTCTGACTAGTTTGAGAGACCTTCTCTTTTACTTGAATCTCTTCCTCTGTCTGACTAGCTCGAGAGACCTTCTCTTTTACTTGAATCTTTTCCTCTGACTAACTTGAGAGACCTTCTCTTTTACTTGAATCTTTTCCTCTGTCTAACTAACTTGAGAAATCTTCTCTTTCACTTGAATTTTTTCCTCTGTCTGACTAACTTGAGAGACCTTCTCTTTTACTTGAATCAATATGTCTTCTCCTTCCTCTACCATTGTCTGAACTGAAGGCTTTGGACTAAGCAACAAGATACAAACATCCACAATGGCAATGTGCCAACTGGCAGAGTCCCTGGGCTTTTCTTTTCTATTCTTTTTAAATCTTCACCATGATGGTTCCATTGTGATATATTTAACAACTCCTCCTTAAAAAGCCATGGGCTACATTTTTGTATTGTATCAACATATGCCCTGACTGTTCTTGATTTTACTGAGATGCCTCCTTCCTCTAACAATTTACTTAACAATCTTTCGGTTTGTTTTTTACTAATTTCTGATCCCATATTTCTACTATAATACAACCCAACAAGATGACGCCAAACAAAACCGAGACAAAATGGAATGACACAAAATCATTATAGCCTTTCTATCCTCCTGAAATGTCCATCCGTCCTTTCTCCTTATCTGTTCCTCAGACGCAAATAGTTTTTCCTCAGATGTGAGCGGTTTTTCTTCCGTCTCACTCATCTCCAGGGACAGGCAACTTAAAACAAAAGTGAAACAAAGCAAAAGAAGAATCTTAAAATGGCTACCCATCCTCTCACCCTGCTCTCAGGGGCGAGCAGTTTACCTTATCACTTACCCTCAGTCCTTCCCCATGTGGCCCACCAAATGCTGCAGTCTGGCGGGGCACAATTCAGGAGCCACTTGTCAAAAGAAATGAACTTTATTTTTAGAACACACACACCAAACCACACAGCTCCTCAGGAAAAACCTTCAGAGCCCAACTGCCACCACCAGCTTTCCCCAAGCCTCTCAACCTCCCCCACTCCTCCTGCTCTTGAGGCCGATTGGCTGGGTCGAGTGGGCAGAGCCAAAAAAGTCCCCCAATGAGCAGTTCCATGGTCTGAAAGGGTGGGGAAACAGCCAAATGAGCATCACCGCAGAGGAACCAATCAGTTGGCAGCTAGAAGTTTGCTGGGGCCGCTGTGAGCCAATCATCAGCTGGCAGCTGGAAGTTTGCTGGATCCCCTTCGGCTGTGGCTCTCAACAACATCTCAGATTTCAGAGACCCAAATAAGGCAACTTCTGTCTTTGGAGACAAAAGTTGAATTAATGGTTCACAGCAGTTTCACATTCAGTCCAGTCACTATAGGTCAGGAGGTCCTGTTGAGAGCCACAGCCGAAGGGGCCCCCGCAAACTTCAAGCTGCCAGCAAACTTCCAGCTGCCGGCTGATGATTGGTTCACAGCGGCCCAGCAACATCTAGCTGACTGGCTCCTGTGTGGTGATGGTCATTGGAGATGGTCATTGAGCTGTTTCCCCGCCCTTTCAGACTGCCAGCTGATGATTGGCTCACAGCGGCCGCAGCAACATCTAGCTGATTGGCTCCTCTTCAGTGCTGCTCATTGGGCTGTTTCCCTGCCCTTTCAGACCACAGAGCTGCTCATTGGAGGACTTTTTTGGCTCCACCCATGCGACCCAGCCAATCGGCCTCAAGAACAGGAGGATTGTGGGAGGTGGAGAGGCTTGTGGTTGTGAGAGAGGCTTGGGGGAAGCCGTTGGTGGCAGTTGGGCTCTGAGGGTTTTTCCTGAGGAGCTGTTTTGTTTGGCGTGTGTGGTTCTAAAAATAAAGTTAGTTTCTTTTGACAAGTGGCTTCTGAATTGTGCCCAGCCAGACTGCAGCATTTGGTGGCTCGCATGGGGAGCGACTGAGGGTAAGTGATAAGGTAAACTGCTCACCCCTGAGGGCAGGGCCAGAGGATGGGTAGCCATTTTAAGATTCCTCTTTTGTTTTGCTTCACTTTTGTTTTAAGTTGCTGTCCCTGGAGATGAGTGAGACAGAAGAAAAACCGCTCACATCTGAGGAAAAATTATTTACGTCTGAGGAACAGATAGGGAGAAAGGACGGATGTACATGTCAGGAGGATAGAAAGGCTATAATGACTTTTTGTTGTTCCTTTTTTATTTCATTCTGTCTCGGTTTTGTTTGGTGTCATCTTGTTGGGTTGTATTATTGTAGAAATATGGGATCAGAAATTAGTAAAAAACAAACCGAAAGACTGTTAAGTAAATTGTTAGAGGAAGGAGGCATCTCAGTAAAATCAAGAACAGTCAGGGCATATGTTGATACAATACAAAAATGTAGCCCATGGCTTTTTAAGGAGGAGTTGTTAAATATATCACAATGGAACAGCCCAGGGACTCTGCCAGTTGGCACATTGCCATTGTGGATGTTCGTATCTGGTTTGCTTAGTCCAAAGCCTTCAGTTCAGACAAAGATAGAGGAAGAAAGCTTAGAGCAGAAAAAGCCATCAGGGGGAAAGTTACAAAAGGAGACTGCTACTAACAACTTTCTATCACCAGGGGGCATAAGTGTCCAACCAACAGTGCCACATCTACAGGATACTGCTACTAACACCTCTCTATCACCAGAGGACATAAATGTCCAACTAACAAGGCCACCTCCATATGCTGGGAGGCCCCCAACCCCCGCAGTTGATAGTTCGGATCCTGAGACAGGATCTCAAATACTAACATGCCCTGTATTTGAGGTAGGAGGGCAGTGAATTCACCATGCTTTAAGTTTCAAAATAGTGAAGCAGCTAAAAGAGGCTGTAACAACCTATGGTCCTCAAGCACCCTTCACTGTAAGCTTGGTCGAATCCATTAACAACTTGAACATGACGCCAGCAGATTGGGCTAATATGTGTAAAGCTGTGCTAAATGGAGGTCAATACCTGTTGTGGAAGGTTGCCAATGAGGAATTTTGCAAGGAGACAGCTAGGCGAAATGCAGCAGCTGGTTATCCTCAGAGAAATCTAGATATGTTGTTAGGAAAGAGACCTTATGAGGATCAGCAGCAACAAATTGCATATGATCCTGGAGTATACACACAAATTGCTGTAGAGGTGGTTAGGGCATGGAAGACTTTACAAGGACATGGAGGTTTACAAGGTCAATTATCTAAGGTAATACAAGGAGCTAATGAACCTTACGCTGAATTTGTAGATAGGCTTATTCAAACAGCTACCAGAGTTTTTGGGAATACAGAACAAGCAATGCCATTAATAAAACAACTGGCTTATGACCAAGCGAATTGTTGGTGTAGAGATATCATTAGACAATGGAAACATGAAGATTTAAACACATATATTAAATTATGTAGAGACATTAATGAACAAGAGCAAGTCGTGGAAGCTGCAGTAAAACAGGCTTCAGATGACAGACAATTAATGAACAAGGGCAAATTGTGGCAGCTGCAGTAAAACACGCTTTAGATATTCCTACAGGAGTATTTTGGCAAGAAGGTCCATTATTGTGGATACATTTATCTTATTCTCCTAACACTATTCTTACTAGGTATCCTGAGGCTGTAGGACAATTAATACTCAAAGGAATAAAAGCAGCAAAGGGAGTGTTTGGAATTTCTCCCAATAAAATTATTACTCCATTTACTATGAATCAAATTGATGAGTTAGCTAATGAGTTAAATACTTGGGCAATAATCATGTGCAAATCTAATGTTTCTTTTGATAACCACTTACCATCTAATCCTTTGTTGTCTTTTTGGTCATTGCATCCTGTAATTTTTCCAAAAATGACAAGAAAAACACCTATCATGAATGCTCCAAATATATTCACTGATGGGTCAAATAATGGTACAGCAGCAATAGTTACACCTGATCAAACTTTTACATTTTTAGTACCCAAACAATCAGCTCAAAAGGTAGAGCTTAATGCAGTATTACAAGCTTTTGTGATGTTTAAAGATTTTGTATTTAATTTATTTTCCGATAGTCAGTATATAGTTAATGCTATAGTGTCCCTGGAAGATGCTGGTAGGATTTCCTCTTCCTCTACTGTTTACTCTTTGCTTTCCACTATACAAAGTCTAATCTGGGACAGAAAAGATCCATTCTTTATAGGACATATCAGGGCACATACAGGATTGCCTGGAGCCCTTAGTTTGGGCAATGATTTATCAGATAAAACTACACATGACATACATATTTTCTCTACACTAGAAGAAGCTATAAATTTTCATAAAAAGTTTCATGTCAATGCTAATACTTTACAAAAGCATTTTAAAATAACTAAGGAACAAGCTAGACAAATAATAAAACAATGTCAAAATTGTGTGACCTTTTTACCACAAGTTCATCTTGGAGTCAATCCTAGAGGATTGATACCTAACCATATTTGGCAGATGAACATCACACACTTGCCAGAATTTGGAAAATTAAAATATTTGCATGTTACAGTTGATACTTCTTCTGGATTTTTGATGGGCTCCCTTCATGCTGGAGAAAAAACTAAAGATGTTATAGCTCATTGCTTACAAAATTTTGCCACTGTGGGCGTTCCAAAACAGTTAAAAACAGATAATGCCCTGGTTATACTTCTACCTCTTTTAAACAATTTTGCTCATCATTTGGCATTACTCATATAACAGGAATCCCATACAATCCACAGGGACAAGGCATAGTTGAAAGAGCTCATCAAACTATTAAAATGTACTTATTAAAGCAAAAAGAGGGAATTGGGAAGGGGTATATATCCCCCAAAGATGAACTTAAAATAACCCTTTTTACTCTAAACTTTTTAAATTTGGATTCATCAGGACTTAGTGCTGCGGAAAGGCATATGTGTCCAAAAAATGTGCATAAGCCCAAGGTACTTTGGAAGGATATTCTAACAGGACAATGGAAAGGTCCTGACCCAGTAATTGTCTTGAGTCGGGGGTCTGTTTGTGTTTTTCCACAGGGAGAACAGCAGCCGATTTGGATTCCAGAGAGATTAACCAAGGACCTGACCCAGTGATTGTCTGGAGTCGGGGGCCTGTTTGTGTATTTCCACAGGGAGAATAGCAGCTGATTTGGATTCCAGAGAGATTAACTAAAGTGATTTCTACAGACCAAAAAGAAGATGATTTGGCCCAAATCCATAACAGCTGATATCCAAAACTCCAGTTTGGCTATCCTTACATCTGCGACAGAACCAGGATGTTTTTTTCAATATCTATTTTATTATTGCCCTTTCCCATATCATGAAGTTCTATTTTGTTTTTTGAGCTCATACAAATGAGCTCAAATGTTTAATGTTAATGTTTTGCTGATCAGTTCTATTTTTTGACTATAGAGTTTTTAAACATTGCAATGGAGATTTCACCTGTAAAAAGTTACCAGGCCTTTACTATTATGTTATGTTTTGTACATATTATATTATGTGTGCACACTTGTGTTTTGTGTTATATGTTTGAATGTACGTATGTCCATATATCATATATGATGAGCACTCATGAAAAAATGGATGCAAATTTTTTTTCACGTGATTTAAATGGTTTCATTTAAATTGGGTAAACAGCTGTTGAAGATTGTTTTAATATGTGAACAAAAAAGGAGGTTAACAGATGTGTTTGTTTACTTTCACCTTTCCTTTTCATTATATTTAATAATTCTGTTCAAGATAATGTAAATTGTTAAGAAAATTGTTTTCTTTTAGTGCCTTCTGGAATGTTACATCATTTTTTCTTTAGCCATTATTGCCAGAATTCCTATCTTCATCCTAGTGCCGGTGAAGACAAAGATAAAACCAATCTACAGCTTCTGCAATAGCCATCACTGAACTGCTTGCAGAACTTGCCTGGACTATGTATGACTTGTATGCATTGTGAACTCACCTGTATGCATTGTGAACTATCTGTTGGTGCAGCGACTTGTGGTAGCATTGGGGTATTTTTGCTGATGATGTCATCAGTGGCACAATTTTTCCAAAAGGAGCCGTCAATTGGCTTGGTGCTTGTCATGATTGTTCAGCTAAAATTTGGGGGCCCACAGAGGTGAGGCAAAGAACCTCACCCCACTGCTGGTACAAAGACCTCTCCACAGGTGTGGCTGTATACTCCACCGGTAGTCAGTGACGGGTAAGATCCAATTGCAATGGTACCAACCTAAGACAGGATGCTGACACCTTGAGATCAGCTCATCCGATAATGGGTAAGGACCATATGTACTATTGGACAACCTAAGGCAGGCACGGTCCCTAAGCCACATACTTGTTGTTTAAACAGAGAGGGGGAGATGTTGAGAGCCACAGCCAAAGGGGCCCCAGCAAACTTCCAGCTGCCAGCAACTTCCAGCTGCCGGCTGATGATTGGCTCACAGTGGCCCCAGCAACATCTAGCTGATTGGCTCCTCTGTGGTGATGCTCATTGGAGATGGTCATTGAGCTGTTTCCCCGCCCTTTCAGACTGCCAGCTGATGATTGGCTCACAGTGGCCCCTTCGGCTGTGGCTTCCAGCTGCCAGCAAACTTCCAGCTGCTGGCTGATGATTGGCTCACAGCGGCCCCAGCAACATCTAGCTGATTGGCTCCTCTTCGGTGATGCTCATTGGGCTGTTTCCATACCTTTTCAGACCACGGAGCTGCTCATTGGAGGACTTTTTTGGCTCCGCCCATGCGACCCAGCCAATCGGCCTTAAGAGCAGGAGGATTGTGGGAGGTGGAAAGGCTTGTGGTTGTGAGAGAGGCTTGGGGAAGCCGCTGGTGGCAGTTGGGCTCTGAGGGTTTTTCCTGAGGAGCTGTTTTGTTTGGCATGTGTGGTTCTAAAAATAAAGTTAGTTTCTTTTGACAAGTGGCTTCTGAATTGTGCCCAGCCAGACTGCGGCAAGGTCCCACACTTAAGTTATTCAAACACCACCCTCTTACTTTTTGCGCACGTGAGTGTGTGTGTGTGTGTGTGTTTGTCTGCCACACGACCAGCGCTGGCTTCATGAAAGGTTTGATTCATGAGTAATTGCTAGGGAGTTTTAAATTAAAGAGACAAGACTCTCATTACCTTTAATACCAGCTCCGGGACAGCTTCTCCTAGCTCCTCCCCAGCAACCTAATGTGGTGGCGAGGTTTACAAAGAGACTAGTGAGAGAGGGAGAGCACGCCAGAGAGTGGGCTTTTATTGGGGAACAAAAAATTCAAGGGAAAAATCCCATCCAATGAAGGTTAAGGGGGGCAGTATCCCAAGGTCAGGGGCGAAGATTCGGTCTTCAGAACAATGGTCAGGCACGCCTCTGCACGGACAAGCCCTCAGACCTGGAAAAGGGTGGGGAAGGTTCTAACACAGCTGTGTCTTAGCGCCTCTCACCCAGCCAGGAGGTAACTCAAATCACATGCAAGGATGGCCGCCCACATGTGTGTGTGTATGTGTGTGTGTGTGTGTGTGTGTTACACTCCCCTGATGTGAGGAGTGGGAGAAGAGCCTGGGTAAGTTTCTCACCCAGCCCTCTGACTTCTGAGTAACACCTGGACGTGTGTGATAGTGGCTAGGGAGGACGTTGAGAGGTTCCGACTTGATCAGGTGTGTGGACAGAACCACAGACACACTGTGCTTCTTGTGGCTTGACTCTGACCTGTACTCAGTTGCCAGGCTTATGAAGGGGAGACGGTCACCCTCTCTGTAGGCAGTGCTCTGTATCCTGCTCTCCCCTTTTTTGTTCCTCTCCTCTCCCTGATTACTCCTCCTTAGAAATGTGATTTTTACAGTAAAAACTTTTTGGACCCAATATATATTTTTGACAAAATGGACCTAACAGATATCCACAGAGCATTTCATCCAAAAACACCTCAATGCATTTTCTTCCATGTGTCCCTGCAATCTTTTGAAAAATGGACGATATTTAAGGCCATAAACAAGGTTTTGTAAATATGTAGCATTCTATGAAATTCCTTGTATGGTAATAGACCATAATGAAATGAAATTAGAACTCAGGAGAAAGAATAAAATGACAGAAATGACACAAACACATCTGGATGGGCCATTAAAAAAGGGGAGAATTTAAAATTCTTACAATTAAGAGACAGAGATGCCTCATATTAGAATCTCTTTGACTCCGTGAAGGCCATTGGGAGGGGAAAGGTATAGCCATGAGGGCCTCCATGAGAAAATTAGAAAGATTCCCAATATACAACCTTATGATGAATTCAAGGAAAGAAGACAGAAGGAAATAATTAAGACCAGAGCTGAAATTCATGCAACAGAGGATCAATTGTGAAAATACAAAGGATCAATGAACAGGGAATTGAATCCTTGACATGATACATAAAATTAGCAAACCCAAGCTAAACCAGTCAAAGGAAAGACAAAGAAGACATAAATTAATAAAATTATAACCAAAAAAGAAGATATCGCAGAAATCTTGACAATCATTATGGACTCTTTGGGAAAACTTATAGTCCAATAAATTGAAAACTCGGGAAGAAATTGAGTTTCTAAACACACATGGCCTACCCAAATTGAACCACATGAACAGAGAAAACAAACAGACCCAAGAGAAGCAATGATATTGATGCAGTAATTAAAAGTCTTCCATAAAAGTACAGCCCAGGAAACGTGGATTATCCTGTGAATTCTACCATGCCTGTAAGAAGAATTAAAGACAGTGCTTCCCAAGTTATCCTATGAAATAGAAATGAGGAGGAGAAGCAATTCCAAATTTATTCTATGAAGCCAGAATCACCCTGAAACCAGAACTAGATAAGGACACATCAAAGAAAGAACACTACAGATCCATATCCCTGATGAACATAGATACAAAATTCCTAAATAAAATGTAAGCAGATCACATTCAACAACACAATAAAGGGGTTATACATCATGATTAAGTAGGTTTCCTTCCTGTTATGCAAGGATGGTTCCAAATATACAAATCAATAAATATAATTCATGAAATAAATAGAATTAAGGACAAAAGTCCCATACTAATCTCAAAAGACTCAGAGAAAATGTTTTGGAGAAAATTCATCCCCCCAGTCATGATAAAATCACGAATAAAACTAAGTATATAAGGATCTTCCTTCAGCATCACAAAGGTTATTCTATACAACAAGCCCAAAGCCACCATCATAGTGAGTGGGGGAAAATGGAAAGCATATTCTCTAAAATCAGAAACAAGACAAGGATGTTCACTCTCACCATTTTTGTTCAATGTAGCACTTGAAATTTTAGTCAAAGCAACTAGGCACATGGAAGAAATAACACGGATACAAATAGGAAAGTGAAAATTCAGATTATCATTGTTTGCAGATCATATGATCCTATACTTACAAGATCCCAAAACTCCACCAAAAGACTTTTAGAGTTTAGTCAAGTGTCAGGATGCAACATCAGCAAAGAAATATCAGTAACTTTTCTATTCATCAATAACGAATCTGCTAAAAAAAAGGAAACAACAAAAAAATAGGGAAAGAATTCCATTCCCAATAGCCTAAAAAAAAGCAAGAAAATAAATAAATAATCCTTTAATAAATGTAATGAAGGAGGTGAAAGACCCCCTGAAATAAAAATTATAAACAATGAAAAAAAATTGAAGAAGGCACTTCAAAATGGAAAGATATCCCATGTTCATGGACAGGCAGAATTAAATCATGTGAAAGTGCCATATTACCAGATGCAATTCACAGAGCCAGTGCAATCTCCAAATACCAACGACAATCTTCACACACACACACACACACACACACACACACAAACAACAACGACGACAACAAAACACAGCCCTAAAATTCATGTAGAAGAATAAAAGACCTAGAATAGCCTGCTTAGCAATGGTAACCCAAAAGACATATGCTGGAAGTTCACAATATCTGGTTTCAAATTATCCTACAGAGCCACATCAACAGAAAGAGCATGACACTGGCATAAAAACAGACACATAGCCTAAGGGGTGGAATAGAAGACCCAGAGACAAACCCACTCAGATTTTGTCATCTGATCCTTGACAAAGGCACCAAAAACCTATGGTGGAGAAAAAACAAACTTTTAAACAACTGAACCTGGGCAAAGTGGATATCATGTGCGGGAGAGTGAAGCCAGGTGTCTCTCTCTCAACCTGCACAGGAGGCAACTCACAATGGATCAGATATCTAGGAAGCCGACCAGAGACTTTGTACCCTGTAAGAAATCACAGGTCAATACTGATAAATAGGTATGGGACTTCTTTATTAGGACTCCTAAAGCTCAGGAAATCATACCAATTGTTAATAAGTGGATGGCATCAAATCCAACAGATTCTGTGCTGCAAAAGAAATGGTGTGAAGAGTGTGAAGAGAGAGCCTACAGAATGGGAGACAATATTTTCCAGCTACTCTTCTGACAGAGGATTAATATCCAGAATATATAAAGAACTCAAAATGCTTAAAACTAAGCAAGCAAATAACCCAATCAACAAATGGGGCAAACAACCAAATAGACATTTCTCATCAGAAAAAGACAAATGGTCCGTAAATCATGAAAAATGTTCAACATCTTTATTAATGAAGAAATGCAAGCTGGGCACAGTGGCACAGGTCTGTAATGCCCGCAGCTTGGGAGGCTGAGGCAGGAGGATCGCAAGTTCAAATCTAACATCAGCAAAAGTGATATAGTAAACAACTCAGTGAGACCCTGTCTCTAAATAAAATACAAAATAGGGCTGGGGATGTGGCGCAGTGGTTGAGTGCCCCTGAGTTCAATCCCTGGTTTGCTCCCCACTCCAAAAAAAAAAAAAGAATGCAAATCAAAACTATACTGAGATGGGGTCTGTTGGCACAGGACTGTATTTCCAGTGCCTCAGGAGGCTGAGACAGAAGGATTGCAAGTTGAGCCCAGCCTCAGCAACTCAGAAAGGACCTCAACAACTTAGTGACACCCGGTCTTTTAATAAAAAGCAAAAAGTGCTGGGGATGTGGTTCAGTGGTTAGGCATCCCTGGGTTAAATCCCCAATATCAAAAAGGAAAAAAGAAAGAAGAAAAACACAATCTAAGATGGGAAGAGAGGGGAGGGGGGATAGTAGGGGATAGGAAAGGTAGCAGAATACAACAATTACTAATAGGGCATTATGTAAAATTGTGGATGTGTAACCGACGTGATTCTGCAATCTGCATTTGGGGTAAAATTGGGGGTTCATAACCCACTTCAATCTAATGTATGAAATATGATATGTCAAGAGCTTTGTAATGTTGTGAACAACCAATAAAAAAAAAGAAAAAAAAAGAAAAACACAATCTACATGGATATTATGTTTTTCTCCAATCAGAATGACAAACATCAAGAATACAAATAATAGTGAAGAATGGCAAGGATGTGAGGGAAAAGGAACGTTTTCTAATATGCTGTTTGTGAAATTGTAAAATCATAAAACCACTATGGAAATAAGTATGAAGGATCCTCAAAATCTTGGAATGATCCTGGGTGGTAGCACATGCCTGTATTCCTGAGCACATGCTACTCAAGAGGCTGAGGCAAGAGGATCACAGGTTCAAGATCAGCCTCAGTAACCTAGCGAGACCCTATCTCAACATAAAAACTGAAAAGGTCTGGGGATGTAGTCAGTGTTAAAGCTCTCTTTGATTGAATTCCCAGTTCCCAAACACAAACACAAAAACAAACAACAAATCTCAAACCAACAAAAGTACTGTTACGGAGCCACAGTATGACCCAGCTGTGCTACTCCTGGCTGCTCCTCGTAGTTCATCCAAACATTAAAGTTGGCGCACTGTGGGAATCACGCGCACACAGGTTTATAGCAGTGTGACTCCCAGGAGCCAAGGTATGGAGCCAGCCTTGTTGTCCATGAACAGAGGAGTGGATACAGCAATGTGGTTTATGTGCACAGTGGAACTGATTCAGTCGGAAAGAAGATGAAATTATGTCACTTCAGGAAAGTGGGTGTTAAGCAAATTGTGCCAGATTCAGACAGCCAAGGGTGGTACGTTTTCTCTTATGTGTAGAAGCTAGAGAGAAAAGTGGGGGGGGGGGGAGTAAGGAGGGAGTCACCTGGGGCTGGGGTTGTGAATCAAAGGGAGACCAGTAGGATAGACGAAGGGGACCAGGGAGGCAGGGAGGGACAGGGGAGGTACTGGGGAATAAATTGACAAATTTGTGATACATGCATGCATGAGAATGACAAAATGTGTTCTACCATTGTGTACAAATAATGCCCAAATAGAATTTACATTAAAAAAGGAAAAATTGCCAGTTTTTCACTCTTTTTGATGAAGTAAAATGAACATGAAAACAGATGAGCTATCAGGAATACAGCACACTGACTTCTCATGAGCCAGAGGACTCCACCTCACTCCCACCTGAATCAGGAAGTGGAATACTGCCAGTCAGGGTGGAGCACACCTGTAATCCTAGCAATTTGGGACACTGAGGCAGGAGGATTGACAGGTCCAGGCACAGCAACTTAGCAAGCCCCTCAGAAACCCAGCAAGACCGTGTCTCAGAGTCACTAGTAAAAAGGACTGGGGGTGTAATTAAGTAGTAAAGCACCACAGGGTTCAATCCTGGGACACACACACACACACACACACACACACACACACACACACACATCAAAAAGAAGAAAAGGAACCAGAATGAATACTCTCAGTCTCACCTAAGTCCTTTAGCCTTTGCCTCCCCAGCCCCTGCCCAATCTGAAGACCCAGACTCAGCTGACAGCCAGGGCTACGGACAGGCACGACCGTGGGCAGGGCCTCACTGGGTTGGACAGCAGTGCTGCAGGCACAGACAGTTATCCCTTTTGACACACCAGCACACACAGGGTGGAAAAGGGCAAGAGGCCGTCAAGGTCAAAGAAGCCTCAAGTGGTGGAGATGGGTCTTCTAAGTCAAGTTCCTCCCATGTCACACTCAAGTCCTTCCATATGTGCTGAGAGGTCTCAGCAAAGAGAAGTAGGCTCCATGTGTCATCAGAAATCAATCTGTGTGCACATCTCTGACACTGTCCAGGAACACCCTTCATTCTTCTAGGACATATTTCTTTGAGTAATATGCTTCAAATGCTCCCTGAAGGAGCCACCAAGTTCTTGCCTGATTGTATCTGTTGCCCATGACTGATGGGCCAGGACTGGGTGCCTCCAAGAAAAGTCCATCTGAGATATATATATTAATGGCAGTAAGGATTTAACCCAGTGATGCTCTACCACTTCATTACATCCAGAGTACTTTTAATTTATGTTTTTGAGATTATCTCATTTAATTGCTGAGGCTGATCTGGAACTTGTCATCTCCAGCCTCAGTCTCCTGACCTGCTGGATATATGCATGTGCTTCTCCATCTGAGCCAGAGAAATTTCTGAAGAATTTTGATTTCATTCTTTTCTCTAGAAACAAGAAACTCAGTTGTTATTGTTTAGTTCCATAGAGAAAGCCAGGATTGAGAACCAGAGAAAACATCTAGGGAGCATTCGAGATACTAGTCCATCTTCAGGCTTCACCCCCATCTACCCTTCCTGGGGCAGGGGCTGGAGCTGGGTTCATGGGCCTCCATCCACCTAGTGTACCCCCTTTCCACAAAGCCAGAAATTCATGCAAGAAGATGAAATCAATAGAGCAGAGGAAAACAACCAGTCTTTCTATTACTTGGTTATACACACAGAGATTTATTTTCAGATGTTTGAGGTGCACATAAATCAGACTCCTCTACACTGGGTGGGGTTCATGCCTGTAATCCCAGCAGCTCGGGAGGCTGAGGCAGGAGGATTACAAGGTCAAAAGCCAGCCTCAGAAATGGGGAGGAGCTCAGCAACTCAGTGAGCCTGTGTCTCTAAATAAAATACAAAATAGGGCTGGGGATGTGGCCCAGTGGGAGAGTGCCTTGAGTTCAATCCCCTGTACCTAAAAACAAAACAAAAACCAGACTCCTCTATAGAAGGAGACAAGTCGGCCTTTCTGTGGGTTTGTCAAGATGGTTGCATGATTCTTTAAATACAAAGCACCCTGCCTGGCCTGCCCTCTGGGATGGGGTGTTTTCCAGGAGGGCAGGAGCCCATTCTAAACCCTCAGGTCCAGTTCTTGCTTACAGTAGAAATCTCTTCAGTGCAGAAGGAATGATGGAGATAGAAAATCACCACTAGGCAAACACCTTTGTAATGAGTGTTTTCGGGAAAACCGTTAACAGCTGTTACACCCAGAGCAGGAGGATGAGGAGAAGCAGGAGGTCAGAGCAGTTCCCACTCATCTCCCCAGAAGACTCTTATTAATGACTAAGCACAACAGTAAGTTGGAGGCGAGAAACCTGCCAGATCCCACCTTAACCAAGGGACGGAGTCTAAGTGGGCAGGAACAGGACACCTGGACATCACGCCACCCTGACAGGGTGCCCATAGAGGGCTCATCCCCCCTGCAGCATTCTCCAAACACCACCCTCCACCTCACCATTGAAAACACCAGCATCACCTACAGCCAGGGGCAGTGTACAAAGGGACTGGTCAGGACAACAAAAAGTCACAGGGTCACAAGGGACAGAAAACCAAGGAGCTGGCACAGATGGAAGGAGAATGAAATGATCACCAAGAGCAATGTGGGAACCTAGACGGGATCCTGGACCAGAAAAGGAGCATTTGTGGTACAAATGGTGACATTTAGATGAGATCTATAGAGTCCTTGATAGCATTAAATCAGGGTAAATTCCTGATGTGCCCAGGGTAGGATGCTTTTTGTGTGAGTTAACATTAGGGGGTCCTGCATGAAAATTAGGAGGGACCACTCCTCACTATGTCACAACTCTCTGTGACTCTCGAGTTATGTCAACATTTAACAGTGTATACCCCTGAGCTTGAGAAAAACAAACATCAGGTCCAGTGTGTTCCCAGTTGGTTTGGTTGGAGTAATGGTGAAAATACAAAACACACACCAACACTTAAGCAAAATCCAAAAGCCCAAGAAAATAGCTGAAACCTTGACTAAAAATGCACATAGATAACTGAGAAAGACTTAAGGTTATAGAGTAATTGTCCCCAGAGCTGAGTGGACAGTATCACGGTTAGAATGCACAGGGAAACTGAGAATTCAGGTCCAAACTCAAGCCTACTGCAAGAGAGCCCTCTACCAGTGCTCCTTAAGAAGTTCCCCGTTTGGCTCGGCATGGTGGCACACACCTGTAATCCTAGCGACTTGGGAGGCTGAGGCAGGAGTGTTCAGAGTTCAAAGTCAGTTTCAGCAACTTAGCATATCTCTGAGCAACTTAGGGAGATCCTGTCTCAAAAAAACGCATAAAAAGTGCTGATATGTGTCTCAGTGGTTAAGTGCTCCTGGATCCATCCCTAGTACTAAAAAAAAAAAAAAAAAGTGCCCTTTCAGCCTCTGCTTGGATGTCTCTGACATGGGGAGCTCAGCACTTTACTCCTTTGATGAACGAATGGGTGAGCCCAGGTGCTGCTGACAGCAGTGAGAACTGGAAACAACCCAGTGCCTAGGGCCAGCATGAGAGAGTGCCAGGTAACCTCTGCAAGTGTTAAGTGATAAGGAAGTGGCATATCTTAATGCATGGAAAGGTGCACATGCCGCAGTCCTCTGTGATAAGAGCAGAGCGAGTTGTGTTTACACACTGACCTCAGTGAGGTTCAAATCTAAGTGTGCACAATAAGGTCTGCAAGATAATGAAGGAAGGAGCAAGCAGCTGCACTTTGAAGAGTCCTTACTATTTTAAAAACTTTATTTATTTATTTATTTTTTGGGGAGGTGCTGGGGGTGGAACCCATGGCATCAAGCATGCTATGCCTGTGCTCTCAAATGGAGCTACATCCAGCCCTAGCCCTGCCTTGATATACAATTAATATATATATGATCTAAATGAAAATTAGCATCAATAATTTTTTAAAATCCTCCATGAAAAGATTTGGGGATTGTCATTTCATTAGGGATTGAAAGACCGGCATGGAACACCAAATGGGGAAAGATTCTAAGACTTGCTTATAGAAGAATGAAATTATGGCATTTGTGGGTAAATGGAAGGACCTGGAGAATATCATGCTAAGCCAAATAAGCCAATCCCATAGAACCAAAGGCCGAATATTTTCCCTGATACTCGAATGCTAATTCACAATGGGGTAGGGGAGCATAGAGGTATTTGGACTAGACAGAGAGGAGTGGAGGGAGGGGAGCAGGCAGGGGTAGAAATGATAGTAGAATGGATTGGACTTTATTACCATATGTGTGTAGATGGTTTACATGACCTGTGTACGTCATGTACAAACAGATGAATGAGAAGTTATATTCCATTTATACATGATGTGTCAAAATTCATTTTACTGTCATGTGTAACTAACTAGAACGAATTAAAAATATATTAAAAATATTCTAGGGCTGGGGCTGTATCTCAGTGGCAGAGGGCTTGCCTAGTATGTGTGAGGCACTGGGTTCAATTCTAAGCACTGCATACACAAAACTAAACCAAGAAGGGCATGCTGTCCACCTACAATGATAAAAAAAAATAAATAAAAATAAAAATAAAAAAGACTCTAAGCCTTGGTCTGAACAATGGGGTTAGAGCAACACAATTGATTAGTGATGTCTGGCTTGGGTGAAGGATGGGTAGTGATAGTTTCCATGCTACGTATGTCACTCTTTAAGAGAGACTCTGAGCTCTCAGTGTCATTTTAAAAGATGTCTTTGAGCTGATAAAGGGGTCATAGCAGAAAAAGGCCTCTTTGAGGCACATGTTGTAGGATTGGGGGCAAGAGAAGTCGATATCAGCTGTTATGAAGTAGACACCACGGGGAAGACAATCAACATTCTCCACTTTTGGGGGGTCAATGTAGGGGTAGGTGGGCACATGGGGAAGGCTTGGGTCTTGAAAGGTGAAGCAAGTTTTCATGTGAGTGCATTTGGGAAGGGTCTTTCATATGGAGGACAGAGCATGGAGGCAAGAATATACCACCCCTTCTTGTGAGAAAGGAGTATGCACAGTGGAAGAAGAGCTTGGACACTTGGCAGGAAATGGAGAGCTTTCTGCATGGTTGAGTGTCAAGCTTGGATTTCATGTAGGTAGCCACAGGGGACTATAACTTTTTTTTTTTTTTGTGGATTGAATGCATGGTGATTTGCCAATGAACAACATCCCCTGAGCTTTTAAAAATTATTATTTGATATTTATTTTGAAAGTGGCTGTCACTAGTTGCATAAGGCTTCATTACACTGGTGAGTCTGGCTTCAAAATTGCAATCCTCCTACCTCAGTCTCCTGAGATGCTAGGATTACAGCCATGTGACACTGCACACATCTTATGACAAACTTTGAGGAAGGTGAGGCAGAAAGGAAATGAGAAATGGGCATGCAGAAGAATTGCCTCTTTCCTGGACACCAGCAGCAGCCTGTAGCCCTGAGATCCCCTCTGTGTCAAGGTCTCCCAGGAGAGCAGTTTGGGTCATTAGGAGGAAGTGTGCACCTGGGATAATGGGGTGTGGGGTGTAGCAGAGCTTCAATGAGAACAAGTCCCTGGTCTCCATCAACTCTACTGATTTCCTAAGCCCAGACCTGGACACAGAGAAGTGGAAGGCCCAGTCTCTGCACTTGGGAGGATGTGGTCCGTGGAGAGGAGGCCCACGGCTAGACACTGCAGACCCAGCACCATGGCGCTGCTGTGTGGTGTCTGGGGGAGAAGATGATCTTGGTTGGAAGCCAGCAGGTCAGGCCTCCTTGGGCTTCTGTGTGGGGTCAGAGGTGGCCCAGGAGGACTTCTCAGGTGCCTTCGGACACTGCAGATGCCAGTCATGTCAAAGAGTGAGTCTTCTGTGTATGGAGGGTGGGTGGTGGGACAGGACAGGGGACGGGAGGAAGTAGGCCACCTGGGTCTCCCATGAGACTGACAGGAAGGAGCAGGGGGTAGGAGGGACTGCAGATCCTCAGGTCCTGGCAGCTGAGCAGGATGCCTATCCTGATGCTGAAGCCAGGGACACTCAGAAGGGATGTGGTGTCACTGGGCCTGGGGAAGGCGAGCCTGACAACTGTCAGACCCCTGGCATCCTACCACAGGAGGAAGGGTCCCTGGAACCCCAGGCTGGGCTCTAGTAGGCCTCCCGAGGTCAGGGCATCCCAGGACTTAGCAGGAATCCAAGGATCCTATGACTCTTTTTCCTTCTCTTCTGGATGTGGGGATGCCCAGCTCACGGGAAATGCTCCCCACCTTGATTCCTCTCAGAGTCCCACATGGCTCTGGGGCCTGCAGGGAGGAAGAGACGTGGGTTGGCATTGACAACCATCAGGCAGGGACCTCCCTCACTGGGAGGGGTGGGCAGACCCTAATTCCTTCTCTGCCTCCCCCATCATGAGGACTGGGGAGGATGCCCAGGTCTGGATAGGCAGCGGGCGGTGGTGGCCAGAGTGGAAAATCCCCTGCTGGCCAGATGCTATCTTTGGTAGACAGGTGTGGCCCTGGCCTTCTGCCTGGGGCCCAAAGGTGTGACCAGTCTGTTTGGAGCCCTGAGCGCTGGGTACAAAGTGGCAGAGAGGGTGCTGGCATGGGGACTTTTTCCTGGCAGTCCAGCTTCAGGTCAGCTCAGCCTTGGGAAGATTGTAGATGGGAAGAGGGGGAGGTGGCAGTGAGGGGTAGGGGTGGTGGGGGTATGGGTGTGGGGGGGCCCCAGATGATGGAGAGAGGGACATGCAAAAGCAGACCTGGGCCAGAGGGGGGCAGACCAGGGCTTGGTAAAGGACAATGGGGGACACAGAGGCCTCTCAGGGGAACTAGGTCAGGACAGAGTTGCAGGGGGTGTAGGGAGAGACAGTGAAGAAGGGGACAAGGACAAGGGTGGCTCTCTGCTTGTGCCCTGTTCCCGGCTCCTCTCCATTCTGTTGCCCGAGGCACGGCCAATGCCCAGATGGTGTACCCTGTGAGTGTGACCTGGGCATGTGCTGAGGGTTTCTCCAAGTCCCCTGATGGATCTGAAAAGCCTCTGAAGACTCCCACAGTCAGTGACTTCTGCCACTGGTCTCCAGCCCCAACCCCAGCATCAGAACTGCCTTGTTACCAACATGTCCTCCTCACTATACTACCTACTCATCCGGGACCCCCACACATACCCCAATTCCATCCCAAGGATGTGGGGTGCTGGGAGCCAGTACTTGAGCCAGACCACCAGGGGCACACTTAAGAACACAGTTCTCAATGATGTCACCCCTGCTGGGGGACGTTAGTTAACCCCTAGAAACATTTCTGATTGTTACAGCTCAGGGACTGCTCCTGGCACCCTGGGGGAAGCCACCAGGATGGTGTGAAGCTGCCTACAGCACACAGGAGAGTGCCCATGACAAGATCCTGTGATCCCCCATGTCAAGACTTGCTGGTCAAGAAACCCTCCTACGTTCCTATGCCCCTCTCTCTGTCTCTGCCTCTTTGTGGCCCTCACCCCAAAATGCACACACAAACCACTGGTTCCTGGAGGAGGAGCAGCTCTGCCCCTCCATCTTATGGCTACTTTGTTCTGTCTTATCGCCCGTACCTCCTGGCCTCTGCTGTTGGATTCAAAAGTCAACACGTTGAAAAGTCAGCTGTGGCCATGGTCCAGGGGAAAAACAGAGAAACAATGGCAACCTGGTGTGCAGGGGACGGAGGGAGGGACTCAGCCACATCCAGGGGGTATAAAGAGGGAGTGTTGAGGTCTTCACTCCAGTGCGACCGTGGATCTCAGAGTGGCACTTGCTCTGTGACCAGCTGGGAATCGGCATCATGAAGTGGATGGTGGTGGCCTTGGTCTGCCTCCTGGCCTTGGAGGCATCCACTACACTTGTCAGGTGAGTGTGGGCCTGGCTATGGGTGCAGGGAACCTCAGGAACCTGCAGCCCTGTATGGAGCAGCTAGTCAGGGGACAGCAGCTGGGTCTGGGTGGGATTCCCTGTTGGGCCAGGGAAGGCTGCCCCTGCTGGAGCCTCCCAGACTTAGGGGAGAAGATGGTCCTGAAGCAGAGAGTAGGGTGACTATGCCCACGCAGGTCTTTACAAGAAGGGTGTGGTTTCTTCCTACAGAAAATAACAGTCCTTTCTAGAGGAGACAGATAATCTCTCCAAAAATTTCCTGAGACCCCAAATTGGTTGAAAGAAGCCAAAGTCATTTTAGCAAAAACACTAATTCCTGTAAATCACTATAACATGAGGTGTTGAAAATACAGGATGGAGCAGGTGATCAGCTTCAGGAGACCATAGGGCTCCCTGCCTGCCACCCTGCCTGCTGTGCCACCTGGGAAGAGTGCAGAGGGCCTTTCCTTTGTGAAGTTATAGCCACACATTCAATCAGCTGCAGACTAAACATATTAGGGGATTATTGCTGCTCCCCTACTCCATGGTGTGTCTCATAGGCAGTACCAGGTACCATAGTGCACCACAGGAAGGGACAACCTTTGGTGTGAGTTTTGCTATTTCTGAGATCTATTTTATTTTATTTCTACGTTTTTATGTTGCTGGTGACTGCACCCAGGTCAGGCACATGCTCAGCAAATGTTTTCCCACTGAGTCACATCCCAGACCTGAACCTTAAAAAACAAAAGAACAAATCTCAGCAGACATCCTCTGGAAGGTATAAAGTCCCAGCGTCCCAAGTCCCTCTCCCCTTCATGGGAAGTATTTTCAGGGTCTCTGAGAGCAGAGGCCAGGGCAGGAGCAGGACGCCTGAGAAGGGCTGAGGGCAGGCATGAGGGAAGTTCATTGTTTCCTGAGTCTTGGAGAAGTGCTGAGTGAGGTTGAAAGAAGGGGAGAAGGAAAGAAAGAAGAGGAAGAGGAAGAAGGCGAGGAAGAACATCAGGGAGAGAAGAAATGAGAAGGTAGAGGAAGGAGGGGAGCCCTGCCCTGACACCCAGCCTCCCCTAGGGTCCCCCTGAAGAAAATGAAGACTGTGCGTCAGACCATGAGGGAAAAGGGCTTGCTGGGGGACTTCCTGAGGACCCACAAGTACGACCCCGCTCAGAAGTACCGCTTCAGCGACTTCAGCGTGCTCTATGAGCCCATGAGCTACATGGATGTGAGTCCTAGTCTCTAGGTGTCCCTGTCCCTGCTGCCAAAGCTGGGGACTCCCTGGGCTCCCACTATGAGGCTGGTCCCTTCTCCCAGTCCTGCCAGCCTGGGCCACCCTGCTGTGAGTGGCCCATTGGGCAGAGCATGGGGAGGGCCCCAGCTGACCTGGCAGCTGACCCACAGAGACCACGTGGCTGCCCTGGGCAGGCTGGGACTGAGGCCTGTGTGTCTGGGACCCTGGCTTCTGGTGGTGCTGTAGGGCAGGGCTGCCCTTCCTGCTCTCCCATGGAGAAGCCTGGCCCCTGGGTCCCCCTAATGCTCACAGCCGTCCCCATGGCTCCCCAGGCTGCCTACTTTGGTGAGATCAGCATCGGGACTCCACCCCAGAACTTCCTGGTCCTGTTTGACACTGGCTCCTCCAACCTGTGGGTGCCCTCGGTCTACTGCCAGAGCCAGGCCTGCAGTGAGTGCTGGGCTGGGCAGGGAGGGCCCCTGGGCAGGGCCGGGCACTGGCATCTCCAGGGATGCAGGCAGGGAAGGCTGCTCACTCCTGAGGAGGACCAGGGACTTGTTTAGGGTCTGAGGGCATCAACAAGCCAGAGGGAGGAGGCTGGCCCTGCTCCAGGGTGGCCCCTTGCCTTGCCTCGTGTCAGGATGGACCCCTTCATCTCTGCCGTCCACCTCACCCCCTCCAGTTCATTCCGCTCCACCCTCTCCTGCTCACCAGGCAGTGCTGCTCCTCCCCTCAGGACACTGTCCACTCCGTGCCTCGCCCTCCACTCTCCTATCCACTAGCTTCTCCCTGAGTGTCTCCAGGGATGGGCTAGAACTCTGCTGGAATACGGACATCTCTGTCCACCATGGGCACACCCCATGCCATCTCCACATCCCATTATGTCCAGCTCCTGGGTGAATCGGGGTTGGGGTGAGTGGATTCCTCTCTAGGCCTTCCTCCCACTCCTCACTGAATGAGCATTTCCCACTAGGCTTTGTGCCAATTTCTGGTGGGGTAGTGATAGAGGTGGAGTCTAGCGCACCTGCTTACAGGGTGGTAATCATCCAGGCATCCAATTACCTGTGAAACATGGGCTTTCAGGCCAATGCCTTCCAACTCCTATGAGCCAGGGGCCAAGGCTGTCAGTTCCTCCTTGGTGACCAGGTGGGGGTGCTGAAGCCTCAGGCTGGGAGCTTAGGCTGAGGGCCAGGCAGGGGTGCAGCCCATGAGCCTGAGGGCCAGGCAGCCCTCTGCTCACCCCTGTCCTACATGGCTCCCTCCTGTAGCCACACACCCTCGCTTCAACCCCAGCAAGTCCTCCACCTTCTCCACCAACGGGCAGACCTTCTCCATGCAGTATGGTACCGGCAGCCTCACAGGCTTCTTCGGCTATGACACCCTGACTGTGAGTGCTCCAGCTGCCACCCCCACCCTGGATGAGGGGGTTTGAGAGGGTGGGGACCTAGATGTCCTTGTTCTTTCCTGTCCAGGGATGGGGCACCAGAGTGACCAGTCAGATAGTGCCTTTTTTCAGGAGCTTAGAACTGGGGGCAGAGGTGTGGGGATGGGAGGCTACAGTGGAGGAGGCCCTTGGAAGAGAAGTGACAGTTGGGATGCCTGTGGAGAAGTGGGCAGATGGGCCAGAGGAGGAAGGAAAACCATGGCGGGTCTCTGGTGGCATGGGGCAGGAGGACATAGATGCACTCAGAAGTGTCACCTCCACTCCAATGTGTCTTCCCCCCACAGGTCCAGAGTATCCAGGTCCCCAACCAGGAGTTCGGCCTGAGTGAGCAAGAGCCGGGAACCAATTTTGTCTATGCGCAGTTCGATGGCATCATGGGCCTGGCCTACCCCAGCCTGTCTGAGGGAGGGGCCACCACAGCCCTTCAGGGCATGCTGCGGGTGGACGCCCTGTCCAGCCCCATGTTCAGCGTCTACCTCAGCAAGTGAGAGACTGCCCTGCGGGTCCCTAACTCCTGCGCTGTATCAAGCCCTGATCCCTTGGGGTGTGGAGACCTCCCAGCAGGGGGTGGCTGGGCCACACTTGTTCAGAGCCTCAGCTCCTGGGCTCTGACTCTCCTGCTCCCCTGCCCCTGCCCCAGTCCACTCTCATGACCCTTTGCCTTCCCAGGCAGGATGGTGTCTCCTTCTTCAGTCTCAACTTCTCCCGGGTGTCGCTGCTCTAATTCCCCATGTCTTGGGCCTGCCTGCTGCTCTGGGCCCAGAGAGCCCCCTGCCTCGCCTGTGCTTCTCCCTGAGGCCTCTCTGTCCAGTGACCTGCTGCCTCTCCTCCTGCTTGTGTCCTTCTAGGTCTTGGAATCTCCTGGTCTAGGCCCTCGGCTGACTCCTCACCCACTGTCCCCCAGCCCCCATAGCAGGCCAGACAAGAAGGTCCTGGTCCTGGCTTTTCTCTCTTGCTGTCCAGCTTTCTTCCTCTCTACTGTCTAGAGTCAGTTCCATCTTCTTGCTGTGGCATGGTCTCCTTATCCTGCTTTCAACACACTGACCCTGTCACTAACCCTGGGGACTCCTTTTGCCTATTTAAACCTCTACATGAAACTCTAGGAACGAGCCACTCTGCTACCATTAAGGGGAATCTTCTGGAAGAAACCGGGCCTGTCTTTCCCTCCCCTCCACCAAAGCCCTGTCCATGTCCACTTGCAAAGGAAAAGAAAAAGTTGGGTATTGGTGAGGCTCCTGGTGACAGGGCGCAGCAAAGGCATGAAATGAAAAGCAGAAGACAACACAGTGTGGGTGGGGTCTACAGAGTTGGGGCTGTCCTTGTCATAGGGCATTGTGGGACAGTGCCATTCAGAAGTCTGAGGGGACCCATGGCCCTGTCTTCAGAAAAACCCTTTGGCAACCAGGGAAGGAGCTCTTTCCCTGTGAAGGTGACTGTTTAGCATGGGTGTCCACTCATTGGCCATTCCTTCACTCCTTTGCCTGTGTGTCCTGCAGCCAAGAGGGATCTGAGGACGGAGGAGCGGTCATCTTTGGAGGTGTGGACGAGAGCCTGTACACAGGGCAGATCTTCTGGGCTCCTGTCACCCGGGAGCTCTACTGGCAGATCAGCATCCAGGAGTGAGTCTGGGGTGGGGTCCCTGGGGACGCTCCTTCCTTGGAGTTGGCTTCTGGGCACCCGTAGCATGCACTCATCCAGGCTCCACTGAGGTGTGGTCACCAAGGACTCCTGTGGCCTGGCCTCCCTAGAGTCTCAGCTGGCCTCTGCAGGGGCATCAAGGTTGGGTCTACAGAAAGGGGTAGGGGGGCACATGTGGAATCCCAAGTATTGGAGAAGCTCCTGTCCAATCACACAGGACACCACAGATTCAAAACTGAGGTCCCTGGTTTTCAGTGCTTCTCGAAACTTCCTTGAAGTTATAAGAAATAGACCCCTGGGCCATTTAGGTGACCCTGCATAGACCTAGTGGGAATGTGAGGCAGGGTGTAGTTGCACTGGCCTCAGGTTTGCTTGCTCCCCAGTGTCGGGAAGGTCTCCCCTGGCTGGCCTGACCTGGTCGGGCTGAGGCTGCCCTCTTCTTGCCACCCAGGTTCTACGTTGCGGAAGAGGCTTCTGGCTGGTGCTCCCAGGGCTGCCAGGCCATGGTGGACACAGGAACCTCTCTGCTTGTTGTGCCCAAGAAGCACCTGAGCTCCCTTCTGCAGACCATTGGGGCCCAGGAGGATGAGTATGGACAGGTGGGTGTGTCATGGATGTCCCCTGGCCAGGAGAGTCCACTCAGAGCCATTTCTAGTTCCACATGGGACACCAGACTAGCATGGGCTCCATGGTTTTCCTGCCCAACGTACTGAATGTGGGGTACCCAACACCAGGCCCTGGGACAGGATGAGGCTGGAGGGTGGTTAAGGTGGAGCCATATGTGGGTGCTGAGGGACATGGGAAGTCACTGTCAGGCACGAATTTCTTCTGTGCTACCGTCCACTCAGGAAATCAGATTGATTGCTGATTGGGTTTTTGAGTTAGAACAATGTAACTGGAATGTTGGGGCAACAAAGGGAGCTACAAGGGACAAACCTTCAGTCCACATCTCCCTCTCCTCCACACAGCTATGTCCCCTCGCTCCTGTGTGTCCTGGCAAATGAAATGGATCACCTAATTAGCCCTCCCCACTAGGGGAGGGAGCCCTGGTCCACTTTCTGCACAGGGCTGTGGTGTTTCAAAGGACACCTTTAGGGAAAGGGCAGTGATTCAACCTCTCAGAGGGGTCATTCAGGCAGGAGGAGAGTCTTTGGGTGTGGGACATTCTCAGGTCTCTCCAGATGTCACCCACTCTAGCAGTGCACGTGACACCCACGCAGTACCTACATAGCATTTGCCCTGAA
Organism: Spermophilus citellus; assembly: GCF_964194105.1. Lineage (NCBI taxonomy): Eukaryota > Metazoa > Chordata > Mammalia > Rodentia > Sciuridae > Spermophilus > Spermophilus citellus. Next base: position 57,685,281 of record NC_138186.1, on the reverse strand, counting down.
CTGTGCCCTCTGCTCCAAAAAGAGGTCTTGGGCATCTGGGAGGCTTAGCAGGTGCTCTTGGGTGGGGAATGAGGGGACCTGGAAGAACCTGTTTCTCTGCAGTTTTTCGTGAACTGTAACGACGTCCAGAACCTGCCCACCTTCACCTTCGTCATCAACGGGGTGCAGTTCCCTCTGCTGCCCTCTGCCTACATCCTCAATGTAAGTCCTGGTCCCTGGGGCTGGGCCACTGGGGTGGAAGAGCAGGTGCAGCCAGCGAAGCTCCACCTGACCTTGTGCCATTTCCCAACTCATGCCACCTGGGTTTATCCCCACCAGAAGAGTGTCACCCATGATCAGTTATTCTCTTAATTAGTGGAGAGGGGCTCTGTCTACGGCTAGCCACTGAGTGCAGCCTGGTGCCCAGGCTTCCCACATGATTGACACAGCGTTTGATGGGGGAGATTCTCTTTCTCTTTTACAAATGGAAACCTGGAGTTTCATAGAGGTTCAATAGCTGATCCAGCTGCACAGATGATGAGGGTGAGGGCAAAGTTTCAATCAAGTTCGTCTTCCTCCAAGCCTTAATGACCCTGAAGACCTGCTATAAATCATGTGCAGGAGGGGTCTTGGGGGAAGAAGAGTTTCCCCCCATGAGGACAGGCCAAGGCAGCCTGAATTTACTGATTTGAGAACCCCTCTTAACAGCCCCTACTCTGGTGAATCAGCTGGGCTTTGAGTCCTCAGGGGCAGTTCTTTCTCTGCTCATCTCTAAAAGTGTGCCAGTGACCCAGGGCTGAGGGCTGAGTAGTGCCCAGGCCAGGTGTGACCAAATGCCTTTCTCTGTGGAGCAGGAGGATGGCTACTGCTCTGTGGGATTGGAATCCATCGACATGTCCTTGGAGGATGGCCAGCCCTTTTGGATTCTTGGGGACGTCTTCCTCAGGTCCTACTATTCCATCTTTGACCTGGCCAACAACAGGGTGGGCTTTGCCACTCTCGCCTAGACTTTCCTCCTGGACACCTGGGCTCCCGTCCTCCTCTCGGCCCCATGTTCCCTGGGGCTCTCTGTGCATCTTCTCTGCATTCTGCCTTCTGTGGACCTTCTCTAATAATAAATAGTTTCCCATGTTACCAATCTGTTGTTTTTGGAGCTTTCTTGTGGTGTGGTCTTGGCCTCGGGGAATGGGGAGAGTAGGAATCAGGATATGTCTCCCTCTGGAGGACCTGTGTGGCCATGAGGTTCCCTGGTGGGTCACTGAGATGATAAGAGAAGGAGAGCCTGAGCTGAGGCTTGGGAGAGGCCCTGACCCCTCAGAGCCTGGAGTGTCTGCACAGCTTCCCTCTAGAGAGGCTGACCGTGGTAAAGGGTCCCATCTCTAACGACCTGAGATGCTCTGTAGGTCCACTTGTCCACAACCTGGGGTACCGCCAACCCCAGGACCCACATGTATGTCCTCTCAGAGTGTGACTGGGGGCCCAATTCCCAGATCTAGATGTTTGTCCTCTCAACTCTTAATCAACATTGGCCAGAATTTTCTGAAGATTCTAGACACCTGTGTGCACTTGCAACCTTCATGGAGTCCTAGAGGGAGGAGACTGTGCTAGAAACTACTTCTAGGAGGGCTTCTGGAGCCTCTGGGCTGAGTCAGGCAGATTGCATTTACCTGGACTCCTAAGTCCCAGGTCTTTCATTTGAAGGAGGGCTGACCCTGAGCTATGGACAGGGTCAAAAGCGGTAGAAGACAGGAAATAATTAAAATCAGAGCTGAAATCAAAGAAATTGAAAAAAAATCAAAAACAGTTGAAGAAACAAAAAGTTGGTTCTTTGAATAAATAAATAAAATTGATAGAACCTTAGCCAAGCTAACAAAGAGAGAAAACTCAAATTAATGAATTCTTTTTTAAAAATATTTTTTTTAAAGAGAGTGAGAGAGGAGAGAGGAGAGAGAGAGAATTTTTAATATTTATTTTTTAGTTCTCGGCGGACACAACATCTTTGTTGGTATGTGGTGTGAGGATCGAACCCGGGCCGCACGCATACCAGGCGAGCACGCTACCGCTTGAGCCACATCCCCAGCCCCAAATTAATGAATTCTTGATGATGAAAAAGAAAATATCACCATTGACACTATTGAAATACAGATGATAATCAGAAACTATTTTGAAAATTTATACTCTACTAAAATAAAAAATCATGAAGATATCAACAAATTTCTATACATATGACCTACCCAAATCAAATCAGGAGGACATAGAACATTTCAATAAATCAATTTTAAAAGCAATGGAATTAAAGACACCATCAAAAGCCTATCAACAACAAAAAGCCCAGGTTTAGAAAGATTCTCAGCGGAGTTCTCCAGACCTTTAAAGAAGAACTAACACCAATCCTCCTCAAATTATTCCATAATACAGAAAAGAAGGGAACCCTTTCAAACTCATACTATCACCCTGACACCAATCCAGACAAAGAACATCATGGGAAGAAAACTTCACACCAATATCCATGATGATCAGTTGCAAAAATTCTTAATAAAATACTGGCAAATCGAATACAAAAACATATTAAAAAGACAGTGCATTATCAAGTAGGGTTCTTCCAAGGAATGCAAGGTTGGATCAACCCCTGGAAATCATTAAATGTAATTAATCACCACAATAGACTTAATGACAAGAATCACATGATTATCTCAATAGATGCAGAAAAAGCATTGGACAAAATACAGCATCCATTTATGTTCAAAACACGAGAGGTAGTGGGAACATAGCTCAACATTGTAGAAAGTATATATGCTAAACTCAAGGCCAACATCATTCTAAATGGAGAAAAATATAAAAGAATTCCAAAGAAGCGCTGGGGATGTGGCTCAAGTGGTAGCATGCTCGCCTGGCATGTGTGTGGCCCGGGTTCAATCCTCAGCACCACATACAAACAAAGATGTTTATCCGCCGAGAACTAAAAAAATATATATTAAAATTCTCTCTCTCTCTCTCTCTCTCTCTCTCTCTCTCTCTCTCTCTCTCTCTCTCTCTCTTCAAAAAAAGAATTTCCTCCAAAAAATGGAAGAACAAGACATGGATGCCCTCTTTTGTCACTTCTATTCAACAAGAGTCTTTGAGACTCTAGCCAGAGCACTAGATCAAAGAAAGAAATTAAAGGATAAGAAAAGGAAAGATAACTCAATCTATCCCTATGGCCAACAACATGATTCTGTATTTAGAAGACCCACAAAAATTCCATCATAAAACTTCAAGAACTCATAAACAAATTCAGCAAAGTAGTAGGATATAAAACTAACATCCAGAAATCAATTGCATTCCTATCATTCACTGATGGATCAACTGAAAGAGAAATTAGGAAAACTATCCCATTCACAATCGTCTGAAAAAAATTAAAATATTTGGGTATCAATCTAACAATGCAGGTGAAAGACCCCACAATCAAAACTACAAAACACTAAAGAAAGAAATTGAAGAAGACCTTAGAGAATGGAAAGATCTCCCATGTTCTTGGATAGGCAGAATTAGTATTGTCCAAATGGCCATACTACAAAAAGCTCTACATGAATTTAATACAGTTTTTTTTTTTAGAGAATTTTTTTTTAATATTTATTTCTTAGTTCTCGGCGGACACAACATCTTTGTTGGTATGTGGTGCTGAGGATCGAACCCGGGTCGCACGCATGCCAGGCGAGCGCGCCACCGCTTGAGCCACATCCCCAGCCCCTAATACAGTTCTTTTTAAAATTTCAGTGATACTTGATGTTGTTGCCAGCACCCTGTCAGAGCAGATTCCTGCCCAAGAGGTGTGAAATTAAAAGTCCTTGGAAAATTAAAAGTCTGAAATAATCAGTAAGAAGTAAGACAAAGACAAAGATTAGATTTAAAAAGTGGAGCATCTGATGGGTCTTCCAGTCTTTATAGGAACTGGAAATGGACAACTGAAAAAGGCCCCAATCCTTTATTGAAGGGGGAGTACATCAAAGCCAGGGATAAGTTTTCAGTGGGAGGAATCTTGTCTCAGTACCGGGTCTTGCAGGAAACAGGTTGATTGGCATCTAGCAAGCTACACACATCTCTGGGAGGCAGTTTGGCTCTAGTGGGTCACTCCCATCTCCAGGGTTAAGCTTGAACTCCAGCAGTGAGCTAGGACAGGGCACCACGTGAATCCAGCATTCTGGAACCAATGGATTACGACTGGGAGTTCCCAGAATCAGGCTTTCCTGCCTAATGGCTTGAATGTTGCTCAGTCCACACGTGGCTCATAGATGGCTTCCCACAAATGTTCTTCATAGAAACAAAAAAAAGCAGTCATAATATAAATTTGGGAAAAGAAGAGTCCCAGAATAGCCAAAGCAACCCTCAGTGAGAAAAGTGAAGCAGGAGGCATCACAATTCCAGACTTAAATTATACCACAGAGCTATAGTAACAAAACGGCTTGGTATGGGCAACAAAACAGACATGAAGACCAATGGTACAGAATAGAAGACACTGAGACAAACCCACATAAATGCAGGTATCTCATACTAGACCAAGGTGGCATTAACATCCATTGGAGAAAATATAGCCTCTTCAACAAATGGTGCTGGAATAACTGGAAATTCATATGAAGCAAAATAAAATTTACCCCCTCTCTTCCTGCACAAAACTCAACTCAAAGTGGATCATGGATCTAGGCATTAGACCAGAGACCCTGCACCTATTAAAAGAAAAAATAGAACAAATCTCCATCATGTCACTTAGGAACTAAATTCCTCAACAAGGAATTCCTAAAGCACATAAAATAAAATCAAGAATCAATAAATGGGATGTTATCAAACTAAAAACTTCTTCACAGCAAACTATCAAGAATGTGAAGAGAGAGCCTACAGAATGGGAGAAAATCTTTGTCACTTGCACCTCAGAGCATTAATCTCCATGATGTATAATGAACTCAAAAAACTTAACACCAACACAAAAGAAGACAAAAAAATAATCCAACCAATAAACGGGCAAGGGAACTGAACATATACTTCAAAAAAGAAGAAATATGATTGTTCAACAAATATATGAAAAATGTCAACATCTCTGGCAATGAGAGAAATGCAAATTAAAATTACACTGAGATTTCATCTTACTCCCATCAGAATGGCAATCATCAAGAATACAAGTAACAATAAATCTTGGTGAGGATGTGGGGGACTTGCTGGTGGGAATGTAAATTGGTGCAATCCCTCTAGAAAGCAGTATGGAAATTCCTCAGAAAACATGGAATGAAACCACTATTTGACCCAGTTATCCCACTCCTTGGTATATACCCAGAGGATTTAAATTCAGCATATTGCAGTGACACATCCACATCATGTTTATGTTTATCAGCTCAATTCACAATAGCTAAACTGTGGAACCAATCTAGGTGCCCTATCAGCAGATTAATAGAAAAAGAAAATATGGTATATATACATTATGAAATAGTACTCAGCCTTAAAGAAGAATGAAGTTTGCAGGTAAATGGATGGAACTATAGATTATCATGTTAAGTGCAATAAGCCAATCCCCAAAAAGCAGAGGTTGAATGTTCTCTCTGATTTGAGGATGCTAACACACAATGGAGGGGGGAGGGAAGACTAGAAGCATTTTGGATTAGACAAAGGGAAATGAAGGGAAGGGAGGAGGGATGGGAATAGAAAAGACAGTAGAATGAATTGGACATAACTTTCCTATGTTCATATATGAATATATGACTAGTGTAACTCCACATCATGTACAACCACAAATGGGAAATTATACTTCATTATGTATAATATGTCAAAATACATTATACTATCATGTATAACTAAAAGAAATTTGTTAGAAGCCACAGTCAAGTCCGAATGACGCCTAGCATTTTGCCAGAGGGAATGGTTGAAAGGTGATGCCAGTGAGCCATTAAGATGATGATTGAATTAAGCTATATATAATTGCTGTGACTGGATGATGCTAAATTGAAACAGGCTGTGTGTTGAATTGTATATGGACCCTGCTCCAGCAATAGGGCGGCTCCAGGAATAGGGTGGCTCTTGCTGCCTCTGGCGCCCGCCACTTTGGAGTTCCCGTGGAGTTCTCACGAGGTTCCTGGGGAGTTGGCACGGAGCCCAGTGGAGTGCTGGGAGAGTTCCTGGGAAGTGTGCATGGAGTGCTGGTGGAGTTTGGGCAATCAAGTTTCCTGTTTGAACATACAAGTGCTTTGTGGTGGCTCGGTTATTTGTGCCCAGCCAGATTGCAGCATTTGGTGGCCCATCTGGGGAACTCCTGAAGCTTGGGGGTAAGTGAAATTGCTTGCCCCTGAAGGAGAGCAAAAGAATGGGTGACCATTTCAAAAAACAATGTGTTCTTGTTTTGATTTATTTTGTTTTTATTTCAAGTTGCATGTCCCTAGAACTTTCTCAGGCAAACTGGGGAAAATGGTTGGCTCAAGGTTTGAAGTTGTTCCCCCCTGAAGAAGAGATAATGTTAGACCACAAATATACATTTCAAGAAAATAGGAAAATTGATACAATGCATTTTTGTTCCGTTTTTGTTTCATTCTGTTTTTGTTTTGTTTTGTGTTATCTTGTTGGGTTGCATTATCTTTATAGTAGATCAGAAATTAGTAAAAAAACAAACTGAAAGAGTGTTAAGTAAATTGTTAGAGGTTCAGACTGTGGTAGAAGACATTTTAGATCAAGTAAAAGAGAAGGTCTCTCGAGCTAATCAGACAGAGGAAGAAATTTAAAGGAAAAGGGGCTATCAGGGAAAAAGTTACATCAGGAGGCTGCTACTAACACCTTTCTATCACCAGAGGGCGTAAGTGTCCAACAAACAGCTTCACCTATGGAGACAACATATGCTGGGGGGCCCCCAACCCCCGTAGTTGATAGATGGGATCCTGAGACAGGACCTCAAAGATTAGCATGCCCTGTACTTGAGCAGGAAGGAGGGCAGCAAATTCACCGTGCTCTAGATTACAAAACAGTGAAGCAGCTGAAAGAGGCTGTAACAACCTATGGTCCCCAAGCACCCTTCACTGTAAACATGGTCGAATCCATTACCAACTTGGACATGACGCCAGCAGAATGGACTAGCATTTAGCTTTGTTAAATGGAGGGAAATATTTGTTATGGAAGGTTGCCAGTCAGGAATTTTGCAAGGAGATGGCTAGGTGAAATGCAGCAGCTGGTTATCCTCAGAGAAATCTAGACATGTTGTTAGGACAGGGACCTTATGAGAGTCAGCAGCAACAAATTGAATATGATCCTGCCATATAGTCACAAATTGCTGCAGATGCAGTCAGGGCATGGAAGACTTTACAAGGACATGGAGATTTACAAGGTCAATTATCTAAGGTTATACAAGGAGCTAATGAACCTTACGCTGAATTTGTAGATAGGCTTATTCAAACAGCTACCAGAGTTTTTGGGGATACAGAAAAAGCAATGCCAATAATTAAGCAGTTAGCCTATGAACAAGCAAATAAGTGGTGCAAACAGGCCATTAGACCATGGAAACATGAAGATTTAAACACATATATTAAATTATGTAGAGACATTAATGAACAGGGTCAAGTCTTGGCAGCTGTAGTACAACAGGCTTTAGATGCCAGGCTAAAAATGCTATAATTGTGAACAAACAGGATATTATAAAGGAGTTGCTCCATAGGAGGAGGGTTTAACAAAACTAGGTATCAAAGGGGTAGAATACCGGGCATTTGCCCACGATGCCATAGAGGGAGACATTGGGCTAATGAATGCCGTTCTCAAACCACCATAGAGGGTACTCCATTATCAAAAAACGGACAAGGACCAGGTGTTTACCCACGATATCGTGGAGAAAGGCATCGGGCACCATTGCCAAAAAACGGACAGGGGGGCCCAATGCTCCAGGGCCCACGACCACAAATATACGGGGCACTGGAGGAACCCAACAACACCATCAGGGTACTGCCCAGAACACATTATCTATTAGATCTCTCATCAGACAAACCAGAGGGAGCGCAGGGTTGGACATCTGCGCCTCTGCCAGAGCAGTACTAACTCCAGAGATGGGAGTTCAAATCATTCCCACAGGGGTAAAAGGACCTCTTCCCCAAGGAACAGTAGGCTTATTATTAGGACGCAGTTCTTCTACTCTAAAAGGACTTATGATTAAGTCTTGGGGTAATTGATCCCGATTATGAAGGTGAAATAAAAATTATAGCTAGTTCTCCAAGAGGTATATCAGTAATTTCACCAGGAGATAGTATATCACAGTTATTAATAATACCCAGCCTGCATGATAAATTTTCCAGTAGTACTCTAGAAAGAGGTTCCAGGGAATTAGGCTCCACAGGTGTAGGTTGGGCTATGCTGTCTTTAAATTTAGATTCTCGCCCAATGCTAAAACTAAATATTCAAGGACATGAATTTAATGGGCTACTGGATACAGGTGCAGACCCTAGCATTATTTCTTGTCAAGAATGGCCAAAACATTGGCCATTACAACAAGCCACTGAAATGCTTCGAGGCCTAGGAGTGGCGACTAATCCTCATAGAAGTGCAACGGTATTAGATTGGAAGGATCCTGAAGGATGTTAAGGAACTATACAGCCATATGTATTGGATCATCTCCCTGTAAATTTATGGGGACGAGATGTCCTAGATCAATTAGGTTTGACAGTAACAAATAACATCAATTCAAATGTGCCCAACTATTATGGCTAGAAAAGGTTTTAGGAAAGGAAAAGGATTAGGAAAAAAAGGACAAAGTATAGTGGCACCAATACAAATAGACCAAGAAATAGATAGACTTGGATTGGGTTTTCAGGAGGGGTCACTGAGACAATAAAAATTACTTGGAAATCAGAAAGACCAGTATGGGTTCCTCAGTGGCCCCTGACTAAAAAGATACAAGCAGCCCATGACCTGGTCAAACAACAATTATCGGAGGGACATATACAAACTTCCGTATCTCCCCATAATACTCCCATTTTTGTCATTAAAAAGAATCTGGGAAATGGAGATTATTGCAAGATTTAAGAGCCATTAATAATGAGATGGTTATTATGGGACCTGCTCAATCGGAGATTCCTCAATTGTCTGCTTTGCCAAAAACCTGGTATGTTTTAGCTATAGATATTAAAGATTGTTTTTTTTTCAATTCCAATTCATCCTGAGGATAGTCCACGTTTTGCATTTACTATCCCTGCACTGAATCATGAGGGTCCTGATCAGAGATATGAATGGAAAGTACTCCCTCAAGGAATGGCTAACAGTTCAACTATGCGTCAAATTTATGTTAACAAAGCAATCCAGCCACTTAGAAATCAAATCCTGAACTACAAATATTTCACTATATGGATGATTTATTGTTAGCACACAAAGATAAAAACACATTGCTATAATGTTATGCCACACTTACAAACTTATTAAAAAATTATAATCTATAGATAGCAATAGATAAAGTACAATTATTTTCCAATTAATTATTCAGGATTTCTATTATCCTCAACCATGGTCCGTCCACCAAAAATTCAAATACGAGTAGATCAACTCAAATCACTTAACGACTTTCAAAAGTTATTAGGAGACATAAATTGGATAAGGCCTTATCTAGGCATACCAACAGGAGAGTTGGGACCTTTATTTGATATCCTAAAAGGTCCATCAGATCCAAATTCACCCTGCATGTTAATGCCTGAAGCAAGAAAGGCATTAAAAATCATTGAAACATATATGGAAAATATGCATTTGGATAGAATTGATATACGTTTGCCTTTATTATTTATTGTACTACCAACAAAAAATATACCTACAGGAGTATTTTGGCAAGAAGGTCCATTATTGTGGATACATTTATCTTATTCTCCTAACACTATTCTTACTAGGTATCCCGAGGCTATAGGACAATTAATACTCAAAGGAATAAAAGCAGCAAAGGGAGTGTTTGGAATTTCTCCCAATAAAATTATTACTCCATATACTATGGATCAAATTGATGAGTTAGCTAATGAGTTAAATACTTGGGCAATAATCATGTGCAAATCTAATGTTTCATTTGATAATCATTTACCATCTAATCCTTTGTTGTCTTTTTGGTCTTCTCATCATGTAGTTTTTCCAAAAATGACAAGAAAAACACCTATCATGAATGCTCCAAATATATTCACTGATGGGTCAAATAATGGTACAGAGCAGTAGTTACCCCTGATCAAACTTTTACATTTTTTAGTACCCAAACAATCAGCTCAAAAAGTAGAGCTTAATGCAGTATTACAATCTTTTGTGATGTTTAAAGATTCTGTATTTAATTTATTTTCTGATAGTCAGTATATAGTTAATGCTATAGTATCCCTTGAAGATGTTGGTAGGATTTCCCCTTCCTCTATTGTTTTCTCTTTGTTTTCCACTATACAAAGTCTAATCTGGGACAGAAAAGATCCAGTCTTTATAGGACATATCAGGGCACATACAGGATTGCCTGGAGCCCTTAGTTTGGGCAATGATTTAGCAGATAACACTATACATGACATACATATTTTCTCTACACTAGAAGAAGCTATAAATTTTCATAAAAGGTTCCATGTGAATGCTAATACTTTACAAAAGCATTTTAAAATATCTAAGGAACAAGCTAGACAAATAATAAAACAATGTCAAAATTGTGTGACCTTTTTACCACAAGTTAATCTTGGAGTCAATCCTAGAGGACTGATACCTAACCATATTTGGCAGATGGACGTCACACACTTCCAGAATTTGGAAAATTAAAATATTTGCATGTTACAGTTGATACTTCTTCTGGATTTTTGATGGGCTCCCTTCATGCCGGAGAAAAAACTAAAGATATTATAGCTCATTGCTTACAAAATTTTGCCACTGTGGGTGTTCCAAAACACTGAAAAACATATAATGCCCCTGGTTATACTTCTACCTCTTTTAAACAATTTTGCTCATCATTTGGCATTACTCATATAACAGGAATCCCATACAATCCATAGGGATAAGGCATAGTTGAAAGAGCTCATCAAACTATTAAAATGTACTTATTAAAGCAAAAAGAGGGAATTGGGAAGGGGTATATATCCCCCAAAGATAAACTTAAAATAACCCTTTTTACTCTAAACTTTTAAAATTTGGATTCATCAGGGCTTAGTGCTGCGGAAAGGCATATGTGTCCAAAAAATGTACATAAGCCTAAGGTACTTTGGAATCATACTCTAAGAGGACAATGGAAATGTCCTGACCCAGTGATTGTCTGGAGTCGGGGGTCTATTTGTGTGTTTCCACAGGGAGACACAGCAGCCGATTTGGATTCCAGAGAGATTAAGTAAAGCGATTTCTACAGACCAAAAAAAAAAATGATTTGGCTCAAATCCATAACAGCTGATATCCAGAACTCCAGTTTGGCTATCCTTACATTTTACAGTGGTTCTCCCACACCTGGAGGCTAATGAAACCAGGATGCTTTTTTCAATATGTATTTTATTATTTCCCTTTCCCACATCATGAAGTTCTATTTTAGTTTTTGAGCTCATACAGACCTAGGTTAAAATGTTTTTCTGATCAGTTCTATTTTTTGACTGTGGAGTTTTTAAACATTGCAATGGAGATTTCACCTGTGAAAAGCTACAAGGCCTTTACTATTGTCTTATGTGTTGTATGTTATGTGTGCACACTTATGTTTTGTGTTGTATGTCTGTATGTGCGTATGTCCATATATCATATATGAGGAGCGCTCATGAAAAAATGAATCCAAATATTTTTTTATTCACGTGATTTAAATGGTTTAATTTAAATTAGGTAAACAGCTGTTGAGGATTGTTTTTAAAGGTGGTTAACAGATCTGTTTGTTTACTTTCACCTTTCCTTTTCATTATATCTAATTCTATTCAGGATACTAAATTATTTAGAAAACTGTTTTCTTAGTGCCTGCTGGAATTCAACATAATTTTTTTAGCTATCATTGCCAGAATTCCTATCTTCATCCCAGTGCCGGTGAAGACAAAGTTAAAACCAAACTACAGCTTGTGCGATAGCTATCACAACAAACTATATAAACTGATACATCAATGAATAATGTAACTCAACAAGTGATGGTCAATCAAGGAGTCGATTTACTTTGGGAGGAAATGGACATATTAATGGATTCCTCTGCTTTGAACTGCATGCAGAACTTGCCTGGACTATGTATCACTTGTATGCATTGTGAACTATCTGTTGGTGCAGCGAATTTTGGTAGTGCTGGGGTATCTTTGCTGATGGTGTCATCGGTGGTACAATTTTTCCAAAAGGAACCGTCATTTGGCTTGGTGTTGTGGCGTTTTGCATCCTCCTCCCTTTTGCTTGTGATCGTCTAATATTTGGGGGCCAACAGAGATGAGGTAAAGAACCTCACCCCCCACTGGTATTTGGGGGCCAACAGAGGTGAGGCAAAGAACCTCACCCCCCCACTGGTATTTGGGGGCCAACAGAGGTGAGGCAAAGAACCTCACCCCCCCCACTGGTACAAAGGCCTATCCACAAGTATGGCTATGCTGGACCGGTAGTCAGTGACGGGTAAGATCCAATTGCAATGGTACCAACCTAAGACAGAAGGCTGACGCCTTGAGGTCAGCTCATCTGATGACAGGTAAGAACCATATGTACTATTGGACAACCTAAGACAGGCATGGTCCCCAAGTCACATGCTTGTTGTTTAATTAAACAGAAGGGGGGAGATGTTGAGAGCCACAGTCAAGTCAGAATGACGCCTAGCATTTTGCCAGAGGGAATGGTTGAAAGGGGATGCCAGCGAGCCATTAAGATGATGATTGAGTTAAGCTGTATATAATTGCTGTGACTGGATGATGCTAAATTGAAACAGGCTGTGTATTGAGTTGTATATGGACCCTGCTCCAGCAATAGGGCGGCTCCAGGAATAGGGTGGCTCTTGCTGCCTTGGGCGCCTGCTACTTTGGAGTTCCCGTGGAGTTCTCGTGGGTTCCGGGGAGTTGACGCAGAGCCCGGTGGAGAGATGGGAGAGTTCCCGGGAAGTGTGCGTGGAGTGCTGGTGGAGTTTGGGCAATAAAGTTGCCTGTTTGAACATACAAGTGCTTTGTGGCGGCTCGGTTATTTGTGCCCAGCCAAACTGTGGCAGAAATTAAAATATTTTTAAAAGATTAAGTCAAAATAAAAAAAAAATCAGAAAGATTCTCAATAAACAAAATAAGGATGAATCAAAAACCTGTAAAAAGAAGAAATAATTAAGGTTATAACTGAAATTTATGAAACAGAGAATAATTTTAAAAAAAGAAAAAAAAAACAAAGGATCCTGAGCGGGTCTAGTAGTGTATGCCTATAATCACAGTGGCTAAGGAGGCCAAGGCCAAGGCAGCCTGAATTTACCGATTTGAGAACCCCTCCTAACAGCCCCTGCTCTGGTGAATCAGCTGGGCTTTGAGTCCTCAGGGGCAGTTCTTTCTCTGCTCATCTCTAAAAGTGTGCCAGTGACCCAGGGCTGAGGGCTGAGTAGTGCCCAGGCCAGGTGTGACCAAATGCCTTTCTCTGTGGAGCAGGAGGATGGCTACTGCTCTGTGGGACTGCAATCCATCGACATGTCCTTGGAGGATGGCCAGCCCTTTTGGATTCTTGGGGACGTCTTCCTCAGGTCCTACTATTCCATCTTTGACCTGGCCAACAACAGGGTGGGCTTTGCCACTCTCGCCTAGACTTTCCTCCTGGACACCTGGGCTCCCGTCCTCCTCTCGGCCCCATGTTCCCTGGGGCCCTCTGTGGGTCCTCTCTGCATTCTGCCTTCTGTGGACCTTCTCTAATAATAAATAGTTTCCCATGTTACCAATCTGTTGTTTTTGGAGCTTTCTTGTGGTGTGGTCTTGGCCTCGGGGAATGAGGAGAGTAGGAATCAGGACAAGTCTCCCTCTGGAGGACCTGTGTGGCCATGAGGTTCCCTGGTGGGTCACTGAGATGATAAGAGAAGGAGAGCCTGAGCTGAGGCTTGGGAGAGGCCCTGACCCCTCAGAGCCTGGAGTGTCTGCACAGCTTCCCTCTAGAGAGGCTGACCGTGGTAAAGGGTCCCATCTCTAACGACCTGAGATGCTCTGTAGGTCCACTTGTCCACAACCTGGGGTACCACCAACCCTAGGACCCACATGTATGTCCTCTCAGAGTGTGACTGGGGGCCCAATTCCCAGATCTAGATGTCTGTCCTCTCAGCTCTTAATCAACATTGGCCAGAATTTTCTGAAGATTCTAGACACCTGTGTGCACTTGCAACCTTCATGGAGTCCTAGAGGGAGGAGACTGTGCTAGAAACTACTTCTAGGAGGGCTTCTGGAGCCTCTGGGCTGAGTCAGGCAGATTGCATTTACCTGGACTCCTAAGTCCCAGGTCTTTCATTTGAAAGAGGGCTGATGCTGAGCTATGGACAGAGCATAGCTCCTTGAATTACATGGACATCAAGCCCACTTTGTCTAACCAAGCCAGATCTCAGATCTCAGAGACCCAAAGAATGCAACTTCTGTCTTTGGAGACAAAACAGGTAGTTGAACCAATAGTTCACAGCAGTTTCAATTCAGTCCAGACATCATAGGTCAGGAGGTCCTAAACTTAAATAGTTCCAACCCTACCCTCCTTCTCTTTGCCCTGTGTTTGTGTGGCTACTACTCACACTACCCTGATGTGAGAGGTGGGAGAAGAGGGTGGGCAAGTTTCACACCCAGCTCTCTGACTTGTGTATAGTACCATCACTGGTGGTGAGGGACAGTGGCTAGGGAGGATACTGAGAGATACTAACTTGTTCAGATGTGGGGACAGAGCCACAGACACAGAGTGCTTCTTGTGGCTTGACCTCTGACCTGTATTCATTTGCCAGGCTTACCAAGGGGAGAGGGCCACCCACAAGCAGTGCTCCCTATCCTTCTTCTCTCCCACTCCTTTTTCACCTCCTCTCGTTTCTTATTCTTCTTTACGAATGTGATTTTTACCAGTAAAAACTCTTCAGACCTAAACATATTATTAATACAAATGGACCTAACAGATATCTACAGAGCATTTCATCCCAAAAGACCTCAATGTATTTTCTTTTTCGTGTCTTCCTGCAATCTTTTGCAAACTGGACAAGATTTAAGGCCACATCCAAGTCTTAGTAAATATATCACATTCCATGAAATTGCTTGTATTGCAACAGATCATAATGAAATGAAATTAGAAATCATGAGAAAATATAAAGTGACAAACAACATAAACACATCTAGACTGACTATTACACTTTTGACTGATCAGTGGGTTCTAGGAAAAAATCAGGAGAAAAATTTTAAAATTCTTACAATCACACTATAATAGAGGTGCAGCATATCAGAATCTCCTGGTCTCCATGAAGGCCACTGGGACAGTGAAGTTACAGATATGAGGGCCTACATAAGAACATAAGAAATCAAAATGAGAGGGAATAAAAATCATTTCTCAATAATAACACTGAATGTAAATAGCCTAATCTCACCAATCAAAAGACAGACTGGCCAGTTGGATTAAAAATCAAGACCCAACAATATACTATCTGCAAGAGACTCACCTCATAGGCAAAGACATCCACAGACAGAATGAAGGTAAGAGGATAGGAAAAAAACACATTATTCACATGGACTCATAAATAAGTAGAGGTTTCCATCCTGTATCAGACAAAGTAGACTTCAAGTCAAAGTTAATCAAAAGGGACCAAGAAGGACATTTCATACTGCTTAAGGGAATCTTACATCAACACGACATAACAATCATTAATATTTATTCCCCAAACAATGGAGCATCTGCATACATCAAACAAACCCTTCTCAATTTGAAGAATCAAATAGAAAATGACACAAAAATGACACCTCTCTCACCACTGGATAGATCTTCCAAACAAAACTAAATAAAGAAGCTATAGAACTAAAAATCAATTAATAATTTTTACTTAACAGACATATATAGACTATTTCATCCATCAGCGACTGAATACACTTTCTTGCCAGCACACATGGATCCTTCTCTAAAATAGACCATGTCTTAGGTCAAAAAGCAACTCTTGGCAAATACAAAAATATAGAGATAATATATTGCATTCTATCAGATCATTATGGAATGAAATTAGAAATCATTGATAAAATAAAAAATAGAAGCTATTCTAACACCTGGGCACTAAATAATATGCTATTGAATGACCAGTGGATAGCAGAAGAAATCAGGGAGAAGAGAAAAAATTCTTAGAGGTACATGAGAATAGCAATACAACAAATCAAAATCTCTGGGACACTCAGAAGGCTGTTCTGAGAGGAAAATTCATTGCATTGAGCTCATTCGTTAAAAGGATAGAAAGCCAACAAATAAATAACCTAACATTACAATTCAAGACCTGGATAAAGAAGAAGAAATCAACATTAAAAGCCGTAGAAGATGGGAAATAATTAAAATCATAGCTGAAATCAAAGAAATTGAAAAAAAATCCAAAACAGTTGAAGAAACAAAAAGTTGATTCTTTGAAAAAATAAATAAAATTGATAAACCCTTAGCCAAGCTAACAAAGAGAGAGAGAGAAAACTCAAATTAATGAATTCTTGATGATGAAAAAGAAAATATCACGATGGACACTAATGAAATAGAGTTGATAATCAGAAACTATTTTGAAAATTTATACTCTACCAAAATAAAAAATAGTGAAGACATTAACAAATTTCTAGACATATGACCTACCCAAATCAAATCAGGAGAACATAGAAAATTTAAGTAAATCAATTTTAAGCAATGAAATTGAAGACACCATCAAAACCCTACCAACAACAAAAAGCCCAGGACTAGAAGGATTCTCAGCTGAGTTCTCCAGACCCTTAAAGATGAACTAACACCAATTGTCCTCAAATTATTCCATAAAACAGAAAAGGAGGAAACCCTTTTAAACTCATTCTATCACCCTGACAAAATCCAGACAAAGAACATCATGGGAAGAAATCTTCACACCAATATCCATGATGAACACAGATGCAAAAATTCTTAATAAAATACTAGAAAGCCTATTAAAAAGACATATTAAAAAGACAGTGCATTATCAAGTAGGGTTCCTCCCAGGAATGCAAGGTTGGTTCAACCTATAGGAATCATTAAATGTAATTAAATGCAACAATAGACTGAAAGACAAGAATCACATGATTATCCCAATAGATACAGAAAAAGAATTGGACAAAATACGGCATCCATTTATGTACAAAACACGACGGATAGTAGGAACATAGCTCAACATTGTAGAAGCTATATATGCTAAACTCAAAGCCAACATCTTTCTAAATGGAGGAAAAAAATAAAAGAATTCCAAAGAATTCCCTCTGAAAACTGGAAGAACAAGACAAGGATGCTCTCTTTCATCACTTTATTCAACAAGAGTCCTTGAGACACTAGCCAGAGCAACTAGATAAAAGAAATAAATTAAAGGGATAAGAAAAGGAAAAGAAGAACTCAAACTATTTCTATTACTATTTCTATGGCCAACAACATGATTCTGTATTTAGAAGACCCCAAAAAATTCCACCAGAAAACTTCAAGAACTCATAAACAAATTCAGCAAAGTAGTAGGATATAAAACTAACACCCAGAAATCAATTGCATTCCTATCATTCACTGATGGATCAACTGAAAGAGAAATTAGGAAAACTATCGCATTCACAATAGCTTGAAAAAAATTAAAATATTTGGGTATCAATCTGACAACGCAGGTGGAATACCCCCTCATTTAAAACTACAGAACACTAAAAAAGAAATTGAAGAAGACCTTTGAGAATGGAAAGATCTCCCATGTTCTTGGATAGGCTGAATTAGTATTGTCCAAATGGCTATACTACAAAAAAGCTCTACATGGATTTAATGCAGTTCTTTTTAAAATTTCAAAGATGTTTGATGTTGTTGCCAGCACCCCAACAGAGCAGGTTCCTGACCAGGAGGTGTGAGCCACCTAGGAAAATAAAAAGTCTGAAATAAGACTAAGACAAAGACAAAGGGTTAGATTTAAAATGTGGAGTGTATGAAGGGTCTTCCAGTTCCTATCAGGACTAAACAACTGAAAAAGGCCTTAATCCTTTATTGAAGGGGGAGTACATCAAAGCCAGGGATAAGTTTTCAGTGGGAGGAATCTTGTCTCAGTACCGGGTCTTGCAGGAAACAGGTTGATTGGCATCGAGCAAGCTACACACATCTCTGGGAGGCAGTTTGGCTCTAGTGGGTCACTCCCATCTCCAGGGTTAAGCTTGAACTCCAGCAGTGAGCTAGGACAGGGCACCACGTGAATCCAGCATTCTGGAACCAATGGATTACGACTGGGAGTTCCCAGAATCAGGCTTTCCTGCCTAATGGCTTGAATGTTGCTCAGTCCACACGTGGCTCATAGATGGCTTCCCACAGATGTTCTTCATAGAAACAAAAAAAGCAGTCATGATATAAATTTGGGAAAAGAAGAGTCCCAGAATAGCCAAAGCAACCCTCAGTGAGAAAAGTGAAGCAGGAGGCATCACAATTCCAGACTTAAATTATACCACAGAGCTATAGTAACAAAATGGCATGGTATGGGCAACAAAACAGACATGAAGACCAATGGTACAGAATAGAAGACACTGAGACAAACCCACATAAATGCAGGTATCTCATACTAGACCAAGGTGGCATTAACATCCATTGGAGAAAAAAAATTGCCTCTTCAACAAATGGTGCTGGGATACACTTTAAATGCACAGGTAGCAAAATAAAATTTACCCCCTCTCATCCTGCACAAAACTCAACTCAAAGTGGATCGTGGACCTAGGCATCAGACCAGAGACCCTGCACCTATTAGAATAAAAAGTAGATCAAATCTCCATCATGTCACTTAGGAACCAAATTCCTCAACAAGGAATTCCTAAAGCATACAAAATAAAATCAAAAATCAATAAATGGGATGCTATCAAACTAAAAACTTCTTCACAGCAAACTATCAAGAATGTGAAGAGAGAGCCTACAGAATGGGAGAAAATCTTTGTCACTTGCACCTCAGAGCATTAATCTCCATGATGTATAATGAACTCAAAAAACTTAACACCAACACAAAAGAAGACAAAAAAATAATCCAACCAATAAAAGGGCAAGGGAACTGAATATATACTTCAAAGAAGAAGAAATATGATTTTCAACAAATGTATGAAAAAATTTAAACATCTCTAGCAATGAGAGAAGCAAATTAAAACTACACTGAGATTTCATCTTACTCCTGTCAGAATGGCAATCATCAAGAATACAAGTAACAATAAGTCTTGGTGAGGATGTGGGGGGAAAGGCACACTCATACATTGCTCGTGGGACTGTAAATTGGTGCAATCTCTCTGGAAAGCAGTATGGAGATTCCTCAGAAAACATAGAATGAAACCATCATTTGACCCAGTTATCCCACTCCTCAGTATATACTCAAAGGAATTAAAATCAGCATATTACAGTAACACATCCACATCATGTTTATCAGCTCAATTCACAATAGCTAAACTGTGGAATCAACCTCGGTGGCCTATCAGCAGATGAATAGAAGAAGAAAATATGGTATATATACATTATGAAATAGTACTCAGCCTTAAAGAAGAGCGAAGTTTGCAGGTAAATGGATGGAACTGTAGATTATCTTGTTAAGTGCAATAAGCCAATCCCCCAAAAGCAGAAGCTGAATGTTCTCTCTGATTTGAGGATGCTAACACACAATGGAGGGGGGGGGAAGACTAGAAGCACTTTGGATTAGACAAAGGGAAATGAAGGGAAGGGAGGAGGGATGGGAATAGAAAAGACAGTAGGATGAATTGAACATAACTTTCCTATGTTCATATATGAATATATGACTAGTATATCTCCACATCATGTACAACCACAAATGGGAAGTTATACTTCATTATATATAATATGTCAAAATACATTCTACTGTCATGTATAACTAAAAGAAATTAAAATATTTTTAAAAGATTGAGTCAAAATTAAAAAAAAAAGAAAATCAGAAAGATTCTCAATAAACAATATAAGGATGAATCAAAAACCTGTAGAAGGAAGGAAATAATTAAGGTTAGAACTGAAATTTATGAAACAGAGAATATTTTTTTTTTCAATACAAAGGATTGTGGCCGGGTGCAGTGGTGTATGTCTGTAATCACAGTGGCTCAGGAGATTGAGGCAGGAAGATCTTGAATTCAGAGACAGTCAGCCAGTCTCAGCAACAACAAGATGCTAAGCAACTCAGTGAGACTCTGTCTCTAAATAAAATACAAAATAGGATGGGGGACATGGCTCGGTGGTCAAGTGCCCCTGAGTTCAATCCCTGATACCCTCCCCCCTTCACAAAAAAAAAAAAAAAATAGAGACAAAATGGAGATATCATCACAGACATCACAGAAATCTGGACAATCATTATAAACTATTTAGAAAACTTATTCCCTCATAAAGTGGAAAATCAAGAAGGAGTAGATAGATGAGTTTCTAAATATACCTGAAATACCAGAATTGAACCAAGTGAATATAGAAAACAAAAACATAGCCATAAAAAACAATGATATTGATGTTGTAATTAAAAGCCTTCCACCACAGAAAGCCCAGGACCAGGTGGATTCTCCACTGAATACTTACATATCTCTAAAGAAGAACTAATGCCAACGCTTCTCAAATTATTCTGTAAAACAGAAAGGGGGAGGGGGAGCAGTTCTCAATTAATTTTATGAAGTCAGTATCACCACCCTGATTCCTGAACCAGTTAAAGAGACATCAGTGAAAGAAAACTACAGAACAATATCCCTGATGAACATAGACGCAAAATTCCTTAATACAATATTAGCAGATCATATTCAACAACACAGTAAAGAGATTGTACTTCATGGTCCAGTTGGTTTCATTCCTGTGATGCACAGGTGATTCCAAATATGCAAATCAATAAGTATAATTTGCCACATAAATGGTATTAAGAAAAAAAGTCACATAAGCATCTGAATGGACACAGAGAAAAAGCTTAGGATATTTATCACCCACTCATGATAAAAGCACTGATGAAACTAGGGATAGAAGGAACTTTTTCAGCACCATAAAGGTTATTCTATACAACAAGCCCAAAGCCACCATCATAGTGAGTGGGGAACAACTGAAAGCATATCTTCTAAAATCTGGAACAAGACAAGGATGTTCACTCTCACCACTCCTTTTCAATTTGGCACTTGGAATTTTAGTCAAAGCAATTAGGCAAGTGAAGGAAATAAAATGAATACAAATAGGAAGGTGAGAATTCAGATTACCACTGTTTGCAGATGATATGATCCTATACTTAGAAGATCCAAAAAATTCCACCAAAGGACTTCTAGAATTAATAATCAAATTGAGCAAAATGTCAGGAGGCAACATCAACTCACAATCATCAGTAGCTTTCCTGTACACCAGTAATGAATCTGCTAAAAGAAATCACCTCGGGACACAATTCCATTCACAATAGCCTACAAATAATAGGCAAGGGGCTGGGGTTGTGGCTCAGTGGTAGAGCGCTCCCCTAGCATGCACGAGGCACTGGGTTCAATCTTCAGCACCACAAAAATGTAAAATGGAGATATTGTGTCCATCTAAAACTTAAGAATAAATATTTTTTAAAAATAGGCAAGCAAGTAAGTTGGAAGTAAATAAGCAAATAATCCTTTAACAAATCGAACCAAAGACGTGAAAGATCCCCTACAACAAAAATTATAAACACTGAAAAAATAAATTGGAGAAGACACTTTATGATAGAAAGAACTCCCATGTTCATGGATAGCAGAATTAATAATGTGAAAGTGGCCATGTTACCAAATGCAATCCACAGAGGTAGTGCACTCCCCACCAAAACTCCAAATAACATTCTCTTTTATATATATATATTTGACAGGAGAATACATTACAGTTCTTATTACATATATAGAGCACAATTTTTCATATCTCTGGTTGTATACATAGTATATTTACACCAATTCGTGTCTTCATACATGTACTTTGGATAGTAATGATCATCACATCCCACCATCATTAATTACCCCATGCCCCCTCCCTTCCCCTCCAACCCCTTTGCCCTATCTATAGTTTGTCTCTTCCTCCCATGCTCCCCCTCCCTATCCCACTATGAATCAGCCTCCTTATATCAAAGAAAACATTCAGCATTTGGTTTTGGGGGATTGGCTATACACACAGGAATAGAAGAACTCAAATTGGCACTATTTGATGATGATATGATTCTATACCTGGAAGACCCTAAAAGTTCCACCAGAAAACTCCTAGAACTAGTAAACGAATTCAGCAAAGTTGCAGGATATAAAATCAACACCCATAAATCAAAGGCATTTCTATATATCAGTGACAAATCCTCAGAAAAGGAAATGAAGAGAACTACCCCATTCTCAAACAAAATAAACAAAAACAAACAAACAACAACAAAATAAATGACAAAAAGAGGTGAAAGATCTATATAATGAAAATTACAGAATTCTAAAGAAAGAAATCAAAGAAGACCTTAGAAGATGGAAAGATCTACCTTCCTCTTGAATAGGCAGAATTAATATGATCAAAATGACCATACTTCCGAAGCAATTCTGATCAAAATTCCTATAACTATCCTCATAGAAATAGAAAAAGTAATCATGAAATTCATCTGGAAAAATGAGAGACCCAGAATAGCTAAAGCAATCCTTAGCAGGAAGAGTGAAGCAGGTTGCATCACTATACCAGACCTCAGCATTGGGTTTTTTGGGATTGGCTAGGGTAGGGAGGAAATGGGGTAGGGAGGAAGAGCATGAGAAGAAAATTACCTCTAGAGAGGGAAGAGAGGTAGGAGGGAAAGGGAGGGAGAAGGGGAATTGCATGGAAGATGGAAGGAGACCCTCATTGTTATATAAAATACGTGTATGATGATGTGAGGGGAAAAAAAAAGAAATGTGTCACTTTTGATTGGGTAGAGAGAAGTGATGGGAGGGGTGGGGAGGGGAAGGGGGGATAGGAAGGGCAGCAGAATAAAATAGACACTAGTATTGCTGCATGTATATACCTGACTGTATAACCAATGTGATTCTGCAACCTGAACACCCAGAAAAATGAGAAATTATACCCCATTTGATTCAAATATATGATATGTCAAGATCATTGTATTGTTATGTGCAACTAATAAAAACATGAGAACCAGAAAACATCTAGGAGCACACAAGAGGCCAGTCCATCCTCAGGCTCCACCCCCACAGACCCTTGCTGAGGCTGGAGCTGGGTTCAGGGGCCTCCATCCACCCAGTGCACCCCCTTTCCACCAAAGCCAGAAATTCATGCAAGGTGAGGTTCATCAATAGAGCAGAGGAAAACAACCAGTCTTTCTATTTCTTTGTTATACACAGAGGGACTTATTTTCAGATGTTTCAGGTTCAAATAAAATAGACTCCACTATAGAAGGAGACAAGTCAGCCTTTCTGTGGGATTGTCAAGATGGTTGCATGATTCATTAAATACAAAGCACCCTGCCCGGCCTGCCCTCTGGGATGGGGTGTTCTCCAGGAGGGCAGGAGCCCATTCTAAACCCTCAGATCCAGTTCTTGCTTACAGTAGAAATCTCTTCAGTGCAGAAGGAATGATGGAGATAGAAAATCACCACTAGGCAAACACCTATGTAATGAGTGTTTTAGGGAAAACCGTTAACAGCTGTTACACCCAGAGCAGGAGGATGAGGAGAAGCAGGAGGTCTGCACAGTCCCCACTCATCTCCCCAGAAGACTCTTATTAATGACTAAGCACAACAGTAAGTTGGAGGCGAGAAACCTGCCAGATCCCACCTTAACCAAGGGACGGAGTCTAAGTGGGCAGGAACAGGACACCTGGACATCACGCCACCCTGACAGGGTGCCCGTAGAGGGCTCATTCCCCCTGCAGCATTCTCCAAACACCCCCCCAGAATCTCACCATGAGAAAACACCAGCATCACCTACAGCCAGGGGCAGTCTACAAAGGGTCTGGTCAGGACAACAAAAAGTCACAAGGTCACAAGGGACAGAAAACCAAGGAGCTGGCACAGATGGAAGGAGAATGAAATGATCACCAAGAGCAATGTGGGAACCTAGTCGGGATCCTGGACCAGAAAAGGAGCATTTGTGGTACAAATGGTGACATTTAGATGAGATCTATAGAGTCCTTGATAGCATTAAATCAGGGTAAATTCCTAATGTGACCAGGGCACATTTTTGTGAGTTATCATTAGAGGGTCCTGCATGAACACTAGGAGGAACCACTCCTCATTATGTCACAGCTCTCTGTGACTCTAGAGGTATGTCAACATTTAACAGTGAATACCCTTGAGCTTGACAAAAACAAAATCTCAGGTCTGGTATGTTCCCAGTGGGTTTGGTTTGTAAGGGTCCTGCGAAACGTCGGAGGAAGAGACCACAAGAGACTGTCTTATGCAACAGCAGAAGGGAGGGTTTATTTGGAGACCAGCATGCTAGGGCCCAGAGCTCTCTATAGCAAAGAGAGATAGAGCACTGAGAACAGCTTAAGCAGAGCTTATATACTTTCCTTGGAGAGGGCAGGGAGAGAAGTTACATTTTGTAGTTTGGCAGTTGGGGACAGCTCATTCTGGGAACAAGATTAGCAAACAGTGTTTTGTTAAGCATATAGAAAAACGGAGTGACAAGTACCTATTTTATTAACCTTTCAGGTTGAAGTAATGGTGAAAATATAAAACACACACCAACACTTAAGCAAAATCCAAAAGCCCAAGAAAATAGCTGAAACCTTAACTAAACATGCATTAGATAACTGAGAAAGAATTAGGTTATTGGGTAATTGTCCCCAGAGCTAAGTGCACAATCTCAGGGTTAGAATGCACAGGGAAACTGAGAATCCTGGCCCAAACTCACACCTACGTCAGGAGAGCTCTCAAGAGGTGCCCCTTCTGCTTGAATGTCTCTGTCATGAGGAGCTCAGCACTTCACTCTTTGATGAGTGTCAGCGGGTGAGCCCAGGTGCTGCTGACAGCAGTGAGAACTGGAAACAACCCAGTGCCTAGGGCCAGCATTAGAGAGCGCCAGGTAACCTCTGCAAGTGTTAAGTGATAAGGAAGTGGCATATCTTAATGCATGGAAAGGTGCACATGCCGCAGTCCTGTGTGATAACAGAAGAGCGAGTTGTGTTTACACACTGACCTCAGTGAGGTTCAAATCTAAGTGTGCACAATAAGGTCTGCAAGATAATGAAGGAAGGAGCGAGCAACTGCACTTTGAAGAGTCCTTACTATTTTAAAAACTTTATTTATTTATTTTTTGGGGAGGTGCTAGGGGTGGAACCCCTGGTCTCATGCATGCTATGCATGTGCTCTACCAGGGAGCTACATTCAGCCCCGCCTTGATGTTTTTAAAACTCATATATATATAAAAGTCATATATATATATATAAAATTTAGTTGCTAGAATTTTTAAAAACGATCTCCATTAAATGACTTGGAGATTGTCATTTCATGAAAGTTTGAGAGAACTTCATGGAACAGTAGATTGGGAAAGAATCTAAGGCTTCTTCTGAACAATGACTGAGCTGGCAGGAAGAACAGGGGGTAGGAGGGACTGCAGATCCTCAGGTCCTGGCAGCTGAGCAGGATGCCTATCCTGATGCTGAAGCCAGGGACACTCAGAAGGGATGTGGTGTCACTGGGCCTGGGGAAGGCGAGCCTGACAACTGTCAGACCCCTGGCATCCTACCACAGGAGGAAGGGTCCCTGGAACCCCAGGCTGGGCTCTAGTAGGCCTCCCGAGGTCAGGGCATCCCATGGACTTAGCAGGAATCCAAGGATCCTATGACTCTTTTTCCTTCTCTTCTGGATGTGGGGATGCCCAGCTCACGGGAAATGCTCCCCACCTTGATTCCTCTCAGAGTCCCACATGGCTCTGGGGCCTGCAGGGAGGAAGGGATCTGAGTTGGCAATGACAACCATCAGACAGGGATCTCCCTCACTGGGAGGGGTGGGCAGACCCTAATTCCTTCTCTGCCTCCCCCATCATGAGGACTGGGGAGGATGCCCAGGTCTGGATAGGCAGTGGGCGATGGTGGCCAGAGTGGAAAATCCCCTGCTGGCAAGATGCTGCCTTTGGTTGGCAGGTGTGGCCCTGGCCTTCTTCCTGGGGCCCAAAGGTATGACCAATCTGTTTGGAGCCCTAAGTGCTGGGTACAAAGTGGCAGAGAAGGTGCTGGCATGGGGACTTTTTCCAGTCCCCCAATATGGAGAGTTGGCAGAATAGCTTAAGGTCAGCTCAGCCTTGGGAAGCCTGTAGATGGGGAGAGGGGGAGGTGGCAGTGAGGGGTAGGGGAGGTAGGGGGATGGCTGTGGGAGCCCTACATGATGGAGAGAGGGACAGGATAAACCAGACCAGGGCCAGAGAAGGGCAGACCAGGTCTTGGTGAAGGACAATGGGGGACACAGAGGCCTCCCAGGAGAACTAGGTCAGGGTAGAGTTGCAGGGGGTGTAGGGAGAGACAGTGAAGAAGGGGACAAGGACAGGGGGCCCTCTGCTCATGCCCTGATCCAGGCTCCACTCCACTGCTGCTGCCTGAGGCACTGCCAATGCCCAGATGGCATATCCTGTGAGTGTGACCTAGGCATGTGCTGAGGGTTTCTCCAAGTCCCCTGATGGATATCGAAAGCCTCAGAAGACTCCCCCAGTCAGTGACTTCTGCCACTGGTCTCCAGCCCTATCTACAGCATCAAAAATTCCTTGTTACCAACATGTCCTCATCAGCATGCTACCTATTGACCCAGGACCCCCAGACATATCCCAATTCCATCCCCAAGGTGTTGGTGTTCTGGGAGCCAGGACTTGAGGCAGACCACCAAGGGCATCACTTAAGCACACAGTTCTCAATGATGTCACCCCTACTGGGGAACATGAGGCAAACCCTAGACACATTTCTGATTGTTACAGCTCAGGGACTGCTCCTAGCACCCAGGGGGCAACAACCAGGTTGGTGTGAACCTGCCTACAGCACACAGGAGAGTGCCTATGACAAAGATCCTGTGATTCCCCAATGTCAAGACTTGCTGGCCAAGAAACCCTCCTACGTTCCTATGCCCCTCTCTCTGTCTCTGCCTCTTTGTGGCCCTCACCCCAAAATGCCCACACCAACCACTGGTTCCTGGAGGAGGAGCAGCTCTGCCCCTCCATCTTATGGCTACTTTGTTCTGTCTTATCGCCCGTACCTCCTGGTCTCTGCTGTTGGATTCAAAAGTCAACAAGTTGAAAAGTCAGCTGTGGCCATGGTCCAGGAGGAAAAACAGAGAAACAATGGCAACCTGGTGTGCAGGGGACACCCTGGTTGGGGTCATGCTTGCCCAGGGCACGGAGGGAGGGACTCGGCCACATCCAGGGGGTATAAAGAGGGAGTGCTGAAGTCTTCACTCCAGTGCGACCGTGGATCTCAGAGTGGCGCTTGCTCTGTGACCAGCTGGGAATCGGCATCATGAAGTGGATGGTGGTGGCCTTGGTCTGCCTCCTGGCCTTGGAGGCGTCAACTATACCTGTCAAGTGAGTGTGGGCCTGGCTGTGGGTGCAGGGAACCTCAGGAACCCTGCAGCCCTGTATGGAGCAGCTAGTCAGGGGGCAGCAGCTGGGTCTGAGTTGGATTCTCTCTTGGGCCAGGGAAGGCTGCCCCTGCTGGAGCTGAGCAGAACTCAGCTGGGAGCAGGCAGAGCCTGGCCTCAGGAGCTGCTAGTCAAGGCAACAGCTTGGTCCTTCCCAGACTGTGGGGAGAAGATGGTCCTGAGGCAGAGAGTAGGGTGACTATGCCCACGCAGGTCTTTGCATGATGAATGTGGTTTCTTCCTACAAAAGATAACATCCTAACTAGAGGAGACAGATAATCCCTCCAAAAACTTTCCTGGGACCCCAAATTTGCTGAAAGAAGCCAAAATCATTTTAGCAAAAACACCAATTCCTGTAAATCTCTATAACATGAGGTGTTGAAAATTCAGGATGGAGCAGGTGTCCTGCCTCAGGGGACACTAAGACTCCCAGCCTGCCACCTGCCTGCTGTGCCACCAGGGAAGAGTGCAGAGGGCCTTTTCTGTGTGTAGCTTTATAGCCACACATTCAATCAGCTGCAAATTAAACATATTAGGGAACAATTACTGCTCCCCTACTCCATGGTGTGTCTCATAGACACTACCAGGTGCTTGAGTGCATCACAGGAAGGGACATACTTTGGGATGAGCTTTGCTATCTCTGAGAAATGTTTTATTTTATTTCTATGTTTTCATGTTTCTGGTGACTGCACCCAGGTCAGGCACATGCTCAGTAAATGTTGTGCCACTGAGTCACATTCCAGACCTGACCCTTAAAAAACAAAAGAACAAATCTCAGCAGACATCCTCTGGAAGGTGTAAAGTCCCAGTGTCCCAAGTCCCTCTCCCCTTCATGGGAAGTATTTTCAGGGTCTCTGAGAGCAGAGGCCAGGGCAGGAGTAGGACCCCTGAGAGGGGCTGAGGGCAGGCATGAGGGAAGTTCATTGTTTCCTGAGTCTTGGAGAAGTGCTGAGTGAGGTTGAAAGAAGGGGAGAAGGAAAGAAAGAAGAGGAAGAGGGAAGGAGGCGAGGGAGAACATCAGGGAGAGAAGAAATTAGAAGGTAGGGGAAGGAGGGGAGCCCTGCCCTGACACCCAGCCTCCCCTAGGGTCCCCCTGAAGAAAATGAAGACTATGCGTCAGACCATGAGGGAAAAGGGCTTGCTGGGGGACTTCCTGAGGACCCACAAGTACGATCCCGCTCAGAAGTACCGCTTCAGCGACTTCAGCGTGCTCTATGAGCCCATGAGCTACATGGATGTGAGTCCTAGTCTCTAGGTGTCCCTGTCCCTGCTGCCAAAGCTGGGGACTCCCTGGGCTCCCACCCTGAGGCTGCTCCCTTCTCCCAGTCCTGCCAGCCTGGGCCACCCTGCTGTGAGTGGCCCATTGGGCAGAGCATGGGGAGGGCCCCAGCTGACCTGGCAGCTGACCCACAGAGACCACGTGGCTGCCCTGGGCAGGCTGGGACTGAGGCCTGTGTGTCTGGGACCCTGGCTTCTGGTGGTGCTGTAGGGCAGGGCTGCCCTTCCTGCTCTCCCATGGAGAAGCCTGGCCCCTGGGTCCCCCTAATGCTCACAGCCGTCCCCATGGCTCCCCAGGCTGCCTACTTTGGTGAGATCAGCATCGGGACTCCACCCCAGAACTTCCTGGTCCTGTTTGACACTGGCTCCTCCAACCTGTGGGTGCCCTCGGTCTACTGCCAGAGCCAGGCCTGCAGTGAGTGCTGGGCTGGGCAGGGAGGGCCCCTGGGCAGGGCCGGGCACTGGCATCTCCAGGGATGCAGGCAGGGAAGGCTGCTCACTCCTGAGGAGGACAGGGACTTGTTTAGGGTCTGAGGGCATCAACAAGCCAGAGGGAGGAGGCTGGCCCTGCTCCAGGGTGGCCCCTTGCCTTGCCTCGTGTCAGGATGGACCCCTTCATCTCTGCCGTCCACCTCACCCCCTCCAGTTCATTCCGCTCCACCCTCTCCTGCTCACCAGGCAGTGCTGCTCCTCCCCTCAGGACACTGTCCACTCCGTGCCTCGCCCTCCACTCTCCTATCCACTAGCTTCTCCCTGAGTGTCTCCAGGGATGGGCTAGAACTCTGCTGGATGTGGTCCCTGTCCTGTAGTCATTTAGGGAGACAGAGGATCTTCAGTTTCTTAAGGCTGCCCTAATTCCTTCCAAAACCTTGGGGCTGGAGTGTGGACATATCTGTCCACCATAGGCACACCTCATGCCACCTCCACATCCCACTATGCGGAGCTCCTGGGTGAATTGAGGTTGGGGTGAGTGGATTCCTCTTAGGTCTCCCTCCCACTCCTCACTGGATGAGCATTTCCCACTAGGTTTCTGCCGGTTTCTGGTGGGGTAGAGATAGAGGAGGAGTCTAGGGCACCTGCTTACAGGGTGGTCATCATCCGGGCATCCAATTACCTGTGAAACATGGGCTTTCAGGCCAATGCCTTCCAACTACTATGAGCCAGGGGCCAAGGCTGTCACTCCTGCCTTGGTGACCAGGTGGGGGTGCTGAAGCCTCAGGCTGGGAGCTTAGGCTGAGGGCCAGGCAGGGGTGCAGCCCATGAGCCTGAGAACCAGGCAGCCCTCTGCTCACCCCTGGCCTCCATGGCTCCCTCCTGCAGCCACACACCCTCGCTTCAACCCCAGCAAGTCCTCCACCTTCTCCACCAACGGGCAGACCTTCTCCCTGCAGTATGGCAGTGGCAGCCTCACAGGCTTCTTCGGCTATGACACCCTGACTGTGAGTGCTCCAGCTGCCACCCCCACCCTGGATGAGGGGATGTGAGAGGGTGGGGACCTAGATGTCCTTGTTCTTTCCTGTCCAGGGATGGGGCACCAGAGTGACCAGTCAGATAGTGCCTTTTTTTAGGAGCTTAGAACTGGGGGGCAGAGGTGTGGGGATGGGAGGCTACAGTGAAGGAGGCCCTTGGAAGAGAAGTGACAGTTGGGATGCCTGTGGAGAAGTGGGCAGATGGGCCAGAGGAGGAAGAAAGACCATGGAGGTTCTGTGGTGGCATGGGGCAGGAGGACATAGATGCACTCAGAAGTGTCACCTCCACTCCAATGTGTCTTCCCCCCACAGGTCCAGAGTATCCAGGTCCCCAACCAGGAGTTCGGCCTGAGTGAGCAAGAGCCGGGAACCAATTTTGTCTATGCGCAGTTCGATGGCATCATGGGCCTGGCCTACCCTGCCCTGTCCATGGGTGGGGCCACCACAGCCCTGCAGGGCATGCTGCAGGTGGACGCCCTGTCCAGCCCCATGTTCAGCGTCTACCTCAGCAAGTGAGAGACTGCCCTGCGGGTCCCTAACTCCTGCGCTGTATCAAGCCCTGATCCCTTGGGGTGTGGATACCTCCCAGCAGGGGGTGGCTGGGCCACACTTGTTCAGAGCCTCAGTTCCTGGGCTCTGACTCTCCTGCTCCCCTGCCCCTGCCCCAGTCCACTCTCACGACCCTTTGCCTTTCCAGGCAGGATGGTGTCTCCTTCTTCAGTCTCAACTTCTCCCGGGTGTCGCTGCTCTAATTCCCCATGTCTTGGGCCTGCCTGCTGCTCTGGGCCCCGAGAGCCCCCTGCCTCGCCTGTGCTACTCCCTGAGGCCTCTCTGTCCAGTGACCTGCTGCCTCACCTCCTGCTTGTGTTTTTCTAGGTCTTGGAGTCTCCTGTTCTATGCCCTCGACTATTCCTCACCTACTGTTCTCCCAGCCTCCACAGCAGGCCAGGTCAGGAGGGGCCTGGGCCTGGCTTTTTTCTCTTGCTCTCCAGCTTTCTTCCTCTCTACTGTCTAGAGTCAGTTCCATCTTCTTGCTGTGGCTTGGTCTCCTTATCCTGCCTTCAACACATTGACCCTGTCACTAACCCTGGGGACTCCTTTGGCCTGTTCATACTTCTACCCGTAACCCCAGGTCCCACCCACTCTGCTACCACTCAGGGGAGGCTTCTGGAAGAATCATGGCCTATTTCCTTTCCTTCCACCAAAGCCCTGTCCCTGTCCACTTGCAGAGGAAATAAAATAAGTGGTTTGAGTGTGGCTCCTGGTGACACGGTCCAGCAATAGGCAGAAGGCAGCACAGTGTGGGTCTGCTATAGAATGCTGTTGTGGCAGCACCATTCAGGAGTCTGTGGGAACACATGGCCTTGTCCTCAGGACACCCCCCATGTGAATCCTGGGAAGGTTCCTTGTGAAGGTGACTTCTCAATATGTGCGTCCCCTTCCTTAACCTCTCCCTCACTTCCCCTTCCTTGTGTGTCCTGCAGCCAAGAGGGATCTGAGGACGGAGGAGCGGTCATCTTTGGAGGTGTGGACGAGAGCCTGTACACAGGGCAGATCTTCTGGGCTCCTGTCACCCGGGAGCTCTACTGGCAGATCGGCATCGAGGAGTGAGTCTGGGGTGGGGTCCCTGGGGACGCTCCTTCCTTGGAGGTGGCTTCTGGGCACCCATGGCACACACATATCCAGGCTCCACTGAGCTGTGGGCACAGAGGACTCCTGTGGCCTGCCCTCCCCAGAGCCTCAGCCGGTCTCCACAGGGGCATCAACCCTGGGTCTCGAGAAACGGGTAGGGGGCGCACATATGGAATCCCAAGTACTGGAGAAGCTCTTGTCCAATCACACAGAACCCCACAGTTTGGAACCTGAGGTGTGTGGGACAACTAATTTGTTCCTCGTCCTTACACCAAACGCAACAAGCTTGGTTTTCAGTATTCTCAAAACTTCCTTGAAGTTTTCAGAATACATCCCTGGGTCCTTTAGGTGACCCTGCACAGACTCACAAGTAATGTGAGGCAGGGGACAAGCTGCAATGGCCCTGTGGGGCCCTCATCTCCATCGTGTATGCCTGCTCCGCAGTGACAGGAAGGTCTCCCCTGGTTGCCCTGACCTGGTTGGGCTGAGGCTGCCCTCTTCTTGCCACCCAGGTTCTATGTTGGGGAAGAGGCTTCTGGCTGGTGCTCCCAGGGCTGCCAGGCCATGGTGGACACAGGAACCTCTCTGCTCACCGTGCCCCAGCAGTACCTGAGCTCCCTTCTGCAAGCCATAGGGGCCCAGGAGGGCGAGTATGGACAGGTGGGTGTGGCATGGATGTGCCCTGGCCAGGTCAGGGTCAACAGTGGTGTTTGACCAGTGGTGTTTGTTGTTTCCTGGGTCCCTGTGAGTGAAACTTGGGGCCAAGTAAATGAGTAACAAGGGACAACTCTCAATCCACACCTCCCTGTCCTCCACACAGCTATGCCCCTTCGCTCCTGTGTGTCCTGGCAAATGAGATGGATCACCTAATTAGCCCTCCCCACTAGGGGAGGGAGCCCTGGTCCACTTTTTGCACATGGCTGTGTGATTTCAAAGGACACCTTCAGGGAAAGGGCATCGATTCAACCTCTCAGAGGGGCCATTCAGGCAGGAGGAGCGTCTTTGGGTGTGGGACATTCACAGGTCTCTCCAGATGTCACCCACTCTAGTAGTGCACATGACACCCACGCAGTACCTACATAGCATTTGTCCTGAACTGCGCCCTCTGCTCCAAAAAGAGGTCTTGGGCATCCGGGATGTTTAGGAGGTGCTCTTGGGTGGGCAATGAGGGGACCTGGAAGAACCTGTTTCTCTGCAGTTTTTCGTGAACTGTAATGACGTCCAGAACCTGCCCACCTTCACCTTCGTCATCAACGGGGTGCAGTTCCCTCTGCCGCCCTCTGCCTACATCCTCAACGTAAGTCCTGGTCCCTGGGGCTGAGCCACTGGGGTGGAGGAGCAGGTGCAGCCAGAACAGCTCCAGCTGGCCCTGTGCCATTCCTCAACTCATGTCACCTGGGATTATCCCCACCAGAAGAGTGTCACCCATGATCAATCAGTCTCTTAATCAGTGGAGAGGGGCTCTGTCTAGGGCTAGCCCCTGTGTGAACCCCAGTGCCTAGGCTTCCCTTTAGGTGAAAGGAATTGTCACAGCATTTGATGGGGCGATTCTCATTCTGTTTTACAAATGAAAACCTGGAGGTTCAGAGAGGTTCAATAGCTGATCCAGCTGCACAGATGATGAGGGTGAAGGTAAGGTCTGAATGCAATCTAGCTTTACTCTAAGCTGAACCACCATTCTGACTTTTGCCAATGAGAAACAGAAGGGAGCTTTAGCAAGAAAAGATACCCAGCATGGGATTAGGTGACCCTGCAGAGGCCACTACAACCTGTGTTTACCACTGGGAAAATCCCTCCCACCAGCCCCTCTTGTGAAACACCACCTTCTCTATGAGCCTTCAGGGCCAGTCCTTGATTTGCTCATCTCCAAATGTGTACCCTTGACCAGGGCTCAGGCTAGCAGTGTCCAGGCCATGTGTGACCGAATGAATGAGTTCTGCCTTTCTCTGTTGAGCAGGAGAATGGCTATTGCTTGGTTGGACTGGAAGCCACCTACGTGTCCTCAGGAAATGGCCAGCCCTTTTGGATTCTTGGGGACGTCTTCCTCAGGTCCTACTATTCCGTCTTTGACATGGCCAACAACAGGGTGGGCTTTGCCACTGCCGCCTAGACGTTCCTCCTGGACACCTGGGCTCCCGTCCTCCTCCTGGCCCCACCTTGCCTGGGGCCCTCTGTCCTTCCTCTCTGCAATGTGCCATTCTTAGTGGACCTTCTCCAATAATAAACAGTATCCCATATTGGCCAGCCTGATGTTTTTGGAGTTTTCTTGTTTCTTGTAAGTAGTCCTGGGTCTCAGGGAATGGCAGAGTGGGAATCAGGACAGGTCTCACCCTGATAGATATGTGGGGCCATGATGTTCCTTGGTGGGTCACTGAGATTGTAAGTGAAATGGGTCCTGAGCTGAGGCTTGGAGATGGGCTCTGTCTTCCTCAGAGCTTGGAGTGACTTCATAGCTTCCCTCTAGAGGGGGGGCAGTGGTAATGGAGCATAGGTGACGGTAAGAGTCCCTACTCTAACAACCTGAGATGCCATGGTGGTCGACTTTACCACTCCCAAGCTACTCATGACCCCAGGACACAGATGCATGTCTACAGGAAGTGTGACTGGGGGGCACAATTCTCAGATCTAGATGTCTGACTTCTTAGGTCTTAATCAACCTTGGCCAGAATTTTCTGCAGATTCTGGACACCTATGTGCCCTTGGAACTTTCATGTGGTCTATGAGGGAGGAGGCTGTGCTAGATACTATTTCTAGGAGGACTTCTGGAGCTTGGGGACTGAGTTAGGCAGATTGCATTTACCTGGTCTCCTAGGTCCCAGGACTTCAATTTGAAGGAGGGCTGACACTGAGCTATGGATATGGGCATAGCTCCTTGAATTACAAGGACATCAAGCCCACTTTCTCTAAACAAGCCACATCTTACCACAGTCTGGCTGGGCGCAATTCAGGAGCCACTTGTCAAAAGAAATGAACTTTATTTTTAGAACACACACACCAAACCACACAGCTCCTCAGGAAAAACCTTCAGAGCCCAACTGCCACCACCAGCTTTCCCCAAGCCTCTCAACCTCCCCCACTCCTCCTGCTCTTCAGGCCGATTGGCTGGGTCGAGTGGGCAGAGCCAAAAAAGTCCCCCAATGAGCAGCTCCGTGGTCTGAAAGGGAGGGGAAACAGCCAAATGAGCATCACCGCAGAGGAACCAATCAGTTGGCAGCTAGAAGTTTGCTGGGGCTGCTGTGAGCCAATCATCAGCCAGCAGCTGGAAGTTTGCTGGCAGCTGGAATTTTGCTGGGGCTCCTTCGGCTGTGGCTCTCAACATCTGCCCCTCTCTGTTTAAAGAACAAGCGTGTACCTTAGGGACCCTGCCTGCCTTAGGTTGTCCAATAGTACATATGGTCCTTACCATTCATCTGATGAGCTGACCTCAAGGCGTCAGCCTCCTGTCTTAGGTTGGTACCATTGCAATTGGATCTTACCCGTCATTGACTACCAATCCAGCATACAGTCACACCTGTGGATAGGTCTTTGTGCCAGTGGGGGTGTGAGGTTCTTTGCCTCACCTCTGTGGGCCCCCAAATTTTAGTTGAACAACCATGACAAGCAGGAGGGAGGAAGATACACCAAGCCAATTGACGGCTCCTTTTGGAAAACTTGTACCACCGATGACACCATCAGCAAAAATATCCCAACGCTACCACAAGTCGCTGCACCAACAGATAGTTCACAATGCATACAGGTGAGTTCACAATGCATACAAGTCATACATAGTCCAGGCAAGTTCTGCAAGCAGTTCAGTGATGGCTATTGCAGAAGCTGTAGATTGGTTTTATCTTTGTCTTCACCGGCACTAGGATGAAGATAGGAATTCTGGCAATAATGGCTAAAGAAAAAATGATGTAACATTCCAGAAGGCACTAAAAGAAAACAATTTTCTTAACAATTTACATTATCTTGAACAGAATTATTAAATATAATGAAAAGGAAAGGTGAAAGTAAACAAACACATCTGTTAACCTCCTTTTTTGTTCTCATATTAAAACAATCTTCAACAGCTGTTTACCCAATTTAAATGAAACCATTTAAATCACGTGAATAAAAAAATATATTTGCATCCATTTTTTCATGAGAGCTCATCATATATGATATATGGACATACATACATACAAACATACAACATAAAACACAAGTGTGCACACATAATATAATATGTACAACACATAACATAATAGTAAAGGCCTTGTAACTTTTTACAGGTGAAATCTCCATTGCAATGTTTAAAAACTCTATAGTCAAAAAATAGAACTGATCAGCAAAACATTAACCTAGGTCTGTATGAGCTCAAAAAACAAAATAGAACTTCATGATGTGGGAAAGGGTAATAATAAAAAAGATATTGAAAAAAGCATCCTGGTTCTGTCGCAGATGTAAGGATAGCCAAACTGGAGTTTTGGATATCAGCTGTTATGGATTTGAGCCAAATCATCTTCTTTTTGGTCTGTAGAAATCGCTTTAGTTAATCTCTCTGGAATCCAAATCGGCTGCTGTTCTCCCTGTGGAAACACACAAACAGACCCCAGACTCCAGACAATTACTGGGTCAGGACCTTCCAAAGTACCTTGGGCTTATGCACATTTTTTGGACATATATGCCTTTCCGCAGCACTAAACCCTGATGAATCCAAATTTTAAAAGTTTAGAGTAAAAAAGGTTATTTTAAGTTTATCTTTGAGCAATATATACCCCTTCCCAATTCCCTCTTTTGCTTTAATAAGTACATTTTAATAGTTTGATGAGCTCTTTCAACTATGCCTTGTCCCTGTGGACTGTATGGGATTCCTGTTATATGAGTAATGCCAAATGATGAGCAAAATTGTTTAAAAGTGGTAGAAGTATAACCAAGGGCATTATATGTTTTTAAGTGTTTTGGAACACCCATAGTGGCAAAATTTTATAAGCAATGAGCTATAACATCTTTAGTTTTTTCTCCGGCATGAAGGGAGCCCATCAAAAATCCAGAAGAAGTATCAACTGTAACATGCAAATATTTTAATTTTCCAGATTCTGGCAAGTGTGTGATGTCTATCTGCCAAATATGGTTAGGTATCAGTCCTCATGGATTGGTTCCAAGATGAACTTGTGGTAAAAAGGTCACACAATTTTGACATTGGTTTATTATTTGTCTAGCTTGTTCCTTAGTTATTTTAAAATGCTTTTGTAAAGTATTAGCATTGACATGGAACCTTTTATGAAAATTTGTAGCTTCTTCTAGTATAGAGAAAATATGTATGTCATATGTAGTTTTATCTGATAAATCATTGCCCAAACTAAGGGCTCCAGGCAATCCTGTATGTGCCCTGATATGCCGTATAAAGAATGGATCATTTCTGTCCCAGATTAGACTTTGTATAGTGGAAAGCAAAGAGAAAACAGTAGAGGAAGGGGAAATCCTACCAGCATCTTCAAGGGACACTATAGCATTAAGTATATACTGACTATCGGAAAATAAATTAAATACAGAATCTTTAAACATCACAAAAGCTTGTAATACTGCATTAAGCTCTACCTTTTGAGCTGATTGTTTGGGTACTAAAAATGTAAAAGTTTGATCAGGTGTAACTATTGCTGCTGTACCATTATTTGACCCATCAGTGAATATATTTGGAGCATTCATGATAGGTGTTTTTCTTGTCATTTTTGGAAAAATTACAGGATGCAATGACCAAAAAGACAACAAAGGATTAGATGGTAAGTGGTTATCAAAAGAAACATTAGATTTGCACATGATTATTGCCCAAGTATTTAACTCATTAGCTAACTCATCAATTTGATTCATAGTAAATGGAGTAATAATTTTATTGGGAGAAATTCCAAACACTCCCTTTGCTGCTTTTATTCCTTTGAGTATTAATTGTCCTACAGCCTCAGGATACCTAGTAAGAATAGTGTTAGGAGAATAAGATAAATGTATCCACAATAATGGACCTTCTTGCCAAAATACTCCTGTAGGTATATTTTTTGTTGGTAGTACAATAAATAATAAAGGCAAACGTATATCAATTCTATCCAAATGCATATTTTCCATATATGTTTCAATGATTTTTAATGCCTTTCTTGCTTCAGGCATTAACATTTGTGGGTGAATTTGGATCTGATGGACCTTTTAGGATATCAAATAAA
This sequence comes from Spermophilus citellus, assembly GCF_964194105.1. Classification (NCBI taxonomy): domain Eukaryota; kingdom Metazoa; phylum Chordata; class Mammalia; order Rodentia; family Sciuridae; genus Spermophilus; species Spermophilus citellus. The sequence continues at coordinate 57,647,146 of NC_138186.1, read as the reverse complement.
GATCCCAACTCTCCTGTTGGTGTGCCTAGATGAGGCCTTACCCAATTTATGTCTCCTAATAACTTTTTAAAGTCGTTAAGTGATTTGAGTTGATCTACTTGTATTTGAATTTTTGGTGGACAGACCATGGTTGAGGATAATAGAACTCCTAAATAATTAATTGGAAAATTTAATTGTACTTTATCTATTGCTATCTCTAGATTATAATTTTCAAAAAGTTTGTAAGTGTGGCATAACATTCTAGCAATGTGTTTTTATCTTTGTGTGCTAATAATACATTATCCATATAGTGAAGTATTTGTAGTTCAGGATTTTGATTTCTAAGTGGCTGGATTACTTTGTTAACATAAATTTGACACATAGTTGGGCTGTTAGCCTTCCCTTGAGGGAGTACTTTCCATTCATATCTTTGATCAGGACCTTCATGATTCAGTGCAGGGATAGTAAATGCAAAACTTGGACTATCCTCAGGATGAATTGGAATTGAAAAAAAAAACAATCTTTAATATCTATAACTAAAACATACCATGTTTTTGGCAAAGCAGACAATTGAGGAATCCCCGATTGAGCAGGTCCCATAATAACCATCTCATTATTAATGGCTCTTAAATCTTGCAATGATCTCCATTTACCAGATTTCTTTTTGATGACAAAAATGGGAATATTATGGGGAGATACAGAAGGTTGTATATGTCCTTCCGCTAATTGTTGTTTGACCAGGTCATGGGCTGCTTGTATCTTTTCTTTAGTCAGGGGCCACTGAGGAACCCATACTGGTCTTTCTGATTTCCAAGTAATTTTTATTGTCTCAGTGGCCCTTTCTGAAAATCCAACCCATGTCTCTCTGTTTCTTGATCTATTTGTATTGGTGCTGCTATACCTTGTTCTTGTTTTTCTAATCTTTTTCCTTTCCTAAAACCTTGTCTAGCCATAATAGTGGGTGCATTTTAATTGATTTTAATTGTTAATGTCAAACCTAATTGATCTAGGACATCTCGTCCCCATAAATTTACAGGGAGATGATCCAATACATATGGTTGATTAGTTCCTTCATATCCTTCAGGATCCTTCCAATCTAATACCATTGCACTTCTATGGGGATTAGTCACCACTCCCAGGCCTCGAAGCATTTGAGTGGCTTCTTGTAATAGCCAGTGTTTTGGCCATTCTTGACGAGAGATGATGCTAAGGTCTGCACCTGTATCCAGTAGCCCATTAAATTCATGTCCTTGAATATTTAGTTTTAGCATGGGGTGAGAATCTAAATTTAAAGAAAGCATAGCCCAATCTACACCTGTGGAGCCTAATCCCTTGGAACCTCTTTCTACAGCAGGCCTGGAAAATTTATCATGTAGGCTGGGTATTATTAGTAACTGTGCTATTCTATCTCCTGGTGAAATTACTGATATACCCTTTGGAGAACTGGCTATAATTTTTATTTCACCTTCATAATCGGGATCAATTACCCCAGGACTTATCATAAGTCCTTTTAGAGTAGAAGAACTGTGTCCCAATAATAAGCCTACTGTTCCTTTTGGGAAGAGGTCCTTTTACCCCTGTGGGAATGATTTGAACTCCCATCTCTGGAGTTAGTACTGATCTGGCAGAGGTGCAGATGTCCACCCCTGCGCTCCCTCTGGTTTGTCTAATGAGGAATCTAATGGACAATGTGTCCTGGGCACTACCCTGATGGGATTGCTGTGTTCCTCCAGTGCTCCTTATATTTGTGGTCGTGGGCCCCAGAGCATTGGGCCCCCCGTCCATTTTGTGGCAATGGAGCCCGATGCCTTTCTCCATGATATCGTGAATAAACACCTGGTCCTTATTCATTTTTTGATAATGGAGTACCCTCTATGGTGGTTTGAGAACGGCATTCATTAGCCCAATGTCTCCCTCTATGGCATCGTGGGCAACCCGGTATTCTACTCCTTTGATACCTAGTTTTGTTAAACCCTCCTCCTATGGGGCAATTCCTTTTAAAATGTCCTGTTTGTTCACAATTGTATCATGTTCTTGGCCTGGCATCTAAAGCCTGTTTTACTGCAGCTGCCACGACTTGCTCTTGTTCATTAATGTCTCTACATAATTTAATATATGTGTTTAAATCTTCATGTTTCCATGGTCTAATGACTTCTCTGCACCAACAATTCGCTTGGTCATAAACCAGTTGTTTTATTAATGGCTTTGCTTGTTCTGTATTCCCAAAAACTCTGGTAGCTGTTTGAATAAGCCTATCTACAAATTCAGCGTAAGGTTCATTAGCTCCTTGTATTACCTTAGATAATTGACCTTGTAAACCTCCATGTCCTTGTAAAGTCTTCCATGCCCTAACCGCCTCTACAGCAATTTGTATGTATACGCCAGGATCATATGCAATTTGTTGCTGCTGATCCTCATAAGGTCCCTTTCCTTACAACATATCTAGATTTCTCTGAGGATAACCAGCTGCTGCATTTCGCCTAGCCGTCTCCTTGCAAAATTCCTCATTGACAACCTTCCGTAACAGGTATTGTCCTCCATTTAGCACAGCTTTACACATATTAGCCCAATCTGCTGGCGTCATGTTCAAGTTGTTAATGGATTCGACCAAGCTTACAGTGAAGGGTGCTTGAGGATCATAGGTTGTTACAGCCTCTTTTAGCTGCTTCGCTTTTTTGAAATTTAAAGCATGGTGAATTCGCTGCCCTCCTGCCTGCTCAAATACAGGGCATGTTAATATTTGAGATCCTGTCTCAGGATCCCAACTATCAACTGCGGGGGTTGGGAGCCTCCCATCATATGGAGGTAGCGCTGTTGGTTGGATATTTACGTCCTCTGGTGACAGAAAGGTGTTAGTAGCAGTCTCCTGTTGTAATTTTTCCCCTGATGGCTTTTTCTGCTCTAAACTTTCTTCCTCTGTCTGACTAGTTTGAGAGACCTTCTCTTTTACTTGAATCTCTTCCTCTGTCTGACTAGCTCGAGAGACCTTCTCTTTTACTTGAATCTTTTCCTCTGACTAACTTGAGAGACCTTCTCTTTTACTTGAATCTTTTCCTCTGTCTAACTAACTTGAGAAATCTTCTCTTTCACTTGAATTTTTTCCTCTGTCTGACTAACTTGAGAGACCTTCTCTTTTACTTGAATCAATATGTCTTCTCCTTCCTCTACCATTGTCTGAACTGAAGGCTTTGGACTAAGCAACAAGATACAAACATCCACAATGGCAATGTGCCAACTGGCAGAGTCCCTGGGCTTTTCTTTTCTATTCTTTTTAAATCTTCACCATGATGGTTCCATTGTGATATATTTAACAACTCCTCCTTAAAAAGCCATGGGCTACATTTTTGTATTGTATCAACATATGCCCTGACTGTTCTTGATTTTACTGAGATGCCTCCTTCCTCTAACAATTTACTTAACAGTCTTTCGGTTTGTTTTTTACTAATTTCTGATCCCATATTTCTACTATAATACAACCCAACAAGATGACGCCAAACAAAACCGAGACAAAATGGAATGACACAAAATCATTATAGCCTTTCTATCCTCCTGAAATGTCCATCCGTCCTTTCTCCTTATCTGTTCCTCAGACGCAAATAGTTTTTCCTCAGATGTGAGCGGTTTTTCTTCCGTCTCACTCATCTCCAGGGACAGGCAACTTAAAACAAAAGTGAAACAAAGCAAAAGAAGAATCTTAAAATGGCTACCCATCCTCTCACCCTGCTCTCAGGGGCGAGCAGTTTACCTTATCACTTACCCTCAGTCCTTCCCCATGTGGCCCACCAAATGCTGCAGTCTGGCGGGGCACAATTCAGGAGCCACTTGTCAAAAGAAATGAACTTTATTTTTAGAACACATCACCAAACCACACAGCTCCTCAGGAAAAACCTTCAGAGCCCAACTGCCACCACTGGCTTCCCCCAAGCCTCTCAACCTCCCCCACTCCTCCTGCTCTTGAGGCCGATTGGCTGGGTCACATGGGCGGAGCCAAAAAAGTCCCCCAATGAGCAGTTCCATGGTCCGAAAGGGTGGGGAAACAGCCAAATGAGCATCACCGCAGAGGAACCAATCAGTTGGCAGCTAGAAGTTTGCTGGGGCCGCTGTGAGCCAATCATCAGCTGGCAGCTGGAAGTTTGCTGGGTCCCCTTCGGCTGTGGCTCTCAACAACATCTCAGATTTCAGAGACCCAAATAAGGCAACTTCTGTCTTTGGAGACAAAAGTTGAATTAATGGTTCACAGCAGTTTCACATTCAGTCCAGTCACTATAGGTCAGGAGGTCCTGTTGAGAGCCACAGCCGAAGGGGCCCCCGCAAACTTCAAGCTGCCAGCAAACTTCCAGCTGCCGGCTGATGATTGGTTCACAGCGGCCCCAGCAACATCTAGCTGACTGGCTCCTGTGTGGTGATGGTCATTGGAGATGGTCATTGAGCTGTTTCCCCGCCCTTTCAGACTGCCAGCTGATGATTGGCTCACAGCGGCCGCAGCAACATCTAGCTGATTGGCTCCTCTTCAGTGCTGCTCATTGGGCTGTTTCCCTGCCCTTTCAGACCACAGAGCTGCTCATTGGAGGACTTTTTTGGCTCCACCCATGCGACCCAGCCAATCGGCCTCAAGAACAGGAGGATTGTGGGAGGTGGAGAGGCTTGTGGTTGTGAGAGAGGCTTGGGGGAAGCCGTTGGTGGCAGTTGGGCTCTGAGGGTTTTTCCTGAGGAGCTGTTTTGTTTGGCGTGTGTGGTTCTAAAAATAAAGTTAGTTTCTTTTGACAAGTGGCTTCTGAATTGTGCCCAGCCAGACTGCAGCATTTGGTGGCTCGCATGGGGAGCGACTGAGGGTAAGTGATAAGGTAAACTGCTCACCCCTGAGGGCAGGGCCAGAGGATGGGTAGCCATTTTAAGATTCCTCTTTTGTTTTGCTTCACTTTTGTTTTAAGTTGCCGTCCCTGGAGATGAGTGAGACAGAAGAAAAACCGCTCACATCTGAGGAAAAATTATTTACGTCTGAGGAACAGATAGGGAGAAAGGACGGATGTACATGTCAGGAGGATAGAAAGGCTATAATGACTTTTTGTTGTTCCTTTTTTATTTCATTCTGTCTCGGTTTTGTTTGGCGTCATCTTGTTGGGTTGTATTATAGTAGAAATATGGGATCAGAAATTAGTAAAAAACAAACCGAAAGACTGTTAAGTAAATTGTTAGAGGAAGGAGGCATCTCAGTAAAATCAAGAACAGTCAGGGCATATGTTGATACAATACAAAAATGTAGCCCATGGCTTTTTAAGGAGGAGTTGTTAAATATATCACAATGGAACAGCCCAGGGACTCTGCCAGTTGGCACATTGCCATTGTGGATGTTCGTATCTGGTTTGCTTAGTCCAAAGCCTTCAGTTCAGACAAAGATAGAGGAAGAAAGCTTAGAGCAGAAAAAGCCATCAGGGGGAAAGTTACAAAAGGAGACTGCTACTAACAACTTTCTATCACCAGGGGGCATAAGTGTCCAACCAACAGTGCCACATCTACAGGATACTGCTACTAACACCTCTCTATCACCAGAGGACGTAAATGTCCAACTAACAAGGCCACCTCCATATGCTGGGAGGCCCCCAACCCCCGCAGTTGATAGTTGGGATCCTGAGACAGGATCTCAAATACTAACATGCCCTGTATTTGAGGTAGGAGGGCAGTGAATTCACCATGCTTTAAGTTTCAAAATAGTGAAGCAGCTAAAAGAGGCTGTAACAACCTATGGTCCTCAAGCACCCTTCACTGTAAGCTTGGTCGAATCCATTAACAACTTGAACATGACGCCAGCAGATTGGGCTAATATGTGTAAAGCTGTGCTAAATGGAGGTCAATACCTGTTGTGGAAGGTTGCCAATGAGGAATTTTGCAAGGAGACAGCTAGGCGAAATGCAGCAGCTGGTTATCCTCAGAGAAATCTAGATATGTTGTAAGGAAAGGGACCTTATGAGGATCAGCAGCAACAAATTGCATATGATCCTGGAGTATACACACAAATTGCTGTAGAGGTGGTTAGGGCATGGAAGACTTTACAAGGACATGGAGGTTTACAAGGTCAATTATCTAAGGTAATACAAGGAGCTAATGAACCTTACGCTGAATTTGTAGATAGGCTTATTCAAACAGCTACCAGAGTTTTTGGGAATACAGAACAAGCAATGCCATTAATAAAACAACTGGCTTATGACCAAGCGAATTGTTGGTGTAGAGATATCATTAGACAATGGAAACATGAAGATTTAAACACATATATTAAATTATGTAGAGACATTAATGAACAAGAGCAAGTCGTGGAAGCTGCAGTAAAACAGGCTTCAGATGACAGACAATTAATGAACAAGGGCAAATTGTGGCAGCTGCAGTAAAACACGCTTTAGATATTCCTACAGGAGTATTTTGGCAAGAAGGTCCATTATTGTGGATACATTTATCTTATTCTCCTAACACTATTCTTACTAGGTATCCTGAGGCTGTAGGACAATTAATACTCAAAGGAATAAAAGCAGCAAAGGGAGTGTTTGGAATTTCTCCCAATAAAATTATTACTCCATTTACTATGAATCAAATTGATGAGTTAGCTAATGAGTTAAATACTTGGGCAATAATCATGTGCAAATCTAATGTTTCTTTTGATAACCACTTACCATCTAATCCTTTGTTGTCTTTTTGGTCATTGCATCCTGTAATTTTTCCAAAAATGACAAGAAAAACACCTATCATGAATGCTCCAAATATATTCACTGATGGGTCAAATAATGGTACAGCAGCAATAGTTACACCTGATCAAACTTTTACATTTTTAGTACCCAAACAATCAGCTCAAAAGGTAGAGCTTAATGCAGTATTACAAGCTTTTGTGATGTTTAAAGATTTTGTATTTAATTTATTTTCCGATAGTCAGTATATAGTTAATGCTATAGTGTCCCTGGAAGATGCTGGTAGGATTTCCTCTTCCTCTACTGTTTACTCTTTGCTTTCCACTATACAAAGTCTAATCTGGGACAGAAAAGATCCATTCTTTATAGGACATATCAGGGCACATACAGGATTGCCTGGAGCCCTTAGTTTGGGCAATGATTTATCAGATAAAACTACACATGACATACATATTTTCTCTACACTAGAAGAAGCTATAAATTTTCATAAAAAGTTTCATGTCAATGCTAATACTTTACAAAAGCATTTTAAAATAACTAAGGAACAAGCTAGACAAATAATAAAACAATGTCAAAATTGTGTGACCTTTTTACCACAAGTTCATCTTGGAGTCAATCCTAGAGGATTGATACCTAACCATATTTGGCAGATGAACATCACACACTTGCCAGAATTTGGAAAATTAAAATATTTGCATGTTAGAGTTGATACTTCTTCTGGATTTTTGATGGGCTCCCTTCATGCTGGAGAAAAAACTAAAGATGTTATAGCTCATTGCTTACAAAATTTTGCCACTGTGGGCGTTCCAAAACAGTTAAAAACAGATAATGCCCTGGTTATACTTCTACCTCTTTTAAACAATTTTGCTCATCATTTGGCATTACTCATATAACAGGAATCCCATACAATCCACAGGGACAAGGCATAGTTGAAAGAGCTCATCAAACTATTAAAATGTACTTATTAAAGCAAAAAGAGGGAATTGGGAAGGGGTATATATCCCCCAAAGATGAACTTAAAATAACCCTTTTTACTCTAAACTTTTTAAATTTGGATTCATCAGGACTTAGTGCTGCGGAAAGGCATATGTGTCCAAAAAATGTGCATAAGCCCAAGGTACTTTGGAAGGATATTCTAACAGGACAATGGAAAGGTCCTGACCCAGTAATTGTCTGGAGTCGGGGGTCTGTTTGTGTTTTTCCACAGGGAGAACAGCAGCCGATTTGGATTCCAGAGAGATTAACCAAGGACCTGACCCAGTGATTGTCTGGAGTCGGGGGCCTGTTTGTGTATTTCCACAGGGAGAATAGCAGCTGATTTGGATTCCAGAGAGATTAACTAAAGTGATTTCTACAGACCAAAAAGAAGATGATTTGGCCCAAATCCATAACAGCTGATATCCAAAACTCCAGTTTGGCTATCCTTACATCTGCGACAGAACCAGGATGTTTTTTTCAATATCTATTTTATTATTGCCCTTTCCCATATCATGAAGTTCTATTTTGTTTTTTGAGCTCATACAAATGAGCTCAAATGTTTAATGTTAATGTTTTGCTGATCAGTTCTATTTTTTGACTATAGAGTTTTTAAACATTGCAATGGAGATTTCACCTGTAAAAAGTTACCAGGCCTTTACTATTATGTTATGTTTTGTACATATTATATTATGTGTGCACACTTGTGTTTTGTGTTATATGTTTGAATGTACGTATGTCCATATATCATATATGATGAGCACTCATGAAAAAATGGATGCAAATTTTTTTTCACGTGATTTAAATGGTTTCATTTAAATTGGGTAAACAGCTGTTGAAGATTGTTTTAATATGTGAACAAAAAAGGAGGTTAACAGATGTGTTTGTTTACTTTCACCTTTCCTTTTCATTATATTTAATAATTCTGTTCAAGATAATGTAAATTGTTAAGAAAATTGTTTTCTTTTAGTGCCTTCTGGAATGTTACATCATTTTTTCTTTAGCCATTATTGCCAGAATTCCTATCTTCATCCTAGTGCCGGTGAAGACAAAGATAAAACCAATCTACAGCTTCTGCAGTAGCCATCACTGAACTGCTTGCAGAACTTGCCTGGACTATGTATGACTTGTATGCATTGTGAACTCACCTGTATGCATTGTGAACTATCTGTTGGTGCAGCGACTTGTGGTAGCATTGGGGTATTTTTGCTGATGATGTCATCAGTGGCACAATTTTTCCAAAAGGAGCCGTCAATTGGCTTGGTGCTTGTCATGATTGTTCAGCTAAAATTTGGGGGCCCACAGAGGTGAGGCAAAGAACCTCACCCCACTGCTGGTACAAAGACCTCTCCACAGGTGTGGCTGTATACTCCACCGGTAGTCAGTGACGGGTAAGATCCAATTGCAATGGTACCAACCTAAGACAGGATGCTGACACCTTGAGATCAGCTCATCCGATAATGGGTAAGGACCATATGTACTATTGGACAACCTAAGGCAGGCACGGTCCCTAAGCCACATACTTGTTGTTTAAACAGAGAGGGGGAGATGTTGAGAGCCACAGCCAAAGGGGCCCCAGCAAACTTCCAGCTGCCAGCAAACTTCCAGCTGCCGGCTGATGATTGGCTCACAGTGGCCCCAGCAACATCTAGCTGATTGGCTCCTCTGTGGTGATGCTCATTGGAGATGGTCATTGAGCTGTTTCCCCGCCCTTTCAGACTGCCAGCTGATGATTGGCTCACAGTGGCCCCTTCGGCTGTGGCTTCCAGCTGCCAGCAAACTTCCAGCTGCTGGCTGATGATTGGCTCACAGCGGCCCCAGCAACATCTAGCTGATTGGCTCCTCTTCGGTGATGCTCATTGGGCTGTTTCCATACCTTTTCAGACCACGGAGCTGCTCATTGGAGGACTTTTTTGGCTCCGCCCATGCGACCCAGCCAATCGGCCTTAAGAGCAGGAGGATTGTGGGAGGTGGAGAGGCTTGTGGTTGTGAGAGAGGCTTGGGGAAGCCGCTGGTGGCAGTTGGGCTCTGAGGGTTTTTCCTGAGGAGCTGTTTTGTTTGGCATGTGTGGTTCTAAAAATAAAGTTAGTTTCTTTTAACAAGTGGCTTCTGAATTGTGCCCAGCCAGACTGCGGCAAGGTCCCACACTTAAGTTATTCAAACACCACCCTCTTACTTTTTGCGCACGTGAGTGTGTGTGTGTGTGTGTGTTTGTCTGCCACACGACCAGCGCTGGCTTCATGAAAGGTTTGATTCATGAGTAATTGCTAGGGAGTTTTAAATTAAAGAGACAAGACTCTCATTACCTTTAATACCAGCTCCGGGACAGCTTCTCCTAGCTCCTCCCCAGCAACCTAATGTGGTGGCGAGGTTTACAAAGAGACTAGTGAGAGAGGGAGAGCACGCCAGAGAGTGGGCTTTTATTGGGGAACAAAAAATTCAAGGGAAAAATCCCATCCAATGAAGGTTAAGGGGGGCAGTATCCCAAGGTCAGGGGCGAAGATTCGGTCTTCAGAACAATGGTCAGGCACGCCTCTGCACGGACAAGCCCTCAGACCTGGAAAAGGGTGGGGAAGGTTCTAACACAGCTGTGTCTAAGCGCCTCTCACCCAGCCAGGAGGTAACTCAAATCACATGCAAGGATGGCCGCCCACATGTGTGTGTGTATGTGTGTGTGTGTGTGTGTGTGTGTTACACTCCCCTGATGTGAGGAGTGGGAGAAGAGCCTGGGTAAGTTTCTCACCCAGCCCTCTGACTTCTGAGTAACACCTGGAAGTGTGTGATAGTGGCTAGGGAGGACGTTGAGAGGTTCCGACTTGATCAGGTGTGTGGACAGAACCACAGACACACTGTGCTTCTTGTGGCTTGACTCTGACCTGTACTCAGTTGCCAGGCTTATGAAGGGGAGACGGTCACCCTCTCTGTAGGCAGTGCTCTGTATCCTGCTCTCCCCTTTTTTGTTCCTCTCCTCTCCCTGATTACTCCTCCTTAGAAATGTGATTTTTACAGTAAAAACTTTTTGGACCCAATATATATTTTTGACAAAATGGACCTAACAGATATCCACAGAGCATTTCATCCAAAAACACCTCAATGCATTTTCTTCCATGTGTCCCTGCAATCTTTTGAAAAATGGACGATATTTAAGGCCATAAACAAGGTTTTGTAAATATGTAGCATTCTATGAAATTCCTTGTATGGTAATAGATCATAATGAAATGAAATTAGAACTCAGGAGAAAGAATAAAATGACAGAAATGACACAAACACATCTGGATGGGCCATTAAAAAAGGGGAGAATTTAAAATTCTTACAATTAAGAGACAGAGATGCCTCATATTAGAATCTCTTTGACTCCGTGAAGGCCATTGGGAGGGGAAAGGTATAGCCATGAGGGCCTCCATGAGAAAATTAGAAAGATTCCCAATATACAACCTTATGATGAATTCAAGGAAAGAAGACAGAAGGAAATAATTAAGACCAGAGCTGAAATTCATGCAACAGAGGATCAATTGTGAAAATACAAAGGATCAATGAACAGGGAATTGAATCCTTGACATGATACATAAAATTAGCAAACCCAAGCTAAACCAGTCAAAGGAAAGACAAAGAAGACATAAATTAATAAAATTATAACCAAAAAAGAAGATATCGCAGAAATCTTGACAATCATTATGGACTCTTTGGGAAAACTTATAGTCCAATAAATTGAAAACTCGGGAAGAAATTGAGTTTCTAAACACACATGGCCTACCCAAATTGAACCACATGAACAGAGAAAACAAACAGACCCAAGAGAAGCAATGATATTGATGCAGTAATTAAAAGTCTTCCATAAAAGTACAGCCCAGGAAACGTGGATTATCCTGTGAATTCTACCATGCCTGTAAGAAGAATTAAAGACAGTGCTTCCCAAGTTATCCTATGAAATAGAAATGAGGAGGAGAAGCAATTCCAAATTTATTCTATGAAGCCAGAATCACCCTGAAACCAGAACTAGATAAGGACACATCAAAGAAAGAACACTACAGATCCATATCCCTGATGAACATAGATACAAAATTCCTAAATAAAATGTAAGCAGATCACATTCAACAACACAATAAAGGGGTTATACATCATGATTAAGTAGGTTTCCTTCCTGTTATGCAAGGATGGTTCCAAATATACAAATCAATAAATATAATTCATGAAATAAATAGAATTAAGGACAAAAGTCCCATACTAATCTCAAAAGACTCAGAGAAAATGTTTTGGAGAAAATTCATCCCCCCAGTCATGATAAAATCACGAATAAAACTAAGTATATAAGGATCTTCCTTCAGCATCACAAAGGTTATTCTATACAACAAGCCCAAAGCCACCATCATAGTGAGTGGGGGAAAACGGAAAGCATATTCTCTAAAATCAGAAACAAGACAAGGATGTTCACTCTCACCATTTTTGTTCAATGTAGCACTTGAAATTTTAGTCAAAGCAACTAGGCACATGGAAGAAATAACACGGATACAAATAGGAAAGTAAAAATTCAGATTATCATTGTTTGCAGATCATATGATCCTATACTTACAAGATCCCAAAACTCCACCAAAAGACTTTTAGAGTTTAGTCAAGTGTCAGGATGCAACATCAGCAAAGAAATATCAGTAACTTTTCTATTCATCAATAACGAATCTGCTAAAAAAAAGGAAACAACAAAAAAATAGGGAAAGAATTCCATTCCCAATAGCCTAAAAAAAAAGCAAGAAAATAAATAAATAATCCTTTAATAAATGTAATGAAGGAGGTGAAAGACCCCCTGAAATAAAAATTATAAACAATGAAAAAAAATTGAAGAAGGCACTTCAAAATGGAAAGATATCCCATGTTCATGGACAGGCAGAATTAAATCATGTGAAAGTGCCATATTACCAGATGCAATTCACAGAGCCAGTGCAATCTCCAAATACCAACGACAATCTTCACACACACACACACACACACACACACACACAAACAACAACGACGACAACAAAACACAGCCCTAAAATTCATGTAGAAGAATAAAAGACCTAGAATAGCCTGCTTAGCAATGGTAACCCAAAAGACATATGCCGGAAGTTCACAATATCTGGTTTCAAATTATCCTACAGAGCCACATCAACAGAAAGAGCATGACACTGGCATAAAAACAGACACATAGCCTAAGGGGTGGAATAGAAGACCCAGAGACAAACCCACTCAGATTTTGTCATCTGATCCTTGACAAAGGCACCAAAAACCTATGGTGGAGAAAAAACAAACTTTTAAACAACTGAACCTGGGCAAAGTGGATATCATGTGCGGGAGAGTGAAGCCAGGTGTCTCTCTCTCAACCTGCACAGGAGGCAACTCACAATGGATCAGATATCTAGGAAGCCGACCAGAGACTTTGTACCCTGTAAGAAATCACAGGGTCAATACTGATAAATAGGTATGGGACTTCTTTATTAGGACTCCTAAAGCTCAGGAAATCATACCAATTGTTAATAAGTGGATGGCATCAAATCCAACAGATTCTGTGCTGCAAAAGAAATGGTGTGAAGAGTGTGAAGAGAGAGCCTACAGAATGGGAGACAATATTTTCCAGCTACTCTTCTGACAGAGGATTAATATCCAGAATATATAAAGAACCCAAAATGCTTAAAACTAAGCAAGCAAATAACCCAATCAACAAATGGGGCAAACAACCAAATAGACATTTCTCAACAGAAAAAGACAAATGGTCCGTAAATCATGAAAAATGTTCAACATCTTTATTAATGAAGAAATGCAAGCTGGGCACAGTGGCACAGGTCTGTAATGCCCGCAGCTTGGGAGGCTGAGGCAGGAGGATCGCAAGTTCAAATCTAACATCAGCAAAAGTGATATAGTAAACAACTCAGTGAGACCCTGTCTCTAAATAAAATACAAAATAGGGCTGGGGATGTGGCGCAGTGGTTGAGTGCCCCTGAGTTCAATCCCTGGTTTGCTCCCCACTCCAAAAAAAAAAAGAATGCAAATCAAAACTATACTGAGATGGGGTCTGTTGGCACAGGACTGTATTTCCAGTGCCTCAGGAGGCTGAGACAGAAGGATTGCAAGTTGAGCCCAGCCTCAGCAACTCAGAAAGGACCTCAACAACTTAGTGACACCCGGTCTTTTAATAAAAAACAAAAAGTGCTGGGGATGTGGTTCAGTGGTTAGGCATCCCTGGGTTAAATCCCCAATATCAAAAAGGAAAAAAGAAAGAAGAAAAACACAATCTAAGATGGGAAGAGAGGGGAGGGGGGATAGTAGGGGATAGGAAAGGTAGCAGAATACAACAATTACTAATAGGGCATTATGTAAAATTGTGGATGTGTAACCGACGTGATTCTGCAATCTGCATTTGGGGTAAAATTGGGGGTTCATAACCCACTTCAATCTAATGTATGAAATATGATATGTCAAGAGCTTTGTAATGTTGTGAACAACCAATAAAAAAAAGAAAAAAAAGAAAAACACAATCTACATGGATATTATGTTTTTCTCCAATCAGAATGACAAACATCAAGAATACAAATAATAGTGAAGAATGGCAAGGATGTGAGGGAAAAGGAACGTTTTCTAATATGCTGTTTGTGAAATTGTAAAATCATAAAACCACTATGGAAATAAGTATGAAGGATCCTCAAAATCTTGGAATGATCCTGGGTGGTAGCACATGCCTGTATTCCTGAGCACATGCTACTCAAGAGGCTGAGGCAAGAGGATCACAGGTTCAAGATCAGCCTCAGTAACCTAGTGAGACCCTATCTCAACATAAAAACTGAAAAGGTCTGGGGATGTAGCTCAGTGTTAAAGCTCTCTTTGATTGAATTCCCAGTTCCCAAACACAAACACAAAAACAAACAACAAATCTCAAACCAACAAAAGTACTGTTACGGAGCCACAGTATGACCCAGCTGTGCTACTCCTGGCTGCTCCTCGTAGTTCATCCAAACATTAAAGTTGGCGCACTGTGGGAATCACGCGCACACAGGTTTATAGCAGTGTGACTCCCAGGAGCCAAGGTATGGAGCCAGCCTTGTTGTCCATGAACAGAGGAGTGGATACAGCAATGTGGTTTATGTGCACAGTGGAACTTATTCAGTCGGAAAGAAGATGAAATTATGTCACTTCAGGAAAGTGGGTGTTAAGCAAATTGTGCCAGATTCAGACAGCCAAGGGTGGTACGTTTTCTCTTATGTGTAGAAGCTAGAGAGAAAAGTGGGGGGGGGAGTAAGGAGGGAGTCACCTGGGGCTGGGGTTGTGAATCAAAGGGAGACCAGTAGGATAGACGAAGGGGACCAGGGAGGCAGGGAGGGACAGGGGAGGTACTGGGGAATAAATTGACAAATTTGTGATACATGCATGCATGAGAATGACAAAATGTGTTCTACCATTGTGTACAAATAATGCCCAAATAGAATTTACATTAAAAAAGGAAAAATTGCCAGTTTTTCACTCTTTTTGATGAAGTAAAATGAACATGAAAACAGATGAGCTATCAGGAGTAGAGCACACTGACTTCTCATGAGCCAGAGGACTCCACCTCACTCCCACCTGAATCAGGAAGTGGAATACTGCCGGGCAGGGTGGAGCACACCTGTAATCCTAGCAATTTGGGACACTGAGGCAGGAGGATTGACAGGTCCAGGCACAGCAACTTAGCAAGCCCCTCAGAAACCCAGCAAGACCGTGTCTCAGAGTCACTAGTAAAAAGGACTGGGGGTGTAATTAAGTAGTAAAGCACCACAGGGTTCAATCCTGGGACACACACACACACACACACACACACACACACACACACACACACATCAAAAAGAAGAAAAGGAACCAGAATGAATACTCTCAGTCTCACCTAAGTCCTTTAGCCTTTGCCTCCCCAGCCCCTGCCCAATCTGAAGACCCAGACTCAGCTGACAGCCAGGGCTACGGACAGGCACGACCGTGGGCAGGGCCTCACTGGGTTGGACAGCAGTGCTGCAGGCACAGACAGTTATCCCTTTTGACACACCAGCACACACAGGGTGGGAAAGGGCAAGAGGCTGTCAAGGTCAAAGAAGCCTCAAGTGGTGGAGATGGGTCTTCTAAGTCAAGTTCCTCCCATGTCACACTCAAGTCCTTCCATATGTGCTGAGAGGTCTCAGCAAAGAGAAGTAGGCTCCATGTGTCATCAGAAATCAATCTGTGTGCACATCTCTGACACTGTCCAGGAACACCCTTCATTCTTCTAGGACATATTTCTTTGAGTAATATGCTTCAAATGCTCCCTGAAGGAGCCACCAAGTTCTTGCCTGATTGTATCTGTTGCCCATGACTGATGGGCCAGGACTGGGTGCCTCCAAGAAAAGTCCATCTGAGATATATATATTAATGGCAGTAAGGATTTAACCCAGTGATGCTCTACCACTTCATTACATCCAGAGTACTTTTAATTTATGTTTTTGAGATTATCTCATTTAATTGCTGAGGCTGATCTGGAACTTGTCATCTCCAGCCTCAGTCTCCTGACCTGCTGGATATACGCATGTGCTTCTCCATCTGAGCCAGAGAAATTTCTGAAGAATTTTGATTTCATTCTTTTCTCTAGAAACAAGAAACTCAGTTGTTATTGTTTAGTTCCATAGAGAAAGCCAGGATTGAGAACCAGAGAAAACATCTAGGGAGCATTCGAGATACTAGTCCATCTTCAGGCTTCACCCCCATCTACCCTTCCTGGGGCAGGGGCTGGAGCTGGGTTCATGGGCCTCCATCCATCTAGTGTACCCCCTTTCCACAAAGCCAGAAATTCATGCAAGAAGATGAAATCAATAGAGCAGAGGAAAACAACCAGTCTTTCTATTACTTGGTTATACACACAGAGATTTATTTTCAGATGTTTGAGGTGCACATAAATCAGACTCCTCTACACTGGGTGGGGTTCATGCCTGTAATCCCAGCAGCTCGGGAGGCTGAGGCAGGAGGATTACAAGGTCAAAAGCCAGCCTCAGAAATGGGGAGGAGCTCAGCAACTCAGTGAGCCTGTGTCTCTAAATAAAATACAAAATAGGGCTGGGGATGTGGCCCAGTGGGAGAGTGCCTTGAGTTCAATCCCCTGTACCTAAAAACAAAACAAAAACCAGACTCCTCTATAGAAGGAGACAAGTCGGCCTTTCTGTGGGTTTGTCAAGATGGTTGCATGATTCTTTAAATACAAAGCACCCTGCCTGGCCTGCCCTCTGGGATGGGGTGTTTTCCAGGAGGGCAGGAGCCCATTCTAAACCCTCAGGTCCAGTTCTTGCTTACAGTAGAAATCTCTTCAGTGCAGAAGGAATGATGGAGATAGAAAATCACCACTAGGCAAACACCTTTGTAATGAGTGTTTTAGGGAAAACCGTTAACAGCTGTTACACCCAGAGCAGGAGGATGAGGAGAAGCAGGAGGTCTGCACAGTCCCCACTCATCTCCCCAGAAGACTCTTATTAATAACTAAGCACAACAGTAAGTTGGAGGCGAGAAACCTGCCAGATCCCACCTTAACCAAGGGACGGAGTCTAAGTGGACAGGAACAGGACACCTGGACATCACGCCACCCTGACAGGGTGCCCGTAGAGGGCTCATCCCCCCTGCAGCATTCTCCAAACACCACCCTCCACCTCACCATTGAAAACACCAGCATCACCTACAGCCAGGGGCAAAAAGTCACAGGGTCACAAGGGACAGAAAACCAAGGAGCTGGCACAGATGGAAGGAGAATGAAATGATCACCAAGAGCAATGTGGGAACCTAGACGGGATCCTGGACCAGAAAAAGACCATTTGTGGTACAAATGGTGACATTTAGATGAGGTCTATAGAGTCCTTGATAGCATTATATCAGGGTAAATTCCTGATGTGTCCAGGGTAGGATGCTTTTTGTGTGAGTTAACATTAAGGGGTCCTGCATGAAAATTAGGAGGGACCACTCCTCACTATGTCACAACTCTCTGTGACTCTCGAGTTATGTCAACATTTAACAGTGTATACCCCTGAGCTTGAGAAAAACAAACATCAGGTCCAGTGTGTTCCCAGTGGGTTTGGTTGGAGTAATGGTGAAAATACAAAACACACACCAACACTTAAGCAAAATCCAAAAGCCCAAGAAAATAGCTGAAACCTTGACTAAAAATGCACATAGATAACTGAGAAAGACTTAAGGTTATAGAGTAATTGTCCCCAGAGCTGAGTGGACAGTATCACGGTTAGAATGCACAGGGAAACTGAGAATTCAGGTCCAAACTCAAGCCTACTGCAAGAGAGCCCTCTACCAGTGCTCCTTAAGAAGTTCCCCGTTTGGCTCGGCATGGTGGCACACACCTGTAATCCTAGCGACTTGGGAGGCTGAGGCAGGAGTGTTCAGAGTTCAAAGTCAGTTTCAGCAACTTAGCATATCTCTGAGCAACTTAGGGAGATCCTGTCTCAAAAAAACGCATAAAAAGTGCTGATATGTGTCTCAGTGGTTAAGTGCTCCTGGATCCATCCCTAGTACTAAAAAAAAAAAAAAAGTGCCCTTTCAGCCTCTGCTTGGATGTCTCTGACACGGGGAGCTCAGCACTTTACTCCTTTGATGAACGAATGGGTGAGCCCAGGTGCTGCTGACAGCAGTGAGAACTGGAAACAACCCAGTGCCTAGGGCCAGCATGAGAGAGCGCCAGGTAACCTCTGCAAGTGTTAAGTGATAAGGAAGTGGCATATCTTAATGCATGGAAAGGTGCACATGCCGCAGTCCTCTGTGATAAGAGCAGAGCGAGTTGTGTTTACACACTGACCTCAGTGAGGTTCAAATCTAAGTGTGCACAATAAGGTCTGCAAGATAATGAAGGAAGGAGCAGGCAACTGCACTTTGAAGAGTCCTTACTATTTTAAAAACTTTATTTATTTATTTATTTTTTGGGGAGGTGCTGGGGGTGGAACCCATGGCATCAAGCATGCTATGCCTGTGCTCTCAAATGGAGCTACATCCAGCCCTAGCCCTGCCTTGATATACAATTAATATATATATGATCTAAATGAAAATTAGCATCAATAATTTTTTAAAATCCTCCATGAAAAGATTTGGGGATTGTCATTTCATTAGGGATTGAAAGACCGGCATGGAACACCAAATGGGGAAAGATTCTAAGACTTGCTTATAGAAGAATGAAATTATGGCATTTGTGGGTAAATGGAAGGACCTGGAGAATATCATGCTAAGCCAAATAAGCCAATCCCATAGAACCAAAGGCCGAATATTTTCCCTGATACGCAGATGCTAATTCACAATGGGGTGGGGAAGCATAGAGGTATTTGGACTAGACAGAGAGGAGTGAAGGGAGGGGAGCAGGCAGGGGTAGAAATGATAGTAGAATGGATTGGACTTTATTACCATATGTGTGTAGATGGTTTACATGACCTGTGTACGTCATGTACAAACAGATGAATGAGAAGTTATATTCCATTTATACATGATGTGTCAAAATTCATTTTACTGTCATGTGTAACTAACTAGAACGAATTAAAAATATATTAAAAATATTCTAGGGCTGGGGCTGTATCTCAGTGGCAGAGGGCTTGCCTAGTATGCGTGAGGCACTGGGTTCAATTCTAAGCACTGCATACACAAAACTAAACCAAGAAGGGCATGCTGTCCACCTACAATGATAAAAAAAAATAAATAAAAATAAAAATAAAAAAGACTCTAAGCCTTGGTCTGAACAATGGGGTTAGAGCAACACAATTGATTAGTGATGTCTGGCTTGGGTGAAGGATGGGTAGTGATAGTTTCCATGCTACATATGTCACTCTTTAAGAGAGACTCTGAGCTCTCAGTGTCATTTTAAAAGATGTCTTTGAGCTGGTAAAGGGGTCATAGCAGAAAAAGGCCTCTTTGAGGCACATGTTGTAGGATTGGGGGCAAGAGAAGTGGATATCAGCTGTTATGAAGTAGACACCACGGGGAAGACAATCAACATTCTCCACTTTTGGGGGGTCAATGTAGGGGTAGGTGGGCACATGGGGAAGGCTTGGGTCTTGAAAGGTGAAGCAAGTTTTCATGTGAGTGCATTTGGGAAGGGTCTTTCATATGGAGGACAGAGCATGGAGGCAAGAATATACCACCCCTTCTTGTGAGAAAGGAGTATGCACAGTGGAAGAAGAGCTTGGACACTTGGCAGGAAATGGAGAACTTTCTGCATGGTTGAGTGTCAAGCTTGGATTTCATGTAGGTAGCCACAGGGGACTATAACTTTTTTTTTTTTTTTTGTGGATTGAATGCATGGTGATTTGCCAATGAGCAACATCCCCTGAGCTTTTAAAAATTATTATTTGATATTTATTTTGAAAGTGGATGTCACTAGTTGCATAAGGCTTCATTACACTGGTGAGTCTGGCTTCAAAATTGCAATCCTCCTACCTCAGTCTCCTGAGATGCTAGGATTACAGCCATGTGACACTGCACACATCTTATGACAAACTTTGAGGAAGGTGAGGCAGAAAGGAAATGAGAAATGGGCATGCATAACAATTGCCTCTTTCCTGGACACCAGCAGCCTGTAGCCCTGAGATCCCCCCTGGGTCAAGGTCTCCCAGGAGAGCAGTTTGGGTCATTAGGAGGAAGTGTGCACCTGGGATAATGGGGTGTGGGGTGTAGCAGAGCTTCAATGAGAACAAGTCCCTGGGATCCATCAACTCTACTGATTTCCTAAGCCCAGACCTGGACACAGAGAAGTGGAAGGCCCAGTCTCTGCACTTGGGTGCATCTGGTCCATGGAGTGGAGGCCCATGGCTAGACACTGGAGACCCAGCACCATGGCGCTGCTGTGTGGTGTCTGGGGGAGAAGATGATCTTGGTTGGAAGCCAGCAGGTCAGGCCTCCTGAGGTGGCCCAGGAGGACTTCTCAGGTGCCTTCGGACACTGCAGATGCCAGTCATGTCAAAGAGTGAGTCTTCTGTGTATGGAGGGTGGGTGGTGGGACAGGACAGGGGAGGGGAGGAAGTAGACCACCTGGGTCTCCCATGAGACTGACAGGAAGGAGCAGGGGGTAGGAGGGACTGCAGATCCTCAGGTCCTGGCAGCTGAGCAGGATGCCTATCCTGATGCTGAAGCCAGGGACACTCAGAAGGGATGTGGTGTCACTGGGCCTGGGGAAGGCGAGCCTGACAACTGTCAGACCCCTGGCATCCTACCACAGGAGGAAGGGTCCCTGGAACCCCAGGCTGGGCTCTAGTAGGCCTCCCGAGGTCAGGGCATCCCATGGACTTAGCAGGAATCCAAGGATCCTATGACTCTTTTTCCTTCTCTTCTGGATGTGGGGATGCCCAGCTCAGGGGAAATGCTCCCCACCTTGTTTCCTCTCAGAGTCCCACATGGCTCTGGGGCCTGCAGGGAGGAAGAGACGTGGGTTGGCATTGACAACCATCAGGCAGGGACCTCCCTCACTGGGAGGGGTGGGCACACTCTAGTTCCTTCCCTGCTTCCCCCCATCATGAGGCCTGTAGGGGATGCCTAGATCTGGAAGGCAGTGGGCGGTGGTGGCCAGAGTGGAAAATCCCCTGCTGGCCAGATGCTATCTTTGGTAGACAGGTGTGGCCCTGGCCTTCTGCCTGGGGCCCAAAGGTGTGACCAGTCTGTTTGGAGCCCTGAGCGCTGGGTACAAAGTGGCAGAGAGGGTGCTGGCATGGGGACTTTTTCCTGGCAGTCCAGCTTCAGGTCAGCTCAGCCTTGGGAAGATTGTAGATGGGAAGAGGGGGAGGTGGCAGTGAGGGGTAGGGGAGGTGGGGGTATGGGTGTGGGGGGGCCCCAGATGATGGAGAGAGGGACATGAAAAACCAGACCTGGGCCAGAGGGGGGCAGACCAGGGCTTGGTAAAGGACAATGGGGGACACAGAGGCCTCTCAGGGGAACTAGGTCAGGACAGAGTTGCAGGGGGTGTAGGGAGAGACAGTGAAGAAGGGGACAAGGACAAGGGTGGCTCTCTGCTTGTGCCCTGTTCCCGGCTCCTCTCCATTCTGTTGCCCGAGGCACGGCCAATGCCCAGATAGTGTACCCTGTGAGTGTGACCTGGGCATGTGCTGAGGGTTTCTCCAAGTCCCCTGATGGATCTGAAAAGCCTCTGAAGACTCCCCCAGTCAGTGACTTCTGCCACTGGTCTCCAGCCCCAACCCTAGCATCAGAACTGCCTTGTTACCAACATGTCCTCCTCACTATACTACCTACTCATCCGGGACCCCCACACATACCCCAATTCCATCCCAAGGATGTGGGGTGCTGGGAGCCAGTACTTGAGCCAGACCACCAGGGGCACACTTAAGAACACAGTTCTCAATGATGTCACCCCTGCTGGGGGACGTTAGTTAACCCCTAGAAACATTTCTGATTGTTACAGCTCAGGGACTGCTCCTGGCACCCTGGGGGAAGCCACCAGGATGGTGTGAAGCTGCCTACAGCACACAGGAGAGTGCCCATGACAAAGATCCTGTGATCCCCCATGTCAAGACTTGCTGGTCAAGAAACCCTCCTACGTTCCTATGCCCCTCTCTCTGTCTCTGCCTCTTTGTGGCCCTCACCCCAAAATGCACACACAAACCACTGGTTCCTGGAGGAGGAGCAGCTCTGCCCCTCCATCTTATGGCTACTTTGTTCTGTCTTATCGCCCGTACCTCCTGGCCTCTGCTGTTGGATTCAAAAGTCAACAAGTTGAAAAGTCAGCTGTGGCCATGGTCCAGGGGAAAAACAGAGAAACAATGGCAACCTGGTGTGCAGGGGACGGAGGGAGGGACTCAGCCACATCCAGGGGGTATAAAGAGGGAGTGTTGAGGTCTTCACTCCAGTGCGACCGTGGATCTCAGAGTGGCACTTGCTCTGTGACCAGCTGGGAATCGGCATCATGAAGTGGATGGTGGTGGCCTTGGTCTGCCTCCTGGCCTTGGAGGCATCCACTACACTTGTCAGGTGAGTGTGGGCCTGGCTGTGGGTGCAGGGAACCTCAGGAACCTGCAGCCCTGTATGGACCAGCTAGTCAGGGGACAGCAGCTGGGTCTGGGTGGGATTCCCTGTTGGGTCAGGGAAGGCTGCCCCTGCTGGAGCCTCCCAGACTTAGGGGAGAAGATGGTCCTGAAGCAGAGAGTAGGGTGACTATGCCCACGCAGGTCTTTACAAGAAGGGTGTGGTTTCTTCCTACAGAAAATAACAGTCCTTTCTAGAGGAGACAGATAGTCTCTCCAAAAATTTCCTGAGACCCCAAATTGGTTGAAAGAAGCCAAAGTCATTTTAGCAAAAACACTAATTCCTGTAAATCACTATAACATGAGGTGTTGAAAATACAGGATGGAGCAGGTGATCAGCTTCAGGAGACCATAGGGCTCCCTGCCTGCCACCCTGCCTGCTGTGCCACCTGGGAAGAGTGCAGAGGGCCTTTCCTTTGTGAAGTTATAGCCACACATTCAATCAGCTGCAGACTAAACATATTAGGGGATTATTGCTGCTCCCCTACTCCATGGTGTGTCTCATAGGCAGTACCAGGTACCATAGTGCACCATAGGAAGGGACAACCTTTGGTGTGAGTTTTGCTATTTCTGAGATCTATTTTATTTTATTTCTACGTTTTTATGTTGCTGGTGACTGCACCCAGGTCAGGCACATGCTCAGCAAATGTTTTCCCACTGAGTCACATCCCAGACCTGAACCTTAAAAAACAAAAGAACAAATCTCAGCAGACATCCTCTGGAAGGTGTAAAGTCCCAGCGTCCCAAGTCCCTCTCCCCTTCATGGGAAGTATTTTCAGGGTCTCTGAGAGCAGAGGCCAGGGCAGGAGCAGGACGCCTGAGAGGGGCTGAGGGCAGGCATGAGGGAAGTTCATTGTTTCCTGAGTCTTGGAGAAGTGCTGAGTGAGGTTGAAAGAAGGGGAGAAGGAAAGAAAGAAGAGGAAGGGGAAGGAGGTGAGGGAGAACATCAGGGAGAGAAGAAATGAGAAGGTAGAGGAAGGAGGGGAGCCCTGCCCTGACACCCAGCCTCCCCTAGGGTCCCCCTGAAGAAAATGAAGACTGTGCGTCAGACCATGAGGGAAAAGGGCTTGCTGGGGGACTTCCTGAGGACCCACAAGTACGACCCCGCTCAGAAGTACCGCTTCAGCGACTTCAGCGTGCTCTATGAGCCCATGAGCTACATGGATGTGAGTCCTAGTCTCTAGGTGTCCCTGTCCCTGCTGCCAAAGCTGGGGACTCCCTGGGCTCCCACCCTGAGGCTGCTCCCTTCTCCCAGTCCTGCCAGCCTGGGCCACCCTGCTGTGAGTGTCCCATTGGGCAGAGCATGGGGAGGGCCCCAGCTGACCTGGCAGCTGACCCACAGAGGCCACGTGGCTGCCCTGGGCAGGCTGGGACTGAGGCCTGTGTGTCTGGGACCCTGGCCTCTGGTGGTGCTGTAGGGCAGGGCTGCCCTTCCTGCTCTCCCATGGAGAAGCCTGGCCCCTGGGTCCCCCTAATGCTCACAGCCGTCCCCATGGCTCCCCAGGCTGCCTACTTTGGTGAGATCAGCATCGGGACTCCACCCCAGAACTTCCTGGTCCTGTTTGACACTGGCTCCTCCAACCTGTGGGTGCCCTCGGTCTACTGCCAGAGCCAGGCCTGCAGTGAGTGCTGGGCTGGGCAGGGAGGGCCCCTGGGCAGGGCCGGGCACTGGCATCTCCAGGGATGCAGGCAGGGAAGGGTGCTCACTCCTGAGGAGAACAGGGACTTGTTTAGGGTCTGAGGGCATCAACAAGCCAGAGGGAGGAGGCTGGCCCTGCTCCAGGGTGGCCCCTTGCCTTGCCTCGTGTCAGGATGGACCCCTTCATCTCTGCCGTCCACCTCACCCCCTCCAGTTCATTCCGCTCCACCCTCTCCTGCTCACCGGGCAGTGCTGCTCCTCCCCTCAGGACACTGTCCACTCCGTGCCTCGCCCTCCACTCTCCTATCCACTAGCTTCTCCCTGAGTGTCTCCAGGGATGGGCTAGAACTCTGCTGGAATACGGACATCTCTGTCCACCATGGGCACACCCCATGCCATCTCCACATCCCAGTATGTCCAGCTCCTGGGTGAATCGGGGTTGGGGTGAGTGGATTCCTCTCTAGGCCTCCCTCCCACTCCTCACTGAATGAGCATTTCCCACTAGGCTTTGTGCCAATTTCTGGTGGGGTAGCGATAGAGGTGGAGTCTAGCGCACCTGCTTACAGGGTGGTAATCATCCAGGCATCCAATTACCTGTGAAACATGGGCTTTCAGGCCAATGCCTTCCAACTCCTATGAGCCAGGGGCCAAGGCTGTCAGTTCCTCCTTGGTGACCAGGTGGGGGTGCTGAAGCCTCAGGCTGGGAGCTTAGGCTGAGGGCCAGGCAGGAGTGCAGCCCATGAGCCTGAGAGCCAGGCAGCCCTCTGCTCACCCCTGTCCTACATGGCTCCCTCCTGTAGCCACACACCCTCGCTTCAACCCCAGCAAGTCCTCCACCTTCTCCACCAACGGGCAGACCTTCTCCATGCAGTATGGTACCGGCAGCCTCACAGGCTTCTTCGGCTATGACACCCTGACTGTGAGTGCTCCAGCTGCCACCCCCACCCTGGATGGGGGGTGTGAGAGGGTGGGGACCTAGATGTCCTTGTTCTTTCCTGTCCAGGGATGGAGCACCAGAGTGACCAGTCAGATAGTGCCTTTTTTCAGGAGCTTAGAACTGGGGGCAGAGGTGTGGGGATGGGAGGCTACAGTGGAGGAGGCCCTTGGAAGAGAAGTGACAGTTGGGATGCCTGTGGAGAAGTGGGCAGATGGGCCAGAGGAGGAAGGAAAACCATGGCGGGTCTCTGGTGGCATGGGGCAGGAGGACATAGATGCACTCAGAAGTGTCACCTCCACTCCAATGTGTCTTCCCCCCACAGGTCCAGAGTATCCAGGTCCCCAACCAGGAGTTCGGCCTGAGTGAGCAAGAGCCGGGAACCTTTTTTGTGTATATGCAGTTCGATGGCATCATGGGCCTGGCCTACCCTGCCCTGTCCGCGGGTGGTGCCACCACAGCCCTGCAGGGCATGCTGCGGGTGAACGCCCTGTCCAGCCCCATGTTCAGCGTCTACCTCAGCAAGTGAGAGACTGCCCTGCGGGTCCCTAAGTCCTGCCCTGTACCAAGCCCTGATCCCTTGGGGTGTGGAGACCTCCCAGCAGGGGGTGGCTGGGCCACACTTGTTCAGAGCCTCAGCTCCTGGGCTCTGACTCTCCTGCTCCCCTGCCCCTGCCCCAGTCCACTCTCAGGACACAGGATGGTGTCTCCTTCTTCAGTCTCAACTTCTCCCGGGTGTCGCTGCTCTAATTCCCCACGTCTTGGGCCTGCCTGCTGCTCTGGGCCCAGAGAGCCCCCTGCCTCGCCTGTGCTTCTCCCTGAGGCCTCTCTGTCCAGTGACCTGCTGCCTCACCTCCTGCTTGTGTCCTTCTAGGTCTTGGAGTCTCCTGGTCTAGGCCCTCGGCTGACTCCTCACCCACTGTCCCCCAGCCCCCACAGCAGGCCAGACAAGAAGGTCCTGGTCCTGGCTTTTCTCTCTTGCTGTCCAGCTTTCTTCCTCTCTACCGTCTAGAGTCAGTTCCATCTTCTTGCTGTGGCTTGGTCTCCTTATCCTGCTTTCAACACACTGACCCTGTCACTAACCCTGGGGACTCCTTTTGCCTATTTAAACCTCTACATGAAACTCTAGGAACGAGCCACTCTGCTACCATTAAGGGGAATCTTCTGGAAGAAACCGGGCCTGTCTTTCCCTCCCCTCCACCAAAGCCCTGTCCATGTCCACTTGCAAAGGAAAAGAAAAAGTTGGGTATTGGTGAGGCTCCTGGTGACAGGGCGCAGCAAAGGCATGAAATGAAAAGCAGAAGACAACACAGTGTGGGTGGGGTCTACAGAGTTGGGGCTGTCCTTGTCATAGGGCATTGTGGGACAGTGCCATTCAGAAGTCTGAGGGGACCCATGGCCCTGTCTTCAGAAAAACCCTTTGGCAACCAGGGAAGGAGCTCTTTCCCTGTGAAGGTGACTGTTTAGCATGGGTGTCCACTCATTGGCCATTCCTTCACTCCTTTGCCTGTGTGTCCTGCAGCCAAGAGGGATCTGAGGACGGAGGAGCGGTCATCTTTGGAGGTGTGGACGAGAGCCTGTACACAGGGCAGATCTTCTGGGCTCCTGTCACCCGGGAGCTCTACTGGCAGATCAGCATCCAGGAGTGAGTCTGGGGTGGGGTCCCTGGGGACGCTCCTTCCTTGGAGTTGGCTTCTGGGCACCCGTAGCATGCACTCATCCAGGCTCCACTGAGGTGTGGTCACCAAGGACTCCTGTGGCCTGGCCTCCCTAGAGTCTCAGCTGGCCTCTGCAGGGGCATCAAGGTTGGGTCTACAGAAAGGGGTAGGGGGGCACATGTGGAATCCCAAGTATTGGAGAAGCTCCTGTCCAATCACACAGGACACCACAGATTCAAAACTGAGGTCCCTGGTTTTCAGTGCTTCTCGAAACTTCCTTGAAGTTATAAGAAATAGACCCCTGGGCCATTTAGGTGACCCTGCATAGACCTAGTGGGAATGTGAGGCAGGGTGTAGTTGCACTGGCCTCAGGTTTGCTTGCTCCCCAGTGTCGGGAAGGTCTCCCCTGGCTGGCCTGACCTGGTCGGGCTGAGGCTGCCCTCTTCTTGCCACCCAGGTTCTATGTTGGGGAAGAGGCTTCTGGCTGGTGCTCCCAGGGCTGCCAGGCCATGGTGGACACAGGAACCTCTCTGCTTGTTGTGCCCAAGAAGCACCTGAGCTCCCTTCTGCAGACCATTGGGGCCCAGGAGGATGAGTATGGACAGGTGGGTGTGTCATGGATGTCCCCTGGCCAGGAGAGTCCACTCAGAGCCATTTCTAGTTCCACATGGGACACCAGACTAGCATGGGCTCCATGGTTTTGCTGCCCAACGTACTGAATGTGGGGTACCCAACACCAGGCCCTGGGACAGGATGAGGCTGGAGGGTGGTTAAGGTGGAGCCATATGTGGGTGCTGAGGGACATGGGAAGTCACTGTCAGGCACGAATTTCTTCTGTGCTACCGTCCACTCAGGAAATCAGATTGATCGCTGATTGGGTTTTTGAGTTAGAACAATGTAACTGGAATGTTGGGGCAACAAAGGGAGCTACAAGGGACAAACCTTCAGTCCACATCTCCCTCTCCTCCACACAGCTATGTCCCCTCGCTCCTGTGTGTCCTGGCAAATGAAATGGATCACCTAATTAGCCCTCCCCACTAGGGGAGGAAGCCCTGGTCCACTTTCTGCACAGGGCTGTGGGATTTCAAAGGACACCTTTAGGGAAAGGGCAGTGATTCAACCTCTCAGAAGGGTCATTCAGGCAGGACGAGTGTCTTTGGGTGTGGGACATTCTCAGGTCTCTCCAGATGTCACCCACTCTAGCAGTGCACGTGACACCCACGCAGTACCTACATAGCATTTGCCCTGAACTGTGCCCTCTGCTCCAAAAAGAGGTCTTGGGCATCTGGGAGGCTTAGCAGGTGCTCTTGGGTGGGGAATGAGGGGACCTGGAAGAACCTGTTTCTCTGCAGTTTTTCGTGAACTGTAACGACGTCCAGAACCTGCCCACCTTCACCTTCGTCATCAACGGGGTGCAGTTCCCTCTGCCGCCCTCTGCCTACATCCTCAATGTAAGTCCTGGTCCCTGGGGCTGGGCCACTGGGGTGGAGGAGCAGGTGCAGCCAGAGAAGCTCCACCTGGCCCTGTGCCATTTCCCAACTCATGCCACCTGGGATTATCCCCACCAGAAGAGTGTCACCCATGATCAGTTATTCTCTTAATCAGTGGAGAGGGGCTCTCTCTAGGGCTACTCACTGTGTGCAGCCTGGTGCCCAGGCTTCCCACATGATTGTCACAGCGTTTGATGGGGAAGATTCTCTTTCTCTTTTACAAATGGAAACCTGGAGTTTCATAGAGGTTCAATAGCTGATCCAGCTGCACAGATGATGAGGGTGAGGGCAAAGTTTCAATCAAGTTCGTCTTCCTCCAAGCCTTAATGACCCTGAAGACCTGCTATAAATCATGTGCAGGAAGGGTCTTGGGGGAAGAAGAGTTTCCCCCCATGGGGACAGGCCAAGGCAGCCTGAATTTACCGATTTGAGAACCCCTCCCAACAGCCCCTGCTCTGGTGAATCAGCTGGGCTTTGAGTCCTCAGGGGCAGTTCTTTCTCTGCTCATCTCTAAAAGTGTGCCAGTGACCCAGGGCTGAGGGCTGAGTAGTGCCCAGGCCAGGTGTGACCAAATGCCTTTCTCTGTGGAGCAGGAGGATGGCTACTGCTCTGTGGGACTGCAATCCATCGACATGTCCTTGGAGGATGGCCAGCCCTTTTGGATTCTTGGGGACGTCTTCCTCAGGTCCTACTATTCCATCTTTGACCTGGCCAACAACAGGGTGGGCTTTGCCACTCTCGCCTAGACTTTCCTCCTGGACACCTGGGCTCCCGTCCTCCTCTCGGCCCCATGTTCCCTGGGGCCCTCTGTGGGTCCTCTCTGCATTCTGCCTTCTGTGGACCTTCTCTAATAATAAATAGTTTCCCATGTTACCAACCTGTTGTTTTTGGAGCTTTCTTGTGGTGTGGTCTTGGCCTCGGGGAATGAGGAGAGTAGGAATCAGGACAAGTCTCCCTCTGGAGGACCTGTGTGGCCATGAGGTTCCCTGGTGGGTCACTGAGATGATAAGAGAAGGAGAGCCTGAGCTGAGGCTTGGGAGAGGCCCTGACCCCTCAGAGCCTGGAGTGTCTGCACAGCTTCCCTCTAGAGAGGCTGACCGTGGTAAAGGGTCCCATCTCTAACGACCTGAGATGCTCTGTAGGTCCACTTGTCCACAACCTGGGGTACCACCAACCCTAGGACCCACATGTATGTCCTCTCAGAGTGTGACTGGGGGCCCAATTCCCAGATCTAGATGTCTGTCCTCTCAGCTCTTAATCAACATTGGCCAGAATTTTCTGAAGATTCTAGACACCTGTGTGCACTTGCAACCTTCATGGAGTCCTAGAGGGAGGAGACTGTGCTAGAAACTACTTCTAGGAGGGCTTCTGGAGCCTCTGGGCTGAGTCAGGCAGATTGCATTTACCTGGACTCCTAAGTCCCAGGTCTTTCATTTGAAAGAGGGCTGATGCTGAGCTATGGACAGAGCATAGCTCCTTGAATTACATGGACATCAAGCCCACTTTGTCTAACCAAGCCAGATCTCAGATCTCAGAGACCCAAAGAATGCAACTTCTGTCTTTGGAGACAAAACAGGTAGTTGAACCAATAGTTCACAGCAGTTTCAATTCAGTCCAGACATCATAGGTCAGGAGGTCCTAAACTTAAATAGTTCCAACCCTACCCTCCTTCTCTTTGCCCTGTGTTTGTGTGGCTACTACTCACACTACCCTGATGTGAGAGGTGGGAGAAGAGGGTGGGCAAGTTTCACACCCAGCTCTCTGACTTGTGTATAGTACCATCACTGGTGGTGAGGGACAGTGGCTAGGGAGGATACTGAGAGATACTAACTTGTTCAGATGTGGGGACAGAGCCACAGACACAGAGTGCTTCTTGTGGCTTGACCTCTGACCTGTATTCATTTGCCAGGCTTACCAAGGGGAGAGGGCCACCCACAAGCAGTGCTCCCTATCCTTCTTCTCTCCCACTCCTTTTTCACCTCCTCTCGTTTCTTATTCTTCTTTACGAATGTGATTTTTACCAGTAAAAACTCTTCAGACCTAAACATATTATTAATACAAATGGACCTAACAGATATCTACAGAGCATTTCATCCCAAAAGACCTCAATGTATTTTCTTTTTCGTGTCTTCCTGCAATCTTTTGCAAACTGGACAAGATTTAAGGCCACATCCAAGTCTTAGTAAATATATCACATTCCATGAAATTGCTTGTATTGCAACAGATCATAATGAAATGAAATTAGAAATCATGAGAAAATATAAAGTGACAAACAACATAAACACATCTAGACTGACTATTACACTTTTGACTGATCAGTGGGTTCTAGGAAAAAATCAGGAGAAAAATTTTAAAATTCTTACAATCACACTATAATAGAGGTGCAGCATATCAGAATCTCCTGGTCTCCATGAAGGCCACTGGGACAGTGAAGTTACAGATATGAGGGCCTACATAAGAACATAAGAAATCAAAATGAGAGGGAATAAAAATCATTTCTCAATAATAACACTGAATGTAAATAGCCTAATCTCACCAATCAAAAGACAGACTGGCCAGTTGGATTAAAAATCAAGACCCAACAATATACTATCTGCAAGAGACTCACCTCATAGGCAAAGACATCCACAGACAGAATGAAGGTAAGAGGATAGGAAAAAAACACATTATTCACATGGACTCATAAATAAGTAGAGGTTTCCATCCTGTATCAGACAAAGTAGACTTCAAGTCAAAGTTAATCAAAAGGGACCAAGAAGGACATTTCATACTGCTTAAGGGAATCTTACATCAACACGACATAACAATCATTAATATTTATTCCCCAAACAATGGAGCATCTGCATACATCAAACAAACCCTTCTCAATTTGAAGAATCAAATAGAAAATGACACAAAAATGACACCTCTCTCACCACTGGATAGATCTTCCAAACAAAACTAAATAAAGAAGCTATAGAACTAAAAATCAATTAATAATTTTTACTTAACAGACATATATAGACTATTTCATCCATCAGCGACTGAATACACTTTCTTGCCAGCACACATGGATCCTTCTCTAAAATAGACCATGTCTTAGGTCAAAAAGCAACTCTTGGCAAATACAAAAATATAGAGATAATATATTGCATTCTATCAGATCATTATGGAATGAAATTAGAAATCATTGATAAAATAAAAAATAGAAGCTATTCTAACACCTGGGCACTAAATAATATGCTATTGAATGACCAGTGGATAGCAGAAGAAATCAGGGAGAAGAGAAAAAATTCTTAGAGGTACATGAGAATAGCAATACAACAAATCAAAATCTCTGGGACACTCAGAAGGCTGTTCTGAGAGGAAAATTCATTGCATTGAGCTCATTCGTTAAAAGGATAGAAAGCCAACAAATAAATAACCTAACATTACAATTCAAGACCTGGATAAAGAAGAAGAAATCAACATTAAAAGCCGTAGAAGATGGGAAATAATTAAAATCATAGCTGAAATCAAAGAAATTGAAAAAAAATCCAAAACAGTTGAAGAAACAAAAAGTTGATTCTTTGAAAAAATAAATAAAATTGATAAACCCTTAGCCAAGCTAACAAAGAGAGAGAGAGAAAACTCAAATTAATGAATTCTTGATGATGAAAAAGAAAATATCACGATGGACACTAATGAAATAGAGTTGATAATCAGAAACTATTTTGAAAATTTATACTCTACCAAAATAAAAAATAGTGAAGACATTAACAAATTTCTAGACATATGACCTACCCAAATCAAATCAGGAGAACATAGAAAATTTAAGTAAATCAATTTTAAGCAATGAAATTGAAGACACCATCAAAACCCTACCAACAACAAAAAGCCCAGGACTAGAAGGATTCTCAGCTGAGTTCTCCAGACCCTTAAAGATGAACTAACACCAATTGTCCTCAAATTATTCCATAAAACAGAAAAGGAGGAAACCCTTTTAAACTCATTCTATCACCCTGACAAAATCCAGACAAAGAACATCATGGGAAGAAATCTTCACACCAATATCCATGATGAACACAGATGCAAAAATTCTTAATAAAATACTAGAAAGCCTATTAAAAAGACATATTAAAAAGACAGTGCATTATCAAGTAGGGTTCCTCCCAGGAATGCAAGGTTGGTTCAACCTATAGGAATCATTAAATGTAATTAAATGCAACAATAGACTGAAAGACAAGAATCACATGATTATCCCAATAGATACAGAAAAAGAATTGGACAAAATACGGCATCCATTTATGTACAAAACACGACGGATAGTAGGAACATAGCTCAACATTGTAGAAGCTATATATGCTAAACTCAAAGCCAACATCTTTCTAAATGGAGGAAAAAAATAAAAGAATTCCAAAGAATTCCCTCTGAAAACTGGAAGAACAAGACAAGGATGCTCTCTTTCATCACTTTATTCAACAAGAGTCCTTGAGACACTAGCCAGAGCAACTAGATAAAAGAAATAAATTAAAGGGATAAGAAAAGGAAAAGAAGAACTCAAACTATTTCTATTACTATTTCTATGGCCAACAACATGATTCTGTATTTAGAAGACCCCAAAAAATTCCACCAGAAAACTTCAAGAACTCATAAACAAATTCAGCAAAGTAGTAGGATATAAAACTAACACCCAGAAATCAATTGCATTCCTATCATTCACTGATGGATCAACTGAAAGAGAAATTAGGAAAACTATCGCATTCACAATAGCTTGAAAAAAATTAAAATATTTGGGTATCAATCTGACAACGCAGGTGGAATACCCCCTCATTTAAAACTACAGAACACTAAAAAAGAAATTGAAGAAGACCTTTGAGAATGGAAAGATCTCCCATGTTCTTGGATAGGCTGAATTAGTATTGTCCAAATGGCTATACTACAAAAAAGCTCTACATGGATTTAATGCAGTTCTTTTTAAAATTTCAAAGATGTTTGATGTTGTTGCCAGCACCCCAACAGAGCAGGTTCCTGACCAGGAGGTGTGAGCCACCTAGGAAAATAAAAAGTCTGAAATAAGACTAAGACAAAGACAAAGGGTTAGATTTAAAATGTGGAGTGTATGAAGGGTCTTCCAGTTCCTATCAGGACTAAACAACTGAAAAAGGCCTTAATCCTTTATTGAAGGGGGAGTACATCAAAGCCAGGGATAAGTTTTCAGTGGGAGGAATCTTGTCTCAGTACCGGGTCTTGCAGGAAACAGGTTGATTGGCATCGAGCAAGCTACACACATCTCTGGGAGGCAGTTTGGCTCTAGTGGGTCACTCCCATCTCCAGGGTTAAGCTTGAACTCCAGCAGTGAGCTAGGACAGGGCACCACGTGAATCCAGCATTCTGGAACCAATGGATTACGACTGGGAGTTCCCAGAATCAGGCTTTCCTGCCTAATGGCTTGAATGTTGCTCAGTCCACACGTGGCTCATAGATGGCTTCCCACAGATGTTCTTCATAGAAACAAAAAAAGCAGTCATGATATAAATTTGGGAAAAGAAGAGTCCCAGAATAGCCAAAGCAACCCTCAGTGAGAAAAGTGAAGCAGGAGGCATCACAATTCCAGACTTAAATTATACCACAGAGCTATAGTAACAAAATGGCATGGTATGGGCAACAAAACAGACATGAAGACCAATGGTACAGAATAGAAGACACTGAGACAAACCCACATAAATGCAGGTATCTCATACTAGACCAAGGTGGCATTAACATCCATTGGAGAAAAAAAATTGCCTCTTCAACAAATGGTGCTGGGATACACTTTAAATGCACAGGTAGCAAAATAAAATTTACCCCCTCTCATCCTGCACAAAACTCAACTCAAAGTGGATCGTGGACCTAGGCATCAGACCAGAGACCCTGCACCTATTAGAATAAAAAGTAGATCAAATCTCCATCATGTCACTTAGGAACCAAATTCCTCAACAAGGAATTCCTAAAGCATACAAAATAAAATCAAAAATCAATAAATGGGATGCTATCAAACTAAAAACTTCTTCACAGCAAACTATCAAGAATGTGAAGAGAGAGCCTACAGAATGGGAGAAAATCTTTGTCACTTGCACCTCAGAGCATTAATCTCCATGATGTATAATGAACTCAAAAAACTTAACACCAACACAAAAGAAGACAAAAAAATAATCCAACCAATAAAAGGGCAAGGGAACTGAATATATACTTCAAAGAAGAAGAAATATGATTTTCAACAAATGTATGAAAAAATTTAAACATCTCTAGCAATGAGAGAAGCAAATTAAAACTACACTGAGATTTCATCTTACTCCTGTCAGAATGGCAATCATCAAGAATACAAGTAACAATAAGTCTTGGTGAGGATGTGGGGGGAAAGGCACACTCATACATTGCTCGTGGGACTGTAAATTGGTGCAATCTCTCTGGAAAGCAGTATGGAGATTCCTCAGAAAACATAGAATGAAACCATCATTTGACCCAGTTATCCCACTCCTCAGTATATACTCAAAGGAATTAAAATCAGCATATTACAGTAACACATCCACATCATGTTTATCAGCTCAATTCACAATAGCTAAACTGTGGAATCAACCTCGGTGGCCTATCAGCAGATGAATAGAAGAAGAAAATATGGTATATATACATTATGAAATAGTACTCAGCCTTAAAGAAGAGCGAAGTTTGCAGGTAAATGGATGGAACTGTAGATTATCTTGTTAAGTGCAATAAGCCAATCCCCCAAAAGCAGAAGCTGAATGTTCTCTCTGATTTGAGGATGCTAACACACAATGGAGGGGGGGGGAAGACTAGAAGCACTTTGGATTAGACAAAGGGAAATGAAGGGAAGGGAGGAGGGATGGGAATAGAAAAGACAGTAGGATGAATTGAACATAACTTTCCTATGTTCATATATGAATATATGACTAGTATATCTCCACATCATGTACAACCACAAATGGGAAGTTATACTTCATTATATATAATATGTCAAAATACATTCTACTGTCATGTATAACTAAAAGAAATTAAAATATTTTTAAAAGATTGAGTCAAAATTAAAAAAAAAAGAAAATCAGAAAGATTCTCAATAAACAATATAAGGATGAATCAAAAACCTGTAGAAGGAAGGAAATAATTAAGGTTAGAACTGAAATTTATGAAACAGAGAATATTTTTTTTTTCAATACAAAGGATTGTGGCCGGGTGCAGTGGTGTATGTCTGTAATCACAGTGGCTCAGGAGATTGAGGCAGGAAGATCTTGAATTCAGAGACAGTCAGCCAGTCTCAGCAACAACAAGATGCTAAGCAACTCAGTGAGACTCTGTCTCTAAATAAAATACAAAATAGGATGGGGGACATGGCTCGGTGGTCAAGTGCCCCTGAGTTCAATCCCTGATACCCTCCCCCCTTCACAAAAAAAAAAAAAATAGAGACAAAATGGAGATATCATCACAGACATCACAGAAATCTGGACAATCATTATAAACTATTTAGAAAACTTATTCCCTCATAAAGTGGAAAATCAAGAAGGAGTAGATAGATGAGTTTCTAAATATACCTGAAATACCAGAATTGAACCAAGTGAATATAGAAAACAAAAACATAGCCATAAAAAACAATGATATTGATGTTGTAATTAAAAGCCTTCCACCACAGAAAGCCCAGGACCAGGTGGATTCTCCACTGAATACTTACATATCTCTAAAGAAGAACTAATGCCAACGCTTCTCAAATTATTCTGTAAAACAGAAAGGGGGAGGGGGAGCAGTTCTCAATTAATTTTATGAAGTCAGTATCACCACCCTGATTCCTGAACCAGTTAAAGAGACATCAGTGAAAGAAAACTACAGAACAATATCCCTGATGAACATAGACGCAAAATTCCTTAATACAATATTAGCAGATCATATTCAACAACACAGTAAAGAGATTGTACTTCATGGTCCAGTTGGTTTCATTCCTGTGATGCACAGGTGATTCCAAATATGCAAATCAATAAGTATAATTTGCCACATAAATGGTATTAAGAAAAAAAGTCACATAAGCATCTGAATGGACACAGAGAAAAAGCTTAGGATATTTATCACCCACTCATGATAAAAGCACTGATGAAACTAGGGATAGAAGGAACTTTTTCAGCACCATAAAGGTTATTCTATACAACAAGCCCAAAGCCACCATCATAGTGAGTGGGGAACAACTGAAAGCATATCTTCTAAAATCTGGAACAAGACAAGGATGTTCACTCTCACCACTCCTTTTCAATTTGGCACTTGGAATTTTAGTCAAAGCAATTAGGCAAGTGAAGGAAATAAAATGAATACAAATAGGAAGGTGAGAATTCAGATTACCACTGTTTGCAGATGATATGATCCTATACTTAGAAGATCCAAAAAATTCCACCAAAGGACTTCTAGAATTAATAATCAAATTGAGCAAAATGTCAGGAGGCAACATCAACTCACAATCATCAGTAGCTTTCCTGTACACCAGTAATGAATCTGCTAAAAGAAATCACCTCGGGACACAATTCCATTCACAATAGCCTACAAATAATAGGCAAGGGGCTGGGGTTGTGGCTCAGTGGTAGAGCGCTCCCCTAGCATGCACGAGGCACTGGGTTCAATCTTCAGCACCACAAAAATGTAAAATGGAGATATTGTGTCCATCTAAAACTTAAGAATAAATATTTTTTAAAAATAGGCAAGCAAGTAAGTTGGAAGTAAATAAGCAAATAATCCTTTAACAAATCGAACCAAAGAGGTGAAAGATCCCCTACAACAAAAATTATAAACACTGAAAAAATAAATTGGAGAAGACACTTTATGATAGAAAGAACTCCCATGTTCATGGATAGCAGAATTAATAATGTGAAAGTGGCCATGTTACCAAATGCAATCCACAGAGGTAGTGCACTCCCCACCAAAACTCCAAATAACATTCTCTTTTATATATATATATTTGACAGGAGAATACATTACAGTTCTTATTACATATATAGAGCACAATTTTTCATATCTCTGGTTGTATACATAGTATATTTACACCAATTCGTGTCTTCATACATGTACTTTGGATAGTAATGATCATCACATCCCACCATCATTAATTACCCCATGCCCCCTCCCTTCCCCTCCAACCCCTTTGCCCTATCTATAGTTTGTCTCTTCCTCCCATGCTCCCCCTCCCTATCCCACTATGAATCAGCCTCCTTATATCAAAGAAAACATTCAGCATTTGGTTTTGGGGGATTGGCTATACACACAGGAATAGAAGAACTCAAATTGGCACTATTTGATGATGATATGATTCTATACCTGGAAGACCCTAAAAGTTCCACCAGAAAACTCCTAGAACTAGTAAACGAATTCAGCAAAGTTGCAGGATATAAAATCAACACCCATAAATCAAAGGCATTTCTATATATCAGTGACAAATCCTCAGAAAAGGAAATGAAGAGAACTACCCCATTCTCAAACAAAATAAACAAAAACAAACAAACAACAACAAAATAAATGACAAAAAGAGGTGAAAGATCTATATAATGAAAATTACAGAATTCTAAAGAAAGAAATCAAAGAAGACCTTAGAAGATGGAAAGATCTACCTTCCTCTTGAATAGGCAGAATTAATATGATCAAAATGACCATACTTCCGAAGCAATTCTGATCAAAATTCCTATAACTATCCTCATAGAAATAGAAAAAGTAATCATGAAATTCATCTGGAAAAATGAGAGACCCAGAATAGCTAAAGCAATCCTTAGCAGGAAGAGTGAAGCAGGTTGCATCACTATACCAGACCTCAGCATTGGGTTTTTTGGGATTGGCTAGGGTAGGGAGGAAATGGGGTAGGGAGGAAGAGCATGAGAAGAAAATTACCTCTAGAGAGGGAAGAGAGGTAGGAGGGAAAGGGAGGGAGAAGGGGAATTGCATGGAAGATGGAAGGAGACCCTCATTGTTATATAAAATACGTGTATGATGATGTGAGGGGAAAAAAAAAGAAATGTGTCACTTTTGATTGGGTAGAGAGAAGTGATGGGAGGGGTGGGGAGGGGAAGGGGGGATAGGAAGGGCAGCAGAATAAAATAGACACTAGTATTGCTGCATGTATATACCTGACTGTATAACCAATGTGATTCTGCAACCTGAACACCCAGAAAAATGAGAAATTATACCCCATTTGATTCAAATATATGATATGTCAAGATCATTGTATTGTTATGTGCAACTAATAAAAACATGAGAACCAGAAAACATCTAGGAGCACACAAGAGGCCAGTCCATCCTCAGGCTCCACCCCCACAGACCCTTGCTGAGGCTGGAGCTGGGTTCAGGGGCCTCCATCCACCCAGTGCACCCCCTTTCCACCAAAGCCAGAAATTCATGCAAGGTGAGGTTCATCAATAGAGCAGAGGAAAACAACCAGTCTTTCTATTTCTTTGTTATACACAGAGGGACTTATTTTCAGATGTTTCAGGTTCAAATAAAATAGACTCCACTATAGAAGGAGACAAGTCAGCCTTTCTGTGGGATTGTCAAGATGGTTGCATGATTCATTAAATACAAAGCACCCTGCCCGGCCTGCCCTCTGGGATGGGGTGTTCTCCAGGAGGGCAGGAGCCCATTCTAAACCCTCAGATCCAGTTCTTGCTTACAGTAGAAATCTCTTCAGTGCAGAAGGAATGATGGAGATAGAAAATCACCACTAGGCAAACACCTATGTAATGAGTGTTTTAGGGAAAACCGTTAACAGCTGTTACACCCAGAGCAGGAGGATGAGGAGAAGCAGGAGGTCTGCACAGTCCCCACTCATCTCCCCAGAAGACTCTTATTAATGACTAAGCACAACAGTAAGTTGGAGGCGAGAAACCTGCCAGATCCCACCTTAACCAAGGGACGGAGTCTAAGTGGGCAGGAACAGGACACCTGGACATCACGCCACCCTGACAGGGTGCCCGTAGAGGGCTCATTCCCCCTGCAGCATTCTCCAAACACCCCCCCAGAATCTCACCATGAGAAAACACCAGCATCACCTACAGCCAGGGGCAGTCTACAAAGGGTCTGGTCAGGACAACAAAAAGTCACAAGGTCACAAGGGACAGAAAACCAAGGAGCTGGCACAGATGGAAGGAGAATGAAATGATCACCAAGAGCAATGTGGGAACCTAGTCGGGATCCTGGACCAGAAAAGGAGCATTTGTGGTACAAATGGTGACATTTAGATGAGATCTATAGAGTCCTTGATAGCATTAAATCAGGGTAAATTCCTAATGTGACCAGGGCACATTTTTGTGAGTTATCATTAGAGGGTCCTGCATGAACACTAGGAGGAACCACTCCTCATTATGTCACAGCTCTCTGTGACTCTAGAGGTATGTCAACATTTAACAGTGAATACCCTTGAGCTTGACAAAAACAAAATCTCAGGTCTGGTATGTTCCCAGTGGGTTTGGTTTGTAAGGGTCCTGCGAAACGTCGGAGGAAGAGACCACAAGAGACTGTCTTATGCAACAGCAGAAGGGAGGGTTTATTTGGAGACCAGCATGCTAGGGCCCAGAGCTCTCTATAGCAAAGAGAGATAGAGCACTGAGAACAGCTTAAGCAGAGCTTATATACTTTCCTTGGAGAGGGCAGGGAGAGAAGTTACATTTTGTAGTTTGGCAGTTGGGGACAGCTCATTCTGGGAACAAGATTAGCAAACAGTGTTTTGTTAAGCATATAGAAAAACGGAGTGACAAGTACCTATTTTATTAACCTTTCAGGTTGAAGTAATGGTGAAAATATAAAACACACACCAACACTTAAGCAAAATCCAAAAGCCCAAGAAAATAGCTGAAACCTTAACTAAACATGCATTAGATAACTGAGAAAGAATTAGGTTATTGGGTAATTGTCCCCAGAGCTAAGTGCACAATCTCAGGGTTAGAATGCACAGGGAAACTGAGAATCCTGGCCCAAACTCACACCTACGTCAGGAGAGCTCTCAAGAGGTGCCCCTTCTGCTTGAATGTCTCTGTCATGAGGAGCTCAGCACTTCACTCTTTGATGAGTGTCAGCGGGTGAGCCCAGGTGCTGCTGACAGCAGTGAGAACTGGAAACAACCCAGTGCCTAGGGCCAGCATTAGAGAGCGCCAGGTAACCTCTGCAAGTGTTAAGTGATAAGGAAGTGGCATATCTTAATGCATGGAAAGGTGCACATGCCGCAGTCCTGTGTGATAACAGAAGAGCGAGTTGTGTTTACACACTGACCTCAGTGAGGTTCAAATCTAAGTGTGCACAATAAGGTCTGCAAGATAATGAAGGAAGGAGCGAGCAACTGCACTTTGAAGAGTCCTTACTATTTTAAAAACTTTATTTATTTATTTTTTGGGGAGGTGCTAGGGGTGGAACCCCTGGTCTCATGCATGCTATGCATGTGCTCTACCAGGGAGCTACATTCAGCCCCGCCTTGATGTTTTTAAAACTCATATATATATAAAAGTCATATATATATATATATAAAATTTAGTTGCTAGAATTTTTAAAAACGATCTCCATTAAATGACTTGGAGATTGTCATTTCATGAAAGTTTGAGAGAACTTCATGGAACAGTAGATTGGGAAAGAATCTAAGGCTTCTTCTGAACAATGACTGAGCTGGCAGGAAGAACAGGGGGTAGGAGGGACTGCAGATCCTCAGGTCCTGGCAGCTGAGCAGGATGCCTATCCTGATGCTGAAGCCAGGGACACTCAGAAGGGATGTGGTGTCACTGGGCCTGGGGAAGGCGAGCCTGACAACTGTCAGACCCCTGGCATCCTACCACAGGAGGAAGGGTCCCTGGAACCCCAGGCTGGGCTCTAGTAGGCCTCCCGAGGTCAGGGCATCCCATGGACTTAGCAGGAATCCAAGGATCCTATGACTCTTTTTCCTTCTCTTCTGGATGTGGGGATGCCCAGCTCACGGGAAATGCTCCCCACCTTGATTCCTCTCAGAGTCCCACATGGCTCTGGGGCCTG
This sequence comes from Spermophilus citellus, assembly GCF_964194105.1. Lineage (NCBI taxonomy): Eukaryota > Metazoa > Chordata > Mammalia > Rodentia > Sciuridae > Spermophilus > Spermophilus citellus. The sequence goes on along the minus strand of NC_138186.1, from coordinate 57,605,790 downwards.
CAGGGAGGAAGGGATCTGAGTTGGCAATGACAACCATCAGACAGGGATCTCCCTCACTGGGAGGGGTGGGCAGACCCTAATTCCTTCTCTGCCTCCCCCATCATGAGGACTGGGGAGGATGCCCAGGTCTGGATAGGCAGTGGGCGATGGTGGCCAGAGTGGAAAATCCCCTGCTGGCAAGATGCTGCCTTTGGTTGGCAGGTGTGGCCCTGGCCTTCTTCCTGGGGCCCAAAGGTATGACCAATCTGTTTGGAGCCCTAAGTGCTGGGTACAAAGTGGCAGAGAAGGTGCTGGCATGGGGACTTTTTCCAGTCCCCCAATATGGAGAGTTGGCAGAATAGCTTAAGGTCAGCTCAGCCTTGGGAAGCCTGTAGATGGGGAGAGGGGGAGGTGGCAGTGAGGGGTAGGGGAGGTAGGGGGATGGCTGTGGGAGCCCTACATGATGGAGAGAGGGACAGGATAAACCAGACCAGGGCCAGAGAAGGGCAGACCAGGTCTTGGTGAAGGACAATGGGGGACACAGAGGCCTCCCAGGAGAACTAGGTCAGGGTAGAGTTGCAGGGGGTGTAGGGAGAGACAGTGAAGAAGGGGACAAGGACAGGGGGCCCTCTGCTCATGCCCTGATCCAGGCTCCACTCCACTGCTGCTGCCTGAGGCACTGCCAATGCCCAGATGGCATATCCTGTGAGTGTGACCTAGGCATGTGCTGAGGGTTTCTCCAAGTCCCCTGATGGATATCGAAAGCCTCAGAAGACTCCCCCAGTCAGTGACTTCTGCCACTGGTCTCCAGCCCTATCTACAGCATCAAAAATTCCTTGTTACCAACATGTCCTCATCAGCATGCTACCTATTGACCCAGGACCCCCAGACATATCCCAATTCCATCCCCAAGGTGTTGGTGTTCTGGGAGCCAGGACTTGAGGCAGACCACCAAGGGCATCACTTAAGCACACAGTTCTCAATGATGTCACCCCTACTGGGGAACATGAGGCAAACCCTAGACACATTTCTGATTGTTACAGCTCAGGGACTGCTCCTAGCACCCAGGGGGCAACAACCAGGTTGGTGTGAACCTGCCTACAGCACACAGGAGAGTGCCTATGACAAAGATCCTGTGATTCCCCAATGTCAAGACTTGCTGGCCAAGAAACCCTCCTACGTTCCTATGCCCCTCTCTCTGTCTCTGCCTCTTTGTGGCCCTCACCCCAAAATGCCCACACCAACCACTGGTTCCTGGAGGAGGAGCAGCTCTGCCCCTCCATCTTATGGCTACTTTGTTCTGTCTTATCGCCCGTACCTCCTGGTCTCTGCTGTTGGATTCAAAAGTCAACAAGTTGAAAAGTCAGCTGTGGCCATGGTCCAGGAGGAAAAACAGAGAAACAATGGCAACCTGGTGTGCAGGGGACACCCTGGTTGGGGTCATGCTTGCCCAGGGCACGGAGGGAGGGACTCGGCCACATCCAGGGGGTATAAAGAGGGAGTGCTGAAGTCTTCACTCCAGTGCGACCGTGGATCTCAGAGTGGCGCTTGCTCTGTGACCAGCTGGGAATCGGCATCATGAAGTGGATGGTGGTGGCCTTGGTCTGCCTCCTGGCCTTGGAGGCGTCAACTATACCTGTCAAGTGAGTGTGGGCCTGGCTGTGGGTGCAGGGAACCTCAGGAACCCTGCAGCCCTGTATGGAGCAGCTAGTCAGGGGGCAGCAGCTGGGTCTGAGTTGGATTCTCTCTTGGGCCAGGGAAGGCTGCCCCTGCTGGAGCTGAGCAGAACTCAGCTGGGAGCAGGCAGAGCCTGGCCTCAGGAGCTGCTAGTCAAGGCAACAGCTTGGTCCTTCCCAGACTGTGGGGAGAAGATGGTCCTGAGGCAGAGAGTAGGGTGACTATGCCCACGCAGGTCTTTGCATGATGAATGTGGTTTCTTCCTACAAAAGATAACATCCTAACTAGAGGAGACAGATAATCCCTCCAAAAACTTTCCTGGGACCCCAAATTTGCTGAAAGAAGCCAAAATCATTTTAGCAAAAACACCAATTCCTGTAAATCTCTATAACATGAGGTGTTGAAAATTCAGGATGGAGCAGGTGTCCTGCCTCAGGGGACACTAAGACTCCCAGCCTGCCACCTGCCTGCTGTGCCACCAGGGAAGAGTGCAGAGGGCCTTTTCTGTGTGTAGCTTTATAGCCACACATTCAATCAGCTGCAAATTAAACATATTAGGGAACAATTACTGCTCCCCTACTCCATGGTGTGTCTCATAGACACTACCAGGTGCTTGAGTGCATCACAGGAAGGGACATACTTTGGGATGAGCTTTGCTATCTCTGAGAAATGTTTTATTTTATTTCTGCGTTTTCATGTTTCTGGTGACTGCACCCAGGTCAGGCACATGCTCAGTAAATGTTGTGCCACTGAGTCACATTCCAGACCTGACCCTTAAAAAACAAAAGAACAAATCTCAGCAGACATCCTCTGGAAGGTGTAAAGTCCCAGTGTCCCAAGTCCCTCTCCCCTTCATGGGAAGTATTTTCAGGGTCTCTGAGAGCAGAGGCCAGGGCAGGAGTAGGACCCCTGAGAGGGGCTGAGGGCAGGCATGAGGGAAGTTCATTGTTTCCTGAGTCTTGGAGAAGTGCTGAGTGAGGTTGAAAGAAGGGGAGAAGGAAAGAAAGAAGAGGAAGAGGGAAGGAGGCGAGGGAGAACATCAGGGAGAGAAGAAATTAGAAGGTAGGGGAAGGAGGGGAGCCCTGCCCTGACACCCAGCCTCCCCTAGGGTCCCCCTGAAGAAAATGAAGACTATGCGTCAGACCATGAGGGAAAAGGGCTTGCTGGGGGACTTCCTGAGGACCCACAAGTACGATCCCGCTCAGAAGTACCGCTTCAGCGACTTCAGCGTGCTCTATGAGCCCATGAGCTACATGGATGTGAGTCCTAGTCTCTAGGTGTCCCTGTCCCTGCTGCCAAAGCTGGGGACTCCCTGGGCTCCCACCCTGAGGCTGCTCCCTTCTCCCAGTCCTGCCAGCCTGGGCCACCCTGCTGTGAGTGGCCCATTGGGCAGAGCATGGGGAGGGCCCCAGCTGACCTGGCAGCTGACCCACAGAGACCACGTGGCTGCCCTGGGCAGGCTGGGACTGAGGCCTGTGTGTCTGGGACCCTGGCTTCTGGTGGTGCTGTAGGGCAGGGCTGCCCTTCCTGCTCTCCCATGGAGAAGCCTGGCCCCTGGGTCCCCCTAATGCTCACAGCCGTCCCCATGGCTCCCCAGGCTGCCTACTTTGGTGAGATCAGCATCGGGACTCCACCCCAGAACTTCCTGGTCCTGTTTGACACTGGCTCCTCCAACCTGTGGGTGCCCTCGGTCTACTGCCAGAGCCAGGCCTGCAGTGAGTGCTGGGCTGGGCAGGGAGGGCCCCTGGGCAGGGCCGGGCACTGGCATCTCCAGGGATGCAGGCAGGGAAGGCTGCTCACTCCTGAGGAGGACAGGGACTTGTTTAGGGTCTGAGGGCATCAACAAGCCAGAGGGAGGAGGCTGGCCCTGCTCCAGGGTGGCCCCTTGCCTTGCCTCGTGTCAGGATGGACCCCTTCATCTCTGCCGTCCACCTCACCCCCTCCAGTTCATTCCGCTCCACCCTCTCCTGCTCACCAGGCAGTGCTGCTCCTCCCCTCAGGACACTGTCCACTCCGTGCCTCGCCCTCCACTCTCCTATCCACTAGCTTCTCCCTGAGTGTCTCCAGGGATGGGCTAGAACTCTGCTGGATGTGGTCCCTGTCCTGTAGTCATTTAGGGAGACAGAGGATCTTCAGTTTCTTAAGGCTGCCCTAATTCCTTCCAAAACCTTGGGGCTGGAGTGTGGACATATCTGTCCACCATAGGCACACCTCATGCCACCTCCACATCCCACTATGCGGAGCTCCTGGGTGAATTGAGGTTGGGGTGAGTGGATTCCTCTTAGGTCTCCCTCCCACTCCTCACTGGATGAGCATTTCCCACTAGGTTTCTGCCGGTTTCTGGTGGGGTAGAGATAGAGGAGGAGTCTAGGGCACCTGCTTACAGGGTGGTCATCATCCGGGCATCCAATTACCTGTGAAACATGGGCTTTCAGGCCAATGCCTTCCAACTACTATGAGCCAGGGGCCAAGGCTGTCACTCCTGCCTTGGTGACCAGGTGGGGGTGCTGAAGCCTCAGGCTGGGAGCTTAGGCTGAGGGCCAGGCAGGGGTGCAGCCCATGAGCCTGAGAACCAGGCAGCCCTCTGCTCACCCCTGGCCTCCATGGCTCCCTCCTGCAGCCACACACCCTCGCTTCAACCCCAGCAAGTCCTCCACCTTCTCCACCAACGGGCAGACCTTCTCCCTGCAGTATGGCAGTGGCAGCCTCACAGGCTTCTTCGGCTATGACACCCTGACTGTGAGTGCTCCAGCTGCCACCCCCACCCTGGATGAGGGGATGTGAGAGGGTGGGGACCTAGATGTCCTTGTTCTTTCCTGTCCAGGGATGGGGCACCAGAGTGACCAGTCAGATAGTGCCTTTTTTTAGGAGCTTAGAACTGGGGGGCAGAGGTGTGGGGATGGGAGGCTACAGTGAAGGAGGCCCTTGGAAGAGAAGTGACAGTTGGGATGCCTGTGGAGAAGTGGGCAGATGGGCCAGAGGAGGAAGAAAGACCATGGAGGTTCTGTGGTGGCATGGGGCAGGAGGACATAGATGCACTCAGAAGTGTCACCTCCACTCCAATGTGTCTTCCCCCCACAGGTCCAGAGTATCCAGGTCCCCAACCAGGAGTTCGGCCTGAGTGAGCAAGAGCCGGGAACCAATTTTGTCTATGCGCAGTTCGATGGCATCATGGGCCTGGCCTACCCTGCCCTGTCCATGGGTGGGGCCACCACAGCCCTGCAGGGCATGCTGCAGGTGGACGCCCTGTCCAGCCCCATGTTCAGCGTCTACCTCAGCAAGTGAGAGACTGCCCTGCGGGTCCCTAACTCCTGCGCTGTATCAAGCCCTGATCCCTTGGGGTGTGGATACCTCCCAGCAGGGGGTGGCTGGGCCACACTTGTTCAGAGCCTCAGTTCCTGGGCTCTGACTCTCCTGCTCCCCTGCCCCTGCCCCAGTCCACTCTCACGACCCTTTGCCTTTCCAGGCAGGATGGTGTCTCCTTCTTCAGTCTCAACTTCTCCCGGGTGTCGCTGCTCTAATTCCCCATGTCTTGGGCCTGCCTGCTGCTCTGGGCCCCGAGAGCCCCCTGCCTCGCCTGTGCTACTCCCTGAGGCCTCTCTGTCCAGTGACCTGCTGCCTCACCTCCTGCTTGTGTTTTTCTAGGTCTTGGAGTCTCCTGTTCTATGCCCTCGACTATTCCTCACCTACTGTTCTCCCAGCCTCCACAGCAGGCCAGGTCAGGAGGGGCCTGGGCCTGGCTTTTTTCTCTTGCTCTCCAGCTTTCTTCCTCTCTACTGTCTAGAGTCAGTTCCATCTTCTTGCTGTGGCTTGGTCTCCTTATCCTGCCTTCAACACATTGACCCTGTCACTAACCCTGGGGACTCCTTTGGCCTGTTCATACTTCTACCCGTAACCCCAGGTCCCACCCACTCTGCTACCACTCAGGGGAGGCTTCTGGAAGAATCATGGCCTATTTCCTTTCCTTCCACCAAAGCCCTGTCCCTGTCCACTTGCAGAGGAAATAAAATAAGTGGTTTGAGTGTGGCTCCTGGTGACACGGTCCAGCAATAGGCAGAAGGCAGCACAGTGTGGGTCTGCTATAGAATGCTGTTGTGGCAGCACCATTCAGGAGTCTGTGGGAACACATGGCCTTGTCCTCAGGACACCCCCCATGTGAATCCTGGGAAGGTTCCTTGTGAAGGTGACTTCTCAATATGTGCGTCCCCTTCCTTAACCTCTCCCTCACTTCCCCTTCTCTGTGTGTCCTGCAGCCAAGAGGGATCTGAGGACGGAGGAGCGGTCATCTTTGGAGGTGTGGACGAGAGCCTGTACACAGGGCAGATCTTCTGGGCTCCTGTCACCCGGGAGCTCTACTGGCAGATCGGCATTGAGGAGTGAGTCTGGGGTGGGGGTCCCTGGGGATGCATCTTGCTTGGAGCTGGCTTCTGGGCACCCATGGCACACACACATCCAGGCTCCACTGAGCTGTGGGCACAGAGGACTCCTGTGGCCTGCCCTCCCCAGAGCCTCAGCCGGTCTCCACAGGGGCATCAACCCTGGGTCTCGAGAAACGGGTAGGGGGCGCACATATGGAATCCCAAGTACAGGAGAAGCTCTTGTCCAATCACACAGAACCCCACAGTTTGGAACCTGAGGTGTGTGGGACAACTAATTTGTTCCTCGTCCTTACACCAAACGCAACAAGCTTGGTTTTCAGTATTCTCAAAACTTCCTTGAAGTTTTCAGAATACATCCCTGGGTCCTTTAGGTGACCCTGCACAGACTCACAAGTAATGTGAGGCAGGGGACAAGCTGCAATGGCCCTGTGGGGCCCTCATCTCCATCGTGTATGCCTGCTCCGCAGTGACAGGAAGGTCTCCCCTGGTTGCCCTGACCTGGTTGGGCTGAGGCTGCCCTCTTCTTGCCACCCAGGTTCTATGTTGGGGAAGAGGCTTCTGGCTGGTGCTCCCAGGGCTGCCAGGCCATGGTGGACACAGGAACCTCTCTGCTCACCGTGCCCCAGCAGTACCTGAGCTCCCTTCTGCAAGCCATAGGGGCCCAGGAGGGCGAGTATGGACAGGTGGGTGTGGCATGGATGTGCCCTGGCCAGGTCAGGGTCAACAGTGGTGTTTGACCAGTGGTGTTTGTTGTTTCCTGGGTCCCTGTGAGTGAAACTTGGGGCCAAGTAAATGAGTAACAAGGGACAACTCTCAATCCACACCTCCCTGTCCTCCACACAGCTATGCCCCTTCGCTCCTGTGTGTCCTGGCAAATGAGATGGATCACCTAATTAGCCCTCCCCACTAGGGGAGGGAGCCCTGGTCCACTTTTTGCACATGGCTGTGTGATTTCAAAGGACACCTTCAGGGAAAGGGCATCAATTCAACCTCTCAGAGGGGCCATTCAGGCAGGAGGAGCGTCTTTGGGTGTGGGACATTCACAGGTCTCTCCAGATGTCACCCACTCTAGTAGTGCACATGACACCCACGCAGTACCTACATAGCATTTGTCCTGAACTGCGCCCTCTGCTCCAAAAAGAGGTCTTGGGCATCCGGGATGTTTAGGAGGTGCTCTTGGGTGGGCAATGAGGGGACCTGGAAGAACCTGTTTCTCTGCAGTTTTTCGTGAACTGTAATGACGTCCAGAACCTGCCCACCTTCACCTTCGTCATCAACGGGGTGCAGTTCCCTCTGCCGCCCTCTGCCTACATCCTCAACGTAAGTCCTGGTCCCTGGGGCTGAGCCACTGGGGTGGAGGAGCAGGTGCAGCCAGAACAGCTCCACCTGGCCCTGTGCCATTCCTCAACTCATGTCACCTGGGATTATCCCCACCAGAAGAGTGTCACCCATGATCAATCAGTCTCTTAATCAGTGGAGAGGGGCTCTGTCTAGGGCTAGCCCCTGTGTGAACCCCAGTGCCTAGGCTTCCCTTTAGGTGAAAGGAATTGTCACAGCATTTGATGGGGCGATTCTCATTCTGTTTTACAAATGAAAACCTGGAGGTTCAGAGAGGTTCAATAGCTGATCCAGCTGCACAGATGATGAGGGTGAAGGTAAGGTCTGAATGCAATCTAGCTTTACTCTAAGCTGAACCACCATTCTGACTTTTGCCAATGAGAAACAGAAGGGAGCTTTAGCAAGAAAAGATACCCAGCATGGGATTAGGTGACCCTGCAGAGGCCACTACAACCTGTGTTTACCACTGGGAAAATCCCTCCCACCAGCCCCTCTTGTGAAACACCACCTTCTCTATGAGCCTTCAGGGCCAGTCCTTGATTTGCTCATCTCCAAATGTGTACCCTTGACCAGGGCTCAGGCTAGCAGTGTCCAGGCCATGTGTGACCGAATGAATGAGTTCTGCCTTTCTCTGTTGAGCAGGAGAATGGCTATTGCTTGGTTGGACTGGAAGCCACCTACGTGTCCTCAGGAAATGGCCAGCCCTTTTGGATTCTTGGGGACGTCTTCCTCAGGTCCTACTATTCCGTCTTTGACATGGCCAACAACAGGGTGGGCTTTGCCACTGCCGCCTAGACGTTCCTCCTGGACACCTGGGCTCCCGTCCTCCTCCTGGCCCCACCTTGCCTGGGGCCCTCTGTCCTTCCTCTCTGCAATGTGCCATTCTTAGTGGACCTTCTCCAATAATAAACAGTATCCCATATTGGCCAGCCTGATGTTTTTGGAGTTTTCTTGTTTCTTGTAAGTAGTCCTGGGTCTCAGGGAATGGCAGAGTGGGAATCAGGACAGGTCTCACCCTGATAGATATGTGGGGCCATGATGTTCCTTGGTGGGTCACTGAGATTGTAAGTGAAATGGGTCCTGAGCTGAGGCTTGGAGATGGGCTCTGTCTTCCTCAGAGCTTGGAGTGACTTCATAGCTTCCCTCTAGAGGGGGGGCAGTGGTAATGGAGCATAGGTGACGGTAAGAGTCCCTACTCTAACAACCTGAGATGCCATGGTGGTCGACTTTACCACTCCCAAGCTACTCATGACCCCAGGACACAGATGCATGTCTACAGGAAGTGTGACTGGGGGGCACAATTCTCAGATCTAGATGTCTGACTTCTTAGGTCTTAATCAACCTTGGCCAGAATTTTCTGCAGATTCTGGACACCTATGTGCCCTTGGAACTTTCATGTGGTCTATGAGGGAGGAGGCTGTGCTAGATACTATTTCTAGGAGGACTTCTGGAGCTTGGGGACTGAGTTAGGCAGATTGCATTTACCTGGTCTCCTAGGTCCCAGGACTTCAATTTGAAGGAGGGCTGACACTGAGCTATGGATATGGGCATAGCTCCTTGAATTACAAGGACATCAAGCCCACTTTCTCTAAACAAGCCACATCTTACCACAGTCTGGCTGGGCGCAATTCAGGAGCCACTTGTCAAAAGAAATGAACTTTATTTTTAGAACACACACACCAAACCACACAGCTCCTCAGGAAAAACCTTCAGAGCCCAACTGCCACCACCAGCTTTCCCCAAGCCTCTCAACCTCCCCCACTCCTCCTGCTCTTCAGGCCGATTGGCTGGGTCGAGTGGGCAGAGCCAAAAAAGTCCCCCAATGAGCAGCTCCGTGGTCTGAAAGGGAGGGGAAACAGCCAAATGAGCATCACCGCAGAGGAACCAATCAGTTGGCAGCTAGAAGTTTGCTGGGGCTGCTGTGAGCCAATCATCAGCCAGCAGCTGGAAGTTTGCTGGCAGCTGGAATTTTGCTGGGGCTCCTTCGGCTGTGGCTCTCAACATCTGCCCCTCTCTGTTTAAAGAACAAGCGTGTACCTTAGGGACCCTGCCTGCCTTAGGTTGTCCAATAGTACATATGGTCCTTACCATTCATCTGATGAGCTGACCTCAAGGCGTCAGCCTCCTGTCTTAGGTTGGTACCATTGCAATTGGATCTTACCCGTCATTGACTACCAATCCAGCATACAGTCACACCTGTGGATAGGTCTTTGTGCCAGTGGGGGTGTGAGGTTCTTTGCCTCACCTCTGTGGGCCCCCAAATTTTAGTTGAACAACCATGACAAGCAGGAGGGAGGAAGATACACCAAGCCAATTGACGGCTCCTTTTGGAAAACTTGTACCACCGATGACACCATCAGCAAAAATATCCCAACGCTACCACAAGTCGCTGCACCAACAGATAGTTCACAATGCATACAGGTGAGTTCACAATGCATACAAGTCATACATAGTCCAGGCAAGTTCTGCAAGCAGTTCAGTGATGGCTATTGCAGAAGCTGTAGATTGGTTTTATCTTTGTCTTCACCGGCACTAGGATGAAGATAGGAATTCTGGCAATAATGGCTAAAGAAAAAATGATGTAACATTCCAGAAGGCACTAAAAGAAAACAATTTTCTTAACAATTTACATTATCTTGAACAGAATTATTAAATATAATGAAAAGGAAAGGTGAAAGTAAACAAACACATCTGTTAACCTCCTTTTTTGTTCTCATATTAAAACAATCTTCAACAGCTGTTTACCCAATTTAAATGAAACCATTTAAATCACGTGAATAAAAAAATATATTTGCATCCATTTTTTCATGAGAGCTCATCATATATGATATATGGACATACATACATACAAACATACAACATAAAACACAAGTGTGCACACATAATATAATATGTACAACACATAACATAATAGTAAAGGCCTTGTAACTTTTTACAGGTGAAATCTCCATTGCAATGTTTAAAAACTCTATAGTCAAAAAATAGAACTGATCAGCAAAACATTAACCTAGGTCTGTATGAGCTCAAAAAACAAAATAGAACTTCATGATGTGGGAAAGGGTAATAATAAAAAAGATATTGAAAAAAGCATCCTGGTTCTGTCGCAGATGTAAGGATAGCCAAACTGGAGTTTTGGATATCAGCTGTTATGGATTTGAGCCAAATCATCTTCTTTTTGGTCTGTAGAAATCGCTTTAGTTAATCTCTCTGGAATCCAAATCGGCTGCTGTTCTCCCTGTGGAAACACACAAACAGACCCCAGACTCCAGACAATTACTGGGTCAGGACCTTCCAAAGTACCTTGGGCTTATGCACATTTTTTGGACATATATGCCTTTCCGCAGCACTAAACCCTGATGAATCCAAATTTTAAAAGTTTAGAGTAAAAAAGGTTATTTTAAGTTTATCTTTGAGCAATATATACCCCTTCCCAATTCCCTCTTTTGCTTTAATAAGTACATTTTAATAGTTTGATGAGCTCTTTCAACTATGCCTTGTCCCTGTGGACTGTATGGGATTCCTGTTATATGAGTAATGCCAAATGATGAGCAAAATTGTTTAAAAGTGGTAGAAGTATAACCAAGGGCATTATATGTTTTTAAGTGTTTTGGAACACCCATAGTGGCAAAATTTTATAAGCAATGAGCTATAACATCTTTAGTTTTTTCTCCGGCATGAAGGGAGCCCATCAAAAATCCAGAAGAAGTATCAACTGTAACATGCAAATATTTTAATTTTCCAGATTCTGGCAAGTGTGTGATGTCTATCTGCCAAATATGGTTAGGTATCAGTCCTCATGGATTGGTTCCAAGATGAACTTGTGGTAAAAAGGTCACACAATTTTGACATTGGTTTATTATTTGTCTAGCTTGTTCCTTAGTTATTTTAAAATGCTTTTGTAAAGTATTAGCATTGACATGGAACCTTTTATGAAAATTTGTAGCTTCTTCTAGTATAGAGAAAATATGTATGTCATATGTAGTTTTATCTGATAAATCATTGCCCAAACTAAGGGCTCCAGGCAATCCTGTATGTGCCCTGATATGCCGTATAAAGAATGGATCATTTCTGTCCCAGATTAGACTTTGTATAGTGGAAAGCAAAGAGAAAACAGTAGAGGAAGGGGAAATCCTACCAGCATCTTCAAGGGACACTATAGCATTAAGTATATACTGACTATCGGAAAATAAATTAAATACAGAATCTTTAAACATCACAAAAGCTTGTAATACTGCATTAAGCTCTACCTTTTGAGCTGATTGTTTGGGTACTAAAAATGTAAAAGTTTGATCAGGTGTAACTATTGCTGCTGTACCATTATTTGACCCATCAGTGAATATATTTGGAGCATTCATGATAGGTGTTTTTCTTGTCATTTTTGGAAAAATTACAGGATGCAATGACCAAAAAGACAACAAAGGATTAGATGGTAAGTGGTTATCAAAAGAAACATTAGATTTGCACATGATTATTGCCCAAGTATTTAACTCATTAGCTAACTCATCAATTTGATTCATAGTAAATGGAGTAATAATTTTATTGGGAGAAATTCCAAACACTCCATTTGCTGCTTTTATTCCTTTGAGTATTAATTGTCCTACAGCCTCAGGATACCTAGTAAGAATAGTGTTAGGAGAATAAGATAAATGTATCCACAATAATGGACCTTCTTGCCAAAATACTCCTGTAGGTATATTTTTTGTTGGTAGTACAATAAATAATAAAGGCAAACGTATATCAATTCTATCCAAATGCATATTTTCCATATATGTTTCAATGATTTTTAATGCCTTTCTTGCTTCAGGCATTAACATTTGTGGGTGAATTTGGATCTGATGGACCTTTTAGGATATCAAATAAAGATCCCAACTCTCCTGTTGGTGTGCCTAGATGAGGCCTTACCCAATTTATGTCTCCTAATAACTTTTTAAAGTCGTTAAGTGATTTGAGTTGATCTACTTGTATTTGAATTTTTGGTGGACAGACCATGGTTGAGGATAATAGAACTCCTAAATAATTAATTGGAAAATTTAATTGTACTTTATCTATTGCTATCTCTAGATTATAATTTTCAAAAAGTTTGTAAGTGTGGCATAACATTCTAGCAATGTGTTTTTATCTTTGTGTGCTAATAATACATTATCCATATAGTGAAGTATTTGTAGTTCAGGATTTTGATTTCTAAGTGGCTGGATTACTTTGTTAACATAAATTTGACACATAGTTGGGCTGTTAGCCTTCCCTTGAGGGAGTACTTTCCATTCATATCTTTGATCAGGACCTTCATGATTCAGTGCAGGGATAGTAAATGCAAAACTTGGACTATCCTCAGGATGAATTGGAATTGAAAAAAAAAACAATCTTTAATATCTATAACTAAAACATACCATGTTTTTGGCAAAGCAGACAATTGAGGAATCCCCGATTGAGCAGGTCCCATAATAACCATCTCATTATTAATGGCTCTTAAATCTTGCAATGATCTCCATTTACCAGATTTCTTTTTGATGACAAAAATGGGAATATTATGGGGAGATACAGAAGGTTGTATATGTCCTTCCGCTAATTGTTGTTTGACCAGGTCATGGGCTGCTTGTATCTTTTCTTTAGTCAGGGGCCACTGAGGAACCCATACTGGTCTTTCTGATTTCCAAGTAATTTTTATTGTCTCAGTGGCCCTTTCTGAAAATCCAACCCATGTCTCTCTGTTTCTTGATCTATTTGTATTGGTGCTGCTATACCTTGTTCTTGTTTTTCTAATCTTTTTCCTTTCCTAAAACCTTGTCTAGCCATAATAGTGGGTGCATTTTAATTGATTTTAATTGTTAATGTCAAACCTAATTGATCTAGGACATCTCGTCCCCATAAATTTACAGGGAGATGATCCAATACATATGGTTGATTAGTTCCTTCATATCCTTCAGGATCCTTCCAATCTAATACCATTGCACTTCTATGGGGATTAGTCACCACTCCCAGGCCTCGAAGCATTTGAGTGGCTTCTTGTAATAGCCAGTGTTTTGGCCATTCTTGACGAGAGATGATGCTAAGGTCTGCACCTGTATCCAGTAGCCCATTAAATTCATGTCCTTGAATATTTAGTTTTAGCATGGGGTGAGAATCTAAATTTAAAGAAAGCATAGCCCAATCTACACCTGTGGAGCCTAATCCCTTGGAACCTCTTTCTACAGCAGGCCTGGAAAATTTATCATGTAGGCTGGGTATTATTAGTAACTGTGCTATTCTATCTCCTGGTGAAATTACTGATATACCCTTTGGAGAACTGGCTATAATTTTTATTTCACCTTCATAATCGGGATCAATTACCCCAGGACTTATCATAAGTCCTTTTAGAGTAGAAGAACTGTGTCCCAATAATAAGCCTACTGTTCCTTTTGGGAAGAGGTCCTTTTACCCCTGTGGGAATGATTTGAACTCCCATCTCTGGAGTTAGTACTGATCTGGCAGAGGTGCAGATGTCCACCCCTGCGCTCCCTCTGGTTTGTCTAATGAGGAATCTAATGGACAATGTGTCCTGGGCACTACCCTGATGGGATTGCTGTGTTCCTCCAGTGCTCCTTATATTTGTGGTCGTGGGCCCCAGAGCATTGGGCCCCCCGTCCATTTTGTGGCAATGGAGCCCGATGCCTTTCTCCATGATATCGTGAATAAACACCTGGTCCTTATTCATTTTTTGATAATGGAGTACCCTCTATGGTGGTTTGAGAACGGCATTCATTAGCCCAATGTCTCCCTCTATGGCATCGTGGGCAACCCGGTATTCTACTCCTTTGATACCTAGTTTTGTTAAACCCTCCTCCTATGGGGCAATTCCTTTTAAAATGTCCTGTTTGTTCACAATTGTATCATGTTCTTGGCCTGGCATCTAAAGCCTGTTTTACTGCAGCTGCCACGACTTGCTCTTGTTCATTAATGTCTCTACATAATTTAATATATGTGTTTAAATCTTCATGTTTCCATGGTCTAATGACTTCTCTGCACCAACAATTCGCTTGGTCATAAACCAGTTGTTTTATTAATGGCTTTGCTTGTTCTGTATTCCCAAAAACTCTGGTAGCTGTTTGAATAAGCCTATCTACAAATTCAGCGTAAGGTTCATTAGCTCCTTGTATTACCTTAGATAATTGACCTTGTAAACCTCCATGTCCTTGTAAAGTCTTCCATGCCCTAACCGCCTCTACAGCAATTTGTATGTATACGCCAGGATCATATGCAATTTGTTGCTGCTGATCCTCATAAGGTCCCTTTCCTTACAACATATCTAGATTTCTCTGAGGATAACCAGCTGCTGCATTTCGCCTAGCCGTCTCCTTGCAAAATTCCTCATTGACAACCTTCCGTAACAGGTATTGTCCTCCATTTAGCACAGCTTTACACATATTAGCCCAATCTGCTGGCGTCATGTTCAAGTTGTTAATGGATTCGACCAAGCTTACAGTGAAGGGTGCTTGAGGATCATAGGTTGTTACAGCCTCTTTTAGCTGCTTCGCTTTTTTGAAATTTAAAGCATGGTGAATTCGCTGCCCTCCTGCCTGCTCAAATACAGGGCATGTTAATATTTGAGATCCTGTCTCAGGATCCCAACTATCAACTGCGGGGGTTGGGAGCCTCCCATCATATGGAGGTAGCGCTGTTGGTTGGATATTTACGTCCTCTGGTGACAGAAAGGTGTTAGTAGCAGTCTCCTGTTGTAATTTTTCCCCTGATGGCTTTTTCTGCTCTAAACTTTCTTCCTCTGTCTGACTAGTTTGAGAGACCTTCTCTTTTACTTGAATCTTTTCCTCTGTCTGACTAGCTCGAGAGACCTTCTCTTTTACTTGAATCTTTTCCTCTGACTAACTTGAGAGACCTTCTCTTTTACTTGAATCTTTTCCTCTGTCTAACTAACTTGAGAAATCTTCTCTTTCACTTGAATTTTTTCCTCTGTCTGACTAACTTGAGAGACCTTCTCTTTTACTTGAATCAATATGTCTTCTCCTTCCTCTACCATTGTCTGAACTGAAGGCTTTGGACTAAGCAACAAGATACAAACATCCACAATGGCAATGTGCCAACTGGCAGAGTCCCTGGGCTTTTCTTTTCTATTCTTTTTAAATCTTCACCATGATGGTTCCATTGTGATATATTTAACAACTCCTCCTTAAAAAGCCATGGGCTACATTTTTGTATTGTATCAACATATGCCCTGACTGTTCTTGATTTTACTGAGATGCCTCCTTCCTCTAACAATTTACTTAACAGTCTTTCGGTTTGTTTTTTACTAATTTCTGATCCCATATTTCTACTATAATACAACCCAACAAGATGACGCCAAACAAAACCGAGACAAAATGGAATGACACAAAATCATTATAGCCTTTCTATCCTCCTGAAATGTCCATCCGTCCTTTCTCCTTATCTGTTCCTCAGACGCAAATAGTTTTTCCTCAGATGTGAGCGGTTTTTCTTCCGTCTCACTCATCTCCAGGGACAGGCAACTTAAAACAAAAGTGAAACAAAGCAAAAGAAGAATCTTAAAATGGCTACCCATCCTCTCACCCTGCTCTCAGGGGCGAGCAGTTTACCTTATCACTTACCCTCAGTCCTTCCCCATGTGGCCCACCAAATGCTGCAGTCTGGCGGGGCACAATTCAGGAGCCACTTGTCAAAAGAAATGAACTTTATTTTTAGAACACATCACCAAACCACACAGCTCCTCAGGAAAAACCTTCAGAGCCCAACTGCCACCACTGGCTTCCCCCAAGCCTCTCAACCTCCCCCACTCCTCCTGCTCTTGAGGCCGATTGGCTGGGTCACATGGGCGGAGCCAAAAAAGTCCCCCAATGAGCAGTTCCATGGTCCGAAAGGGTGGGGAAACAGCCAAATGAGCATCACCGCAGAGGAACCAATCAGTTGGCAGCTAGAAGTTTGCTGGGGCCGCTGTGAGCCAATCATCAGCTGGCAGCTGGAAGTTTGCTGGGTCCCCTTCGGCTGTGGCTCTCAACAACATCTCAGATTTCAGAGACCCAAATAAGGCAACTTCTGTCTTTGGAGACAAAAGTTGAATTAATGGTTCACAGCAGTTTCACATTCAGTCCAGTCACTATAGGTCAGGAGGTCCTGTTGAGAGCCACAGCCGAAGGGGCCCCCGCAAACTTCAAGCTGCCAGCAAACTTCCAGCTGCCGGCTGATGATTGGTTCACAGCGGCCCCAGCAACATCTAGCTGACTGGCTCCTGTGTGGTGATGGTCATTGGAGATGGTCATTGAGCTGTTTCCCCGCCCTTTCAGACTGCCAGCTGATGATTGGCTCACAGCGGCCGCAGCAACATCTAGCTGATTGGCTCCTCTTCAGTGCTGCTCATTGGGCTGTTTCCCTGCCCTTTCAGACCACAGAGCTGCTCATTGGAGGACTTTTTTGGCTCCACCCATGCGACCCAGCCAATCGGCCTCAAGAACAGGAGGATTGTGGGAGGTGGAGAGGCTTGTGGTTGTGAGAGAGGCTTGGGGGAAGCCGTTGGTGGCAGTTGGGCTCTGAGGGTTTTTCCTGAGGAGCTGTTTTGTTTGGCGTGTGTGGTTCTAAAAATAAAGTTAGTTTCTTTTGACAAGTGGCTTCTGAATTGTGCCCAGCCAGACTGCAGCATTTGGTGGCTCGCATGGGGAGCGACTGAGGGTAAGTGATAAGGTAAACTGCTCACCCCTGAGGGCAGGGCCAGAGGATGGGTAGCCATTTTAAGATTCCTCTTTTGTTTTGCTTCACTTTTGTTTTAAGTTGCCGTCCCTGGAGATGAGTGAGACAGAAGAAAAACCGCTCACATCTGAGGAAAAATTATTTACGTCTGAGGAACAGATAGGGAGAAAGGACGGATGTACATGTCAGGAGGATAGAAAGGCTATAATGACTTTTTGTTGTTCCTTTTTTATTTCATTCTGTCTCGGTTTTGTTTGGCGTCATCTTGTTGGGTTGTATTATAGTAGAAATATGGGATCAGAAATTAGTAAAAAACAAACCGAAAGACTGTTAAGTAAATTGTTAGAGGAAGGAGGCATCTCAGTAAAATCAAGAACAGTCAGGGCATATGTTGATACAATACAAAAATGTAGCCCATGGCTTTTTAAGGAGGAGTTGTTAAATATATCACAATGGAACAGCCCAGGGACTCTGCCAGTTGGCACATTGCCATTGTGGATGTTCGTATCTGGTTTGCTTAGTCCAAAGCCTTCAGTTCAGACAAAGATAGAGGAAGAAAGCTTAGAGCAGAAAAAGCCATCAGGGGGAAAGTTACAAAAGGAGACTGCTACTAACAACTTTCTATCACCAGGGGGCATAAGTGTCCAACCAACAGTGCCACATCTACAGGATACTGCTACTAACACCTCTCTATCACCAGAGGACGTAAATGTCCAACTAACAAGGCCACCTCCATATGCTGGGAGGCCCCCAACCCCCGCAGTTGATAGTTGGGATCCTGAGACAGGATCTCAAATACTAACATGCCCTGTATTTGAGGTAGGAGGGCAGTGAATTCACCATGCTTTAAGTTTCAAAATAGTGAAGCAGCTAAAAGAGGCTGTAACAACCTATGGTCCTCAAGCACCCTTCACTGTAAGCTTGGTCGAATCCATTAACAACTTGAACATGACGCCAGCAGATTGGGCTAATATGTGTAAAGCTGTGCTAAATGGAGGTCAATACCTGTTGTGGAAGGTTGCCAATGAGGAATTTTGCAAGGAGACAGCTAGGCGAAATGCAGCAGCTGGTTATCCTCAGAGAAATCTAGATATGTTGTAAGGAAAGGGACCTTATGAGGATCAGCAGCAACAAATTGCATATGATCCTGGAGTATACACACAAATTGCTGTAGAGGTGGTTAGGGCATGGAAGACTTTACAAGGACATGGAGGTTTACAAGGTCAATTATCTAAGGTAATACAAGGAGCTAATGAACCTTACGCTGAATTTGTAGATAGGCTTATTCAAACAGCTACCAGAGTTTTTGGGAATACAGAACAAGCAATGCCATTAATAAAACAACTGGCTTATGACCAAGCGAATTGTTGGTGTAGAGATATCATTAGACAATGGAAACATGAAGATTTAAACACATATATTAAATTATGTAGAGACATTAATGAACAAGAGCAAGTCGTGGAAGCTGCAGTAAAACAGGCTTCAGATGACAGACAATTAATGAACAAGGGCAAATTGTGGCAGCTGCAGTAAAACACGCTTTAGATATTCCTACAGGAGTATTTTGGCAAGAAGGTCCATTATTGTGGATACATTTATCTTATTCTCCTAACACTATTCTTACTAGGTATCCTGAGGCTGTAGGACAATTAATACTCAAAGGAATAAAAGCAGCAAAGGGAGTGTTTGGAATTTCTCCCAATAAAATTATTACTCCATTTACTATGAATCAAATTGATGAGTTAGCTAATGAGTTAAATACTTGGGCAATAATCATGTGCAAATCTAATGTTTCTTTTGATAACCACTTACCATCTAATCCTTTGTTGTCTTTTTGGTCATTGCATCCTGTAATTTTTCCAAAAATGACAAGAAAAACACCTATCATGAATGCTCCAAATATATTCACTGATGGGTCAAATAATGGTACAGCAGCAATAGTTACACCTGATCAAACTTTTACATTTTTAGTACCCAAACAATCAGCTCAAAAGGTAGAGCTTAATGCAGTATTACAAGCTTTTGTGATGTTTAAAGATTTTGTATTTAATTTATTTTCCGATAGTCAGTATATAGTTAATGCTATAGTGTCCCTGGAAGATGCTGGTAGGATTTCCTCTTCCTCTACTGTTTACTCTTTGCTTTCCACTATACAAAGTCTAATCTGGGACAGAAAAGATCCATTCTTTATAGGACATATCAGGGCACATACAGGATTGCCTGGAGCCCTTAGTTTGGGCAATGATTTATCAGATAAAACTACACATGACATACATATTTTCTCTACACTAGAAGAAGCTATAAATTTTCATAAAAAGTTTCATGTCAATGCTAATACTTTACAAAAGCATTTTAAAATAACTAAGGAACAAGCTAGACAAATAATAAAACAATGTCAAAATTGTGTGACCTTTTTACCACAAGTTCATCTTGGAGTCAATCCTAGAGGATTGATACCTAACCATATTTGGCAGATGAACATCACACACTTGCCAGAATTTGGAAAATTAAAATATTTGCATGTTACAGTTGATACTTCTTCTGGATTTTTGATGGGCTCCCTTCATGCTGGAGAAAAAACTAAAGATGTTATAGCTCATTGCTTACAAAATTTTGCCACTGTGGGCGTTCCAAAACAGTTAAAAACAGATAATGCCCTGGTTATACTTCTACCTCTTTTAAACAATTTTGCTCATCATTTGGCATTACTCATATAACAGGAATCCCATACAATCCACAGGGACAAGGCATAGTTGAAAGAGCTCATCAAACTATTAAAATGTACTTATTAAAGCAAAAAGAGGGAATTGGGAAGGGGTATATATCCCCCAAAGATGAACTTAAAATAACCCTTTTTACTCTAAACTTTTTAAATTTGGATTCATCAGGACTTAGTGCTGCGGAAAGGCATATGTGTCCAAAAAATGTGCATAAGCCCAAGGTACTTTGGAAGGATATTCTAACAGGACAATGGAAAGGTCCTGACCCAGTAATTGTCTGGAGTCGGGGGTCTGTTTGTGTTTTTCCACAGGGAGAACAGCAGCCGATTTGGATTCCAGAGAGATTAACCAAGGACCTGACCCAGTGATTGTCTGGAGTCGGGGGCCTGTTTGTGTATTTCCACAGGGAGAATAGCAGCTGATTTGGATTCCAGAGAGATTAACTAAAGTGATTTCTACAGACCAAAAAGAAGATGATTTGGCCCAAATCCATAACAGCTGATATCCAAAACTCCAGTTTGGCTATCCTTACATCTGCGACAGAACCAGGATGTTTTTTTCAATATCTATTTTATTATTGCCCTTTCCCATATCATGAAGTTCTATTTTGTTTTTTGAGCTCATACAAATGAGCTCAAATGTTTAATGTTAATGTTTTGCTGATCAGTTCTATTTTTTGACTATAGAGTTTTTAAACATTGCAATGGAGATTTCACCTGTAAAAAGTTACCAGGCCTTTACTATTATGTTATGTTTTGTACATATTATATTATGTGTGCACACTTGTGTTTTGTGTTATATGTTTGAATGTACGTATGTCCATATATCATATATGATGAGCACTCATGAAAAAATGGATGCAAATTTTTTTTCACGTGATTTAAATGGTTTCATTTAAATTGGGTAAACAGCTGTTGAAGATTGTTTTAATATGAGAACAAAAAAGGAGGTTAACAGATGTGTTTGTTTACTTTCACCTTTCCTTTTCATTATATTTAATAATTCTGTTCAAGATAATGTAAATTGTTAAGAAAATTGTTTTCTTTTAGTGCCTTCTGGAATGTTACATCATTTTTTCTTTAGCCATTATTGCCAGAATTCCTATCTTCATCCTAGTGCCGGTGAAGACAAAGATAAAACCAATCTACAGCTTCTGCAATAGCCATCACTGAACTGCTTGCAGAACTTGCCTGGACTATGTATGACTTGTATGCATTGTGAACTCACCTGTATGCATTGTGAACTATCTGTTGGTGCAGCGACTTGTGGTAGCATTGGGGTATTTTTGCTGATGATGTCATCAGTGGCACAATTTTTCCAAAAGGAGCCGTCAATTGGCTTGGTGCTTGTCATGATTGTTCAGCTAAAATTTGGGGGCCCACAGAGGTGAGGCAAAGAACCTCACCCCACTGCTGGTACAAAGACCTCTCCACAGGTGTGGCTGTATACTCCACCGGTAGTCAGTGACGGGTAAGATCCAATTGCAATGGTACCAACCTAAGACAGGATGCTGACACCTTGAGATCAGCTCATCCGATAATGGGTAAGGACCATATGTACTATTGGACAACCTAAGGCAGGCACGGTCCCTAAGCCACATACTTGTTGTTTAAACAGAGAGGGGGAGATGTTGAGAGCCACAGCCAAAGGGGCCCCAGCAAACTTCCAGCTGCCAGCAACTTCCAGCTGCCGGCTGATGATTGGCTCACAGTGGCCCCAGCAACATCTAGCTGATTGGCTCCTCTGTGGTGATGCTCATTGGAGATGGTCATTGAGCTGTTTCCCCGCCCTTTCAGACTGCCAGCTGATGATTGGCTCACAGTGGCCCCTTCGGCTGTGGCTTCCAGCTGCCAGCAAACTTCCAGCTGCTGGCTGATGACTGGCTCACAGCGGCCCCAGCAACATCTAGCTGATTGGCTCCTCTTCGGTGATGCTCATTGGGCTGTTTCCATACCTTTTCAGACCACGGAGCTGCTCATTGGAGGACTTTTTTGGCTCCGCCCATGCGACCCAGCCAATCGGCCTTAAGAGCAGGAGGATTGTGGGAGGTGGAAAGGCTTGTGGTTGTGAGAGAGGCTTGGGGAAGCCGCTGGTGGCAGTTGGGCTCTGAGGGTTTTTCCTGAGGAGCTGTTTTGTTTGGCATGTGTGGTTCTAAAAATAAAGTTAGTTTCTTTTGACAAGTGGCTTCTGAATTGTGCCCAGCCAGACTGCGGCAAGGTCCCACACTTAAGTTATTCAAACACCACCCTCTTACTTTTTGTGCACGTGAGTGTGTGTGTGTGTGTGTGTTTGTCTGCCACACGACCAGCGCTGGCTTCATGAAAGGTTTGATTCATGAGTAATTGCTAGGGAGTTTTAAATTAAAGAGACAAGACTCTCATTACCTTTAATACCAGCTCCGGGACAGCTTCTCCTAGCTCCTCCCCAGCAACCTAATGTGGTGGCGAGGTTTACAAAGAGACTAGTGAGAGAGGGAGAGCACGCCAGAGAGTGGGCTTTTATTGGGGAACAAAAAATTCAAGGGAAAAATCCCATCCAATGAAGGTTAAGGGGGGCAGTATCCCAAGGTCAGGGGCGAAGATTCGGTCTTCAGAACAATGGTCAGGCACGCCTCTGCACGGACAAGCCCTCAGACCTGGAAAAGGGTGGGGAAGGTTCTAACACAGCTGTGTCTTAGCGCCTCTCACCCAGCCAGGAGGTAACTCAAATCACATGCAAGGATGGCCGCCCACATGTGTGTGTGTATGTGTGTGTGTGTGTGTGTGTTACACTCCCCTGATGTGAGGAGTGGGAGAAGAGCCTGGGTAAGTTTCTCACCCAGCCCTCTGACTTCTGAGTAACACCTGGAAGTGTGTGATAGTGGCTAGGGAGGACGTTGAGAGGTTCCGACTTGATCAGGTGTGTGGACAGAACCACAGACACACTGTGCTTCTTGTGGCTTGACTCTGACCTGTACTCAGTTGCCAGGCTTATGAAGGGGAGACGGTCACCCTCTCTGTAGGCAGTGCTCTGTATCCTGCTCTCCCCTTTTTTGTTCCTCTCCTCTCCCTGATTACTCCTCCTTAGAAATGTGATTTTTACAGTAAAAACTTTTTGGACCCAATATATATTTTTGACAAAATGGACCTAACAGATATCCACAGAGCATTTCATCCAAAAACACCTCAATGCATTTTCTTCCATGTGTCCCTGCAATCTTTTGAAAAATGGACGATATTTAAGGCCATAAACAAGGTTTTGTAAATATGTAGCATTCTATGAAATTCCTTGTATGGTAATAGATCATAATGAAATGAAATTAGAACTCAGGAGAAAGAATAAAATGACAGAAATGACACAAACACATTTGGATGGGCCATTAAAAAAGGGGAGAATTTAAAATTCTTACAATTAAGAGACAGAGATGCCTCATATTAGAATCTCTTTGACTCCGTGAAGGCCATTGGGAGGGGAAAGGTATAGCCATGAGGGCCTCCATGAGAAAATTAGAAAGATTCCCAATATACAACCTTATGATGAATTCAAGGAAAGAAGACAGAAGGAAATAATTAAGACCAGAGCTGAAATTCATGCAACAGAGGATCAATTGTGAAAATACAAAGGATCAATGAACAGGGAATTGAATCCTTGACATGATACATAAAATTAGCAAACCCAAGCTAAACCAGTCAAAGGAAAGACAAAGAAGACATAAATTAATAAAATTATAACCAAAAAAGAAGATATCGCAGAAATCTTGACAATCATTATGGACTCTTTGGGAAAACTTATAGTCCAATAAATTGAAAACTCGGGAAGAAATTGAGTTTCTAAACACACATGGCCTACCCAAATTGAACCACATGAACAGAGAAAACAAACAGACCCAAGAGAAGCAATGATATTGATGCAGTAATTAAAAGTCTTCCATAAAAGTACAGCCCAGGAAACGTGGATTATCCTGTGAATTCTACCATGCCTGTAAGAAGAATTAAAGACAGTGCTTCCCAAGTTATCCTATGAAATAGAAATGAGGAGGAGAAGCAATTCCAAATTTATTCTATGAAGCCAGAATCACCCTGAAACCAGAACTAGATAAGGACACATCAAAGAAAGAACACTACAGATCCATATCCCTGATGAACATAGATACAAAATTCCTAAATAAAATGTAAGCAGATCACATTCAACAACACAATAAAGGGGTTATACATCATGATTAAGTAGGTTTCCTTCCTGTTATGCAAGGATGGTTCCAAATATACAAATCAATAAATATAATTCATGAAATAAATAGAATTAAGGACAAAAGTCCCATACTAATCTCAAAAGACTCAGAGAAAATGTTTTGGAGAAAATTCATCCCCCCAGTCATGATAAAATCACGAATAAAACTAAGTATATAAGGATCTTCCTTCAGCATCACAAAGGTTATTCTATACAACAAGCCCAAAGCCACCATCATAGTGAGTGGGGGAAAATGGAAAGCATATTCTCTAAAATCAGAAACAAGACAAGGATGTTCACTCTCACCATTTTTGTTCAATGTAGCACTTGAAATTTTAGTCAAAGCAACTAGGCACATGGAAGAAATAACACGGATACAAATAGGAAAGTGAAAATTCAGATTATCATTGTTTGCAGATCATATGATCCTATACTTACAAGATCCCAAAACTCCACCAAAAGACTTTTAGAGTTTAGTCAAGTGTCAGGATGCAACATCAGCAAAGAAATATCAGTAACTTTTCTATTCATCAATAACGAATCTGCTAAAAAAAAGGAAACAACAAAAAAATAGGGAAAGAATTCCATTCCCAATAGCCTAAAAAAAAAGCAAGAAAATAAATAAATAATCCTTTAATAAATGTAATGAAGGAGGTGAAAGACCCCCTGAAATAAAAATTATAAACAATGAAAAAAAATTGAAGAAGGCACTTCAAAATGGAAAGATATCCCATGTTCATGGACAGGCAGAATTAAATCATGTGAAAGTGCCATATTACCAGATGCAATTCACAGAGCCAGTGCAATCTCCAAATACCAACGACAATCTTCACACACACACACACACACACACACACACACAAACAACAACGACGACAACAAAACACAGCCCTAAAATTCATGTAGAAGAATAAAAGACCTAGAATAGCCTGCTTAGCAATGGTAACCCAAAAGACATATGCTGGAAGTTCACAATATCTGGTTTCAAATTATCCTACAGAGCCACATCAACAGAAAGAGCATGACACTGGCATAAAAACAGACACATAGCCTAAGGGGTGGAATAGAAGACCCAGAGACAAACCCACTCAGATTTTGTCATCTGATCCTTGACAAAGGCACCAAAAACCTATGGTGGAGAAAAAACAAACTTTTAAACAACTGAACCTGGGCAAAGTGGATATCATGTGCGGGAGAGTGAAGCCAGGTGTCTCTCTCTCAACCTGCACAGGAGGCAACTCACAATGGATCAGATATCTAGGAAGCAGACAGAGACTTTGTACCCTGTAAGAAATCACAGGTCAATACTGATAAATAGGTATGGGACTTCTTTATTAGGACTCCTAAAGCTCAGGAAATCATACCAATTGTTAATAAGTGGATGGCATCAAATCCAACAGATTCTGTGCTGCAAAAGAAATGGTGTGAAGAGTGTGAAGAGAGAGCCTACAGAATGGGAGACAATATTTTCCAGCTACTCTTCTGACAGAGGATTAATATCCAGAATATATAAAGAACTCAAAATGCTTAAAACTAAGCAAGCAAATAACCCAATCAACAAATGGGGCAAACAACCAAATAGACATTTCTCATCAGAAAAAGACAAATGGTCCGTAAATCATGAAAAATGTTCAACATCTTTATTAATGAAGAAATGCAAGCTGGGCACAGTGGCACAGGTCTGTAATGCCCGCAGCTTGGGAGGCTGAGGCAGGAGGATCGCAAGTTCAAATCTAACATCAGCAAAAGTGATATAGTAAACAACTCAGTGAGACCCTGTCTCTAAATAAAATACAAAATAGGGCTGGGGATGTGGCGCAGTGGTTGAGTGCCCCTGAGTTCAATCCCTGGTTTGCTCCCCACTCCAAAAAAAAAAAAAAGAATGCAAATCAAAACTATACTGAGATGGGGTCTGTTGGCACAGGACTGTATTTCCAGTGCCTCAGGAGGCTGAGACAGAAGGATTGCAAGTTGAGCCCAGCCTCAGCAACTCAGAAAGGACCTCAACAACTTAGTGACACCCGGTCTTTTAATAAAAAACAAAAAGTGCTGGGGATGTGGTTCAGTGGTTAGGCATCCCTGGGTTAAATCCCCAATATCAAAAAGGAAAAAAGAAAGAAGAAAAACACAATCTAAGATGGGAAGAGAGGGGAGGGGGGATAGTAGGGGATAGGAAAGGTAGCAGAATACAACAATTACTAATAGGGCATTATGTAAAATTGTGGATGTGTAACCGACGTGATTCTGCAATCTGCATTTGGGGTAAAATTGGGGGTTCATAACCCACTTCAATCTAAAGTATGAAATATGATATGTCAAGAGCTTTGTAATGTTGTGAACAACCAATAAAAAAAAAGAAAAAAAAAGAAAAACACAATCTACATGGATATTATGTTTTTCTCCAATCAGAATGACAAACATCAAGAATACAAATAATAGTGAAGAATGGCAAGGATGTGAGGGAAAAGGAACGTTTTCTAATATGCTGTTTGTGAAATTGTAAAATCATAAAACCACTATGGAAATAAGTATGAAGGATCCTCAAAATCTTGGAATGATCCTGGGTGGTAGCACATGCCTGTATTCCTGAGCACATGCTACTCAAGAGGCTGAGGCAAGAGGATCACAGGTTCAAGATCAGCCTCAGTAACCTAGCGAGACCCTATCTCAACATAAAAACTGAAAAGGTCTGGGGATGTAGTCAGTGTTAAAGCTCTCTTTGATTGAATTCCCAGTTCCCAAACACAAACACAAAAACAAACAACAAATCTCAAACCAACAAAAGTACTGTTACGGAGCCACAGTATGACCCAGCTGTGCTACTCCTGGCTGCTCCTCGTAGTTCATCCAAACATTAAAGTTGGCGCACTGTGGGAATCACGCGCACACAGGTTTATAGCAGTGTGACTCCCAGGAGCCAAGGTATGGAGCCAGCCTTGTTGTCCATGAACAGAGGAGTGGATACAGCAATGTGGTTTATGTGCACAGTGGAACTGATTCAGTCGGAAAGAAGATGAAATTATGTCACTTCAGGAAAGTGGGTGTTAAGCAAATTGTGCCAGATTCAGACAGCCAAGGGTGGTACGTTTTCTCTTATGTGTAGAAGCTAGAGAGAAAAGTGGGGGGGGAAGTAAGGAGGGAGTCACCTGGGGCTGGGGTTGTGAATCAAAGGGAGACCAGTAGGATAGACGAAGGGGACCAGGGAGGCAGGGAGGGACAGGGGAGGTACTGGGGAATAAATTGACAAATTTGTGATACATGCATGCATGAGAATGACAAAATGTGTTCTACCATTGTGTACAAATAATGCCCAAATAGAATTTACATTAAAAAAGGAAAAATTGCCAGTTTTTCACACTTTTTGATGAAGTAAAATGAACATGAAAACAGATGAGCTATCAGGAGTAGAGCACACTGACTTCTCATGAGCCAGAGGACTCCACCTCACTCCCACCTGAATCAGGAAGTGGAATACTGCCGGGCAGGGTGGAGCACACCTGTAATCCTAGCAATTTGGGACACTGAGGCAGGAGGATTGACAGGTCCAGGCACAGCAACTTAGCAAGCCCCTCAGAAACCCAGGAAGACCGTGTCTCAGAGTCAATAGTAAAAAGGACTGGGGGTGTAATTAAGTAGTAAAGCACCACAGGGTTCAATCCTGGGACACACACACACAAAAAAAAGAAGAAGAAGAAGAAGAAAAGGAACCAGAATGAATACTCTCAGTCTCACCTAAGTCCTTTAGCCTTTGCCTCCCCAGCCCCAGCCCCTGCCCAATCTGAAGACCCAGACTCAGCTGACAGCCAGGGCTACGGATAGGCACGACCGTGGGCAGGGCCTCACTGGGTTGGAAAGCAGTGCTGCAGGCACAGACAGTTATCCCTTTTGACACACCAGCACACACAGGGTGGGAAAGGGCAAGAGGCAGTCAAGGTCAAAGAAGCCTCAAGTGGTGGAGATGGGTCTTCTAAGTCAAGTTCATCCCATGTCACACTCAAGTCCTTCCATATGTGCTGAGAGGTCTCAGCAAAGAGAAGTAGGCTCCATGTGTCATCAGAAATCAATCTGTGTGCACATCTCTGACACTGTCCAGGAACACCTTTCATTCTTCTAGGACATATTTCTTTGAGTAATATGCTTCAAATGCTCCCTGAAGGAGCCACCAAGTTCTTGCCTGATTGTATCTGTTGCCCATGACTGATGGGCCAGGACTGGGTGCCTCCAAGAAATATATATATATATATATATATATATATATATATATATATATATATATATATATATATATATATATTAATGGCAGTAAGGATTTAACCCAGTGATGCTCTACCACTTCATTACATCCACAGGACTTTTAATTTATGTTTTTGAGATTATCTCATTTAATTGCTGAGGCTGATCTGGAACTTGTCATCTCCAGCCTCAGTCTCCTGACCTGCTGGATATATGCATGTGCTTCTCCATCTAAGCCAGAGAAATTTCTGAAGAATTTTGATTTCATTCTTTTCTCTAGAAACAAGAAACTCAGTTGTTATTGTTTAGTTCCATAGAGAAAGCCAGGATTGAGAACCAGAGAAAACATCTAGGGAGCATTCGAGATACTAGTCCATCTTCAGGCTTCACCCCCATCTACCCGTCCTGGGGCAGGGGCTGGAGCTGGGTTCATGGGCCTCCATCCACCTAGTGTACCCCCTTTCCACAAAGCCAGAAATTCATGCAAGGTGATGAAATCAATAGAGCAGAGGAAAACAACCAGTCTTTCTATTACTTAGTTATACACACAGAGATTTATTTTCAGATGTTTGAGGTGCACATAAATCAGACTCCACTACACTGGGTGGGGTGAGGCAGGAGGATTACAAGGTCAAAAGCCAGCCTCAGCAATGGGGAGGAGCTCAGCAACTCAGTGAGCTTGTGTCTCTAAATAAAATACAAAATAGGGCTGGGGATGTGGCCCAGTGGGAGAGTACCCTGAGTTCAATCCCCTGTACCTAAAAACAAAACAAAAAACAGACTCCTCTATAGAAGGAGACAAGTCGGCCTTTCTGTGGGTTTGTCAAGATGGTTGCATGATTCATTAAATACAAAGCACCCTGCCTGGCCTTCCCTCTGGGATGGGGTGTTTTCCAGGAGGGCAGGAGCCCATTCTAAACCCTCAGGTCCAGTTCTTGCTTAAAGTAGAAATCTCTTCAGTGCAGAAGGAATGATGGAGATAGAAAATCACCACTAGGCAAACACCTTTGTAATGAGTGTTTTAGGGAAAACCGTTAACAGCTGTTACACCCAGAGCAGGAGGATGAGGAGAAGCAGGAGGTCTGCACAGTTCCCACTCATCTCCCCAGAAGACTCTTATTAATGACTAAGCACAACAGTAAGTTGGCAGGCGAGAAACCTGCCAGATCCCACCTTAACCAAGGGACAGAGTCTAAGTGGGCAGGAACAGGACACCTGGACATCACGCCATCCAGACAGGGTGCCCCGAGAGGGCTCATCCCCCCTGCAGCATTCTCCAAACACCCCCCAGAATCTCACCATGAGAAAACACCAGCATCACCTACAGCCGGGGGCAGTGTACAAAGGAACTGGTCAGGACAACAAAAAGTCACAAGGTCACAAGGGACAGAAAACCAAGGAGCTGGCACAGATGGAAAGAGAATGAAATGATCACAAAGAGCAATGTGGGAACCTAGACGGGATCCTGGACCAGAAAAGGAGCATTTGTGGTACAAATGGTGACATTTAGATGAGGTCTATAGAGTACTTGATAGCATTAAATCAGGGTAAATTCCTGATGTGACCAGGGTAGGATGCTTTTTGTGTGAGTTAACATTAAGGGGTCCTGCATGAAAATTAGGAGGGACCACTCCTCACTATGTCACAATTCTCTGTGACTCTAGAGCTTGAGAAAAGCAAACATCAGGTCCAGTATGTTCCCAGTGGGTTTGGTTGAAATAATGGTGAAAATATAAAACACACACCAACACTTAAGCAAAATCCAAAAGCCCGAGAAAAATAGCTGAAACCTTAACTAAAAATGCACATAGATAACTGAGAAAGACTTAAGGTTATAGAGTAATTGTCCCCAGAGCTGAGTGGACAGTATCAGGGTTAGAATGCACAGGGAAACTGAGATTCCAGGCCCAAACTCAAGCCTACTGAAAGAGAGCCCTCTACCAGTACTTCTTTAAGAAGTAAACGTTTGGCTCAGCATGGTGGCACACACCTGTAATCCCAGCGACTTGAGAGGCTGAGGCAGGAGTGTTCAAAGTCAGCTTCAGCAACTTAGCATATCTCTGAGGAACTTAGGGAAATCCTGTCTCAAAAAAAACACATAAAAGGGGCTGGGGATGTGGCTCAAGCGGTAGCGCGCTCGCCTGGCACGCGTGCGGCCCGGGTTCGATCCTCAGCACCACATACCAACAAAGATGTTGTGTCCGCCAATAACTAAAAAATAAATATTAAAATTCTCTCTCTCTCTCTCTCTCTTAAAAAAAAAACACATAAAAAGTGCTGATATGTGTCTCAGTGGTTAAGTGCTCCTGGATCCATCCCTAGTACTAAAAAAAAAAAAAAAAAAAAAAAAAATGCCCTTTGAGCCTCTGCTTGGATGTCTCTGTCATGGGGAGCTCAGCACTTTACTCCTTTGATGAGTGTTGGGGGGGGGGTGAGCCCAGGTGCTGCTGACAGGAGTGAGAACTGGAAACAACCCAATGCCTAAGGCCAGCATTAGAGAGCGCCAGGTAACCTCTGCAAGTGTTAAGTGATAAGGAAGTGGCATATCTTAATGCATGGAAAGGTGCACATGCCGCAGTCCTCTGTGATAAGAGCAGAGCGAGTTGTGTTTACACACTGACCTCAGTGAGGTTCAAATCTAAGTGTGCACAATAAGGTCTGCAAGATAATGAAGGAAGGAGCAAGCAGCTGCACTTTGAAGAGTCCTTACTATTTTAAAAACTTTATTTATTTATTTTTTGGGGAGGTGCTGGGGATGGAACCCATGGCATCAAGCATGCTATGCCTGTGCTCTCAAATGGAGCTACATCCAGCCCTAGCCCTGCCTTGATATACAATTAATATATATATATGATCTAAATGAAAATTAGCATCAATAATTTTTTAAAATCCTCCATGAAAAGATTTGGGGATTGTCATTTCATTAGGGATTGAAAGACCGGCATGGAACACCAGATGGGGAAAGATGCTAAGACTTGCTTATAGAAGAATGAAATTATGGCATTTGTGGGTAAATGGAAGGACCTGGAGAATATCATGCTAAGCCAAATAAGCCAATCCCATAGAACCAAAGGCCGAATATTTTCCCTGATACTCGAATGCTAATTCACAATGGGGTAGGGGAGCATAGAGGTATTTGGACTAGACAGAGAGGAGAGAAGGGAGGGGAGCAGGCAGGGGTAGAAATGATAGTAGAATGGATTGGACTTTATTACCATATGTGTGTAGATGGTTTACATGACCTTTGTACGTCATGTACAAACAGATGAACGAGAAGTTATATTCCATTTATATATGATGTGTCAAAATTCATTTTACTGTCATGTGTAACAATTAGAATAAATTTAAAAATACATTAAAAATATTCTAGGGCTGGGGCTGTATCTCAGTGGCAGAGGGCTTGCCTAGTATGCGTGAGGCACTGGGTTCAATTCTAAGCACTGCATACACAAAACTAAACCAAGAAGGGCATGCTGTCCACCTACAATGATAAAAAAATAAATAAAAATAAAAATAAAAAAGACTCTAAGCCTTTGTCTGAACACTGGGGTTAGAGCAACAATTGATTAGTGATGTCTGGCTTGGGTGAAGGATGGGTAGTGATAGTTTCCATGCTACGTATGTTACTCTTTAATAGAGACACTGAGCTCTCAGTGTCATTTTAAAAGATGTCTTTGAGCTGGTAAAGGGGTCATAGCAGAAAAAGGTCTCCTTGAGGCACATGTTGTAGGATTGTGGGCAAGAGAAGTGGATATCAGCTTTTATGAAGTAGACACCACGGGGAAGACAATCAACATTCTCCACTTTTGGGGGGTCAATGTAGGGGTAGGTGGGCACATGGGGAAGGCTTGGGTCTTGAAAGGTGAAGCAAGTTTCCATGTGAGTGCATTTGGGAAGGGTCTTTCATATGGAGGACAGAGCATGAAGGCAAGAATATACCACCCCTTCTTGTGAGAAAGGAGTGTGCACGGTGGAAGAAGAGCTTTGACACTTGGCAGGAAATGGAGAGCATCCTGCATGGTTGAGTGTCAAGCTTGGATTTCATTTCGTTAGCCATAGGAGACTATAACTTTTATTTATTTATTTATTTATTGTGTGTGTGTGTGTGTGTGTGTGTGTGTGTGTGTGGATTGAATGCATGGTGATTTGCCAATGAGCAACATCCCCTGAGCTTTTTAAATATTATTATTTGATATTTATTTTGAAAGTGGCTGTCACTAGTTGCATAAGGCTTTATTACACTGGTGAGTCTGGCCACAAAATTGCAATCCTCCTACCTCAGTCTCCTGAGATGCTAGGATTACAGCCATGTGACACTGCACACATCTTATGACAAACTTTGAGGAAGGTGAGGCAGAAAGGAAATGAGAAATGGGCATGCAGAAGAATTGCCTCTTTCCTGGACACCAGCAGCAGCCTGTAGCCCTGAGATCCCCCCTGGGTCAAGGTCTCCCAGGAGAGCAGTTTGGGTCATTAGGAGGAAGTGTGCACCTGGGATAATGGGGTGTGGGGTGTAGCAGAGCTTCAATGAGAACAAGTCCCTGGTCTCCATCAACTCTACTGATTTCCTAAGCCCAGACCTGGACACAGAGAAGTGGAAGGCCCAGTCTCTGCACTTGGGTGCATCTGGTCCATGGAGTGGAGGCCCATGGCTAGACACTGGAGACCCAGCACCATGGCGCTGCTGTGTGGTGTCTGGGGGAGAAGATGATCTTGGTTGGAAGCCAGCAGGTCAGGCCTCCTTGGGCTTCTGTGTGGGGTCAGAGGTGGCCCAGGAGGACTTCTCAGGTGCCTTCGGACACTGCAGATGCCAGTCATGTCAAAGAGTGAGTCTTCTGTGTATGGAGGGTGGGTGGTGGGACAGGACAGGGGACGGGAGGAAGTAGGCCACCTGGGTCTCCCATGAGACTGACAGGAAGGAGCAGGGGGTAGGAGGGACTTCAGATCCTCAGGTCCTGGCAGCTGAGCAGGATGCCTATCCTGATGCTGAAGCCAGGGACACTCAGAAGGGATGTGGTGTCACTGGGCCTGGGGAAGGCGAGCCTGACAACTGTCAGACCCCTGGCATCCTACCACAGGAGGAAGGGTCCCTGGAACCCCAGGCTGGGCTCTAGTAGGCCTCCCGAGGTCAGGGCATCCCATGGACTTAGCAGGAATCCAAGGATCCTATGACTCTTTTTCCTTCTCTTCTGGATGTGGGGATGCCCAGCTCAGGGGAAATGCTCCCCACCTTGATTCCTCTCAGAGTCCCACATGGCTCTGGGGCCTGCAGGGAGGAAGGGACCTGAGATGGCATTGACAACCATCAGGCAGGGACCTCCCTCTCTGGGAGAGCTGGGTAAATTCTAGTTCCTTCCCTGTCTCCCCCATCAGGAGGCCTGGGGAGGATGCCCAGGTCTGGATAGGCAGTGGGCGGTGGTGGCCAAAGTGGAAAATCCCCTGCTGGCAAGATGCTGCCTTTGGTTGGCAGGTGTGGCCCTGGCCTTCTGCCTGGGGCCCAAAGGTGTGACCAATCTGTTTGGAGCCCTGAGCGCTGGGTACAAAGTCGCAGAGAGGGTGCTGGCATGGGGACTTTTTCCTGGCAGTCCAGCTTCAGGTCAGCTCAGCCTTGGGATGATTGTAGATGGGAAGAGGGGGAGGTGGCAGTGAGGGGTAGGGGAGGTGGGGGTATGGGTGTGGTGGGGCCCCAGATGATGGAGAGAGGGACATGAAAAACCAGACTTGGGCCAGAGGGGGGCAGACCAGGGCTTGGTAAAGGGCAATGGGGGACACAGAGGCCTCTCTGGAGAACTAGGTCAGGACAGAGTTGCAGGGGGTGTAGGGAGAGACAGTGAAGAAGGGGACAAGGACAAGGGTGGCTCTCTGCTTGTGCCCTGTTCCCGGCTCCTCTCCATTCTGTTGCCCGAGGCACGGCCAATGCCCAGATGGTGTACCCTGTGAGTGTGACCTGGGCATGTGCTGAGGGTTTCTCCAAGTCCCCTGATGGATCTGAAAAGCCTCTGAAGACTCCCCCAGTCAGTGACTTCTGCCACTGGTCTCCAGCCCCAACCCCAGCATCAGAACTGCCTTGTTACCAACATGTCCTCCTCACTATACTACCTACTCATCCGGGACCCCCACACATACCCCAATTCCATCCCAAGGATGTGGGGTGCTGGGAGCCAGTACTTGAGCCAGACCACCAGGGGCACACTTAAGAACACAGTTCTCAATGATGTCACCCCTGCTGGGGGACGTTAGTTAACCCCTAGAAACATTTCTGATTGTTACAGCTCAGGGACTGCTCCTAGCACCCTGGGGGAAGCCATCAGGATGGTGTGAAGCTGCCTACAGCACACAGGAGAGTGCCCATGACAAAGATCCTGTGATCCCCCATGTCAAGACTTGCTGGTCAAGAAACCCTCCTACGTTCCTATGCCCCTCTCTCTGTCTCTGCATCTTTGTGGCCCTCACCCCAAAATGCCCACACCAACCACTGGTTCCTGGAGGAGGAGAAGCTCTGCCCCTCCATCTTATGGCTACTTTGTTCTGTCTTATCGCCCGTACCTCCTGGCCTCTGCTGTTGGATTCAAAAGTCAACAAGTTGAAAGTCAGCAGTGGCCATGGTCCAGGGGAAAAACAGAGAAACAATGGCAACCTGGTGTGCAGGGGACACCCTGGTTAGGGTCATGCTTGCCCAGGGCACGGAGGGAGGGACTCAGCCACATCCAGGGGGTATAAAGAGGGAGTGCTGAAGTCTTCACTCCAGTGCGACCGTGGATCTCAGAGTGGCGCTTGCTCCGTGAGCAGCTGGGAATCGGCATCATGAAGTGGATGGTGGTGGCCTTGGTCTGCCTCCTGGCCTTGGAGGCGTCGACTACACTTGTCAGGTGAGTGTGGGCCTGGCTGTGGGTGCAGGGAAACTCAGGAAGCCTGCAGCCCTGTATGGAGTCAGGGGGCAGCAACTGGGTCTGAGCGGGATTCCCTGATGGGGCAGGGAAGGCTGCCCCTGCTGGAGCCTCCCAGACTTAGGGGAGAAGATGGTCCTGAAGCAGAGAGTAGGGTGACTATGCCCACGCAGGTCTTTACAAGAAGGGTGTGGTTTCTTCCTACAGAAAATAACAGTCCTTTCTAGAGGAGACAGATAGTCTCTCCAAAAATTTCCTGAGATCCCAAATTGGTTGGAAGAAGCCAAAGTCATTTTAGCAAAAACACTAATTCCTGTAAATCACTATAATATGAGGTGTTGAAATTTCAGGATGGAGCAGGTGATCTGGTTCAGGAGACCACAGGGCTCCCTGCCTGCCACCCTGCCTGCTGTGCCACCTGGGAAGAGTGCAGAGGGCCTTTCCTTTGTGCAGTTATAGCCACACTTTCAATCAGCTGCTGCTCCCCTACTCCATGGTGTGTCTCATAGGCAGTACCAGGTACCAGAGTGCACCACAGGAAGGGACAACCTTTGGTGTGAGTTTTGCTATTTCTGAGATCTATTTTATTTTATTTCTACATTTTCATGTTGCTGGTGACTGCACCCAGGTCAGGTACATGCTCAGCAAATGTTTTCCCACTGAGTCACATCCCAGAACTGACCCTTAAACAACAAAAGAACAAATCTCAGCAGACATCCTCTGGAAGGTGTAAAGTCCCAGCGTCCCAAGTCCCTCTCCCCTTCATGGGAAGTATTTTCAGGGTCTCTGAAAGCAGAGGCCAGGGCAGGAGCAGGACCCCTGAGAGGGGCTGAGGGCAGGCATGAGGGAAGTTCATTGTTTCCTGAGTCTTGGAGAAGTGCTGAGTGAGGTTGAAAGAAGGGGAGAAGGAAAGAAAGAAGAGGAAGAGGAAGGAGGCGAGGGAGAACATCAGGGAGAGAAGAAATTAGAAGGTAGAGGAAGGAGGGGAGCCCTGCCCTGACACCCAGCCTCCCCTAGGGTCCCCCTGAAGAAAATGAAGACTATGCGTCAGACCATGAGGGAAAAGGGCTTGCTGGGGGACTTCCTGAGGACCCACAAGTACGATCCCGCTCAGAAGTACCACTTCAGCGACTTCAGCGTGCTCTATGAGCCCATGAGCTACATGGATGTGAGTCCTAGTCTCTAGGTGTCCCTGTCCCTGCTGCCAAAGCTGGGGACTCCCTGGGCTCCCACCCTGAGGCTGCTCCCTTCTCCCAGTCCTGCCAGCCTGGGCCACCCTGCTGTGAGTGTCCCATTGGGCAGAGCATGGGGAGGGCCCCAGCTGACCTGGCAGCTGACCCACAGAGGCCACGTGGCTGCCCTGGGCAAGCTGGGACTGAGGCCTGTGTGTCTGGGACCCTGGCTTCTGGTGGTGCTGTAGGGCAGGGCTGCCCTTCCTGCTCTCCCATGGAGAAGCCTGGCCCCTGGGTCCCCCTAATGCTCACAGCCGTCCCCATGGCTCCCCAGGCTGCCTACTTTGGTGAGATCAGCATCGGGACTCCACCCCAGAACTTCCTGGTCCTGTTTGACACTGGCTCCTCCAACCTGTGGGTGCCCTCGGTCTACTGCCAGAGCCAGGCCTGCAGTGAGTGCTGGGCTGGGCAGGGAGGGCCCCTGGGCAGGGCCGGGCACTGGCATCTCCAGGGATGCAGGCAGGGAAGGGTGCTCACTCCTGAGGAGGACAGGGACTTGTTTAGGGTCTGAGGGCATCAACAAGCCAGAGGGAGGAGGCTGGCCCTGCTCCAGGGTGGCCCGTTGCCTTGCCTCGTGTCAGGATGGACCCCTTCATCTCTGCCGTCCACCTCACCCCCTCCAGTTCATTCCGCTCCACCCTCTCCTGCTCACCAGGCAGTGCTGCTCCTCCCCTCAGGACACTGTCCACTCCGTGCCTCGCCCTCCACTCTCCTATCCACTAGCTTCTCCCTGAGCGTCTCCAGGGACTGGCCACAACTATGCTGGATATGGTCTCGTCCTGGAGTCATTTAGGGAGACAGAGGATCTTCACTTTCTTAAGGCTGCCCTGCTTCCTTCCAAAATCTTGGGGCTGGAATACGGACATCTCTGTCCACTATGCGCACACCCCATGAACCTCCACATCCCACTATGCCCAGCTCCTGGGTGAATCGGGGTTGGGCTGAGTGGATTCCTCTCTAGGCCTCCCTCCCACTCCTCACTGAATGAGCATTTCCCACTAGGCTTTGTGCCAATTTCTGATGGGGTAGCGATAGAGGTGGAGTCTAGCGCACCTGCTTACAGGGTGGTAATCATCCAGGCATCCAATTACCTGTGAAACATGGGCTTTCAGGCCAATGCCTTCCAACTACTATGAGCCAGGAGCCAAGGCTGTCAGTTCCTCCTTGGTGACCAGGTGGGGGTGCTGACGCCTCAGGCTGGGAGCTTAGGCTGAGGGCCAGGCAGGAGTGCAGCCCATGAGCCTGAGAGCCAGGCAGCCCTCTGCTCACCCCTGGCCTCCATGGCTCCCTCCTGCAGCCACACACCCTCGCTTCAACCCCAGCAAGTCCTCCACCTTCTCCACCAACGGGCAGACCTTCTCCCTGCAGTATGGTACCGGCAGCCTCACTGGCTTCTTCGGCTATGACACCCTGACTGTGAGTGCTCCAGCTGCCACCCCCACCCTGGATGGGGGGTGTGAGAGGGTGGGGACCTAGATGTCCTTGTTCTTTCCTGTCCAGGGATGGGGCACCAGAGTGACCAGTCAGATAGTGCCTTTTTTCAGGAGCTTAGAACTGGGGGGCAGAGGTGTGGGGATCGAGGCTACAGTGAAGGAGGCCCTTGGAAGAGAAGTGACAGTTGGGATGCCTGTGGAGAAGTGGGCAGATGGGCCAGAGGAGAAAGGAGGAAGGAAAACCATGGCGGGTCTCTGGTGGCATGGGGCAGGAGGACATAGATGCACTCAGAAGTGTCATCTCCACTCCAATGTGTCTTCCCCCCACAGGTCCAGAGTATCCAGGTCCCCAACCAGGAGTTCGGCCTGAGTGAGCAAGAGCCGGGAACCTTTTTTGTGTATATGCAGTTCGATGGCATCATGGGCCTGGCCTACCCTGCCCTGTCCATGGGTCGGGCCACTACAGCCCTGCAGGGCATGCTGCAGGTGGACGCCCTGTCCAGCCCCATGTTCAGCGTCTACCTCAGCAAGTGAGAGACTGCCCTGCGGGTCCCTAAGTCCTGCCCTGTACCAAGCCCTGATCCCTTGGGGTGTGGAGACCTCCCAGCAGGGGGTGGCTGGGCCACACTTGTTCAGAGCCTCAGCTCCTGGGCTCTGACTCTCCTGCTCCCCTGCCCCTGCCCCAGTCCACTCTCAGGACACAGGATGGTGTCTCCTTCTTCAGTCTCAACTTCTCCCGGGTGTCGCTGCTCTAATTCCCCATGTCTTGGGCCTGCCTGCTGCTCTGGGCCCAGAGAGCCCCCTGCCTCGCCTGTGCTTCTCCCTGAGGCCTCTCTGTCCAGTGACCTGCTGCCTCTCCTCCTGCTTGTGTCCTTTAGGTCTTGGAGTCTCCTGGTCTAGGCCCTCGACTGACTCCTCACCCACTGTCCCCCAGCCCCCACAGCAGGCCAGACAAGAAGGTCCTGGTCCTGGCTTTTCTCTCTTGCTGTCCAGCTTTCTTCCTCTCTACTGTCTAGAGTCAGTTCCATCTTCTTGCTGTGGCTTGGTCTCCTTATCCTGCTTTCAACACACTGACCCTGTCACTAACCCTGGGGACTCCTTTGGCCTGTTTATACTTCTACCCATAACCCCAGGTGCTCCCCCACTCTGCTACCACTCAGGGGAATCTTCTGGAAGAAACTTGGCCTGTGTTTCCCTCCCCTCCACCAAAGCCTTCACTTATCTATTTGCAGCAGAAAAGAAAAAGCTTGGGTTTCAGTAGGGCTCCTGGTGACAGGGTCCAGCAATGGCATGAATTCAGAGGCAGAAGGCAGCACAGTGTGGGTGCTCTGTAGCATGCTTTTGGGGAAGTGCCATTCAGGGAGCTGTGGGAACACACGGCCTTGTCCTCAGAACACCCCCATGTGAATCCTGGGAAGATGCTCTTTTCCTGTGAAGGTGACTTCTCAATATGTGCGTCCCCTTCCTTAACCTCTCCCTCACTTCCCCTTCCTTGTGTGTCCTGCAGCCAAGAGGGATCTGAGGACGGAGGAGCGGTCATCTTTGGAGGTGTGGACGAGAGCCTGTACACAGGGCAGATCTTCTGGGCTCCTGTCACCCGGGAGCTCTACTGGCAGATCGGCATCCAGGAGTGAGTCTGGGGTGGGGGTCCCTTTGGGATGCACCTTCCTTGGAGGTGGCTTCTGGAGACCGGTGGCACATGCACATCCAGGTTCCACTGAGGTGGGGGCACCAAGGACTCCTGTGGCCTGTCCTCCCCAGAGCCTCAGCTCTCCTCCACAGGGGCATCAACCCTGGGTCTGGAGAAAGGGGTAGGAGGGGGCACATGTGGAATCCCAAGTACTGGAGGGGATTAGAACAGATTAGAACCTGAGGTGTGTGGAACAACTAATTTTTTCCTTGTCCTTACAACAAACACGACAACCCTGGTTTTCAATGATTCTCAAAACTTCCTTGAAGTTTTAAAAATATATCCCTGGATCCTTCAGGTGACCCTGCACAGACTCAGAGGGAATGTGAGGAAGGGAACAAGCTGCAATGGCCCTTGGGGGTGCTCATCTTCATTGGGTGCCTGCTCCCCTGTGCCGGGAAGGTCTCCCCTGGTTGCCCTGACCTGGTCGGGCTGATGCTGCCCTCTTCTTGCCACCCAGGTTCTATGTTGGGGAAGATGCTTCTGGCTGGTGCTCCCAGGGCTGCCAGGCCATGGTGGACACAGGAACCTCTCTGCTCACCGTGCCCCAGCAGTACCTGAGCTCCCTTCTTCAAGCTATAGGAGCCCAGGAGGATGAGTATGGACAGGTGGGTGTGGCATGGATGTGCCCTGGCCAGGAGAGGTCAGCTCAGTGTTTGTTGTTTGTGCAACGTGGGTCCCTGTGAGTGAAACTTGGGGCCAAGCAAGTGAGTAACAAGGGACAACTCTCAATCCACACCTCCCTCTCCTCCACACAGCTATGCCCCCTTGCTCCTGTGTGTCCTGGCAAATGAAATGGTCACCTAATTAGCCCTCCCCACTAGGGGAGGGAGCCCTGGTCCACTTTTTGCACAAGGCTGTGTGGTTTCAAAGGACACCTTTAGGGAAAGGGCATCGATTAAACCTCTCAGAGGGGCCATTCAGGCAGGACGAGCGTCTTTGGGTGTGGGACATTCTCAGGTCTCTCCAGATGTCACCCACTCTAGTAGTGCACATGACACCCACGCAGTACCTACATAGCATTTGTCCTGAACTGTGCCCTCTGCTCCAAAAAGAGGTCTTGGGCATCCGGGATGTTTAGGAGGTGCTCTTGGGTAGGCAATGAGGGGACCTGGAAGAACCTGTTTCTCTGCAGTTTTTCGTGAACTGTAATGACGTCCAGAACCTGCCCACCTTCACCTTCGTCATCAACGGGGTGCAGTTCCCTCTGCCGCCCTCTGCCTACATCCTCAACGTAAGTCCTGGTCCCTGGGGCTGAGCCACTGGGGTGGAGGAACAGGTGCATCCAGAAAAGCTCCATCTGGCCCTGTGCCATTTCCAAACTCTTGTCACCTCGAATTATCCTCACCAGAAGATTGTCACCCATGATCAGTTAGTCTCTTAATCAGTGGAGAGGGGCTCTGTCTAGGGTTAGCCCCTGTGTGCACTCCGGTTCCCAGGCTTCCCTTTAGGTGAAGGGAATTGTCACAGTATTTGATGGGGAGATTCTCTTTCTCTTTTACAAATGAAAACCTGGAGGTTCAGAGAGGTTCAATACCTGATCCAGCTGCACAGATGATGAGGGTGAAGGCAAAGTCTGAATGCAAGCTAGCTCTACTCTAAGCTGAACCACCATTCTGCTTTTGCCAATGAGGAACAGAAGGGAGCTTTAGCAAGAAAAGATACCCAGCATGGGATTAGGTGACCCTGCAGAGGCCACTACAACCTGTGTTTACCACTGGGAAAATCCCTCCCACCAGCCCCTCTTGTGAAACACCACCTTCTCTATGAGCCTTCAGGGCCAGTCCTTGATTTGCTCATCTCCAAATGTGTACCCTTGACCAGGGCTCAGGCTAGCAGTGGCCAGGCCATGTGTGACCGAATGAATGAGTGCTGCCTTTCTCTGTTGAGCAGGAGAATGGCTATTGCTTGGTTGGACTGGAAGCCACCTACGTGTCCTCAGGAAATGGCCAGCCCTTTTGGATTCTTGGGGACGTCTTCCTCAGGTCCTACTATTCCGTCTTTGACATGGCCAACAACAGGGTGGGCTTTGCCACTGCTGCCTAGACGTTCCTCCTGGACACCTGGGCTCCCGTCCTCCTCCTGGCCCCACCTTGCCTGGAGTCCTCTGTCCTTCCTCTCTGCAATATGCCATTCTTTGTGGACCTCCCCTAATAATAAACAGTATCCCATATTGTCAGCCTGTTGTTTTTGGAGTTTTCTTGTTTCTTGTAAGTAGTCCTGGGTCTCAGGGAATGGCAGAGTGGGAATCAGGATAGGTCTCACCCTGATAGATATGTGGGGCCATGATGTTCCTTGGTGGGTCACTGAGATTGTAAGTGAAATCGGTCCTTAGCTAAGGCATGGAGATGGACTCTGTCTTCCTCAGAGATTAGAGTGTCTTCACAGCTTTCCTCTAGAGAGGGTGGCAGTGGTAATGGAGCATAGGTGACGGGTAAGGGTCCCTACTCTAACAACCTGAGATGCCCTGGTGGTCCACTGTACCACTCCCACAGCTTCCACTGAATCAGGACCCACATGCATGTCCACTGGCAGTGTGAAGTGGGGGACACAATTCCAAGATCTAGATGTCTGTCCTTTCAGCTCTTAATCAAACTTGGCCAGAATTTTCTGAAGATTCTGGACACCTATGTGAACTTGCAACCTTAATGGTGTCCTTGAGGGAGGAAGTTGAGCTATATACTATTTCTTCAAGTGTATCTGTAGGCTGGGAACTGAGTTAGTCTGACTGAATATTACCTGGACTCCTCTGTACCAGGACTTTTACTTGGAGGGCTGTCCCTTACCCACCAAGAAGGTGGATAGTTCCTTGAGTTACATGGAAATCAAGCCCACTTGCTCAACCAACTCAGGAAGAGGTTTGTCCTTCTGGGCTCATTTCTGTCATCCTCAGGTGCTTCCTAGCAAAACCCCAGAAACTGGGGTAACAGGATGTAAGGAGGAGGGGCGGGGCAGGGTGGGAGGAGCAAGAAGAGTAGGGAGAGAAGTGGGGAGAAGGGAGGTGGAGGAGAAAGAAGGAATCAAATAAAAATGATGGCTTAACATCCTCAATTTCCTAAAGAGGAAGGTGATAAACGTGACAGAAGGTCACAATTTATTTTTTTTTTTTTTATTTTTTTTTTTTTTACCAGCATACCAGCAAGAACTGGCTAGTGACGGAGTGTAAGTGAGGGCATTCCTGGCCGGAACTTGTGGGATCCGTTCTACTCATATTTCAGCATGTTGATCCCAGACTCACCTCTTATACTTAGAGATTGGAATAAGAGGGCAAGATCCAGTTCCTGCAACCCACTCCAAACCAGGAGCGGTTTGCCTCCGAGGAGTTTCCGAGCAAGGATACACCAACCGCGACCCTATCCCTCCTAGATTCGTGGAGCACCTGCTGCAGCCCCTCTTTGGTGATCAGAAACCCACAGGATGTAATGCAGTGTGGTATGGTTCGGGACATCACCTACTGAGTGTTGAAAGAAAACTGGTGAAAGTGTAGAAGAGGAACAAAAGTTCCAAGTCCCGAAGTTCCGCTCTGCGGGACTTCAAATCCCGACATGCCTAGCGGGGCTGTAGCGGGGACGACGCTTCCTAGCGGGCGACGCCGCAGGACCGCAGGGGGTGGGGCGGGGCGGGCCGCAGGGCGGGTGCTGCCCTCTGCCGGGCGCGGCGGGAAGTGGGCGCGGAGTGACAGCCGGAGCCCGGGCGCCGGGCGCGGGGCTCGGTGACAGCGGAGGCGGCGGACGCGGGTGGGACGCAGGGAGCGGCTGCGGCGCCGACGGCGGCGGGAAGGGAGGGCGGGGCGGGCCTCCTTGGTGGCGCTTTGCTCAAGAAGTCCGGGACCAGGCGGCGAGCGCAGCTCTCAGGCCGGACACCCCAACTTGGGACAAGTTGCCGGAATCGCAGGCGGCGGACAGATTGACCTTCAGAGCGAGGTGAGCGGGGCCAGGGGGTAGGGGGCGCGTGGAGTGCGCGGGATCTCCTCCCCCGGTTCTTCAGCCCCCATCCCGCGGGTCCAAGAGACAGGTGCGGGGGGGTGCGTGCTGGAGAGTGGAGCGGGACCGAGTAGTCTCGCCACCCCGCCCGGCAGTTCGCCCAGCCCCGGGTGTTCGGCGTGTGGCCGGAGCGACGCTGCCCACTGAGCCGAGGAGCCCCTTCAGCCCCTCCCTTCAGGCCCGGGCCGGGGGCGGCTGCTCCGCGACCTTATGTAACCGGGCGGGAGGGGCCAGGGCGGGCATGGGCCTTCCTGGCCGGAGAGTAGGGAGTCGAAGGGGCGGGAGGCGTGGGAGTGAACTTGCAAGAAGTTTGAGGGACGCCTGGGCCCTGCGCTCACCCCCACGCCCGGCCTGGCTGGGGCGGGTGATGC
The DNA here is from genome assembly GCF_964194105.1 of Spermophilus citellus. Taxonomy (NCBI): domain Eukaryota; kingdom Metazoa; phylum Chordata; class Mammalia; order Rodentia; family Sciuridae; genus Spermophilus; species Spermophilus citellus. The sequence continues at coordinate 57,561,972 of NC_138186.1, read as the reverse complement.
GGGGGAGGTGGTCGGAGGTAGGGGAGGTGTGCGGGGGCCGAGTCCGGCTCGGCGGGGCCCAGCCTGGATGGTCCGGGGGAGTGGGAGGGTCGGAGTAGCGCCACGCCCCGGGGGCTGGGCTGCTGCTGGGGGGCGGGTGGAAGTACCATCTCTCCTTCCCTTTCCGTCCCTTCCTCCCCCTTAGTCTCGAAACCTCCCAGACCCATTCCCCTGATGTCTCTAGGCAGTCCTTTTCTCCCCTTGCATTTTTTACCACTACCTGAGGGAACCCCAACTCCAGAGGGTACCCACCGCGCACGGCACTTTCTGCTTCCTTCGGAGCTCCCAGCTGCCCGCCCGCCTTCCTGAGCACCGCCCCCCACCCCCGCCCCCGCCCCCGCCCCGCTACCCCGGCCGCTTCTGGGTCCAGAATCCCGGAAAGCACGCCCCCTTCCCCGTACCCCAGAGTCCGCGCCGCCCACCCCAAGCTACCCCGCCCCTCGGGTCAACTCTCCCTTCTCCCCCTTCCAGTACCCCGATCAGCTCTTCCACCCAGTGCGTGCGCTTGCCTCCGCGAACGGAGTGGATAGATGCCACCTTGGTACCCGCCCCTCACCCCCTCCCGGAGCGGGTTCTGGCTTCACGCACGGCTGCCCCGAGCTGCTTCGGGCTGCGCGAGCAGGTTCGCGCCGCAGCCGCCTGGCGCACCCCGGCCCAGCGCTCTGGGGAGGAAGGGAGGGCGCCCGGGCGGGGCTCGTCTGAGCCAGTGCCTGCTCTGCGCAGGCCCCCGCCTTCCATTCTCCTTTGCTGCTCACCGCCTCGTCCTTTCCCGAACCCCTATCAGTTCCAGCCGTCGTCCTCTCGCTAGTCTGTTCTTGGGCACCGTTCAGCGCCAACAGTTTCGGGACTAAATTTGAGCGCAGATTTTTTTTTTTTCTTTTTCTTTTCTTTTTTGCAGAGCGCTCGCTCTTTGGGGAATTGTCGGTTAATTACCACCGCACCCACTCCCAACACTGAGTGAGGGAGTGCTTGATCTTGCAAGGAAGGAAAAAAAGGTCTCAGGGACTTGGCCTCAAGCCCCCGCACCCGCCCTCGCCAGATTCTGCTGGCCTGAATCTGGAACTCTTAGGCAGTTGGTGTGGGGTGGAGGCTGGTCTCTGATTTCCGCTAGGGTGGCTAGGTATAGGATGCACTGGGATCCAAGGCATAGGCCTGTCTCCTTGGCCTATTCCCTCTGAGACAGGCTCAGTACCCCGCTTGGGAAACAGCCCCCAGGTCCTGCCTAGTCTGGGGAGAGACAGCAATAGTTATTGGCAGTGAAAGGGGAAGGGCCAGCTGCCTTGGGAGCCCTGCCTGGTAGTCTTGGAGTATGTTTTTACCATGCCTCAATTTCCCCAGTCCTAGGGAAAATAGCAACTCATTAGGCTCCTTTCTGCTTGCCTCCTGGCTGAGGAGATAGGAGAGCCGTGAACCAAAGGGTATAATGAAGGGCAGGGCTATTTGGGGTGATTCCATGCTCTGCTTCTTCTGGAGAGGAGTCAATTGTTGCTTACAGTTTACAAGACCTGTTACAGCTGCAGTGCTATTTTCCCCTTTACTCAGATCTATTAGGTGGAGTCAAATGGAGACCCAGATCTCTTAGTTCTGGGTTCCTTGGAAGAAGTATAGGGGAAGGGGTATAGTGGATGGGGCAGGGAACATCTCAGGTGAGCCCGGAATCCAAGGAGGGGCCAAGGCTTTTTATAATCAGAGATTGGCAGGGGGTGGGCCAGGGCAGGCAGGATCCTATTTAGGGTCCTGGGATGGTGGAGGTACCTGATGCCCATGCCCACTGCCAGTGAGGCTCCCCCACATCCTCTTTTTGGGAAGTGGGGAAATAGGTGAGAAGGGACTCCTATCCTTCTGGCCCAGCTGCCCTTTGAGGGTATGACTTCTGGCCCTGATCCCTCCTGGGGCTCTGTTTATGGCTGTAATTGCATCATTAGCTAGAGTTTATAGAGTTACTTAGCACCTGCCCCCACAGGGAGTGGCCCAGCCACCCCCAGGCTTCTGTCTCTTCCTTTTCAAAGTCAATTCCATTTCTGCAGGCAGCAGGGGTTTCCCCAACTGAAGCTGGCATTAAAGCCAGGTTGGGCCTTTGTCCTGGGGATGGAGGGAAGTCAGCACTTGGGGCCCAGCTTGGGGCTGCCCTGGAGATGACAGTGGAAATTGGGTTGGCCTCTTCTGATGGGGGGCGGGGGGCTCAGGATAGTGCTGAGGTTCCCAGAGCTGCCAGAAGTGCCCACATTTCAGAATGCAGAAAGCCTGTAGGCACAGACTGTGCACCTCCTCATCTGAGAGAAGGGACTAAAAAGGCCCCGCCTCCCAGGATTAAGGGCAGAGCAGTGAGTGAGGTGCATGGTGAGTACATGCTGTTGCCCTGGAGGTTTGTGTGGAGTTTATATAATGGATGCATGTGTATGTGTGTGGTTATGAGATTCTAGGTATTCAGTTCCCTCTGTGTAGATGAATTGTGTAGATGCCTGTGTATGAGAGTGTAACAGTAACACATTTATAACATATTAATAGGCTATTCATGTCTTTATGCTGTGCTAGAGCAAAATAATAAAATTTAGTTACTAACAATAGTTGCCAACATTTATTGTGTGTTAACTCTTTAGATGAGATAGGAATTATTGTTTTTATTATACCCATTCAGAGAAGTTAGGCAAGTTACTGAAAGTCGTAACAGCCTGGGCATAGCAGGACTGTGATTCTAACCCAGGTTTAACTGACTCCGAAGGGACACTAAATCCCTAAAGGAGATCACCTTCAGGGTTTCCCAGGAGTGCTTTCTTTCTTTTTATTTTTTAGTTGTAGATGGGCACCATACCTTTATTTATTTTTATGTAGTGCTGAGGGTTGAACTCAGTGCCTCACGTGGGCAAGGCAAGCGCTCTACCACTGAGCCACAACCCCAGCCCCGCCAGGAGTGCTTTCTTCAAAGGTTTTGTCATGATAGTTTGAGGACCGTCTTTTTCCCGTCCAGGATACATTTTCCTAGGACCACACCTGTCTCCCCACTTCTCTTCTGAGCTACTGACACAGATGACCAAATGAGCCTGATGAGATCTGTCCTGCCAGGCCAGGCAAGAAGATGGTTCAGACCAAGCTCTCTGGGCCTCTTTGGAAACCTCAGATGACCCAAGAAGGGAGGGCAGCATCCCATATTGACCCTTCTGGGTGCCCAGCTTTGTGCCGTGGACTTCATGCCCATTAACCTACAGTGACGCCCTCAGAACTTTCTTGCTTAATCAGATGTGGAGGAAAGGCTGTGGGACCTTTGGAGGAGAATAGGACAGCAGCAAAAGTCATAAGGGCACTGGATTAGGAGTCAGGGACTGTAGCTCCCTCTGACTGGCTCTGTGGCTGGGGCAGATTCTGCTCTGCTCAGCCTAAGTTTCCATGCCTGGGAACCCAGATCATCTGTGGGGTTCCTGCCAATGTGAACACTACAGAATTTTGCCCAGGCACCAGGATTCAGAAATGCAGGAATATAGGGTTGTTTGGGAGGCTGCTAGAGTCTATTGGATTGAAATTTAGTGAAAGATTGCCCTGGTGAGGCAGTCAGGAGGTATTTAGGGGACATAACTATAGCCACCTGGGCCAGGTGTAACCTAGTCACATGGAAGTGTTCACACTCTGGGCTCTGGGGCCCGGCTTGGAATCCCAGCTCTGCTACTTATCTCTGTGTGACCCTTGGCAAGCTGCTTAGCCCCACTGTGCCTCAGTTTCTATACCTAGAAAATGAAGATTATAGTAGCTCCTACCTAATTGTGCTGAAAGATATATTTTGATGCATCAAGCACACTTAGTACTTAGAGTAATATTTAGTCACTCTTTTGGGGGGGGGGCGGGTGCTGACCCCAGAGGCATTTTACCACTGAGCTACAGCCCCAGGCCATTTCATTTTTTATTTTGAGATAGGGTCTTACTTAGTTGCTGAGAATCTCATTAAGTTGCTGAGGCTGGCCTTGAACTGTCTATCCTCCTGCCTCAGCCTCTGCAGTCTCTGGGATTACAGGTGTGTGCCACTATGCCTGGCTATGATTAACTCTTATAAATAATTTATTTCTTCATTTTTGATTTTCAAGTGAGGAAATAGAGAGCTTCGGGGAGGGAATAATGGCCTGTGGGTTCAATCAGCTCTCCCTGCGTGTCTAATGCTCTTATATGTGAATGTTGTCCATGGAAATTTGCAGGCCCAGTGGCTAGAGTTCCCACCACTCCCTGTGCACCACCCCAGCCCAGTTTCATTTAATCAGATGGTAGGAGACTTGGCATTGCCTGCAACATCTCTGCCACCCTTGCACTGCCCCTCAGGCTTCCTTGGGGAGCATCTGGCCTGGCTGCTTACTACCCCCTCCTAGGTGTGACTCTCCCCTGTCCTTCTGGTGCCTCCCCCTCCTCCATCTCTTTAGCTATGATGACACTGAGGACAAAGATAAAATCCCAGTGATAGGGGAGGCTCTGGGACTTATGGTGCCCACAGGAAATGCTTTGCTGTGGGGTGACGGGCAACGGGTGAGATCCAAGGGCAGCAGATAGGGGCAGAAGCAACAGACAGAGTCATCAGCAACTTTCTGTCCTGGCTCATAAGTGTGAGCATAACGAGGAGAGGAAATGAGGTTTGGTCATCCCAGGCCTCTTGGGGACAGGCCACTTTGTTGAGTCTTACGCAGACAGTGGAGGTCCCAGAGTTAGATATGATGCTGTGGAGAGCTCTCCAGGAATTCCAGGTGACTCTGTCTAGAAACCCAGGTCTGCACTCCCTTCTCCCAGCCCTGTTCATGCAGGTGCCTTCTGCACACCTGCCCCTGCCCCTCCCACTAACCAAATCTTTCTCTCCATCAGGACACACCTTTCCATCCTACTGCAGCCTGGCCGTATGTTATGGTCACCTGGGAGCCCTTAGAAAACACTTCTGCATCTGAACCTCAGGGGGAGGAGCCTAGGCATCACTATTTTTAAAAGTCCCAAATGATTCTGATGCCATTTCTCTAGGCAGTGATTTTCACATATGAGTGCATCAAAATCCCTGGAGGAATGTTAAATCCCAGATTGCTGTCCCCACCCCAGGGTGTCCCTTTCAGCAGGTCTGCTAGTCCAGGAGGTCTGGAATTAGAATTTCTGACAAGTTCTCAGGTGATGCCAGAGTTCCTTGTCCCCAGAGCACACTTAGAAAACCACTGCCTTTGGGGCCTCTTGTCTTGCCACTGCTCAGGGAGCTATAGTGGCCATTTAGTCCTGTGTCCATTCTGAAGGGAAAGGACCATTTTTGAGACCATTTAGTGTCCCTCCGCCCCCCCCACACACACCTTTTGCACCCAGTGCTCATGTATTAGTGTATTTCATGTTACTCTAACAAGATACCAGAGGCTGGGGAGCTTATAAAGAAAAAGTGTTTATTTAGCTCACAGTTCTGGTCAAAGGCCAAGAGGCCACATCTGATGATAGACTTCTTGCTGGTAGAGTCCTTCTTGAGGTGGTACAGGGCATCACATGGCAAGAGACACAGAGCACATGTGTGTCCCTTCTGGACTCTCTCCCTCTTATAAAAGCATCAGGATTCAATCCTGGGCCCCCCCCCCAATGATCTTATCCTAATCACCTCCCTAGTACCCCTGTCTCAGCACAATAGTCAGATTAAGTTTCTACCCTCTTCATACCTCCGAATGAGGATTAAATATCAACATATGAACCATTAGACAGCTCTCAACCCATATCCAAACTGCAACATCCCATTAAACTGACCGCCACTCACTTACGTGGTTCTTGGTCCCATTTTTTTTAAGACAGTGCTTAAGAAACATATGCTGCTTGAGTAGACCCTCATCATTATACAAAATACATGTATGAAGATGTGAATTTGGTGTCAACATATCTTGTATACAGAGATGTGATAAATTGTGGTATAAAGGTGAACTAAGAATTGTAATGCAGAAAACAATAAGAGAGCTCATGTAAAAAATAAATAAATGCATAAAAATTTTAAAAAAGAAATATATGCTGCTTATGAAGGCCAAGTCAGATGGACGAAGAAGGATAGTGCTATCCAGAGAGTCATCAGAACACGTGGCAGAAGCTGAAGCTGCTGCGTGGGTGCTTGGGGGCTGCAGGAGCATTGTTGGAATAGGGACAAGTTCCAAAGCAACCCTTCAGATCACTGGAGGGCCTCTGCCGAAAGGCCTGTTGGGTTTCACTCTGGCCCACAGCAGGCAAATATTTTATCACTGTTTGAATTGCATTTCTTAATAGCAAAAATAATAAGACACACACAAAAAGAAACCATTCTCTCCTTGTCTTGGCCCCACAGAGGTCGGGAGGGTAGATGGAGAACCTCTTTTGCAGGTAGCTGTGTCTACCATCTTCCAGGGCCTGGAGGGCATTGAATGGTCAGGAGAGCCTGGGGGTTCACCCTGGGGCTTGTGGTAGCCCTTGGGAACTGGAGGGAGTTGGGGTGAAACCCCATGTGAGGTGAGGAGGGTAGGGAGAGGAGGTTGAGAGAAGAACTTGGGGTCTGAGCCAGCACCCCTTTGTGGGTGCCCTGAGGTCAGGACTCTGGTCTGTTTTGCTCCATGCAGTATCACCTGGAGCCTGGAAGGGAGCCTTGAATATGGTGGATACTTGGTAAATCTTTGTGGAATGAGTGAGTGAATGGAAGTCAAGGCACCATCATGTGCCCAGAAATGAGGACACAAAAAATGCTTGACCCACTATCTCCACCTTGCAGGTCCCCATCTAATACCCAGGACTTTGTCCACAGCCCCACAAGGTCCTGAGCTCTGCCTCTGCCCTGCCCCCTTCCGCCAGGATGCAGGCCCAGCCTTCTTGGCTTGGGGTTCAGTCTGTTCCTCCCCACAGAGAGGTTGCCAGCACCCCCTCCCCCCAGTTCTCCAAGTGGGTCTGTGGGGCGGGGCTCTGGTTTGTTGGCTCCTGTTTGCCAAGGGAAGTCACAGCTTGTCCTCTGCCTTGTTTATAATTGGTTTGGGGACAACACCTGCTCAGCCCCCTCTAGTCCCTGAAGGGTGTGGAGTGGCCAGGAGGTGACACACTATACTGTCCACCCCCCTGCTGTCTCTCATCTCCGCCCTGCCATGGCCAGGTGCATTCAGCTGCTCTGAGGGCAGCGCTAACTGGCTTTGCTCAGGGCTGATTGGAGCGGTAGAGTTGGGAGCCCTCTCAGCCAGCTGGTGCTGTCCCTATGTGGTTGAGAGGAGGGAACCCTCAACCCCATCCCAGAACCTCCTGGCCTTCAGCACCTTTGGATCAATAAGTGTGCCCTGAGCACCTCCTGGGTACCCAGCACTATGCTGGCCAAGCCTGCGGAGTCGAGCAACAACTGTGCTCCGCCTCACCAGGGAATCTCAATCACTGCAAAGGACAGACAGGTGGAATGACAGAAGGTAGAGTTAGGAGGATGTTCCAAGGGAACAAAAACGGGTGAACATAATCGTGGTAGTAACTAGCCCTTTGCCCCAAAGAGCTTGCTTGCTCTGGGCTCTGGCCAGCACAGGAACCTTGACTGATTTGTGCCTTCCTCTGTCTGGACCCCCAAAAAAGCAGCTCTCCTGCTCCCCAGTCCTCTCACCTGGAGACACCTCTGCAGGCCCTGGTCAGAGTCCTTTCTTCCAGGAGTTCTGGAGGCTGCTGAATAGGAGGGGAGGCCCCTAAGCCACCCACCTGCCACTCGGAAGCCCTGAGACAAAGGGGTTTGTGGACCTGCCCATTGCTGAGTCCTAAGACTTGGGCCTGGACCCTGCTCTCCGCACCTGCAGCACCTTCTCTGTTCTTCCTCTTTCCTTTCCCCTACCCCCAGCCTCCCCTCTGCCCCTCCATCAAGTTCCTGGAATATCCACGCATCTGGAACGTCAGTCCTTGATGTATGTTGCCTGCTCTCTGTCCTCCCTTTTCTCCATCCTCTTTTATTTCTTTTTTTTGTTTCCTTCTTTTAGTGTGTTCAGAGGGTGACTGAGGTGCCTTTCCCACAGTGAGCCTCCAGGCCTCGGTCAGGGGCCCAGAGGTAGGATGAGGTGGCCTGCAGGTGCCCAGACTAACGCAGCTTCACTGCCTTTGGCCAGGAAGGGGAGTGTGGTGGCTGGGACATCCCGAGCTGGGTGGGAGATGAAAGAGGCTATGGTGGCCTCTGCCTAGGGCCCGAGGCACAGCCATTAACCTGGGCTAACTAATGGCCTCACAGACAACCCCCCAAATCCCCATTCACTACAGCCCTGTGATTGCCTATAGGTTCTTTTTTTTTTTTTTTTTTTTTTTTTTTTAATAAAGAGAGAGTGAGAGAGAGAGAGAATTTTTAATATTTATTTTTTAGTTCTCGGCAGGCACAACATCTCTGTTGGTATGTGGTGCTGAGGATCAAACCCGGGCCGCACGCATGCCCGGGTGCCACTGCTTGAGCCACATCCCCAGCCCTCCTATAGGTTCTTGACCAGTTTGGGGGCCTAATAACAGTATTTTTCAAAAACTAGTTGTGGGAAGAAATTAGAACTTCTGTTTATTTATATCTCATCCTTTTCTCCTTTTTATTATGAACTATAACATAATTGTCAAAAAGAGCATAAATATATGTGTGTGTAAAAGTGAATCCCTAGGTAACTCACCCCCCAGATGTAGAAGCGAATGCAGCTCAAACTCCAAGATCAACATTGTCCCCTTCCCTGAGATGACCACTGTTCTGACTTTTATGATAATCATCTCTGCTTCTCTTTATCATGTAACCAGCAGTAACCACTATCCTGACCTTCACGATAACCTGTTCCTTGGTTCTCTTTATCATCTGCCCTGCTGTGTCTGCAGCTCTAAGCAATAGGGCTTAGCTTTGTGTGACTTTGAATGGAATACAGACGAGTGACCCTGGATATATTCTTGCCAGTTCAGATGTTCATGCTTTTCCCACTCAGTAGTGTATTTGTGAGAATCATCCGTGTGTGTCACCATAGAGTGTTCCTTTTCATTGCTACATGGTATCCATTCTGGTATCCATTGACATTTGGGTGGTTTTTCTTTCTTGGCTCCTAAGAACAATAGTATAAGAAAATCCTTGTATGTGCTTCCTAGTGCATCAATACATAGATTTCTTCAGAGTGTATCTAACTGGGAGTGGGATTGTTCAGGCACAAGGCATGCAATGCATAGTTCAGCTTCAGTAAATATTTTAAGTGTTTGGACCAATCTGCTCCCCACTGGCAACTCCTCCGAGTTCCTGTTGCTTGGGATCCTTGTCAACAGTTGGTGTCGTTGGACTGTTGAATTTCTGCCATCCCGGTGAGTGGGTCGCAGTAGCTCACCATAGTTTCATTTCCATTTCCATTGTCATCTGTTTTTGTTTATGTTTGCTCATGTGCCTAATATATTTAAACATTATATAGAGTTGGTCCTCTTTATGCATGGGTTCAGCATCTGTGGATTCGGTCAACCTCAGATAAAAAATGCTTAAGGGCTGGGGTTGTGGCTCGTTGGTTGAGCATTTGCCTAGCACTCGAGGTACTGGGTTCGATTCTCAGCACCACACAAATTAATAAATAAAGGTATTGTGTCCACCTACAACTAAAAAAAATTGTATCTGTTCTGAACCTGGATGTTCAGAGATGACATCTGATGCCATCTTTCCCTAAACAATATAGTATAACAAAGATTTACATAACATTAACATTGTATTAGGTATTATAAGTCATCTAGAGATGATTTAAAGTATACAGGATGGTGTGCATAGGTCATATGCAAATACTGGGCCACTTTATATAAGGGGCTTGAGCATCTGCATATTTTACTATCCAGGAAGAATCAGTGTATCAGGGATACCAAGGGATTGACACTAAAGAAAGAGGCATATGACAGTGCTCAATTTTTTTTTTTGTTTTGTTTTGTTTACTGACAGGAGTCTAGGATCAAAATAATGGAAAGACCTCTGTAATATTAACTACCAGAAAAGGGGCTGGTGTGGAATGGGAGGGTAGCCTTTGGTCTTAGAAGGAGCCACCAAGTGGCAGTGCCTCCCAGGGGGCATCTTCTTCCCAGAGGTACAGAGCTCACTGAGTACCCACCACCCTTCAGGACCTCCTGCCTGAACATCTGGCAAGGGAGGCGGGGAGACTCCAGGGCTAGAGCCCTCAGCCATGTAACCTTCCACTTAGAATTGGCAGGTGTCTGTCTTAACTGCTTCTAAGGTAATAGTTCTCGACAGGGGTGATTCCGTACCCCCAGGGAACATTTGGCAATGTCTGATGACAGTGGCTAGGGATGCTACCAAACAGTCTAAGATTCACAGAGCATCCCCCACAACAAAGAGTCATCTGGCACAAGCGTTGTGCTGTTGAAGTTAGAAACTCGGCTATGAAAAGAGCCAGGAAGCTGACATCTGCCATAAACTTGAGGCATGGCCTCAGAGAAGACATTTCAGTGCTTTGAGCCTCAGACTCCTTATCTGAGAAATGGGAGTAGCAAGGGTGGCTGCCTGTCCCCTTAATGGGGCTATCATCAGGATGGGGCGGTGGTGGGTGCGCTGGCAATTGGGAAGCATTCTTGTGGGGGCCCTGTCCAGGGGAGGAGGCTTCCCAACTCAGTGACTGTTTCCTTGTCTGCTGAGCCAGAGGCCTCAGGTGATGAGCTGCGAGCCTTGGCCCTGGATCTTCCTGCTCCAGGGGCTGTAGGGAACCACCCTGAGGGCCCCTGCCTTTTGATGAGGACTGCAGAAACCAAGGGCTCTCTGGGAGCCCTGGGGCCCAGGCAGAACCACTTCTGACTCTGTCCTGAGCTGGACAGGAGTCCAAGGTTGTGGGGTGATAAGAGGTGCTTATCATGTTCCTTATCTGAGGCCCCATTGCAGGTTCAGGGCTGTGAGGGGGTGGGAGTCAGAGGTCAGCGCTAGGGGCTCTGTACACCGGGGCCAGGCTCCTGCTCGCCTTTTGTGTCTTTCCAGAGTTTTCTATCCCAGGGAGGCCCCAGATTGGACCAGAGCCAGGGCTGATCCTCTCCAGGCCTCTCTGAGCTCTCTGTCTGGGGGCTTGCCTCACCTGGTTGGAACGTTTGCCTTCTCCAGGCGCCATGGCCTGCTCTTCCCCTATACCCTCTTCATTCCCGAAGCATGCCCTCCCGGAAGGGCCTAGTAAGTTCATCCACCTGGAGATGTAGATGATTGATAATACTTTAATGGCTGCTGGCCTTCTCAACAAGGAGTAGTACCTACTAAAGGTGGGAATGCCTTCACCACCAGAAATAGCAGTAAATGCAGTCTTTGTCACATCTCTTTGACAGGGTGTTAGAGAAATGTTTCGTGGGTTAAGGAAGCACACAAATCACATCTGTAGCAAGAGTTTCCAACAAGCGAAAAACTCATGGTGGCTTGGATCTTCCCAAAACCTCACAGAGTGACATTTGGTCTCCCATTTCAAAAGGGGCTAGAGAAAGTCTGTGAACTGGGTGCCCAGAGGCCAAGGTGGCGGGAGTGTGGTCAGCCAGAGAGGTGGTGAACTGTGGTGTCCTCCGGGTGGGACTGGCAGGAGGCATGGGTTGGGGTTGGACTATCCTAGGCCTGGTAGGATTCTGATCCCAGTGAAATCATGGCCCCTCTGTGTCTCTCCCTCTCGGTGTCTGGGGACCTTTGGGCCCAGGCTGAGGTGGTGCAGCTGTGAGAGCCTCCATCTGGGAGGTGGGCTCGCTCTGAGGCCTGGAGCACTGGGCTGGTGAGATTGGAGCTGTTCTGCCTCAGGTAGGCTTGTGGGTGTGTGTGAGAGGCCTTGGGGCGCGCGGTTCCCTCTGCTGTGAGTAATCCTCCACCACATTGCAGCTCCCAGGGGATTGTGCAACTTCCTCTCGGGCTGAGGTGTAGGGGGCTGGGTAAGAAACAGTGCTGGGGAAAATGAGGAAACTGGGGCTGGGGCCGGGGCTGGGGTGGGGATGTGGCCCTTGGCTCCGCCCCCCCAAGCTGAACCTCCTTCCAGGGGCCTCCTTGCAGGACCCTGTCCTCTCCCATGTATGTGCAAGTGTGTGTGGTCTTCAGGGAAGTGGGTGAATGGGGACAAGGCCAGCCAGCTGCACTGGCATCAGTAAGTCTTTCGAGGCTATAGGGATGGCCCTGAGCAGGGGTAGGGCTGAGAGTAGGTAGGGGCAGATGGAAGAGCCAGAGGTCCAAGTGCCCAGCCTCAGAGAGGAGCCCAGGGTGGCGCAAAGCTCAGGAAACCAGGAATAGGCCAGAGCCTGCCTCAGTTTCCTTATCTCCCAGCTCGTTTCAAGGTTCAGGTGAAAATGTCACTTAGCATGGCACCAGCTAGGCCTCAGCAAATCCCACTTCCATCTGACACTGGGAGTGTCCCCGTTTGGAGTTGACAGTCATCGTGCCTACCTAGTGGGTTCATTCTGAGGATTAGAAGACTTAGTTTACAGGAAGTGCGTAGAACAGAGCCTGGTCTCCACTAAGTAATCGCTCTGTCCAGGTTGACATTTTACCTGCGCAGAGTATATTGGTGTACAAAAACTGACCCAGGCTCATGGCAATTACTTTTTTTTTTTTTTTTTTGTAGTTCTGGGGGTTGAACTCAGGTAGGCAAGTGCTAGAACATAGGTAGGCAGGTGCTGTACTGTGAGAGACATCCCCAGCCTGGAAACTGCCTTTGGTGTGGGGCTCTGAGTTGGAGCTGGGAATCACAGTAAGTGCTCACATTTAGTAGGCTCTGTGCTGTGCCAAGAGCTTCACCTGTATTGGCTCACCCTCCCTCACAGTTGCACTTGAGGTAGATTCTATTACCCTCATTTTTACACATGGAGGCACAGAGGGGTCCAGGGACTTGCCCCAGGATAGTAATGTCAGTGAGGAGGGATGGTAGATGGTCCACTAGGCCCTCCTGGGGGATCCCCCATCTTGCCCCTCAATGGGTTTAGCTGGAGGTGGTAGGATGGGGAGCAGGGCTGCCAGGAGGGGAAGGAAGGGTGGCTGTGAAGCCCTGAGACCTGGCCAGCAGCCCTCTCGTGTCTTTCTCCTGTCCCCAACCAAGAGTAGGTTAATACAAGGAGTGGCTTTTCAGTAGTTGGAGCTGGAGAGGACTTCTTAGGAGCTTGAGCTTCTGCCAGTGTGTATATCTGAGAGGGGGGCTGAAGACGACTCACTTGGAGAGCACGTGGTGCAGTGGTCATGAAGACTTGGCTCTGTCCGAGCCACTTACCACATGACCTTGAGCCTCAGTTTCCTCAGTCCCTACCTGCTAGAGTGCGGTGAGGATGACCGAGATATATGGTAAAATACCTAGCACAGACTTGGCTCCAAGTGTCTGACAGTGGATGCCATTCTTAAGCTCCTGTTGCATAGGGGCCCATGCACCAGGCAGGGGGTCAGCTACACACATATCCTTGGAAGGATGTTTTTCTGAGCTGTGGATCAAGACCATTAACTGGACCCTAATCTGGTCATGACATCTGTGTAGTAGATCTCCATGAACATTTTTTTTTAATGAAAAACAAATGGGCTGGGGATGTGGCTCAAGCGGTAGTGTGCTCGCCTGGCATGCATGCGGCCTGGGTTCGATCCTCAGCACCACATACAAACAAAGATGTTGTGTCTGCCAAGAACTAAAAAATAATAAATATTTTTTTAAAAATTCTGTCTCTCTCTCTCTCCTCTCTCTCTATCTTTAAAAAAAAAAAGAAAGAAAAACTATAATAGAGATGAGTATGGTGGTGCATGCCTGTAATCCCAGTAACTCAGGAGGCTGAAACAGGAGGATCACAAATTTGAAGCCAGCCTCAGCAATTTAGCAGGACCTTAAGCAACTTAATGAGACCCTGTCTCAAAATACAAATTAAAAGGGCTGGGGGTGTAGCTCAGTGGTAAAGTACCCTGGGATTAAATCCCCTGTACAAAAAAAAAAAAAGAATAGAACAGAAAATTACGGTATTGGTTAAGTGTTATTTTGTGAAGCACATTGTTTCGTGGTATGTGTGTTTGTGTCTGTTGTTTGTGTGTGTGTAGGCATGCATGCACATGCACATATCCAAGGTGAAATGAAATATGAAGTGTATCTTTCAGTGAGTCACAGTCACAAACTTTGTCTGTCTCTGCCTTGGAGACTCTCCCTCCTGTGCAGGATTCATGGGGTACCTACTGAGTATGAGACCCAGCCCCAGAGGCTGGGCCAGGCTGCCTGTCTTGGGTAAACCTAACAGTTTGGCTGGGGATTCAGGGTTCAGCTCTTAGCAAAGTGGCTGCCACACCTGTGGGTAAGTCCAGGCAGAGTGAAGGGGTGGTCACGGAGGGCTTCCTGGGGGTGCTGACGTGTTGGGTGGAGACAGTGCTTGGCATGAATGGTTGGCTTAGAGTCTGGACCAGTGAGTGGAGGGCTGCAGGGCCAGGCCTGGAGGGAGATGTCCATGTGAGTTGAGCACAGGGTTGGTTGAGGGCACTTGGTGAGGGCTGTGTCCATTTCCCCTGACTGGGTAGAGTAAGGGAAGGGAGATTCAGGTTTATAGATGCTCCCCTCAGCTTGCAGTGAACATGGGTAGGAACCCAGGGTCCAGGGCCCAGGGCTCAGCTGTTTCCTTCTCTTGCCATGGTCCTGGGAGCCTCTTGAACTTTCCCCTCCCCTCCAGAACCCTGGTGGCTCTGGTGGGTTTGGCCTGAGAGCTGGCGCTAAGTCCTGAGCCCTGCTCCGGGAGCCAGGAGCCTTTCTACTGTATAATTCTCTGACCTGGTAAGTGCTTGCCTCAGTCAGGGCCTCAGTTTCTCCATTTGTAAAGTGGTCACCCACCCTCTGGTGGCAATGCCCAACTGTGACCTAATGTGGATGAACTGGCTGCAGGAAGTGTGGAGAGATCTTCGTGTGTTATTATTATTGTCTCTAAGGCTGGGAGGGCTGGAGAAGGTCATGAGGACATCAGCTGCCTGACTGGAGAGCCCCCCTGCCTCCCCATCCTGTGACCTAGGGCAGTGGGAGGAGCTATAGGGAGAAGCCTGTGACCTGCAACAGGCTGGGGCTGTCCCTGGTTCTGAGCAGAGGTAGCCTAGAAAGGACTTCAGAGAGTGACAGCCAGGTCTGGCCTTGGTCTGGCCTAGGTCTGGGAACTCCCAACCTCCAGAGCCGCAGCCTGCATTGAATCTCCTACAGAACCCAGCTTGGGGGTCTGTGCTGCTTTGTGGTGGGGCAGTGCTTCAGGACTGATTGGCAGGGGCCTGTTTCCAGGAAACTGTGGGTGGCTTCCAACCCACGTAGCATAGCGCCCAGATGCTCAGGCAGGACCTCCCACCCTACAATGTGCTGCTGAATGAAAGGTCACAGATACTGAGCACCTACTGTGTGCTAGGCACTCTGCTAAGCACTTTTGTGTATCTTCTGATTTAAAACTGAAGCCCGAGAGAGGCCAAGTTTCTCAAACAAGCTTACCTAGCTAGTGAGTGGCAAAGCTGGTCTCAGGCTTGAGTTTTGGATTGAGGCTTCGGAGTTCAGATCTGGGTGACTTATTAGCTAGGGGACTCTTGGGCAATGACTGAGTTTCTTAGTTTCTTCCTCTGTGCCTTCCTCAAATGTTGGTTGTGAGATGAGGTCTATCAAGTGCTTCATACACAACAAAGGCCCAAAACATTGGACCCACTTTATTTCTCTTCTGTAGCAATAACCTGCTGTGGGACTCTGGGCTGGTCATCTGTCTACCAGGCCCCAGCATTCTTAGTTGTGTGACACTGGGTGCTGACCCTTCCTTGTCCCTCTCAGTAGGGTTATTAAGGATCAGATGCGATCAAAATCCTGGAAGGGCCTGGGGGGGAGGCCTTCAGTAGGACAGAAGAGCTAGACTGCTCGAACCCCCCAGGGCTGCTGGGAATTTCCAGGACTTGCAGTTCACTGCAGGTCCTGATGCTCTTTGTTTGGGCCTGTTTCAAGCTGTCCTATCTCCTGTTGACCCCTGCAGGCATTTGAATTAGTGACCCTAAATCTACTCCAGAGTTTCCTAAGAATTTTCCATGGAAGGGTTTTGTGGTCAAATAGGTATAGGAGGGTGGGAATCACCAAATCAAAACAAAAAGTGGAAAATAGGGGTGGGAGGCATGGGGAGACGATGATCAAAGCATACAAAGCCCTCAATTAGGAGAAGCAGTTCCTTTTTCTTTGGAGCTATATTGCACAGCATAGTGAATGTAATAAGTAGTGCATTGTACATCTCATAATTGCTAAAAATAAATTTCAAATGTTCTAACCATCAACAATGATAAGCACTTGAGGATATGCTGGATATGTTAATTAGCTTGTATCTGACGTTAATGACATGGTATCCATATATTAACATCTCTTTCTACCCCATAAGCATGTACAACTATTTTTAAAAAGCAAAATGAAGTCTGGGATACAGCTCAGTGGTGGGGTCCTTCCTGAGGGTTCAGTATCTTCTTTCTAGCCCCCTCCCTCTTGTTTCCTCCCTCACAGCTGAGAGGTGGAGCTATGCCCAGTGTGTGGCCCCTGGAAGACACTTCTAGGCTGATGCAGGCACTAAGCCTTCATCGGGGCAACAGAGGGCTAATCACCTCTGTCTTCTGGGCCTGTCTCCTCACTTGTATAAAAAAGCTCATCATGATGTGCATTTGCACTAGCTATGGGCAGTCTGGCTCCAACACCATACGTGGACATACTCTATTAAATTTTCCATCCACGGACAAGTGTCCATCAGTCTAACAATTCTGATAATTTCTGGGGACTGTGAGGACATGCAAAAATGAAGGAGGCCCCTGGCCATGGGATGGCGTGTGTTAAGACTCCTATGTCTGATTCACCCCCACGTTTGACGTTTGCCCTTCATGTATTGCTGCCCCTCTCTGGTCTCTCTTGCCCTGATCATCATGGGAGTGGCCCAGTTAGCCTATCTCTGGGGATCTGTTTCACATGTGAGACGTGAGGCGTGCTGGTGAGCTTGTTCCCTGTTGAGAGCTGGTATTAAGAGTTGGGAGGAAACTCCTGTCTCTCTGCTGAGAGCAGGTGGTCGCCAGCTTCTGCCCACTCCTTGGGTGCTCCCACTCCGCATGGAGGGGTGCTGGCCACTGGCTGTACCAGGAGTGCTTCTGACTGTTCCACAGCCATCGGGGTAGGACTGTTCCAGACCCTCTGCTGCCTGTGGCTGTGGGGAGGGGGGCTCCCAGTGAAAGACCAGGAGGTGCCAGGCTTGGTGGGGAGGAGGTGATGCTTCCCTGGCAGGAACTGTCCTCTCCCGGAAGGCTGTTTGCCCACGTTATTCTTAGCACTGACTCATTATAGAGTCTATTTTTAGCTCTGTTTCTAAGTGTCACCAACATCTGGTGCAGCCAGTACCAAAGGGGATGGGGTGGCAGGGCGACCCCTTTGGGCATTTCTGGGGACTGGAGGAGAGTGGAGCAGAGTCTTGTACTTCTTGCCCTTCCACAACTTGAAGCTCGGCAGGCAAGAGGTACCCTGTCCGTACTCTGCTCGGGTGTTGACGGCTCCCTCATGAGCTCGTCACTCCAGCTCCAGGTCCAGATCCTGGGTTGGGGATGGGGTGCCATCCAGCTGGAGAGCCTGGGCCAAAGGTGCTCACCCGATAGGCTTCCCCTGGCCTGCTTGCTTCTTTAGGTACAAAACAGAGATTACAGCCCTTAGGCCATGGGCAGGGTGTATACTAGACCTGAACCTGTGAGATTTTGGGGGCAGAGGCCTCTTGCTGTGTCCCTTTCCCACATGTGAGCTGGGTGCCATTGCCTTGGGAGTTATCAAGAATAGCTTGGCTCAAGCCGGGAATGGTGGTGCACACCTGTAATCCCAGTGGCTCCAGAGGCTGAGACAGGAGAATCACGAGTTCAAAGCCTGCCTCAGCAACCATGAGGCCCTAAGCAACTCAGTGAGACCCTGTCTCTAAATAAAATACAAAATAGGGCTGGGGATGTGGCTCAGTGGTCGAGTGCCCCTGAGTTCAATCCCTGATACCAAAAAAAAAAAAAAAAAAAAAAAAGAATAGCTTGGCACGGAAGTTTGGAGGGCCAGGCTGTGGCCCTGTGCTAACTCAGCTATGCAAACTGTGCACCGCCCCTGCTTCCTCTGGGCCTTGGTAATGCCAGGAAGCCAGAGAAAACTGTGATCTTCAGACTCTCCCTCAGAACCCCAGGAGGAGACTTGATGGCTGACTGGGACAGGGAGAGGTGCCACCAGGGGTCTAGGTAGTCTGGCCCTCTGTTGAGCGGCTTCATTCTCATGTTTTACGTGTCGGCTCCCAGTACATTTTGAGAACAAGGTTCTGTTGCTGGAGTCCGCCTGGGATTCTGGTGGGTGACTTCCCAGTCTCTCTGCCATTCTGTTCTGTGTCCTCCCCCTGCACTTGACTGGATCCTGTGTGAGCACTGGGTACTCAGAGTGCCAGGCCCCCTCAGGGTGTGGGAGCTGCTCTGGGGTAAAGCTTTGAGTGTGGCCCCTTGCTTCCCTGCACCCTTGGGACTGGGCTGCCCTGAAGATAACAGTTGGTCCCAGAAGCCAGGACTTCCACGAGGAGGGGTAATACAGCCACATCCAGCATGTGGGTGGTACCCAAGAATTATTTAAAGTTAATGAATGAAATGGAGCCAGGAGTGATGGCATAACCCCAACCGTGGGAGGCTGAGGCAGGAGGATCTCTAGTTCGAGAGCCAGCCTGGACCACTTATCAAGACCCCATCTAAAAAAAAAAAAATCGGGGAATGTAGCTGTAGCTCAGTGGTAGCACACCCTGGGTTCAATCTCCAGTACTGCAAAAGAAAAGGGAAAGATAAAAGGATGAGGTGACACCAGCTTAGCATCCCTGGAAAGCAGTGCCTCCGAGTGGCGGTTCCCCACCTACCTCCTCTTCCCTCCGCACCCCTCCCTCCTCCTTTCCTGTCCTTGCTTTCTTGGACTAGCCTGAAGCTCGCTCAGCCTCGGGTTCAAAACTCAGCCTTGGTCACAACTCTGAACAACGACACTTCCCCAATCTGAGTCTCAGCTTGATCATCTGTGACATGAGCTTCCGAAAGCTCCTGCCAGCTCCCACAGCCTCTGATCTCAGGGCACAGGGCAGTTCTCAGGGTGAAGGTAGACACGGTCCTGGCCTGACTGGTCCTCTTCTCCTCTGACGAGGCAGGAGCCCTCAGAGCCAGGGTGTTCTGAGATCGCACTGTCCGGCACCCACAGGATGGGGTGTGGCCCATCCTGTGGGGAGTTGGGGTTTTTGGGTGTCAGGGGGTGGGTGGTCATTCAACTGTGTCCACTGACCTGAAGTCACCACTATGAATCTTACGTGTGGCCTTCGCGGAGCATGGGCAACAGCCTGTAGGGACACACATGTGTATCGTTATGACTGGGTGTGAGGGAGTGTGTGAAATGTCATCAAGCCAGCAAGAGAGCAAGGACAGTCAGCTCCTGTTGCCAGGTGCTTCCCCGAGCTCCGAGGAGAATGGAAAGTGATTTCAGCAAAGGGGCCTTCCCTGTCTGGGCCACCACCCCGGGTATGAGATGGCTCTGCTCTTCCATTCCCCGGCTGCCACAGGTGCCCTGTCCTTCCCTCCCCCTTGCCTTAGACCTACTTCTCACTCGGGATGAGGGGCTGCCTTTACCTGGAGTTGCACACCCCTCTAGGGCATTTCAGGGGGGTTGGGCTGACCCCATCTGCAGCCACAGGAGTCAGCATCAAGCCCCCCAGATCCTGAGACCTGGCAATCTCTGCCCCAATGGAAGTGGCTTGCTGAGGCCAGGCTGGGACGCTGTGCTCAGCACCAGACACCAGCCCAGTGGTTTTCCAGCTTGAGAAAACCTGCCAGGGAGGGGTGAGGACAGCTCCACCTGCCCACCGTTCAGCCCGCCACCCTGGCTGCAGCCGTCTGGTGACTCATTCCCCTGGGGAGTGAGCCAGAACCCTCCTGGGGCACCCAGGCCCTGGTGCAGGCCTGCTGGCCAGAAGTCCTGGGTGCCTCAGAAAACCTGTGCTGAGCCCAGGGCTTGGCAAGCTGGGGAGAGAGAGAGAGAGGAGGGAGGCCCTTTCTTCAGGGGTGGGGGTGCATCTCAGCCAGACTCTTTTGCATCTTTTCCTGCCCCTGCCCTCTGCACCCTCCCTCTGGTCACCTGGGAGGCTGCAACCCCAGGTTATGTAATGGATCCAAAATGCCTCTCGTGAGCAGCCATCAGCCACTAGACTCAGGAGTCCCCATTCCCCAGTGGTTGCCATCAGGGAAGCTCCTGTCCCCTCCTCAGGCTCAGAGGAGTGGGTAGTGCTTGCCCACCCCGGGGCCTGGCTGTGCTGCCTGGGAGGGGGTGGGAGGCTCTCTCCAGGGAAATGAATTCTTGGCCTGACCCCAGATGCCAGCCTGCTCAGCCCCGCTCCAGGGTAATACTGGGTGCACACACAGCCCCATTGTATGCCTGGGCCCTGTGCCCGCCGCAGGCCTGGCACCAGCTCTATCAACAGCAGTGGCTCCGACAACTCCTCAGCAACCCCTGCCAGGGACTGAGCCCTGGAGCCCCTGGTGAGGAGAAAGGAAGGAGACTGGTGACTGGGGGGCGTGTCCTGGGTGAAGGGCCAGGACCACTCAGATAGTTGAGAAAGTACCAGGGAGCAGGGAGACAGCCTCGTTCACAGAGGGAGGTGCTGATGTATCAAGGGCTTTAGGAACTTGCCTGGGCCTTGCAGCTAGCAGAGGCGCTGCGTGGGACCCAGGCTGCCTGGAGCTGGGTGCGGGGCTCTGAGCCCCATCCTGCTGCCCCTTCAGCCTATAGGCCATGCTCCCGGGAAGGCAGGCAGGCTCCTTCTTTCCACAGTCCAACTGGGGAAGCAAGTCAGGCTTCCTTCTGGGAAGTCTGTATCCCCGGGGCAGAAGGGGACCCGGGAATGGAAGGGTCTGAAGTCTCCAGGTGCTTGGGTAGATGAGGTAATTCATGGTCAAGGAGGGTACTGGCGACTGGGCAGGCAGGGCAGATCTCCAAAGCAGGAGGGCAGCTTCTGTGCCTCGGTTTCCCCGCTCTACCCACACTGTATATCCTCTGTGCCTTCTGGAAAGGAATATGATAGAGGTATGGTCAGAACTGGGGCTGGACCCCTTGCCTAAGCTCCACAGGTTGGTCAGGAAGCCCCATGCCCCCAGGCAGGAGTGTGAGGCTCCTGATGCTTCTGCTCTGAGAGCTTGGCCTGAGCTGCTCCTCCTGCTCAGCCTGAAGGGGTATCTGGGCTATGAGTCTGTCAGGGGGCAGCCCAGCTACCGGCTGCAAGGATCCCACCTTTGCCTACTGCCCAGGACCTTGTCCCTTTGTGCCAAGGTGAGAGTGCCCAGACATGACTCTGATGGGGTTTGCCCTGATTTTCCACCTTCCAGGCTTGACCCACTCCATCGGCTCTGATTCTCTAGGGCCCATGGAAGTGGAAGGGCTCCTCGTCGACAGCCTACCCTCCTTGCTGTCCTGTCCATCCTAGGCCTGAGGTCTGGCTCCCTCCTTCAGCACCACCTGAGCCCTCTTAGCAAAGGGACAGAGCATTCTGCAGAGACCACAGAATTGTGAAAGGCTGGGGCTGGGCCACAGGGAGAGACAGGGAAGATAGAAGCCGGAAGGGGACATGGAGGCTGGGTCCTTCCTAGCCCACCCTGGAGCCTCACCTCCTCCTCCATGCTACCCCGGCTCATCTGCCTCCAACGGCCGGTCAACACCTCTTCCCCAAGGCCACAGGACTGGGCATGGTGAGCCCAGATCATGTGAATGAGGGTCACATCTGAGTGCCCTCTGCCCAAGGCTGGTGGGAGGTACGCCCAGCGACAGCTTGGGGAGCTCACGTGCTAGCTAGAAAACCAGATGGGAACTTCCTGGTGCCTCAGTTTTTCATTTGCAGAATGGGTACTCTAATTTACTTCCCTTCTTCCCAGGCTTGTTGGGAAGGCCGCATGAAGTAATCCATGGTGCCCTGAGAAACCGTTCCTGGCAAACAGCTCAGTGTTCAACGCAGGCTTCAGTGGTCGCTGTACTAGGAAGAGTGGCAAGTAGTAGAAGTACAGTTGTGATATTGGTTGATGGTGGTTTTCCAAAGTAAGGCAGCGGCTGACTGTATTCCTGTGCCAGGCACAGAGGCTGGCTTGGAGCAGAGGAAGTAATTGTTCTCAAATGGGGATCAGAGGAGGGCAAAGTCAGGGGAGCTGCTTGTTGGGGGGAGGTCCCAGAGCAGCACCTCCAGAGAGGAGGAGGCTGGAGAGCCAGGTTGGGTTGGGTGTGAGTGAGAGGGTCCCCTTGGCTGTGCCCAAGGCTGCTGGGGGGCGAGAGTCCTGGTCATCTGAAAGGCCCACCCCCGCTCAGGAGCATGGCCTGTATCTGGAGAGCGGTGGGAAGCTATGGGGTGATAAAGCAGGGGATGGCCTCTCCTTGTTGCTCATTTTGTTTCTTGGTCTTCAGGGCTATTTGTTCTCCACTTCTCCCAGGACAATACATCATTTTCTCTACTCTTCTTCCTCTTCCATCTGAGGCTCGCTCCCACCCCAAATACTCACTTCTACCCCAAATAGCCTCTCCTTGGTGGCGGGGCCTGCTCTCCCTGTCCTGCTTTCATCTGGCTGCCCCTTCCTGTCCTGGATCCCAACCCACCTTCTCTGAAGTAGGAGATTGGGTGGAGCTGATCTGGAGGACAGAGGAGTCTGACATGACATGACCACGTGTTGGGGACGGGTGTGATGGCGGCAGGGCCAGGAGGATCCCCTCATTCTAGCATAGCCCTGTATATTTTTCAGGGAATGACCCTCCCCCCAGTAGTGTGACTAAGGCTCATTAGAAGGATCTTGTTTTACGTTTGTCATCCTGATAAATGAAAATATAAGTTTCCATAACAGATGAATTAGGAAGTAGTGAGATCTCGTTGTTTTGCTTGTAAATTTAGTGGAAAGGAATATTGAGCCAGATGGGAACCCGACTATAGACAACAAACGTGTCCCTCCCTTCTCCTTTCAAACATTCAGCTATTTGTCCATCCATTATCCATCCATCCATTATGTACAACCATCCATCCATCCATTGTATCCAGCCCACCCATTCATTCATCTATCCATTATTTTATATCCTCAAATATTTATTGACCACCCACCCGGTGCCAGGCACTGAATTAGATAATTTACATTTAGTCATATAGAAACTCTCCAGGATGGCCATTGTTCTCATTTTACACATGAGGATACTGAGATCCTATGAATTTAAGTACGTTGTTGAAGGTCACACTTCTAATAAGTGACAGATCCGGAGATTCAGCTCTAACCTTCAAAACGCACACTCTTGGTGTTGAGTCAGAGGACCTCCATCGATGTCCCCAGTGCCTACTTCTGAGTGTGAAGCACCACAGGTGTGTGAATGAGTGGGGAATGCTGGAGTTCCCTAGCTCCGCTCAGAAGCAGCCTGCGGGTGGAGGGCAAGGCGGGGCTCCTGATCCCGTTAGCATTTGATTTCTTTTTCATACCACTTGCGGCCCTGGAGAGTCCTATTTCTTCTCTCCACTCCCCAACTTGGCTTCTGAGGGCAGTCTTACCTCCCCACAGGTAGGAAAGTTCTAGGTGTACGTTTGGTCCCTGCATCCAGCCCCTCCACCATCTCCCCATGAATGCTCCTATGCTGCCTCTCAGCTTCCCCACAGGTGGGCCAAATCCCTTTCCCCCTGTCCCTTTTATGGGCCATTCTCTAAGCTGTTAGTGTTAGGTGCTCAACTCCAGATCAACATTGCCTGCCCAGTCCCCCGTGGGCAACACAAGGATGTGAGTGCAAATAGTTTATTTGGGGGTTCCCCCAGGGAGCACCTGCAAGAGCAGAATCTGTGAAACAGGGCAGAGGAGGGACTGTTGAACTGCACATTAAGGAGCAGGTGACTGCTGGGGGCACCCTTGGCCCACAAGAATTCTCCTTGGGGGCTTCATGGGACATGCTTTAGAGTTCCCTAGCAGAGGGACTGGCATCTTTGCCTGGGGGACCCAGGGGGAGGGCAGGGTGCTATTCCATCAGCCCTGGCAGGTAGAAGTACTGTGGTGGGCAGCCTTTAGACAGTGAGTGCCCAGGGGATGTGCATATGTGGGGTGGCTGATGGCTTCTGCTGTCCTCAGCAAGCCCAGGCCTTGCAATTATGTGTTCAACAGATAAAGAGAATCTATTAGGTGCCTTGGACAAAAAGAGGAAGCTAGCCGAGAACCGTGGCCCATCCCTGTAATCCCAGTGGCTCAGGAGGCCGAGGGAGGAGGATTGCGGGTTCAAAGCCACCCTCACAAAAGTGAGGTGCTAAGCAACTCAGTGAGACCCTGTCCCCAAATAAAATACAAAATAGGGCTGGGGGTATGGCTCAGTGGTTGAGTGTCCTGAGTTTAATCCCCTAGTACAAAAAAAAAAAAAAAGAGGAAACTATTAGGACCTTCCTCCATGTGTGAATGTGGTTCTCCCAGCCCGCCCTTCACTGGTTGCGCTTCCAGGCCCAGCCCAGGCCAGTAGCGCCTCTGTGCTCCCTCCTCTCCTAGGAGGTACCCATGTGCCGAGTGCACAGGGCCTGGAGCTGTCAATCCCCTCCAACTCCAGCATTCTGAGACCGTGATTGCAGCGGTTTTCTGACTTCCTTTCCTTTCTCTCACTGCCCCGTCTCTTGTCTCTTCCCCGGCCCCATGGTTGCCACGTGGCTGCCCTTTAGGCAGCCAGGAGCTGAGCCTTCTGGTGCCCTTGCTGTGTGTCTCCATCAGAACTAGAGTAGTTCATGGCGTACTGGGGGTCATCTTAGGCTAAGGCACCCCTGTTTGTCCCCAGCGGAAGCTCTGCCAATGCCTGCTTCCTGGAGAGCAGCCTCCTCCCTCTGGCTGCACCTGCTTCCACGCAGACCTTGCAGCCTCCCAACACAGGTCTCCCACCTTATGGGGCTGAGGGAACAGCAAGAGTTAAAAAAGAGGGAAGTGGTGTAGGTAGGGCCCCTGTTGTGGGGGGTGGGGGTGGGCAGGGCCAGGGCTGGGCCTGGCTGGCCTGGCTGCACACTCCCACTGGAAACTACACTGGGCCAGGGGCAGGCATGCTGGGTCCCAGTTGTTATGACTTGTCTCTCCAGCTGCCACCTGCAGCCCTTCCCCTTGACGTTTCTACTACCATACCAGGTTTGGGCAGGGCGTGTGTGCCAGGGTGGGAGTGTGGGTGCCTATTCTGACCAACCTCATCACTTCTGACATTCCCTCCAGCTTACTAGGAGTGTCCACTCCAAGCCAGATGCCAGGGCCAGATGCCACCCTTTGCATCTCTGTACCCCACTTGCATAGAAAAGTGGCTGCACTTCTTCCAGGCTGGGGTGTGGTGTCATGGCAGGAGGGACTGAAAGTGGAGGCTGTCCATTCTTGTCTCAGGTTTAAACTTAGGCATCTGGATCCAGGAAGGAGGTCTGAGGCACCTGCTGCCCGAGCTTCACCGCCGTGGGGGAAAGTAGAGCAGCTCTGAGCCTTGGAGCTGGGGAGGCAGAGGGCATGGAGATAAAGATAATTATAGGGGGAGAGCAGAGTTCCTGACGCTCTGCCCACACCCAGCGCGCACACTTCAACCCTCCTCTCTTCTGTCTGTCCTGGTAAGGGCAAAGGTTTCTTGTAGTATTTAAGGACAAAAAAAGGGGTGGGGCTCAAGGATGGGTCAGTGGGAATTTGGGGGAAAGACCTTTATGTTCCTGTCGTACCTGTGTGTGCCCCGAGGAGACGGTGGCAAGTGGTTGGCCGGGATGGATCATTGGAATGTTGCTCTAGGAAGTCAGTTCTGGGGGGGCAGGGCGATTTTCAGGGCAGGTGTCCTCAGGCTTCTCTGGCTGGAGGGGTGGAAAAGCCAGCCGAGTGTCCCCAGCGGGGTAAGAGACAAGCAGAGCTCTGGGCCTGGGGGGCCAGCCTCGCCGGAGCTGGGTGTGCTGGGCCACGGACGGCACCCTGGCCCAGCAGCCTGTGGACATGGTGCCACTGTTGACCGCTCTCAGATCTCCTGGCAGGCAGGGCAGGGGCGCCCAGTGGGGGAGAGCAGCTCCGTGGCAGGCAGTTCTGGGTTACTGCCTGTGGTCGTCCGGTGCCTCGGCCTGCACTGGCCGCCCGGACCTGCCCCCACCAGGCGTGAGTCACATCGAAAGCAGAAGCTGCCAGACACCACGCCGGGTGAAGTGAGGCAGAACCAACTGTGCTATTTTGGAACCTGGTTAATTCCCCTCCTGTCCCTCCGCCTCCCCTTTCTCAGTGCTCCCACCCCCTCTGATCTCTGCATTAGGGGACAGTTGGGATGGGACTCTTTCCCTGGCATGTATGTGGAGAGGGTGATGAAATATCCCCTTGTCAGACCCTCCTCCTTGGCCAGGGGGTGCTGGCTTCTCGGGGAGCAGCCCTGGGCAAGTTTTGGGGGGCAGGGTGCCCCCTCCTGGCAAGAGCTGGCAGGCAGGGCAGCCCTGGCAGATGACATCCTGCCTCTGAGCTCTGGCCTTTGACTGGCACCACTCCTACCCCTGCCCATCTTGGGCCACTCTCCGGCCAGCTGTCAGCTGCTTCTCCCAGGGTGTGAGCTATGAGAGCTTCAGGGGCTCCCGGCAGCAAACCTCAGAGGGTTAGGAGGGATTTCCGGACCCTCAGGGGAGATATTTTGGGGCCCAAGGGCCTTTCCAGAACCTGTGAAATCATATACCCTCCAACAGCCCCAGTCGATCCCCTGGTTAGTGGCTCGCTCTTGGGCACCCTAGACCTGCCAGAGCCTCACATTTTCGGGTTTCTTTGGCACCCATGTGAACCTGGGGGCCCTGACAGTACAACCTACAGCAGTGAAAGAGTGACAGAGGCCTGTGGGTGTGTGTTTCTGAGCTGGAGATAAGAGCTGTCACTTGTCCCTAGGCAGAGTGGACTAGGGTCCCTGCCTCTCTTGCAGTTGTGTGGTTGGGGACAAGGTGGGCTTTGCCATTGTTCTGTGTGAGTGTTCTTGAGAGTTGGGTTCAGCCTCTGCTGTGTGTGGCCATGTCGCAGGGGACCCTAGAATCAGAGCACCACATGGCCGTTTGTACCCCAGAGATATGGTACGGTGTATGTTTGTGTACTGGGAAGGAGGGTCATCAGGCAGGTGACCAATTAAAATTCAGATCCTTGCCAACCTCATGTGAGTGGGCCTTGGACTTCTCATTGCTTGGATGGAGTTGGGGTGTAGGCAGGTGGGAGAGAAGGGCAGAGCAGGATGGAGGAAATAGTGGGCTCTAGGCCTGCCGCGGGGACTTCACCGTCCCCGAGCCTCCTGTGTGCCCAGACATACACTGTCCTTGAGGTTGTCAGCCCTCCGTGGGAGCTGTTCTTTGGGAGGCAAGCCCTAGGAAGGTGTGCACGTGACAGGGAGCATCTCTACGTGCAAGAGACGGTGTGTGAATGGGTATGTCTCACATGGCAGTCGGGTGGCTTTTCCAGTGGTAGCCACCCCGACTTTTAGACTGTTCCCCATAGACATCAACTGCTTCCTCCACCTAGCAGGCCACAGCCCAGTGCCCAGTGAGGCCACCGAGCACAGAGCCAGCCTGGAGCCTTGCACTATGGTCTCCACTTAGCTCTTCTGGGGCCCGAGAGGCAGGGCTCTTTGCTCAAGTTCACTGTGAGGTTCAGGGTACCCCGTCTGTCCTGTATCTCTCTCCTCCTGGGGCCACCACTTCCTTGCTGTCTCCTCCACATATCACCCAATTTCATGCTTGAAACCAAGTCCCCAGCAGACAATAAGTAGTTTCTTGATGGTGCCCGTAAGTCTCCTGGGTGATTTGTCTTCTGACTCTGTCTGCCCGGGCTGGGAGACTGCGTTCCACCCAGCGCCTGGGGGCTGCGATGCCCTGCAGATCAAGCTTTGAGCAGTAAGACCCCTGCCATCGGAACTCCAGCCGGGAGGACAGGGGCCACCAGGCAGGGAGCTAACACTGGCAGACTACCCCCTCCAGGCCAGGTGTACCAGAGCTTCCGCTCCTTTTACCTCCCCTCCTACTCGAAGAAAGGTGGGTTGGCTGCCATCTGTTGTACAGAGGGGGAAACTGAGGTTCTGGGAGTTCAAGCACCTGCCCTGGTCACATCTCTGGGCAGAGGCAAAGCCAGATTGGAACTCTGTTCTACTGGGGCCTCAGGGACCACAGGGGCTAACCTACCTATCATCCATGGAAACGTAGTGTCCTTTGCTTGCTGGGGAAGGGGGCAGGCTTAGTGGGGGAGGGGTACCCACAGCTGCAGCCTCTGTGACCTTCCCCTTCCCCTTTCCTGTCTAAGGAGCCATCTGTGGGCTGGACCCTCTCCCTCCATGCTCACTGTACAGTGGTCTAGTGCCAGGTCTCTGATCCAGGTCATCAGATTTCGGTCCTACCTTGATAGAACCCCCCCCCCCCGCCCCAACCCTCTCACGGCCCACGTTAACTGCCTCCATGAAATTCAGATATATGGTTCCCAGGGCTCCTGCGCATGGATCCTTGGGCAATTTAGCAGAAAAGAGTGTCTGCAGCTGGGGACGTCCCCCGTCCTGGGGCATCGGGAAGGTCTGAGGGGTGCTCAGGCTTCTCTGGGGACCTTCTGTAGGGTTCACTGAGGGTGGCATGACATGGGAGTGGGGCAGGGCTTGGAGTGCAGGAGACAGTAACCTATCTGCATGGGGGTCTTTCCTGTGTCCCTGGCTTCCTTTCTGCTAGAGCCAGTGGTGGTCATACACCCACGAGAGACCTGGGCTCAAATCCCCACTTCACTGTTTTTGAGGTGTGACCTTGAACATGACATTGAACCTTTCTGAGTCTCAGTTTCCCCTCTGCCATTTGAAGTGTCTGTGGGGTTGCATGAGGTCTAACATGGGCCTGGTAGGGACACAGGGCGTACTTGCTGAACTGGTGACCTGGGATGAGTGAGCGTTTGCTGGGCTATTGGTCGAGCATGGCCAATGGTCCTGTGTTTGCCCTAATGGGGGAGAGGGGTGGATGTTCCAAAGAAGAGAGGTAATTTTTCTGGAAGCTTCCTGGTACCTGGGGAGCTTAATAAGTGGCCAGTAAACAACTAGAGAACAAAGCGGAGTAGACATGGGCAGGACACTGGAGTGGACACTACAGGAGTAGGGTACAGGGGGCAAGGAAAAGGGGGGTTCCAGTCTCCTGGCCCCACTCCAACATGGGAAAAGGGGGCTGCCTGCTAAGGGGAACCTTAGACTGCACGACGTGGTGAGGGATTCAGCAGCCTGTGTGTGTGAGAAGGAGAAAGAGAGGCAGGGAGACAAGGGACCAGCAAGAGGCAGAGACAAAGGGCATGCAGGGGGTCTTGGCTGGATCCAGGCATGTCATGTCACATGGGTGGAGCACCCCAGGACCTTTCCAGCCCCTCCACCTTCCACCTACATGTCTCCCCACCCTCACCTCCCTGGTCTGCCACTCGTGACAGTCCTCGGGGGCTAGGCCTCATGCACCGTCCCTGTGGTATAGGATGGGCTCCTTTCTGGTCTGGAAAGGCCTTTGAAGCTGCCCCGTGAGCTGCACAGTGGTCCCGCCTTGCCCCAGGCAGACAGGCTGGTCAGGCCGAGGCGCCGGCTCCCACCCTTTCCTGTGGGATGTGAGCTGGGACTTGGGGTTGATGGGCCTGGGCTGTGGGAACTGGAGGCCACTAAGCTGCTGCCCTTCCTCCCCTCCCCTTCCTTTCCCTCCTCCCCAGTCCTGCTGGGGGCTCAGAGGTTTAAAAACAAGCCTCAGACTGCACCCACCCCAGCCTGCAGCTCCTGCATCCCAGCAGAGTGTGTCCGGGTCCCAGGGTTGCTCTGCTGCACTGGGGTGTGACTTGCAGGCCTCCTCTGGAGCCTTGGCTTCCTCGTGTAACTCACTATTTTCTGATCTTTATTCATTACAAATAGGAGTTGGATCAACCAGTGCCAAGTGTTTCTACTTGGCAGCGTGATTCTTTTGCATGAAAGATACAGAAGCCCATCCCAGCCTCTACATGCTGTTGGAGATCAGTGACACTCAGCCACCGTGCTGGAGGTCGGACTACAACTGCCCTCTGGGTGGGGTCCTGGGGGCAGCCCTTTGGGGTGCTGGGGCTGCTGTCTGGCTCCACTAGGTGGTCGCACAGGGGTACACACTTGTTAAAAGGCCGCCAACACACTCCTCGAATCTGTGCATTTTGCTGAGATCATGTGTACCTCAGCAAAACAGAAAAAGACCAAAAACAATGAATTAAAAATGTTGAAAGCATGTACCACTGACCTCATTTCTGCTTCCTGTACAAGAACCTTCCAAATCAAACAGTGCACACTTAACCCGGGGAAGTCAGGTTGCTGTTTTTCAATATTGGAAGTAGCCAGAGGGCCCCATGG
The DNA here is from genome assembly GCF_964194105.1 of Spermophilus citellus. Classification (NCBI taxonomy): domain Eukaryota; kingdom Metazoa; phylum Chordata; class Mammalia; order Rodentia; family Sciuridae; genus Spermophilus; species Spermophilus citellus. The sequence continues at coordinate 57,531,670 of NC_138186.1, read as the reverse complement.
CCACCCTTCATAACCTCTAGGGATCCATGGGCCAGATAACATAATAACTTGCATTATTCAGGGTCTCCAATGTGCTAGGCACTGTGCTAGGTAGCCTGCCTACTCAATATGCCTTTAGAATCCAGAGAGCTGAATATAGTTCTTCACGTTTTCTCAGGTCCACTGCTGCACGGTCTATAAACACCCATGGCTTTGGGCGAGGCCTTTCTGCCCCTGTCCAGTGAAGAGAGGTAGAGATCACGCTGCAACTGCCTGGGGCCCTCAGATGGCTGTGTGGCTACCTGGGCAGATGGATGGGGTCCATTCCGAAAGGAACTTAAAAGGGGCAGAAAGCAGGGACTTGTACACGGACATTCCCAGTGGGCCTGGGTAGAGTGACAGTGAACAGCAATGATACCGAAGACACGTTTCTCTGCCCACACTTTCACCCTTGCAGAGGGTCCCACACCCAGGATCCCCATGCAGGGTACCACAGTCTTGTGAGAGAGGTGGACCCAGCTGTCAAGCCCTGTGGACCAATGGGGAGACAGAGGCCATGCCATGTGAACCCAAATGTTTTGATCCCAAGTCCTCTGCCCTTCCCATGGAATCTTATGGGCAGGACTGAGGGCCCCTGGGAGTCATAGGAGACCTCCCCACCCCAGCTCTGTTTGGACTGGGGCCAAGCCAATGCCCCCCAGACCCCCTGGGGACCCATGACTGCCTCTGGGACTTGGAATGGCCTTGCCTAAGGCATGGGGATTCTGTAGACATTCTTATTCTGTTTCCTGCAGTTCACCAGGCCTTCCTACCACCTCCTCTGTCAGAGGGAGCTCAGAAAAAAACAGAACCAACCCTGAACCTGGAATCTTCCCACCCTCTTTCCTTCCCAAGGCTGAGAGGCTCCCAGGAGGTCACGGGATCCTTTCCACCTGGGGACTATTCAGGAGGCCTCCCTTGGTGGTCAGTGAATTCCCCTGGAACTGACTGCAGCTCCTGCACAGTGGGAAATTTGGAACAGACTCAATGAGAAGGAAACTTCTTCTGACCACAAAGGCACAGAACCTAACAGGCGTCCCCGCCGCTGGGATCACACGCTTTGTTGTTTCATCCGTCAGACAAGCTTTTCTGGGAATACAGGAAATTATCTCTACCCTTTGAGGAAGGGTAGTTTTTGCTTCTGTGGTTGAGGGTTCCAGATAGTTCCATCATCCTGGACACCCTCTTGGCCCTGGGGCTAGATAGAAGAGATCAGCCACTGAAAACTTCTGGTGGCTGGGGACTTCTTCAGAGGGAATCCCTAAAACAATATGTGCAGCCTTCAGCCAGATCGTAGGAGGGAAGCCAAACTCCTAGCTCAGGGTTAGGGCGGGGAGCCAGACTGCAGGACCAGCTTCTCCATCAGCTCCGGGGCCTGGAGCAACAGCCTCTTGCACTTGTGTTTCCTCATCTGTGAACCGGGGACAATAATGAAACGCATATTGCAAAGGAATGTCAAAATTAAATATGGTGCTTCAATCAGAACCTGGCACATAATGAGAACTTCATTAGCATAAGCTGTTTGCAAAAAACGACACACGTGTTCACTCTTCCAAAAGATTAAAACACACACAAACACTCCTCCTAATTGCATCATCCAAGGAAGTCAGAAATAATTTTGTATATTTTCTCCCAAGAGGTTCTTCTCAGTTTTACAGTGATGAGCAGACTTTTTATAAAATTTTGCATGCTACTTTTTGTCACTTGATTTATCCCCATGGTGTTTATTTGTAAGCATAACAACCATCAGGAGGGACCAACTGTAACTTATTTTACTACCTATTGCTGGACATGGGGATTTAAAATTTTTTTCTCTATATAATGTGAAGTGCATCTGTATGCATAAAAGCCTTTTGTGCATTTAGGATCACTCTCTCAGGCTAGCAAATACATACAAATTGCCAGTGAGGTACATACTAGCCATCTGTTGGAGGTGCCTGGTACCAAAGGCATTGTAAAGTCCTGGACACATTTGTGTGTGGTAGAAAGTAATCTGCTTCACTCTTAAACTCTGTAAGGTCTGCCTTCACTCTTAGGTGATTTTTAAAAATGAAACAAACTGCAACTGAGCTGCTGGCCAAAGATCACAAACAAGACACCAACACCTGCCACCAATTACAGAACATTCCGAGTCCCCCCACCCACCAAGCCCACCTGGTCCTCCCTCCCAGGCACTCCCCCAAGGCCAACTGAGGATCCTGACTTCTAACACAGGAGATGCATTTTGGCTGTTTTTGAACCTTACACGCACTGATCGTGCTGTGAGCATTTTTGTGTCTGGCTTCTGTTGCGACACAGTGTCTGTGAGAGCCTTCGGTGTTGTGTGTGACAAAGTGGTTCGCTCTCCATTGCCGAGCAGCATTCTGCTGTGTCCCTGTGCCACTCTTCTTTATCGCTTTTTCTTTAATGACTCTTTGGGTGGATTCTAGCTTGGGCTCCCATCCACGGTGCTGCAGATGTCCTTTGGTGAACACAAGAGTGCTTTTCTGGCAGGCATAGAAGTAAGAGTGGACTCTCTGGGTCACGGGGGCGTATGGGCTTCAGCTTCCCGCTCCAATTTTTAAAGGATCACGTGGAAAACAGAAAAATCCCCCAGTAGTTCAGGCCCCACAAGCAATCAAGGGGACGTGACTCAGCTAAAAAGCAGTTTGAGAGGTACTGCATGAAGACTGTGCCCCTCTGAACCCTGAGGTTCACGTCTGGGGCTGCAGTGGAAACCCAGCTGGGCCCCGTATCCTGGCCTTGCCTCCCCAGCTGGCACAGGGTTGCCAGCCCTGATCCCTGCCTTTGATGGCTACTCCAATGCCCTCCCCCGGCTTCCCTGGCTGGCCTGAACAACCATTGCACTGTGCAGAGTAGGGCTTGGGCCGGACAGGGTGAGCTGGGGGTACCCCTTCTCTGAGATGTACCTTCAGACATGATTGGTAGCAGTCGGACCCCACGCAGACCCCCAGAAGCTGTTCCTGTCTCCTTTCCCACTTTATTAAGACTCACCCAAGTCACGCATGCGCGCATTGGAAGTTAAGAGCTTCCTACGTGGAAAGAGAAACTGTATAAACCTATTCCCATTTGCCACCCCTTTGGGTGGCCCTCCCCCCCACCCCAGGCAAGCACTCTCAACAGTTCAGGGTGCTGGGGAGCCCAGAATAGGAACGAAAGGCTGGGGCCCCGAGCCAGGCTGCCTTGGCTACCTCTTCATTCTGCTGTCGGTCTGCTGGAAAACTTTGGACAGGTCCCTTCACCTCTCTGTGCTTCAATTTCTTCCCTGAAAAATGGAGACAGTGGTAGAAATGTCCTCATTGGGTTGTTGTGAGGAATAAATGAGTTGATGTTTGAAAAGCACAGGGGCAGCTCCAGCCTGTGGCAAGCATTCAGTAAGCATGTTGCTCCCAGTAGGAAGAGCCTTCCAGTCTTTTCTACACATACACTCGTTTTCTGCCTAACTGGGCTCAGGCTGTCCATTTTATTCTGCAGTTCGTTTTTTTCCATTCAGTGCCACAACTTTGGTCTCTTCTTCTGATGGCTGTGACGTTCCTGTTTTTGGGGTCTTCTTTCTCCTTGCCTTTCCTTCCTGGGGTCCAGTGATTTTTCCCCCCCTCTCCCCCACCCCTTTCCTGCCCACTTATCTTAGGACCAAGACTCTGACCAGGTTGCTCATGCTGAGGTTTTTTTTTTTTTTTCATGCTGAGGTTTAAATGGCTGATGGGGAAACCAGCTCTGGCACCCCCACCCCAGAAGACCAGAACCCCGCCCCCTCCAAGAACGCCTGAGAGCCTGCGGGCCAGTTCCCCACCCCATGCCTCCTTGAATCCTCACAGCGGCCCCTTGAGGCAGGTGCTACCATTGGCTTCCTGTATAGAGATGAGGACGGTAAGGCCCATAGAGGTTCAGCCATTTTCCAGTGTCACCCGGTCAGTGCAGGCAGTCTGTGGGCCACTTGTGGCTAAGGTGGAACTCAGAACTGGGCTGAGGCAGAGTTGCTGAGAGGTCCTGGGCGAGCAGCAGTGGGAAGCAACTGGTGGGTCTTAAGGGTAGCCACACCACAGGGCAGGGCAGGAATTCTCTGGGGTGACAAACCTCTCCCCTCAGGAGGAAGTGCACCTGGGGTGGGGGCTGATCTGGGTGTGCTAGATCCACCAGGCCCTGGTGTCCTGAATATGTGCATGTGGACCCTCGCCAGGCCTGGAGGTCCCGCTGGAGGGAGGGGCTCAGGAGCACAGTGACTTTCCTGGTCCCTCCTCTAGCTCTTTCTGGCTCTGCTGGGTGCTGGGGAAGGCGGTGAATGGCCCCCAAGCTTGGAGAGTGAGCAAACAGGCTTAACATGCCCGGGGTATCCCCTGGACCACCCATCTGCCGTAGAAGCCCCGCAAGTTCCCTGCCTGCAACCCGTGCCTTCCCAAGCAGACCACACCCACAGCGACCCAAGCTGGGAACCAGGAGAGGGAAGAAGCTGGAACTCTGCTCCCAGGGGCGTGACAGCATTGTCCAAGGGACAAGTGGAGCAGGGGACAGCGTCGTCCAGGGCTGCTCATAACCTCTGGCATGAGGACTGCTCACTGTTCTTCCTTCTCTCACATCCTCCCCCAGGAGGGTCACACAGATCCCTGGCAGGTCGGGGAGGAAAGGGGTCAGGGATTCATGTGTCCATTTTACAGACGGGGAATTGAGGTCAACCCAGCCAGGGAGAGACTGAGCAGGGCCCAGCAGAGTTCTCACTGCAAGTCTGCTCCAGCTGGGCAGGGCCAGGCACCCGGCTCTTTGTCAGGGAAACAAGGATCTCGTTCTCCCCCAGCACCCCCAGAGCTGGCTGGCACGGCCAGGCCCGGTGCCTCCACCCCCAGGGCCAACTGAAGTCAGATTGTACTGGGGAGGGGCAGCCCAAGGCGTGTGGGTGTGCAGGGTGCAGCTGCGGGGAGCCCGCTGGGCTGGGTTCAGAGCCTGAAGGTCTGTAGGGCTAGTGTGCATAGTGCGCAGTGGGGGTGCGAGGACAGGGACACCCCTCTGTAGGAGCACAGGGAAGGGGGGGCGAGCCCTGGTGGAGACTGCAGCTGTATGGCTGCCTCAGGATGGGGAGGGGTAAGGGGGCTCTGCTCCCTCCTCTGGGAGGACCCCTGGGCTGAGGTGGCCCTTTCATAGATTAATGGCCTAAGGGGAAGAGAAGGAAGGAGGGTGAGGGGCTGGACACTTCATTCTCAGACCTCCAGGGTGAATAGTGCAGACCTCGAGGGTGGTAGAGGGAGCTCTGGATGGCGGTCAGGTGGCTTGAGCTCCATGCCTGACCCTGGTCAACCAGCTGTGTAACTAGGGACAAGCTCCCTCCCCACCCTATAGGGAGACCCTCCCTCCCCAGGATGGACCTATAGCCAAAGTGCCTGGGACTATGTCCCAGCACTGCCCCGACTGCAAGACCAGTCCCTGGCTGTGCCTATGTCTCTCCTTCTCTATCTCATAGGACCTTTGAGGAGCAAATGTTCAGAACCTGACTTGACCTATAATAAATGCTCATATGAACCCCAATTACTATCGTTTCCATGATCCAGTGATTTTCGTTGGGTATTTGCCAGAACTTTCTGCTGATGCTGACTTGGTACCGTGTCTATGTTGCTGCTTTCCTTTGCCTCTCCCCGAGGTCGGGCTCATTCCTAGGAGCTTGGGACACAGCTCTGGCCTTTGGTCTGCAGAGCCCAGCTCACCCTGCCAGTCTCGTGCTGATCTGTATCTCACCCATTCAGCCTGGCAGGTGTCGTGCACTGACACATTATTTTTATTTAATACTCTCCCCAATCTTCCCAACTAGAAACTGTTTACAAATGAGGAAACTGAGGCTCCAGCCCACATCTGCCCTATTTGAAAGCCCTTGCTCAACCTCAAGGTCATTCTGCCTCTGGCAAAATCCCCAGGATAAAGACCCTCCAGCCTCTCCCAGTACTCTCCTGGGGTCTGGGGTACCCTCAAGGGCCTTGCACCTCCCAGAGAGCCTCAGCCCATGGCAGCTGAGAGGCACTTTAGAAATCACTGGGTCCAGCTGGCATGGTGGTTCACACCTGTCATCCCAGGTACTTGGGAGACTAAGGTAGGAGGATTCACAAGTTTCAGGCCAATGTGAGTGAGACCCTGTCTCGAAATATAAAGGGCTGGGGATGCATCCCAGTAACACACACACACACACACACACACACACACACACACAAATTCATTTTTAAAAAATGAAAGAAATCACTGGGTCCACCTGGCATGGTGGCGCACACCTGTAATCTCAGCGGCTTGGGAGGCTGAGGCAGGAGGATCTTGAGTTCAAAGCCAGTCTCAGCAACTTGGTGAAATCTGGCTCTAGATAAAATACAAAAAAGCGTGTGGGGGCTGGGGTTGTGGCTCAGCAATAGACGCTCACCTAGAACGTGAGGGGTGCTGGGTTCATTCCTCAGCACCACATCAAAATAAAATAAAAGTATTGTGTCCAACTACAACTAAAACAAAATATTTTTTTAAAAAAGCCTGGGATGTGGCTCAGTGGTTAAGCACCCCCCTGAGTTCAATCCCTGTTTTTTTAAAAAAAGGAGATCACTGTGTTCTACATCCAACTTTTTCATTTTGTGCACAAGGAGCGGAGGGCTCAGTGAGAGGAAGGCACTCGCCTAGGGTCACCAGGTGAGCTAGGGACCGAGTGCGCCCAGCTGCAGGATTCATTCTGTCCCATCCTCCTGCCTTCCAGACTAGGCTTGGGGGCCTCAGTCACATCTGCCCCACAGTAGATCAGGGCTGATGTACGTAAGGGCAGGGAAGCATTCTCCGGGACTTTCAGCACCTGGTGCCCTAAAGTGGCCCTTTCCTCAGGGGGTTTTATATTCTCTGTGAGCTCAGGGACCACATTTGTGTCCCCAGTGCCTGGTTCAAATATCATATTCATTGACTTAGCATCTGAGTCCCAGGCTCCAGGCTAGAGGCTGAAGGTACTGCAGTAAACAAAACAGACAAATGCCTGCCCTAGGGGCGGCTCACATTCCTAGTAAGTAAGGGACAGACAATGAATGAAATAAGTAAGCAAAAATGCATAGTATTTAAGATGGCGATAACTGATATGGAGAAAAAATAAGAGGGAAGGGCCTTGGGGAGCGTGGGGGGTGGCTGGGGTAGGGAGTTTGCAGTTTTAATAGGATGGTCAAGGAACATCACTGTTAGGTGACGTTTGAGCCTTGGAGGAGGTGAAGGAGTGAAGCATTATGGTATCTGTGGAAAGAGCATTTCAGGCAGAGGGGGCAGCAAGTGCAAAGACCCTGAGGTGGGAACATGCCTGGGGTGTTTGAGGATTGCAGAAGCTGGAGGTGTGGCCAGAGCAGATGGAACAAGGCGGAGAACAGCGGGAGGTGACGTCCAAGGGGAATATGCAGGGGCAGCAGATCATAGATAGCCTTTCAGGCCAGGGTAAGGACTTTGCCTTTTTCTCAGAACAAAGTAGGAGCCATGGAGATTGCGGAGCAGAGGACCAGAAAGGAACTGCCTTCGGTTTTAACCAGATCCGTGTAATTACTGAGTTGTGAGCAGAACGCGGTAGGGAAGGATAGAAAGAGGGAGTCAACATCAGGAAGCCACTCAGGGAAGGCGTGGCGCAGGCTGGCCCAGGGGAGAGTAGCAGAGGTGTTGACAGAGGAGGAAGTGACTGAGGCCAGATCTTACAGGATCAGGACACAGACCGGAGGAAGAGGAGTCAAGGTTGACTCCAAGTTGGGGGCCAATCAGCTGCAACAGATGAAGAAGAGAGCAACTTCAGTTCCAAACTAGCAACCAGGAAACTTGGCTTCATGTCTCAGCTCGGTGGCCAGCTTGCTCAGTGGCCTTGGACAAATTCCTTCCCCTCTCTGGACTCAGTTTCTCCTCCTGTACAATGGGAACAGTCTCACTTGCCCTGGCACTGGCCCCTCCCTGAGCCCCAGGGCCATGAGGAAGACAAGTGCATCATAGACCTGTCTCCCCTCATCTGCAGGGAGCCCGGGCCAGCAGCCACCATGGCATCGCGCATCGGGCTGCGCATGCAGCTCATGCGGGAGCAGGCGCAGCAGGAGGAGCAGCGGGAGCGCATGCAGCAGGAGGCCGTCATGCATTACATGCAGCAGCAGCAGCAGCAGCAACAGCTGGGGGGGCCTCCCACTCCAGCCATCAACACCCCCGTCCACTTCCAGTCGCCGCCGCCTGTGCCCGGGGAGGTGCTAAAGGTAAGGCCTGCTCTGGCCACGCTTACCCCCTGCCCCTGGTCCCGACCCCCATGGGAACCGGCACCTCTTCTTCTCCCAGGTACAGTCCTACCTGGAGAATCCCACCTCCTACCACCTGCAGCAGTCCCAGCACCAGAAGGTGCGGGAGTACCTGTCAGAGACCTACGGGAACAAGTTCGCTGCCCACATCAGCCCCGCCCAGGGCTCCCCGAAGCCCCCACCAGCCGCCTCCCCCGGAGTACGGGCTGGACATGTGCTGTCCACCTCAGCCAGCAACAGTGCACCCAACAGCCCCATGGCCATGCTGCACATCAGCTCCAACCCTGAGAAGGAGGTGAGTGACAGGTGGCCAGTGGCCACTGTGCTGGTAGAGCTGGTGCTGCCGGAGGCTGTGCTCTGGGGAATCCTGGTCTAATGGCAGAGGCACGCTGTCTCCTCAGAGAGCCCCCATCTGAGGGAGACACACCTCTGCTCTCGGGCACTCCAGTCTGAGGGCAAGCACCATCCTTACTTGTGAAAACTCAGCTATGGAAAAACCTAAGACGCAGCCGGGAAAGCCCAGCACCCCCGCGAAGTCCTAGGTAGAGGTAGATCAAGAACCTCACGGGGCATGGTGCCTGAAATCCCAGCAACTCAGGGGAGGCAGGGGCATTGCCAGTATAAGGCTGATTTAGAGAGAGAGAGAGAGAGAGACCTTGACTCAAAATAAAAATAATGATATCTAGGGATGTACTCAGTGGTACAGCTGGGTTTTTGGTATGGGATTCCCAGTATAAAAAAAAAAAAAAAAAAAAAAACCACCATCCCCTGGGCTGGCAGGGGGCTAGTAAAGAGTCCTTCCTGGACAGCTCATCCTTTCTCTGGGCCCATTTCCTCCTCTTGTAGATGAGTGGATGAGGTGCCTCCAAGATCCTTCTTGGTCAGCACTGTCCCCTCTGCCCTTCTCCAGGTGGACCCACTTCAGATTGACTTTTCTTTTTCTTTTTTCCAGTTTGATGATGTCATTGACAACATTATGCGTCTGGACAATGTGCTGGGCTACATCAATCCTGAAATGCAGATGCCCAACACGGTATTCCTGGGCTGGGTGGGTGGGCTATATGAACGGGGGAGGGTGGCTCACAGGACTCATGGAGACCCTGAGTCTGCAGAGGGCTCATCAAGGCAGAGCTGGCATCTGGGTAGAGATGGGGGGGTCACTTCCTCAAATAATGTGACCAGGCCTAGGGGCAAGCAGAGTTATGAATCAAGAAAGATGTGCCTCAGCCCGGGTGCATGATGGGGCTTCAGAGGGGAGCAAGGGGGCTGGGCGGTTTCCGGAGGCTTCCTGGGGAGGAAGAAGGGAGGCAGAGAGGACCTTCTGGGTGGGCAGTGGTGTGTCCACAGGAAGGTAGGAGTTGATGAGTTCCTTTTGGAATCTGTGGCTCTACTCCTCTACCAAACCCAGGCCCCAGAGAGCCAAGGCCCATGTCCCTCACTCAGGCTGGCCTTGTCCCCCCAACCAGAGAACCTGTCCCTCTGACAGCATCTGGAAGTGTGGCCATATTTTGGATGTCCCAGACAGGGCTGAGGAGGCCGGTGGGAAGTAACTGGGCTTGGAATCCAGAGGCCCGGCTCTGCTATGATGTTAGGAAGCCCCTCGATCATCCTGAGCCCATTTTCTCCGCTGCAGAATGGGTGTGAGGCCATCCACTCACAGGACTGTGGGAAGATTACATGAGACAAAAAAATGCAGGGCAGCTTCTGCCCAAGAGTGACAAGTGTTGAAGCTGCGTGGGTGGCACCACAGGGGGCCGATCCCCTTTGTTTGAGATCCCAAACCTTAACTGGGTGGCTCTGCACCTTGGGCCTGAGCCTCTTATCGCCCAGAGTCCTCACCACAGAGGAAGAGTTCCTAATTCCTGCAGTGGGGAGTCGAGGAGTCAGTCCACAGTCCCTACTGCCCAGGTGACATTGCTGAGTGGCTTAGCAGGAGCTGGCCAGGACCAGTTGGGTCTAAACCTGCAGCCAGCAGGAGGGCTGAGGAGGGAGGAGGCTGAGGAGAGATGCAATCATCTGTTCCCTTCAGTAGGTCCTGCGTGCACGGCAGGGAGTCTGGGCCTGCGGTTTTGCTCTGTACTCCTATGGTGGGAGCCCTGTCAGACCCCTGCTTCAGCCTTCCCAGGGTGCCCATTCCAGAATCCAGGACCAGCTGCATGGCCTGCCCCTGCCCATCACACCGAATTCCTTGACCTTGAGCTCTTGGCAACTGCTGTCCTCAGCTCATTGGCTCGTGCCACCCCCTACCCATGGCACCTTCCCTTCCTCACCTCTGTGCTCAGGACTCAATTGAGTACCACACCCTCCAGGAAACCCTCCAAAAACTCCAGAATTCATTAGGCCCCTCCCTAGGGCTTCCATAGACCCCGCCTAATTCCATCACTGCTCAGCCACTCAAGGGCCCCTGCTCAGCTCTGACTCCAGACATCCAGCTTGAGTTGCTGGAGAATGGGCCCAGGCGAATTTTGATGACCCTGGTGACCCTGAGAACAGCTGCGCCTGGGACTATGTGCCCTGAAGAGGACTCTCCACAGAGAGGGGGCCTCTCCCTGAGCCTCTCTCCTGCCCTCCCCCCACAGCTGCCCCTCTCCAGCAGCCACCTGAACGTGTACAGCAGCGACCCCCAGGTCACAGCCTCCCTGGTGGGTGTCACCAGCAGCTCCTGCCCTGCGGACCTGACCCAAAAGCGAGAGCTCACAGGTATTGCCGCCCTCCCTCCTCGAGCCTCCGCCCCCTCTCCCTCCCTCCTCTCCCCTCCTTCCTAGCAACACTCTCCTCCTCTGGCCTCCAGATGCTGAGAGCCGAGCCCTGGCCAAAGAGCGGCAGAAGAAAGACAATCACAACCTGAGTAAGTCCTGTCTGCCCTGTCCAGTGCTCTCTCGAGGGCTGGCTGGAAAGCCGCTCCTGACCCACACGCTCTGGCCAGCCTCCCTAGCCCACGCACCTCTCCTGTTTTCTACCTGCCACGGTAGTGACTCCGTGGTGGGTGTGGTCCTTACTACTTTCTTTCCAGTTCCTTTTTTAGGAGGGAGGGGGTGGGAGACCCCCCTGGAAAGGGTAGTCATGAAATCCCAGTTGATGGGATTGTGTTCTCTAGGTCTGGAGCCTGAGGCCACGGGGGGAGGGGGGGCAAGTTCACCCCCACGCAGCTTGCGGACCAAGGCTGGCTCTTCCTCATAGCACCCCTTAATTGTGTCTGCTCTGTGCCCTGACCCCCTCTACCTGTAGAGGTGTTGGTCACCCCTTACTTCCTAGAAGGCTAAACCTAAGCCGTAGGTTGCTCCTGGGGTGCCCCACCCTGGTAGGTTCCCCATCCATCCTTCTAATGGCTTCCTCTGCTCCTGTAGTTGAACGGAGACGGAGGTTCAACATTAATGACCGCATCAAGGAGCTGGGAATGCTGATCCCCAAGGCCAACGACCTGTGAGCAGATTTCTGGAGGGAGGGAGGGAGGGAGGGGTCTGGAGCTGAGTGGCAGCCTACCAGTATCATCTGCCCCCACGCCCAGCAGGTTGCTAGTGGGCTGGTGAGGGGAGACTCCTTCCTAGGCACTCCTGTCTGTCTAAGAAGGTTCCTCCCTCTCCCAAGTCAGGAAAGCTCAAGACAGACACTCCCCTGTTGGGAAGTGAGGCTGGGAAGGAGGAAGGCTTCCTGGAGGAGGTGTCGAGTTGCATACTTTTCTTGAGGGCATTTTACTGGGGGAAAGGAGAAAGGTGGTGGAGATTGGGAACAGTGAGGGCCAAGGGTAGGCTTGGAAGATCTGCTCCAGATTACTTGGTTCTGTGGGATTAACGAAGTGGGCTGTGGCAACAGAAGTCACCTGGGAGGACCCTTCTGTGCAGCCTGAGACCAGCCTTCCGCCACACATAAGGAGTGGCCAGGTATGGCGCTGATGGTCCAGATTGGGTCTGACAGGGTCTGAAACCAGCTCAGGGGCAAGCATGTGGCCGCCCCTCAGGACAAGCACCTTGACTCTGCTCGACCCACGGCTGCAGGGACGTGCGCTGGAACAAGGGCACCATCCTCAAGGCCTCCGTCGACTACATCCGGAGGATGCAGAAGGACCTGCAGAAGTCCAGGGAACTGGAGAACCACTCTCGGCGCCTGGAGATGACCAACAAGCAGCTCTGGCTCCGCATCCAGGTCTGGCCCTGAAAGTGGACGTCTTGGGCAGCTCTGACCCCTGACCCTGGGCAAGGTTCACACTCCTAAAATTGGAGACGAAGGAATGATGTGCCTGAGGAGGGAAGCCCTTGGGAGTCAGGTTGTTCTGCTGCGCTAACAAACAGACCCAAGGATGGTGAAGCAGCAGATGCCAACTGCAGGCTCTGCTCTGTGAGACCCTCATTCTGGGGCTCAGGTTGGTGGTGAGGTGCATCTAGAGTGGGCTGTTAGAGCTGTGTGTCCTTCTTAAGGTGCCACATGTCCATTCCGCTCACATGTGCTTGGTAATTCAAGTACACTCCGCACCTAACCTGAGGGGACAGGAAAGGGCAGACCCACCAAGTGCCTGGGAGGCAAAGGGGTGGTAGCATTTGGTGGAAGTACTAGGAATCACCACAGGGGAACTAGGGAACACGGCTGGACAGAGAACCCAGCTGCTGGGACCCCGAGTTCCAGTCCTGTCCTGACTCTATTGAGGTTCTCTTGTCCCCTTTGGACCTGAGACTGGTCCTCTGTATGTACAAGGGATGATCTGGCAGCAGCTTCTATTTCTCATGGTGGGTAATACAATCTACGTTAAAATCCAGCACACACATAGACATGCTCAGAGTGAAAAATTGACATTTCATGAAAGAAAACTCATCCTTAATAGATGCCATGCATTCTGATAATTTCTATTCCGGTCTAGTTTAGACAAGTCTATTTCAATTTAAAAAATGGAAAGGAGCTGGTCAAGACTCACCACAGTGGTTTCACAACCCACTAATGAGTTACAACTTGTAGTTTGAAAAAACACTGGTCTAGACTCTAGAGCCACACTATGCTTTCCTCCAGCTGAGACGTCCCGAGGTGGAGGTGCAGGGACGGGGGAGGTCTGGCAGTGGGTGCCATGGGTGTGCGCCCCAGCCTTCTGTCTGCTTCCCCACCCTGCAGGAGCTGGAGATGCAGGCCCGAGTCCACGGCCTCCCCACCACCTCTCCATCAGGCGTGAACATGGCTGAGCTGGCCCAGCAGGTGGTGAAGCAGGAGCTCCCCAGCGAGGAGGGCCCAGGGGAGGCTCTGATGCTGGGGGCAGAGGTCCCCGACCCCGAGGCGCTGCCAGCTCTGCCCCCCCAGGCCCCGCTGCCCCCTCCTGCCCAGCCACCGTCCCCATTCCATCACCTGGACTTCAGCCACAGCCTGGGCTTTGGGGGTGGGAGTGACGAGGGCACCGCAGGCTACTCCGACCCCCTGGGGCCAGAGCATGGCTCCCCATTCCCCAACCTGTCCAAGAAGGATTTGGACCTCATGCTCCTGGACGACTCCCTGCTACCGCTGGCCTCTGACCCCCTCTTCTCCACCATGTCCCCTGAGGCCTCCAAGGCCAGCAGCCGCAGGAGCAGCTTCAGCATGGAGGAGGGCGACGTGCTGTGACGCCGGCTGCCCCTGTGCCAGGGAACAGGGGCAGGCCTGGGGGCTGGGGGGATTCCTCCCTCCCACCCTTCAGGCTGCACTTGTGTGTGAAGTAGCCACCTGCCCTGCCTCACTCCTCCCTGTTGGCCCCGTTTGGACTTAGTGCCAGCCTGGCAGCCTGTGGGGTCGGGAGAAGCTCCCGCCTGTCTCAATGCCCCGGCCAGAGGCAGCCCTCTTGATGGGGCTGGAAGGGAATGGGCTCCGGGGGTGAGATCATGAGGGGGGAACGGAGGGGACAGGGTGGACTAGAGGCAAGAAGAGCGCCTGGCAGGGGAGGTCCTACCTTCTGAGGCTGAGTGCCCCCCTCCAATGGAGGACACCCTGGAGCAGGGGTTCAGGAAACTCCTCTGTGGAAGGAACTGGCCAGGGTGCCCAGGCCTGCCTTTCTGGGACTTGAATGGCAACAAGCCCAACCCCCAGCCTGGTACTCCCCCCACAGGAGGGGCACCCACCCCCCTTTGGTGCTAACAACTCCCCCCAGGGTGGTATGACGGTGAGGTGGCCAGAAGAGGGGGCTGGGTTCAGGGTGGAGCGCGGGGTCCCTGCTGGAAGAGCAGCTCCCCTCCGGACCTCCCACTGTGTGCCTTTAGTAAACACTGTGCTTTGTACCTGCTTGTCCCATCTCTTTGGCGCGGCCTAGGCTGACAACAGAGGGAGTCAGAAATGGGTACAGAGGGGAGGAAGCGGCCTGGATTCTCCCAGCGCCTCCGCCCTGCCCCAGGGGAACCTGGAGAAGCAAGCTAACTTACTGCAATTTAGTGCTGATGGGGGCGCTGTGCCTTCTTAAGGCCACAAGGTGGCACTGCAGCCACACGGGTCCCACACCTCCAGCTGTGGCCTGAGATCCAGGAGCCACAGTTGTGGCAACTGCCTTGCAGAGAAGCCAGTGTACCATCCTCAGCTGCTTCCCTGGGGCACCTCAGCCCTGGACTGCCCGCCCCTGGCCTAGTGAGGCCCTCTCCAGCTTTTCCCCCTTCCTGGTGCCAGAGACCCAGCTCGAGACCCCTAACAGGACACTCTGGAGACAAGGCTGGCCCCTCTTCTCTGTTTCTCTTGCAGGACAGGCTTCTAGAAACTGTGGGGCTGTGTCCTTCTATGGGTTTAGGGAAAGGGACCCTTGTGAGTTATTTTGAGAGGGGACAGGCGCACAGCACACTGGGTGTGAGTCAAGAATACAGTTCTACTCCCACTCTGCCCTGGCGCTTCCTGGAGACCAGGCTTCTGCAAATCCTCTCCTCTGTCTGGGCCCCAGCCCTCCCACCCTGCAGTGGTTCCCTAAGGCCTTGCTCGGAGGTTCCAGGAGGTTGAGATCCCATCCAGGATGAAGAAATGGGCTGGGGACAGTGAGGGGTCCAAGGTATCTTGGGAGGAGAGAAGAGCGGGTCTTCTCGAGCTTCACCCAGCTCCTTCCCACTTTACACAGTCTCTGCAGGCAGAGGCCAAAGCGGGGGAAGACACCTAATTAAAAAAAATTCTACGATGAAAATGGCTAAGAGGGCAATTTCCTCTGTGTGGAATGGGAGATCAAATCAGCGCTGGAGCAATTAACATGCGAGGGAAAAGGGGGGAAAAGAGGCCAGGCGGCCTGGGCGCTAGGGTGGCTGAGCTGGCGGAGGCTGCAGGATTAATCTCAAGGTCAGATGGAGCTGTGGATGACCTTGCAGAATCTGTGCCAGCCTGGGCACTGGCACCTCCTTCCAGTTCCTGGTCCCACCCAGTGGCCTGAATCTAGTCTGTGCCCTGGGAACCCCGCTCTGAACCCCCGGGGCGAGCCCTGGGTTCCAGCTGGGGTACACCTGAAGACATAGGCTTGGCTTCCTTGGCACTGGAGGGCTAAGATCTAGGAAGTCTCGGGGCTGGTCCTTCGGGTGATTAAGAAATGTCTCCCTGCCCTACGTGGTCTTCCCCTTCCCCCTAGGGATTCTTTCAGTGGAGTGGAAACCTATTCCCCTGCTTCCTCACAGAGCCCCTTAAAACCACCCTAACCCCCTTCCCCATCTACCTGCTGGCCTTCTGGTCCCTGGGCTCCTGCACCTTGGCCACCATCTGCATCCTGGATAGGTGGGTCTGGTGATGGACAGGATCCAGGGTGTGGGTGGGGTTCTTTCCACAAGAGGGCGCTCTGAGCCAGGCCAGGCCTCTGCCTGCCAGGGACTGGTGAGGGTGGAGGAGTCTCATCTGAACTGAACATTCCAGGCTGTCTGCTTGGGTGGCTTCCACTGTGCCCAGGGGTCCTGCCTGCCTACTAGCTTCCTTAAGAGTTGCCCAGGTCATCTCAACAAGCCACCAGAAGGTGTATCTGAGACCGGCCTGTGCAGCCTTCACCTGCCAATGGAATGGAGCCAGGCAGTCAGTTTTAGCTGGTGGTTATGAATGTCCCCGATTAAATAAGGGGAATGCACTCCCCATCCTTGCTCTTTGCAGCTGACTACACCTTTCCAGGTGTGGGGTACACAGAGGGAACATTTATTTTAAAAAGGCAGACTGGGAAAATGGACTGTGAAGGCCAGGTGACCTGGTAGGCCCTTTTCCCTTCCTCTCATGGAGGAAGTGACCCCCCCCACACACACACACACACCTTGAGAACAAACTGAAGTGTGATGTGGGGTCTGGGGAGGGGATCCAAGTTAGGTAGGAAAGGACAAGCAGCTGTAGCTCCCTTGGGTTCCCTGGGGTCCCAATGCTGGAGCTGGCACACTTCCCAAAGATGGGAAGGAGGATCCCCCTGTCCTCAGCTCCGGGTCCTGTGTCTGCCTGTCTGTCCACACCCACAGCTCTCTTCCTCAGTACCTACCTGGTCTATGTTAGGCAGCTCTGGATTTCTGCGTGTGCCGTGCCAGCTGGCGGGCAGCCTGGGAAAGAAAGAGCAGACGCTCAGAATGTCCTGCTTGGAATTCTACACACACGATTCTTTTAAATCAGAGATTGTTGCTTTATTATTTGGAGCCATTAACTTGGATGAGGCTGATACATGCTATGGATCTCCTCTCCACATACACACACAGCCTCCTAACAACTACCCCCAAGTTCAACACCCCTTCTCCCTCTGCAACCGGTCTCCCTGCCCCACCTCAAAGCCTGTTCCCCTCCCCCCACCCCTCCAAGTCACCTGCCTGGTCAGCTAAGGCAGTGGAGAGAGCCCCTTTGATGCCCCTCCTGACCCCACCACCCAGGCTAACCCCCAGCTCCTGGGGCCCAGCCCCCATCCCCCTCTCCGTCTCCTCCAGCCTCATCCTTTTTCTTTGCGCTCCCTTTTCCAAGGGGGCAGTGGAATTTATACAATATTTAAGCAGCCAGAGCCGAGTCTGGGAAGATATTATTAATGTAAAAGGGACGGGCTGCAAATGCTTTTGGACCTGGTTACAATTAGAGGGTGATTTTTCTAAAGGTCAATGAATTCAGATAATATCCACAGGGGGGAGAGAAATTTAATACCTTTTTAGTGAATTAATTAATTATAATATTATATCGGCTTGGGGTTCTTTTCCAGAGTGATTAAGGGAGCGATCTGTCTTCTGCGAGGCCGGGGAGCGGCGCTTGCTGCCGGTGGGGACCCCGTCTCAGGGCTCTGGGCTGGGGGCCCTGCCTTCTCTTTTCACCCTGGCGGTGGCCAGTGGGAGCAGGAGGCCCCGGGTGGGGTGACAGGCACTGTGATTTGTCACGCCCTTTCTCCTCAGCCTGTGCGCACCCCCAGTCCTAGCCGTCCTCCTGCTGCCAGGTCACCAAACCTCACACCACGGTGGCCTGAAGATCATAAGGGACATGGCCTCCTTCTTTACACTTGGAGAATCTAAGGCCCGTGGGCTTCAGGGTCTTTTTTGAACTCCATTGTGAATTAGGACAAATGGCAGAGCTGACCCGAAATACTGAGAAATTGAGGAGGAACCCCACGTACCCCTCTCAAACTGGACTTTCCAAAACCCCAAAGACCAGACAGAGGCCTATGGGGATGCCTGTGAGGTTTCACTCACTCAGGAAGAGGTGACTTTAGGGTGTAGAATGTGCCCAGCCTCTGCTTTGTCCACCAACACTGATGTGTCAAGTCACTACAAGGCCCGGGGAGGAACTCGCCAAGATTTCTGTTGCTGCAGGGATCTGAACAAGGCCCGGGAGAGGTTTTTCCATGACTGATTCATTTGTTCGTGAACTCAGTCAGTTATACATTCACTCAACAAACATTCATGCACACCTGCTCCTGTCATCAAGAGCCTGAAATAGTCCTTCCTGAGCTCTCACAGAACCCAAGCTGCTCATCTAAACAATGGAGGGAGAGATTGGAGTCTCCACTCCTTGTGGTTCCTCTGTGCCCGGGCACAGAGGAACCTGGGGGCAGAAACACTGGTGAGCTGGCGTGGCATTCCCTTGACAAATGCCAAGCACCCACTGGGAGCTGGCCCAGTGCTGGCTTCTGGAGAATTCTTGGATGGATAAGGGCCAGTCCAGGTGTCCAAGAGCTAGAGTGGGCACAGGGGATACAAGCAAGTCAGCCTGTGGCAGTGAGTCAGCGTGGGTTTGGAGAAAGGGGCAGAGGTGATGGTAAGCTGAGTCCTGAGGCTGGGGAGGAGAGGAGCATGGAGGGGGGTGGGGAGGGACATTCCAGGCCTGGGATACCCAATGTCCAAAGGCCTGATGAAGGGGGGACAGACCCACTGCAGATGAGAGGCATTTGGGGACCAGTGTCAGGGAGGCTGGGTGGCTGCCCCACCCACAGGCTCGGGCTGTTGATTGGGAGGCTATTCCACAAGCCAGGGGTGCTGAGTACTGGAAGGCAGGGGGCCTCAAAGCCCGGGAGTCCTGGATTTACAGGTGGGCCCCCCTTGGCTGGCTGTGTGGTGGGGGCCTCTGGCCTCGGTTGCCCATCTGTAATGGGGATTGCAATCCACACCTCTCAAGGTGGTTGTGGGAGTCACAGGAATGACCGAAGGGTAGAGCCAAGCCCTGCATTTCACTCCATGCGTGTGGCCGCAGACATCCACCTCCTATGGGCCGGGGGGGTGGGGGGGTGGGGGGGGGTGGTGTCCGGCCCCCCCCCCCCGTGCCCTCCGGGGGGTGCCAGTGGAGGATCCAGCCTGGGGTCCTTTTCCTTTCTTGGGAAGGAGAGGGACGTTTCCTCCCGCCTTGCTCCTCCCCCACCTTTCCCGCTCCGCCTCTGTCCCCTCCGCCCCCGCCCCCGGTGGCGCCCCGCGCCCCTCCCCCACCCCTCCGTGTGCGGCGGCCCGGGGAGGGCCTTCCCATTGTACTATCTTTGGGCCCTAAATTAAAATTGATGACATCTTGAAATGAGCAGTGAGGGTAATTTTGCTTCTGAGCCGGGATGCTAATGAGGCCCCTTAATGGCGCAAACGCCGAGCTGATGGGTCGTGTGTCACGCGCAGCGGCGAGGGGGGTAATGGCCGCGGTAAGTGCCGGTAATTACACCCTGTCTCGCTGTATTTTGGCAGGCCTGGTGGGAGAGCTGGGGCTCAATCACCGCCGGTGGGGGCGCCCCCCACCCACCACGGGACTGACAGCCAGAGATACCCCCGGGCCAGCGGGGCTCAACTCCAGCCCCACCTAGAGTGGGTTGAGGCCCAGCCCCCACCTCCCCACACACCGTGTGCAACACACAGAGTCACACACACCCCAGTGACACTACTGTGCACCCCTCACCCCATATATAAGGCACCTCCATGGCCCGGCACACACCCTGCATGTGCACAGAGTGTGCACAACGCACATATACACCGCCTGCAGCCCACTCCTGTGCTCCCCTGAGCGCCTGGAGCTCCATGCCCGCCTGGTCATGCAGCGCACGGACACGTACATGCAAATACATTCTCACAGTGGACACATTCATCCAGGGCCCACCAAGCGTCACATCTACAGGCTCTAATCCTCCTGGCTCTCTTCTGAGACTGGTAACATTATTACTCTCATTTTACCATGCAGAAACCCAGAAACTTGTCCTAGATCACACAGCTGGGTAGTGACAAGGGCAGGACTGGAATTCAGATCTGTTTTACTTTGCAGTTCCCCCCACCCCACACTTCCTATTCTATTTGCCTGTATATATACACGGCTCATTGTACCACAGGCATACACATGAGCACACATTTGCTTTGCATGTCACATATCCTCTGTGCACCCAAAAACACATGTAAACATACTGTGCAAATATTCGTCTGCATAATGTTCACACACACCTGCAACATGTGTGTACAGACACATGTGCACCTGTAGGGCTTTGCTCAGGTAATATATATGTTCCCACTCCAAGCACACACAGCGTGTGGTGTGTCGTGGAGAAAGATGCCTGGTGACACTGGTGTGGTCAGTTAGCCTCTTCAGGATTTTTTTTTTCCAGAGCTGGGATGGGAGCCAGCACTTCACCCATGGTAAACAAGTGCTCTACCCCTGAGCTATACCCATACCTTCAACTCATTTTCATTCTTATTTATTATCATTATTTTGTGTGTTTGATACTGGGGGGTCAAACCAAAGCATACAGAGTTCACTCTGCACCACTGAGCCACAGCCCCATCCCTCCCTTGTGAAGGCAGAACGACACAGCCACACACAAGAGCATGTTGTGCCTCCTGTAAATCCCTGCACAATCACACCCTGGCTGCACATGCGCACATTATACATCTGAGCACATATGCCCATGTGGTGTCCAGGCTCTCGGTACAACATGCAACATGGTCTTTTTTTTTCTTCCTTTCAGTATTGGGGGTTGAGCTAGGAGCGTTTTATCACTAAGCTGCACCCCAACCTCTTATTTATTTTCAATATTTATTTATTTATTTTTGAGACAGGGTCTGGCTAAGTTTCTGGGGCTGGTCTTGAAATTGCTATCCTCCTGCCTCAGTTTCCCGAGCTATTGGGATGACAGGCGTGCACCACGCACCCAGCACTGCCTGCATCTCTACATACACACACTGACCATGTGCTATAAACACATACCATAGCGATAGCGTAGAGCCCAGGCCTGCCTGCCAGCGACACTGCGAGCCCCACAAAGCCATGGGTGTTGGTCACGTGTGTATCCCATAAGCGTTGATCAATCCTACATCTGCAGAAGGGGTGCAAAGCATGGACCCTGGAGTTAAACTCCCCAGCCTCTCAGTCTAGGCCCATCACTATTTGCTGTGCTATTAACCCCTCTGCCTCATTTTCCTTCTCTGAGATGTCGGGAGGGTTAAATGAGCTAACAGATGTGAAACATTTAGTGCCTGGCACATAAGAAGCCTAATAAATGTGGGGGCAAGTTGTATGTCACAGCATGGGACACCCCTCAAGGGGTGACATGTGTAGGAGGCACAGAAGAGAATGGCCACCTAAGGCTAGAGTGGTGCTGGAGAGCTTTCTGGAGGAAGAGGGCTTTGGGTGAGGCCTTGGAGGACTGTGGCCAGTGTTCACTGAGCACCTCTGTGTACCAGGCCCTGTGCTTAGAGTTTTGTATGAATTATCCCAGAGAGCTTCTGTGAGCCCCAGGAGGAGAGACTGATAAGTCCACGTTACGGATGAGAAGGGCTGAGAAGCTTGTAACTTGTCCAAGGTCAGGAAGAGCCTGGATCAGAGCAGGAGGGGAGGACTTTGGAATTCTAGGTGGCATGTCCAGCAATTGTCAGGAATAGAACAGGAGGCTGAGGCTTATAATCCCAGGAGTTCAGGAGGCTGAGGCAGGAGGTTCAGGAGTTCAAAGCCAGCCTCAGTGACTCAGTAACTTATAGAAGCCCTAAGCAACTCAGCAAGACCCTGTCTCTCAATAAAATAAAATATAAAAAAGGGCTGGGGATGTGGCTCAGTGGTTCAGTGGTTAACTGCTCCTGGGTTCAGGTTCAATCCTCTGAACAAACCAACCAACGACAACAACAACAAAATTAGAGCAAGAGCTAGGAGAGCACACCCAGAGGGCCTGTCCCCAGGTACTGGTACCTTCCCTAGATGAGCAGGTTAAGTGTCTGGATGGGCTGATGTAATTGCTGCACCTCTTGCAGTGAAACCAGGGACCTGGTGGGGTCAGGGGCTGGCCTGCCCATAGTATGCTGGAGGCAGGACCAGAGCTGGGTCTTTGCCTCCCCTGTCTCCCATCAAGAGTAGGGGCTAGACCCAGTGTGTAGGTGCATCCTGCTCAGGCACCTCTGTCCTGGAGCCCAGCCTGGCTCTCAGGAAGGGACCTGAAGAGGGCTGGGGGCCGGGGGTGTGGGAGGAGGTGGCAAGAGGACCTCCCCCACAAATCCCTCTCCCCACCACCTGGAGCCACCATTGCCACCTCTGGCTGGGTCCTCAGACCCCTGCATCAGGAGTAAACTGAGCCAGGACACCAAGGCTCTCTTCAAACCAGATATGACGTTCCTGGGGCCTCATGTCCATGAACTGCCCCGGGACCTGGCACTGATCAGCTCTGTCCTCCTGGACCAGAGCTTCCCCTTCGTGTTTCTGGCGTGGGCTGCTCCCCCTGCAGGGAATTTTCCAATATTCAACCAACGTGAACACCCCACCACATCACCTCCTGTCTCCCCCACCCCAGGTACCTCTAGCCTCTCGTCCCCCAGTTCTTCATGGTCCCTCTCTCTGTCAGAGGCGGGGCATGATTGGGCAGGCAGAGGGACAGTCTCTTGAGACCCTGGATATGGGTCAGCACCCCAGCTCCCACTTTGCCAGTGTTGGAAACCTGGGGAAGTCCTTCACCCATATCTCCATGCCTTTGTTTTCCCCTCTGGGTCTGGTGGGGACAACACCCCAACCTCCCAGGCTGAGGGTTCTCTGGGACAAGAGGGTATTATTCCAGTTTATCAATCCCATTTAACAGAGGAGGAAACCAAGTCACAGAGAGGTTGAGGAACTCACTTGGTACCACACAGCCCAGGGAAGGGTAGCCCAGGGATCTGAACTCGGATGGCCCGCCCCTTTCCCTGGGGGGCCTTGCTCCAGGTTCTACAGAGAAGTTGAATTGTGTTGTTTGGGGCGGCAAATGGCTCCACGGGAAGGCGCAAGTCCCTTTCCAGCCCACGTCCCAGTTTGGAGCACTGTGGGGTCTGGGGACTTTTTTCAAGAGGCAGTGGGGAGCAACTTGGCTTTGAAGTGAGAGTCAGGCTCCTGGTTATTTCTCACCTCCATGGAACCTCAGGCTCTCTTCTGGCAAAGGCCTGGTCTGTTGGGTATCGGTTAAGTTCTGCATCCTAAGCTGCAGGAGGTGAGTGGCACAGGGGGCATTTTGCAAAGTCTGGTTCCCTCTCCCTCTGCACCCCTGGCCTGCAGAGGAGCTCAGAGCTCAGAGCACACACTCCAGGCCTGACTTGGGCAGGGGTTTTCAAGGAGGCAGGCTGCAGAACTTGGATGTAAGGGACTCAGAACAGTACAAGTTGTTATTACAGCCACTCTTGACTTCGGCCGTGGTCACGTTCCTCCAGATAAATCCATCATATGGGGAAAATATCAAAGTGGAAAAGCACTTAATTCACCTAACATATGGAGCATCATAGTTAAGCCCAACCTGTCTAAATACGCTCAGAACCTTACATTAGGCTGCAGCTGGGCAAAACCTTCTAACACGGAGCCTGTTTTAGGTTTCGTGTGCATGTGTGGTGCTAGGGATCAAACCAGGGCCTTGTTCATGCCACGCAAGCAAACAGGGCCCATTTATACTAAAAACACAATATCCAAAAGCACACTGGCATCGCTCTAGCACACGAGTGTCTCAGAGGCTGACTGGGAACTGCCACTCCTTGTGGCTAACTCAGCATTCAGCAGGGTATCCAACTGCCTGTCACAGCTCGGGAAAGGATCAGAATTCCAAATTCAAAGTGTGGTTTCTACTAAATGCATTTTTTGGTGGGGCAGGAGGGCTACTGGGGATTGAACTCAAGGTACTTGACCACAGAGCCACATCCCAGCCCTATTTTATATTTTATTTAGAGACAGGTTCTCTCTGATTTGCTTAGCACCTTGCCAGTGCTGAGGCTGACTTTGAACTCGTCATCCTCTGGTCTCAGCCTCCCCAGCTGCTGGGATCACAGCCATGTGCCACCATGCCCGGCTGCATTTCACTTTTGTACCAACTCAAAGACAAAAAAAGAATCATAAGTGAGTCCAGGTATATTGGCCCATGTCTTGAGTTCCAGGTAACCAGAAGGAATGAAGCAGAAGGGTTGCTAGAGCCCATGAGTTTGAGCTGGGGGCTGTCTGTATGTACGTTATCACCAGGGAAGGTCACCTAGCTTCAGGCCAGGACAGCATGCTATGCCAGATGAATCTCTAGGGTCAAGCTGGGTGCAGGGCTGGGTGCAGGGCTGGGCTGGGGGGTGGGCTGCTGCCTATGATGGCCCCTCAGCTGCCTTAGTCAGGAAATCCTGGGAAAGGGAGGGAGAGAGCAGAACTGCTTTCTAATGAATGACTGGTGTCTACTGCCTGGCTAATCATGTGGTTCCATGTAATTAAGAAGTTAATTAGTGCTGTGTCAATTAAGGTTTAATTAGTCCTCTCTTCCGAGGAGCCTAGAAGACCCTCATGTTAGAAGCTTCTGGAATGGAAGATGGAAGAACAGGAAGGTAGATGCAAGGACAACCTGTATGGGGGTGGGTAGCCCCACTTCCTCTTGGGGTCCCTCCAGTTCTGGGATCAGTGACTTACTGCTCCTCTAGCCCCACCCCACTGACCCTGGTCATGGAGACTTTGGGGTTCCCTGAGACTCTCCCCCATCTCCAGGTTTGCTTATCCCAGAGCGATGATACCAGGCATAGCTCCCATGGAGGGGTGCCCTTACATCGTTACACCCCATCTTCTACACCTGCGTCAGGGTAACTTGTGAAAGATGAGCAAACTGGGACCCAGAGAGGTTAAGTAATTCACTCAGGTCGTATAGTCAGTTAAGCAACAAATCTGGGATTCAACCCCAGGACTGTCAGACCCCCTGACCTGCTATGAAAATCTAAGCCAGAGAAAGCAAATGCTCTTCACATAGGGAGCCAAGCATGAGCCTCAGGACTTTGCTCTTGCTGGTCCATATGGAATGCTCCCCCTTCCCCCAGCCTCTGTGAGGACCCTTCTCCAGTTCATTCAGGTCTCTGCCCCAATGTCACCTCATATTAAAGAGGCCTTCTGTGATCTGCGTAAGAAACAGCAGCACCACACTCCCTGTCGCCTCCTGCCCACAGCAGTGAACGCTGTCTGACATAGTGTTAGCACCTATTTGCTTGTGACTTGAGAATGAAAGCCCCCTGTGGGCAGGGACTGCGCTGCTTTGTCTCCAGTGCTGCTGTTGACTAGGTGCACAGTTCATGTGAGGTGAACACATATAGATGAGTGAGTGGGTGGACAGGCCTGCTGTCGCACCTGGAGATGTATACAGCTCTTGAAGAGGGTGCACAGGTGACGGAGGAGCATTTCTTTCTTTCTCTTTCCCTTGGGACTCCCTGACCCCCAGCCCTGGAGACGTAGGACCTAAGCCCAAGGGAACTGGGCTGCACTCTGTCTGGTGAACTCCTGGCCCCACTTTACAGAGCCCTCTGTCCTCCATCGGGGCTCCTGCCACCTACCCGTAACCTCCTTTCTTGCTCAGCCAGGGCCCTGCTTCAAGGCTACCCATGGAGCAGTGCCCTCTTGATATCAGGCGACTGTAGGTGGAGAAGTCTGTGCCACAGTGGACCTTGTGGCCCCGTCAGCTTCTGCAAAGACACCTGGGTGGGCTAGGTGCCCATCAGTGGTAGCAAGCATGAGGCCTTGGCTCCTATCCCCTGCCCAGCAAGAAAATAAAGTAAAATAAAATACTAAAGCACTCAAGATGACAGTGTCATCTCCCGCCCCCCGTGGGGTTCCCTTACACTGAGCTCCCTTTCTGTGGGGTCCAGGACTGTCTCAGCGTCCTGCAGAGACCACCTTCCTTCCAATGCACAGAATTTTTCTCCCTTGTTTAAAACTGTTCACAGCTTTATTGACAGACAATTTGCAAACTGTAAATTTCACCCTTTTACTGTATTTCACCTTGCCATCACATGAACATGTAGAGATGAGTATTCTCTGCACCCTAATCTTGCACCAAGGATGGTTTAGTGATAAATGACTTTTAAGTAGTACTGGCACAATTAAAAAAAAGAAGCAGCTTCAGATAATGGGTGCATTCCATTTTTTTTTTTTTGCAAAATATGTGTGTGTGTGTGTGTGTGTGTGTAAAATCTGCAATGAAATATGGCAAGTGCACCATGTCTGGTTTTTTAGTATAATTACAGAGTTGTGCAACCATCGCCATAATGTAATTTTACTTTTATTGATTGATTTTTAGGGTGGTCCTGGGGATTGAACACAGGGGTACTCTATCATGAAGCTATACCCCCAGCCCTTTTTATATTTTACTTTATATTTTACTCAGGTCTCACTAAGTTGCTAAGGCTGGCCTTGAACTTGGGATCTTCCTGCCAAAGCCTCCAGACTCGCTGGGATTATAGGTTTGCACCTCTGTACCTGCCTCCATAATCTAATTTTAGTGAATTTTGATCACACCCAACAATTCCCCCAACCCAGCAGCAGCCATTCCATCCTCCACCCCCACGCTTTACCCCTGCCCCAGGCAAACCCCCCTTTGAGGTCCTTCGTAGAGAGTTGTCTATTTTCTGTGCAATTCCCATAGCGGGATCTACATTTTGAGGTCTTTCTTTTGGGAAACGCATCGTTCACATGCCAGGATGTCTTTCTACTCTTTTCCTTACTCTCTGCTCCATGCGGACCTCTTTGACCTCTTTGGATGATTTCTTAGACAAAAGACAGGTATTGGTTTGACCTACTACTAACACCTCCTGCCTGCACCACCAGCCTCCTTTCTGCAGCCTCGCCAACCCCCTGCAGCCACCCTATGCCTCCCTTCTCTGCCTCTCCTCCCTGCATGCATCACCTCCTACCCGGATGGTTCCCTCCTGCTCAGAGGATGAAGCCCAGGGTCCTCTCTGGGCCTTACAGTTTATCACAGCCCCCACCTCATCTGCCTGCTACACTGTGTTCTCCCAACAACTCCACCCTCGCCAGTCTGGGCCTGGTGGGTGGCATTTCGGTGTTGTGACAGGGTGTGGTGAGGGTCCTGCTGGAAGCCCCCTGCTCTGCATAACGGAGTCACCATCCCTCAGACCCAGAGTCACCCTGGCAGTTCAATCATTTCTAAGTATTTTCTGGATGCCAGGTCCCAGCCTCCAGAGTCCAGGGGACTCCTGAGAACTGAGGAGAAGCTCGGGGTGGCACCCCCTCGGGGTGGCCTGGTGCTGGTGCTGGTGACAGAAGCAGGCCTCTGCCTTCCCCTCCTCCCAGAAGGAGAAGCTGGGAAGTCCAGCGGGGGAGAGGAGCAGAGCGATTTGGCTTGAGGAGGGGAGGAAATGAAATGGAGAACAGAGATAATTGTTCCCGTTTGACAACTTTTTCTAATTAGGGACCAATTATGTCTTCAGGTACCTAATTGGGGTCCTGGTAGATTCTCTAATTTGCTAGGTAATTACTGGCCAGTAATTCTACCAGCATGAAATTTGGAGAAGAATTGTGTTATCACAACATTTAGGTTTTCTCTTGGGGGAGGGGGCTTTGCCCAGAAAACAAGCTGGGTGCTCCAGGTCCTCACCGGCCCACCCCCAGCCTGTTCCTCCTCATTCTTCTCTACTCTGCAGCCCCTTCCTGGTTCCTGAGTAATCTCCATGGAAACCATGGGCCATCATCACAGGCACATGGGAACATATGTGTTTTTGCCTCCTTAACACCCTACCCAGCTTTTGGTAACCTAGAATTACTACGTGCTGGGAAACCAGTCTAGGTAGCGCGCGCACACACACACATACACACACACAACACACTCACACGCAGACATACACACACGCAGACATACACACTGATTTAATTCCATAACTCGGTGATATGGATGACATTGTTATCCCCATTATACAGATGAGAAAACTGAGCTGCTGAGAAGTTAAATAACATAGAAGGACGTGTGTTCAAGGATGCCCATCCCGGTGTTGTCTATAATGCCCGGCACGTCTAGTAAGTGGTGGAGCCAGAGCAGGACCCCGATAGGCTGGCCCTCAAAGTCAAAGTGCTCAGGCACTACCCTGTACTGGCCCCTGCTTGCTCTGCCTCAGTTTTCCTCTGCAAAATCATTCCTTCTCCCTTTATTAAAATGGATTTATTGAGATACAGCTGACAGTGATTTGAACTGCTCAACCTGGAAGCTTTGACATCTGGATCCACCTATGGAGCTATGAAGGTGTATCCATCACCTCCAAAAGGCCCTTGTGATACTGTAGCTCCTCCCTCGTGCTCCCTGTCCACCCCCCTGCATCCCCAGACAAACACTAATTGCTCTCTGGGCTAGAGATTAATTTGCACTCTCTAGAATTTTACAGAAACGGAATCAGAGAGTCTGCATCCTTTTTTCCCTAGCTTCTTTTAGTGGGCATGATTAGATTCATCTGTGAAGCTAATGAGATTCGCAATCGAGATCTGTCCACATTGTTGCATGTATCACTATTTTGTACCTTTTTATGGCTGAGTAATATTTTATTGTATGGATGTATTACAAGTTGTTTATCCATTCAACTGTTGATAGACAGTGGGTTCTTTAGAAGTTTGGCTATTGTGAGCCTGATGTGTAGGCACATGCCTGTAACCCCAGCAGCTTGGGAGGCTGAGGCAAGAGGATCACGAGTTCAAAGCCAGCCTCAGCAACTTAGTGAGACCCTGTCTCTAAATAAAATACAAAAAGGGTTGGGGACATGGCTGAGTGATTAAGTGTTCCTGTTCAATCCATGGTGCCAAAATTAGTAATAATAATAATAATAAAAATATAAATAAAAAGGGCTGAGGATGTAGTTCAGCGATAAAGCACTCCTGGCTTCACTTCCCAGTACCAAATGAATAAATAAATAATGCCATTAATATATCTTTGTAGGAATATGTGCTTTCATTTCTCTTGGGTAAATACCTAGATATAGAATGATTAGGTCATGTGGTAGGTGAATGTTGAACTTTTTAAGAAATTGCCAAACTGTCCCAAGTGGTTGTAACATTTTACCTTCTCACCAGCACCACATGAGAACACCGGTTCTTTTTTTGGAACTGGGGATGATCTCGAGTGCCTTCCCACTGGGGCTACATTGCTGGCCTTTTTATTTTTTGAAACAAGGTCTCAATAAGTTGCTGAGGGTGGCCTTGAATTTGAGATCTTCCTGCCTTAACCCCCTGAGTCACTGAGATTACAGGTGTGTGCCACCATGTGGGGCTAAGAATTCCAATTCTTTCCAAGCTTCAATAATATTTGCAACAGTCAGTCTTTTAAAATTTTTTTTTAATTGTAGAGGGACACACAACATCTTTGTTTATTAATTTTATTTTTTATGGGGTGCTGAGGATCGAACCAGTGCCTCACACATGCTAGGCAAGCACTCTGCCACTGAGTCCCAGCCCAGCCCCAGCCCCAGCCCCAGCCCCAGAACAGTCAAGTCTTTGATTCTGGCATTCTAATATAGGTGTAGTAACACTTCATTGTAGTTTTAATTTTAATTTCCCTAACGACTACATTTTTTCATGTTTATTTGCCATCTCTTTTTTCCCCCTTTGGTGAAGTATTTGTTTAAATCTTTTGTCCATTTTTATTGGGTTTCTTGTTTTCTTTACTGCATTTTGAGAGTTCCTTATATATGCTACATACAAGTCCTTTATTACCTATGTTATTTTTTTTTAATTTATTTTTTTGTGGTGCTGGGGATTGAACCCAGGCCCTTGTGCATGTGAGGCAAGCACTCTACTAACTAAGCTATATCCCCAGCCCACCTATGTTATTGGTAAATATATACCAGTCTGTGGCTTGTTTTTTTATTGTTTTAACAGTATCTTGGGGGGAAAAGAAGTTTTTAATTTTAACTAAAGTTGAATTTATTGATTTTTTCTTTTATGATTTATGCTTTTTGTACACTGAGAACTATATATCAAGCCCAAAGTCACAAAGATTTTTCTCTTACATTTTCTTCTAGAGCTTTTATAGTTTTAGGTTTTATGTATAGGGGCCTGTGATTCATTGTGTTAATTTTTGCATATGGTGCAAGTGTGGTTCAAAGTTCATTTTTTATAGATAGGCCGCTAATTGTTCCATAACCATTTGTTGAAGGGAAGGTCCAGGCTCTACTGAATTGCCTTGGTGCTTTGGTTAAGGATAAATTAATTATATGTGTTTGGGTCTACATCTAGATTTTCCATTCTGTT
Organism: Spermophilus citellus; assembly: GCF_964194105.1. Taxonomy (NCBI): domain Eukaryota; kingdom Metazoa; phylum Chordata; class Mammalia; order Rodentia; family Sciuridae; genus Spermophilus; species Spermophilus citellus. Next base: position 57,501,575 of record NC_138186.1, on the reverse strand, counting down.
GACCTATTTGTCTTGACTATGGCAGGTTTATTAGTCAGGCAGTATAAGTTTTCCAAACTTTTCCTTCATTTTCAAAATTGCTTTGGCTATTCTAGGCACTGTTTCTCTCTGTATGAATTATAGAATCAGCTTGATTTCCACATAACAGCCTTTGGGAATTTTGACTGGCACTGCATTGAATCTATAGATAAATTTTAAAGAGAAATAACATTTTAACAATATTGAGCTTTCTTATCTATGAGTATAGTATGTCTTTTTATTTACTCTTTAATTTCTCCCAGCAATGTGCTTTGATTTTTTAAAAAAAATTTTAGATGTCGATGGACCTTTATTTTATTCATTTATTTATATGTGGTGCTGAAAATCAAACCCAGTGCCTCACACATGCTAGGCAAGTGCTCTACACACAGCCGCAAACCCCAGCCCCTGACTTTTTTTTTACTGTACCAGACTTACACATCTTTTGTCAGGTTTATTGCTAAGAATGTAATAGTTTTCCATGTTATTGTAAAAATTTTTTACTGGTAAGGTTGTATTGACAAGAGGTTTTTGACTTTATTAATTTTTCACAGAGAATTGACTTTTAGTTTCATCATTTTCTCTATTGTTTTTGTATAATCTATTTTATTGATTTCTGATGGATCTTTGCAATATCTGTTTTTCTGCCAATTTTAGGCTTTATCTCCTTTTCTTTTCTAGTTCTGTTAGGTGGAAATTTTTGTTTGTTTTTGCAGTACTAAGGGTACCGGGAATTGAACCCAGGAGTGCTTAACCACTGAGCCACATCCTCAGCCCTTTGTTATATTTATTTTAGAAACAGGGCCTTGCTAAGCTGCTTAGGGCCTTGGTAAGTTGCTAAAGCTGGCTTTGAACTTGTGATTTTCCTGCCTTAGCCTCCCGAGCTGCTGGGATTAGAGGCATGTACCATAGCGCCTGGCCCTGCAGTACTGGAGAATTGAACCCAGGGGCACTCTACATTGATATATATCCCCAGTTAATTTTATTCTATTTTATTTTTATTATTTAAAACAGTGTCTCTCTAAGTTGCGCATTCTGGCCTTGAACTTCCTGCCTCAGCTTCCTGAGTAGCTGGGATTATAGGCATGTGCCACCATGTCCCACTTAGGTAAAAGTTTTGATCACTGATTTGACATTTATCTTCTTTTCTAATAAAGTCTTTAGCAGTATACATTTTTCTTTTGGTCAGATGTGGTGGTCCAGGCTGCTGAAAGCCACAGCTGAGTCGGAATGAAGCAAGGCATTTTTGCCAGAAGGGAATGGTTGAGAGGTGACTCCAGCGAGCCATTGAGATGATGATGGTTATGTTAAAGTGTGTATTCAATTGCATATTAAACCCCTGCTGTCCACCGGCACCCACTACTTTGGAGTTCTCGTGGGGATGCCTGTGGGGATGCCTGGGGAGTTCGTGTTGGTCGGGGAAGTTCCGGAGGAGGAATTTCCCGTTGGTGGGTTCCTGGAAGGGCCGTGAGTGGCATTCGAGGGAGTTCGGATAGTAAAGGAGTTCCTGTTTTGAACCTACAAGTGCCTCGTGGCGGCTCGGTTATTTTGTGCCCAGCCAGACTGCGGCACCAGGCCTGTAATCCCAAATTGGGAGGCTGAGGCAGGAAGATCTTAAGTTCAAGGCCAGCCTCAGCAATTTAGCAAGGCCCTAAAGCAACTCAGCAAGACCCTGTCTCCAGGGTTGGGGTTGTGGCTCAGTGGTGGAGTGCTTGCCTCACATGCCTGAGGGACTGGGTGGATCCTCAGCACCACATAAAAATAAAATAAAGATATTGTGTCTAAAACTAAAAAATAAATATTAAAAAAATAAAGATATTATGTCTATGTACAGCTTTAAAAAATCTTAAAATAGACCCTGTTTCCAAATAAAAAATTTAAAAGTGCTGGGGGGGGGGGGGTAGCTCAGTTGCAAAGCTTCCCTGTGTTCAATACCCAGTACCAAAAAATAAAATTAAATTAATAAATTTCCCTCCCATTTCTGTTTTAGCCGCATCCTACAAATTTTAATAAGTTGTGTTTTCATTTTCATTCTGTTCAAAATAACCCCTGGGGTGTGGCAGGGGCTAGTGGGTAGGATGTCCTGAAGGGTTCTCCCTCCCTCCTGACCTGGATTCTGTGGGACTTGTCCCCCTGCTCCACAGGACCCCTGCTCTTCCTCTTTTTCATCCTTGCAGCTGGAGCCTCTCGGCCTGTGACAGCCACCCTGCAGGCCCAGGTGGATCTGGAGGGAGCAGCAGCTCAGAGCCCCTGAACTGGAGGGTGAGCCGGGCTGAGAAGGTGAATGGTTGGACCATTCAGAGGCGGGGGCTTCCCCATGGGACTGTCAGTAATGTGTGAACACAGTGGTAGTTTCTCAGGGGCCCAGAGCTTCCAGAACTGGGATGTCAACAGGCTGCATGATTTCATTCAGTATCCTGGCAGGATGCATGGCAACTTTCTTTTTTATAATATCATTATTTTGTTTATTTATTTTTATGTGGTGCTGAGGATTAAACCCAGTGCCTCACATGTGTGGGGCAAGCGCTTGTCTTCCCAGCAATGTTTCCCCACTTCTGAAACCCTAGCCCCTGTACTTTGGGGAACTTCTCTTCTTCTCTATGTCAAGGAGCTTTGGATGAAGTTCTCATTATCATTATACCTTCTCCAATCTGGGGTAAGCAGACAGCCCAGGTTTGACCAATCACGATGTCCAGTCCTCCTGGCAATCGGGAATCATCCTCAGGATGGGTATTTGATTCAAGAGAACCACCCAATTTCCTGTCCTGGGATTAAAAAATATGCAAAGGATCCTTTTCCCACTGGGGTTGCCAGTACATCTGATTCCTGTTCACCTTGCTCTCTCCCCATTACCTATGTGGAAAGATTTGCCCACAATAGGAGACACTGAGGCCAACATTCAGAGAGTTTCAGAGCTGGGGTAGAAGAAAGGAAAGAGAGAATTCTGGTGGCATTGGGTTCCCACTCCTAACTCAATTACTGAAGCCTTTTCTTTAATTTTACAAATACCAGAATGTCCCTTCCAGCTATGAGAGCTAATTCCTTTTTTGCTTAAGTCAGTTTGCACAGGATTTCTGTCACCAATATGGTATATGCAGAGCTCTCTGAATTCCTTACCAGGAAAGAGAGACTTTGAGGTGACCCATCCATTCCTCCCAAAGAGAAACTAATGTCAAGAGCTGTCAGTGTGTTTTTAGCTATAAAAGGTAGAAATTCAATTAAGAATGGCTCAGGAATCATCAGATATCAGGAAACGCACAGGCAGTGTGGTTCCAGGGTTGGTTAATCCCCTGATGGACACGTCTTTAGAAGCAGATGTTTCTCTTCTTTCCATCCTTGGGGAGTCGTCTTAACCTCCTGGATGGGCTCCCCTCATAGTCTCAAGGTGGCTCCTTCGTTTAGAAAACAAGGACAAAAGTGATAATATCCCTGTCTTATGTCCTAGAAGCCTCTGGAGAGTTACCCTCACGCTTCATAGACCAGAATGGTGTCACATGGCCATTCCTGAAACAATCACCAGCCAGGCATGCAACCACCAGGACTGGCTTAGAGTAACCATGATTCATGCTCTGGAGATGAAACCTGCTCTCCTAGAAGTTCATGGCTGCCTGGAGGACAGTGACGTTCATCAGAGGTCTACTGAGGAGAAGGAAGAGGTAAACAGCTCTTAGGTAGAGTAGCTGAGACATCCAGCTACCCCCTAATATCTATTCTTCATTTTCCCCACAAGAATAGGAATTTTAGATGAGTGTAGGACCACCCAGAAAAAAATATTACACTTCCCAGCCTCCTTCGCAGCTGAATGTAACCATGAGACTGAGTTCCAGGTATCGGGAAAGTTAGCAGATGCTTCAGCAGCTTCCAGGAGTCTCCTTTAAGAGACACCTGGCAGGATCCCTTTGCTCTGTTTTTCCTTTTCCCCTCCATTTGCTGTCTGAAATGTAGTTGCCACCATATCTTATGGCAGGGCAGTGAGCTGGAAGGAAACTGGAGCTCTGAGATCTCAGGGAGCAGAGCCCTTTCCCCATTCGCTACTGGACCCCATTGGAGACGGTATCTGGAAAGAGTAAGTGCACTTCTCCAGGTCAATTTTCTCATCTGTAAAATGGAGATGGTTCCTACCACACAGGTACTGAGCACTTAGAAGCACACAGCATGATATCAAAACTTCATACAGCCAGGCATGGCGGTGCACACCTCTAATCCCAGAGACTCAGGAAGCTGAGACAGGAGGATCACAAGTTCAAGGCCAGCCTTAGTGACTTAGCAAGACCCTGTCTCGAAATAAAAAATAAAAAAAGTCGGGGATGTAGCTCTGGGTTCAATTCCCAGTACCAAAAAGAAATGAAGAAACTTAAAACAAATTTCTAACACAAATGTGTGAAGAAGAAGTAGGCTATGGAGTCTGGCTCATAATAAATATGGTAGCCAGCTTCCAAGATGGTTCCCAATGATCCTGGCTTCCTATATTCAAGTCTTCACACCTTGCATCCCTTCCACACTGAGCACAGTGAACTGGGGTGGGACTCCATGGCTAGGTCATAACACACATGGGGGCTCCTGCTTTGCTGTCTTGGCTCACTTGTTTAGGGGGAAAGTCAGCTACAATGTGTGAAGTCACTCAGGCCTGTGGCAAGGTATTCATGTCCAGAGATTGAGACCTCTGCTACTGGCCAGCATGGACTTGCCTGCCATGTAAAGCAGGTTCCCCCAGTCCCATCAACCACAGCACTGCCTGATCCCCAGACTGCATTCTTGTGACAGATCCCAAACCAGACCCATCGGCTCAGCTGTGTTCAAATTCCTGACCATGGAGATGATATGGAATAACACATTGTTTCTTGAAGCTGTCAGGCTTGGATATAGATTAAAACACAGTGTTAGTAGATGACAAGATGTGAGTTCCTTTTTTCCGGCAAGACCTTTCTCTTCTGCATGACCCTCACCTGTCATGGGACCTTACTTTCCAGAAAAGCGGCAGGGAGATCTTAGGATACAGGAGTATATCCACCTGTGGATTGAAAAAGCCTCTGTAGGATCCAAAGAATGGAAAAATACACAGGTGAGGCTCGTCCTGGGAGGCCCTACCCGCCGGTCAAAGGAGATTCTGAGCTCACCACCACAGATGGTGCCATGGTCTTTGCGCATGCTCTCCTTGGTGCCTGTCTTCTTGGAATGGATTCCAGTCTGTGAGATTTATCTAGGTTGCTGTGAGCACTTAATGATCTTTCATGCTCACTGCTGGGTGGGATCCCCTTGGGCGAACATACCACAACTGGTGTATCTGTTCTGACATTAATAGACAGCTGGGCTTTCCACTTGGGGTGTTGCTGTGAATGTTTTGGTGCGTGCATGTTCAGCCTGTTCCTATGGTACATGGATAGCCACTTTAGTAGGTGCTATCTGAAAGAGGCACCAATTCATACTCCCAGTAGGTGTTTGAGGGTTCCAAGGGCACGCCAGGCTCATGGGGTAGGCAGTCACCTGAAACCAAAGAGTGGGCACCTGGATAGAAGAAACTGGACTCGTCCATCCTCAGGGCAGGGGCAGCAGGATCCTGACACCCCACAGGTGGAGCCGGAGGAGGGCTTTACAGCCTGTGGGGGAGGGTCTGGAAGGGATCTTGCCTTGCACTTAGCAGGCAGAGGACAGCAACTGGGCCTGGGACTGGCCTTCTCTGTGTGGGATTTTTTCCCACCTTCTCCTCATGCTGAAGTGGAAACTGCTCACCCCCTGAGGCCAGCCATCATGGCAGAGGGTAGAAGCCTGCCCTGAAAGGAGGCTTGGAAGGGCTCCGGGCCAGATCCTGGGGGTGGCTCCCTTTTCCTGTGCCCTACAGGAGTCAGGATTGTTCTGGCTATCAGTAATTTTTCCCCTTGGCAAGTGATGGGGAAGGCTCTGTGTTGGCCACCTTTTTTCCCTGGTCCTTCCCAGCAGGGAGCACCCTGGCCACGGCTTCTGAGAGCTTTTTCCAGAGCTGGTGAAGAGCCAGCAGATAATCACTGCCTGGGAACCATCCTCTCCTGGCCCACAGCGGCGACCCATTTGATGATACACCCTTTACTGTCCCCCCACCTTCTAGTCTCACACCCCCCACCCAGCGTTAACTGGAGCGCCCTCCCCCCAACAAACTATTTGCACTTTCTTTTTTTTTTTTTTAAGATGGATAGCATGCCTTTATTTTATTTGTTTATTTTTATGCAGTGCTGAGGATCGAACCCAGTGCCTCACATGTGCTAGGCAAGCGCTCTGCCACTGAGCCCCAGCCCCAGCCTCTGAACTTGAATCCTTGTCTGCAGTCTGTGTCTCAGGGAACTTTACTAACTGAAGTCCAAATTTGGCAAAGATTTAGGTAGAAGCCTGCTAGGAGCTTCCAGAAATGATTCCCTCCTTGCTCTCATAAAAGGTTCAGGAAGGCAAGGTCCTTTTTCCCTACGTGCCCATTCTTTGTGGGATGCTATATGTGACCAGGAGGGGAGATGTGGACCACATTCTGAGCATGACAGATGGAAGTCAGGCCCTCTGATGGTGCCTTTGAGTCTCCTGATCAGCCTGGGGGTCCCCCAAATCTACTTAAGGAGACAATAAATGTCCTTATGGATTAAGCCCCGGGTATTTGGATTTGCTGCTGCTTGCCAAACACATCCATTACTGATGCAGACTTTGCCTCCTTTGGAACCAGATCCACCCTCAGCTATCTTGAGCCCCCCAGTCGGTGGCTTCTGAGAAGAGCTGAGATCGGCTTAGGGTGGGGTGGTAGGCAGAGAGGGGTCACAGGCTTGAACTCCACGGGTGGGTGAGGACCTAGAGCTGTGAACCAGAGTCCAGAAGGGAGAGGGACTTGGGGACAGCAGGTATCTGGGATCCCAAGGACAGGGATGAAGAGGGCAAGAAGGCAAATCCTCCATTAATCTGGCCAGGGTGTGTGTTATTATTGTTATTCTTATGAAGCATCTCAAGGCTGACACTCGCCGTGGCCTGGCTGGGCCCCCCTAATGGTCCCATAAATCCTGGCCATAAAGAGTAATGGGGGGAGACAAATGAGATAATTAGGAATAAATCTCACCGAGGTCTCTATTCATCAGTGTTCCTAGAACTGGCCAATCTTCCGAACCATTAGCTGGGCCCCTAATTAATGCTGAGCTGCCCAGCTCTGCAGAGGCTCCATGTCCGGGTGGGACCCAGGCTGAGGGGCACCCACGGAGGGCGACCTTGGGAGAAGCCAAGGGACAAGTGCCCACAGCAGCCAAGGGACAAGTGCCCACAGCCCGCCTGCTCCACTTGTCCCCAGGACCTTTCTCTGCACCATGCTGTGTGGCTCGTTCCCTCTGCTCCCTTTTCTTCATCTCACGTCACTGCCCTGTCCACCTTCCGTCCCTGTGTTTCTCTCTTATCATGTGGCCACTGTCCATGTGGCTGAACCATGGAAGGTCTGGGCTAGAAGGGATGGTGGTGGCCCCCTGTGACAACTCACCCCCTTCTGTGCTCCATGCCACACAGTCAAAACCCATCAACATCTCTGAGACCCAGAACAGTCCTTGGAACAGGGAGGACCCCACCCACTGACATGGCTTTCCATTCCATTTGGGGCTGTCCTTGCTGTTGGAGTGTGCCCTCTCACCTGGAGCTAGAACATCTGCCTGTCTGTCCGCTTCTTGGTCTTACCTCCCTCTGCTGGAGCCTGAGACTGAGCCTGGCTCTCCTCCCTAAGCTCTGGGTGCTGGGAGATCTGCTCCTTGACTGACTCCTCCAGTCTCATGCCCTGAGTAGCATTTTGAGGTTTCTAGTCAGGCTTCCTCCACGAAAGCACCTCTTCTGAACCCACCTATGGTATTCTGATCCTACAATGATTTCCAAAAAAAAATTTTTTTTTGGTACCAGGAATTGAATCCAGGGGTGCACTGAGCCTCATCCCCAGCCCTTATAATATTTTATTTAGAAATAGAGTCTTGCTGAGTTGCTGAAGCTGGCTTTGAACTCACGATCCTCCTGCTTTAGCCTCCCGAGTCACTGGGATTATAGGCGTGTGCCACTGTGTGCAGTTTCCAGGTTTAATTGGACAGCCTTCCCCACTTTTTTGTTACAGCACCCCCACTTCTTAGGGGAGCTTCCCCCCTTCCTATCTGGTTCTGGAGGAGAGACTAAGTCACTCCTTCCTGGCCACAAAGGTTGTCACATGACTTTGGCCTGGCCAATCATAGCCCTCTACCCCCTGGCACAGTGATTGGCTCAATGATGAATCTTAAGGCATGCTGGGCCAATCAGAGTCCTTCCCTGGCCTTTTATATAGGGTGCCCTGAGGAGCGGATCTGAGACCTGTCCAGTAGACACAGCATGTGGATGGACCTACCCTTCTCACCCCATTCCCTGTCTACCTGCAGGAATGAGGCCATTACCCACAAAAAAGCAGATCTAGCAGGAACTGTGGGGTAGAGAGAGGAGGCAGGGTGGGGAGAAGGCAGTAAAGTCACCGAGGGCCTGTGGCTATGGCCACCATCCCATTCTTCATCCTAGAACACAGCAAGGAGCACCCATATGAGACGGCAGCCCTGTGGTCTCTGTGCCCTCCTGCTCCCATCTGTGGCCTGAGGCCGCTGTCCCTGCTTCTCCCATATCTTTGCACAAGGTCCCTTCTGAGGGCGGCCATACTGCTTTTGTAGCTGTTGTAAAGACCTGTTGCCCAAAGCCTGGCAGGGTCTGCAGTGGTTCTGAGAGACTCAGCCACCAGCCCCGGGTCCTCCACTACTGGCTCATCTCTTGGGGGACTGTTGAAGGCCCTAGGACATACCTGTCTAGGGGCAGGGGCCAGCAGCTTCACATGGAGCCAGGACGGTTGTGTCCTGAAACTCAGTGTGCCCAGGTCTGGGCACAGGAACAGAGGGCACCAGTGTTGGGTTTAGCCATAAAATGTTCCCCAGAAGCTCACGAGTGAGACAGTGCAAGAAAGGTCACAGTAAAACGTTTGGATAAAGAGATCCTTAACCAAATTAGAGCATTGATCCACTGATGCTGGGATTAACCAGGTGGTAACTGTAGGGTGTGGCTGGAGGAGCCAGGTCACTGAGGGCATGTCATGGGTGTTTATTTTGTCCTTGGTGAGAGGAGAAATCTCTCTCTCTCTCCGCTTCCTGGTGGCCATGTCCTGAGCCACTTTCCTCCACCACACTCCTCCGTTATGATGTATTGCCACAGAGCAATGGCGTTGGCCATCTATGGACTGAGATCTCTGAAATCGTGAGCCTCCCAGAAAACTTTTCCTCCTCTAATTGTTCTTGCCAGGTCTTTTGGTCATTAAAAAAATTTTTAAAAATCTGACGAAAACAGCCAGTAAATAGGGAGGAGACTGATGTGAGTGACACCCTGCCCTCCCAAGCAGTGCCGGGCTCCACATCTTGATCTGTCACGGGGCAGCGTCTTTCAGGTCTGGCGCACAGGTCACGGGATGGTCCTGGCCTAGGACAGCTTCACTTGGCCTTTCCACCTTGCTTCCTACAGTGTGGGAAGGCCTTCCTCTTCTCAGACAACCTAGCAGAAGAGGGTGGCCTCTCAGGAAGTCTCCTGGGCAAGTGACCCATCTGTTGCTCCAAAGATGAGTGAAAACAGAGGGGCAGAGTATTCCCCGGACACTTGGCCACCATTAGATTCCCAGCATTGTGTGCTGTTCTAGTGTGCAACAAGGAAACTGAGGACTTGTCCCTGGGGCCCACAGCAGAGCCAGCTGAGATCTGTCACCTGGTCCAGCCTACCTGGCTGCAGAAGCAGAGACAGGAGCTGATAGAGGACAACTGCGGAAAAGAGAAAGAGTCCAAAACAAGGGCTTCCCCAGGAGGATGGCTAGGCAGGGTAGGTGGGTGGTATCCAGGTGAAAGCCACCTGTTTCCTGGTGGGGATGAGACTCACCTGGGCAAGGTGGCAGGGCAGGTGTGGGGCAAAGGGAGGCGGACATGGCTCTTGCAGCTTGGCCCTAGGATCTGCGATGTGCTTATGTGTGTGCAAATTTGTGTGGATGCGATGTGCATGTGGTGTGTGTGGGGGGGTGTAGGTGTGTGACTATGGAATGTGCGTGTGAAGGGGGTGTGGTTCAATTCAGTTTGGGTGTGAAGGTGTATTTGTGTTGTAGGGAGGTGTGCGTGGCTGTGGGCCTGTGTGTAGGCAGGAAGGGGTACGTGCGTGCGTGTTGGGGGCTGGCTCTGTCCTTCCCTATCCTACCCACAACCAGCTCAGCTTCTCTGGTTTCAGCCGCTGTCCTAAAGAAAACAGCCCAGGGCCTGCAGCAGGAAATCAGTGTTTGGATTGCAGGGGCGCCTCTTCCTGCCCCTGCTGGCTGTGCTGGGGCGGGCGGGGGGGGGGGGGCTTCCTACCCACCTGGACCAGACACCAAATTGGTCAGGAGCCCCTCACTCCACCCCATCCTCCTGGCCTCCTTCACCTCCTTCAGAGCTGAGGCTGAGCAGAACCAGAGAACCCTGGGAGTTTCCCTCCACTGTCTTTCCTCTCAGACCCAGAGAGCTAGGGATGTGGGAGAGATGGACACCCCAAGGCCACATGGGTGGGGGCTGGTCCATCCTTATGGAGGATGACTGGGCAGACCTGCCACGGTTACAAATGCAGACACCCATAAGCCCAGCAATGTCACCTTCAGGAATGTTCTCGAAACAGCTTATTCATGCAAAAGGGTATGTTCACAGTCTTGTGATAACTGAGTGGCTGAGAGCAGAGCTCAGTCACTGGGCAGTGGCTCGGCCACCTACTGAACCCCAGGTAGCTCTGCAGCGTGCTGAGAAGGACACTCCCAGTGGAGCTTGTCAAGTGGGAAGTGTTCCAATAAAGGGGACAGCGTAACGTGCAAATTGTCCTCACATTTTTGTGGAAAAAGAAAACGTGTAAATGCTTATATCTACACAGGGTGGGCTTTTGAAACTTTTATACCTTGGGCATGCAGTAGCTAAATAAAATTGAACAAAAGGACACAGAGAGACATATGAATGAACATTGGGGCCTAGGGGCTTCCGTCCTGGCCCGCCTGTGAGACCCAGGGCAGGTCCCTTCCTACCTACTTTCTAAGTTTCCAGTGAGCCCTCCATGGGGCCTGTTACAACCCCCTCTGCCACCACCCCTGAAACCCACTCCCAAGGTATGGGTTGCTCCCCTACATGTTCCTTCTGAAGTTTCAATTTCGTCTGATTTTTCTTTCTTTTCCCCCATCCAGGGAATTGGATCCAGGGCCTCTCGCATGCTGCAGGCACTCCACTATTGAGCTCCACCACTGAGTCAGGGTCTCACTCAGTTTCCAGACTGGCCTCAAACTTGAGATCCTCCTGCTTCAGCCTCCTGAGTTGTGTGCTGTGTCACCCGGCTTGGCTGGCCCTTTCTCCGAGGGCCTTCCAAGCCTTCCAGAGTCCCTCCAGCCAACACATCTGGAGGCAGCACTCACTGGTGTCCCTGTGTGCCCACTTTCCAAGGCCTTCCTCAGTTGGGTCCTCCTAGTGGCACCCAAATCTCCTACCATAGTGACATTCTTTCATTTTCCCGGACCTCCTGGCTTCCTCCAGGTCCAAGGTCAGGGGAGGCGCCACACATCAGAGTCCACAATCCCCGCGTGCCATCCTGCAGTTCCCAGACCTGGCTGCTGGCCAGGCCTCCTGTCTGCACACCAACAGCACTGGACAGATGGCCTCTGCGCTCCTCTGTGTTTCCTCTTCCTCTAGCCCCGAGCGACTGGGGCCAACTGAACTCCCACTCAAGTCCTAGCCTGCCTCCCAGTGAGGCTCAGGTACAGGCTCAGAGTGGGTTGGGCCTGGGGTGACCCTCTCCTGGGCACCCTCTGCTGCCGACATGGATGTTACCCTATGCCTGGGACTAACTTATGGGGAAGAGCTTGGAGAAGCTGGAGTCAGCAGGAGATTGATTAATCAAAACCTGAACACATCTGTGGTCAATTAATCCTGTGCCAAAGTTAACTCTTCCCTGTCTGGACTTCCCCTGCCCTTTGGTGGGAAGAGGGAATAGGGTGAAAAGTGGGCACCCCCTCCCTCCCTCCCTTGGGGTAGCATGAATGGGTCGGGGGCAGGAAAGGGTTACCCAATGGGGTGCTTGTTAGGGGGTTAAAGGGAGCGTTTGCTTTGGAGCATTATGGTCCTTGGAAATCAGTCACAAGCCTGAACAGAGCAGAGACGGACAAATATCTGTATTTACAGCAATAAACCAAACAGACCGTCCCCCACCCCTTCCAGTCTTTTCTGTACTGTTCCCCCTCCCGTCAGGTCCTGGGCCCAGGCCTGGCTTCTTGGGTCACTGCATAGGCTAGGCCCCCACAAAGCCCAGGAAAGGACTCTGGGGAGGGGCTTGGCTGGGACGGGGCAGGTGTCTCTTTTCACATTTTGCTGTCCTCGAGGCCTGGGGGGGGCACCAGGACGAGAGAGGTAGAGAAGCACATGCCCCCCCTCCACCGCCCCCTCCTCTAACTTTCACAGTGTTCCGCAGCCCTGGTGACTGGTCCCAGGGTGGCCCCCACCCTTGTCCCATCCCACCAGATCCTTGGCGCTGGGGTCCCTGGTAACCAGCTGGGAGGGCAGGATTGTCTGTCATGGGCCCAGCTCCCTGGCTGAGGTGTCCCCACAGAGCACCCACCAGGTCTGCTCTTGGGGCTGCTGCTCTGGGAGGGCCCCGGAGGCTGGGAGCGGAGGGGTTATCAAGCTTCGTGGGGCAGCCCTGGGGCTGGGGCGGGTCAGGAGGAGAAGCAGAGTCCGCAGCACTCCATGCAGATCTCCAGGCAGTCGGCGGACTCACAGCAGGCGTCCAGGATGCCGCAGTCCAGGTCGCAGGGCAGGTCGCAGTCTGCGCACTCGCCGGAGCCACAGCAGCAGCAGCAGAGGCACGAGTCCTCGGAGCTGCAGGAGCCGCAGGTGGCACAGTCCAGGACGATGTTGCACAGCGTCAGGAACTCACAGAACAGGCAGGACAGGACGCAGTGGACACAGCAGTCTGCGGGGAGGTGGAGGGAGCGGGTGTCAACAGCCAGGGGCGAGGGACAGCCAGCAACAGCTGCCACAGCAGGGCTCCTGCTGTCAGTCCCCACAGCTCTGGGAAGGGGTGACTGTGAGGAGGCCCGTTTCTTCCTAAGCAATGACCTAGGGCATAGCACACTGAGCACCTCAAGAGTGGGGGCAGGAGCCCAGGTAGCCTGGAGTGGGAATCCCTGCATCCAATCCCTCTTGGTTTATTTAGTGACACCCAGAGAGAGTGCTAACATGTCCCGGGCACTGTGCTATGCGAGGGATTAAATTAATTTAAGCTTCCAACAGCTCTATGATGTAGCAACTGTTATTAGCCCCACTCTACAGATGAGGAAACCGAGGCACTGAGAAGCTGTCACTTCCAAAATACATCCAGAATCCTACCGCCCTGCTCACCCCTTTCCTGGGCAATTGCAAGAGTTCCACTTCCTGCCCTTGGCTGCCCAAACCTGCTGTCCATTCAGAGCTAGAATTTAAAGACCATCTTCTATTCACAAGAATTAAATGGCTCCCTCATCCGGAGCAAAAACCATCTCCTTCTTTCCCCAAAGCCACCTTTTGGTGAGCGCTTCTACCACCCTGTTCCATAATACTCCAGCACTGCCCGGCCCTGCCCCAGAGGACCCAGGCCCCACACTATGGCTGTACCCTGATGGTCGCCTCAGGCAGGCGTCTTGGAGTGTTCTGTTCACTGTGTATGACAAATTCTTAGAACAGCTCCTGGCACACAGCCAGTGCTCGGGAATATGTGATAATCAATAAAGGCAGAACCCTGTCTGAGGGCACCCGGCCGCTGGAGTGGTGGAGCTGGGAGTCCTGCAGCTATAGCCCTCGGTGGGCTGCTGGATGCTGAGCTGGCAGCCCTCTTGGAGAGCAGGCCAGTGGGCAGAGGACCCAGGTCCCCAGACCTGAGAGTCTCACTCTGATATGGAGGAGCTGACCCTGTCCTGAGTTCCTGTGCAGAGCAGGAGAGTCTTCTGCAGGGCCTTGAAGCTATCTCCAAACTGGGTAGGGTAGTTTCCTTCAAATGCAAATCTAGTGAGCCAACACCCTGTTTAAAACCCTCAATGGCTCCCTATTGCCCTCCAGATACAGTCTAAGTCCAAGAAAGGTTGACCAGGCCTTCCCAGAGCCCCTGCCTGCCCGGAACCTCCCTCTCCCTTTGCACTTCATTCTTCAGCCTAACTGCACTAGCCACTTCTCACCTCTGTGCCAAACTCCCTGGCTAGATCCTCCAATTCAGCCTCCAAGACTTGCTCAGAATCCTTCAGAGCCTGCCTGGGCCCCCCTCCCCAGCATTCTGGGCCGGTGTGGGTGCCCTTGTTAACATGATCCTCCGTGCATGGCTTTATTGCTGCATCTGTTGCATCGTGTGAGATGATCCATCTGTGTCTCTCATGAACACTGTGTGAGGACACGGGCTGGGTACCCAGCACATAGCAGATGCCCAGGCCACGTTAAATACGACTATGGGCAGAGCCTGCTCCACGGGGCAGGAAGGTTTCCAAATATGTGCCAATGTGCATGTTGAATCCTGTTTGCAGATGAAGGGGCCAGGGTTCCCCAACATGTGCAAGGTGAAGGTCAGGCAGCCACTGAGTTATAGGCAGTTGTCCCCCATGTTGAATGGGTGCCTGGAGGGGCAGGGGAGCTGGCTGGCCAGGGTGGCCCTGCAGGATCAGCAGGGGGGTGGTGGATCCGGGTCCTCTGACCCACCACCCCCTGCACCCTGCAGCCCTGCCCTACGCCTCAGTCAAGTTTTATTATATTATATGCTTTTCACTGGGTCCACTCCTTGGGGAAAATCTCTTTTCCTTTTCTATTTTTGTGGTGCTAGGGATTGAAACCAGGGCCTGTGCATAAGTGCTTTACCACTGAGCTCCACCCTGCCCCTGGAGGAAAATTTCTGATTCCCGGAAGGAGGGGGCTTAGTGGATCAGCCCAGGCGGCTCCATTCCTCATTCTAGAGAGCAGGAGAGGCAGGGATTGGCTTTGAGAATGCAGGGGTGCCTCCCGGGACCCAGCAGGTATGCTTCGCACTAGGTTCACTGTCAGGAGCAGGCTTCAAGGAGTTCTGAGAGCCCAGGCTCCTGGGCCCTACGCAGAGATCCAGGAGGAGGTCGGAGGTTCTGTTCTGACCAGTAACCACCAGGCGAAGATGCGGCCTCTGGCTGTGGATGGAGTTTGCAGGTCTCCTGGGGGGTGGGATGGGGCACTCACCTTCCTGCGCCTGGAGGGGGATCTGGGAGGTGGATGATTTAGTGCTGCCCTTGCTCCTCTTGCTGCCCTGGCTGGCCAGAGATGAGTGTGTCTGCAACTTCCGGTGGGCCTTGGGGCCACCTAGGGCACCATTCCCAGCACGCCTGGCATGGCCCAGCTCTGAGGGGTGGCCGGAGCCATTCGATAATAAAGGGGTGCAGCCCAAGGGGTTCCCCTGAGGCTGGCCTGGAGAGATGAGAAAAAAGGATGATGAGCAAGAGGTGGGGGCCACCCAGCTCCCCTCCCACACCGAGCTCTGCTCTAATCCTGACTGCCTCGTTCTCAGATATACCCCAGGGGACTTGGTCAGACTTATCTTCTGAAGATGAACAAACTGAGGAGGGCCAGAGAGCACAGCTGACCAGCCCAGAGCCACACCATGAAACAGCAGCAGACTGAAGCCCAGGGGCGGGGCTCAGAGCCTGGACCCCCGCTTCTTGGCCACATGAAATCCACCCTCTTGCTCTTGGAGCCCTGGGATTTTGTCTAGAGTGGTGGTAGTGGGTGGGTGGTGGGGGGGGGACAGCAGTGAAGCAGTTAACCTTCACCTTGGCCTCTGCCAAGCCCCCAGCTGTTTTTGCCCTTGGTGCGCTGGGTGATTTATTGGAAACATCTGTTTGGAGATGAACGCCTGGCCTGGAATCCAGGGGCTCCTCACAGCAGCCCCTCTATCTGTTGCTCCTTCCTCCTGAGCTCTCCGGCTCAAGCCTCAGACCCTGACACCCTGCCCCGCCCTGCCTCTGTGGGCAGCTGGGAGAATTTGGGGAGGGGGTTCTTGGGGTCTGGGTGGGAGAAGGGAAGAGGAAACTGGCAGGGAAACCCCCAAGGCCAGGACCCCATGCCCCCATCGAAGGCCAAACTTGAGCTTTATCAATGGGGTGCAAGGAAGCTGACCCCCGAGATTCTGCCACGTCCCCAGTCCTTCCTGGGCCTCTCTCAGGGGATCCTCAACTGGAGGGATCCATTGGGGGTGAATAGAGGGGTGTATGTGTGTGTGTGTGTGTGTGTGTGTCGTGGGGAGGGCACTGACAGGGGTCAGGAGACCTCTGGGACCCCCAGCAGGGCTCTCTGTAAATGTGGGGCACTTCAGTCCCTTGGAGATGGGTCTGAATCCCCAGCTCCCTCCATGCTCTCCTGAGTGGTTGAACTGTACGGAAGGGAGTTGTATGAGGACCCCAGATGCCAAGGGAATGTGACCTCAGTGATCCCCTTGACTAAAGGGGCTGGGCCTTCTAACACTGGAGGTCACAACACTGAGCACTGACTGAGCACTTGCTGCATGCCAACCATTCCTCTAAGCACTTGCTGAATATTCTCTCACTGAAATCTTTTCTATAGATTTTTATTGATGAGGAAACTGAATCCCAGAGAGGTATGGTAAGTTGCTTAAGGTCACACAGCTAGTAAGTCTCTGATGTGGGGTCAGCCTGGAGATTAGGGGCTGGGGCTTAGAGGGCAAGGAGTGGGCAGAGGATGGGAGACAAGGGGTTGGGGAACAAGCTGCTAGGGTCACACAATAACTACTCTTAGAACTGGTAGCGTACACCTTTTGAGGAGTTATTGTGTATGAGGTCCACTACAAAGGGCTCTACCTAATGGTGACCTGCTTTAACCATTATGCGAAATCTGTCATTGGCCCCCTTTCACAGATGGGAAAAGTGAGGCAAGAAATGGTAAAACTCACCAAAGTTCCCACAGCTAAGGAGTGGGGAGCAGGGGGGGAAGGCAGGAGGCGGGCTCCGCAGAGGTTCCAGGCCAGGAGCCTCTGGCCAACCGTGGGGCAGGAGCCGGCATCTGGGTAAACAGCTCAAGGCCATGGGAAGTGGCTGGGTCTGAATCATCCTGGCCTCACAGAGGGTGGCTGGGATGAGTCCTTGGCCAGCTTCGGTGCCCCTTGCCCTGCTGCCTAAACATGGGCACAGTGGCCAGAGGGCGGGAGAGTGGTGAGCCGAGGGCTCTGGGAGGTGTGGGCAGACAGAGCCTGCCTGTGGCCTCAGCTGGGGGGTGGCCATGGGGGCGGGAGTGGGGGCTGAGTCACAGAGCAAATACTGGGGCCACAGACACAGGAGTGTCTGTCCCACTCCCACCCAGGCCCCCTCCTCTGTGGCCTCAGCCCTGACCTCCTTCTCTCAATTCTGCCAGTGGGTGTGTCTGGAAGAGGCTGAGGGCGCTGTGGTAGCAGGACTTAGCAACCTGCCTTCCAGGGAGTCCAGCTTAGCCCCAGATGCCCTGGCTGGAGGCAGCTCCTGCCTCGGCTATGCCAGCCGGGCGGGCAGCACAGCAAAGAGCACAGGCCAGACAACCTCAGTCCCCCAGCTCATGACCAGGGTGAGCAGCTTCTCTGTGCCTCACTTTCCTCATCTGTAAAATGGGCTTGGCAACAGCTGTCCTCCTGCCTGGATACAGGTTGATGGGGAGAGCGCATGAGCTCATTCGAGGGAGGACAGGTGGAAAGTAAAAATGGATGTTGAGCATTTGCTTTAGTGATTATAAAATGATCCCCACAGCCCCTTCCCCTGCTCTTGAAGGTGAGGGGAAGAGTTCTCTCCCTCCCAGGATGTCCATAGAGACCTTGAGCCAGGCCTGGGAATGGAGCTGAATGAGTCCCTTTCTCTCCAGAGCAGTTGGGTGCGTCTCTCCTTCCTTTTGGCCCTGGGTCCCCTGAAGGGCGGGGCTGCATCATGCTCCAGCTCCCACCCCAACAGCCCCCTAGGACTCACACGTCACAGCTTCTGTGGGTACATCGAGGTCAGTGCTGTTCAGGACCTGGGGAGCCCCAGGGCTACTGCCTTGGGGCATGGGGGGTGCCTCCTCCTCCAGGGAGCCCTCCTCTGACGCTGCCTCCGCAGGATGAGCAGGTCCTGCTACTACCTCCAGCCTGGGTAGGAGGGACAGGGTCTGGGCTAGGAAAAAAGCAGATGACTGAGGTACAAGTCCCTGGTTCCTGTCTGCCCAGCCTGAGGCCTAGCTCATGGCCCCCGCATGCACAGTAAGTCCACATCTTGGTCCCAGTTTACCAACCCGTGAGTGAGCAAGGGTGTGTGCCCATGTGTGTGCGGTACGTCCACATGTGTGTGGCATCAGGAGGAGGGGCCAGGGATCAAGGTATAAAGGGAGGGAGGGAGGGGCAGGAACAGTGCAGGAGGGAACAGTCAGCCACCCATGGGCAGACAGGGACAGGCAAAGGGGGTGGCCGGGAGAGAGCAAGAAGGGACGGAGAGAGGTGGAAGCAAGTGAGCATCGAAGGCGAGAGACTGGCACAGAAGGCCAGAGCCCTGGAGACCCCAGGAAATGTCAACAGCATGAAAGTCAGTGACAGAAAGATAAAGACAGGGGCAGGGGCCCGAGCTGAAGGAAGAGAGAACATGACAGGTCACGAGAAACTGGGTCAGAGAGGGGCGGATGGCGGTGCAGGAGGAGTGAGAGGAACCTGGGGGGTGAGGAGCAGAGAGGGGCAGCAGGCAGGAAGAGAGTCAAGGACACGGCCCAGGAGCGCTGGGGAAGAGGTGAACCGCAGCCACAAGTAATTATAGTGGCTCTGGGCAGGGTGGCTGGAATGCAGAAATGGAGCCACCTTCAAACCCACAACCCCCCAGCTGGCAGGACCAGGGTCCCGGGGGCCTAGGGGGAGAAGAAGGGGAGAGAAGGGGGAGGGAGGCAGAGAGCAGTCTGAGATCCCAGTGCCTCAGCCACTGCTGGGGAGGCCTGAGAAGCAAAGTCATGGAGCAGGACCCAGGCTGCAGCGAGGACAGGGCCGGGCTCAGCGGACCCAGCTGTGCCGCACTGTCAGGAGGACAGGGCCTCCCGCCTACCTCTGCACTCACACATACCCCAGGTGGGAAGAAAGAGGAGACATAGAAACAAGAGACTTGGAGAAATGCAGAGATCAAAAGGGCTTGGGGGAGCCACAGCCAAGAGAGTGGGCAGAGGAAGATGAAGGGAACCAGCAGCGAAGCCCTGAGTGCAAGACACACCCTTCCATACACGCCCTCGAAGAGGCCACAAGATGCCCAGACAGAGATACAGAGAAGAATGGCCTCGCGGATTGAGATGAAATCGGTCACAGAAAACAGAGGGGTTGACATGGGTGTCTTTCTCTGAGCTATCTCCAAATGAGAGAGAGAAAGAGGAGAGGAGAGGAGAACAGAGGAAGGAGACAAATTAGAAGGATCAATTAAGGTTGGGGCATGCCAACATGGGGGATGGGAGCTGGAGGGAGGCTGGGGGGACAATCCAATGGCCAACCTTCCTCCCTAGGCCTTGAGCCTCAGGGACCCCTGAGGAATCCTTGTTCCAAAGACTGTGGTCCCTCTTGGCCAGGGGGACCAAAGTTCCAGAGGCCCATGTGGGTAGCACAAAGGACAGCAGGCCCGAGTGGGCATGCTTGTGCCTGCCCAGGGCAAACCACAGGCCCTGCCTGGAGCTGGGGAAGGTAGGAGGGAAGGGCCTGGCTCCTGCAACTTCTGAGAGCTGCACAGTTATGTATTGAGGGCCTTCCTGGAGCTCCAGGGGGGCAAGGTTAGATTCTCTCCAGCCTCATCTGCTCCTTGGGCCTGTTGAGAGCACCCCTTGCCATCTGGATTAACTATCCTGTAGCTAAAGAGCTTTTGGAAGATTACAGGGCGGGGACAAGAGGGAACAGGCAAGCAGGGATGCAAGTTGAGGGGAAAAAATACTGTGTGCTAGATGGATCCTCCTCTAGCCACGAGCCTGGTCTATACCCGCAGAGACACCATTCTGGAGGGCCAGGACCAAGCCTCCATGAAGAGGGAAACCTAGACTTGGGTCCTAATTTTCAGGAAAGGAGGGCCCTGCCCAGCTCCAAACCCTGGCCCCTAGAGGATCGTGCCATGGTCCCATGCCCTGATCTGGTCTCCCACGTGGTGCATGGAAAGACCTGAGCAAGGAGCTAGAAAGTCCAAGTCCTGCTTTTAAACCAGTTACCAGTTTGGACAAGTTATCAGAATTTAAATTACCTTGCACAGAAAGGGTGCAAAGAGCAAATGAAATGCACAGCAGCACCCCATCATGCAGGGTGGTTCAAGAATACCTCCACCACCTCCTCCCTGGCCGCCGCCTTCTTTCCTTCCCTCCTATTCTCCCTCTTTTTTCCGCCCTTCCTCCCTTCTCCCCTCCCTCCCTTCCTGCCATGCTGTTTGGTTTAACATTTATTAAGCATCCACAAGATGTCTAGCAATATCAAGCACTAGGTGTCCCAGAATGAGAAGTACCAGGTCACAGCCACAAGAGACTCTATCAGGCTGGGGCAGGGCTGTCACAAACACTGAGGAGCAAGAGTTGCAGTAAGGGCATTGATCAGAACTGAAGAAGCACAAAAAAATGGGCACCTAGTCCAGGTGTGTGTACCCAGGGGGTTTCCTAGAAGCCAAGTCTCAAAACAATCATCGGTATAGAAGGGGGATTTGGAGAAAAGAAGCAGGAACCCAGATCCCAGAAGGAACAGCCACAGCAGGAATGAGAGAGAGAGAGAGAGAGAGAGAGAGGTGTGGCTGTAAGCCTAGAATGACAGCTGGGGACAGCAGGCCTGTGTCAATTCCCAGGTTTTCTCCTGAGGTCACCAGGGCACATAGGGGGTGATACTGTTATTGGCCCTCAGAGTTAGGGAGGAAGAAAAGAGAGAGTTCAAGGAGACTGGAGTCCCCAGGTCTATCTTCCTCACTTTACCCAAAGTGCCCAGCTCCCTCTACTCTTCCTATCAGCACCCATAAGACTGGGGACCTTGAATCTGGCGGGAACAGGAAATTATCAAGAACCCAGATCAAGGTCTCTGGTGGCCAGTCCTGCAGGAAGCCTGCCCCACTCCATGCTGGCATGGTTCTTAAACCTGGGAGGGCAAATGAGGTAGAGAAGACAGTCACATCCAGTGGTCTTGACCTGGTCACACAGAGAGACAGACCTGGAGCCAGGAAGGTGACAAGAACTGAACTCCCTTCAGCACATGAAGAGAGGAAGAGGGGATTAAACCACATGTCCAGCAACAGACAAAAAGAATCAGAAGGAAGAAGCTGCAAGAAGGCCCAGTCTGCAAAGAGGACTCTGTCCCTGAGGGCCCAGACACCGTGCTTGCTTGGAGCAGGCAGAGGAGAAAAGCCAGACCACAGGTGGAGTCCGTGGTTCGAACATCAAGAGGCTGAAGAGCCCTGTTTTCCTTTTATGACCATGAGGCAACCCTGTCTAGTCAGAGAGGGGAGACGGCTCTGTCCTGCAGGGTGTAAGTGCAGAGTGGATGGAGGGAAGGTGTGGCCAGCAGAGGCCAAGAGGAGCCAGTGTGTGGACTGCAATTCGCATCTTGCAGGAAGACACCTGCCAAAGGGGTGCGTGGAGGGTGCCGAGGTCCCTGGTTGCAGCCCCATCCTCCTAGAACGTGCCATCTGCTCCCCCACCTGTGTTCCTGCTCCACCTGCCTACAGGGCCATCGTTTTCCAATTTGCACAGGGGGCTCAAACATGCCGTTGGCGTCTTTGAGCAGAAGTCCCCAACTCTGCGCCTCCTCTCAGGAGTCTCTATCCACAATGGGGAACAAAGAAAGGCAACAGCCCCTTTGACAGAGTACTGCCACCCCCAACATGGATGCCTTGGGCAATGCCCTGAGTTCTGTAAAAGACAGCCAACCCCCAAAGCAGGGGGAAGTGCTATGTTTAAATCCATAAACCCAAGAGGAAGGCTGAGGGGCTCCCTCTGCCTGCTGTCCCCCACGTCGAGGGGGTGGTCCTGGGCCAAGAAGGAATAGGGGGACCTCTTCCAGTTGGGATGGACTCACTTCAAATCTGAACAGTACCCAGGGGACTGGTGTGGGGAGCAGCCCATGTTCCAGAGCTCCTACACCTGGTCCCTCAAGTCCAGACCCCTCCATTGTCTTTGTGGATAGTAGATCTGGGCTTCTTCCTTGGAGCTCTGACCATATCTGGAGAGAGAAGACTAGGACCTCTTCTGATCTGGAACTCCACGCTGCAGTCTCTCCTTGGTCTACCACTCAAGACTTCAATTGATATCTTTAGTGGAATCAATGTTCAAGGGTCCCGTGTTCCAAGCAGACTGACCTGTCCACGGCCTTGGGCCATCCCCTGGCCTTGTGACCAATCTAGTTGTGCTTATATTGTTCCTCCAGACACTCTCCAAATCTAGGCCAGCCTTCCTGCCCCCGTTGGAGCTCCATCTCTTCCTCCAGACAGCCTCTCTCACCCCTGAGCCAGAAGTCCCTCCTCCAAATGGTCTGGTTGGTAAGAAGTTGGCACCTGCGTCCCCTCTTGTGAATTATAACTTGTTAGTCTTATAGACACTGAGCCTTCCCTGCCTCCCTCCCTTGGGGTGGTGTCTACTCCTTCGCCTGACATCCTCTGCACATGCCTGATCTGAAATTCAGGATGCCCCAACTCAGGGGAAGGAGAGAGAAAGACACAGCACGGAGGATTTGGGGAGGCATCAGTCCTTGAACCCCAAGAAGTCTGGAGAAGATGGACTCCATTGATGCGCACATGGTAAATGTGAATGCCCTAGTCATAGTCTCAGGTCACCCAGCTGAGACTGGAGAGGGCCTGAGCTGCCAGTTAGGCTGGGTCTGGTTGGTTTTATTTTAGGTCCAAAGGCTCCAATTCCCCAGGAAATTCAATTTAGAAGCATGTACAGGAATGTGACGCCCCAGTGCCGGGCAGAAATCTGCTTGTGAGTTAGGGAGCCAGGCTCCGGAGACTGTCAAGGATGGGTGGAGAGGAGGCCACTGAGGGAGCCAAGGGTGTGAGGGCTTGGCCACCTGCCCCAACCAGAGCTGCCCTGCGTGTCCCTTGTGCCCTGTCTGCATCTTGGGCGGCTGAAGAACGGGGCCAACTTGTTCCCTGGCTGTGCCGCCCGTAGGGCCCCTAGGGGTAGTGCTATGGCCTTGCTGTTCTGTGGGTGCATGGGGAGCAGGGGCAAGAGCAGGGAGCTTAGCAGGTCCTGGTCTCAGATCCAGGCACGATGCCGTGGGGTTTTGGCTGGGTGTCCTGTGGTTTGGGCTTCCTGGGCAGCAAGCTCATTCTCCCAAGGCAGCAGCCCAGCAAGGCCTCTTGTTATGAAAGCCACATTGTCTGGCTCAGTCGAGGCTGGGGAGGGGGCTTCCTGGGGCACTGGGGGGCCTCAAATTACAGCCCAGAGTTTAACCCTTCCAGTTTCCCACCCTGGACCGGGGTCCTGTCTTGAGCACACAGCCCCCACTTCAGCTGCTGAGCTCAGGTCAGGTGGGATGAGGAAGGGGGTCTTGGAGGGGGATGTAGAGGAGACA
Organism: Spermophilus citellus; assembly: GCF_964194105.1. NCBI lineage: Eukaryota > Metazoa > Chordata > Mammalia > Rodentia > Sciuridae > Spermophilus > Spermophilus citellus. The sequence continues at coordinate 57,478,004 of NC_138186.1, read as the reverse complement.
AGCAGAGAATGGACAGGGGAGGAAGAAGCAGGGGATGGGAGGAGGCAGGAGGCTGAGGAAGAGAAAGGAGCCAGAGGCTGAGAGGGACAGAGAAGGCTCCAGGCACAAAGACTTCCCGGCCTCTGCCCCCAGTTCTTCCTCCAGGTTGAGGAAGCCCAGTTCTTCTCCCTCTCTCTCTCTCTCTCTCTCTGTGTGTGTGTGTGAATGAGAGAGAGAAACAGAGAGAGAGAGAGAGAGAGAGAGAGAGAGAGAGAGAGAGAGAACAGAGAGACAGAGAGAGAGACAGAGAGAGGAGAGAGAAATTTAGTGGAAATTGAACCCAGGGGTACTTTACCACTGAGTTGCATCCCCAGCCCTTTTTATTTTTGATACAGGGTCTCACTAAGTTGCTGAGGCTGGCCTTGAATTTGTGATCCTTCTGCCCCAGACTCTCAAGTGGCTGGGATTAGGCATGAGCCACCCCACCCAGCAAGAGCCCAGTTCTTGACCTGGTTTATTCCCCAGAAGTCAACGTTCCGGATCCAGGGGCCTCATAGAAAGAGCAGGGACTCAGGGTTAGTGAAAAAGGGTGGCAGACACAGTGGTCTCATCTATGTGCTGCTAGATGCTGGCCAGTCATTTCCCAAGTGTCCTCACTCTGGTTTAGGAGATCCCTATCTCCCCAGCTGTGTGGGTCCACACTAGGCAGTAAACTGAGATTCACTTTCCAAACAGGCAGACAAGCCCCTGTGGGTAGATATGAAGGCTGAGATCACAGAAGATCACCACAGGAAGTTAGGGCTGGAGGCAGGAGCAGACCCTCATTATTCAGTCAAAGAGGAAAAGAAAGGCTGGGTAGGGGGAAGGCAGAGCATCAGACTAACAGAGGAGGGGCTCAAGTCATGAAATCTGCGCTATACTTCTGCACCCCACACCCTGTCCCTGAAATCCATAAGTTCCTGGCTTCTTCGCGACCCTGACTTCCATTGCGAGCCTCAGGGACACATCTGTACAGGAAAGGGAAGGAACTGGGAGCCACCGTCTGCAGGACCCCTAGCCCAGACCTCCTCAGGGAGTCGCAAACCCTTCCTGCGTTAGGAGGCTCCGAAGAGAATGGGATGGGTAGGTTGGACTCCCTGGGAGGGGAGGGGCATTTCACGAGGTTGCTGACACTGTGTGTGTGTGTGTGTGTGTGTGTGTGTGTGTGTATTTGTGCCTGCAGGGTAGAGGCGGTGGGGACTGGCCAGTGGGGAGGTAAGGAAAGCGAGAGAGGAGATGGCAAGGAGGGGAGGGGCCCGGTCCTGCAGCCGCTCGTGGCAGACAAAAGTTTTCGGGAAGCGCTGGGCGCTGGTTGGGCTGGGGGAAGGGAAGGAGAGAAGAACTCAGACACCACCCCGCCGCGCGCCCGCCCAAGGCCCCCATAAATATTTACACACTGGACAGAAACGGTCGGGCCACAAATCCCAGACGGACGGACAGACACCACGGTGTGTGTGTCTGTGTCTGGTGGTGGGGCCGCGAGAGTTAGAGCCAACTTGGCGCAGCCGCCGCCTCAGTTAGGGGCCCTGCTTCTTCGCCCCAGCCCTCTACTGTCCTTGGACCAGGTCCCCAGTACCCAGACTTCTCGCCCCACCCCCACCCAAACCCCCCAGAACCGTCTCCCAGGGTCTTGGGGAGGCGGAAGAGAACTGCGCCCCAATAACTGCTCCCCACCAGCCCGCCCAGTTCCCGTCCAGCTTCGCTCAACATTCCAGGTCCTACCTGGGTCCGGAGCTGCGTTAGGGGCTCCATGGGACGCGTCGCAGAGAGAGGTGTGCTGGCCGCTCACCTGGGACATTGGCCCGGGACCTGAGGAAAACAGGGCTCAGCAGATAGGGTCGACCGACCTTTTCCCGAACGTGGGGGGGAATGGGGGACAAGCACGGATGATCAGCTCCGACGCGCGCCTCCGCGCCAATCCGCTCGGCCACCGACTCACTTGTGCGCTACTCTTGCCCAGCAGGGATCAGCGCGCCCCGCCCGCCATGCGCGCCTGCAGCGGGCGCCGGGTTAGGGGCCACTCGGCTCCACGGTCTCGCCCGGCGCCCCCTCCCCTCTCACTCTCTGCTTTCTCTCATTTCGGCGCCAGCTCGCGCCGTTCGCCCCCTTCCTTCTTCCTTCTCTCGCTCCAGCCCCCTCGCTCCTCCCCTGTTCTCTTCTTCCCCTCCCCTCTTCCCTGGCCCACCCTGTCCCCGCCCCCTCCTCGCCTTCGCAGCCGCACGCCCCCACACCAGGTCCCTCCCCCGCACGGAGTTCAGCGCTGCCGGGCCGGACACGTCTGTCCGCGGGGAGTCCGAGGCCCGAGCCCCCACAGGAAGCCGACTCAGCTCGTTTCCTCCCTGCACTCAGAGCCGGGCCCCAGTCTCCCCAAATCTCCGCCTCCCGAGGCCCAGGGCCCTGTTGGCTGCACAAGGGGCTGCGTTTTCCTTTGGTCCCAAATTCTGTAAAAGTTTGCACAAAATCAGGAGAGAGAGAGAGAGAGAGAGAGAGAGAGAGAGAGAGAGAGAGAGAGAGAGAGAGAGAGAGAGAGACACACCCCACCTCGGGCCAATTGTTTGAATAATTTCAGTCCCCAAATTTTATCGTCCCAAAGATGGGAATGATCAGTTCCTCGGGTACCCTTTGGCCTCTCGCTTCGGTCTCAGCTCTGGGTCCAAAGCTGGGTGCTTTGGGTCTGGGGCTCAGGGACCACAAACTCAACTCGCTAGAAGTTCCCCCTCGGGAAATCCGGCTAGTGACTACCCCACCTCCCCTGTCCTACAGCAGCCTTGAGTTGGCATCGCTTATTCCCCACCCCTAGCAGCTGGACGTGGGAATTCGTGTCAGAAAACCGACTTTGGAAGCAAAAAGGAGGTTCTCGGAATTCAGCCTTTCTTTGGGGTCCAGGCTGAAATTCCAGGCCTTCTAAGACGAAGGTACGTGCAGAAAGGAGGGAGCCCCTTCTAGCAGGGCCAGCCGTGAGCACATCTGGAATTGTAAGCCCTGGTGGTTGGAAGGAGCCGCCGTCAGTCAAGTCGGAGAAGGTGCAGGGACTCTCATGGTGACCCCCGGACCAGATCCCTGAGATCCCGGGCATGTGGCCTGCCAGGTGGGGCTGGGTGGGCCCATGGGATGATCCTCAGGTAGGACAGCCCACTGGGGTGACAGAGTCTCAGCCACACTGGATCTGCCTGGGAGCCGCGATTGGGCTCCCAACCACAAGGGCCAGTGAGCAATTAGGAAGGAGGCGGCGGCGCCAGGCCGCCTCTCGGATCGGGCTTTACAGCCAGGATTGGAAGGGTGGAGCTGGACTGAGAGAGCCGGGCGAGGGACTCGGGGGCTTCTCTTTGGTCTCCCCACAGTCCTTGAAGTCGCTACTTACGGCGCTCGCAGGTCTTCGCGGCGCCGTCGGGGCCAGAACCGAAGCGGCCCCCACGGCGCCAGCAGCGCTCTCGCCACCCGCGGCCACGTCCCCGCGATGGGCCCGGGTGCTGCGGCCGGGAGGGAGGCGGGGCGGGCGGGGAGGCGGGGTCCCGCCCTCCCGGACTGGCTGCTCTCTGCGGGGACCTGGCCTGGCTCGGGATCGGGACGCTGGAGAGCTGGAGAGGTGCATTCCCCTTTCCTGGCACGAGCTGAGTCACGGCCCCGCCCGCGCTAGGGCTTGGCAGCCGCAGCATTCTTACCGGCTTACCTGGGCCCCCGGGCAGGCCCCTCCTGCCTCCAAGAACAGGCCCACGATCTCGCTCTGCTCTCTTCCCAACCACAGACCTCAATCCTACCCTTCCCTCCCTTAGTTTCTAGAAGTCCCATTTCAGGGCCCCTAAACTTCGTGTCAGCCCAGACCTGGAGCCTTATTGTTCCGAAGTTGCCTGCATGATCTCAAAAGCCCTCTGAATCTGACCCAGTAATAATGTCTGTTTTTGTGTTGGAAATGTAAAATACACTTTCAATTTAATCCCACATGCTGGCTACACAGGTGTGCTTAGTGTGTAAGGATTCAGCAAGCTGAATTTTAAAGTTACGTGAACTTTTGTGTGTGAATAAAAGTCTTTTTTTTTTTAAATGAACACTCATGAAAATCAGCATTTCAGGACAGCACAGAGCATGGAACTTGGCATAGGGCTTTGACATGGAACTAGAGTTCAAATCCCAGCGTCTCCCCACTCACCTTGTTTCTCTGGGTAAGTTCCTTTCTCGAAAACCTCAGGAGGGATGATCAAGGTGCCCTTACTTGGTAACCCAGTCTTCATGTCACCCAGGGCCAGGATTAGGGCAATGTAAGTGAGCTACTCTCCTGGGGTGCAAAACTTACAGGGTGTCAAGATGCATAACATTTTATTTATATTTTAATTTTTATTTTTTGTACCAGAGGTTGAATCTAGGGACATTTAACCACTGAGCTACATCTCCAGCCCTTTTTTATTTTGAGACAGGGTCTCCCTAAATTGCTTAAAGCCTCACTAAATTGCTGAGGCTGCCCTGGAATTTGGAATCCTCCTGCCTCAGCTTCCCAAATTGCTGGGATTACAGGTGTGGACCACCATGACCGGCAAGATAGATAATATTTTAAAGCAATATATGTTTTTAAATGCATACAACAATAGGGCCAAATGATGCGTGGTGGCCCACACATGTAATCCCAGGGACTCAGGAGGCTAAGGCAGGAGGATGGCAAGTTTGAGGCCAACCTTGGCAATTTAATGAGACCCTGTTTCAATATAAAAAAATTAAAAGGTTTGGAGATGTGGTTCATTGGTAGGGCAGTCCTGGGTTAAATTCCCACCCAAAACCTAGCATTTCGTTCATCATGGACTTTTTTGCATTGATTTTGTTTTTAAATATATTGCAGAAAAATACTATTGTTGTTGCTTTTTCTTAATGATTGAGGTTTTTGACCTTAAGTTTTGTGCCTGAGCCAAGTGCCTCCCTTACTTCTGATTTTATATGCTTCACTAGTCCCTGCCCTGTTATTGTCTCTTCCTGAGGGACCTAGCCAGATGCCTGGGTAAAGGAGAGGAGGTCAAAGGTGCGTGCCTCTGGCACCTTTTCCCTCTGCGAGCACCAGCAGGGTTCTGCACCCACACCCAGGTGCCCTGGAGCCCACTGAGCAGTTCGGAGTAAAATGCAGAGTCTTTATAGGGGTTTTCAGCCACATTGTGCAGGCCGTACCTGCCCTCGCCTCCATCTCCCCTACTTTTCTGTTACAGCCAGCCTGCCTGCCTTCTTTCCTTCCTTCCTTCCTTCCTTCCTTCCTTCCTTCCTTCCTTCCTTCCTTCTCTCTCTCCTTCTCAAGCATGGGCTCACCTCAGGGCTTTTGCACATGCTCTTCTCTCTGCCCAAAATATGCTCTCATGGCCCCTTTCCTCATTTCTTCTGCTTCTGTCACCTTGTAAGTGAGACCATCTCGGATCCCTCACTCTCTGCCTGTCACACGACTTTATTGTTCATAGATTTTTTTCACTACTTGACCTATGGTACCTGTGCTCCTTTACTGGTACATAAGCTCCCTGAGAGCAAGAACTTTGCCTTGTCCCCAGAATGGTGTCTGCCCCAGGGAGCTCAATGCACATTTCAGATGTACCTGTGGGAAAACAGGCCAGAGAGGGCAAGGGTGCAAGTCAGTGGCAAAGCCTTATTACATTCAGACTCCCACCTCAGTGCTCATTCCTATTCCCAGGCTCTTGCCCACGCTCCAGAACCCTCCAGGCAACCAAGATGACAGTAACGCCTTGCGTGGTCTCTGCCCCTCATACAGTCCCAGGTCTCCCCTCAGGCTTTTCCGTGCGAGGTACTCTAGTGCCTGGCCAGCTCCAGCTGCAATGCGCACCCCTCAGTGTCCAGCCGCAAGCACAGTTCTCCCCCCACTTCCTGTCCTGGCAGAGGCCAGTCAGTGGGCTGGGTGCTGCAGCTGGACCACAGCGGTGGTCCCAGCACTGGGAGACAGGACACTGTGCCTGGGAGGCAGGACCTTCCCAGAAGAGGGGTAGGCAGAAGGATGTGGGCGTGTTTTTGTTTTGTTTTGTTTTATTTGTTTGTTTGAGACAGGGTCTTACTATTGCCCAGGCTGGCCTTGAACTCCTGACCTCACGCTATCCTCCAAACTGGGCCTGTGAGTAGCTGTAACTTCAAGCGCACCATACCATGCTAGGGGAAGGGGGTGTTGCCTGTGGTGGAAAGAGGCTTCTCAGTAGGGATGGAGGACCCCCACTCCCATCCCAGACCCCTCTCTGATGGGCACTGAGTAGTCCATGGGGCTTCTTCCTCCCACCTCCATTCCTGAAGGAAAGGGCGTGTTATGGGGTAAGGGGAGCTCTGGGCCCTGGCCCTGGTTCCATCCTTCTCTTTGACTCCTCCTAGAGGGGGATGAGAGTGGTATGTCTCATTCAGCAAATGTGAGCCAGGCCATTGCTAGGTACTTCTAGATTTGTGGCTTCCTTTAATGGCCACTTAATTTATATTCTGGAGCAAGCACTTCTGCCTTGCTATGTGATTTAGGACAAATTGCTTGAGTTCTCTGAGCTTCCAGGGTTATTTTACCACAGAGCTATATCCCAGCCTATTTTTTTAAATTTTGAGATAGGGTCTCACAAAGTTGCTTAGAATCTCACTAAATTTCTAAGACTGGCCCCAAACTTGCAATCCTCCTGCCTCGGCCTCCAGAGTCACTGGGATTACAGGCATGTGCCATAGATCCTATTAGCTCCCCCTTTCAGTTGTGAGGAGTATGACTCTCATCCTGGTTGGACATTGACTTTCGGGAACTGTGACTCTTATGCCCAAGGCTTCCCTCCCCAGGGCTTGCCCTGCAGCAGAGGGGGACCAAGCTTCAGGGGCAACATTTCTGGGTACCAAGTTTTATTAATAACACTTACATATGTACTGATGTTAGCAGGCACAGTTCATAGCACTTCACATGAATTCACCTATTCAATATTCACAATATTAAATGCCAGTATTTCTTCATTTTGCAGATGGGAAAACAGACGCACAGAGAGGTTAAGCAATTCACTCAAGCTTCTCAGCCTTTCACCTACCTGTTGCCTCCGGAACTTCCCATCTTCCCTGTGGCCACATGAGATGAGGAAGGTAACTCTGTCCCATGACCCTCCGATCCTCCACTCCATGTTAGGGTTTCTTCCCCTTCATCACCAGGATCAGCAAGCAACTCCCAAGGTGTTAACCACATAGAATCCCTTACACAGCAGCCTTCAAAGTTTTATATATATATATATAACAATTTAAACTTTATAACAATTATAAATGAGCCTTTTGAAAACTTCAGGACAGTGGCAGCATGACTTTTTTATTTGACAGATTTTATTTTTTAAAAAAAAATTCTAGGTTGACAGCAAATTTTAATGTAAAGTACAGAGTTCCCATGTGCCCTCTGACTTCCTCCATGTCTACCAACAGAGGGGTACCTGTTACAATCAATGAGCCTACACTGATACATCATCATCATCCAAAGTCTGTACTTGACATTAGGATTTATACTTAACATTATACGGTCTGTGGATTTTGACAAATGTATAGTGACATGTGTTCACCATTATAGTATCACACAGAATAGTCTCACGGCTCCACAAAATTCTGTGCTCCACCTATTCATCTCCTTGTCCCCCTAACCCCTGCATCCTCTGATCTTTTTACTGTCTCCATAGTTTTATGTTTTTCTAGAATGTCATATGGAACCTTTTCACACTGGCTTCTTTTACTTAGTAATATGCATTTAAATTTCTTCCATGAGCTGGGTGCAGTGATGCACACCTATAATCCCAGCAGCTTTGGAGACTGAGGCAGGAGGATCGCAAGTTCAAAGCCAGCCAGAGAATTAATGAGGTCCTAAGCAATTTGGCAAGACCCTGTCTCAAAAGAAAAATAAAAAAGGCTGGGGATGTGGCTTAGTGGCTAAGCATCCCTGGTTTCAACCCCAGGTATAAAAAAAAATTTTTTTCCTCCATGAATTTTTATGGGTGTGATAGTTTAATTAAGTTTAACCCTGAATAATATTCCATTTTCTGCATGTACCCTCGTTTATTTATCCACTCACCTGTTGAAGAACATCACAGTTGTTTCCAGATTTTGGCAATTGTAAATAAAGCTGCTATCAATATCAGTGCAGGTTTTTGTGTGGCATAAGTTTTCAGCCATTTGGGTTAATACCAATGGGCACCATTGCTGGATTGTACGTCAAGAGCGTGTTTAGTTTTGTAAGTTTTCCAAGGTGACTGTACCATTTTGCTTTCCCACTAGCAGCAACTGAGAGTTCGGTTTGCCTCACATTCTTGCAAACATGGTGATGTCAGCATTTGGACTTTCGCCATTTTAATAGGTGAGGCTCACTGTTATTTTAGTTCATTTTTTTCTAATGACATATGATGTCATTACATATGCACATTTGCCACTTATATATCTTTTTAGCAATGTGTCTGCTCAGGTCTTCTGATTATAAGCATGTGGTTCACATTTACATTGTTGAGTTTTAGGGGCTTTTTGTTTGTTTGGGGTAATAGTTCTTTAGCAGATATATTTTCTGCCAATACCTTCTTTCTATCTCTTGCTTGTCTTCTCATGCTTTTGACAGAAGTTTTAAATTTGAATAAATTTTTTTCCTTTCATGGAACACGTCTTTGGGGTTGGTGTATCTGAAAAGTCATCACCAAATCCAGGGCCCACTAGATTTCTTCCTATGTGCTTTTTGACGGGTTTTATAGTTCTGCATTTTACATTTAGGTCTATGATCCATTTTAAATTATTTTTTTGTGAAGATTCTAAGATTTGTATCTAGTTTTATTTGTATTATTTTTTTCTAAGTTTTTTTTTTTTTTAGTTGTAGTTGGACACAACTTTATTTTACTTATTTATTTTTATGTGGTGCTGAGGATCAAACCCAGTGCCTTGCAGGTGCTAGGTGATCCCTCTACCACTGAGCTACAACCCCAGCCCTATTTTTATATGTGAATGTTCACTTGTTCCAGCATCATTTGTTGAAAAAGACTATCATAACATGATATGTATGACCATATAACTATATATATTTTTTGGGGGGGGCTGTTGGGGATTTAACCCAGGGCACTTAATCACTGAGCCACATCCCAGACACTCCCCTTTTTAAAATTTTGAGATAGGGTCTTGCTAAGTTGCTGAGGCTGGCTTTGAAGTGGCAATTCTCCTGCCTTAGCCTCCTGAGTTGCTGGGATTACAGGCATGTGCCTCTGTGCCCAGCCAGTTGATTATATTTATAGGCATGTATTTCTAGGCTCTTTATTCTGTTCCCTTATCCTGTCTATTCTTTTGCCAATGTGATGTGGTCTTCATTACTGTAGTTTTATAGGAAGTCTTGAAGTTGGATAGAGTTAGTCCGGAACTTTGTTCTTCTTCAGCATCATGTTAGCTATTCAGGTCTTTTGTTTCTCCATTACACAAACCACTTTTTAAATAGTTTTCTTGAGATATTATTCATTTACCATATAGTTTACCCACGTAGAGTGTATAATTTGGCTGGGCACAGTGGCATACACCTATAATCCCAGAGACTCCGGAGCTGAGGCAAGAGGAGGATCACAAGTCCGAGGCCAACAGCCTTAGCAACGTAGTGAGACCTTGTCCCAAAATACATACATATATATATGACTGAGGATGCAGCTCAGAAGGAAAGTGCCCCTTGGTTCAATTCCCAATACCAAAACAAATAAAAAGTGTACAACTCAAAAGTTTTTAAAAATTACATTACTAATTGTTTTACAGTGTGGTAAAATATATGTAACATCAAATTTTTCATTTCAACAATTTGTAAGTGTACAACTCAGTGGGAATAATCACATCCACGCTGTTGTGCAACCAGCACCACTGTCTCTTTCCAGAAGATTTCATCGCCCCAAACAGAAACTCTGCGGCTATTGAGCAACAGCTCCCTGTGTGCAACCCTCCGGCTGCTGGGCCAAGGCACCAGAGCTGCCTGGTGTGAAGCCACAGCAACCACTGTCTCAGAGTTTCGAAGACTAGAAGTTCAAAATCAAGACGTTGGCATTGCCACGCTCGGTGACTGCTGTAGGCGAGACTGGTTCCCTCCCTCGTGGCCTCGGTGCTGCCTGGAAGCCTGGCAGTTCCTTGGCTTCACGGTGTATCACCCCAGCCACGTGCCTGTCTTTCCCTGTGTCTTCACGTCATGGCCCTCTGCACAGGCCTGTTTCTAAGTCCTAAGCCCTGAGGGGACTGACCCCAGGAATATTCTACCACTGAGTTGCATTCCCAGCCCTTTCTGTTCTTTTTCATTTAGGGACAGGCTCTGGCTAAGTCGCCCAGGCTGCCCTCGGACTTTCCACCTTCCTGCCTCAACCTCTAGAGTTGCTGGGACTAGAGGGGTGTGCCACCACACCTGGCTGCAGATTCCCTCTTTTTATAAAGAGGGAATTAAGGCTCATTCTAAACGACCTCACCTTAACCTGGTTAAATCTGCAAAGACCCTATTTACAATAAAAGGTCACATTCATATATCTTTTTTGGAGGACACAATTCAACTTGTTACATCCCCCATTCCTTCTCCGCCCATCCTCCCATAACCTCTAACATACTTTTTGTCTCTATGAATTGCCTATTCTAGACATTTCCTGTATGTGAAACACACTATCTGTCCTTTTGTCTCTCACATTTCATTTAGCATAAGTTTTCAAGCCTGCTTTCTCCAAATTATTTTGATAGAACATCTACATTGGTTTTTAAAAGAACATTGAGCCGGGCACAGTGGCGCATGCCTGTGATCCCAGCAGCTTGGGAGGTTGAGGCAGGAGGATCACGAGTTCAAAGCCAGCCTCAGCAAAAGTGATGCACTAAGCAACTCAGTGAGACCCTGTCTCTAAATAAAATACAAAATAGGACTGGGGATGTGGCTCAGTGGTGGAGTGCCCCTGAGTTCAATCCCCGGTATCTCCTCCCCACCACCCACAAAAAAAGAGTTGAACAGTGATACTAATATGTATCATCGATATTATTTGTTTATAAATCATATACAATACACATGCTATTGAGCTAATGTTCAATATTAGCACATGTATCAAAGTAGGAATGTGATGAGGTAAGACAAAAAGCCAGTGTTAGGGAGGCGATACAATAAAAATCCGTGTATCTCCCTGAAGTCCACCATGGGGATGGGGATGGACTGACTGCTCTTGCCTTACTCTCCCGGTTCTAGGTTTTTCTGGATCCCATATTTATTTGATGATTTGATGAAAACTGTGAGCACCTTCTCCAGAAATCTCCCCTCAAGTAAATATAGCATTTCCAGTATGAGTTTGGGAAACTCAAAAAATCCAGAAAGCCCCACTGGAGATGATCCGCCTCCACTTGAAGGGCTGCTCAGGGTGGAAATTCAGGCCTGTATGTGGCCTGGTGTTTGGGGCTTTAGAGAAAGAATTGTGTCCACCTCTGTGGCCTTGTTCCTAGTTTGTTTTTGTTTGTTTGTTTGTTTGACTACTGGGATTGAACTCAGGAGAACTTTAGCACTGAACTCCACCCCTAGTTCTTTTTATTTTTTATTCTGAGACAGAATCTCCCCAAGTTGCTGAGGGTCTTGCTAAATTGCTGAGGGTGGCCTTGAACTTGCAATCCTCCTGCCTTTTTTTTTTTTTTAGGGCATTCTGACATTATTGAAGAGAATAAGCAAAGCAAAAATAGATGGAAAAGAGCCAGCACAGTGGTACATGCCTGTAATCCCAGCTACTTGGGAGGCTGAGGCAGAGGAATCACAAGTTTGAGGCCAGCCTTGGCAATTTAACAAAATCCTGCTTTAAAAGCAGGGATCAGAGGCTGGGGATTTAGCTCAGGGCTAGAGTGTTCCTGGGTTCAATCCTCAGTACAAAACATCGGAGAAAAGATGGAAAGTAGAGAAAGTGAGTTGGGTCAGATGATGAGAAATCACTCTCTAATAGCCAAGAGAGTAAGACAGGACCTCAGGAGATGTGGGAGGTGGTAGAAGTAGGAGGAGAGACTGTGTGGGACTATGTATCCTGGTGTTTGAAGATGCCCTTGGACTTGAGTGTGGGTGACAGATGGTCTGGCCTAAGCCGCCAAGTTGATGGGTGGGATGATGTAAGGTTTCCTCTGTCATGGTTTGGACATGTGGTGTCCCCTAAAGCTCATGTGTGAGACAATGCAAGAAAGTTCAGAAGTGAAATGATCAGGTTATGAGAGCCTTAATCTCATCAGTGCCTTAATGCACTTTTAGTTACGAGGTGGTAACTGCGGGCAGGTAGGATGTGGGTGCCTGGAGGTGTGCCTTTGGGCATAATTTTGTCCCTGTTGAGCCAAGCTTAGTCTCTCTCTGCTTCCTGATGTTATGTCCTGAGCTGCTTTCCTCTACCACACCCTTCCGCCATGATGTTCTGTCTCCCCTTGGGCCCAAAGCAATGGAGTAGGCTTTCTATAGACTGAGACCGCTAAACCTGTGAGCCCCCAATAAACTTTTTTTCCTCTAAAATTGTTCTTGTCAGGTGTTTTGGTTACAGAGGTGAAAAGCTGACTTACACACCTCATAAGGAGAAAGTCACTGAGTTTGGGCTTTTGGGTTTTCTTTTTGCTTTGGCCCTTGCCATAATATGACCATTTATATTAATTAGAGTCCAATTAGGAAAACAGAAACCATTCTAGGTACTTCAAAGAGAAGACCAATACAGGGAATTGGTTGCAAATGTCTCTGAAGGACAAATGAGCGAAAGGGAGAGGGAGACACTTCATGTCTCATAAGCTGCTGCCATCCCTGGGCTGGGACACGCAGCTGTCGCCTGCTGGTGAGCAGCTGGAAGATACCACTGTCATTGCTGCCACTGCAACTGGACGGCTGCCACTGAGCTGCAGCCAAGGAGCCCAGGGTCCTGGGGACACTGCTGAAGGCCTGCCTCGGGTGCCTGCTACTGCTGCTGCTACTTCAGAAGTCACCTGCCGAATCAGAGAAAGCTGCTTCTCCTCCCGCATGCCTTCCAATCTCTCGCCAGTTCTTCCCGTTGGCAGAGCTTAATTTGTAGTTGAGGAAATGTAGTTTGCCCCTAAAAGGTACAGAAGGGAGGGAGCCCACAGCAGGGAATCAGCAGGCCACAGTAGCTAAGGCAGATCCCAGCCCCTTTCCCTCCCGCTCCCCCAGATTACCCAGTTTTAACTTTGACTTGCTTCCCAGTCTTCTACAAGACACGGATTCATTACTTACAAGTCTCTATTGTGTCTCCCCTCACTATAATGTGACTTCCCCCAGGACAGGGTGCTCTCTTGTCCTCTGTGCTTCCTCCCACACCTAGATCTGGTGCCAATCAATGGATTAATCGCTCCCCCTGACTACTTGGTCCTGTCTCCAATAGAGAGGGTGAGTGTTCTCCACCTTTACCGCACAAAGCAACCAGGTCCAGCGTCACGACTTGCCCAGATGGACCAGGCTGCCGGGACATGCCTTCCTGGCTGGTCTTGGGAAGGCTCTGGGCAAGGACAGGGCTGACTAGGCGGCTGCTCACTCCCTGCCACACCTCCCCAGCCTGGTGCCTTGGCTCTGAGCCATGATGTGGATGTCTCTTTCATGTTTCCATGTGCCCTTGAAGCGGAGGCCAAGACAGGCTGACTCAGCCGTGACCTCCTCAGGGCTGGCAACTTGCTGCTGTCCCAGGAAGTAGGGCCTCCTAGTAGCTCTGCCAAAAGGACCAGGATGGAGGTCAAGGAGTCAATCAACTGAGGCCAGGGACGGGGGATGAGGCATAACCCTGGCCACCCTCTCCCTCCTCTATTCCCCAGGGTAGAGCTCTCAACCCCAGAATCACTGTTATACTTATGGTGATCGTATTTCTCAAACCAAGAATTCGTACACGTGGTTAGATGCATATGGCTGTCCTTATGAGGAAAACGAGAGAGAGCATTGGAAATAGGGTCTGGGAGGGCAAGGGGAGGTATAGGGACCGAAACCCATCCAAGCAGGTTATGTGCATGTAGTCTATGTAACAATAAAACCCACTAATCCATGTAAGTGTGGGGTTTTAAAAATATTTTTAGTTGTTGATGGACCTTTATTTTATTTATTTGTATATGGTGCTGAGAATCGAACTCCGTCCCTCACGCATACCAGGCAAGCGCTCTACCACTGAGCCACAACCCCAGCCCCCATGTAATTCTTATACACCAATTTAAAAATGAAAATAGAAATAGAGTTTGCCCTGGGGTTTCTCACTGACATTTGGGGGCAGGATAATTCTTTGTTGTTGGGACTTTTCTATAGACCATCAAATGTTTAATAGTAGTCATGGCCTCTACCCATTAGATACCATAGCTTCTGCCCCATGCCCCTGAGTCATGACAATCAAAGCTGCCTCCAGACATTGCCAGATGTCCCTTGGAGTGAGGAAGAAGCTCTTCTGGTTGAAAAGTACTGGTCTATGCCCCACATGCAGGACATATCTCTATATTGGACATGTTCAGCAGCCAGAAGATGGGAGCCAGTCTAGCAGATAAATATAGCTCTTGCGCCTCAAAGGAGAGAGGTACAATCCTGTCTGAGAAAAGAGGGAGAGTCCTGCCCTGGGAAACTCGACAGTCCCTAGGGAGGCTGGAAAACATGGACTTTGGAGCCAGAATGCCTAGATTTGAGGCCTGCCTTGGCCATTGATAGGATAAGCTTTCTCTTGATGCCCCAGTTTCCTTGTCTATAATTTGAGGATGACAATAGCATCTATATGGTAGATATTCATTAAATGTTAAAATCATTTTATAATAGACTTTATTTTTAGAAGCTTTAGATATACAGAAAAATTGAGAAGTATAGTTTCCATATCTGTCCCAGCCAGGTTCCCCTATTATTGACATTTGTTATAATTAATGAACCAATGTTGATACATTATCATTAACCAAAGCCCCTAGTTAACTCAGATTCATTTAGTTTTTATCTAATATCCCTTTTCTGTGCCAGGATCCCATCCAAGATACCACATTGCAGTTAGTTGTCATGTCTTGTAGGTTTCTCTGGGCTGTGATCTTGGCTGTGACAATTTCTTAGACTATTTTTTTTTCTTGGTACTGGAGATTAAACCCAGGGCTATTCTACCACGGTTACACCCTGGCTCTTTTTATTGTTTTGTTTTGAGACAGAGCCTTACTAAGATGCCCAGACTGGCCTTGAACTTGCAATTCTCCTGCCTCAGCCTCCTGAATAGCTGGGATTACAGACATGAGCCACTGCACCCAGACTTTTCTTGTTTCTGATTGAGAGGCTGGGAATGCAACTCAGTTAGATAGTACATACCTAACGTGTGAGGACCTGGGTTTGAATCCCAATACTGAAAAAAAAATTTTTTTTTAATTGAGGAATACTGGTGAGCTATAGTGTATAAATTACCTCTTATTAGAATTTGTCTGATGTCTTGATCATGATTAGACTGAGATTATGGGTTTGGGGGAGGATAAACACAGAGGTCAAGTGCAGTTCTCATCATATATCAACACTGAATACTATGATCATGATTTAAGAACATTGCTGTTGACCTTGATCCCTTCCCGAGATAGTATTTTTCAAGTTTCTCCACTGTATAGTACCCCCCTTCCCCTCTTGACCATACTGTTTGGAAGAAAGTCACTTATGTGCAACCCACACTTAGTGGGTGGGGAACCTCACAGGATTTTCATGAAGACTGAATATGTTAAGACATAGACAGTCCTCAGAACAGTGTCTGGCATGGGGCAAACCCTAGACAAGGCATTACCATTGTTAGGATGAAGAGGGGCTGCGGATGGGGAGATTGGACAGTCTTCACAGACAGGACCTTACATGGCAAATGAGATGTCGCAGATGTGATGAAGGACACCAACCTTGAAATGGAAGGTCACCCTGATGATCCACGTGGGCCAATCTAATTGTGTAAGTTCTTAAAAGTAGAGATGCTTTCCCAGCTGTGATCAGAGAGAGCACAATAGGATGACAGAAGGTCAGAGACACACAGCATGAGAAGGTCTTGATCTTCCCTTGCCAAACGGACCCCAGAAAGGCACACGGGCTTGCTGACACCTTAGAAAGTTAGTCTTGTGGGCCTTGGGCTAAACCTCTTACTCTGACGTAAGAACTGTACAATAGCGAATTGTGTAAGCTTGCTGACGTCTTGGTGATTACAGCACCGATGGGAAATGTGAATACACGTGCTGGCAAAGGAGTCAAGTCCTCCAGCAAAAACCACTTCTCACTGAGCGCACACGGGTCAGCGCTCTTTCCTTGTAAGCTTGGTTCTTTTAACAACAATAACCACCGCCAAACAGCACGATGATGATTCTGCTGTTTCTTAAGCCAATTTCATGTCAAGCCCTCAGCGAGGCCTTTAGAAATTGTGCCATGTAAACTTCACAGCCACATACCCTGTCCTGTCCACAGCACGGGCAGAGGGTGCAGAGGGAAAGACCCTCTGCCCTTCATCTGTGCTCCTTGTTCATCGTTAACTCCCAACCAGCCAAACTAAGCTCAGCAGCAGCCAGAGACTTAATGGAAGAAGCTGTATTTGCTATCCTGGAGGCCTCAGTTCAAGACTCAGTAAAATTTATACTTTATAGATTATCAGAACATTGTGGTAGCATCTGGAATATCCTGTGACCACTCATTCATTCATTCAGTATCCATGAAGCACCAGTGTGTTAGCTGGTTTTTGTTGCTGTGACAAAATACCTGAGAAAATTGTTTTTAGAAAAGGAAAGATCTATTTTTGGCTCATGGTTTCAGATATTTCAGTCTGTGGTTAGCTGGCTCCATCGTTTCTGGGCTGTGGTGAGGAAGAGCATTATGGTGCAAGGGTGTGGAGGAGCATAAATGCTCACTTCATGGCAGTGGGGAAGGAGAGAGAGAGGGGGGTGGGTGGCTGGACAAGATGTACACTTCCAGAGCACACGCACAGTAAGTGACCTATTTCCTTCTACAAGGGCCCACCTACTACAGTTTCCACCCCCTCCCAATAGTTCATTCAATTATGAAACCATCAATGGATTAACCAATCGAGGAGAGCTGAGCCTTCATGATCCAATCATTTCCCCAAAGCCCCACTTCTGAATATTTCTGTATTGGGTCCAAAGCTTCAACACCTGAGTCTTTGGAGGATACTTCAGCTCCAAGCTATACCAACCAGCTACAGCTCCATCAAGAAGCTCAGATTCCGAGCCAGGCACAGTGGCACATGCCTGTAATCCCAGTGGTTCAGGAGGCTGAGGCAGGAGGATCACGAGTTCAAAGCCAGCCTTAGCAATTTAGCGAGGCCCTAAGCAACTCAGCGAGACCCTGTCTGGAAATACAAAAAAGGGCTGGAGATGTGATTCAGCAGTTAAGCACACCTGGGTTCACTCCCTATCACCAAAACAAACAAGAAATCTCAGACTCCCTGGGGAGGGTGAGGCACAGACAGGCATGGACATGGCTTGGGGCAGGAAGCAGGTCATAATTGTTGGTAGGTAGGAGGCAGCAGGCTGTGGAATTCTGGAAGGCTTCATGGAAGTGTGCCACTTCTCCACGTGGATGATGCCAGTGGCTTTCCAGGTAGGACAAAAAGCACTAGCAAAGTCCCAGAGGAAGGGAAGCGGAGGCCCGTGGAGGATCTCTTACTCCCCAGGGATCGTCCTTGAGCAGGTACTCTTACTACCCACAGAAGAAGGAACTGAGGCACAGAGCAGGTGACTGACGCTCTGGAGCACACCCAGTGCGGCCACAGTGAACTAGGGTTTGCAGCCACAGTGTGACCCCAGAGCTCCTGCTCTTCATCTTTCCCTCCTAGCCACTGGGGACATGCAAACTTAGCAGGGTGAGTTCAGACCACAGGAGCAAGCTAGTGACACACATGTGTCGTTATCACCGAACAAATATTGATGAAGCCCCACTGGGTGCCAGTTCTGTGCTCAGGGAAACCAAGGCGACTCGGGGGAGCTCAGCCTGGAGGAGGAGGTGGATGTGTGCCTGTGAACTGCCCTAGTGTCCCGGGAGTGCCCTGAGAGGTGGGACAGAGGAGGGGGTGTGGAGGCCATCGTCTGGCTTGCTGGGAAGGAGGATGAACAAGAGAACTGAGTCAGTGAAGAAGGTAGGGGAAAAGGGACAGAGGCCCAGGAGGGGAGCCAAGAGGGCAGAATCAAGCCCACCCTAACACTTGCAGGGCCCAAGGACCCCACGACCTGTCTCCTAGCCTGCATCTTCCTGTTCACACTCTTGGCATGTCCTGCAGAGAGAAGGGGCATCAGTAATGGTCCAGCACACTCCAGCCGCACCTTCAAGCTCTGGACACATTCTCCACCTCTTCACCTACAAGCCTGGGAGACCAGCTGTGTGGTCCTGGAGAGCATGCGTCTTTGTCCCTGTGAGCTCTTTGCTCTCAGGGGCCCTGGCCATCCACGTCTGAAGCCCCAAGAAGAGGTTTCCTTCGAGGTGGAATTCTCTAGGAGGCTGCATGGAGCCAGCAGAGGCCTGGGTTGTACAGTGTGGAGCAGCGAGGGGGAAGGAGAGGTGAGGGGTGGGAGGTGGCACAGAGGACTCTCAGGACCTTTAGCACAGCCAGGAGAAGTAAAGCAGGAGGAAGGGAGCTGGGGCGGGGGAGGAAAAAAGGGAGAAGGGTTTTTGGGTGTGGTTGGAAGGCAATAGACAGGAGCAGGCTTTGGGCCTGAGGGAAGAGTCTAGACAGAGAGGGAGATTGAGAAATTAGGAAAGGAAAAAATAGGACAAACAGAAACTATGACCCAAAAGAATGGTTCTGCCTTGTCAACCAAGGGACCTGATGACCTTTAAAAAAAAGAAAAGAAGGGCTGGGGAGGTAGCTCAGTGGTACAGCAGTTGTCTAGCATGTGTGAGGCCCTGGGGTCAATCCCCAAGGCTGCCAAAAAATAAAAATAAAATAAAATAAAAACAAGGAGAGACCCCTATTTCTCTCCCTGAAGGTGGGTATAAACTGAAGGAGCCATAGTTGGGTGGTCTGTAATAAAATAATTACATTTATTGGACACTCACTACCTGCCAGGATGGACATGAAACACCTTTGCTCATTTCTCATGACAACCCTTAAAGTCAATACCACTATTGTCCCTTCCATTTGACACTAAGGAAAACCGAGGCACAGGCAGGGGAAGTAACTGACCCGAAGTGACATATCTAGTTAGCACTGCTCTTAAACGTAGGCAGAGGGACCTCTGGCCCAGGAACTGCCTCTCCGACAGAAACACACACACACACACACACACACACACACACACACACACACACACAATAGTGATTAGCCAAACAAGGCCATATCTTCTAGCCATAATGAAATAACAGAGACCAGATTCACTCTCCTGCCTTAAAAAATGTAGAACTCCAGACAAAATATGTGAAACAATGATTTTCAGACTCTGGGCAAAGACAACTTAGGACTCTGATCTCTGAGAAAAGGGAAATAAATGAGGTGAGCCCTGTAATGATCCCAGCTCACTGCCTTGGGCAGTTTCCCCAGATCTGGTGCAAGGAATTGGGGAATCCAAACAGAGCTTGGGTGTCTTGCTGATTGAGAAGACAGGTTTAGAGTTCAAGAGGTCAGAGTGCTAGAATTTGCAGGGCAGAATAAGATCGAGGAGGGCACTGAGCATATATATATATCCAAAGATCTGCAGAAGAGCCAGAGATCTGTCTCCTTGAATCTTTGGCTGAGTTCTGATTTGCACATGCTTGAAAGGGAAAGGCAGGGAAAGAACCGCTGAGGGCAACGCAATGCCTGGAGCTCCTGCAGGGTTGGGGTTAGTTTGTGTTCCCAACAGGCAGAGTGGAAAGACCTCGTAATACGCAGGATATTGGATACAATCCTCAGAAGGCCATTGCCTTAGTTGAGGTCTAAATTAACCTTGGGCTACCACCTGCTCTGGATCCATCCTAATAAAAGCAAAGCATCACCAGAGGAATCTGATTCCAAGCATATTAACTGCGTGCCAGAACAGAGAACAACAACACTGAAAGGAATGCAGAAGAACCCAGCACCAAGCCTTGGAACGATCACAATGTGGGGCGGCCAGTCAAGTTACAGATCGATAATTCTCAACAAAATGTCAGCATGTCAACTCCAACAATACACAGAAAGGACAATACATCCGGAGCAAGGGGGAAGCAAAACAGGTTTCACGTTTGAAAATCGATCAACTTTATTTGCTTGATTAACAAACTCAAAGATGGAAACCATATGGTCATTTCAACAGATGACCCCAAAGCATTTGGCAAAATCCAATCAAAATCCATTCCTGATAAAAACTCTCAGAGAACTAGGAATAGAAATCAAGTTCCTCCATCTGATAAAGGGCATCTAAAGACAAACAAAAGGCAAGCAAAGAAGCCAACTGGGAGAAAACAATCTGGAGAAGGTGAAGGAGTTAGCAGAGAAGGGCCTGGAAAGAGGGTGTATGATAGGCTAGCTATTCGAGGAGGTAGAGCAAAGCATGAAGATGGTGAGCAGGGAAATGGTATCCATAGGAAATACCCAAACAGGATTTCCAGAGGTGGAAACTACAGTACCTTAAAAAATGAATGAATGAATGAATGAATGAATAAATAAATAAATAAATAAATGACTGGGCTGGATAAAGAGCAGATTCAATTAGGTCACTATAGAAAAAAAGATCAATGATTTTGAAGATACATCAATTTAAAAAATATCTAAAATGAAACTCAGAGAGAAAATGAGAAGGGGAAAAATAGAACATAACTGATATTTGAGGTTATATCAAACAATCTAATAGATGTGGTTGGAGATACAGACTGGGCAAGAGCCTAAAAAATCATATGTGAAGGCACTGGGGATGTAGACGTGGTAGAGTGTTTGCTTAGCCCAGCACCACAAAAGTAAATTATAGTTGAAGAAATACCGGTTCAGATTTTTTCCAAATTTGATGAAAACTAAAAGAAAGAAAAACAAAGAAAATCACATAAAGACATTGCTGAAAATCAATGATAAAAGAAAATTGTGCTACTAGGCATGTTCATGCATGCCTGTTATCCCAGTGACTCAGGAGGCTGAGGCAGGAGGATTGAAAGTTTGAGGCCAGAGTCAGCAATGTAGCAAAACCCTGTCTGGAAATGTAGTTCAGTGATAAAGCACCTCTGGATTCAAACCTCGCTGCTGCAAAAAATTTAAAAATTAAGTTAAGGCAACTGAAAGACTTTTTTCAGACAGAAAAACCGAGAGCTAGACTGGTCAAAGCAAATTTGAAAAGAAGTACAAAGTAGAAGGATTAATACAAACTGAATTCCAGACTTATTTTAAAATTATGGTGTGATATTCACATACAGATAAATTGATTGCTATTCATTAACTATAATTTGTGTTTTTTCTTTTTCTCATAAAAATGTTGAATATTTTAAAATTTAAAAATATCGCATATTTTTTAAATTAAAATTTAAAAGTATCTAAATGATTTGAATTTGTTAACTTTTTATATTTACTTTAAAATGCATGTATAATAATACATTTACACATTGGATACTTTTTAAAATTACATTTTACTTTTAATTTTTTATGGCATTAACATAACAATCACATGAAAATCTTGATCATAAAACCATAATTGATGATTTTACTGAAAGGAGAACACAAAAAAGAAATGTTGCAGAATACATATATAATAGTTTATGAATTATGGACTTTTTTTGATTATCCATCCAAACTTTACTGCTTTCAGACGTATATAATATTAATAAAATTCAGTGATTTCTGTATTTTGCTGTCTTTTATGAAATTACAGCTCTGTGTGTGCACACATAGACATTTTCAGTTATAAGAAAGGCATATTTTTTTTCAACATGCACACAAGTCATAGTGTTCTTTTTGATGGATTTTTTTTTTGAGACAGGGTCATTTTGTGTTGCCTAGGCTGGCCTTGAACTCCTGATCCTCCTGTCTCAGCCTCCTGAGAAGCTGGGATTACAGGTATGAGCCTCCATGCCCACCAGATACTCTTCTTAATAAACATAAAATGGAAATTCTAATCAAAGAATTGCTTTTCAATTTAATTGCATATTTTTCTTCTTTGAACATAAATAATGGCACATTTTATGATCAATAAGGTTTTAGATGTTATAGATACATTATTATTGTTGAGGAATAGATAGGTGAAAAAATGAAGTATGTATATATTCTTCTTTTCTTTTCCTTTTTTTTGTTATTTTTTCTTTTTGAGTCTATTTTTTTAAATAAAATTTTTATTTGACCCAGAAGAAACCTACCTAGAATTGTCTTTGACATTTAAAATTCACTTAATTTAAACGAGGGGGATAAATAACTTGAAGCATCATAATTATTCAGCCTCAAAAAAACTTTCTTTAAATATCTTTCTCTTCTTTGGCAAAAAGAAAAAAATAAGTCTCAAGGCCATGCTCGCCTGCTGCCTGCTGATAAATCTCTTCCCCTTCCTTTCCTTCTCATTCTCTTTGATCTCCTCTTCATCATCATCATCATTATTACTATTATTATTATTTTGCAGCCCTGGGGACTGAGGACAAATCTCTTAGAACACTCCCCACACTACAAGCAAGGCAAAGGCCCCCAAGGGCCTCCATGATCTCTGAGTGACCGGAATGAGACCAGCTTTGTCCCGCCTTCAGGGAGTGCCTGTGCTCCTCACTCCAAACACAGCCAGCCGTTGGTGTCCTGTTCTGTGTGACTCCTCTCTCCTGGTTAAGGGGGCAGTTGTTAGACCAGGAGGATGGAATGTATTTTTACATAATGGTTTGTCAGGTTTATTTGTAAACTGTAACTCCCAAGATACAGATTGGGGGGGGGGGCCTCCTTTACATTTTTTTTAACTTTCTCTCTGTTGGTGTATTATAATTATACATGATAGTGGGATTCATGATGCCATGTTCATAAATGCATTTGATTTGATCAACCTCCTTCTCCATCCAGTGCCTTCTCTTTCCCTCCCCCTCCCTCTCCCTCCTCCTTTGCATACTTGCCCTGGTCTGCAAATGTGAGGGGTGGGGTGTGTCTGGCAGGTGACACATTCAGAACCTCACTCAGGTGGTCTGGCCCCAGGACCCAGCTGCCTGAGAGGAGACAGTGGGCAGGGGGTCAGCAAGAGCACAGCATGGAGAACTTTTTAGAAGAGAGATATGATGATACCAGAGGACCTCTTTGAGGGAGGGGAAGGTAACATTAAAGAGGAAAACTTTGTTGGGCAAAGGAGTAAGGAAGACAGATTAAGGATGGGGGGCACTGGGATCATCAACTTTTCCTCTGGGGACAACTGTCTCGCTAGAAGAGATGTTGGCAGGAACTGCACCTTAAGGAGATGTTGGCTTGAAGCTTGGAACTGTTGAGATGGCTCGTTTACTTCAGCCAACTCCCTGTCATCCTCAGAATGGAAACCAGTGTCTCTTGGCAATCCTAAAATAAATGCAGGAGGGACGAGCAAGGTACAGCCATCTTATCAGATCCTGTTGTACTGCTGCCTCTGACCCAGAGGCCAGCCAGTGTTGGAGAAGGGTTACCAACTGGCTGCGCTGAGCTGGGTCGCTCTCTTTGACGGCATCCAAAGAATTCAGAATGTGACGTTACTCCTCACCATGCCCAAATCATCTGCAGGACCCCAGTGATACAGTCCCCATGGTCTGGGAAACACCAGGCTGACCCAGACTCCAAAAGGGTGCTAACCCAACTGGTCAAGCCCAAGTTCTACCATCCCCATCTACCACTTCTGGAAATCTATGTGATGAGTCCACTGTTGCCAGAGGCGGCCCCCACCAATTTCTCTCATCCCTGTGTCATGTCACTCCTCCTGCCAGGAGATGGAGGCCGCTTCCCTTCCCTTTGACTGCACTAGCCTTGGGATGTGCTTTGACCAACAGAATACACCAAAAGTGATACCGTGTCAGCTCCGCCAGGCTTTAAGAGGCCCAGCCACTTTTGCCTGGATTCTTTGGACCTGGGCCACCATACAAGAAGTCCATCCTGCCAGGCATGGTGGCGCACGCCTGTAATCCCAGGGGCTCGAGAGGCTGAGACAGGAGGATTACAAGTTCAAAGCCAGCCTCAGCAAAAACTGAAGTGCTAAATAAAATACAAAATATAGGGCTGGGGATGTGGCTCAGGGGTGGAGCACCCCTGAGTTCAATCCCTGGTACCCCCTACCCCAGAAGAAAAAGAAGTCCATCTTGATGCAAGAAGAGATCCAGCCAGCCTCCACCTGTTCTGACCTCCCCAACAGAAAACAGCTAAATGAGTAGCCACAGCCACACCATGAGGAACAGGACTGCCCAGCTGAGCCCCTGGGATCATAAGGAATGCAGAACTGTTTTTTTTTAAGTTGCTAAGTTTTGGAGTGGTTTTAGCACAGCAATAGGCAACTGAAATTCATTCCAAGAACTGCTAAAAGCCTTACCAGCTATGAACTCAATCCTCACAACATCTGTGTTACCTTTAGCTTCGTTTCACAGGTGAGAAAGTCAAAGCTCAGAGGGTGACATGGCTTGCGTTGGGTCTCATGGTGGAGGCCAGCTTTGGACTTAAGTCTATATGACTTCAAGGTGGGCAGGTAGAGACTGGCTAGGAGGTAGGTCAGGGAAGGGCTTATGTCCCCATGACAGGAGGGAGGGTGTGTTAGTATGTCATTGCTGTGACCAAAACACCTGACAAGAACAATTTAGAGGAGGTGGCCCAAAGTTTACTTGGGGCTCATGGTTTTAGTGGTCTTAGTCTGTGGTCCGCTGACCCCATCCCTCTGGGCCCTAGATGAGGCGGAGCATCATGGCTGAAGTGCATGAGGAGGGCTACTCATGTCATGGTAGCCGGGAGGCAGAGAGAGCAGAAGGAACCAGGGACAAAATATATAATCCCCAAGGCACACCCCTTCCTCCAGCCACGCCCCATCTGCACACAGTTACCTTCCCATAACCCATTCAAAAGTATTAATCCACCAAATGGATTAATCCACTGATTAGGTTACAGCTCTGATAATATAATCATTTTACTTTCTTTATTAACACCGGAACTTTCGAGTGACACCTCATATCCAAAGCATATGGAGGGTAAAGTATGTGGTCCATCTCTCTCTTCCATAGAGGATTGTCCTGTGCTGCAGCAGGAACAGGGTGGCAGAGGGAACTGAGTGCACCAGGGCAAACTCCGGAGCTCTTGAAGGAAGGGTCTTCAAGGCGGCAGCTCCTTGATCCCTGCTGGAACCTGCCCTCCCTGCCCCCACCTGTCTGCAGAGGATCCTAACAGACAGCCAGGTGGGCAGGCGCCAGGCTCTTCTTTGGAGTATTGGGAGGAGAAGGGAAGTTTTGGGTGCAGTTGCCTGGACAGAGCAGAGGAGGAGGACAGGGGCCAGGTGTGGTGGAATCTGTGAAGCACCGTCTCAGCTCAGGTCCCTCTTTCTCAGACAATGTCAGAAAGCTGAACATCACATTTCTCAAAACTCTCTTGCAAGACGGATCCAAGTGGATCCGTTGCACTTGGTGGTATTTGGAAGGCAGGGGGTGAGGCAGCTCTGGGAGCTGCATTTGCCCCCAGGCCACGTGGTGGGAATATGAAGTGTTCCTGCAGATTCCAACTGACCGGCCCTCCCAGGGCCCCTTCTGGAGCTTCCTGGCTGTTGAGAGGCATATTTAGCAGCAGCAGCTTCTTGATCCCTGGATCACAGCCCTGGGCTGTGTTCTTGAACTCCTGGTTTCTGCTGGGTGTCACAGGGAGTAGCTCCTGGTGGGTCCGGATGGCCACCTCCTCCTCTGTGAATTGCTGCTCTCTCGGTTTGGGCAAAGTCACACAATTCTGGTAGGAGCCATGCCCGCCTCTCCCACACCTCCTTCTTCTCTTGGATGGCTTCTCATCTTCTCTCTTCTTTCTTTCTTTAGTTTTTGCCTTGCCAGGGATGGAACCCAGGGCCTTGTGGGTGACTGTTAGGCAAGCCTCTACCATTGAGCCACACCCCCAGCCCTGTCTTTCTCTTTTTGTTCAATCTGCTCATTTTTCCTTTATTTTTTGTGGTGCTGGGGATTGAACCCAGGGGCTCTTTACCACTGAGTTACATCCCAGCCCTTCGTATTTGATTTTGAGACAGGTCTTGCTAAGTTGCCTAGATTGGCCTCGAACTTGGGATCCTCCTGCCTCTCTCTGGGATGACAGGTGTGCGCCACCATACCCAGGCTTCAGGCTTCTGTTCCCTCTTTAAATCCCGTCCCCAGGAGAGCTGCTTGCCTCTTGTGACTGTCACTGCTCATTACAGGAGCTCTGGACAGAGAATCCAGAAGCTGCCACCGTAGCCGCCGATCTGCCACTCACCACCTGAGCACTGTCATTTCTTCTGTAAAATCATGGGGTTGAAAACAAAAGTTCCCTCCCTGCTTGAACCCACAGTGACTCGTTCTGCAAACATGTAATTGAGGGCCTGCTGCCTGACAGGTACAGGGCCTGGTGCTGGGGTAACAAGATGGATGGGGCCAGGCCCACAGGTCCACACAGAGGGCTGGTACGGTGGTTGGAGCATCAACCGGTTCTACCACCCTTGCTGAGGGAAGCAAGTGTCCCTGTCTCCCTTCCCTTTTCCTCCGATTCCTGGGACACAGCCACTTTCAACTCTTCTAGAGGATCTTTTGGTTTTCAGCCTCCCCTCTGTAGAAAAGAGACTTCCCTTGCTACCTTTTGATTGTCTGCTTTTAAGTGCCAACTAACTTCTCCCTCTGTATGATGGGGACTAAGTGCTTTCACCCACCCTCCCTGTTGTAACCTCTCCCAGCAGCCCTGCGCGTCTCTCCCCATATGGCTACCCTATCATCCTCCTGGTTAGGTTTGGATTCAGGACTAAATGTCATTTACAGCTAAGCTATATGTTATTTACTGTTCTTTGTTCAACACTTTTTGCTCTCTGGACTTAATCCATACTCTCCCCCCCCCTTTTTTTTTTTTGCTTAGGATTTTTTTTATTACAGATTAGTGACTCATCTCCCATATCTTCCCCAGTGATGGAGATCACATAAAAAATGTCCAAACATTAGCTTTCTGGAAGACTCTCCAAAACCTTGACTGCTCAGGTCCGAGCTGGTGACTCTCTCCTGGAACCCATCCTCCACCCTCCCACTGTGAGGAAGCATGATCGTGGTTGTGATTTGAGACCCTGCATGTCTCCCCGTCTCCCCGTGTTTCCCCTGTGCTCCATTCAGTATTCAGCAGGGTAAATATTTTTCCTTAGAATGCCAAGGCCATGTCACACTTTTGTCTATGTCGATGTGGTTGAATGATCTGATGCTACTTTGAGTTGTCATCCTTTAATGTGACTTAGTTTTCTCTCTGTGAGTTTCTGAGATTTGCTCTTTGTCTCCAGTGTTCTGAGATTCTGTGACAATGTTGTCTGGGGAGAGCACATTTTTATATGCTGTTTGGCATAGACATTCTCTTTGGAAACTCATATCTGTGAATTCTGGGGAAAGTTCTTAACTACTTCCTTTCCTTTCTTTTTTCTCCTCCTCCTTCTTCTTTTTTATTTTTATTTTTTATTTTGAGATAGGGTCTCACTATATTGCCCAGGTTGGCCTTGCATGCCTGGGCTCAAGAGATCCTCCTGCCTCAGCCTCCCGGGTTCTGGGGCTAAGCTGTGCACCACCACTCCTGGCTTGAATTACATCTTCAGAGTTTTTCTTTTTCTTAGTTTCTGTGTTTCTTTCTAAATCTCCTGTCGTTTAGCTATTGGGCCTCTTAAATTGGGCCTCGATTTTGTCTTTTTGTTTTGCTTTGTTGTTCTTCCAAGAGGTCTTTAACTTCAAAGCCTGTTTTCAATTCTGCTGTCTTATTTCTTGTTTCTAAGACCTCATTTTGTTCTCCAAATGCTCATTTTTCTAGCATCTCATCTTATTTCATAAGTGTGTAGTATCAGCTCTCTCTGAGAATAAATGACTTTAAAAAAATTTTTTTTAGTTGTTGTTGGATCTTTCTTTTATTCATTTGTTTGTATGTAGTGCCCGAGAATCAATCCCAGTGCCTCACCCATGTGAGGCAAGCGCTCTAACACTGAGCCACGACCCCAGCCCAATAAATGACTTTTTAAAAAAGTTTTCCTTGGGGCTGGGATATAGTTCAGTTGGTAGAGTGCTTGCCTCTGCATGCACAAGGCCTGGGGTTCAATCCCTGGCACTAAAAAAAAAAATGTTTTCCACTATCCGAGTAGAAGCGTCCTCCAAGTTGCTTTCTGTCTGGTTTTTTTTTTTTTTTAGATGTATAGACCTTTATTTTATTCATTTATTTATATGTGGTGCTGAGAATCAAACCCAGTGCCTCACACACGCTAAGCAAGTGCTCTACCACTGAGCCACAACCCCAGCCCCTTTCTGTCTGTTTTGATCTCTGCTTTTCATAGTAGATAGTTTCTTCCTTTGTCTGGTGATCCTAGATAAAAATCAAAGAACACAACTCAAAAGCCCTGTCTTCTCGGATGGCCTTGATGACTATGGCCTTTGGGAACCCTGATATCTGTATCCTTTCCTTAAGCCCCCTAGAGTGCCCCCGAGTATCCCCCGAATCTCCCAGCCCAGGAGCCCTCTGTTTACCACTACAGAAGAGCCATCGCCATCATCTGCTTTAAATCTTCTGTGCTCTGTGTGATCAGCAGTTCCTCCCTTCAAGTCCACGGTAGCCAGTTATTTTTTGCTTTTTAAAAAATACTGGTCTTTAGCCAGGCACCGTGGTGCACGCCTGTGATCCCAGCAGCTCAGGAGGCCGAGGCAGGAGGATCACAAGTTCAAAGCCAGCCTCAGCAAAAGTGAGGTGCTAAGCAACTCAGTGAGACCCTGTCTCTAAAGAAAATACAAAATAGGGCTGGGGATGTGGCTCAGTGGTCAAGAGCCCTTGAGTTCAATTCCTGAATGTATATATATATATATATATCTTCACTCCTAGAGGTCACCAGCCCCAGCCAATACCAAGACCCAATGTGGGGTCCACCATACAGGGCAGACTGCCTCTCAGTTCTCAATGCTAGTTTAGGACCCCACTCTCTCTGCCCTTTCCTCTCCAGCTTCCCTAACTTGTTGATGATGTCCCTGATCCTGTTTTGTTTGTCTCTCGGAGTCTAATCCTTAAAATAAAATTCCCCACTGTAGTTTTAGCAGGGCTTCAGATGGCATGAAGGGAAGGGCCTGGGTTCCATCTGCCATCTTTAATTAGAAGTTGGATTTTCTGTTCTCACCTCAAATTCAACTTGACCCAGACCAATCCTCTCATCTTCCACCACAAAATGAGCTCCTTCTTCACATATCCTGATTTCTGCCACTGGCTTCCGCTACTCGGTTACCTAAAGTTTAAAACCATAGGTCCTTTTTGTGTCTTTATTTTCCTGGCTTCCTATTTGTGGAACCAGTTCACCTTCCCCCACCCCACCCCCTCTTTTTTTTTTTTTTTTTTGGTACTGGGGATTGAACTCAGGGACACTTGACCACTGAGCCACATCCCCAGCCTTTTTGTATTCTATTTAGAGACAGAGTCTCACTGAGTTGCTGAAGCTGGCTTTGAACTCACGATCCTCCTGCCTCAGCCCCTGGAGCTGCTGGGTTTACAGGCATGCGTCACCGAACCTGGCTCGGTGTGTCCCTCCTGAGTGTGTCCCTCCCACTTTCCTTCATCTCAGCTCACAGATGTCTCCTCCAGCCAGCTTTTCACACCAGAGCCTTGGCCTGTTACTGATCTTTAAGCTCTCCCCCTCTCCTGCGTCTCTAGGACCCTGCCACACACAAAAATTGTTATGGATTGAGATGCAGCTCACTGACTTGGCCATCACCTAGCATTCGGGAGACCTAAGGTCAATACCCAGCAACCAGAAAAAAAAAAAAAAGTAATGTGACTGTGAAGTCAGCAGCAGAGAAAGAAATGGAAATGGACAAAAAATAATGCAGAAAAACTCTGAGACTACTCACTCACATGCTCAAGTTTTATTGAGAACATACTGGGTACAAGGCACCACACTAAGACCTGAAAATGAGAAATGGATGAGACACAGTCCCTCTCCCCCAAGAACCTCAAAGACAGCTAGATATGGAGGCCGAAGAAGGACAACAGCATTCCATTTGGGAAAAAATAAAATGTCTGTTTTCCCCCCAAGATGTCAAGATCGTGTCATTTCCTTGATCAAAAAGATTTTATTTTGTCGAGAGTACAATGTCCAAATTTCTGTACTGGACAGGCAGCTTCCCACCATGGGACTCTCTCAGGCCCAGTTCCCCCACTGCTGTGGAGGGACACAGTCCTTCTGAATGGTGGCCCCTTGCAGACTGTGCCTGGCTCACGCTCTTCTCTTCACCTACTCACTTTCCCACACCCAGCTCAAAGAAGCCCCAGGAAGCTGCACACACCCTCTCGCAGGTTCCCACTCCCAGTGGAATGTGGTTTATTTCTCATTTTTCAGGTTGCTGGGTATTGAACCTAGGCCTTGTGCATGCTGGGTAATCACCGGGCCAGTGAGCTGCATCCCCGGTCCATAACAATTATTTTTGAGGGGGGTGGGGTACCAGGGATTGAACTCAGAGGTACTGGTCCACTGAGTCACATCCCCAGCCCTATTTTGTATTTTATTTAGAAGCAGGGTCTCACTGAGTTGCTTAATGGCCTTGCTAAGTTGCTGAGGATGGCTTTGAACTCACAATCCTCCTGTCTCAGCCACCCGAGCCACTGGGATTTCAGGCATGTGCCACTGCGCGCAGCTTCCATAACATTTTTCGGGGTGTGTGTGTGTGTGTGATTGAGCCCAGAGGTGCTTCACCACTTGAGCTACATCCGGCCCCTCCTCTTTTCTCCCCAATTTTATTTCGAGTTTCCCAGACTGGCCTAAAACTTTCTATCCTCTTGCCTCAGTCTCCCAAATTGCTGGGATTGCAAGGATAGGCCACTCTGCCCGGCTTCATAACAATTTTTATAGGAAGGTTTTTTAAATGATTAAACTCCCTGGAAGTGTTGTAAGTAGGACCTTTTCTATATTTAGAATTGTTTAGCTCAAAAGGGAATGGACCATGTTCTTTTGAACATTGCCTTAACTTGATGTCACCATCATCATCATCATCATTATTGTTATTGGTGGAGGTACTGGGGATTGAACCCAGGTGCACTACTGAGCTATCTCCCAGCCCTTTATTGTTATTTTTTGAGACAGGATCTTACTAAGTTGCCCAGGTTGGGCTTCGAACTTTTTATACTCCTGCCTCAGCCTACTGAATTGCTGGCATTATTGGCTTCTTTATGGATCAGTGTTTGTATTGTTTTTATTTTTATTTTTTCTCAAACTACTTTGCTAGTTCATGAGGACAGAGTCTGAGCCTCATAAATGCCTTCAGTATCTCCCACGACCCCCAGCACCAGGCTGGGCAGAGAGTAGATGCTTAATAAACATTTGCAGGTTTACTGTGCCCTCTAGGTAGGAAGAGATACGGAAGCCAGCGTGGGGAAACTGTCTGGTATGGAAGCCAAAGCCGGGCCTGGGTCAGTCCTGGTGGAAGTGGGACATCTGAGGTCCAGGGCAGTTCAAAATCACAGACGAGTACTCTGTGGGGAGCAGGAAGCAGTCAGATGGTGAGAGTCGAAGAGAAATTTGCGTGAATGGGTTGGCAGTTGGGGGTCTGGCAGGTGCCGACTGGGAGCGGTTCGGGCTGGTGGGCAGGGCCCCGGATGGAGGCTCAGGAGCCTTCCTCACTCTGGAGCAGGCCCTGGTTCCCTCACTCCCCAGCTGCCTGCTCTCCCCAGCGTCCTGTTCACACAGGGCCTCTGTGAGGGGGTCGTGTGTCAGAGCCCAGCTTCCCCCGGCCAGGCCCAGGCCCAGGCCCAGGCCCAGGAGTATTTCCAGAGCAGTAGAGCTCCACTTGAGTCCTGGGGGGAGGACACCCTCCCACGTGCACTTGGAGATCCTGTTGTGGCCTGTCCTTACTCTCCCTAAAAATCCAAACAACATCATCACAGCTGACATTTCATAATAAAACCTCTTCCTGCTCTTCCATGGCTGGGCAGCCTGGTGGAGAGAGCAGGCTCTAGCTGAGCCTGTTTCCTCCTTGCCTTAGGACCCCCTAGCCCCCCATCCCCCCAGGTGGGCCTCCTGGGAAGCTCTTCTGTCCAGGGGCACCAGAAGCCTCCAATTCCCAGAACCCTGTGCACTGTGGCATTGCAGATCCTCCTCCCGGGCCCAGGGACCTCCCTCTCTCCATCCTCATCACCCTACGACCTGCTCCCACTTCCTTAACCGCCACGGCCATGCCTCTTGCCCACAAGCAGTTGTGGGCCCTGGCCAGCACCCATGGCCAGCTTCAGCAATGCGATCTCTCTCCACGGCCTCTGCACCAGCAGCTTGATGTCCTGCAAGTCCAGTTCGACATTTTATCCTCTCCTCTGTCCAGTCTGGAGTCGAGAGTTGCTGAACAGGTAAGGAGTCTTCCTTTGGCACAGGCCCCAGACCTTAGCACCAGTCTCCTTTTGTTTTTTAATAAAGTATTCCAGCCACACAAAAGGTACAGGGAACAAGAGAATGAACCCCTGGGTGCCCACCACCCTGCTCCTGAATTGGTTGTTTATCAGTCCTACAAATTCTTTTGTTGTTGTTGTGGGGGTTACTGGGGATTGAACTCAGGGGCACTCGACCACTTAGCAACATCCCCAGCCCAATTTTTCATTTTATTTAGAGACAGGGTCTCACTGGGTTACTAAGTGCTTCGCTTTTGCTGAGGCTGGCTTTGAACTCGCAATCCTCCTGCCTCAGCCTCCCAGGCTGCTGGGATTACAGATGTGTGCCATCGTGCCTGGCTAGTCCTACAAATTCTTTAAATGTGTGCTACGTGGGCATAGACTTCCTTATATGATATGCATGTTTTCAGACATTATGTAAATTGAAACACTTTTTCTGTTCCACTGGTTTTTGTTTGTTTGTTTTTAATGGCTTACTTATCCCCTGCTGGTGGAGAGTACTTGTTTATATCTTTTCTTTGCAGAATAATATTCCACCACAAAATGTGCCACACTTGCCATCCTCCTCTCAACGTGGACATTTACCTTAGATATCCCCAGGTGAGCTCAGGCAGCGGCCCAGTCCCCCCTTTACTCAGTTGTTATGCAAAGTGCCTCCTAATTTCATTCTCCAAAGCAATCCCATAATTAGGACTTTGTCACTTGTCACCTGGATGACCCCAGTAGTAGTCTCATTGGCTCCACAGTTCCAGCATTCTACTTAGCCCGTCTTCCCATAGTGCTCCAACCCAGAACCCCCAATCAATCCTGTTACTCCTCTGCCCAAATCCTTCTGGGGGCACTGTGGCCCCTGCTGTCATTCGGGTGGTTTGAGCATGTCCCTCAAGGCATCATGTGCTGAACTTTAATCCTTGTTGTGAGGTATTAAGAGGGTGGAAGCAGGGCATGGTGGTGAGTACCTGTAATCCCAGTGTCTCAGGAGGCTGAGGCAGGAGGATCCAAGTTCAAGGCCAGCCTCAGCCATTTAGCAAGTTGCCCTTGGCAACTCAGCAAGACCCTGTCTCAAAATAAAAAATAAATTGTGCTGCTATAAACATTGATGTGGCTGTATCCCTGTAGTACGCTGTTTTTAAGTCCTTTGGGTATAGACCAAGGAGAGGGATAGCTGGGTCAAATGGTGGTTCCATTCCCAGTTTTCCAAGGAATCTCCATACTGCTTTCCATATTGGCTGCACCAATTTGCAGTCCCACCAGCAATGTAGGAGTGTGCCTTTTCCCCCACATCCTCGCCAACACTTATTGTTGTTTGTCTTCATAATGGCTGCCATTCTGACTGGAGTGAAATGGTATCTTAGAGTAGTTTTGATTTGCATTTCCCTAATTGCTAGAGATGATGAGCATTTTTTCATGTATTTCTTGATTTATTGTATATCCTCTTCTGAGAAGTGTCTGTTCAGGTCCTTGGCCCATTTATTGATTAGATTAGTTGTGTTTTTTTTTTTTTTTGGTGTTTAGCTTTTTGAGTTCTTTATATACCCTAGAGATTAGTGCTCTATCTGATGTGTAAGGGGTAAAAATTTGCTCCCAAGGTGTAGGCTCTCTATTCACCTCACAGATTGTTTCTTTTGCTGAGAAGAAACTTTTTCATTTGAGTCCATCCCATTTATTGATTCTTGGTTTTAATTCTTGTGCTATAGGAGTCTTATTAAGGAAGTTGGGGCCTGATCCCATATGGTGAAGATTAGGGCCTAGTTTTTCTATACACACAATGGAATATTACTCAGCAATAAAAGAGAATAAAATCATGGCATTTGCAGGTAAATGGATGGAGTTGGAGAAGATAATGCTAAGTGAAGTTAGCCAGTGCCCCCAAAATAAATGGCAAATGTTTTCTCTGATATAAGGTGACTGACTCATAGTGGGGTAGGGAGAGAGGGAGTGTGGGAGGAATTGATGAACTCTAGATAGGGCAGAGGGGTGGGAGGGGAAGGGACGAGGCGTGGGGTTAGCAAGGATGGTGGAAGGGATAGACATCATTATTCAAAGAACATGTATGAAGACATGAAGTGGTGTGAACATACTTTGTATACAGAGATGAAAAATTGTGTTCTATATGTGTAATAAGAATTGGGATGCATTCTGCTGTCATGTATTTAAAAAATAAAAGCAATTCTAAAAAAGGTAGGGGGCTGGGGATGTAGCTCAGTGGTAAAGCACCTCTGGGTTCCATCCCCCGTACCAAAACAAAACAAAACACAAAGACGCAAACCAGGAGGATAGAGACTTAATTGAAAAATGCTCTTCAGAGATGGAGTCCTAGGAGGTGATTAGCCTTAGATAAGGTCACTAGGGGACCCCATGATTGATTGGTGATAAAAAGAGGAAGAGACTAGAAGAGATACATGCATACAGCTCTCTCTCTCTCTCTCTCTCTCTGCTCTTGCATGCGCTGCTCTTTGCCCCCTTGGGACCCTGTCAGCAAGAAGACTATCATTGGATGCAGCCCCTTGACTTTGGACCTCCAGAACTGTGGACCAAAATAATAAACCTTTTTTCTTTATGAAGTTACCCAGCCTGTGGCATTCAGTTATTTGCAATTAAAAAATGGAGCAAGACACCCGAGTCACCCACTTGATTCCCCAGTATGATCCTCACAGTCCTCCACAGTCTGACTCTATCTTTCCAGTGTCACCTCTCAGGGCTGCAGTCCCCCTGGTCCCCTTGTAGTCCCCAACATGCTACCCAGTCCTACCCTGGCCTTCTCTGTTTTTTTCCCACCACTTCTTGGGGTGCTCTCCTGCCAGGTCTAATCTTCCCATTGAGGTTCCCCGTCTCCTCCAGGAAGCCCACTCTGAATACCTCGGAAGGCCACAAAGCATGGTGATGGGCCACTGATGTGCCCCCTGCCACACTCCTATGTACTAAAGGACAGGATAGCCAGCCCCCTCTGGATGCAGACTCCTCAATGACCCAGGCCAGATCTTGTAGTTATTAACAGCATCATCAGTACCCCCACTTCCACTTAATTCTCCCCTTAATCTTCTGAGTAGTCAGAGATTCTTTTCTTTTTTTGTTAGTGGAACTTGAACCCAGGGATTTTTAACCCCTGAGCCACATCCCCAGCCCCTTTTATTTTTTATTTTGAGACAGGGCCTCGCTAAGTTGCTTAGGGCCTTGCTAAATTTCTGAGGCTAGCCTCCAATTTGCAATCCTCCTGCCTCAGCCTCCTGAGCTGCTAGGAACACAGGTGTGCGCCACCATACCCAGCTAGCAGTGAGAGATTTTTTACCACTGCTTTTTAGATAAGGAAATGGACTCTATTCACTTGCCCAAGACCCGAGTGCAAGGATGCAAGTGTGTGTTGGTAAGGCCAGAGAGAGGCCAGGTTTAGGGCACCCATAGGCCTCCCTGCCTCTGCCTCTCCTGCTTGGATTCCGCCCCTTGCTCTCTGCCACATTAACTTCCCTAGGCTCAGCCTCAGCCCCTCTGCAGCCTCTCCCCTTTCACTACCTAAATTTTCCCTCCTTAGCTCCAGGGCTCTTTCTAAGAGTCTGCTGGACACTCGGGTCCCAGGTGAGCACTCCGTCTCCGGGCCTGTATGGTAATGGACGTTCAAGACTACATGCTATCAGTGGCCATTACAGAAGCTTTCCAAGAGGCTTCCCCAAGGCTCCCCCAGAGCTGGCTGGTGGGGGCGGAGGCAGGGCTGGGACCCTGGCAGGGGCCTGGCCAACCCCCACAGGGCCTGCACTTACTCTCTTATGGACCCTGGACTCTAGATCTCCATCCGTTTCCTGTCCAGAGAACTGGCTCTTGAGACCAGAGGCCTGTCCTGTATCCTCTGGTGGCCACCAGCCCCTTCCTGAGCAGAGGCGGCTCTCTGATGTAATAGGGCATGGAGTCTACGTCCCAGAAGGAGCCTGATGGCTGTGCCAGACACCCCTGGGGTACTGAGTGCCATCCCACCTCAGCACTGTCACCCCACCCCGGGTTCCCTTGGCTGCCTTCTGAAGGTGGCCAGCCCTCCACGTTCCACCTGGCAGGATAGAGGGTCTGTGGGCCTGGCCGCCTCCTTGGCAGGGGCTGTTTTTCTGAACTTTTGGTCGGGGATGGAAAACTATAGGCAGTGGAGGGGTCCCAGGGCCTGAGTGACGGGTGTCACTGTGATCTCTGTGAGGCGTGTGTACCCCCAGGCTGTCCACAGATTCATCACCTGAAGATGGCTACAGATGGGAGGGGCCTCTTGGCATAAATTCACCTGAGTAGTGGCCTGGGTGTGTCGCTGGCGTGCTCAGGAGTGTGCCCGTGTGAGCGTGAGTGTGGGGGGTGGTCCTAGTGAATTCCCACCTTGGACAAGGACCTCTCTGTCTTCGCTGGCCTGGCTCCCCGTTCCATCCCAAGGCCCTGTGTGATTATTTTGAGGGTGTTTCAGTCTCTTTCTCTGGTTCATTCTGTGCTTTGGTGATTATTCCAAGCCCAAATGAACCCCATGCTACCTAGAGAAGAACAGAGACCGGGGAACTTGGAAGCCAGGGCTGAATTTCTAGAAGCAGTGGATGTGGAGGGTCACTCGGAAGCCGGGACTAAGCCACAGAGCCCGGAGCTTCCCTCTGACCTGTCCCACTGCAAACCGGATTCCTCATTCTTAATGCTTTACCTGTTACCCTCTTTGACTTCCTGTCTCAGTTTCCTCATCTGTAAAATGGGGATAATCATGGTATCTAATTCAGAGTTGCTGTTGTAGTAAATGAAATACAAGCCTTCTGGAGGAGTGTTGGGCATATAAGAGCTCATTAAGTGTTAATATTTATTGCTACTATCAAAAGTATTGGAATCCTTCATTGTGCTAGTTTCCAGAGATCTCTTCGTGTCCACTCCCTCTCTTCCTCCCTCTTGTATTCTCCCATTTCTATTTAAGATGTTTCACAGGTCACAGTTGGAAGGGTCTGGCCCGTTCCAACAGCAAAACCAACCCTTTTCAGCCTTAGGCCAAGGCACGGGGCTGTGCCAGGCGGGAGTTCTCCCAGGATGTTGAGCGCAAGTTCGTTCCGAGGAGCAGGTCCGCTTTGTCTAAAGCGCCCTCTGCTGGCCATTGGCAAAAGGCCTTTGGCAAGGGTGGTCTGCGAAGAGCCTTGACTGCAAGGGAGAGATCTATCTGCGCAGAGCCCAGGCGGGTATTGACCTACCCTTAAAATGTCCAGCTCGGAGTAATATTCATATTCTCTCTCTCTCTCTCTCTCTCTCTCTCTCTCTCTCTCTCTCTCTCTCTCTCTCTCCAGCCAAAGAACATATGCCAAATATAGCTCCCCCTTTAGGGGATAAGGATAAGACACAAGCCACAGTTAACAACTGCCCTCAAGATTCGGTAAGGAGAGAAGCTAGACAGCATGCAGGACTTCCTGAGAACAAAGTGTGATTGAGGGGCAGGCAGAGGAGTTGATTCCTATTTAGAAGGTAAAAATGGGGTGTGTGTGTGCGGGGGGGAGTGCTGCCCCATGTGGGGGGGGGTCTGTCAAATCAGTAGGAAAATTAGTTATTGAGTCTATAAGCTCCATGCACCCTGAAGGTGGAGATCCAGGGCAGCCTCTCATTTCTTTTTTCTTATTTTTAAAATGTAATGAATATTTTTTGTGGTACTAGGGATTGAACCCAGGGTGCTCTACCATGGAGCTACATCCCTAGCCCTTTTTATTTTTTATTTTGAGACAGAGTCTCACTAACTTACCTAGGATGGCCTTGAACTTGCTTGCAATCTTCCTGCCTTGGTTTCCTGATTAGCTGAGTTTACAGGGATAGGACACCAGGTCTGGCAATCTCCTGTTTCTCTCATTTATTGTCTTTCTTTCTTTCCTTTTCTTTATTTTTTCTTTTTTGTACCTGGGATTAACCACTGAGCTACATCCCCAGTCCTTTTTATTTTATTTTATTCTTTTTTATTTCCAAACAAGATCTCAGTAAGTTGCTGAGGCTGGCTTTGAACTTGTGATCCTCCTGTTTCAGTCTCCCAAATTTCTGGGATTACAGGTGTGTGCTAGAGTCTAGCTTCCTGTTTCTTTCATCCTCCCTCACCCCACCCACTCACTAGGAATTGAATCCAGGGCTGACTTATCCTGGATAAATGCTCTACCACTGAGCCACACTTCGGCTTTTTCTTTCTTTCTTTTTTTAATATTAAGACAGGATCTCACTGATTTGCTAAGGCTGGCCTTGAACTTGGGATCCTTCTGCCTCAGCCTCCCAAGTCACCGGGATTACAGGTGTGCGCCAGCCTGTTTCTTATGTTGTAAGACCGTCTTCTCTGCCAGTGCCTGAGATAGTTCTTGGCCTCACCTCCCACAGAGGTGAACTGACCAGACTTTTACTATAGTTCTGTTGAAAGGATAAAAGGAAAAGACAGTGGTTGAAACTGAAGCTCTGCTGGGGGAACTGTCCTGCCAGTGAGGCTGGGTGCCACCTCTTCTGGAGTCTGGAGTAGGAAGAAGTCCCCTGGGACCAGCCTGCAGAACAGACTCTGCTTCCAGGGGCAGGGTAAGGGAGTGAGTTGGGTGCTTGGCAGCCAACACCCCTGGATCCTCTGGGGCTTTTGGAGCCAGAGGTGCCCAGTGGTTCTCAGCTGGGAGGGGGAGGGGAAGCGGCTGCAGCAAAGTCAAGGGTAATTGTTTTATTGCATTAGAGAATGCCTTGTCCACGGATTACACACAGCTAAATTCTACTGTGCAGGGCCCTGTGGTCTCCAGGGAGGACCAGGAGGGCAGATTACAATACACAGCAGTACTGCCCCTTATAGTGTCTCGGGGGACAGACTGCGGGCAGAGGGCAGGGAAACTCCGAGACTCCAAGCTGAGCACCCCCTGCCCCCCACCCAGCCCCTCTCAAGGTACAGATGAGGGAGCAGGAGTTCACTAGGGTGGGGAGGAGGCAGGCCAGGGAGCCAGACTGGAGGAAATGACGATGGTGGAAGACACAGGCAGCCCTGAGCAGTACAGAAGCCAGCAGACCCCACCTCTGGTCCTATCCCCTTTCCTGCCCCACCTTCTCCTTAAATGTAGCTTCTGGAAAGTTCCAGCAGTTTGGGAGAAATCTGGGGGAAGGGTAATGGATCCCAGTTCTACTGCTTTCTCAACAACCTCCCCCCATACACCTCCTTCTGGGGCCCTGCCCCAGGGACTGGAGGGGCCCACCCAGCCTGAGGAGGGACGGCTTGGGAAGGGGCACTGGTGTCCGAGAAGGTGGGAGGAACTAGGCTTTGACATGGAATGAGACCCGGGCAGGGACAATGGGGCTGAGGAAGGTGTTGCCCGCCTGGTATGCCAGCTTGGACTACCTCCTCTCTCCTTTTCCTCTCCTGGCTGTCCAGGGTCCCTCTGGGTGGGTTTGAATAGTTCCTTTTCCAAACACCAGTACTGTGGTCACCAGCGTCCTGCATGGGCGTGCGTGCATCCCCCTGGAGCCTCGTCATAGGTGTCAGGATGCCACCCCACAGTGCATGAGCCTATCTAGGTGGCCCCACAGACACATGGACTGTGGGCCCTGAAGGGACCCAAGGCATGGGGAGGGGGTACCTGCAGGAGTGGAGGCCAGGGGAAAAGAGCCCTGCAGCCACCCCCACTCCGCTCACCCCAGGAACAGACCAAGTCCCTGGCTAAAGACGGGAAGCAGAAACTTGGATTTCAAGCCTGTGGAAGAACTGGGAAGAGGGGGCTGGGACTCAGGGACAAAATGGGGCAGTGCAGGCCTGACTTAGGTGTGGAGGAACCAGACACCCTGGTCCACAAACGTGGGGCACAAGGCCTGGTGCCCAGCATGCCCAGTGCTGCACCTGCAAAAGCCACCTTGGCAGGGGCCCCACTGTGCCATCCTGCCACGGCAGCCTTCCGGCTGGACGCCCCTCCCCACTCTCCCCTCGATGACACGCACAGGGCCCAGTGAATAGAGGACGTTTAATATTTCTGTGCTGGTCACACGGAACACAGGTGGGGACACATGGGGGAAGGGGCGGAGGGCCCCTGCCTCTCAGGAGGGGTGGCTTGTGATGGGGTATGTTGGGGTCTCTTGGGAAACATCCAAGGAGTCTTCTCAGTAAAGGGGCCTGGCCAGGGTGTTCTGAGCACTCAACACACCCTGTCCTTGGCCTTAGGTTGGGGTCCCCCATAGGGGGTCTGTGGAGAGTCTCACTTTTCCAGCTTTTTTGCTGGAATCCACACTCCCAGCGTGACGGGGGACTTGGTCCTAGAGAGGGGTCTGGAGAGCCCCCAGGAAGCAGCCCAGGTTTGGGGACCAGGACTCGAGCCCACCCACTCCCCTCTGCCTTCTCTCCTTCCTCCAGGCAGGGCAAGGGCAGAGGGGAGGCCAGAGGTCCCTCTCGGGGTCCAGGGTCCTCGGGGCAGGGGTGGAGGGAGAGGGTCTTGCCACCAACAGACACTGTAAACTTTGGTTTAAAACAATAACTTAAGTGAAGGGAGGGCTTCCAGCCTGGGGCCAGGGTGGGAGCTGGGAGAGCGGGGTGTCGGGAGGCGACAAAGGAAAAAGCCAACAAAAAGTTTTGGTTTTTGCTTCCGGCATAAGAAAGGTCTTTGGTCATCCGTTTAACTGGGGGGGTGGGGAAGGGGTGCTGAGGGTAGGGAAGGACTGCAGCGGAACCCCAGGCGTGGAGGGGAGGCTGGGACCGGCCTCACCCACAGCGAGACCCATGCTTCCCAGCAGTGGGCACTGTCTGGCCCCAGCCCGGGCCTCAGGGCAGTCTGGGCTCCACCTGCAAGAGTGGGCACCCAGCCAAAGTGTGGCAGGAGGCCCGTCAGCCTGGACCTGGTCTCAGGTTGGGGGAGGGCTGGAGCCGGGTGGCCCCGCTGGCACAGACCCCCACAGGGCACACACTGGTCCCCCCCAACAGCCCAAGGGCTGATTTCTTGGGGATGGTGGGAAACTTCACTCCCCCACCAGGGCCAGGGCAGGGCTAGGAGCTGGAGCTGGAGAGTTGTTTCTTCACAGTATGGAAAAGAAGGTGGAAGGAAGCACAAAGTGGGGAGGGGCCTCTGGCCAGAAACCTGGCATCAGCCAGGTGTGGGCCAGGGCCGGAGAGGTGGCTTAGCCCCGCCTGCGGGTCTCCATGGCGCCGAGGGCCGTAGGGGGAGCTGGTGGGGGAGGAGGGCCCTGCTGCTGGTGGTGGTTGGGGGAGGTGGTGTCAGATGTAGGGGAGGGTCTGAGAGGGGTCTGGGCCCTCCGTGTCCTTTGCCGGTCCCAGACCAGGGGTTCAGTTCGGTGTCCCCTTGGGGGCGGGACCGTTCCTGCCCCCAAGCGTTTGTCAGTCAGGTTGCAGTGGGAGGTGCTGGCCCAGGCCTCCCCATCTGAGTCCTGGAAGTGCCTTCAGGTTGGAGGGGCGTGGAGTGGGGGTAGGTGGGCCGGGGTACTGGGCGGAGCAATCTCCTGCTGCCCTGCTTGCCCCTCCAGGCCTTAGGACAGCTCCTCTCCGGGCAGCTCCTCCTCCAGGTCCCTGTCTTCCGGAGGCCCCACAGTGCTGGGGTTGGGGGGACCCAGTGGGGGCCCAGGCCGCCTGTCTTCCTCCGCCTCAGCCGGCTCCTCCTTCACCTGCACTTGGTGGCTAGGGGCAGAAGAGGTGAGGTGGACCCGGGCCTTCCCCTCATCCCTCATCTGTGTGCCCTCCACATTCATCCAAACATGGGGCACGGGGGTGCCCCCAGCGTCCTCCCCACGCCCATTATCCCTGAGGTCTGATGTCCCCCATGGTTCTCTGCAGAGAAAAGAGGCAGGGGTCTGCACTGTGTGCTCACCTGTACTGGGGTGGGGAGAGGCGAGGGGGGCTGCTGCTACCATTGCTGGGCAGCGGCTCCACGGGGGCGCCCACATCATCATGGCTGAGGGGCAGGAGGCTGCTGGCAGAGCCGGGGTTCAGCATTCCAGGGCTGTTGAGGAGGGGGAAGCTGCTCTCGGCCAGGGCAGCCTGGAGCACACAGGATTGAGCCTGTGAGCGGGCTCAGGGAACCAGTCCTCCCCACCCCCAGGGAGCCTCCCGTGTGGGGCAGTCTGCGGGTGGCCCCTGGGGGGTCTACCTCGGCAACCCCAGGGCCTGATCCCAGGGCTTTGGAACACAGAGCTATCCCAAGTTCAGAGCTCTGGCCCTGCCTCCGATGTCCCAGCTTTTCTGAGAACCAGGCCTGGCTCACCCTCATAATCAGGGGAGAGGGGACCCCCAGACTGACAGGCTGGGGAAGGGATATCACTGGTCATCCCAGTCCTCCTGCTCTCTGCCCCACATGGTCCCAAACCAGCCCTGAAACCTGAGGTGAAGCTGGGCCCTGGGTCGGAGTGGGGCAGTGGTCTTCATCTTTCCCATCCACCCCTCCTCCCATGGGCCCTTTGCAGGGAGGGCAGGGGGTCTCTTCCCATGCTGAGCCCAGGGTCCTGGAGAAGGGAGCTGGGTGGGCTAGAATGGCCCAGTCACCTGGTAGCTGGCATTAAGTGCTCCGTAACTGAGGCCGGAGATCATGTTC
Organism: Spermophilus citellus; assembly: GCF_964194105.1. Classification (NCBI taxonomy): domain Eukaryota; kingdom Metazoa; phylum Chordata; class Mammalia; order Rodentia; family Sciuridae; genus Spermophilus; species Spermophilus citellus. The sequence continues at coordinate 57,435,088 of NC_138186.1, read as the reverse complement.
TTCACCAGGGTGGGGCTCCTGGGGGAGAGAAGGCAGAGTCTGGCTCACCCCCTCACTCCTCATGTACTCTCCCCATCCCAAGGGCCGGTGCTATGCCAAGGACTATCCCTCCATTACCCTGGGAGGCCAGAGTGGGATCAGCCTCTGTCTGCCCAGCCTCATGTGTTCTAATCATAGTTCGGAAACTCACCTGGCCGCGGGGCAGTTATGGCCCTGCCTAGGGGAGGGTGCTTAAACCTCACAGGGGCACTGGGACCTGGCCAGAGTCTCAGAATTGTCAGGTGGGAAGCAGAAGCCCTCCCAATGTCTGTCTTCACATCAGGCCACCTCAGCCTTTTTTTCGCTCTGGCTTGGATTTTCTCATGTGTGTCAAAGCCTGAGCTGTATCTTCCAGAGTGCCACAGTTCCATGTCTGCAAAGTCCACTCTCTTGCCATCCTGAACTCTGGGACTATGCAATAAGCCATTTGCTCAGCTTGTCCCTGGGGACTCCACACAAAAGGATATATATATTTAAATACCAGAAGGTGTTGGGAGAAAGCAATGGTTCAAGGCTGCTTCGCTACCACCATGATGACCCCATTTACAGAACCTCTCAGAGAAGTCAAAAAACTGGCCCAAGGTCACACAGCTGATGAGATACAAAGGTGCAATTTGAACCCAGGTCTTTCTTTTTGGTACTGAGGGCTGAACCCAGAGTGTGCTTAACCACGGAGCCATATCCCCAGCCCTTTTTTGTATTTTACTTAGAGATAGGGTCTTGCTGAGTTGCACAGGGCCTCACTAAGTTGCTGAGGCTAGCTTTGAATTCACAAACATCCTGCCTTAGCCTCTCGAGCTGCTGGGATTACAAGTGTGCACCACCGTGCCAGGCCCTGAACCCAGCTCTTTTTGATTCCAAGTTGTAATGACACATGACAGTAACCAGCATGGAGACTGGTGTGGGGGAGACAGCTTCTCCTGGGTGCCACACAACTGCCTGGGGAGAAGGAATCCTCCAGGGGAAGGGGAACTACAGGGGGATCCTTCTAACTTGCTTCAGGTCTCGCTCTCCTGACCTGCCTCTGGCCAAGACACACAGGCAAGGTGGGGATGCTGGGTGTCGGGAGAAAGGTGCCATGAGGGGACAAGTGAGTTCCATTCACAGTGCTGTGCACCTCCTGCCAGCCCTCTGCGCTCTCTGCCTTCTTCCCCTTCCTCCCCATCAAATAAAGAGGCAGGCCCAGGGGTCTCAGAGATTGGCTCATCCTATGAGGAATAGGGGAGTAGGTCCTGGGAACAGCAGCCCCCTCACCCTTGACCCGCCAGCTGCGAAATGCCCATGACCCAGCTCTGGCTATGACTACCGTGGGCTTTGTCTCTCTGATATGGGTCCTCTTAACTCCCCTCAGTCAGAACTGGGGATAGAAAACCATGTAAATGCCCACCTTCTGACTCCAGCTGTCCCTGTCCTAGCACTGGGCTCCTACATGCCTTCGCTCTTCCTGACTCCCCGAGTTGGGAGGCATTTGGGGCACAGGTCCCCTGGAGAGTCTTGCAGAGACCTAGCTCATACCCAGGCCAGGTGTGGCCCACCGGGGCCTGGCCCACATACCCTGTCATCTTTGGTGGTCTCCGCTTCTGATACTCCCGCTCGTCCACGGTCCACACAGCGCCCTTGACATTCTCCACACGGACGAAGCACTTGTGCAGGCTGAGGTTGTGGCGCACGGCATTCTGGGGGGTGCAGTGAGGAGGGGCTCAGAGGCAGCCGCTGGGCTCTCCTCTGCTCGGGTGAGCACAGGCACCTGGTCCAGTCCCACACCCCAAGCACAATAGTCACCTGTCCCAAGTCAGGGACAGGGAGGGGGAGGGCCGGGCAGGGGTGGGCTCCCAGCTTGCTCACCACAGACAGCCTTTCAGTACCTTCCTCCTCTCCCTGCCACGCTTAGGAAAATTCTGTCTGTCAACTACATGATGTCTAGGTATCAATAATTCATCTTGCCATCATCACCCACCAGAGACAGGGAGCCGTTACTCCCGGTTTCTGATGAGTGTGATCCGCTCGGGCCCATGCACAACTACACGCAGCCTTTACAAGTTTGGGCAATAACTCGTGAACCCTCACTGCTGCCCTCATGGAGCCGTGGGAGTCTGGGGACTGTGACTTATTCGTTGAGAGCATGAGGCACATGGCAGAGGCCTGATCCACACTTGTGGAAATAAAGAAGCCAGGAGGAAGGAGGGTGTGAGTGTGCCTAAGGCAGGAAGGAACGGAGAGCGAGGAAGTCGCCCTGTCACTCTAACTCCTCCCGGCAGGACAGCTTCAGGAATTGAGGTCACCCGGTTTGTAGGACACTTGGTAAGGATGGGGTGCTAGGCCCAACGCCCACCCAGTGTGGGCTAGGGCCCCATTCACCCACTGCCTGGCACCCACGTCCCTCAATCCTGTCCCTGTGCTCTCTGCTCAGCTTTCAGTGCCCCACTGGTCGTCCCCAGCCATCACCATCCCTGCCTACGTCCCTGTCCCTGTTACCTGTCCTCCTCCACCTCCCCCCGCCTCACCCCATTCCTGTCTCCTCTTTACATTTCTAAACGGGGAAGAAAGCGGGCAGGGCGGGCAGCCCGAGCCCCTGGAGACCCCCTCTCCCTCTCTCCCTTCCAACTCTTGCCACTTGCAACCGGCCCGATTTCATTACCAATTTTAATTTGCCTCTAATTAAATCCTGTGTATTTTTCCGACTCGCTTGCTAATCCACGAGGGAGGCGGGCGGCTGGAGTGGAATCTCTTGGAGCGATAATTACAAAGGGCCTAATCACGCCGGGGCTCCTGCCTCGGAATAAATTTGCCCGCATTACGGGGCTCCGATCCTCCGCTTTGCAAATGAGAATGACCCCAATTTCCGAGGATGGCCTCACCGGGGCTTTTTTCCCTCATTTCGAAGCCTGATTCGTGATGAGAGACTAATTCGTTACGCTGAAACATTAACGGCAATTTAAGGGGTCTGGCGGGGGCTGCGTAAACAAAAGGATGGGCCCACAACATGGGCCCTGGGAGGGGATGGACATGGGGAGGGCCAGCGAGGACCATCAACCTGGCAGATGGTCGCTCTGTCCCCGTAGGAACAGCAGCTGGCCTGGCCCACACCGGCTCCCAACCCTTCTGCCCTAGTCTGAAATAGAAAGCATCTCAAGGTGGGGGCCAGGGAGGCAAAGGAAGAGGGAAAGAAGGAAGTCAAAATCATTTAGGGGAGGAAAAGGAAGGACCTCAAGGGACAGATAAACAGGTAGAGTTGAGGGTAGACAGGGCATATTTCCCAAGTAACATGAATGAAGCTTGGCTTAGGATAAAAACCCCGAAGGTCAAAGTGGACCTGAGCTGACATGGATTCTGCTCTGCTGTAGGGAAGGCACAGGCCATGCAGTGCCCCCCAGTGGTGAAGGCGGCACAGCAAAGCACTGCCAATTGGGAAGGTCACTCACTCAGCCATTCACTTTCCCCAGGCCCAGCTGGCCTCATACTGGGACCCCAGCTAGGTGTGGGAGATGGAGGTGAGGACCAGGCTGCATAACCCGTCCAAGGTGTTCAGTTTGAAATATGAGGGATGGGTGGCTTCAGGATGGTCACTGAGTAGTGAAGAGGAAGCCAGTTCCTCTTAATGGCCACAGAAGCCAGAAGTAGAAAATTGCAGTGAAGTAGGGCAGGTGAGAGAGATAAGGGGGGGGGGGGTGATTAGTACACCATTCTCAGGGGGTTGCGGTCTTATGGAAATGAGGCTCTGTGTTGCTACTCCTGAGGGCAAAGGATTAGTATGTAATATTAAAGTGAACATTAGATAATAATTGTAACGATCCTTTTCATTGGTATTGGACTCTATCACTTTTAGAACCTGGTATCTGATCTGGCCCAAAGGTTGGAGACTGGACCAGGTAGTCCCAAGAAGGCCATGCTGGAAAGAGGGCAGGCCTGTGGTTGGCAGGAAATGATATCACTCATAGCCAATCAGAACAGCTGCCCTGCCTCACAGCCTCTCTTCCAAGCTTTGGGAGTTAGGCATGGGGCTACAAACGCTGTACTCAGAGAAGCCTGTTGGTGCAGACCCCACCCAGCTGGGCTGCTGGTAGGGAGGGAGGTCTCCCAAAACACTTGTTGAAACCTGGTGACATTGGGGGAGGTAGCCTGTTGAAGTGCAGTTTCTGCACTGGCCAGCAGGGGGACTCAAGAACCAGGGATCCAATTAAGGTTCTGAGATATGGACCCCCTCCAACCTTCCCACAGGGGCCAAGACTTCCTCCTCCTTCCCTCTGCGCCATCCCAGTTTAGATGTCACCTTCCCACTGTGCTGCCTGAGCACACACACACACAGGCACACATGCATGCACACACACCTTATTTTAGCAAATAAATAAATGCATTAGCGCCCTAGCCCTCATCTTTGTGTCCCATTTTTTCTAGGGTCCCCCTCTTGCCTTCCTCTGGTCCCCCAGGAAAACTCTCTAGCTGAAGGCATTGAAGTGACTAATTGGATATAGTCAATTATCTCCCGCCACTGGCAGCAGTGACGGGGGCGTGTGAGCACCTGTCTGTGCCCAAGTATATGGTCCATGGGCCCTGGTCCACACTGTGTCCAGGCCCCCCTACTCCATCGCATGCTGCCTTCAGGACAGGTGGTCATCCCAGGATATCCAGATCCTCTCAATACCAAGTTTGGGAATCACCAACCCCTGAGGCCCGACCTCACGGGGCTGGAGTCTTTGGGGCCCATGGGAGATCACGGGAAGGATTCTTCCCAAAGGGAGGTAGCACCGGGCTGGAAGGAAGGGGCCCAGAGAACACAGTGATGGAGGAATTCACAGCCCTTGCTGGGGTGGGGTGAGGGCCTAGGGCGATGCCTGTGCCCTGCTGGGCCAATTCAGCAGAACTAATTGTTGAGGGGACTAACTGCCAGGCAACCTTGGGCTCTGTGGGATGATGTCCAAGGATGATTGGAGCCCAGGGGCGGGCAGGTGGCAGGGGCATGCCTCACCTTCCAGGTGGCAGTGTTCCTTCGGAAATAGGCGAACATCCTGGTGAACCAGTTGTAGATCTCGTTCAGGGTCAGCTGCCTGTCGGGGGTTTCCAGAATGGCCTATGGACAAGGAAAGGGCCAAGGGAACCCTCAGTCTGAGCCTTAAAGGGACACAGCTCTGTGCCTTCTCCCTTCTCCCTGGCCCCTAACTCGCCTCTGAGTGGAGGAGGCCTGCTGCAGCCCACATGGGTCAGGCTGGGCATGGCCCAGCAAGGCTGACCAGAGCCCAGACTCTAGGGACTAGCGTTTGTGTGGGGAAACAGGAGCTTCTTCTGAGGGCGTGTGGCTTCCTGGAAAGCACTGTGCATGGGAGCCACGGCCATGGGGTGGGGGCTGTTTGGAATTCCCCGATATGGGCACAGGGCACCCTGAGCACAGGACTATGTGAGAACATATGTGAGGTTGCGCGTGCCTGAGGGGAGTGCCTGAGAGATGTGCTGTGTGTGAGGGTGAAGGTTGTGTGAACACTGAAGACACCATGGTGTCGGACACAGGGAGGGAACAGAAGCCACACACAAGACAGAGCCAAGGAGGGAGAGCAGACAGAACCACCGAGTGCCCCAGAGACCACCCACGCAGGCTGCAGGATGGCTGCACTGCAGCTGCAGGAGGTCACGCAGCAAGGGAAGACACAGGTGAGGGGAGGTTGGCCTAGGAACCCCCAGAGGCTGGGGCCCAGGGGTGGGCTGTAGGGAGCTCCCCAGCCTTACCTCTGCTCCCACGCTCACCTGGCGGATGAGGGAGGCGTAGGTGAAGGGGGGCCTGACGTCGGCGTTCTTGTAGAACTCGTGATTCTGGGCCAGCTCTGGGGGAGACAGGCAGAGGATGAGGTAGCCAGAGGGGACCCTCCAGGGACACTGTCCCTCCCAGCAGTGGCCCCACAGCCCCACCTGCCCTCACCTGAGGAGATGGGAGAGCAGAATTTGTCACTGCTTCTCCTGCGGGCTGGACCCCCGCTGTGCAGAGAGGCAGAGCCCAGTCCAGGGGGCCTCAAGGGTGTGATAGGGGCGGCTGCTGAGGTGGGGGGGTGCACGAGACCATCTGGGAACGGGTCTGCGGAGACGGTCACCTTGGAGAATGAGGAGGAGCCGGGGACCGGGTTCAGCTGTGAGCAATGGGGAGGGGCTGAGAACCAGCACCCGAGGGGTCCTGAGGGCCCATGGGCCTGGGGTGGGACTTGGAGAGGCTGGAGGGACAGGAGAGTCACTCACTGGCTGGCTGAAAGGCTTGGGCTCAGAGGGCCGCATGTGCAGGTGGGCCATCATGGCCTGCAGCCGTTCGCTCTCCTTGGCGAGCTGTGGAGAGGCTAGAGGTAAGCAGGAGGCAGTGGGCTCCTTTTCCTCCTCCCCATCCCACCTTCTGCCAGACTCCTCAAAGAGTCCATTATTCCCCCCAACTGGCCTCCACACGCCAGCTTCCGGGCTCCCTGAACCCCGCTCCCAGAAGCCTCAGCAAATCTCTGCTCCTCTGGACCCTTCACAACCTCAGAGGCCAGGACTAGAGGCTGCCAGCTCTGTGAAGCCTTTCCTTTTCTCCTTTTGCCCATGGCCATCAGAGTATGCCCTGTGTGTCCCAGGCTGGAGCTCAGCACCACCCCTACACATGGGGGGGGGGGGTGCCTTCTTCAAACCAGCACTCAGAGTCTGTGGCTGAACAGCACCCAAGTGCCTAGTGTGGTGGCACCTGTGTGTGAGGGCCTTTGCGTACTGAATGGAGATGCAGGGATGGATGAATGGTTCATTCACCCCATTCATAAATTCAATGGATCTTTCATGACTATCCTCTTCAGGCAGGGCGCTCTGCTAGGAGTCAGAGGGAGATGGGTAAATATTGATTGGTTAATTGATGGTCTGTCCAGAGTCACCTCTTAAGGATTGTGTTCCAGAGCTTCAATGCAGGGGCCAGACTGCCTGGGTTCTAGACCCGGCCCTGTCCCTCAGCAGCCGAGTGAGCACCAGCAAGTGACTTTGGTTCTTTTATGTCTACGTGCTGTGTGGCATGGGGAGAATCAAGGTACCCGCCTCACAGGTTGCTGGGAAGACTCCTTGAGCTACTTAGATAAGGCATGTAGTACAGCACAAAGCAGGTGCCTGATGTGCTAGCTGTTCGTGTCATTTTTATTTTTATGTATCGCGAGTCTCTCTGCACCTCCCAGCAGAGATGCCCACAACTCTAGTTCACCCCTCAGAATCCAGCTGTCCTCATTCTCACCATAGTTAATTAGGGCCTAGAAAGCATAAGATTATGGCTTTGACCATGAGACTAGAGACCTCTCCTGGAAGGTGCTTCGAGCAGGGGCCCTCCCACATCCCACGGGCCACACCTGGATCTCCAGCTGCTGCACCACCTGCATCTGCACCCGGCACTGGGCCGTGCTCCGGTCATCCAGGGCATGCTCTGTGTTGAGGTGTCTTCAAGGGGAGGAGGGGCAGAGAAGAAAGAGTTGGCCCTGCTGTCACCCACCTCCCAAGTCATCCTCCAACCCCTCCCACCAAGGCCCGAAGAGCAGACAGACCAAGAGATACAAAGAAAGGGTGGGAAAAGGGGGCAACGGAAGCAGCCTTCTCCTCAGCCTTCTTTGATGTCTTTGCTAAAACCCCCTCTACAGAGAGATCTAATTGCAAATGAACTAATTAAGTAAACCTCTGACGAAGCGTGAAAACAATTTGTTTGACCCTGATGCGGAGTTAATCAGTCAGTGACAGAGCCTGGCACGGCTGTGGCAGCTGGCGGCCTGCTGCCAGCCGCCTGTCCACCTCCCTCCCTGCCTGTCCCCAGCCCGTCTCAGGCCATCAGTGTCCAGGCTGTGGGGAGGGTGGTGGCTAGGGAAATGCCCTCAGAGTACTCCAGGGAGGGGGTGCGGAGGCTGCAAGCCGGGGAGTATTGATGGGTGGGGGTGGCGAAGGGTAGACGGCAGGGGGAGAGATCCTGGGCTCCCCTGGAGTGAGGACATAGGACAGCTGGTGACCAGAGGCCCCAGAAGGGGTGAGCTCTGTGGTAGAGGGCGAGGGGCCCTGTGAGTGTACCACCTACTTGATAAACTGGCCCAGGTCTTCACACAGGGTCTCACAGCCTGGCCACTTGCACTCTCCGTGTCCGTAGAGGGGGTGGGAGCCGGGGGTTTCCTCATGGGAGGAGCTGGGAGGGCAGGAGGGAGGTGGTGGTTGGAGACTCTAAAGACCCCAGCAGCCCTGGGCCCAGCTCAGCACCAGCTCCCCTGCTGGTGACGTTTCTGTCCCAGCTACAGGTTTCCCAGGGGTCTTGCACCGTCTCTTATGCCCTGGGACGGAGGTGAACTCCTGGGTCCCGGAGTCCCAAGCCCTCCCTCCCCAGCCCTCAACATACTGCCCTGAGGGCCCAGCCCCCCTACCTGTCTCTCCGAGATGTGAGCACAGTGGGCTGTCCATTGGGCAGAGGGTGGTGAGAGAGTGGGGGGGAGACCTTGGGGGGGGCAGCGAACGAGGTAGCGGTGGCAGCCGTGCCAGTGAGGTCCAGCCCCTCCTGCTTGACACTGTCCTCAGCAGGCTGCCCTGGGGCACTCTCACCCTTCCACAGCTGGGGCAGGTCCGACGGGCACACCGCTGCTGTGGGAGAGACAGGGGAGGCTGGCCGGGCCCCAGGCGCATGCGTGGCCCCTGGATCCAGGGAAATCTGAGGGGCTGGGGGGCACTCACCTTGGGGGAGGGTCTGGAGGGGCCCCGAGGCTTGGCTGGGCTGCAGGCTGACCAGTCCCTGCCTCTGCAGGTTGAGCAGGTGCTGCTGCTGCAACTGTTGCATCTGCAGGAGCTGCTGCTGGAAGGCCAGCTGCTTGTTCCCCAGGGCCTGGGAGGGTGCCCGAGGGGGCGGGCAGAGAGGGTTGCCAGCGGCCTCAGGGGTGCCGTCTGGCCCCCACCCTGCAGCCACCCCCTCCCAGGGCCTGTCAGCCCCTGGAGCTGTCGTGGTGGCGTCTGCAGCTTCTCTGCTCCCGGCCCAGCTTCCATAGGGCTGCATGCCTCCTCGCGGTAAACACACGCACGCATGCACGCACGCACGCACGCACGCACGCAGGCGCGCAAACACACAGCCAGACCCAGACACGCAGCAAGACACCCTCCCTCCTTCCCCTCCTTCCTCAGCTGTTGGCTCAGTCCCGAAGCTGTGTGCCTGGGGGCGGGGGCCCTCGTCACCAAGATAGATGAGCCGGTCAGATCTGGGGGGCCACTCCTGCCTGGAGGGCACCCTTCCCACATGTGTGTGGGGCGGGGGTGGGGGGGGCTCTGCGGCGGGAAGGGATTGTCTCCCCACATGCAGATCCAGCCCTGTCTTGCTTTTTAGACACAGAGAATCTAGTAGTCCAATGGGACTCAACTGGCAGGAGCTGGCCCTGGTAGGCCCAGCGCATACTGAGCCTCGCGGGCAGCACAGGCAGCACACCCCCTTCCCACCCCACCCCCACCCCCTGCTTTTAGTTTTCACACAGGCACTGACAAGTCAGGCTGTCAGCAAGCCTTCTGAGCCCTCAGAGCCAAGCGTGTCCTGGGTGTTTTGGAGGCTAGATTGTCTGCCTGCCTCCCTGCCCTGGGGGAGGTAGGGTGGGGGGCTGGCTATTCAGTAAGGAGACAAGAGGATCAGTCCAGCCCAGGGGTTTAAGGGCAGACAGGCAGCGTTACAAGACCCAGAAGGGCCCACAGGATTTGGAGACTGCCTGGACATCATCTGGGAAGCCTGCTGGGAAGAGGCTGCTGTGAACCTGGGCTGTGGTTTGGCCAGCAGGAGGGAGGCACAGGTCGTGGACAGGGGGGATTGGACACAGAAGCTCAGGAGGCACTGTGGCACAGACGGGCAGGGCATTATTAGAAAGGGCAGAAGTTGGGATAGGCCGAGTGGGGGGAGGTGCATTGCTGAGGGACAGAAGCACAGAGAGACAAGTAGCCAGGAAGATGGCATGACCACGACACAGCTGGACAATAAGACACACCAATGACAGGATGCAACCTACACTGTGGCCCAGACAACACATGACGTAGGAGGGAGTGAAGGGGGACGGGGTGGGGGCTTGCGAGTGGACTGCCCTTGCCTTGACCCCTGTTACATTGACTCCTCCCAACTTTTTCCCAATTTTTCTATTCCTGCAAAGGGATTCTCTCCTGACTACTTTTAGACTGTCAGACTCTGGGCAGAGGAGAACTAGGTTGTAGGTGCCAGGATGGGGGTTCCTATGGGGGCATCCAGTGCCTTGGGCAGGGGCCCTGCTGCAGCTTCTCACCTCTTTGGGCTGCTGCTTCCCAGCCTGCTGCTGGGTGAGGAGCTGAAGGTGCAGCTGCTCTTGCTGCTTCTTGTAATATTCCTGCAGCTGGTGGGGAACAAAGGAATGGTGACCTAGCAGGGGCTGCTACCCGCAACCCCAGCCTGGGCTCCTGCAGACGAGGCAGGGGCGGAGGTCTCATGGAAACACAACCTGGTGGGGAGAGATCTGTTCTCTCCAGTCAGCCTTGAGGATACTGGAGCAGGACTTGGGTAGGGAAGGAAATAGAGAGGGAGGGGAGGGTATCCCATAGTTGTGAACCCTCCCAACCTCTTGGTGGATCTCCTGAACAGGCCACAGGGACAGGAGCCCAGGATGTTCCAGTACTTTGTCCCTTCCTAGAGTTCCAAAGATAGAAGTGGGGCCAGAATACAGGAAAGGAGTATGGGGTGCAGTGGGGTGAGGGGCTGCTGAGATTGGACCTTTGGCCTCTCCCTACTGCCCTGGAGGAGTGCAGGCCAGGCCAGCCTGAGCAGTCTCTCTGGTTTCTGCCATGGCTTGGGCCCTCAATGAGGCTGGTAGCAAACAGGGAGGGAGGTGCAAGGCCAAAGGCCAGGCCAGGAAAGGCAGGGGCCACTGCCCTGGGGCCAGACTCACCTGCTGGAGCATGAGGGCCTGCTGCTGCTGGAGCAAGGCCTGCAGCTGTGGGGGTGACAGGATCTGCTGCATCTGCTGGGGGGTGAGCATCTGCGGCGACATCATAGCCACTGACACGGGCACCTGTGGGATTTACCCTGTTAGGTAGAGGCAGCACCCAGAGTCCCCCCATAGTGTGGCAGAGTTGCTGGGCTCGGATTCTGGCCTGGCTGCCTACTGACTGTGTCTAATAGGACAAGTGACTAACCGTCCTGATCTCTGTGTTTCTTGTGTCTAAAATGGAAATAGTAATAGTGCCTGCCTCATAAGGTCACCATGAAGATTAATCAATCCTAGGACAGAGCCTGGCATACAGCAAGTGTTTATACGGGTTGCCTATTACTACAGACGGGTTGCCTATTACTGCAGGATGTGCTGTCCTTGGTGCAGGAAGACTAGACCCTAGTGACACTGGTCAGGGGAAGCCATGCTTTGGGGGGCTTTCACCCAAGGAAAGAAGGAGCAGCACTCCACATCCCCAGCTCTTGTGCAGTCTGTTCTGAGACCACTAGGCAAGACAAGCCTGGCTGGTGGGCAGCCTGCAGCCATTGGAACTATTAAAAAACTGGCCCATCTGAACTTTGGTCTGCTCACAAACATGTGACTCTAGCACGACTCTCTAGATAGCACACACAGTGGCTCAGACCTTAGGCAAAGTGAGCTCTGTTGGTGCTGTCCTTATGAGTGTGCATGCTAGGGAAAGAACAGCAGGCACAGAATTAGGGTGGCAGGCTTCTACTCCCAGCTCTGGGCTGAACTTGCTGTGCAGCCTCAAGCAAGTCACTCGCCCACTCAGATGTCAGTTTCCTCAAACATAAAACTCTGGGATGGACTACAAGAACTGACTCCTACCTGGAGCACCCCGGACTCCCGAAGCAGAACAGCTTTCTGCCTTCTGCCCCAGGGGGCTCAGAGGACCCTTCTGCAGAGAGAAGGCTCAGGGAGAGGCAATTGGTACTACTATTCGCAGCCTCTGAAACCCCCAAGCTTGTGCAGTCGTGGCCAGACAGGTCCAAGCCACTACACTGTCCCAACACACTAGGTTTTAGGGTTGTTTTGGTTTCTTTTCTTTTTCTTTCTTATTTTTTTGTGGGGGTGGGGGGATGGGGGGGAAAGTACTAGGGATTGAATCCAAGGGTTCTCTTATCACTATGCAATAACCCCTAGCCCTTTTATTTTTTAAAAATAATTTCTTTCTTTTCTTTTTTCCCTCTGTGGTACTGGGGACTACGCCCAGGAGTGCTTCACTACCAAGTTACGCCCCAGCTCTTTTTGATTTTGAGATGGATCTCACTGAATTGCTGAGGCTGGTCTGGAACTTGTGATCCTTCTGCCTCAGCCTCCCAAGTAGGTGGGATTACCGGCTTGTGCCACAGTGTCAGCCTGACCCCATTTTAGCAGGACAGGTCTTCTGCCACCCCTACTCCTCTGAACCCTGTGTGCACAGCACCCCCAACCCCTGGCAGAGGGCCTGGCACACAGTAGGCACTAAGTGTTTGCTCCTCTGAGCTGAAATGCCTTTCCCAGCAGACCAGAGGCCCCTCTGAAGGCCTGGGGCTGGAGGGAGAGGTGTGGGCCAGCCCAGTCAGGGAGGAGTAGCATGCAAGGACTTGTTCTGAGCGGGACAGGTGAGTTCCCCAGGGGACACCCCTCCTCAGCCTCAGCCCCACCTGTGGGGTGGGGAAGGAGGAGCTGCTTCCCTTCCCAATCCCCGACAGGGCCACAACTCAGCACCCAGCCACCCCTTAAGCCATGGATCAAGGAATCCCCAGGCTCAGGGGCAAGCAGGGAGGTGCCACTGCCCCCAACTCTTATGTACCCCATAACTAGTGGCTTGGCCCTTACCTGGGCGTCACTCCTGTACCGCAGTCCACCCCTGTCCAAAGCCCCTGGGACAGGTAACAACCTGACCTTGTTTTTAGACGTGGATGTACCATGTGTGTGTGGCCCCCAGGGGCCACTAAGGCAGCAGGCATATGCACATGAGCCCATGTGAGCTTTTTTGGTTTGTTTTTAAACCCCACTTCTACCTTCAAGGAGATCAGAGAGGTCTGGTGGCCTTAAGTGGCAGGGTAGGAATTCTAGTCCACGTCTGTGTGGATTCCAGTTTTCCAGAGCAGGCCTGGACCCTCCTGGGCAGAAAGGGTCACTATGGCTGAGATCCCAAAGGTGAGCTGCCCTTTTTGTAGCTGCATTCCAGAAGAACTCGATGGAAAGCCAGGGTGCTGGGGTGTCATGACCCACACACAAGGGGACCTAGGGTTGGGGTCCCCCTTACAGAACCAGATGCTGCGTCTGTGGGTGGCTGCTCAGAGAACTTGGGTTTTGCTATCAAAGACTGGGCTGAGACAGAAGGATGCCAAAGCCCAGGCTGGCAGTGTCCGATGCCGAGTAGGTATCACGGGCTGTCCTTCTTTCCTCTTCCCACAGGGACATCCAGCAAAGAGAGGCATTATGTAGTGGTGAGCTCCCAGCCCTGAATATTGGAGTCCAGTTATCTAGGCTCTTGTCCCTGCTGTTTCCTGTTCTTTGAAGTCACCCAGCCTCAGTTTCCCTATTTGCTTACTGGGATTTAGAGTACCTGCCCTCCCAGCCCCACAGCTGCACAAGAGGACACTGGTGACTGAGCAGGTGCCAGGCACTTGGCTAAACTCTTCATGTCTCATCTCCATGACTCTCCACAGCAGCCCTGTGAGAAGGGCACCATCGTCCTTGGCCTAGAGAGGCAGAGCAACCTGTCCTGCTCCCGAAGGGATAGAGAAGCGGGGAGTGAAGGGCACTGCATTGGAAGGGTCATGGAAGACCACAGCTCATCACGTAAAGAAGCAAGCTAGAGGAGACGGACATGTTCCACAGCAAGAGAGACTGAGGCCAGACACACCCACAGGATCTTTCCGGGTACCAGGACTGTGAGTCACTGACAGTAGCACGCAGGAAAGGATGTGACCTTTTTCCCTGGGGCTTTCCTACTTGGAGGCGGGAGAATGGGAGAGATGCCCTGGAAGGCCTCCCTGGCCCCTGCCATTCCTGCCAATTGGCTGAGCGGCTGCCTGCACAGGCCATGGGCCGCTCTGCAGAGCTGGATGGGCTGGCTTGTGTGTACTCGTCCCAGGTGGCCCAGTGGATCCAAGAAGTGTCAGTGGAGTGGCAGAACCCATCTACCTCCCACCTGCCCCTTGGGATTCTGAGATTCGAGCTGGAGCTCCCCTGGCATCCCCACGGGCCTCCTAGGCTGGGTTGGGTCAGGATAGGCATTTGTTCAGCATGGCCTGCAAGTCCTCGTCTGGAGAGTGGCCAGGGCAGCTAAATGCTCACTGAAGCCCTGGCAGGGGGAGCGGCCTGATACTGGCAGCTGATCCAGCCCCACCCCCCAGCACCCCTCGAGCCCCAGCCCATGAATACAGGATAAAGATCACCTGACCAGAAGGATCAGGGACAGTGCCTGACAGAGGAAGCTTCTCTGGGGGCTGACAGTTGGGGTGGCTGCAATTTGGTGCTAGAGTGAAAGATCCAAATTCTACATCTTCAGTGTGGGACCCTAGGTGAGTGAGGAGCAATGCAGAGGGCAGGTTGGGGCACGGTGTGGGTTAGCTCCCTTCCAAATAACCAGCCCTTAGCCTTATTCTGTGCAGGAGCAGCACAGGATAGTCATGGGATATTAAGAGAACTTCCACGCACACGCTTGTAAGCCCAGTTAGTCAGGAGGCTGAGACAGAAGGATGCCAAGTTTGAGGCCAGCCTTACCAACTTACCAAGACCCGGTCTCAAAATAGAAAATTAAAAGGGCAGGGGATGTAGCTCAGTGGTCAAGTGCCCCTGGGTTCAATCCCTGGTACCAAAAAGAAAACAAAAACCAAACCAGAAGAACCTCCAGAAATGCCAGACGGGGAGCAGACAAAGCCAAGGACCTGGTCCTGGCCACAGCCATCCCCACCCCGGCCTCCCAGCTCCTGCACTGCTCTGTGGTCCACATCTCCCTGCCTGGGATCCTTGCCTGGCCACCCCAGGCATCTTCCCTAGGCTGCAGCGGAGCCCTAATGTGGTGGCTCCTCTGCACTTGGCTCTAGGCGTAAGTGGTGAACCTGGCTGGGAGGGGTGTGGGCAGGCAACCCGCTGGGGGGGGGCAGAATAGCAGCCTGAGGAGCCTGGGAAAGGGGCCACCATCAACCTCCCTCATGACCCACTTCACTCAAGTGTCAAATCTTCAACATGGACTTTTCCGCTCACAGGAGGAGCATAGCCTCACTCCACCCTCTCCCCACCAGCCTGCAGCTCACAGAAAAGCCACTTCTAATCCCTGGACCCTACTGGGGGACAGAGACTCCACCTCCTTGGAGACTGTGAACTCAGGGTGGGGAGGGAGGCAAGGAAGGCACCCAGAGTTAGAGAGAGCGCTCAGCAGAAGGCGCTCAAGGGGAAACACAGTGCCAAGGACAGCCACCTCCCTGGGTCCTAGAAAACCACTGGCCCCGGCTTCTGGACTTACGCTAAGCATGAGGCGGCATCACAGTGTGAGGATTGAAAGGATGAGTCCCGGGGTGAGTTTTCTGAGCTCAAGTCCAGGCTCTGCCCAATCCTTTTTTTTTTTTTAATACTTTTATTTTTTAGTTATGGATGGACACAATATCTTTATTTTATTTTTACATGGTGCTGAGGATCGAACCCAGTGACTCATGCATGCTAGGCAAGCACTCTATCTCTAAGCCACAACCCCAGCCCCTCTGCCCATTCTTTTTTTTTTTTTTTAAAGAGAGAGTGAAAGGGGGGGAGAGGGAGAGGGAGAGAGAGAGAGAGAGAGAGAGAGAGAGAGAGAGAGAGAGAGAGAGAGAATTTTTTTAATATTTATTTTTTAGTTCTCGGCGGACACAACATGTTTGTTGGTATGTGGTGCTGAGGATCGAACCCAGGCCGCATGCATGCCAGGCGAGCGCGCTACCGCTTGAGCCACATCCCCAGCCCCTCTGCCCATTCTTAATGGTGTGATTTTGCCCAAGTTACTTAGTGTTTATGGGCCTCGGCTTCCTCATCAGCAAGGTGGTCCTAATAACATCACCTGTCCCATAAGATGTGAGAAAAAAAATGACACAATACTTGTCAATTGCTTGGTTATCTTCCTCATGTAAAGTACTCTATAAATGAGAGTTGTTTGGGAGTACTGAGTAGCTGTTGAATCAAGGAATGAATCGATTAATAGGAGGTAAGGAGGCAAGAGAAACAGTCCCAGAAAAGGACCATTTATGTCTGTCTGAGCCCAAAAACTCCAGGCTGCTCTCACTTTGCAGGGGGAAGAGTCTCCTGAGGAATATTCCATAGCCTTCCTCCCTCTCAGTTATTTCAGATCTCCTACCCCAACACCCAGCTGGGAAGCTCTTCCTGATGTCTGACTCCAGTCCCTTCACCACCAAGCCCATTCCCTCTTGCTTTAGGTCTGCAGGCCCCTTGCTGGCTTGGGAAACACTCCTGCTCCACAGCCCACCTCTCCCTGCTGGAGGAAGGAGGTCCTAAGGGTGGGGAGGATTCAGAAGAGCAGCCTGAAGATCACTGCCGACGCAGGAAGTATAGACGGGGGGTCCCCCAGTCCTGACACCCCCTGGGTGTGAGGACCTTCTCCATACGAGAAGTTTCTTCCCCTTTGCTGCTCTTCCAGACTCTGTCCTCACCCCCACTTGCCCAACCCCTCTTCAGTGAGGGCTGTCTCCAAGGTTCCAGATTATTCAAAGAGGCTGCGGACTGCTTTAGCTGCTCAGCTGTCCAGCACTTTGAGCTTCTCCAAAGCAGTTCCTAATCATACTGTTTTGTATAAACCCAGATACTTTGCTGGAGCACTGGAATCTCCCCCAGGACCAAGGCCAGTACTGGGTACCTCACAGAGCATCACGCCCCACCCCTCTAACTCCCCCACCCCGACTCCAGAGCATGCGGCTCCAGATCCGCTTGGCTTGGCTGGGCATCACGCTCACCCTTCCTCCCTTAGATAAACTTCCTTTCAAAACCCAGCTTAATCCTCTCCCCAGTCCCCAGCCCCAGCTGCTGGGGGAGGGGAGGGAGTGCTGCCCGAGTGGTGACCCATCCAGGACTCAGACGAGTCTCCGAAGTTCTTTGTGACACAAAAAGTAAACAGAAGGCCTGGCTCCCCGGCCCCCAGATCCCCCCTCCCCCAGCCAGCCAGCCAGCCAGATGGGCCGGCAAGCTAGGGGGGAGGGAGAGGGGAAAAAAGGGCAGATTGTGCAAAGGAAAACAAAAGAGACAGAGACGTCAAGAGACAGGAAACATGGGGAGACCTGTGGAGAGTCCATGGGTGAGAGATGAGGGGGAAAGGAGAGGAGGGGAGACCCACTGACCCTGCAAGGGAGACGCAGGAGGCAGCCAGACCCACATGTGGGACAGAGAGGGAGGACAGAGTGACCCACAGGGACAGAGAAACCTGAGGACCGAGAGACCCCGAGGGGAAGAAGCAGGGAAGGGGAACCCAGCCAGAGAGGTACGGAGGCAGAGAGGACGGCAGACAGGCGCAGGCGCCCAGGGAAAGAGACAAAGCAAGGCCTGGGTGATCAGGTGGCACTGGGGACAAAGTGGAAGTGTCTTGGCTCCACCCCTGTGGTGACTCTATTTCCTTCTGGAAAGTTGCCCATTTTTTTGGCACTGGGGACTGGCAAGAGCAGTTCTCCATGGGGTCCTTGACCTCCCTCAGTGCCAGGACCACCCTCAGCCTGGCCCCACCCCCACCCCAGCCCTGCGCCAGCTGGTGCCCCCCTCACCTGCACAGCAGAGGCAGACTGTTTGCTGTCATTGTTCCCAGGGGAGCTCAGGCCAGAGGCCTGCTGCAGCAGGAACTGCCGGGCCACCTGAAGAGCCTGCAAGACAGGGCTGAGTCAGCTGCACACTCCAGCAACAGCAGGGCAGGCGGGCGGGTCGGCGCAGGGAGAGTTCAGGGCAGTAAGGGAAGGAGCGCGAGGGAAGGCAGAAGGCCCAGGGTGGGAGGTCGGGGGGCCCCATCAACTTCTAGACTTGGGTTGAGGACAGTCATTATAGGAATCATAGCATTAGAAAAACGGGACCTGGGACCAGTGAGATTCTGTTAGGACTCAATGGGGACAGCAAATGGAAGGGTCAGTGGTCAAAAAGGACTCCAGGGAAAAGTGCAGGGGGTGAGTTCAGGGCATTAACAACAG
Organism: Spermophilus citellus; assembly: GCF_964194105.1. Lineage (NCBI taxonomy): Eukaryota > Metazoa > Chordata > Mammalia > Rodentia > Sciuridae > Spermophilus > Spermophilus citellus. The sequence continues at coordinate 57,416,949 of NC_138186.1, read as the reverse complement.
GCACTTTTGGTTGAGTGGCATCTGCCATGTGTCAAATACATTATAGGCAGGATCTGAATCTTCCTTCATAAGGCTGTGAAGTGGGGATTGTCAGGCCCATTTTGCAGATGAGGAAACTGAGTCTCTGGGAGGTTAAGTAACATGACCAAGACCATAGCTTGGAGGTATCAGAAACAGGAGTGAACCCAGGAGCCTGGTTCCAAGGCCATCTGACATATTAGGGGGAGGGATCAGTTTGGGTACTAAGGCAGCAGTCACTATGGAGTGGGAACACATAGGTGAGGGGATGAAGACAGAGCCTAGGGGTCAAGGGCACAGGGTCTGGGCACTGTGTGGCTTGCTGAATCCAGGGAGAGTGGGTACAAAGCCTTGCACTGGGAGAATGAGATGGAGTCTTGAAGGCTACATCTGAATGATCAGCAGAGATGCACGAGTGGTCTGGGCTTGAGGGCCATGGTGCAGGGGCCAGAGGGTCCTCAGAGTGGAAAGTGTATGGAGTTTGTGGGAGAAGCAGCTACAGCAGGTTAGAATGACATCAGGGAGTCAGGGACCTGAGAGCCGAGCAGTGAGGAGTCTAGCAGGAGAGCGAGGGTTAGGAGGCCCAGGAAATTCTCCGTGAGGTCAGCCACGCCCTCCACACCTCCATCTGGGGGGGTGTGGGGGCTTGTCCTTATCACCCTCCAGGAGTATAAGGCCTGTCTGCCTCCAGGTTCCTCGAAGACCTGCTCAGGAGCCAGCGCAGTGTCCAGGCCCCTGAGGCCCGCAGGCTTTGGCATGAGGCAGACCTGGGCTGGAATCCCGACGGTACCACTTACCAGCTGTGACCTTGGGCAGGTCATTTTGTCTCTCTGCACTTCCATCTCCTTATCTGCAAAACTGGGACACTAGCTACCTCTGAACGACTAGGGGGATTAAGGGAGCAGCGCCTGGCACCTTGTTGGCATTCGGGAGGTGTCCAGCCTTCCCTCCTGGCTGCTCTTAGCTGCACTCTACCTGCCTTCCCCAGCACAGCCTGGCGCCACACACTTAAAGGAACCATGCCTGCCCGCCTGCCCGCGGCTCACTCTCACATCTGTGTCCACACAAGTGCTTCCCCTCACATGCACTGCCATTCACTGACACCCACCCCCCGCCAAGTCGCCTTCACAGCAAAGCCTTTCCAGTGTGGTCCACCCTCACACCCCACCAACCCAGCTGTGTGCCCAGCAGCAAACACACCCATCTTGGCCCTTCCCTCCCCACATCCACAGCCCGCCTCCAAGGGGCTCTGGTTGAGTTTGCCTGAGGATGGTCCCTCAATGCACCCTCGCATCTACATGGGAACATATGTGTTCCTCAGCAGTCTCCAGACCCTGGGCTGCCCCCTGGCCCCTCCTGAGACCCCACACCCAGAGAAACTCCTGGGCTTCCACAAAGAGGCTGCTTCTCCTCAAGGTTCACTTCAGAAAAGCAGAAATCTGACAGGTCTAAAGGCTCTTGGAGCCCGCCGGAAGTAGGCGCCTGGTGGGGTGCAGAGAGGCAAGGAGGTGGCCAGGTGGTCATCAGGAAAGAGCCCCTGGCTTTTACTGACTTCCTCCAGGTCTCATGACAAATGTCCTTTGTCATCTAAAGGTGGAGTTAGCATGGAGGGGGCATAGGGGTCAGAGGCCAGAGGGCAAGGCAGTGGGAGGGGAACCTGCCAGCCCAGTTGATCCAAAGGGGGCACTGGTCAGGGCTGGAAGATGAAGCACCCCAGATCCCTGTGTGAGGGTGGGGGGACAGTAGGGAAGGGTTTATAGGGGACATTGTGGGGGAGAGCCCCACTCGGTTTCCTGGGGCAGGGGAGTGGGTCAGGAGAGTTGCATTCACTCCTCACTGACCCCCTGGAGCATGAAATTACAAGATTTACAAGAAAAAAATGATAGGGCCTTGAAATCTCATTCCTGTGAGGCCTCCCTCCCTGTGACAGGCCTCCCTGCGACAGGTTCCACCCCCTCCCACCTTGCTCTCCCCTGGGCCCAATGAAAAGAGCCAGGTAAGCACCTAGGCCAGGCCCATGGCTGTCTGTTCCTTCTCCCATTCCGCCCTCCTTCATTCACATCTCACTTATGAAGTACCCAGGGGCCAGGTCAGATGGGAGACACACAGAAACAAGGTACGCAGTTGGTCCCCAAGTCCTCCAGTGCTGTGATGAGGTCTCTGCAGACCAGTAAGGTGGGCAGCCTGAGGGGTGCCGAGTTCCACACCAGGCCCAGGGAAGGGCCTCCTCTGCTGGGGAGACCTACCAGAGGAGGCAAGGCCAATGGAAGTGCCAGCTCACCAAGTAGACAAGGAGGCGTTCCCATTACAAGGCTACATCCCACAGAGGTGAGCAATGGGGGGAAGAGTGGGTGTTGGGACAATCCCCAGGCAGGCAGAGCAGCTGAGCAGTGCTGGTAGCAGCAGGAGACTGGAGAAGACCAGGGCCCCAGGTCTGGGCTCTGACCTCATCCAAGCACTTCATTCATTCATTCTTCATTAGAGTTCAGTCACCCACCAGTACAGACCTGGGCCTGGAGGAAACAGGGAGCCCGTGGTACACTGTGAGAGGTCATTTAATATAATATAAATTTGCCTACAGCCCAGCCATGACGGGGTGGTACTAGGTGGGATCTGGTACCATCTGAAGACCATGCTGCATGTGCCATGTGGTGGGAGTGTTGGGATGATCCCAGGCTTGGGACCTAAGCATCCCTCCTCGGATGGCCCCTCCCCCATTGCTCAGTGCCCTGTAAGTGCTGTTCCATGTTCTACTTCCACAGGCCTCACCATCCGGACATCCAGCTCCCCAGCCAAGGGTGTGCTTGGGAAACTGGGGTCCCTCTGGCGTAAGATGCCCAAGAGTGGTCACCCTGGGGATGATGTAGGCCTGAGACTTTCTGAAGCCCCATCTGAGTCACATCCACCACAGGAGTGCACCAGGGCCATGTCTACACTCCCTGCTGACACTGAGGCCTGGTAAAATCATTGGACTGCCTACCTCCCAGAGATAGAAACAGCAGGCCCTGACCCCAACTCATCCAACCCCACCTTCTTTGATGTGCCAACCAGACTGGAGCCTCCTTAAAATCGTGGATGTTTTCAAATGTAGCTGTGAGCCCCCAGCTCCAGCCCAGGGCATACAAGCAATGCCTATCAGCAATACTCACTTTAGTCCAGGCTGAACACAAGAGGTAAGCACAGGCTGAGCCCAAGTTCGGGAGCTAACAGCAGCGCAGTACCTTGCAGTTTTCAAAGTACTTCTAGCATTTAACAGAAGTCTCACAGCACTGAATCAGGCAGAGCTGGTGTCACTGTTTCCATTTTATAGACAAGAAAACGGAGGCCCTGGGTCCCTAGAGTAGAAGTTGTAAGAATCCATATACTTCTGACTGCCCAGGCCACCATATCACTCCCACCGAGGGGCCTCTGTGACCCCACAGAGTCCAGGGAGGTCTTGGCATCTGCTCTCCCCCAGTCTTGTGCACTGTCGAGCTCTCTGGTGTGGAGGGGAGGGGAAGCTCTGGGAGGGGACCAAGGAAGGAATCCCCAGGTGCAAGGTGGGCTCAGTGTCCCTCTCCTGGGAACTAGAGGCGCCCGAACACAGTCCTGGTGGGAAAGGCATGCAGAAGCCCACACTGGGGTAGGCCATGGGGCACACCTGAAGAGAGGGAAAGAGGGAGGGAGGCTGAGGGCAGAGTGGAAAACTAGAAGCCGTTTGGCCCCTTAAACTTCATCTTCTTCCTTTCACGCCTTGGACTGAAAATCAAATTCCTAGCTCTGTGGTCTGGGAGCTCAGGGTCCGTTTTCCTCAAGGGGAAGCCACTCCATCCATGCAGTGCCCGGACCCTGGTCCCGGCTCCACCGTACAGAGCGACCTTGGCTGAGTCACATTAGTTCTGTGAAGCTCAGTTTCTCCTCCTGTGAAACGGGGTCAGTGCCACACTGACTTCAGAGTTGCTGTGAGGCATACACGGGACAGTGCACACGGAAGGCTTAGCACAGCACGGGGCACCCAGTGGGTCCTGGGTGAATTAACTATTGTTACTAATTTTTATTTTACCAGGCAGCTCCTGGTCACTTGCCCAGTACCACCCAGAAGGCCTTCTCACCAAATCCTCTTCCGGCAGCCCCCACAGCGTAAGAACTGTCTCCTTAATGAAGCCACACTCTCCTCCCCCATTCCCATTCCCAAGTCATTAGCAGGATCTCCACAATGAGGAACAAATGGCTTGTGATAGATGGAACCCGGACAGGGTGCTGGAGTGGTGGGAGCTGAGCTGTAGCTGGGAGGGTAACCAGGGGCAGTGGGGTCTCTCACCTCCAGGAGGAGACCACCTCCCCTATAGCTGAGGATCTGGGTTGGGAGGTGGGAGGAAGGCTCCTTGTCCCCAAAGAAGTTGGGTGCAGGGCTGTTACCAGTCCTTTCACCAGTCTGGAGGGTGCCAGGTCCCCCCTGGGGTCCCCCGCCTTATTCTCTGTGTGCCTGGGAGAATGGGAATGTGTTGACTGGGGAGACGAGCTACAAAGGGCTGTCACAGATGTGGCCCCAGTGAGCTGCAGGTACAGAGGGCATCCAAGCAGGTGTCCTTCAAATTACTGGTCATGACCCCATGGTGGGTCATAATATCAATTTAGTGTGTCAAAAAATAGAAATGTCACACACACACACACACACACACACACACACACACTTATATTTATACTGATCTAGTTCACTTTATAAATGAGACTATGAAGATCCAGGGAGAGACAGTGACGTGCCCAGAGGGACACAGTTGCAAAAGCAGAACCTGAATAGACAACAGAGGAGGCTCTGCACAGGAACAAGAGCCAGGAGCTGGCCAGCAGGATGGAAATAACGCCCTGCTAACCGGGGGATTAATGTGGATTGTGGTGAGAGGCGGCCAAACTAAAAACCAAAAGCTGTGTCTCTAGTACATTTTGGCAAAATTGGGATTCAGCTATATCCAAATTATTGTGATAATGTAATTTTCTCTGGGGTAAGCTGAATTTAGGAGAAGCAGGGACTAGAAGCATTTCTGGCTCCCTCATCCTATCTCAAACCTGAAGAGCATTCCCAGGAAAGCCATGGCCTCTACCCCAGGATGATTCACCACCCATAGACCAATAATTAAGTAGTCATGGCATCCCGGAGGCCTCTGAGTGCCGCACTGAGGGGCTTATCTCCTAAGGCACTGATGTGGACACTCGACAGAGACAAGAACAAACCACGTGCCGACGTTGGCCTCACGGGAGGGCGACGGTGGGCTACCTCAGGTGAGTGGCCAGGGAGGTCTCTGAGGAGACCCTTGGCAGCAGCAGGAGGCAGCTGTCCAGGGGAGAGGATTCAAGGTGGAATTCAGACAGTACGAGGCCCCAAGGTAGGAAAAACTTGGTGCATTATGAACTAAAAAGGCCAGTGTGGCTGAGCAGAGCAGCCTGAGGCGAAGCCCCAGAAGTGCGCAAGGCCAGGTTCCACAGGGACAATGATAGATATGTTTTTTTAATTTCCTTCTACACTTGAGGAGAAAAAAATCAGTGGAGGATTTTGAGCAGAAAGCGATATAATCTTGGAGGACAGATACCTAGCCCACTTGAGTAAACAGCAGGTACCTAATAAGCACTGCCTGATTTGAAATGAGCACCCATCCTTCAACATGCAACTCCCCAGGGATCAGAAGGTGGATGAAAGGGGTATAGGGAGAAGGGGTTAGAGGTCAGTAGCCACAAACACTGAGGGAACTGACCAGGGGAGACACAAGTTCTTGACCAGCCAAGCTTTGTCCTCCAGCACAGAAACATAAAAATGAAATTACACAGAGAAGAGGGGGGGCAAGGAAGGTTGGGGAGAAGAGATCACAAAACCCCCGAAGTGATTCTACACTTTTTTCCCTTGGAGAGAAAAAAAAAAAAAAAAGCTTTTTGGAAAAGGCTGTAAATTTTTTTTACACCAACCTCGTAAAAATGACATCCGCACATTCTCAAATTAGAACCATTAAAATGAAAACCAGCACGGCACAGACACAGACAGGCCCACGTGGGTGGGAGACACATACATGCAGGGTCCCCACTGCTGGCTTCAGGACCCAGCCCCGCATCTGTTAGGAAGGCGCCTCTCTCCACAAGGAACTGGCCCTCTGGCCTCAGAAAGATGAGAGTTAGCAAATGAGACGCAGTCCAGAGAAGGACCGCCATCCTTTGCAGGGCTCCTCTATCCTCCCCATTTCTAGAGCTACCGCTCCTAAATGCTAGAGGGCTGGGGATGGTGGCGACTGGCCTCAGCAACTTCAAGTGACAATGTCTACCTTGCCCAACCTCAACCAGCAGAAGCCAGTTTCACCAGGTGCTGAGAGGCAGGGCCAGGGGCTAGGGACTATGCTCACTGGCAAGGAATGAAGTCACAAAGCTGAGGCGGTGGTTGAGGGGTAGTGGCGGGCAGGGGCTTTCCTCCTCCTTGGAGACGCTTGGAGATGTCTCCAGATACACAGCTTGGCCTATCTGTGGACACCTCTGAAGCAGAAGCAGGTCTGTGCCAAGGCCTGCTAAGTGAGCACCCTAGACGCTGCAGGGGACTCTAAGGTGGCATTAGAGTAAAAGCATGTACTCCTCCTCCAGGAGAAAACCCAGCTCACCTACTAAGGGCTCCAGGCTGAATCCTGACCTGATGGGGTGGCCTTGGGTACAGCCCTCCCCACTTCAATCCTCATAAACCCTACACCCTCAGCAGAAACATTCACTCACCTTCCCCACATTCTTCTTCATCCCCCAAATTCTTATCAGGAGGAACAAGAATTCTGCAACAAAATGGGGTGAGGAGCTGGGCACGGTGGCACATGTCTGTAATCCCAGCTACTTGGGAGGCTGAGGCAGGAGGATCACAAGTTCAGGCTAGCCTTGGTAACTTAGTGAAACGCTGTCTCAATAAAAAAATAGAAAGGGATGGGGCTCAAAGGTAGAGCTCTTGCTTAGCATGTGCAAGGCCCTGGGTTCAATCCCCAACACTGCAAACTAGGGGGGCAGGGAAGCAGCTCAGTGGTAAAGCTCCCTGGGTTCCACCCTCCATTGGGGAGGTGAAGTAGGGAGGGGGAAGGAGAGAGAGGCAGGCAGAGGCCTCAGCAACTCAAGGAGGAGGGAGGTAGGAGGCTCTCCAGCTGGGAGACCCCTCTCCTAGACCAGGGCTCTTTCCTCTGCACGTGTGGTACACAATGCCCTCCTGGGGCAAACGTTAGAGTGGCCTTTGGTAGAGTAGTCCAGGAAGAGTACAAGCAGCATCTCTGACACACCCTCCCTCAGTCCCCACACCTCTCACCTGCCCTGCTCACAAGGCTTCCAGGTGAGGTTTCTGTGCACTTCCCAGCAGCCAGCATGAATGTGAACAGGCGCCAAGTCTCTAAGTACCTCCTCTGAGGAGCTCAGCCCCAACCCTCCCTCCATAACCCAGCACATCAAGGGGCTCTGTCTGCAGAAGGACAAGAAGCCAGAAGGTGCAGAGCCAAAGGCAGAATCTGAAGCATGAGGCTGGGTGTCTTGAAAGTCCCAATGCCGGACCAGACAGACTACAGACAACTGTTGACAGCACATGCATTGTGGGGAGGGGCTGACTTCCCTCTGGAACCTCCCTTCCCATCGGATCCCCCTAAAGTAGCTTGAGCAGAGGAGACCAGATGGAGGAGGAAAGTCTCTTCCATTCTTCTTCTCCCCTCCCCCTACTCCTCGCCCCCCCCATTTCTTTAGAGGGGGGGTGAGTTAAAAGCCCATTAATGTGTAGAGCCCCCCAACCCTTTTGAATTTCCTCACAGGATGTGAACAGGGTGGGATTTGGCCCAGTTGCCACGGCAACTGCAGTGGGAGTTCCCAGACGCTAGGCAACCCTCCCGTGACCCTCCCTGACCTGTCACCCCCGCAACCCATGGACAATGGGAATGCGCTCTGGAGGCCCAGGCAGCCTTTCAGCCAGCCGCCAGCAGCTCTGCCAGCCCCACCAGGCCTGCCGGCTCAGCCCGTCCCGGCCCCAAGTCCAGCCCTCCTGGGCCAATGTGCCCTGACCAGTCTCCAAGACCTCCCCAGGTCCTCTCCTTCCCAAAATCTGGTGCACACCTCTTCCAGCTCTCACTGTCCCCCATCAGAGACCCAAAGGGCATCTGTGGGGTTCCTGGGCTGGCCCCCACACACGGGAACATTTTCATATAGGTGATATCAGATGAATATAAATCATAAGAGCAACTTTTAAAGAAAAAATATCTATCATATGGGGTACAGATGCAGAAGAGGGGGCAACAGGATAAGAGGTATTTGCCTTGATGAAAGAGGGGGCTTATGTATCCCTTATGTCCCTCTAGTCTAGGGTACTCTGCAGTAGCAGCTGGGGATCAGCAACTCTTCAAGGCGCTGCTTGCTGAATGACTGCCAGCTCCAAGGCCTGCAGTCCCCCAGCACCACCTTCTCGGGGTAGTAGGTCCATGCAGGATTGAGTCTACACACTTGGTGAAAGCCCCCGGGATAGAGTGAAGCTGGTTTGGCTCTGTCACTCACCAATAAGGGGGCCGGGAATGGTGAAATGGGGCAGCTGGCCAGGGACCCTCTGTGTAGCCAGACCTGGCCTGGCAGGCGTGCTGGGTCACCCCCCAGCCTCTGTTTAAATAAGCTCCCAGCCTGCTGGTTGCATGGAAACCAAGCGCCTGCTCTTGTTCTGAAGTGACGTGGCTGCCCTCTTTAGTGCTGTTTGTTTCAGCCTAAAGTCTTGTCACCAGCCTGACTTCTGACTCTGTGTGTGTGTGTGTGTGTGTGTGTGTGTGTGTGTGAGAGAGAGAGAGAGAGAGAGAGAACTCATTACTCCCAAAGGCCAGGATTGCATTTCCAGGATTGCATTTCTGGTGTGTTTACCCAGAGCAGAGGGACAGGGAACAACACACAGACAAAGGGAGAGGGCCTTGGAGACCCAAGAGGGGCACAAAAAGGAGGACAGGGCCAGCACGTGATCCTCCGACCCTCTCTCTCAACACTCTGCCTCTGGAGTTCCTGTGGATACCAGAATAGCCATTTAGGGTGTCCGGCTGGGAACATTTATGTCAGAAATGACACCCTCTTACCTTCCTCACCAACACACATCTGTTTAGCCCCAGAACCTCCTCTCTCCACCTCCTGCACAGGCCTGGGATACAGAGGTGTAGCTGCTGCCTTTGTCACCTGGACAAGTCAGTGTCTACCTCTGGCTGCCTCATCTGAAGTAGGATTTAATGACACAGTGTGCACGACAGTTGGCCTCCAAGAGGGAGGAGGAACCCAGGGGCCATCTTTAGCTCCACAAATCGGTGTTACTGGGGCACCAGGAAGGGGTGACCCTTGAAGCTCCCCCCAAAGTAGCATTCATCTGTGGTGTGGGGGGGTGGAAGAATGGCCCACAGACTATTTCATTTTTAATTGAAAATCTTGTAATTTTAATTTTGCAGGGTTCTTTGTAGAGTTTGGAGCCAACAAAACCTTTTTTAAGTCTCAAATATTTTCCTTGGCCCTGGGCACTCCGCCCATAGCGAGCCCAAATGGATAAAACAGTCCTCCTCCTGCCTCCAAATCCCCACCCGAGTTTATTTGTGAAACCGATATAGGATTTTCCAGGACTTTGGGATATTCCCCAAAACAAACAGGAATAACTGGAATGTGGAATATAGATGGTAAAACATGGCAATGCAGAACCCAGAAACCTGATCAGTACAGATGGTCCCGCCTCTCCCCACCCCAAACATCTCTCCAGTTGAGAGACCTGGGCTCATGCTTCATTCCAAGTAATTTTTTTTTTAAAGAAAGTTTTGTTATCTCCCCCGACTTTTTTATAGCTTTGTTCGAATGGAGGTGCAGGAGGGGAAGGGCTAGTCATACAAAATGGGTGGCCTCGAGGACTTCTGGTGGGGTGTGTTTTGTTATTATTTTGATAAAGGGTCTGGTTTTTCCCTTTGACTTTCTGTACCCAGCAGAAGGCACTGTGTCCCTGAGGGTCTCTTCCCCAGAGAACCTGCATAGGGAGGCTTGGGAGACGCCGGCAAACACCCAAGGACCATCTCCCCAGGGACAAAAGGCCCTTCCCACTCCAGTCTCTGTTGGCAAGAGGACGTCATTTTTTAAAGTCCTCGATTTGTTCACATCCATGAGTAGTGTGAGAGAGGTTTCACACCCCAATAGCATCTGATCCTAAACCAGCACACTGGATGCCCAATAGGCCAGGGCTCAGGGAGGCCCATGATTTGTGGTACCTTTGGTAAGGAGTGGGCTGGCACCTAACCCAGGCTTTTTCCATTCCTGCTTTAGAACTTACTGACCAGCTTAGAGCAGTTGTGGGGCCTGGGTTGGTGATGCTTCTAGTCTAACCTCTGGCTCTGAAAAGTATGGTGGGAAAGGGCTCCTTAGGAGGTTATTTAGAGGAGACAGGGAGAGCCCTGGAGCCGGTTGTGAAGGCACAGCAGGTACGCAGCAGAGGCAGAGCTGGGATGTTGGGCAGGGACAGGCACCCAAAGACCCTGATTTTCCATGTTCCCAGAAGAGCCCCCAAGGGCCAGTGCCACCAGCAGTGATTTGAGGAGCACAGTCAAATAGGAAGAGAATCCCAAGGCCAGGGCTGGCTGGGCCGGTTCTCCTGAACTTGTCAAGCATGATTTTTCCTTTTTGACTCCAGGTGGGGCTGAGACCTGGGGGGCCCTGCTCTGTCATCACCCAACCAGGTTCCCCACCCTAGTGCCTCTTGATCCTCAGGCAGGCTAGCCTTGAACTCCTGAACCCTGCACTTAAAGGTAGGAAAATAGTCACAGAAGAGGAAAGGGGCACACAGAGGGTTGCCAGTCTGAGCCCTAAAAATAGGGCTTTGCCTTTGCCTCCCTCTCTTGGCCTCTTCTTGGTGGCTTTGGCCCCTGGTGCCTCAAAGTTTAATCTCTTCACATCTTGGATCAGAGATCCAGGCAGACTTGGAGGCGGGGAATGTTTTATAATACAAATAAAGTGAAGATACCCCTGTGTGCACAGCACCCCCCCCCCCCATACACACACAACCCTGCTAATTTAGCCAGTTTGCCAGGAATGCGCAGGCGCAAGCAGAGAGTGAGGCAACCACCCACTCAAAACAGACTCCAAAGCCTACTGCCCAGCGTCTGTCTGTCCTTATGTCATTCCTGGGACTGTTCCAAGCTCTTTAGACTCAGGCTCCAATACCACTTCTCTCTTTCCCTGGGGATGGCTGGCTCCCCAAGGCTTACAGTGGCCACCAGAAGGAGAGGCGCAGGAGTCCCTGGAGGCGTACCCTCTCAAGAATGTTAAAATAAGGTTGACTGGTGGGCGCAGCAGCCCAGTGGCCCTCAGGGAGTGGGAGAGAGTGGGAGGGGCGCGGGCTCCTACCTGTTGCTGCTGGAAGTGCAGAAGCTCCGCAGGGCTCATCTCGCCATTGCTGTCAGCACCGGCTGCGGCGTCCCTACCCGCTCCGCCTGCAGCGGTGCCTGCGGCCCCGGCCCCGCCGCCATCGGCCTGCCCAGAGAGGCTGCCCACGCCGTTCTGACCGGACGGAGCCGACCTGATTGTCTCTGAGGCGGATTCCACCATCATGTCGCTCTAGCGGGACCTGAAGGAGGAGAGACACGGGGGAGGGGCTGAGGCTCCAGGCTAGACGGGCAGGGCGGGTCCTACCCAGGGCGGCCACCAAAATGCCCCCAAATACAATCACCCCTCACAGAACCCCCCATTTCCCCTCACCCTGGGCTTTGGTGCCCTCAGGCTCTGAACTTCCATCCTCAACTTCCCCAAAGGTCACCCCTGGAACCCTCTCCTGCAGGTGTGGCCCTTCTGGTGCTATCCCTCCCTTAGGCCTAGGTAAGGGACAGATCCAGACAAGCTGAGGCCTCCATTTGCTCCCCTTCCTCACATTCCCACACTTCCTGGGCACCTCCTGCAGGGAGGGGAGGGGAGACAACGCCTTGCCACGCCCCTCGGGGGCCTTAAACCAGCTCTGGCCTCTCCCTTCAGGTCAGGAAAGGGTGGGGCAAGAGTTGGGGGTCTAGCTGGAAAGGGTGTTTCCACAACAAAAGGCAGGCAAGCTATTCATTAGGGGCGACCCCATAGGTATCCCCTCCCCCACACCTGTAAAGGACTTGGTGTTAGTTCCCCTCTAGAGAGGAAGTTCCCTCAGGGCAGGGCCTGCCTCCCCAGCACAATGGAGGTCCTAACCAGTATTTTTTGTTTTACAGTAAAGATGGCTTCCATCCACCCAGCCCCTACAAGGAGGCAGGCATTCAACAGATGCAGGAGTCTGCAGGGAAAGAAGCCCTGGGTTCACATTCCATCTCCTATTCTAAGTCCCTCAGCCCAGCACAGGGCCCCAAGTAGACACTCAAAACTAACTACAGATTCCTCCTTGAGAGAACTGCAGGAGAGGGCTGGGGGGGGGGGGGCAGTTCAGCGGTAGAGCACTTGCCTAGCACGCAGGAGGCTCTATATTAGATCCCCAGCACCTCCAAAACAAACAAACAGAAAACTGCAGGAGATAGTTATTATCACACTAATTTACAGATGGAAAATATGATGCTAGGTCTGTAGCTCAGGGATAGAACACTTAGCATGATTGAGGCTCTGGGTTCCACAATCAACACCCCACAGAAATGGGGTGGCGGGGGGGGGGGGTAGCTCTGTGGTAGATTACGTGTTTAAAGTGCATGAGGCCATGAGTTTGATCCCTTGTCCCAAATAAATAAATAAGAAACTGAGGGTTCAGAGAGTTAAGTGCCTCACACAAAACAAAGAGTCTGATTTCCTGATCAGACAAGGCTTTTAAGAAGTAGCTGAAACTCCTCCTACCCCAGAAAAAGAAGATAGGACTGGGATAATCAAAGGTAGTGAGAAGGAAGAGGCCTGAGCTCCCTTCCAGGAGTCATGGAGGTTCCAACGTCCCATGGGCTCCTACACAGACTGCAATGAAGATGGGGAACATTAGTGTGCAAAACTGTCCTCTAATTCCCAATACTCCCCCTAAAGCCATAGCACCTTGAGAGGAACATGGATTTCAGTCAAACAGAACATGGATGGCATCCACCACAGATTATTAATGCATCTCAAACTCCCTAAATCTCAGTTTCCTTGTCTGTCAAAGTATTTAATCCCGGCCTCTTACAGTTCTCTGGGGAGTAAATAAACCAGTATTTTATTTACTTCCTCTACCAATGCACCTGGTAGAGGAAGCATCCTTTATGGACCAACCCCTTCTCCACCTACCCTAACTGTAAAAAGCGAAGACCCAGGTTCAGAGAGGTCAATGACTTGGCCCAAATCACAGAGAGTTAAGGGGTAAAAGCCACATGAGCATCCAGCATAGTCCATGGAAGCCAGCCAGTGTTCTTCCTTCTCTTGACCCCTGTTGGCCCAGGCCAATGCCCATAACCACATGGTCTCCTGGGCCCAACGGGAGGGGAGGGTGAGGGTCTTGCAGGTAACTGGTAAGAAACTGTAGGAAGAGGAGAGAATACTTTCCTAGTTCCTCCGTCAAGGTGGCTGATTTCAAGAGCTTCCCTTCTTACCCCCAAATTCTTGCTTTTTTTTTCCAGGGAAGAACCTTCTCTCACTCCAATGGACCACTTGCTCTTTTTATCCCTGCTAGGAGCAGAGAGGGGAGGAGTGTGGGGTGGGAGAGGACAAGAGAACAGAAAGCGGATCGAGGGTCCATGGGGAGGCATACCACTGTTCCCTGTGTCCCTTTCCCAATGGTCTGTGTGGCCTCTCTTGTCCACCCCCATGCTACTGGAGTGCCCATGTTTGAATTTTTCTGTATGTTCCCAAGGACTTACTTCCCAACCCCTAGCTTCCACTCCCAGCCCTGGGTTCTGAGAGGGTCTGGGCCAGGGGTGAAGGCAAGGATGGGGGTGATGGTTTGGAAGAGATTAAGCACTAGGTCTCAAGCCTTAATGGCCGTGTCAGCCTGAGGGCTAGTGGCTGCCAAATGATGGATGGGGTGGACGCCATCCTCCACCCACCACAGCACAGGGCGCCAGTCCCCTCCCCTGAAACCACCCACCCTAGTAGCCTACAGAAGCAACTTCCCCCACACTCAAGCCAGGCCTCAGCTCAAAGAGGGGGAAGGGAAGACAGCAGGGGCCTACTCTGCTCTCCATCTCCCACTCCCCCAGCCCTGGCCCTGCTGGGGGTGGAGAGCAGCTGCCTGCCCTGAATCCAAGTCTGGCTGCTCTGAGATCTGAGAACTCCTGGGCCCCAGGGGACAAAGACCAGAGCCTCAGGGATGTGTGTGCACACAGGATAAAGCAAAGAGAATCTGGCAGTTACTTCCCCGGGGTAAGGGAGAGTGTCCCCTTCCAACATTTAAGAGCACCATAAAGTTGTAGATCAGACAGCAAGTTTAGAAAAAAGGAAGAAAAAAAAGAAGTATCCCTTTCTTTCCTGTCTTTTCATGGAGGGGGGGGGATAGAGCGACACCCACTGAACAACATAATTGCTGCAATGTGGCGTGTAATAATAGCTATTCAAGGGCTGATCATTCATATTAAACAGGGTGAAGCAAGCCTCTCATTTGCATGCTTGAGATTATATGCATTTGAAAAGTCATTTCCGCAGGGTGTATGAATGGCATTAATTCCCATGTGGCAAGCTCTGCCCCCTCCAGGGGCCTTCGCCCTGCTGACACACAGCCCTATACCTCCTTCCATGCTCCCACCCACCCACTAACACCCGCCCCCCAAACCTGCGTGGCAGGCATTCCCAGGCAGCCTGCGAATCCTCACCTGTTCCCTGGGACACTTGCCCTCCAAAGCTGAGCACACCAGCAGCTTCCTTCATCCCTCTGCCTCTCCACAGGGTGTTGCAATAGGACCAGGGTGTTTCCTGCACTGTGGGTGAGCAGATTCTGGGTGCCTGGGGCCCAGGCAGTTAGGGATGGGATGAGGTAGGGTGCTGGGGGCAGCCCTTGGTATCAATGCCCTGTAACTACAAGGGAGTGGGTAAGACAGTGCCCATGAGAGCCTGGACTCTAGCAGGGGCCTTGTGTTAAGAACCTGGCTCAGCCACAGTCAGCTGTCTTTTGCCTTTTCTCGGGGTCTCACCTTCAATACACACCTCCATGTAGAGAAGTTTTCTTCTGACTTGGAAACTCCAGTAGCAAAACCTCCTGGTCCAGCATGTGGACATGAAGCCACAGTATTTCAGTGGCTGCTGGGAGCCACTGAGGACTCACTGCTGGAATCCCTTTGCCAAAGGACCCCACCCACTGTAGACCTGAGCTTCCAGCTCTGGGACTGGAGATGCACCTCCTCCCTACACTCCCACCTCCAGCCTCCATACACCCTTACCCTCCCACAACACTCCTCCTCATCACCCCTTTCCCAGCCAGGAGCAGCTGAACACCTGCAGGAAAGGGCAGAAGCTCTGAGAATTGGACCACCTGTTTTCAAGGCCCAAATGTGGGACCTTATTCGAGTCGCGGCCTCTTGCCCAGTCACTGGGCTGCTTTCTCCCTCCGTACAAGAAGGGGGATCAGAGACTTTTTTTAGGGTTGACTAAAACTGGGGCTCTCATCCTCACCCGACACTTCCCAGACCCCTCTCCCACCATATGATGGGGGCAATGGAGGCCAAGTAGTTTGGGGGGTGGTCTAGGACTTCCATCTAGGATTCTGATAGACACATGGGCAGGTCCTAGTCTCTCCTCTCTCAGGGTTCTCTTTGGGGGAGCCGGGGCATGCTTGAGATTATATGGGTCCCGGGCGTCAGCAGACGCTGTGGGAAGGAAGGAAGCTGGGTCAAAGCCGCAGTCGCCTCTTCCGCTCTGGGGGGACGCTGTGGCTGTCGGGGGTCCCACTTCCCCTGATGCTCGGGCTCTTCTAAGGACCAAGGGGGGCCTCGGAACTCTCCAGGTCCACCCCGTCCCCTCCCTGGCCGGAAGTGACGAGTTCCACCTACCTGAGCCCAAAGCGGGCACCCAAGGCCTGGGGTGCTTGGAGGGGGAGAGAAGAAAGACTGGGGAGCCCCACACGTGGAGAAACCTTTTGTGCCTTTTCGCGGGTCCATATGGCATAGGGAATATTAATTACCGTAGCTTTTTAATTAACAATCATTTAATCTGAGCCGTAACATTTGCCACGACACCCTGCGCCTCGCCGCGAACCCGCGCCGCCAACTCATCAATTAATTTTTATTGACGTTTTCTTCCCCAAACAGGCACAATACCAGGGTTTTCCAATTAACACCTCCGCGATCTCTAATTAGCGCAATTAACAGAGTGATGGATGCCCGGGGTTTACCCGAGAGGGAGGGAGTGGCGGGGCAGCCCCCAGCGCGCTCCCGGGGCGCTCGTCCACTGGGCACAGACGTGCACGCGAGCAGCTGGAGAAGGAACGCATCCCAGCTCTTAAGGAAGCACACCGTTGGGGGTGTGACGACAGCTCACCTGTACACAGAGGCAAGGTGGTAGCTGGAGTTGGAATAAGAAGCCAGTTTCCAGCCTTATGGAAACCTATAATCTAGCCCAGGAGAGAGCAGAATTTGTCCTCCGCTGGTAGCCTGACACTAGAAGTAGGGAAACCAGCATCTAGCCCTAGCCTTATCATCAACTTCCTGAGTGACTTGGGTAAGTTAATTCTCCACTTTCCTCTGTATAATGGGAATAACTAGACTAGAGATAGCTATTTATTTATTTATTTATTTAGTACTATGGATTGAACCCAGGGGCACTCAACCACTGAGCTACATCCCCAGCCCTAATTTGTATTTTATTTAGGGATTGGGTCTCACTGAATTGCTCAGCACCTCACTTTTGCTGAGGCTGGCTTTGAACTCGTGATCCTCCTGCCTTAACCTCCCGAGCCACTAGGACTACCGGAGTGCACCATTGCCACCGTGCCTGGCTAGAGATGGCTGTTTATAATTTATAATTCCAGGTACTAGGAAGAAGCATATTGCAATAAATAAAAGGCAGATAAACTTAAGATATAACAGAGTAAAAGGAGGGGAGAATAATGGATCCCAAATTGTAGTCACAGAATCACCTTGGAGAGCTGCTCCCCCCCACCTTGCTCACTAATGCAGAATTTCTAATTCAATAGGCCTGGAGTGGGGCTGAGAATTTGTATTTCTAAAAAGTCCCCAGAGGATGCTTAGGGCTGCTGTCTGAGGCAGCAGGTCTCCACTGATGAACCCTGGCTCTAGTTATGATGTTCCTGATCACCAAAATTAGGGATGGATCTCCCAAGGCCATTCATTCATGTGTATTTAAGGCCAGATTAAGCTAAGCACCAGAGATCTACCTTCAGGAAACTCAAGCGTGGTCCCCACTGAATAAGCAACTGCAGGAGTGTCCTAGATGCTTTAAGAGCCATGTGTAAAAGAATCAGTAAGAGTAGAAGGTAATAATGGGGGACCCACCCCTTGCCTTTTCCCAGGTAAATCTTTTTTAAAGTTTAGCCACTAGGAGTCTCTCCCTCAGTGGTTGGTTGGGAGTGTACTCCCCTAGCAATGACCCTTTATTCATTCATTGGTTCAGCAAGTATTTAAACACACACAGTGTTCTCCAGGAGCAGAACAGGACACTGGCCCTGATCTTGTCAAGCTTATGTTCCCATAATGGGAGGCAAACAATACATAAGGATACAAAAATTAACTAAGCTTGAATAAAATAAATTCTGTCCAGTATGAGTGCAGGGAAGGAAAGGGCCTTCTCTTTTGAGGAAATAGCATTTACGATTAGATAGGAAGAATAAGTAGGCATTGGCCAGGCACCGAGTACACTGGACGAAGGGGAAACAGCACATACAGGTTTTTTTAGCTTTGTTTTATTGCAGGGGATTGAACTCAGAGGTGTTTTACTACTGTGTAACATCTCCATCCCTTTTTATTTTTTAATCTTTGAGAAAGGATCTCCCTAAATTGCTGAGGCTGGTCTTGCACATGTGGTCCTCCTGCCTCAGCCTCCAAAATTGCTGTGATTATAGGTGTGTGCCACCAACCCTGCCTAGCGCAAAGGCCTTTATTTAAAAAAAAAAAAAAAAAAATCACCAGTTTCAGACTTTTCCAGAATTAATAGTCTTTGAAATGACTAAAAGTCTTTGAAATTTGTAGATGATATATAAAGACAGACATGTGGGTACCTCATAGAAAGATCTTGAGGGACACCTTATTTTTCCTTTCTTTTCTAGCCTTTTTTTTTTTTTTTTTTTTAACTATACTATCAGATCTTCCTTATGTCAGGGAACATAAAGCACAGGGCTTTTCAGAGCCAGAAGTACTGGCCCTACAAGTAACTGAAGGATGCCTCTCAATAGGAAGGCCCAGGGAAGCCCTCCCCCATGCAGCTCTGACCTCCCACTGGCTTCAGGTGGCCAGGTGGGAGGAGGGCTGTCCTGTAGCAGCCACTGTGGGCCTTGGCCTCACACACAGCCAACTCATTTGCCATCCTGCCTGCTAACTCTGACCTCTGGTTACCTTAGTGACATTAAGCAATGAAGTCACCAGTCTGTTTTGTTTTTTTATCTGTAATATGGGACTAATACCAAAAAAACTTCCCTCCAGGAATGCTGTGGTATCAGGTAAGACACACTGCATGAAGAAGACAATCAGACAAGGGTAGTTACTTAGTTATGGGGCCCAAAATTCCTGTTGCAACACAACTCTGAGTGGGCTGGGGTTTAAAAATTCACCCCAGGGGCTGGAGTTGTGGCTCAGCGCTTGTCTAGCATGTGCAAGGCCCTGGGTTCGATCCTCAGCACCACATAAAAATAAAATAAAGGTTTTGTGTCCAACTACAACTAAAAATATATATATTTTTTAATTCACCCCAGTCCTTGGATCAGCACTACAAAAAAGCAAGGCAGGACCCACGGGTTAGATTGTCCACATGGGGCTGGGAACATAGCTTAGTGGTAGAGCCCTGCCTAGCATTGTGCAAGGCTCTGGGTTGATCCCCTCCATGTAGAGTAAGGGGACTATAGCTCTAAAGTGGGTCCTAAAACCAGAACTGGAAAACTCTCCAGCACTATGTGGCTGATCATGCTAGCAGTCTTTCTACTCAGCACATGGCACTGAGTTCCAAAACAATCTCAACTCCTCTTGGGGCAGGAACTTAGCTCTGTGGTACAGCACTTGTCTAGAATGTGAGAGGCCCTGGGTTAAAGCCCCAGTACCAAAACCAAACAACAACCCCTCTCCAAGCCCCTGCCCTCCCTCTGAGACTACTATGTGAGTCAGAGGCTGGCACCCTCTGCTCCCCTCCCCCACACTGGAACCTGAGTGTTGAGTCTGGAAACTACCCACCCCGACTCTAGGGAGCATTCAAGGCCAATTCTTGGCACAAAACTTCAGAGCTGGAGGGGCTTAGTACAAGTGGTAGGGCAAGGAGATGCTAGTCTAAAACACAGCAACACAGCCTTTAATTTGGAAGGTGTCCTGTGCTTCCTGCTCCAGGTTCTCTCCAAGTCTCGA
Organism: Spermophilus citellus; assembly: GCF_964194105.1. Lineage (NCBI taxonomy): Eukaryota > Metazoa > Chordata > Mammalia > Rodentia > Sciuridae > Spermophilus > Spermophilus citellus. Next base: position 57,397,504 of record NC_138186.1, on the reverse strand, counting down.
ATAATGTTATTTTCCAATCTTAAAAAAGACATCTTGGTGGGACTTCTGATGTGTGTGGAGCAGGGCAGGTAGGCAGGTAAAAGGAAAAAAAAAAAAAAAAAAGAAGAGTACTCTACCACCCAGAGAACTGGCCTTGGGGGGTGACCCTTCCAGTCAATCCACTTTCACTCTCTTTTGGAATACAAATGCTTAAAAGTGAAATTGGGTAATCGGTACCTGGTCTGAATTTTCCTATTTTTCCACTCACCACTTACTATCATAAGCATTTCCACATGACATAAAATATTTTAAGCAACAGTTTTTAATGGTCACATAGTTGCTTGAGTATGGCTTCGTGTTCCAGAATTTATTTAGCCAATCCCCTTGAGTTTGATATCTAGGCTGTTACCTTTTTTTTTTTTTTTTGGCATAAGAGATTGAATCCAGGGGTGCTTAACCCCTGAGCCACATCCCCAGCCCTTTTTAATGTTTTGTTTAAAGACAAGGTCTCACTGAGTTGCTTAGGGCCTTGCTAAGTTGCTGAAGCTGCCTTTGAACTAGTGATCCCCCTGCTTCAGACTCTGGGACCACGCCCGGCTATATATTTTTTTTAAAATATTTTTTAAGTTGTATATGGACACAATTCTTTTATTTTTATGTGGTGCTGAGGATAGAACCCAGTGCCTTACACATTGCTAGGTAAGTGCTCTATCACTGAGCTATAACTCCAGCCCCACCGGCTACATATTTTTAAAGTTTTTTTTTTTAATTTTAATATTTTTTTTAGTTGTAGATGGACACGATACCTTTATTTTATTTATTTATTTTTTCAGTGCTGAGGATCAAATTCAGTGCCTCACGTGTGCCAGGCAAGTGCTCTACCACTGAGCCACAACTCCAGCCTCTATTTTTAAGGTCCTCGATTTCTCTCTAGGTTATTCTTTTGCTGTTGTTTTTAGTTATACATGACAGTAGGGTATATTTTGGCATATCTTTTCTTGATATCTTTGATAGCTATAAAATTTGTACTAATTTTACCCTCCTGTGGCAATGAGACCATTATCTCAGAAGACTCACAAACCCTCAACTTTTTGGTGGTTTCCCGCTATTCTCCTCAGTTCCTCCCCAGAGATTCTCAGATCTGCATAAGGCATTCAAAACCAAACACTACAGACCCCGAGGAGCCTGTGTGAGCTCCCTGGTTCTCAGCTGGGCAGGGTCTTCACCTGTAACTGATGTGGGGCGCAGCAGTCACTATGGTCTTTGTAAATGGAGGTGAATAAGACATGCTTCTGGGGGACTTACATATTGGTGGAAGGAGGAGACAGAGGCAAACAAAGGGGCAGGTAAGCAAACCTTCTAATGCAGCAGAATCACATAGGGAGCCTTAGAAAGAAACCATTCTTAGGTCCCACTATAGGTCAGTTTAATTGCTCCCTGGGGAGAAGGACTCAGGCTTGAGTATCCCACAAAGCTTTTTCAAGTATTCTAAACTTCAAGTGTGGGGTCGAGAAGCTCTGCTCTATACAACACATACACACAATCTTACAAAGGTTATGCACTGGGGGTGATGAGAACCTGGATGGAGTGGGGTGCTTAGGGTCTTGCTAACAGCTTCCTGGAGGAGGTGACTTCTGGGCTATCATAAGGCAAGAGCAGGCTCAGAGCACAATTTGTTATTGGGAGGGGAGGGGCTGGGCAGCATTAGAGATGGAACCCAGGGCCTCACACGTGCTCGGCAAGTGCTCTACCCCTGAGCCACATTCCCAGGCCTTGCATCTTATTCTTAATAACACCCATTGCACTCAAGAGTCCCTGAAAGCCCTTTCCTGTACTCTGTCCCTTCTCCCTCCCACGCAATCCTCTGCTCACTTTGACAGAGGAAGGAACCACTCTTCAAAGATGCCAAGTGACTTGACAAGGTCACCTGGCTGCTACGTGGCTGAGCCTAGGACTAGGACTCTTCCCTGCATCCCACCTCAGAGCCGGCAAGGCCCAGAGCGCTGTTGCTCTGGCATTTCTGGGGATTCTGAACCTCTCCTCACCACCTCTCCTACCAATTCACCTTTTACTGGCTCCAGTCCTGAAACGTTCCCACCAGGCCCTGGCAAAGAGGCCAGGCTCAGCTCTCCCTCCTACCACCGTGACCAAAAGGAAGAATTAACAATGAAAAAGAGGGAGAACCAAAGATCCCACTCCATCTCATTAAGAAAGTAAACATAAGAGCCATCTAAGTGTCTAATTAAGCTTCTAATTAGTCCCTGCTTGTTACTAATGCAAATTAGATTACTCCGCTTAACTACAGCATGTCCACAACACCCTTGTTAATTGCGGCCTTTTGAAATTAAATTACTCCCTAATTAGCATATCAAAGCCATTGATTCGGAGCTGGGAAAGATGAGGGCAAGAGGAGCCGAATGCCAAGTTTGGTTAATCAGAGATGGCTAATTAAATAGTGACGTCTTACGTGGGGGGCCTGCTGGTTAAGGAGTAGGGGCAACCCACTCAGGGCCTGAATGGCCACCTGGAGCCTGGTTCTGGTAGTGGCCTTTGACACCAAGGGCCTCCTATGGGCATAGGAGGGGCTTCAGTGGGCTGGCAACAGACCACTGGGTCCGGCCCTTGTTTAGCCTCTGGCTGCTGTCTAGCCTTGCCCCTGGGCACGCCCTGGCCCCTCTTTATCTCCCTAGATGATTTCTAGGCACGGCATTCACAGAAATCTTGGGCATCAATTCAGGGGTATCCAAAGCACAACCACATTTGAATATGCAAAGCATCAGCAGCGTCCTTCCACTTCTCTCTGTGTCAAGATGGGTTCCTAAGGGGGACTATTCCTCCTTTCCCAACAACACATAAGAGAATAAGTATGGGGGACAGATAACCTTCATAGAGGGGCTCACCTGCCAGGGGTGCACTGGTTTCAGCTTAGAACAGGCCCCTAGAGACACAAGACCTTATAATTACCTCTGTGGTATAAAGTAAGGAAAAAGAATTATCCACCACCATCAGTTTTAGTTTTGGGGTTTTTTGTTTGTTGTTGTTTTGAGTTTATTTATTTATTTATTTTTTGAGAGAGAATTTTTAATATTTATTTTTTAGTTCTCGGCGGACACATCTTTGTTGGTATGTGGTGCTGAGGATCGAACCCGGGCCGCATGCATGCCAGGCGAGCGCGCTACCGCTTGAGCCACATCCCCAGCCCCTATTTATTTATTTATTTATTTTTAGTACCAGGGATAGAACCCAGGGGCACTCAACCATTAAGCCATATCCGCAAAGCTTTTTTATATCATTTTTATAATTTAAAAATTTTTTATAGTTATAAATGGACAGTGTGCCTTTATTTTATTTATTTTTTTAATGTGGTGCTAAGGATTGAATCCAGTGCCTCATACATGCTAGGCAAGCGCTCTGCCACTGAACTACAGCCCAGCCTTCTTTATATATATATATATATATATATATATATATATATATATATATATATATTTTATTCAGAGACAGGGTCTCCCTCAGTTGCTTAGAGCCCACCTAAGTTGCTGAAGCTGGCTTTGAACTCCCAATCCTCCTGCCTCAGCTTCCTGAGCTGCCTGGATTTCAGGGATGCACCACCACGCCCAGTTGCCACCATTAGTCTGGAAATTAGATTTGGGTCCTTATTAGTCTTCTCTAAGCCCTTGCTGTAAAGAGTCTTTTGGACTCTCCCCTCCTAGATTTTCCTTGAATAATATTGAGACTGGCAAGTCCCCTTGTCAAAGTTGCTAACCAAAATGCCCTCTGGGGCTAGGCGGGTCACCAGCAGGCCAGGTGAGAAGCAGCTTTCACTCATTCCCAGTCCCTCCTTACCCACACAGAAATATGGGCTTAGTGTTGGCTGTGTTTGGGTTTGGGTTGTGCAAAAGAAGCCCCAGTAGGGATACTTTTGGAAATTTACCACGGCATTGAGCTGAGGGGGGCGTCAGAAAACCTCAGCAGAGGTGAAGTTATTCAATTTGTGACCACAGTCCTTCAGGCCAGCATTCCCAAGAGAAGGTCCCAGTTAACTGTGTGACCTTATGTAAGTCATATCCCCTCTCTGGGCCTAGATCCTTCACCTATCAAATGAGAACAGGAATTCTCAGGATTTGGTGAATCTCTCAGGGATGGTGAGGATTAGAACAAGGAGGGCTGTGAAACTAACTGCAAAGCACAGTTCCGTGTCAGTCTGGTGACCACCTGTCAGTCTGCTGACCACCTAGTTCTATGTGCTACAAACCCCTCCCAGATTTCCTAATGGGGATACTTTCTAGAAACTTCTTACTCGGTCTTCCATGCAAGGAGCAGAGCCAGGGCTTCCAAGTGTCCCTTTTTTTTTTTTTTTTTTAAAGAGAGTGAGAGAGGAGAGAGAGTGAGAATTTTTAATATTTATTTTTTAGTTCTCGGTGGACACAACATCTTTGTTTGTATGTGGTGCTGAGGATCGAACCCGGGCCGCATGCATGCGAGGCGAGCGCGCTACCGCTTGAGCCACATCCCCAGCCCCCAAGTGTCCTTAAGAATGCTGAGGGCTAGTTACTGCAGGCGCCTGGCTATTGGGAAGCTAGGAAGTACCACACCTCTCTCCTCTGCCCTACATTTAATGGACCAGCCCTGGCAAAGGAGTGGAGGGTCCCTAACTGGTTCTTTCTCTGTCCCTCTCTCCCCAGCTAGAGTACAGGCTGTCCCCAGCCTTCCCTCCCCCAGTCCCCCACTCCAAGTTCATCACCAGTAGCCCCTGGAGCACTCAGGGTCAGGGCCAGGGCCAGGGCCAAATTCCCAAAGGGTAAGATTTTGTTTATTTAAGGAGAGATCAAACAGGGACCAGAGGAGAGGAAGTCCCCATGCTCCCCACCTCAAAAAGAGTGAATCCCAAACAGTACTCAGCCCACAGGTAGCCACACAGGCCAAATTGAGCAAAGGGGTCTAAAGCAATTTTATTTTAGAAAGTAAGTGAAATTAAAAGCAAAGCAGAAAAAGGGAAATGGGGGAGGGGAAGGCTGTCCTGGTGTGAGGGGGAGGGGGGATGGCAGCACACAAGGGCCAAGCTGCAGCCCGCCTAGCACAGCTCTCTCTCCCAAGGAGATTCAATTAATTGATAACAAGAGGCATCAAATTAATTTCTGGAGGATGTGAGATTCTGATGAAGGGAAATCTCATCGATGGGGATCAGGCAGGAGGGCGGCGGGCCGCACCCCTTTTAATCAGGCTCAGCTGCCTGATTGGTGAGGAGGAGACTTCCATGGGTCATAGGGTTCCCTGCCCTGAGCTCCACATGTCACCCCTTTGGAAAAGACCCGGGAGGCAGTGGGTTCCTGTCCCTGTCAGAACAAAGAGGGTGCCCAGCTTTGGCAAGCTGAGGCCAGGCAGAGGGGGCTGCGGGTGTCCCTCACCAACTGTACAGTACAAATCTGGGGCCCACTGGGAAGACAAGGTTGTGCCTAAGGCCACAGAGCGAGGTCGGGTCTTGGTAGCAGTGCCTTACTGGGTTCCCATGGTATATGTGTGCAAATCTGGATCCCATTTAGAACCCAGACCCATCAAATCATTCCTGAACTCAGGCATGTAGCACAGAACATGGGTGGCACTCCCTGCAGCTGAAAAACATAGCCCAAGCTGTGCAAGACCCCTTCGGACCCCCAGGCCCTGGTCCCAGCCAGCCCGTGTGCCAGTCATTTTATCAGCATTCAGCAAGGGCCAAAAACATATCTCAGCTCAGATCTCAACACCTCTAAGAGTGTCCAGAGCTCAGAGCAGTGTTCCTGGAGGGCTAACCTGAAGTAGTGCCTCCGCTGGGAAGGAGAGCAGGCAGCCCTGGCTTGCTGGGGAACCCCCCAGGCTTCTCTGAAGGAGGGCTTCTCCCAGTGGGCTGCAGCACTTCAACACACCCCTGACCTTCGGAGTGCCTCCTGTTCCCATCTGGAGATGGGGAAGCCTGCAGAGCCTTGGAGGTTTGCTCCCCAAGCGACCCCTCCTGGGTTTCCCACAAATCTGGATGTTCCATCTCCCTCCAAAATTCTCCCCAGCAGCACCTTTTTCTTCCAGGATGCAGACAAGAATCTGCACAAGGAACACCTGAAGGCAAGGAGGAAGTCCACTGCAGCCTGCTTTTGGAGCAAATTCTTTAGTGCTGGGGCTCCTAGAAATGTGGGCTTCCAGAAATGAATGGAAAGCCTGAAGTCAAATCCCAGGGATCCTGCTCAGACCTGCCCCAGGGAGGAAAACAAAAAACAAAACCCCCATACCTGCCCCCCCCCCCCGTCTTTCCCCTCCTACTGCAGGGGTGCCACTGGTACATGTGTCCTGTCAGGACCCAGGCCTGCCTTCTGTGGTCAGAACCCATGCAAAAGATCCACACTCCCACACTTGCTCCATTTCAGATTTTTACAAGTTACAAGCGAGCCTCCTCTTATTTTACTTCTTCTCTGTCCTTGCACTTAGTAGGCACTCCACACTATCTGTACAGCGGAGTCCAGTCTTGTCTCTCTTCCCTGAGTTGCCCTGCCCTCAAGTGGTCATCATTTTGCCCTCTCCTTTCCTGCCAGTCAGAATTCTAGGTCACTTCCACGCCTACCTTGGACAAATGCCAAGAGGGTCTTTACATAAGTCTTTAGAGTCTGGAAAAACCCTCTGGACCCCACCTCCATTTACATGGAAGCCCAGGTGAGATGCCAGCAGAACCAACTTAGGGTGGGAAAGGAAACAACATTTACCTCTATCTTGCACCATCAATAGACCCCACCCACCCTGGGGCCTCAGTGCGCAAAGGAAGAGGCCCAGGAGGTGGGCCGGACAACTGGGATTGGCAGGAAAAAAGAAAGATGCAGGGGCTTCAATGGAGGGGAAGCACTGAGAAAAACAAAAAGACCCTGGCCTGGGTTGGTGCAGGCAGCCCTGGAAGCAGGGATCAAGGCAAGGGAGGGCTCTGGCCAGGCCCTGCCAGCTCTGACCACACACCAGAGTGACCCCATGGCCCCTCACCTTGTAGCCCTAGGCAGACTGTGCCTTTTGTGCAGGAGCTCCTGCTTCCCAGTCTGCATGCCTGAGCCCAGGAGCAGCATCTAACAAGACCACTGCAGCCACAGCCACAGCCACAAAGTGCAGACATAAATTTTGGAGGACAGAAGAGGGTTCCTGCTGTGATCCCGTTTGGGCAGAACCAGCAGTGAGTGCAAGTGTGCATTTCCATGGAAAATCCAGGAAGGCAAAACTGAAGAAAGCCAACTTCAGGCTCAGGGGATGTTTCTTTTTGCCTCTTAAAGGTGATCCCCTCAGCACTAGGTCCCAAATTGGTCTGAAACTTGCTGCCAAATGTATTCTATAAGGATGTGAGAGGAATGGTTTCTGAATACGAGAAATCTCACTTTTTAGAGAGAGGGTACTGATCATTTTTTTTCCTCCTTCATGTTCTGGGAAATTTTCATTTATACTTTTATCCTGAGCATCTTAGTAGTACCTGGGAGACATTCCAAGGTGCTAGGGTGGGGGGCATCAGATTCTATACCCAAGTCTTCCTCTAAAGGGAAGACAGGGAGCGAAGGTACAGCCTTCAAACTAGAGGGAAGAGAGGAGAACAAGACTAGCTTGTGGAGTAGGGGAGGAGGCAGGGGGAGTGACCGCCCCTCCATCCCTTCCCAGTAGCAGAGGCTCAAGCCTTGCTGGTTTATACTAGGGTCAGGGGCCCCACACTTAGTCCCAGCTCTGCTACTAAGTAGCTGTGTAACCTCAGTCAAGTTGTCTCTTCTCTCTGGGCTTCTTTTTCCAGCCTATAAAATGAATTTTAATACTCCAGTGTTTCCAGTATTCAGTCCAATAAGTGGCCTGGCAGTGCTGGTAAACTAACAATTTTTAAAAGCCATCCCCGGATTGGCACTACCAGGCACCAGGCACCATGCTAGGAACTTTACCTCTCGTTCAACTCCTAAGCTGACTCTCTACATTGGGTATTACTGACCTACTTTACAACCTAAGAAAATTGAGGTTCGAGGAGCTTAATTAAGTTCCCCAGAGTCCCATCTCTATTGCCAAGTTCCACTCTGACACATGTTCTGCCCTGGGGAGGCCCGTGTTCCTTGCTCTGGGTTCCAGAGTTCTGGAACTAAGTCTGAGGAAGTCATCCCAGCCAATGGAGCCCAGAGTCCCGACCAAAATAGTCCTGAGGCTGCCTTGGCCTGGGCAACTGGGATGGGGCAAGATCCAGGGAAGGGAAACTGGGAAAAACCCCTTGGATGAAAGAAATAATTATTTCACATAGTTCTATCTATAGGAAAGGTAAAGACATTGCACCTGCTTGGGAGGAGGGTGTAGGGGTTGTACTGCCCCAGCGGTAGTGACAGGAAACTGCCAAGTCCCAGCTCTTAGTGGGGAGGCTAAGGGTTAAGATGTAGGGAGGAGCGGGCAGCTGTGGAGCAGGGAAGGCTTCTGGAGATGTCCGGCCCCTGTCCCTTCCCTCCCCTCACATCTCAAACCCCTTCTCTGAAACACTCACTGCTCCCATCTATCAGAATCTCCCGTCCCAACACTGTGAGGTCCAGAGAGCAGACCCCAGCCTTTATCACGTAGGTACCCCAATACCCAACCTGGGACCTGCCCAGACAGAGTAGGGGCACAGCAAATACTTGGGGAATTACTGGATAAAAGAACACCCCCCCCCAAGTTGTCCTGCTTCCCTCCCCTCAGGAAGAGGTGTGTTTGGAGTAGGGGCCCAGCAGGATACACACATTCCTGGCAAGAAGGGACCTACCTGCCCGACTGCCAGAAAGGAGGTTTCTGGCCAAAGGCAGAGAAAGGGGGGTGGGGGTGTCTAGGTAGAAGGAAGAGGGGCAGGTCTCTTTGCAAGTTGAGCCCAGCCTCAGCTATTCTTCAGCTCTGGTGTCAGGCCTTTCCCTTCCCAGGGCTCAGGGGCTTCCCAACTCCAGAGCTCCTGAGAACCCTGCCCAGGCCTGGGAGAACAGAAAACTCCCCCCCCAGGGGCCCAGGGTTAGGCTGCTAGAACAGAAGGTTCCAGTGGTCTCCCCACCTTAGCACCAAGGATACGGTGGGTGTCTAAGGAACCAGGAGTACAGATTGGGAGACTGGGGAGGGGGCACCGATAGCACCACCTCCTCCCCATGCCATCTTGCATTGACTAGAGTGGAAATCACACTACATAGGGATCTCCCCTGTGCACTGTCCTTAGAGCAACTCAGATCTAAAGGCACTGCGGGAGCCAGCAAGCCATCTAGGTGCCCACCACAAAGTCCCTGTGCCCTCCCTGCAGCTACCAGGTGATAAATAACCTCAGAACCCCAAGGGGCAAAAAAAAGTTTCTCAAGTTAAAAAAAAAAAAAAGGGCTTTAGACTTCCCCACAGCGGTTTTCCGCGGGGGCGAGCAGAGGTTGTCTGAGGCCGGTGGCTCCCCTTCAGACAGCTCCTCTCAGTTCGGGTTGCGTTGGAGGAGCAGAGGAAAGGGGCTCCAAATGCCTGTGACCCAAGGCACGGAGGCCAAGGGGCCGATCTGCCCTGGTTTTCTCCGGGAAGTGAGCTTGGGGTCCGGAAAGCTGGGCGGTGAGACCGCTCAGACCCTCCCACAGCCACCGACGACCTTACAGATCATTCCGCTGCTCCTCCTTCGGGTACGCAGAAGGGGGCCCTTGATTTAACCACCACAATTGCCCCTCAAATTGCGCTCCCCGAGGCCCTCAACATCTAACACTTGGGTCTGGGACAAATCCAGGCGAGTGCTCTGAGGCAGGGTGAAGATGCTGAAGTTCAGATAAAATCCCGCATTGGCCAAACGCTCCTGGGCTTTCTCTGGAACAGTAGCTTCAGTTTGGGGTTTGCGCCTCTGGGTCCCCCGCCCCTCTCCCCAGCTCAGGGCGCCGCGGTCTGCCAGAGGGGAGACCCAGAAGTGCTGGGGTGCTTCTCATGCGATGATCTCCAGATGCCTTCAATCCCAGGTGCGGAGTAAGCGAGGAAATATCCAGGCGGGGTTGGCACGAGAGGTCGGGGGTGCAAAAGGAGGAGCGGGGCGATCTCTTAGCTCAGGGCCCCATATCCTTTTCCTCCCAACCTATAAAGTCGGGATGGGATGCGGGTGTGTTCACGAGGTCGCCCCAGTTGGGGGAAGAGAGGTAATCCACCGCCGTCAGGGCTCTGCCTCAGAATCCGCATCCCGCGAAATTACACGATCCTTTACTCAGGTGGCCGCCGAGACCCCAGGTCTCTCAGGGCACCCTGCATTCTAGAGCCAAGGGCTCTGCTCTGGCGCAGCCCAAGGAAGTTTGTTTGGCGTTGAAGCGGAGCGCGATGCTGGAGCGCCGCCGGGGTGGCCGCGGGTCAGAGAGGTGTTGGGGGAAGGAAAGGGGTTGTTCACGGGGGACACAAGAGTCCTCAGTCTGGGAGGCATGGTCTTGCTTGGTCACTCTGGGACCCTCTTCCCTGGTGGGCTTCCCCCCCCCACACCCCACTAAGTGATGGGGTGGTAGCTTTCCCCAAAGCGGGTGAATAGAGGTATCCGCCAGATGCGTCCCCCACCCTGTGGCTCAGGCGCACAAAAATCACAGAGGCCATTTCCAGACGCTCTCAAGTCCCCAAGAAGTTTTCCGCTCTGTCTCTGAGCTCAATGAGGGATGGGGGAAAGAGGGTTGATTGGTCTCAGAACTTCCGAGGTGCGACCTAAGCAAGACAAGTTCCCCTTCACCCAGGGCGACGCGGCGTGTGGGACTGTAGTACCCCCCGCCCCAGTCCCTCTGCCTCTGGCATATCTTGGAGAGTCCCGAGACTGGAAATGGGGGAGCCCACTTCACCACTTCCCTTCCCAGCTCAGGAAAGTCCGGGCCGGGAAGTATTCTTTGTCTGACTCGGGGAGGGGGGGTCGCGCCCCCTTACACCCCATTCCCAGCAGCGAGGCCCGGAGGGGGCGGAGCCCAGAATCTTGGGGGAGGGGCGGGCCTCAGTGGCCTCTCCAGCCACCCACCCCTGGCCGGCCCCCGCTGCCCGCTACCGCAACCCGCCCCCCCCGCCACCGCGCAGTAGCCCCCACCTGTTCCCAAGGCAGCTCCGGCCCGCTGGGGCCCGAGCCGGGGGCGGGGTCTCGCGGCTCCCCGGGTCAGTGCACTACGGCCGGTCCCGGCTTGAACAAAGTGCGCCGGCCCGGGCCCGACTCCTCTCGGCGCCCGGCGCGTCTCCGGCGGGCAGTTTGCAAACACAAAGTGAGCCAGTGAGCAGGCGAGAGAGTGCGCGAGCTAGGGAGTTGGTCTGGTCACCGGCCCAGCCCCCACCCGCTTCCCCGGGCCCGACCCGCCACCTACCTGTCCGGCCCGGCCGCTCCGTGAGGGCTCCGGCCCGTCAGCCTGCGCAGGGCATGGGGCTCGCTCGGGTCGCAGCCCGGGCCCGCCGCCGCCCGCCGGGGCTGCTCCTCCGCGCCGCCCCGCGCCGCGCAGCTCTCGGGCGTCCTCCCTGCGCGCCGCGCCGACCGCCGCGCGCCTTAGCCCCGCCGGGGCATTGCACTTTGTGGGGAGCTCGGCTCGTTCCGGCTCTGCTCCTCCTTCTCGGTCCTCCCGCGACGTTCGTTAGATCGCTCCGGCTCCCGGGCTCCGGGACCCCGGCGTCCCCGCCCCCGGCCCAGCCCTGGTTCCGGCCGGGGCTCCTCCCCGCCGCGCCGCCGCCGCCTGCGCCGCGCCCTCCTCGCGGGCTGGGGGCTCTGTCCCGGCCGCCGGCCGCACTGTCCGGTCCGCAGGGGTGGCCGGCTCCGGACTCCGAGGGGCTGCGACTGAGCCCGGGCTGCGAGTGGCTGCGAGCGGGCGGCGCGCGGGCGGGGCGGGAGGGGACGGGGGACGGGAGGGGCGGAGGGGAACGAGGGAGCGCGCGGAGCGCCCGGGAGGAGGGAACGAGCAAGCGAGAGGCGGAGGAAGGAGCGACCAACTTCTAGTGCTACCATAATTCGCCTAAAGCAGGTGCAGCAACTTTCACCCCGCGAGGCAGCCTGCCGCGAGCGAGAGAGACCACGTGGACCAAACTTTAGGGGAGGAAAAATGGGGACGTGGAGAGAGGACTTGGGGCTACAGATTTGAAAAAGGCGATAGGCAGAGAGACTCCAGAGATTCGCCCTGGCCTCGGACCAATCCCACGGTGCGCTATGTAAACTCCGGCCTTTCCCTGGAGTCTGGAGGTGCGGCCAAGTCCTGCTCCCACACGGTTCACTGGTTCCCGGCGGGCTGCGCCTGGCGCGGGGAGTGGCCGGGGGCCCCCAGTCCAGAGCCCGCGTCCTGCCCCCGCCTGCCTTGCCCCCCTCCGACTCTCCAGTGCGTGGGGGCTGGGGTGGGCTTTTGAACCAGAGTGGGGGTGGGGAGGCTCCTTCTGGGCATTGTGAACAGTCACCCCCTACCCCGCCGCTCCGCCGCGTGCTGCCTTCCTCGCGGAAGGGGAATTTCCCGTAAAGTGCTCTGAGAACCGGTGAAGAAGGCGCCCAAGACTGGATCCACGAGGGCACAGCGAAGAGCAAAGTCGAGGCAATTATCTGGACAAATTAGATTGTAAACAAAACTCAGCGTCTCTGCCTACCGTTTCTGCCCCATTGGAGGGATTGTACTGGTGGCCGTGGTGCGTGTTTGGGTGGGGAGGGGGACATCCGGGCGAGGAAAGGCCCACGATCCAAGGGGGAGGGCTCCGGTGGGTGGAAGACGCCCCATTCGGAGATCCGTGGGAATCCGAATAAATCTTCTCACCTCCTTCTCCACACGTCTGTATTGAGGGAGTGGAGAGGAAAAGAAGGCCTCAGGGATCTTCAATGAGTGCCCTCCACCCCCACCCCACCCCCGTGATGCCAGGTCCCCAAGACTAAGGGCAGGAAAGCAATAATGGCTCCTGAAGGCCTCCTGGCCCCAAGTCACCTGAGGCAGGTGGACCAGGAGCAGACACCTGATGGCCTGTGGAGGGTGGGCTGTGGCAAGAATGAACGGCTAGTTGTGAGGAGAAAGTCTTTTGGAGAAGCCTCTTCCAATAGAGCTTGAGAGAAAGGGGTCTCAGAGAGGAAGCTGTCCCTTTTCTGTTTAGGGACACTGTACAAGCCCTATTGGGCAGGGGTGACAGGCATACGTAGGTCCTTCCAGAGCCTTTCTGAAAGGTAGTTGTGAAGTTGGGGGAGAACACTCTGTGCCATTTATTTGACTTATTTATTTATTGTGGGGCTGGGGGTTGAACACAGGGCCTCAGGAATGCTAAACACATAATGTACCACTGAGCTCCATCCCCAGCCCAGTGCCATTTATTTGGCCATCAGAGTGACCTTTCCAGTGCAACAATAAAGCTAACATTAAGGCATCAAATGACAGCTAATGTCTGAGTCATGCCACACGCTGGGCACATTGATTGATTGAATCTTTACAGTGGCCCTAAGAGCAGATAGTTCCGTTTTCTTTGTTTTTTAAAGGAGGAAACTGAGGCACAAAGAGACCTTGTCACTTGCCCAGGCTGAAGAGATTGAACAGGATTCTAACCAGATCCAGTTGGCAAGGTCGTGAAGATGCCCCTGGAAACCTTTAAGTAGGGTTCCCTGCCCAGGAGAGTGTTTGGGGAAGAGCAAAGCCCTTGTAGCGCCATCCAGTTTATCTTCTGTGGAGAGCCAGCTCTGTGGATGTCATGCTGTGCAAACAACCCTGGACCCAGCCTGTAGTGGCAGGTCCTGTGTCAGCACAGCTGAGTCCCCTTATATAACAAAGGCTAAGGGTGAAGTGAGAATTAGGGACTTTGGATACAAAAGAGGGGATTTCTATAAGGAGGATGGAGTGACTTCCAGTGGGCTATTCTCAGACCTCAGAGCCCTCGTCCCACTACATGCCTGCATCGGCCTTCCACACCACTCACGTGGGGGCACTGGGAAATGCTTTGGCTCTCATTTCAGTTTAGACCTCCGGGCCAGCTCAGTTCTCAGCACCCTGGGAGTCTCACTGGAGGGCCCAAGGGAGTCAGGAGGCCCTGTCTTGTCCTCACCTAGTGGGTATTTTAGGGAGAGTGGAAGCCTCTTCCAAAGGGGGGCACAGAACAGATGCCTCCAAATCTTAGAATCCTGTTGGGAGCCTTCTTCCTGGTGCAGGGGCTTCATGAGTTTTGAGAGTAATCCTCTGCTCCTGGTGGAGAGCGATAGGACCAGGCAAGAGAGACAAACAACTGTCCCTTCATAGGATTCAGGACAGGTGCGTATGCTCAGGGGGTGGCAGGAACCAGGACTCAGAGCCTGATCCTACTAGGGAGGCCAGGTTGGGAATACAGGGGCCAGAGCCAGGAAGTGGTGGGTGGATCTTCAGCCTCTTGTCACTTACTAGTGTATGACCTGGGCAAGTGACATGATGTCTGAGCCTCAGTTCTTTCACCTATCAAATTGGGAGAATACCTCCTCAGGGGGCTGGGAAGATAGCATGAAAAGGCATGGGCGGAGCTTCAAGCTTGGTAACCTGTTCCTCTGTTCCTCAAGGGTTTTCCATAAATGTTTACTTTTCCTTTTGTGAGCCCATTTCCTCACTTAAAAATGAAGAACACTGACTTCAGAAAGTTGTGAATCATGAGTTGCCACTTACTAAGTGCCTGCTGTGTGCCAAGCACTTGATGAATAGGCTGTTTAGCTTCAAAACCCCAACTAGGGTGGCTCTCTTCCCCAATTTACAGCTGAAACTCAGAGAGGTCAGGAAACTTGCCTCAGGTCACACAGCTAGAAGGTAATTCATCAAGGACTGGCTCCTGGGTCAGCTGCCTCCCTGTCAAGGGTATGAAATTGGCTAACAGATGAACTGTTTCTTAGTATCCAGTTTGACACCACTTGGAAGGAGATGGTGGTAGTGGTGGAAGTGTATCTACAGTCTTTTATTCCCATAGTCCTAACACTAGGCCCAGCTATCTTATCATTCCATTTATCTATTTCAATCTTACCTTTTTGCCTCTAAAAGTTGTTTGTTTTTGTTTTGTTTTGTTTTTTAGGTACTGAACCCAAAGGCACTTTACCATTGAGCCACATCCCCAGCCATTGTTTATTTTTTGTTGTTTTTATTTTGAGACAAATCTTACTAAGTTTCTGAGTCTGGCCTCAAACTTGTGATCCTCCTGCCTCAGCCTCCTGGAATTGCTGGAATTATAGATATGCACCTCTGCACCTGGCTCAAATATTCTTTTTCAGATTCTTAAGGAATAAGACTTTATTAACAAAACATAAGAACTGCACTTCTAAGTATATGTCAACAGAAATGCATACCTAAATATGTTCAAAAGGCATACACTAAAAATGCTATGTGGCCTATTAGTATATGCCAACTACTCATAATAGCCACCAAGAGTAGAATAGATCAGTGGATCCAGGTGTCATACAGGGGCTAGGACCTGGCAACAAGAATAATCAAACCGTTGCCACATACAACAAATCTCACAAACATAGTGTCAAGAGTGAAAACCAAAAACAGACAACAAAACATATAGTTTGATTCCATTCATCTGAAATTTAAAAACTGGTCCAATGGATTGATGGTGTTAGAAGTCTAGAGGGTAGCCTCTTTAAGCAGGGAAGCAACTGAGAGGAGGTACAAGGGGGTTTCTGGGGATCCAGGAATGTTCTTTCTTCTTTTTTTTTTTTTGGCTGGGAATGAACTCAGGGGCACTTGACCACTAAGCCACATCCCCACCCTATTTTTTTGTATTTTATTTAGAGACAGAGTCTCACTGAGTTGCTTAGCGCTTCACTTTTGCTGAGGCTGGCTTTGAACTTGTGATCCTCCTGCCTCAGCCTCCCAAGCCTCTGGGATTACAGGCATGTGCCACAGTGCCTGGCCCAAGTTTTATACTCAATCATTTAGTACTACCCAGCTCTGTTAAGTGAAAGGTGGTTTTTTTTTTTTTTTAATTCCTTGCTTTTACTTGTTGGATTTTACTCAATTTCATATTGTCGAGATGAATTCAGGTTTGTTACATGTATCTCTAGGTCATTTATTTTAAGAGGCTTCCAGAGAGCATTCCACCCTATCAAGCTCCTGTGTTTCTTCACTCACCTTCCGGTTGGTGGACAGTTAGATTGTACCCACAGTAGGCCACTGTGCACCTTCTGCAGCGGGCTTCCTTCTGGGACCCCCCTTTGCCTCCTGCTCAGCAGGTTTCCCCTGCTCCTCCAAGTTCCTTCTTTCTGAAATCTTCTCCCCTCCCTATCTATTCTGCTTCCCAATCTTTCTGATTCTGCAAGACCCAAGTCTGTGCCTGGTGGAGGTAGGGGAACGATGCACAGGGTAGCCCTTTCCTTTTCCAGAGAGGACACTGTTCCCCATCATAAATGACAATTTAAACAAAGAATTATTTCACCAAGGGTGGATGTCTTAATGAACTGTGCCAGCAGCTGTCAAGTCTTTAGACTCCTTCAAGGCCCTCTTTTCAGTGGGGCTCCCACCACTGGGAGAGATTTATCAGTTCATCACATTGACCTGAGTAGTGGACCATGGTAGTAGTGTGGGGATCTGCCCCTAGAGCTGTGAGGAGAAGGTCCCTAGGGGGAGGAGGACGTTCCATTGCTCCTCTGGGTACCAGGCTGACCAGGTGCCTGGGTCCTGGGAGATGTTTGCAGAAACCCTTGTGATCACTTTTCAAGACTCAGAGACTCCGGTTTTTTTTGTTTTTTTGTTTTTGTTTTTTTTTTTTCATAGTGGTGGGCATGGAGACTTTGGGCTGATGGGTAGAAAATCAGTCATTACAGATCTGGAAATGAACATAACTTGACAAGCAGTGAGCAATTTTCCATTAATTAGAACACAGTATCTTTGGGTAAAATGAGATCCCTCCATGGGATGTCCTTGTGGGGAGAATAAGACAAATGTAGGAAGAATCAGGAAAGCAGAGCCCACACCTTATCTTTCCCCTTTGTTGTTCATGGGGTTGGGAGGTGGAGTGGGACAGCATGGGGGCAGGGAAAGGCCAAGGTGCAGACACCTGAGAAAAGAAGCCCCTGGGGATGTAGCTCAATGGTAGCACACCTGCCAAGCATACTCTGGGTTCAGTCCTCAGCACTGCAAGAAAAGAAACAGAAGGAACCCGTCTCCCTTTATTTACATTCCTCCCCTTTTCAACACAGTGTCTCAAACACTCAGACTCAAGGCATCCTTCTGCCTCAGCACCCCCAAGTTGCTGGGACTTCAGGTGTGCTACAAGTCTTGCTTAGTTCTTCCTCAGTTTTAAAGAACTACCCCACATCTTCCTCCCTTATGAAGACTCTTGGATTTCAATCCTAATTCTGTCATTTCCTAGCCCGAAATCCTGAAGCAGGAGGCTGGACCTCAGTTTCCTCCACTGCATGAGAGCCCAGCAGAGAGCTGGTAGGAGAAGCAGGGCTGGTGCAGAGCTCCTCTCCCAGAAGGCACTGGAAAGACTGTAGCTCCTGGCAGGATCTCTGGATTACCCCGCCACTCCCTCCCACCTCCCCGCCCCCCTTTAGCACTCAGGTGTCATTGATGTTACAATGTGTTGTTGGCTAGCTTTTATGTCAGAAGTGCCTAGTAACTTTAAACACATTGTAAACTGTTTGCCATGTATGCCTCATTTCTCCAAATTTATAATAAAGTCCTGAGGTTAGGGGCCCTAGATTCTAGTCAATTGGGGATTGCCCATTGCATCCAGTTCAGTGTTTTTACATAGTAGGTACACAGTAAATGCATGTTGATTTGAACTGATTATGATGTGATACTTTAAAGCATTGCTTGAAAAAAATAGTCTGACACTTTAGGACAAGCTGGGGACCTGCAGGTATCAGCTGGGGTTTGTAGAATGTATGCAGTAACAGAGTCTTTACTACTTTTATTTTGTTGTTGTTGTTGTTGTTATTGTTGAGATACACACACACACACACACACACCAGGGATGAACCCAGGAGTACTTAACCACTGAGCTACATCCCCAGCCCTCTTTTAAATATTTTATTTAGAGACAGTGTCTCAACGAGTTGCGTAGGACCTGGCTAAGTTGCTGAGACTGGCTTTGAACTCCCCATCCTCCTGACTCAGCCTCCCGAGCTTCAGGGATATCAGGCGTGTGCCACCATACCCAGCCAGTCTTCACTGCTGCAAGAAAAGAGTTGGTGGTCAAGGATGGGGTGACTTGGATAGAAGATGGGACAAGGCAGTACCCTCCATCCCTCAGAGCCATCCTATCCTACCAGAAGGTAGTGCTCTCAGTTCTTTGCATTGCCCCTTCTCAATCCCTTTTTGCCTTCAGAACTCCCTGCTCAGCAAGGGAATCATTCTTTTCCATGGAACCTTAAAGGCCTGGGGCTTAGGGTCTCAGTCACTGGCCCTGGGAAAGTGAAGTAGGATGTGAAGGAGGGAAATCAAAGTCTGGGTAGACTTATGGAAATAGCTGACACATGCTGATCATCTCTACTGTTCACTAGGAGCTTTTTAGATGTATCTTGGATCCCCACAATGGCCTTGGATTTTTTTTTTTTAAGAGAAAGCGGATCTCCAAATGACAGAAACAAGGTAGGATGGATATAAGGTAAAGTAAGAGAGAGACTTCGTTCATCCCTATTAAGCATGGCATCTCCCTGGGCCCCTTGGGGAGAGGTGTACGTTTTCCATACACTGATCTGAACCATATTCTATGCCAGGCCTGGGCCTCTGGCATCTGCTCTTTTTCGTGGCCTTCCCTGTATCACTCAGGATCCTCTCTCCCCGTCCCCTTTGCTCTTGACCCTGGGCCCTCTAGCCCATTAGACCTTTCTCACCAGGAAGCCCTAGAGCCAGGCAGCCAGAAACTGAAGTGAGGCTGCATCTTGATGGAAAAGAACCTCCTGTGACCACACAGGTGCTACACATGGCACCGATGACCTCGTTCCTCCTCCCATCGGCTCACTGAGACCATGCTGTTGGTGCCTTCATCCTGACCACTTATGGCCTGAGGCTCCAGTCACCAGGACCTGCTTTTTTCTTCCCTGGGGGCTGGCTCCCTCTGGCCATTGGAGCCCACACTGCCCCTGTGTGGGAGACCAGGATTGCTGGGGTTGGGTAACACTCCCGGGGGAGCTCTCCACCCATGATCAATGGGAATTGGTATAAAATACCTCTGTTCTGGGCTGGGGTGTTGCTCAGTGATCCAGCATCTCCTAGCATGCATGAGGCCCTGGTTTCATTCCCAGGACCATAAAAAACAAAAAACAAAACAAGGGCTGGGGATGCAGGTCAATGGTAGAGCACTTGCTTGTATGCATGAAGCCCTGGGTTCAGTCCCTAGTATTGCAAAAACAATCCCCTAGCTGGGTGTGGTGGTAGTGCACGTCTGTAGTCCCAACAGTTCAGGAGGCAAAGGCAGGGGGACTGTGAGTTCAAAGCCAGCTTTAGCAATTTAGCAAGACCCTGTCTCTAAATAAAAAAATAAAAAGGGCTGGAGACGTGGCTCAATGGTGAAATACCCCTAGGTTCAATTCCCAGTACCAAAAACGAAAACAAAAAAACAAGACTGTGGCTATATCTCAGTTGGTAGAGAGCTTGCTTCACAGATGCACAAGGCCCTGGGTACAATCCCCAGCACCACCAAACAAACAAACAAACAAACAAAACCCCACCCTATGTGCACACCCAGAGTTTCCCCAGTGGGACTGATCCCACTGCAGAACTTCCTTCCCTACCTTATTTGATTCCACTACTTCCTCACCGGGGTTTCCCATTTGCAGTGGAATAGTTGTCTCAGGGGCCACTTCTGTAGGAAACCAGACTAAGTCAGGTGGGGACTATGATCATCCTTATTTTGCCAATGACACGACCAACCGTGCAGTGGAGCTGAAATTCACCCATGGTTCCGCGACTAACTCATACACGGTTCCACGATGACTTCTCCTAGTGAGTGCCCGTATTCACACCGGGGCTTGCTGCAGAGCAGAACCGACCCTTCATCTCTCCCCTGTGTGGCTTCTTGAGGACCTTTTCCCCCTTAGGAGGTTCAAGACCTTCTCCACCCCATCCCACTGGCTTCCTCTCTGGGTGGTAGGAGGTGAGAAGCAGACTAGTCAGGCTGACACCCACTGAAGGCAGGGAGGATTCCCAGGCTGCTCAGCCCCCCATAGCTCCTGTGGGCCACTGGCCAACAGTCACGACCAGTCCCCAGATGGCAGACAGAAAGAGAAGGGGTGAATACCTACAGGGCTGGAGATGTGACCAATGGAAAAAAAAAAGTGAAAGCCACTTGGAGGCCAGAACAGAAGAGGGCTGTACCAGGGCTACAGGGAAAGGCAGGCGCTGGGACAGGAACTGAGGAATCCTTCTGAGCCTTTGCATTCTGCAGCAGTGTATGACTTCAAAAGAGGGGATATGAGAGGTTTGGGTTTTTTTTTTTTTTTTTTTTTTTTTGCCATACTGGGGATTTAACCCAGTGCCCCAGGCAAGCACTCTCCACGTAGCTATAACCCTAGCCTAGGAAAAGATTTATTTTTCTTTCTTTTTGGTGGTACTGGAGATTGAACTCAGTGGTGCTCTGCCATTGAGCTTTACCCCCACCTATTTGACTTTCTTTCTTTTTGGCAGTGGGGATTAAACCCAGGAGTGATTTACCACTAAGCTACATCTCCAGTCCTTTTTAATTTTTAGTTTTGAGACAGGGTCTCGCTAAGTTTCTGAGACTGGCCGTGAACTTGGGATCCTCCTGGCCTCAGCCTCAGGAGTTGCTGGTATTTCAGGCACGTGCCACCGTGCCCTGCAGAGAGAATTTCTTTTTTTTTTTTTTTTTTTTTTTTTTTTTTTAAAGAGAGAGTGAGAGAGGAGAGAGAGTGAGAGAGAGAGAGAATTTTTAATATTTATTTTTTAGTTCTCGGTGGACACAATATCTTTGTTGGTATGTGGTGCTGAGGATCGAACCCGGGCCGCACGCATGCCAGGCGAGCGCGCTACCGCTTGAGCCACATCCCCAGCCCTAGAGAGAGAATTTCTTGATGGTGAAGTTTGTTCATCCTAGGAATGTGGGATGAGCCCTGCTGAGACCCTGAGGACTCTGGGAGAAATTGGTCTGCCAGTGGACTTGGAGATGGGCACAGGGATGACCTGATCTGGACAGAATATGACATTTTCTACTTGTTTGGATTTCACAAAACCTTCCTCTTGGTTTTAGGTTCCCCCAGAGGCAAACTCCGGGACAAGGATTCAAGCACAAGTGGCTTATTTAGGATATGGTCCCAGAAATACCAGTAGTGAGTAGGGTCATGGGGAGGAAGGGAAGGCAGCCCATACAGGGAGACTGCGCCAGTTACCACGCTGAGCAAGAGGAGCACAGTCACCCCGGGAACCCTGGGAGCTGCGTGGGGCACACCTCCAGTCACCCCTGCACGGGGCCAGGGCCGGGTGCCCATCTCATGCCCATTTATTCAGCAGCCTCCTCTCCCTGCTTGAGGCCTGCTGGCAGGTGAATTCACTCTCCAGCACTTCCGTCTTGCCCTGGGCTGGAGCCAAGGGTGTTTCCATGGCCAGAAAAACCCCCTCAGGCCCAGAGCAGGTGTTGGCAGTCGGCAGCCTCCTGCATCCAGAGACAAGTGCCGAGAGACGTGGGCAGGGTGCCAGCGCCTACTGCACTCTGCCCTCCAGCTTCTTCCTGCACTTCTGCCTTTTTATGAGCCTCATGGGCTCATCTGTGTCCCACTGTCCCCTCTCAGAAACCCTTGGCATTCTCAAGGCTGAGACCTACTGCCCCTTTGTTCTGCCTCCTCTTGGATAAGCCCACCCACTCTCATGGTGAGTTGAGGCTTCCAGTACCATCCCTGTTTCAGATTTTGATCCTATGCCCATGTCTTCGGGCCTCCGGTGACAGCATATTAGACATGTCCCCAATTCAATCATCCTTATCTAAAGCATGCCCCGTCTCTTCGTTCTCTTCCCATTGGTGGTACCGTATCTACCCAGTCCTTCTAGAATCTGGAATCATTCCTTGATTCTCCCTGTCTTCCAAACTGCTTCCCAGGGTCATCCCCTCTTCTTCAC
The DNA here is from genome assembly GCF_964194105.1 of Spermophilus citellus. Taxonomy (NCBI): domain Eukaryota; kingdom Metazoa; phylum Chordata; class Mammalia; order Rodentia; family Sciuridae; genus Spermophilus; species Spermophilus citellus. The sequence continues at coordinate 57,375,554 of NC_138186.1, read as the reverse complement.
CCACCCCTCCCCCTGCCATTGGTCGGGACTCTCATTATTTTCTACCTGAAGTATCCCTGTGGCCTATGAGCTGAAGTCCCCACTTCTGGCCTGATGCCCTCCCAGTGCCCCCATCTAGTGCCTTCTCCACCAAGGTCCCAAGTGCCAACCTCTGGCAGCACTTGGGCTTAGCATCTGGAGCCTGTGGGTTTAATCCCCAGCATCATAAAGTCAAGTGACAACCTGGACTTGTCATGTTCTATCCAAGACCCATTCCAGATCCAAGCACCTTGGCCTGGTGCACAGAGCAAAAGCTACCCTTTCTTGAACCTCTGATTCATCCCTGGCCACTCTCAGCTCTGCCTCCTGGGACTTGTGGTATGTGCTATGCTCTTTCATGCAGCTGGGCTTCCTCTCATGCCCTGCCTGAGTTTGGTGTCCCTTTTCTTCTATTTGTTTTTGCTGCTCATGCTAAGACCCAGCTCAGATGGCGCCTCCTCTTGGAAGTCTTCCCTGAATGCCTCAGGCTGGATTAGACACCCTTCTTTTGTGCTCTTATATCAGTGCAAGCATCAGAAAATCCACTTCAAACAGACTTAAATAACAATGGAAATTGATTGGCTCCTGGAATTGAAAAATCAAGGGGTAGGGCTTGCTGCAGATGATGTGTGATCCAGGGGCTTAAAACGATGCCCCTGGGTCCTCCCATTGCTTAGCTCTGCCTTTCTCTGGGTGGGCTTCCTTCTCAGAGTCCTTGGAGGGCATCACATCACTTCAGACTCACATCCTGTCCAATCCAGTCCAATGAATCATTCAAGGAAACACAGGCTCCTCTGGACCTCACTTAGGATTTACTTGCCCCTTTCCACACCAATCAAAATGGCCGAAGGCTTACAACGTTCTGCTCCAGGGGTTGGCAAACTATGGCTGAATCCTGCCTAGCGCTTGTTTCTGTAAATAAAGTTGTGTTGTAAAACAGCCACGCCCATTTGTTTATGCATCCTTCCAGGCTATTTTTTGTGCCAGTGTCAGAGTTGAAGAGTAGGGGCAGAGGACAGCAGGCTTGCTGCTCAGAGACAGTAAATATTTTAGGTGTTGAGGACAAGGTACAAAATGAAGGGGGATTGAGAGAGAGAGAGAGAGAGAGAGAGAGAGAACAAATTTCCATGTCATTTTTATTGATGAAATTACAATAATAATTGAATAGAACATACATATATCTGCTAATGAGAAGAATGGAATTTAGGGCAAAGAGGTAACATTTTACTTAATTGGGGTTAAAATCAATGCTCCCTATCATCAGATTGATGACAAATAATTATCTATTAAAACCATTCTTGCTGGTCATGATGGCTCATGCTTAGAAGCCCAGCTACTCAGGAGGTAGAGGCAGGAGAATTGCAAGTTCGAGACCAGCCTGGAAAACTCAGCGAGACCTTGTTTCAAAATAAAATGGATGTAACTCAGTGGTAGAGCATCTGCCTAGCATGAGAAAAACTCTAGGTGGGATCCTCAGCATCGCCCCAAACCAAACAATAAAACAATCATACAGTCCGAAATACAAAAACAATAAATATATTATATTATATTATTATATTAATTATATTATATTATTATATTAATAAATAAAATTATTTACTTTATTATTTGAGCTGGGGCTTGAACCCATGGTGCTCTACCATGGAGCTACATCCCTAGCCACTTTCAGTCACAGAGTGTGGCAGGCATTTTGAAAGGTATTTCTTTATAAGACAAGTTCATGTCCATTTGGCCCCTCATCCTGACAATATCCCTATGATGTAGGCAGGTTAAGGGTGGCTGTGTTCTTTTCAGAAGGAAAACAGAAGCTCAGGGAGAAGTGACTTGCCCAAGGTTTCATGGCAAGGCTTCTCTGGGACACCTTTGAATATTCTAAGGCATCGGTCTCATAAAACATGCCTTGTTGGTTCATTGAACAGGTGTGGTGGCCCCTGGCTGGGGGCGCAGAGGCAGAGAGAGAGAGATTCAGGCTGGTTGAATGATGGCTTGGGAGGCTACTTCTCCAGATGGCTATGTGTCACCGGTGGTCTACAGGGACGGGTCTGGTCCATACAGCTTCTCAAGAGCTCACTGTTGCTTCAAGAATCTCTGGCTGGGCTGGGGCTGGGGCTCAGCAGTAGCACACTTGCCTGGCATGTGTGAGGCACTGGGTTTGATTCTTGGCACCACATATAAATACGTAAAATAAAGCTCTATCAACACCTATATCTATCTATCTATCTATCTATCTATCTATCTATCTATCTATCTGAATCTTTGGCTGGGCTGGGCTGGGGTTGTGGCTCAGTGGTTGCCAGGCATGTGTGAGGCACTGGGTTTGATTCTCAACACTGCATATAAATAAATAAATAAAATAAAGGTCCATTGGTAACTAAAAATTATTTTTAAAAAATCTCTGGCTGGGCATACTGGTACAGTCCTGTAACCCTAGCTACTCATGAGACTGAGACAAGAGGATCACAAATTTGAGGCCAGCCTCAGAACTTAGTGAGACCCTGTCTAAAGATAAATAATGTAGTTACAGAGATGTAGTTCAGTGGTAGAATGCCCATGAGTTCAATCCCAGTAACAAAAAGAAAAGAAGAATCTTAGCGCCTAGGCCTGCCTCTCCTACTCATAACTGCCCCATGCAGGACAGGTAATACCAGCACAGCAGCCTAGAGCTACAAGGAAACCAGGCTTTAGGCAAGAATGCCGAGAACCACACACAAAGACCCTGACCCCTCACCTTGCTGCCTCCAGACTGCAGGCCTGGTCTCATCTGGGCCTCTGAGGAACATTCCTGGGTCCTGTTGGCCAGGCTGGGGGCAGAGCTTCCCTGGCCTCCGACAGGGCTGCCCAAGGTCAGAGAAGAACTCTGGGGATGGGCAGAGGCACACAGACATGGAGGATGGATGCTGGGTTCCCGTCCAGGATGGTGAGCACGTGTGTGCACATTCACACTTTCCCCATCTCGCACGCATATTCGTACACTCCCATGGTCACACCCATGTTCACCAGGATTCTCACCTACACACACATGCATGCTCCAGGATTTCTCAAACTTATTTGCACCCCGAAACTACACAACATCCATCCGCACCTGCGTTCATTTCCTGCGGTTGCTCTAACAAAGTACTACATACAGGGTCGCATCAGACAACAGACACTGTCTTTTCGTTTTGGAGGCTAGGAATTCAAGTTCAAGGTTTCTCCTGAGACCTGTAGGGGAGGATTTTTTCTCTTCCAGCTTCCGGTAGCCCCAGGGGCTCCTTGGCTTCCAATCTTTCACAGTGTTCTCTAGTCACCTCTGTGTCTTCACATGAACATTTTTTTTCTTTTCTTTTTTCACTTTGAGACAGTGTTTTGCTAAGTTGCCCAGGGCTGGCCTCGATCCTGCGACCCTCCTGCCTCAGCCTCTCCAGTAGCTGGGATTACAGTGGTGCGCCACAGCCCCAGGCGCTTAAGGACGTCTTATAAGCACACCAGTCCTCCTGTATCTGGGCCACACTACTGCAGTACCAACTCCTAACCAATGACATCTATTTGTTCCTTTTCCCAAATAAGATTGTATTCTGAGGTGCTGGGCATTAGGACTTCATTTTTTAAAAAATTTTTTGGGGGGGAGGGAATGAAATTCAACCCTGTGGTTAAATTGGTCATGAAACCTCACATGCACAATACAGTATTCCCACAGTGATGCCCATCTACAAACTTCCACATTCCCATAAGCACAAGCTCACACTTACCCAGAGATGCTACCAGGATTACCCACGCCCAATCCCAAAGTCTCCTAGTCTTACACACAGCCCTGCATGAGCCCCTAGGCTCCCCGCCCCCTGCGTCCCTGTGGCCACACTCAGAGGCCACCCCCGGGAGGTCATGCTCACAGCCCTGCACATTTGCAGTCTCACACTTGGCTCAGTCTCACATCCCCTCCCACCCACACACTCTCTCCTCCCTGACTCCTCCTCCAGCAAACAGATCCCCCAACCCACCCTCACCCTGGGCCCAGCTGGGCCACCCCAGGAAGGTCTCCTAGCCCTCTGGTATGGGGTGCCCCACCCCCCGACAAGCCTTCCTCCTTCACAGACTCCCACTCTACCGTCTCAGGGGCAGACAGACAGACAGACACTCTGTCACACTCGCACATGCCCCTCGGCAGCCCCACGGCAGCAGTCTGTTCCTCATTATGGGCCAATGCGCCTGTTTACTCACCCAGCTGGAGATGGTTAGAGAGTGATAAATAATGAAAGAGAAAACAGGCTTTTCCCCTCTGCGGCTTCTATTTATGTAACATGTGTCACAGCGCACTCACAGACTTTGTTTCGGAGCTGGTTGCAGGAAATAGTTTATTTTTTCCGGACGGTGGCTTGAGGGGTGGGGTAGGGGGGCCAGGGCTTGGGTTTCTGGTCTCACACCTATGGGAGTTTCGGGATCTGGGCTCCCAGCGTCCTCCTCCTCTGGTGCCGCCTCCCCTGACACCCCCGAGGGGGCAGACATCATGGCTGGAGGCGGCCAAAGAATGGGGTTCTCCCACTCCACCAATTTGGAAGGAACTGGGATGGCTGGGGCCCCTCCCAGCTGCCTCTGAAACCTCCCAAACAGATGGGCTTGTTTTAAGAGCCAGACAGCTTGAAGCTAGGACTCCCTGAGAGGAGGCAGTTGGACAAGGGGCTTCCTAGGTAGCCTGCACCTGTTACGGGGGAGAGGATACAGAAGGATCTGTTCTATAAAATAAGAATTAAAACAAAATCCACTCCTCGTGCTCACGGACCACTCTTCCATCTGTGGTCTCTGAAGCCTCAGGACATTTACTGGCTGCTTCTCAGGTGAGGTGATGGGTGGTGAGGGGGGCTGGCCGTGGGCTGCTCAGCTGCTTCATGGGAAGCCAGGTCTCAAGCCTCAGCCTCCAGAACCCTCACATAACCGCTGCCTCCCTCCTCCAGGGACACCTCCCTGGTGAGGGTCCAGCATCACGCATGCTAAGGCTGTTGGGAGTGGATATAAGGGTGCAGGGGGTAGAATGGGGGGAATGGGGGACATTAGAAATCTGAGAAGTGCTTCCTGCCCACTCCCCAAATACTGAGTGGAGCATCTTGCATAACAAACCAGGGAAGGAGGAAGTGACAGAAAACTCCTCTGCTTACCACCCCCAGGGCAGGACAGCTTTGGGGCATTTGGAGGAATTGTACTCTCTCTTGGGATTGTCTATGAAGGGCAGGAAAATGATATCTTCATTTGACATAGAGCTCCACTGTTCCCCCAGGACACTGCTGGGGGAACCCAGAAGTACCAGAAACTACCCTGTTTTCTGCAGATCCCACTGTGGAAAATGGAACTGGGAGCCCCAACCCCTACCAACTGTTGGGGAGGGGTAACAGGGGCAGGGGCAGAATCCTGCTCAGTGGCTCAGAAGCTTCTGCAGGGGTGTCCCACAGGGATCTCCTGGATTGGGGAAGGAACGGCCACATTCCCAAGACAAGGACTATTAACATTAATTTAAGAACAGATAGCGCTGGTTTAGTGCAAAAGAGACAAAGCCCAAGAAGATTCTTTTCAAATTTAATGCATGTCAGATACAGAGAGAGCTTCTCAGAGGCTGATCCCCAGGCTCCCTCTCCCAGGGTGGTGATTCAGCAGGTGGGGGTATCTAGGAATCAACCTGGTGAACAAGTTCCTGGGAATTGGGAATTCTGGGACTGGTCATTTCCCAAAGACTTGGGGACAACATTGCCCTAAGTGGGCCCTGGAGGCAGCCACCCCCCACCACCCGCTTCCACCCGCCAACATCACCACACATAAGCTGAGATGGAGGCACATCCATCACAGAAGCTGATCAGAAGGGAATTTGACTTCCCTCAGTGTGCAAGCAGTCTGATCAGAAGAAGGATAAAACTGGTTTAGAAGGAGGAAGGGAGGGAAGGAAATAGAATTTGTCAGCACCTAGTAGGTACCATTTTTACCTAGCTGCTTTTTAATTTTTGCCATTCGTACCCATTTCTGGAATCTAAAACACTCAAACATTCTATTTCTTATTACCAAGTAATGCTCACAGGCATGCATACCTTATCAGAGAGACAGCAGGGGGGTTCTGTGTATCTTAAAGCATTTGCTCTCTGCCTGGGATGTGCCAGGACTTCACACGTGTTTCTTGATGTATGCCACGTCGTAGCACTGATGGCAATGCTATCCCCAGTTTACTAATGAGAACACAAGCCTCAAAGAGGTTTAGTGACTTAAAAAAAATTCTTTTTTTGTATTTGTAGATGGACAGAAAGCCTTTATTTTATTTGTTTATTTTTATGTGGTGCTGAGGATCAAACCCAGTGCCTTACACATGCTAGGCAAGCACTCTATCCCTGAGCCCCAGCCCCAGCCCGTGTTAGTGACTTTTATAAGGCCACCCCACTATGCAAGTCTTGGCAACAGGAAAAGCTGGTGTTTTAATTTTTTTATTTTTATTTTTTGGTACTCCCCAGTAATTGAACTCAGGGTGCTTAACCACCAAGCTACATCCTCAGTCCTTTTTATTATTATTATTATTATTTTATTTTGAGACAGAGTCTCGCTAAGTTGCCCAGGCTGGCTTGGAACGTGTGATCCTCCTGTCTCAGCCTCCTGAGTAGCTAGGGTTACAGGCGTGCCCCACCCCTCCCAGCACTACAGCACTCTGTTTACTGCCACAAGCGGGAGCCCCTTTGGGATTCTAACTGAGAGTCAGCATCCAGATCCTGCTTTTCAGCTCTTTCCCCAGGACTCCCTCACTGCCACTCTGTGGAATGGAGAGGTTGGTAGGGAGGCAACCTCTCTGCTGCTCCCCCAGCATCTCTGTGTTTGGGTCCCTATGGATTCTAGCAAAGCCCACCCAGCACACACCTTGAGCTCTCTTCCAGGGAGCTGAGCATTGGGGGTCGTGGGGACCACCTTTGGATTCAGTCCCCAGAGCACTTGTGGATCTGAGGAGGTCCCAGAAGGGCAGGGCCATGTGAGCCAGCTTAAGGAGCACCCCTCCTGCATGTCCAGGAGCCTCCTGCACCCCTGTCCCCTTGGCAGGTTGGGGATGGCATGAGCTAGTGGGTGGGAGAAGGGCCAACAGGGACAGCCAAAGTCTGGACGTTTGTTCAGGCTACAGGCTAAACATGATTCAAACAGGGACTCACAGCAGCTTCACAGGGACTTCGTGCAGACCCCCATGGACACTGGCCTGCACTTCCTCATGCTCTTGTGTACCCCCTGCACAGAGTCCCATTCACGAAAACCCTGACAGAGCTCCAGACTCTTGTGTCCCTATGGACAGAGCCCAGGTGTTCTGCACACCTTGTCTGTCTCTAACCTTCACACTGACCCTGCAAGGAAGCTGCTGTCCTGACCCTCCCAGCCTCACAGAGGAGAGAAAAGGGGCTCAGAAAAGCCAAGTGACTGGCTGCCTTTCCTGTGTCTCCCCTAGCACCCAGCAGGTGTGCAGAAGTCCACCCACAATGTGGACATACAAGTTTTCTTTCATGCAGGCTCCTTGCAAGCCCCAGATGCCCCTTTCTCCAAACACATCCTGAGCTGCGATCTCTGTAGGCTGAGAAATTCAAAGACCCCCACAGCCAGCACTTCCCCAGCACTGGTGCCAACAGCGGGAGTTCCCTGGGATCCAGCCTCAGTTTCCCCTCTGTCTCTCAGGCTCACACACCTGAGCAAGCCCCCCCTTGCTTTGAAGAGGCAGTGCTGGCTGGGCCCCTGCCCCAGGTCTGACCCTCACTCTGGAAGCTTCTGGGTTCAGCCACCTCCATCCTCCCTCTTCCTCTGAAACGTCAGACCTGGCACTGCCCCCCGCGGCCCCCTCTCCCTGCGGCCCCCAGGGAGCCCAGGCTTTGCTCGAGGGCAGTGAGTGAAGCCGGCTGTAACAGAGAAACCTCAGGCTCCTCTTTAGAAGTCCCCGGAGGAGGCAGATCTGAGGAAAGGCTGCCGAGAAGGCGCCTGCAGCAATGTCAGCTTGAGAACAACCCGGCTGACAGGATGCTGAGCGGGGATTAAGGTCGGGATCAGGGAAGCCGGGGAAATGAAGGCAAGTTCCCCGCATCCCTCGCTGCCACCTCCGAAGCTGACTGTGCTGCTGGGTTTGTCTTCTTGTTTGTTCTTGCTCTGGGAAAGTGGGTGGGGAGGGAAGCAGGCAGGGGCCAGGCAGGAGTGGGGGAAGGACAGGGGAGAGGTGGACAAGGGCAGGGAGCCCTGGAGAGCGAGCCTGCGCTCTGCGTCCCAGGGCCCAGCTAGGGGCGGGGCAGAAGCACAGGTGCCTTTACCTGGAACCTTCCCATATGCTGTCCCCATCAGATGGCTAGTCTGTTGGACAGTGGGGCTCCCAGTCATCTCCCCTGGTCCCCTTTCCCCAGGTCCTGAGTGTGGGTGGTGGGATCAGTGAGGATAGAATTGACCTCACCGTGAGGCACTCCACACCAATGAAGTGGGTGCCATACCCTATCAGAAAGGGGAGGAGCCTGTTTCCACCTGTCTACAAATGCAAGATCCCCTGTTGTAGGGCAAGGCCCTGTACCAACCTGCCTTCTCACTGAAATGTCACAGGAATCCAATCAAATGGGCTGCTGATTTCTAGGTCATCCAACGCAGCAAATTCTAGTGAGACCTCAAACCCTTGCATGGTGTCATGGTAAAGAATGTCTTGGCTTCTGGTTTCAGTATGTGTGGGCTGGAATTTTGGTTCTGTCATTGACTTGCTGTGTTACCTTGGGCAAGGTGACTAGCCTTTCTGTGCCTTGGATAAGACCATAGCATCTTCTTATAAGGTTGGTGAGCAGAGGAAGGGAGTGAACACATGAAACTGCATGGAGTAGGGCCGGCCACAGAGGTCATGTGCCATAGTCTGGTGTATTATCATAGGGGCAGAGGGAAGGAAGAATCATGGCAACCTGAAGTCAATTACCTGAAGTCTTCCTGGAGGAAGGGAGGGTGGAAATCTAATTTGGTGGCTAAAACTTGGCAGGGGTGGGAGAGTAGAGTAGGGGTGAAGGACAGTACTCTTGTTTACCAAGTGTGATTTAAGCCCGAATCTGATGAGAGGTGGAGAGGGTGCATTCCCAAGGAGCCCCACCCCCAGCCTGTGTTTCTCCAAAGTTCCTGCTCTAACTAGAGGTATCATGATTATTCTCTCCTAGCTCTTCCAAGGGCCAGTTGAGATGCAAAGACCATGACAAGACACTGGTTTTCATAGTTCCCTTCCCCACATGGGGCTTATTCCAGAAATCCTTGCAATTCAGACTCTAGTTGCACCTGGGGTCTCTGGACCTGGTGAGGAAGGGGCAGGTATAGAGAGTACAAACCTGGAGGCAGAGAGTCCCTGGGGTTGGGTTGTAGCTCTACCGTCCACAGCTGTTAGAGCAAGTCAATTTGCCCTTTGGACTCAGTTGCCCAATCTGTGAAACGGAATAATAATACCCACCTTGGATTTGCAGTGTTGGGCAGTTACTTAATACATGCCCAAGGCTGATCTTCAATTTGGTGGTTATTGAGTTCTAGCCAGGTTCCAGGTCCTAATGAATGGGCCCCTTCCCTGGCACAAAGGTGCTGGTGGTCTATACGGCTGAAGGTAGCAGTGTTACCCCAAAGGTTAACCCAGGAACCAGGCGTCTCCCCCGTCTAGGCCCCATGGTCTGCTTACCTGTCTACCTGTAGCCCTTCCTGGGGTCCTCAACTCCCCACCCTTCTCCAGACATACTGGCCAGTGGGTTGGGGTGGGTAGAGGGTCTGGGGAGGCTGAGGGCCTAGGATGAGGTTCTAGGAGAAGGGTCTTTAGAGAAGAGTCTTTGAGTCTGTTTTTTTGGTGGGAAAACCCTGCACAGGGGCCCAGTCTCTGCAGAAATGTGCAGGGAGTATCTTGCTAGGAATTTTATCTCTGGAGAACTGATTTCTAGAGAAGATAATTTTAAAAACACCTCTTCTTTTTTCCCTGTTAATAGCTATGTGTATTTATTACAGAAAATTTGGAAGATATAGAAAAGTCCCAGAAAAGAGAGATCAGCCCTAATCTGATCACTCAGAGATAAACCTGGTAAGATTTTCCTTTTTCTTCTGTTTTTTTTTTTAAGTTCACCCTCACACATATGCTCATGCTTATATATGTAACTTTATTGCAGCAAAATATGCTTAATGTACATCTATCATAAACATTTTAGAAATCTGATCATGGAGGAATGAACATATCACAATTTTGTAAACAAATTTTTTTTCATTAAATATTACTCAAGAACTTCCTCTCAGGCCATTAAATATTCTTCTCAACATAATCTTTTTTCTTTTTTATGGGGTTAAGAGGTAGGGGGTACTGGGGATTGAACCTAGAATGGCTCTACCCTTGAACTACCATTTCCAGGCCATTAAAAGTTTTAATTTGAGCTGGGTGCACTGGCACACACCTGTAATCCCAGTGGCTCAGGAGGCTGAGGCAGGAGGATCAAAATTAGCCTCAGCAATTTAGCAAAGCCTTAAGCAACTCAGTGAGACCCTGTCTTTTCTTTTTTCTTTCTTTCTTTATTATTATTATTTTTTGGTACCGAGGATTTAACTTAGGGGCACTCAACCACTGAGCCACATCCCTAGCCCTTATTTTTATTTTATTTAGAGATAGGGTCTCACTGAGTTGCTTAGTGCCTCACTGTTGCTGATGGTGGCTTTGAACTTGTGATCCTCCTGTCAGCCTCTGGAGCCACTGAGATTACAGGTATATGCCACCACACACCGCCTGAGACCCTGACTCTAAATAAAATATAAAAAGGGGCTGGGGATATGGCTCAGTGGTTAAGCACTCCTGGGTTTAATCTGCAGTATCAAAAAAAAAATCATTTTGAGACAGGGTCTTGGTAAATTGCCTAGGTTGGCCTTGATCTCACAATCCTCTGGCCTCAGCCTCCTGCGTCTCAGGATTATTTTCTTAACGTAACCGAAGATGCCAGGACCGTGCTCCAGCTTTGGGAAGCCTCTTTTAAAAACATGTCATTTTATGAATCCTTTTTTTATTGGCTATAGAAGCTATTTCTAGATTTTTTGCTATTTTAAACAACACTGTAGCGAACATCCTAGTAGGAGAAACCTTTGAGAGAGCAACTACCTTTGGGATCATTCATTTACGTGTCTGTCCTCAACCCTGAGTTCCGTCCTTTCTAGGCAGGGTCTGCCTCTAGTTCATTTTTATGAACTTCAGGTCTAGCTTACCCTGGTTCACAGCAGGCATCCCATAATTATTGGATTGAATTGCTCCTCAGGAGCTTATGCTCCAGGCAGATTAGGAAGAAGCCCACTTCTCTTTCTTAAGTGTGTAGGCGTCCCCACTGCCTCTTTGCTGGGCCCACCATTCTTTCCCTTAAAAAAACATTCCCAGTCTAGAGCCGCTGTCATGCTGTCATCCGGGAGGCTCAGTGAACCACTCTTCTTTTCATCTCTTATCTTCCTGGGCAAACCAAACCTTGCTTCCCCCGCTGGGACCCTCCCCCTCCGGACCCCACAGAGCCCCATGCAGCAGCCCCCTCTCCAGCTGCCATTTCTGACAGCACAGGTCCTTGGAGGTTCCCCATGGCACCCCCAGCCCTGCCTCTGTCTGGGGCCACCTCCCATGGCACCCATGCGCCTTTGTCCTTCCTCCTGGGGACTCTAGGCAGATGCTGTTATTCTTACTAGTACACATGAGTAGAATCACAGATTTTGGAGCTTGAGACCTTACTCCCAGTCTTTTAAAGGGGGCAGTGGGTGGCAAGAAGAAAAATCGAGAGGTAAAACTTACTAATTTAATTTCCTCTCCTCTAGTATGCATGCTCCCAACCTCCAGGGATTCTCTCTTCTTCCCCCTCTCCTCTCCTTCTCCTCTTTCTGTCTCTCAGCTCTGACCCACAGTCTCCCACCCTCCTGTCCTCCTCTCCTCTCCCCTTCTTTTTTAAGTTTTTTTTTTCTTTTAACTTTCAAGGTCATTCCGGACTCTGCCGCAGCCAGTCCCTTGGTGAGACGTGAGCGCCATTGGCGTCCGTGGCCTCTGTTTCCGTGGCAACCCAGTAACCATTAATTTTCAATTAAAGGAGACAAAAAGCTCGATGACAGCTCCAGGTCTGCTGAAGATGTCAAGAATCTGTATTAATATACAGCAAGAGAGCATAATTGTGTGTCCATCTTCCAGAGCAGCGAAAAATGGAGGGATAATTACTGGCTCGAAAGCCACTCTGTAATTTAGTTCTTACTGTCACCACAGCCCTACACATTAGCATAAATTAAAAGCAGAGTTTATTGTTATCAAAGTGCATTGATATCGCCAGACCCGCTTTCTTCCTTTTAACTGTTTGTTGTGGGTGAGTGACTCCCCAACTCCTGCCGAGGTCTCCCTGGATAGGGAGAATGGAAGTACCGGGGTGCTAGACCTGCAAGGTCACAGCTACTTCTGCCATCCTTGGGGCCTCAGGGCAGAAGGAGACAAGGGTCAAGATGTTGCCTGTCTGATGGGGGCTGGGAAATGTGGGGGAGCTTGGATGTGAATTCACCTTTCACATGGGAAGTGCTTTGTTTGGCTTAAGAATTTTCCAGCTCTTTCCAGAGGGGACCACTACCCCGTGTCAGATCCTGCTGCCCCATCTTGGGAATAGTGGAGGGCAGGCAATAGATGCTCAGCGCCAACCTGTTAGACAAAGGAATGAGCAAGGGCTTAAGGGTTTCCTTTCCCAGCTGCATGCCGGAGGATGGACCTTCTTACTTTCCCAATTAGGGACATAGTCAGCTCAGGTGGAGGGAGATACCCCCGGACAGGAGCTCAGTTCCTGCTCCAGCGCCTGGGATCCATGCTCCTCAGAACCTGGGTCTGCTGGGCCACCCACTCCTGTGGCCGGAGTCCTGCCATGGCTACCACCCTGCAGCCTCACTTCAAGTAATCGGAGCGCCTTGAAGTGTCTCTTAGCCAGTGTGCCAGTGACAGCCGCAGAAATCATGAATTTCCGTGAATGGGGATGCGGGGTTTTCTTGTATTCTATCCAGAGAGAGCTGTCCTTCAGAGGGGAATTTAGTGTAATTACCCTTAAGGGAGCGATCCTTACACAGTCAGTCACAACACTGACCTCCTGGCTGAGATTTGACAGCAAAATTACAGGCTGTGTGCTCAACAGAAGGGGCATCCTCCTTTATTTTGGGAGGGGGGAGGCGGGAAGGAAGGGGGAGGAGGGAAAGGCGATACAGAAGCTTTGAAAAGAAAAGGGCTGGCTTACAGCTGCCAAGCACATGGGTTCTCCTTGGCACAGTGTCCTGGGGCAGGGGGAACCTACCCAGAGATCCCCTGGTACTTCAGCGGGTTGGTGAGGAGTGGCCGAGGTGGCTCTCCAGCCCTTTAAATCTTGGAGCCATGGCTTGTGATCTTTGCTAAAGTCAATCTTATTCTAGATAGGGTTAGAGGGTACTAGGAACTATTTGATAAACTCCTCGGGCATGTTTTCCCAAACACATCTGTCCCTTGGCCCTTCCCACAGTGCTGGAAATTCTCACCACTCTTTGTACCTTTCAGTGAACATCTGAGACCCCGTTAACCTGCACCTAGGTGCCTGGCAGGGCTCACATGCTAATCTGTGACCATTCCAAATATAGCCCAGACTTATCTTTCAGACGTGCTGGCCTGTCACACAGCAGGACACTAAGGACATAGGCCAGGTGAATTTTACCTGAACTAATGGAGAAAATATCCAGGGACTTTGAAGCCCAGGAAGGAATAATGTACACCCTAAATCTCAGAGCTTGAAGGGGCTCTGGAAATGGGTGTGTTCTGATGGCTCCTAGAACAGGACCACCCCAACCTCTGTTCCACCTCCACCCAACACAGGAGCTCAGCACCCCTAAAGAGGACCATCCAGCCATGTGACATGGGAGGCCGAGGCAGGAGGATCATAAGTTCTAGGCCAGCCTGGGAAATGTAGCAATTTACCCTGTCTCAAAAAAAATTTTTTTTTTTGAAAGGACTGGGGATGTAGCTCAGTGGTACATCTGAGAGCACCTCTGGGTTCAATCCCCAATACCAAAGGGAAAAAATAAAAAGAGAGTTCCATTCCACTGTTAAATACCGATCACAGGAAATTTCTCCTGGACTTTTTTTTTGCAAAAACCTGTTTCCCTAAAATTCCTACCTTCCTTGTGGAGACTCAGGAACGAATGTGAGATGGTTCTTCAGCTGCCTGAAGACAGCTCAACTGTCCTGCATCTTCTCCTCCAATTCTAGGTCCTGGTTGGCCCATGCAGCTCCACCACCCAAGGAAGAGCCAAAAAGGGTCCTGGAAAGACGAGGAAGGGCTCCTGGGCAGGCACAGCACTTACTGAGCATCCAACATACCTCCTTTCATCCATCCCAACCACCCGGGAAGGGGAGGATGGATTATTCTCACTTAGTGGAGAGGAAAGAAAAACCAGGCAGAGCCATGGTGGAAGCTCAGATTCCTGACCCAGGCTGAGGACTTTCCTTGGGAATCCAGGTGCCTTTGCTCTTAGACCCGTGGGGCACTGTTGCATTTGTGAAATGAACTTGGTCCTCAGTCTCCTCTCTCCTCATCTCCAAAGCTTCCTTCTTTTTTGCTACTCAATGGGAAAGGAATTCCAGGGAAAACCCTGTATAAGTCCTGCTCCTCCCCGATGGTTCCCCTGCCCATCGCAGCCCTCAGTGGCTGCTTCAGGGACAACCACAGCAGTAGTGGTTACTTACTGACCGCAGGACCCTGCTCCAGGGCTGTGTACCTGCTTGCTGTTTGGTGTTTGATCCAGTCCTCCAGGCTTTGCCCTGGCTGCAGTTCTACCCAGGCCCCTCTTCCTCACACATCTACATCTCTTTCAAATACCACCTTCTCAGGGAAGCCACCCCAGTCCTCCTTCTGAAGCCTCATGCCCTGCCCAGATTCCTTCCATGGGTCAGGTTGACCACAGAGAAAAGTTTATTTCTGTTAGGTTCGTTGTCTGTCTCCCTTTAAGTCTCCAAAGGGCAGAAGCTGCTTTGTTTGTGATTGAATCCCAGGCGCCTAGAACAGTCCTGGGCCTTAAGTAGGTGCCCAGTCCGCATTTGTCAGTTGGAAGGAGAAACCTGAAGCCCTGTGAGGTGAGTGGTATTTTCACAACAGAGAAGAACTGGAGCTCTAGCCCTGGGTTAGATGGCTCCTCCAAGGTCACAGAGCTCTCAATACCTAAATGCAAACCATGGTGCATTTTGGGTTGCTGAGAATGAGCCTGTTTTTTTTTTTTTTTTTTTGGTGTGTGTGGGGGGGCAGGCCTGTTCTGAACTTTCAGTATGTGGGAGAAGGGGACTGGCTTCCTGTGGGATTTCTGCCTGCATTCTGACCAGCAGGTCCTCTTCCCTCCTGTACAGGGTGAGAAGGGCTCCTTCCCTTCTGTAGCTCCCCCTTTCTTGCCCCCAAGTCCATGGGGGGCCCACAGGTGCAGTCTAGCTCCTCCCTCCCCTGAGGACCCAGGTCCCTGCCTGGGCTGAAGTCCATACCCAGGAGTCTGGGGCACCCCTGGGAGGCCCCTGCCCTGGGCTCTGAGTGGCTCCCCTCCCCATAGATGTAAATCCGGGCCCCAGAGTGGCCACACAGAACATACATCTTAAACAAACACTTCTCCTTGCTGTTTATCTCCCTGGCCTTTAAACAAACTCTTTCAAAGGTTTCTGCTGATAGGAGAGATTTACTGAAAACCATTCCTTACTTAAAAGCCCTGGGTTTATGCTGCTGGGGAGGGGGCAGCGGGGCCTTCGGGCCTGGGGTTTCTCTGCCTCCGGACCACATGTTTATCCTCTGGGCCTTGATAGAGGAGCAGCTCAGACTAATCTTTATGGAAAAGAAAATAATAAAAGCAGGAAAGGGGAGGGGTGGAAGTTGGGGGAGGTTTGGTTCTTGTCACTGACTTCAGGACGCCCTGGCAGGCCGGGGTGTGGCAGCGCCCACCCTCAGTGGCAGGGAGGGGTGGGGCCCCGTGGACTTTGGACAGAAGGCCCTTGGGCAGGTGACTCTGTTCTTGGGCTTCCACCCCCCTGGCTGAGGCCAGAGTGGGCCTCTCCCAGCTGGGTGGGGCTGTGGGGGGTGGGGAGCAGTCACATGATAATGTCTACATCTCTATTCCTCCCTTCGGCCACCATCCAGGAAGCATCTAGTGTGTGCCAGCACCTGGGGGTACAGAGATGAGTAATTGTTAACATTTACTTCAGCATTTCTGTGTGCAATCACTTACACGAATTAACACATTAAATACAATGGGCCCCCAGAAGGACAACCTGTAATTAGAGCTGCATTTGGGGAAATCAAGGCACAGGGAGATACCTGGGCCATACCTGAGAAATTTGGGCTTCACTGAGATGCAGCCTGGACATGGGATTCTAAAATGCATCCCACATGGGGACTTGCTGCTGTGGAGAGGTGTCTTCCTGTCCCCGTCTTCCCAGTGACCTGGTAGTCCGCCAAGACCAAGGAGTCTCCCAGCCCATGGAGAGCAGTAGTTCTTTCTTAGTGGAATGTAAAATAATGGTGCCTCTTACAATGTCAGGTTCAATGAAATCAGTGACAGGGAACTAACCCCCACCAGCTGTGGGCCTGAGTTGCATGATTTTGCATATATTATCTCAGTTAACCTACCTCCCGAAACTTCAAGATCAGTCAAGGAGCACCTCCCATGAGAAATGGAAGGCACCAGCCAGGTGCAGTGGCCCTCACTTGTAATCTCAGTGGCTCGGGAGGCTGAGGCAGGAGGATCGCAAGTTCAAAGCCAGCCTCAGCAACTTAGCGAGGCCCTAGCAACTCAGTGAGGCCCTGTCTCTAAATAAAATTTAAAGAGGGCTGAGGATGTAGCTCAGTGGTTAAGTGCCCCTGGGTTCAATCCCTGGTACCAAGAATAAATAAGTAACTAAATAAATGTAAGGCACCAAGACCTCTGGAACTTTCTCAAAACCTAGTGGGAGGCGGAGGCAAGATTTGAACCCACAGTAAATGGCCTGATACTTCTTCCTGACCTTTGAGGTACTTTATATTTCTCAGACTCTCTTCACATCCTTTGTCCACTGAAGAAGACACTGGAATGGCAAATGGTGAAGTGACCTGTTCTAAGCCCACACCTGCCTTCTCAGCCTGTGCAAGGGGAGTTTTGTCTGTTGAAACCTGCCTGGGCTTCTGTAGGTGGAAGCTGTCCCCAAGGGAGCACAGGACTTGGGGGGAGGGATTCGGGACAGTGTGGGGCTGTCCTGGGGTCTTAGGTGCTGAAGGCTGGAGCTGTGGCCTGTCCCCCGGAGCTTCCAAGGTCAGAGGCCCTGGGCAGGGGTAGATGTTATTGCAAAGACTCCACTGACTTCCGCCTCTGCCTTGTTTGTTTGTGAAATTGCTGCCGTGGCAGGTGGGGAAGGGAGCAGCAGGCCAGGTAGGAATTTCCACTCCTCTGGCTGCCCAGAGCTGAGGCCGGAAGCCACTCCCCTCCTCTGTGTTTACCCTCACGGGGCCACACCCCTCGAGATGGCACTGACTGACACCCTCTTCCGCAGGTCCTCCAGCTTGGAGCCAAATACCTTTCCCCTCTCCCTGAAAGCACCTTTCAGCACCTGGGCCCTGATCTGGGGTGTGCTTCCAGCCAGGAAAGAAGGGAGAGTGTGGGGAGGAGGCTGGGTGAGGGAAGGTGGGGCGGCTAGGTGGCCCAGGCGAAGACAGAGCCACCTGGGTGAGTGTCTTGCAGTCATCGCCTTTCTTTATGTATTATTTTCCCTTTATATAGCGACATCCGGTTTCCAAAACCTTTCTTCCTCCTGGCAACTCTTGTTGTAAGATACTTCATTCACACCAAGGTAAACATGACGGATAACAGCGTCTAAAGTGACCCTTTCAAGGGGAAAGTGCGTCTTGGCAAAGCCTCTTTCTCCATTCATTCTTTGATTTACTGGATGATTCCTTTAGCATTCCTGGACAGCCCCATCCCCGTCACAAAGGCCTCAATAGGACATCCCCAAGTGCTTTGGTGGGCTGCTATCCAAGCTGAGGGCCTTGTAGCTAATGACACCCCCACCCTGTGACTGCATGGAGATTCACCTGCAGCGCCAACCTTTCTTTATTTGTACCTTTGATGAAAGGAAAGGGAGTTTATCCTTTTGAAAAAAGTTTGGGGACTTTGCCAAAAGGAGGACTTTGTTTTTTTTGTGGTTCTGGTGATCAAACCCAGGTCTTGTGCCTGCCAGGCAAGTGATCTACCAGCCCAGGGAGGTGCTCAATGACTGACCTTCACCTACCAACCCACCAGGATGCGTCCAGTCTGGTTGAGGGTCTGACGTCTCAAAGGCAGCTGGGCAGGGACCCAGGGAGGACATCATAACTTGGGGTAGAATTTCCAAAGGGGCCACTGGCCATCAGGGCTCTGAACATGTTTTACTCCTTGTCCTTCTCAGCAGGGAAGACCCTGAGCTCAGGGTTGGAAGGGCTCCATGCGTCATCTAGGCCAATAATTTACAGAGAGTACAGCCTTCTGATACATTTAATTTACACTGAAATCCAAAATATAAGATGGCTAAAAGAAGATGCACCTTCCAGTTGAAGGTGGGGAACTGGACTTTGCCCACTCTTTTCTCTCCACTGTCCCCTGAAGTGGCCAAAGCTTCCCCGTGGAACTCCAAAGCTTAGGAGATCTCAAGTGGAACCCACTGAGCTAGGCTGGTAGCCCATTTTCCAGACAGGAAAACTGAGTCTGAGCATGGAGGAGGAGGAGGGTCCTTGGGTCCTCCACCCTCCCTTGGGCTGCTTTGGGTCCAGGTGCATTCTCTGAGCTCATAAAGTGTCCTCCTTTCGAACTTGACCTGCAAGACCCTACCTCCCTTCAGTCTCAGCTCAGACACCACCTCCTCTGGGAGGCGCTGTTCCCCAGTTATCGCGTCCAGTTCTGGGCCCACTCCCACCACTTCCAGGTTTGCAAGTGCTTTTACCATCTCTTAGGATCAACTTCCCTGAATTTCTGTTCAGCTGGATCAGATCTCTTCTCTCTCACCGAACCAGAGGGCTCCCCGAGGTCAAGGGCTTTTTTTTTTTTTTCTTTTTTAATTCTTGAGCATCCAGTCCTGAGCTGGTGTGACAGCAAGGCTGCTGACCTGCTTTCTGAGGTGGGGAGGGACCCTTTGCCATGCTGGTAGGAGTCTGCCTATCCATAGCCCCAGTTCTCACCAGCTCTGCCAGAAGGGCGCTCAGTTTAATCGGACAGTTCCCTGCAGACCTGAAGGAGTGCAGGGGAGGGGCCACAAAGCCCTCAGACTCTGGAAGGGGGACACTTCACCCCCAACTGGCCCTGCCCCCAGCCCAAGAACACAGAGAAATGGCGGGAGGCACAGAGAAGCGGGGCCTCCTACCTCCACCACCATTGGTTTCCCTCTTCTCTGGCATTTGAAGAGCTCAGACTCTAGTCCTTCAAGGGCTGTTGAAACAATTAGATTTGCAAGTGCCCAGCGCTCAGTCTAATTGCTTAAAAGCCACTTCAGGCTCCAACTGACCCAGAGTAAAGCCTGGGGGTGGGCGGGCTGGGGGGAGGGGACACTGAGGCACTCTGCTGCCCTGTTTCCCAGCCCTTCCCTGCTGACCAAGGCCTGGGTGGGAGGTAATGCCTTCCGTCATCTCTCTGCCCCTTTCCTGGTCCTTGCCCCCCCACCCCCAGCCCCTGACATCTAGCCCTTCCCTCAGACACCTTCTCAGGTAAATCCCAGCTTCCCCGGGGGGCAGTTGGGCCTGGTGTGTTCACGGGCCAATTTTCAGAGTTAGACAGTGACTAAGCCCAGGTTAGGAGGCCCAGAAGTGTCTGACTCAAAGCTGACACTTTTCCTCTGTGCAATCTCTAAATCAGTTCCATCTCTCTGGTCCTGATTATTCTTCTCCCAAATTCTAGTTCCTGCATAAAATTCTTGCTAGCATAAGGCTTTGCAATGGCTCCATGCCAGATGGGGTCAAATCCTCCCCCTAGCCTTTGGCTCCTTCTGTAATTAGGCCCCACCCCACCCTCTACCCTGGACCCCCTTAGCTCCTACCCATCTCCGTGCCTTTTCGTGTGCCCTGCTCTTGCCCTCTGTTGCTTTAGCATCTACACAAACGTGTCCATTTATGTGCCAGAGATGCTAGGATCAATAAGCCACAGGCCCCGCTCTCATGGTGACAAATTCTTATTGTGCACCAACTACAAGCCAGACCTGTTCTTGGTCACAGGAATACTGAAGAGGGCAAAAAATAGAGTTTTTATGCTCAGGGAACTTATATGATGGAAGGAGATAGACTGGGATGTAGCTCAGATATGTGAGGCCCTGGATTCCATCAAAACTGTAAGCAGGAAAGAAAGGAAGGAGGGAGGGAAGGAAAGAAGAAAGAAAGAGGCAGAAATACATACACAAAGAAGTATACAATCCATCAGGTAGAATGAAGAAAACCCAGATAGAAAGAAGAAGAGGGGTTCGGAAACAGGGATACTTGAACAGGAACCTAAGAAAGGGGACAGCTTATGCAAAGGTCCTGGGAGCCGAGTGAATGCCTGTGTTCTAATGCCAGGGTGATTAGAACACAGTGAGTGAGGTGAGAAGAGGGGATGAGTCAGAGAGAGAAGGGGCCAGATCATAGTCATAGCAAGATCTTTGGGTTCTGGTGTGAGATGGAGCCATTGGTGGTACTCTGAGCAAGGAGGTGACATAAGCAAACTTTTTTTTTTTTTTTTGTACTGAGGATGGAACCCAAGGGGGTTTTCTCACTGAGCTACATTCCCAACCCTTTTCACTTTTTATTTTTCAGACAGGGTCTTGCCAAGTTGCTGACATTGACCATGAATTCACAATTCTGCAGCTTTAGCCTCCTGAGTCATTGGGATTACAGGTGTGTGCCACCATGCTCAGGAGCAAACATGTTTTCAGAGGCTCACTTTGAGGCTGGCAGAGGACAAGCCAGAGGAGGGAGCAAGAGTGGAAACAGGGAGTCTAGGGAGCAAGATACTGGAATAGTCCAGTAAGAGATGGAGGTGTTGGGCACAGGGAGGGAGCCATGGTGGAGATCCCTATAATCCAGTGTAGATGTCCAATATGAGCATAGGGACCCTGTGACGGACCTGCAGGTGGGGATCGGCAGGTGGGGATCGGCTATTGATGAGAAAGTGTTGCTGGAGGTTTGATGACAAAGGCGAATCTGGAAGGAGGAGGAGTTAATCCAGACAGGAGATGAGAGAGTGGGGTTGAGAAGTCCTGTGTCCAGGGACTGGGCACCGTGCAGATGTGTCAGAGCATCATTTACAGGCAGGGGCCGTGTGGGTGGGGGCCTGGAGGAGCCGCACTCCAAGTGCCCTAGCTGCATTGTTCAGGCCTTCTGTGGACAGCAGGGAGCCTCCAGAGGACGTTAAGCATGGACTCCTCAAGGTCCAGTTTGTGCTGGAGAAATCTGGCTGCAGAGGGGGCAGGGCTGGGAGACCAGTTGGGAAGCTGTCCTGGCGACCCAGGAACAGATGGTAGGGGCCTGGGCCAGAGGAGCCGTGTTGGGGCCAGGAGAAGTGCTTAGACAGGAAAATCACAGAGTGTTCCTGTTCAGATGTGGGCTGGCTGGATGAAGGGATTAGGAAACAGAAGGAATGAGAGGGACTCATGTGCAGCCCCAGGGCCTGGAGGCGAAATTAGGGCCTCCTCTGGTCCAGCTCCCTGGGGGGGTCTGCAGAACCCACCATGAGCCACTAGACTCCGCTCCAGAATTCCCTGCCCAAAGGGGCTGTGCGGGCCTCCTCTCCAGGTCCCACCTTCTCCTCAGGGGAGACCAGGTTGTGGCTTTGAGCTTGGGTGTGCAGACTGGGGGATCCACACCATATGCTTCTGAAGTCCTTCATATTTCAAAGTTGGGGATAAGAAGTGAAGGGAGGCAGGTGGGGGGAGCGGGGCAGGGGCTGGGAGCCCCAGAGGCCTTCCTCCCACAGAGGCCTGGAACTCTACATTCAGGTCTGGCCTCTCAGATCTTTTAGAAGGAATATGTGTTAGCAAAGGAGAATAGAACATATTTTATTTAACAGTTTGTTAACTTGATTTATAACTGTTAAATATTTAGACATATGGAATGTAGGCCTCCACTTATACTTCACCTGGTCCAAGAGGGGTGAGTGGAAACTCTCCAGGGCCGGGATTATGTCTTCTTTGCCTTGATCTCCCTCCCCTTCCACCCCTACCCCAGGGCCCCTGGGCTTTGGTAATTTCCATTCAACTGGAAAGAGAATCAGATCCCAGCCTGATAGTGAGAAATGTGGACATGATGTGACCTGGGGGGGGGGGGTGGGGAGAAGGATGGACTGACTAAAGAGGTCTTTGCACAGTGTGGTCAGAGGCTGGGGAGGCCACTGACATCATGCTCAGGGGGGTGAAGAGCTTGCAGACTGCCTGGGTTCAAAGCCCAGATCAACTGTTGGGCTCATGGTGCCCGGCAGGTTGTTTAGCTCCTCTGCAAAAGCTGCCTCCTTGTAAGACCAAATAATAACACTGTCCTTGTTTCCCCACCTCCTGGTTTCCTGGGGGAAGATACCAGGTCTGGCATGTAAGGAGTTCTAGAAAGCATTTATTATCACTATCTCATGAAATGGCCTCTTGGAAGGAACTTTTTAAGCCCCACTAAGGGACCGAGCCTGGCATTGCAGAGAAGGAGGAGAAGTTGGTTTGAGTGGGTGGCAGATTTTTCTTGTCCTACTTTCAGAGTTTCTGGGAAGGGGATCCTCAGTGAACAGGCTGTGCCCTGGAGGTCTGTGGCCTTGGGAAATTCCGCCTGTTCTGTGACATCCATGCTATTCTCTCATCTCTGAGGGCTTCAGCAAGCAACTCCCTTGCTAATAATTCTGGAGGACCCCATTCACAGGAAGATGTCGGTGGGCAGGGTGGTCCAGGCCTTTGCTGAGGGCCCTAACATTCTCTAGCCAATCTTTTAATATTTATTTTTTAGTTGTAGGTGGATACACAATATCTTTATTTCATTTTTATGTAGTGCTAAGGATCGAACCCGGTGCCTCTTGCGTGCTAGATGAGCACTCTACCACTGAGCCACAACCCCAGCCCTTTTTTTTTTTTTTTTTTAAATACTGGACCTTGATGTAATCCAGGGCCTCATGCATGCTCTGGGCAAGAGTTCTACCACTGAATTACCCCCAGCCCTTTACATTTTATTTTGAGACAGATTCTCCCTAAATTGCCCAGGCTGGCCTCAACTTTGTGATCCTCCTGTCCCAGACTCCCAAAGGGCACACCGCCATTTGATCCTTTTAATAAGCCCCCAGCACTGTTCCAGATGCTCTTATCCCTATTTCCAGGGCACAGAGAAGTTAAGTAACTTACCCAGGGTTTCTTAAAACCCAGCACAGGGCTAGGACTGGAACCCAACAGCATGTGGCTAGAGAATTCCTTCTTTACCACGATGAATCCTGCCTTAGTCAGAGCCGCAGCGACCCTGATAGAGTTCAGACTGTCTGGAGATCAGGCCTCATCCCTAGGGAGGCACTGGGTGGGGCTGCAGTTACAGGCTGGTGGATGCTGATGTTGGGTTCACCCACCTTCTCTGCAAGGGCCACATCTGGGGTGGGCTGGGCTGGGGAGGAAGGTGCTTTGCCCACTGAGAATGCTTGGCAGTGGGTTTTCTAGACAAAAGAATTCTCAGGGATAAGGAGCTACGTTTTCCCACCCCAACCTTGCTTCAGCCTCACAACTTGGCCCATCTGGGGGCCACAAAGGCAAGTTGGTAACATGGGCTCCTTGGAAAGCTGCCTACCTTGGGATTAAAAATATCATCAAATGGGGCTGAGGATGTGGCTCAAGCGGTAGCGCGCTCTCCAGGCATGCGCGCAGCCTGGGTTCGATCCTCAGCACCACATACCAACAAAGATGTTGTGTCTGCCGAAAACTAAAAAATAATAAATATTAAAATTCTCTCTCTCTCTCCCTGTTTTTTTTTTTTTTAAATATATATATATATATCATCAAATGACACTTAGCCATCACTTGCTTGTTTGTGGGAACTGAAATGTTTTATTCTGGTCCTTGCTCTCCAGAGTTTACAATCTCATAGGAATAGGGATAGACAGACCAGGGGAACATCACATGGAAGGAACATCAGGGAGGCTTGCCTTTGGCCCTGACATGAACTCACTGTGTGACCTTGGGCAGATCACTCGCCCTCTCTGTTCTTGGTTTCTTATTTATAAAATGACTGTTAGGATTGATCATCAAGTTAAAACTTATTTTTCCTCTTAACCTTCATTCTAATGAAATCCAACATGGAACTCTGTATAAAAAGTCGCACTGGGGCTGGGGATGCAGCTCAGTGGTAGAACGATTGCCTAGTGTGCACAAGTTTCTGGTTGTGAGAGGTGGGAGCCAAACTTCTCTTCTTTTGAGATGATTCCAAGGGCAGCTCTCACTGACTTTCTCTGTAAGACTTGAGTCCCCTTGAGCAAGGAGTGGCCTCTTGGAGGAGTCCAGATGGACTCGAAGGCTAGAGGGATCCCCCTGCCCTGAGGTTCTGGGGTCCAACCCTGGGCATATCGTGCTTTGCTACCCCTGAGCTGTACCCCAGTCCCAGGGCTAGGTGGATTGTGATGGGGGAAGGTGTGAGCAGGGCACAGGAGGACAGGGAAGGCCAGGTCTATGCTGGCACAGGACCCTGCCTGGGATTGAGCAGTCCTGGAGGAGAGGAGGCAGAGGAGACCTAAGAGAGGGGTCCTCGGTGGAACCCATGGGAAGGTCCCAGGAGCATCCAGGGGGCAAATGCTTTCTGCATCAACTGGGAACACACTTTCAGATTCCTTCTTGGGGGGGGGGCACACCCTGGTGTTAAGGGAAAGAACAAGAATAGTGTCACCTCAGAGACTGTCTTGAGGGTGAAATTAGTGAAAATATTCAAAGCCACCAAACAGTGTCTGGCACACAAGGGAAACTAGACAAGCATTTGTCAAATGAGGTCAGACCAGAGTGGACCTTGGTTGCCACAGATCTGCATGCTTCCTGGCCTTTGGCCTAGAGACTTGGTGATGCCTTACCAACCCTCCTCCTCCCCTCCCCCTCCTCCTCTCCTCCCCCCCTCTTGCTCTTCCCCCTCCTCCTGTTCTTTTTGTGGTGCTGGGGATTGAACCCAAGGCCTCACCTATGCCAGGTAAATGCTCTACCATTGAGCTACAAACCCAGCCCTGCAAAATTCACCAGCTTCTGTGCCCAATAGTCGTGGAGATTATGAGAGGCGTGAGTTTGCATGAGAGTGATGCTGCTGCAGGTGTCTTTCAGCCACTGGCTAGGCCACAGACACCCCACCCCCACCCCCAGGCCTTCCTCCGGAGCTAGGCTGCTCCTGGCCACCCCAGCCCTGGCAGAGGCTCTGCATCTCCTCCCCACCCCCTGCTCCAAGCCCACACCTTGCTCTGCCCCTTCTCTCCCCTCTCGCAGAGCCCCTGGCCCCCTCACCCACCATAAATCTGTAGCTCTTCGACGTGTGTGTGGATGTGGGGAGGGGGCCGTGGTAGGAGAGCAGCAAACCAAACCAACCCCAGCTAATGAAAACGGCGATAAATCTCTGTCTATCAGGTTTGTTGTGAGCACAAACATTGCCAAACAAGGGCCCAGATGGCCTGCAGGCCCTCCTCCCCACAGTCTGCAGAGCTTCAAATGGAAACGGTTGCTTTACATGTCTATTTACTGCTTGGAAATGGGATGATTGAGACCAGGGGTGCCTAGCCAGGAAATGGGGGAGCAGACCAGGTGGGAACCCTCTGTCCCCCACACCTGAGCGGGACCCTGCTGGCCAGTCCTCAGGCTCCTCTCTGACAGGCCATCAGGTGGTGGTGGGAAGACACTACCCCCACCCTGGCTAGTATTCAGGCCTCACAGTGCCATCTCGGTTTGCCCCAGGACACAATCCTGCCAGCCAGGCCTAACCCCTTGCTGTTGTTTTTGAGGTTCTTCACCCCTGCCTAGAACTTTCCCTCTTTTCCATCAGTCCCGTGGAAGTCTACCCTGCCTTCAAGCCCAAGTCAAACCCACCTCCTCCAGGAAGTCTTCCCACCCCTATTCCTCTGGTGCTGAGAGCCCCACACGGTCCTATGTGTCATTATGAGGCGGCTGCTTGGGAGGAAGACAAGTCTGGGCATACAGCCACGCTTCACCACTCAGCCAAGGCATCTGGCCAGGATAATTTCTGAGCCTCAGTTTCTTACTCTGTAAAATGGGTAAAATCATGGTGTCCACCTCACAGCAAGGTTGTGATGACTAAATGAAACAGCATAGAATGTATCAAACAAAGTGTACCCTGCAACAAGTTGGCACCATCCTGTCATGGCGCCCTATCAGTTCAGAGATACGTGTCTGTTCTGGTGTGGGTTCCCCTGAAAATAGACCCCGAGACAAGAATTTGAGTGCAGGTAGTTTATTGTGGAGGTGAACCTTGGAAGCTGGAGGGAGGAAATGGAAAAATTAGATGGGAAAGGGGCAGGTAGAGTGGTACATGCCTGTCACCCTAGTTACTCAGGTGGCCGAGGCAGGAGGATTCCAAGTTGGAGGCCAGCCTGGGTGAGTTAGCAAGATCCTGTTGCAAAATAACAAGTAATTAAAAGGGATGAGGAGGGGCTGGGGATGTGGCTCAAGCGGTAGCGCGCTCGCCTGGCATGCGTGCGACCTGGGTTCGATCCTCAGCACCACATACCAACAAAGATGTTGTGTCCGCCGAGAACTAAAAAATAAATATTAAAAATTCTCTCTCTCTCTCTCTCTCTCTCTCTCTCTCTCCTCTCTCTTAAAAAAAATAAAATAAAAAACAATAAAAAGGCTGGGGACGTGACTCAGAGGCAGAGCATCCCTGGGTTTGACCCACAGTAAAAAAAAAAAAAAAAAAAAAAAAGGGATGAGGATAAATAAAAAGAAGCTCAGTCGTGAACTTCTCCTGAGTTCAGTCCCTAGTACCAAAAGAAGAGAAAGAGAGAGAGAGAGAGGAAGAGAATCTAGAAAAGCCGTGAAGCGTGGTTACTGAGGGAGTTACCCCGTGGGCTGTGGGTTTCCTAAGCAATGATGAGAAAACCCCATGCCACTGAATTTCCCCCAGGCTGGGCATTTGTCTACCCATTTCTGTCCCTTGTTAATTAGATAAGGGATGCCCCTGGGACCTGAAATCCCTGACACCTCTCACCTACCCTGTGGGCTGATAAAGCTCCTGCAGGTCCAGCCCTGAGAAACCTGCAGGGGAGAGGCAGAATGGCTGCTTGGGGTGGACCGACCTGGGGCTCCCCATTACAGCAGCAGAGGGACTGAGCAGTGGCCCTAGAGGACAGAGGTGTCCCTCCGCTTTCCATCCCCCATGTGCTCTAGTGTAGTATTTTGCATGCACTTGGCACACTGTAATTATTTGAGGACCAAAGGTGGTTTAGGTGAAGAGCTGGGAACACTTGGACTTTCCCCACAGCTCAGTTATTAATTCACTGTGTGATGCTAGGAGAGCACGTGACCACTCTGGGCCTCATCTTCTGTAAAATTAGGAGCTTTCCACCTTCTCTACTTAGGACACAATCTATTGGGGATGCGTTGGGATGGTCTTGGGGTGTGTGTAGTGGGGAGGTGCTCAAAACAGGAAAGTGGGCTGTGATGATGTGGGGGAGGAGGGTTCCTCTTTCCAGGCCTGATTCAGATAAGAGGTGTAAGCACCCTGTTACTTGCTTACACACCTGACCCTACTGGGATGCCTCCTGTTCCTTCCTATCCCTTGACAACCTCAAAGATAAAAGGATCAAGAAAGAAAAGTCCAGGGGTCTAAAACTTGCTGACTCTTTCAGTGCAAAGGACCCAATTTTCCCTGTCTGCCAGGGCTGCTCTGTGTTTCCTTATTTCTTTCTCTCCCTTTTCTGATAGTGCTGGGGATCAAACTCGGGGCCTCTTGCACAGCTAGGCAAGTGCTCTATCAGATGCACCCCAGCCCAGCTCCTTATTTTCAGATTCGTAGTGGGTTTTGCCAATGGCTGATGACTATGGAAACCATTCAGTACAAAAATTCTTAACTTTGGGGTCTTAAAGTCCCTAGAGGCCCCATAGGTAAGCTTTAGGAGTTCCCAAATCCCTTGAAAATGTGTACAACTGAGTGTGTGAGAATGTGTGTACATGAACTGCTCTAAATTGGTGACCTGGGGCTTCTAGCAAAATCTCAAAGGAGTCTGTGAGCCAAGAAAAGTAGATTTGCTCTTGCCAGAATCTCCTCTCTCAGGGGGGTGGGGGGGGGGGAGATACTGAAGTCCAGAGAGAAGAAGTGACCTGCTGATCACATTAGGTCGCTAATCTTGTATGGTTGTGTGGGTCAGTTAGAATGCACAACCAGAAAAGCAGGCTACCGAGGGGCAATACCCACAATACACCACAGTGCCTCCTTGCTCCTGGGGAAACATGGCAAAGACACCATACAGTCACTATTCCCTGGGATTGAGGTGATTGCTGAGTCTATTTCCATGGAACACAAAACAAGAAAAAAACGGGTCCAAGTGTAGCAGGGTAGGTGGGTGGGGGAGGAACTGTTTGAGAAAGAATGTTGGAACAGGGACCTTAAAACCTGAATTAAGCCAGAGTTTGATGGTGCACATATGTAATCCCAGTTCCTCTGGATTACAGTTTTAAGTCAACCTGGGCAATTTAGCAAGATCTTGTCTCAATATAAAATAAGAAAGGCTGAAGATGTAGTTTAATGTTAAGAGCACTAGCCTATCATGAGTGAGGCTCTGAGTTTAATCCCCAGTGAAGAAACTAATACAAACAAACAACAAACAAACAAACAAAATGAGTTAAGCTTGGGCACTTTGGTGGGCCTCAGTTTTCAGATGTGGAAAGGAAAATGAAAATCATGCTTCATCTAAGTTGTGGTAAAGATTACAGAAGACCTAATGAGTGGAAATGGCTTATAAAAAGGAGAAAGTCACAGTAAATGCTAGTAATGATCATTACAGCATAGGCCTGGTGAGTGCTTTTTCTGCTGCTGGGAGTGAATTGTATACCACCTGGATGCCAATTACCCACTTTTGGACAATTGTCGCTTTCTTTCAAGCCCTAGAAGCCTGGTATTGGAATATGAGGCCTGCTTTTGGAGTCAAACCTGAATCTGCGCCTCCAATAAATCATCTGTGCATGTGTATGACCTGAGCAAACTCTTCTCACCTCTGTGTCTCAGATTGTCCATCTGCAAAATGGGACACACGCCTGCCTCATTAGGACATTATGAGGATTTGATGAGTTAGTACAAATGAGAATACCATAACAGTGACCAGCAGAGAATAATTGCTCAATAAGTATTAGCTATTTTGTTTCTGTTCAACAGTTTGTAACTTTGGACGGTTTGTTGACTGTACAGTCTCTGCCTCACCACATCTCTGTCTTCTCCACTAAAACGCAAGGTCTTCAGACACAAGTATGTGCCTGTCTTGTTTACAGCTGTATCCCCTAGGCCCAACACACAGCGTGCAGCAGATATGAGTGAAAGTGCAAAAGCACATTTTCTGAGATTGAGAAGGAACTTTGACAATGTGATACCGCTCATCAGTCTGGACCAGCCCCAAGGGGGACCAGGAGCTGTGCCAAGAACCCTAATAGGGATCAAGAGAGTTGGCCTCTGGTCCTAGCTCTGTCACTTAACTGAGGAGCCACCTCAGGCAAGTCTCGGCCCTCCGGAGCCTTCTGTGTGCTTCCTGCAGAGCGTGGGAGCCCTGGTATTGCAGGGCTTCTCCCCAGAGGCTGGCCTCCAAGGAGCTCCAGCCAGCAGGGGAGTGTGGGATTTCAGGATAATTCAGTCACTTAATTAATGAAGAGGAAGGAGAAGTGAGAGAGGATAAAGGCGGGGAAGGGGAGCAATCCCGGAAAAAAAGTCAACACTCGGCTGGGCTGCAGCGCTGGGCAGCTGCGGGCTGCGGGAACGCCCCGCTGGGCCTAAGCCCGGAGCGGCTGTGCGCGCCCCCGGAGCGTGTCTCCGCCGCGGCGTGTGCTCCGGAGCCTCCGCCAGCCCCTCCCTTCCTTGCGCGCCTCGCCAGTTCCCGCCGCCACTGACTTTCTGACTTCTTAACTTGTCAGCAAATCCCAGAGTTAAAAATGCACACGCACCCCGGCCAGCCGCCAGCAGGGCCGTCTGGCCGCGGCTCCAGATGTGGGGCCACTGCGCGGGCCGCCCGCCCCGCCGCGCAGACTAAACAATCGGCCTTGGCCGTGAGCGCGGCGCAATTCCAGATGCCGCGTCCCTCGCGCCGCGCGCTAATTGGGCCGCGGGCGCGAGGCTCTGTCAGCGCCGGGAAGGCCCTGCCCGGGGCGGCCTTGGCCCGGCGCCCGCCCGCTGGGCTACCTAGGGCGGGGGCGGAGTGGGGAGACCAAGTGGAACGGGGAGGGGGGGGCGGAGGGAGGAGAAGAGAGGGAGGGAGGGAGAGAGTCAGAGACTCAGACTGAGATCAGAGACCGAGAGACACGTGAACTGGCCAACAGGAAGGGACAGAGACGTTCCCGAACTGAGATACCGAGACAAAGAGAATCAAAGCACTGAGCTGTGTTCAGATTTAAGAGCCAGAGCCAGACAGGGGAAGAGAGACGCGCGGAGCTGGAGAGGAACAGGCAGGGAGAGCCCAGTGGAGAGCCCCAAAGATCAGGAGAAGGAGACGCACGTGGACGCGACCGCGAGAACTCGGGTCGCTACCGCGCCCCGGGGGTCCTCGCCTTTTGTTTCATAGCCCCTCCTTCCCACTTTATCACTTTTGATAGTTCTCCCTAGACCCGGGCAAAGCCGGGGACTGAGCCTGCCCACGGTGGACCTAGGCCTAGCCTGGCTCGGCGACGGCACGGAGGAGGCGCCCTCGTCCCCAAGGGACCCTGAAGCCTGGAAATTTCACCCCTAAGCCTGGGCTTGGGCACAGGGATTCGCCCTGGACGCGGGACTCTTTGGGGTTTGCCTAGAGGCAGAGGGAGGCCCTCAAATGACTCCTGCGGGGGACCTTATCTCCCCAGGCAGCCACTCCGGCGACAGCCTGCTTTCCCAAGCGCCCTGGGGCCTCCTCTGTCCCGAGACAGAGTGACAGGTTATCCAAAGCCTAAGGCAGGGAAGCCCACGGGGACCACCCGGGGGGACCCCCGCCCCCCACCCCGGCCTTGTGTTCCGCCCCCGCCAGGAGGCCCGGGCTGCCCGGGGGTGAGCGCGGAGGGCAGTGCGGCGGCCGGGCAGCTCCTCTCTGACAATCTTTCCTTTGTTTGTTTTCTTAAATCTGGGAGGCCCGAATTCCTGCCGGATTCCGTAGGTTTCACTCAGGAAGGAGGCGCCCCCACCGCCACCACCCGCCTCACGTCGGGCCTTGCTGCGGGGGGAATGGCAGGTTCTTCCCGGAGGCCAGCAGCGCGCAGCCCCGCGGCCCCGGCAGGGCGAGCGGGCGCCGGGCGCGGTGGAGAGCCCCGGGCTCCCTGCCCCAGTGCGCCACCAAGCAGTCCCGCCGGAGAGCCGCGGGCAGCCTCCGCAGAGCAAATTCTTACAAGAAAAAAAAAAAAAAAATCAAACCGGGGAACGCTTTAAAAGACACAAAGAGCAGCCCTACCCCCACCCCAGCCTCATTCCACACCCCTCCGCCCCGCACACTTTCTCTCTCTCCTCTTCTTTTTTATTTTGGTCTCCAAACTTGAGCCTCATTAATTTCCAAAAAAAATTTCCCCCAATAAAAGGCAAACATGGAAAGAAAAACAAACTATTAGAAAATAGAGGAGGGAGGAAATGTTATTTAAAAGGTTAGCAGACCGCATCATTTTCCAATGATATTATATACTCCCAGCAGTATCCAAAATATATATGGGCCCTGGGCCAAGAATGTAAAAAAACTTTTTTTTTTTTTGAAAAAAACCCTCACTTAGACACAACATCTGGACCCGAGAGCGAACAAACCCTCCATTTATCACACTTAATCCTCCAATGAAGCAATCGACAGTTGACTTCTGTTTTGCTAATTTAGCTGCTTTCAAGAGCCGGCCCAGTCCAGACCGGGAATTAAGTGTCACTTGTGGAGGGCCTGCCCTACCCCCGCCGGTCTTCGCTCCCTCCAGCGCCCAGGCCCTCGGACTGGGGTGGCGGGGGGAGACCATTAAAGAAAGAAAGAAACTTTTTACGAATTCTCTTTACCCCCGCCCACTCGGGTCAATGAAAATCTCGACTCTGCCCTGGCTCTGCCCCCTCGCTCAGCACCCTGACACCCACTCCCTTGGCGGCCCCGCCTCCACCCGCCAGCTGCTTACCCGGGTCAGACTCCCTGGAGCAATGGCATCGCCGCTGGCACCAACGCCAGCAGCTCTCGGCGGTCACCCTGGTTGAGGAGGAGCTGCCAGCCTACCTGGCACTCTCTGGTGGCCTGGCAGCTTGACCCTTAGGGCAGCCGTTAGAGGGCAGGGGAGGGTCCTGGTGCCTGGAGGCTGGGAACCTTCATTCCTCCCGGAAGTGGATGAGAGGCCGAGGCCCCCCGAGGTGGAGGCCCTGGGCCAGCGGTGTCTGGAGACAATAGGATCTTGTGAGAGTGCAAGCAGAGAGAGAGTAAATCAGGGAGAGTGTATCATTTGAGGATTAGTCAATAAATCCCTGGGACCCTGGCCCAGTGGGGCTGCTGCCAGAGGCAGGGCTGGCCCCAAGTACAGACTTCCTTCCTCCGCAACCTTCCCTTTCCCTTTCCAGAGGCCTCCTGAGTCTTTCCCCTCACCTCTCTGTCCATCTCAGTCTCCTTGGCTTCTCTCCTGAACTTTGAAGGCCAAGGCTCAGCCTTTTGTTGGTGTCCCCCCCCCCCCCACCGTGGGACAGCTCTATAATGGACCAGGAAAGGTTGCTGGGGTTCTGTCCTCAGGCACCTGCCAAAGAAGAGGTTGGAGAATATGTTCCAACTCCAGCCTGTCCACTCTTCTTCACTGTGATCCAGCCCACTGCAGACCCCAGCTGAGTCTTGGCTGAGGCCCCAGGGACAGCATGCATTCCTGAGAGGCTCCCCACACCCTGGATCCCAACCTCCTGAGGTTCCCATGGTGGCCTGCCTAGGCTTCAGACTTCCTGGGGAGGAGCCCTGCATTCTGGCCCCAGTCCTGTTGTAGTCCCAAACCTTCTGAGACCACCCTCCAGGGCCCATGGAAGCCTCCTATCTGGAGCATCATTCAATGGGCAGGTACGAACTTTTAGTCTATGCCAGGCAGTGTGCACGACTCAGGATATAGAGATGGATGAGATGATTCTCTTGCCCCTCCCAAGGGGCTGAAGTCTCTACTGAGCCTTATGTTCTGTTTACGTGGGGCTATCCTACTACCTGGCTACACTGGGTCCATAGATAGTCATTGAGTATTTCCCATGTGCCAGACACTGCTAGGCACTGGGGCTTTAGGGACGACAGGAGACCATTTCTGCCAGGGAGATAGACATGGCAACAACTAATTCTAAGACAAGGCAGAAAATAAGGCCCAACTGAGGCATTTATAAGAGTTTCAAGGTATGCCTGGAGGAGGGGCTCAGTAAAAAGCCAAGGGGCTGGGGGAAGGAGGGCTGTTGATGGTGGTGGGGTTGGGAGGGGGAACCTTCTTGCAGCTGCTGTAGCTATTAAAACCTGCGTGTGTGGGGGGGTACAACCTAGTGGCTGAGAGATGGTGGCCAGGTGGTGTGGTTCAGCCTTCTGTTCCACCACGTCAGTTATGAGATCCAGGGCCTCTTAGTTTCCTTGAACCTCAGTTTTATCATCTGAAAAGTGGATCTAATAATGGTAAGTCCCTTGTGGGCATGTGAAGTGAGCATAGTGGGTAAGAAGCAGAGTACAGTGATCTCTGAATGAGTGTCCATGTCAATGAACTTTCTTCCAAAAGATATGGACACATTACCTTGTAGCCTCTTTGCCACCCTGTCCTTGTCTCCCTCTCCAATGTGAGGACCTAGTACAGAGCCAGGCACACAAAGGGAGAGGTGGAACAAATGGATGGGCAGACCAGATGTTGCTCCCGTTCGGTTCGAATGCTTGTATGTGTGAGGTCCTGGCTTTTCTCTCTGGTGTCTTTTCCTTCTCTCTTCTTGCTTCCCTGGGCCACCGTCCTCTCTCTCCACCTCTTCTTCTGCCACAGTCCTAGGGAGCAGAGGGTGTGTGGGTAAAGCGATTCCTCCTGGCTTCCTGCGCAGCTTCCACCTCCCACCTCTACCCAGCTTCCTGGCCCCTAAACACAACCTGTCCCCTTGGATCCAAGTCTGTGTCAAAGGCCTTGGTGATGCCCTGACCCTTGAATTTTTCTTTTCTTTTCTTTTCTTTTTTTTTTTTTTTTTTTTTGTACTGGGGATCCAACCCTGGGGCCCTTTACCACTGAGCTACATCCCCAGCCCTTTTATTTATTTTTAAATTTTAAGACAGTGTCTTGCCATGTTGGTGAGGGGCTTTCTAAGTTGCCCAGGCTGGCCTTGAACTTGGGATCCTCTACCCCAGTCTCTGGAGTCTCTGGGATCACAGGTGTGCGCCACAGCACCCAGCAACCCTTGACTTCCGACCTGTGGCAGAGTGGGCGGATGGCATTCCATCTGGACCAGAAAGTGCTTAATATGGTCTTCTGTCCCCAGAGATTGGCAGGCTCCATATTCCCATGCTCCCCCACCCCATCAGCCCTGATCCCGGCCTCAGGGTAGGGACAGGAAAGTAAGCCTTTTCTAAGTCTGTCTGACCCACCTGTTTCACACTGTCCCTCACCTCTGGAGCTGGGAGAAGCCCTTTACAGAGGTCCACATGCTTGGAGGTTATTATTGTCACCAAGGAAACACCTACTATTGCCAGGACCCATTTCCAGACAACCTACTATGGGCCAGAGACTGTGTTATGAGCCAAGAAGAGGTAGGGGGAGAAGAGACTGAGGCAAGACAAAGGCTGGACACAGTCCCCAAGGAGGTGCGCGGCTGCCAAACCTGGGGCTCGTGGGCAGAGGGTTTGGCAGTGCCTGTGCGTGGGCCCAGCTGGAGTGGCACCTGAGACAGAGCCAGGTCCCGGGGACAGGTAAACAGGACGCTGTGTTCTGGGTGTGGTGGAGAGGGGGAGGGGACTGGGGGACACAATAGGCCATTCATTGTGTGCTCAGGAGTTGCTCTTGAGCACTCTTGGACTCTGGGCTTCCCCTTCCTCTCCACCACCCTCCGGCTGGGCTGAACAAATACCAAGACATATGGAAGGTGCAGCCACAGATACTGTGTATGGAAATGAGAGTTATCTGCTTTGGATCCTTGTGCTGTTGCCTAAACCATAATAGACTGAGGTATTGTGGTGTGTGCGGATGGCCCAGCCCGGAAGGGACAGGGTATGACTGGCAGAGATCAAACCAAGTCTGGTGACTAGGCTCTTGTCTCAGGCACACCATTGGCTGGTTGTGTTTGTCCTTAGGAACATCACACCACTGCCCTATGCCTCAGTTTACCTATCTGTAAAGTGGGATCAGGTGACCCTTACCCCATCTACCCCAGTGTGTGTGGTGCTATGACAGAGCTTGGGACACTGAAGAGGGTATTCCTAAGGTGGAGCTGGTGAATATTGCTTCTGTTGCTATTTTGCTGACGAAGCCCTTCTGCCTGGCAGATCTCCCCATCCTGGCTCAGGAATGGGCAGAACTAAAGTCTACCCATTTGTGACCACTGAGGTACTGCAGACAAGAGGCAGGACTTAAACTCTGAATCCTTAAGGCAACTGCTCTTCACTCATCCATCATTTATTCACTCATCACACAGAGCTACTCCTCTCTTATGCCAAGGCATCGTTAAGAGATGAACAAGGGCTGGATACAATGATGTGCACCTGTAATCCCAGCTACTTGGGAGGCTGAGGCAGGAGGACTGCAAGTTTGAGGCTAGCCTTAGCAATGCAGTGAGGCCCTGAGCAACTTAATGAGATCCTGCTCAAAAAATCCAAAGGAGGGATGGGATATAGAGCACTCAGCTATAGAGCACTCGCCTAGCACGGGCGGGACCCCGATTCGATCCTCAGCACCACATAAAAATAAAGACATTGTATAAAAAAAATTGCTTTAAAAAAATCCAAAGGGCTGGGGATGTGGCTGAGTGGTAAAGCACTTGTGGGTTTAATTTGCAGTACATAATAATAATAAGAAGAAGAAGAAGAAGAAGAAGAAGAAGAAGAAGAAGAAGAAGAAAGAAAGAAAGAAAGAAGGATGAACAAGGATGTGTGTGTCTCCTGCCCTCACAGAATTCCTAGTCAGATGGGGGAGGCTGAAAAAACACACACACACACACACACACACATTCACACACATACACACAGCATTAACATAATAACAGCTAGTATTTATTGAGTCCTTGCTATGTGCTAGGAATGATTCTAAGCACTATATATGCATTAATTCATATGATCATTCCCATTTTGAAGTGAAGAAAAGTGAAGCACAGAGAAGGTTAGTAACTTGCCCAAAGTTACACAGGTAGTAAGTAACAGTCTCCTGGGTAGTGTGTCTAGAGGTTGAGCTCTTAGAACGTGGTACACACAGCATGCATGAACCTACACTAATCAGGGTGAAAGGACAGCGAAGAGAAGGCCTTGCTGAATCTCTGAAAGAGTGGAGGGGCAGGACCAGGTGAAACAGGCCGCACTTGCAGCTGGACAGATTTGCAGGTGTCTCAGAAAAGGAGCCCCTGGGATGTTCTCCAAGGCAGGAGACTGGTAGGCTTTCTTGAAGACAGCAGAGGGCTGGTTTGGATCAGTTTCCCAGCCCCTCTCTGCTTGAAGTCCTTTCCAACCCCAAACCCGGAGCTTTGTGGTTAGGAGCATGTGACACCTGCCCCACAGATAACTTGAACTTTCCAATCCCCAAGCCTTTCAAATCCTTGATCCTCCTCTGTCTATAGGCTGCAGGAGCTGTGAAGCAGGACCCAGCGTGCCTAGAGTATTGCTTAGGGAGCAAGCAACAGCCAAGTCATTTAAGCCAAAGGAAGGGACTTATTGACAACCCGAGAGGACAGGAGTGTGCCTGTGTGTGCATGTGCGATGCTCACTTATGGGAGTGAAGGTGGAGTTTAAGGACTGTCATGTTGCAAAAGGTACTGCCAACCAGGCACGCCTGACATCCCACCACTCGGGAGGCTGAGGCAGGAGGATCACAGGCCAGCCTGGGCAACTTAGAGAGATCCTATCTCAAAATGAAAAATTTAAAATTTAAAAAGGGCTGGGGATGTAGCTTGGTGGTAAAGAGCCCCTTGGTTTCACCCCCAGCACCAAAAAAAAAAAAAAAAAAAAAAACAAACAAACAAAAATAAAAAAAAAAACAGCTAAACAATTTTTTTTAAATCAGCTTTATCTCTTGCATTTTTTAAAAAAAAAATTTAAAAAACACTTTTAATTTTATTTTGTTTATTTATATATTATGTGGTTCCCAGAATCATGTCACACATGCTAGGCAAGTGTTCTACCACTGAGCTAAAATCTCAGCCCTGGCATTTTGTTCTTGATTTCAGACATATCTTGGCTCCCCCCATCCCCCCCCCCCCACCATTGCAGCTAAGTCTCTTAACTGCGGAGAAGGAACTGGAATGAGAAGGAAGGTCAGGGCCTCTCGGATCCATTGGGCGGCAGGAAGAGATGACTGAAGAGCATGGCAGCAATTTCATGCTCCTATCTCAGAGGAAAGACAGCATTTGCCATCCCCAAAGCTCCTGCCCATAAAATCCTAGAGGAGAATTCCTATTGGCCTAGCTTGGGTCACGTGCTCACATCTTTTTTTTTTTAAGAGAGAGTGAAAGAGAGGGGAGGACAGAGAGAGAGAGAGAATTTTTTTTTAATATTTATTTATTTTTTCTTAGTTCTCGGCGGACACAACATCTTCGTTTTGTATGTGGTGCTGAGGATCGAACCCGGGCCGCACGCATGCCAGGCGAGCGTGCTACCGCTTGAGCCACATCCCCAGCCCTCGTGCTCACATCTTGAACAAATCAAGGTACAGGAAAATTCCTCTGATGATTGGCTCTTGGGCCCACCCCCAGGCCTGAGAAACTGAGGAGTTGGGATTAGCTGTCCCACAGAGTTGCATGGAATGGGGCAACCGCCATTCTGGGGAGGAAAGGGGTGCAGTCATCAAAAGGAGACAAGGTATATAGGAGTATATAGGAGCAACAAACCCCGCACACCAGAGGCAGAGGAAGCAATAGAATAAACTTAGCATATCATTTTCAAGCTTCTATTTTAGTCTGAGATTTTTGGAGGAAAGTTTTTTTTTATGACATTTTAAAACAGAATTTTTATTTATACTGCACCTGACTTTATTATTTGAAAAATTCAAAGTTCACAGGTTTCTAAGATACAAGATACCAGAGCTAGGAAGTAGCTCAGCAGCTGGGAGGCTGAGGCAGGAGGATCACAAGTTCAAAGCCAGCATCAGCAATTTAGTGAGGCCCTAAGGAACTTAGTAAGAACCTGTCACAAAATTAAAAAAAAAAAAAAGGAAAGGGAAGGGCTGGGGATGTGGCTCAGTGGTTAAGTGCCCCCCAGGCTCAATCCCTAGTACCAAAAAAAGAGACAAGATACAGAGAAAGCATTGGGCTTGCAGCAGGCTGTGTTCATTATGGAATCCCTCCTCTAAACCCCCGCCCCCCTTGCTGTGTATTTGTTCAAGCTCCTCCAATTGGAAGGATATTCAGACAGGGACAGAGTGGGGATTGGAAAGTTTGAGAGGCACTAAGAAGTAGAAATAACACAGATTTAGGAGCTCAAGAGATGAGGCTTAAGATCTTGTGCTGCCCATTTCCAACAGTCTGACCTTGGGAAAGTCCGCCCTCTCTCAGCCTGTTTGCTTCCCTGGAAAATGGGTACAGTGGTGTCTGTTTGACCTGCTGGGGAACACCTAGCGCGGTGTGGTGCCTGGATAGAAGGAGGCATTGCACCTCCCTCTTCCTGTGGTGGCAGGCTCCTAGGGGCACCCTAATCCAGGGTGCTGGGAGCTGGAAAGCAGCCTCACACAGTCCCCCCCACTCCCAGCTGCTCTTGGTAGAAGCCTTGAGACTTCCCCAGAAGCCATCGCCACAGACATGGGCATGGTGATAACTGGCTTTGCCATCCTGGAGTTAGGCAATTAATCCTTTGCTAGTGTAACATCACCCACCCAGTGGGAATTCACCGCTCCCTTTCCCCAAAGCCCTGTGCACTGCCTTCTCTTGAGGTGCCTGTTACTGAGCGCTGCGATGGCCCTTTGCCTGTTCCTGTGGTCTCACTGCCACCAGCTTATGGATTCTTGGAGGGAGGAGTTTTCTTCCCTCGTGTGTTCTCAACACAGAGGTTGATAAAGGTGGGGCCCAGGGGTGGCTTAATCAGGAATGAGTGCTTAGGCTGCTGCCCTGGGGTGGCTTTCTGTCCAGGTAACAGGTTAGCATCAATGATGACTGAGTCATTAAAATGCATGGACACTCTCTGAGAACCCTTTCATTGGCTTATTCATAATCCTCAAAACAACCCTATGTCACAGGGACTAGACTCACTCCCATTTTACTGATGGGAAATGGAGGACTCAAGAACCTGCCTGAGGTCACATGGTCTATAACTGGGGTCATGAGAAGGTCCTCAATGCTGTTAGATGTCAGAGTGTGGGGGGGAATAAACCTTCTGCTTCTGTTATCCTGGGGAACGGAGAGAAGGGGGTTGGGGTACAGAGACATCCCCAGAAATAACGCTGAGATAGGGGTCCACTAGAGAGATGATCACAGAGGGTGCTGAGTGGGGCCCTGGCAGGAGGGACAAGAGGGGCTTTGGGACTGAAG
The DNA here is from genome assembly GCF_964194105.1 of Spermophilus citellus. Classification (NCBI taxonomy): domain Eukaryota; kingdom Metazoa; phylum Chordata; class Mammalia; order Rodentia; family Sciuridae; genus Spermophilus; species Spermophilus citellus. The sequence goes on along the minus strand of NC_138186.1, from coordinate 57,335,790 downwards.
GTCACGGGGAAGTTCAAAGGTTTTGGGGCGTGGGGAGTCCGGGCTGGTGGTCAAGTTCTGTAGGAGGGGGTGTCCGGGCTGGGTCTTCCCCTGGCTGGGGCTGGGGGTCAGCCCCGTGGTCCTCGGGTTGTTTCCAAGCCGGGTTGGGGGGTGTTTAATATTAATAGTAATGACTGCCGCGGGAAGATAATAGGCCTCAGTCAGATTAGAAGGGGGTAAGCGCTTATCTATGGCTGCTGAAGACACATGTCTTTCACCTGCTCCTTTAATATCCCCCTTCTTTCATTCCACCGCCCACCCCCTCCCACCAGCCTAGAACAAAAGGGGTATTATGGGCCGGGGTGTTTTCAGGCTGCAGCCAAGGAGACCTCCCCTTCCCCCTGCCTCCCCCACCCCGCCCGCCCAGTTTGAATGAGGCTTTTTCCTCCTGCAGGAGATTAGCTCCGTTTGACAAGGCAGTGAACTTTGGGAGGGGTAAGTGGGGGGTCTCCTCCGGGAGCCTCCAGAGTGCAGCCCTGTTGAAGGAAAGCTGCCGGAGAGAGACCCCAGAGACAGCCCGAAGACAGACGCACGGATACAGTGGCAGACAGACAGACAACACACAGAGACACGGGCAGGTAGAGTCAGACCCTGAGATGCAGGGACACACACACACACACACACACACACACACACACACATGCAGAGAGCAGACACACAGACACCCACAAAAGACAAAGGGACAGAGAAACACACTTACACCCTGGCCACAAAACTGACCCCGAGAGAGACAAAGGTGGGTGAGGGGGAGATGAGGCGGGTGGGGGACAGGGGAGAGCCCAGGAGACAAACTAGCTTGAGAAGAAAGGAAACAGGGGGAGAAAATGGAAGCTGAGGAGGTGGAACTGTCTTGGGAGGTGGGGATGAGAGGCCTAGGAGGAAAGTTGCAGGAAGCTCACTGGGGCCCTCAGCCTCCAGGGTCAGTTTCTGCAACCCTGGCCTTGGGTTGGTAGAGGCTGGTGGCTTCTCCAGGGGAGTGAGCATTTGCATGGCTTTGGAGGATTGGGGGCTGGAGATGGATCAAAAGACAGCCTGAGAAACTGGCCTCCGTGGATACAGCAATGTGTTGGGAAAGAGGCAAATAAAAAATACCAGCGGGAACCCTGGGGTAGTGCATGCCTATAACCTCGTCAGCTGGGGAGGCTGAGGCAGGAGGATCGCGAGTTCAAAGCCACCCTCAGAAATTTAGCAAGACCCTAAGAAACTCAGCGAGACCTTGTCTCTAAATAAAATATAAAAAAGGGCTGGGGATGCGGCTCAGTGGTTAAGCACCTCTGGGATCCATTCCCAGTACCTCAAAATTAAAAATCCCAGTAGGAAATGTGAGTTTCTTCAGTAAGTCCTCTGAAGGGACTGCCCTGTGGACAAAAGCTTGAGCAGCTGTGGAGGTGACGTGGAGGGGTGGGGCTGACCTAGAAAGAGGATTCTGATGGTGGCCAGGTAGAGACAGCAGGAAAACTTCCACTAGTGTGATTCCCACCCCTACTCAAGTTGAAGAAGTTCAAAGTCACGACAGTGAGAGAGATAGGCTGCTAGACCTCGATGATCCTGGGCTCAAATCCCAGCTCTGCCACTGTGACCTCAGATGAGGGTCCCCACCCACCTTAACCCTGCTTTCCTCATCTGTAAAATGAAAATAACAGTAGTATCTTTCATACGGGTAGTTGCAACAAATTAGGATAAGGTAGGGCTTCTGATGTATCTTAGCGCATTTGCCTTGCATGTGGGAGGCCCTGGGTTCCATCACCAGCAATGGTTGGGGGGGGGTGGATAAAATATTTAGCACCTCCAGAGACTGGTGAAGGGCTACTTATGGTTTGCAGGTCTTGTTCCGAAGCATCTTTATCTTTCAAATATTTCATTTAATCTCAGGACAACCCATCCAGGCAGTGACCGAAGGACACTGATCATCACACACACGTACATGGTGAAACCACAATGGAACCAGATGGCTGAGGCTCATTCCCCATAGCCTCTCACCCAGGGCACTGTCTTTATTAACAGGAGAACACAGTCTCCATTTCCCTCATCCAGAAGGAGCTCCTCAGCTTTTTCAGAAGGAAAAGCTGATTTTTTGTGGACCTGAAGGGGCTTGTGAGTTTTGCTGGTGGAGAGCCGGGAAGACAGAGGTGTGCAGGGAGGGGTTCCATAGCTGGCCCTCCCCGGGGGAAGGATGCTTGCCAACATCCCTCCTGCAAACACTTCCTCATGGCCAACTTCAAGCTACCAGTAGGGCATTCACTAGACCAGGAGTTGGGGAAAATGCCTGTGATCTCCTCCCATGAGCCCATGATAGACTCCGGCATGTCACCAGGTGAGGCCCAAGCAGCCTGTGTGGAGAGGTGATATCAGAGTACCCATCTTTTCCTCTGGGAGCCTCCAGCCTCATTCAGGAGATGGAAGGTACACAGTACCCCCACCCAGTGCCACGCACGCAGGCTCTGAACAGAATGTTCTAAACTAACTGGACATGCTATGGCATTTGCAGAAGAGGTGGGAAAGAATTTGGGTGCTTTGGAGCATACCTGTAATCCCAGCTGCTCAGGAGATGGAGGCAAGTTCAAGGCCAGTCTGGGCAATTTAGCAAGATCCTGTCTCTAAATAAATAAATAAATAAATAAATAAATAAATAAATAAGGCTGGGGGACGTGTAGCTCAGTGGTAGAGCACCCTTGGGTTCAATCTCCAGTGCCCCCCCCCCCACCAAAAATAAAATAAAGAAGAAGGAGGAGACCGGCTTGTGGGTTGGTATCTGCTTTGTGTATCCCTCTGTCTCCAGCAGTTGGGAATGCCTAGAGGACAGGGAAGGCCTCTTCTCCCCGGATTTCCTCCCCATCCTTGGCCAGTCCCTCTCCCTGGGCCAGCAGTGCCCAGAACACTCCATAGTGTTGGGAACCTTCAGGGTGTGAGCAACTGTGCTGGAGAGGGCTGGCACCAAAGGCCAGTGGCCCCCCCATCTCTGGGGCCCCCAACTGCCTTCTGTGAAACCAAACACTCCCCTCCAATTGCCCACCCGAACACCTGACTCCCTCCTGGGGCCCACTCAGGGCGAAAGCAGTTTCCTGTCTGGGGCTTGGTAACCCCCAGAAATCCCAGCCCCCCCCCCCATCCCTCCCAAATGCTTATTAAGCTGTTTGCAAATCCAGGGCTGAACCACGGTGTGAGTTTAATAAAGCAGAAGACAGATGCCATCCATCACAGGGGCCCTGGGTGGGGTGTGGTGAGCTGGTGGGCTCCCACCCTCCTGGCTGCTTCTAGGTCACCAGCTGCAGAGCCACGTGGCCTCCTCCCCTCGCCCACGATCCCCGTCAGGACCCACCCCAATGTGTGTGGCTACTCTTCAGCTCACCACTGTTTCGCAGATCCCACGAAGGCGACCCGGGGATCTCTGTGGACAGGGACAATGGGCAGAAATTGAGAGGTCAGCCCAAACCCTGCATTCCATGCAGACGGCCTTGGCTTTGGGGTAAATCTCAAGGAGGGGATAGACCACAACCTCAGCCACCAAGATAAATCTTATTTTAATGCGATTTTTTTTTTAAGACTGCTAAAAATGGAGGATGAACAAAACACCAGAATTTTAAATAAAGACAGAAGGAGCCTTTACTGATGGTGGCCGGGATCGGTCTCTCGCGACTCACTTTGGCCCTGTTAACAGCCGCCTCAAATGCAGCGGGTTCAAAAACTAACTGCTGGCCTGTCCTCAGACCTGCTCCTTCCCTCTCAGGAAGGACACCTCCAGACTTCCAGTGACTCAGGCCAAAAAGTGGGAGCTAGCCTGGACTCCTCTCCTCCCACAGCCCCCACCCAGTTCTCAGGACATCATGTGGCCTCTCCTCTCCAATGCGTCCAGAATTTGACCCCTTCTCCCCACCTCCTCTGCTGGTCCCTCCCTGGTCCTATGACACTTCAGCCGTCTTCTCATGGGTCTCAGATCTCTCACCTGCCTTTTGCCCTGCTACAGACTACTGCCCCACGGAGCAGCAGTGAGAACTTTTAGCCTAAATCAGACCCTGTCAATCTTCTGTTCAGAAGCCCCCAGACTGGGAGTACATGCTAGGATATATATGTTTTAGTTGTAGATGGACACAACACCTTTATTTTGTGTATTTATTTTTCTGTGGTGCCTCACAGGACTAGGCAAGTGCCCTAACCACTGAGCCCCAGCCCCAGCCCATAGGCTAGGCTTTTAAGTACAATAGCTCCAGATCCCTACGTGATCTGCCTCTGCCCACCCCCGGCCACTTCGTTGACATGTTTCCTGTTCTCTCCTTTGTCCCCTGGACTCTTGGACACATCAGCAGGGTAAGCACACTCTGGCCTCAGGGCCTTTGCACTTGCTGGTCCCTCTGCCAACCCTCTTACCCCAGATGTCCACATGGCTCCTTCCCTCACTTCCTTCAGGGATTTGTTCCAATATCATCCTGACAATTCTATGTAAAAAGGCACATGGCTGCTCCCCATGACAGTCACTAGACCCTTTGCTCTGTTTTCTTTCCTTTTTTTGAGAGGTGGGGTGGGGTGGGGGAAGGATGTTTCTTGAGGGCAATTTGTCTCTGAGTCCCCTCCGTGATTCAAGTGCAGTGGAGATGCAGTCAGCGCCATCTTTCAGCCCATCCTGATGGCCCTTTCCATGTGCACACACACAAGGCTCCCTATGCATGGCGGCCAGTCTGGGAGCCTCATCTTATTCCATGCCCTACAAAGGCACCTCCCCAAGGAAGCCCCGCTCTTGGCCAGGGTTGTGTGGGGACTGGAGTCACAGTGTAGTGCTGCATGAGCAGCTCTGAGCAGGCGCCTTGGGATTGAGCCTTGCCCTGGGTCCAATGCACTGTGTGAACATGGGCCAGGCCCTTCTCCCAGAATCTTGGTTCCCCTTTGAGAGAAGAAAAGTTTGGACTGGATCTCTTCAAGTACTGACTTTTTAACAGTACAGTCTTCTCTGGGGCTGGGGGCTGGGGTTGTCGCTCTGTGGTAGGGATCCCCTGGGTTCAATCCCCATGCCATAAATAAACAAATAGAGTCTTCTCTGACAGCCTCATGTCGTTGATGGAGTCAGACGGGGTGGGGCTGGGATCTTGGTGCCCCCACTTTCTAGATGGTCTAGTTAGATGTTCTACATCGTTTTTAGTTGCATCTGTCAAATGGGGATAATGATAGTCCCTCACCTCACAGGATTGTTGCGAAAATTACACAAGAGAATAAATTCATCATGTATAGTGACTCAGAAAGTACCTAAAAATACTCTTTAAATGGTAGCTGGTTTCCTTACCACGGGTGGTAGAGCATACATGGAGAATTCTAGAGTGTTAAAATTGCCTTCTTGTATTTTACCAAATGCATGTATTCATGAACAAGGGCAGCAGCAAACCCTTGTCTCTCAAGGAAATAAAATGTCTGACCAGGGGCCAGGGGAGGGCCTCCTCTCAGCCTCTTGGCTCTGGGCTGTCCTTTCTTCCCTCATCCCAGCCAACCTGGCAGATGGCCTTAGGCCTGGCTCCAAGGGTCCCTACATCTTTATCCTCTGCAACCAGCCCCCTCCTTCTGTAGCTCCTGTTCCCTGTCCTAGCCTCCTGTGTCCCCTGAGCCCTGGCTCCCCGTCTCACTGGATCCCGGCCTGGGCTGAGGCTCGCCTTTCGCACCCAGATGCAGAAGCTGATGCGGGGCCCTGCTCAGGGCTGGGCTGGGCTCCAGCTCACCATCTGGCATCGATTACCAACAGTGGCTGCGGAGTGGACTCCTCTGCCTGCCACTCACCTATCTGCTGGGGTGACAGAGGAGATGGGAAAAAGGTTTTCACAGCTGGAATAAATTGAAGGGAAGTGGAGGGGGAGGGTCAAAAAGAGACAAAAAACAACATTGAACTCAAGATGGAAAAAAAGACAGCATTAGAGGAGGTAATGAAGAAAATATGTGTGTGTGCACCCTGGGTGTATGCTCATGTGTGTCTGGGGTAGTTGTGAGTGTGTGTCTGCACACACACGGATCTGGGTAAGTGTGAATGTCAGTGTATTTACTCGTGTGTGTGTCTGGGATACGTGTACGTATAGGCACTTAGGTGTCCCCATGCATGTGTGTCTGGGATAAACCGTGTGTATTTGTGTGTGTAAATTAACCATGCGGGTTGAACCCAGGGCCTTGCACATAGGCATGTGTTCTACCACTGAGCTACACCCCCAGCCTTTTTTTAAAGTTTATTTTCAGACAGGGTCTCACCAAGCTGCGCAGGTTGGTCTTGAACTTGTGATCCTCTTGCCTCAACCTCCTGAGTGTGCACCACTACACCCAGCCAACCATAGTGTTTTATTCAGTGTTGTTTAGTATTTTGTTTATTTAGGGGGCTGCCCACACCTACTGTAGACCAGGCAGAGTGCCTATTTCTGGGGCCAGGAGTGTTGGCACATGCCTGCAATCCCGGTGACTCAGGAGGATGAGGCAGGGGAATCACAAGTTGGAAGCCATCCTGGGCAACTTGGTGACTTAGTGACACCCTGCCTATTTATTTAAAGATAAATAAATAAATAAAAGAATGTCTAATTCTGGTGTTCCAGGACAGGCCAGACTCAAGAGGAAAGGGAAAGCAGGGTGGAGGAAGGAGAGTTGGCAAAGATAAGCAAGGAGATACCAAGAAGGTAAGAGAGGAAAAGAGAAAGGGAGAGAGAAAACAGCAGAAAAATATGAACTTCAGAAGAGGAAAAGAAGAAAATTGAAGTGTTCCAAAAAACACCAGTGCCCTGGCTCTCGGTTCACCATCTGGGGCTGCTCCCGCTAGGTCTGCGTCCTGGACCTGGGTCCCAGAACCTTGTCCCTCTGTGGGTGATGGCCAGGCCAGGATCTCTTCCCTCCCCCACCTCCTGACCCCACAGGGCTCTCTCACCCCTCCCTCCCTCACTGTCCCCCTCCCAGCCGCCCACACCTCTGAGGCCAGGCCAGGCCGCAGGAATTCCCCTCCCTCCCCATCTGCTCCCCATTGACACGATGGAGCTTTCAATTGCCCGCTCATTAGTCACTGAGATATTTTCCCTGGAACCCCTCCCCCCAACTCTATGAGCCAAGGCCAGCAGGGTCCCAACCTCCCACCAGGCCCCTGTTTGCAGCAAACCCTTCTGTAATAGCCTTGTCAGATGCAGAGGAGTGACTGGACCGGAGCGGGGAGCTGGTGGCCCTTGCAATGAAGGGGCCCCTCGGAGGCCTTGCAGTGTGTGTGAGGGGCTGGGTCGGCCCCTCGCTGCGAGCGCTCCCTCATAACATTATCCCTGTTGGGTCCATAAAAGCCCCCTCTAGCGTTACAGCATTTGAGAGACTATTAAGTTTTAAGGCCTTGGACCTCCGGGGAGGTGGCACGGTGTCATGGGTGTTTTGTGGGCTCTTGTTTTTCCGCAGAGGCAGCCAGGAGGGGACTGACTGGGCTGAGAAGGGCAAAGGCCTTAGAGAGGGACAGAGGCAGGGGAGAAGGTTGGGACCAGCTCAGGGACCCAGGGCTCTCTCTGTATTCTCATCAGTGGCTTCAAACTTTAAAGACCTTAAGACTGGCCTTCCCTGGAGCGGGGACAGGCGAGCAGAGAGAAGAAAGGGGCTTTCTGTCATGACATAGGACCTGAAGGGATGAGGGGCTCCTGGCCTCTGGGCTGTAATGGATGCCACATTCTCTCCCACAATCCTGCGCTGGCTGGTTGCCCCTCAGGCCAGCCCCGTTCTTTGGTCTCCTCAGTGGGCATCTACCATGGGAAGATGTGGCCGCTTTTCTCCTTCCAGATTTACTGTGGCTCTACCTCTGGAGTGGGGGCTTGGGCTGGCACCCTCCCCAACACCCCATGCCCCCTTGCACCTTCAGACCAGCTGGGCAAATGCAGTCCAAACCCCAGGAGAGGCCTTTTGGAAAGGCCCTGTCTGGGACACCAAAATCTGTGTTTGACCCAGGTCCTGCCATTTACCAGATGTGTGACCTTGGGCCGGGTTTTTGGGCCTCACTTTTCCTAGCTGTTACCTGAGGGGGTTGAACTAATTCCAAAACTTGCACCAATTTTCTGAGTCTAATTTCATTACTTTGTCAGAGGAGGAGGGGATATTATATTCAAGTAAAAGCTGAGCACATCTATAATAATGGCCAAGGTATCTGAGTGCTCACCATGTCCTAGGTGTTTTACCCACGTTCTCTCCTCACAGTGACTCTCTATGAGGCCATTATTTGCCTTACTTCGTCAGTGGGGCAACTGGGGTGTAGGGAAATGAATTGGCCACCCTGGCTGACCTGCTCCAAGGTCTGTTGCTTTACACTCAACTGTTTAGTCCCTTATGTGGCCCAAGTCCCTGCTAACCTGTTACATGCCAGGACTCAGGCCATGCATGTTGGTAAAGGCACAGCCACATCCTCTATTAGTTCTCAATACCAAACTGCATGTTCTCCTGGTCAACTCCTCTGAGCCTGGTGCACGTGGGGGACACCCAAGACACCCTCAATGGCCACTTTGGGAACAGTGATGAAGAACAGGAATGCATGAGCACTTAGCCCAGGGCCCCTTGCATGCTAGTTTCAACCTTCACTGTCACCATGATCTTCCCAGGATGCAAGATCCCTGCTCGAAGTAGCTCAGGAGAAAAATCATCCCCAGAGAGGCCACCGGCGAGAGTCAGTGCACTGTGATCTGCAGGTGACAGGAGGCTAACACTGTCACCAAAGCTTCTGTTGCCTCCCTTTGAGAAGGCCTGAGATTTGGAGATAATAGTAATAATGACACCTCACGTTTAGAGCCCTCTCTTTAGGATTTCAATTCAATTCTACATATATTTACTGTGCACCAACCATGTCAGGGGCCTCCACATGCATGACTTTCTCTTTTCTCACGGGTGTGAGTGTGGGCACATGTGCACACGGGGCCTCTGCTTGCCTTCTCCCTCCCTCGGCCTTCATATATATATTTTGCTGTTAACTCAGGTCAGTTCACCCTGAGCCTCTGAGCAGGCTGGACCCTGAGCTCTGAAGTCACCCTGCAGAGGCCTATTCACGAGGAGGGGTCCATGGGTCAGAGAAAGGCGCTGAGCTGGCTGATCCACACAGAGGCTTTCAAGTTGGCTGACCTGTTCACATTCCTGCGTTACAATATAATAGTTCCAGCTTAACTTTTGTGCCTCAGCTCTCTGATCTGTAAAGTGGGGATAATAATAGTAGCCACCTCATACCATCTGTGTGAGGCCTAAACAGCACACCTGGCATGCGTTTTGGCAGTGGTGGTGAGGACCTGATGAGGATGTGTAGGATTGGTCTCCTGCAGTGACAATCTCTCACACTGTCACCTTGAGGGATCCCAGTAAAATATATATTCTTCCCCCCTTAGTTCACTGTGGGCCCTTGGGACTAGTGTATTTACCCCTTTTCAAGGATCCCTGGGATTCGACGGCTTATCATCTTTGTGTGGAGGGAAGGGGAAATGGGAATGGGAAAGACAGTAGAATTCACTAATTGGACGGAATTTTCTTAGGTTCATATATGAATAAATGACCAGGGAACTCCACATCATGTACACCCACAAAAATGGGAAGTTATACTCCATGTCTGTATGATATGTCAAAATGCATTCTACTGTCATGTATAGCTAGAAAGAACAATCAATCAAACAAACAAAAACTATGTCTCTCTTAAACCTGACAATAGCCCAGGTGAAGTGGCTCATACCTGTAATCCTAGCTACTTAGGAGGTTAAGGCAGGAGGATCTTAAGTTGAGACCAGCCTCTGCAACTTAGTGATGCCCTGTCTCAAAAATGGGGTATAACTCAGTGGTAGAGCAACTTGGGGCTCAATCACCAGTACCGCAAAACAAACAAACCAACAAAAAATGCAACCAAACAAAGGAACAAAAAAGACCCCCAATACAATCACCACCACCACCACCAAAACCTGAGAATCATGTTTAGGCCACTGGTGGCCTTAAAGCTCTGTTTCTCTCTTCCTGTTGTTTGAGTCGTGCTCATGGGCTGTGACTCCCCTGCAGCCCCTCTGTGCAGGACCCACCAGTTCCTATGGCTCACTCACCCTTCGGTGGTAGTGATATCCCTGCAACTGGCCAGGGCAGCACCCCTAAGTTACTGAACCTCAAAGAGGCAACATTGAGTTTGGGGGAAGTGGAGGATCTGGGCCTGTGGCTCAGGGCTTGGTCTCCACGCCTGCTGCTCCTTGTCTGTCCTCCTGTGTTTCTAAGTGACCCCGGAACCTCAGCCCCAGGACCCAAGGGGAAGCTGTGGAGCCAGAGGAGAAAGAATCAGGTTTTACAGGAGGCAAGTTCAGAAGTCCCCACCTGGGCCCTCTGCTGGGCCTCCACCCACTCTGCTTCAGCTGCCCCAGTTTACTCCAAAGTCAAACAGCACTTTCCCCCTCCTTCTTCTCCCTCTCCTTCTCCTTCTCCTTCTCCCCCTCCCCCTCCCCCTTCCCTCCCCCTCCTCCTCCTCCTCCTTCTTCTTCTTCTTCACATTTCTTTCATTTTGCAGCACCGAGGACCGAGTGGCCTTGTGCCTGCTAGGCAAGTGCAGTACCACTGAGCTATGCCCTCAGCCCCCAAATAATATTCTTATTGATGTATAATGCAAGCCGAGCACCCTAACCTCAAAATCTAAAATCTCTGATGGAGCATTTGGATGGATTGCCTCCAATGGACTGAGCAATGTTCAAGAAGTTTAGGATTTTGTATGATTTACTAATATTCAGTTATTAATTTTACTACATAACTCGCTATTCCATAAGCTATAATTCAGAATAACTTTCACATTTGAGGGCAAATGGATGTAACAGACAGTTGATATCATCTTATGAAATTAAATGCTTTCTAAAATCACTAAAAAAAAAAAAAAGAAGTAGTAGTTTAGGATTTTGGGAACATTCAGGATTGGGGTTTTCAGATTTGGGATGCTCAACCAGTAAAGTCTATGCAAATATTCCAAAATCCAAAAACCTCTGAAATCTAAAACCTTCCTGATTCCAAGCATTTCAGATAAGAAATTCTCCACTTGTGTACATGTAGACATGTGTGTAAATCATAAGTGGACAGCTTGATAAATTTTCACGTAATGAACCACCTGTGTAACCACCACTCTGAAAAAAAACAAAACAAAACAAAACAAAAAAAAACACCAGAATATCTTTTTTTTTTTTAATTTTTTTTAATATTTATTATTTTTTAGTTCTCGGCGGACACAACATCTTTGTTGGTATGTGGTGCTGAGGATCGAATCCGGGCCGCACGCATGCCAGGCTAGCGCGCTACCGCTTGAGCCACATCCCCAGCCCACACCAGAATATCTTGTAGGACCCTGGACTATTGCTTTGTGCTCAGCCAGTCACTATCCATCTACTTCCTGTCAAAAAGGAGCTCGTAGAAGTCTACCTTCAAATAGATTTTTTTTCTTGCTTCCTTTTGAACTTAACATAAATGGAATCATACAATATGCAAACTTTTTGCTTTTGGTACCAGAGATTGAACCCAGAGGTGCCTAACCACTGAGCAACACCCTCCAGCCCTCCCTTCTTTTTTTAGAGACAAATTCATGCTAAATTGCTTAGGACCTTGCTAAGTTGCTGAGGCTGGCTTTGAACTTGTGATTCTCCTGCCTCAGCTTCTTGAGCCTCTGGGATTATGGATGTGAGCCATGGCTACACTATGCAACCTTTTTGGGTCTGGCTTCTTTCCCCAAAAATTATGCTCCTGAGAATCATTTACATTGCTATACAGAGAAATGGCACATTCTGTCTAATTTATAGTATTCTGTTGTGTGAATATACCTTAGTTGATTTCTGCATCCCACTGTTATGGTTTTTCCATATTTTGCTTTTACATATACTATTGCTATGGGCATTTGCTGATGACTAGCATTTGTGAGTCACAGTGTATACATGTGTTAAGTTTTAGTAGATAATGGCAGCTCTCAATGGTCGTTGAATGAATGTTTGGTCCCACCAACAACGCGCCAGAGTTCCGGCTGCTCCATGTCCTCGTCAACACTTATGTCTTTTCATTTTGACCATTTGACTGTATGTATGGTGGTATGGCATCGTGGCTTTAATTTTTGCATTTCTCTCATGATTAATAAAATCAAATCCCTTTTCTGATGCTTATTAGCTATCTGGATATCTTCCTTGTGTGAAATTCCCATTCAAGTTTTTTGAACAGTTTTTTTTTTTTTTTCTTTTGCTAAGGATGGCTTTGAACTTGCAATCCTCCTGCCTTAGCCTCCCAAGCCACTGGGATTACAGGAGTGTGCCACTGTGCCTGGTTTTGAAGTGTCTTTTGATAAATAGAAGTTCTTCCATTATGTTGGCTAACAGGAATTTTCATCCTTTATGTTTAAATGCTTTTTGGTGTTCTCTTTAGAGAACACAGTTGCCAACCCCAGGTCTCGAAGATATCCTGTTTTCTTCCGGAAGCTTTGTTGTTGTATTGTTCACATTTGGAGCTACAATCCATCTGGAGTTGATTTTTCTGTATGCTGTGAGGTAGGGGTCAAGACTCATTTTTAAAATATGGGCTAGCACCATCTTGACCTCTGACCCCCTCCACTCCCAATGAAAGCCTACTTTAATCAAGAAGGGCTTTTGTGTCCAAATGTGTCCTCTGACAGCTGAACTCAGGAGCAGCTTTCTGGGCCTCTGAGTAGGGGTCAGGGTGAAGCTCTCAACATGGGAGGTCCTGAAATGTGCGTGGCCCACTTCTTCCGGGGAAGTGAGAAAAGTGAGGACAGAGGGCTGAAGTGCCTTCCCTGACTGTCAGCTGGGACTCTACCACTCACTGAACTCCTGCCACCAGCTCCACAGAAGCTAGGTAAGTGGCGCGTTCCAGCCCGGAACCTCGGGATCACCTGCTTTCATACTCTGCCCACGTTTATTCACTCAACGAACGTTGGATGGCATACTCCATAACGGTCACTGTCACTGATGACACAGTGATGGACAAGACTGAAAACCAGTCCTCCCCTCCTGGACCTCACACTTGGGTGGAGAGAGAAAAGCAATTAGAATATAATTAGGTACAAGGTATAAAGAAATAAATAGGTACCAAGATAAAAGAAGACGATAATTACCATGGAGGAAAATAAAGAGGACAGAGGAGCAGCAAGGGCCTGGTGGTTAATTTTAAGCTGGGTGATCAGGGAAGGGGGGCGTTACCGAGAAGACGCCACTTAAGACCTAGGGAGCCCTGCAGATGTCTGGGCAGTGAGGGGTGGGTGTGGATACGGCATTAACCAAAAGAGCAGCAAATTCAGGATCCCAGAGGCAGGAAGTGATTTCACCAGAGATGACAGAGCTGAGAACCCAAAGAGGCATTGGTGAAGTAATTCAGTGCAAGCCACTGTCCCCTGGGCTAGAGAGGCAAAAGGAGGAAGTGGTGGTTTGGGAGCCCAGGGAGGAAAGGCACCCAGGGACACAGTCACCATGTGGGCCTGTGGGCTGGAGCCGTGGATGCACTACAGGCTAGAAACGCCCTGGCTTTTCTCTAGCCCCCTCCCTCCACTCTCCCACCAGTACCTCCTGAACCTGAACTTGTCCTTGGTGCCATATCTTCATCCCCAGTAACAGGATTCTAACCTGCAGGAGCTGGGAGAACTGGATTGGAAAATGGACCTTCCCCCATGAGACACCTCCTCCTCCTACTCAGCAGATGGGACAGGGAACATGAAAAGGACGCATAAGCCAAGTGTTGGCAAGGGCAGGGAGCCCTTGGAATTCTTATGCGGCTGATTGTGTATAGGATAGTAAAACCACTTTGGAAAATTGTGCGGTGGCTTCTAATAAAATTGACTAGCTAGCTAACCTATGACCCCGCAATCTCACTACAGGGAGATGTCCCAAGAGAAATGAGAACATATGTCCACAAAATAGACTTGTGCTAGCGTGTTCATAGCAGCCATGTCAGTAAGCCAAAAAGCTGGAAACAATCCTCAAATGCTCACCAGCAGGAAAATGGTTAGACTGTGGTAAATCCACACAATGGACCTTCCCATTACAATAAAAATAAACTAACTACTGTGACATACAAGTTAGCAGTAGTCGTGTGGATTTCCATGCATCCATATTGAGTGAGTCGCCAAGACATTACGTAGAGTGAAATAAGACAGACACCAACAAGAACACAGCACATGATTCCATGTATATAAAATATAATGACAAGGAAATTTAAGATATGGTCATAAGTGTCCAAAAGACGGTTGCCTGTAAGGAGGACTGGAAAGAGGCACAAGGGAACCTTTCTGGAATTATGGAAATGTTCTCTCTGTCTATTTGGGTTTGCAGTAAGATCTGGGCATTTAAAAAAAAAATTCTGTGAAGATTGCACCTCCACGAAAGAAGAAAATGCAAAAACAAACCAAAAAGGATTAGATCTTTGTCTGCCTTCCCTCTGCCACCAGCCTAGCTGGGGCCCTCCTCACAAGACACCGACTGCTGTCAGCCATCTGCAGCCTCCCATGGCTGCCCAGGGCAGCAGATCTATCTTACGAAAGCTGCTTGGGGCGGAAAGCAAGGCTTGTCCTGGAGCCTAGAGCCCAGGAATCCCAATTTAAATCTCAACTCCATCTTTTTCCAGCTATGTCACTTGGTTGAGCCACACTTCTTTGAGTCTCCTATCCTCACGGGAAGAATAGGATCAAAATATCTGTATCACATGGGTGCCTTGGTGCATGCCTGTAATCCCAGCAGCTCAGAAGGCTGAGGCAGGAGGATCACAGGTTCAAGGCCAGCTTCAGCAGTTTAGCGAGGTCCTGAGCAACTAGGGAGAGACTCTAGTCTTAAAATACAACATAAAAATAGGGATGTGGGGGCTGGGGATGTGGCTCAAGCGGTGGCGCGCTCGACTGGCATGCGTGCGGCCCGGGTTCGATCCTCAGCACCACATACCAACAAAGATGTTGTGTCCGCCGAGAACTAAAAAATAAATATTAAAAATTCTTTCTCTCTCTCACTCTCTCTCCTCTCTCACTCTCCCTTTAAAAAAAAAAAAAAGAAAAAATAGGGATGTGGCTCAGTGGTTAAGTGTCCCTGGGTTCAATCCCCGGTACAAAAAAAGAAAATTTCTATCAGAGGCTGTAGGCAGGATGATATGATGGTGGTCTGGAAAGTTTTTAGAAATGGGAATGGAGCAACCATGACACCCAACTGCTTAGTAACTTCCTAAAGCTACTGCACAGCAGCTGAGGTAGAGCCCTAGTGCCATTTCTTCATTCCCAGGAACAGGATTCTACGTCCACACCCTTTGCCATATGATTCTACTTTCCCCACCACACTGATGATAGATTTGATCACATGACCTTTTTTGGCCAATGGCACATCAGTGACAGAGCGTGGGATTACAAATGTCTGTGCTGTTGGGGCTGCTCTCTGAGCCCCTGTGATTGCTAGGCTGGCTGAAGGACAGTACAGAGCAGTCTCAAGCCCAACCCAAAGTCTGTGAGGAAGAAAACAAAGGCCTGCTGTAAACCATGGAGTGTTCCTATGATTTACCAGGCAGCAGTCCTGTGGTAATAGGTGACTCATACAGCCTCCAGGTCATCTCCAAGCAGGTCTGCATCCTCCGGTCTCTCCAGCCCCATTGGCAATAACTCAGTTCCAGTCAAACCAGTCCCTTCAGCACCCCCCAAAACCTAGTATCCTATCCTGCTCCTACCTGCTAACTTAGGGTGCAGTGTTCCATTCCTATTCTTTTTCTTTCTTTGTGGTGCTGGGGATGGAACCCAGGGCCTTGTGCATGCAAGGCAAGCACTCTACCAACTGAGCTAGATCCCCAGACCCCATCCCTATTCCTGACTTACCTCCCCCTCTGGAAGCCTTCCTTGACTGCCCACACCCACCCACCCCAGGGCACACTCCTCTGCAGAGCTCTTGCAGCCAGGTCTGCCTGTGCTCCTCATGGGCTGCTGAGCATGCTCCCACCAGGATCATGATGAGCTTAATCTTTACAAATGAATGACAGTGTATTTCATCTGATTGGGATTTAGGAGTCTTCTGATCAGCATGGAATTAGTACTTGGGAATACCTGTCAAATGAAAGAATGAATGAAAAAATGGATCAATAATAGCATAGTGCACACCCAGCTTCCTTGAAAGTATGACTTGCAAGTCTAGCTTCAGGCCCAATCCAGAGGTCATGATTAAAATGGAGAGAGAAGCAGGGGGTCAAGGGGAAGAGAAGGCTGATAGCTCTGTCTCTATCCCTTCCCCGTCCCTATCCCAGTCCTTTTTCTATGCATGTATTTCTCTCACTGAATGGCTACAATGACCACATGGTTGGGATCTAGATTGAGTCCTACTTATTTATTTATTTTTTCGTCTTGGTGTGGGTGCCCAGTGCTTTGCATGCAGTGGGTGCTTGATAAATATTTCATGTCTAAAGGAATTAATAACGTGTTTTTAAAAGTCTGGTTGGAAAATTATTTCACATTTAGCCATTTGGGGCCCAGTCTCCCTGATTTCAGAAAGGTGTAAAAACTCTAGCCAGGTGTGATATTGCACATCTGTAATCCCAGCAACTTTGGAGGCTGAAGCGGGAGGATTGCAAGTTGAAGGATAGTTTGGACACTTTAGTGAGGCATTGTCTCAAAATAAAAATGGAGGATGTAGCTCAGTGGTAAAGAACTGCTCGGTTCAATCCCCAATACCGAAAAACAAACCAAACCACCACCACCACAGAACAGAATAAAAACCTTGAGCAGGGCATGGTGGCACACACCATAATCTCAGGGACTTGGAAGACTGAAGCAGAAAAATCATAAATTTGAGGCCAACTTTGTCAATTTAGCAAGACCCTGACTCAAAAATTAAAAAGGGGGGCTGGGGCTGGGGCTGAGCGGTAGGGCACTTGCCTGGCACATGTGAGACACTGGGTTTGATTCTTAGCACCACATATAAATAAATGTCTACCAACAACTAAAAAAATATTTTAAAAAATTAAAAAGGAACAGAGATGTAGCTTAGTGGTAAAGCATTCCTGAGTTCAGTCCCCAATACCCAAATCAAATAAAACAAAACAAAAAACCCTTCAATGCCAATGATATGGGTTTGGGGAAATGATGACAGATTAGCATCCTTTGAAAGTTAATGGGCCAAATGATAAATCTCTGATTTTTTTTTTTTTTTTTTGGTACCAGTCTTTAACAACTGAGCCATATCCTCAGCCCTTTCTCATATTTTATTTAGAGATAAGATTCTCCATGAGTTGCTTAGGATCTTGCTAAATTGCTGAGGCTGGCTTTGAACTCAGGATCCTCCTGCCTCAGCCTCCTGAGAAAGTTTGCTAGGATACAGGGTATGCACACTGCACCTAATCAGATCTGTGTTTTTTGTTTTGTTTTGTTTTGTTTTTAAAGCAGGGATTAAATTCAGGAGCAGTTGGCCACTAAGCCACATCCCCAGACCTATTTTGTATTTTATTTAGAGGCAGGGTCTCATTGAGTTGCTTAGCACCTTGCTGTTGTTGAGGCTGGCTTTGAATTCTCCCTCCTCCTGTCTCAGCTTCCAGAGCTGCTGGGATTACAGGCCTGTGCCAAGGCCCCAGCCAGATCTCTGTTGTTTGAAGAGACCTTCCTAATGGGAAAGGGGGCATCCATTAAAAAGTTCCTCTTCTGAAATACCCCCCCCCACACACACACACACGCATATCCACATGATGACAAAAATATCTGGGGCTAAAAACCCCCATCCTTTAAAACTTTCAAGGACTTGATTGTCCAACCAAAGTTAAAGAACTTGATTGGGTAATATTGCAAGTGAAAGGCAGAGGGGAAGGCCTGTGCTCTATGTCAAATTTGGAGCTGGACTGGTGGCTGAGGGGGAGCTCAAATCCAGGTTTAGAGACAGACAAAAGGGGGCCAATTAAAGGGACAGCTTTCAAGACAAATGTTCCTCACTGGGACATAGAAAGGTTGGATATGGAGAGTGGATTAACTTGAGCCTCCCCTGTAGATTCCCAAGCCCTGGTCCATACTCCCTCAGGAGTGACAGTACTGGGGTGACCCTAGGTGGGCGAGACCTGTCTGCCTGGTTTGAAGGGTGAGGAGGAGGAAGGAGTCCAGGAAAAAAGTGCATAAAAGGTGGGGTGTGAGAAAGAGCTCCAGGAATCACAGTGCCTTCACCCCATTCTGCAGGGAAGCTCCCCCCAACTTCAGGAGAAGGCTCAGGGGCAGGATTAAGCCTTCAATATGGAACTGGATCAGGGTCCAAGAGGAGGGGGAGGCGTGAATGAAGAAGTCATGCTTTTAGGGAGTGACCCGGGTGCTCTGTTGGACCCACCTGAGCCCCACATCTTCAGGATTTATGCAGCTGCGATGCTTCCTTGGGGCCCTGCCTCCTAACTCAAGTCTTGGGTTTATTTATTTCAGCTAGGGTCAGCTTAGAGGACTGAAATCGACGCCAGCTCCCCCCATCCCAGCACAGGAGGGAGCTAGCAGGAGGCGGGGTGGGGCAGGAGCCGGGTGGATCCCCACAGACCGACAGAATCTTGCCAACCGGCCAGAACCCACCCCGCTCAGCAACAATACAAATCTGCACCCCAAGCTAGATCCAAGCGCCCACTACCCGCCCGCAGCGCCTAGTCTTATCTCCCCGCCCCCATCCAACAAACAGAAACACAAACAGGCCAGCGGAGGCGGCCGGGGCTGTTCACACGGAGAGGCAGATCCGCTCCTGCCTCCCACCCCGCACCCGGCCCCGGGCTCCTCCCCACTAAATTCCTCCAGGCAGGGCTCCTGCAGGCGGTTCCGACGCGGTTCATCTCCTCTGAAAGGGATAACCCTGCGGCCCACTCTGAAAAGCTGTTTCCCTTGGTTCCTTCATTTTCCCGATTTCTAGGAATTCACTGAAAGGGTCTTGGACAGTAGGAAAAGTTAAGGGATCTGCTTTCTGTGTGTGCCAAAGTGGGGGAGCTTGCAGAAGAAGAATCTTTCTTATTTTAATTAATTAATTAAACTGGGAATACAACCCAGAGGCCCTCTACCACAGCCTCAGCCCTTTTAACTGTTTTTTGAGACAGCATCTCTGAGTAGCTGGGATTAGACGGGTGCACCACTGTGGCTGGAATGGAAGGAGAATCTTAAGGCACTGTAATCAACAAATGTTTTTGTTGGGTGGATCCATGAGCCAGCACCATCCTAGGTCCTGCAGGGTACCTGGAACTCAGCCCCAGTTTGGCTCTCTGGGTGCTTAAACTCTAGTTGGGAGAGAACATGAAGGCTGAGAGGTGACTGGAGTGGAGGAAGAGGGAGATGAGAGGGAGGTGTAGGATGGGGTCCAGGGCACAGCACATTGAGCCTTATGGGGCACTTTATCACTGAGCCACGTCCCAGTCTTTTATTTTCCATTTTGAGACAGTGTCTCACCAAGTTTCTGAGGTTGGTTTAGAACTCATGATCCTCCTGCCTCCTGAGCTGCTTAGATTACAGGGACACACCACCAAAGCCAGCCCTTGCAGGCTCTTAATAGTACAGATTTTTTTTTTTTTAAAACAAAATGGAAAGGGCAGGGGAGAGGGCCCCTCCCTAGACAGGGCCTGCCATGTATAGCTTTGCTGGGACCAAAGGGACCACCTGAAGTACTGTGAGGCCTCCTATGAGCTGGGGTTCTTTTTGGGAGTTGTGTTGCTCCGTTTAGGGAGTAGAGGAAGCATTCTCATTCCAAGAGTCCCCAGGCACTTCATTCCCACCCTCTCCTCTCCTACTGTCCTCCATTCACCCTACTACCCCCTCCCCAGGTCTCCCCTATCATCCCACTTCCTTTCCCATCTGGCCTTCCAGGTGCCAAGCAGCCTTTGCTTCCCCATATGGCTTAGGTCAGGGCCTCAGGAGTTCTGGGCACTTGGATCCTTTGGACAGCCACACCACAAAGGCAGTCCAGGGCACAGTCAAGACCTGACCCCATGCCTTGTGGCCAGCCCTGGCCCGAGGAGTGAGCCCTATACTCCATCTGGTAGCCCCTGGACCTTTGCTCTCTCCCACCCCATCTCACTTCAGTCACACTGGCGAAGGCTCCTCCTTTATCCCTAATGCAGGTTGGACATTCTTTGGAGGGAGTTCATAGCTGCAGGAGAGACCAGGGAGACCCACAGGACAATCAATCAACCAACCAACCAAGGAATAGGGCAGGGACAAAACTCCAATTGAAGAGTTTCACTGAATTTGTGGGTGTCTAATCAACATGGAAACACTCAGCTCTGCTCTGGAATGAAAGTGCCCTTCCAGAGGCCATTTAGTGGCTTTTGTGGGGGAGGGGCAGGGAGCAAGTTCTTGTAGCTTGACTTTCTGGGGTAAGGGCTTGTGAATGAGTGGGAAGTCGGGAGAGCTGGGCTGGGTCTTCCCCCATATCAGCAGCTCTCTTCTTCCAACCTCAGTGGTGAGGTGAAGGGGAGATGCTAGCTTAAGGGTTGGAAGCTTGGTCTCGGCAGGCCCCTGCAGGAACCAGAGCCCGCCTCACCTCTGCAACTCCATCCTTCAATCCCTCCTTCCTCCATTCTCTGAGTGTCTCTTCAGCCCCCAGTGGATGCCCACCGAGCGAGGATCCTGGTCCCTAGGTTCCACCCTCCGCCTTTCTTGGATCTGTGCAGAAGCTGATTATGGCCATTCCCTTGCCCAAAGCCGCGGCTGCACTTCTTGGAGGGTGCATCCCCAAAGCCCTGAGGAGTTTTCTTCCCGGCGCTCGGCCGCGGTGCGCGGGGCTCGGGTTCCAGCGGCTGTCACCCCCCTCCCCAGCTCCCTCGCGCCCACTCCTCGCCTCCCCGCTGCGCGGAAGCGCTAGCTCGCATTTTCCCGACGGTCCCGCTGGTCCTGCCGAGTGACTAATCTCGCAGGTTGAGCAACAAGCGGGCTCTGGCGCCCGGGAGGCGGCGGGTCATTCCCCCTCCGCGCGGCTCACGGCCCAGGCCTTGAACTTTCCCAGCTCGGCGCCGACCCCACTCACTCACCGGTCCCGCCCAGCTTTGCATCCCGCTCCCGGCGCCTTGCGCCCCTACACCCGCCCCAGGACGCGCCGCCGGGCCTTGCTTGTCCCCTAGATCTGGGGAGCGCGAGGCACTGGGACCCCAGACTCCAGGTTAGGAAAAGCGGGCGGATCCTCTTGACCGAGCTCGGGTGGGCAGAATCTGGGGAGAGGGACGCCCCGAGATGGTGAGGACGGAGTGACAGGCTTAGCCCGCTGCCCCAAGCCTAGCATGCGCGCGTCCTACAAGGTCCGGATGTGTCGGTGGAACGCAATCAGCGCGTGGGCCGGGATTGGGGTGCTCAGGCCGCTCGCCCCAGAAAACACGCGCGCCACGACCTTTTGGGGATCTGAAGAGGTCTCTTAATTTTGAGCTTTTCCATGGATCCTTCCCGCCTGCCCACCTCTCTGGCTGTTAGAGCCTCCCGCTTTGTCTGTCTGTCTGTCTGCGTCTGTCATCTGCTCTCTGGCTCACTCGGGGTGTTTATTGAATTGTTTTTTTCCAAGCTCTGCTGCAGGCTCTTGCCGTCAAACTCTGCCATCCCCACTCTGCCTGTGTAATTTAAAGCTATAGTTAAATTATGACTTCTCTGGACCTGTTGTGGCACCCACGCCTAAGCCTAATTAAATGATCACATCCATTCTGAAGGCAGCTCTCTTCTCCCCTCCAACGTTAATTACAACATAAGAGGCTTTAATGGCCCGCCTCACCTCCAGCTCCTGGAAAGAAAGGTCAGGCGATTAATTTTCGTCATTAATCTTTTCCCAATGTGGACACTGTGCTGTCACTGGAGCCTATTAAGCCCCCTTTGTCCCCCCTGCCAGCCTCCGTCGCCCCTCACCCCTCCTCCCAGAGTGACTGCAGAGAAGGAAAATATTTAAGAATCACTTTGTCTCTCTGTCTTTTTTTTTCTCCCCCTTTCCTGGAGACAGCTTCTCCTTGGGGGTCTTGAGGCTGGGGTAAAGGGGGGCAAGTTTAGTTTCCCTGTAGCTTCCAACTGCCCCTCTGAACAGGGTTCATATCTAAATTGTTATGGATCCTGGCAAAGCAGGGTCAGTAGCATTCCATCACTCCTGACTGTGGGGGGAGGGTGGGCCCCTCCCCTCCCCCCTGGATCCATCGTCGGCCTGGATCCCTATAGAATCCAGGGGACCTGCCACTCGTCCATCCTCTGTCAGGACCCTTACAGGAAAAGACAATGAGGAATGTGTTGGCTGTTAGTGTTTTACAGTCTAGGATAGACTAGTTTTCCTGCGATGGTGTAGATTCCTTCCCTGTCACCTCCCGCTGTTCCTTCACTCCTTCCCCCTCACCCTGCACTGCAGTTCCTTCAAAAACACTAGATTTTTGCAGTTGCAGAAGGCTGAGCAATGGCAGCTCCCTCTGGAGAGGTCCATTCCAGACCCATCCCTTAGGAGCCTGGGGGGGGGGTGCCCCTGAGCACAGCAGGAATGGCAGTCATGGGAGGGGTGGCAGAGGGGGCTGGCTGACTGAAAGGATGACCACAAGGCTGAGGGGCACCTGGGGGCCAGGGAACTGAGGAGGGTGCTTTCATTGTGCCAGAATCCAACCGCAGGTCTCGAAGAGGGAGAAGCCTGAAAAGACTCTCTGCAGACAGCTTTTATTTCAATCCCATAATTTGTCTAATTTAAAATCCTAATCCAGGTTGGGCACTATGGTGCACACCTGTAATTCCAGCAACTCAGGAGGCTGAGGCAGGAGGATCACAGATTCAAGGCTCACCTCAGCCATTTGGCCAGGCCCTAAGCAACTTAGTGAGACCCTGTCTCAAAATAAAAAAATAAAAAATAAAAAGGTCTTGGAATGTAGCTCAGTGGTAAAGCACCCCTGAGCCCAATACAAAAAACAAAAACAAAGACAACAACAACAAACACCTAATCCAGAAGAGAGTCCCTGGGAAGTGGAATGGGGGGAGGCTTGGCCAGGAGGGGCAAAAGCATGGGGCAGGACGCAGGTGTGAGATAGACCAAGCTGGCTTTGCCACTATTTTCTGTGGGGCTCTCCAGCGTCCCAGGGAGAAGAGGACAAGGGGCGGGGTCAGAGGAGTAAAGATTGCAAAGGGACAAAACAAGGAGTGCAGGGGGTTGGGGGTTGCACACAAGGGATGTTCTTCAAAGTCTGACACCTGTGCCATGCTCCGCTCCCTGCAGCACTTCTGGGCATGTTCATACCACCCGTCCAAGGAGACCAAGCCCCACATACTCTTCATGGTCTGAGGAAATTCATGATTCCCTGGAAGTGGTCCTGACTGGAACAGACCCATCACCTCTAAGAAAGCTAGACTAGCCATTTCTCAAGCCCCCCAAACCCCCAGGGCTGTAGTGATTTCTAGAATTTTTGACCCTGGGTAGAAAGTGCAAAGCCAAGGGGGAAATATTTCCCCACCCCCAGCCAGGAACAAAGGGCAGCTTGGTCACAGCATTCACTGACCCCCACCACTCACCCCACGGCTCCTGGTGTGCTTGTGTGTGTGGGGGGGGGTCTTTTGGAAATCCAACCAAACTTGTGGGAGGGTTTCCAGGTCTGGACTTGGGGGGAGGCACCTGTGACCCCTCGACCTGTGACCCAAATTATCTTGTGTTCATCATGTTTGTTGAAGCCCCAGTCACTGGCTTTGGAAAGAGGCTTCTAGGTAGCCCAGGAAGAGGTGACCACGACCCAGAAGGCTTAGAGTCCTTAGAGGCTTGCTTTCTAGGAAAGTGTCCCCTTTCCCCTCTACCTCCCTGAAACCTGGCTTCAAGGTGGGCATCTGCATCCTCCTGTGACCCAGGAGCAAATCTCCCCATGCAGAGTCAGCCCCTCCCCTGACGCCCCCCCACCCCAAGGACACTGGGGACATCACGTCCACAGAGCCCTGCACAGCCGGATAATAATAATTAATAACCATTAGGAACAATAAGGAGAAGACCAGTGCCCTGAAGTCAGCCCAATGTGCAGCCTCGGCTTTTTTCTTTCTTCCTTTTTTTTTTTTTTTTACTTTAATGAAAACAATGATTTGACTTTGAAGAAAGTGACTTTTTTAAAGTGAAAGCTGGATTGAGTTCCTCATCTGCCCCCTCCCTTGCGTGCTGCCCCCCTTCCCTTCCGAGCTCCTCCTCCCATCTTGCCCCCCCCATTTTTCTCTCTCCCTTTTTTCTTTTTCTTTTAATACTCTGCGTTCTATCATGCAAATCCCCTTTCAAATTATGAGAGTATTAGAGCCATCAACGGTAATGTCACCGCCACAAAATGAGAGTGGGGACTTAAGCACCTAACGAACAATGAAATGTGCGAGCCCTGGGACAGGACAATTAAGAACTGGGCTTAGCCAGCCAGGGAAATTTATTGCTATCAAATCCATATTTCTATTTTCCCCCTGAACAGTAACCTATTTGAATATGATTAAAGGGTTTCATTACGGCAGAGAGAAAGGCCCGTGTCCCGCGGTTCCTTGTGAGCTCACAAACACAGGCTTGGAGCTAGCTGGGTGCCCCTGTAAGGATATGGGTGGCGGGTAGTGAGGAGGGGAAGGTCGTGGAGGACCCTGGGGGTCCAGAAATGGAGCCCTGGGGGCTGGCTCCCTGTGTGGATTGGTTTGTTGGAGGAAGTGGTTGACTAGAAATGGGGGTCTGAGAGTCTCGGTTTCACTCTTTGCAGAAGGTGCTGGAAGGGTCATCAGCAGATGGGGAGACTGAGGCACCAAGAAGTTGAGGCACTCAGATGGGTGAGAGTGGTTGATCCAGGATCCACCTCCAGTGCTGGTCTCTCTCCCTCTTTCCTTCCTTCCTCCCTTTTTCCTGCACACTTCACACCCTCCCCCTCCCCGCCCCCATGCTAAGAGCTAGCAAGACACACCAGGAATGAGGGAAGCAGCCCCTGCCACGGGAAATCTTCAGTCTGCTTGAGTTGCTGAGATGTAGACAGAGGAGGCTGAGGATGACTGGGGACAGTGGACAGCTGAATGTCAGGACCAGCTGTGCCAACACGATGCCTGAAGGGGCTCAGGCTGGGCTCTGGGGGGCAGGATGGGCTGGAAAAGTTTCAGAAGGCTGCAGAACACAGATGGTGGGGAATCCGCCCAGCTGGAAGTCGGCACGCTACCAGTCTGCTCCACCGCAGGACCTCCATGGATCCCGCCGGCCCTTGCCCCTCCTGCTTTGTTAGCTGCACCCAAACCAATAAGGAACCTAATAATGGCACTAGTAATAATGCTAACGCTTGTGTATCATTTTAGTTTGTAAAGAGCTTTTATACCCCTGTTTTCAAATCCTCAAAACAACCCTTTAAACGGGGCAGGGCTGATGAGAGTTTCAGAGAGCTTAAACAAGTCACTCAGGGAATTTATTTATTTATTTATTTATTTATTACTCAGGTAATAGATGACAGCCCAGGCCAGTCTGGTTCTCATCCATGTGCACACACCTGTGATTTCTGCCAGGGCTGGGGTGACTGAAGCCCAGCAACCTGCTCCCCACCCCCTGTGGGCAGCAGGTTCCTTCTTGCCGGAAGTCCTGAAGAAAAGGACAGTAGTGGCCTTGCCAAATGGATCAGGATCAGCTGTAATAACCCTGGCAGTCAGTGGGTGACAGGTGTCATGAGAGATCACCTTCACATGCAGCACACACTCACGAGAACAGAGAATCAGAGAGGATGGGAGAGAAGCAAGTGCTCAGTGGTGTGGGGTTGAGCTGGAAGCAGCATGAGATCAAGCAGGGCGAGCCACAGTGTGGGGCTGAGACAGGATTTGGAGTTAAAGCCCTGTCCTCCCAGTGGATACGAGGGAGAAGGGAGCCTGGGAGGAGGTGGCCAGCAGAGCAGAGCTCGGTTTGGCATCTAAGGGGGTCATGATTAGTGGCAGACTGGACTGCAGGGGCCAGGGTTAGAGCTCAAAGCCCATGTGCTCCTGAGCTTCCTTAGCTTTGGTGATCTTCTTGAACCTTTCTAGTTCCTTCTTCCCCTTCTCCTTCCCAAGCGTCAGACTGAAGTTCTCAGAGGCTGCAGGGCTGTACCCATGAGGATGGGTAATGCCAGGATCCACCCAGAGCCAACAGGGGTGTGCTGCCCACCACCAACATGTGCTGGCCTGGTGTGCCTGACAATCTGGCATCACCGGGGCAGGTGGGTGGCACATGAGGGGTTGGTTAAGGGTGGGAGAAGATGCCTCAGATACGTGCCATCACCCTTCCCAGGTGTCCCTCACCTGTTCCCTTGCAGGTGGTAAGTTACCCCACCTGGACTTTTCCTTCCCATCAGACCCTTCAAAATCCACTCCTGTTTTCATTCTGTCCTTCATTACTCCTGCATCCATCTACCCCTTCAGCAACCGTTCACCAAGCATGCTCCTCCACATAAAGATATTCTATGCTGCATCTTTGTTTTCAAAGGTCTCATGATCTGTTAGAGAAACAGGCCTGCACCCAGCAAAGAATAATGACCAGGGGAATGAGGGACAGATTCCATGTGGGCAGGGTAGATATTGTTCCTGCCAAGAGGTGAGCAAATTGAGAAAGAGTTCATCCAAATAGGCCAAGGTCATGGTGAACGTGAAAACCCCAAAGCTGGCCACCTGACAAGCTATTCAGCCTTACTGCCCCTACCTACTTCCTTCCCTAAACTCACTGGATCTCATGATCAGTCCTGGCCTCTGTTCATCTGCCCACCCAGGACTGTTGGATAAAATAACAAGGCCATCTACTGACCATTTAGAATGGATACTGGTCACAGCAATGGAGCAGGGTCCTGAGGCCCCCTGCTGGGCCGGGTGCTCATGTTTACTTGTCGAATCACAGGGAGGTCCAGCAAGTCCCAGGGCAGTGGCTAGGATGGCCTTTGACTGGTCAGAGGCAATGACTGTTTACTAACTGGCATGAGTGTTGTTGGGGCCATCGATGAGAAGACAAGCTTCCTCTTGGCTAGCTGCCCACTTTGGGGCTGGGGAGTTAAGATAGGCCTGTTGAAACGTTCAACTGACAGCCCAAGAGGTGTCTCAGGGCACTGCAGGATGGCTTGCCTAGTGTCTGGTACTTGCCCAAAGGATTCAGAGCAGACTGAGATCATATGGGTGGTGGGGGAGGGCAGGGAAGCTGCCATGGTGTGACAGTCCTTGCAACTTTGAGCAAATGAGCCTTTGTCCCCCAACTCCTCCTTGGTCCAGCCTCCTAATAGTATCTGTTGCATGATCCTTCTGGTCCCCCATGTCCAGGTTAATACTACTCTGCTGTCAGCCTGTCTACACTCTGCCTCAGAAATCAGCAAGTGGGGACCCAGGTAAACTGCTGCTTCCACTCTGGCCCTTTTCTCTAAGCCAGGCACATTGCCTCCTGCAGGGGCCTAGCAGCCTGTGGTTGGGATCCCGGCTCTCCCCGGCTCCCTCCTCTCCCTCTCATTCCTTCCTGGGGCTGTCAGTTTAATGGACAGGTGTTTAATTCCAGCCTGGCAGGCGCCTGGAAATGCCAGCATCACTGCACATCAGTCTGAGGAGCTTGCTCTTTAGAGAGCAGCAGAAGCTGAACCCCGCCATCTGCAGCTTGGCCCTCTCTGTCTCTGTCTCATCGGGCAAATGTGGTTGCTCGTTTCTCACTGATGTTTTCCGCTGGGTAGCTGAGCTCAGGGAGCTTGGCAGAGGAGGCAAAGAGCCTCTTCAAGTACCTCCCGTGGAGGCTGGCTTCCCAAGTGCTGGTGTCATCAATTATGTCCTTGGCACGTGCTGGGCCTGCTTTTTAACTATTAAAATCATGTAATAGCTAAAGCACATTGCTCCTGCAGCCCCGGGGTGGAGAAGCAGCTGTCAACTTCTCCAGCCAGCACAGGCTGCTGCTTTTCTCTGTACCAGCTCTGGCACAAGCCAGGGACTGCATGCTCACTCCCAGCCTGGGAGATGCATGGAGGAAGCCCCAGGAATACACCAGAGAGCTCTGGAAGCTTGGGTATGGGAGTTAGAGCCCAAAGAGTTCCCTGTGTAATGCCACCCTGTGAATGACTGGCCACCCAGCTCCTCTGTGAGTCTTTGGGAGAGGATCTTAGTGCTGGAGCTAGGGACAAGCCACCAGTGAGAAAGGAGAACCTATTATTAGGGGTTAGGGATAAAGACTGAGGAACTGCATCATAGGTAGGGGACTCTGGCCCCACAGTGGCACGTGCCTGTAATCCCAGTGGCTCGGGAGGCTAAGGCAGGAGGATAGAGAGTTCAAAGCCAGCCTCAGCAAAAACAAGGTGCTAAGCAACTCAGTGAGACCGTCTCTAAATAAAATACAAAATAGGGCTGGGGATGTGGCTCCACGGTGGAGTGTCCCTGAATTCAATCCCTGGTACCAAAAAATAAAATAAAATAAAATAAAAAAGAAGTAAGGGATTCTGGGCTTCATCAACTACAGCCAGAGAACAGAGTGGGACAGCTTGAGCAGTAAAGGTACTTGAATGGCATCTAAGAGGGACAATGGGCTTACCCTGGCACACAGCTTCTCTCTAGTTCCTTTCCTGCCCACCTGTGCCCACTTCCCTCCTGCTCATTTATCTATTTCTTTTTGCTTTGACACCTCCTACCTGTCCCCCCCCACCACCAAGACCTCCACCCACCCCCTACCCCAACGAGGCATCACGGTTCCTAACGAAACGGAACCACTGCCAGATGAAATATATTACTATTAAATACTTAATTCTTCTAGTGAGCAGAGAGCAGGCAGTATGAATACGATTATTAAAGAAAATTACTTTGGCTGATCAGATATTTCTGCATACTAATTTCTGACCCCTCTTCCCTCACTCCCGCTTCTCGTCCCTTAGAGACCAGGACAGATAAAATTCCATCACAAATAGCTGATTACGGAGGCTTGCATTAAAAATCACATTTTCCCCCTGCCTCTCTCTCTTTGTGCCTTTGCTATGCTGATGTCCTTGCTTGGAGAAGGGGTGCTGCTAGGTAGCAGCTACCCCTTGGACAACACTGTGGAGACACCACTTCTTCCTTCTACTCCTTTCCAGCTAGGTTTTGTCCAATATCAACACATCTACTCTTCCAGAAAGTTCTCTAAATGGACAGGAGATCCTATAAGCTCAGCAACTCAAGGATCTCATCACAGTCTCTTGCTACAGTGTTCTGGGCTTAAATATGGTGGGAATGACCACCGACCAAGATGGCTGACTTTGCACTGAGTACAAAGTTAGGGTCTTAGTGGGGACAGGAAGTGGGATCAGAGGGCCCACCCCAAAGGGGAGGGACTTCCTAACTGTTCAGAGCTTTCTGATTGGCCAAGCTTTAGACTTCTTTGTAAACATCTGGGGAATATAGAGTGAGGGAATTCATTCATTTGCCCCTTACAGTCAGCAAACTTGTATATGTGTATAGAGGCATATATGTGTCTCCAGTGTTGAACTCAGTGAGAGTTTCTATGTCTTGTTTTTCTCATCTGCAAAATGGGGATAACAGCAATGCATACTTCATATGATTGTTGTGAAGATTGATGAGTTAATATACAAAAAGCCCTTAGAACACTGGCTGGAACTGAACATAGACCATATAAGGGTCAGATATTGTTACTATTATTACTATTGCTACATACAGTTATTTTTTACTTTATTTTTTGGTGCTGGGGATGGAACCCAGGGCCTTGTACATGTGAGGCAAGCACTCTACCAACTGAGCTATATCCCCAGCCCCTACATACAGTTTTTTCAGTGTACTCTCCACCTGTTCATCAATAACACTTTCCCAAAATACCCATCAGGGAGTTTCTCCAGGCTTCTTTCCTGAATTCTCACCTGGACCAACAAAGTTCTTAATGCCTCCCAGATTCCCTCCTCAATGACTCCTCAACTCCACCCAGAGGCCCCCTACCTGAGTTCAGGCCGCTGATGCTAGATGCCAGAGTAATAACCAGGGTTCTGACAATTGGAGGGGGTTGGGGAGAGAGCTAAAAATATACCCATTCCCCCGCAATCCCATAAGCCTTCAATTTACCTGCTTTTATAAAAAGATGCTTCCTTAGGTGTCACTGGGTGGAAGGTATAATTACAGCCTGGGAATGTTAATTCCCTTGCTCCTGATATGCAGATCACTGCTCCACGGGGCTCCTGTCCTCCTCACAACCTTGGGAAGGGAGGTGGGCAGGCATCAGAAGGGAGTCAGGATGGGGCCATGCCAGGCCTGGAGACCCGCAGGAACAGGCTCTTAAAGGAACCTGGGCCAGTGGAGCTGGGTGAGGCCAGGAGGAGGTGCCTCTGAATCCTGGTTACCCAGAGGAATTCCCTGGCAGGTGTGGGGAATGGACAAAGTGAATACCTGGGACTGAGACCCCGACAGACTGTGAGGAAGAGCCTGTTCCAGATCACACACCTGAGCTGCACCCGTGGCCCAGAGTTCTCTTTCCTCATCTTTCAAACAGGCTGCCTCCAGGTCTCAGTGAAGTGCTTCCCCAGCACCTAACAGTGACCTAGACTTTCATTCCTAGTGCATTCTACCAGCGAATTGAGAGTCTGCTTCAGGGCGGGTACTGGGTCAGGGCAGCAGAGATCCCAGTGCAGAGAGGTAGAAGGAAATGGAAATCGCCCTACGAAGGTGGGGCCAGAGCTATGACACAAGGAAGAAGCCAAGGGTGTCCCAGGGGTCAGGGCACAGCATCCTCACCCAGATGAGGAGTCCCTACTGAGCTTTGAAGAACATGGCCTGCAGGTCTCCCTGTTCCCACCCTGTCCCCCTTCAGTCTCTTTGCAAGACACAGTTAGAGAGACCCTCATAAAACTTAGCAGAGAGCATGTCACTCTCTGCTGACACCCACACTGATTCCCCAGTTCACAGCATAATCATGGTGACCTCGAGGCCTCCTCTCCTCTTTCCTTGCCTGAATTTCCTCCATAGAGTCCACAGCCCCCGCTGCCCTATCTATTTTACTTCTTTGTATTGTGGAGGACAATGATCTTCAGTCTCTTATCCTGTCTTGTTCCCAGGGCTCAGAACAGTGCTAGGCACACAGTAGGTGCTTATTAAGAGTTTGTGAATGAATGCCCCCCCACCGAAGGATTTCCCAGTGGAGAGAGGAGTGGGTGAAAGCCAGGGGCAGCGGGAGGGCCCAATGCCTTCGGGGAAACCCTGGGGACTGGTGCACAGGGGAAAGAGGAAGAGGGGAGACCCGGCCTGCAGTTGCCTTTCTCTGTGGAAGTGGTCCAGAGCAGGGCTCTTGACATGACTTGATTTGCATTCCTGGAGGATCCTGTGGGCCAGCAGGGAGAAGCAGAGCATAGCTGGGGGCTGTGGGGCCATGCAGGAGAGAGCAAGAGGCTGCTGCCAGGAGCTAGGCTGGTGTGGAGGGAAGGGGTCCCAAGGGGAGGCAAGGCTCTGGCTTCCTCTCCCTTCTCCAAAACAGTCTTCCTGCTCCCAATGAGACCCCAACCCCAGCCAGCCTGCCCCCAGCTGGTGTTCCTGGGAGACCCCTGCCTTTAATACTCCCCCTCAGTCCCTGCTTCGGGCTCCATCCCTCTGTCTTCACCCATGTCTTCAGATTGCCACCATGCTTCCTCATCAGCCGTCCCTGTCACTGCGGGTCCACACCTGAGAGGGGAGCAGTTCAGGAGGGCTTTTTCCATGAGCTTCCTGAAGGGAGGGACTGTGTCTTTCTGTTGCAAGCCTGACACAATCATGACAGGGCTTTGGAGCCTGGCATTTTCACCTCCAGCAATCCTGGATTTCCATCCCAAGTCTCCAACTTAATACCTGATTTGCTCTATGTAAAATGGGAATATAAATATTGCCACCTCATGGGCGTGTTCTGGAGGTTAACTGAGATAATGCATGTAACAGAGCACGACATGGGGGTGCTTCAGATGTCTCCTGGCACCCTGCTCACCTCCATTGCCTTTCACCATCCTGTAAATACCTAACTATATCGTCATTGTAGGCCGTCTGACTTCACCACCAGTCTGCAAGCACCATGAGGGCAGGCGCAGAATAGTCATCACTGTTAAAATAAACGTGCTGCATGAGGGGCTTGCTGTATATCATTAAACATGTAACACATGGGTTCAACTGCTAAACTCAACTGCTAAAAGAAGAGGGGACCCTGCTGGGCACAGTGGTGTGCACCTGTCATCCCAGCAACTGGAGAGGTTGAGGCTGGAGGGTCATAAATTCCTGGCCAGCCTCAGCAACTTAGCAACTTAGCAAGACCCTGTCTGGAAATAAAAAAATAATACAAAGGGCTGAGGATGTTGTATTATTACCTACAGTGGTAGAGTGCCTGTAGGTTCAATCCCCTGTACCGAAAACAAAAACAAAAACAAAACAGGATCCTAATTAAGCTAAATTGACCTTGACTCTCCCCAGGAATCCCAGTGTTTGGGGGGAAGCTGAGAGTAAACTTCCCCTCTACAGACAGCACAGGCAGAATGATCTGGAAGGGGCAGGATGGCAGGCCTGTTTCATCATACCCTGGCCTAAAAGGGAGAAGTGGAGGTCTCAGCCTCTGACCCTCAGCCAGGCCTGGGGCCAGTGGCCACTTTGACCCCCACCCCCACTCTAGAGGAAGGGTCCTGGAATCAGGAGTGGGGTAGGCTCCCCTGCCCAGGCCTCTGTGGAGCTGGAGACCTGAGAGGCTGCAGTGCGCTGGTCCCAAGACTGCACACACACAGGGCCGGGAATGTTTATTTTTCCTTATTGACTTTCTCCAAATAAACCCCTGGCCGGCAGAAAGGGGCTCCCAGCAGCAGATGTTTACCCAGTGTTTGTGATAAAGGCCCTTCTCCATAGCAACAGGTGGCAAGGCACAGCTCTTTGGGATCCTGGCAGGGCCTCCCAACAGGGCTGTGCTTACTCAAAGGGAAGGAAAAAGAGGCAGAGAGGGAGATGGGAAGGAAGGAAGGAGGGAGGGAGGGAGGGAGGGGTAGAAAGAGGAAGAAGGGCACAGAGAGAGAGGCATCAGGAGACCAGGGGCTGGGAAGTGGACGGAAGGAGGGAAGGAGGAACAGCAGGTCCAGAACTCTGTCCTCAGGGAGGCTTCTGCTGAGAGTTCCTAGTGGGTTCAGATCAGGAAAAGGCCATCTGTTGATGTGCATGGAAGTAGGGCCCTGCTGGTTTGGGGGCCCCTGAGCTGGCCACTTGTGGAGGAGGAGTGGAGGGGGCACCTGCTCAGTGAGGTTCCCCCCAGCAGAGTGTGAGTCCAAGGGATTGTGTCTTCAAGTTAGAGTGTGTGTGTGTGTGTGTGTGTGTGTGTGTGTGTGTGTACGGGCACGCACCCGCCCTCTGCACTGGGAAGGGGGGGGGTGTTAGTTTCCTAGGGCCACCGTGGGGGACACAACAGATGTGATATCTCAAAACAACAGAGGGGCACACGTATACACACACACCTGGGTGTGTATCCTCCCCCGGTTCTGAGCTCAGAAGCCTGAGACCACCGTGATTCCCAGCTCCTGAGGACTGTGGTATTCCCTGGTTTGCAGATGGGTCCTTTTAATGTGTGTTTCCGGGGCCATGGCTAAATTTCCCTCTTGTCATGAGGGCACCAGCCCTAATCCAGTATGACCTCATCCTAACTTGATTCCATCTGCCAAGACCCTATTTCCAAATAAGGTCACATGCACAGGGACTGGAGGTTAGAACTTGAAGGTATTTGGGGGGATGCAATTGTATCCTGTGCAGAGAGTGTCATGATAAAGTCAGGGATGACAGCAGACAGCTCTTTCTTGTAATCCCTCTTCCTTCTTCTGCGAAGGGAAAGTGGTGGGTACAGGGTGAAGGAGGGGACCCACCTCCCTGTCTCAGCTGGGTGAAGTCCTCCAGCCACAGGAAGAGGAGGACTTGGGCCTGAGGAGGGGGTGCTAGGGTGACTGTGGGATGTCCATGAATTACTACTTGTGTGACCATGGACAAGTTATTTATATCCCCCAGTGCCTTGATTTCCTCATTTGTACCAATTCACATCTCCAGGAGGACTACTGAGAATGGTGAGTCACTTCGAATGGTGCCTGCTGAGTAGCAGGCGGTCTCCAAAGCACAGACCAATCTTTTTTTCTTTTTTTTTCTTTTCTTAGTTGTAGATGGACACAATGCCTTAATTTAATTAATTGATTAATTGATTTTTATTGGGTGCTAAGGCTTGAACCCAGTGCCTCATACCTGCTAGGCAAGTGCTCTACCACTGAACTACAACCCCAGCTGCACATGGGCCATTCTTGTCACTTCCCATGAGCCTTGTTGTGTGCCAACCTGCTGGGGAAGGCCACTCCAGCATGGTGCCCGCTCCTGCAGATGGCAGCCTTTGTTCCAGAAACAGAAGCAGTGATCAGACACCAGGGGGGCACCATTTGACATGAGTACAGCCTTGGCAAACTTTGTCCCAGAAGCCTGATGGGGATGAGGCACGAGTGGGGAATCTTCAAGCTGGACACGGGGCACCCTGCCTGAGCAGATAGATGCCACCCACCCTGCCCCACAGCTCATCCACATGCTCCCACGAGGAGACGGCTTGTGTGCGACAGGACTCAGTGACCAGGCTGAAAGCACACACGTCACCTACAGACACACACACACCCCTCAGAAACATCCTCGCACAGGTAGGCACAGACCCAGGCTTAAGCCACGTGGAAACCCATATATGATCCGTGGGCGCAAAGAGTCCACGAAGCTCGTAAAAGTCCAAGATTATTTGTTCATGGGCAAATCTTTCTTGAACACCTACTGTGCATCAGGCATTGCTCTAGTTCCTGGAGAAACCCCAGGGGACAAACATGGAGATTACATTTCGCCCAAGAGACAGCAAGAAAAATGGAAAAGCGAATTACATCGTACAGCAGAAGGAATTTAGCATCGCGGAGGGGGGCAGCAGGGCTCAGCCTGCCTCCTGCCAGGCTGGCCTGCAGGCCCCGGTCCAGCTGCGCCCCCCAGAGGGACGGCAGCTCCTGGACTGGCTCCCGTGGTGGCCTCTGTCAGGGTCCCCGCAGTGGGCGTCCCTCCCCCGGGGGATGTGCTGCTCTCACTGCAGCATGTCATCCCCCTCGTTACTATTCTAATCCTCATTACGGAAACGTCCTCACACTCAACACAACGACCACGCAGCCTGGCTGTTGTGCAGCCCCGTGGGGAGACAGGCCGGGTGTGGGGAGCTGCTGGGGAGAGCAGTCAGAGCAGCCCGGGAAGAGTTGACGCCTCCCGGAGCTGGGGGGGCGGGCGGCTTTGGGGTGTCAACTTTTTCTTTCCTCTCTGTCCTCCTCTGTCCTGTTATCAGCCCTTCCAAGGAGGATAATTGTCTAGTTCTTGCCTGTCACCAACGCATCCCCCAGGACCTCAGAGCCCCGCCCCGCCCTGTGACCCTGCGCCTCCTCCATCGTTTCAGCCAGCCACCTGCAAGAGTGCTGGGCACACAGTAGGTGCTCCATAAATGTCACTTGACAGCAGAGGATAGGAACAAAAGTCAATACAGGAGGGTGGGGTAACAGGAGGCAGGAACGTGAAATGAGGTTAAAGGGCTTCCCAGTTCCTACCCCAAACACCTAGGCTCCTCCAGAGGCATTGTCCT
This sequence comes from Spermophilus citellus, assembly GCF_964194105.1. Classification (NCBI taxonomy): domain Eukaryota; kingdom Metazoa; phylum Chordata; class Mammalia; order Rodentia; family Sciuridae; genus Spermophilus; species Spermophilus citellus. The sequence goes on along the minus strand of NC_138186.1, from coordinate 57,300,307 downwards.
TGAAATCCACTGTCACAGACTCAGTCCTTGGGCTAAGCAGGTCCTCCTTCCCCCTCGGTGCTCATGTAAAAGGCAAATGCACCCCTGGAAAGACAAAGTACGTGGTGACTAACAGTGTGGTGGTGAATGACCTTGGCCAAGTCCTTGAACTTTCCTGGGCTTCAGTGCCCTGGTCTGTACTGTGGGGATGAGACTCCTGCCTACCTCGGGCTGTGGGTGAGTGTCACCTCCCACTGCACCTAGCTGGCAGTGACTTCTCGGCATGTGGCAGGCTGGTCACCCTGTGCAGCAGGTAGGCATATTCCCCCAACAAGACCCGCCATAGGGCAGAGCGGCCTGAAGGCTGGGCTCATCAATTGCCCAAGGCCGGCAGGCATCAGCCTTGCTGCAGAGACTGGGGAGGCCGGGGATGGGGCCTGAGGGATTTGGAGACTCTGGCAGCTGGGTGGGCTCTCGCCCCTGAGCCAGATCTCTGCAGAGCTGAGGCACAGGGCCAGCATCAGTGGAGAGGGTGGCTGGGAGGGGGAAGAGGGAAGGTGAGGAAGGGGGGACTGGCAGGTTTACTTCCGGCCCCGTGCGATGAGCACAGGGGAGACAGCTAGAGAACAGAGCCCTCAAAGTTTCCAGCACATTCCTGCTAAAATTAGCCCCATCTTGCGTGCGCAACTCTATATTTAAACTGGAGGCCTGTCAGAGGCACTGAGCTCTGCCTGCGGCACATGCCTGGGTTGGGGCCCTGGCATGCTGCGGAGCTGTTGGTGGCATCTCTGGGCAGGAGCAGGCTGTCCAGGCCTGGGCCAAGGCCGCTGCCTGCCCACACCTCTTGGTGCAGAGTTGCATGGGGTGTGAGGGAGTGATGGCAGGTGAGGCCTCCTGTTTCCTGTCCCAGTCTCTGGGGCAGAACCCCAGCAGGACAGACAGACACACAGCCACAGAAGGGATGGGGCCAGAGGGGTGGAAAGGGCACTCTGGGGGAGCAGAGGAAGGGAAAGGAGCCAGGTGAGGGCAGAGTAAATGGTATCTGGAAACTTCGACAGAGGGAGGTGGACAGCACCATGAGGTGCAGGTGGTTGGGTGGTTGTACCCCTGTCCACAGACGGTGGGCAGGGTCTCCAGGGGAGCTCAGCCTCTCCAGGAGCTTGGTCTTCCCCACCAGGCACCCCTGCTGTGAGGGTGGGGGAGCCCAAGCTGGTTTCCTCCTTCTGCCTGCAGCCCACCCTCTCTGGGGAGAGCGCTGGCTGATAAGAAGCGACTTTTACCCAAGGCCTGGAACATTAACTTTGACACTGAAAAGGGGATGTTTTATTACCCAGGAATATTTCTGCATCTCTTTAGACACCTTCTCACGTGGTCCCACCACTAGCAGCCGATCTCTTCAGACAAGGAAAACCACCTCTCTGTTCAACCCTGCTGCTCCAGCCCTGAGCGAGCCTCCTGGAGGGCATTCTATTTTATTTTATTTATTTGGGGAGCCAGGGATTGAATCCAAGAGTGTTTAACCAGTGAGCCACACCCTCAGCCCTTTTTATGTTTTATTTTGAGATAGAGTCTTGGTAAGTGGCTGAGACTGGCTCTGAACTTGTGATCCTCCTGCCTCAGCCTCTGTGGCTGCTGGGATTACAGGCCTGCGCCCCCGAGCCTGGCAGGAGGGCATTTTGTATGTGGCAAGTTTCACTCCTGAAGGGCTGAACTCCTCCTCCTTGCCTTGCTGTTTTGAGTGTGCTCATCTGCACAGGTGTGTGCCTGTGTTTGTGCTTGTGTGTGCAGGTGTGCATGCTGGGGACAGGTGAGGCCGTCTGTGAAGTCCCCCACCAGGACCTTCCTGCAACAGGTTTGCTCTGATTGCCAACCTGAAAGCAGCCTTAGAGAGCAAGCAGTCCACCCCTCTTAGGCTACAGAGAGGGGGTGTGACTAGCCCAGGGTCACTACTAATCTGCACCTGAATTCGGGTTCCAAACTTTCCATGTGTCTCCCTCCTTTGCAGCTAAGTCCCTCTCATCCTTAGAATATCCCTGCCAGGATGCCCTTCTGTCTGAGACCCGGCTCTGACTTTCCAGGTAAGGTAACCAATCCACTGTCCCAGTTGTCCTGTGACTATCTTGATGTTAACAAGAGCAGTCCCACATCCTAGCCGGAATGGTCAGTCACCCCATTTCCAGGTCAAAACAATCCCCTTGCTTCCTGTGCTCTCAGAAATAGTCTTTGGCTTTCTCCACGAACTCAGCACCCTCTTCCCACTCATACTAACTCTCTGAGGATGCTACTGTTGTACCCATTTGACAGATGATAAAAGTGAGGTGCAGAGAGGTCCTACGGCATGCCCTTCTGAGAGGCTACAGCCAAGATTCAAACCTGAATACCCCGTTCCCTGAGGGACTCTCAGCCACTGGGCATCCCACCCTGAAGCCCTGTGTGCTTAATATATAAAGCCATCTCCTTGTTCAACCAAACCCAGCCAGGCAAAGTCCATGTCTCCTTAACCCTGGGGCCTGGAATAGTGCCCAGGATGTAATACACATTGAGCCTGTGCCTGGCCTGGCCTGGCCTGGCCTGGCCTGGCCTGGCCTCCCCTCGGTTGGCACTAATCCCGTCCCTTCTCACTCTCCAAGCCGCTGGTCTGCAGGGCAGCCGGCCCTTTCTTGCTCCCGTTTGGCGTCCTCTCCGCCCCTCAGCCCTGTATTTCAGAGTCTTGAAAGCGGCCACTTTCCCATGAGCCAGCAAAGTTCAGGAGAAATTCACGCACATGTTCTGAGAGTTTCCAGACTTGGTCTTTGGCCCAAGGCCACCTCAGCCCCACCCTCCCCATGGACCCAAGATGGAAGTGCCCCACTCAGCAGCTGGGCCCTGAGGGCGGCCTCTGGCTTCTGGGGCCTCTGCTGCAGCCACCATTCCTGTGCAGATGTGATCCCCATGGAGGGGACGGGTGGTACGGCTCTTGCGGTTTACTCTGTATCCAGAAACCCTTAGTGAAATTACAGCTTTAATTAAATACAGCTGGCTGTACGTTATATTCCGTATAATTATCGTGTTATTATTATTATCACTTAGACAAAAGTTCAAACAAAGTTTATTGTAAATACCGTTTGACAGAAATAACTGGAAGAGCTGAGGGCTATTGGCTTGCCTGAATGACAGAGGGAGGCCGCCACGGCTGTGCCATAGGAGTCAAGAGAGGGGTCCAGGTGGCAACTGGGCGGGAGAGCTCTGGGTTGGGTGAGGCTCGGCAGACCTGCCACCCTGGAAGCCCTCTCCCATATCTAGGCCTCAGTTCCCTTCTCTGGAGAGGAGAGGGGCTCATTTATTCTACAAATATTGATTGAGACCTACTATGTGGACAGCACTGTTCTAGGCCTTGGAATTCAGTGGTCGACCAAGAAGACAGAAGTTCTGCCTTCATGGAGCTTATGTTCCAGTGAGAAGAAGAAAGGCAACCAACAAATGCACAGATAAATGTGTGTGATATGTCAGGTAGCAATGAGCAACCTGAGGACACACAGTGGGACAGGGGAGGTCCAGGGGTATTGGAGCAACTGGGGAGTGTTGGTTTCAGGAAAGGCCCTCCAAAGGGGTGCATTTGAGTAGGGACTGGATAAAATAAAGGGATGATTTGTGAGAAAATAAAGAGGGAAACCCTCCTGGTAGAGGAAATAGCAAGTGCAAAGGCCCTGAGGCAGAAGCCTAGTTGACATATTGGAGGAATAATGAGGAGGCCGGAGAGCTCAGAGCAGAGGAAGGGAGGAGAACAGTGGTAGAAGATGAGGTCAGGAGAGAGCAGGGCACAGAGCGTGTAAGGCCATGATCTCATTGGATTAGATTCAAATTAGGATCATCAAAGTTTCTTCTGACTCTCCCTGACTCTAAGGTCCTCTGTTGTGGAACAAACCACACCAAAACTTTGTGGTTTAAAACAGATTTAGAAGCTCTCCCAGTTCTGTGGGTTGACTGGGCTCAGCTGTGTGGTTCTTACTCAGGGTCTCTCATGTGGCCCACATGGCCACTGGGCCTGGAATCACCAGAAGGTAAGAGAGGGTGTGATGTACCCACTGTCTGCTTCCCTCCTGTATCTAGCAGCTCATTGGGATGGAGGCAACAGCTGGGCTCATGGCTAAGTGTCTCTTTTTCTGTTTCCTTTTGGTCCCATTATGTGGCTAGCTTGGGCTGCCTTACCACGTGGTAGGCTGAGGGTAGCGGGTGACTTACATGGTGCCTGACAGTGAACGTGTCAAGAGACCCATGCAGAAATTGCAAATTATTTTCTAGCCGAGCCTAGGAAGTCACACAGTGTCACTTTTGCCACATTGCCCTGGGTCACCCCAGATTTAAGGCGGGCCAGTTCCACCCAGGAGCATGGAATTGCGGAGACCTGCTCCCTAGGAGCTAGGGCTGAACCTGGACTGTTTGGTTTTGCTCCTGCTTCCTTCATGGCTCAAGAAAGATACCACCATAGTCAGACATGGTGGCACAGGCCTTTGATCCCAGCAGCTCTGGAGACTGAGGAAGGGAATCAAAAGTTAAAGTTCAGCCTCAGCAACTTAGTGAGACCCTGTCTAAAAATAAAAAGGATGGGGGATGGGACGTAGCTAAGTGGCAAGATGCCCCTGGGTTCATGCCCCAGCATCAAAAAAGAAACAACAACAAAAAATAAAAAAAGAAGAAAAGAAAGAAAGAAAGAAAGGAAGAAAGAAAGAAGAAAAGAAAAAAGAAGAAAAAAGAAAGAGAAAAAGAGAAATACTCTAGTTGGGCACATCGGTGCCCACCTGTAATCCCAGCTACTCAAGAGGTTGAGGCAGAAGGATCGCAAGTTCGAGGCTGGCCTGGGCAATTTAGGGAAGACATTGTCTCAAAATTTTAAAAAGGTTCAGGGGTGTAGGTCGGTGGTAGAGGGGGACACTTCTCCAGTCTCCTCAATGTCCCTTGTCCAGGACATGACAAATGTCTCAGTGCACATTGGTTTGCAGAAAAGAAACACACTTTTTCTTTTTCTTTTTTTTTGGAACCAGGGGTGCTTAACTACATCCCTAGCCCTTTTTTGTATTTTATTTAGAGACAGAGTCTTGCTGAGTTGCTTAGGGCCTTGTTAAATTGCTGAGGCTGGCTTTGAACTTGCGATCCTCCTGCCTCATCCTCCCAAGCCACTGGGGTTATAGGCATATGCCATCGCACCAGACCCAAAAGCAGCTTTTCAAGGGTTGGAAGGAGAAGGTTTGCCCAAACACAAACAGCCCTTGCAATACAGCTGCAGATCTATAGTGCTTTTGAAGTGAAAAGGATCTTCAATATCAATCCTAAAACACACACATAGATATGAGCTCTGAGGCCCAGAGTGAGGCGGGGACTTGCTTGGGATCCTCACATTAACTCTGGAGCACACTGGTGGACTTGTAGCCCAAATTTGCCCCATGACCCTATGTAGGGCCCTTCCTGAGGTCTGAGCAGGGTGGAAACTCCATGTGAGGGGCCGGGATGGAAGGGGCCCATCTCTGCTCCAGACCCAGACTGTGTGCAGCTTGCGGCCCAGCAGGGGCTGGAGGTGGGGCCGTGAGCTCCAGCTCTAGGAAGAGGGGACAGGGCTCTTCAGGAGTGGACAGCACTGTGAACCAGGCATCAGGGGACCTTAGCCTGTGACTTTGAGATCCCAATCCTCCCCCAGGAATTCCAGAGTGGAATGCAGACAACTCAGCTGTGCCGGGTGCTTGGTACCCAGTGATTCTTATTCCAGGGAACAGGCTGGTAGGAACAAGGGATTAAAAGGGACTTGCAGGTTGGAATTCTCAGGCTTCTGGGAGGCCCTGGGCCCCATGCTGTCCAAATCCAGAGCGACTTGGAGGTAGATGTTGAACTGCATCTCCTGATGCGGGTGGGAGGGCCTTCTGTGTGTCCTCTGGGGACTCAAACCCATGGCAGTCCTGATTGGGGACAGGGGTAGACTGTTCCTGGCAGCCAGCCTCTGCTGTGCTGCCTCCTTCCAGGCCCGTCACCTGGCGGGGAGCGGGGAGCAGGTTGCTAACTTCTGCTGACACTGGCAGGGGCCGCGCTCCCAGCCTGATCCCTCATGGCAGCCACACTCGCACAAATCTTTAATTGTTTAGTTTAAAGAATTGTGTTTTGACCGCGAGGGGATTTTGGCTGGAGCTCAAGAAGTGATAATGATATTTCGCTGCCAAGACGTCTCCTTGGCTCTGCGCGTGTTAATGTGCACTTTCAAGACGCTCCAATTAACTGCATCAGCTCTGGGGAGAGAAAGGGAGAGAGAGCCGGCAGGGGAGAGGGAGGGAAGGACGCTGGGGAAGGCAGGGGGGAAGAAGACAGGCCCCCCCAATCTTTTTATTAGCAAACAAGTGGGGGTGGGTGGGTGGTTGACAAAGTTCTCAAGGACTCCCTCAGTGAAATGGTGTCTCTTACTTTGGAGGGGGCGCCTGGTGAGACAGGGAGAGGTCCATGGGCACCTCCTGGCCAGCCGTGCTCCAGGTGGATCTGCTTTGCCACCCCCTGGTGGCCCACCCCTATCCCTTTCCTCCAAGTGCTCCTCTTCCAACAGGCATTTGGTTTTCCCTTTACTTAGAGAGAAGGCAAGAGCTGGTAGGGGTCCCCCACCCCCCACTGCTCCAACCCTCACCCCAGCTCTCAGCCCACTACCCCATCGCCACAGGGGCCTCCTCTCTCCACTCTCCCTCACCCTCACCGCAGTTTCTGGAACACAACATGCAGGGCTGGTGGACTCACAAGGCACTTACTGTTCCCTCTTCTGAGAAGGCTCTTCACCAAGATATCTACTGTCACCATCTCTGTGAGGCCATCTAAAATTGTAATCACTTCCCAGCCCAGCTTTGTCCAGATGGCATTGATCACCATCTCACATGTGATGTATCTATTAATTAATTAGTTAATTTTGAGGTCTAGGGGTTGATCCTCAGGGATGCTCTACTACTGAGCTGCATCCCCAGCTCTTTTTATTTATTTTTTATTCTGAGACAGGGTCTTGAGAAGTTGCTCAGGCTGGACTGAATTTGGAATCCTCCTGCCTCAACCTCCAAGTAGCTGGGATTACAGGTGTGCCTTGCTCACCTATTTATTTTAATATCTGTCCCCACCACTGGACTGTGTCCCCTGAGGGATACATTTTTGTGTTTTCTGCATGGCTCCATTTTATTTCCAGATGCGTGGGAAGTCTTCAGTTACTATCTATTGTGTACTCACCGGATGAATGAACTTGGTTCACTCTTGCCATGCCTGGTCCCACCCATTTCCAGACTTTGAGTCCCAGTTCCATCTCCATGTGCACCCCTCACAAGCCTGCCACTTCTATGACCATGGCTATATCCCTGTCTTTACCCTCAGTCTCACTCTGACTCATCCGGATTCCAGCCTTATCTTTGACCTTCACCTTATTGGTCTCCACCAGTGAGACTGACTCCTCTCCCCATTCACTGGGCTCCTGAATTAAATGTCCTCTGCCCTCCCTGGAGGCCTGAGTTCCTAAGGGGTTTGAGATTCCACTTCACCCTGGGCCTTGAAGCAGGCCAGGACAGAAGAAGTCCCCCTGCAAGTCCCCAAGGGGATTGTGCCAGATCCCAAGGTGAGGCGGCCTTGGAGGGGTTGGGGCTCATGCCCTAAGCTCGGTGCCTTCCTTCAAATGGCTTTGGTGGTATCCGCAGCAGTTAGAAGTGTGGGCAAGGCTTCCTGGCAGCGGCTCAATCTGGCCTGGGATGGGAGGCTCCTCCCTGGTGGCTTCACTTTCCCGGGTGGCGTTGGGGGACCAGGAGGCCTGCAGCGCCTGCTCCCAACACAAGCACGAAAACGACTTTCCCACGTGCCGAGCCTTCCCCGTCCCTCCTGGCACACATCCTCACACCCTGCTCTAACTCAGAAGCACCTAGAATCACAAGCTCATTCCAAAGCAGTGGTGAAGAGAAAGCAAAGGCTTCCTTTAAAGCAACATCCGCCCCCGAGGGAAACCCCTCTAAAGCGGGCCCCCGCCGAGGTGGGACTGCCCAGGCCTGCAGGATGGCTGGGGGCGAGGCCGAGGCACTGGTGACCACCCCTGGCCGCCCCTCCTCTCCTCCCTCCTCCCCTCCCCGGTCTCCCTGCGCCCTCCAGGCCTCCGGGGAGGGTCAGCTCCGGCGGCTCAAGTTACAAGAACTTGAAGACAGGAAGATTTAGCGCGGGAGCCGCGGAGCCGCACAGTGTGCTGTTTGTCCGCCTTTGAAACCAGAGGCCGGGCGCGGGGGCGGGGGCGGCGGGAGGCCGCGGGGCGCTCGGGTGAATTATCGCTCCTTTCGGGCTCGGACTTCCAAGGCCCGGCCGCCCTCCCCCAGCCCGGCTCCTGTTTCTCCAGGTGCTGGCGTGTTTTGCTACGTGTTAATTTGCCCCAGTTCACGCGCCCATTCGTGGCCCCGGCCCCCCAGGGGGAGCCTAGCCCGCCCTGGGTGCGCCCGCAGGGGCCTCGCGGGTGCGGAGACTCGGCCCCACGTCGCGCGGCCCTTGCCTCGGGCCTGGGAGGAGCAAGGGCTGGGGGGAAGCGCGTTAGGAGAGGGTGGTATCGGCGCACAGACGGTGCATTGTCCTCCGCAGGACGGCGGTCCCCTCCCCAGCGCCGCGGGCTCCTGATGGGCCGCGCGCTCGCGGCGACCCCTGCCGGCCCTCCATGCCGAGCCCCGCCGCCTCCTCCAGGGAGCTCGCCCGGATTTCCAGACCTGGGGAGAATGTCTGGAGACGCTCAGACATCTGTCACAGGGTCTTCGCTAATACATCCCGAGGTCAGCCAGGCCCCATGGCTGTGATTTTTGGAGAAACAGAAACAGGCTTTGAGCAGCTAAGCAGCTGGCCACACAGCTACTGACTGAGAGGCAAGATCAAGATTGGGATGTGAGCCGAGGTTTTCTGAGCCCTGTGCGGGTCAGTGCAAGGAGAGATGGGAGCAAAGCCACACGTGGGAAGGGGAGGGGTCTAGCAGAGGGGGTGGGGAGTGCTCTGCACCAGCCTGACCTTGCCCTTTGACCTTGTGTGCTTGGTTTTCACTGCTTCTCTCTCCAGGCTACGCTGGGGCCCCAGCTGACGTCAGCGTGGTCCCCAGTAGGAGGGCACCCAACTCCCCCACCTCCTTTTCTCCTACTGCCCCTGCCCTGCAGGCCTGAGGCCTAAGGAGAGGGGAGAATCCCTATCAAGTTGGGGGCGGGAGGCTGTGGATTAGAAAGTGGCTGCAAAAAGCCAGCAGTAGGAAGAAGTCTCACGGTGACAGGGCCCCTTCCCGCTCCTCTTCCCAACTGGGCAGGGCTGGGGATAGGAGTGGGGGAAGGGCCCAGACTGGTGAAGCAGGAGGGAGGGAGGGGCCGAGGCGCTTTAGAGCCCCCACTCAGGTCCCGTCCTGCTCTCCCCTGCATCTGTGAGACCAGGGCCAGGTCCTCTTGCCCCTGACTCTCACTGTGCCTCTCTGCTTCCCTCTCCCTTGGGGCCTTCCCTCGCCTCTCTTTTCTCCCAGAGATTTATAGAAGCATATCTCTGGGCAGGCCTCCCTTTGTCCCTGGGGGGGGGGGGGCACCAACGAGCCCCCCTCCCCTCTTTCCCACTAGTGAGTCCTATCAGGTGGGCAGTGAGGAATGTGGTAGGCAGGTCAGGAAAGGGGACCGGCCACCTCCCTCCCCTGCCAAAGGGGAAAATGCCTCTTGAGCGCAGCTCAGCATTTGGGATAGTTTCATCTCCCAGCAGCCCCTCTGCCCATTTTCTCCTTCACACCACCCTAAAGCCAGAGCTCTGCTACAGCCAACCCTCCACCGTTCCACGCAGAACATCTTACTCTTTCCCTCCCAGATTGTCTGCCTTTCAGGATTCTTCCTTAACACCTTTCAGGCTTTCTTACCACCCGTTCTTGGCAGAACCCCAGGGCTGAAAGGCAAGATGGGGTACCAAGGGTGGGGTGAGCATGCTCAGGAGGGAGGGCTTAAAACCCTTCTCTTGCCCCCACCTAGAGAGCTGAGAGCTGGTGTCCGTCGTTTAAGGAAGTCCAGACTGCCCTGGATTGGAATCCCAGCTTTGCTTCTCAAAGGTGTGACCTTGGAATAATCTTGCTACTCTATCTTCTGGTGTGGTTGTAAGGACTCTATGCCCAGCGCATAGTAGGCCCTCCAGCAAGAATGCTTCCTGGTGGGTGGGCTCCTCTGTGTGCAGGCTGTGGGTGGCAAGCCCAAGGAACCCCTGGGGCTGGGCATGGGTGGAGGTGGCAACTAAATGTTCCGGTGGCTTTCTTGGCACTGGGTTAGGTGTGATGGAGATAGAAGATTCATTTATTATTTATTTTTCTTTTTTGGGGGGTGCTGGGGATTGAACCCAAGGCCTTGTACATGCAAGGCAAGCCCTCTACCAGCTGAGCTATATCCCCAGCCCAAGATTCATTTATTAATCAGTACAAATTTTTTAAATTTTTTTTAGTTGTAAATGGACACAGTATCTTTATTTATATTTATGTGGTGCTGAGGATTGAACCCAGTACCTCACACGTGCAAGGCAAGCACTCTACCACTGAGCTATAGCCCCAGCTCAATTTTTTTTTTTTTTTTATTGTTTGTTTTTGGTACTGGGGATTGAACCCAGGGGTGCTTAACCACTGAGCCACACCTCCAGCCCTTTTTTATTTAGAGATAGGGCCTCATTGAGTTGCTTAGGGCCTCACTAAGTTGTTGAGGCTGGCTTTGAACTCCTGATCTTGCTGCCTCAGCCTCCTGAGCCGCTGGGAGCCACTGTGATGGGCTCCCAGTACAGTTTTGAATACTTTCTATGGCAACCTATGCTGGCCAATTGTGCTAAGGCCACATTTCCTGCCCTATTGGGGCTCACGTGCTAGCAGAGGGACACAGACCCAAAGAAAGTCATTGGACACATAAAATCATTGCAAGATAATTGCAAGTGAATCTAAGGAAAATGAAGACAATTTACAAAGGGTTTAGCTGGGTGGCCACCAGAGAGGCTGACATGTGGATTAAACCTAGAGGATGAGAAGGAGCTAGGGGAAAGAGTTATAGTCAGAAGGGACATAAGGTGCAGAGATGACCAGGTGAGAAAGATCTTAGCTTGTTTGTAGGACTGAGAAAAGAAAAAAACAACCAACAAGGGGCTGGGGATGTGGCTCAAGCGGTAGCGCGCTCGCCTGGCATGCGTGCGGCCCGGGTTCGATCCTCAGCACCACATACCAACAAAGATGTTGTGTCCGCCGAGAACTAAAAAAAAAAAAAAAAAAAAAAACCAACAAAAGAAATGAACCTGCGGAGCCATGCATTGTGGCACACACTGCAATTCCCACAGTTCGGGAGGCTGAGGCAGGAGGATCATAAATTCAAAAGCCAACTTCAGCAATTTAGTGAGGCCCTGAGCAACTCAGCAAGACCCTGCCTCCAATAATAATAATAATAATAATAATAATAATAATAATAATCACAACAAAAAGGATAGGGGGTGTAGGTTAGTGAGTAACCACCCCGTACCTACCAACCAATCAACCAACCAACCAACAAAAAACCCAAAATGGTGAGAGCATACGGGATGAGCAGGGAGTGGTAAGAGGTGAAGCTGAAATGAAAATAGCTTTATTAAAAAGAAAGAAAGACCACATGATCATTTTGAAAGATATAGAAAACACATTTGAATAATGAGCACTTATCCTGTCGAGCATGGTGGTGCACGCCTGTAATCCCAGTGGCTGGGGAGACTGAGGCAGGAAGATTGCAGGTTCAAAGCCAGCCCCAGCAACTTAGTGGGAACCTAAGCAACCTAGGGAGACCCTGTCTCTAAATAAAATATAAAAAAGGGCTGGGGATGTGGCTCAGTGATTAGGCGTTCCTGGGTTCAATCCCAGGTACCAAAAAAAAAAAAAAAAAAGATGGATTTGATCCAGCAGGGCTGGCTGATTGATGGGTTGGAGATGAGGGTGATGTGAAGGGAGGAATCAAAGGGGCACCTAGGCTTGGGGCTGGGGAGTTGAGGCAGATGTGGGTGCCACTTCATGAGGGGGAAGACCTGGGGGAGGAGCTGGGGGAGGAAGGCGGGTCCTCTCACTTTTGGGATGTCTGTGGGGAAGGTGGTGAACAGCTGGAGAAATGAAGAGGTAAATTTTTTTTTTTTTTTTAGATTCAGGCATTTATTCTTTTTTTTGTTATTGGTTGTTCACAACATTACAAAGCTCTTGACATATCATACTTCATACATTAGATTGAAGTGGGTTAAGAGGTAAATTTTTAAGGTCTTAAGCAGTAGAGGGTCTTTAAATCCGTGGTCCTGGATGAGACCACCTGAGAAAGGGGCGCATGAAGAAGGGAGAGGAGAGCGACTGAGCTGGAGCCAGAAATCGCAAGGGAGGAAGGGGCAGGTGGGGTGCGGGGGAGAGGCCAGGAGAAGGTTGGGCAGCTTTTGGAGGGAAGAAGGCTACATGGTGTCAAACGCTGCTGAAGAGAGGAGAGAAGAAGCACAGAAAAAGAGCTGGAGGTCTTGGCCACCTCGGGGTGGTTTCTGAAGTGTGTGTCCCCGTGGTTGCAGCAGCAGGAAGGAAGCTCAGCCTAACTGAAGCTGCTGGGCAGACCTCCTGGGGAGGCTCCCCGGGAAGGGGAGGGTGAGAGGTCAAACTGGGTCTCTTCTTTTTAAACACTTGGTTGCCAGTACCCTCTTCAATACCTCGGCTCCTACAGCGGCAGTTGTGGCAGGAACTGCTAGTAGTCCATCCCCCTATCCACTGTCATCCTCTTAGTAATGGAACGATGCAGTCTGTCACTGCGCAGGTTCCCCCTTGGAATAAAACTAGGTCTCCCTGAGTCCTCCGCAGTTCTGCCTGGTCATGAGACAGGGTTCTGACCCGAGATCACCTGTCAGTGGGAGTGTGGAGCTTCTAGATAACACTGAATGTAAAGAGAATCTTTTAAGGTTTCTTTCTTTTTTTAAAGTGTTTTAATTTGTTCTAATTAGTTATACATGACAGAAGAATGCATTTTGACACATTGTACACAAATGGAGCACAACCGCTTCCTCTTGCCGAACATGGTGCAGAGTCACACCAGCAGTGTAATCATACCTGTATATAGGGTAATCATGTCTGTCTTATTCCACCGTCCTTCCCATCCCCACACCCCTCCCGTCCCGTTACTCCCCTCTGCACAATCCAAAATTCCTTCATGCTTCCTAGCCCCACTAAAGTTTCTTTTCTCTGTTGACTAGGTAATGTAGGTGTGAGGGCTAGAACTGGAGCAGTGCTATTGCATCATGAGGTACAGGAAACCATGTACTGAAGAAAAGGAGGAGCCTGGAATTCTGAAAACTTGGAATCTACCTACCCAACTTGGAGCTTCCTATATATGGGATCTTCCCTCCCTCCCTTCTTTCCTCCCTCTCTTTCTTTCTTTCTTTTTTGGCACTGGGGGTTGAATCCAGGGGTTCTCTACCTCTGAAATACACCCCCCAGTCTTTTTATCTGCCTAAGCTACCAAGGCTGGCCTTGAACTTGAGATCCTCCTCCCTCAATCTTCTAAGCTGCTGGGATCACAGGTGTGTGCCCCTTTGCCTGGCTTATTAGATGGGGTTTCTGAATGTGAGAGAAATAAACTTTTATATTTATAAATAACTGCTACATTGGTTTTTCTGACACTTTCGAACACCTAATCCTAACTAAAATAGCGGCAAAGCAGGGATTGCCTGGGAGCAGAAGGGACCAGGGGTTGTAGCATCTTCTCACTGAGTTCTGGGAAATGTGTGCCTTGACAGGAAGGAGAGGGCTGAGGCTTCTTAGCTGCTCAGGGACAGGTGCTCTGCAGGGCCCAGGACAGGCGTGGGGCCTGCCCTGGAGGTCCCCGGCTCAGGGCTGGTTACCTTGTGTATCCCTTACCCGTTGGGCCTGTTCCTCACCCTTCTCTGCTGCTCTGTGCCCAGGGAGGCCACCACTCTGCTTCCTGTGGATGTGGCCAATGGCATGAGCCTGGGGGCTGGAGGGCAGAGGACTGAGCCCCAGGGGTGGCTGCAGGGCTCAGCCTTCCCTGACCGCCAAAGCTCCTGTGCTTCCCTGGCCCTGTCTGGGTGGGGTGGCCTCCAGGGGGTTAACGTCCAGGGCCTGGCCATCTCCAGTTCCTCCCCAACTCTAGAAACAAGCCTTTCTTTAAGTCTCTTCATTTGAGCCAACTGGGGGTGAACTGAATTAGGTTTCTGGCTGGGAACCTTTTTTTTTTTTGGAACGGGGACCCAGGGGAGCTTTATCACTGAGCTATACCCCCAACCCTTTTTATTTTTTGAGACAGGGTCTCACTAAGTTGCTAAGGCTGGTCTTGAACTTGGGATCCTCCTGCCTCAGCCGCCTGAGTTGCTGGGATGACAGGCAGGTGCCACAGCCCCCAGATGTCACAGTGCCTTCTGCTGAGTCATGAGAAAGCCATGGGCTGAGGCAAACCCCAGGATCAAGAGAGAGACCAGAGGGACTCTCACAGTCAGCATCAAACAGGGACTGGAAGGAAGAACCAACCAAGGAGAAGAAAAAGGCAAAGATAGTGTCGACGAGGACAGAGCAGACCAGAGACAGACCGAGAGGGAGAGACGAGCCAGGCTGGAAACCCAGTGACTGGGGAGGCTGAGGCAGGAGGATCGCAAATTCCAGACCAGCTTCAGCAACTTAGCCAGACCCTCAGTGGTAGAGTACCCCCCCGGCCCCACCCCCGGCCACACACAGAGGTGCAGTGTGGACTTGGAGGGATGGACACACAGACAGATGAGGATGTGAGAATGTTGGAGTCAGGGAAGCCAGAAAGAGGCCGAGGAAAGGATTGGTGTTGAGCCGCAGAAACTGCAAGAGGTGAGACCACTGCTCCAGCAGGCAGAAGCTGGAAATTGCAGCAGAGCACAGCCCTTGTTGAGAGGGGTCCCATCCGGGGTCCTGAGGAGCATGTGCTGCGGGGATGCAGGTACAGCTGTAGCACCTGGCTGGTCCCAGGGTCAGGGGAGAGGGTGGCCCAGGGGACCGCCACCTTTGTTCCTTGGGGGGAGCTCAGCAGCTGCTAAACCTGCAAGGCTCTTTTTGGGAGGCTCCTGGGGAGCGAACACACCACTTTGCCCTTTCCTCCACCGGCTGAATCCAACAGCTTGCAGGATGGAGTGAGGCGGCAGGAGAGGCGGTAAGGGGGCGGGCTGCAGAGTGGTGGCCCCAGCAGCCTCCCTAGGATGCGCTCAGAGGGGCTCCCATCGGCCTGATGGGAGCCGCAGGGTGAGTGGGCGTTTTCTGCCTCTCCTAGCTCAGTTTCCTCATCTGTCAACTCAGGTGAGAGCCCAGGCCTATTTCCTAGGACCCTCATGA
This sequence comes from Spermophilus citellus, assembly GCF_964194105.1. NCBI lineage: Eukaryota > Metazoa > Chordata > Mammalia > Rodentia > Sciuridae > Spermophilus > Spermophilus citellus. Next base: position 57,284,997 of record NC_138186.1, on the reverse strand, counting down.
GGAGAAGCAGCTTGAATCTGCATCTGTGGAAATGCCTGGCATAGGATCTGGCCCTTGAGCCCTTGGGTGGAGCTGTTTCTCCCTTTCCCATGTCCAGCACCTCCAGATAGGAAGTTCTGTGAGGTTCCCGGCTATGAGGAGATGCCCTGTCCTCCGGCTGGCAGTGAGCAGAGATAGACTCTTTTAAATAATAGCCAGTTTCGGGGGTGCATGCTTGTAATCCCAGCACTCAGGAGGCTGAGGCAGGAGGAATGTGAGTTAAAAACTAGCTTCAGCAAAATTGAGGTGCTAAGCAACTCAGAGAGACCCTGTCTCTAGATAAAATGCAAAATAGGGCTGGGGATGGGGCTCAGTGGTTGAGTTCCCCTGAGTTCAATCCCTAGTACCCCACCCACCAAAATAATGGCAGCAGGACACAATGGCTCATGCCTGTAATCCCAGCAACGAGGGAGGCTGAGGCAGGGGGACCACAAATTTGAGGCCAGCCTCAGCAACTTAGTGAAACCCTGTCTTAAAATAAAAAATAAAAAGGGCTGAAATGTAGCCTGGGTTCAATCCTCCATTTTTTTTTTTTCCCAGTAGTGCTGAGGATTGAACCCAGGGCCTTTTGCATATGAGGCAAGCACTCTACCACATGAGCCATATCCCCAGCCTCCTCAATCCCCAAATTGTAAAATAAATATAAAATATAAAATAAAAGCAAAATCAAGTAACTCAAATCACTGGGGACATGTCAAGGGACACAGGAGCCAAATAAAATAACTCCCAATGGCCAAAGCTAGAACAATTTGAGCAACAAAATAAATATTAAATTATGACCCAAAGAAGAAGATAAATATCCCTGAATCCATACTGATATAAATAATTGAATAAATCAATAAATGGGGAGAAAGGAGAACTCTCTGAGAAGAAATCCAAATGATTTATGTAGACTCTTCTGCCACAGGAGGTGGGGACAGCACCCCACTGTGCATATGTGGACTGTGCATGGTGACACCCCCCCAAAGAATGTGGCAGGGATGAGGGGACCTTGGCTTTCCAGTGGAGGAACTGACAAACTCTACCTCAGTCAGGTGATCAAGGTCAATATCAACTGTCATAAATCACGTGGACAGCATCCACCCTATTAAATGACACTTGGCCTCTGTGATCCTCCTTCCTCCAACCCACCATCCTAGTCTAATCATTAGAAAAATACCAAATCCCAATAGAGGGACACACTTTAGGAAATACCTGACCAGCATGCCTCGAAATTGCCAAGGTCATAAAAAAACAAGGCATGTCTTAAGAAACGGTCACAACCAACAGGAGCTTAAGGAGATGTGAAACTAAAAGCAATGTGGTCTCCTAGATGGAATCCAGACACAGCAAAAGGGCATTAGGTATAAACTAAGGTAAGCTGAGTTACCCAGGGGCTTAATGTGTCCATATTAGTTCCTCTATCGTAACAAGGCTGCCATACTAATAATGAAAGACATCAATAATGGGGAAGACTGGGTACAGGGGGTACATGGGAACTCTCTGTGCTATTCTCTCAAATTTTATGTAAACATAAAACATCCTAAAGAAAGGTCTATTATTTTGTAATTGTCTTTATTTTGGTACCAGGGATTGAAGCCAGGGGTGCTTAACCATGGAGCCACATCCCCAGCTCTTTTTTATATTTTATTTAGAGACAGGGTCTCACTGAGTTGCTCAGGGCCTCTCTAAATTGCTGAGGCTGGCTTTGAACTCACACTCCTCCTGCCTCAGCCTCCTGAGCTGCTGGGATTCCAGGTGTGTACCACCACACCCTGCTAAAATAGTCTTTAATATCCAGTGAATGTTTAGATTTCCAGTTTGTCACAAAGCACACATATGTACTGAATTTTGAAGGAGAGGATGGAATTCATGCATGGTACAGGTCTTGGACAGAAACTTTTGGGGGAGGAGCATGCTATGGAGAGGGGATGAAGTTTCAGTATGGGGACAGGGGGACAGTTGGCCCCAAGTCTTCAAAGGAAAGCTGACCTGCTAAGGTGGGTTCAATTGATGGAACTGCAAGATCTTGCAAGTTCCTTGGCCCGGTCCAGTGTATTATCATGGGCCTGCATCCAGAATGATATCTTGGAGCTCGGAGGAAGGGACACAGGCTTCAGACTCAGACGCGAGGTCAGATCTTTCCTGTGCCACCTTGGAAAGTAACTCTACTCCTCTGAATTTCAGTTTCCTCATCTACAAAATCAGACGTGTTTTCAATCTTTTTTTTTTTTTTTTTGATTATCGTGAAGATGAAATGAAATAAGAATGCATGTGAAAGCGCCAGGAATTGTCTTTCCTCTATCTGGGGACAGAAAGAAGTCATAGATCATTGCTGATCTAACAAAAATATTTATTTGGGAGAAAGCTGGGGCAAGGGGTGGTCACCAGTACCTGAGGAGTGTGAGTCCTCTTTGGCAAAGGGCGCATGGCCACTTTGGAGAGCTGAACCCTTGGCGGGGGCTTTGATAATAATCGGAGGCCACACTGACATGGGGGCTAGCTGTCGCAGGGCCTGGGAGGCAGTGGATTTCTTAGGGGAGGCCTCGCGCCTGGCCTTGCGGTGATGCCTCCTCCTGATCTTGGGGGTCTTCTTGTGGGAAGTTGACGGAGAAGGCTCTTTCTGAGGCTGGTCCCCCAGAGCAGTGGGTTCCAACTTGGATGACAAGTAGGGCAAGGTTTGAAGGGTGGAGCTGGAGGCCGGGGAGGGCTGGGGGAGGAGGGTCACCTTTGTCCCCAGGTTGCACTCACAGGGCCCAGGGAGCGGGGGCAGGGAGAAATTCAGGTCTTCCCACCAAGGATTCTGCTCCAGAGAGGCCCTGGGCCAGGCCACCAGCCCCCATGCTGACTCCTGCCTGGGCACTGAGAGGAGTGTCTTGATCCTGAGCAAAAGGGGAAGGAAGCTCGGGATCAGGGAGCAGAGGGAGATGGAGGAGCCGTAGAGACAGAGATGGGCATGAAGTGGACAGAGAGGAGAGCTGGGCACTGGGCAGGAGCCAGTGATAGAGACAGCAGACAAGGCAGAGGCCCACATACCCCATTTCTTCCTCTTCCTCTTCCTCCTCCTCCTCCTCCTCCTCTTCGTTGTGCCAAATATCCTCCTCTGGTGAGATCTTGGACACAGATTTGAAGTTGGAGTACACACTTCTTTTCTCTTAAAAAAGGTGAGATAAGAGGGGGACCTCAGACCAGGACAGTGATTGAGAAGAGATCCTGAGATTTTTGGGGACGAGTCAGGGCCCCCATCTCCCAGCTACCCACCTCATCCCAGACTCCTGCTATAGATCTTTCTATTCCAGCCTGCTTCAATGCTGTTCCCACCACCCCCTCTCTGCCACTCCCCTCTCTGCCTGATAAAAATTCTACCAGTTATTCAAAGCCCACTCAAAGCCTGGACCATTCTTCACCTTGAAAAATTCTTTGCTTAGGTCCCCTTAGCCCCTTGCTCCTCTCTGATGGCGGCGACCACATAGTTTGTACCTGGTATGTAAGGTATGCTTACTGTACCATTGTTCTTATTGGTGGTACTTGATTGAACCCAGGGGTGCTCTACCACTGAGCTACATCCCCAGCCCTTTTTATCTTTTGAGACAGGGTCTCACTAAGTTGCCCAGGTTAGCCTTGAACTTGTGATCCTACTGCCTCAGCCCCCTGAGTCACTAGGATTACAGGTGTGTGCCACCCACACCTGGCTTCTATACATCTTTCTCACTGGTGTTTCCTTACAGGTTGGAACTATGGTCATCTCTGATCATGTCCCTCCTTGAGAGGAGGTCCAAATTCATTGCTGAGTGGAAGAAAGGTCACAGGCCCCCACCCCCCGCCATTCTATCCTACCCTTTCTGGAGTGGAGTGGGACAAGGGGAGGGGATTGTGAGGAAAGAGGTTTCGCCTCTTAGTCCTTCAAGGTCCAAAAATAACTGAGCTGAAAGATACCAGCCACACCTTAAAACCATTGTGACATCATCCACGTAGGTCACACACACCAAGGAGCCATTGTGTTTTCACATAACCTGGCCTGGGTGAAGTCTCTGGGAATTCACCCCGTACCCAAGTCTCCTCTGTGACACAGAGCCTCTCACGATCAGAACCCTCAGCTCATCCGGGGGTGGGTGGGAACCCTCTCCTTCCCTGAGGGGTTAAGCTGTCACCCTCTTCTTAATTCTCATGATGGCTCTGGGCAGGAGGGTGTTAGGATCCCAAAACTCAAGTCCAGGCCCTGGAGGTGACTCTATGCAGTGCTGGGAGGTGGAGACTCCCCTTGAGCCCAAGTAAGGCTGAAGATAGGAGATCCAGGGGGAGAGGGGCTGAGAGGAGCCCTAAGCAGGGGTGGGATCTCTTGGGATGCTGGCCAGGCCTTTGGGATTCCTGGTACCAGCTTGCTTTTACACTTCCCCATGTTAGAGTCCTCCAGACTCTCTTTTTAATTTTCTTTTCACCTTCTCAACAAGGACTCCATCCTGAAGTATATTTCTCCCCATCCCAGAAGCTCCCCCCCACCTGGCCCAGCTGAGGGTCCTTCTTCCTTCCCTGATGTTCTCTACCTTGAGAGCATTTCCATTCAGAGATGGACAAAACACTTCTATACCACCTGAATTCCACTGGACTGCAGTGAGGCCCTCTGTTTGTATAGCAATGGAGCTGGAGTTCTGGGTTAGAATTGATTTCTGAGCCAGAAAGCCAAGGGGGGAGTTGGAACCCGTTTGCCATCACTACTGGATAGGGAGCTTCCGGCCTGTGTCCACATACTGGTAGTGACAGGCAGCTCAGCTGTAAAATAACCCTGAACTCCTAGAAATACCTTTCTTTTATGTGACCACAACCTGCGCCCCTGTTTTGGGGAGTGTGTATGGTTTTGGATGCCCATGGAGGAGGCACTACAAAGTATATAAATACTTTTGGAAAAGGAGTTTGTTGTGGTGGTGGTGGTTTTTTGCATTAAACTCCACACCCCCCTTTTCTTTACCACCCTGAGGAGTGGTCTAAACACAGCATCACTGAGGGTCTATCCAGGAGTCCTTCAGCCTCTGGAATGGAAGGTTCTAGGGTTTGAAGAAGCTGGGTGGGGGAATATCCAGGGGAAAAAAAAATAACATGCCCCAATGACTAACAGGGAGAAGTGGGGTGAGGCAGGAGGATGCTTGGTGGATAGGACACTTGGGGTTGTTGAGTCAACAGATCTCCTATTCACAGAAATCCCCAGAGAAAGGGCTTTCCTTATTGGCTACTGCTGAGAGCCCAGCCAGACTGCGGCAGGCTACTCTGATCAAGTGACTTCATCTCCTGAAACCTCAGTATCTCCATCTGGGAAGTGGGCATAACATCAGCACCCACCTCCTAGGCTTCAAGAGATAAATGAGACAGATTGCAACAGGAGTGCCTGGCACATAGTAGGCACTCAAAACAATGTAGCCATAATAAATTAGGGACCATACAGTATGACAAATAATTTAGCATTATTTACTCTTTTCTGAATCCCAGCTCTCCTTCCAGTTTCAGAATCTGGGCTCCTCTTCTGTCTCTGCTTTAAAAAAAAAAAAAAAAAAAAATCCCTCCCTCTCTCCCAAGTGTGTGGTTCCCCCTCTCAGAGGCTCCTTGCCGCAGACAGCAGCCATCACTGGGTGGAGCAGGGCAGAGGCTCCCCTGTCTATTACTCAGGGTTTCCAAGGGCCTGGGAGGGACTCCCTCTTCCCCCTTTCCAAGCCAGGGACAGGAAGTGAGGGATGTTTGGAGAGGGAGGAGTCTTCCCCCAGTTATTATGCCCACAGTCAGCACCTGAGTCAGGCCTTGGCTTCCCCACTACCTGCGCTGGCCACCTGCTGTAGCCTCCTCTTCTTCCAAGCCCTTCAGAGGTCTGTCAGCTGGGCAGTCAGGCAGTCTATGTGTTGCCCTGACTTTTAACACCAACTTGCTGTGTGACCTTAGGCAAGTGTCTCCCTTCTCTGGTTTCAGTTTTCTTTCGTAACAAAACGAGGAGATAAAAGTTAGCATTCCATGATTTAATGATGTAAATTGTTCAGATGGGGCAAGAGAAGGAGAAAGTTAGGGAAATGGGATTCAGGCACTGGTCTTCAAGGGAAAGCGACTGGGGAATTATCTGAATAACTCTCCCCAATTACCCAGGCAAAAATCACACCGTCTGACCATCTTCAGAGTCTGAGAACACATCCCTCTGCTTTTCTTCTCTAGTCCCAGCCCGGCCCCTTCCAGGCGTTTTAACCCTGTTTACAGAAATGGGAATTTGCATGATGAAAATAACCCCAGCCGGACTGCGATTTTTACTGCGTTTGGCACGGGGCTCGGAAAAAGCGGCTGCATAGCCAATTACTGGAATTTTTAAACACAAATAATATTTTATGGGATCAGTGGGCTGGCGCAGGGCCGCCGCACCCGGCTCGGCTCCTCCGCCCACAACAAGCTGCGATTGTGCGACGGGCCAGCGCGCCTGCCCTTGGGTGAGGGTGGAGGACAGCGCCGGCCCGCGGGCGGGGGGTCCCAGAGCTCGCAGGTGCAGCGCGGGGCTGAGCCTTCCGGGCGCCCCACCGGCAGGGGGCGTCGGCGCGGCCCGGGGCGGGGTGCGCTGCTCGCGGGGCTCACCTGCAGCGAGGCGCCTGGAAGCGTTTAGCGCGAGAGGCGCGCCCGGCGCTAGCTCCCCCGCCTGGCGGCCGCCCGCTGGGCCTGGCCCGCGCCCCGCGCCCTTGGCATGGCCGTGGCCGCCGCGCCGCCTCCGGAAGGCCGGCTTCCCGGAACGGCCCGAGGGCGGCGGGGAGTCCGCGCCGAGGCCCCGAGCCACCCCTGGCTTCCCTTTTCTGCCTGGACGGAGCTGAAGTACTGGAGGCGGATTGGAAAGCCCGCGCCACCTCCAAGGGGCCAGGGCAGGGTGAGAGGCACAGCCAGGGGTACCGGAGCACGCTCCCGCCAGGGATCCCCACTCCTCGGTACCCCGAGGCCGCCAGGCCCGGCCAGGGGACCCCGGGGCCGGCTGTCCTGCGGCCCGGGACTCCTCTTGGGTAGTTGGAGAGTCGCGGCCGCCGCGCGCCCCGCCCCAGCACGCACAGGGTTAAGCAGGAGCAGGTGTGCAGCCAGATGCCGCTGACCAGCCCCCTCCCCGCGCCCCGCCGCCTCCTCCCCCTCCGCCCACCCGCTCGAACCAAACAGTCCCAAAGAAAAGTGCCATTGTTGCCGGGCCTTTCCCCACCCCCGTCGCTGCCCCACCACCTGGAGCGGAGCCCGGTCCCCTCTTCACCTGCCCCGGGGCCGGCCGGGGGGAGGGGAAGTGGGGCCTCCTAGCAGGGACTTCCGCTCCCCCCTGCCACCCCTCCTCCAGTGGCCCCCTCACTGACCCCGGGCCCGGGGGCGGGCACCACCGCCGTGTGGTGCGGGGTTCCTTTCTGTCCTGGGATTCTGGCTTCCACCTTCTAGCTCTCACTCTAACCGCCCCGTCCTCCCAGGCTGGGAAAGCCGCGGAGGTTTACAAACCTCGGAGGACACCGGTAGGCCCGGTGCGCCCCAGCACTGGGGACAGTGCCAGGCTCACTGGGGTTTGTCAACTGGCAGCTGTTACTTTTCTTTTCTTTGGTCCAGCAACCAGACAAGGAGGCAGGGCGAGACTTTTGTACAGACTAGGAAACTGAGGAACAGAGAGATGAAGTGTTGAGCCCCATCGCAAGGCTGGCTTGCGCAGATCTGAAGTCACCCCACTGCCTTGGCACCACGCGGCCCCCAATGCTCATTTGGCAGACAAGGAATGGGGGGCTCCTGATTCCGGGAGTTTGGCACCACCCAGGACTCGCTGTTGTCCTGGGCAAATTACTCCTCGCTTCGGTTTTTTCCTTCTTAAATCGACGGGGTGGGCTTCCGTGGTTCCTGGCTCCTCACGCTGACACTTGGGATCCAAGGGGCTGGCTGACCCCCGGATGTCTGGGTGCCCCGGGAGGGACTACACGCTATTAGGCAAGCGGGGCCTATCACGGGGAGGAAAAGGATTCTCTCCCCTCCCCCCTTCTCCACCAGCCTTCTCCACCCTGCCTCCATCCCTCTCTGCTGGCCCCCAGGAGGCTGAACTGCGAGGTTAAATAAATATCTGACGGTGGCTCCAGGAAACGAGTCAAGACCGCTGCCGAGAGAAAAAACCCAGACCTCGGTGGAGATCCGCCCCGAATCTCCAGCAGCTCTCGCTCCGCCCAGGATGACTGCGGAGGTTTTGGCCCCCTCGGGCCTCGCCCCAATTCCCCAAGATAGCCAGCCTCCTCCGGGCGGGCGCAGCCCTCTGCTCCGACCTCCTCTAGCCCTGGGGCTGGGCAAGCCCGGGTCGCTGCGCGGGGGTTACCGTATTTCCTCTTCTTGCGCCCTAGGTTTTGAGCGCAGGTAATAACTTCTCCAACACTCTTCTCCAAGAGTGCTCTTCTTACTATGGAAAGGGCTCTATTGGGAGTGGGAAGACAGGAGGCTTCGGTTTTGCTCTCTTAGCTCGACCATTAATTTCTGCTGACCTGCCTTCTTTTAAGTCCAGTTTCCTTTTTCCACCTGAACACATAGTAGGCATCTCAAATTCAGCTTGCATGACTTCAAAATTTCAAACCCTTGCCCGGCCCCCAAACCCCCCATCCCCAGTCCTTCCCCCGTCAGTCCCCTGCATTTCAGGAAAGGGTAACTTGTCTTCCCAGTTATTCCAGAAGAAAATCTTGGGGGTTATTCTCAACATTTTTTTCCTGCCAAAACTCATCTGAATGCTTAGCAAACCTTATTTTGCCTTCCAAATATGTGTAGAAGTTGCTTTTCTTCACCACACTCCACTGAGCTCACTGTTCCAAGCCACCATCTTTTCTTGCTGAGACATTGCAACACCTAACTTGGTCCCTTCCCCACCTCTTTTTTTCTTAGTCCACCCTGAACAGAGCACCCAGAGTTTTCATTTTAAAACTAAAGTCAGATCTTGTCCCTCTTATGTGTTTAGAATCCTCCAGTGACTGTACATCTCACTCAGGAACAGTTCCTTACCAGACCCTACTGATCTCATCACCTCCCTGTCCTTCCCTCCTACCCGGCCACTCACATTCTGCTCTAGCCACACTGCCCCCTCACTGTTCCACAGGCAGATCCACACACTGCTGCCTCAGGGCCTTTGAACTGCTGTCCCCTCTGCTTGAAATAATCCTTCCCCAGCACCCTGATGTGCTGCCCATCCTGCTTTGAAGTTTTGTCTGACCAATGCCCCACCTGTTACCCACACAGGTGGTCCATTTCCTTTGCCCTGCTTTCTTTTTCCCAGTAGTATTTGGGGAAAGGGATACTGGGAAATGAACAAATGGCACCTTACCACTGAGTTACATCCCCTGGTCTTTTGATTTTTTTCTTCCAAGACAGAGTCTTACTAAGTTGCTGAAGCTGGCTTCAAACTTGTGATCTGATCCTCTCAACTCAGCCTTCTGAGTCTTTGGAATTACAGATGTGAGGCCCCTGCCTGGCCCAGTAGCTTTTTGGATACTGGGGACTGAACCCAGAGATGCTTGAGCATGAAACTACATCCCTAGGTCTTTTTAATTTTCTTTGAAAATTTGAAGACAAGGTCTAAGTTGCTTAGGGCCTCATTAAATTGCTGAGACTGGTCTCTAACTTGTGATCCTCCTGCCTCAGCCTCGAAAGTCACTGGGATAACAGGTGTGCACCACCAGTCCCAGCCTCCCAGTAGCATTTTTTGCTGTCTGGCATGCTGCATATCTTGCCTATCTCTTTCTCCTAGATTGCAGATTCTATAAAGACTGAGGCTTTGAAATGAGTCTCAGTTCTAGCTGGGGGTAGTGGCCCATGCCTGTTATCCCAGTGATTCAGGAGGCTGAGGCAGGAGAATTGGGAGTTCAAAGCCAGCCTCAGCAAAAGTGAGGTGCTAAGCAAATCAGTGAGACCCTGTCTCTAAAAAAAATATAAAATAGGGCTGGGATGTGGCTCAGTGGTCGACCCCTGAGTTCAATCCCCAGTATCCCATCCCCCTCCAAAAAACAGTCTCAGCCCTAGAGCAGGACTTCCCACAACGAGGCACTCACTTCTGTTGAAGGAATTCGCTCATCACTTGCCCTGCCTGGGCCTTAGTTTCCTCATCTGTACAGGGAAATAGGACCCAGTGAACGTCTCCCTCTGCCTTGAGAGTGAGTCTATGGTAAGAGATGAGGGAAGGTTAGACTATGGGGCTAAGCTTTGTGCACCTGCGGAGCAGCACAGAGCAGAGAAGCCTTACCCCAGGGAGGCTGCAGCCTCGTCCACAGGGCTCATTCATTGGTGAAGTGTCTGTGAAGGTCTCTGGTGCACCAGCCTGGGCCAAGACCCTGGGAGAGGCCAGGATGCACAGAGCAAGACCGGGGTCAGCAGTTAAGAGACTTGGGCCATCAGCACATCTGTCCTAGGTTGGATGCCCCTCAGTTCCCCTAACTATAAGTGACAGGTAATCCCACCTGCCCTATATGACTCATGAATAAGACTGAATATCAAATAAGATAACCCCACCATTCACGAGACAAGAATTAATCCATAAGGCAAGCTCTCAGTCCTTCAAGAGCTTAGAGTGTGCTCTTTGTAGCTTATCTGTCTCCCAAAGATCTCCCCCAAGGTCCTCCAATCTCCTATTTCAGTCTGGGTCTTGGTGGGACCCCTTGGGACTGGAAGACTCCCCAGCCTTCACTTGAGCTGTCTTCCTCCCTGACCCCACACAGCCAAAAGAAGGCTCCCCCTGGTGGCACTTACAAAAATAACAGGTCTCATCGAGTCCTGGGCAAGAAAAGCCCTGGTCCTTGACCACAGAAAGGGAGAAGGAAGAGGCCCGAAGAGGGAGTTTCGGAACCTTGGGAAAGAAGCAGGGCAAATCTGAGAAAAAAAGTCAGTCCTCAAACAGAATGTCAGGCTGGAGGGACCTGGGGCCTCCTACATTACCCTGTTTTATAGACGAGGAAACAGAGTTCAGAGAAAGGGAGGTAGAGCAGGATCAGAACCAGGCTGTCTACGCACTCCTCCGCTGGAGCTCGCTCTGTGGCACCAGGTGTCATATGTATTGACACAAGTCAAGGAATGAATAATGTCGATCCCAGTATCCCCTGAGGGCCACTGAATGCACAGCCTTCTCTCCCAGGGCAGATTCCCAAATGTCAGAGTCTCTGCATCCGGGGTGACCAGTATAACTTTGGATCTAATCTGTGACGGAGTCAGGGATCAGAGACAGACAATTCACCCGGGCTTTCTGTTCTTACTAGGTATGGATATAGGGGAGAAGATGGGACTCAAATAAATCCTGAGATCCAAAATGACCCGCTCAACTGGAGGGGTGTGTGGGAGGGACTATTATAGTTGCAAGTAGGGACTACTTAAAAAAAAAAAAAAAAACCACCAAAACTTCATTTTCTAATTTAGGTCTTGCTGCTATTAGCCCATTTTTGAGATGAAAACAATGAATCATCGAAGTTCAAGTCACCAAGTGACTTGCCCAAGGTCAGGAAGAGCCTTTGGGAAAGACCAATGACTGCCTTATTTTTATTGAGCTGATTTTAGAAGGACTTTTCCCAACCGGAGGTGGCCTCCTACCATGGGGGAGATTTCTCTTGCCTTCTTTGGATTCTGGTAGTCAGAGGAGTCCCTGGCTCCTGTTTAAGGTCATGGGGAAGGCGAGGCCTGGGTGCAGAGATTGCAGCAGCAGAAGAGGAGTGCAGTGCTGGGTGGCCAGAGGAAAGGGCTCCTCACCTTCTCAGTGGCTGGCTGATGGAAAGCCTGGATTCTGATGACCCTATGCAAGGGCCACCGTGAAAATATACCCATGCTGTCTAAGAAGAAGATCCTGCTCTCCAGTTTCCTTGATGCATCAGCAGGTGCTCAGTAGATGGAGGAAATCCTGGCTGGGACTGGAGGACACCAGGATCTGGATTCCAGTGCTGACCTTTAGACACCAAGACTGCACCATATAGAGCAGAGGGTGGCAACGCAGGCTCCGGAGTCAGATTCCTGGGATTCATGTGCCAGGTGACAATTTCATAGATCTGTGGCCTCGACTTCACCTCTCTGAGCCTCTGTTTTCTTATCAGTAAAATGGGAATAATAGCACTTACTTAAAATTGTTGGAAGCATAATATGAATGAATGACACTGAGTATTTAAAAAAATGCCTGGTGCCTAGTAAGTGCTCAATAAACATTATCAACTATTATGAAAGAACCGTCCACGGGAGTTATATGAGCTAATACGGTCGATTCACAGACTTAGATCTCAGAATCCTGAAGTCCCTTTGGCTCTGCCATTTTTCTGTGGTTCTGGGGTTGTTTTCTTAGTCTAGAGGGCAATAAAAGTCAGGGGGATATCACACAGGATGGGGGACCCCCAAGGCCTAACCTGGTTGCCCAGGCCTTGGTGCCAAGAGGGTATCTTGGGATGAGTCCCAGGGTCCTGAGGGTCATGAATTGTCCTGCATCCAGCCTGTCCCTTGTGGTGAGCTGGAGAGAGGCTTTTGTGGGAGCGAGGCAGGCAGGGAAGGTTCCTGGCCCGTCATGTTTACTGAACTGCACTGAATTATGACTAAATGCCAAGATCTGGCTTCAGGCAATTGCCTAAATCATTTAGGGGTTGACAGGGAAGGGAGGGAGGGGACATGGGGAGCTGGAGGGAGAATGTTCCTGTAATTCTTCAGTCTGAGGTACATTAAGGAGCCATAAGCCATGTCGAGAGCTTGAATTACATTAGAGAGATTATCCTGTTACAGTTCATAATCCTGGATAATATACCGTCTTGGAGCACACCTGCCCGTGATAAATCTCGCCTGTAATGGCCTGACCCTGGGGACTCAGGGACGCTGGGGCAGCTGGTAGGGGCTATCAGAGTGGACACAGTCTCTGCAGAGGCACCTGTGAGGCCCAGTGTTCTCCTGACTCACCTCTGTGCCCCTTGCCCCTGCCTCACCTTGGAAGGAATAGAAGAAGCCACAGCTTCAGATTTCTCTGTTTCCATCCAAGTTGCCTGATGCCCAAGGATCCCCCAACTCTAACTCCCACCCCACGACCCTGCTTCCTACAGTGGGAGGAGAATGGGGACAGGCCATCTGTATCCCTGTCTCCAGGTTCTGTTTCCTCTGATTGCCTGCCTCCTAATCTCTCCAAACCCAGATGCTGAGAACCCGCATTGGTATTCTCCTTAGCTCCAGCTCAGGGCTCTGACCTCCCGTTACAAGGGGGTGTGTCATCAGCCACCTGCAGTGTCAGCAAACCTTTTTTGAATGTCTGTCTCTTCAGCTAGATTGCAAGCACCTGAGATTGGGAACCATGACCTTCGCCACAGCACTCAGCGCGGGCAGGTCTAGCAGCTTGCCCATGGTCACAACTAGTTGGTGGTAGCCAATCACCGGGGCTATGGCCACTTCAGAATGCTGTCTCTACCTGAAGCTGTGTCTTGTGTCACCGGTGGGCCTGGCCTCACTTTCCATGAGCGGTCGAGCCCTTCCTGGATCGTATCTGCCTTGCCCTGGGGGACCTCACCATCTGAGTGCTGACTCTCTCCTGGGGTATCTGGTGTAGAATGGCACCTGACCCTCTCAGGTTCATCTCTAGACTTTTCAAGGGACTGAATGAACTCATTAACCCTCCCCTGAGGGTTCTGCTTACCCAGCGCTTGCCCTTTCTCCTCTGCAGACTAAGGCTCAGGTCCCAGGTCCTGGGAGGCCCGGTAGGAGCTGGCCACCTGCTAGATCCCTACTACCTCCCTGCATGACACCCCAAGCCCCATCTCCCCAAACTCTGCTCTACCCCTCCCACCTGCCTTCCCCAAGTGCATATGCCATGTGTCACATGGGGGCACAGGGAGGAAATGTTTGGGGACCTCCTGGGTAGCCATGTTCCTGGAGCTTTGGCTAAGCCACGTCACTCAGTCTTCCACAGTGGTCCTCAAAGCTACCATTCAGCCAGCGCTCACTAAATGCAAACCACGGGGATGTATTTTTCCTTGATTTATCTCATTTTCCCCAGGCCAACTGTACGACAGAGGTACTAATCAGTTCTATTTTATAGATAAAAATACAGAGACTCGTATACAGAGTTTAAACATAGTGCCATCTGTCCAGACCTCGCCGAGGGCAGAGCTGGCATTGAAACCAGGCCTGATGTTCCAGGCTTGGGAGCTTCACCCTTGAGGTCACACTGGCTACTTAGGTGAGTGCTGCACCCAGGCTGCTGCCCCAGCCACCCTCCACCCAGGCACCCTTCTCCAATCTTTCTGGTCCCTGTGGTTTTCTTTTGCACCCCCCCCCCTCTTCTGCTGTGAGGTTCGGGAACTGCATCCCAGGTTGCTGTGCCCTGTGGAATCCTTCCCTCCGGTCCACTCCACATCACTGCTGCCAAGACAGGAACCAAGCAGTGTGATCCCACCTATCCGTTTATTCCATCACTTGTTGGTGGAATCCTAGAATGCCTGGGTGAGCAGGGGCCTTTGAGATGATTGGGTCCGGTGGTTTTCAAACTAGAACACAGTTTTCAAAGAAAAGCTCCTGTGAGCATGGCATCTACAGGAGAAATGAGATCCGTGGGAGATCTGACTCGTGCTTTTTGTCCCACCCTGTCCACTATGACCCCTTTCCTGTCCTCCCAGTGTACAGCTGGGAAGCAGCTTCGATCCTCTTCCTGCCGTGTGCATGGCAGGAAATGGAAGTTCCAGAGTGAAGTGGGCTGTGCTGCTCATCAGGGGTTGTTTCTGGACACCCTGCCCACAAGGACCTCTTGCTTTTGGTCATTGAGGGTGTCCTGTGGGAACAGTTCACCTCCCCACCATGCTCCAACTGGCAGAGGATCCTGCACCCTACTTACAGAGCTGCGTGACCTTGGGTAAGTCATCATGCAGCCATTATGACCCTCCATCTATCTCCTCCTTGGAAACAGAAGGAATAATAACAGGACCTACTGGTTTTAGTTTTCTACTACTGTTCAATAAAACACCCATCATCTCTCGAACCCCCAGGTATCTCCCCACACATGTGGCTGGCTGAGCTCAGCTGGGTGGTTCTTCTGCTGGTCTCTATGGCAGTTACAGCCAGGTAGGGGCCGGGGCTGTGGTCATCAGTAGGACTGACCAAGAAGCTGGAGTAGTGGGCCTCTTGCTCTGCAGACACCCATGGCCACCCTTCCTCCTGGGTTATCTTTCCCACTGGCTAGCCAGACTTCTTCCAGGGCAGCTCAGAGGGTCCCCAGAGGCACACAGGTGGAAGCTTCCAGGTCTTCCTAGGCTTAGCCTCAGAAGTGCACATGTTCCCATCCATGCATTCTATTGGTTAAAGATTCAAAGAAAAAGGAAATGAACTCCACATCTCAATGGGGGAATGAAAAATTGTCATATCTCTCTCTCTCTCTCTCTCTCTCTCTCTCTCTCTCTCTTTCTCTTTTGGCAGTGCTGGAAATTGGGCTCAGGGTCCCTCTACCACTGAGCTACATCTTCAGTCCTTTAATATATATATTTTTTAAATTTTGAGACAGAATCTCGTTGAGTTGCATAGTGCCTTACTAAATTGCCCAGACTGCCCTTGAATTTGTGATCCTCCTGCTTCAGCCTCCTGAGCTGCTGGGATTACAGGCATGTGCCACTGGCTTGTAGCCATCTTTAATCCACTTACAACCTGTGTGACATTGGAGTATTCCAATATTCCATCTGTGTTCTCATCTGTGAGGAATAAAGACATCAATCATGGTAAGTAGTTAGACCAGGGCCTGCCCCACAGTTAGCACTCCCACGTCAGCTGGTGTGATTTTATTTTTAACCCATCTGTTTAGCACTGTGCTAGGTAACGGGTAGTGGTGATGGGGTGACTGATGGCAAACAGTTTATACTCTTGATAATAAATAATCTAGTTCATGAGATAAAATTAACACACGCAGAGATCAAAGTACTGATTCAAGGCATTGCGTAATTAAGGAGCCCATGAGAGGTTCAGATAACACAGACTTGAAGAAGCTGAAGGACAGAGATTGGAGGTGGGGGCTGGGGAGTCTAGCAAGGGCTTTGAGGAGAGAGAAGCATCTTTGAGGGGCAGGGTAGTAAAATGGTTAGAGTATAGATTCTGGAGTCAAGCTGTTTTCAAATCTTAGTTCTGTCACTGTCTGGATAGACCTATGTAGCTTTAGCAAGTTGTTTAGCCTCGTTTTGGCCCAGTTTTGTTTTGTTTTGTTTGGTACCAGGAAATGAACTCAGGGGCACTCGACCACTGAGCCACATCCCCAGCCCTATTTTGTATTTTAGTTAGAGACAGGATCTCACTGAATTGCTTAGTGCCTTGCTTTTGCTGAGTCTGGCTTTGAATTCATTATCCTCCTGCCTCAGCCTCCCAAGCTGCTGGGATTACTGGCTTGCGTGACCAGTAACCGCCAGGCTCAGTTTCCTTTCCATACAATGTATCTCATCAGTCTTCAGTGGAGAGTAAATGACTTCTTGCCTATAGAGGGACCAGAATATGATGAACGTGTATGTGCTAATTACTCAATAGAGTTGAGTTAGCCTCATAATCTCTAAAGAGAGGGGCGCTTGGGACGGGTGGAAGGAGGAACAGATGGATGGGACCAATGACTGCAGGTGTAAAGCACAAACACACATGTGTTGTGCTCAGACTCAGAGTGAGAATGACTTTGCACAGGGGGAGATGTTCCTGGGGCAGCGCCATGGGACCTAAGGCAGAGGGGCAGGGGCAGCGCAGGCCCAGGGAGCCCTTGAGACCTGCTCTAGCAGTTTGGACTTGAGCCTTACAGGCAAAAGGGCGCTATCGATGGCCTCAAGGTGGGAGGCCATCTGGGCTGTGTTTTAGAAAGAGCTCCCGGCAGGCGGGTGCTGGTGGAGTAAAGACAGGGAGAAGGTGACGGAGGTATGAAATGGGCATGTCCTGAACCAGGGTGGAGGCAGAGGGAAGGGAAGGGAGAGAGGGTTGCCTCAGGCTCCAGGGGGACCCTGGTCTCCTGCCCATTTGCCCTACCATGGCTGGCCGCAGCTTCTGCCCTGGCCTCTTCCCTGTTGGGCCACACTTGAAGGCTGCGTCCGGGGAGGGGCAGACACCAGGAAGCACAGGGCTGTTCCCCCTCCATGGGTGATGGGATCCCACCTAGTGTTCCTGGACCCAAAAGAACAATGCTGGGGACTTGGCTGTGGCCCAGAGTGGTAGATTGTGAGCAAGGACCCAGCACTGGCTCCGTGTGTGTGTGTGTGTGTGTGTGTGTGTGTGTGTGTGTGTGAGAGAGAGAGAGAGAGAGAGAGAGAGAGAGAGAGAATGTGTGAGAAACAGTGTGTGAGATTGTGTTTTTGACTGTGTGTGTTTGTGACTGTGTGTGTGTGTGTGCATGTGTATAAGGGAGAAGGAACCCACGAGTGTGACAAAGAGGAAAGGGGGGACCATATGTCTATTTTCTTTGAGAAACAGCTGTCTGGTCAAGTGAGTGAGAGCCTGGGCTTGAGGGTCAGTTCCACATTAGCAGATGAACTGTCCGCCATGGGGCCTGTGGGAGTCCATGCATCTAGAAGTCCCTTCTCTCTCTCTCTCTCTCTCTCTCTCTCTCTCTCTCTCTCTCTCTCTCCTTTTTCACTATTTCTCTCTTAGGTAGCCTCATGCCTGGAGTCCCCTCTGACAGTGAGGATGTGCCCTTCCTGCCCCCGGCCACCCTGTGGTCAGAGCCCCCCTGGAGTGGGGCTGGCTGGGCCCTAGACCAGGTAGCTGTGTCCGTCAGCCTCCGAGGGACCTGCCCTGGACCACACCCTTCCCTCATTCCCTCCTTTGACACTTACTGTGCCCTGCCCAGAGTCTAGGGGCCTGGGGCCAGCAGATTCCAGAGTCCCCCCAGTGGCCCGCTTTGGAAGAGTGGGGTGAGAAGGGAGAGCTGTCCATTCCACAAGGAGCCACAGGTGGGAGAGTGACAGCCCCTCAGGGCTCTCTTCTGGTTGCCCTCACTCTTCCTGGTTCCCATCTCTGGTGAGAAAAGCAGGGAGTTTGGAGTTGGAGAGGCCTGGGTTCAAATCCTGGCTCTGCCTCTTACAAACCGTGGGGCCTGCAGGTCCACCCTCACCCTCCGACAATCTGACCAAGAATGGAGACATTTGTTGCTGGGTTCTGGGGATAATTAAGTGGGAAATGAGTTTCAAGGCCTGGAAAAAGTGCCTCTCTCCCCTTTCAACTTGTTTCTTTCCTCTTATTCCTTTTCCTTTATTTAAAAAGTATTTACTGAACCAGAGTAAAAGAGAAAAGAACGGGGCAGGCGTCTGGGTCTGGGCTCCGCAGGGGATGAGTTTCGGCAGGAGCCTCCAGGCCCCGTCCCCTAGCCTGGGCCTTCCGTGTCCTGTCTTCATCCTCTGGGAAGTGGGGAGCCACTGAAGGCTTCAGAGCTGAGGAGTACCACGATTTGTCACCTGCCTTAGGACCTGCGATCTGGGGGTGCCGTGTGTGTGTGTGTGTGTGTGTGTGTGTGTGTGTGTGTGTGTAAGTGGGGCGGCAGAGTCTCTGCGAAACCTCTCCGGGTGCTTCCTCTCTCTTTTCTTCTTCTTCCCCTCTCCCTCACCACGACTCTCCTTTCTCCCTCTCTCCTCTCCTCTCCCTCCATTGCTCTCTCCCCTTGGGCTCCCCCTGCGGCTTGCCAGCTGCCAGCAGATGACATCTCCTTTCATGTTTGGGGCTGAGCACGGCTTTGAATGTTCGTTTGATTCCGTTAAGATAATAGCTGGTTCACTGTCAGATGCAGACTGATCAGTTAAAGCCTTAATCACTGCCTGTCTCCTCACGCGGCACTTATTTTTTAAGAGATTAATCCCCTCAGCCCTGATCCAGCTCGCATTCAGCTTGGGGAAAAAAAAAAAAAGCCCAAGGTTGGTGTTACCCTTGTTATTATTATTGTTATTATTGTCCCTGTTCTTAGGCTGCATATTAACACCCTCCCTCTGCCCTTCCGACTACTCCTTTCTTTTTCCTTCTGATTTCCCAATCTCATCCTGCCCCCATCTCGCTTGCACATTCGCTCTCTCTCTTTCTCTCTCTCTCATACACACACACACACACACACACACACACACACACACACACACACACTCTGATGTGGCTCTTGATAGTGTGCAATACATCCAGGCAGAGAAATGACATGAGCACAATGTCCTTGTCTACAACGTCCTCTCTACCTCCTCATGTGCACCTGGGTGTTCTAGAGAGAGGACACAGGTCCAGGCTCCTGCACACCAGGGCAGCTGGGACAGGTGGCTCTATGACCCCGGCAGAGCCAGGAGTCAGACATGGGGGAGGGGCTGGGGGAGGAGCTTCCTAGAAGTGGAGCGCAAGGTCCTTCCCTTCCAGGGTCCTTGGATCTGCCTTTTCCCCCCAGAATGGAAGGGCAGCCTCGCCATTCGGGCCACACTGTCTTTGTCCCTCAGCTGCACACCCCTGCTCAGTGATAGTCACATGTTCTGTGACCTTGGGGAGAAGTCTCAGTGTCTTCACTTGCACACTGTTAGTGACCTGGGAGGCTGAGGCAGGAGGATCCCAAGTTGGAGGCCAACCTCAGCAACTTAGTGATACTCTGTTAAAATAAAAATAAAAGGAATGGGAGGATGTGGCTTACTGGTAAAGTACTCCTGGGTTCAATCCCTGGGGCTTCCAAAAATAAAAATAAAGTGGACGTGGGAACACTTACTTTGGGGAAGCTGAGTGTTGAGAACACGTGCTGTGGGGCCAGGCACAGAGTAGGGCTCAGAGCTATTCCCATTCCCTGCTCCCCTCTCCCAGATTCCATGGAAAGATACTTTCTGGAGGTTTTCTAGTCCCTTCCTGAAGGTGTGGTGTCTTCCCTGGGCCCTTGTGTAGACACTCTTCACCTTATTACCTGTCTCGGCAGACAAGCCTTAGCCAGGCTGGGAAGGACCATCTGCCTGATGCTCTGAGTATTTTCTTTTGTAATTTGAAATCAAAGCTAGAATTCCATAGAGGACAGTAACCTAAAGACCATCTAGTCCAACTCCTGAAACTACACGAAGAGGCTGAGGCTCAGGATGGGCTGGCTCGCCCCAGGTCACAAAGTGAGCTGTAGAAGGACCAGGGCTGAGCTCTGTCCTGGCTTGGCCTACAGAACCCAAGAGAATCATCCACCTACCAACATTTCTGGGTGCTTTCTCTAGGGCCTGGTGAGATGACCTTACAGGGGTCAGGTGCTGCTATCTGCACACTTCATCTCCTTAGAGGTAGAAAAGACAGCACAGGGTGGTGTTCTGGTTACTGAGGTTGATATCAGGTGGAAGGAGGAACCTCCCGCCCTTAGGGCATGGGGACAGGTGACAGAGAAGCCCAACATCCCCCTTATTGGCAATGCTCCTTTCCTCCTCGTGGTGAGTCATTTAGAGCTTGGTCTCTGAACCAGACAGCCTGGGGTTGAATCACTTGCTGGTTGGAAAACTTGGACAAGTCACTTAACCTCTCTGGACTCAGTTTCCTCCTCTAAAATAGGAATGGTGACAGTGTGTCTTAGCACTCGTGCAGGACACGCAGCAGCGAGGGCTGCACAGTGTCAGCTGTGACTGTTCAGTAGAGACAAGTTGAGTATCTAATCCGATCCTGCCCTGAACGGGGGAGCTCAGGGTGCAGAGTTGAGCAAGATGGGGCCCTGATGTCAGTGTGTGCTCAGCCGCGTGGACAGAGAAGGCGACCCTCCCTTGTGCTTCCGTGGTGGATGCCTGGCCCAGCCTCAGGGAACGAGATGCAACCTCCTGGAAGAGGTAGCTTGTGGGCCCCACCAGCATGGGGCTTTGTTCTGTCCACTGCGTCCCCAGAGCCTAGAACACAGCCCGAAGGGGGCAGAAGCTCAGTCCATCTTTGCTGATGGACAAATGAAGAGCCAGCCGAGCTCCGTCCTCAAGGAGGAACGGGATGGCAACAGTCCCTTCCCTGGGCCTCAGGACTTGGTTTGAAGGCCAAGGGTCCCCTGGTTATTCTAGGAATCCATGCAACTGACAGGGGCTTGGGAAGGTTGATAAGGATGGGAGTGGGGGATGAGGGAAGAGGCGGAGGAGGACACTAGGGTAGGAGAGTCCGTGCCAATGGACGGGAGCAGACATGGGGACATAGAGGTGGCAGTGGTTGCATTTCTGCATAGAGGCAGGGGGCTGGAGAGGATGGGGGTACCTGCAACTTCCTCCCTGGCTGCCTGGCCCGCAGGAGGCCGCGGGGTTAATGGCGTGCCTTCCCTGCCGGCAGTCCGCCCGATGGGCTTCTGATGCCTTTTCTAATTTGGTGAGGGCTGGAGATTAGAAGGCAGGGAGGAGAGAGTTTTCCTCTCGCAGGTTATTATCCTGCCAACTCCCCTGGCGCCCAGGGAGGGAGTCAGCGTGTTCCAGGAGAAAAGGAAGCAGGGCCTGGCATTCTGGATCGGGCGCCCCTGGGGAGCGAGGAGGGCGCAGGGACTGGTGCAAATAAAATTGATGCTATTAATGGATCCGCTGCTGGTGGAAATGGGAGCAGCCGCCTCGGCAGCCGCCGAACTGGGAGGCGGCTGGGGGAGGGGCTTCCTAGAAGTGGAGCTCGGGACGCCACGGAGCGCAAGGTCCTTCCCTTCCAGGGTCCCTGGATCTGCCTTTTCCCCCCAGAATGGAAGGGCAGCCTCGCCATTCGGGCCACACTGTCTTTGTCCCTCGGCTGCACACCCCTGCTCAGTGGTAGGCCATGGTCTGGCTGCTCCCCAGGGAAAGGCTGATCCCTCTGGGCCGCAGGGCACCTGAAGCCTGTTCTAGAGAATTCCATCACGTATCAGACTCTGCTCCCAGGATACACTGGGAGAGAGACAGGATGACAAGGCCAAGCGGGAAGAAAAACAAAGGAGGAGGGAGAGAAAGAGGGGAAGGTCAGGGCTCCACCCTGCACTGAGGGCCATGGGAGAAACATAAGGCTGCAGTGCCTAGGAGTCCAGTCCTGTGGGTGGCAGCACAAGGACTTCAGGAGCATCAGAAAAACCAAGGTGGGCTGCCTGGAGGTGAATCCTGAGCTGGATTCGGATGGGGAGGGCAGAACTGGCCTGACATGGTGGGGTCTCCACAGGTCCCAAGGGGAAGCTGCCACCTTGAGTAGGATTCTCTTCTGAACATACCGGCACTGCCACCCCTCTTCACCAGCCACTTATCAGTCATCCTTCTAGCTCAAGCACCACCTCCTCTGGGAAGCCCTCCTAGACTGCCCAGCCTGCGGCAGGAGCTCTGCTCCAGCTCCTTTATCACTCTGTGCTGTCTTCCATACAACGCTGTCTTGAGGCTTTATTTCCTTAAAGACAGTGACCTTGACTTATTTCTGTGTCCTCAGGGTCTAGCACCAAGGCCAGGCACATAGTAGGGCTCATTTGTGTTTGATGAGTTAATGGCATTTTAAAAAAAGCCATCACAATTATCAAGAATACAAGTAACAATAAATGTTGGTGAGGATGTGGGAGAAAAGGTTCACTCATACATTGCTGGTGGGGCTGCAAATTGGTGCAACCAATCTGGAAAGCAGTATGGAGATTCCTCAGAAAACTTGGAATGGAACCACCATTTGACCCACTCCTTGGTCATATACAAAGGATTTAAAATCAATATACTACAGGGACACAACCACATCAATGTTTATAGCAGCTTAATTCACAATAGCTAAGCTATGGAACCAACCTAGGTGCCCTTCAACAGATGAATGGATAAAGAAAATGTGGTACATATACACAGTGGAATAGAAGTTCATTGGATTAGACAAGGGGTAATGAAGGGTAGGGAGGGGGTTGGGAATAGGAAAGACAGTAGAATGAATTGGACGTCAGTTTCCTATGTTCATATTTGAACACATGACCAGTGTAACTTCACATCATGTACAACCACAAGAATGGGATCCTAATTAGAATAAGTTATACCCGATATCTATATAATATGTCAAAATACTCCCTACAGTCATGTATATCTAAAAAGAAACAAATAAAACAAAAACAAATGCCATCAGCCCCTTATTCTGTTCTGAGAGGAGCACTATAAGCAGGCCCAAGTCTAAGGAGTTTGGAGCAGGGCCCTAGGACAGTCCTCCTAGCCAGAAAGGTCACCCAGGGAGGCCTGCATATGAGGACAGAAGTTCTACCATTGACCTGTCCTTGTTAGTTTAGGGTTCACTATTGTCAAATGACCTAGGCATGAAGCCTGGGAATACTGAGTTCCTGCTGTGTGTGTGTGTTACTGGGGTTTGAACCCAGGGCTCGTGCATGCCAGGGTCTTGCTAAGTTGCCCAGGCTGGTCTCAAACTTGCAATCCTCCTGCCTCGGCCTCTTGAGTGGCTATGATCACAGGTATGTGTCACCATGCCTGGCTCTAAATTCCAGTTCTATCCTGACCAATGGACTAGCTGGGTGATTGGGCCTCCATTTCCCCAATATGTTGAAAATCTGAACAGCTTTCTTGGATCCTGCTGGGAGGGGCCTTTGTTCAAGTGTGACAATCCTGAGGTCACACTTCTCTGAGATCTTCCCTACCCAGTCACCCCAGAAACTGGGCTGAAAAGACTGGAAGGGAAGAGTGGGGGCTGGCTGGGGGGGGGGGCTGCTGTGGGAGGGACCTACGGGAGAGAGCCCAGCAGGGCAACTGGGAGGGTGCACAGTCCATGCTGAGGGCTGGGCTATCTGCTGGCCCCGGGGTAAGGCAAGCTGCCAGTCTTGTAAGGGAATCACTTCTAAGAGCCCCTCATATGAGAAAATAGACAACTAAATAACCAGAAAAGAAAGCCAAACAGTGAAAATATTCTTTTGTACAACTCTGCATAATCATAGCAGTAAATAAAAAAATAAATGCTAAAGTACAAAAAAAAAAAAGACAAAAGTAATTGATTGATACTAGAAAAATTGGATTAATTTGGCCATGGGTCAGGAAGCACATGAATGAATGTGCAAGTTTTAGAGAATGATTTGCGTAGAGCATGACAGCGTCCACGTAGCTTGGGTCTGTAACTTTATCTTTGCCATCATCCTGCATCATTGCTTATTCTTGAATCTGCTGTTTGAAGGCAGGGATGTGTAGATCTACAGAAAAATTGACACAAGTGCTAACTGAAGCCAGCTCTCAGGATTCGAAGATTGTTACAGACTTACTCTCAAAACAGAGCACAGCTGAGTTGCTCTGGTGCATCCCCCAGTTCCTGCCTGTATCCGGGAGAGCTCTATAGATGGACCATCATGGAGTGTGTGACCTTCACTACAGGAGAAGCAACGGAGATGTGCTGTGGAGAAGCTCACCTACCTGTTCTGGAAACTCAACCATAACTGCAGTAATGACTGTGAACACAGCACACGTGTTGCGATTTGTTTTTCTAAGGACAAGTATATTATCGCTGACACAAGATTGCTGGTATATGGTGACACGACTCTCATTCTCCATTTGGATTTTGCATCTTTTGCACTTCCATATTCTAGAAATTTAAGCTCCCAACCCTTCCTGTTCCAGGTAAGTTAAGAAAGCACAGGTAAATAGCAATGCATTTTAATCACTGTCATTCTTTATGTGTAAAGGACATCTATTATTCATCCTTTGGCTTAAGCACCGCCTCCTCCAGGAAGCCCTCGTAGACCACAGAGCTCTGCTCTGGCC
Organism: Spermophilus citellus; assembly: GCF_964194105.1. Taxonomy (NCBI): domain Eukaryota; kingdom Metazoa; phylum Chordata; class Mammalia; order Rodentia; family Sciuridae; genus Spermophilus; species Spermophilus citellus. The sequence goes on along the minus strand of NC_138186.1, from coordinate 57,260,383 downwards.
CCCTTAACTTCTGCACTGCCTCTGACATGGCAACCCAAACTGTGTCTTAACCAACCTGGGGGCAGTGGCACACATCTGTAGTCCTGGCTAAGGCAGGAGGACTCCTTAAGGTTAGGGGTATGAAACCAACCTGGGCAACATAGTGAGACCTCGCCTCAAAAATAAATAAATACACAAATAAAATGAAATAGAAATAAAATCCTGACTTTAAACCTTATTTTCTCTTGAAGGCAGTGACTTTGACTTATTTTTATAACTAGCATTTTTCTTATATGTAGCAAGTGATGTGGAAATTTTTCTTTAAATGAGTTGGGCTGCACTTATTTGCCAGATTCAGGACACCTGGCTCCTACAGGGGCCCAGCTGTCCCTCCCCTCTCTGACTGGGAATTGAACCCAGGGGCACTCTACCACTGAGCTACATCCCTAGTTCTTTTTTATTATTATTTTTATTTATTGTGACAGAGTCTTGCTAAGTGCTGAGGTTGGCCTCCAATTTATGATCCTCCTGCCTCAGCCTCCTGAGTAGCTGGGATTATAGGCCTGGGTCACAGTTCCCTGGTCTGAGACCAGCAGTTCTCAACTGCATGTGGTTTGTCTCCCTCCTTTTCTAGGATGTTTGGCAATTTCTAGGAGCAGTTTTGGCTTTCCCTCTTGGGGAAGAGGTGTGAGCATGTGATAGTAGCATCTATGAGTGGAGGTCAGGATGCTGCTAAGTATCCTCTAATGCACAGGACAGCCCCAACAATAAAGGCTTGTCCAGCTCAAATTCAAGAAATACTGTTCTGGGGGCTGGGGATGTGGCTCTGGCGGTAGCGCACTCGCCTGGCATGCGTGCGGCCCGGGTTCGATCCTCAGCACCACGTACAAAGGAAGATGTTGTGTCTGCCGAAAAACTAAAAAATGAATGTTAAAAGTTCTCTCTCTCTCTCTCCTTCTCTTTCTCTCTCTCACTTTCTCTTAAAAAAAAAAAAGATTAAAAAAAATAAGAAATACTGTTCTGGGAACCTAGAGTGCTCCTAAGATGGCCTGGATGACCATTACCCCCACCTACCCCCCCCCTTTTTTTGGTGCTGGGGATTGAACCCTGGGCCTTGTACATGCAGGGCAAGCACTCTACCAACTGAGCTATATCCCCAGCACAACAATTTTCTTTTTCCCAAACCCTTAAGAAATGATAGTATGGCTACCCCCAGGTGGCATTATGCCCATGGGCCCAAGCACCCTACTCTCAGGGGTGTCACTGCCAGGACTCCTCCTCTGGGGGCTGGAATGAAGGCAGGGCTTTGGGGAACTGAGTTCTAACTCTCATGACTGACTCTGCCTCTCACTTGGTACATGAGGGGCATGTACCCTCAGAGTCATGTACCCTCAACCTCAGTTTCTTACCTGTAAAGTAGGATTTAATAGAACTGACTTCAAAGGCTGTGGTGAGGATCAGCTGAGATAATGGCCACGAAGGTAACTGCAACTGTGACTATTATGGGGTAGGAAATGTGGGACTTGGGGTAAAGCACGCAGGCCTAAACCTGCCTGTTTCTCCTCCTTCCATAAGAAGGTATGGGGCTGGGGTTGTGGCTCAGAGGCAGAGCGCTTAGCATGTACGAGGCACTGGGTTCCATCCTCAGCACCACATAAGTGTAAAATAAAGATATTGTGTCCATCTAAAACTTAAGAATAAATATTTTTTTAAAAAGAAGGTATGGCTGTTGGAGGGGGCAAGGGGACAGCCTTTCTGGCTCTCCCATCCCTTCCTCTCTCTCAGGGACAGGGAGGAAGAATGGCGAGTCCCCTGAGCCCAAAGGCCAAGGTCTCCAGAGCCATCTGCGGTAGAACACAGGGTCTGAAAGGCCCTCGAGGGCGAGCAGCACGCTCCGTCTCACTGGGGCCTGGATGCCACCTCCCGAGACAGTGGCAATTATCGCAATCAAACAGTTGACACCAATTACATGCGAGGGCCGAGGGGCTCGGTGGCTCGGCTTTGCATTTCTTAATGCCGACTGACAGTGGCTGACCGCGGGGGCGCCGGCCTTGCCAGCTCTCAGCTGTTTCTGTGGCACCAATTTTCAGAGCCAAATTACTGCCAGGGCCCGCCCTTTTGCGGGAGAGAGCCTCGTTGGAAGGCAGGCTGTCTGTGTTTCTGCGCGGGACCCGGGACCGTGGGGCTGCCTTTTCTGGGAGCCTTTGAGGGAAAGGAACAGTGGGCCGGGGCTCTGGGTCCTGGGAGAGGCGCCCATGAGATCCCCACAGTCTGCTCAGCGGACCCGCTGTGTACTGTGGACAGGACTCAGGTTCACTGTATCGCCCTGCAGGTGTGAGGTCTCGCCCTTGACCCCAGCTCCAGCAGTGTGAAGGCCAGATGGAGGGGGCTTGCAAGGGGTAAAGCTCCTTCCCGATGGAAGCCACCCCACGCACGCTTTTTGCAGAAGAATTAAGAAAAGCGTGTGTCCTGGGCCTTCAGGACACATGGTGTCCATGCCCCAAGGCCAGGTCGGAGCCACTGGACCTGCACACTGTGGGAGTGAGGACACACTGTTTGCATTGGTGCCATGGTACCCAGCAGGTCGAGTCTTGGTTTTCTGATCTATAAATTCTTGCAAGAGTTAGGTCCTGATAAAGCCACAGCTAAGTCCCAGTCACCACATAGGGTTGGAATTGAAGTCTCCAGGCAGTGAGGTTCCAGGGCAACAGCTTCCTCTGTGCTTATAGGTGACTTCAGTCCCTGCCCTGGGGGGCTGCAAGCTCCTCTAGGACCCCAATTCATTCTTCCACCCCTAGCATAGTGCCAGGCAGACTCTGGCGTCTCCCCTCTGCCTCTAGATCTTCTCCCACCTTTGTGCCAGCCAGCGTTTGGCCCACCTGAAAGTCATGCGAGCCTGCAGTAGGGAGGTGTCTCCTCCACCATCTCCTCCTAACCACCTCCTAGCCACCCACGGAAGCAATGGTCTAGGAGAGCTCTTTCCCAAAGTTTCTGAATGAAGTTTCCTTTGGACACACAGTGTGCTCTGTGTGTGGAGAGGAAACTTCCGGGGACCCCTTCCAGCCTGTCACCCCTTCCTCACCTCTTAGGGGCATCTCCATTCTATTTTTCAATCTTGTGAAAAAGAACCTCTTTGGGAAAACTGCGCCTCCCTCCCTCCCCCAAAGGTGTTTGGACCTCCACATTACTTAGTGTAGAAGCGAAGAGACCAGGGTTCCCTGAGGGAAGAGTTGGGGCAGCAGCTGGGACAGGGGCGGGGAGAGAAAGTTCTAACGGGATCACTCCACATCGGCACTTTCGGACAGCCTCTGCGTGCTCGGGTGGAGCGCCGTCCTGGGGGTGCCAATCTTCCAGAGTAGTGCGGGGCGACGGCTCCACTTTTGAGACGTGGCTCACTCAAGTCCCTACCCTTCTTCCCACTGGAGCGGCTCCGCAAAAGCAGCTTTTGCATGAATCTCAGAGGCCGATTTCTGCCTGCCTCTTTTTGAGTTTTGGCCCTGACAATAATGACCCAAGAATCCGGATCCGGGCCTCCTCTGTTAGCACTGGGAGGGCGGGGCGGGGGGGGGCTGCAGCTGCTGGTTCTTTTGGGCTAGGTCCTGAGATCAAGGAAGCCGCCACCGATCCCCCCTCCCCCACTACTGGCCAAGGCGTAGTGACCTCCCCTTCAGCCCTTGCCGCCACGTTCACGTGGTGTCCTATCCTCAGAGTGGCCGCATTAGTCACCGTCCGTGCCCAGTGTGAACCGGCCCAGGCAGACACTCCGCCTGGATGTCGAGCGAGCGGAAGTGCGTGAGGTTCCGCCACCAGGGCTTCGCTGTGCGCTGGGGCGTGGAGGAGGCGGGGTCCTTGGGTGGCACCTCGCAGCCGACCCTCGAGACCCAGGCCTGCCTCTTACCGCGTCCTCCGCGCCCTGCCCAGTAGGCCGGTCCTCGCCCTCCCCCAAGGCTGGGGTGACTTTACCCCAGCTTGTAATGATTCCCTGCGAGGCCCGGGGAAGGCAGATTGTGTCAGCAAATGCATCGGTCCTAAAAGACTGAGCGGGATTCCTGGGGATTAAGGATCAGACACTGGGAGCCCTGTTCTTTCCTTCTCCGCCCTCCTCCCCACCCCAGGAACAAGAAAAAGAAAAATCTGTTGGAAATGCACTTTTCCCCCCTGCCACCCCACCCCCATCTCCTTCTGCTTTCACCAACTTAAAAGAAAAATAAAATACATTCCAGGAACCAGGACGGCTGCAGAGCAAACTAAAACCAGAAAATGCTTAAAGATGTTTTAATGACTTAAACACAGGGGCCGGTTTGTGTCTAAAAGTTTCCACATTAAAAAAAGAAAAAAAAAAAAAGCAAATTCAATATTAAATATCCTCCTGGTCCCTTTCTCCAGCCCCTTCACTGCCCCTCCTGGTTCCTGTAGCCCTCTGGGCTGAGGCACCTCCCCGTTTTCCTCTGCGCCCCTGATTTCAGCTGTGGGTTATTAGCACCCGGTGTGAACAGAGACCAGGCCCCTCCATAAAGTTTATATTCACATTCCAAAAATGAAAAAAACAAGGAACAGGGAGAAAAACAACACCCTAGGTACAGGCCCAACTGCTTCTGCAAGTGGAGGCCACCTCCCCACCCCCAAGCCCAGGGCCAGAGGAACTGTTAACTAGCAGCTGACAGATTTTTACAGCAGGAATTAGACCCTCATTTGGTTCAGGATTAGCCCAAATCTTCCATCTCATTACTGCTGTGACTTGCTGGAGCCCCTTTTTTGGAGTTGGGGAGTTGCCTAGAGGTCTTTGGGGTCCTGGTCAGCATCTTCACTGTCCTGGAAGGGGCAAAGAGACAGAATGGACACAAGTAAATGGTGAAACCTGGGCTCCAAGATAGAGCTGGGAGTGGCCAGTTGGAGGACTCACATGAGTTTCTTGAGATGTTTGTTGGTTGGGAAGGAACTGGACTCCTAACTGGGTCATGGAGATGAGGTGGTAGGATGGAGAGGCAGGTAGGTAGGTGCTGGCTTAGAGACTGGTCCAAGGGATCCCAAATGTTGGGAATAACCACAGTGGTTGTAATATTGTAATATTTAAGGAGTAGTTAGTATATGTCAAGCTCTGTATTAAGCCCATTTGGATTTAATCCTCATAGACACCCATGGTGTGGGCATTATGATTATCACCACACCCATTTTACAGATGAGGATGCTGAGGCTTAGAGAAGATAGGTAATTTACTCAAGGGAATGAAAATAATTTGAACCAGAAGAGAAAAAAATTGCTTTCATTTTAAAAAATATATCTATTTGTCCTATAACTGATAAGTAGGAAAGCCAGGATTCAAGCCCAGGACCGAGAGACTATAGGATCCTACGGCTTCTCTGCTCCCATTACAGAGGGTTTCTACTAGATAAGCATCTGCCCCTACTCTCGTGGTCCTCATTTCACCCAGTGCCATGGTCAAAGGTCAGTATCCCCCAGATTCAAATGTTGGAACTTAATCCCCAGTGTGGACCTTAGGCAGGTGCTTAGGTCATGAGGGTGGAGCTCTCATGAATGAGATTAGTGCCCTTATAAAGAGGACTGAGGGAACCAGCCTGTTCTTCCACCCCATCAGTCATGTGAGGATAAAGCAAGAAGGTGCTAAATCTTTGAAGCAGAGGACAAGCCCTCACCAGACACCAAATCTGTCCATGCCTTGATCTTGGACTTTCTAGTCTCCAGATCTGTGAGCAATAAAGTTCTGTGTATAAATTACAAAATTTTAAAGCTAAGGCATTTGATTGTAGCAGCCTGAATGGACTAAGGTATCTACTAATTGACTACCAGGAACTTTAAGCTCAAATTCCTGATGATTCAGTTGTGTGTGTGTGTGTACACCCAGGGGTGCTCTACAATTTAGCTATATTTCCAGCCCTTTCTATTTTGTATATTTATTTATTTATTTGCTTATTTATTGACTTTTGTACCAGGGATTGAACCCAGGGGCACTTAACCATTGAGCCACATTCCTGGAACCTTTTTAAAATATTTTATTTAGAAACCAGGGTCTGCAGAAGTTGTGTAGAGCCTTGTTAAGTTGCTAAGGCTGTCTGTGAACCCACCATCCTCTTGCCTCAGCCTCCCAAGCTGCTGGGATTACAAGTGTGCACCACCATGCCTGGCTTTCCTATCTTTTTAAATTTTTGAGACAGAGTCTCACTGAATTGCCCAGGCTGGCCTCCAATTTGTGATCCTTCTGCCTCAGCCTCCAGAGTTGCTGAGATTACAGGAGTGCCTCACTGAGCTCTGCTGGTACAGTTCTGAGCATATCCTGTCATCTATTCTGAGACAAAGACCAGCACTTCACCCTGTCTTGCTCTGGATCCACCCCTGGACTCAAGAACCTTCAGGAGCTGGTGATGCTGTTATTTAAAGCTGTTCTGAAAGGACCCTGGTGGCCGGGCTGGCTTCTCTCCTGGACTTCCTTGACTCATGGTGCACTTTTCTGAGTGTGATCTCTGCAGAAGATGGTTGGGCATTTGTCAAGAGGTCTGTGGAGAGAGGGGTGTCAGTGTCCACTTTGGAATGGAGAAGGGCTGGAGAAACTAGAGTCTTCCAGCTGCCCAGATGTTTGGCCTTCCCGGAGCTTGACGCTGCAGAGGCCAATCCAGCTGCATATACCCCCTTCTCCTCATAAAGGTCAGCAGAGGCGGAAAGAGACGAAGGTGGCCAGAGAGGCTGGTGCCTGGACACAAAGGACACGTCTCCTTTGCCTTTTCAGCTCCAAGGTACTCTTTATGAGACAGACAGCCTCATGGACACAGCCTGTCTCTCCTGGGTCAGCTTAAGTAGGAAAATGTCTGGGAATTCTGGAGCTCTTCAAATTCCTATTTTTTTTTCAAGTGGAAATTTGAGGAAAATTTGAAGCATGCGTAATACTTAGACTTCAAGTGCCCTTTACAAAGCTAAATCACTTTGTCAGTTTAGGAATGTAAATGTTTTATGTATAACTTGGTTTGTTCCTAAAAAATCTTCATTTGGGTGTATTTAGAAGCCAGAGAAAGGGAAGTCGAAATTTAAGGGTGACCCTCCCATCCCTGGCTTACAGCAACAAATGCAAGGTGGTTTATTCAATTTTCTGTGGTTAGGCACGTGTGTGGTTCTGGAGGTTGAATGACAAAGCTATCTGTCCCCTTCCTAGAAGGGAGCTCCCTGGGAAAGGAGGGTAAAGAGTGGGAGAAATACCTAGGGCAGCAGGGCAGGGTGGGGCTGGGTGAGTTTTCCTAGAGATCTGGAAGGAGAAGGAACAGAGAGAGGATAAGCCACTGTCCTCAAGGTAAAGTCACCCCCCTCACCAGCTGGGAGTGAAGTTTCAAACTCTCCTTATTCTGATGGTCTACCTCTGACTTCTAAGATTTCCTCCTTGGAGCAGAGAATCTCCCTGAAGGTCCTCTAAGAGCTCTTAAGCTCAGGTCATTTCCACCAACCCTTTTTAGGCACCTGCCGCAGTCTTGGCTGGGCACAGAATCACGAGCCACCACACAGCTTTGTAGATTCAAACAGCAATTCTTTATTCCCGAACTCACACCGGCCTCCACACACGTTCTGGGGCAATCCCAGTTCTGCTGCCGCCCAATTCACCTACTCCACGAGGCTATTTCCCAAAATGCCCTCTGAATCTCACGAGAGTTCAACAGGAGCTTAGGCAGCAGGAACGCCCTAATTCCAGCAGCAATAATCCTCAACATCGAACTTCCCTAAAATCCAAGGTCTTAAACTGGGAACGCCTTAAACTTGTCTTAAACCGGGAACGCCCTAAACCCAAGGATTGGGATACTTCCTCAAACTGCAGGATACACCCTAATCCTGGATCCACCCTCGTCCTTGGGCAGGGTCACCTAACATGCAATGTCAACAGCGAAATTAACATGGGGTACGCTGGCAAGGAAATTTCCTACTTGGTAATGGCCCTCAGCATCTCCCCCCTTCTGATTAATTAAACAACAAGCAATGTGGCTTAAGGACCGTGCCTGGTAGGTTGTCCAATTCAACATATGGTTCTTACCCGTCATGGGAAAACTGACCTTTAGGCGTCAGCCTCCTGTCTTAGGTTGAATCCACTGCAATCAGATCAACCCGTCACTGACTACCAGTCCAGCATTCAGCCAAGCTTGTGGAAAGGCCTATGCACCAGTGGGGGGGTGAGGTTTCTTGCCTCACCTCTGTTGGCCCCCAAATATCCTTGGTGCCAGTGGGGGGGAGATGCTGAGGGCCATTACCAAGTAGGAAATTTCCTTGCCAGCGTACCCCATGTTAATTTCGCTGTTGACATTGCATGTTAGGTGACCCTGCCCAAGGACAAGGGTGGATCCAGGATTAGGGTGTATCCTGCAGTTTGAGGAAGTATCCCAATCCTTGGGTTTAACGCCAAGGTCGCGGGTTCGATCCCCGTACGGGCCACCAAATGCCGCAGTCTTGGCTGGGCACAGAATCACGAGCCACCACACAGCTTTGTAGATTCAAACAGCAATTCTTTATTCCCGAACTCACACCGGCCTCCACACACGTTCTGGGGCAATCCCAGTTCTGCTGCCGCCCAATTCACCTACTCCACGAGGCTATTTCCCAAAATGCCCTCTGAATCTCAGGAGAGTTCAACAGGAGCTTAAGCAGCAGGAACGCCCTAATTCCAGCAGCAATAATCCTCAACATCGAACTTCCCTAAAATCCAAGGTCTTAAACTGGGAACGCCTTAAACTTGTCTTAAACCGGGAACGCCCTAAACCCAAGGATTGGGATACTTCCTCAAACTGCAGGATACACCCTAATCCTGGATCCACCCTCGTCCTTGGGCAGGGTCACCTAACATGCAATGTCAACAGCGAAATTAACATGGGGTACGCTGGCAAGGAAATTTCCTACTTGGTAATGGCCCTCAGCAGGCACCTCCATGAATATGGACATAGTAGACCCAGGCTTTGCCTTTGGGGAAGCCAGAAGCAGGCCACATCAGTAGACAACAACCGCTATTTATTGATAATTGTTATTTATTGACAATTGCTATTTCTGTATCAAGTGATCACTGTATTAAGTGATATGTGTATTATATTAGCATAGTTAATTTTTCCAAACAATTCCAAGAAAAATACTGTCTTAAGTGTGTAATAATATTAGCATAGTTAATCTTCATAACAGCCCCTGTGAAAATACAGCTTACAAATTGGGAAATTGAGGCATAGATTAAGGAACTTACCAAGAGCAATTGAGTTTGAAACTAGGCATTCTGTGCCTTAACCTTCCCAGTGTTCCAAGGCCAGAGACATAGCCAGGATGTTCAGTGAGCATTGGGGAGTGTGTTGACCCTGGCCATGGGCATCTGGAAAGGCCTCCTTAAGGAATGACCCCTGAGTGGTGGCCGTAATCAAGAGGAGAGTTGGGGCAGCAAGGTCAAGGGGGAAGAACATTCCAGGATGACAGGATGGCCAAGAGCCAGGCACGTGGTAGAAACCCTCTCACCACATTCCAGGAGATACAGATTTCTTGGAATTTCTGGAATATAAATAAAGTGTGAGGTCAGTGGGAGCTCAAAAGGAGGCTGGAGAGACCAGTGGGAGGAGGGCCAGACTAAGGTGAGCTTGCACCATGTTTGGAGGTGAAGGTAACCTGTGTAGGTGAGAGGAGCCACCAAAGGGTTTGGGGGTGGGAGATGATAGGAGGCCCGCATTCTTTTTTTTTTTTTTAAGAGAGAGTGAGAGAGGAGAGAGAGAGAGAGAGAGAGAGAGAGAGAATTTTTTAATATTTATTTTTTAGTTCTCGGCGGACACAGCATCTTTGTTGGTATGTGGTGCTGAGGATCGAACCCGGGCCGCACGCATGCCAGGCGAGCGCGCTACCGCTTGAGCCACATCCCCAGCCCGGAGGCCCGCATTCTTGATGGAATTCTCAGGAGGAGGGGAGCACCTTGGACAGATGACCAGATAGAGGTGAGAGTGGAGGAAGGACCCCAGGGCTCCTTGATATTGGGAATGAAAGTGATTTGAACCAGAGGACCAAAAAAAAAAAAAAAAAAAAAAAATTCTGCTTTCCTTTTTTTTTTTTTTTCTTGACATATCTATTTAGAGTCTGCCTTATTCCTTTGGAGATTGTCAGCTTGATCTCTGATTGGCTAAATTCTTCCCAGGATCTTTCCTTATTTCTCCCCCACTGGCTGCTCTCCACCAGGTAACTGGATCCTGTTCATATGGTTCACTTTCTTCTCTGAAGTCGGGCATATTTCTTACAGCTGGTGACCACGCAAACTGGAGGCCGGGCTCAGTCCTGACGACACTTGTTGTGTCCTTAGCAGTAACATTCCTTTTCACTCTGCAAATTTCCTGGCTTGAGTTATGAATCCTGTGGGCACAATAGTTAAAGCACACACCTGAGCAACCATTGCCACACAGCCTTGAATCTGGATGGTGCTAATGAAGCAAGCCAGAGACCCCCACCCAGCAGATGCTCACCATATTTTTAACATAGAAGTTCCTCTTCTTGTCAGAAAGCAAAAGAAAGGATGTCAGCAAAACAAAAGTCTCTTCAGAGGGCATTGTGGTTGGTACTCTTTGTAAATGCCAGGTTTGCAGAAAAAAAAAAACACGTCTAAAAACCTCTGTCTAGTCTAAAAAATATATATAGGACAAAAAGCACTTGTCATGTAAACCTTCAAGCTCCTCTTCCCAGTGGATATAAAGTTCAAAGAATTTCCAGATTCTTGGTCCAGGGAATGTTAGGCGATAGCCTCTCTGGACCCTGCAGTCAATAAACTTGCTTCCTGAAAATTTCTTGGGTGTTCAGCTTCTTGTATCCTACATCATTAAGTTACATATAGACACTTTAAAATGACCTCACTTGCTCCTGATGATAACCCTGAGACATAGGTAGGATCCAGGTGACTGATACAGCCCTTCCTGCTCTCTCCCTTCCTTCCTAACCTCCTTCCTTCTCCACATGCAGAAAAGGAGGTCTGAGTGTTAAATGCTTCAGGCACACACGAGGGAAGGAGTCGAGCCGGAAGAGGGCTTGAATCTCCTGCCATCTTGTCGGGTCACTTCTGAAACATCACAGACTCCCTTTCCATGCTATGGGAAGACTACAGATGGCCTCCTATTCTCTGCTACTCCTCCCAAAGGTGAAGTTTCATGCCTTTCCTTCATTCTGGGTTGGGGTCTTGGTGATTCATGTAACCAACAGAATGTGAGAGATATGACATTTGGGGAGTTTCAGGGGCTGTCATAAGTGTTGAGGGCCACAGCCGAGTCAGGATGATGCATGGCATTTTTGCCAGAAGTAGTGGTTGAGAGGTGACGCCAGCGTGCCGCAGTCTTGGCTGGGCACAGAATCACGAGCCACCACACAGCTTTGTAGATTCAAACAGCAATTCTTTATTCCCGAACTCACACCGGCCTCCACACACGTTCTGGGGCAATCCCAGTTCTGCTGCCACCCAAATCACCTACTCCACAAGGCTTTCTTCCCAAAAATACTCTCTGAATCTCACGAGAACTCAAAGGGAGCTCAGGCAGCAGGAACGCCCTAATCCCGGCAGCAATAATCCTCAACATCGAACTTCCCTAAAATCCCTATTGTCTTAAACTGGGAACGACCTAAACCCAAGGACCGGGATACTATACTTCCTCAAACTGCAGGATACACCCTAATCCTGGATCCACCCTCGTCCTTGAGTAGGGTCACCTTTCTCAAACACACATGCAATGTCAACAGCGAAATTAACATGGGGTACGCTGGCAAGGAAATTTCGATGCGTCATTCCTACTTGGCAATGGCCCTCAGCACCAGCGAGCCATTAAGATGATGACTTTTGAGTTCTCGAGGAGTTCCCGTTGAGTTCCGCTTGAGCTCTCGCGGGGATTCCTGAAGAGTTCGAGTAGGTTGGTGAAGTTCCGGTGGTGGGATTTCCGGTTGGTGTGTGGTGTGTCCCGGAGAAGGCCGCGTGGGTGGCGTTGGAGGGAGTTCGGAAATAAAATTTGTTCCTGCTTGAGTGGCTCGTGATTTGTGCCCAGCCAGACTGTGGCACATAAGGAGCCACATAGTGAGGTTTTTTTAAAAATTATTTATTTATTTATTTATTTTTATGTGGTGCTGAGGACCAAACCCAGTGCCTCAGGCATGCTAGGCAAGTGCTCTGCCACTGAGCCACAACCCCAGACCCACCATGTAGTATTTTTATTTCATTAAGTTTTTGATTGACACATAATAATTGAACATATTTGTGGGATACATGGAGATATTTTGATATCTGTATGTGTTGTGTAACGATCAAATCAGGGTACCTAGCTTATCTATCACTTTAAACATTTATCATTTCATTTCAGTCACATCATTCAACAGTCACATCATTCAACATCCTTTCTTCTAGCTTTTCTGAAATATATGCTACATTATTGTTAACTTCAGTCATGCAAATGTGCAGTAGAACATCTCCTATTTAACTGTAACCTTGTTATCACTCCTACCCGTTCATTTTGGTAGTGGGAATTGAACTCAGGGCAGTCTATACCTGTGCTACGTCCCCACCCCCTTTAATTTTATGTTGAGACAGGGTCTTGTGAAGTTGTCCAGGCTGGTCTCAAACTTGTGATCCTCCTGCCTCAACCTCCTGAGTGACTGGGATTACAAGTGTGCAATCAGACCTGGTCATTGTACCCATGGACCAACTCCTTCCTGTCCCTCCCTCCCTCATTCTCAGGAAAACATATAAGTTTCACTCTCGAATTCCATGAGATCAACTTTTTTTTTTTTTTTAGGGTAAAAACAAGCAGTATTTGTCTTTCTGTGCTTGGCTCATTTCTCTTAACATAATGTTCTTCAGGTTTCTCCATGTTGTTGCAAGTGACAGGATTTCATCCTTTTTGTGACTGAATAGTATTCCATTGTGTACATACACCACATTTTCTGTATCCGTTTATCCTCAGATGGACACTGAGTTTGCTTCCATAACTTGGCTATTGTGATTAGTGCTGCAGTCAATGCGGGGAATACAGATGTCTCTTCAGCATATTGATTTCATATCCTTTGGGGAATGCGGTGGGATTTCTGGATGGTGTGTAGCTTCTGATTTCTTCTGGAGCACTTGCTCTGGGGGAAGGCTAGTGCCCGGTAAGAAGCCTAACCACCTCAAGACCGCCATGTTGTGAGAAAGCCCAAGCTAACTATGCCTTGGAGGAGGAGGGGAGAGAGAGAGGTCTGTCCAAGAGTGACATGCTGGTAGACCCGCTCTCCAAATAAAGTGCCCTTGTTTATAACATTTGTTGACTTATGGGTGTAACTAAGCCCATGAGGGCTGATTTCAAACTACCAGTGTGTAACTTGATTTTTGCATGTTTGACAATTGTCTGTGTGGAGCTGGTAAAAGCCAGATGCGGCACTGCATAGCTTCCAGCTCCCAGCTGAGACCCAGGTCTATGAACAGAGGCGCTGTCCTTGTAGAGCCCTGCTCTAAGTGCAGGTTCCTGAGCAAAATATACTCTTCTTGTTGTTGTAAGCCACTACATTTTAGGGTGACTTGTTATGCAGCAATAGCTAACCAGAAAAATGGGGAAAGACAGGAAGACGGGGACGCATGTCCTTGAAGAAACAGAAGCACTCTTGAATTTTAGAGAAACATTTCTTATCCTGGGTGTTTTTTGTTGTTGTTTGTTTTTGTTTTTGTTTTGACTATTGAGCTGATTCTTCTGACTCCAAGCCATATATATCTACTTGGAGCACTTTTCCAGCAGGCCCTGTTCATGGAGATGGGTGCACTATAAGATGTTGTCCTGTTCCAATCCTGCAATCATGGGCCTGGTTTAGCCAGCAGATCTATTTGGTGAAATCTTGATATTTAAAAATTTGAAAGCTTACAGTTTATACCTGTAGGTTGACTTGGTCTCCTTCCCTTTATTATCTTAAACCAGCCAATTCACTCATTGTGTGTGTGTGGGGGGTCCACTTATCCCCTGAACGTTCCTAAGGCCTCAAAACCCTGGTTCGCATCTACCCCTCTCATGTCAGACACAGGGAAACTGGGGCCTAGGGAAGCGAGGTTGATTGGGTCAAGGTCAAGGTTGAGTGAGTGACAGAATTAGCTCCTGAGCCCTGGTCTCCAGACTCCGACTTCTGCTTCAAGACCCCTTCCACCTCCCCTCGTTCTCTTCCTCAAATGGGGTATCCTAGTCTCCCCTTCTTCCTGGAGGGCGCTCCTCAGCCCCTTGGCTCCCCATTGATGCCCCGAAGCCCCCTCTGGCAGAGGATATGAGTGGGGAGCGGGATATCTTTCATCTACATATAAAGATCTGAAGGTGGAAAAAGTGTAAGTACCTCAGCCCTAGAGGACAAGCGAGTCGGGAGCGAATGCTGGGAAACATGGGAGGGAGGCAGCCTGGCGTGAGAGGGAGACCCTGGAGGATTATCTCAGTAGGTTAATAACCTAAGCTGTTGCCAAGTCGAAATTAGAAAGAGGAAGCCTCTGCCTCTGAATGTGGAGGAGGGGGCTAATCCTGTCCTTTGATAAATGGATGACATTCTAGCAAAATGAGTTGCTCCGCCCCAGTGGCTGCAGGGGGACACTGGGCTGGGGAGGCGGGGGTGGGGAGGGGGCCTCTGGAGCCCCAGCAATGAGGTTAAGATGCAGAACTGCCAGGCATTAGTGCATCAGCAATGGAATCGCACTCACTTTGGCGGCTCTTTATTAAATAACCTGCAATAGATATGCACGGGCACAGGCACCTGCTCAGGTTGGACACTTGCCTAATTCCCAGCCTTCCCTGAGCCTGTCCCTCACTTTGCTTCCCCTGGGGCCCTTGCCCACCAGTCCCCCAGTTCTACTATCTTTTACCCTGTCACTCACCCTCCTTGGTTCTTACCTGGATTTTTAACATCTGGAGGAAACAAAGTCCCCCCACCTACACGACCACCACCAGTGGTGTTTTCCAGGTTGGTGCGGGGCGCTTTTCTCCCACTACCCCCTCCCGATCTCTAGGTAGTGGCCTGGGGGAAAAAGCGACCTGCCTTTTGGGCATTTCCTTGTATTTGCTAAGTCTCCCCAAAGAAAGGTCATAGCTTGTCCTCACAGAAGTCCCTGTTCACCCGCTCCAAGACCTACAAGCATGTATGTTCTTTCTTTGGTACCAGAGATTGGAACCCAAGGGCACTTAACCACTGAGCCACACCTCCAGCCCTTTTTAAATTTTTAAAATTTAGACACAGGTTCTCACTAAGTTTTTTAAGACCTAAGTTGCTGAGGTTGGCTTTTTTTTTTTTTTTTTTAATAATTTATTTTGCAATGTAGCATGAGTTGCCCCTTTCTTTCTTTCTGGTACCTGAAATTGAACTCAGGGGCACTCCACCACTGAACCACATCCCCAGCCCTATTTTGTATTTTATTTAGAGACAGGGTTGTATTTTATTTAGACTCAGTAGTTGCTTGGCACCTTGCTATTGCTGAGGCTGGCTTTGAACTCATGATCCTCCTGTCTCAGCCTCCTGAGCCGCTGAGATTACAGTCATGCACCAACGTGCAGAGGCTCAGTTTCTTCAATTCCTAGTCTTTTACACTTGTGGTCATCTCAGAGCAAGAAGCTTGAACTAATCGAGCTTAAAACAAGCTCTAGCCCTCATCCCCTCCTTTTCCTTGTCTCAACTCTACCTTTGAGTCTCCTAAATGTTGTGTGAAAGGCCAGTGTGGAGGGGAAGGAGCCACAGTCTGACAGGGAAGATAGTTCATGGGGCCTGGACAAAGCTCTTGAAAACTAACTCACCTGATGTGATTGTAGGTTTGTCTTATTCATCCCCTGTTCCATTAGGAAAAAAAAATTGTTTCCCCTAAATGCTGAGCAGAGTCCCAGGCACTGGAGATTGGGAAAAAGGATGGCCCTGTTCTCCAAACCTCAGTTTGGAAGGGTTGACTGTTTGTCAAAAGACAAAATTACAAAATTACGATTTTTTTTTTTTTTTTGTACCAAGGATTGAACCTGGGGGTGCTTAACCATTGAGCCACATCCCCAGCCCTTTTTCAATACTTTATTAGAGATAGGTTCTTGCTGAGTTGCTTAGAACTTCACTAAGTTGCTGAGGCTGGCTTTGAACTCCATATCCTCCTGCCTCAGCCTCCCAAGCTGCTGGGATTACAGGCGTGCCCCACCATGCCCGGTCAAAATGGCAAGATCTTAATTGACTTTTTTTTGTGATTCTAGAATCAGGCAACACTTCGCTCCATAAAATAAAATAAGTGTTTCAATGAGCAGAGCACACAGCAGAGGAGTTTGTTTTTGTTGACAGAGAAGGGCTAAAAAACAACAACAACAACAACAACAACAACAACCCAGAAGCAAAGAGGGCATTGGATGCTTCAAGTTTACTTGCCTTGCAAGGAGGGGATGGAAAGTACCTGAGTGGTTAACGTCAGGTTATTTCAGATCATTTTAGTGAAGGCTAAAGCAGGGCTGGGATGCAACTCAGTGGCAGAGCACTTGCCTAGCGTGCTCGGGCCCTGGTTCAGTCTCTGGCACAGGAAAGGGTCAGGGGATGAGGGGTTGGGGAGGAGCCCCTTTGGGAAATTTGGCAGTTATTTCTCTTTCCTGACTTCTCTGGAAAGTCAGATAACTTAGTTTTGGTTTGGTGATGTGGAACTTTAAGTGTGAGTGACTCTGTTCTTTAGTCTGCTGGGGCCTAATATGGGAGCTTAGTCCAAAACAACGGCTTCCTCTAATTTTTATTTAACAAGACTAATGGTATAATTAGTAAGAGCTTATTAGAACTGTTAAAGAGTATTTTGTATATATCATGACATGTTTAATATATGTATCACTTAATTCTCACAACCATCCTGAAACAATTGTTCTTTCTGCCTCCCATTTATATGGTGAGGAATCAAGGCACAGACTTAGTACCTTGCTCAAGGTCAGGCAGCCAGTAAGGGGTGGAGCTGGGATTTGAAGCCAGGCTGCTTGACTCTAGTCCAGAATCCTCCTTTTATACGTTAAACTATAAACACTGCTGGGGGCACCAGCACAGGCCACTGGGGAGGCTGAGGCATAAGGATTGGAAGTTTGAGGCCAGCTTGGGCAATTGAGGAAGAGCCTGTCTGCCAATGTCTCGGCTTGGCACAGAATCACGAACCACCACACAGCTTTGTAGATTCAAACAGCAATTCTTTATTCCCGAACTCACACCGGCCTCCACACACGCTCTGGGGTGATCCCAGTTCTCCTGCCGCCCAATTCACCTACTCCACGAGGCTTTCCTCCCACAATACTCTCTGAATCTCACGAGAACTCAAAGGGAGCTCAGGTAGCAGGAATGCCCTATTTCCAGCAGCAATAATCCTCAACATCGAACTTCCCTAAAACCCAAGGTCTTAAACTGGGAACGCCCTTAACCCAAGGAGCGGGATACACCCTAATCCTGGATCCACCCTGGTCATTGAGCAGGGTCACCTTTCTCAAACACACATGCAAGGTCACAGCAAATTTCCAAGGCAAGTCCATTTAACATGGGGTACGCTGGCAAGGAAATATCGATGCGTCATATCTACTTGGCAGTGGCCCTCAGCACCTGTCTCAAAATAAAAAATAAAAAGGGCTGGGGATGCAGCTCAGTGATAGATTACCCCTGAGTTCAATCCCTGGTGCTACAAAAACAAAACCAAACCCCCAAAACAACAACAGCAAAACAGTTCAAAGTGATTTTTAAGGTGGGATGGGAAGGACTAGCATTGAACTTGGGAGAGATGTTAAGGGCAATCCAAAGCAACCCTAATATTTCAACCCTTAAAAAAACTGAAGCTCTGAGAAGCTAAGTGACTTTCCCAAGGTTCAAATTACTAAGTGGTGTGAACTCACACTATTCGTTCTAATGGGCCTCTTTCCTTTACTCCAGGCTGCCAGGGGTCTTTGATGTCTTTCTAATTGTGGAGACCATCCAGCAGGGGACCAAGGGCATTCTAGGCAGGGAGCCCGGCAGGAGCCATGAGGGAGGCCCAGGATTCCTGGTTGCTGGCAGGTTGAGTCAACCATAAGTGGAGGGGCCTGGCTGGAGCGCAGAGATGGTGTGGGCAGGGAGAGAATAACTTAGTCCAACCTCATTATTCTACATCTTACTATGAGAAGTTTAGCTACTTATACCCTGTCTCCATACCTCTCCTAATTACATCTCAATTTTTGATTAAGCATATCATTACTGTTTTCAGTTTGAAGATCATGTGAAGATTGCTCCCTGTGAGCTACATAGTGTTTTTGACTAAATCTTTTATTGTAAAATTGTTTATTTTGCTAGATTTAGTAATTGTCTCATTTTAAAATTTAATTAGCTCTCTTTGATGTTCTGACTATATCTAATCTTTCAACAATTTTCTATAAAATGTACCTTATTACAATTTTTCACTCTCTCACTCTGTTGTAAAATTTATCAGTCCTACTTTATTTCTCTTTCTGGTGGAGTACATCCTCTAGTAGCTTCATAAGAAAAGGTCAACGGAAGATATAATTTTTAGATTTTGCATGTCTGAAAATGTTACCGTACACTCATCTGATTGATAAACTAGTTGGGTACAGAAGCCTACATTGACAGTAACTATGGCAGAGACTTCTGGCTGTCCACCCAAATCCTGGGCATACTCAGAGACTACACTTCCTAGCTTCCCTTGCAATAAAGGGACCCAGTTCTCTTTAATGGAGATTTAAAACTCCAGAACTGGCCCAGTGAAAATCTACTGTGCACGTTCCTTCAACCTTTCTCCCCTCTGGTCATGGACAGAGACAATGAAGTGAAATTATAGAGGGTTGTAGTCACAGAATGAAAGGAGCATCAGGTCAGTTCTTGAATAATCACGTGGAGAAGAACAGACCACCGGGAATGTTTTGTGAGTTGAAGCGAATACCTATTATTTTGAGCCAGTAAAAACTTGGAGTCTGTTTGTTAGCAGTTTAACCTGCTCTAACTAATACAGAAATTGATTCTAGGAGTGGGGTGACACTGTTGCAAAAACTGAAGCAAATGGCACTGAGGTAAAATAGAAGTAAGAAACAGGTAAGAAGGAAACATAAAGGAAGGACCAAAAAACTAGAATTTTAATTCAGAAGTTCCATATACTTTTTCAGGTCTGCCATCCCCTAAGCCAGCCTGTCACCCAGGCATGTTACTCCCCAAATTTCTGGAAAATCTATAAATCTACCCATGTCCTGTTAATTACCTCTCCCAACAGAATAAGCAAAGAGAATGATATCTTGAGGAACCTATAATGTAGAGAACTTTTTAGTGCTATCTGTTGTTCAGAAAATGAAGACTACGTCAGTCTAAGGATTCTGAGAGTGACCAGGTGGTCAGAAACCGTCTTGAGATCACTAGGCTGATACCTTTCCTGCTTAGCTTTCATCAAGTTTCCCTGTAAAGGGAACCTGGGAACCCCCAAAGCACATTCTCTCCTACATGAGTACTCCTTTCTTTTCCCCACAATCCTCTCTTTCTCTTGAGATTGCCCCAGTTCTCCCTGGAATATTTATTTTCCTAAATAAACTTCTATCTGTTCCTCTTGACCAGCATGTGCTGAAATCCTTTTCCGTCACGGATGCTAAGAACCCTGCAGGCCCTGAGTCAGGTGGCCCCCTGTCTCCAGGAACTCCTTGGACCCTTCTCTGGAGGGTAGGGATGGGCGGTAAGGAAACAGGGATCAGGCTGGAGAGCTGGAGATCCCTGCTATGATGAGGCCAAAGCATTTAGTAAAACTGGTATCAGAGACAATCTCCTATTGTACTGGAGCTACCGAGGAAGAAGCTGGAAAAGTCACGGAGGCTTGTCAGTTTCTTAATTCACTTGGTGGGTTGTCACCAGGAAAAATGAGCTCAAGGAAGGACTGGGCTGTTTGAAAGCAGAGAATAAGGGTGGAAGAAACAGTTTCCAAGCTGGGCATGGTGGTGCACACCTGTAATCTCAGTGGCTTGGGAGGCTGAGGCAGGAAGATCGCAAGTTCAAAGCCAGACTCAGAAATTTAGTGAGGCCCTAAGCAACTTAGTGAGACCCTGACTCTGAATAAAATATAAAAGGCTAGGATGTGGCTCAGTGGTAAAGTGTCCTTGAGTTCAATCCCCAGTATAAATAAATAAACAAAAATAAAAAAAATAAAGAAACAGTTTCCAGACCACTTAGAGGAGGAGATAAGACTAAGTATTTGAGCCACAAAGAAGTCAGCCTTCCCAGATAAACAAGGGGCTCATCCCTTCATCAAAGATCAGGCTAAGGACATTCTCTCTCTGATAAGCCTCTTGCTAAAGGTGGACTTAAAGTAGCTGACGTTGACAAATGGAGATTGGTATGGAGCCAAAGAAACTACAAACAAATTTAAGAACCACACCACAGAAACCTGGAATGTGGTAGCTGGCATGTGGAACCCAATAGGAACCAAATAGATCAGAAATCTATCTGAAGGAAGCAATTGAATTCTCAAAGAGACCACAGCCACGGCCTTGAACAACTTGAAAACAATACTTGGACCTCCAAGCTTTCATGAGCAACAAATGCACCATGAAACTAAAGGGACCCCCCAAAGATGGGTACTACTCAACTACTTCAAGTGTGGCCATAGGAGATAATGGACAAGAGAGAATTTCCTAGAGGGCAAAGCAGGGGATCATGGAAGATAAGGTGCTCTTCCCAAAGAGGAGATATTGGGTCTAATGAAGAGAACTCCATTGCCAAGGTGGGTATGTGGGTGGGGTGGGGAGGGGATTCACAATGCTTTCCAAGCAGGGGGGCACTGTTCCTAAGTCTTAGGACCAAGAGAAATTCCACAGACTTGGTGGAAAGGACTCCATGTCACCCTGAGGTCCCAGAGAGGAGCCAGAGAAACTAGATGGGACTTTGCTTTGACACCTTGGAAAGGGACTGAGTATGTTCTCTGTGTGTCAGGAAGGCCACACGTACCTCTGACCATGGAAGAGACAGCTAGTTGGGCACCCGAATCTCTACTTTCTTCTTCCTGGCCCACAGATAAGATTACATGTCCAAGCCACATGACTGAGTCCTCCCCCGGGGGAATGAGAACGAACACCTGTGCGCCCATCAGCTTGGCCCATAAAGACTCCATTTCTATAGCCCTTTCTGTACTTTCCCTCTTGGCTGGTGGCACATGTCACAACAGACTCCAGAGCAAATGCCCCAACCTGGAGGTTCATAGATCCTAAGTTCAGGGAGTCTATGAACTGACATAAATACATCTCTATTTTCCTTAACGTACAACATGCTGGGCTGGGAGTGTAGCCCAGTGGTAGGGGGCATGCCTTGAGTGCGTAGGGTCCCCAACATCCCAAAACAAACAAAAAGAATGTGACAACAAATCACAGTGATCCTAGCAGTACCTGTGGTTCTGTCACCAGTAGAAATCACACCTATTTTCAAATCACATTATAGTTGTTGCAGAAATCTCAAAATATCATTATATTCGTCACTACTTGGAAATTGCAGCAGTTATTAGACCTGCCACCAGATTGCACATAATTGCAGTCTTCTGTTGACAGTCAGGCAACACAACTGGCCGATGCTGAGCCAGGAAGCACTCAGCCACCACATGGTGACGTCCACAGTGCTCACGCTGGTGGACCAGTCTCTGCCTCCATGGTTGGTCAGTTAGTATGAACTGACCTTCAGCCCCATGTCCAGGACTTCAGGTGACATGTAGTCCTTCCCATCAAGACTGGTGCAGTTTCTTAGTCCAAAGACCATGAGCTTTGCCCACCAATTATAAGGAAATTGCAATTCAGATGGGGGAGCACAGGCAGCCCCCACTCCCTCCATATCAATGCTGGGCCCTGCTGGGCAAGCACTGTGGATACCCGCTGCCTGGCCAGTGGAGGAGGCTTCTTCATTAGCCTTAGTATCTTCTCTCTTCCATGACTCCTTGCTCTCCCTTCTGGGAAACATGAGGATAAGTTATTTTCTTTCTTTATTGTTTGTTAAAGATTTGCAAAAAAAAAAAAAAAAATGAATGATTCAAACAACATTTTGTTGTTGCTGTTCATAATCAAAACTATTCAGTTGAGGACGGAGCTCAGTGGAAGAATACTGGGTTTAATCTCTAGTACCACAAATGAAATAAACAACAACAACAACAAAAACCCATAAGACTTTTTCGAACAAAAATTCTTAACCCTTAATACTGAGGTGCTCAAGTCACAGGTACATGTGCTTGATTCCCCTGCCACACACACCTTTGCAGTATTGGGGATTGAATCCAGGGACACTGCACTGTTGACTTACATTCCTGACCCCTTTTATTTTATTTTATTTTATTTTTTATTTTGAGACAGGATCTCACTAAGTTGCACAGGATGGCTGTGGCAGGTTTTGATCCTCTTGCTTCAGTTTCCCAAATTTCTGGATTATAGGCATGTGAACTGCTCCCAGCTCATACTGACATGTCTTTAAAAAATAAATGTAACTTTAACTTACCTGTGTTCTAAATGTATTGTCTTATTGAGTTAATGCAGGAAATACCTGTATTACTACATCGTTAATTGTCTTTCCATATTTTAATAGTTGTATGTCTGTCTACATAATGAATATGTTTTGTACTACTATGTGTTGTGGACTTAAAAATATTATGAGTCAGTGTGATGGTGTACACCTGTAATCTCAGCTACTTGAGACAGGAGGATCACAAGTTCAAGGCCAGCCTGGCCACCCTGTCTCAAAAGAAATAAAACAGTTTGGGTGGTAGAGTTCAATCCCCAGCACCAAAATAAACAAATAAATAGAGAAAGAAAGAAAGTGTGGGGGAAGGGTGCCCCAGTTAGCCCAAGGGGTCCAGAACCCAAAAAGGTTAAGAAGGATTCTGAGCTAGAGCCAAGCCTCAAGATGAAAGGAGTCTAGGATCCATGGAGGAGATCTGCCTACTACCCACACATCCACCCAAGACTATTCTGTGAGCAAAAGTAAACCTCCATGTTAGTTTTATGATTTATTGTTACCAGAGCGTATCCTACTAATGCAAAGCCATCAATCCATTTCTAGCTTTTGCTGCTCTTTTTGAGAGGTACAAGGCCACACTAGAATCTGCTCATTTTCCCACTCCATCAGATCCCTGCCCCAACCATTTTATTTTATTTTTAGAATTTTTACTTTTTCTTTTAGTTCTGAAACTTCTCATATATATTTTTTTCTCCATTAATGAAGCTGGGTTTTAGTGGGTCTTTTAGTTTGGTGATTCACATCTTTGAATCTGGGAAATTTTATTCTCTCAGGTAATGCTCTGGTTAGCTATTGTTGGGTGACAAATCATCCCCCAAACTTAAGGGACTTAAAACTACAACCATTTTTTTAAACTTTATTTTTGAACCCAAGGATGTTTTACCACTGAGCTACATCCACAGTCTTTATAGAAATTATTATTATTTATTTTTTGAGACAGGATTTTGCTAAATTGCTGAGGCTCTTGGTAAGTTGCTGAGTCTGGCCTCAAAATTGTGATCCTCCTGCCTCAGCCTCCCAGAGTCACTGACATTACAGGTGTGTTGCCACCAGGCCTGGCACACAGCAATCACTTTAGAACCTCTCACGAATCTTGGAAAACCTCAGCTAAGTGGTTCTTTCTCATGAGACTGTAGCAGGATGGCAGCTGGAGCTGGGACAGTGGGGACTGGGGCAGCTGAGGGTTTACGGGGTAGCTCTTTTTTCAGGGCGTCCTCTGTGATCTCTGATATGGCTTTGTTTGGGTTTACTCTGGTGGCTTCAGAGCAGCTCAGGGTTCTGGGGCAGTTCTTCCAGCAAGAAAGGAGGCAGAACATTGCTTTTGGTACCCTAACTTCAGAAGTCACACACTACCCCTTCTACCATGCTATAGTGGTGGACCCAGTTATGGAAGCCTTCCAAGATCCAAGGGTAAAGGAATCAGGGATCACCTCTTGATGGGAGATGGCAAGGTTCTAGAAAAACATGTGCCAGAGGAGATATTGTTGCAGCCATCCTTGGAAAATATAATCTGCTACCCTTTTCTCATCCTTTCTTCTCCTTCTCCTTCTTTTTGAGACAGGCTCAGGCTGCCCCAGGCTGGCTCTGTACTTTTGGGCTCAAGTCATCCTTCTGCCTCAGTTTCCCAGGTAGCTGGAATGACAGGCATGTGTCACTGGGTCTGACTTAATTCTTTATATTTCTCTTAAGAGTCAGTTTTATCCTTAGCACTAATTCTCTAATTTTCTCATCTCTTATCTCTTATTATCTTTTTGTTCTACTTTGTAGGAGATTTCATTGACTTTATTGTGCAATCCTACTACCATGCTGATTCTTAAATTTTGCTATCATTTAAAATTTGCTCTCAGCTCCTATTTATTTATTTATTTATTTATTTATTTATTTATTTATTTATTTTAACATTGCACTCTGCTTCTGTTTCATGGATGCCCTATCTTGTATTATCTCTCTGAGGCTATTAATTACAATTCTTTTGAATTGTTCTGCTTTGACAGTTGTCTCTTTTCTGCGTGAGTTCTCTTCCCACCTTGCTAATTCTTTTTGCCTCTTCTTGGGCATTTCTGATTAGAAGTGCCCAGGGTGGGCTTGCTCAAGAGGCCAGCCAGCCACTTTGATTGGAAGTTCCAAATGTCAATATTGGCCTGTTATGGTTTGGATGTGAGGTGTCCCCCAAAAGCTCACGTGTGAGACAATGCAAGAAGGTGATTGGATGGTGAGAGTCTTAACCCAATCAGTGATTTAATCCCCTCCTAGAGAATAACTGAGTGGTAACTGGGGGGTGTGGCTGGAGGAGGTGGGAATTGGGGCGTGGCTTTGGGTATATACTTGTTTCTGGCCAGTGGAGTCTCTCTCTCTCTCTCTGTCTCTCTCTTTCTCCTTCCTGATCACCATGTGAGTCACTTCCTTCTGTCCCACTCTTCCTCCATGATGTTCTGCCTTACTATGAGCCCTGAGGAATAGAGTCTGATGTCTATGAATTGAAACCTCTGAAACCCACGTTGAAGGGCCCTTGCTGCTTGAATGCTCTGCAGCTGCTGCTGCCATCTTGAAATTCATCCTTATTTTTGAACACAGGCCCCATGTTTCCATTTTGCTCCAGGCCCTGCAAATTGTGTAGCTATTCCTGTCCACCGTTGATCTCCACAATTCATCTTCCACATGGTCTGAGTGATTATTTGGAATTAGGAACCTAATCATGTTATATTCTTGTTCAAAAGACCTCAGTGGCCCCCGTAATCATCAGGATGAAGTCCACGCTCCCTGGTGTTGTATCCAAGTCACTGTGAGTGCCCAGATGGACCTATTAGGGCCTAAAAGACAGACTCTCATCACCTCCTTATAATCCAAAGAACCCTCCTTAAGACAAGCTGGATTCGCTCCTTTCTTTCCAAATTTCTTTGTGCTTAAAATACAACCAAGTCTTCCCTTAGGCTCTCCAGGCCCCCTGGGCTCTGAGTTGTGCTCCACGCTCTGACCTCATCAGGCCCACCGCTCACCTATATGGCCCAGGCCTCCTTGGTGTCCCTTCCTGTTCTGTCTGGCAAGCTACACTCTTTCCCTTAATGCAGGTCTCATTTCAAATGTCATCTTCTCAGAGGGGCTTAGTGGACAACTACATCTAAACTCCTCTCATTATCCCCTAGCCCAATTTATTTTTCTGCCATATCGTTGGTCACACTGCCGTGTGCTCTTTGCTTGCTTGTTAATGATCCGTCTTTCCCATGGAGGCTCCACCTTCCCTTGTTCACGGGCTTGTCCCCAGCACACCCTCTCTCACTATTTGTCAAATAACAGTGTTGGAATCTTTCTGTATGAACACATTTCAAGAGATACTCAGTAATCCTCATCCCTAGAAAGGATGTCCAAGGCAGCAGAATCTCAACACAAGTATGTTTGGATCAGAAAAGGTACTGGGTGAGTACCCAAGGGTACGAGGAAAGAGTGGGGACACATTATGGAGATATTGTATTTCCAAGAGGCTGTTTTAGAGGCCCCCTTCTCTGGGACTCAAGAAGAAAGTCCCTGGCATAGATTGTAGTTGTTCACCTGTCTATTTTCCTACCAGGTTAGGGTACAACCTAGTTCATACTCAACCACATTTACCTAGGGTCAACGAGGACTTTGGCATACAGGAGGTGCTCAATAAATGTGAATTGATAATAAATGATTATTAAGAATTCTCTCAAGGCCAGGACTGAATGGCAGGACTCTTAGTGAACCCCCTCCCTGTGACAGAAGAAGCTCAGATCCTGTGATTATAAATCCACAGGGCAGTTTTGGTGGGGACAGTACTATAAGAAAAATGGCAGAAGATGAGGTCAGTGGCTTCTGTTGGTGACGGTTGCTGGTGACTTGGATGGAAGTGGTGAGAGGTGGATGGGTTTTGGGTTGTTTGAAAGCAGAGCCACCGTGACCTGCTGATGAATTGCACTGGGGGATAGAGAGAAGGAGAGGAGCCAAGATACCTTGAGAGTTTGGGGCTGAGCACCTTGCTTCAAGGTGGTACCATTTTTGCAGGAAGGGAACAACCATGGGTGCAGAATAAGGGTACATTCAGAAGACAGTAAGTCTGAGTCACGTGACTCAGATGGGGAGAAGGCAGGACTAGGGAGGCAGAAGAGCGGCAGCCAAGTCTGCTCTGTAGGCTGTGCACTGGAGAGTTGGTAATTTTGAAACCACGAATCATTGGTTTCAACACTGAACATCATTGCACTTGGTCAAATAGTGTCTCCTCCAAAGTTCGTGTCCACCAGGAACCTATAAATGTGATCATGTTTGGAAATAGGATTTTTTAACAGATATAATCAAGTGAACAGGAGGTTGTATTGAATTGGGAGGTGTCCTAATCCAACAATGGGTGTCCTCATTAGGAGAAAGAAATTTGGACACAAACAAACACAGAGGGAAGATGGCCAAGGACATCCAGGGGCAGAAGATGGAATTATTCTGCCACAAACCAAAGAACAGCCAGGGTCCTCTGCAATCACCAGCAGCTGGAAGAAGAAGGAAGGATTCTTGCCCAGAACACTTGGAGGGAGCCTCGTGACTTGACTTCTGACTTGTGGCCTCCAGAATTTCTTAGAGGGAATCAATTTCTGTTGTCTTCAGCCTGGGCTACTTCCCTGTGGTGGGTCTGGGTCTAGTCTATTGTCAAGGGCGACAAGTAGAAAGTGAACAGAGGAGCCGAGAGGATGAGCCTTTGAGACACCATTCCTTAGAGGTCAGGAACAGGAGGAAGATCCTTCCAGAGAGATGGAGATGGCACAGGCAAGGGGCAGGAAGGAAGCAGGAGAGGACATGTTCTAGACCCAAGGGGAGCCAAGGACTTCAAGGACAAAGAAAGCCTATGTTCCAGGAAGTGGGTCACAGTGAGGACAGAGAACTGGTCCTTGGACGTGGCCATGTGGAGGTCACTGATGACTTTGATCAGCCAAGTGTCAGTGGAATGACTGGCATGAATGGAAGAATGAGAGGTGAGGAAATGCAGAGAGCAAGCAAGCAAAAATTACCACTTGCCTTCATTTTATAGTCAGCAATAACCAAATACAAGTTCTCTCTCTCTCTCTCTCTCTCTATCTCTATCTCTATCTCTCTCTCTCTCTCTCACGGGGGATTGATCCCAGGGGCACTCAACCACTGAGCCACATCCCCAGCCCTTTTTTGTATTTTATTTAGAGACAGGGGCTCACTGAGTTGCTTAAGGTCTCCCTAGGTTTCTGAGGCTGGCTTTGAATTTGTGTCCTCCTGCCTTAGCCTCCCGAGCTGCTGGGATTACAGACGTGTGCCACTGTGCCCAGCTTACTTTTCTTTTACAGCAACCCTGTGAGACTGGTAGCATTATTTACAGAACGGGAAACCAAGTCTCAGAGGTATTAAAGGATTTGTCCAAGTTCCCCTACAGATAGGAAGTGTCCAGGTCTTCAGAAATAACAGTCCACACTTTCCTCCCCATGTATCCAAGTGGCAGCTGATTTGATGGCTGAAGAGGGTTGAGAACAAACTGGTTCTTGCTTGGACCTAAATCATCCAGGGCCTTCCCAGGAAACAGCTGCATTTAAAGAAGGCTTTCATTGGCCTTTCCCTTGGCCGTCTCCAGCGGCAGTGGACAGAGGCCCATCCTTCCTCATCCCTCTTGGAGGTGAGGGGACGCACAGAATTGAGGAATGTCATCCCAGGGCCTGGCTAATCTGCTTCCTCCTCTTCACCCCATACCCTTACGTAGGGGTTGAAAACCACCCACTGGGGCCGGGCAGGGAATTTACACAGTAAAGTGGGCTTGGGTCAGGCGATGGGAAATGAGTCTGTGGGTGACCTGAGTGCAAAAATCCCATCTGAAGATATTCAAATTCCAATTTGAAAAACTGTATGTCACACCAAATGCTGGTGAAAATGGAAATACAAAACGGATCAGCCACTTAGGAAGAGTCCTGCCGTGCCTTATACAACCAGACATGCTGTCGCGGTAAGATCCAGCAATCACACTCCTTGGTGTTTATCCAGAAGAGCTGAAAACTTCTGTCCACACAAAAACCTGCACAGGGGTGTTGATAGCAGCTTTTATTTCTAACTACCCAAACTTGGAAGCAACTGAGATGCCCCTCAGCAGGTGAATGGATAAATAAACAGTGCCACGTCCAGACAAGGGATGAGCTATGAAGTCACAAAAAGCATGGAGGAGACTGAAATGCACATTTCTAAGTTAAAGATGCCCATCTGAGAAGGTCACATACGGCACGGTTCCCACTACCCTGATGTTCTGGAAAACATCAAAGACAAAAAGATCAGGGGTGCCAGAGGGTAAGGGGAGGGAGGGATGAGTAGGTGGAGCACGGAGGGTTTTTAGGGCAGAGAAACTACTTTGCATGATCCTGTCAGGGTGGATACATGTCAAATCTATAGGATGTACAATATCAAGAGGGAATCCAAAGTGGGTGTGGCAGCACCCTCCTGTAATCCTAGTGACTTGGGGGGCTGAGGCAGGAAGATCGCAAGTTGGAGGCCAGCCTGGGCAAATTCGTGAGACCCTGTCTCAAAATTAAAAAAATAAAAAGGACAGGGGATGTAGCTCCATGGTAGAGCACCCTGGGTTAAACAGCCAGTTTAAAAAAAAAAAGGAGGGTTGGGGATGTGGCTCAAGCGGTAGCGTGCTGGCCTGGCATGCGTGCGGCCCGGGTTCGATCCTCAGCACCACATACCAACAAAGATGTTGTGTCCGCCGAGAACTAAGGGATAAATATTAAAAATTATCTCACTCTCTCTTTAAAAAAAAATAAAAATAAAAAAAATTAAAAAAAGGAATCTTAATTCAAAAAGTGGATTTTGGCTAATGATGGCAAGTCAATGTCAGTTCACCGATTGTAACAAATGTTCCCTGTGATGGAGGCTGTTGATTGTGTCTGGGGGAAGGTATGGGAACCTACTGTACTTTTTGCTCAATTTTGCCATGAACCTAAACCTGCTCTTAAAAAATAATCTGTTAAAAAAAAAAAAAAAAGCTGGATGTTTGCCAACAAACGTGACCTGGCTAAACATAGTCCTGGCCAGTGTGTGAACTCAAATGCTTTAAAAGACCTTATCAAGCTTCTTTTCCCAGGACTTGGGCTCTATCTTGTTTTTCTTTTCTTTTTGCTGTACTGGGAATTGAACTCAGGGCCTTATGCGAGTGAGACAAGTGCTATACCACGGAGTTGCACCCCTAAGCACCCACCCTCAATGTCACCCTTTTTTAAAAATGTTGAGACAAGGTCTTGCTAAGTTGCTGAAGCTGGCCTCAAATTTGCAATCCTCCTTCTTCAGCCTCCTAAGTTGCTAGGATTATGGGGTTCATCCTTTTACCCCCAAGATCTTGACACAGATGGGTGTCTGGAGCTCACCTATGACTGAAGACTAGGCCCAACAGCTGAGGGAGACATTGTCACCCCACATATCCTGCTCAGACCTTGCCCATTCTGGAGTGGCCTTCTGGCTCCTCTGCCTGTGTGAGGACTATCTGCTCCTTGTTGTCATTATGTCACTGTATTGGCTGTCTCTCGTGCCTCTCTGGAGCTACTTTGCACCACCTTGGGAGGTGGCTCTGCATAGACCACATGGCTGTGTTCTGTGATCTCTGGCCAAAGATCTGAAGAAGGGAGGAGAGTGAGGGTGGGGATTTACTGCCCTGCTCCTTCCACCCATGGTTGACTCGGCCCTCAAAGTAAATCTATGGCTCCAGTCAAAATGGTCTCCTGACTTCTGATCCAGCTCTCTCAAGGTGAACTGGGGATTGAACCTAGGAGCATTCTACTACTGAGCTACATCCCCAGACAGGAGTCTCGCTAAGTTCATTGGCTGGCCTTGAACTTGGGACCCTCCTGCCTCAGCCCCCTGGAGGTGCAGTGATGTCAGGTGTGGGCCACCAAATCAGTCAATGCTCCTCGCTCTCACACTGAAGGTCTGGGACTGGCTACACTTGGTTTCTACAGTCTTAGATACTGCACTGTTCCTTGAGGTTATCTGTCCCTACCTTTGTAAGTAGTCCTTTTGAATAATGTCTCCCCAAAATTCATGTCTACCCAGGAACTCAGAATGAGACCTTATTTGGAAAGAGTCTTTGTAGATGTGATTAGTAAAGATAAGATCGTATTGACTTAGGCTGGCCCTGAATCCAGTGGTGGGTGTCCTTACAAGAAGGACATGCAGGGCCAGAGGATGGTGGAGGAAGAGTCTGGGGAGATGCAGTTAAATCAAGAGCTTCTAAGAATGTTTGCTCACCAGGAAGGTATGTGAGGCCCAGGATGGCTCCCCCAGGTCCTCTGGAAGGGAATCCACTTTGCTGGCACTTCATGTCAGATTTCTGGCTTCCAGAATTGTAAGAGAAATAAATTTGTTATTTTAAGCCACCCAATTTAAGATGATTTTAAACAGCAGCCTTATGCAATAAATGAAGCCATTATCAAACTTTTTTTCAATGTTCCAAGCTTGGGTGGGGACACTCCATCTGTTTCCTGGAGGGACCCATCTGATATTGTTCTCTAGCTTGTTTCTTCTCCCAGAGGCTTTTCATGACCCTCAGTAAGCCCCAAACCCTTACCCTGGCACATGGGACCCCCAGTGGTAGAATTCCACCCTGGTTGGTCGGCCCTCAAAGTAAATCTATTGCTGCAGTCAAAATGGTCTCTTGACTTCTGATCTAGCTCTGCATTTCCCCTGGCAACTTCTGCTGGATTCCTCCACCAGCATCTCATCTATCCCAAAATCTGGCTCTGCCATTTTCTCCCTGGCTGGAAGCTTCTGGACTCCCTCGCTTGCAGGGAAGGGTCTTATTAACTTTTGCTGTTAACATATTCCATCCACCATGTCTGAACCGTGCCAGGGGTATAGACACTGGTCTCCCCAGCTAGCTGGCATGCTCCTGAGGGTATGGAGGGTGCCATATTCTTTATTTGAGTTCCCACAGTGATGGGCACACAGGAAAGGAGGGCATAGGGAGCCCTGGTGTATTTGTGGTATGGATACTCTTGGTGGACCATCTGGGGAAGAAGCAGAAACTTCTAGGCTCCAAAAAGAACCTGGGGTCCTCAGCACAGTGACTCAACACAGGGGCCCTTGGCACTTAGTAGCCCATGCATCTGTGACATCACAGTAAGGACAGGGGCCTTTGACAACATGTAGGAAGTAGATTTTCATGGACTCAAAAAGCTAGTGCAAGAGGTAGAGAAAAAGAAGTGTCTTCTTTCTCATCTGTCCTCTCCGTCCCTCCCTCATATTTCAGCCCCCAACCCAGACTGTACACAAGAATGAGTCTGACTGGCCTTCCCACTCGAGGTGTGTGTTGGAGGGCAGTTGCTGGGTCATCCTCCAGCCTGAGGGGAGCAGATGTCTTGTCTCCTTCTTATTCCTCCTCTTCCCCTTCCCCGGAAACGCCTCTGGTTCACTGATGTTCCTAGCCCCCAGCTCCCGGCAGCCCCCAGTTCCCAATCTCTTTCTCTTCCTTTTGTAGAGAAAATGAAGAGATACCCTGTTGTAGCATCTGCCTCTACGTCTCCGTTAGAGGAGAACATCCTCTGGGACAATTCTGAGTGAGTACCTCCTTGGGGTAGGGAGCCTGTCCGGGCACCTCTTTGTATCTTTGGAGTCTTGGATAGATCCGGATGTCTCCCCTTTTTAGGAAAGCCTGGCTCGCCAAAGGATCAAGATGGGAGACTGAGGGGATCCTGGGGGCTCTGACCTGTCCCTCACCAGTGATCAAGCATGGCTCTGAGCCCTGCCTCTGTGGGTGCAGCCTGAGGCCCAGGGTAGTGCTGTATCCCCGGCCTCCTCCAGCTGTGCGCCCCACCTATCAGGTGCTTCCCAGCCTGTCCTCAGGGAGGAGGCTGCCATCTCCTCCGGTGATTCTCTTGAAGTCTCAACTCTCCTACAACCTTCCAAAGCCCAAAGCCAAGGCCAAGACCCAACTGCTCTCTTGGCGCAGTGCCACCCAACTGCGTAAGCTGGTGCCCATGGGCATGTGGCCTAATGAATTCAGTGACCCACTCTTCAGGTCTTTGCCAGAGGAATCCCTGAACACCTCTATGTCCGTGGAAGAGAGCCATATCCCCAGCATGGGAACCATATCCCCAGTGGTATCATTTGTGGAAGGTGACAACTCCTTCCTACCACCCTTATTTAAATGAAAAATTATTTAGTAAATTACGGTCTTTCTCTTGTGTCTACTGAAAGCATGATAAGAGTCTGTTTTAACTGAGAATTTGTTTGATCTCTTTATTTGACTCTCATTTGGGGTTTTCAGAGTTCTTGATTTTACGATAAGGGTTTTTACTCATGGCCACCTGTAGCCCTATATGTAGGGGAAAATGTGACCCTTGGATCTTTTTTGAAGTGTTCAGGTTCCAGTGGGCCATGAAATCAGATCTGCTGGATATCAGTTTCTATAAACAAACTTAGTGGGTGTTGATAGGAATTCCATTGAATCTATGGATGGGTTTGGAGAATGAAAATTACTACAAAATGAATCTTCCTATTTGTGAACATAGTCCAACTCCACATTTACAGTATTTGCCTCTTATCTATGGGGGATAAGTTCCAAGACTCCCAGTGGATGCCTGAAACCATGAATGGTTATTAAGTCTACATATGCTATGTTTTTTTCCTATGCATACATATCTGTGATAAAGTTTAAGTCATAAACCATAATAAATTTATAAATTAGGCACAATAATATACTAACAAAAAATGACTAACAGGACAGAATTATAATGATATACTAAATAAAAGTTATGTGAACATGGTCTCTCTGCCTCTCTTCTTTCATCTATTGCAAAATATCTTGCTGTACTTTCACCTTTTCACTTGAAGTACTTTACACAGCTTCTCTTTGATGTATCCAAATTGCCAGTATCACTACTCTTGCCCTTTGGGATTATTATTAAGCAAAATAAAGGATACTCCAACATAAACACTATAATATCACAATCAGACAATATGGTTACTAAATAACTAACGGGGAAGTAGTGTATACAGTGTGGATACACTGGATAAAGGGATAATTGTCCAGCCTGGATGAAGCAGGATGGCAAGAGATCTCAGAACAGTGGGCAATTAAAAACTTGTGCATTGTTTTCCTCTCAAATTTGCCACTTGATATTTTTTGGATCATGGTTGACCATGGGTAACTGAAACAACAGAAGGAGAGGGGGACTACTGTATTTAGGTCTTTAAGTTCTCTTAATAATGGTTTGTAGTTTTGGTGTAAAGATCTTGGACATTTTTCATTAGATTTATTCCTGAGCATTTAATGGGGTTTGCTGCTCTTCTAAATTGCATTTTTAAAAATAATTATTCTAAGGAGTGGTGATGGATATAAGGTGAAGAGCCTCAGCAATACGTATTCTTTACCTTTTCATGAGACACCTTTTAAAACAGTCAAAATTCACATACCACACCATTCAACTACTTAAAACATACTATTCAGTGGCTTTTGGAATTTTCACATACATATATAACCATCATCACAATTTTAGAATATTTGTATCACCTCAAAAGAACCTCATCTTTTATCTATTACCCACTCTGGCATTTGTGATGACTGGAATGTTTGTATTCCCTAAAATTCATGTTGAAATCAAAGTAATGGAACTAGGAGGTGGGGCTTTTAGGACTGGATTAGATTATGAAGACAGTTCTCATGAAGGAGACTACCTTCCTTATTAGAGATGGCCAGACAGCTGCCTGGCCATATCCACCATGTGAGCACCCAGCAAAGAGGCACCATCTGTGGGAACCAAGGTCCTCACCAGACACTGGATCTGCTAGCGCATTGATCCTGGGCTCCTCAGCCTCCAGAACTATGACCAAAAAAGTTCTGTTGTTTATAAGCTCTCTAGTCCGTGGTATTAGGCCAGACTAAGAAGCATTGTTTTAAAAAATTATTTTCTAGCCAGACACAGTGGCAAAGGTCTGTAAGCTCAGTTACTTGGGAGGCTGAGCTAGGAGGATCTGAAGTTCAAAGCCGGCCTCAGTAACTTGGGCCCTAAGCAACTTAGTGAGACCCTGTTTCAAAACAAAAAATAAAAAGGGTTTGGGATTTAGCTCAGTGGTAAAGAGCACCCAAGTTCAATCCCCAGTACCAATTAAAAAATTTTTTTTGGTAACTTTTTGTGATACGGAGAAGTAGAATTTAGTATATTAACCTTGTCGTATTCAGTGACTTGGCTAAATTCACCTACAGTGCTAGTCGTTTATAGATTCTTTTGAGTTTCCCATGTTCACAACTGTGTCATCCATGAATGAAAAAATATTTCTCCTTTCCCTTCTCAATCCTTAAGGCTTTTATTTTTGGCTGGGATGCCTATATTGATTAGAAGTATAGGTGGATGGACATCTGTATCTTGTCCTGGTGAACATGGGCCTGCATTTCTGTTGGGGCCATGCCTACTTTTGGATGCTGGGTCACAGGATATGTGTGCTTCAGCTTTTGTAGACACCAGCAAAATTTTCCAAAGTTTGTGTATGTGAAGCCTTTAAAGGCCAGAGTTGGTTAGCACTCCCCACTCCCCCAAGGCCTCTTTTCTGAAGACTGTGTAGTTCAGCCTACCCAGTCTGGCCTAAGAAACTTCATTACAGGGAAATGATGTCAGAAATTAAAGAAGGGACCATATAGATCTCAAGTCTAAGCCTTTCCCAGGAAGACAATAACTAAGGCTGAGCCTAGGATTGACTGGTCCAAGGAGGTGTGGCTTTAGCCCTGCTGAGAACCCAAGTTTCTGAACTCTGGATCCCCCATATTGCTTTTTGAGTACCTGAAGGGAGGTGTTCATCTGGAAGATGATGGAATGAAACTAGATGCTGGGTGGGACCCACCAGGATTATATGCGCAGTATGAGAGTGGGGAGGGGGAGGAGGGATGGTGGCTGTCTTGCTCCATATTTTCCTTGAGTCTGGGTTGAAGCCAAGGAAAACACCAGCCCAGCTCCTCCTCCCACCAGGGAAGTCAAAGTGAGGGCTTTACAATTAGAGTCTGGAAAATCTTCCACCTCACATCCTCCCCTGGTCCAGGGAGGGGAGGGCTGGCTCTACTGGCAGTAAGGACAGGCGTTCCAGGGTCTGGAAACAAGATGGACTTCCCCCTCAAGGGGCCCACAATCTTTGGTAAAACCAGACAGACCTTGGGTGTAGAGCAAAACCCATTTATTACGCACTGAAATCCCATCCACCAGGAACCTGGCTCGAGAGCCTTGGGCTAGCCTCCAGCGGAAACGGCTCTGCCGGCGACCCACAGCTTCAGTCTGTCTTACCTGGTGCCCCAGACCCACCCCTATTCCTGCAGCCCTTAAATTTCCGCAGCTTCTCAGCCCCACCTCCGCCTCGCCTGAAAGTCGATTTCCTTAAGAAGTGGTTTAAGTCGATGAGCCAGAGGGGAGAGAAGACGCATGCTGTCCTCCGCCCAAAGCCCCTTGTATTACGCCCCCTTCCTCGGCCCAGAGGTCTTCACCTGGTGGCTGAGACTTAGGAACGGGATAAAATAGGGGTTGCTTTTCTTTGCAAACTCTTTTGGCACCCTCATCGACCCTCCCTAACCAGCTGCCTTCCCGCCCCAGCTCCCGCGCCGGGCTGGGGCGCCAACTAAATCTGATCAAAATGCAATTGCCAAGTCGTTAAGGTATTTGAATTTAAAAAAAAAAAAAACTCCCGAGAAAGAAAGTATTTGATGGCTAATAATCTCATTTCAATATAATGGGACCTTCTTCTGCAGAGAGCAAGACAGGTTAAGAGATATAATTATGACTTTGCAAACTCTCTCCCAAGCGCGGGAGACGCGCTGACAGGTCTGCGCGCGGCTGCGCCGGGCTCCGCTCGCTCCAAGGGGAGACGCTTTGTCTGCAGGGCCCGTTAAAGAGACACGGTCCCTTTCCCCCCCCTCGGCCTACATTGCAATTTAACTGTCAGCTGCGTCCTCGTCCGGGGATCAGAGTCTGAGTCCCGCTCGAGGGTGGGGGTGGGATGGGAGAGGGGCACCGGACTTGGAGGAGGGAGAGCGAGGGGGCTGACCTGTCAAACGTTGCCCTAGATACTCGGAGCTAAGCTTTCAAACCTGCTCCCTTGGGAGTTCCGTAAGGTCACGTCTACAAGGGAGGGTCCGGGAGGAGCAATGATGGCGGAGTTAGGCCAAGCAGATTTATCGCCTGTCTCCAAGGTGGCGCTTTTTGAAGGATCCAAAAGGAACGGATTCCTTCTTGCCAGAATTGCTCGGTGTCTTCGGGCGGAAAGGAACCCATTTAGGAAGTCGGGAATAGGTGGCGGTGGTGCTGTAGGATGTTTCTTTCCCTCGACTCTCTGGGCAAACTTTTTCTTTTACTACAATGGGAGAAAAATTCCCTTTTTGAAGTACTGATAGGGACTCTCCCGGGAAAGAAGAATTCTCCCGCGTGTACATCCGACTTTCACGAAAGTGCAAGGAAGGGTATCTCTAAAGCGATGTGCACGTGCGTGTGCGGGGAAGGGTAGTGGAGGCAAGCGAGGGCCCTGCGCCCTTAATGAGTATTGATTGCCGTTCAGGTCTAGAGCGACCGCGGGAAAGTCAAGGCCTTGAGCTCCAGAGGTGTCTGAGACCCCTGAAGCCAACGAGCTGCGTAGGGCAGCGCGATGAGAGCTGTGCGAAAGTGCATGTGCGTGTGAGATGTGTGAGCAATGCTCCCGGGAGAGCGCTTGACTCCCAGCCGCGCGAAATAATTGGGAGCTGGAAAGCTCAGGCAGGAACGCATGGAGACTGCACTTAAGACAGGCTATCAGATATGCCTGTCCAGCGAAAAGGAGCTGGGAATAAAGGGGACCGAGAGCCCGCGGGGTCGGCCTCTTCGCTTGTCTGGGATTCTCACCAAGCAGATGGGAGCTTTCCTTCGGACATTTTCTCGCGGCTCTTGGTGATGTCCAGGTTTGCAATGAAGGGATTCGGAGGAAGCGGGTGCACCACTGTCCCTCCCCAACACTCCGAGCCCCGGGGCTCGGGAGCCCCCTGAATGGTAGCCTGTCAGGACTAAGGCCGTAGCGATTCCCAGGGCCTCTACGACGGGCGACACCGCCGGGCCACGCGGCGTAACGACCCCTCCTCGAGTTGGTGAGGCCATCTTGTAGGGATCCCAGGATTTCCTCCTCGCCCGGCACCCAGCTCCAGGGATCGTTCTTGGTTCCCTACCGCGGCGCATATGCACGTGGAACCACTGGGCTCTCTAGAGTCATTCAAATAGCCTTAAAAACCACGGCGGCGCTGTCGCATCCTGCGTGGTCGCATGCGGGGATGCGCTTCTTTGAAGTCGAGTTTGGAGTGGGGTCATTGTCCCTCGCCCTTCGGCTCCCCCTGGTGGTCTCGAGTGCAGGTTTTCCCGGCCTCGGAAGAGCCCCCAGAGGGAGCAATGCTTTTCCTCTGGTGGGTCCTAGTTGAACCACCCCCGTCCCA
Source organism: Spermophilus citellus (assembly GCF_964194105.1). Classification (NCBI taxonomy): domain Eukaryota; kingdom Metazoa; phylum Chordata; class Mammalia; order Rodentia; family Sciuridae; genus Spermophilus; species Spermophilus citellus. The sequence continues at coordinate 57,222,519 of NC_138186.1, read as the reverse complement.
TCATAAGCTACTCCTTCGGGCCCGTGGCGGCCATACTGTGCCTGGCAGGACCAGGTAGGGCCTTTCTTTGTAGTGTCCCTGGCTGCTCTCGGCATACACTGCGGGTTGGGGAGAGCACGTACCTAGAAGCAGCCCCTACCCCTGATCCACTAAGCAACAGTTTGCTAAGGCAGCTTGTTGACACCCCCTGTCCATTTTTTTCCCCTTGGTGTTTAATGATCTGGTCGCTGAGGTCTGACGCGCGGCCGCCGCAGGGGAGCACTGCTGACAGTAGCCGTGTGGCCTTGGGCGCGCGGGACTTTGCCGGAGCTCCCGGCATGACCAGTGGGGATGGGGGCCCAAGCCAAGCGCACTGGGGGGAGGGGGAAGCTCTGGGCCCCGAGAACCGATGGCCAGGGTCCCATCCTGGTGGGGGGCGCCGCGAATGGGGGACGAGGGCCGGGCGCGCAGCCGGCGGGGTCAGGGGCGAAGGGGCAGGCGGAGGGCAGCGCGCGGGGAGCCGGCGCGGCGGCTCGGGTTACGGTGGTCCGGCCCTCCCACCCGCAGCTCGGGCGCGGCGGCCGGGGCGGGCTCCGGCGGTCCCCCGCTGTTTGCATTTCTCTGGCAGGCGGCGGGACTTGGTTTGAAAGGAATCGCCTTCATTTGGAACGTTGTTTATTTTTCTTAACTAGCCAGCGCCGACAGACGACCCCTTAAGCACTGCTGCCGGACCCGGCGGAGCTGGCACTGGAAAGGGTCAGGACAAGGGGCAGCTTCGCTAGAGGGGCACTGAGAAGCCGGGTCCTGGGAATGCGCCCTAGTCCACCCGTGGCAGGGTTGGGGGAAGGGCAGTGGAGGGCCAGAGATCGACTTTCTTCCTAGTAGGGAAACGGACCTATTGCCGTCGTTTACCTTAGCTTTGACCTTGCACGAGGCAGATCAGTGAAGTGGTGACGTTTTCTGGCTTTGGCGTCTGGCCGCCTTGGATTTCAGTACCCCCTCCTCGATTTTTGGCCCTACGACTTGGGGCAAGGCACCTTTGTGACCAGTTTCCTCCACTTTCAAAGGGATCTTAGTGTTTCGCCCTGTGGATTGCTGGAAAGATTAAATGAGATAATGTACCCTTAGCGCAGGGCCTGAAACTTACCAAAAGCTCAGGAGCTATCAGCTATTTTTATGCGGGCTGTAGCCACGCGAGAGTGGGTGGGGTGAGGGGCAGCCAGCAAGTGTGGGGCCCAAAGGGAAGCCGCTTGAGATGGAGGCCCATGACTCCCAACCCCTGGGATGAGGTGCGGGCTGAGGAGAGTTCTGAGCGTTTTGACATGAAATGAATAAAATGCAAATGATATTCAAAGCAAGATGCTAATGAGGATCTATTCTTTGAGCGTCCACAGCCCTGGCAGTGCCCATAATGGTGGCGGAGCTGGTGTGAACTCAGGGATGGGCAGGGTCCAGCAGCTCAGGTCTCGGTGGTGAGTGTGTGTCGGCGCGAGCCTCCCCCGGAATGTGCGTAGCCGGCTCCGGGTGTGCTCGCGTCGACATGAAAATGAGGTCAGGGAAGGTCGTTCCACTCCGCAGCATAAATCAAGGAGGAAAGGAGAATGGATGTGAGAGACAGTCCCTGGGGACCTCCCCGTGAGAGGCAGAGCGAGAGAAGAGGGAGGGAAGAAAAGTTCTGCGTAGAATGGACGAGAAGCGGCCCTGCGCACTACCCCCCCCCCCCCAGCTTTCCGCCCAGGCGGTCCAGTAAAGGTGCCCCTCTAAGACCCGACAGTGCCCTTGGCCCCACCCTCCTCCCGCAGCTTCCCAAACACGTTTCCTCTTCTTTTTTTGGACCCCAATTTAAATGGTCCTTATCTAGAGCTCTTTGTGTGAACAGTGAAGCTCCTGCACCCAGCCTCCCCGGGAACGTGTAAGTGCCCACGCGCATACGCCAGAAGCACTCGTAACTGCACGTGTTATACGCAGGCACACAGCTGGGGCTAGCGGCGTTGGGGGGCGCCCTGCAGGGTTAGCAGTTAGTTGTTTCAGAGCACTTTGTCCTCCTCTGCCCGGCGAATCCGACGCTGGCACGTCCTTTTCCTAAGCAACCCGCCTTCCCAGTCTCTCTAACACCAGCTATGGTGGTCCCCGGGGCCTCTCGGGGCCTCTCCTGCTCTTCGCTTCCCGCGGGCCACCGGGGAAACGCGGTGCTCCGCACTAGTGCCTACCTGCGCGCTGTCCTGAGACTCCATCAGGGATCTCTAGACTGTCAGGCAGCCCTAGGGAGGAGACAGGCACAAATCCAGGACCACCCAGCTCCCTGGGGAAGAGGTAGCAGAGTGAGTCAGTCCCAGGGTGGGGGAGGGAGAGGGATCTCATCCCCCACCCTCCTACCTCTTGGACACACCAGGCCCAGAAAGGAAGAAGGAGCGGTGCACAGGGGCGGTAACCCTTTCTGGGGGGAAATCCCCGTGGCGCTTTGACGTGCTCTTCTCCCAGCTGGCATGGGGTACCTGCTGTTCCAAGAATGGGAAAGAGAGTTGTGAAGAGAGCCCCGCCTAGGGTTTGTGCCTAGGCCTGGATCAGATTCATTCTCCACCTTATTCTCCTTGTGACAATGAATAACATGTTGCCTAAAACCTGTATCATAGACACAAAATAGGCACCCAAGAGCACATACTGAGTTAAATTTACAGGGAGCTGTCATCACCAGGATCCTTCAGGAGTCTTCACATTTTGTAAAATAACTCATTAAGTCATACTTTCATTCAGCAAGCAGTAAATTCCTACCAAGTGTCAGAGCAACAGGAAGATAAAATCCTGGCCCTCAGAGCACTTCCATTCTCCTGAGACAGAAAGGTCATAAATAGATAAACACAGAAACATAGAATATGGTGACAGGGAGGGCAGTGGAAGAAAGAAAATGCCAGATCAGGGAGAGCCTGAGGGGAGGAGGCAGAGACCAGAATGAAGTGAGGGGCATGAACTTCCGGAGGGACAGGGTCCCAGGCAGAGGAGGCTGCAAACTGCAAATATGGTGGCAGATGTAGAAAGAGCCTGACATTGATCTTTGACCCTAAGGAGAGAGAATGGAGGTGAAAGGGAGGTCAGTGTAGATTCAGGGGGATCAGATTATGTGAGGTTTTGTAGGCTATGTTGGGAGACCTTCAATTACATTGTAGGGATGTTGGGAAGCCGTTGGAGTATTTTAAAAAGGGAATGAGGCAATCTGACTTATGTTTTTAAAAATGATAAACAGGGCTGGAGATGAAGCTCAGTGGTAGAGCCTTTGTTTAACATGCACACAGCCCTGGGTTGGCTAGGGAGTACTACAAAGTGAGTGAGTGAATGAATGAATAAAATTTTGAAAGACAGGGGAGTTAATTGGTTCATGTTTTGCATGTTCTTGGGTTTCTTTATTCAGATCTCAATCCAGTCCAATGTATTGAACATGAATGCTTAGGCCAGGATATGTCTTGAATGATACTCTACCCCTCTTGCACCCATACTTTTAGGGAAGGTGTCGTGGATGGGGCAGTTGGTATGGTCTCCATAGCGGCCAGCTTTGGAATGCGGGCTGTGGGGAGGCATTCTGGGAACCCCAGCGTGAGGATCTCTGGTGTTTCCACTCCTTGATTTGACTCCCTCCCACCTGTTGTCTTTGCTTGGCTTACCCTAGCCCGGTTCCTGGCTGTACAACAAGAGTTGGCTACGCTGGCATAAGAAGGCAAGACTCAGTCTCTTTCCGACGCATCAATTCAGCAGCTCGCTAGGCTCAGAATGCTGGTTTTCCCCGGAGAGAATCTGATTGTGCGCAAAGCCAGCACCATGGTCCCATACCGTCTCTTAGTGGCCATGAGGGATACTGCAGCCGGAGTCCGTACCAGATGCAGAACTGAGCTGGGGACAGCAGGGGGCGCAGGAACATGCTTATTGATTACTCACCAGGTGCCAGGTGTTGGGCAAGGTGTTTCACTCTCTTTATTTAACCATCACAATAACCCTAGGATATTCAGACTTCCGGAGCAGCCTGATCCCCGACAGTGAAAAGCAAGGGGCTTTGAGTGGGGGAACTTTTGTAATCTCAGATCTCAGGAAAGGAAGAAAGGCAGGGAGGGAGGGACCACCCTGAGCTCACCACGCTGCTCCTTCCTCACCTTTAATCTCAACGTCTGGAGACCTTAAGCTTGGCACTGGGACTCCCTCTTTATGAGGCGCTGGGGACGCGCAAGTTGGTTTTGCACCTGCAGCAGCCCATCTGGGGAGAGGCTTGGGCAGTGCCCTTCCCTTTACTTGGCGGAAATGCTGTCAGCGCCAGAGAATAGGGAATCATTCTTCGTCCTCTGCTTCCCCCTAGTGGGTCAGGATAGCACGGCAGCCGCCAGTCTCCTTCCAAGCCGGCTGCTGTCACTTCCAGTCTTCTCACCTTTACCCCTGAAGGCAGGCTCCTCCCCAGGGGCAAAACGGGTGTCCTGGAAGAGAGATGTGAAAGTTTTGGAAAATCTGGCTGTAGAAAATCTCAGAGCTTGGTTCACATAATACCAGGATCATTACCTCCAGCAAGAATTTAATAAGAACCTATCAAGCTCTCCTCCCCCAGAGGAGACAGGAGACACCCCCATCCCCAAATCGTCCACTCCCGCTGTCAGAGCAATGGAACTCTAAAATTTAATTAAATTATTTATTTGGGGCTCGATTTATTTATTTATTGGGATTAGGATTGAACCCAGGGGAGCTTTACCACTGAGCTACATCTCCAGCACTTGCGATGCTCCTGAGTTGCTGATCTCATATTTTAATAGCAGAGGAGACACCCACAAAATGACTGCTCCTGATTGTTCACATCCATGTAAGAAATAAAAACTTATGTCCACAAAAAAACCTGTGAATCAGTGCTCAGAACAACTTTATTTGTAAAAACCAAACCCAAACCCAAACCAAAATAAAACTGAAAACACTCCAGTTATGCCCATTTCTTTCTTTTAACTTTTAAATAATTATAGATTCATAGGAAGTTCAAAGATAGTGCATGGAGGTCCCTGGGCCATGAATGAGTTCTTTTTTCTTTTGGTACTGGGGATTGAACCCAGAGGTGCTTAAACACTGAGCCACAGCTTCAGCCCTCCCCCTTTTTTGTATTTTATTTAGAGACAAGGTCTTCCTGAGTTGGTTAGGGTTTCACTAAGTTGCTGAGGCTGGCTTTGAACTCAAGATCCTCCTGCCTCAGCCTCCTGAGCTGCTGGGATTACAGGCTAACTGCCATTGTAATCAAGGTACTTGACTATTTCATCACCACAAAAATCTCCCTCCTGCTGCCCCTTTGTAGCCACACTCTTCCTCCCTCTCCCAGGGATCTTAGCCCAATGCCAACTACTAATGTGCTTCCCTTCTGTAAGTTTGCCAGTATAAGGATGTTATATAATGGAATGGTCCAGTATGTGATCTTCTCGTAATGTCTTTTTCATGCAGCATGGATTCCTTAAGATCCATCCAGGTTACTGCATGCATCAATCGCTCACTCCCTTCCATCACTGAGTGGTGGTCTATGGCTTCTTTAGCCTGTCACTTGTTGAGGAACTTCTGGGCTGTTTCTGTTTTGTGGCATGGTAGGCATCTCTGTGTGGGCTTTCGGGTGAACATGAGCATGATCGATAAAGCAAGTGAAAAGTCAAGGGTGGGACCCAACAGAGCTTCAGTGAGACCTGTTGAACTTGGGGGGCAAATGAGAGGTCGGAAGAAGTGTGTAATTGAATGTCCGTGAACCCGTGAGGACACAGCACACAGAAGATAAAGCCCCAGGGAGGACAGTCAAGTGAGGCTGTCTGGAGCCTTGGCCAGGAAAACGCACACACACACACACACTCTTCTATTGCTTTGTGGGGCAAGTCTGCTGCCACCATTGACGTCTGCATTTCCTATTTGCTGCAGCAGTCATTAAAAGCATTTGTTTTTGAGCCAGGCACAATGGCATACGTCTGTAATCCCAGTGACCAAGGAGGCTGAGGCAGGAGGATTAAAAGTTTGAGGCCAATCTTGGCAATTTAGTGAGACCCTGTCTCAAAAAATAAAAACAATTGGGGATGTAGCTTAGTGGTAGAGTGTTCCTGGGTTCAATCCTTCATTGAACCCAGGGGTGCTTTACCACTGAGCTACACTCCCAACCCTTTTTATTTTTTATTCTCCTTAGGTTCTCCCTAAGTTGCTGAGGCTGGCCTTGAACTTGTGATCCTCCTCCCTCAGCCTCCTGAGTTACAGATGTGCACAGGGCTTGGTTCTTTATCATTAAAAAAAAAAAAAAAAACTGGTATTAGTCAGCTACTGTGATAAAATACTTGAGTAATTGACTTGAAAGAAGTAAGGTTTATGTTGGCTCTTGGTTTCAGAAGTTTTAATCTATGGTCCCTTGGCTCTATTGCTTTGGGCCTATGATGGCATAGTAACTATGGAGGAAGCATATGGCTGGGAGGCCTCATAGCGGGGAAGGAGGGAAAGGGGTCCAGAATTCCAGTGTCTCATTCAAGCGTTTGCCCCGCTGACCTAACTTCCTTCAGTAGGCCCCATCTCCTAAGGGATCCACCACCTCACACAGCACCACAAGCCAAACCTTCAACACATAAACCTTTGGGGTATATTTTAAACTCAAATTAGCATAACCTAAAGGCATTTTATTGGAAAAAAATACTCAATGTAGCAGAATACAGGGAGAAATAGGAAAGATACTCTTCCCACCTCCTGTCTCACCCCGGCCACACACCCTCCCAGATCTTACCTGGTACCAGATGTTATCTCTGGTAGCATCTAGTTTTTAATTTTGGGGGCTCTTTTCATTTTATTGCATGAGGGAGTTACACTAGTCCAAGTTAAAATAGAACCTCAAGTGGTTACTTTACATAAGCTGTGAGGTTTTTGAACTTGTGGCAAGAGACAGAGAAATTTTACTCATTGCAAAATTCAGTTTCAGTGAGCCACAGCACTGAACACCCATGAGGCCAGGCATGGTGGTGCACCCCTGTAATCCCAGCAGCTCAGGAGGCTGAGGCAGGAGGATTTCAAGTTCAAAGACAGCCTCATCAATATAGCAGGCCCTAAGTAACTCAGTGAGACCCTGTCTCTAAATAAAATACAAAAAAAGAGCTGCAGATGTGGCTGAGTGGTTGAGTGCCTGGATTCACTCCCCAGTATCAAACAACAACAACAACAACAACAAACAAAAACAAACAAACAAACAAAACACACAACGATCCTTCCCCTACTGGCCTTTAGCCAGTCCAGTCTCTTCCAGGAACTGGCCTGTGTTCTTGGGCTGGTCATCCTCCAGCTGAATTACTTCTCTATACTTTGGAAGTTCAATTATGGTACACTTGCAGGCAAGTTTCTTATTTTCCTTACTAAAAAAAATTTTAATTGTAGATGGACCCAATTCCTTTATTTGCTTTATTGCTTTATTTGCTTATTTATTTTTATGCGGTTCTGAGGATAGGACTCACGTGTGCTAGGCAAGTGCTCTACTCCTGAGCTACAGCCCCAGCCCAGCAAATTCCTTCTTAAACACCTTCCCCAGCTTCAGCGATCTCTTGGACAGTAATAAAGGTCTCCCTGCCATTTCTTTGTTGAATTATTATGTGAATATAGTCCTCACAGCCAAGAGGAAGCAGGTCATCACCCTTGCTTGCATCAGCAAAGAAGTTGAAAGAGCGGAGGTTCTGGATAGCCGGGGTAGGGACATACTATACAATCCTTTTTCCTCTGATTACTGAAGGTCATGGCATTGGGGGTGGGGGTGGGGGTAGGGGGACAGAGCTTTGTGGAGCCAGAGGGCTAAAGTGCTCAGTGAGTTGGCCTCTGGCAGCATCTTGAGATAATTCTTGCATGTAGTCTTCCCTGTTCACACACACACACACACACACACACACACACAGTGTGTCTACATAGTTTTCATCTTTATCTTAACTGATGCAAATGAAGTGCTACAATATGTGTCATGTAGCAGCTTGATTTTTTTTTTTTTTTTGTTTGTTTTTGGTACCAGGGATTTCTGAACCTAGGCCCAGGGGCGCTTAACCAACCACTGAGCCACATCCTCAGCCATTTTTTTTATATTTTATTTAGAGACAGGGTCTTGCTGAGTTGCTTAGCGCCTCACCAAGTTGCTGAGGCTGGCTTTGAACTCATGATCCTCCTGCCTCAGCCTCCCAATTGGGGGGATTACAGGCATGCACCACTGCGCCTGGCTGCAGCTCGATTTTTTGGACTAAATACGCTTTGGTGGTCTGGTAAGTGCAGGCTAGGTCTGTGTCCTTCTTCTTCTCCTGCCCTGCCCTAGAGAGGGGCATCATTTATTTAGTTCCTCTCCTATTCATGGCTATTTGATTTGTTTCTAAGGTTCACTATGATATAAAATGTTGCAACAAATAACCTTTTAAATATGCTTCTTTGTGAGCACATGATTTATTCTCTCACATAGGCCCTGGAAATGGAATTGTCGGCAGGAAGTGGATATGCATCTAATATTTTGAGAAATCTTGACAAATTGATTTCTTAAAGGACGCACTAACTTATATTGCTACCAATTGCTTTTGAGACTGCCAATATTCTCATAACCTCATCACCATTGGGAATCACCAACCTTTTAACTTTTTATTAATTTAATGGGTGCAAAATGACCCTCTTATGGTTGGTTTTAATTTGCATTTTCCCATTTACTAATGCAATTGATCTTGTCTTCTCTGTATTAATTTTCCGTGGGTGTTTCTCTGGATGGCAGTGTCTGCCTTTTCTGTTTCCTCTACTGAGCTATTCCCTTTTACTTATTGATTTCACAAGTTCTTCTTACATTCTGAATAGTAATCTCTGTATGACTCAGATATTGTTTTTTCTGACCTGTCACATTTTTCAAAATATTGTCTATAGTGTGTTTTATCATCCACATATAATTAAAAAAAATTTTAAATTGTTGTTAGACCTTTATTTTATTTATTTATATGCAGTGCTGAGAATTGAACCCAGTGCCTCACACATGCCAGGCAATTGTGCTACTGCTGAGCCCCAGCCCCAGCCCCATATAAATTATTTTTTTAGGTAGAAAAATCTATTGTTCTTTCTGGACTCCCTATGGGGAAGCTGCTTGTATAGAGGGGCCAGTCCTTCCCTGGGGATCAGCAAGTGACATTTCTCCCTCTTCCCATGTGGAGGCCCATTTCCTCAGGGATGGAGCTCACCTGGGGACACCTGGGAAGGATTCTGAAAAGACCAAACTGCATGGACACTGTTTTCCACTTCTTGGGGCCCAGCTAGGGAGGAGAAATGGAGCCAGGCCCAGGGATCCAGTCCTCCGTCACATATGGGTGGACCTACTCAGGCCCTGTGCTGGGTCTGGTGACTGGCAGGTCACAGTGATTTGCTGACATCTGCTCTTGCCAGCTCCTGGGTGTGCATACACCTGCTCACAGAGACCTTTCCCTCCACTCCCTGGGACCCAGGCTCAGGATCTTTTCCTAGGGACATGGCATTCAAGGACTCAGATCCGCGGGCCCTGCAGGGCTGTGGCAGGGGGAAGCAGCCCCTTTGTACCCACAGCCGGAATCCGAGTCCTGCTGGCCCTCGGGCAGCTGAACCCTCTCCCCACCTCTGCTTCCCTCTCTTGCCTTCTGTGTGGTCCTGTCCAGCGCCTCGTCTGGAGTCAAGGACACACACCGGCCAGGTGGAGTGGGGGGAAGGGCTCCCCCCAACCAGTCTGCCCCCTCCCTGAGACCTTGGGTTAAGGTCAAGGTTGCTGAGGAGATTTGTGGTCCCTACTCGTCAGGGCTCTCCCAGCACCTCCGAGAAGGAAGAGTGAGAAGGATGAAGGCATTTGAGAAAGTGGAGGCCTGGAAAGATGGTCTCTCTGGAGATAGGTCTGGGGGAAGCTGGAGCCGGGAGACCTCCTCCCCGCAGGTGCAGGGAACATTTCCAAGAAGCCTCAGATCTGCCTGTCCTTGACAGCTGCAGGGAACTCTGAGGTCCCTTGTCACACCCTAGTCCAGCCTCCTAGAAGGGAAGGAAACTGTGATCAACATAAATGAGGCTCCACACTTTCTTTTTTTTTTCCTCCCGTATCCATTTCCTGAGCCTGCTTTTAGCCATCTTCTCTAGAAGGAAGGCCTGAAGACAACTGACCTTGACCACGTACCAGTGGACTCCACAGGCCTCATGCTCAGACATAGTGTGGCTTGAGAGTGTGTCTCCCTCCATCCTGTGAGGTTTTGTGAGTTCAAGAAGAGGGAGGGGAGAGGAGAGGGGAGGGGAGGGGAAGGGAGAGAGGAGACCAAGGTTGGCTTCCAGGAGGTGGTGCAGGGAAGGCCTCAGGCCAAGGTGGTGGAGCTGAGAGCTGGGAGCAGAGCAGAGGGCAGCAGATTTGGGATCCTGAAAGGGATGGAGGATGGGATCAGTTCAGGAAGGAAGGTGGGAGGAGTGGGGAGGCCGCAGGTCAGCAGCCAGGCTGTGCCACGGGCTCCACTGCCTGACTTATGCTGCTTGAGAAATGTTTGTTGGATTAAAAAGGAGCCAAAAGAATAGAGCTGTTTTCCTTTATTAATGCTTATGTACGATATATAAGAGAGAGAGAGAGAGAGAGAGAGAGAGAGAGAGAGAGAGAGAGAGAGGAGAGAGAGAGACAGCATTCCAGGAAAACTGGTGTGGAGTGTATAATTCTAGATGCAGCCCCATTGCAAAGATCCACGGACCAATACCAAGTTCAGCGCTGCCCAGAGCAGTGGGCACATCGTTGGGACTATGGCCAGGCCTTAGAAGGGAACACCCTGGGCATGTTGGGCATGCAGCTGTCTCAGGGCCAGGGGGTGGGGTGGGAACTGCAGTCCTACTGGGTGCTGGCTGGGATGTGGGCGTGTCTTTATAATCCACCAGCAGGCTCAGAAGGGTGTCTAGTTGTCATTTCTGCACAGGGTCAGGTCATTGGTCTCATTTCCAAGAGGAGAAGGAGGTGCCTGCAGCAGCCTTGGTCACCTGAGCTCAGGGTCCGGGTGCTTCACTCTGCTTCTGTATTTTTAAAAATATATTTTTAGTCATTGATTGACCTTTATTTTATTCATTTATTTATATGTGGTGCTGAGAATCGAACCCAGTGCCTCACACACGTCAGGCAAGTGCACTACCGCTGAGCCCCAGCCCCAGCCCTGCTTCTGTATTTTTAACTCACTGTATTTATTTTTTTCAAAGCCATAGACAGAGGTTTATTTAGGCAAGTAGATATTCAAGGGAGCATGGGTGGGAGGGACGCCTTTGGGGTGAAGCAGGGGGTACATATTTGAGGGCAAATGTGAGCCATCTCCTGAGGAGAGACTGCCTAACTCACTGTATTTTTTATGTAGAAGTATTTTAAAATAAATTACAGATGTCCTGACATTTTACCCTTAAATAATTCATCATGCATCTCTCTAAAAAAAGCTTCTTGCTACATAGCAAATTAATATCACAGCCAATGCAATTAAAAATGATTTCTTAATAGCTTTACCACTCCAAGACATTCAGCTCTTGAGCCATGAACAGAAACTCTGGTCTGTCTGAGACCCCAGCTGACCCAGACTTCCTTGCCCTGGATGTAGAGCGGAGCCTGGTCCCCAGAGAACCCGGGAAGAAAGGCGAGAACTGGAGGAGGAGGAGGGGAGGACCTCGGTTTCTGAGAGAAAGACCCAGGTAACCGTCCCTGGATGTCCGGAGGCTACACGAACCTCAAGGATGAGTGGCGAGAGGATTGGGGACTGTGTACCCTTCCTGGGATTGTGTACCCTCTCTGTTGAACTCACGTGAGGCTGTGGCAATCTGACTTATGTGACTGCAAATCAAAGTGACCTGTCCTTGCTGGGCTCCTTCCTCTGTTGTCTGGTGCCTCCTCCGGTCCCACCTCTTTTCTAACTTTGCTCTCCTCCCATTGTCCCCTTCCCTCAGTTGGTGCTGGAACCTTCCACAGAGGCCCCTCCACCTGCTGACTCGCTGCCACAGGCTGGCTCCGTGGGTTTCTCTGGGTCCTGTGGTATGTTGTCCCTGGTGCTGGAGTCTGGATGTAATTTGTCCTCCATGGTTCATGTGTTGGAAACTTGATCCTCAGTGTGGTGTTGGGGGGTAGAACCTTCAAGAGGTGGGGCAGGTTGGAAGGTGGTGAGGTCATCAGGAGAGCCGCTCCTCGGAAGGAATTCATGCTGGTCTTGTGGAGTCAGTTCTTGTGAAAATGAGTTATTATAAAAAGAGTTGAGACTGGCCTCTTCCTGGTCTCTCTGGCTTCCTGTCTCACCCTGTGATCTCTCTCTCTCACACGTGCCATCCACCATATTGTTATGCAGTCAAGGGGGCCCTTTTTAGAGGATGAGATATCGGAGTTGCACCATCTTGGAATTATAGCCTCCCAAACTCTTTTCTTCATAAGTACTCAGCTTCACGTAGTTTGTTATGGCAACAGAAAATGAACTAATATCCCTGGTAACTCCAAGGAGGGCACAGGAAAGCATTCATTTCGAGCTCATTGACAGCTTCATAGGAAGGGGCTTCAGAATCATCTCCATCCCCTTCATTTTCTGAGGAAAAATAATGGAGGTTCAGAGAGGGACAGTGACCTGCCCAAGTTCACCCAGGGCTGAGTTAAGGAAATAAATCCAGGTCTAGGTTTCACACAGCTCTCCAGACAAAAGGCCCTCTGATTAGTTCAAGGGCGTGTGCTTCACAAATTTTTACTTCAAACATTAGGGCATCTAGGAAGTTTAAAGGCACTGATTACCCGTTAGTGTCTCAGCAGAAGCCCAAGGTACAGAAGGGAGTTTATCTTGAAGGGATTTGTGTGGCTTCTGTCTAAGGATGTGAATCACAAGGAGATTCACAGGAGACCCACACAGAGGAGGTGGAGATTCCATTCCAGGAAGGAAGGTCCCTGGCAAACATGGGGGAGCTGGGAGACAGTGCTGAGCAGGGATTTTCGGAGGGACCAGCACTCTGAGAATCCCTCTTACTAGACATTGACAGGCTTTCTTTGCAAAGGGCCAGAGAGGAAATATTTTCGGCTTTGGGGGCTTCGTGCCTCTGCTATTGTTTTGGGCAAAGAGCTACAAGCTACTGAGCATGAGCCTGGCTGTGTCCCAGTAAGACTTTCCTTGTAGGCACTGAAATGGAGTTTCCTACAATTTTCATGTCATGAAATACTGTTTTTCTTTTCTTTTTTTCCAACATAAAAACCATTCTTAGTTTGAGAGCCATGGTTTGCTGGTTGCTGATGTGGACCCTGAGGGATGGGCAGACCCCTCCCAGATACCAACAGGCTCCGATGGGCCACTGGTCCTCACTGTGGGGTGCTTTGTTGTCATTAAACTCCCGTCTCCTGAGCATCCATCGTGTGCTGAAGGTGCCCAGGAGCCTCGGGCTTCCCTGATTGGTCAGCCTGCTCAACTGATGTGCTCAACCATTGCCACAGTCTGGCTGGGCACAAGATCATGAGCCACTCACAGCTTTGTAGATTCAAACAGCAATTCTTTATTCCCGAACTCACACCGGCCTCTACACACGTTCTGGGGAAATCCAAGTTCTGGGCCCCAATTCACGTACTCCACCAGGCTTTTAATCCCCAAAACTTTTTGAATTCCACGAGAACTCAACGGGAACTCAGGCAGCAGGATACGCCCTATTCCCAGCAGGAATAACCTTAAACCTGGAACTGCCCTAAACCCAGATTGTCCTAAACCGGGAACACCCTAAACCCAAATTGTCCTAAACCAGGAACACCCTAAACCCAAGGAGCCGGATACTTACTAAAACCTGCAGGATACACCCTAAACCTGGATCCACCCTGGTCCTTGAGCAGGGTCACCTTTCTCAAACATACATGCAATGTCACAGCGAATGTCCAAGGCAAGTCCATTTCCATGAGTCCTTCCTCTAAGCAACATGGGGTACGCTGGCAAGGAAATTTCGATGCGTCATTCCTACTTGGCAATGGCCCTCAGCAAACCATCTCTGAGGAAGTCACGGGCTGTAGGCTGTAGATCATGAAGACAGACCAGTGAGGTGGCTGTGTGCAAGTCCCCAGAGGCCTGTTCCCACCAGCCTTCCCAGGAGACTGGGGCAGGGCAGAGGCTGGCCTCTATGACCTGGAGGCCGGGATGAATGGAGTGAAGAGCATTCCTGGAGCCCAGAGAATGAGGTCACAGATCAGGGCACATGCAGAACTTGCCCCACACTGGATCTCTGGCCAGGGCAGAGGTCACTGGGAGTTGGTCCGATTCTGTGTGCTTCTTTGAGCAGCTCTGGTATAGAACAGAGAAGTGACAAGACCCGGGGTAGGGAAGAGGGACAATGGGGTAGGGAAGAGGGACAATGTGGAGGGCGGATTCTCTGGGCTGAGGGAAGTGGAGGCCTCCGGCTGGGAGCATCAACCTGGGTCTAGAGGACTCAGCCCCGCCCAGCACAGCCCCCAGGCCTCCTGAGGACTCCTGCTCTCCCCTGTGCCCAGCTGCCCTTTCCGTGTCCACCCCTGGTGGGGAGCTGAGAAGTCAAGAGGAAGCTGTGGTCAGCCATGGCCTCTGCCCTTGCCTCTCACTCTGCACCACCTCGCGCAGGGTCTGGCTTTGCTTCTCCAGGGAATGTCAGACTGAGGCTGGTGGCAAGCACAGGGACACTTGGGGGTGGTCAGAGTCTTCCTGCCCAGGCTCCTGGCGGGTCTGTGCTGTGCTTCCCCCTGGGAGGTTTGACGGGTGCTGGGGGTATGCAGGGAAGGAGGGAGGAGGAAGGAAGTGTAGGGAGGGTCCCTGGCAACCTGGGGGAGCTGGGAGACAGTGCTGAGCAGGGCTCCTCAGAGGGACCAACAGGAGGGGACACATCACTAAGGTGGGGGACTAAGGAGCCCAGGGGCTTCCACCAGGCCTCCTCTCTGAATCCCACCCCCATCCCCCATGGGCACTAGAGTCATAAACTAAACAGACTCCAGCGTCTCAGACTCCAGCTTCTCTTTCATTAAAGAATGAAGCATCCTTAAGATTTATTTATTTATTTTAAAAAGATGCGATTTATAAAGAGAGAGGTGTGTTTCTGGCCCAGGGAGAGGCCCTGTGGAATTCCAGGGGAAGCCATTGGGAGTGCTGTCAATCAACCAGCTTTGTACTGAGGGAGCCCCGCTGGGATTCACAGTCTATTCTTTGCACCCCAGGACTCCTGCTCCCCACTGGGCCTCAGTGCAGCACCCTCTTCCTTACTACAGGGGTGACAGAGGCTTCAGAGAAGAAAGGGAAACAGGAGGAACTGAAGAACACAGCAGAGATATCAGACTCAGAGCGGAGGCACCCCCAGGCCCCCCACCGTGGGGAAGCAGCATGGGGCTTCAGAGCTGGAAGACAGTTCAGGGCACCAGCCCAGCAGGCACCGCAGTGCAGTCTACAAAGCAGGGTCACTCTCTCAGGTGCCTGGCAAAAGGTTCATGGGGGATGGTCCCCTAGTCCCCCACTATGGGGGGTTTGAACCAGGGGTGCTTCAATATTGAGCAACATCTCCAACATCTCCACTTTTTATTTTAATTTTAAAGACAGGGTCTTATTCAGTTGCTGAGGGTCCAGCCATGTTGCCCAGGCTAGTCTTGAACTTGTGATCCTCCTGCCTCAGCCTCCCGAGTGGCTGGGATTACCAGTGGACATCCCTGTGCCCAGCTATTTTTCTCCTCTTCCTCCTTCTATATTATGTGCATTTTTAAAATTTTTATTTTATTTATTTTTATATGGTGCTGAGGATCGGACTCATGCTTCACGCATGCTAGGCAAGCGTTTTACCACTGAGCCCCAGCCCCAGCCCTACTTTGCTTCTTAATAGACGGGGAGCTGAGGCCCAGGGTCAGTGACCTGCTCTAAGCGACCCGGTGAGTTGGTGGTGTCAGCAGAACAGGAATCTCTGGGTCATTGTCTGGCTGCAGTCTGATCCACAGACAGGACAGGAAACCAGGCTTGAGGCAGGGCGTGAGGGGTGGGGTTTCCTCACCCTGAGCTGAGCTCAACTTCCCTCTCCCTGAACCTCCTAACTCACCAAATCAGGGTGGGGTGCTCTCCTAATGGGGAGGGAGGCTGCCAGCCCTGTCACCCAGTGCAGGGGCCTCAGCAATAATGGGGTAACTTTTAGGGAAAGGACTTTGATCAGTTGGGGAAGGAATGGTGAAGAGACTTTTAATCTAAACTTGGACTTTTTATCTGAATACAACTACAATGTTTGCCTATTTTTCCAGCTTTATTAAAGTTTAATGGAGAATAAAATATATATAATAAAAGTTGTATATATTTAGGGTGCACAAGATGATGTTTTGATTAAATGTGAAATGATTAAATGAAGCTAATTAATCTATCCATCACTCATACACTCATCATTTTTTCCGGTGACAGCATTTAAGATCTGCTCTCTTCCTGATATGTAAGTCTGTAATGCATTATTATTAACTACGTTGCCATGCTGTGCCCTAGATCCCCAGAACTTACTCATCCTAACTGAAACTTTGCCCTCTTGAACCAATGTTTGCAATGTTTTCTTTTAATAAAAGGTCTTTATGTACATATAATCATAAGTTGCTTGTGTAATGAATATAATTTTAGGACACTATATTAAAAAGTATTTTGAGCCAGACACGGTGGCGCATGCCTGTAATCCCAGTGGTTCTGGAGGCTAAGGCAGGAGGATGGCTAGTTCAAAGCCAGCCTCAGGAACTTAGTGAGGCCCTAAGCAACTTAGTGAGACCCTGTTTCTAAATTGAAGAAGGAGAAGGAGAAGGAGAAGGAGAAGGAGAAGGAGAAGGAGAAGGAGAAGGAGAAGGGGAAGGGCTGGGAATGTGGCTCAGTGGTTAAGCACCCCTCCGCTCAATCCCTGGAATTAGAAAAAAAAAAAAAAAAAGTCTATTGAATGGCAAAGGGAGTGGGATGGGAAAATCAGCAAAGCAGGGGACAGTGGACCCAGCAGGTTTGAGGCCAGTGCTCGAGGGTGTGTGGGCAGCAACCTCAGGACATGCAGTGGGGCCTCCTGTGCCCGGGATGGGTGAGGGGCTTCTCTGAAACCCTGTGAGGATGGTCCACGGGGTCCCACACACCAAGCAGGGGAGAAGCCTGAAGAGAGAGGATTTAATCAAAGTTGCCCAGGCGCTCGGTCAGGACAGGACAGTGTGTGCCTGCAGGGAGCTGCTAAGGAGCAGTCTCAGGTCTGCTGGCTGCTGACATGGCCAGCTCACTGGGGCCGCAGACAGGTCTGCGGAAAGAGTCCCCACAGTGGAACAGGAGCATCGCTGGCTCTGCCAAGTCCCTGGGGAAATCTCCCCAAGCACCTTGCCTCCTAGGGCCTCTGACCTGAGCCTGGGCTTATCCAGCTGCCTTCAGACACATCCCATGCTTTCCAGTTACCCGGAGGGGAGGAGGGGCACACTGCCATTGCTGTTTCTGGGATCCAAGGAGGGGGCTGCCTCCAGGCACTTACTGGGAGGCTCCAAGTTAGGCTATGTCAGCAGGGCCAGAGTCAAGTCACCTCAAGCCAATTCATCCAGGCCAATATGCCCAGAGCCATTAGGAGCACAGCCGTGCACCAGGTCACTGGAGTCTCCCTTTCTCTCTGTCACCTGCACAACTGCAAGGACAGCCAGCATCTGCCTCATGAAGTTGTGGGGGTTGTCAGATATCATATGTGAAAACTTGGTGCATGTGCATGTTCCATCCCCAGAACTTAAAAAAGAAGCATAAATATTAAAAGTCAAAGAATTCTAAATTTTTTTCCTGCACTGTATAGATCTATTAAAGGATTTCCCCCGCTGCAGTATTGGGGATAGAACCCTGACCCTTGAGTATGCTATACAAGCACTGTTCCATTGAGCTACAGCCCCAGCCTTAAAGGACTTCTCCTTGTCCACCTCATAAGGGGCTGGAGACCGTAGGGGGACAGGACAGTGACCCTGGGAGAAAGGGGCTACTCCTGTGCCCTGGCTCACTGGTTCCTGCTGCTGTGATGGAGACCCTTCTCCCATTGACTTACCTACCTCCCCTTCTCCCGTTCCTCTCTGTGATTTTTTTTTGTGTGTGTGTGTGTGTGTGAACTATGCAATTGTCATTTCGTTCCTTTTTCCCCTCCTCTTTTTCATAGAGAAACAAATGTCTGGAAATAAACAACAACAATAATAAAATCATCTTTAGTGTTTTTTTTTGTCCCAACATTTAAAAAACAAAAGATAGCAAGGGGGTAGCTCACGTTTCCTTGGTCCTGTTGCATAGTGGAACAAGAGGGGGCATCTCCAGTGGCATATCAGACTCACATACACATCCTGAGTTTTGTTTTACTTCTGTGGTGTTTGGGATTAAGCCCAGGGCCTCATGCACGCTAAGCACATGCTCTACCACTGAGCTACATTCCCCAGCCACACCCTGAGTTTTGGACTCCGAGGCACCTAAGTCATAAACTTGGACTGTGAAGACCTTGGACTCTGAGACACACACCTTGTTTCAGGTTCCCACTTTGCTTCTTTGGGGCTCTGAATTTTTTTTTTAATTACCTACTTCTAAAAGCTACAGTTTTCTATTTTCTTAAATGGATCTTAATGGATCTCTAACAAGAATGAGTAAACCTTTCAGAACATTTATAGAATCACTTCTGACATAGTAACTGTCATTATTAATAATCAGTTTTCAATATATCATGCTCTCATAACTTTTAACTTTATTTATTGTGTTAGCTTACTGTTACTGTGACAAAATACCTGGGAAAAACAAGTTTAAGGAAATAAGATATAGTCCCTGAGGATACACTCCCAAATTAGGTCTCACCTCCTACAGTTTCCGTCACCTCCCAATAGTCTGTTCAGCTATGATGCGGTCAGAGCTCTTATGATCCAATCCCTTTCTCAAAGCCCCACCTCTGAACATTGTTGAACTGGGGATCAAGGCCTTCAACACATGAGCCTTTGGTGACATTCCAGATCCAAACTATAACATGTATGTAGACATAAAATATTAACACAGAAAGTTCTAAAAGAAAATAAATCTAAAATTTATGTATGTATTTATTTTGCAAAATAGAACATTCTTTGGTTTTTGGTGCTGGGGATTGAATCTAGGACTTCCAGCATGCTAAACCTGTGCTCTGTCATGAGCTACACCCCAGGTCTGGAACTTGGTGTTTGATTATGATCTTAATGCCAGGCACTTTTTAGAGAAGAATAGTAGGTCAACTATATACAAGTTAACAATTGGATATGTGAAATTTAAAAGCAAATCACAACTGTGTCTAAATGTTTCCTTTCTTTTTGATAGATTAAGGGTTATTAGACTTCATGTATAAACAATTCCTTTTTTGTTTTTGGTACTAGGGATTGAACTCAGGGGCACTCAACCACTGAACCACATCCCCAGCCCTCTTTGTATTTTATTTAGAGACAGGGTCTCACTGAGTTGCTTAGGGGCTCATTAGGTTGCTGAGGCTGGTTTTGAACTCTCGATTCTCCAGAGCTTCTGGGATTACAGGCGTGTGCCACTGTGCCCAGCAAAACAAGTATTTCCAATAATAAAATAAAATAAATATTTTAATAAAGAAGGGTTTAAAGCTAGAGTAGGCAATTTTCTTTTGAAAAAATATAAGTGAAACATGTTAATAAAATATATTCAGAATACATATTATTTAAAATAAATGCAAGCTGGGTGCAGTGGCGCACACCTGTAATACCAACGGCTTGGGAGGCTGAGGCAGGAGGATCACGAGTTCAAAGCCAGCCTCAGGAAAAGTGAGGTGCTAAGCAACTCAGTGAGACCTTCTCTCTAAATAAAATGCAAAATAGGGCTGGGGATGTGCAGGAAGCCATCTGTGAGTTATGAGGGTCTTCTCCCAGTATGGTAGCCAGGGAGATTAAGGTTTTGCATTGTGAACTATCCGTGGCAATAGATTGCCCAGTGCATGTGACCTTTCTCTCCGTTGTGCTAAGAAGATCCCTCCTAGTAGCTCCGGAGATGGACTTAACCCGTTGGGAACTGGACAGCCCAGTTTTAGCCTTTTTTGGAGAAGAACATTCTATAGAAGGCCTTTGATGTTTCCCCATATAAATAAAGCAGGCACGGGCTCCCTTTTGCCAGAGTCTAGAAGCTCCATCCATCTGATCAGCTTGCCCGTCCTGCCCCTGCTTTTGAAATTACTTTCTGTGGTTTTCTCATTGTTGTATTTTTCTTAGTTTTACTTCTCAGCCAACCCACGTCACCAAGGGAAACCCCATTTCCGCTGCCCACGCTGGACATGGGCGAGAGTGATGTGGCTCAGTGGTAGAATGTCCCTGAGTTCAATAGCCGGGACCCCTCCCAAATACATAAAGAAATAAATACATAAATAAATGCAAAACCACTCTTCTCATCAAACTGACAAGAGTCAATATAAATGATGACAATCAAGGTAGTGTGAGTTTTTGGGAAGAGGAAATCGCACATACTGCTGGATAAAAATAATTGGTAACACCTTTCAGAAAATGGGAGATGAATCAAAATCCGTTTTAAAAAGCTCTCCGTGGGTTGGCTCAGCATTTGCCCGGTGCCTTGATTTTATGGACCTGCATCTGACACCTGCTTCTCTGGTTGTCATGGAAAGGGAAGAAAATGCTGGAAAGTGGAGCACTGGCCCTTAACTGGTTCCCCTGGAAGTGAGACCTGTCACAGCTCCTGTCTCACGGGGCCACATGGATCATCAAGGGGCTGCAAAGTACCATCCTTAGATTTTCCAGAGCTAAATACTGGCCAGCCCAGGGATGCTTGCCATGTTTCTCTAGGAAAAAATCCTATAAGCTCAGGACTGGAAAGAAGAGGTTATTTACAAAGGAGTAATAAGTCTTATCAGCTTCAGAGCTTTCTGCTAAACACCAAATGTCAGAAGATGACACATTGATTTTTATAGACAGCCAGGGAAGCATTGCCATTTAGTTTATATCTAAGCCATCTTGACCGTGTGAGAATAACCAGAGGGTGTCACACATGTTAGGAACTAACCTAATCATTCTGTCCTAGTGTTAATGGACTGACTAGGTGTCACTGAGCACAGAGGTGGTGTGGATGGAGGAAGTGGGTCCTTGGAGTGTGCCCTGGGGGGGCTGTTTCTGAGAGCCCTTACCTGGTACCCTCTCCCTCTGCTGCCTGACCCTGCCATGAGCTGAGCAGCTTCCTCCACTGGGCTCTTCTCCACGATGCACGGCCTCACTTTAGGTCTAAAGAAATGGAGTCAGCCATCTGTGGACTGAGACCTCCGAAACCTTGAGCCCCAAATAGACTTCCTCCTCTAAGTTGTTCTTGTCTGATGTTTTGGTCACAGCAATGAAAAAACTAACAAAAACAATAATGGAAATATTTGATAGGATTTACCAGTAAAGCCATCGAGGTCTCTAGTGTCATGATAAACATAGTCTTTAGCAAGACAAAAATGCCATAAATATTTAAGAAAGAACTAATACCAAACTTAAATTCTTTTTTTTTTAATATTTATTTTTTTTTTAGTTTTCGGCGGACACAACATCTTTGTTGGTATGTGGTGCTGAGGATCAAACCCGGGCCGCACGCATGCCAGGCGAGCGCGCTACCGCTTGAGCCACATCCCCAGCCCCCAAACTTAAATTCTTTAAGGAAATAGCAAACAATCCTAACTCATTCTATGAGGTCAGAATTCCCTGACACAAAACACAAAGAAAGAAATTAGAAGACAGGAAAATGACAGACCAACGTACCTCATGAGCACAATGTCCTGAACAATATATCAGCATACTGAATTCAATGTTATATAAAAGGATAATATACCGCACCTAGATGGTGTCTATCCCCAGAATCCAGTTTGGGTTAACATTTGAAAATCAATCAATGAAAGTTGCTCTATTAAAAAGGAAGAAAAACCATATGATCGTCTTGAAAGATATACAAAAATCATGTGAAAAATGAGCACTTATTGTGCTGGGCATGGTGGTGCACACCTGTAATCCCAGTGGCTCAGAAGGCTGAGGCAGGAGGATAGAGAGTTCAAAGCCAGCCTCAGCAACTTAGCGGGGCCCTAAGCAACTCAGTGAGACCCTGTTTCTAAATAAAATACAATGTAAATGCTGTGTAGACCATTGTTATATTGTATTGCTTAGAAAGTAATGACAAGGAAGAAAAACTATGCATTTTCAGTAAGTGCAATTTTTTTTGCATAATTTTGACCCCAGGTTTGTTGAATTCATAGATGCAGAACCTGCAGATATGGAGGGCCAACTGTATAAACTCAGTGCAATCACAGACATAATCACAGTAGGCATTTCTGTTGAAACTGACAATAGAATTCTAAACGTGTGAGAGGCAGGGGGCAGAGTAGCCAAAACAATTTTGGGGAAAAATACTAAAAATTGGATGGCCCATGCCAACTGATTTCAAGATTTATCATAGTCTAAAGAAATCAAGACTGTGATTTTGGAGTGGGGATAGATAATTAACTCAATGGAATGTTGCAGGGGACAGACGAGGCAGGGTATCGAAGATAGCAGGAAACAGTTTTATTTGGCTGCAGCCAAGTTCAGAGGGTACAGCTTTTGCTGTAATCAATCAATTCCCTGAACCCTGAGTTCAGGGAGTTTCAGAACTTTATACCCAGTGTATAAGGGGAGGGGCCCAGAAGTTCACAGTCTGCAGAAGTTCACACATAAACAGTTTCACTGTTCTGGGCAAGTTAACCCTGCAAGGACAGAGCCTGAGAAGGGGAGAGCTTCTTCTGACGCCCCCCGCCCCCCACCAGCTGTTACCATGGAGCCCAATTAGTAACCTCTTCTCTTATCCTTGAAAAGTAAACATCTCTCTGAAGCTCAGCCGAAGGCCAGAGGCCTGGTTAAAAGAATCTGGTTTTCCTACCACACTCTGCATTTGCAAACACACTTCTACAAACTATTATGTATGTTGTTATTCATATTAAATAGTCCATAAATGTTTGTGAGAAACTAGTAAAGGAGCATTCAGCACCTGGAGTGCTGATCTCTTCTAGGCCGGTGGCCAAGCAAGACAGAGCAACAGGAAATAGGAGGTTTAACAACATTGAATTCTTTTTTTTTTTTTTCAGAGTAGAAATTAGAAGTTTATTAAAGGACAGCAGAAAAGACTTCTCCCGGAGGAAGAAGGGGACCCAAGAGGTGGAATCCCAACATTGAATTCTTTTGTAGAGATTTTTTTTTTTTTTGCTAATAGTCCTAAGATAAATGATGGTGAAGATTTCTGGAGAAGCTTCATTAAGATTTTCTGTGGAGGAGGGGGTGCCAGTATAGGAAGAGAATAGATTAGTCCAGAAAGAGACCCACACTTGAAGGGGCAAGTGATATCCAACAAAACCAATTCCACGGGCAAAAGGAAAATCTCTTCAACAAATGGTGCTAGAACTGGGTGATTCTTACCTCACACCAAAGGAAAAAATAATAATTCAAAATATACCATAGTCCTAAAGGGGAAAGCCCAAGTTGGAAAACTTTCAGAAGAAAACATTGGAGAAAATCTTTGCCTATAATAGATTTCCAGAAATATGGAATGATACGGTATGCATTTTTGGGTATTTCTCAACTTTTGCTCAGCCTAATGTTTTTGAGATTCATACATGTTGCTATTTTATCAGCAGTGCATTCTTTTTATTGCCAAATTATATTCCATTATGAAATGCTATTTATGTGTTCACCTGTTGAAGGATGTCAGAAGGGAGTGCAGAGTGGCAGGCAAGAACTTTCTGGGGGTGATGTAGAGGTTCCATATCTTCATAATGGTGCTTGACACAGGGACATAAAAGTTTTCAAAACTCATCTAACCATACACTTAAGATGAGTTTTATTTTATTGAAGTTGGAACTCACTGCATTGAGTAAAAACTTTCTCAAATGTGTGTGAACAAGAGAAGCAGTTCTTCCAGTCCTACCTCTGTGCCCTGGATGAAATAATGAGTCTCTAAATGGGAGGAGAAGAGAGTGGAATGAAGAGGGTGATCTGGGAGACCTGGATAGGGGCACACCTGTCCCTTGTCCCCAAGACCAGGACAGAGTCCTGTAGAAATCCTGGGGTCTGAGAATGCATTGTATCATTTCCTTACTTCCTGAAAAATGATCTTGGGAGGTGGAGATGTTTTCCTTTCCCACCCACCCTGACATGGTAGAGATTATACAAAACAAATTCATGTGTCCTAAGTGAGGGGTGGAGATCCGAAAACTGTAAACTCTTGGATTATAAAACCCGAGAGTTTTTTCTTTGAGTCTAGGAGTGCAGATGGTGAGGCAGTGAAAGGTGGGGTCTCCAGGCTGAGTGAGGGAAGGAATCATGGGCTCCCTGGCCCAGAGGGGACTGCATATCTCAGAAGAGGGCAGCTGGGAGGGTAAAATGATGAGTCCCACCCATGTCCTGTGCAGAGGGTGGGAATGGGGTTTTCCTCCGTGGAATGGGCTGGCTGAGAAATAAGAGCTAAGAGAAATAAAGAGGTGAAAAACTACAGAACACAGAAAGTAGTTTCAAAAGCAGGGGCAGGATGGGCAAGCCCATCGGATGGATGGAGCTTCTAGACTCTGGCAAAATAGAGCCCGTGCCTGCTTTATTTATATGGGGGAAACATCAAAGAAGTTCTATAGAATGTTCTTCTCCAAAAAAGTTTAAAGGTGTTCTGTTCAGTTCCTAAAGGTTTACACCCGTCTCCAGAGCTACTATGAGGAATCTTCCCTGCAGAGTCACGGGAGAGGTCACATGCATTGGTCACATGGAAGAGCCTCGGATAATTCGAAATGCCAAGGCCTAACTCTCCCTGGCTTCTTGCCCAGAGACAATCCTTATGTATTTCACGGATGGCTTCCCACAGATGAACCCGGGTGGGAAGCAGACCTGGTGTCAAACTAAATAACGCAGCAATATCTTGCATGTGCCAGACTTATCTCAATGGTCTCACTGCCACAGAGCTTCACAGTGTGCTGATTAGAAAGAAAATAAGGGGCAAATTCATCAAATGTCTGTTCGGGGTTCCTCATACAAAAGTTTTAAATCCTTGCAGTGGTCAAGATGGAAAAAAAAATAGGAAAATTTTATACTTATAAAAATCTCTTAAGGTATTTGTCATGGTCTAGATGTGAGGTTTCCCCTAAAAGCTCTTGTGTGAGACAACGCAAGAAAGCTTAGAGGTGAAATGATTGGGTTATGAGTCTTAACCAGTGCATAAATCTGCTGATATGCATTAACTGGGGTGTAACTGCAGGCAGGCAGGTAGGGTGTGGCTGGAGGAGGCGGGTCACTGGGGTATACATTTTGTCCATGGTGTGGGGAGTTTTGTCTCTGCTTCCTGATTGTCATGTCCTAAACGGATTTCCTCTGCCACACCTTTTGTCCTGATGTCCTGTCTCACCTCAGGTACAGAGCAACGGAGTTGGCCATTTATGGACTGAAAACCCCGAAACCCTGAGACCCAAACTTTCCTCCCTCTAAAATTGTTCTTGTCAGATCTTTTGGTCACAGCAGAAAAAAAAAAAAAAACTGCCTCAAACAATACTTGTATTTACCTCTTACAAAATATCATGAAAATTTGATAATTATGAAATTTGAGTTTGTTTTGCTAGAACCTTATGTCTATCCCAACTTTTTAAAAACATTTTTTAGTTGCCGACGGATATTTATTTATTTATGCTGAGAATCGAACCCAGTGCCTCACACATGCCAGGCAAGTGTGCTACCCCTGAGACACAACCCCAGGCCCCCCAACCCCATTTAGCCCAAATTTGAATGGAACCTGAAATTGGCAAATGGCTTGCAAATTCCTGGTCCCTTTGTCATCAACCCTCTGAATCTTTTTCAGTTTCTGGAGTCCTTGCCTCCTTTGCCCAGCAAGAACTGCTCACCAGGCTCCCTCCACCTGGGGTCTTCACTTGCAATAGGGCTGCCCCTTCTGCACCTGGCTCAGGCTCCTGGGGGACACAGCATGGACACTGAGCTCTACAGGACTCATAGAGGATTCAAAGTGCCCTATAACTCAACAGTATGTGTGTCTGTCTGTCTAGGGGTGGGGGTGGTACTGGGAGAGAAGGAGATCTGACTCATTCATCTCTGAGACACCTGCCTGGTCCTGGGCATTCTTCTGGGCTGGTGGGAACATCTGCATAGGACCAGACCAGAGGGACCCAGGACAAAACATCTAAGTGTGGGTGTTTAGAACCACCCAGAGCCATTCACCTCAGGAACCTGATGAGAGAGGAGGCACCATTCCTACCTTACAGACAGAGAAGCCGAGTCCCCTCTGCCAGGCAGCCGTACCCAGGGAGGAACGGGCAGGTAGGGCACTCGTGTGGGCTCTGCCTTCCTAGGTTCTTCTCAAGTTCTGAGGCTCAGGGTTGGGGGGGAAGACAGTACCCATATTCTCAGCAGAGTGGGGTTCCAGAGGCAACTGGGGCCACCCAGGGATGTTTCCTGCATTCTCTGACAGTGCTCCAAAGGCCGGCATTTCCTGGGCACCTCCCAGGGTGAGCTGAGCCCCATTAGGGTCCAGTGGTACCTGGGAAGAGCAACCCTTCCAGGACTGGGGACCGGAGCCTGAACCTCTCTCTGTGGCTTTATTTTTGGGGACCCAACTGAACTCTCAACAGAACTGAAGGTCCACGGGTTGAGCAGTCTGCCCCCTCAGGAATCTGAGACCCCTCCCTGTGGAGGCTGTGGACTGGAGAGAGAAAGGGCGGCTCCACCCTCCCCGCGCTCACTGTCCTCTGGAAAGGGAGACCATACCAAAGAGCGAGTGAGAAGGACAGGAGACCTCAGAGGGCAGAGTGTGGGAGGGGGGCGCTCTTGGGACACTGTGCCGGTCAGGCAAAAGCAGCAAGGCTCAGAGCAAAGGCGACCTTACACAGGCCCGCTCGCCGTCATGGCAGTCTCTGGCCAGCAGGGGGCAGGAGCAGCCTGTCCATCACCCGGGCCGGGTGTGCTGCCTCGGAGACCCCTCCGCAGTGCTACAGAAGACCCCTGGCTCCGCTTCCTGTGCGGTCAGAGGGCGACACCTACGTGAGAAGGAGTGCTGGGCTCCTGGTGCCACTGATTTCCCGGGAAATCCTAGAGCAGATCACCAAGATGCCTGTGCTCCTGTCCTCAGTGTCAAAGGGGACAGTGGCAACTGCTTCACAAGGCTTTGCGGAAATTAAATAAGACCGGTTGCCCCCAGGCTTGTGTGCACAGTGGGATCTCGTGGAGTTTCAAAGGGACCGCCTGGTTCCACCCCCGTGGGCTTCAAGTAATTGGTCTGGGTGTGGCTGGGACCTTTGCATTTTAAACTGAATCCCCAGTTAAGTCTGAGGGGCAGACTAGGGTGGAAATTTGGAGTTAGATGACCAGTAAACTCTAAGTTGCAAAAGTGTTTTTACTCTTTTTATTGAGACCCCCTTTTTTTTTCTACCTTGAGTCCGTAAAATTAAAATTCCCTCCTCTCTTTCCTCTGCATAATCTCTCAAATAGAAAATGTGGTTTTCTCTCACAATCTGAACTTGAAGTGTTCAAACATTCACTCCCATGACTTTTTGCACAAAGTTTATCCGAACGTTAGCTGACCCGTTGTGACAAGTGACTTCACACACCAGGGAAGACTGTCAAGATTCTCCAGTGCAGGAGAGAGCAGAGGTCCCTGGCCATGATGTCTCAGTGGTCCTCTTCAATGGTATGGGGTCTTGGGTTCTTCGGGTTAGCTCTGCTGGGCATCGGGGGCACAACGGATCAGGTCAGATAAAACTAAGGTCACTAGTAGCTTCAACTTATTATTTCGTGTTTAATGACATCATACTCAGTGTTCCCTATAGTGTAGAGGGGAAACGGACTTGGTATCCAGTGATGTGTAGTGATTGTCCTGCATCTGAACTTACTCCCTGAAGAGACTATTAGACAGAAAATAATGTGGCATTCTGTATGTGGTGTTTAGTAGGTGCCATTGTTCCTGAGGCGTGTTCCGGAGGCTTGTTCGGGTCGCAGCGATGCTTAGGGAAGCTGGCTGGGGCGGCGAGGCCTGGAAATGCCTTGCTCATGGTTCCTAGGTGCTGTGATGAGTCCACTCTATCTGAAAATTGCTGCAGGACACCTTGCCAGGGACTTTGAGAGCCAAGTGTGCCCTGTGCCATTTCAACCCACCTCCTGGTCAGGAGGTCTCTGCTGTCGGGGAACAGAGGGAAATAAGCCTTAGTCAGGTCTCAGGTACTCGGAGTCCTTTCCTGGGGGGTTGGAGGTGGGTCGAGGAAGCCACCTCTGGAAGGAGAGCTTGGAAGAGGCAGGGCAGCCTCATCTCCGGGGAGGAGGCTGGCCTCTGATATAGGAAGGAGGAGAGCAGGGCGATGTGGGGACCTGAAGGGGGTCCCCAGAACACAGCTTCAGAGCTGGCTGGGCGGGGATGAAGGAGTACCTCTGAACTCCCCCACGGTGGGCTCAGGAATGGACACATTTCTATCAGAGCTGATTCAACAGCTGAGGGAAAGCCAATGGCCCGTCCAAAGTTCCTCAGCTGCTCAGGGCCACAGGAGGATGAGGACTAGGTGTCCTGCCTCCTGGCTGGGGGACCCTCAGGCCCTGCGGACGCTCCACTCAGGTCTGCCTGATGCCCATCCGGGAACTTTCCCTGACCCCATCTGCTTTTCCTTAGGTTCCTGCGGCCTTAGGTTCCCCATCCAATGGAGCTCTGTGCTGTAGGGCCCCTGGCAGTGACCCCTGGCAGTGTTACCAAGGGCAGTGACAACTCTGGTCATTTCTTCTCTCTTGGCCAACCTCTCCCTCGGCCCAGGATCCTTGGGTTTCCATCATCTTGTTCTAGGGGTTCCCTGTGTCCAGCCCCTACACCACCCGTAGCTGGTGGGTTGAGGTGGGTCTTGTGCACAGTCTCCAGCCCCCTGTTGGGTTCAGAGGCTCCTCTCACCACCCCGGATCCTCCTACCTTTCTTCTCCTTCTGCTGAGACCAAGCTTCATTCTCCCTTCAGTCGGCTGTGGGCAGTTTCCTGGTGCGTCTGTTGTGTGGCCTGCTTGTGACCAGGGTCCTGATGCTGGCCGCCCCCTGGTGGGCCTGAGCTGTAGAGCAGGGTGATGGGATCTGGGTTCACCTGGGAGGCGGTGGGTGGGCCGGTGTCAGCTGCTCCCCTGGGAGGGAGGGAGGGGCGGCACAGTAGACAGAGCCAGGGGTCACCCAGGTGGCCTAGTATCTATTGGAAATGGCATCAGCTTGAAAGCCCTGTTGTACCTTGTCTGTCTCTGCACACTCATCTGCTTGCCACCGTTCACCATTTTCTTTGAACTTCAGACTCATGCTCCTGGTTCCTGTCCTCGCACAGCAGCTGGGCAGCCAGGTTTGAAGTGGTATCCTGACCCCCAGGAATGCGCACGCACACACCAGCGCATACATCCTTACAGGTATTTCAGGTGTCCATCCCCTCCGTCAGCGACCAGACCAGCATGCCTGGGAATGCACCTCTGCACCAGCCCTTACGGAGGGGAGAGTCTGGAGCCCTAGAGCTCCCCACCAGGACTGTGCACCATTCTCTGTCCAGAGGGGGAAAGGAGCAGGTATGTAGAAAAGGAAGACGGGATCTGGTGAGCAGGGGACATCATTGTAAGGAATAAAAAGGGATTGGGACCAAGAAGAGGTTCAGGTCAAAGAGGAGAGTTGGAAGAGAGCCAGTGAATGGACACACTTCATATTCTGAATTCCTCCCCTCCTCTCCTTTAGCTCTCAGGGGTGGAACAAACCAGGAACAGCAGCAGGGGCTGCCCCAACTCCTGCCAAGCCCCTAGACCCATGGGTTTGCCCTGTTGAGCCTGGGTTCTCTCACCTCTTCTTGCTCCTTGCTTTTTCACTTAGCATGAGAGTCTCCAGTACCATCCATTTACTGGCAAATGCCATCATTTCATTCTTCTTTAAGGCTGAGTAATATTCCTTTGTGTATATGTACCATGTTTTCTTTATCCATTTATCTGTTGATGAATTCATCTGTTGATCCATTCATCTGTTGGAACCCCTAGGTTGCTCCACAGCTTAGCTATTGTGAATTGAGCTACTATAAACATTGATGTGGCTATGTCACTGTAGTGTGCTGATTTTAAGTCCTTTGGGTATAGACCAAGTAGTGGGATGGCTGGGTCAAATGGTGGTTCCATTCCCAGTTTCCTGAGGGATCTCCATACTGCTTTCCAGAGTGGTTGCACCAATTTGCAGTTCCACCAGCAATGTATGAGTGTGCCTTTCCCCCATATCCTTGCCAACATTTATTGTTCCTTGTATTCTTGATAATTGTCATTCTGACTGAAGTGAGATGGAATCTCTCTATAGTTTTAATTTGCATTTCTCTAATTGCTGGAGAGGTCAGAGTCTTCTTGTGCACACAGGAGAAGCCTTACAGTACCAAGTCTACCACTGTGGAGGCCCCTCCCCCAGAGCCAGGGACCCCCAGGTTGTCTGCCACAACCCCACATCCCCAAAGCCTGGATCTATCACCTGGGGACCCTCAGAACCCCCATCCCACTTACCCCTCTCAGTGAGATCAAACCCAACTCATCGGTGTCACCTCCCCAGCTGCCCTCTCCTGCCCTCCTGACAGGGTCTCCTGTTCTCTGTCAGCCAGAGCGCGGCTGGTTGCCTGGTCACAGGAACATCGAGGCCAGCTCTGTTTCTCTTGCTCCCTTTAAAAGAAATATCCATACTTCATACCAGGTAAAAATGGAACATTTGACATCTCAAAAAATGACATAACTTTTAAAAATATCTGACAATGAAGGAAGAATTTCCAATATATACTGCAAATAAAAGGGTTAATAGCTTTAGTACCTAAACATATTTTCCTTAAAAAAAAAAAAAAAGAATTGGGCAGGTATTTCAATCTCAACAAAGGCGAAGAGTGGCTCAAAGCCATGGTGCCCTTGGGAGGCCGAGGCAAGAGGGTCGCAAGTGTGAGGGCACCCGGGCAACTGGTGAGACCTTGTCTCAAAATACAAAACTCAAAGGGCTGGGGACGTGGTTCCACAGCAGACCACTGAGTTTCATCCTCAGTACCATTAAAAAAAAAAAAAAGCCAAGGGGTAAGAGCAAGTAATTGATTATAGAATAAAGAATGAGTAACCTGGATACATGTGTTCCATGTGGCTGAAAATCAGAGATGGAAAATGAAACGAGACCTTGCTGTTCAACCATCAGTTCAAAGAAGATTCAAACCAACCATGATCCTCTGTCCTCGAGGGGTGGGGAAATGGCACTCTCACGTGTTTTTGGAAAGACATAGTTGATACCCTGCTCCTGGGGTCAAGGCGGTGATGAATTAAGAGCAGAGAAAACAAACAAAAGAAGCGCCTGGCTTTGATCCAGAAGTTCTAAAGTGTTTTTCTGAGCAAGTAATTTGAGTGTGTGTGAGGACTGCTGTTGCTTTAAAAGTTGAAGGGTCCTAGGGAAAACCAAAGCAGCCCTCCTCCACCACCCTCTGCCTTAGTCCCCCTCCCCACTCCCCCCCCCCCCCCCCCCGCAAGGATTTGCTTCAAATCTTTTTTTTTTTTTTTTTTTTGTACCAGGGGTTGAACTGGTGCACTCAACCACAGAGCCACATCCTCAGCTCTATTTTGTATTTTATTTAGAGACAGGGTCTCACTGAGTTGCTCAGGGCCTTGCTAAGTTGCTGAGTCTGGCTTTGAACCTGTGATCCTTCTGCTTCAGCCTCCTGAGCTGCTGGGATTACAGGCTTGTGCCACCGCTCCCAGCTCTATGCTCTTCTTTTTAAATCTTTGTTGCTTTATATTAAGGTTTTAGAATCAGGTAGTATGAGTCCTGACTTTGTCCTTTTTAAACAAAAAAACAATTTTAGCTCTTGGCTATTCCACATCCTTGCTTTTCAAACTCAATTTTAGAATCAGATGAAATGTTTTGACATTGTGTTGAACTTGTAGATCAGTGTGGGGAGAACGGGCATTAAAAATACTGAGTCTTGAAATTCATGAAGATGATATGTCTCTTCATTTATTTGGTTTCCTGGTGGATACTTTAAAGTTCTCAGATTTTCTCAGTTATTTTCCATTTTTTCCCTTACTTCCTCAAAATATTTTGTCAATTATTTCTATCACATTTTTAATTGCAAAAAATGCTATTTGTGTCCTCAGCGGGGCCTCTTTTTATGGTTTTCTCTTCTTGTTTCATGGCTGTCTTCTCTTTTCTTTATAAATATATTGTTTTAGTCTGCTTTCTGTTGCTATCACAGAATAACTGAGCCTGGTTGATTTATAAAGAAAATATTTCTTTTAGATTAAAGAGTTGGAGGTCCAAGAACCCGGTAAGCAGGTACATGCACATGTGTGAGAGAGACTGAGGGGAGGTTACAGGCTTGCTTTACAACACTATCTTGCAGTAACTAACCCTGATTCAGGAGAGCAAGAACCCATTCTTGCAAGAAAAGCATGAATTTAATCCCTCTTAAGGGGCCCAATACCTCTCAACAATGAAGACCAAGCCTCAACCTGAGTTTTAATGGAGGACAACATATTCAAACTATAGAGATATGATATAAAAAGTTCTTTGATTGTTTCATTCAGACTCCTGTGTTCTCTATTTGCCTCATGTTCTTTTATAGGTTTAATTTGGTTTAAGAGGGAAAAG
This sequence comes from Spermophilus citellus, assembly GCF_964194105.1. NCBI lineage: Eukaryota > Metazoa > Chordata > Mammalia > Rodentia > Sciuridae > Spermophilus > Spermophilus citellus. The sequence continues at coordinate 57,189,948 of NC_138186.1, read as the reverse complement.
GAATTCAATTGTAAAATGATCTACAAAACAACAAGGGATAGATAGACCGCAAAGATGGCAGCAAGAAGCCAGAAGAATGAGAAAAGAAGCAAAGACTTAAGATGTGGTAGAAGAAAACTTTTTTTTTTTTTTTTTTTTTTTGGAAGTGAGGAAAGAAACATCCAGGCTGATTTAAAGGACTTTCTGTGTCTCAGACAAAATCAGCGAAAAAAGATCTACAATCAATCTAACATGCAAGCACTCGAGAAGGGGGAGGGCCAGACCTGGAGGTGACACATTTCTTCACATTTCTTTGCACACAACAGATAATATTGCCCTGCTTGATTAAAGAAGAGAAGTATGAATCTACGAGTGTCTAGAAAGAAGGAGAAACAGGCTGCTGCTGAGCTGAAGTGATGTCAGCACATCTGGGAGGTAAAAAAAAAATTTTTTTTCTCTGACAACCAAGAAAAAAATTCCCCCCAGCGTCCATGCCGGAGGGAAGAAAGGGTCACTTCCAAAGGACTCAAAAAAGAATCTTGTTGACTCTGGAGTGTTCTGCCGCTGTGTGTTCCATGTTCAAAGACAACAAATTACCTTCTCCTAAGGATAGAGGGAAATATTATGATCTGGCAATTTTACGCCTCATTAAACCATCCTCATTTGTGAAGGCAACCCCAAGGATTTTCATAGGAAAGAACCTGAGGGATCTTTCTTTAAAAATATAAATTGAACGTTTGCTTCGGGTCACTGAGGCAGAAAGTAAAATAACAAACTGACAAATGAGGAAGTCATGGTTTAAACATGTAGAGTCCATCAGAAACCAGGCTCCGGAGACGCTCAAGTAACCGCGGCCATCCTGCTGGAAAGATGGACAGAACGGGCTCCCGGGGCTCTGATGCAGGGCAGAGAGATGTCCTGGGGTTTCCTATTTGGCCCTCTTTCCTAAGGGCAGACGCGGTTTGGGAATTTCTCCGGACATCACCTGCGCACAGTGGTAGTCTAATGGCCTCTTGTTTTGAGGCACTGCCTTGGATTTTCAGTGCAGCCCTGACAGGCAAGATGACAATGAGGACGCTGGTCTGGCTCCTGAGCTTCAAGGGCCCCCCCTTCCCTCCCTCCCTGTCCTCGAGTCAGGAGTTTTCTGACCCAGTGCATCACTCCCGAATAAAAGCACAGATCCTCGATTGCTGATTGCTCTCAATATCAACCACAGGTTACTTCAAATGTGGTTTTAATTTTTCAAATACCTCATGACATTTTTGTCACTTATTCCTGATTCAATTGTGGCTGCAAAATGTGGACTATGTTTTGGAGATTGGGTGCCCATCTATAGATCCCAGATCTCCTTGTTTCCATAGTTTGATTCTGGGATGTCCCTGAAAGGATGATGTATTAAAAACTCGGTCCCCAGATTGGTACAATTAGAGGTGGGGTCTAGTGGGTGGTCTTAGGTCATTGGGGTATGACCTTAAAGGAGACTGGGGGATTCCAGTCCCTTCTCTCTCTTTTGCTTCCTGATGACTGGCTTTGCTCTTCCACATGCTCCCTCCATGATGAACTGCCTCACCACAGACCCAAAGCAATGAGTCAGTCAGTTAGACACAGACTGAAAGCTCCAAAGCTGTGACCCTAAACAAACCTTTTATCTTTATAAGTTTATTATCTTGGGTACTTTGTTATAGTAATGGAAAGCTAACACCTGTAGATAGAAGTTGTCATTTAGCTCTGGTCAATGCCATCAAAACTCAAGTGTACAGGATGTATTCCAGGAACTCTCCAAGGACACCTTTTGCTTGCTCTTTGTTCTCCTCTCTCCCATGTAGTAAACCACTATGGGTTGAGCATCCCTAATCTGAAACTTTGAACTCCAAAATGATCAGAAATCTGACCCTTTTGGAGCACTGTTATGATGCCACAAGTAGAAAATTCCATACCATGAAGCTTTTCTTCATGCACAAAACTATTATAAATATTGTATAAAATATTCATATTTTATATGAAGCTGCTACGGTTTAAACAGGGATGTTTCCCTTCACTCTTACAGGAGTTTAATTCCCAAAGTCATATGTTAGTGATATTAAAAGGGTAGAAAATTAATTTTACTATGTGCTTAGAGGTGGGGCCTCTGGAAAGTGATTAGGTATAATAAGGAAATGAGGGGAAGCCCTCACGACTGGATCCTGATGGCTCTGGAAGAAGACCCAGAGAGAGCAGACACGCAGATATAGCATGCACATGCCCTGCCTCTTGACATATGATGCCATGTGTTCCTTTGGGAGCAAAAAGTCCATCACCAGACCTGTGTCACTGCCAGTGCCATACTATGCCCATGAACCTCGAAAAACCATTGGCTAAATAAATCTCTTTGCTTAAAAATTTGGTCTCCATCAGATATTTCCTTATAGTAACAAAAGGCTGACTTATACATAAAAATATCTGATTTTTATGTATCCTTTCAGGAAGCCTTATGTACATGGTCAGCCATCGGTATCCACAAGTTCTGCATCCACAGATGCAATCAACTTGAGATTGAAAATATTTGAAAAAGAAATGATATCTGTACTGAACATGTACAGACTTTCTTCTTCTCATTGTTTCTAATCAATACAATATAGAAACTCTTCATGTAGCACTTCCATTGTATTAGGTTTCATCATCTAGAGATGATTGGAGGGACTTGGAATCAATCCCTAGTGGGGACAACTGGGGGACAAGGGGGAAAACTGCACCAGCATATATTTAATTTTTCCTTTTTACAAAAAAAAAATGTACCCTTCATGAAGTGCAGTTCTCATCTTTTCTCACTGGGACTCAACCGTGGGGACTGCTCTTCATCAGTGCGTGGAGGTTCCACCCACTCCTTCCGCAAGCAGCAATTTCCTTCACCATCTCCTTAATGATTATGGAAATTTAGAAAGACTTTCCAATCATGCTGCAGTAAGGTTCCTTGTCCACATAATAGTGATTTAGGGGCACATCTCTGGGTAGGCGTGGAGCAGTGGACTTGCTGGGCTAACAGGTAGGTACCTGCGATTTCTTCAATACGGCTAAATTGTCCTCCACAGGACACTGGCCCTTTTCTTGGGGGACCTCTTTGAACCACGACTGATTTCTAATAACTAAGTCATGCAGAGAGATTTGCTCCAGGAAAACCCGAGAACGGTGAGCAGGCTGGATTGAAGAGGACAGAAGGAAAACGGTCACCTCTGGGGCCCTCGGGGTGACCTGGTGGGAACTGACCAGGAAGACAACAGTCGATGGTTCTGGAGAAATGGCGGGGGGGGGGTGAAGGAGCAGGAGGGTGAGACAGAGGGGACTGGTCTTGGCAGAAACAGGACCTGGGAGAGAACCAGGAACCAGAGGCCTCTCTGGCCTCCAGTGGCTCAGGGAGGATAGAGGGAGTCCCGGCCGGGGCAGGTGGCCTGGGAGTCCTGGCGCTGTGAGCTGGCGGGCTCTGAGCTTGGGGACAGGTCTTCTCTGTGGGAGCTGCTTGGGGCTCCTGGGACACATGCACTCCTAGGGGCCGGAGCAGGAGTGGCGGGAGGGCGCTGGCTCGTGGGCCCAGGTTCCAGGGGAGCTGGAGGCAGCTCCGTGAACAGGAGGGCCAAGGAGGTCAGGCGGGTGGAATGGACCCATCCGTGACCCTCCCGCAGCTCCTCAGCCCCTCAGCCCTCCCCACCAAGCCTGCGCGCTCCCTCTGCCTCTGTCCCTGGTCCCTGATAGTCTTACTTCCTGGGCTCCTTTCAGCCCAGGGGTCCCGGAGCAGGGACCTAAGGGGACATCTGTCTTCCTGAGATCAGCCTCCCCGCCACCCTGGCAATAACATGGTGGCCCTCTCCTGTGTCCTGGGGCTGCCACCCGCAGTCCAGAGAGCTGTCTGACAGTGTCCGGCACACTGAGGTTTAGAGCCATCACGGTTTCTCGCCTCGGGATGGGTCTGGTGGCAGGGACGCTGGGACGTCCTGGGTACTCAGCCCCCAGTGCTGGGAGGAGAGGGGTCACCTCTGGTCAAGGTCTCTGACGATGACCTACCCGGGCAGCTGTGAAATGTGGAGCAGACGGATGGGGAGCATGTGGGGAGGACCCCTTGTGTGTGTTCTGAAGGGCGGAGGACACCAGTGGCTGGAGTCCGGGAAGAGCAGCCATCACTGCTTCGATTCTAAAGGGGAAAGGAAGAAAAAAAGCTGGTGGGGGGCCAGAAGAGACCTGTCCTACTCCCCCGGCCACCAGGACTTAAGTCCCAGGCCAGATCACTCCTCCAGACTTTGAGCCATGGCTCCCAGAGATGTGGGTCCCTCAGACCAAAGCACCTCCTAAGACACGTGACCTGCTGATGCAGGTCCAATTTTTATTTTACCAAGAAAAAAAAAATCTCTTCTATCTCCATGGCCACCATTTTCCCAGTGGAAAGGTCATTTCAGGGGTCTAAGGACCACCTTGAGCCGGAGCTGGCTGGGCTTCCCGAACTCCACGGAGCACAGCCCCATCCCTCACCCGTGCACACCTCTGGGTTTCACCTTCCTGGAAATGAACCTCAAGGAGTTAGGAGAACGGTTACTTGAACATTTTCTGCTTTCTACAGATGAACCTAGCCCTACCTGGTACAGTTCTTGCTGTTGAGCATTTTGTTAGTTTAACGGTTATTTTTCCTAAGCATTTTGGTATTGTTCCACCACCTGTTGGCTTGCGTGCTTGCAGATGAGAAGTCTGCTCTTTAAAATTCTTCCTGCCGCCCGGGTGTGCGCCTTATCATCCCAGCGGCTCAGGAGGCTGAGGCAGGAGGATCACAGCCAGCCTCAGCAACTTAGCGAGGCCCTAAGCAACTCAGATAGATGCTGTCTGTAAATAAAACATAAAAAGGGCTGGGGATGTGGCTCAGTGGTTAAGTGCCCCTGGGTTCAACCCCCAGTGGCCCCCCATCCCCAAATCTCCCTGAGCGCTGACTGCTTCCTCCCAGTTTTGTATTTTTGCATTTTTCTCTACAATTCACCAGTTTGAGGGGTTCTTTTTGTTCCCATTGCTTGGTTTGTTATGGTCTGTAACTGTGGCTTACTGGCTCTTCAAAGCTCTGGAAAGTTCTCAGGCATTCCGTCTTCTTCGGGTGCTGCCTCTCAGGCTCAGCTTTTGCACGGGGCGTAGGGAGCTCAGACCTGTGTTGCTCCCATTGGAACAAGGAGAAGAATCCAGGAAAGTGACAAAGTCTTCATGTGTCCCCATGACAGCTGAAGTTCAAAGCAACCAAATCACCCAAAATCTTAGGAGGGGCAAGACACCCCAGGAGAGCTGAGCCGGGCAGCGGTTCGCCTGCCTCACAAACAGGCAAGGATGACTCAGCTGAGGTTTAATGAATGCTCAAAGGTCAAGTACAGGCTAGCACCATGGTCCAGGGCTTCCAAGGCTCAAGAGGAAGGATCATATGTGTGCTGGATCTCTTCCCCCGGGACCACTGGTGCTCTCATGAGGGTGGGTGAAGGCAGAGTGAGAAACTGGAGAGATGGCTGCTCCATGGTGAAGATCTCAAGAAAGAGTATGGAAACACAGACTCTCAGCCTCCACAGGACAAAAACTTCAAACCACTAGGATGGGAGCAGCAAGCCTTGCACCCCCAGAGAGGGTGAAAAGAAACAAAGGAAACATATAAAAAGAACTTTCTCATTGCATGGAACACAAATGTGATGACTGGCACTCTGGCAGCTATTTTGGAGGCTATGAACTGAGATGGTGGGGCAGAGAAGAACCAGTTTCTGATCACGTAAAGCTCTCATAGCAGCCGTAAGTGCCAATTTCTGAACTTTTAAATGAGAGATAAGAAACTTCTTTTGCTTAAGCTCCTCTTACTGGAGTTTTCTATTATATACAGCCAGATAAGTCTAACTGAATCAGAACCAGACCAACAAACCATTTGTTGAGGACCCTTATATCCCTGGGATATCCCTGGATCATAAACCCTGTGTGCCTGATCCAACTAGGTAGGAAGGCAATGTTGTGCTTCCACAGGAAGATTCATTTGCAAGTTCCAGGTGCTGAAAGAAAGGAAGGAAGGGAGAGAGTCAGAGAGTTGGGAGGGGGGAGGAAAGAGGGAGGAAAGGGGAGGGGGAGAAGAAGGAAGGAAGGAGAGAGAGAGAGAGAGAGAGAGAAAGAGAGAAAGAAAGAAAGGTAGGAACCTCTTCTAGTTAAAAATTATTTTAATGTGCAAGACATTCGTGGGACAAAACTTTTTGAGTATTAAGGTCTGTGCCTGAAGCATCTAAAAACGATTGTCCCTGTGAGCCTCTTCCTTAATAACCTTGTGGAAGCTTATTCAGAGATTAAACCGGGCAACTTACTCCCTCTAGTGGTGACGTTAGATTTACACCAAGTTGTGCTTGGGAGGTTTGGTCATTTTGTTTTAGGATCAAAAAATGACTGAGTTTTTTGGGAGGGAGGGAATAGATAGGTAGGTAGGTAGGTAGATAGATAGATAGATAGATAGATAGATAGATAGATAGATAGATAGATAGATATCTCCAGGGATTGAACCCTGGGTGGCTTAACCACTGAGATACATCTCCAGCCCTATTTTTATGTTTTATTTAGAGACAGGGTCTTACTGAGTTGCTTAGGGCCTTGCTAATTTGCTGAGGCTGACTTTGAACTCATGCTCCTCCTGCTTCAGCCTCCTGAGCTGCTGGGATTACAGGTGTGAGCCACGGGGGCCCAGCTTTGGAAAAATTTTTTAACTGATTGTGTTTTAACTTTTCTTTTTTAAAAAGTAACTTCACATTTTTTTTAGTTGATAGTAATGTAATTACCTTGAGATGAATGGTACTGTTCTTTACTAAAACTTAAATAGTTAAGAGTGATTGTTTTATAAACATTTTAAAACTTGCCTTTATCAAATTAGTTACTATGTATAAACAACTGGTGTCCATATACTTACATAGTTGTATTCTATGTAAAATTGAAAATTCTGTGAACCTAATGTAATCATTCTACTTGGATCTTCTCATAAAAGTATAGTGTTTCTATTAAAATTCTTAATATGATTAAATTGATTGTTCTTGATTGTTCAGAATAATCTAAGAATATTTTATGAAGTTGTTAGTAAACTTTGGGGATTTTGCCAGGTATGGTGGTGCACACCTGGAATCTCAGTGGCTTGGGAGGCTGAAGCAAGAGGATTACAAGTTCAAAATCAGCTTCAGAAACTTAGCAAGACCCTGTGTCTAAATAAATAAATAAATAAATAGGGAGTGGCTGGGGATGTGGCTCAGTAGTTAAGTGTCCCTGGGTTCAATCACTGGTATCCCCCCAACAAAAATGTGGTGACTTTGTACCAGTACAATACTGGAATACTAGAACAATGAATATTTCTATTTAAATTGGATGGTGGTCGGTCAAAGAAAATAATACTACTATATACTAGTAGTATCTAGTAGGGACTGAATCTAAGTTAAAGCTGTAATATATATCAGAAGTACATGCATATATATGTGCTATATAGATAATACATACATGCCAATCTCTTGGCTTGGCACAGAATCACCAGCCACCACACAGCTTTGTAGATTCAAACAGCAATCTTTATTCCCAAACTCACACTGGCCTCTACACACGTTCTGGGGCAATCACAGTTCTGCTGCCGCCCAGTTCACCTACTCCACGAGGCTTTCTTTTCCAATACTTTCTGAATCTCACGAGAACTCAACGGGAGCTCAGGCAGCAGGAACGCCCTATTTCCAGCAGCAATAATCTTCAACATCCAAATTCCCTAAAACCCATATTGTCTTAAACTGGGAACGCCTTAAACTTGTCTTAAACCAGGAATGCCCTAAACCCAAGGAGCGGGATACTTCCTCAAACCTGCAGGATACACCCTAATCCTGGATCCACCCTCTTCCTTGAACAGGGTCACCTTTATCAAACACACATGCAATGTCAACAGCAAAATTCCAAGGCAAGTCCATTTAACATGGGGTACGCTGGCAAGGAAATTTCGATGCGTCATTCCTACTTGGCAATGGCCCTCAGCACATACACACACACATAATGTTGACCAAAGGAACCCCAGAATGAAGAAAATTTAGCCTAAAACCTAAAAACCTTGTTTATGTTTGCATCCTCTCTTTCACTCATCATATGAAATGCTCCCTCCACTTCCCCATCCCTAGGTAGAACAGAATGTTTTCTACACAGTTGTTTACTACAACTGTGTTAGGGTGATACTAACAGGGAGAATATTCTGGACAAATACAATGTGAAATAAATGTTAAGGTATTTGGGGTAAGAAATGGAAAAACAGTCCCCACGGTCCCCACATCACTCCTGAAAGTTCTAAAGGAAGCTGAAGTTTTGTTAGCGATGCCAGTTCGTCTGTGGCTCTGTCTAGGGGATATTGTTGTTGAAGCAATATTCAATTTTCCAATTCACGGACAAGGGATGTCTTTCCCTTTGTTAAGTTCTTTCAAGAAGTTTCTGTCCACGTTCTGTCTTTTTGAGTGTACAGGTCGTCCATCTCCCTTGTTAAACTGCTTCCCAGGCATTCATTCTTCCGGATATCATTATAAAGGGGAGTGTTTTCCTGATTTCTTTCCATTTTCAGACCGTTCATTGCTAGTGTATAGAAGCACAATGGCTTTTTCCTTGTTCATCTTATATCTTGCAACTTTGCTAAAGATGTTCGTTAGTTTTGATCATTTTTTTTCCTTCTCTTAAATCATTCCTTGGGTTTTCTATGAACAAGTGAATATTCACCTGTGAACAGGGACGGCTTTACTTCTTCCTTTCTAATCTGAAAGCCTTTCATTTTGTTGCCTTACTGCCCTGGCTGCTGCCCCCTCACAGTGCTGGGTAGGTTGGCAGAGAAGGTGTTCTGCCTTATCCTGACCTTGGGGAGGGTCACCGGGTTTTCATCATTAAACACCATGTTAGTTGGAGGCTTTTCATAGATGCCCTTTATGAAGTGACGGAAGTTTCCTTCTCATCCTAGTTTGTTAAATGTCTTTCTTTTTAATCATGAGGTAGTGTGGCTGTTGTCAAGTGCTTTTTCTGCATCTGCAGATGACTCTGCGGATCCTCGCCCTTTGCTATTGCTTGGGCACATTAGGTGGACGGCTTGTCACATTGAACCGTCCCTGCCTTAGGAAGCTGACCCTGCTTGGGTGTGGCGTGCATTTCTTTTTTATAGCTGGTGTGGTGTTCTTGGAGGATTTCGGTCTCTTCATAAGGAAAGAGTGTGTCTGCAGCATGTTTTGTGATGCCTTCGTCTGGTTCTGGCATTTCGTGACATTCCATCGCATGCACTTTGCAGAGTAGTCGAGAGGCAGGTGAAGCCCCCTTCGGCAGGATTCTGGCCCGCGATGGGGGGGTCCTGGTGTGTGGGTCCTGAGAGTGAGTTGAACACTTCTCTACCTTGATTTGAGCTGAGATTCTGACACTAGTTTGCTTTACCAGCTGGTTCACTTCTGGGCTGTCAGAGGGGGAGCTAGAGAGATCTGGGGGAAGCAGCACTCCCGGGCTCTTCCCATGGGTGTCCTTCTCCTTTGAGGAGCCTTTGCAATGCCCTTATAGGGTAAGGAGGTACCCTGCAGTGGACAGAGTGAAGAGAACAGGGTGGGAACTGTACAAGAGCCTAAGAGCCAGCCGCCATTGATTGACGGGGATTTGCCATTTTAACAGTGTCAGGTGTCAGGGGCCCAATGGATGGGACCACCATGATAAGGTTGTGGCAATCCATTTTAAGTCACCCCATTTCCAGAATTGAGAACAAAGTTGTACTGTTCAGTGGAGAAGCCCTGGGATAATTACCCATTTGTTAATGAGTTTTCATATAATAAGTTTTAATCTTGCAGGGCCCCATTTCCAGTCACATTTGCCCTATGAACTGTCTTCATTATGAGTTCATGGGCCCTCTATTTTTCAGCCTGTTGATAAGGGCCAAAAATTTACTTTTATTTATTTATTACTTTTTGTTGCTAGGGATTGAACCTAGGTCTTCAGCCATGCTAGGCAAGCACGCCTCCAGTGAGCCATACCCCTGGTGCTAATTTTAATTTATTCATTGTGTCAGAGCATCCAGGACTGACCTAGAATATTTCACAGCAATGAGTATATGACTGTAGGAAATTAGGCAAAACTATGGTTGTGGTGATGCATATTCTTTTATAAAAAATTAATATTTAGTTGCCTTTTCAATATTTTAGGGACAGGGTTTAAATTTAGCAGGATCCCCAAGTAGAACTATAATCTATGCTCCAATAGGAAGTCCGTGAATTTTTGAGAACCATTGTGTTGTCATACATGTTAAAGTTTAGTTAGAACCTATACTGTAGGATCAAAAACCAATCGGTGTCCTTTAATTGTTTTTTTTGTACTAGGAATTGAACTTAGTAGCGTTTTTTTTTTTTCACTGAACTATGTCCCCATCCCTTTTTATTTATTTTTAATTTTTATTTTGAGACAGTGTCTCACTAAGTTGCTTAGGGTCTTGCTAAGTTGCTGAGGCTGGCCTGGAACTTGTGATCCTTGTGCCTCAGCCACCCAAGTCACTGGGATTACAAGTGTGCACCACTGGACCCAGCTAAAAATTTTTTGGTTGTAGAATTTTTTGGTATATAAACTAATGCATGATTTTTGAATTTCAATGGAAACACATTCAGGAAAATGTACATACATTTACCTATTTCATATTATATTTAAATATATGTGCATATATTTTACTGGATTACCCTTTATTTCCCCAGATATCTGGCGATTTGTTCATAAATGACGTAAGTAATCGAGGTCCAGCATCACCGTCCCCACACCTGGCATCTGCTCAGGACTTAAAGCTTCAGGTTTCCTTCCCCCCTGGGACTGTTGCTGCCTAAGAACAGCAGGCTTCTTCATTTTTAGGTTTTTAGCCACCTGAAGCCAGGTTCTTAGCATCTGTCTGTGGTTGATAAGAAGAAAAAAGGGAGGAGGAAAGGGGCCCCGTGCCTCCAGGGAGGGCCCCACCACATGCTCCTCAGTTCCTGCCCCCCCATTCTTTCCCTTTTAAGTAAAATCTTTTGCATTTCTAAGTGACTAAAAATTTTTCCCTCTCCTCTCTCTCTACAGTTGCTGACCTCATCAGTTCCTGGTGGGACTAAGTCAAAAACAGGATTAGCCTGTTTTTTGACTTTATACTGATTGTTACAAGAAAAAAAAAAAAAAATATATATATATATATATATATATATATATATGTATGTCTGACCTTGTGTTTGCTGGCCTCCTGGACAGCCACTTCCCTTTCCAGGTGTCCCAATCAACTCTGAGGGCTCCGGTCAGTGTCCCCCAGTGCGACTCTTCTTCTCCATCTTCCTGGTTCCCAGGCCCCACCTCTGCAGGCAGAGCACCCAGCAGGGCCTCCGCGGCTTCCTTGGGAGTTCGGCATTTACCTAAGAGCTGCTTTGACATCCTCTGGTGTCTGTGGTGGGACAGGGACCAAGTGTCCAGAGTATTTATATTTATCCATCAGAGTCTTAGCCATATGAGGCCAGGAATTAGACTCATGATACCCCCTGGGGCTGGGGACATGGGTGACAGGAACAAGGGACCCAGCAAGAAGGCAGGGTGGACCCCAGCAGGGGCCACCCTTTCTAGCATTAGACCCACTGTACCCATTGCAGATACCTCCAGTCTGAATGGGGTCCCCCAGTGACACTTTGCTGCGTTGCACCCCACCACACCCCATGAGGAGAACCGTGGGGCTCTGGGACATTGTCCCCCAGTTGTTTCATTAGCGGGAATGTTGCCCTGTGGTCTCAGGAGCTCACCTTGGCTCAGGCTGGGACAGAGAAAGAGTCGTTACTGGGGACAAGGGATTAGGAATGTCACACTTCACTCTAAGAGAGTTGCCTCGCGTGGACGCCTTCCCAGTCAGGGTCCCAGAGCCACCCTGGCCCTTGGTCTAGACTAGAGTCCCTCTTGGGGTGGGCCAGATCACTTTGGGGAGCACTGTGGGGAGGCCCCTCTGAATGACTCACATTCTCCGTCCTGGAGCAGAGAGGCTCTGATTGTCACTACATCTCTAGTGACCTGGACATTGCCCGGGTCCCGGAGGTTGAGGATGCGTCTTCAGACGTAGGCGTGTCACCCCATGGATGGAGCTATGCTCACCTGTTCCTTTGTGATACCACCCCTTTGCCCTGTTTGAGATAGAATGTTCCATGGAAATCCCCTTAATGTGTCCCCTTCTCTTGCTCTGCTCTTGGGTGTGGCCTTCCTAGATGTCAGTCAACCTGCTGACAGTGGACATCATGAAGCTAGACTCAGCCCCCTGAAACTTGACCCCTGGCCTCATTTGAATGGCTTCTCCTTAATAAAAGGAGTCAGCATGTGCGCTCTCTCTCTCTCTCTCTCTCTCTCTCTCTCTATCTCTTTCTCTCTCTCTCTCTCTTTCTGTGGACCCTTAAGGTCTGAGGAGCTGTTACAGGACCCCAAAGAAAAAGATAGCTCTGTCTCTTTGGGGTTTATTTCATGCAGCCCCGTTCCCCTGGAGTGAGCCTGAGTGTTTTAGTCGTGAGGAACACGACAGAGCATTATCACTGTCACTAACATTTTAGGGTGGACAGCCTAGCGGCACTCTACAGAGGTGACGGCAGCAGAGGGGGTCAATTGAACTACAGGGAACAGCACCGCCTCCCCTGGTGGATGTTAGTAACCTCAGCAGCTCCGTGGTCCTAGCGAATCAGCAGAAGCACTCTCCGTCCTGCCAATAGTTCTTGACTGACAACCTTCAAGGTGAAGAGCACCCCCTCAATGATTAGCAGACACACAGATGGAAATAAAGATCTTCTTACTTACAGGTCCCGGTGGGTATGGGGCATGCCCAGAGGCCCCCCACATGCAGGCCAGGGAGTGAGTGGAGAGAGACCACGACTCGAGGACCAACACCTTTAGGGGTCTTGGGCAGGTTTCACTCAGAGATTTTTTATTTTTATTTTTTTTATTTTTTTAATTTTTTTTATTGGTTGTTCAAAACATTACAAAGCTTACGACATATCATCTTTCATACATTTGATTCAAGTGGGTTATGAACTCCCATTTTTACCCCAAATACAAATTGCAGAATCACATCCGTTACACATCCACGTTTTTACATACTGCCATATTAGTGACTGTTGTATTCTGCTACCTTTCCTATCCTCTACTATCCCCCCTTCCCTCCCCTCCCATCTTCCCTCTCTACCTCATCTGCTGTTGTTCAATTCTCTCCCTTGTTTCCCCCCCCTTTCCCCTTACAACCTCTTATATGTAATTTTGTGTAACATTGAGGGTCTCCTTCCATTTCCATACAATTTCCCTTCTCACTCAGAGATTTTTTTAAAAAATATTTATGTTTTAGTTGGAGGTGGACGCAATATCTTTATTTCATTTTTATGTGGTGCTGAGGATGGAACCCAGTGCCTCATGCATGCTAGGCAAGCGCTCTACTACTGAGCCACACCCCCAGCCCCTCACTCAGGGAATTGTAACTGCTGCCATTTAAAGCAAGCAGGCCTGAGTCCTGGGAGGTCACACTGTGATCAAGTGGTGGTAACAGTGACATATCTGCACAGTTCAGTGGGCCCAGTGAAGTGGACTGTGTTCGGCTGTCCCAAGGAAGATGGTCACTAGGAGGAAGTTGTATGAGTCAGATATCTGGATCCACCGCTTTGAGGAACTGGACACAGTGTCAGAGGTGACTAAGGCCTGCAGCTGGATTGAGAAAGTGAAAACTGTATTTAAAATGGATGTCGAGGCAGCAATTATAATTGACCACAATATTCTTACAATTTTTTGCAGGGGGGTACTGGGGATTGAACCTAGGGGCACTTTATCATTTTATCCCCATCTCTTTTTATTTTTTATTTTGAAGCAGGGTCTTGCTAAGAGTTACAAAGGGCTTGGTTAAGTTGCTGAGACGGGCTTCCAGCTTGTGATCTTCCTGCCTCAGCCTCCCATGTCACTGGAATTACAGGCGAGTGCCATGGCTCCCAGCTCACTTAAATTTTGTGAGGCTGAGAAGGTAATTACCACGGGTTTTAGAGAAGAGGAAATTGAGGTTCAAAGAAGCTTAATTGAATCTTGGGCCGTGGTCTCTGGATTCCTCATTGACGTATGCAACCAGAGTCAACAGTGATGGAACAAAGCATCTGACCCGGAACCTTCCAGGAATGGCCTCATGTCCTGTTGAGCAACTTTCCGGAGCCACTGTGTCAGGGTGGTGCCTTATAACTGACGCAGGAGCCCACAGGGGCAGTTGGAGCTGGAATCCCTGAAGGATGATGCTTTGGGGGCTACTGTGGACGCTGTTTTTTTCAGGTAAGGCAAGGGAGAGGTGCGAGCAGGTGAGCCCTGTGGTTTGGACCCCAGGAGACCTTCTCTTTTTGAAGCACCAAAGCCAACCAGCAGTTAAAGCAGTCTGAGCTTCTCTACCCAAGGTCTGCAGGACCAGGAGAACGCACAGGTCTGAGTACATAAATCAAAGAAGGGTGGAATTAGGGAAGAAAGATGTCTCTGATTTTTTTTTTTTTTGGCAGTCCTGGGGAGCGAACCCAGGTCCTCATGCATGCTAGGGCATCTGTGCTCTCCCACTGAGGTATGTCCCCAGCCTCCCTGTGCATTTTGCATTTGGATGTCAAAGACAGAAAAACCCTAGATGAAAATAATGATAGAGGAAATCTAACTCGGGTATGATCAGAAATAATTTTGTCTGATTTTGAAAAGCATTTTTCTCTTTTTTAAATTAGTACTTTTTAAAATTATACAGAAAATTGGACTTTATGTGTTCCATCATGGTGCTTTTAATGTGGACATCTGTTAACTCAAAAGATACCATATATTTAACAAGTATTTCCTGGGGCCTACTGTGAACCAGCAAATCTGCTACTGCTAAAGACACAGGTGGGAACAGAAGCAGCCTGGAGCCCGTTCTCCAGGAGGTTAGGATCCCTACTTTCTTTTGCGTGTTGGGGCTGGAGGGCCCTGTTGGGCAGGCTCAGCAGAGCTGATCCATCCCCAGCCCTACGGGTCTCTTACAATCTGCAGAGCATTTGGGGCGTTGCTGGTTCTTCCTCCTAATCAACCCGAATAAGAGAGGGGAAATGACAAGACTTTAAAAACAAATTTTGCCTTGGGAAGAGATGGAAGCCCAGGGAGTGGCTGTCTCTGGGACCTATTGAGCAGGATCAAGGGAAGCTACCTGGTGGTGCTTGCTTTGGATCTCCTTGGTGCTGGGGCTGTCACCGAGGCGAATAGGAACTGGTTTCTCATGAACCAGTGCATTTGCTTTTATTTTACTTATGTTTTTCTGAAGGACAACTGGGAGAAGCAGAGGATTGAAGGTTGGGTACTTGTGAGAGAAAAAAACAGAGCTATATATTTCATTATACCCTACAGGGATAGGTTAGGGGTTCACCCCAAAGCCCCTGCCAGCTAGATGCCCATTCATCCTTGGGTGGGGATGCTGTAACTCCAATCAGACAACAGTGTTGGACAATGTAGCTAAGAGGCTTAGCACACACTGCGCTGACTCTCTAGGTTTGAATCCTGACTCCATCCCTTATTGCTGTGGGACCTTGGGCAAGTCACTTAGCTTCTCTGTCTCTCAGTTTCCTTATCCATAAAATAGAAATAACAGTGGCAACTTAATAAGTGATGAAGATTAAGTAAAATAATGCATTTAGCATACAATGCTTGGCAGATGGTAATTATTATTAGTAGTATTTTTTTTATTAGTGTGTTAAAAGGGTTTCCTTTCTTGTGATGGGGTACAGACTGCTTTTGAGCATATATTTCTGTCTTCTTTCGCAAGAGGTGGTCAAGTTTGTAAAAAGAGTGGAAATCCATCTGTAACATTAATGTGGGAAGTTAGGTCTTCTTTGGTGGCAACCAGAAGTTGGAGTCGGTGTGTCTTTCACAAAGTCCAGCACCGTGCCTGGCACAGAGAAGGCTTTCAGCCATAGTTCTATAAATGAGGAACTAAACTTGGTTTAAGATATCTCTCCACCTCTGCTCACCATCTTTTGTGGAGGGTGTTCCTGGCCAGGGTGCATAGACATTGCATGGGAAAACCTTCGAAAGGTTTCCTTAGAAGTGAATTGGCCTTCAAGCTCTGCTTCACCTTCAAACCCCCAGGAGCCCCTGAGGAGGGTCTTCCTAAGGTCAGGTTGAGATAGGCAGGGCCTCAGGAGCCTGGCCTGGCCAACAGGGAAGGTAAGCACTTCACCGAAGGGACAACTCTTGGCGTTGTTCACCGGGGCACTCCTGAACTACCACGGAGGATGAAAGTGCCTGGAGGTACAGTCATGGTGTTGAGAACAGCGATGGTGATTGCAGGTAGGGGTGGCCTGACCCATGGTTTGCCCTGGCATTACTGTCCAACCTGTTCCTGGTGTTCCCTGGAGCAAGATGTCTCCAGGCCTGAGTGGACACACTGTGGTCCCTTAGTGAACCACAGAGCCCCGAGTGTCCCCCTGGAAGCACAGACAGGATCTTCTGCACCTCCATCAGCAAGCCCTGCTTGGACTAGAGCAGAAAAATCACTCTTACTGTCCCTATAAACCCGGGGTTCTCAAACTCAGCACTCCTGATATTTTGGCCACTGTTGCTTTTCTGTACTTATTAGATGCCAGCAGCATCCACCTCCATCCCTGGTTATAACAACAGCAGTGTCTCCGGACATTGCTCAGTGACCCTGGGGGGAGGGAGGAGGACTTGTCCCCAATGGAGGAACAACGCTGTGTCTCCTTGTCAAAAAACAAGAGGAGGGGTCTCTCGGCTGGGGTACTGGGGGAGCCCAGGGGTGCGGTTTTGGAGCACCACTAAACTCAAGACAGGTAACACCATTGGCTCGCTCCCTTGGCCTCCGGCCTCATTCTCGGGCAGCCGTTTCCACGTGGTAGAAAGACGGCAGCGGAAGTCCACAACCGCATTCCCAGCCCCAGCCCGAAGAAACGTTTTTTTACCCTCTGAATAGCCATAGCAGTCTCGGGAGGATTCTGATTGGCTCAGCTGATGACATGCGCCCGGGGAGGATTCTGATTGGCTCAGCTGATGACCAATCAGTGTGGCCAGGGCAAGGGGGAACTTTTAATTGCGCGGTTGGTGGGGCTGTGCTTGAGAACGTGGGCGGGCCCACGGGTAAGCCACTTAAGAGGGGCTACCCAAGGAAGGAAGAGCGCGGGAGGGAACTGTCGGGTCCCCTGTTCACCGTGTCCTCAGGATAGCCTCCTCACTGTTTGTTCAATGGTCTCTTGAACTGATCTCTTTCCCCTGACTTAGCTGAAGTCCTCAAGCTTCCTGGAGAATGGCTCTCTGCTGGTATCATGTCTTCCTCGCCTCTCTTCACCCCATGCTCCTCTCTATACCCTCTGCCATGCCTCAGCCACCATGATCTCTGTACAGCATCCCTTGTTCTGTCCCCCATCAGGCACTTACTTCCTCTCAAAAGGATCATTTATCAAATTAGATTTTCATGGACTCTGCTCAGTGTGGCTCTTGTCGTAAAAAACAAAACCAACACTTCGTGGTGGAGAGGTTAGTGTCCAGTGTGGCTTAAAAAGAAAGATGCCTCTTCTCCAGAGGCCTCAAGGACCTCATCTGAAAAATGGGTGGTTAGACAAGAAAACGAGCTGGCTCCTCTCCTTTTCTTTCCCAACTCTTCATGACAGAGACTAACTGTGTTTTCCTGCTTATAGGACTCCAAGCTGCTGCTCAGTCAAAAGAGGAAAAGTATGTCCTACAAGAGGGGGAGACCCTGACAGTGGACTGTCCCTCCAACATGAAGTATGCCTACAGCCAGAAGGCTTGGCAGAGGTTGAGGAATGGGGAGGAGCCCCAGACACTGGCTGTCACAGAAAGATCTCAGGGGAAACTCAATCAAATCCAGGTGGGGAGGTACATTCTCAGAGATGACCCTCCGGAGTCCATGTTTCAGGTCCAAATGATCAATCTTCAAGTGGAGGACTCAGGACTGTATCGGTGTGTGGTCTACTATCCTCCTCCCAAGGAGCCTGACCTCCTGTTCCATCCTGTCCGCCTGGTGGTGACCGCGGGTGAGTGACCTGGGAGTGGATGGATGTGGTGGTGTCATCAGCAGAGCTCAGGAGTCCTAGCCAGCCAGCTTTCTCCTAGAAGCTCCTTGTCTGCTCTGTGAGGCCCTCAACAGGCATTTCACACACAGCAAGCAGGGGCTTCTAAGCATGGATTCCCTTTGGATTGCAGAGCCTAATTTAGGGTACAGTTATGGGAAGTGGGGTGCTATAAAAGGTGAGCAGTAGATATGGGAGAATTTAATCCCCTATCTCAAGTCTCCATTTAGAAGGCATATCCTTGGGAAGCCTCCTGTGACTTCCCTGTCCTCCTCCCAAGAATGCATGAGATGCTTTTAAGACAGTGCACCCCAGACCTCCCAGGGAGTGTCAGCTGCGTGGGGGTCTCATTTTAAATACAGATCCTGACTTGGTAGGCCCAAGGTGACTCCCACTTGTCGGGAGCATGTCTCCAGGCTCACTCGGGGTCCTTCTGTGGACAATATGATCTCACGGGGGAGTAGTGACTGGTTTACTTATCTGTCTCCCTTATCAGTCTCCAAACTCCTTGAGAAAGGGCCTACGCCTTGTTGGGCTCTCTGTCCCCAGCAACTAATATTACATGAACTAAGGAAGACAGAGGAAAGGCAGACAGGTTGAAGTTCCTAGGGGAATTCTAAGCCTAAGACATGGCACATATGCAGTGGATTAATTCAAGGTAACTTATTCTTTTAAGTTGTCAATGGATCCTTATTTTTATTTATTTGTATGCGGTGCTGAGAATCCAACCCAGTGCCTCACACATGCTAGGCAAGCGCTCTACCACTGAGCCACAGCCCCAGCCCACAAGAGAACTTTTAAAGTAATATATACTTATAAGAGGCAGAGTGAATGGGATAAGATAGAATAACAAGGGAATTATTCTTGGAAAAAGGAGGGGCATATAGATAAGTAAAGAAGAGCAGGCACGTACATTTCCAATAACCCAGATACCCTGAGAGCTCCTTTCTCCCTCTCCCTTCCTTCCCTTGCTTCCTCCATTTCTCTCTTCCTCCTTCCTATCTCTGACTGAGGCTAACCTTATACTACATTTTTGGTTTTGGCAAAGGAAAACCTTGCTTCTTGAAAGGTCACTTTCATCTCCCTCTGTGGCTCCATCTACTTGCCACCTATTCATCCATCCATTCATCCATCTATCCACCTACTCGTTCATCCATCCATCATCTATCCATCCATCCAATGTACCTCTTGCAGATCCTTCAACTAAGCGTACCTCTGACAAGAATTCTACCCCTAAATTGGCTCCTACTACCATCCGTCCTACCACCCTTCCTACCACGAAGACCCTGAGAACGTTCTATACCAGCTCCAGAACTGTGGTCCAATCCCTATCCATGCCAACAGCTGTCATCCCTCCGAACACCACAGTCAACCCCACAGATGCCATCAGGTATGGTTTCCAGGCCTTGGGACTCCTGGTTTGGACACCAAGTCCTTTGTTCCCTAGTTCATGTGCTTAGAGGATGTGGTGGAAGAGGGATGGGGGTAGGTGGGGAGGGTGGGGAAAGAGTTGCTTCAGTCTGGGTGGAAATTCCCAGGGAAGGAAGGGGGTGGTGGTGGAGTGAGGAGGAGACTGAACAAGGGTGCCATTTTCCTCAGCTCACCCTCCTCCTGCCTTGGACAACAAAGTGACGAGGAGAGGAAAAGCCCAGGTGATCCAGTCTAATAGTGCAATGGAAGAAGCATTGTGAGTTAGGGACCCTGGTTTCTTGTGTCAGGCAAACTAACTGTGTGATTTGGGGCAGGTCAGGACCTTCTTTGGCTTCAGTGTCCTGTTGGTACAGTAGGCATGCTAAAAAACTGGAAGGGATCATGTAGCTCCATAGCAGCTCTAGGTTATGATTGTCTAAAGCATTTGTCTTTGTCTTATTTTGTTTGATTTTATTTGCTTTGTTTCATTTTAACACTGGTGTAAATATTCTACCATAGACCAATGGAAAGAAAATTTCTGGAGGTGGGTCCAGACTTAGTACATTTAAATTAGTTTTTCAGGAGATTTCTAAAGTGTAGGTGTGTTAGTCAGCTTTCTGTGACTGTAACAAATACCTGAGGTAATAAGTTTATAAAGAGGAAAGGTTTATTTTGGCCCAACGCTTTGGAAGTATCAGTCCAGGATTGGTTGACCTTATGGCTTTTGGGCCTAGGTTGAGGCAATACATCACAGTGGCAATGCCTGGCAAAACCTTATGATCAGGACATAGAAAAAAAGGAAGAGAAAGGGGTTGGGGGTCCCACTCTCCCTTTCAAGGGCATGTCCTTAATGACCTAAACATCTTCCACCAGATCTCATTTCTCAAGGTTTCCTTGACTTCCCAATAGTGCCAATGTGGGGACCCAGCCTTTAATACATGGGACTTTGGAAAACACCTCAGATCCAAACAATAGCAGCAAAGAGCCACTGAGTTGGCATGAACACCTCGCTTCACAGTTGTTATTAAATGCTGATTTATCTTAGAACGTGTTATCATTAAATATTGAATTAACAGAGAAAGAAATATTCTTCCATATTCCCACTAATGATATGTCTTTCCCCCGTCTTCTCACCTGATCCTCATTCACGCTTCATATTTCACATGGTGCTAGTTCTAATTATACCCATTGCATCATTTTTCCTGCTCCGATTATCCTTCAATGTTGTTATGTAGTCTTCCTCAAATTAGAATTTCAATGGGCACATACTTTTCTGTCCATTGGAAAAATCATCAAGTACCTAGTCATTTGCCTATTCTTAGTCATTGATGTTGTCATCAGAAAATCATTTATTCAAACAAAATTTCCATAAGAGAATTTGAACACGTGTATCATTCTGCATCCACGTCTTATGGATAAATGGTCTTCCAAACGATCGGACAGAATTTGCAGGTGATCCATTATGCATAAGTGCCACCGCAGGTTGCTAACGTGGGTTTAGTGTTGTAACAATATTCCTGCTGGGGCAGGGGCCATAACTCAGTGGCAGAGCGTGTGCTCAGCATGCGCAAGGCCCTGGGTTTAATTCTCAGCATCAAGGGGAGAAAAAAATTCCTGATAACCATCTTCACTTCTTCATTAATGTGGACTCCTGCTCCAGGAAGATAGAGACAATGATTTTTCTGTTTAATGTTGGGACTAAATTTATTTCCTCTTTACATATCATTACCACATTACCCATGATGCAGTGTGTGTACTATGTAACATATTTCCTTACTTTCTTAATTTCTGCATTATTAAAAGGATTACCCATAGTCTGGAACTGGTTAGCTTACAGGATTAGGTCAGCTGGAGATCAGCTACTCAGTTTCCATTCTTATGAGAGTGGGCAATGACTTATCTATCTTCCTCCTTAGGTAGTTTTACTCACACAGCCTGAGTGCCTGGTACATAATAGGTGCTCATTTAAGCTTTGTGGATTAAATAAAATAATCTAGTGTGAGTTAACGCTTTTCTGTCTTCACTACTTTTACTTTTCAATAGGTAGAGAATGTGGGCATCTTCGCCAACATTCCTAGAAGAGACTGTACCTCTTTTTACCTGTTAACTCTGTTAACTAATATTAACTATTCTGCTGGTCAGAAGTCACCGATAGCTGTTTGAGAAAGAAGGAGTGGTTAGCCCTGGTGATAAAAGAGTGGAGGCCCCAACCTGGGGATGGTGAGGTCCTGGAGGGGGGGATCCGAGCACCCTGTCTCAGGGTTATTGTGTGAGGGACAGGCTGTGGGAAAACCAGTCCTGTTCAAGTGTTTTAGGAAGTGATCACTGGCAGAGCCACTAAGAAAGTGGGACTGCAAAGGGAAGAAAATAAGTGGTTTCACAGGGACAGATTTGGTTTTTCAAGGAAGGTCTGGGTGACACAGAGGTGTCCCTATGCTGGAAACCTCAAGTATTGATATTTCTGCATTCACAGTCACTGGGTAGAGGGGCTCTAAGCAATGAGCGGGGCCCATGAATACCCAGGCACCCCAGGGCTCTGGGGACTTGTGTGTAGCCTCTGAAAGACATGAGATGATGATCCAGGGGGGTGGGTGCCCCCCAGGATCCTTGGGCATGAAAACAAACAGCTCCAGGGTATCAGGCAGAGCCCTAGGGAGGAAGTGGGGTGAGTGAAGCTCAGAAACCAGGGCTCTCTGCAGGAAGGCTCTACCAGGGCAGAGGCTGGCATCCTGGTGGGTACCGTTGCAACCACGAGACAGATGCTGGCTTCCCTGTCCCCAGGGCCTGGCTGCTAGCACCACTGGTTGCTGAACTTGACCAGGCATCCTTGGGAACGCAGTCCCGGGTGATACAGGACAAGGTGGAGACTAGGGTGGATGTCAGCACAGATGGGCAGTTTGTCTCTTGCTGGGATGATTCTATCTGCTATTTTGTACATCCAGTTTTAAGTTTCGAATGGATAATGTATGCTGGTTTGAAAATTATTGCTTTATTTTATTCCTTAAATGTGCTCAATTCTGTTTCCTGGTGATTTTTTCTGTGGTTTTGTTTTTCGATTTATTTAAATTTTCCATCCAGGGTTGGGGAGTGGAATTGAAGAAAGATTACTGTTTCTTCCCACTGTTATGAAACAGATAGTTATGAAAGAATCCTTGCTTTGCCCACAGGCTGCTGATTCCCTTAGATGTTAAATTCTTATATAATATTACAATGTTCTCTGGCCTCTGTTCTGTTGCTGCCTCTTCCTCTCCTTGTCCCTGTGTCTCAGCAGGTGGAGGACTTGCCTTGACATCTGCTTCCAGATCTGATGGGATGCCCCTGTCCCTGCTCTCACTGGGTCTCTTTCTCATGATATCTACTGATGTCTACTTGGGACTTGTAGAATCATTTTGCTAACATCTAGACAAATCCGAGATTGGATTTTCTCTAGGATAGGATTCTTCTTGATTTATAAACGAGGAAACAGAGGCTAAATGCAGGGGGTGGGGGTGGAGGGGAGGGGAGGGGAGGCAACCATCCCAGAAAGCAGGCCACGGTGCTGAGGACAGAGGTGAGCTGAGCTTTCCTGGCCCAGGGCCCTCTCTCTCTGCTGCATCCAAGGCAAGATGAAGCTCACCTGGACGTGAACCCTATACTTTTACTAAACATGTTTCTAATGGTTTGTTTTAGGGAATGGAGCAAAGGGCTTTGCATAGGGCCAGACAGTCTGGGAAGCTGTGGGAGGAATTAAGCGGATAAGATGGGAACATGAAGGAATTTCTAAACCCTTGAGTGTGAGGTCCTCATGGTTGGTGGCATATCTCTCTCTCTCTCTCTCTCTCTCTCTCTCTCTCTCTCTCTCCCCCACAGGCTCCCTGTGTTCAGCATTGTCGTTCCGGTGGCCTGTGGAATCCTAATTAAGAGCCTGGTCTTCACTGTCCTGTTTGTTGTCACTCAGAGGTCATTTGGACTCTAGACCCAGGAACCCACAACAGTGACCCTGACCTCCATCCATGTCCACCTGGCAGTTGTTGGAAGCCAAGTGGAGAGGGACCTGAATTGAATCTGTGCTCTCAGGTGATTCCTAGGCCAGGATTGCCCGCTCCCTGGCCCTGTCCACACAGATCACCCTCAGAAGAGAAGATGTGGCTCCTGGTAGGACCCAGCTCTCCATTCCATCTGCAGCTTGGCGTGAAATCAAGACAGAGTCCAGTGCTTTCCACTGTCCCTCTCCTGTGGGGTTGTGAGGCTGAGTGGGCACAGCTGATCTTGCTGCCCCATGTCCTTACCCTGGACTATACGATTTAGGCCACATGGACAGAACTTAGAAGCATCCTCCTTCCCCCGCCACTGGAGCGAGCCTCCCTCTCTCGAGAATCAGATGCCTGGTTTCTCCTTTCATCGTGATTGTCCCAACATTCCTACCCATGGAACGAGGAGAAGAGAAGAGGCCATGGTGGGAATTAAGTAACTGGGAATGAGAAAGTGACGCTGACGGCTCGTCCCGGGAAAGCACTGGAGACAAGATGGGCGTGTAGGGCGATGGGTGGATGGAACCCGCCTTGCCGGGTGTGCTTTGTCTCTGGACCCTGAAGCTAACCCATGAAGGTGGAGGTGTATGTGACCAAGGCGAGGCCACGCGAGTCCCACCTACTGGCAGGAAGGAAAACCAACTCTTTTGCTGAGGGGATCCATAGCCACATGGAGAGCAAGGAGTTCTGCCTCTCGTCCTTGAATCACATGAGGGGCAGGCATGGCAGGGTGACAGTAGCCCACCACTGAGGCTCTGGAGGCTGTCCCTTGTGGGCCCCTTACCTCTCACTCACCATCCTCCTCCATTTGGTCTCCCCTGACGGCTCCCATGCTGTCTCTGGGACCCTCCCACTGTGCCCCATGAAATAGGTATGCAGGCCACCCGCGTGTGTCCCCCAGCCTCATACCAGGACTTCCTATCTCCTACCTTTGGGTTCTAAAGCAAAAGGGTCCTTCCAATTCACCAATGGTCAAGGTCATTTTCATCCTAAAGCCTCCAAGAGCGAACACACCTTGCCACGTAGCATCTGTCTCATGCCAGAAAAATATATTGCTATAATCTCCAAGACTTTCCCCTCCTCCTGTGGGGGAAAAAATACCTAGTTCTCTGGTGCATCCTTCCATCCCATGAGGACCCCCTTCTAATGAATATCGCTCTGTCTGGACCCACCCAGGGATGGCACTGACCTCAGAGATGATTTCTGATCCCCCAGTTTTGAGTCCATTTGAAGGGGTGCGAGTGGAATTCAGTTCATCCTGGAGCTCTGGCCAGTCTGCAGAGAAGGACTTATCCAGAAGCTGAGCATCTCAGCTCCTTCCCTGTCTTGAACTGAGCAGCTCAGATGCAGCGACTGAGGTGGCTGGTCTGGGACCTGCATTTTAGCAGTTTCGATGTTGCTCCAGTTTATGAAGGTGACAAAAAAAAAAAAAAAACCAGGTCGGGGTCGGGGGGACACTGTAATTAGATGCTGTCCAGAAGAGGCAGGACACACTGGAGCAGTGTTTCCCAAATGGCATCCCTTAGAACACCTGCATTGCATTATCTGGAAGCATAAGACACATGCTCAGCTTCCGGGGCTCCTGTGGACTTGTTGCATCATAGCATACAGTTCTCTTCATGCTTCTCAGGTTTGTTTCAAAGAAATCATAATGCTGTCTGTTAAACACTGTGACATCCAGTTGCATGGCTTGGTGAGTCATTGAATTACAGGTTAAGTTGTATTTAAGTCCAATAAATGACATTTGCCTGGAAAGTTCTGTGCACTACATTACATTGGAAGACAAGCGGTCATGCTGGACACTCTCGAGTGCACACTTGGGAACCTGCCCATGTGGGTGATATCAACAGGCTCTGTCAGGCACCACCTTCTGGCTGGGTTTAGCCAATGGGCAGCAGGAGAGGACAGCAGAGGGTGGGAAGAGACGAGGCCAGGGAGTGGCATAGGTGGTTGCATTCACTCTGAAGGTTCCCTCAAGCCCCTCACCAAATGGCCACTAGCTCCAAGTTCAGGTGACTGCTCCATCCTCTCGCCCTGCAGATCTGTAGGTGGTGACAGCTCACCATGGCCACCAGATTCAACTACTGCAGCATCCCAAACTGGCTTCCTCAAATGCCCGTATCTTTATTAAATGCTCCTTAGTTATTCAGTCTTGGTGAGCCTTCTGCTTTTTGCTGGAAATTTGGCTGACAAAACGATACCGTGTCTGGGTTTGAGTCCCAGCTCTGCATTCTTGCAGTTAGTATGTCTGATCTGCAGTGACTCCATTTTCTGGGCCTCAGTATGCCTCATGGCCTCTAAGGGCACAGGGCCACCTAACCAATGTCAGTGATGGTTGTCAAGACCAACAACAGCATTCTACTTGGGCTATACTGATAGCAGAGGGATTGCAGAGGGAGCCTAGGAGCTCACAGGGTCAATGAGGAGGCTGGAGAATCAGGTTTAGAAAATTGGTAGATACCAAGAGGGAAGGCAGAGCAGAGGCCACAGCTAGGATTATGCAGGAGATGATCTGGCGATGTTTCTCTGGACACATGAAGTCACCAGCCACTTACTATATGCTGTTCCTGGACTCCGAATGCTTAAATTGCCTCCGTGTAAGTCATCTCCCACGGGCCCTGAATCTTGAATCAATCCAGTTCTCGGGATCCAGAATCCTGGGTGAAATCATGCATTTTGCTGAGCTTAGGTCAGTGCCTGTAGGCATGTCATAGCTGACCGGAAGAAGTGTGGGAGGAATATTTGCCTTCCTACTTAACAGAAGGGGAAGCAGAGGTCCACAGTTCAGGAAAACTTATGCGTTGGGCCACATTCACCTTTCTAGTAAAGTATTTGGTGCCAGAGAGTCAAAAGATGACAAGTATCCATTGCATACTCTTGCAGCACTGACTGGATTAAGTGAGAGAACTGGAGTAAATGCCCAGGGCCTCCTCGTGGTCATTCACCTGTCACTATTATAGCTGTGGTGTCTGTGTCTATGCCCTGACTGGGTTGCTTGGGGAAGTCTACATCCTACACAGGCAGAGCTCAGAGCAGGCCTCAAGATGCATCTGACTGCAGACAGGGCTTTTGCAGGCATGGTCTATTTGGACACCTGCCTCAGAGTCACTACCATGTAGACTCCTGGGTGTCTCTGCAGGCCTGCCAACTCAGAGTCCTGGCATGTGTGTGTGTGTGCACCGCCAGGCTTCTGGAGTGATTCAGCCACCTGCCCATACCTGAGAACCACGGTGTGGAGTAAGACTGGTGAAAGTGTTGTCATTTGAAAGCTCAACCCAGGCCTTAGAGGGTGGGCACAGTTTGGATGCCCAGTGTCATTTCAGATGGGGACTGTGGTGTGCAGGTTGGTGGGATGTGGTGGGCAGTGGCCAGTTGATGGCAGCGTTTTGGTGACTAGAGGCACAGAGTGGAACAGAGGGGGGACCCCACACGGATGGGGCTAGACTTGCTGTGGTGGAGAACGGGGAGCCGCTGAGTGTTTTGCAATACGACTGTGACATAATAGAGGTAGGAAGGACGCTGTCTCTTCACCTTCTGCTTTTTCCTGGGCTGTTCCCTTGTTACATTTCCCTCAGGGTTTCTCAATCTGAAGAAACAGCAGCACCTCTGGGGGACAACCGTAGACACCCCCCCGGGGCAAGGTCCTCCTGCCGCTCGAGAGGCCCTGGCAGACAGAAGACTCAGGGAGGAGGACGGGATGCAGGGGGCAGGCCAGAAGAGGTGGCCACCGCTGGGGCTGCTGCTGCTGCTGCTCTATGTCTCAGGTAAGGGCAGGAGGGTGAGGGGTGGGAGGAGCAGCTCAGGGCTAGGGGCGGAGACCATCTGGAGGAACGAAGCGGCTAAGAGGAACTTTCTCTCATTTCTTTAGAATGGACTGGAATGAGATCAGGGCCTGTGCTAGAGACAGGTCAGGGGAAAGGAAGGCAACAGATGCAGAGCACGCTGTCCACCCTGGTCCGGCAGGGACTGTGCCATAAGACAGGTTGGAGGTTCTTCTGGGGCATCTTGAAGTTGAGGATGTGATGTGGAGCCAGCCAAGCCATCTCCCAGCACCACGCTGGCATCCCGGGAGATGCATAGAAATGCAAAGCCAATCTCCCTTTGGAGGAACATGTTCAGTCAGGAGGCAGAGGAGGCATGCAGAGAGGAAAAGGTAAATAAGCACCAAGGGCAGAGTAGCAAGAGGGACACAAAACGGAAATGGAAATCACTCTAGCAAGGCTCTGAGAAGGAAGGTGGAGTCCGAGCTGAGTTGGAATCCCATCTCTACCACTTTCTGACCTCAGGCAGTTCCCCCAACCTCCCCGAGCCTCAGTTCCTTCATTTGTAAATAGTGCCCAGACACAGGCGCTCATTTTGTGGATGGCGTGTACATCAGAAAGTTGCCCTAAGAATCAAACAAACAACAGATGGGTGGGAAGCTCTTGGCTCAGAGTTTAGGGCATAGTAAGTGCTTAATAAAAGCTATGGATGATGACGCCAGTATCACCAGGTTTGGGGTGATGCGTGGTATTGAGGGCCAAGAAGGGAAAGAGGAGAGTGTCAGCAGGGACTGTTCTGGTGGGCTCCCCTCTGGATCAATGGAATGGAGACAAGTGGAGAGGGTGGAGGACTCGGCTTCTTGGGGACACCAGTAAAGTGTGGGACTCCTCCCTCTAGGGCTCCAAGCTGAGGGTGAAAGTGAGGAGCAGAAGTGCCTA
The DNA here is from genome assembly GCF_964194105.1 of Spermophilus citellus. Lineage (NCBI taxonomy): Eukaryota > Metazoa > Chordata > Mammalia > Rodentia > Sciuridae > Spermophilus > Spermophilus citellus. Next base: position 57,161,769 of record NC_138186.1, on the reverse strand, counting down.
CAGGAGGGCAGGAACCTGACCGTGACCTGTCCTTACAACATCAACAAGTACGCCTTCAGCCTGAAGGCCTGGCAGCGGGTGAGGAGCCACGGCAGCCTGGAGACTCTGGTGATCACGGAGACTAGAAATGCAGACCTAAACCTGGCCCAGGCTGGGAGGTACCTGCTGGAGGATTATCCCACTGAAGCCATCATCAAAGTCACCATGACCGGGCTCCAGAGGGGGGACGCGGGGCTGTACCAGTGCGTGATCCACCTCACCTCTCAGAACCTTGTCATCCTGCACCATCGGATTCGGCTAGTGCAGTGCAGTGGTGAGCATCAGGGAGACCCAGGACTCCAGGGGAGGGTCTCCTCAGGCACAGAGGGTGGGCTGGGACCCTATCCGCCACGAGGGCTTGCTGCCCAGAGAGTAACGGGGAAATTCCAGACCCGAAGTCAGGGCACCTGGGCCTTCCATTCTCTTGCTTTATGACTTTGAGACTCAGAAACACAACTCCTCTCTGGACCTCAGTTTTCTCACCTGTGAAACAAGAAAGTTGGACCAGGTGAACGAAAACACCACCAGACTCTGTGGGAAACTGGCAACTGGGACTTGCGAGGTACCAGGCTGGTCTGGGAGAGCTGCTGTCTCTCAGTGTGAGGGGACACTCCAGAGGGTAACTCACCTGGTCCTTTGGCAGACAGGTGGAGCCCCCACAGGACTCACTCGATTTTCTTGTCCCTGGAGAATCTGTGAAATGGGCTCAGTTTGACAGTAAGGTGCTGTCCCTTTTCTCAATGGACTTAAAAAGTAGTAGAGAGCACAGTGAAGGGCCTTTCACCGACCTTTAGTTGCTTCTTGTTGGCGAGGACACCGCTTTGTTAAAAAAGCCTGTCAGCCCAGGTGGGGACGTGGCATGGGAGGGGATGCCCAATGCTTTTGCCTCAACCTTCTCAATTGACCTCCTCTGGAGCTGTGGTTCGGGTGGCCTCCACCACCGTGGGGTCTTGCTCTTCTGCCAGCCTGAACATATGACTCTCAGGACAGGATTGGGTCCAAGTCACACTTCTTAGGATCTGTAAATAGAGTTAGCAGGCAAAGGGAGGGCATTGCAGGTAGAACCTCAGGAACAGAGTCAAACAATTCCTCAAAGCTTGGAGCATGCCGTGGCCCCAGTAGTTAACAAAGGGTTCTCATAGTTAAGCATCTCCAGGAATATTTTATTAATTCGGCCGTAGTCCTTGAAAACTGTCAAATAACTGAAACTGCAGTCTTTACAAGGGAAGTGTGACCATTGCAGATTGCATGTGACAGAAGGTTCTGGATCCTTCTTTGACTTGAATATACCCAGTGAGCTTGGGCAAGTCCCGCACTATTTCTAGGCTGTAGTAAACTGGTGGGGCTTCTTCACTGTGATACTCAGTGGCTCCAGTGTTTGGGTTCCTCTTTATTTATTGAGGTAGGAGACACAAGGGCCCTACATTCACACTTGGCAAAGTTGGTGGCTCTAGGTGCCAGTGGGTGGATTGCTGTCCTTTTAACTTTTTTTTTTTCAGCTCTGGGGGGTCAAACCCAGGGCTTAGTGCGTAATAGTCAAGCACCCTGCCACTGAGCTACATCCTCAACCCTATTATTTTATTTTAAGAAAGGGTCTCACTGAGTTGCTCAGGCTTGTCTCAAATTTGCAATTCTCCTGCCCCAACCTCCTGAGTGGCTGGGATTATGGTGAGAGCCATCATGCCTGGCTAACTCAAACTTTAATAAAGACAGGAGAAGTGATTGAGAGTGACTGAGCCCATGCTAGTCAATAAGAACTGTATCAAGCTTAACACAGGATAAACCAAAACATAATTATTTCCCTTAAACCATAAATAACACGGAGTAACATTTTTATAGCAGCTTTGCATTCCTTCTCTCCAGTAATTGAGGAAACTTTAGGCTAATGTGGTGATGGAAATGACATCTTGCACAGATTGTCCCTGCCTAGAGGAATTGCAGGGGAAAAAAGATAGAAGCCTCCACAAAGGACACCTGTAGTGATCACTGAGGTGGTTTGGAGAGCGTAAGAGAGTCAGGGACTGGGTTTTTGTTCAGCTAGGTTAAATAAATAGTTGGGGGTTTCTTTCTGGCATGCTGTTGAGCCCCCTAAAGGACACTCCTCCGTGGACAGTGGAGATGCCTTCTCTATTTGTTCTTCAGCTTGTGAGGTGGGGGAGGACACAGCAGTGACTGAGCTCAGAAAGAAACCCACGTAATGGGAGGCTGTTGGGAGGTGATGGATGTTGTCCCACCAACCCCACTTAAGAAGTGAATCTGGTGTGGGGATTTGAGGGGAGAGAAAGGTGGGCTGCAGAGGGCATGAGGAGGGAGCTCCCTGCCCTCCCTGATGGACAAGATCTATCACCAACAGGAAGTAAGTCCAGGAAGAGGTACTGGGCATGGGATGTGGGTTGGCTGGACCGTGATGGGCTGAGCGGAGGAGGGGCTGAGAGCTGAGAACTGGGCCAGGTGCCCTGGATGAGGCTCTGAAGGCTGAGAGCAGCAGGGTGTCACACACATACACAGGCACAGGATTGGGAGGCCCGGGCCTGGAGGCTGGCTCTGTTGCTCTCCACTGTGTGACTGTGGACACCCCCTGTCCACCCTGCTCCTTGGGAGGGTGGATTGGTGGTGTTGAACCCCCCTACCTTTGGCCTTCTGAGACTGTGAACCTTTTCCCCCAACCAGTGTAGCTCCGTGGAACAGTGGCTCAGCCTGTAGGAGAAGAAAGCTGTTCCAAACACCTTGGAGGTCCCTCCCCAGCTCAGAGGAAGTCAGCCAGGCTGGGTGGACAGCTCAGGGTATGCTGCCCCATCTTTGTCAATCATCGCCTGGACACCTAGTAGGGGCCAGGTCTCACTCAGTCAAGACCCTGAAGAGCTTTGATCTCTTCCGGAGCATGGTCCACACCAGACAGAACCAACCCCCAGAGAGTCCAGATTTGCTGTAAGTTGTGTGTGCTGAGGATCACTGCAGAGACCGAAGCAGGGCAGAGGCATACCCTGAGCTTAGCTGGGGCCCTGGGCTCCCCCCCCCCCACACACTTGTGGACTCTAGAGGATCAGGCTGGACCACCCAGAGGGCTGCCAGGGGGTCCTGAACACAAGCAGGAAGAATAACCTTCATTTAGATTTCTATCCCAAGGCCCCACCCAAGCCTTGGGTGCTAGTCTGTCAAGGTGGCATCCAGCAGCCCCAGAGGGAGGTGGGGGTCAGAGGAGCTAAGATCAAACGGGCTTCGGGCTTCGGTACCCCTGTGGACAAGGGGCTGCACCTAGAAGGGGTGGCCTCCTGGCTAGTGCAGTCTGAGCAATCGGAAGACTCTGACTTAGAGCTAAGGAAGGCGTGAGAGAAGCCCTTCCTTACAGAGCAGCTCTAAGCACCCCATGAGCAGAGACCCTCAGAGCCCTGGGTGGGGTGGAGCCAGAGGTGGGTACCAGAAACCTCAGAGGTGACAGAGGAGTTAGAAAGGGCAGAGGGAGGTGAGGGACTGACGTTGGAGAGAAGAGGGAGCAGGGGGTGGAGATGTGTCCTCTACAAAGCCCGAGGACTGAGTGGAGTGGAGCCATTGGGTGGGGTCAAGCAGGACAACACATTCAGGTCACAGGGAGCCTTGAACGTCTGGCAGTCATGCCCTTTGGGCTGTAGGCAATGGGAACACGAAGGGCCTCCTTGGGCTCCTTGGTGGAAAGGGAGATCAGCACAGCTGTGTGCAGGAGGTGGGGTGGGGGCGGGGCTGGTGGCAGGAGACACGTTAGGTTCCTCTGGGGTGAGAGCGGGGTGGAGGGTGGGGAAGGTGGAGTCCTCATCTGCACAGGGTATAAAAACCTGCTTGGCGGCTCTCGTAGCCAAGAGGCAGGAAGCAAGGGCCTTCAGAGCTGTCCACTCAACAGACACCCACCCTTTGGGTTCAGGAGGGTCAGGTGGAGGGAGTCACGCTTGCCTTTGACCTGCAGGACTTCTGGAGCTGCCTGGTGTTCCTGCTCTGATTTTTGTGACCTTCGGATTCATCTTGAACAAGGGCCTAGTGTTCTCAGTCCTGTTTGTCCTCCTCCGGAAGCCCCGGCCTCAGGTACGTGGCCAGACTTAAGGTGAAACGAAGGCAGGACAGAGACACCTGCTCCAGGTGCTGGGGAGGTTGGGGTTCCCAGCCCCTGTGCCCTGATTTCTCTTCTCAGAAGGTCTTTGGTCAGCGGGCAGGGCCAGCCCCTGGGACAGTGCCAGGCGTGGGCCAAGATGCTGGGATCGATGCCAAGTGGGCTGAGCGGGTCCCGCAGGATGGGAGGAACTGACAGGAGGTAAGCAGCCCCTTTCCTCAGGGTGGGGAGGCTGGACTCAGGCCTGGGCTGGCTTGAACGGTCATTTCCAAATGCTGTTCATCTCTCTTGCTCCTCTGCTGAGAGCCATAGCTGAGTCCGAATGACGCATGGCATTTTTGCCAGAACAGAGTGGTTGAGAGGTGATGCCAGCAAGCCATTGAGATGATAATGGTTATGTTAAGCTGTGTATGTTAGACCCCTGCTGTCTGCCTCGGCCTGCTACTTTGGAGTTCTCGTGCTACTTTGGGGATTCCCGGAGAGTTCTCATTGGTTGGGGAAGTGCCGGAGGAGGGATTTCTGGTTGGTGGTTCCTGGAGGAGCAGAGTGTGTGGCGTTTGGGAGAGTTCCCAGGGAGCGTGTGTGGAGTGTGCTGGTGGAGTTCAGAAATAAAGTTTGTTCCTGCTTCAGTGGCTCGTGACTGCAGCACTCCTCAGATACCCTCGGCACAATGGGACCCAGGGAAACCTCCTCTCCGGAGGCCACCCACTCTGGAGGCTGCCCTAGTGACAGCACACTCAATGCACAGTTCAAGGGAAAATGGAAGGCTTCCTGAAGTCCCACTGTGAGCTCTCTGCTCAGCACCTGTCCCTCCCAGAGGTGGGAGACCGGGTGGAGAGCTGCGTGGAAGGAGCTATTATCAGAGACATCAGCAGGGACCACGGGTCAGCAAGGGATTTGGGCCTTGAATAGAGCAACTGGGACTCACAGAGAAGAGTTCCCCTAAGGACCTTGCATCCCTCCCCCTATAGGCCTCCAGAAGTCCTGCTGGGGACTTCCTGGACCTTGGGTGAAACTTACGCCAAGACCCTCACTCTGCTGGTATTTTTTTTTTTTAAATAAACTTATTTCCAGAGCAGTTTTGGGTTCACAGCAAAATTGAGGAGAAATTGCAGAATTCCCATATGCTTCCATGCTGTCCCCCCTCAACTTTCCCCACTCTCAAGGACCCCCTCAGAGAAGTGCATTTGTTATGGCCGATGGACCTACATGGACTGCCGAGGTCCATGGTCCTCATTCGGGTTCCCCCTTGGCTCTGTGCCTTAATGGCATTTACCCACCATTATATCCCATGGAAGAACTTCCCTGCCCCCCAAATTCTCCACCTATTCATCCTTCCCTTCTGGTCATTTTTAAGCCAAAAAAAAAAATTTATTCTGAAAGAAGCTTCAGTAATTAGCACAGGGAAGGAGGGGTCCATTTTAAAGTGAAGCTTCCTTCCCAGACCCTTGGATCTGAGCCTCTCAAGGGACAGAAGGGACAGGCTGGCTTGCTTCCTTTGCTTTGCCATCTCCACCTGCCAGCTGCGGTGTGGGAAGCCAGGCTGGAGCAGGGGAGAGAGGAGGAAGGAGAGGGGAGGTCTTCCTGTGCCCCATGGGGTTCGAGCTGGGGTTCCTTCACAGGGCGCTGCTGTGGGCTCTTTCACCCGTAGATTCCTAGACAGGCCCATGTGTCCCTTTCCTGGGCAGCTGCTCCTGCTCCTCCTTTGGCCCCCAAGCCGTTTACAATCCACGTCTTATTTTCTTCTGTGAACATCTGCAGCGCCAGGCAGCCTCTTTGGACAGGATCAATAGCAACAACCTGACCCCACTGCCTCACAGATGTGTAGTGACATCCAGTCCTCAGGGAACACTCACCCACGAGTCTCACGTGGCCCTGGTGGCTCCCGCACAGCTACCATCAGACTAGCTGATCAGTTTTGGAGTTGAGTCAGACATAGTGGCTGCCTCTTCCAAACTGCAGGGGACGCTGGACAAGCTCTCCAAGTCCTGACATTGAAGCTTGTCTCCCTGGGCTTGAGGTAAGGGATGTGTCCACTCCCCCGTCCCCTAGGATCACAGCAGACCAACAGCTGTCTCCTGAATCCTCTTCACAACTTCATGCCCTTGAGGGTAATAAGGGTTAAAGCAACAGCAACAGAAAAAAAGTTTTGCCCCCTCCCTGCTTTGCTGTACACTGGTCCCCACTGGTCTGGAACACGGCATCTATTTTCTTAGGACTTGCATGAGTTAATGTTCACTTGAAGACAACAAAATACAGTCTACCTATTTTAAGTAGAAGGGGATTTTTACTTATTTATTTTGGTACTGGGGATTGAACCCAGAGGTGCTTAACTACTGAGCCACATCCCCAGTTCTTTTTTATATTTTATTCAGAGACAGAGTCTCCCTAAATTGTTTAGGGCCTCTCTAAGTTGCAGAGGCTGGCTTTGAACTCACAATTAGAAGAGAATTTTTTTTAATACATTTTTTTTTTAGTTGCAGTTGGACACAATGTCTTTATTTATTTATTTATTCATTTATTTTTATATGGTGTTGAGCATTGAACCCAGGGCCTCGCCGGTGCTAGGTGAGCACTCTACCGCTGAGCCACAATCCCAGCTCCTAGAAGGGGATTTTTAAAAAATAGAGTATTAAATGGTTTACAGCATCAGATCCAACCATCAGATCTGGGAATGACTCCCATAGTCGCACTACAGCATGGGACTATTAAGGGGCTACCAGTCTGGCATTAGAGGAATCTGGAAAGTTCCCCCAACAGGAAGCTGCTGGCACAGCACTGGCTGTAGAAACAGTTCAGACTTGACTCAGGGTTTGCTGGCAAAATGTGTGCCTTGCTTCCCAGTTAACTTGGCCCCAAACTTTAGTCTCGTGTGAATGTGTTTGGTGGGTGGAGTCCAAAATATCTGGAAGCCCAGCTGCCAGTGAGTGTGAGAAATGATTTTGCAGACTGTAGGCTGAAGAAAGCCCATGAGAGGGGTTGGGAATGAAAGTCAAGTCCACAGCACGCACCCAAAACAATCGCAGTTGAAATGGACACAAAGATAATTCAAACTAAAATTCAGAGTTTTATTGTTTCTTGTATGGTCAATGAAAGACAAATATAATTAAGTGGAAAATAAACATCCACTCTCGGTCTTATTATTCCAAATAAACACTATTGTTCATTTATAAAAGTCATAATAGCAAGGTCCCAGTTACCCAATAGCACATTGGGCACAATGTGATATACAACCCTGGAGGCATAAAAAGAGACAGATGCAGAGGACGAATTCCTACTTTTCCTGTTCCAGGATTTATGACACTTTTCTTGGAAACTTCGTGGTGTCTGAGAAAATGACTTCTGTTTATCACCAGTCTTCTTTAATCTATTCCTGGGGCACCCACATGATCGATAATCAGTCAGTGACGTGGCAAAATTCAGCTTCCAAGGCGGTCACGTCAGTGAAAATCGTTCCATTTTAGCATCCCAAAAGTTTTTGAAAACTTGTAAAACTGGAAATTATTGCTTTTGGAGCCAAGGCCAGGTCTTTTAGGATAGAGGCCAGTCTTCAAGGACTGGAGTCCTCTATGGAGCTGGAAGGGAAGTGATCATCTCATCTACTGCCTTGACCTGAAGCCTCTTGCTGGCTTAGGACTGTCCATCTGTCAAATGTCCTGGCCTGTCTCCTGAGTCCAGGCTCCCTCAGCCCAACCATACCTCCTAATGAAATTTGCTGGGAACAGAGCCAGATGTTTGGCACTTGAAGGCCAAGTGTGGAATCCCCTCTTCTCCTACATGCTGTGCACTTGGGGAGAAGCCAGTTCCTCTCCCAGGCTGGCCCTCTGCCCTCTCAATTACATAATAAAGGAACACCTACCTGCAGGAAGATGGGAAGGTTAATTTCTTTCTTTTCTTTTTTTTTTCTTAAATAGTATCTATTTATTTTCATTTTTTTAGTTGTAGTTGGACACAATACCCTTTTTCACTTGTTTTTATGTGGTGCTGAGGATCAAATCCAGTGCCTCACACATGCAAGGCAGGCACTCTACCACTGAGCTACAGCCCCAGCCCCATGGGAAGGTTAATTTCAATACAGGTAGGTGAACGTGCTCTGTTTTAGATTTTTTTTTTTTTTTTTGAGATGAGGTCTTGCCACATTTTGCCAGCTGACTCCAAACTCCTGGGCTCAAGCTATCCTCCTGCCTCAGCCTCCCGAGTAGCTGGGACTAGAGGTGCACACAAAGTGCTGTTTCAGCTTTAGCGGTTTTTGTCTTTTTTCAAGACCTTCAAGCGCCCAAAACGGAGTCAGCATACTCCTTATTTCAGGGCCTTCATTTACCTGTGGAAATTCTTTGCACTTGTTCAGTTTAATGTGTTTTTAAATATTTCCCACCTTCACCCCCTGGCTCCACTCTGCCTGTTCCCCCCTCCTTGGCATCTTTATTCTGTACATCTTTTCAATCCACTTTCCTAGACTTACTTAAACTTATGTAGATCCTTGAACATTTATGGAATTAATTTTGTGGCTTTATTTTCAGACAAATTTCACTCAACTGCATTAAAAAACCTGCAAATCAAGAGAAAAGCTGTCCTGCATACCCATCTTGCACACCATCCTTGTGTCATCTGTCACCATGAGAGTGGCTTTGCGACTCTGTCAATAGCAGTTGGTGGTCAAGTGGAATCTAGGAGGAAAAGACAACAGACAGGAGAGCAGTAGGGAGACTGTTAGAGGAGAAAGGGACCCAGGGGGAGAGGAGGAGAGGAGAAGGTTAGGGGGTGGATAGTTTAAGGTATGTTCACTGCATGTATGAATGTTCCACAATGAATCCATTCTTCTGTGTAATTGAATGCATTAATAAAATTTTTGTTCTCAAATTTCTATCCTGTCTTTTCCTGCTGTGGGGGAAAAAATAAAATCAAGACTAATTTGTCTCCATGTGCAATTCATTCCAACATTTCTTTATATCACATAAACTGTACTTTGGGACTTTATTTATTTATTTGTTTATTTATTTATTGTACCAGAGATTGAACTCAGGGGCACTTTAACACTGAGCCATATCCATATGAGTTACTTAGGGTCATGCTAAATTGCTGAGGCTGTCTTTGAACTCATGATCCTCCTGCCTTAGCCTCCTGAGATGCGCATGTGCCATGGTGTCTGGCTTGACTTCTTTTTTAAAAAACAAGTCATTACATCTGCTGGCACATAAGTTACCAAGTGAGTTAAATAAAAAAACTTTTTTTTTTTTTTTGGTGCTGAGGATCCAAGGCCTTGTGCACACCAAGCACACACTCTGCTACTGAACTACACCCCCAGATAAAGATCTTAATCTGTCTTTATTTTTATTTGTACAAAAGTCATGATTTAATATTTTTTGACAGCAACTTTGCAAGGCACTGAGCAACTTATCAAGACTCTGTCTCTAAATGAAATATAAAAAAGGCTAAGGGTGTGGCTCAGTGGTTAAGTGCCCCTGAGTTCAATCCCCAGTACCAAAATACCATCCCCCAAAAAACAAAAACAAACCTTTGAAAATAAAAGGGAGACGAGTAAAATAAAGGAAGGGGACCCAGGACCCAGGGGCGGTTGGAGGGGAGGGAAAGAGAAGATACTGGGGAATGAAATTGAACAAATTATGTTATGTGCATGTATAAATATGTTATAATGAATTCCACTGTTATGTATAATTATAATGCTCTGATAAAATTGTTTTAGAAAGTAAATGGAAAAAATAAAACTTCAAAAAAATATTTTTCTCCTATGTAGGATTCCATATAATGTAAACATCAGATTTTACTTTTTCATTTCCCCTAGTGATGGCACCTAAGTTGTCTCAACTCCTTACTGTCAGACACCCCTCTCTCACATAACAAAAGAACAGAAAAGTGAAAACTAAAACCTTAAAATATATTTGGGCTGGGGTTGTGACTCAGTGGTACAGCGCTCACCTAGCATGTGTGAGGCGCTGGGTTCGATCCTCAGCACCACAGAAAAATAAATAAAAAGTATTGTGTCCATCAACAACTAAAAATATTTACTCCCCCCCCCAACCCCGTACACACTACATTGCTGAAAGGCCCACATGAGAATTTTTCTAGAATACATGCCCAGTTGGCATAAAGCAAGACAGACCAAGGGAACAGAATAGAGGGTTCAGGGAAATACCCACAGCTGTATGGCCACTCGACTGCCACCCAGGTGTCTCTTTGATTTAGTGGGAAAGATGGTGCTGACCTCAAATTGAAGACTGACTGGTCGACTGGATATCCACACGGGTGAGGGGGAAGGCTTTCTCTCCTCTTGATTCAAATCAGACTCCAAGATAAAAGGCGAAATCAATACGGCTTTTAGGAAGAAAATATACAAAACATGATCTTAGAACACATGGGCCACGCCAGCCAGGACCTGAACAGCAGCTCCTCTGAGGCAGCAAATATATCATTAACCGGACACAAAACACAGTAACCAGGCAGACTTCTGGGAGTGAGACCCGTGTGTGGGATGTCCACTTGCTTATTCCACCCAGAAATTCCAGATGGTTCTGCAGAAGCCAGGCTCCTTACATTCCTGTAGCAGGGCTACGCTCTGGCCATAGTGAGTGTTGTCCAACCTGCAAGTTCTGCTGAGCTGATGTGTTCAAAGTGACCTCTCCAGGCCTTAAAACAAGCATTTATCTCATAATTAATGAGATGGGGCTTTGTAAGCATTTGGATGTTTCCAGAAACGTATCATCTATTTTTGACCATTTAAATTGGATTTCCTTTCTTCGGCTGTTCTGTTTTTGTTTTTGTAATAACCCCTGGTTCAGTTTCAGGGTCAGGTCTGAGACTGCCAACCTGTTCTTTCAGCACACCCAAGAGCAGATAAGGCGGTGGCCACGGCTGGACTGATTTGGTCAGCGAAGGTACCATGAGCCACTGTCCGATTCAGTTTATGACTTAATAGACCATGAAAGGAAGATTAGACGCCGCTGCCAGCTACTCGTGGTCCTGGTCCCATCCCCCAAACCACAGAAGACCCTACTGCTGTGCTGTGGGGTCTTACCCCCGCGGCTCTCTTCTGAGGGGCAGGAAAAGCCTCCTGCTCTTTAGAACCAGGAGGTGACAACTGACTTCAGGGGAGACAGGAGGTGAGTGGGAGATGGCCTCCCAGGCCTCCAGGTCTCTTATGTTCCAGGAGGAGCACAGGGCCATGTGCCATGCCTCAGAGAAGCTGCTGTTCAGGTCTTGGCTGGTGTGGCCCATGGTTCCCAGGCAGGGTCGCCAGGGTGTCCTTGTGGAGTCATTCCCCTGACTGTTCATCCACAATGACCATGTTGGAAAAACACATTTTTGTTTTTCAAATTGAAGCCATCTGTGCCCCTGTTCTGTCTGGGCTCTGAGCACCCAAACCACTCCCTTGTCGTCTGTAACACAGCTTTGCTATTCTGATCACTTTTTTTTTTTTCTGGGAGTTTTCTTATCCAGGGAAATGGTTTGATTGTCCATTACGGGAAGCTCCTGGAAGACCCACCCAGAGAGAGTTGGCCGCCCAAGATTCTTTAAATCTCTTGCTTCAAAAATATGGCACTGCACTCTGAGATAGGACAGTGGGATCACGATCCTTACCCAGGCTAAATCCAGTCCCGCCTTTGAAGGGCCTGCCTCAAACCAGACTCCTCAATAACTCCTGGCCATGCAGTCTCCCTCTGGGACGCCCTGAAGTGTCACCACCGTGACAGCTCTGCTGGGGCTACGTTCTCTGGAAAGCCTGCATTCGATGATATAATTAAATCCATTCATTTTCCCTTTTTGATTGATATTGTTGGGTTCTTATTGAAGGTGTTCTTCCCCCATCTGAAGCACAATGATATTTGGATTCTGTCTTTTAGACAATATCTGAAGATATTCTCACACACCGTCCAATAACTTCAAGGTTTTGACATTCATAAACACGACACAGCAAAGAGGTGGGTCCCTTATAGGCGATGGGATGGGGTGGGCAGGGCGTGGTCTGAGTCATCTCTGTCACCTGGCCCAGTGCTGTTCAAAGTGATAGCCACTGACCACAGAGCTTTTGCATTTCATGAAAATCAACAGAAGATCAAAATCCAGCTCTGTGTTCACCCTCACCCCATGTCAGCCCTGACACTGCCTGTGGCTGCTGCTTGGACAGGGAGCTAGAGGATAGTCTCATCACCTTGGGGAGCAATGTCACCTGCTGATTTAATAGACTTCTGCTCAACATAACTGGTCAGCTAACAACGCTTTCAGTACCTTGTAAAGTTAGCTTGTAAATGATTAAAACTTTCATTGTACAACTTACTTTCACACCCGAGTTTATATTATAAACTTATATACGGTCACACTTTGCTTATATTACAGTTTCCACGTAATTAAAGCAGATTGTCCTCTTAAAGGGAAAAACACTTTTTAAAAAAAAATTTTAAGTTTTCTTTCTCAAAAGAAAGGGCTTATTTTTTTTTTTTTTTGGTGCCTCAAGTTCTTTTTCTCTTTCCCTGAGTCTTTCCTGCTTTATCCCTGAGCCTGATGCAGTCCATTTGGATGAATGATGGGGAGTATCAGGGTGGAGAAAGTTTCTCTACCTCTTAGGTTGGTGTCTGAGGGTCTGTGAATTAAAGTAGCAACAGACAAATCAACAGGAGAAAAGGATAACAATTTTATTCATATTTTATGTGCATGGGAGTTCACAGGAAAGAAGTAGAACTCAAAAAAAAAAAAAAGAAAAGAAAAGAAAAGCAGACTCGGGGACTTATATATGATTTATTTACTTATTTATTTTTGATACTGGGGATTGAACCCAGAGGACTTTGGCATGGATCTACATCCCCAGTCCTTTTTATTTATTTATTTGTTATATGAAATTGCTGAGGCTGGCCTCAAATTTGTAATCCTCCTGCCTTAGCCTGGGACTACAGGAGTGAGCCACCGTACCGGCTTACATGCTATCTTAACAGTGGAAGGGGGTTTGGGCTTTGAGTCTTTGGAAGTGATTGGGAAAGATATGGAAGGGGAAGAGCTATTGTGTTAAGTTCTCTTTATGCAAACTTATCTGGGTCAATGCTCTCTCCAGGGGTGAGTGTCCTCTCTTTCTGGTAAGGGGGGTGTTATGAGGATCTGGATTGTTCCCCATAGGTTCACATGTTGAAGGCTTGGTCCCAACGCAGCCATGTTCAGAGGTGGGGTTGGGGGAAGTGACTGGATCATGGGGGCTCTGATTTCCTTCCTCGGTGGATTAATAATTTGAGGGCATTAATTGGGAGCTGTAGGAGGTGGGCCTTAAGAGGAAGTATGTCCTTGGAGGTGTGCCCCTGGACCCCTCCTCTCACTCTGCTTCCCAGAGGCCAGGAGCTGATCAGCTCCCCCTCCCCCATGCCCTTCCCCCATGATGCTCTGCCCTGCTTCAGAACCAAAGAGATGGCACCATTGACCATGAACCTCTGAAACCAAGAGCCAAGATAAATCTTTCCTCCAAAACAAGGGGACACCTTGACAAAGGAGATTTGATGCCCTGCTCCTAGGCAGCTAAAGGGAGGGCCGAGAACAATTCCTGCAGCTGTAGATTTTTAATTGCCTTCAGTTACAAGGAATCCTGTATGTCAAAAGGGCATATTTTGAGGTACCATATTTGGGGTGGAAGGGGGCTGCTTGGTAGAGGGCAAAATGCTGGGTGTGGGTTCAAAGATGAGGTTCAAAGGTCCAGCTGAGCTGTAAGATCACTGCCCTGCTCTAAGCTCAGCCTCCACAGCAAGAGGGAAGAGGCTGGAGAGGGGCCCTGAGGACCCTTCACCAAGAGCAGCTAATCCATTTGGGATTAGCATTCCACATGAATTTGGGGGGAACTACATTCAGACCATCGTGGAGCTCTTGTTGACACCCGTCTGGACGCAGGGTCATCCACTTTATACTCTGGGCTATAATCCAATATTACTTCCTCCTGTGGCTCCATAGTTCCAAGTTGGGCCTCATTTTTTTCCTTCATGCATTTATTTATTTATTTTGGTACTGGGGAATGAGCCCAGGGGCCCTTAACCACTGAGCGACTTTCCCAGCCCTTTTATATATTTTATTTAGAGACAGGGTCTCACTGAGTTGCTTAGGTCTTCACTAAGTTGCTGAGGCTGGCTTTGAATTTGCCATCCTCCTGCCTCAGCCTCCTGGCCACTCAGGTATTTCCCGGACCAACACTGATTGAGATGGTCCTGAGCCTCCTGCCTGCTCTCTTCCTGCAAGGGACCCAGGCCCTTGTCCGATGATCCTTTCTCGGTGTCCCTCTCCTCCCAGCTCCCTGCCCCCCCACTTCCCGGGGACCATACTTACACCTCCTGGAATGGAAGTCTGTACCTCCCAAAACTTACCAGGAAAACACACCATTACCCCACTGTGCCTGGGATGAGGTCACCACATTGCTCTGGGGAAGTGACAGGACTATGGGCATGGCTCCAAGGGCCCTGACCAGTTATAGGGAGCACAGAGAGAGAGACAAGAGGAAGTACCTCTTCATTCACGGTTTTCTCAGCCTTCTCAGACCTCCTTCCAGCCAGAGCACAGGGGCGAGAGGGAGTGGAGGGTGTGGAGCCGGCAGGCACAAGAAGTTGGGTCACAAGAGGGCGGATCCTCAGGGGCAGGACTGAGGTATGGAGGCCCAGAGACAGACTCTGCCGTTGGTGGCCCCCAATCCAGGCTAGGCCCCTGTGCCCACAGAACCCGCCTTCCCAGGCCAATAACTTCCCCAATCAAGGCACTGACCTTTTCAGTGTGTCCAGCCCAGAGATGCTGAGCAGGGTCAGCTTTAACTTCTGACTCCCTCTCTGCAGAGGCCTCCCGATTCTCTTCTCCTCCACCAACAGGGACAGGGTGGGTGGCATGGCGTGGGAAGGCCTGCGCCTGCTCATGCACCCTGTGGCCCTGGTGCTGCTGGTCCCAGGTGAGGTGGGAGGTGGTGAAGGACAAGGGTGGGGCCGGGAGCGGGCTGGCTCTGTGACCACAGGACTGGCTCTGAGGACATGCTCTGAGTGCAGATGTCCTTTCCTCTCCCCTTTCCTGGGCCACGGCATGAGTGGTGGGGTCTGGCCAGGGATCTGATGAAGGTCTCCTCCTCTAGGCTCCTGGGGACTGACGGTCACACCTGAGGAGCTCCATGAAGTGGTGGGAGGGACCCTGTTGGTGCAGTGCCGGTCCTCGCCCCAGGAAGGGCCCTACGTGCAGAAGACCTGGTGTCAGCAGAGGTCTCCTGGCAGGTGCACCAGGCTGGTCACCACCTCCCAGCCTCTGACAGCAGTTGAGAATGCTCAACACACAATCTGGGACCACCCCAAGGCTGGCTTCTTCATCGTCACCATGACTCAGTTGAGGGAGGAGGACTTGGGCGTCTACTTGTGTGGAAGCTTCAACTCGTCCCAGAACCTGATCAACACCTTTAGAAACATCACCCTGGTGGTGTCTCCAGGTGAGCACTTTTCTCGAGGAAACGCCCCCTCCCCCAGGGACCTGGGGGTAAGGTTTCTAACCCCTGTCCCATGCCTCTGTCACTCCCATTCCTGACAGGCCTTCTGCTCTGCTCTGGGGGAGCAAGGAGCCCTGTCCCCAGAGCTGGGTTTGCATCTCTGGTCTCCCTGCCAGTCCTGGACCCAGCTGGGGGAAGGCACGTCCAGGGCTTGAGCGACAGGAGACTGGGGTGTCTTTCTGACTCTCTTACACAGGCACATCAACAGCTGGGGTGGGCAGACCTGAGTGCAGGTCACTGCTGGCCTAAGGGGTCCCAAAGAACCATCTCTGGGCCCCTCGCTCCCCTCAACAGCTTGGGGCCAGAACTCATTTCTCTTCTGGGCTCCCACGCTGACCTCTACCTTTTCTTTATAGCCTCAGTCTCCTCTGCAGGGACTATACCGTGGCTCCCAACAATGACAGGTAGGTGTGGGGTCTCAGCCAGGGGAAGGAAGAGGGATGACCAAGCAACTTAGAGAGCCTCAAATTCAGGGAAGGAGGGACCAGGCAGGTGCTCCACCCTCCGGGTGGTCTGGGCTGGTGGATTCAGGAATTAAGACACAGGGATATCAATGTGCACTAGCTGATCCACTCATGAAAATAGCCGTGTTCTTCCATGATGGATTGGGTGCCCCCGGAGGGAGTCCCGCACTGGGAGACCTGCACCTGTGTGTCCCAGCCCCGCCCCTCACTTCCCACTAGCCTGTGGAGAGACTCTTCCCCTTTGGATTTGACTTCAGTGGTTTTAAAGATTTTAGGATCTGTTCACATAGACATTTTTCCTCCCTTAAGGAAGACATAAATGGCCAAAAAGAAAAAAAGAAAAAAATACTCAGCATTGTGATCATTAGGATAATGCAAATTAAAATTGTAATGAGATATCACCTCTCTCTCCAGTAAGAATGACTATTATCAAAACAAGTGCTACTGAGGATGTGGAGAAAAGGGACTCCCTGCACAGCACCTGGGGGAGGGGGATGTAAATTAGTACAGCTGTTGTAGAAAATAATATGAAGCTTCCTTTAAAAATTAAAAAAAATAGAACTTCTGGGCTGGGGAAATTCAAGTGGTAGAGTGCTTGCCTAGCACCTGGGAGGCACTGGGTTCAATAGTCAGCACCACATAAAAATAAAGATATTGTATCCACCTAAAACTAAAAAATGAATTAAAAAACAGAACTTCCATACAGTTCAGCAATCCCACTACTTGCTATATATGCAAAGGAAATGAAATCAGTCTTTCAAAGAAACAACTGAACTTCCATGTTTACTTCAGCACTATTCAAAATAGCTAAGAAATGGAAACAAACTAAGAGTCTATTAACTGATGATTGGATAAAGACAATGTGGTACATATACATAATGAAATACTATCTGGCCATGAAAAGGACGAAATCCTGTCATTTGCAATGTGGATGTAACTGGAGGCTATTATTTTAAGTGAAATAATCCAGGCAGAGGGAGACAAGTACTATATGATCTCATTCATATGTGGATTATTAAAAAGTTCATCTGATGGAAGTTGAGAGAGAGGTGGTTCCCAGAGGCTGGAGAGACTATGGGGAAGGAGGGTGGGAGAACTCTGACTAATGGATATTAAGTTATAGTTAGGAGAACGAAGTTTTGGTGTTCTATTACACAATAGGGTGACAGTAGACAATGATAATGCACTGTTTTAAAACAAAGCTAGAAGAAAGGATTTTGAATGTTTTCACTATAAAGAAATGATAAGCGTCTGAGGAGTAGACTTTGATTTTGAACATTATACACTGTACACATGTATTGAAACATCATGAGGCACTCCATAAATTTGTATGTTTTTAAATGTCAATTAAAAGAAAAAAGATCTCAGGCCCAGTTACTCCTGCCCTGAGGGACCCTGAGAAGCTGGTTCTGTCCCTTCTCTGCTTCCTCTGACGGTTCTTAGGATCTCATCTCACCCACAATTCTGGTCCTCTGAGAAGACACCATCTTCTTTGTGTCCTCCTTAGCTCTGATCACTTCTCCGGAGGGAACCCCCAGCCCTTCTGTCAATGGCTCTGAGCAGGGGTAAGTCCGGGGGCTCCCTGGGAGGGAGAGTCCTGGGAAAAGATGACCAGGGAGAGAGCTCTTGTGTCTTTGGAACCAGGGAGAGGAGACCCAAGAATTCTCCTCCTGCAGAGGAGTTCCCAAGACCCAGATGCTCCGTTGGTAGAGAGGAATGGAGAGAAGGAGGCAGGCCATTAACTTTGGGGAAACTGTAGAAATGACAGTTAAACATGGATTTCTGGAACGAGACAAAATGAACCCCCTCAAAGCGGGAACTGGAGGCTGTGTTGGTGTGTGTCGATGGTGGATATGGACAGTGACTACTACATCCTGGGGGCAGTGGTGGCTAGACATATCAGCTAGCAAAAAGGTGAAAAGATCATTTTAAAATTCTGCTTTTGACCCTTGCCCTCAGGATTGTTGAGGCTACCATGGGCGTCCCTTCACTGAGATATAGGCTGTCACAGCCTAGGTCTCAGGTGCCCTGGGGGACCTTGAGGCACAGCAAAAGCATAAGAGATTGATGGAAATAATCAATCACCTGTAAACACTGACTCCCTAGCCCTCTCCTCCTCCTCCAAACTCCAAGACAGAAGGATAATGAATTAAGATGCATTGCCTAGCAAGTTCAAAGGTGAAACCCTAACCAGAGGGCAAGAATAGCAGCAAACGGGGGTGCCTGAGGCCCTGTGTTCTGAGGCTTAGCCCTCGAACTTTTGAAACTCACCAGGCTAAAGGATTTAGCTTTCAGTTCTCTGCAAGGCTGAATATCTGAGAACTCCCAAAGAATCTGAATTCACAAGCCCAAATAATTTGTCAGTTTAGAACTTCTACTTTACAAGAGGGCTAACACACCCAACAATAAAACCCATCCAAAGCACAACTGCAGGAACCAACAATTCAACGACTCTCAGTAAATATGATCAGTCCACCTCAGGGGGTAGGGGAAGACATAAACTGCAAATCAAGAACAAGAGCCATCAAAAAAAGCTAAATGGCAATACTATTCTGGAGAGTGAGTTGGAGTTGGGGTTGAGTTGGAGTTGGAGAAAAGTTGAGGAATTTTCACAGAAAGTTTTTGGAAAAGATGGGAAGATTTAAAAAAAATAATCAAAGAGAAGTTAAGAGACATGAAGGAGAAAAATAGACGTACTAACATGTAGGCATTAAGCACTGTGAGTAGTGTCTAAGAGTAACACAATAAAAAGTAGATCTGTGAGTAAGAAAAGATGGAAAGGGATAAATATTTGAAGAAAGAATGAATATAAATTTCTCAGAATCATAGAAAAAGGAGAGATCTGAGATTGAAAGTAGGAGACATGCCCACAGACAGACAGACACACCTCTAGATACATTATGTGAAATGGGAGAGCATCAAAACCAGAAAATTCTGAAGGCGTTCAGATCACCGACAAAGGAACAAGTATTAGATTCACACCAGCCTTCCTAAGAGGAAAACTGGATGTAAGAAGACCACTGAGTAATGTTTTTTAAATATCAAAGAAAGAACATTGGATTTAGGATTTTGCATCCAGCCAAACCGTCATTCCTGTGTGAAGTCAGAAACTTCGGGACTTCCACCATCTGCGAAGGTTTGCCACACACAAAGATCCCCACTGAAAACTCTCTCGTAGGAAGTACTCTAAAATTTAGACAAGAACCCAAATCCAGAGATGCCGCAAGAGGTGAGGAAGTGTGACCAAGCACGTTGGTAAAGTTCCTTCCTTCCCTCCCTGCCTCCTTTCTCGCTCTTAAAGAAGGCAACGAGAACCAAAATAAAGAGGAAGGAAAACTACATCTGTGACAACTAAAAATACTATTCCTGACAAGGTTGACATGGGGTGAGGCAGAGAGACCAGGAGGCCCCGGGGGGGATGTTACCTATTTGTCTCAGGAGAGGCAAAATGTAGAGATAGTAACAAGTTCAAGGTTGCAATTGGAGAATGTTGACCCTTCAAACCAGCAAAATGACACTCCATCCAAAGGAAAGTAGAAAATCAACTTTTAAAAAAATCACAGTAAATGGAAAAACAATGAAATAAGAAGGCAGAAATATGTTCAAATATAAATGTAAGTGGGTTAAACTTACAAAATGAGGACACAGACTGTCAGGCTCTTGAATTAAAAAAAAAAAAATCCCACCAATATATTATCTGTAAGACATATACTTACAAAAGAAAAGATTCTAAAAGCTTTTAAAAAGTTGGCTTACATGAAATAAAATATTGTGGTAATCTTAATATTAATTATAATATTAATATTAATCAAAATAGAATTTAAGGTAAAATATTATGATACAAAGATATATAGCATATACTTATTACTATATATTACTATATATACATATAACATTTCTGCATATGATAAAAGATAAAAATAAACAACAAAGAGAAGAAATAAGAAAATAACTACACAGTCTACAAAGATATTTTAATGAATAAATTCTTGTTTGAAATCCTAGGAGCAGACAGATTTCTAAGTTATAATAGTCTAAGGGTAACACAATAAAAAGTAGATTTGAGTAGATTAGTGCATATGAAAAAAATCTGAAACGTTAGATAAATAGTCTTCAAAGAAATTTGAGATGATTTCGTAGATATCACCAGACTTTTAAGAAACACTTGATTTATATTTTATACAAGATGTTGCAGAAAATAGAAAAAAAGCCAAGCCTGCTCAGAACATTTGAAGATACTAGTGTTATCTTAATATTAAAACTGGTTACAGGAAATAGAAGAAATCAAATTATCTGTTCACCATGAACATAAAATCAAAATCAAGATAATCATTGCTGAGTGAATTCAATAGTGTAACGAAAAAGAATATGTGGATTATGATCAGGTGGGGTTTATTCCAGGACTGAAAGGATTGTTCAACTTTAGAAAATCTATCAATGTAAATGAACTAAATTAGTAAACTCTAGGGAAAAGATCAACTATTGTTGAAAAGGCCTTAGGAAAGGTTCAACATATTCTTTTTTGGGAGGCGGGTACTGGGGACTGAACTTAGGGGCACTCAAACACTGAACCACAGCCCCAGCCTTATTTTGCATTTTATTTAGAGACAAGGTCTCACTGAGTTGCTTAGCACCTTGCCTTTGCTGAGGCTGGCTTTGAATCTGCGATCCTCCTGCCTCAGTCTCCGAGCCGCTGGGATTACAGGTGTGTGTCACTGTGCCAGGCTGAAAAGGTTCAACGTATTCTTGAGGAAAACTCTTAATTAAATAGAAATAGGAAGATAAAACTTGGTCATTGTATTTTATGACTATAATAAATGTTACTGAGTAGAGAAAGTATAAATGCAAATAAAGGATTTTTATAGATGCCACTAATGTTTAGTATGGTATTAGAGGTCCTGGCCACTGCTCCCAGGAAAGGAGGATAGGTAAGAGGAAAGAAGATTAGAGAAGTGTCAAAACTGTCAAATATGCAGATAGATGATGAAATCGTCTAACCTAGAAATAGGGAGAATCAATAAACTATTAGATTTCATGAAAGAGGCTGCCAGACGTAAGACTAACTGACCCAAATCAAAAGTAATTCTAAGAAAAAAAAATCTTAGAAAAATCTAATCAAAATAAGATGGCTGGTGCCATGATGCATACCATAATCCCAGCTGTTTGGAAGGCCACGGCAGGAGCATCACAGGTTAAAAGCCAGCCTCAGCAATTTAATGAGGCCCTAAGCTACTTAGTGAGACCCTATCTCAAAATTAAAAAAAAAAAAAAAGGCTGGGGATGTAGCTCAGTGGTTAAGCACCCTTGGGTTCAATCCCTGGTACTCCCCCCCCCCAAAAAAAAATTCTATTCATTTCAGAAATAAAACCTTTAAAGTTTCTATAGAGAATTAATTTAACCAAGGTCTCTTTGGGGAACAATATTTGATTGCTAATAAATGATGTGGGTGATCGGAGTGAAGAGAAATAATACATGATCTTGAGTGAGACAATAATATTACAAAGATTTCAATTTCTTGCAAATTAAAAAAGTCCATAAGTGTGACTCCAAACTCAACTTTAGTTTAAGTTTTAAAAAGAACTTGATAAATTTTCTCTAAAATTATATGGAAACATAGAGATACAGGATTTGCTAGGTCTACCATGAAAATGCAAAAATGGAGAACAGGCTCTATCCTGCAAAATATAGTGATAATATTAATAGCAGCACAGTGCTTGGGTCAGAACTGATAAATGGCTAAAGAATTCCAGACAGATCTGCCTATATAAAGGGAACATACTTAAAATAAGGAGGTGACACAAACCAATGGAGCAAAGGGCCCATTATTTGGAAAACATCCTTGAAATAACTGGCAAAATCTATTTAAAAATGAAAAAAAAAATGAACAAAAAGGTAGATTCCTACCCATATCAAAGACGAACTCTGGATGGATTCCAGTTGCATATACATGAAAAGTGAAATGATTAAGTTAATAGAAAAAAATACTGCAGATGAATATTTGGGTGATCTAGAGGTGAGGAAGGACTTCTACACAAAGCTTTAAATCACTACCCGATATATACATGAATCAAAACATCACATTGTACTTCATAAATGTGTACAACTATTACATGTCAATCAAAAAATAAAAATAAAAAAATTGGGATCTAGGAAAAAAAATTAAAAGCACAAACTATAAGGCAAAAATGAGGAATCAATTATTCAATGGAAAAACATCATGAGAAAACTTCTCAAGCAGATAACAGACTGGGAAAAATATTAATTAAAAATGTCTCAAACGAATGTGATAATAGTGTCTATAATATACAAAGAGTTGGTACTGACCCACAGGGAAAAGACGGGCATCTCCAAGGAAAATGGCTAAGCACATTAAAGGCATTTGTTAAAGAGGGAACGGCAGTAGGCATACAGTGATGTTCACACTTGTTAAAACATTCAAGAAACGTCAACCAGAACTTGCCATCTTGCACCTTTCAACTGGCAAAGTAAGGACCCTGTGAAGTACTGGGTGTTGCAAGAGTTGTGGCCCCAGAGAGGCTGAGGCCGTGCTGTGAAGCGAAGTGGAAGTGCTCCTGTCTCCCAGGCAGCCCCACCCAGGCCAGGGCGGATGCAGTGCATCTCTGAGATCAGGCAAAATATCACAGCTGAGGAAATGAGGCCGGAGACTGCCCAGGGCCTGACCAGCCACTTAGGATCAGAGATAAGGCAACGACTCAGGCCCCCTGATGTCTGGGTCCCAAGAGTCCCTCTCCATGGATCCTTCACTGGCCCATGAGCTCTGATTCTGGGGACTGCCTCCTCCCAGCGGTCTGCCTTTGTGGTCTGGCCACATTGCCTCTTGTTTCTGGGCCCTCCTATTGGCCCTGCCTGTCTGACATGGTTAGGGAGCCTGCCCGCCCCCTGGCTCTCTGTATCCCACCAGCTGAGCTTTGACACCTGGCTTCCATCCAATAAGCCTGGGTTTCCTGTGACCAGGGCTCCTCTCCAGCTCAGAGACCCCTGTGGCTCCTGTCTGCACCCAGGAGTCCTTTGTTCCTTCACAGTGAGTTCAGGGTGGATCCCTATGCACCTAATTAGGCTCTAGCCACAGGGATCCTAGCTCTGGGACAGAGGGACAAGGACGCCCTGCCCATGTTCTCTCCTCCTTCCCCCTCCTCCAGGGAGTCAGGCACTCTCTCCTTCCCTGGCTCTGTGTCCCCTGAGCTCCTGCTTCCAGTGCAGTATGGACTCCTCCTGGCCAAGGGCCTGGTGCTCTTCATCCTGTGTGTGCTCCTGAGCTTCTGGCGACCCTGGGTGAGTGAGCTGGGTTTGGTTGGGTGGCCGTGGAGCCGGGCCAGCTTCTGTCCAATGGAAAGTCATAGCTGAGTCTAATTGAAATACTCATTATTTCTTAAAGAATGAAACTCAGGGAATGAGAGAGGCTTTCCTGGAGGCTCATGCCCTGGCTCTGCCCCAGTCTGTGTCTTCAGAGGGAGAAGAGCAGAGAATATTGGAAGGATTGGGGGAAGGAAGAGGAGGGCTGGAGGCGGGTAAAAGGGAGGCAGAGGATTGGAGATCAGGGAACGGGTCACGAAGAGGGGTAGGGAAGGATTCACTTTAATTTATGAGTTTATTCCTCACCTTCTTTCTCAGGGTCATAGGACATTGCTGGGACAGTAATGATGGGGGTCTCTGATTCTGCTAGCACAGCCCAGGCCCCAGAACTTTGGGTCCATCAGCCACATCTCTGGATACAGGAACAATATCTATTCCCCTTCCCCTGGGCCCCTACCGGACACTCCCATGAGCATTGAACACCACAGCTCTGTGAGAAAAAGCCAGCAGGAGAAAACTCCAGTCGCTGAATTCATCAGGGGTGACCCTCACCTTGGATTTGAGCACTTTACGATCCATTTTCCTGGCTCTGACCTCCCTCCAAGCTCACCAACCACAGGAAGTTTATCTCCCTCCCACTCTGTGCAAGGCCCGGCTGAGATCTTCCCCTACTCCACATAGGCTCCTCCTCTCCTTTCTTCAGTCTCCTTGCCCAGCTGGGCATCAGGATGCTTTGTGGACTCTGATACTGGGAGAGCTGTTTGCTTCCTCTGGACCTTGGATCAAACCCTTGAGATGAAATGTCTTGCGGCGACTGAGCAAGATGGCACACCTGTCTCCCTTGGCTTCCTCTCCTCCCACCCAGGTATCTTAAATGAGATAGAATGATTTAAACATAAATCATAAAATTGAAACTTCAAAGGCTGGGATCTGCAGACTGGAAACTGAAGAAGTCCTAGAAGTTGAGCAAAAAACTCAGACGCAATTAAAATGCCAAAAATCTCCCCCAATGGGAGCCCAATATTCATCCACAAAGATCTGGCCACCAGGGTCTCACATTCTGTATGTTGGTCCTGTGAGGAATTCTCGTAGCCTGAAAGAGAAAACCAAGCTAGACAAACCAAATACCGAACTGGGGGCAAAATGTAAATGTCTTAAAGAATGGAGAAGGATGTCACATCCATAGAGCAACACAAGGCCAGCGTCATAGTTCAAACATTTAACATGCAGCACAGCCTGGGCACTGGCCACTCAGAATGGGTGTCCTCCATGAACAGCTACTGCATGCCATCTGAATGCCAGCCGTGGACAAGGACACCATCCAGAGAGCACAGGATATGAAACACAATGCATCTCCTTTTCCTTCCATTTTGGGGTGTCAATTATAGAAGTTTCCTTATCCATAGCTTGGCTCACACCACATGACCATCACGTACCTGTGCAGACACTATTTTTGCTTCATTTGTTTAATTTGTTCTTTTTATCTCCATTTCCTATTTCACCCGCCTCCCCACCAAGGCAACTAACTCTCTGATGTATTTGGGATGGAAACTTGATTTTGAATGCATGTAAAATATGCAGTATTTTTTCCCTGTGACTGTATTTTTAACTGGCATAAAAGCAATTGTGATCCTCCCTTTTCACATGCTGGTTTTACTTGTGGCTGGGAGTGGATACCCAGGCACTGTTTCTCAGTGCTGCAGCTTATTCTAAGGAGTGCGTCCCTCCTAGCGCATGCCAGAGAGGGTGTCCACCCATTGGACATGTGCAGTTTTTTCTTGGGGGTGGGGGCAGGTTACAAGGGATTGAATTCAGGGGTACTTGACCACTGAGCCACATCCCTAGCCCTATTTTGTGTTTTATTTAGAGCTGCTTAGCATCTCACTGGTACTGAGGCTGGCTTTGAACTCACAATCCACCTGCCTCAGCCTCCCGAGCCACTGGGATTACAGGCATGTGCCACCATGCCTGGCTCATGTGCAGTTTTTCCTTCATTTTTCCGTGTTGCAAACAATCCCGTGATGGATCTCCTTCATCTTATTCTCTCATGTGAAACTTCCTTCAGGATTTATACCCAGGTGGGATCAACTGGGTTGCAGAATCTCAGAACTTTAATTAATACTGCCAGCTTTGTAGCCTGAACCACGAATCTAGGTAACTAGAAATTATGTGCTTTTTGTGAGTCTCTGAAGTACTTAGCACCACCTATGGCTTGGTCTTGCAGGGGAAAAACAAGAGGGAAATGAGAATAAATGTAACTAGCAATGGTCTATAGGGGTTAGATATGCTTCTGGGCTTTATTAGAAATTTGATAATAAAAGTAATATATAGGGGCTGGAGTTGTGGCTCAGTGGTAGAGCACATGCCTTGTACATGTGAGGCACTGGGTTTGATCCTCAGCACCACATAAAAATAAAGGTATTGTGTCCATCTACAACTTAAACAATTTTTTTAAAAAAGTAATACATAAACATAAGCACTCATGCACTAAATCCACCACTCTGGTTTTCAGTTGTATATTGCTGAACTTAATCCTTCCTTGATTTATTAAATTTATACAAGTACATACGATTGGGACAAATTACACAGTACAGAAATACTGAGAATCACTTAAAGAACTTTAGTAAAGGGATAAAAGAGAAATAAATAAAAATATACCTTTATGAATTCAGATGCTAAGAGATACACTTTGTAACTTTTTACCTTTCCATCTGTGGCCTCAAAATTGTCTTAATTCTTTTCACTACCATTTTCAAACTTGTTATTTTTATTTAAAATTTTCAACATATTATTACTTCTTACATTACGTATCTTCTTTTT
This sequence comes from Spermophilus citellus, assembly GCF_964194105.1. NCBI lineage: Eukaryota > Metazoa > Chordata > Mammalia > Rodentia > Sciuridae > Spermophilus > Spermophilus citellus. The sequence goes on along the minus strand of NC_138186.1, from coordinate 57,135,560 downwards.
GGCTCCAATATTGTTAGGGAAAATTCTGATATCCATTTTATTTTTCTTGGTCTTAGTTGACTCATTTTATTTCTCTGGAAACTTTTATGATTTTTTTTCCTTTGAAATTATTACAAAGTGTCTTAATGTGGGGTATTTAATTATTCATCCTATTTGGAATTCTCTGAATACATTAAATATATTATACATTAAATGTCATATATTTCTTTAATTCGGTATTATTAATTTTAGTATTATTTGTGAAGTAGTTCCTCCCCCTCATGTACTCTTTTTTTTTTTCCTTCCTCTGGAACTTCTTTGAGGAGATACTGACATTTCTGATCCTATTCCCCATAATTTAAATTTCCCTTACATTTGCCCATCTTTCTCCCTTCCCACTGTCTCTGGGGAGTGCTCCTTGACTCTATCTTTCCATCCCCAGTTTTTCTTCCTGCTGGGGTCATTGCATTTATGAATTTCCTTATTTCAACAATTTTCCTTTTCATAATCAATATCTCTAATTTTTTTTCATAATTTCTTGTTCATGTTTGTTCTTTTTCTGAGAATATTGATTGTGCTTACTTTTTCATTTTCTCATGACTTTGGTTTCCTCTGTAGCAGATAGCTCAATTTGTTCTCTATAAGATATTTGCTGGTAGAGTAGCTTGCCCAGCATGCACAGGCCCTGGGTTCAATTCCAGTATTAAAAAAAAAAAAAGAAAGAAAAGAGAAAAAAAAAACCCTATTTGTTCACATTGTTATCTCTTTTTTTATAGCACTTGGTAGTTTTTCTCAAGCTATTATCTTTTATTCCCTTGGTTCCTGAGGATCAGTGAATCACTATAGATTTCACTGCCTTGCCAGCCAAGTGTGGCACATGCCTGTAATCCCAGCAGTTCAGGAGGCTGAGGCAGCAGGATGGTAAATTTGAGGCTAGCCTCACCAGCTTACCAAGACCCTGTCTAACAATAACATTAAAAAAAAATTAAAAAGGACTGGGGACATAACTCAGTGGTAAAGCACTCCCTGGATTTTGGCCCCAGTACCAAAAGAATAAAAGGTTTCACTGCCTAAGGAAGCCCTAGAAGTGAATAAATGTGGAAAATTTGCCAGAAGCAGTCCAAATTTGTAGATACATTCAGTAGATCACAAAGACAGCCATCCAAAGCAATGACTTACTTAATAAATGGAAAAGGAGCGTGTCTAACTATTTGGAAAAACATCAAATTTTATCCACTTTTCACTCCCTAATATAAAATAAACTTCAAATTGATTAAAGAGGTACATGTTAAATAAGATATCAAAGAAGAAAGAAATAACTATAAAACTCAGGAATGCATAGAAGAGAGGCAGGAACCATAGGGACATAAGGCAGAGAGATTTGACAAAGTCAAAACTATAAAAACCCTATATCATAAAATCGCTATAAAGGAAGAACAAAACCAAAACAGAACAAAGAAATGTTGAAAAGAGGTTTTTAGAGTTCAATTAGAAATCCAAAACAGTAACAGAAGGAAATTGGGGAACTAAAATATATATAAATGAAAAGTGCGAAGCTTATTAGATGGACTTCATAGGAGACTGGAAATGACTGAGGGTAGAATTAGTGAACTTGAAGATAGACCAATAAAACTGATCCAATCTGAAACAAGAGAAAAAAAGTAGAAGGAGAGAAAAAAAAATGAACATAACCTTAGCGATTTGTAGGATAGTAACAAGAGGCCACATGGGATCCAGAAAGAGTGGAGAGCCAGATTAGGACTGAAAAATACTCAAAGAAATGCCTTAAAACTTCCCGTATTTGGCAACAGATAGACACTTACCAATCTCAGACCCTGGTTTAGCCTCTAGTAGAATAAGCCCAAATAAATCCACAACATCACACACTATAATTAAACTCCTGAGAACTGAAGTCAGAAAATATCTTCAAAATAGCACTAATGTGAACTACAGTGAGTTTCCCACGTGAAAGAATAGAACCCAGACGGATGGGCCACCACTTTTTTTCCCCCCCAAGGGCTGAAAATAAAAATAATCGATTTAAAAATGAGCAATGGACCGGGCATGGGAGCCCATGTCTACAGTCCCAGCTACTTAGGAGGCTGAGGCAGGAGAAGCACATATTCTAGGCCAGCCTGGAAAACTTAGCAGGACCTTGTCTCAAAATAAAATTTAAAAGGGTTTGGGGATGTAGCTCAGTGGTAGGGGACATGCCTACCATGCTGGAAGGCATGGGTTCAACACCAGTAGGGCGAGGGTAAGGGGAGCAATAAATTTGAATAGACATTTCTCCAAAGATATACAAATAAGCAATAAGTACACGAAGCTATTCAGCATCAGTACTTATTAAGTGAGTGCAAATAATAACAAAAAGCTAGTATTGCACATCTACCAGGGTTACTGTCAACAAAAGGACAGACGAGGCACATGTTAGAAAGGTTATGGAGAAATTAGACCCCTGATACATTGCTGGTCAGAGTGGAAAATGGTGCAATCAGTTTGGAAAACTATTTTCTTTTTCTCATAGTGGTAAACATAGAGTTGTCATGTGACTCTTGGCTATACAGCAAATAATGAAAACACATGTCCACACAAAAAGTTGTTCACAAATGCTTATAGGAGCACATGCTCATGTAGCTCAAGAATGGAAATAAATCAAATGTCCGGCAACTGATAAATGAACAAACAAACAAAATATCCTCACATAATAGACTATGATCCAGCCATAAAAAGGAAGTGTTTATATAACTGGTCCAGAAAATAGAGAAACCTTAAAAACATTTTGCTCAATGAGAGAAGCCAGTCACAAGGAACATACATTGTTAAATTATGTTTTCATGAAATGTTAAGAAGAGGTGAATCTATTAAAAAAAAAAAAGAAAGAAAGAAAGTAGATTGGTGGCTGCCTAGGTCTGCAGGAATGGGGAACGTCATAAACAGAAAAATGGCCCCTAATGTTATCTGTCTCCTTATCTCTGGAAGCTTTGAATATCACCTGTGTGGTAATATCACACGCTGATGTTGTTAAGTTAAGGATCTTAGCCAGAGGCGCTTTATCTCTGAGCCACATCCCCAGCCGTTTTTAAGATTTTTAAAATTTTGAGACAGGGGTCTTTGTAAATTACTGAGGCTGGCTTTGAAACTGCCACCCTCCTGTCTCAGCCTCTGGGAGTACACATGTGCCACCACTCTAGACAAGTTAAGGATCTTGAGATGGGGAGATTATTCTGGATTATGTGGATAGGAAACACGTGTGTCCTTCTAAGAGGAGGCGAGGGAGATTTCAGAGGGAGATTCAGAGGAGATATGAAGATGGGGCAGAGGTGTGAAGCTGTGTGCTTTGAAGATTAGAATCACGGAGTCCCATGCTGAGGAATGCTTGCAGCCCCTGGAAGCTAGAAGAGGCAAGGAATGATTTTCCCCTAGAGCTCTGGAGGGACCGCCCACCTGTCACTTTAATCTTGGTATAGGGATACTGGTTTTAGATTTATTGCCTCCAGAACTTTTGAGATCATAAATCAGTTTCAGGCCATCCCATTCTCAGGAATAGGAAACCAATACACAGTGTTACTGCTTGATGGACATGGGGTTTGTTTTAGGGGTGATAAAAATGTTCTAAAATTGGAGGACTGGTGTTGTGCCTCATGTCTATAATCTCAGTGGTTTAGGAGGCTAAGGCAGGAGAATCTCAAATTCAAAGCCAGACTCAGCAATTTAGTGAGGCCCTAAGCAATTTGGTGAGATCCTGTCTCAAAATAAAAAATAAAAAGGTCTAGGGATGTGGCTCAGTGGTTAAGCGCCCCTGGGTTCAATCTCTAGTTAAAAAAACACAAAATATAGTAGGGGATAGGAAAGGTAGCAGAATACAACAGTCATTAATATGGTATTATGTAAAAATGTGGATGTGTAACCGATGTGATTCTGCAACTTGTATTTGGGGTAAAAAATGGGAGTTCATAACCCACTTGAATCAAATGTATGGAAGATGATATGTCATGAGCTTTGTAATGTTTTGAACAACCAATAAAAAAAATATTTTCTAAAAAAAAAAACAAAAAAAAACCGCAAAATAGAAGAATAAATAATAGGTAAAAAAATAACATTGGATCATGGTGATGGTTGTACACCTTAGTGAATATATTAAGAACTACTGACTTTTGCAATTTGTTGAGATATTTCTTTCCAATTTTTTTTTTTTTTTGGTACCAGGGATAGAACCCAGAGATATTTAACCACTGACCTACATAACCAGCTTTTTGTATTTATTTGGAGATAGATATGTCTCACTGAGTAGCTTAGGACTTCACTAAGTTGCTGAAGCCAGCTTTGAACTCGTGACCCTCCTGCCATAGGTTCCCAAGCTGCTGGGATTATAGGCATGCACCTCTGCACCTGGCTTCATATTTTTTTATTGGTGCATTATATTTATACCTACTGATGGGATTTGTTATGACATATTCGTATGCACACAATATACAATATAATTTGGCCAGGGCTGGGGATGTGGCTCAAGCGGTAGCGCGCTCGCCTCGCATGCGTGCGGCCCGGGTTCGATCCTCAGCACCACATACCAACAAAGATGTTGTGTCCGCCGAGAGCTAAAAAATAAATATTAAAAATTCTCTCTCTCTCTCTCTCTCTCTCTCTCTCTCCTCTCTCACTCTCTCTTTAAAAAAATATAATTTGGCCAATTGTTACTTCTCTCCTCTTCCTCCCTACCTCCCTCCACCCTTGGTCCCTTTCCTCTACTGATCTCCCTTTAATGTTCATGAGACACTCCCCACCCCACCTTTCTTTTCCTTTTTCTTTCTTTAAAAAACTTTTTTTAGTAGTTGATGGACCTTTATTTTATTCATTTATTTATATGTGGTGCTGAGAATCAAACCCAGTGCCTCACACATTTGAGGCAAGCGCTGTACCACTGAGCCACAACCCCAGCCCCTCTTTTCCTTTTCCTTTTCCTTTCTGTCTTCCACATATGAGAAAAAACACAGGACTCTTAACCTTTTGAGTTTGGTGTATTTTGCTTAATATAATGTTCTCTAGTTCCATCCATTTTCTTGCAAATGACATAATTTCATTTTTATGAATGAATAAAATTCCATTATATATGTATATATATGCATAAGTATATTCTCTCTATATATCTATATCTATTTATCTATCTATCTATCTATCTATATATATATCACATTTTAAAATCCATTCATCTATACATGTATCACTGGAGTATGATGACGTTAATTCTTTAGGATAAATACTGAGGAGTGGTATAGCTGGGTCACATGGTGGTTCCATGCCTACTCTTTGAGGACCCTCTATACTGATGTCCATAGCGGTTGGGCTGGTTTGCAATAGCACCAACTGTGTAAACTTGTTCTCTTTTCTCCACATCCTGTTGAGAGCCTTTTTATTACTGATTCGATCTTGTTACTTGTTATACAACCTCATTCAGGTTTTCTATACCTTTAGGATCCAATTTTGGAAGGTTGTGTGTCTCAGACTTATCCATTTCTTCTATATTTTCTAATTTATTGGATTATGTTGTTCATAGCAACCCTTAAGGTCCTTGGTACTTCTGTGGTATTGGTCGTACAGTCTTCTTTTTTATCTCTGATTTTATTTATTTGGGTCTTGTCTCTTTTTTTTTTCTTGGTAAGTTTATCAAAAATATTTTAAAATTTTGTTTATCTTTTTTTCAAGAAAAACCTACTCTTGTTTTTGTATTGTTTTGTCTTTATTTCATTTATTTCTGCTCTGATCATTATTGTTTCTTTCCTGATACTAATTTTGAGTTTGTTTTTACTTTTCCAGTTCCTTGAATTGCATTGTTGTTTATTTGAAATCTTTTTTATTTTTTATTTTTTGGTGTAGGTGCTTATTGCTATAAACTTCCACATGGTGCTATTTTTGCTGTGTCCTGAAGGTTTGGGTATGTTGTGTTTCTATTTTGTTTCAAGACATTTTAAATTTTCCTTTTCTTTGTTAACCTATTGATCACTTGAAAACAATTTCTATATATTTGTACAATTTCAAGTTCCTCTTGTTGTGATTTCTAGTTTTGTTCCACTGTTTTCAGAGAAGATACATGGTATGATTTCAATTTTTCAAAAAAAGAAAGTTGAGACTAATTTTGTGACCTAATATATGTGTTTTATTTTTTCCCCTGGGGAATACGATGAGAAAAATGTCTATTCTATAGCTGTTGGATGAAATGTTCTATAAATGTCTGTGAGGTCCATTTGGTCTAATGTATAATTTTATCTCTGATTTTTGGATTTTGTTTTTAGAATGTCAATATCCTAGAATTTTGACAATTTGATTTTAATATGCCTTGGAGAGAATATTTCTCAATCAAATCTATTTGGGGTCCTTTGGGATTCTTGGATCTGGATTTCTCTCTCTCTCTCAGGATTTGGGAAAATTTCAGTCATTATTTTGTTAAATCATTTTTCTATACCTTTTCCCTAAAGTTTCTTGTGAAAATATATTTGGTCACAAAATAAGTCTCATTAATTTTCATGCCCTTCCCCTATACTTCTATGCCTTCTCCTATAATATGAATGTTTGCTTAATAGTGTTGGAGAAACTTTGTAGGCTTTCTTCGTCTTTTATTTATTTATTTGTCTGGCTGGCATTATTTTAAAGACCAGTCTTCAAGTTCAGAAATTCTCCCTTTTGCTTGATGTAGTATCTTGTTGAGCTTTTCAATCATACTTTCATTTCCTTTACTGAGTTCTTCAGCTCCAAGATGTCTGTTTAGTTCATTTTTATAATACATATGTCTTTACTAATTTTTCTTTCAGATCATGAACTTTATTGAATTGTCTGATTCTCTTATATCTTATTGCATTTCCTTGGAATTATTATTTTGAATTATTTTTCAAACATTTTTTTCCAATTTCTTTTTTTGGGGGAGGGGCGATCTATTGCTAGAGAATTATTGCCTTCCTTTGGAGGAGTCATGTTAGCTTGCTTTTTCTTAATCTGGACATCTTTCTTTCTTTCTTTCTTAGCTACACATGACACTACAATGATCTTGGCAATTCCTACATTTGAAACAATTGGGGTATAATTTCTCATTTTTCTGATTGTACAGATTGCAAAATCACCCTGGTCATAGAGTCACCTATATACATACAGCAATCATAATGTCTATTCTATTCTGCTGCCCTTCCTATCCCCCTTTCCCCTCCCCTCCCCTCCCATCATTTCTCTCTATCCAATCTAATGTGACACACTTTTTTTTCTTTTTCTCATCACAACATCATACATGTATTCTGTATAACGATGAGGGTCTCCTTCCATCTTCCGTGCAACTCCCCTTCTCCTTCCTTTTCCCTCCCACCTCTCTTCCCTATTTAGTGGTAATCTTCTTCTCATGCTCTTCCTCCCTATCCCATTTTGAGTCACCCCCCATATATCAGAGAAGATATTTGGCATTTGTTTTTTAGGGATTGACTAACTTCACTTAGCATAATCTGCTCTAATGCCATCCATTTCCCTGCAAATGCCATGATCTTGTTATTTTTTAGTGCTGAGAAATATTCCATTGTGTATAAATGCCACATTTTTAAAATCCATTCATCTATTGAAGGGCATCTAGGTTGGTTCCACAGTCTAGCTATTGTGAATTGTGCTGCTATAAACATTGATGTGGCTGTGTAATCTGGACATCTTTTAGTTGATATTTGCATATCTGGTGGCTTACTTGTCTCTACCAGTTTTTTAGGATGGTTTTTTATTTTTTGCTATGTGTATTAATCAGATTTCCATCACTGTGACAAAATACTGGAGAGAAACAACTTATAAGGAGGAAAGGTTTATTTTGGCTCACAGTTTCAGAGGATTTGAAACTTCATCACTTGTCCCTGTTGCCTTTGGGCCTGTGGCAAGTCAATACATCATGGTGGAGAGTGTGTGGCAGAAGAAGTTGCTCGCATCATGGTGGCTGGGAAGGAAAAAAACAGAGGAAGGGCTTGGGTCTCAATATCCCCTTTGAGAGTATACCTCAGGGACCAGGCCCCACCTCTTAGAGGTCCCACCACCTTCCGGTGGCACCATAGGCTGGAGATCAAGCCTTGACTCATAGGTCTTTGGGGTACACTTACCAAAACCATAGGTCGGAGTGAGACCTTTCCCCTGGAGATGTGTCTTGGGTGCTGCTGAGGAGGCTTCGTTGGTGGCAGTTCTGGGTGGGCATGGTGGTTTAGTCCTCCTTCCGCTGTAATCAGGGTCAGTGATGCCTGTGGGCGTGGGTGTGCCTGTGGCTCTGGCATGGTGTGTTTTGCTGTGGGTACAGGGCACCCATCAGTTTCTGGGGGCTGGGAGGGGGCAGAGCCGCTCTGGTGGGCCCAGGGCACCTGTGAGATCCTGAGGGTTGCGTGGGGGTGGAGCTCCTCCAGCAGACCCAGAGCAGGAGTGGTGTGGGGCATGCAGCAGGACTAGGGCCGTGGAGGGGGGGTGGCCTCAAAATGGCGCCATGCAGCATCTGCCAGGTTGAAAGAAGGTGCAGCATGGACTGGGCTCCCTCTCTGGGGCAATGTAGAGGTGGACACTCATGTCAGCTCCCCTGCTGGGCTCGGGGCTGCAGGACTCCCCAGGGGTGAAACCTCAGGAGTCTGTGGCGTCAGTGGGAACCGCTGGGGTCCTCCCACTTGCCTTTTCCCTATCGAGGAAGACACAAGGCACTTCACTCCCTTCTTTATAAGGCCATGATCCACAGCGTCTCCATTTTATCCGCACAGCGCTCCAGCGTTCTCCTCTAAATGTTCTTGTCAGATAGAAGCTGTTGATTCTTTGCTGAGGTCCCTCTTGTGGGTGGGTCCCTCTTTGTGGGTGGGAAGTGTGTCTGGCACCTCTGCTAAGCCATCTTGCCAGAAGTCCCTGAAAAATTAGAACTGTACACTTTCAAGGGCCAATTTCATATTATATGAATTTTATCTCATAAAGTTGTTAAAAAGCTTTGTGACCTTGGGTTAAATAAAGATTTCTTTGATATGACAAAACTGTGATCCATAAAGTTATATATTGGATTTCATCTAAAGAAAATAGCATAAAATGCCACAAAACTATACCAAAAAATACACCAGATCAGTGTTGGCTGGGGACTGAGGGGCTGGGAAACTTTCAAGAGGCACCGGGAAACTTCTGGGGGTGATGGAACTCTTTTCTATCTCAACTGTGGTAGTAGATATGAGTCCTTATGGGTTTGTCCAACTCTAAGAAGTTTCCCTTGAAAAGGGTGAAGATTATTTTATATTTATATATTCTAATAATAATAATATTAGACCTTACATTTTTTGATCAGAAAAATAAATGTAAAGAAAAAATAATGCTATGTTAAATTATTTTATACACAGACATCTAATGTATATAAACTTCTAGAGATTTTGATAAATACTTACAACTACCCCCAGGGTCACACTTGTCACAATGCCCCCCTCAGAGCAGGACTTAGGGGCTTAGTGGAAATATTGATTCAGGTACGTGACATCCCCCACTCCTGAAGCCACTTGTCCTGATGGAAGGAAGACAGCAGGTGTGTTGGAGAGAAAGACAACCTCTGAACCAGGGGTCTGAGGACTTGGCAAAAGGTATTGGGAAGGGCAGGATGTGTAAAGAAAATATAACACATCTCCTGTTAGCCGGGAGGTTTGAAGTGACAACTGAATCTCCTTCCCGTACCCACAGTGCCTAACCCCAGGAACAGCAATGAGGTTAGAAGAATAAATGGATTAATAAATGAGAGAGTTAACAGACAGTAAAAGTTTAAGAGTCAGCAAAAACAAAAATTCTTTGGTTTGGGATCTGGGGGTTCAAGCTCAGGTTAAGACTCGGGCCATGCAAGCTGGAGACTTGCTGGAGTCCCATGTAAGGAGAAGCAAGGTGGCCCGGGTGGGTACCTGGAGGACACATGATCCTGGGGGTCCACCTTGGTCCCTGCAACCCAGCAGAGCAGATGACATGGCTACAGGATGTCAGAGCCGATCCTTTTGGTTCTCTTTCTGGGAGACGAAGTGAAGGGTGGGGTCATGGGCCAAATGCTGGGTCATTTCATCTGGAGCTGGGCTCCTGTGGAAGCGAGATAGGGCGGGGGCAGGAAGCTGTGGGGGCCTGCCTGTGTGCTGGCAGGGAAAGGACAGGGGAGGAAGGGGCTGTGGGGTGGGCAGTTTGGAAAGGAGGAGGGTGAGGGGAAGGCTTGTGGTGTCTTTAGGAAGCCTGCAAGAGGGAGTGGGGGGTCTAGAGAGAGCTGGTAGGTGAGTAGAGATTACTGGAGTAGAGGCAGAGAGAGGAAGAGAGACAGGGTGTGTGTGTGTGTGTGTGTGTGTGTGAGAGAGAGAGAGAGAGAGAGAGAGAGAGAGAGAGAGAGAGAGAGAGAGAGCGCACGTGCACGCTCATGCATCAGAGCACAGGAACCTCTTCCCGAACCCAAATGTTCTCTGAATCTTACAATTTGCATCATTTCCTCCCCATGACAAAAATAAGATGGCACGTGAGCCTGAAGAGGTTATTTGCACCAGTGAACAGAAATGACATGCGGGTGGAGTCTGCGAGGAGAGGCAGGGCCACGGAACAAACTTTTTTTTTTTTTTTTTTGCAATGAATGAATGAGCGAGTGAACGGGAGTGTGCAAGAGAGTGAGTGTGAGTGTGCAAGAGCTCCTCGTGAATGTGTGTCTAGGGTTCAGCCAGAGATCTCTGTCCCTGCGTCCCAGCCTGGAGGATTCCGGGAAAGTCTATACCAGAGGATCCAGAATCCTCTCAGCAGCCTCTACCTGGATCTCCTGCCTCTGATTAGGAGACTTTCCAGGGGATGGTTTCAGGGGAAAACCCAGGGAGGGCAGCCAAGCTGTCTGATTCAGTGAGCTCTCCCAGTGTTGGGGGCCCCCAACTGGGTGGAGCAGCCACACCTGCTTGAAGTTCTGAGGAAGAGGGCGGAAACAGTCACCAGTGCCGCTCTTGCGATAGGCTCCTTGGGCCCCTGCGGTCTGCTGGTGGCAGTGGGTCCCACACTCCCTCACTTCCCTAAATGGGCAACTTCACTTTTAGAACCCAAGGTCCTTCCCTGGTAGACCCAGGTGGCACGTCCTGCGTCGGCCTGGGCCCTCACCTTGGATCCCCCAGGTGCCCTGGCCCCTTGCTGGGCCTCTGACTGCCCATCTGATGGAGCATGGCCCCCATGTTCCTGCTGCTGCTGCTATGGCTACAGGACTGTGTCTCAGGTGAGAGGAAGGGGGGGGTGCTGACTTGAGGGGGGGATGCTGATCTTTTCCTGTCCCCTGGGCTCTGCTTGTCCTTGCCCAATTGTCTGAATGTGTGTGAGTTGGGGGAGGGGTAGGAGGTTGGGCTGGCTTAGTAGGTCCTTGGCAGACAGGTAAGAATGTTCCATCCTGATATCTGGCCCCAGGCAGAGCTAAGCCCAGGCCTCATGCCGGAGCTGGGGTGAAGCTTTGGACCCTCTACATTGGCCCCTGTGTTTCCTAGGCTCCCCTGGGCCCCAGAACCAGGGACCCTTGCTTGGCCTCTGTCAGGAAGGTTGTGACAGGAGCCCATGGCTTCATAAACTCTCTTTGAACTCACTCTTTCTCGGAATGCTGACGCGGCATCCGGTCCCTTCCTGCTGTCCTGAAAGGAGCCAATCCCTGAAGGCCTCGCCCAGCCATGGCTACTAACGCCTTTGAAGGGGCCTCACCCATTCCTGCCTCCCTTGCTGCCAAGGCGACCAAATTACCACTTCCTGTTCTGTTCTGGGCATGGGGAGGGTTGGCAAAGTCTGCTCTCACCTCCTGTGAGAGGAGAGGTAGTGTAGGCAAAAATGCACCACCCCTGGGCAGAAGGGTTTCTCTCCTGGGCTCAGAAGTCCCAGGCTCCCTCACTGAATAACTGAGTTGGATCATTGTGTTTAGTTTTCAAGGGTCAAAGTGTTGTTTGGAGAAAGCACTAGTTTACTCAGAGCCTCAGCTTGGCAGTTGGGTTGGAAACTGGAACAGAGGTCTGGGGTTCTGGGCCCTTAACCATCATGCTCTGGGCTCCTCTGGGGAAAGCTGGAACAACCTGCATTTGAGAGCAGGAAGTGTGCATGCATTGAGCACTTACTGTGTTCAAGGCACTCCCATGGGGCATCCTTCTCATAGCAGGCTTTGAGGGGAGTGACATTATTCTCACTTGACAGATGGAGAAACAGAGATGTTAAATGAACTGCTCAGAGAGTTAAGCAGTTAAAATAGGGTTTTCACCCATGTCTCATTTTGACTCTCTGTTCTATCTTACTTCAGATAAGTGTGTGTGTGTGTGTGTGTGTGTGTGTGTGTGTGTGTGTAAAGTTCTGGGGTGCAACTGTTAGAGGAGAAAATGCTGAACTTACACAGGCCCTCCCTGTGTCCCAAGTCCTCTCCACCATACCATGGATTATGAAGGACTCAAACCACATTTTCTCTCCAGGCACAGTATTTAAGATATTGTAAACAAGCAGTGAATAGTTGCAGAATTCTTGGGAGTTTATTTGCGTATGTGGGCATACTTGATCTTTAGGTTTTATGTAACTAGAATATTTAAAAATTAAATGCCACTTAGAATGAACGAAGGTCACATGGCATTTAAAAGGCGGCTGTAATGGGGGTGGGGCTGTAGCTCAGCGGTAGATCGCTTGCCTGGCATGCATGAGGCCCTGGGTTCAATGCCCAGCACCCTCCTCCCCACAGCTCCCACGCCAAGACTAAAGTGAACCTGTTTGGGAAATAAATAGCTACTCGTCATTTTCCCCCCAAATATTGGACTTTCTTATCTACCTCAGTGGTTTGTGTTTTGAATTTCCAGACTTAAGACTTGTCATTATGCATGAGCATCTGTCTCATGGAGGTGGCATCTGGATCTTTCCCAAAAGACTAGGAATCCCTGAAGACTAGAAAATACCGTGAAGGAGGGGCTGTGTCTGATGAACACTAGGGCTGAGTTTCCTGCATTAGACTTGGGACTCCCTGAAGGACAGGTCAGCCTCCCCCACAGACCGGGAGCCAGCTGTCTGCAGGCCTGTGCATCTCCTGCATCAGAGGGGGGAGCTCTAGGGTAGCGGAGGGGCAGCGGAGCCCCTCCTTCACCTTTGGCCAGGCGCTGAGGTTCAAGGTGCATCCAGCTCCTCTCTCTCCAGACCTTGCTCAGCGGGTTGTGTCTCCCCAGGTCTCCCTGCTGAGAGCGTGTACAGCAAAGTGCAGCACCTGGAAGGGGAGACCCTGTCTGTGCAGTGCTCCTACAAGGGCCGCAAAAACCGCGTGGAGGGCAAGGTTTGGTGCAAGGTCAGGAAGAGGAGGTGTGAGCCCGGATTTGCCCGGGTCTGGGTGAAGGGGCCGCGTTACCTGCTGCAGGACGACGTCCAGGCCAAGGTGGTCAACATCACCATGGAGGCCCTCAAGCTCCAGGACTCGGGCCGGTATTGGTGCATGCGCAACAGCTCCGGGATCCTCTACCCCATGATGGGCATCCAGCTGGAGGTGTCTCCAGGTGAGCAGGCCTTCCAGAGCACTGGGATGGCCCGCGCGCGCGCCTGTGTGTGTGCGCATGTGCGAGTGTGTGTCCTCCACTAACATCCAACAGAATAAGAATCATAATCCATAAACAGACTAAACAGATTATGGGCATTATTTTATATATATATATATTTATTTATTTATTTAATGGTGGTTCTGGGGATTGAACCCAGGGCCTTACACACTCTAGGCAAGTGCTCTCTCACTGAGCTACATCCCTGACACTTAAAAAAAAAAATTTGTTTTGAAATTGTCTTACTAATTTGCTGAGACTGGTCTCCAATTTATGATCCTCTTACTTTAGCTTTCTGTGTCGCTGGGATCACAGGCATGTGCACCATATCTAGCTAGTTCATTTTACAAGATGAAAAAAATGAGATCTAAAAAACGCTCCATGGCTCTGACCTTGCCCTGGGACACGGAATTAACAGGCAGCAGAGAGGAGATTTGAACCCAGGACTTTGCTTTGTTTTCTTCGGACCTCAGTTCAACAGCTATTCACTGAGCCCCTATGATGTGTTCTAGGCACTGTTCTAGGTTCTGGGAATACAGTGGTGAGCAGAATCAGCCACAGTCCTGCCTTAGGAGGGAGGCCAGGTAACAATACCACATCAGATAAATGATTTCAGGTAACAATAAATGTCCCTAAGAAATGTGATGAACTAGAAAGTAACTCAGAGATAGGGGATGTCCTGAGGATCAGAAGACACCTCCCTGAGCAGATGCCATCAAGCAGAACCCTGAATGATGGGGTCCCTCCAGCCTGATGAAATCTGAGTGCTTGGAAGGGCCTTCTCTGGGGAGAGAAGCATGAGCAAAGTCCCTGAGGTGAGAAGGAGTGTGGCCTGTGTGGCTGGTCCATATTGAATGTGGGGCAGTTGGGTCAGGGAAGCAATGAGGGGTGGACAGTAAATTTTATAATACTTGGCTGCTTTTATTCAGGATCTGATGCTGCAGAGTCAAGTAGCAGCCTGAATTCCATGACATGGAGTTGGGATTTTATTCCAGGTACAGTAGGAAGCTATCAGAGAGGTGTGTTGTGGCTTGTTTTTGAGATGACGATGGCTGTTTATGGAGGATGGAAGGATATGAGCAGAGCCAGAGAGACTGCCGTGGGTGTCTGGCTGGAAATCACATGGCCTGGAATGGGATGTGGGTGCTGGAGATGAGAGAAGTGGAGGGTCTCAAATCTATGTTTTGTTTTTTTTTAAAGAGAGAGAATTTTAATATATATTTCTAGTTTTCGGCAGACACCACATCTTTGTATGTGGTGCTGAGGATCGAACCCGGGCCGCACGCATGCCAGACGAGTGCGCTACTGATCCCAAGCCCACATCAAATCTATGTTTTTTAAACTCTCTCTCCACCGTGTATGTTTTGGAGGCAGGACAGGATTTGCTCAAGTGGAGGCGTGGAAAAGAAAATAATCAAGCTGGGCATGGCGATGCACCTGTAATCCCAGTAACTCAGGAGGCTGAGGCTGGAGGATCACCAAGTTCAAAGCCAACCTCAGCATCTTAACAAGAACCTGTCTCAAAATAAAAAATAAAAGGACTGGGGATGTGCTCAGTGGTAAAGCACCTCTGCGTTCAATCATCAGTGCCCCCTCCAAAAAATAGGGAGAGAAGAATCAAGGATGACTCCAAGTTTTTCTATTTTATCAGTAGTTGGAAGATGGTGTAACCTTCTGGGTAGAGTAATTCTGAAACAGAAATTAGTAAATCTGAAAGAAGAATTAGGAGAAAACTCAAGAGCTCTATTTTGCCTGTAATCCCAGCAGCTTGAGGCAGGAGGTTCGCAAGTTCAAAGGCAGCCTCAGCAAAAGAGAAGTGGTAGGGGCTGGGGATGTGGCTCAAGCGGTAGCGCGCTCGCCTGGCATGCATGCGGCCCGGGTTTGATCCTCAGCACCACATACCAACAAAGATGTTGTGTCTGCCGAGAACTAAAAAATAAATATTAAAAATTCTCTCTCTCTCTCTCTCTCTCTCTCTCTCTCTCTCCTCTCTCTTTAAAAAAAAAAAAAAGAAGTGGTAAGCAACTCAGTGAGACCCTGTCAATAAATTAAAAAAATATACATATATAACAATAGGGCTGGGCATGGTGGTACACACCTGTAATCCCAGGGGCTCCAGAAGAGGCTGAGGCAGGAGGATTGAGAGTGCAAAGCCAGCCTCAGCAAAAGCGAGGTGCTAAGCAACTCAGTGAGACCCTGTCTCTAAATGAAATATGAAATACAAAATAGGGCTGGGATGTGGTTCAGTGGTCGAGGGCCCCTGAGTTCAATCCCCAGTACCATAAATAAATAATAGAAAAGCTCCATTTTGTCATGCCAGGTTTAAGATACCTCCTAGAAGCCTAGGTGCAGATACAGAGCAGATAGCCAATCTGTCAGCCTGGGGTGCTAGTGACAGGTGACAGCTGGGGTGTATACTTGAAAGTGTCTCTGTAAGGGCACTGTTTAAAGTCAAGAGACTGAAGAAATCCACAGCGATGGAAGGTACATTGGTGGTTACTTAGGGCTGGGGAGAGGAAGGAGATTGGGGGTGACCACTTGAGATTAAAGGGCTTCTTTCTGAGGTGATGGGAATGTTCTAAAGCCGACTGTGGTGATGGTCATACAACTTGAAAGACTAAAAACGATAGAATGTGTGTATTGTATGGAATGTGGATTATATTTCAGTAAAGATGTTTAAAACAAGTCAAGGGGATACAAAGCTCTCCCTTGAGAGGGTAGGACCAAGAACCGAGCTGTGAGGCCCTCACATTTCTAAGGTAGGAAAGGGTGAGGAGCCCACCAAAGAGCCTGGAGAGAACAGCCAGTTGTGAAATTTACCATCCCCCCTTCCCTGGTCCCCAAACTCAGCTGCTGCATCCCCATCTCCTGGGTCTGAACCAGGGAAAATGCTCTCACCTTGTGGGCTGCCTCCTCTTGGGAGGTTGGGAAGGTGGGGCGCCTCCTGGAGGAAATTTGTGGTACTGCAGTAGGAATGAGAGCGGGAATTGGTGAGACTTAGCAGGCCATTGGAGAAGTCGGCTCTGCTGGCTGTCAGTCATTTTTCTGCCACCCTTTAAGACTCTCTCCAAGGTGGGTGTCCACATGCCAGCTCTCCTAAGGCACCAACGTGAGAGCTTTCAGAGGGTTCTTTGGGAGTGTCCTTACCGCTGAGCATATCTGTGGGGCACCAGGTCTTCTTCCATGCCACCCTCAGCCACGCTGCTGCTTCTGGTTCCATTTACCCAGAAAAATGGCTCAAGCTCAGCCATCTGGCCTGTGACCATGGTCCTCGGGGAGGCCTCCTTTCTGTGCGCAGTGGTGGGTGCAGCAGCCTCTCTCCGATTGTCTTGGTCCCTGATGAGGCAGACCCAACAAGCCCCACTAGATCAAGGCTTGGTGGCTTCTCCCCGTCACCTGCCATCCAAACTCCAGACTTCTTTGGGAAAACAGGGTGGTAAAGAGCTGCGTTGATGGGCGAGGGGAGCAGGATCAGAACCGGTGTGTGTTGTTAAGCCCTCACAGAAGGTGTTGGCTGTTGGTGGCTTTCTCTGGAACTTGAGGCCCTTGATACCCACCTGTCCTCATCTCTGGACCTTAATGGACAGTTACGGGGTAGCTGGAATTGTCTCTGTTCAACATCCTGTTATAGAGATCTCTCTAACCCACAAGAATGAGGAGGGCCCGGGAAGTGACAAGAGAGGTGGGAACGGGTGGTGCTGTCCCCTGGGAACAGGTGACCTGAGTGGGGAGGCTGAAGAGATCACATAAGTCTCTCCCTTCTTTGCTATGCCTCCTTCCTGACACTGCCCTCTGAGCAAACACTCAGAATCCTAGGCCCAGGGCCAAGGAGGACAGGACTACCCTTCAGCACCTGGACAACTGTGTGGGCTGCCAAAATCTGCTCCCCACACCAAGGCCCTGGGCTAGGCCTGACATTCCTCCCTCTCTGGTCCTGCAGCCCCCACGACTCAGAGGAGCTCTCCTCTCACGACGGGACCAGCACCCACCTCAGGCCCTGACACCTCTTCCACTTCCAGCACAACCCTGTTTATACCTAGACTCCTCACCTTGGCCAGACTCTTGCCCTCCACTGCCTCAGGGACCACCGGGCCAGCCTCTGTGACCGGCTACAGCTTCATCAGTACCAGAGCCATCACCACGGGACCCACGAAGACCACGGGACCCACGAAGACCACGGGACCCACAAAGACCACGGGACCCCCACCGGTGACAGTATCTCCCAGTGATGCCAGAGCCTCTCCTGCCATCCCTACATCCATCTCCACCACATCTGGGTACCACAGCAGCCACTCGCCCACCACGGGAATATGCCACAACCAATTACCCTCATTCAGGTACCTGTCGGGTGACATTTCCCTACATGTGACCCCAGCTTGTGGGCCTTGAACAGACCTCGGGGCAGCTGTTGTTCCATCCCCACTGGAGCTCTCTATGCTACCCACATCAGGGTGACCTTCCCCTTTTGCTCACCAGGACCTTAGTGTGGACTGCTGCTATTATGGGAGGTGGGTGACTGGAGGGGACATAAAGGAGGCAGTGGGGATGAGCAGCAGGACTGAGTCTCCTGAAGAGTCTGGATGGAGAGTAGAAGGGAAGGACCCAGGAAGGGAGTAGGTATTTTTTTTTTTTTTTTTTTAGTCCTTGCAGATTGAACCCAGGGATGCTTTGCCACTGATCTACGTCCTCAGTCCTTTTTTAATTTTTAATTTTGAGACAGGGTCTCATTAAGTTGCTGAGGGTCTTGCTAAGTTACCAAGGCTGGCCTCAAACTTGCGATCCTCCTGCCTCAGCCTCCTAAGTCACTGTGATGACAGGCATGCCTCACTGTGCCAGGCTAGAGTAAAGGGACAGAGAGCGGGAAATGGGGGATACTTTAATATGGGTCCCCCAGAAGCCGACTCTGAGATAAAGACTGACATCTTGTTTGGAACACTGGAATGAGGGTGGGGAAGAGGAACAGGAAAGGGAGGTGCCAATTACCCTCATGCCCACGTGAAAACTTAATATGGGGGGGGGGACTCTGGATCCAGTGTCACTTATGGGAAAGTCGAGGGAGCTGGAGCGTATACACCAGCTACTGTTGGTCACAAGCACCGCTGCCTGATGTGGGTGGCATAGAGAGCTTCAGTGGGGAAGGAAAGTTCTTAGGACAAAAATGTTTCGCTGATGTACATGGAAATGCTGCGGGCGAGGGGGTGCAGGCTGGCCTCCACCCAGAGGAGAAAGGGGACAAGAGGTGGTCTCCGTCACCGAAGAGAGTAAGAATCTTGATCCCTTCAGTCACAACTGGGAGTCTCTTAGTGTCCTGCTCCTCCCAGATTGTCAGATTTGGGGACACAGTAGAGGAGAGGAATCGAGGTGGAGAGATGCCCCCTCCTCCTGGGGACGCCCTCCCTGGAACTCTGGGTGCCTCGCTAGCTTCTGCCTCAGCTGGTCCCCAGGACGGGAGGCGATGACTGCAAAGGCGAATGCGAGTGCTTTCTTTCTGGTCCGGCCTTTCTAGCGCGGCGAGCGAGCACACAGTGGGAGCTGGTCTCCCCCTGCCCTCTGTTCTGCTCCACAGGCCCCTGGACTCTCACCTCACCGTGCTGCTGGCCGTGCTGACCTTCCTCCCAGCACCCATGATGATGGTCATGGTCTATGGCTTTTGGAAGAAGAGACACATGGGAAGTGAGTGGAGCCACCTCTGAGCCTCTCCAGGGAGTAACTGTGCCAGGGGCTGTGACCCCGAGTCCCGGGAGGGGGGCAGGGTCCCTCATCCTGTGTCCAGTCAAGAGGACCATGAGGCACCTGACAAGGGAGGAGGTGGCCTAGTATCTCCCTAAGGGGATGGCCTTGCAGGAATGAGGCAAAGCCAGGGTTCCGGGGCCCTGGGGCTCTGGGCAGGGCCTGCACCCCATCCCTCTGTCTCTTACAGGTTACAGCCTGTGCAATGCTTCTGCTGGAGCCTGGGCAGAGCCACCAAGAAGACCAGAGCCCCTGTGGAAGCCAGCTTAGTTTGAGACCACTTAATGACCGGATGTCTCCCAGGGAGACACTAGGAGGCCAGATGAGGAATGGAGACCAGGGACTGTCCTGAGGGGAGGGGGGAGAGCTAAAGCTGCCCTCTTTCCACCCAGGGCCACTGGGTCCTCAGCATCCTCTGTTCTCATCAAATTTCCCCATCCATGTGGGGACAAGAGTTGGGGCTCATGAGTCCTGAGGCAGCTGATGTTCCAACAGTCCCACAATGAAGAGGAGAAGGGACAGTGACTAAGGGATGGGTCCACAAAGGGGTCGGTATTAGCAGATCCCAGAATTGTCCAAAGCTTCCCATTTGGCCATGTGTCCTGTGATGGGGCCTCTGCCTGCTGCAGCTGCTGGCCCCTGCCCCCCCAGAAGCCTGCACCCCACCACTGCCACCTGCCGCTGGCCCCTCTTGGGAAGCCGAGAGCCCTTGGCTGAAGGCCGGCCTCTGCAGAAGCCGAACTCAGGACTCTCTCCCCAGGATCCTGCACCTGGGCTTCAGGTCTGAGTTCCCAGATGGTCCTGAGGACGCAGCAGCCTCCGTCCTCTATCCTGGGGTGCTCAAAACCCCAGCTCTGCAGAGGGTGCTCACTCACAGACACTGGTGGAGGGTTTGGAGTAAGGGGTCACCTCCTCATCCCCAAGGGGCTTCTGTCCACTGGGAAAAAAATGACTCACTTGTGACACAGTGAAGACAACTCAGAGCTACCTCAGCCTGGAGAAGTGGCCCAGGAAGGCGCAGGCCAGGGGTCCACAGAGCCTGCCTTCCGCTCGTGGCTCCGAGTTGGCCTCCGCGGTCTAGACCCCTGTCCTGGAATCTAGCAGTGAAGGATGAGGGGTTCCATCAGCCTGCAGTGACTGGAATAGCACCAGGGATAAGTGTGACACCTGTACCCTTGGCCTTGGCTCAGGGACCTCCTGGTGAGAGAGCAAACCTCATGTCAGGAGGGTGACATAACTGGGGCCTTGGTAGGCAGCTGGGGGAGCACCACAGGATGGTGGTAAGAAGGGGGACAATGCAGAGAGGGACACCTCTTCCATTCATCCAGCAGAGGGCAGAAGGAGGATTCAGGTTGAGCAACTGACAGAACTGGTCCCAGGACGGACGGAAGGACGGACAGACAGACAGACACACACACACACACACACACACACACACACACACACACACATGATGACCTCAATCTGGTCAGCAAGCAACCTGCTAAGAGCCACTGCCCTGGTGTGTGACTAGGAAGGGCTTAACTTATCTGGGGGAAATGGCTTCTGGAGACCCCACCACCACACTGGTGACCCTTTGCCAGCATCACTGACAGTCCTGATGGCACCAGCTCCCAGAGAGAGAGGCCCGATGGGAAGGGCACTGGAGAAGGAGTCAGGGATGGGGACCAGAGATGCCATTGTCACTGTGTGACCCTGAGCAAGTCACTAACCCCATCTGGGCCTCATTTTCCTCTCTTATGAAAGGGGACAATAATTCCTACCTCTGAAGATTGTTTTCAAAATACAACAAAATGACACAGACACTGCAAATGTGTGGATGCCGTGATGTTCCTGCCGCTCGGGTTCTTCTCTGGTTCTGTTGCTTCTCACATTTTGCATTTAAGACCACTCGATGCCAGTTCTCTGTTTCCTCCTCTCCCCAAGTCTCCTCGGTACATGGGTGTCGGGGCCTGAGACACAGCTCCTTTGGTGAGGAGTGAAGGGACTGGAGCTGGTGAGGCAGTGACATTGAAATCAAGGCTGGGGTCCAAATTCCCAATGCAGCCCCTCATCCCAGTGTGACCTTGGCCTGTCACCACCCCTTGCTGATCTTGTTTGCTTATATGGAAAAGGAGGATGGAGATGAGCTTTGAAGACTCTCCTATCACTTCCTAGGTCCAAGACATGTGCAGGTCCATTCCGTGTCCACGACTCAGCCTGGGGGAGGCAGGGAGGTTGGGGAAGAGCAGTCAGCCCTGGCCTCGGTCAGCCCATGGCTTCAAGGAGAGGGGTGACATGGTGTGGCCTTCACTCAGGACAGGAGGGCTGGAGTCCTTTGGGGGTGGGAGACCTGGGGATCCAGTGGTCTCAGGCCAGCCAGGCAAGCTTCACAGAAGCGTGAGCCCTATGTGAGGCCTGGAGCACAGGCTGCAATCGGGAGGTAAGTGACGTCTGTAGGATCCTGAGAGTGGGGGGCACCCAGGCCAGACAGGCCCTGGCAGCTGGGAGCTGTGGGCAGGTCTGCTGGAATGGGCTATGGAGGGACAGAAGGGGCCTGAGGGAGGTACCAGCTGGTGGGTGCTAGACACAGGCAGAGGCCTTGAGATGTCCCCTGAGTTCAGGCAGGGCTGTGTGGGGACCACCAATCATCCTTTCTGACCACACTGGGGGCTTCCTGAAACTGGGGGGAAACTGCATGAGCTGTTCACCCTGAGAACCTGCATTTTAGTCAGCTTTCTCACCGCT
Organism: Spermophilus citellus; assembly: GCF_964194105.1. Taxonomy (NCBI): domain Eukaryota; kingdom Metazoa; phylum Chordata; class Mammalia; order Rodentia; family Sciuridae; genus Spermophilus; species Spermophilus citellus. The sequence goes on along the minus strand of NC_138186.1, from coordinate 57,113,586 downwards.
GTGACTAAAGGACCTGACCATGCCAACTGCAGAGAAGGAGTACTTTATTTGGAGTCTTAGTCTGCTCCATTGATCTGGGCTCCAAGTGAAGCTGAATGTCATGGTGGGAGAGGGTGGCAAGGGGAAGCAGCTCACGTGGTGATCAGAAAGCAGAGAGACTCCACTCACCAGATACAAATATATTCCCACAGCCTCACGCCACTTCCCCCCTCCTCCAACCACACCTACCACTTTAGTTACCAGTCAATCCCTGCCAGGAGATTAGATCACTGATTGGGTTAAGATTCTCACAACCCAATCATGTCTCCTCTGAACCTTCTTGCGTTGTCTCACATGTGAGCTTTTAGGGGACACCTCACCTCCAAACCATGACACGTGGGGACTCCTTGGTAGGAATATGGCGTACTGAGAAGGAACTATAGAACTATGTCCATCTTGCCAGCTCCTATGGGCCTGAGTGGCCTCCGGGACTTTTCCCTCAAATCCCCGGCCTCTGTCTCTTTCCTGTCCTCACCCTTCTCAGGTGAGCTTGGGGGTGGGGAGCCAGCTCCACTGTGGTCAGGCAGGGACAGGTGGGGCTGGCAGGGTTCCAGACAGGCCAGGGATGCTGCTAGCCTCAGTGGGAGAGAGCAGGGCTCCTGAGACCAGTTATCCCTGCGCAGGGCTTAGCGTTGCTACCACGGGAAGGAACGAATAAAGCAGCCCCAGCCCCCACGGGTTGCACACACTCCTTCTGTAAAGTCTGACAAACAAATGTCAGATTCGCCACTCTCCCATTGGCCCTAAATGGGGTTTTTCAACGCGGATCACACAGAGGCCCAGGTGTCTGCTCCCCCTTCAGGGGGAGTGGCGATGGCAGAAGTTTCTTCTGCTGGCTTCTGCTGTAGAAAGTCACCTTGCCAAGGCCAGACCTCCCTCCCCCATCCCAGGGCGCCCTGCCTTCCGACTGACTGGCCTGGGGTCTGGGGCCCCGACGTCCCTTTCCCAGCTTGGGCAAGTCTGGACGGCTTCTCCTGCCCTCGGGCCTCACGAGGCACTGGGCCCTGGGCTTCCCCAGGGCCTGCATGACAACCCACTCCTCCTGTCTTGTGCTGCCCCCTGTGCTTCTTTTCCCAGAGCCATCGACCCTCTCTCTGTCTCGCACAGTCTGTTCTCTGGAACCTGCAGCACGATCGTTTTCGTAGCTCGTCTGATGACAGCTGTTTAAAATTGTCCTTGATTAGAGCAGTTTTTCAGCAGAGGCTTAGAGGAGTGCGGATGGCAGGCTGGGGGCTGGTGTGTGGGGATGATGTGGGGCTGAGACCCCCTGCTTTCCTCTTCTCCTTCCTCTCCCTCCTTCTGGATTTAACACCCCCCACCAGCTTTGCTCTTTCCCACCTCTTCCAGGACCCTCCCCATCCCTGATTTCCAGGAAATCAGTCTCCATCTTCTTTCTCCTTTTCTCCTCTGGTCCCCACAGAGCTTCCCACTTTCCTGGAAGCCTTGGACACCAAGTCTACAACCACTGGGGACCAATGGGACTTAGGACTCTGGTCAGACCTCCAAAAAGGCCCCTAACTCTGTCACCCACCTTTAGCAGTTCCTTGACTTGGGGGAGGGAAGAGAAATGGCTCTTATTTCACCATCGATTCCTCCTCCCACACCCTGCCAGCGGGGTGGCCTACAAAGGGGAAGAGGCTGTGTCCTGGAGGAGCCTAGGCGGTCAGTCCCAGGGCTGTGAGCCTTCCAAACCCAAAGGTCAAGCCAAGGGCTGGAGGGTCCATGAAGGTCAAAGCCTCCTCTGTCCTCCCCAGATTCCCTGCTTCCCTACAAGATCTCTGCCATCTTCAGCATCTCACCTAGCTCAGGCTGGGTGGCTGGGCTGAATCCCAGCCAGCTCTGCTCCCTGATCTCAGGGCTTCCCTGCCCCTCACGTCCTCTGTCCACTGCAGTTCAAGAAGACGACCCATGGCCCAGGAGGCCACACACCTGATCCCCCTCATCCTGATGGTGCTCCTGGCCTCAGGTAAGAAACCAGGGAGGAGGGGAAGGGCACGGGAGAGAGGAGAGGAGGATGGAGAGGTGAGATACGCATGAACGGGGCTCTGCAGAGGGGAGAGCCAGGAAAGGGTGCCCTGTGGCCAGAGGCTGGCTCTGGGGCACTTTCTGAGGGTAGCCAAAACAACTTGCTCTCTGAGGAGGGAAACCCCACTTCCTAGCCCTGCTGTGATGGGTGTGGGGGCTCTCTGACTTGAGGTTGTGTTCTCAGGCTCCTGGGCACAGAACACAGAGTTCCTACAAAAACCAGAGGGTGAGATGATCGTAGTGAGATGCCGGTACAAGACCGACCAACGCTCAAAGGTTAAGACCTGGTGTCGGAGAACGTCAGCAAATTATTGTAAATTACTAGTGGGCAGGGGCAGGAAAGAGCCCCGATCCTCCATCCAGGATTATCTCAAGCTTGACTACTTCGACGTCACTATGACTGAACTCAGGGTAAACGACTCCGGAGTCTATTACTGTGGAATCTATGAAAATACCGAGGTCTACATTCTCAGAACCATCCGTCTGAATGTGTCTAAAGGTGAGCTATCCCCCTTCTTATATATGTGGCTCTTGGCCTTCCATAATCACAAGGTGTCAGAGCTGGAGAGACCTAGAAGTCATATTCTCCAACCTTCTCCTACCTGATATGTGGGGCACAAGAAGAAAAGCCCCTTGCTCAAGGTCACCTCTTGATTCTTACTCTTCTCTCCTGAGTCCCGCGCGGGGTATGACATTTGGGCATCCCTTGTGTGAAATGTGCTGGCTGAGAAATACGGTGAAAAATCACACGACACAGCAATAATTTTGAAAAATGAGGGTGGGACAGCTCTGCAACCTTAAGGGTCCTGCTTCCACAGTGGGAAGAGAGAGTGAGAACCCAGGTTTTCTTTGTTTATACAAGGGGGCTTCAAAAGGCTTTCAAAGTAATGTTCTTTTGCCAAATAAGGTAGGAGGTGGGCTGTCCAAGCCGAGGGTAATGCCCAAATCCCTGAGCTCGAGGGCTGTCCCATTGGTAGAGCTGGGATCATTCCCAAGGGGAGACCTAACTCCCCATGGCTCAGTACTGAGTAAAAGACCACTCACGTCGAGTCACGGGGTGCGTCCCACCGTCACCTGGTGGTCGAGGGCTGAACTGGCCCTAGAAACTGGAGCCTCCTGGTTTCCAATCGATTCTCCCTTCATGTGTTTCTCTTAACATTGTTGCTGCCACCAACAGGATGCTGCCATCTATTTGGAAGGAACTTAGAGCGTCCCCAAGCTTGAGCACACCCGAGGAGCAGTCCTTTCTTGGACATCCCCACCCCTGATCCTAACCCCAGTGTTCTCTCGAGGGGCTGTGGGGTCTGCTGCACAGAAAGACCACTGGGCAGTTCTGGGAGTGGGGTGGGTCGTGGAGAAATGTGAACAGACAGGAGGCAGCTGAAGAGCCAGGCAGGCGGGAGACTCAAGGGCTGAGACCTGGAGGTGTCACACCTGAGGATCCTCACCCTGGACCTGCCCCTAACCACTGAGAGCCTTAGGGTTTAGAATGGCGATTTAGGGGTGATCACTAATTCTGAGGCCCCTGGGTATTCTTTCTAAGAACTGCAGAGGTGCAACCCCCTGCCTTTATCAGTGACATCAGAGCTCAAACTGCACCTTCTCAGCCCCCTCTCTCCGTGGAGCTGAGTCTGCCCAGCCATTTGGTCTTACAGGTGCCTGAAGGTCATTCTTGGCCATTTGCTGTCCGAGTTTAGCTTAGGGCTCATTCCACGTACATCACGGGGTGAGGCTAGGCTGTGGAAGAGGAGCCCAAAACCTGAAGTCCCAACTGTATGCTGGAGGACCCCACAGCCCAGACAGAAAGACGGACATGTTCATAAAGGGCTAGGACAGACATATGCATAAAGGGTGGTAGGTGCCTCAATAGAAGCATGTTGGGTAGAGGCCCAGTGAAGGGAGGGGTCGGACAAGCCCAGGGTGCAGCCTCTCACCCTGAAAGGGCTCTGAAGATGAGATGGTACCCCCCAGGCCTTGATGGATGATGAGCAGGAATTTATTTAGTGGAGACCACAGGGGTGCTTAGAGGGAGGCTTTAAGGGTTGGAAGTGTAAGACATGCTCAAAAATAGCAAAAACAGAGATGCCCACAACATAATCGATATACAAGTGACACTAAAGCCGCTCACGCTGTAGCACTTCCCGATGAGGGAAATGGAGCAGCACATCCCCTTCTGGTCCAAGGCCATGTGTGGGCTCCTCCCATCCAGGGCTAGGATCTGGGAGTGGGAGACCTGGAGTGCAGGGGAGCAGATGGGCACTCCACGTATTGTCATCTCTTACAGCTTCAACCCCTCCCACCACCAGGAGCATCAGAATGACAACAGCCATGGCCTTTGCCACCAGCCCTGTCATTGGAAGGTACTGCTGAGCCCCTCCCCCAATCTCTTAACCCTGTTTCCTCCCACCCTTGGTGGACTGGGCCGGGTGCCCCCAACTACTGAGGGCGGGGATTCCAGAGATGTAGGCCGATGCCAGGCAAGACCATGGCTGTGGCTTCTGCCTCTGTCCCTTCTCCATCTTCAGAAAGAGCAGGGGGCCATCCCAGAGCTGCAGGGCGTCTGGGGAAAGGTGTGGTCTGTAGTCACTGATTGTTTTCTGCTGCCACCCCAGAAAGTGGGTCTCTGTCCCCTGCCCTCTACCCACCCTCCCTGCAGATTGTGAACCTGGGCTCTTGTAAACCATCCCAGGACAAGAGATTAACCTAGAGACCAGGTGCCTGTCAGTGGAGCTGAGAGATGTCCCTGGAACTACTCCCCGGGCCCCCCTCTGACCCCGAAGCCCAGTCACTTTCCCTAGGAGCCTGCTCCAGCTTAAGGATGCCTACCTCTGTGTGCTTCCTCTGACTTAGGACAGGACCTAGGGAAGTGCTTTACTAGCAGGCAGAGCTGTTGTCAGGTGACCCCAGTGTACCTGAGAGCTGACTGCACCTCGCAGAGAAGGGCTGGGGTGAAGCAGTAGGGACAAAGGTCAGTTCAGGAGGCTAAGAGGGGTGCGTGCAGACCCTCCAATGGCGGCCCGGAAGGAAGGTTAAGGTGCAAAGGTCAGAAAAGGAAAAGGAAAAAAAAAAATCTCATGACATCAGCAGCATTCTAACTTTGCAGAGGTGAGACCGTGAGACTTGCTAGGCAGAGCCCCTGCCAGTGTGGCTGCCATTGTGACTGTCTCCTGCTCAGCCCAGCAGCAGGGACAGAAGGGAAGCCCAGGAAGGCCTGGAGGGACCACAGGCATGGGGAGGGATGGTTTTCTGGCAGGAGGTGAAGCTGGACTCCAGCTCCCCTCACCTGGCTGGTCCCTGTTCCCAAGCCCTTCAGGCAACCAGAAGTGGATATTCATCTCCTCTGGCGTGGTGGTGGCCGTCCTGCTGCTGGGGTTCATTGTCCTCATGGTCCTATATCTCAGGAAAGTCCGAGGAAGAGACAGGAAAGGTGAGCCCCCTGTCCTTGGCTCTGGGTGGACTACTGACTGCTCAGCCATTACAGGCAGTCCTCTCACGGTGAGGAACAAGGCTGATCATGCTCATTTTACCAACAAGGAAACTGAGAAGAGGTGCTGTGTCCAAGTGGCTCTCCTTCCGTTTGCCAGATGGCAGGTCCCCTGGTCCTGAGGGTTAACCAGTCAGTCCTCCTTAGAAGCTCAAGGGTCAGCTCACCTGAAGCCAATTCAACTCCATGCCCATTTACCTGAATCTAGGTGTGCTAGGTTTATCCATTTGGGATCGTATACTTTTGCCATCTTTATGTTTAAGGAGTTTTTAACAAGTCTATGTAACGAGCTTTTCCGGGTAATGACATTTAAAAAATATTGTTGCTCTCATTTTTATATTTCATCTTCCTCATGGTAGGGAATGAAATGGGGAGATAGAGGCCAAAAGACACCAAGTAGCAAATATCCAGGATGAATAAGTCAAAAGACCTAATGTACAACATGAGGGCTGTGCTAATAATGGCATATTCTGTGCAGGATTTCTGCAAAACCAGGAGATTACAGCTGCTCTTGCCACAGGGAGGATTATGGGTAATGAGGAGAGGATGTGTTAATTTCTTCTACTATGGTAACCATTTCACTGTGGTTATATATTTTGTAACATCAAGTTGTACACCTTAAATATACCCAATGATTTTTTTTATATTCCATGTGCTGGAGAGGGAACCCATGACCTCAGGCGTGCTAAACACATGCTCTACCACTGAGCTACACCCTCAGCCCCACAATAAAATTTAAAAATACATAAATGAAAGGGGAACAAAGGGGATTTTTTTTGCCCTCCTAAAAGCACTTCTAGGACTTTAATCTTCAAAGTTTAAAGTTTCTATCATCAGTTGCATGTGAAGTCTGCCGCACTTTGATGACTTCTACCACTTTTCTTGATTCTTTTTTGTTGATTGCTTTCTTTAGAACATGAAACTATGTGCTTGTTAATTGTATGCCCTGGAGATGGTTCTGTTGACAACAAGATTAAAATGTATGCATGGGTCAGAAGTATATCGGAGCTCGTGGATATGAATTTTTCAAGTACAAATCCTCAGGGGAAGAGGGGATTATAAAATTTTAGATGTATATTTTTCAAACGGTATAAAATCAGTTTAGTGGGTCACAACAGCATTTTTATAAAGCAGAATAGAAAAGCAAAACGTCAAAATGCTTCGCACAATTTCTCACTGAACTTTGAAAAGTGAGTGCCCAGGTGTGAGAGTGTGAGTTTGTGGGGTAAATGGTATTTCTCATTGGGGTTCCTGGTTCAAAAAATTTGAAAGACATTACTGCAAATAACTGCATCAGCTAATAGATCCTACCTAAATTTGATGTTTAAATCTGGAATTCTCTGTGCACTGGAATTGATAATGAAGTTTACCTGGCTTGGGCCAGTTAGACACAGGCAGCTGGGTTGTCTTGCTCCGTAGTGTCCCTGGATACTATTTTGTGCCAGGCCCAGGCCCTTGAGGCCTCCCCAGGCAGGAACAAGCTCTGGCCTCTTCCCATCAGAGTCCCTTCCACCCAGCCAGGGCCTGGTCTCTCTGCCTTATTCCACGGGAGCTGGGTAGAGGTCCTTCCCCTAAGTTTGAGTCTTCTTCACAGGTGAGAAGGAATCCCACCACATCTATGAGGACATTTCAGACCACAAGGAGGTGAAGGCCCCTGTGAGTAGGACAGCCCTCCCCTGGGACAGGGACGGGCAGCCTTCCCACATACCTTAACTTCCCAGCCTGCGCTTTCTCACAGTTTCTGTTCACCCCAGACCTTGACATACTCATGGCTGCTTGGGCCATCACTGCCTTGAGACCCATCTGCTCACTTCCTTTTCCCAAACTCCTCAATTCACATTCCTTGGAGAGAGTTGGCTGACCTGGCTCTTGACCTTCACCCCAGGCCTTCACAGGAGGCAGCTTCTCCTAAGAGGTCGGGCCAGAGCCTGCCCAGGGCTTGGCTGCCTGGGTTCAATTGCGTGGGGCCAACACGGGAAGCAGCATGGCTCCTCAGGGACTCTCAGCAGGGCTGAGGACTGGGCAGCTTCTCTGGGGTAGGCCTGTCCTGTTTAAATACCTGATGGAGTCACAGAAACATAGGATGGGAAGGACCTCAAGTCCTCGGGTTCAGCCCTTGTGTAACGCTGGGATCACACTACAAATAACACCCCTACCCCGTGTTCTAGCCCTCTCCCCAGGGACTTTGCCTCCGTGGCTCTGGAGTGGAGCCTGGTTCTGCATTTTTAACAAGTTCCCGGTGATGCTGATGAGGCTGCTTCACAGACCACACTGCGCAGCCTTGTTCCTCACGCGCGGTGACCATGAAAGCCATTCACGACCAAAGGCTCTGCAGGACCCATGCCTTGTCCTACATCTCATCTCTGTCCTCCACTCAGTTCCGGGCCCTCTGAGGACCCCTGACCACTGCAGCTGTGATGTGTACAGTGGGACGTCTATCTTTTTTGATTTCCAGGGCTTCCATCAGCAGATCTTCTCTGATGAGGACACTGCGGCCATCTGCTACGCGTCCCTCATCCATCTAAACCACTTTGGCACTGAGGACTCCATCTACAGTAACACTCACCCCAACTCCAACCCGCAGCCCGTGCCCGACCCCCTTCAGACTGTGGAATATGCCAGCATTACCGGAAAAAGACTGCCACCCTCCCCGCCAGCCGCCCTCAGTGGGGAGCCTGGGAATTGAAGCAGAATTCACCAGGCAGTGACCACTGGCCAAAATGCTCCCTAGGTACAAAGCTACTCTACCAGCAATGGGGGGGACTTGATGTGGCAGAGATGACCACCAGCCGTCAGGGGCCACGCCCTTTGGAGGCAGAGTGCTGCCATAGACAAGCTGTGGGCATAAGAGAGGGGTTTCTGGGTCCCTCCCCGGTACCACCCCCCAGGGGCTAGGAAGAGTGCTACAGCAGAGTCCAACGAGGCAGGGGCCTGGGGCCCTCTGAGTAACCCATTTTTTTCTTTCTTTTCTTTCCTTCTTTCTTTTTAAAAAATATTTCTAGTTGTGGATGGACACAATATCTTTATTTTGTTTATGCAGTTTTTTACGTGGTGCTAGGGATCAAACCCAGTGCCTCAGGCGTGTAAGTAAGTGCTCTATCATTGAGTCACAACCCCAGCCCATCTGAGTAACCCATTTCTTGCCTCCCTATGTGACCATCACTTCCTCTTGACCAGGGGCCACAAAATCCTGCCAGATTGTGCAAGTTCCCCTGTTGGTGCTTCTCGGAGTTTCTAGGCCAGCGCTGGGGAGCGCTGCCCACCCCAGCTCCCTCCTCTCCTGCCTGGCCTCCTGATTCTACCTCCATTCCCACCCTTGGGATTCTTAGACTCTGCCAGGAAGAACAGTGGGATGTGGGCAGTGCCCACTGCTCTTGAGTCTCTCTGAGCCCTTGCCCTTGCCAGGTAGTGTGGGTGGGGGAGCTTCCTTCCCTGTGGCCATTCACACAACTCCATCCGAATTGATTCGGGCTCCTCTGCCCTCCGTGGAAGGCGTTATACCCGCATCTTAGTCATGCCCAGCAGGCTGGGCAGGGCCCTGCTGGAGACAGGGTCTCTTTTTCTTTATGTGCCCTCAAAGAGTGACTCTGAATGCTGAGCCCGGGGTGGGGGGTGGGGTTCCATGGCAGGTGACAGCAGGATAGTGTTCTGCTGTCTCTGAGGAGGCTCACTGGGAACTGCAGGTTTGTCACTTCTCCAGGGTCACTGGACCTGGCTGCCGGTGGGATGTAAACCCCACTTTGCAGGCCCCAGTAAAGAGTCCCGTGGACTCACCTTGGCCTTCAGTCTCTCCATGAAGGGAGCTCGCCTCTTCCTGCTCAGGCAGTTGGTTTGTGAAGGTTTTTGTGGAACAGGACATGGCCTGCCCTCGGTCACGAGGAGACCTCCACCTTGCCCACAGGGTGGGACTCAGGCCAGGCTGCACCATGGCCAGAAAGGGAGTGAGTGGGTAGGTAGGAGAAGGATGGGAGGTTTGGGATCCGGGGGGCTGGGCTTCCAGGGTGAGGTCTTCCTCTGGGAGGAAGGCGAGCAAGCTCCTGTCATCTCTGACTGTGACATCTGTGCTGCCGTCGTCTGCAGTGTCGATGGCAGGATATCAGTGTTGATGTGGTCTGTCCTCGGCCTCTGTCACTGTGGGACACAGACTGCAGACCTGTAGGGCCAGGCCCTCAGGTTGTGGGAGGTCTGAGTGTCACCCTGGCTCCTGGGGTCTCTGCCCTGCTCCACTTGCCCAGCCCTCCTCCTGCAATCCAGATCTGACTGCTAGAGGGAGGCGAGGGCTGCACTCTGACTCCACCTGTCCCAGCCTTGCTCTGAGGAGGTCATTGGGATTGACCGGCAGCCACACTTGACCTCTGTTCCTTCATGACCCCCAGCAGCACTTCTGCTTTTGGTCTATATTTTCGCCTGTGTACCCACTGGGGGAGCCCATTTTCACCATATGCTCCCCAACTTGGGTCTCTTGCCTGCAAGGCTGGCTGTCACCCCAGGAATTATCCTGGGATTTAGTTTCCTCTCAAACTGTCAAAACCGAAGGGTTGGCTTGGACTGGAGGTCCTGGAGCTAACTGACCTGTATTTGTTAGAGAAATATTTATGAGTGCCACAGACAGCCAGGCACTTGGCTCGGGGTTGAGGATACAGAAGTTAATTTCAATAGGCCAACTAGGAGAGAGCACGTAATGCCAGATTCCTCCATGTGGATTAATGGCTCCAAGATCCCCAAAAGAGAACTACTTTCTCCCATTTTGCAGATGGAAAAATTGAGGCACAGAGAAGCTAAGTAACTCCCTCAAATTACACAGCTAGTAAATGGTAGATCCTAGACTCTGAAGTTTCAACAACTTCATTTCTGAGTCTCTGTTTACTTAAGAATATGTGTGTGTGTGTGTGTGTGTGTGTGTGTGTGTGTATGAAACACTAGTGACAATACAAACAGGCATAGATACAGCTGGAGGAATGCTGCAGGGGTTGGGGAAGGGTGGTGGAACAGGAGCTTTTGTGATATAAGCCTCCAGAGGCAGGAGGGGATCACAGGGGTGCAGCAGACCTGTGGGGCCAGGCACTCAGGTTGAGGGAGGTGAGCTGGCAAGTTCAAGGGGAGAGATTCCCAGTTCACAATTAGACCCCAGCACTTGGGTGGTCCTTCCACCATCCCCAGGGAGGGAGCTGGCCCTGTGACCACCAAAGGCCTGGGAGTCCCTTTCCAGAGCTGTATATAGCCTTTCCCTTTTCTCAGTACTGGGTCTCCATGGCAACCAAGCCACCCCTAAACCCCAGGCCCCACGGTCGAGGTAGGAGGGGATTGCTCATCCTTGACCCGTGGAGCCCCAGGAGGTGTGAGGTCATTGTCATGTCCAAGCCACCCACCCCAGGAGCAGCGTCCCTGAGGGTCTGTCAGCAGCTGCATAGCCCCCGCTTCCTATGCCTCTCCTCCTCTTCAGGCACTTGGTGCCACATGGGAGGACTTCATTCCTCAGCTCGACCATTTTATTTTTCAGTGGTGGCTTCAAGCCACTGCGTCTTGAGATGGTCTGTTATGCAGCAACAGGAAACCAAAACACACAGCCGAGGCAGATCTGGAGAAGAACGAGGGGAGGAGGCAGGCCATACCCACCAGAGACCAAGACTTACAGTAACGTGATGATAATTACTGTGCCATCCTTCCCCGGGAAGTCGGCCAAGGTGACAGGATGGAGAGGCGAGAAGCAGCCCATGGATGGGTGGGAGTGTGATATGCAGCAGAGCAGGCATCAGGAGCACAATGAGCTATCCATCTGGGGGAGATAAAATTAGGCCCTTACCTTATGTCTCACACAAAAATAAATTCCTGGTGGGGTTTAGATCTCAACATGAATAGCTGAACAAGAAAATGTTTAGACAAAAATACAGGAGTTTTTATGACTTCAGGCTGCAGAGGGATTTCTTAAGTAGCTCATCAAAGGCCCAAACCACAAAGGGTAAAAAAATGTAATGTTATTGACTGTATTAAAATAGAAAACTGTGGTACAAAAGAAGGTCCTGGGAATAAGGTAAGAGGGGGAGCTGCAGGCTTGGAACTGTTGTTGCTCTGCAGATACCTGATGAAGGACCAGAGGCCATGATTTGTAAAGAGGTCATTCATATCAATTGAAAAGGGACAAACCATTTTCAAATGGCATATAGGTTAAAAACAAAGCAGATGAGAACGTTTGAAAAACCAAAGGCATTTAAACAACATTGAGCTTCGCCAACAACCAGAGAAACTCAATTCTTAACTAGATATGTATCTCTAGCAGAGGCAGTTGGGGGCTTCAAATATATCTAAAAATTTATTTTAAAATACATGTAGTTATTTTTCTATACACACAGAAACAGATGTTCATAGATAGAAGGATAGATAGATGGCTTCCCATTCATTTTCTGATTCTGAGAGTTGATGATAATCCATAGAAAAATATTTAGTTCCATGTATGAAATTGAGCAGCCCAAATGACTTTTTTTTTCTGTAAAAATGCATATAAAATCATTTGGGGTGTGTGCTGACATCAGGTTCCTGTTACACCAAAGGTTTATGCAACAGAGGGAAAACATTTAAACATGGAAATGGAAAGAAGAATCTAGATATGGTACTATACATAAGCCTTAGTGTGAAATTTTACTGTAAAATTCCATGTAATACAACATAAGAGAAAACATAGCCTTTCATTCCCTAGATTGAGTCATTTCCCCTCTTTTCTCCCTTCATTTTCATATAGAGCCAAATACTTCTGGACAAAGTTGGTGATTGGCACAAATGTTAGTTATATTAACTATGCATTTCTGTATGCTTAAAATATGTCCTACTTTTTAAACACATCTATTGCAACAGTCCCTGCAAGGGCTGATGTGGACATAACCCTGGGTTCTGTAATGTGAAGGTAGGGGTTGGCACAGCCACCACCCAGCTGGAGGACAGAGTTGGAGCCAGCAGGACTCAGAGGTGAGGGGAAGAGTGGGGAGGGGCGGTGGAGAAGGAGTGACCGTGTTCTGCCTGGTGCAGACGATGAGGAGGAAGGGGAATTGAAAACACATAGAGATGCCTACCTGATTTGACCAGCAGAAACTTGAGGCTAGGGAGTGACAGCGAAAGAGAGGCTGGGAGAGAGAAGCACTCTGGGGAGAAGCTCAGGAGTCTAGGTTCAGAGGCATTTGCCTGTGTGGGTAACTGCTGGGTGGCTCAAGAAGAGAAATCAGGACGAGGGGCACTTGCTGACCTGGGGAAAGTGGACAGAAGAGCTCTGACACTTGGCAGGTGCTTTTGTTTAGGTGATAAAGAAAGGAAAGAGAAGTTGCCAGAGAGGTAGCACAGTACCCATTTGCTGTTCCAAAGTGTAAGCTAGCTGCAGGAACAAAACCCCTAACTCAAGTTTACTTCTCACTCCGGTCCTAGCACAGTGTGGGTCAATGAGAAGGCTCTGCTCCACACAGTCACTCAGGGACCTAAGTTTCTTCCCACTGGAGGCTCTATTACCTCTAAGCCTTAGGGAGGCCATGGAACCCTCTACTCCTGGGCAGCAAATGAGAGGAGAGAAAGAACTAGGATTGTCCAGGAGGTTCCGTGGGCCAGGCCTGGAAGTAGCAAACGTCATTTCTTCCAGAACCCAGTCTTGTAGCGACCTCTGACTGCAAGAGGCTGGGAGATACTGTCTAGATGTGTTCTCTGGAGGAAATAGTCTAGTGAATGGCGATGTAGTCTCTTCCAAGACACTTGAAATAATGTGAATTTTAAATCCTTGGGAAAACCTCCACAGGATCCAGAAATCTGGCCTGTCTTCTCTTTCTTAACTGCACTCACCTCTTCTCCTGCCTGACTTTGTCCCCCTATGAGGGCTTGTACCTTCTCCCCTGCCTCTGTCTGCTGAAACTGCCATGTGTGTAAGCCCTCACACGCTGGGCTTCAGGGTGCGCCTGGCTTTCTTGGGATTTCATTCTAGGAAACTCTGGCTGACACCACACACACACACACACACACACACACAAAAACACACAATCAAAATAAACTAAAACTTTCAAGGAAACACACAAATGTACATTTTCAAAGTCCTTATTTAGCTTGTGGTTGATACCTGGCAGCTACTTACTGTCTCACATGTCCCACTCACATCTCTCCTCAAACCCATTTTCCTGATTCTTCAATCCTTTGCAGCCCACTGGTAGGTCCATAATGTCTTTGCAGAAGGAAACAGCTCTCCTCCGTCACAAACATGGACATCAACATGCTGGTCCTCAGCGGGGGACAGTGAGGACCCTCCAGATCCCTCTGGTCAGGGCATTTTGGCTTGTGTGTTTTAGGGGTTGAAATATTTGAGGTTGAGGTCATGGTTTGGAGACTTGGGGCAAGAAATTGTGTAAAGGTGAGGTTTGCTACAAGACAGTGACCCTGGATCACAAAAGGAGTGAGTCACAAGCTTACTGCAGCTTACTGTATCTAGTCAAGTATGTAAATTAGAATCCCAATGCTCCACAAAACATTAACCCCTTAAGAGATCATAGTGTACAACTATAACGCACCAATAAAAATATGAAACAAATTAAAACAAACAAAAGACAGACATTAGTGCCATGAGAAAATAATCCATGCTAGGCTGGAGTTGTGGCTCAGTAGTAGAGTGTTTGCCTAGCAAGTGTGAGGCACTGGGTTGGATCCTCAGCACCAGAGAAAACCAAATAACTAAAATAAAGGTATTGTGTCCATCTACAACTAAAAATATATATTTAAAAAATATATGCTGATCATATATTTTTCACATATCGTTTCAAAATATTATTATATTATATTAGAATGTAGTATAATGTAAGGAAAAGTTGGCAAGAGTCAACCAGAAACTTGCTTAATGTCCATTAGTAAGAGGCTGCTTCAATAGATTATGAAGATACTATTAATAATAAGTAAAACTACTTATTATGTGGAAAGATGTGGAAAGATGTCCTAGGTATATTAAATGAAAAAAAATGCAAGCCCGAAATAACGCATCTAGCATGAGCTCATTTGTGTGTAACCACAGAAAAAGGACTAGATGAACAGTCACCAAAATGTGAATAGCAATTATCTATGCAGAATGGGATTAGAGTAGTGGAAGAAAATTCCACTCAATGAAATCTGGAGTCAGATGGTCTCAATCCAAGTCTCATCTTTTACTAGCTCTGTGATCCTGGAGTCTCAGTTACCTGCAGCAATTATATCACCTACCCTTAGGAAATGACAAAATACATTAAAACAGAGTAATGTAACACATAGTATTATATTAATACTCAACATAATTAATATGTTAATAATAATGATGTTCTAAACATGTAAAATATTTAGAACAATGCCTAGCTCATTCAATAAATGCTCATGTTTTAAGTGATGGAATTAAGGACAACTTTTTCCTTTTTAGAATGAACTTTTATGTATCTTTTTAATATAAAAAGTCATTAGATGTGGTCTTTAAAAGATTTAAAAAAATATATAACATATTTTACACAGACAGTATAATAGACGTACTCTCTTTAAGGATGACATCCCATCTAAGTGTGGCATGTGGCCTGGGAGAAGTTGCCTGTAAGTTAAACATACAGTGTTTTGACTGCACAAGAAGTATTTATCATGGAATTATTGATATTGATATATTATATCCACTTTATGCATGCTGTTATATATGGGGTCCTAATTTCAACAAATAGATTTCTATAAATTAATTTTTTTAAATTTCTATTTTTAAAAATTCTTTTTAAAGTCTTGGAGAATCAATTAAATTTTGCAGAAACTGATTTAAGAATTTTTTTTTCTTCCTACTCTAATTCAGGCTCATATTTTAACTCCAGAACTCTAGCTAATGTCCCCAAAATTAGAGTAGTTTTAATAGGGTTTCCAGGTTAGACTCAGTCAGGACGAGACTGGGCTCAGGATGTACTACACCGTTTGATTCATTGGCCAGTTTGCTATGGCACACAGGGAAAGGACCCCCACCCTCCCAAGGCCCCGCCCCGCCACACCCCCCCACGACCCGCCTCAGACCAGGGTGTTACAGGGGAACAGCGCCACCCTCTGGTGGATGTTGGTTAGTGCTACCAGTGGGAATCATCCCCTTCCCTAGAGGAACAGTCTTGGTGCAGGAAGGCAGCAATTCTTCAACGACCCTCTTCCATTTTTAAGGCAGGATGAGTCTTCAGTCGTCAGACCTCTGTGGTGAAAGCTTGGGTTCCGTTTTCCATGCTGATGGTCTGCCTGACTTCTCATCTCACTCGCGGACCAAATGCGCCTTTCTGGCTGAGATGGTGTTAGTCCCCTGTTCCACTTTCTCATTTGAGGACCTGCCTCCACTCCCTCAACCTAAGGTGTTGACCTTCTAGAATCTGTCCCTACAGATTCAGGTCGACATCCCTTCCAGATCAGCAACAGAGGGGCAGCGCCTCACATGCACCCTGGTTACCTGTTTTGCTTGGAAAGTGTTTGTGGAATAAACATGCCTCTGGGGAAGAGCTGCTCCTGGCTCTCCAAGCTCTCCAGTTTCTCCTGGAGGGAAAGGAACACCAAGAAAGAGAGGGTAGTTGTAGGTCAAGTTCCCGTTCAGGAACAGACACACACACACAAAAGTCTTCAATTGCTGATCCTTTAAAGGAGGTTCTTCACTGAGGAATGGGAGAAAATAAGGGATGGTCATGCATCTAAAGACAGGCAGCTGTTAGGTCCCCTGGCTTGGAAGAGCAAGAAGAAAGAACCATCCTGTTGCAGCACCAATAGGAGCTGTGGCCACAGGACAGGGAGGGAGGAGGGGAAATTAACACTTATTTCTCCTCCTGCTCTCCTATCCAACTCCTGCCCGTGTCTCTCTTTGACTAGACCCAGCAGCAAACCAGAGCACTGGAAGCCTGGACAGTGTGGCCCGGGGACAGGGGAGACCAGCCTCCCAGGGACAGAGCAGGGCTGAATAGGGCAGAGCGTGGGTAAGGCTAGGGGCAGGCATGGAGAATAACTAGCCCTGTGGTCAGGAATGTCAAAGGCAATAGAAGAGCCAAGGAGGGTAAGAGCTGGGAGGAAGCCATTCATGATGAAGAGCATGAATAAAATGCTAAGATAGGAAAGCAAACAAACAAAACACCAAACCAAAACAGAACAAGGGTTTTCCTACTCTCTTGCTCAACCCTTAATAAAGAACACTTCTCCAATCAACAAAATGGGTGTGTGTTCCCCCCCACATATTGAGCAAGCCTCTACTGGCCACCAGCTGGGTGTCCTACAGTTCAATTCAATTCTTACGTGCTCAACCTTGAGATAGCATCAGATGCTACAGATTAGGGCACAGGCCAATGACACTACCCCTATGAGATGCTAGTTGCAAGTCCCAGGGTGACTTGTACTTCTGATCATCTGACTGTGAAATTAGAGGTTCTCATGATCTTCTCCATAGGTTTGAATAATTTCCTAAAAAGGCTTACAGAACTCAGGGAATCACTTTACTTACATTGACTCCTTTATTTAGAAAAAGAGGTGCCTATTACCCAGGAAATTCCAAGGGATTTAGGAGCTCCGTGTCCAGTGTTCCCATCATTCAGAAAATTACCAAGATCTCAGGAGCTCTGTGACAGGAGCTGGGGCTCAAAGACCAACTATTAGAACGAAAGATTCTCCTAGTACCCCCATCTACAAAGAGATTGGGAGCTATCTCAGGAACCCAGGGCGGAGACCAAATGCATATTTCTTATTATATCACAATGTCACAAAAGACATTTCACTTTAAAAATAGCAAAATAAATAAAGGACCAGGAAAAAAAAAGAAATCCATGAACCCACCTATTCTTAATTTGTGTCTTAACATAACACAGAGAGAAGAACAACTTTACACAGTATATTAATTATATATCCCTAGTAGGGTAAACCCTAAGAATAAAAATAATAGCCAAATAAAATGTTTATCTGTTCTCAGTAAGCATATCGTTGGTGAGCACACTGGCGATATTATTCTGTGCTCTTGAAACATAACAAGAAATAAAACAAACGAGTAACTACATGATTCTCTAATTCTACCATTTTGGGGTAGAATTCTCAATGTGAGAGAAAGAAGATAAAGATGCAAGACAAAAGTTATTAGATAGTAACTTGGTTGTGTGTATCCCCCACCCCACTCCCCACCTACCACCCCTGTACTGGAGATTTAACCCAGGGGCACTTTACCACAGAGCTATATCCCTAGCCCTTTTTTTTTTTTTTTTTTTTTTTTTTATTTTGAGATAGGGTCTCATTAAATTGCTGAAGCTAGCCTCAAATTTGTAATCCTCTTGCCTAAGCCTCCCAAACTGCTGGGATTATAGACATGCAATACTGCTTATTCTGTACTGGTTATAGTCCTGATATTAAACTGAAAGTATCAGCATAAACTTTTGAAGAAGTAGTTAGAAAGATAACATATTTTATGACTGTCCAGTAAAAAAGCCTAAAGACAATGAGTAAACCAATAGTAGTTGAACTCCAATAGTGCCCAGATGGTAGGTTTTAAAATACCAGTGTTTACTCAAAAGAACCAGGCCCACCCAAAAATTGATTGACCCAAGTCTAGCAAGAAATTTATAAGCTAAGCCTCGAACATCTTGTCATACCAGATGGTGAAGAAGTAAGTCATTGAAGACACCTTGGATCAGCTCAAAAGGACTCAGGAACTAACCACTGATCAAAGATGTAATAATCTGAACGTCAGTAATGGTAACCATGACAATGGATTGAAAGGTTGTTTCCAATCTGTTTAAATCACTCAGTTATAGTTATACCAAAATGTGAAATCTAACCCCTCACAATTGCAGAGCGGTAATGAACTTTTAAAAGCATGCTAATAAGGGCTGGGGATGTGGCTCAAGCGGTAGCGCGCTCGCCTGGCAGGTGTGCGGCCCGGGTTCGATCCTCAGCACCACATACCAACAAAGATGTTGTGTCCGCCGAGAACTAAGAAATAAATATTAAAAATTCTCTCTCTCTCTCTCCTCTCTCACTCTCTCTTTAAAAAAAAAAATAAAAGCATGCTAATAAAACACGCCTCTTGCCTTTCTTGCACAAGCCAAGCAGAGGAGAGAGTGTCATTCCTCACACAAGTATTCTGATTAACACTTAAAGAAGACATGATCCCTTTGGCAGCCTCAAGTGAATTAATGAACCTGGGGGTTGAGCAAGGGAGCTGCTAGCATCACAAAAAGAAGCCCCCTCCCCAGGTTAGGTACCTGCTGCTAGAGAACACACTCTACCTACAAAGTATTTACCAAAGTGGGGGAAAAATCTAGAAATAGCTCTATAGCTAAGCATCAATAATAGAAAATGCAGAGACGGAGGAGAAAGGTAGCAACACCATGAGCACGGGTCAGCAAACTCTACACTCTGGGAAATTCTACAGGATCAACAGTCTGACTCTTTCAACAAATAAACTGCAACCGAAGGAAAAGGTGGAGGGAAACTTTAAAGAGACATAAAAGATATATCACATTAGCCAACTGGATGAATGGACTTATTTGGATCCTGAATTTTTTTAAACCTGTGAAATACATTTGATATTGTTGGAACTATTAGAAGTTCTTTAAGATTATAGTAATATATTTTTATCATTTATTTATTTGTTCTAATTTGTTATATATTTGTTATATATGACAGAATGCATTTTGATTCATAGTACACATATGAGGCACAATTTTTCATTTCTCTGGTTGTACACAAAGTAGAGTCACACCATTGTGTCTTCATACATGTACCTAGGGTAATGATGTCCATCTCATTCCACCATCTTTCCTACCCCCATACCCCATCTCTTCTCCTCTCTCCCCTTTGCCCAATCAAAGTTCCTCCATTCCTCCCATGCTCCCCTGGCCAGGCCAATTGTGTGTGGATCAGCATCCACTTATCACAGAGAACATTTGGCCTTTGTTTGTTTGTTTGTTTTTGGATTGGCTTACTTCACTTAGCATGATATTCTTACTTTTAATGCTGATTGATATTCCATTATGTATACATACCACAGTTTCTTTATCTATTCGTCTATTGAAGGGCATCTTGGTTGGTTCTACAATTTAGCTATTGTGAATTGAGCTGCTATAAACATTGATGTGGCTGTATCACTGTAGTATATTGTTTTTAAGTGCTTTGGGTATAGACCCAAGAGAAGGATAGCTGGTTAAATAGTGTTTCTATTCCAAGTTTTCTAGGGAATCTCCATACTGCTTTCCATGTTGGCTGCACCAATTTGCAGTCCTACCAGCAATGTATGAGTGTGCCTTTTCCCCCACATCCTCGCCAACACTTATTGTTGCTTGTATTCTTAATAACTGCCATTCTGACTCGAGTGAGTTGAACTCTTAGTTTTGATTGGCATTTCTCTAATTGCTAGAGATGTGGAACTTTTTTTCATATATTTGTTGATCAATTGTATATCTTTTTTCTGAGAAGTGTCTGTTCAGTTCCTTAACCTATTTATTGATTGGGTTATTTGTTTTGTGTTTTTGGTGTTGAGTTTTTTTGAATTCTTTATATATCCTGGAGATTAGTGCTCTTTCTGATGTGCATGTGGCAAAAATTTGCTCCCCAAATGTAGGCTCTCTCTTCATCTCACTGATTGTTTCTTTTGCTGAGAAGAAGCTTTTTAGTTTGAGTCCATTCCATTTACTGATTCTTGATTTTATTTCTTGTGCTACAGGAGTCTTGTTAAGGAAGTCGGGGCCTAATCTGACATGATGAGATTTGGGCCTACTTTTTCTTCTATTAGATAGTTAAAAAGAGTCACTTTAGCATTTCATCCATAACTATGATACCTATGGATAAAATGACACAATAGATAGGATTTGCTTCAAAATAATACGTGAGGAAGGGAGAATCACCCAAGATCCGACATAGTGATGCTGTTGTTGAAAGTGGGTGATTGGCCGATGGGATTTATTATAGTATTCAATCTGTGTTTGAATATGTTTTAAATGATGCACAATAAAAAAAAAGTTGAAAAATATTTTTGAAAGAAGTGTGTGGTTGGGAGGGAGTGGAGATGGAGGCCTCAGAATGGCCCTGGGAGCAAGGCATGGGAGGGTAGCCCCTGGAGGGGAGGTGGAGGCACACGTGGAGATTTCAGGACAGAGGAGACCAGACCTTGTGAAGATGGAGGTGAAGTTGGGAAGGGAGAAATGGGAAACCCTGGAAGAGGGCATAGGTGAGAAAGTGTGTGGCTGGGGACCATCAGGGTTCGAGGGAACTGTCATCTGGGAAGAGAAAAATGGACTAGGGTGGGGGGAAGATTTTAGAAAGAAATACACTGAAGTGGAAGGAAAATCATAACAACTATTATTATTACTATTATTAGTATTATTATTTTGGTATTGGGAATGGAACCCAGGGGTTCTCTACCTCTGAGCTATATTTTCAGCTCTTTTCATTTCTCACTAAGTTGCTCAGGCTGTCCTTGAACTTCCCATCCTCCACCTCAGCCTCCCAAGTTGCCAGGATTACATGTGCACACCACTACATCTAGTCTTTTCTTAATTTTTTTATTCATCTTTTATTTTTTTATTTTTGCCACAGCATTACAAACCCAGATAGTGAAATTCAGTGTTAAGAGACTTGCCCTGGGCCGCATTAATACAGAACTAGGTTTAAGCACAGATCTGTGTGAAGCCCCAGCCACGCGCTTAACCCCTGCTCTGTATTTCCAATTTCTGTCCCACCCCGTCTTCCTGTCCCCACACTTTGCCCCCTGTGCAGGGTGTGCATTCTCTCTGACATGGCCAGGACTTGTCCAGTTCTGATTCAATCAAATGGCAGATGAGAATGTCATCTGAGGCCCCTCCATGACTGGACCTCAGCCCAGGGATCTCTACAGTGGCTCATGCCACGTTAAGCATCTGTCTCTCATCTCCTGTGTCCTCCACCAGAATGTCCTTCTGGGCTGACAATCCTATGTCACTGCTTCTGGGCCTGCTGGCTGCTGTCCCCCTGCCTGTGACCTAACCCCCTCCCACCCCCACCCCTACCCCCACCCTCTAGCCACATTCTCCCTCTTTCTCTCTTTGATCCCTGTGAGAGATGCCTGCCCTGAGCAAGACTGAGATCCTCAACTTAGAAAAATATCAGATTTAAGAAAAGAAGAACCACCTGGCAGAATTGTCAGAGAACGGTGGTGGAGAGACAGAGAGGTGGGAGAAGGGGGCCGTCAGAGGAATCAGAGGAGGGTCATAGACTGGCACTTGAGTCCAGGAGGGTGAATCCAGGATGGTGAGATCAAACCAAAGCAGGGCGAGGTCAAAGAGGAAATTGGGAAAGGGAAGCCTTATGTGGCTGCCTATCATGAATGCCATGGGTGGGCTCTGATGTTTGTGGTTGGTGGCCTCAGTCAATGGTGGATGGACTCCACCAACCACCCCCTTAGGTCCATGTCTCAGGCAAGGCTGGCAGGGGCTTTCCCAGGTTGGGCTGGTGTGTCCTGATGGAGTTTGTGTTGCTCCCGCTGAGAGGCCGTTTCCTGTGCCACAGGTTCCGGTCACACTGGCCCCCAGCTTGTGCCCATATTGGCACTGGCCGTGGTCCTGGCAGGAATCTAGTGCTTCTCTGGCTGCTCAGTTGGGCTGGAGTGGGGATGGGAGGAGGATGGAGGATCTGAAAGATGGTGAGGATGGTCTGGGTTGATCCTAGGGGAGGAGGAGTGGGGAGGAGGAGGAGTGTTCGGGGGAGAGCCACGATTCTGAGCAGCCACCATAGGGAGCTCACCCGGGAGCCTCCAGGAATTCTGAGAAGGACTGTCCAGCCGCTCTGAGGTCTCCGCTGAAGTTAGACATTAGGAATATGTCATGTGTCCTGTGTGTGCCATGTCAGTGCTAGCCAAGCTTCTGGGGCTTTCTTCAGCAAAGTCACCAACGTATCTAGGATCACCAAGGCTCCAAGAGACCCAAGCTGCCCAGCACAGTGACCGGCACATGAGTGGTGGTTTGATGAACGCACGCATCTGTGAACGATGAGGTTTGGGTGTCCCTAATAGAGTGGATGTGCCTCAGTGCCCAGCTGTGAGCTGGCAGGTGTCTTTGGACCCAGATTTAGTGCAGGAAAAGGAAGGAGCCTGTGCTTGGCTTAGGACAGTGCAGAAATGTTCCTGTGCTCAGAAATGAGGGTCAGAGGAACCACGAATCAGCATGCACTGGAAAAAGGGGATGTTTGGTGTGAACATGCTGCAAGTGACTGGTAAATATTTCTTGATGCCTGTCCTTTGCTATAGAGTTGAAAGGAATAAAAGAGACCCTTGCCTTGGGTAGGAAGGAAGTGGGAGAAGGAACCAGAATGGAGTATTAATGGGTCAGAAAGTGAGATAAAGATTTATGGAACTTCCGAGTTCTAAGATTTAGAAAGCTAGAAACATTTAAAATAGCACCAAAATTATGAAATGCTTTGGTACAATTAAAATTCTAGACTTGCATGTGGAAGACTAGAAATCATTGAGACAGGAGAAGCGAATGAATGAAGAGCTAAACTGTCCATCGGATAGAAGGCTCAATATTTGCTAAGGTGTCTGTTTCTCCTCAAACGGTGCCAGTCAATGCAGTTTCAATAGAAAGCTCAGCAGGTGTGTGTGTGTGCGCAAGTGGGTGTAGAAATCAATAACCCAGTTGTAAAATTTAAACTAAAGTAACTAGAATAGTCAAAACCATTTTGGAGGACCACAACCTGATTTCAAGTTTTACTATAAATTACAATAGGCAGTCGCAACAGCGTGATATTGGTAAAGAGATGGATGTGTAGGTCAGTGGAACTCAACAGGGACTTCAGCCATTTACTGACTGATGGACATTTGGTTTATTTCCAGTTTGGGAAAACTGTGAAAAAAAGCTGTGACTTTCATGTTTATAAACAAAATACTGTTCTGCAATAAAAAGAAATGAATGGCTGAGAAACACAGCTTCTCACATGTCGAGTGCATTGTGCTGTGTGAAGGAGACAGACTCAAAAGGCTACATGTGGTTCCACGCAGACGGCACTCTAGAAGGGCAGGAGGCTGCAGGGACAGAAGTCAACAGGGTAGTTGCCAGGGCTTAAAATCGGAGAGGAGGAGGTTGGCTAAGCCTGGGTCACTCTTTGCAGGAACCTGTACGTGTGGGAAAACACCCATACCCAAGGACTCTGGAAGTGCCGTGTCCTACTCTTTCCCACTGGATGGTCAGGATTTCACTCATGCCCTGTGCATAGAATAAATGCTGGTGCGAGCATGTCACGCAGCAAACACCCACTGGTCAAAGGAGGCCACGCTGGAGGACATTTCAGATGAGAGAGAGACTCCTTCCTCTCTGGGACAACCCATTTTCCCGTTCTCCTGCTAACTAGGTAATAGTCATGGTTAGTACTGTACTTTCTGAGCCTTGTTCAGAAGCCCTTTACTTGTAAGAATCCATGTCACCCTCCGACAGCGCCATATATTATCATCATGTTCATTTACGGATACGGGGACGGAGGCACGGAGGGGTTCTGGGTGTGTGGTTGCAGACACCAGGAGCAAGGAAGGACAGACGTGGAGAAGGAAGTCTGGGTCCATGTTCACAGAGGCTACCACACTCTGGGGTGCCAGCCCGGGGTGGGGGAAGGACTAGAAGGGCTGAATGTGAGTCATGTCCTCCCAGAGGAGCAGCTGTCCTCCGTCCTTAGGGAGCCCAGCACCGGCAGATGGCTGGCATGCAGCTGTGGGCATAGTGACCACCAGGGTAGGCCCAGCCCGGAGACTGACTGAGCGGCCCCAGCCCTGTGCTGTCACCGGGGCTGGCACTGGCCGGTGGCGGCTGGCCTCTCAGAGGTCTGGGATCCCCGGCCTCCTCCAGCCGGGCTGCAGTGCGGACTCCTCCTCCCCCCTCCTCCCACGCAGCCCCTCCTTGAATCACGAAGCCAGACCCCAGTCCTGGTGTTGCTCAATGGCCAGGAGCCCAGTTTCCTGTGCTCAGCGCCTGACGTGTGGGTCCCTCTCTTTTCTGCAGTTCAAGGGAAAGACAAGATCTTGCACAAGGCACATCAGCCCTTGGCCAGGGTGGGAGGCATGGAGCCTCTCTGGCTGCTCTTCCTGCTCTTTGTCACAGGTAGGTCCCCTCCCCCCATTCCTTCTTTCCCTCCCCTTCCTTGAACATATGACTAGGTGGAGGCCGGGAGCTGGCACTGGGCTGAATACGAAGGAGTTGGAAGTCCTTGCCTCGCCCAAGTGACCTGTTCCACACAGCGTCCCCACCTGCTGGGGGTCTACGTGCCCCCCCCCCCGGGATCCAAACCCACATGCCCACCTTGGTGGGATGGAGGCTGAAGGAGCTTCTGGCCCCCAGTCATATGGGAAGGAGAAAATGCTGACGGTGGCATCTGAGGCATGGGCTGGCAGTCGGGGGAAGTTTGGGGGGCACTGGTAGGAGCCCCTAAAATTATGAACCAAGACCAGCTTCCAGGGAGTGGCAGGGAGAGAGGGAAGGAAGGAGGAAAGGCCTGGAACTGTGACCTGCATCTCGGAGAGGACCCTCTCACCTTTGGAAGGTCCCCTTGGCCTCAGCTCTTGATGGGAGGTATGGAATAAGGGTTTTGGCCACCGAGTTGGGGGCACTGATACCCCCAATTTTGCACATGATGGCCTCTTCCATTGGGGAATGGTACTTCTCACTCCCCAAGGCAGCAGGAAACCTGGGTTGAGGAGAGGTGATGGGGTCTGTTCCTGCAGCTCCTGGTGGAGGAGGAGAGGGAAGGGAGGTGCGTGGTGGCCCGCGGTGGCTCAGCTGGAGGCAGAGGGATGGATGAAAGGGATGCATTGGGGGTACGCTGTGCATTGGTGTCTCTGGTTCCAAAAAAGGCAGGTCGTCAGCTTCTTGGTCTGACCTTTCCAGTTTCTGTCACAATAATGGCTGGAGGCGGGGGTGGGCAGGAAAGAGGCCCAGGCAGGAGGCTACCAGTGACTCCCTGGTAGCCCCTGCCTGGCAAGAAGCGGGGTCTCCATGTCTGTCTCCTCTACCCCAAAGAGGATGCCCAAAATAGCAGCCTCATGCCTCTCCCAAAATAGTTTTGAAACAAGTCCTTCCTGAAAGGGGAACAAAGCCACAGAAATAGGGAAGCTGGAGGCTCAAGATCAGGAGAGAGAAGTCTGTGGAGCAGTACCAGTGGGCGCCACAGAGCAGGCAAGTGAGGCCAGGCAGGGAGGGACATGCCCACTGGGAACCAGCCCCAGGCCTGAGGGGCCAGCGGCCCTGCTGTCTTGAAATGAAGACAGGACAGGAGGGGTCCTAGTCCCCTAAGACAGGAAGAAGATGTGCAGAAGAGAACTGGAGGGGTTTTAAAACTATGTGTTTCTGAAAGAGGCCCAGAGAGGGCCAGTTTCTTCTCTGAGGATGCCCAGCAAGTCAAAAAGTGAGAAAACCAGCCTCAGGACCTAGGTTTCCCGGTTCCCAAATTCCCACAAAAACATGCCTGGGCTGTGCCAGGTACCTGTTTCTTCCTCCCCATTTGTACAAGCTCCTTACGGACAGAATTTTTGTCCATTTGGTTCACTGCACATAGCAGGTGTTCAATAAATATTTGGTATATAAATGGAGGAGTCAACGAATGTCTCCTCTGCAGAGTCGGGCGGGGTCCCCAACACCACAGTGCTCCAGGGCGTGGTGGGCCAGTCCCTGCAGGTCTCCTGCCCCTACGACTCCACCAAGCACTGGGGGCGGCGCAAGGCCTGGTGCCGCCAGCTGGACCAGGAGGGCCTGTGCCAGCGCGTTGTCAGCACGCACAACCTGTGGCTGCTGGCCTTCCTCAAGAAGTGGAATGGGAGCACGGCCATCACGGACGATGCCCTGGGCGGCACCCTCACCATCACCCTGAGGAATCTTCAAGACCACGACGCTGGCCTCTACCAGTGCCAGAGCCTCCGTGGCCGTGAGGCCGACACGCTCCGGAAGGTACTGGTAGAGGTGCTGGCAGGTGAGTGAGTGGCTGTTGGGGCCAGGCCTCATGTTTTGGGCATCTGTGTTTAGGACCATAGGGTCCCTGGGAAAACTCACAGTGTGAGTCCCATGGACAGTTTTGCAGGTTGCTCACTATGCAAGGGAGCCAAGTCCAGCGGGGACTCCTCTTGTGCCCTGGTGCAGGGCTGTGTTACCTGTAGGCGGGGCATCTCTCTCTAATTTGCATTCATTGTCGGAGTTAGCCTTGGCCCTACTTTCTCAAATTGCTTCACCCAGTCGACATCTAATTAGTCTGTGAACACCTACAGGTGGACCTTAAGGGGCAGCAGATTAATCTATTCACTTGCCCACTCAGCCAAGGAACTTATCAACGTAGATGAAGTTTTCTGGTGCAGAAAAACAGCCCTCAAAGGAATGCTTGCTGGGGAGTGTGCTTCACTTCTCTGGTCCTCCATTTCCCCATCCTGAAGGGGAAATGATGGGACTGGCAGTGTAGCTCAGTGGTCAAAAGCTTGCTTAGCATATGAGAGGCCCTGGTTTTTTCCCCAGTACTGCTAAAAAAAAGGGGGGATAGTTTATATAGAGATGATGGCATTAGTCCTGGTGACCCTAGGGGGTGACACCGGAGGCAGACCTCCTGACACTGAACTGACTTGAGATTAGCATTTCAGGCCTGAGGGGGAGAGACACCCTTGAGCTGTGCACAGGGACCACCCTTCTGCCTGTCTCTAGCAGACAGCTGTGTCCCAAAGAAGGGCAAAGGTCCCTTCCTGACTCTCCTCTTTCCCAGTGACCCCATGGCCCTTTATCATCAATGAGGGTCAAACGTATCTCCTTAAGGAGGGGCGACTGCCAGCCCTGGACACCAATCCCTCCTCTCTTTCATGGAGTCGGGACACAGAGACGTGCATTTCCAGCCCTGTCAGGGTCTAAGGCTCAGTCTATTCCCAAGAGGATGGCAGGAAATGATATAGTAATAGTAACCCGTTGCTTGTGCAGACAGCCCGACAGTTTAAACCCATCCACGATTCCATCTGGATGGAGGGAGGGAGGGATGTGTGATGGAGAGAGGGATGGCAGCCCCTGAGTGCCTGTGTGACACTAGATACTCCGCAGAGTGGCTCCTGCTGACTCCTGCAGGGAGGAGGTATTCCTAACAGCCCCGCTGTCAAGGTGAGAAATTGAAATTCAGAGAGGTTCTTGACTTGATCCATGCAGAACAGGAACTCCCAGGGCCTCACTGACCCCACCTGGGTTCTCCCCACCAAGGCAGCTGGCCCGAAGGAGGGCAGAGCTGCAAAGTGACAGCTCTGTCTCCCGCAGACCCCCAGGATCACCAGGACACGGAAGACCTCTGGGTCCCCGAGGAGTCTGGGAGCTTCGAGGCAGTGCCTGTGGAGCACAGTATCTCCAGGTACAGTGAGCAGACCCTGGCAGACTCCCGCGCTGCAGAGCCCACGCCGGGTGGGGACGGAGGTCCTAGGACCGCGGATTCCAGGACAATTAGAGCAGGAAAGGTCCTGTTTCCCAGGTCCTGTTTACACCCTGCCCGTCAGCTGGCATGTCTGGCGTGACGGTGCCAATGACAGGAGACTGAAATCCTTCTGTCACACTTTGGCTCTCTGATGCCTGACTGGGCAGCCCCCCACCCCTCCCCTGGCAGCCCGGGACCCCATGGGTCAGCAATAGCGAGAGTCGCAGCACCAGCCTCAGACTCCTGGGTCCCCGTCCCTTTGGTAGAACCAGAATCTCTTTGAAGGGTCCATGGCTGAGTGTCGGTGTTTAAATGCTCATGTAACCACTGAGTGCACGCGTGTGTGCACACACTCACACACCTTAGGAGACCACGGGCACAGCAGACAGCTGCTGGGCCAGGGAGGGAGGGTGGTGTGCAGGCCCCGCCAGCCCCACCGGGATGTGCTGGGCAGAGTGCTTTCCCCAACCCTCTGGGGAGACTCCAGCTTGCAGGCCACCTCGAGGTTCCCAAGTGTCCTCCTTCTCTTTCTCAAGGGAGACCCCATTTCCACCTACTTCCGCCCTCCTCCTCCTGGCCTTCATCTTTCTCAGCAAGCTGCTGACTGCTGGTGCTCTCTGGGTGGCAGCCTGGCGGTGCCAGAAGCTGAGGAGCTTTCCAGCCAGCGGGCAGGGCTGTGGCTACGACCCAGGGCACCGGCTCCAGACGCTGACAGGTGGGCTGGGGAGCCTGGCGATGGCTGGGGGGGGGGGGCGGCAGGGCGGGAGGGCTGAGCACGGATCATTGCAGGCCCCACGGACACATGAGAGGAGAGGATCCCAGATGGGAGAAGCTGGGGAGAGGCCATCCAGGAGCCACCCAGCCTGCGCGCTCGAGACTCCTGGTTCTGCCCCAGCAAGACATCACTCAGCCTGCACCCTGCTTGCTCTGGGGCCTGGAAGGAGGCCGTGTGTGTGTGTGTGTGTGTGTGTGTGTGTGTGTGTGTGTGTGTGATGTGTTTTGGGAGGCAGGTCACTTCTCAACACCTGGGCTTTGGACATTAAACACTCTCAGAAGTCAATCCACGACTGTCCTGCTTTACTGGATTTGGGCCTTCCAGAAGCTCTTCTCTTTTGCTTCCTGGCTAGGGTTAGGGTTAGGGTTAGATGAAGGAAAGCTAAAGGATCTCACTGCTCAGGGCCTGGGGTCCAGAGGTACCATGTCCCTCTATTCTCAAAGGCTCCCATCCGGCCAACCTTTTCCTTTTTCTCTTCCCTTCCCTAGATTCAGGCACCAAGTCAGGCCCCCTTCTCCTGTCATCCTCTCCCTCCTTCTCCCTCTCTCTCCCTCTCTCTCTCTTCTCCCTCCCTCCCCTTCTCTCTCTCCTCTCCTTCCCCCTCTCCCTCCCTCTCCCTCTCTCTCCTCTCCCTCCTGCTTCTTTCTCTGCTTCTCCCTCCCTCTCCTCTCCCCTTCCCTTCCCCCTGCTTCCTGGGACTATTGCCAGCTGTTAGGTGCAGGACAAGCTGAACCAATGTTAGCTGCAGGATGACCCAGGCACTCAAACCCCCTCTGTTTGGTCCTTTATCACCTGTTTGTGTCAAGTCCGAACACTCAGCCCCACTCAAGGCTGAGCACTCAACCCCCACCTGTCTGGTGCAATGGAAACCCACATCTAGTCCCTGCCCGTCTGCCTGAAGGCAGAAGATGACACCACTGTGTGATCCAATCACTGCTCGCCAACAAGGCAGCCTGCAGACCAGAGACCCCATTAGATTTGGGCTATAAAAAGCTCCCTCCTGCCGGTCCCTCTCTCTTGCTCTTGCTCTCTTTCTTCTCTTGCTTTTGCTCTCCCTCTCACTCTCGCCTCTCCTCTCTCTTTGCTCGCCCCCCTCTTTCTTCTCTCTTTCCCTCTCTCTCTTTTTCTCCTCTGTTGCACGGCTGCAATAAAGACCTCTCAGTTGCTCAAGTGTTGTGATCACTTTCCTTTCACCAGCCTCATCCCAGCCCCAGGCGCCCCTCCACGGCCCCTCCAAGGGCTCCTGCCCCCAAGGCCCTGCACCTGGCAGGCCGCTGACTCATCCTTTCACCCCCTGAAGTTTGCATCCACCAGGCTACTTCCCTCCAGACAAGTGAAGAGGGCTGGGCCACAGTGCAGCCTATCAGAGCTGGAGATGTGGTCCAAGCCCCTCATCATATTAAAAAGAAACTAAGGCTCCAAGAGGGACGGGGCCTCCCTGGGTTCCCCAGTATTGCCTCAGGATCCAAAGTTCACTTGGCACTCAAGGGACCCTTCCCTCTGCTCAGTCCCACTCATTCATCCTTGAATTTATTCAGAATATCTTGGCGTCTGGTGGTCTCTGCCAGGAACCATCCTGAGCTCTGGAGGGACAGCAGTGAACAGCAACTGGGGTTCCACCCACACGGAGAGTGGTCTGGAGGGAGAAGAGGGAGAAAATCAGTAGTACCACACAGCAGGAAACCTGACGTGTGCCCGAGGGCAAAAAGTGCCAGGGAAAAAATTAGACCAAAGCCAGGTGGAGAGTCCTGGCTGCAGAGGGCTGGGGAGGGGCTGCTTTAAACAGGCAGTCAGGAGGTGCCATTGAGGTGTCCCCTGAAGGAGGGGAGGAAATGAACCAGGATGGCATGAGGGAGGGTGTTCGGGGCAGGGGCGCAGCCTCACAAGTCCCTCTTCATCTTACGCAGGAGTGAGGGGGAGACGGGGTGAGGGTGGGCTGCAGCAGGAGGAGGAACCAAGTGGGCCACAGCCCTGGGCTCTCTGCTCCGGCCCCAGGTGGCTAGACTTGGGGTCACTGAGAAGATGCTCAGCACAGAGCTCATGTTCTAGCCTCACGTTACTCCCCTGGTCCCAGCTGCGTCCCCACCCTGCCTCCCACCCCACTCCGGCTGCTCCCCTGGCCCCCACCCTGGAGCTCCGTACTCTGGGCCAAACTGTTTCTCCGGCTTCCCTGGCTCGGTGGACATCAAACTCTCTCATTACATCCTGGGCCAGCAGCTTTGTCCCCACAGATTGTGGACAAAGTCTAAGTGCCAGGACTGAGCTGAGCCCTCGGTACCTACTCCCATATGGGCACCAACAGGAGGAGGCGTTGGGGACACCTGGCGTCAGGCACAGTGGCCCCCATTCACCTCCAGCTCAGAATGGAGCTTCCTCCGCTTGAGAACTCGGCCTTTCCTCCTCCCTGCTCTACCCCGTCAGAGTCCTCCACCTCTGGATTGGGATCACCACTGGGGTCTCCAGCCGTGGGCTCAGGAGCACCCTGGACTGAGGGCACGCAGATCACTGAGCCTCAGTTTGACCTCTGCCCCTGGCCAGACATGCTGAGTGCCTCAGTCCCTCTGAGCCTGTGTCCTCACCCACAAATGTAACTAACCACAAACACTCCCCCTCCCATGCCTGGCCTTCTTCACAGGGTTGTGAGGTTAAAAGTAATAACATTTGTGAGAGTCCCTGGCCAGCTGTCTGGTACACAGTATGTCCTCAATAAGCTCACTTCCTCCCGGTCATGTCCAGCAACATGAAACCTCCCTGGAGGCCAGCCTCCTGCCTGGCCACCTCTGTCCCAGCAGTGGACAATATTCATTTGAGGAATTCAGTTGAATGTTGAACATAATTCTGCTCATCACAAAACACTCCCGGGTGGCTTATTAATGTGAAAATAACTTTCTTGCAAGGAAATTAAAGTGTTGCCAGAACAGATAAATACCTGGTTTGCTCAGGACTTTCTGCCCTGGGAAAACCTTCAGTCCCCGGCGTGCAGGGCTAGTGGGTCACCCTACCACCCGCCTCACTAGGCTCAGCTTACCCTAGTTGGCCGTCTCAGGCTCCCAGGGCCAGCTTCCCTTTCTCGACTCCCTTGTACCTGAAGGAAAGAAGGACAGAGAGGGGAGAGGAGGGAGGGAGGGTGGCTTTTCCAGTCCTATCCTGGGCCTCACCCTGCAAGGTGCCCCACCCAGGTGTCCCCACAGACAGCTCTAATCTCTTTTTAGTTTATTTTTTTAGTTGTAGATGGACACAATACCTTTATTTTATTTACTCGGTTCTGAGGATCGAACCCAATGCCTCACCCATGCTAGCCAAGTGCTCCACCCCTGAGCTACAGCCCCAGCCTAGCTCTAATCTCAGGGTGGCTGCTGTCCACCCTGGTGTCCGTGGTCACTTTATTACTCACTTTCTGTCCTTGTTCCTCAGAGTCCAGACACTGGGCTGCATGAATGAAGGCCTGGTGTCTCCAGTGCGGGAACTGGGTTTACATCCCAGGAAAGGAACCCCAAATTATGAGGTTTGCAGTTTATGTAGAGCATCTGGGACGTTGGTCTATCTCGAGAGAGAGCAGAAGGGAAGGAGGGAGTGAGAGAAAGAGAGAGAGAGAGAGAAAGAGGGAGAACCTTATTCCCCAGCATGAATAAATTTTCTCCAGGGAGGAAGGGGAAGGCTATGAATCTCCCAGGAGGTAACAGTTTCTAGCTTCCAAGGCAAGACTGAGCACATTCACCCCCCACCCGCAGTGTTCCTCTCTCAATAGGCCTCTTTGCAAAAAAGGTGAAGAACTGAGACTTGTCTCCCAACAGAGAGGACAGAACACTCATGAAACAAACTAGTATACCATCAGTAAAGAAAGCCTGGAGGAAAGAGAGAAAGGGGGTGGGGAGGGAATGATGTTGCAAATTAAAAATATTAAAGAATAAAAATCCAAAAGATAGTAAAAGAAGAGGTAGAGAAAAATATGAGGAAATCTCCTAAAAGGCAGAGCAACATGGACACAAAGACGGAAATGAGCAAAGGTACGAAAAAGAGATGGATATGAAAGATTCCACATTCAACTAATTAATAAGTTGTAGACAAAATGGAGGGAGAAAAGGAATGCAGAGAAGTAACTGTCAAGGAAGTAATCTGGTTTCCAAAGCTGAGGAGCATGGATCCCTATGGAAAGGGTCTGGAGTGTGCAGGGGAGACAGGAGCCAGCCCCAGGCCAGATGCGCCATGGAGGCGGCGTAACCAGCTGTGAAGTGGCACTCAGGAGGGGCAGTGTCCTGAAGCTCTGGGGGTGTGATGGGGGCATTTGTGAATAACTTAAAACCAGCTGGTCTTGGCCATTAGTAGGCCACGCTCCTTCCTCCTTTATAGCTTTCCATCCACAGATTTGGAAGACCCTGAAGGTCACCCTCCCTTCTTCTCTAAGATCCTGCCCCTACCTCCCGCTGTGGCTGGCCCCCGCCCTGGGCTTCTGTCTTTCCTCTGGTCTTCTCACCAGCCCTGCTGGCCCCTGCTTGCAGGGTCAGTTTCTGAGCACTAAGCCAACCAGCATTTGGAAGAGCTCCCTATCCCCAACCCTGGAGATGCCCACCCGTCCCTACCTCCCACTCTGTGGTCACGGAGAGCCCCACGTGACCATCGGAGACAGATGTTTCCTTCCCTCAGGAGAATGCTGTGCCAGTGACCAGGCGAACCCCAGAACTGACATCTGCCAGCCCAGTCATGGGCCCCAGGCTTCTCCTGCTGCTGCTCCTGGGACGAGCAGGTAAGACTCAGATGGAGCCTTCCGTGCCCAGGAATAGCTGGGGTTCCTGTAGATGCCATATCCCCACGCTAGAGGCTGGGTTGGGAGGTGGCCCCAGCCCCCGGCCCACATTCACTCCCACCTCCTTTCCTTCCCTAGGTCAGGGCTCCGAGGGCAGCCTCCCAGAGGTGCTGCAGGTGCCCGTGGGGGGCTCCATTCTGGTGCAGTGTCACTACCGGCTCCAGGATGTCAGAGCCCGGAAGGTGTGGTGCCGGTTCTCGCCTGAGGGGTGCCAGCCCCTGGTGTCCTCAGGGGTGGATCGCTCAGCCCCAGGAGACAGGCACATGTTTCTCACCGACCTGGGAGGGGGTCTGCTGCAGGTGGAAATGGTCACCCTGCAGGAGGAGGATGCAGGGCAGTACGGCTGCATGGTGGAGGGAGCCTTGGGCCCCCAGATGTTGCACAGGGTCTCTCTGGAGGTGCTCCCCTCGGGTGAGTCATCTTGGGCCTTCCATCACCCTCTGACCTGCCCTCCCAGCCCCCACCTGTGGCCAGGGCTCTTGGGCCTTGAGGGATGGGGGTGCCTGCGGGGAGGCTGTGGGAGAGATATCTTCATAACAGCCCTGTAGGGAGCGGAAACTGAACTGGGTGGGAGTCTGAGATAAATCACCTCCCACATCATGGATTCCCCTGCCACTAAGAGTCTCCTCCTCACACACCATGGTTTTTGCTTCCTTTTCCAGCATACTCAATGCTATCTTTTTTTTTCCTCCTTAGAAATGTTTTAAACAAAATTGAGTTTGAGCCGAGTGTGGTGGTGCAGGCCTGAAATCCCTGAGGCTCGGGAGGCTGAGGCAGGAGGATGGCGAGTTCAAAGCCAGCCTCAGCAAAAAAGTGAGGGGCTAAGCAACAGTGAGAGTCTGTCTCTAAATAAAATACAAAATAGGGCTGGGGATGGGGCTCAGTGGCCAAGTGTCCCTGAGTTCAATTCCTGGTACCTGCCCGACACCCCAAAATTGAATTCGAGCATATAAATAAATTAAAATTTTTATACCTTTAAGATTTTTCATCCTGTAGTAACGAGTTTGATGACCTAAAATGAAATGAATTCATATCTTAACCTGACAAGTCTTCATGGAGCATCAAGTGGGTATGTGACCTCCAGGCAGGGTACAACTCAACTATTTCAACTCATTCAGTTTTAAAAATGGAAAAAGTGTCATTAATATGTAGGCCCAAATTCTCAACCCTAATTTCAGTATATAAAACACTTTGCTTTTACATTTCATTCATGCAGTCCATATCTTTCAAGTATTTAAGTACTAAAATAAACATTTTTTTTTACCAGAAAAATAAGATGCTATATAATAAAGTATACTGAAGGAAAATATCAGCCACCTAAAGTGGGGACTACTGCTACTTTTCTCTGATGGATACTGACTTTTTTTTCACTTTTTTCCCTTCCTTTTCTCAAATCATTTGTGTCTAATCCCCAAAGAATAAAATTAAGAAATGTATTCCATAAATAAGAGGGTAGACTGAATGGTGAGTGGAATCTGCTCATCTTGAGTTGTTAACCTGTACCACAAAAATAGTGGTTAATCCTAGTTATTCTTTGTCACTCTGTGGTCAAGGAATTCTTTTAAATTCCTAAAAGGCAAATTGTGATAAGCCTCACTGGGAAGAGGGGGCAGGAGGCAGGTCCCCAGAGCCCTCTGCAATGTGTTGCTGCTGCAGAGGATGCAGGTTCAGGCAGGTGTGTGGAAATGGTATGGGGAAGCCAGAGGCTGTGGCCTGAAGCTCAGGCAAGCATCTAGCTTCAGAGAGCATTGACCAAGGCAGCCTCATGGCACCAGGAGGGCAAGACATGGGCAGCAAGATTGGCACCACAGCACTTTCATGGTGAATCTCAAGAATAAGGTGAGGCCCCATCCTAGATGGCCTGAAAAGACTGGCCAGGTACCCAAACTGATGTTCTGGCCCAGGTCAACTAAACCTGAGTCCTGTAGCCAGAATTCAAGCATTTTGTAGGGATGACAGTCACAAAACTGAGTCTCGGGTACTGGTGAGGCTCTCAGAGAGTGTCCCTGTGTTGCCTCACATTAATGCTGACCAGAGGGCGGAGCTTGGGATGGGGCTCGACCAGCACTCAGGTGGGACCACAGGGTCACAGGTATACAGAGAGGCAGCATTTGAGGCCAGTGAGTTGGGAGCAAGGTCACCACTGAGGGTGAAGCTGGAGAGACCTTTCCTGGGTGGGGGCAGAAGACAGGCAGAGATTACTCAGTGGTTTTTCTGCATAGTCTGGGCAGCCTGGGAAGACTAGGGGGGTGCAGCGCGGAGCAGGCAAAAGAGAAGAAATGCAGGGGGACAGGGAGGGAGCTGCTGGCAGAGGAAATGCAGGGGGCCAGGGAGGGAGCTGGTGGCAGAGGAAAGAGGGTACATTTGCAACTAGGTAAAGATACAGAGTCAGCGCCATTCCCCGACCCACAGAGTGAGAGGCCCTGAGGAACGTCCCAGCTGCTCCTTTGTGTCCCTTTCTCAGGGCTTCTTCTTCCTTGGCTCCATTTTCCTAGTCCCTCAGACCCCATCAAGCCACGAAGCCTGCCCACAGTGGGTGTTCTCATTAAATGTTTCCTTCTGAGTTAGCTCCTGGCCTGAGAGAGGAGGAGGAGGAGACCCATAAGCATGGCAGTCTGGCTGAGGACCCCTCCTTGGACCCTGCAGGCAGTGCCAGCCCCTGGGAGCCCAGCCAGCAGAAGAGGTACTAGCAAGACTGGATTAGGGTGGCTGGGAGAAGGTGACTGGTGAAGATGTGACTTATTTTGACTCTAGACTAAATTGAAGGGGGATTCCTTCCATCCCCAGGAGCTTCTGATTGACAGACAAACTGACCAATCTCTTTACCCCAGTTCAGCATTGGGTCCTTCATCCTAGAGGATCTTTAGCCAGGACACCTTGATAATGTGTTCGTCTACCTGAGTCTACTCTCCCCACCTGTTCCATGTCCTCTCAACCCTGGATCCCCAAGAATGTGGCTCTCCTCTCAATGTTCCAGAGTTCCTGGTTAGCAACTCTCTGTAGGGTTAGGGCTAAGCCTACCTATTCCTTTCTGTCCCTCAGCATCCCCTTGATCTGGTTTGCTGTGTCCCTTCTTGGCCTTCTGGTGGCAGCTGTGGTGCTGTTTGCTGTCATGACCAAAAAGAGAGGTCAGTAGCTGTCTACCCACCTAGCCCAGCCTCAACCAGTTTTGCAGATGAGGCCAGGAGTCTAGGTCTGTTCCCCTACAGAAAGACTTGTCTGGGCTTTAGTTAAGCACCCACACCCTAGAATTCCCATAGCTGAGGGGTGAAGAGGAGGGAGGGAGAGTCAATGGGGGCAGGCCTGGGGAAATACCGGAATTGGAAAGAATGGGGATGGGGATTAGAAGAAAGGGGATGGAATAAGTAGGGGAAGGGTTCTAGGAGTAGACTGAATATGGAAGCAATAAATGGGTGGGGAGAGATGGGGAGACTGGGGGAGGGGTCTGGGAGATGAAGGGTAGAGGTTTAGCAGTGGGAAGGGGTAGGCAAATATGCACTAGGAAAAAAGTTTCAAAGGCTTCTGAAGGGAGTGAGGGAGTAGAGTCAGCCCTGGAAGTAGACTGTGTGCTGTTGTCTGTCCTGCCAGGGAACAGGCCTGATGTCTGTGACCAGTTCCCGAGCCAGAGAGTTGCAGGCACGGTAAGAGGTTTCTGCATGTCCACCACCAAATTCCCCCCGAGTCTCTATTCATCACAATTGCTGAGAGGTCCCAGGATGATAAAGTGGAGAAAGGAGAGGGACCCAGTCCTCTTCCTAAATGCTGTAAACTTGGCCCCAGTGATCACCTGGGTAACTCACCTCCCTAGATCTGGGGAGTAACTTGGTCTTGAAAATATTCATCAACTTTCAAAGTCCTCCTGTCCACTGATAGACATACTTAGGATTGGAGAGAGGTGGAGGGATGGATATCCAGGATGCTCCCAGGCTTCCCACTGAAGGTAACTGGGGCATGGGGGGCACTCCCTCTGCCTGACCTGCCTGCTTTTGTTGCAGGGCCCCTCCTCAGTAGTCCACCACATCCACGATTCTGGACCCGCTGCTGGATTGCCTTTGGATGCACCATGTGCTCAGATTGACTCATCACTTTCCTTTGACAATGCCGCCTATGCCAGCTTCCCTCTTGATTGCCCAACCGGGAAACCTCCATCCCCATCCTCACCTCCTCTGCCTCCTAAGGTTCTATGTCCTCCAAATCTGTGACATATGCCACAGTTTTTTTCCCAGAAGGGGACAAAAGCGGAGGGGCCTCCTGGGAGTCGGTTCAGGATCTGCCTAACAGTCAGACTCTACCCAGCTGAACTGCTCACCATACTGTACACGCGGAGGGGCTGACCCTGGGGGCTCTGCGCACCCATCCCCCCAGCTCAGACCCTATATTCTCAGAACCTATGAACAACTAGGGATTATCCAATATCCTCACTTTATGGATAGGGAATGTGCTACTCAGATATGACTGAGGGCTCTTGGGGAAGACCCCTGCCCCACGATGCTTCCTCTGCCATTACACACTGGGCTAAATAAACCATAATTGATGATATGTGAACTCTTAATGGTTGATTTGGGAAGGAAAGGGACCAAGTTTGACAATCACTTGGGCTGCAAACCAAAGTTATTTTGGTCCAGTGTTTGTGCTGCGTGATCTCCTGGCTGTCCTGCAGCGGTTTCTTCCCTGGTCAGAACCTTGCAGTGCAGTTTGGGTCAAGGGTCACCCAAAAGACTCCTCTGAAACTATTTCCTGCCTCTTCCCTAAGGCCTGGAAGTAGATTCATTTGCTTGAGTCAAGGAAGCTCTTTTGCTTCCTGCTTTGCACCTTTTGTACAAGTGACATGTTGATAGCATATGATGGGACAGTGGGGCAGTTAGTGATAAGTTAAAAGAGACCCAGGACAGATGGGATATGGGAGATGGGCCTGAAAAGAAACAGGAGTTAAGGAGAGAAATAAAAATAGACACCATGTCTGTTTCCTGGAAGGACAAAGGAGTTTCAAGCATTAGGCTATAAAAGACCTTTGTAGACATCAGTCTGACCAGAACTGGTTCTCTTGGTTAGGTGACCATATGGTAGCTCTGTTTCCTTTGGTCTGAACTATAGAGGCTGGGGAAAGCCCAGTGGAGAAAAGGCACAGCAGGGCAGGGAGGGCTGTGGCCATGTTCAAGTGTGAATAAAAGTTAGACCAGGCTAGAAACAGAAAGGCCTTTAAGGTCTCTGCCAGAACTTCATCTGAAACTGTTCCTTTGAAAACATCTGCCCAAATTGGGATGTACAGCTTAAATGCAGGAGATAAGTACTCAGGAACTGGCCATATTACAATCGCAGAGAGTTTAGCCTAAAGAGATTTTCCCTGGTCAGGTGTGGTGGCACATGCTTGTAATCCCAGCTACTCAGGAGACTGAGAAGGGGGATCATAAGTTCAAGGATGGTCTGGTCAACTGGTGAGATCCTGTCTTAAGAAAAGGAAGGAGGGCTGGGGATGTGGCTCAAGCGGTAGCGCGCTCGCCTCGAATGCGTGAGGCCCAGGTTCGATCCTCAGCACCACATACAAACAAAGATGTTGTGTCCGCCGAAAGCTTAAAAAAATAAATAAATAAAAATTCTCTCTCTCTCTCTCTCTCTCTCTCTCTCTCTAAAAAAAAAAAAAAAGAAAAGGAAGGAAGGAAGGGAGGGAGGGAGGGAGGGAGGTTCTAGATGTAGATGTAGCTAAGTGATAGAACACTTGTCTAGCAAGTGTGAGGTTCTGGGTTCAGCCTCTAGTACTATAAATAAGAACAATAACAACAACAAAAGTGGTTTTCCCCAGCTGGAGGAACCCTAAGGTTTGGCTTAGGCACATCAAGAGAAGGGTCAGGGGCTCTGCCCCAGGTTCTAGGTTTTTAAGTCTAGGGATATTGTTTTCAATGAGCTTGGGCAGGATGTTCTGAGTTTCCTGTGATAAAAATTTCAGGTGGTGACAGAACCTATTTAACTTCTGTTCCTTGTGGACTCAACTGTCAGGTTACTCACCAATCAACTAAGCCCTAATTTTCTCTGGATAAGATGATTAAAAACTGGAGGAGAAAGGAGGCAGACAAAGGAGAGAATAAAGATTAAAAACAACCAGAGGGAAAAATGTGCTCTGAATGTATTTAGAACTTTTTACAATCTGGCATAAGTAAAATGTCTATTCAACAGTGCAAGGAAAATACTAAGGAAGATTATATGATCAATTGAATGGAGTGGAAGCAGGAATATGAAGAGTAAGTACTCCTCTACTTACCATGGGATTATGTCTTGATAAACCTATTTTAAGTTGAAAATATCATAGTTCAAAATGCATTTAATACAAGTAACCTACCAAGAGTCATTTGCCTAGCCTACCTTATGTGTTCCCAAAACACATTAGCCCATAGTGTACAAAGGCATCTAATGCAAAGACCGTTTTATGCCGAAGTATTAAATATCTCATGTACACACACACACGTGAGCATTTTGTAGACTTGATGGGATGTGAGAACTCAAAACTCAATAACCTAAGAGCAGTGGCAACACAGTACACTATGGATATCGGTGTTTTCCTCTCGTGATCCTGCAGCTGAGTGGGAGCTGTGACTCATTGCTGCCACCCAGAATTTTGAGAGAGGATCTACTGCATATCACTAGGCTGGGAAAAGATCCAAATTCTATGTATGGTTCCTACTGAATAGGTAGCACTTTTTACACCATTGCAAGGTTGAAAGATCACAAGTTAAACCATTGTAAGTTAGGAACTGTCTAAATTCTGTCAGTGCTCATGATAAGAAGTCTATGAATAGCAACCAGAGCCATAGTTATAAAAGTAACTTCTAAGATGCAAATACTGACTTTCTAAATTTTATCATAAGAAACCACATGCAAAACAAATGCAGGCTGCCTGGTGAGACAATTTCTTTATATTAGAATCTTTGGAATTCAGCTAAAAACACCTTTAGCAGTGATTAGGCATCTTACTCAAATAGCTAATTTTAAAAGAAAAAAGGATATAATACATACATAAGACATAAATAGTCCCTACATAATACATAAATAAGAGAACTTATTCTTTGAAATGAAATAAAAGACAAAGTTATTACTCAAGAAGGGTCAAATAAGAAATTAAAAGTGGGAAATAACACAGATTCAAAGACAATGAAAAAACAAGTATTTTTTGTCTTTTTTGGGGTACCATGGATTGTACTCAAGGGCAGCAACCACTGAGCCACATCCCCAGCTCTATTTTGTATTTTATTTAGATACAGGGTCTCACTGAGCTGCTTAGTGCCTTGATTTTGCTGAGGCTGACTTTGAACTTGTGATCCTCCTGCCTTGGACTCCTGAGCTGCTTGGGATTATAGGCACCCAGCAACGATAAGAATATTTTTGTGCTGGGCTTAGGAGTATTGATGGAGTGGGAATGATGACAAAGGAGCCTGAAAGAATTTTTATTTTATTTATTTAATTTTATTTATTTATATGTGGGGCTAAGGATCAAACCCAGTGCCCTCACACTGTAGCTCTGCCATTGAGCTACAGCCCAACCCCTGCAAGGAATTTTTTGATTGAAATGTTCTCTTAACAGATTGTACTAGTAGTTGCATTGGTACTAGTGATACATTTGTCAAAACCCATTATTAAAATGGGTGTATTTTCTTATATGTAAAGTATATTTCATAAAATTGATAAAAAAAACCCATTTTTTTGTATGTGTGTGTGGTTCTGGAGATCGAACCCAGGGCCTTGTGCGTGTGAGGCAAGCACTCTACCAGCTTAGCTATTTTCCTAGCACAATATCAGATAAAGTGGACTTCAAACCACAGTTAGTGAAAAAAAATAATAGGTATTTTCAGAAACAAAACAAAACAAAACAAAAAAGAATACTTTCAAGACCAGTGGGGAACAGTTAAAATAATCTTAGAGGAAAAGGCCCTTTAAAGTATAACACAAAAATTCAGAAGCATAAAACACTCTCAGATACATTAAGATTGCTACTTTAAGACACATTAAAAATACTTGGAAATCAATCTAACAAAAGAGGCAAAAGACCTCTACAATGAAAACTACAGAACACTAAAGAAAGAAACTGAAGAACTTTCCTTAGAAGATGGAAAGATCTCCCATGCTCCTGGATAGGTAGAATTAATATTGTCAAAATGGTCACACTACCAAGATTTATTGCAGTTCCTATTAAAATCCCAATGACATTCTTCATAGAATTAGAAAAAGCTATCATGAAATTCATTTGGAAAAATAAGAGACCCAGAATAGCCAAAGTAATCCTTAGCAAGAAAAGTGAAGCAGGTGGCATCACAATACCATTTGACCGAACTATCCCACTCTTAGGTCTATAACCAAAGGACTTAAAATCAGCTTACTATAGTGATGCAGCCACATCAACGTTTATAGCAGCACAATTCACAATAGCCAAACTGTGGAACCAACCTACATGCCCTTCAATAGATGAATGGATAAAAAAAAACCTGTGGTATATATGTACAATATATATTACTCAGCAATAAAAGAGAATAATGACTGGGAATAAGACAATCCTTCAATAATAACCCCAAATGTGAATGGCCTAAACTCCTCAATTAAAAGACATAGACTGGCAGACTGAATTTATTATTAAAAAAAAAAAGACCCAACAATATGCTGCCTTAAAGAGACTCATCTCACAGGAAAAGACAACCACAGACTGAAGGTGAATGGATGGGAAAAAAATGTATCACTTACATGGACCATGTAAACAAGCAGGGGTTTCCATCCTCATGTCAGGTAAAGTGGACTTCAAACCACAGTTAGTGAAAAGGGATAAAGAAGGACATTTCATACTGCTTAAGAGAATCATACATCAATAGAACATAACAATCGTAACTATCTATGCCCCAAACAATGGGGCATCTATGTTCATCAACACACACTTCTCAACTTCGAGAATCAAATAGATCACAACACCATAATAATGGATGGCTTTAACATACTTCTCTCACCACTGAATAGATCTTCCAAACAAAACCTAAACAAAAATATTATAGAGGGGATTCCAGAAGATGGCGGCGATGGGAGAGCAGCACCCCAGTGCGCCGCGTCACTGTGTGGGAGAAAGACGAGGTAAAACGGCTGAAGGCTACCTTGGTGGGAATTTCCAGTGAAATTGAGGTGCTCTAGAATCTAGAGGACAGATTTCCAGCGCGTGGGATTCGGCTGCAGGGGCTTGGTCGCGGGCGATTTCTCCAAACGGAGGGTAGCAGTACCTGGTCGGCGGACCGCCCCGCGGATGGAGTCTGGGGCGCGCGCTAGTTAGTTATCGGCGAGGTACCAGAACGGGATTACAGCGAAGCGGATTCTGGAGGCTCCTGCCAGCGGTGCACTGGCTGCGCTGAGTGCTGAGTTCCGGCCTTGAGACAGAGGAGAGAACCGGTCCAGTTCGATTCCCGACACCGGTCGGAACTCAGAGGAGGGCAGCAGCTGCCATCTTGGAGAGCTGATGCAATCATCCCTGTTTTCTACTGATCTCAGCTCATTCAACTACGG
Organism: Spermophilus citellus; assembly: GCF_964194105.1. Taxonomy (NCBI): domain Eukaryota; kingdom Metazoa; phylum Chordata; class Mammalia; order Rodentia; family Sciuridae; genus Spermophilus; species Spermophilus citellus. Next base: position 57,070,548 of record NC_138186.1, on the reverse strand, counting down.
AACAGGTGATTCCAGGCTGGTATTTGCCTGCGTCTCGCAGACAGATCGCTCAGGCTAGCGACTGGAGAACCTGAGGTGAATACTCTTCGGGGCTCACCCCTGGCAAGGCGGGCGCCGGACTTTGAGCGGCCAGATTCTAGCTCCCCGGGTTGCTTTGGCCCAGGGCAGGGGATCCTTCGGGGACTCCGGGCTGAGGCCAGTTACAAGTGGATTGTGCGCTGAGGGGTGGCGTGGCTCGGACTCCCGGAACAGTTTTGGCCCGGGGCTAGGGAGCCCGCGGGGACTGCGTCTTTGACCCTGCCCCTGGCGGAGCATACACTGAGCTGGGAGAGGTTGGAGCGGCCAAGCTCAGGCTCCTGGGGCTGCTGGGGCCTGAGGCTGGGGTACCTCTGTGGAGCCTACTCCTAGCAGAGTGTGGCAGGGTTCGGAGAGGCTGGGTTCTGGCTCCCGTAGCTGCTTGAGCCCAGGGCCGGGGAACCTGCGGAGACCGCGAGCTGAGGCCAGCTACAAGTGAAACTTGCGACGAGGGGCAGCGGGACTCTGACTCCCGGAACAGTTTTGGCCCGGGGCTGGGGAGCCCGCGGGAACTGCGTCTTTGACTCTGCTCCCAGCGGAGCGTGCACCGAGCAGGGAGAGTCTGGTGCGGCCAGGCTTGGGCACCGAGCAGGGAGAGTCTGGTGCGGCCAGGCTTGGGCTCCTGGGGCTGCTTTGGCCTGGGGTTGGAGAACCCGCGGCGGTTGTTCTGTGGAGCCTGCTCCTAGCAGAACGTGGCGGGGACCGGAGAGGCCGGCTCCTGACTCCGAAGCTGCTCTGGCTCAGGGTTGGGGACCCTACAGGGACTGCTTCTTGGTCTGGGTCCTGCTGGATGCTGCGGGGGCCTGGGGGGCAGAGTGGAGCTGCCACCTGCGCCCAGAGCAGGCTAAGGGACCCGCCGGTGTGGTATCACGACACCCCAACTGCAGCTGGGGCCGAGGAGAGTAGCCGCCCACACCTGGAACGGGACCAGCGACCCGACGGCAGGGTAGCCAAGTCACCCCACTTGGAGTGAAGGCCGTGAAGAGTCGCCATCTGATCCTGCAAGGTAGGCAGACCTGCGTCCCACTGGCAGGACAGGCTTGGCAGCCTGCCAGTGTGGTGGACAAGTAGCATCAAGGCAGTCACGTCACACTGGTTGGAGTGGGGGTTGAAGAGAGCCGCCGCCAGTGTCTGGAAAAGGCCCAGCGACCCATTGGAGAGGCAGTTAGGTACCCCCACTGGGAGTGGGGGCTGAGCAGAACTGCCGCCCAAGCCCGCAAGGTAGGCAGATCTGAGACCCACCGGCGGAACAGGCTTAGAGGCCGACCAGCGTGGTAGACACGTCACACCAATTGGAGTAGGGGTGGAGCAGAGCTGCCGCCCACATCCGGATCAGGACCAACGATCCGAGGACGTGGTAGGAACGTCACCACAATTGGAGTGGGGGCAGAGTAGAGCAGCCACCCGTGCCCGCAGGGTGGGCAGACATACGACCAACCAGCGTGGTAGATAGATCACTCTAATTAGAGGAGGAGCACAGCCACTACCCGCCCTACAAGAGAGATATCCCAACTATACAAGAGCAATATAAATAAATAGGGGGAAAATTTCAAAAACACAACAGTTACACCAAGCAGAAAGAAACGCAAGCAATATGAAAAGACAAGGAAAGAAAGGTCCACAAGCAATGCAGGTCAACTCAACTCTAGAAGAGGTAATAGCTGCAACAGATGGAATGTCAGATAAAGAGTTCAGGATATACATGCTTCAGATGATCTGGAGTCTCAAAGAAGACATGAGACAGCAAAATCAGACAATGAAAGATCACATTGACAAGGAACTACAGAAACAAATCCAGGAAGTAAAAGATCAATTTCACAGGGAGTTAGAAGTAATAAAAAACAAACAAATAGAAATCCTAGAAATGCAGGAAGCAATAAACCAACTTAAAATCTCAATTGACAATACTACCAGCAGAATAGATCACTTAGAAGATAGAACATCAGACAATGAAGACAAAGTATTTCAACTTGAAAAGAACATAGACAGTTCAGCAAGACTGCTAAGAAACCATGAACAGAACATTCAAGATTTATGGAATAACATTAAAATACCAAACTTGAGAGTCATTGGGATACAGGAAGGCACAGAGCTCCAAACCAAAGGAATGAACAATCTATTCAATGAAATAATATGAGAAAACTTCCCAGACTTGAAGAATGAAACAGAATCCCATATCCTAGAAGCCTACAGGACGCCGAAAGTGCAAAATCATAAGAGATCCACACCTAGACACATTATAATGAAGATGCCCAACATACAGAATAAGGAGAGAATTTTAAAAGCTACGAGAGAAAGGAAGCAGATTACATTTAGGGGCAAACCAATCAGGATAACAGCTGATCTCTCAACACAGACTCTGAAAGCTAGAAGATCCTGGAATAACATTTTTCAAACACTGAAAGAAAATGGGTTCCAACCAAGAATCGTGTATCCGGCGAAATTGAGCTTCAGGATGGAAGATGAAATTAAAACCTTTCACGATAAACAAAAGTTAAAAGAATTCGCAGCTAGAAAACCATCTCTTCAAAAAATCCTTGGCAAAACATTACAGGAAGAGGAAACTGAAAATAACATTGAAAACCATCAGTGGGAGGTAGGACAGTAAAGGGGGGAAAGTAATCAAAGAGGAAAACTAATCAGGTTTAGTAACATTAATAAACAAATATGACTGGAGGAACAAACCAAATCTCAATAATAACCCTAAATGTTAATGGCTTAAACTCACCAATTAAGAGACACAGGCTAGTCGAATGGATCACAAAACAAGATCCAACAATATGTTGCCTACAGGAGACGCATTTGATAGGAAAAGATATACATAGACTGAAGGTGAAAGGCTGGGAAAAATCATTCCACTCATATGGACTGCGGAAACAAGCAGGAGTGTCCATACTCATATCAAACAAAATAGATTTCAAGCCAAAGTTAATCAAAAAGGATAAAGAGGGACACTGCATACTGCTCAAGGGAACCATACACCAACAAGACATAACAATCATAAATATATATGCCCCAAACAATGGTGCAGCTACGTTCATCAAGCAAACTCTTCTCAAGTACAAGAGTCTAATAGACCACCATACAATAATCATGGGAGACTTCAACACACCTCTCTCACCACTGGACAGATCTTCCAAACAAAAGTTAAATAAGGAAACTATAGAACTCAACAACACAATTAACAACCTAGACTTAATCGACATATATAGAATATACCACCCAACATCAAGTAGTTACAATTTTTTCTCAGCAGCACATGGATCCTTCACAAAAATAGATCATATATTATGTCACAGGGCAACTCTTAGACAATATAAAGGAGTAGAAATAATACCATGCATCTTATCTGATCATAATGGAACGAAACTGAAAATCAACGATAAAAGAAGGAAGGAAAAATCATGCATCACTTGGAGAATGAACAATAGGTTACTGAATGATCAATGGGTTATAGAAGACATTAAGAAGGAAATTAAAAACTTCTTAGAGTTAAATGAAAACACAGACACAACATATCGGAATCTCTGGGACACATTGAAAGCAGTTTTAAGAGGAAAATTCATTGCTTGGAGCGCATCCCTTAAAAAAAGAAAAAACCAACAAATAAACGATCTCATATATCATCTCAAAATCCTAGAAAAAGAAGAGCAAAACAACAGCAAAAGAAGTAGAAGGCAAGAAATAATTAAAATCAGAGCTGAAATTAATGAAATTGAAACAAAAGAAACAATTGAAAAAATTGATAAAACCAAAAGTTGGTTCTTTGAAAAAATAAATAAAATCGACAGACCCTTAGCCACGCTAACGAAGAGAAGAAGAGAGAGAACCCAAATTACTAGCATACGGGATGAAAAAGGCAATATCACAACAGACACTTCAGAAATACAGAAGATAATCAGAAATTACTTTGAATCCTTATACTCCAATAAAATAGAAGATAGTGAAGGCATCGATAAATTTCTTAAGTCATATGATCTGCCCAGATTGAGTCAGGAAGATATAGACAGCCTAAACAGACCAATAACAATAGAGGAAATAGAAGAAACCATCAAAAGACTACCAACTAAGAAAAGCCCAGGACCGGACGGGTATACAGCAGAGTTTTACAAAACCTTTAAAGAGGAACTGACCCCAATACTTTTCAAGCTATTTCAGGAAATAGAAAAAGAGGGAGAACTTCCAAAGACATTCTACGAGGCCAACATCACCCTGATACCTAAACCAGACAGAGACACATCAAAGAAAGAAAACTACAGACCAATATCTCTAATGAACCTAGATGCAAAAATCCTCAATAAAATTCTGGCGAATCAGATTCAAAATCATATCAAAAAAATTATACACCATGATCAAGTAGGATTCATCCCTGGGATGCAAGGCTGGTTCAATATACGGAAATCAATAAATGTTATTCACCACATCAATAGACTTAAAAATAAGAACCATATGATCATCTCGATAGATGCAGAAAAAGCATTCGACAAAGTACAGCATCCCTTTATGTTCAAAACTCTAGAAAAATTAGGGATAACAGGATCATACCTCAACATTGTAAAAGCAATCTATGATAAGCCACAGGCCAGCATCATTCTGAATAGAGAAAAATTGAAGGCATTCCCTCTAAGATCTGGTACAAGACAGGGATGCCCTCTCTCACCACTTCTGTTCAACATAGTCCTCGAAACACTGGCCAGAGCAATTAGACAGACAAAAGAAATTAAAGGCATAAAAATAGGAAAAGAAGAACTTAAATTATCACTATTTGCAGACGATATGATTCTATACCTAACAGACCCAAAAGGCTCTACAAAGAAACTATTAGAGTTAATAAATGAATTCAGCAAAGTGGCAGGATATAAAATCAACACGCATAAATCAAATGCATTCCTGTATATCAGCGACAAATCCTCTGAAACGGAAATGAGGACAACTACTCCATTCACAATATCCCCCCAAAAAATAAAATACTTGGGAATCAACCTAACAAAAGAGGTGAAAGACCTATACAATGAAAACTACAGAACCCTAAAGAGAGATATAGAAGAAGACCTCAGAAGATGGAAAAATATACCCTGTTCATGGATAGGCAGAACTAACATCATCAAAATGGCGATATTACCAAAAGTTCTCTATAAGTTCAATGCTATCCCAATCAAAATCCCAACAGCATTTCTTGTAGAAATAGATAAAACAATCAGGAAATTCATATGGAATAATAAAAGACCCAGAATAGCAAAAACAATGCTAAGCAGGAAGTGTGAATCAGGCGGTATAGCAATACCAGACTTCAAACTATATTACAGAGCAATAGTGACAAAAACAGCATGGTACTGGTACCAAAACAGGCGAGTGGACCAATGGTACAGAATAGAAGACACAGTAACCAATCCACAAAACTACAACTATCTTATATTTGATAAAGGGGCTAAAAGCATGCAATGGAGGAAGGATAGCATCTTCAACAAATGGTGCTGGGAAAACTGGAAATCCATTTGCATCAAAATGAAGCTGAATCCCTTTCTCTCGCCATGCACAAAAGTTAACTCAAAATGGATCAAGGAGCTCGATATTAAATCACAGACACGGCGTCTGATAGAAGAAAAAGTCGGCTATGATCTACATACTGTGGGGTCGGGCTCCAAATTCCTCAATAGGACACCCATAGCGCAAGAGTTAACAACTAGAATCAACAAATGGGACTTACTCAAACTAAAAAGTTTTCTCTCAACAAAAGAAACAATAAGAGAGATAAACAGGGAGCCTACATCCTGGGAACAAATCTTTACTCCACACACTTCAGATAGAGCCCTAATATCCAGAGTATACAAAGAACTCAAAAAATTAGATAATAAGATAACAAATAACCCAATCAACAAATGGGCCAAGGACCTGAACAGACACTTCTCAGAGGAGGACATACACTCAATTAACAAGTACAAGAAAAAATGCTCAACATCGCTAGCAGTCAGAGAAATGCAAATCAAAACCACCCTAAGATACCATCTCACTCCAGTAAGATTGGCAGCCATTAAGAAGTCCAACGACAACAAGTGCTGGCGAGGATGCGGGGAAATGGGTACACTTGTTCATTGTTGGTGGGACTGCAAAATGGTACAGCCAATTTGGAAAGCAGTATGGAGATTTCTTGGAAAGCTGGGAATGGAACCACCATTTGACCCAGCTATTCCCCTTCTCGGTCTATTCCCTAAAGACCTAACAAGAGCATGCTACAGGGACACTGCTACATCGATGTTCATAGCAGCACAATTCACGATAGCAAGATTGTGGAACCAACCTAGAAGCCCTTCAATAGATGAATGGATTAAAAAAATGTGGCATTTATACACAATGGAGTCTTACTCTGCAATAAGAAATGACAAAATCATAGAATTTGGAGGGAAATGGATGGCATTAGAGCAGATTATGCTAAGCGAAGCTAGCCAATCCTTAAAAAACAAATGCCAAATGTCTTCTTTGATATAAGGGGAGTAACCAAGGACAGGGTAGAGACGAAGAGCTTGAGAAGAAGATTAACATTAAACAGAGATGATAGGCGGGAGGGAAAGGGAGAGAGAAGGGAAACCGCATGGAATTGGAAGGTGAGCCTCAGGGTTATACACAATTACATATAAGAGGAAAGGAGGGGTAGGAGAAAAATTATATAAGTGGAAGAAACGACTTATAGTAGAGGGGGTGGAGAGAGAGAAGGGGAGGAGAGGGGAGGGGAGGGGAGGGGGGATAGTGGAGAATGGGATAGACAGCAGAATACATCAGTCACTAGAAAGGCAATTTGTAGATCAATGGAAATGTAACTGATGTGACACAGCAATCTGTATACGGGGTAAAAATGGGAGTTCATAACCCACTTGAATCAATCTGTGAAATATGGTATATTAAGAACTATGTAATGTTTTGAACAACCAACAATAGAATTAAAAAAAATATTATAGAATTCAATAGAACAATCAATAATTTAGACTTAATAGACATATATAGAATAGTCCATCCATCAAAGAGTAAATACACTTTTTTCTCAGCAGCACATGAATCCTTCTCCAAAACAGACTATATGTTATGCCACAAAGCAAGTCTTAGCAAATACACACACACACACACACACACACACACACACACACACACAGATACTACCCAGCATTCTATATTACCATAATGGAATGAAATTAGATATCATGATAAAACAAAAAAAATAGAAGTTACTCCAACAACTGGAGTATGAATGAACAAAGGATTGCAGAAGACATCGGGGAGGAGATAAAAAAATTCTTAAAAGGCAAATAGAAACCCTGATACAAAATGTTAAAATCTCTGGGATACTATGAAGGCAGTATTAAGAAGAAAGTTCATTGGATGGACTTCATTCCTTAAAAGAAGAAAAAGTCAACAAATAAAACGATATACCAATATATCTTAAAGCCCTAGAAAAAGAAGATGTTAACACAAGTTAAACAGATCAATTTCAAACAATGAAATAGAAGATATTACCAAAAGCCTACCAACCAAGAAAAGCCCAGGACCAGATGGATTCACAGCTGAGTTCTACAAGACCTTCAAAGAAGAACTAATACCCAATACTCCTCAAATTATTCCATGAAATAGAAAAAGAGGAAACTCTTCCAAACTCATTCTATAAGGCTGGTATCACCCTGATTCCAAAACCAAAGACATATCAAGGAAAGAAAACTTCAGACCAATATCTCTAATGAACATAGATGCAAAAATTCTCAATAAAATTCTGGAAAATCAAATACAAAACCATATTAAAAATACAGTGCACCATGATCAAATGGGGTTCATCCTAGGGATGCAAGTTTAGTTCAACAAACAGAAATCAATAAATGTAATTCATCTCATCAATAGACTTAAATATAAGAATCATATGATCATCTTAATAGATGCAGAAAAAGCATTTGACAAAATACAGCACCCCTTCATGTTCAAAACACTAAAAAATCCTATGAACATATCTCAACATTGTAAAAGTTATCTATATTAAACCCAAGGCCAAGACCATTCTAAGTGGAGAAAAATTGAAAGCATTCCCTCTAAAAACTTGAAGGTGACAGGGATGCCCTCTTCACCACTTCTATTTAACATAGCTCTTGAAACTTTAGCCAGAGCAATTAGACCACAAAAGAAATTAAAGGGATACGGGGCTGGGGATGTGGCTCAAGTGGTATGCGCTCGCCTGGCATGCGCGGGGCGCTGGGTTTGATCCTCAGCACTACATAAAAATAAAATAAAAAAGATGTTGTGCCCACTGAAAAATTGAAAAATAAATATTAAAATTCTCTCTCTCTTAAAAAAAAAGAAATTAAAGGGATACAAATGGGAAAAGAAGAACTATCACTGTTTGCCAACAACATGATTCTATACTTAGAGGATCCAAAAAATTCCACCAGAAAACTTCTAGAACTAATAAATGAATTCAGAAAAATAGCAGGATATAAAATCAACACCCACAAATCAAATGCACGTCTATACATCAGTGATGCATTCCTCTGAAAGAGAAAGTAGAAAAACTACCCATTCACAATAGCCTCAAAAAACAAACAAACAAACAAACAAAACAACAACTTGGGAATCAACTTAACAAAAGAGGTGAAAGACCTCTACAATGAAAACTACAGACCACTAAAAAAAGAAAGAAAGAAATTAAAGAAGACCTTAGAAGAGGGAAAGATCTCTCATGCTCCTGGATAGGCAGAATTAATATTGTCAAAATGACCATATTACCAAAAGCACTATACAAAGTTAATGCAATTCCAATCAAAACCCCAATGATATTCCTCATAGAAATAGAAAAAGCCATCATGAAATTCATTTGGAAAAATAAGAGACCCAGAATAACCAAAGTAATCTTTAGCAAGAAGAGTGAAACAGGTGGCATCACAATACCAGACCTTAACAGAGCCATAGTAACAAAAACAGCATGGTGATGCACCAAAATAGACTTGTAGACCAATGGTACAGAATACAAGACACAGAGACAAAATAATACAATTATTTCATATTAGACAAATGCGCCTAAAACATATATTGAAGAAAAAGTAGTCTCTTCAACAAATGGTGCTGGGATAACTGGAAATCCATATGCAGCAAATGAAATTAAATCCTTATCTCTCACCATAAACAAAAATCCATCTCACAGTGGATCAAGATCCTAGGAATTAGACCAGAGACTATGACTAACAGAAGAAAAAGTAGGCCCAAATTTTCATTATGTCAGATTAGACCTCGACTTCCTTAACAAGAAAATCAAGAATCAATAAATGGGTTGGATTCAAACTGAAAAGCTTCTTCTCAACAAAAGAAACAGTGAGGTGAGCAGAGAGTGTATGGGAGCAAATTTTTGCCACATGCACATCAGATAGAGCACTAATCTCCAGGATATATAAAGAACTAAAAAAAAAAAAAATACCAAAAATCAAACAAAAAAACCCCACAAATAACCCAATAAGTAAATGGGCTAAGGAACTGAACAGACACTTCTCAGAAGAAGATATACAATCGATCAATAAATATATGAAAAAATGATCTCATCTCTAGAAATCCAAATCAAAACTACTCTAAGATTTCATTTCACTCTAGTCAGAATGGCAATTATTAAAAATACAAGCAACAATAAGTGTTGGCAAAGATGTGGAGAAAAAAGTACACTTCTACATTGCTGGTGGCAAACTGTTGCAACCACTATGGAAAGCATATGGAGATTCCTTATAAAACTTGGAATGGAACCACCATTTGACCCAGTTATCCCACTCCTTGGTTTATATCCAAAGGACTTAAAGTCAGCATACCATAGTGACACAGCCACATTAATATTCATAGCAGCTCAATTCTCAATAGCTAAACTGTGGAAGTAAACTAGATGTCCTTCAACAGATGAATGGATAAAGAAAAGTGTGGTATACATACACAATGGAATATTATTCAGTCTTAAAAGAGAATAAAATCATGGCATTTGCAGGTAAATGGATGGGGTTGGAGAATATCATGTTAATTGAAGCCAGCCAATCCCAAAAAACCAAAAGCCAAATGTTTTCTCTGATAAGTGGATGCTCATCCACAATGGGTGTGGCCAGGGGAGCAGGGGAGGAATGGATGAACTTTAGATAGGGCAAAGGAGAGGGAGAGGAAGGGAGGAGGCATGGGGGTAGGAAAGACGGTGGAATGAGATGGACATCATTACCCAGGTACATGTATGAAGACACTAATGGTGTGACTCTACTTTGTGTACAACCAGAGAAATGAAAAATTGTGCTCCATATGTGTTTTATGAATTGAAATGCCTTCTGCTGTCATGTATAACAATTTAGAACAAATACATTAATTATTAATTTTAAAAATAATAAGTAAAATAAAGCAAAAAAATGGACAAAGAGAACTGGGGATGCAGTTCAGTGGTAGAGGACCCCCCTACCCTGAGGGGAAAAAAAGCAGTGATTTTCTTAGATTTCTCCAAGAAGGTATGCTCAGTATCATTATTCCTTAAGGAAATGCAAATCAAAACCATGAGATATCATTTCATACCTATAGAAAGGCTACAAGAAAAAGATACACAATAACAAGTGTTGACAAGACTTATGTAAAGTTGGAAATGTCATATATTGCTGATGAGAAAGTAAGTGGTACAGTGACTTTGGAACAGTCTGGCAGCCCCTCAAAAAGTGAAACACAGAATTTCACTTGACGATTCTTGGGAATTCATAAATTACACAATATATACCCAAGAATATATCCAAGAATTCACACAGAAACTTATACATGAATGTTTATAGTAGCATCATTCATAATATTTAAAAGTCAAAACAAGCCAAATATTTAATAATGATGAATAAACTGATAGTTAAAGTGTGGCATATTTGGGCTGGGGCTGTAGCTCATTGGTAGAGCGCCCGCCTTGCATGTGTGAGACACTGGGTTTGATCCTAAGCATCACATAAAAATAAAGATATTGTGTCCAACTATAACTAAAAAACATATTTTTAAAAAGTTTTTTTTAAAAAGTGTGGCATATTTATACAATGAAACATTATTTAGCCATAAAAAGTAATGTTACAACATGGATGAATCTTGAAAATGTTAAGTGAAAGAAGCCAGATGCAAAAGACCATATGTTCTGCCATTTATAATAAGTATCCAGAACAGGCGACTGTATAGGGACTGAGAATATACTAGTGTTATCAGGGACTAAGAAAAGAGGAGCAGAGGGTGACAGCTCACGGGCACAGAGTTCCTTTTTGGGACAATAAAAATGTTCTGGAATTAGATATTGATGATGATTGTATGACCCTGCAAATAGAACTTAAAATATTGAATTGTATACACCAAAAGGGTGAATTTTATGTTATGTGAATTCTATCTTCAAAAAAGTGCCAAAAGGGAATGCAACAACAACAAAAGTATGTAGTGGCACTGTGTATCACCACCATTTATGGAAAAGAAGGGTGCGATAAATATACATGATTGCTCGCATGTGCATAGAAGAATTTTGCCAGGCTTCTCAAGGAAGTGTTAATACAGTTCACCTCTGGAGAAGCCTACTGGAGACAGGAATGGGAAAGACTTTTTTACTGTTAAAGTGTTTTTGTTCCTTTTGAATTTTGTACCATATAAATGTATTATCTATTTTTGAAATATAAAAATTGAATTGGTAACAATAGCTAACATTTGCTGAGTGCTTACTATGTGCCAGGTACTATTCTAAATGTTTTGCATTTATTTCTTTTTCACAATGACATTCTTTTGTGCTCTTTTTTTCTCATCTATAGAAAAGGAAATGCAGGCATACACAAGACAAATTATACACCCAAAAAAACACAGCTAATAAGTCCAGTCCTTGCTTTTGACTGCTACTCTATATTGCCCCTCAGAAATTTAAAGCAGTGAAGGAGGTGTGGGGGGAAATGTAGGTGAGGAGAAAGAAAAGAATGGGTAAGATGAGGAGTGCAAGGGGGAGATGGAGGGCGCAAAGGGAGAGAAAGAAGGTTGGCAAGAGGGGAAAAGGGGTGTGAGGGGAAGAGGGACAGGAGGGCCTGAACAGACTGCACAGCATAATTTATCGGGCAAGTACAGCTCCCTCTTTGCACACATTTCCCTCCTTGTCCTTCAATTTCCCATCTTGGCCATTTGCAGAGAACAGTGAAGACTGGGTATAGGATAGCTTAGTATAGGCCAGTTCCTGTAAAAGCCTATATAGCCTAGAGGTTAGCAGAATAACCTCTGGAATGAAATCTGAACTGGATCCCTGATTTCCATTTGTGGCTATGTTTCTTTTCTTTTTTTTTAAATATTTTTTTTTAGTTGTTGATGGACATTTTTTATTTATTAATTTATTTATATGTGGTACTGAGAATCAAACCTAGTGCCTCCCACATGCTAGGCAAGCGCTCTACCACTGAGCCCCAGCCCCAGCCCTTGTGGCTACATTTCTTGGGTAAAACTTAGATTCTAAGCTTTTATTTCTTCATCTGTAAATATGGGATAAAATCAGCTTACCTCTCACAGAGTTGATACAAGTATTGAAATACTCCATTTCAGGCATAGATTAAGTAACTACACAACACTAGGCAAGTGACTCCATGGACAGCAGGTGACTGAGGTATAAAGCAAACAAAGTGAGTGGGAAGATCACACCCATGGATGAACCACCACCAAGGAGAAAAGCCCAATGGTGGCAGCTCCAAAAAGGAAGATGAAAAAGGAAGACGGTGGGAGTCCTCCACCTTCTGGCAACACCCACAGTTTCCCCTGGGAACACCCAATCACAAAGCACAGAGGGAACAGACTCCTACACCTCCTGTACCTCTCAAAAGAATCCTTGACTTTTTTGGATCCCCCTGACAAATCTCAATCAAAAGAAGACAACACCCAAGTACCCCACTGCTGGCCTTCTTGAAGCAACGACAACCTCTTTTTTGTAGATGGATACAATACCTTTATTTTGTTTAGTTTTTTTTAATGTGGTGCTGGGAATTGAAACCAGTGCCTCAGGCATGCTAAGCAAGCACTCTACCACTGAGCCCCAGCCCCAGCCCCCTAAGGGCAACCTCTTTATTAGGGGTGCAGTTTCCCAACTGCTAGTGGATCCCACCTTATATAAGATAGAACTGGTTTATTTCAAAGCCCCCAGTCTACCTCTGGTTCTCACTTCTGTTGCAATTGTGGTAATGACTATAAGAGTTAACGAAGATGTCAGTGCATGCTTTAGAAACATAGGCTTTTATTTTGACAAAGACATAGGCTGCAGTGACTATGAAGGCTAGTCTATTCAGCATGCACATGGTGAACACAGAAAACTCAGGGCATTTCCTTGCATTATATACAATATGAGAATCCTGGTCCCATCAGGTTATTTTTCTTTTGTTTTAACATATATATTCTTTGAGTTTCTTCTGTGTCCTTATTCTCCTTGACATCAGCCACACTGTCAAATTCTGAAAGAAGGAACATAAAAAATATCACAAACCAGCCTCGAAAGGAGGAGATCTGCAGGGCCCTGAGGCAAAAAGTTATATTCTTTCTTTCTTTTTCATGCCTACATCTTCACATACATTACTCTGTGAATTTTAAGGCCTTCTTTTTTACCCTTTGTGACCATCCATCCACAGAAACAACCCAGTTATTTAAGCCAAGTCCAAGGAAAAATTTTCTATGACTAAGAGTTTTAGATGCCAAAACAATTGAAGCAATTTCTTCATATAACAATAGAATTGTCTGGGCTGGGTCCAGCACTAGGGAGAGGACTATACTTACCTCTGGAACAAAGACTAACTTCTTATATCTGTGTGTCCTTTTTTTACATTAGAGGTATAGCCTTTGACTGCTTCTAAGAATCTGAGACTGTTCTTTGTGTCTCTCACACAAGGGTTCCAGGAAGGAATGCTTACTCTGTATTCCTAATTTTTTTTTCATAACAGTTGTTTTTCTTTAGGAATTCTCCCTCTATCCAAATCCTGGTCAAGCTGGTCTCAAAAGGTCTGATGGAGTTAGTCAAGGTCATGGATTCTTTCTTTCCACACCTCATCACAGAGGCCTTAAGCTCAGAGACCCACTCATGATAGACAGGGCAGGTCACACACCGAGAGAAGAACTCCTTAAAGTACTGAAAGAAAAGGAAGATCCATTAGCTCTGGAATTAGTACCCTCTTCCCCTACATGCCACTGTAGCAGAACATACAACAGTCTTCACTCAACATACTCACTCAGTGCTTAGGGGACAGGGAAGAGTTACTGATGGCAAAATAAGTCTGGAAAATTGGTTCTGGGATACAGTAACTTGGAATGTATCTTATACTCAGAAGGTAAGATTGTAGAAAGATGTGTTTAATCACAGACTGAGTCACCGAGTAAGCCCACTGAGGAGGGCTAAATATTAACATTTTAATGATATTGGGTAGTAGCTGTGTGAAGGCATAAATATAATGAACCAAGTCCTAATCTAGATATAAAAATATCTAGGAAGGTACATGATATGTTGATAGCAACTTTCTAGATGGATAAACAAAGTATTCAAGGAGAAAAGGGAGGCAGAGACAGTGAGAGAAGAATGTGGAGAGATGCAAGTGGCAGGAACTTTTACATTAGGTGTTAGTTGAATGACAGAAGAGAAATAGCTACCTGGAGGGTATGGCTGGGGGTCTCTGGGGAAAGACCAGAGACCTCCTCTGGCATCTTCTGTAACATCAGCACACAGCACTCTAGGAATCGCACAAAGCCATGTGAACCAAATAGTGAGGCATTGGTTCTTTTCACCAATCGGCAAGCCTTGGAGAAGTGATGCTCAAAAAGGTCCCACTGTGAGTTCCGGGCAAACCTAGAAGGTAAGAGTTACAACTCTCAACTCTACCCCCTGTTTATAAACCATGGTTCTTTCATGAACTGTCACTTCTTTAAGGCCCTGAGGTACCCAGTCAGAATTATGGTGCTGGAAAATGTTGAAGTCTAGCTCACATGCAGGGAGACCAAAGAACAGACCATGATAATCAGCCTTGCTGTGGGACAGACCATGATAATCAGCCTTGCCGTGGGTTACTCTAGCTCTTAAATGTAACCCTCAACGTATGGGCCCAAATCTACAAAGGGCGAGAAGAACTGTTTTAGTAAGATATAGGGGATGGGTGGTGAATGGTCTTTAAAAGTAAGATGTTGAATTGTCCTGCTTAGAGGGGTGAGGTGCCGAAATGAGTTCAGGAGGACCTTAGAATTCTACCCTTTCCCACAGATCCTCAGCGGGACATTACCACATGGCCAGGGAGGAATGGACCCCCAGCATGACATTGCTTTGAGAAGTTAGAACGCAGCTGTGCCCATAGTGTTGAATGAAACACAGACACTCGTCAAAGGGCCGACACAGCAATCCTGTGGACAGAGAGAGTAACCGGGCTAGTATATATCGTCAACATAGAGAGTGAGGTATAGAAGGGGTGGTACAGGGAGGAAACAAACCAGAAAAGCAGATACCCTCTAAAACACAACTCAGACTTTAGGAAAAAGGGACCATGCCCGAGGGATGGGTTCATATTGCCTATGTTCCAAACCTAGTGCCCCATCTGACGTTTGCATCCCTTAAGCGTAGAGCAGAGCCCTGTGCAATATTTACCTTTTCCATACAACAGCAGATCTAAGCAAGCAGAGTAGAAGCAGGCCAGGCCAAGGACATCATCACCCTGGGAAATTAGCGCCCACTGACTCTCCAGCACATGGACACACAGATCATATCTGCCGAGAGACAGAGCCACTGGGACCAGCTAGGGAGTGGGGGAAGATGGTGCAGGAAAGGAGGGGATCTTAACCTTCAAAGCATCTAACACTCCCAAGAACTCCTCTCCAGAGCTGTATTTATATAGAGAACATAGGCCTGAGATCAGACTTTCTCTAGGTAAAGGAGGTGGGAAATGCCTCTGAGGCAGTTTCAAGGAACCCGAGCTGTTGTAATCCCCTACCTCCCTGCAGGGAAATGGGGGGTGGGGAAACAAAGTTTGCCCACTAGGTCCAAGTGGAGTTCCACTCTGCATTTCCACTCCTGACACCCTGCACTTAAGATAATGCTTCTTGGAGGGGTCAGGGTAAAGAGCCCTGGCTGTGGAAATGGAAAAGCATCTCCCATTCCAACCCAAACTTCTCTGAAGGACATCTCTCCCATTCTTATACAATGACTACAATAACTGAAAATGATCTTAATACTTCTTCTTCAGAAATGCAGATCTGAAGAGAACTGAAAGAACTAGATTCTCCAGAGCCGGTTTCTTGAGGTGTCTGCATATCTCATGAGCTTGAAAACCTAAGGAGGTTAAAGAGCATTGTGTGAGGTCTAACTGTGAATCTGGACACTGTGAAATCTCTGGGCCCACCAGCCCCAACATCCCATTACCCAGCTTGATGGAGAAGTCAAGATGGCCAAGGCAGAGCTTGGTGTAGGCCAAGGCCTGCATGAGCTGGGCTGTAGCCAATAATCCTTCCCTGGAGAACCAACACAGGCTACTCTTCTGAATGGCTATCTGTTCACAGTGCAGCCACTTCTCCCTATCGCCCATGTTCTGGGAGAACTGGGAGAGGTCCACGTAGGTAGAGACAACCTGTAGGGTAATAAACAAATTCCCATTGCCCATTCATGTGACATTTCCATTTGGCTTCTTTCCTGTTTAAGGGCCTACTATGGTGCCTTACTGCTCTCAATCTGGACTCCTGGTGTTGCTACCACACTCTTCTACTCCACCTAGGAAAACATGCTCCTTTTACCCTTCCACTTCTAATTTGATCATGCCCCCTGCCTGTTCTTTAAACAAAGCACTTTCTCTACATGCCCCTCTTCTCCTTCAATCCAAGACTGATTGAAACACCCCCTTTTTTACCCCTCCACTAAGGCCTCTGAGTCTTGCTCCTTATGGCTCTTCAGAACAGCTGCTTAGATCTCTATTACAACTATGTACACATTTGACATGTTAGTGGCTCTCTTCTTGAAATACTGTATTCCCAAGGTTTCTAAAACATATGCTCTTTTGGTTTTTCTCCTGTCTCTCTGGCAACTTCTCAGCTTCTTTTATTAAACCAACCCTTATCATTCCTGACCTCTAATATTGGAGTTATATGAACACAGTCCTTGGATTTCCTCTTTTCTATGCTTATTCCTATTTCTTTGATGTTCTCATCCAGTTTCACAGCTTTAAATAGCATTTATACACTGTGACTTCCATATTTCCATTTCTAGTTCAGAAAGGTCCTATGATATCCAGACTCATATATTCAACTTCCTACTCCACAGCTTCACCTGGATGTTCAACAGGCATTTGAAATTGAATATCTCCAAAGTCTAGCTCCTAATCTTCCACTGAATCTGCAGACTTCCCTGTCCAAACGAAGAGCACCTCTATGCCTCTAAAGGGCAGGACGCAGATCTTGAAATTATCCTTGATTCTTCTCTTTTCCATCCCATAAGAGGTCCATGAGCAAATTTTGCTCATTTTATTTTGACAAAAGATCACTCTTCCTTCTCCTTCTGCTGCTGTAACAATCTTAGCTATCACCATCTCTTGCCTAGATGACTGCCAACAGACTCTGAAATGGTCTTCCTCCTTTGTCCTCTTCAGTTTGTTCTTGGCATAACATCTAAAATGATCTTATTAAAAGTAAACCTTGTACTGCTCCCCCCCCCCTTTTTTTGGTGTGTGTGTGTAGAACCCACCAAAAGCTTCCCATCTCTTTTAAAGTAAAAGCCAAACCCTATTTTTGGCCTACAAGGCCTGTACCATCTGCCATCCCGCCTTTCCCTAGTCCCTCTGATCTCATCTCCTGGTTGGCTCTCTTCCTCTCCCTCCCCTCCAGTCACACTTGCCTCCTCACCATTTCTCGCACACAGAGGATGTGCCTTGTGCTTTCATTGTGTCCTCTGCCTATACAATCTTTCGCAAGACAGCCTGGCTTCTCATCTCCTTCAGCTCTTTGCCGTAATGTCACCTGATCAGCAAGACATTCTCTGACTACCCTGTTTAAAATGGCAACCTAATGGGTGCAGTGGTGCATGCCTACAATCTCAGTGGTTTGGGAGGCTGAGGCAGGAGGATCACGAGTTTAAAGCCAGCCTCAGCAAAAGTGAGGTGCCAAGCAACTCAAGAGAGATCTTGTCTCTAAATACAAAATAGGGCTGGGAATGTGGCTCAGTGGGTGAGTGCCCCTGAGTTCAATCCCCAGTACTCACCGCTCAATAAAGGCAACCCCTGCTCTCAGAACCCCATGCCTCCCCGTCTCCACTTTATTTTTAGCCATTGCACTTATCATCACCTAACAAACTATATGTTGCTATATTTTAACACACTACATGTTTCCCTGGAGCCAAGTTCAGTACATGACATATAATGTTTTCATCAAATATATGTTGAATAAATGGGTAAAAGAGAAAAACAGATGGGAACTAAAATTAGAAAAATATTCACCATGTTTTCCCCCTTAAGTCAGCAGTTCTAATCCCTTTTTAGATCAGGGACATGGAGAATCTGAAGAAAGCTATGACCTTTCCCCCTCCTACTACCCAAGAAATGCCATTTTGAATATAACACAAAATTCTGCCTTCAGTTCAGGGTGATCCCACATAGTTCCACACCTGGAAATCCTTCTATAAACTTCGAATTGAGAAGCCCTTCTCAAATACATGACCAATAGTGTCTCGTTAAGTCTGGGGTGTTGGGGAATGATGCTAAAAACAGGAACTTGACAGGGTCTTTCTTTCTAGTACTTGAGGTTTCTCAGTGAAGTCCAAGAATTGCTCACCTGGGCTTCATTTGCAAACTCCTCAGCTGAATTTTTCTGCATGAGAGTGGCCAGGCAGGCAAACCTGCGGCTGCTGGCTGTGGCCTCCAGATTATAGAGTTGCCAGAGCAAGGAGAGGCAATGTACCCGTTGTTGTAGAACTGCCAGCTTCTTCTTACTGTTGTGAAGCATGGGGTGGTTAGTCAGCACACCCTTATTCTTCATCATGCCCAACTCTCCCTCCCCACAAGAGTCCTAGGTCTACTCATTAGGGGCCATCTACAGATTGTCAAACACAGAAATGTTCCTGGAACTCCACTGCTCCCAACCCCACGGACCATTTTAATTCATCCCTCTAAACCAGGAAAAGTCCAGAAAGAGATTTTTTAAAAAGGCTCATTCTTTGACTTGCTATTTGTCATACTTAATTAGCTGGGAGAAGAAGGTGGATCTTGTTATATGCTTTTCTGCTAATATGCTTGAAAGTCACTTGATAGC
The DNA here is from genome assembly GCF_964194105.1 of Spermophilus citellus. Taxonomy (NCBI): domain Eukaryota; kingdom Metazoa; phylum Chordata; class Mammalia; order Rodentia; family Sciuridae; genus Spermophilus; species Spermophilus citellus. The sequence goes on along the minus strand of NC_138186.1, from coordinate 57,051,207 downwards.
AAGAAAAAGAGGACTCTTACTTAGATCAATATAAGAAAAGCTCTAGGCTGGGTCCTACTTTAGCTGTGGTTCTCTGTAGCCCTAAAGGGAACCAGGACAATCTGGACTGTCTTCTCACTTCTCACTGGGATTATTTGGAGACTGGCTCAGGAAACAGGAATACCAATACTTTTCCAGAAATGTTTGGAAAAAGACACCGATCCAGGTCCAAGGGAAATTCCTTTTCAGCAGTCGAAGGGCTTGCCTGGCTAATTTTTTGGCCAAGGTGATCTGTCCCATGTTGAAACAGACCTGGAGTTGACAAAATAAGAAACACTTGTGTAAATGTGGGAAGAATACCATGGACTACGTTTTGTTTTGTTTTGGGTACTGGGAATTGAACCCAGGGGTGCTGTACCACTGAGCTACGTCTACAAGTCCTTTTTATTTTTTATTTTGAGATAGGTTCTCACTAAGTTGCAGAGACTGGCCTCAAACTTGCAATCCTTCTGCCTCAGCCTCCCCAGTCACTGGGATTATAAACATGTGCCACCACATCCAGCTATGGATACAATATACTGGCTCTTTCATTTGGAGATGTGTATGTAGCTGGAATCACTAAGGTGCTAGAGTGAACTGAGTTGGAGAACAGCCTGGTCAGAAGTCACAAAAACAAGGACCAGGAGGGCAATAAGCATTAAAGGGGTGAGAAAACAGAATTCTGGAGAAAACACCTTCTTTTCTCATTGCCTACACATCTGTCAGTGGGCAGTAGAGACAGATTGAAAGAAAGTGGTGCTGGCTAGATTGAGATGGCATCATCATTTGGGCAGAGACTCAGATACTCTCAGCTGCCAGAAAGCATCTGTAGAAAATCCTATATCTCTCCTTCCTAAATAGGTTGTACTACCAGAGATGTGGATGTAGGTGTTGGGTTTCAAAACTACCTTGAGGTTATCCTATAACTTCATGTTCTAAGGCTCAATCTCCCAAGAAAGTGATGAAGTTTATGTGATTCTTGAACAATCTTGGGAGAAATGACAAATAATTTCTTTCCATAAAAGGAAAAAAATGTTTAACTTTACTCCAAAGACCACTTTGTTGAAGCAAAAATAATGTAACACTGGAAAACTATAATATTCTCTTTAATCTACAAAAGCCTATATATTTAAGTTCATAACCAGATTATCTTAATGTTTATCTTAAATTAATTTATTTACTCCAGAGGGCAAAGAACATAAATGGATAATTCACAGAAAATAAACAGAAATAACCAATGAACATAATAAAGAACCTTAATAATTAAGAGGTACACATTAAAACACAATATAACTTGTCTAGGAATTAGCAAGTTTAGAAAAGACTGATAATATCTGATGTTGTTAAGAATATGAAGAAATGGGAAAAATTCAAATTTATATAATATTTTTGGTGGTCAATTTGGTGATATATTTAGTAAGTGTAAAATTGTCCATATCTTCTGCCTGAGCATTTCTACGTTTGGGAACTTCTCAAAGAAGTTCCTACAGAAAGGGAAGAGAGAGATGGAACAAGAATATTCACTACACCAATTTTCAACCCCCAAATTAGAGACAACATAAATTCACATGAATAAAAGGAATAAACTATGCTCTATCCATACAATATACTTGGAGTACTTGTCAGTTGCAATTATTTGATGGATAAATAAGTATGCACATATGCAAGTATATATTCAATTGTACTATGAAAAGTAAAATTAGCTGCAGAAGAAAAAGAATATGGAATATGATCCTATTAAAATGATATAATTGAAAAATGACATGATTGTGTATAGTTGGCAGACTACAGATCAAATTTTTAACTATGATGGGAGTGATGTGGGATGAGTGGGGGCTATTTCATTTTCTATATAACATATAATTCTATAAAATATATCCAACTTTTTATCACATTATCACATTTACAACCATACAGAAAAAAAAGACATGATGGAATTTAAAAAATAGGGTAACTCTTAGAAAAAACAAAACTTCAAGGTTATGCTCATCCTCACCTCTGACCGAAGCCTGCAGAAAGTGGCCTCCTCAAACTGACAAATCTTCACTTTGTGCTTTTTCAAGAACGAGAATGCTGAGGGTTGGCCCAGAAGACTGCTTGCCTTCCTTAAATAAAAGAAAGCCTTCAAACAAAGGATGAAGAAACTGGATTAGGATTAGGATGGTGCTGGGGGTAAGGTTAGGATGATGCTGGATACGGTTAGGATGAGGGTCAAGATCTGAATTTGAATCAGGTTTGGGATTTTGAGGTAGAGTGAGGGCCCAGCCTGCTGTGCAGGTCAAGGGCAGGGCTAGTGTGGGTCAGTGCTCTCTCTCACCACATTCCCATTTCACGTCTTCTCCTAAATCCCTCCAGCTTCTCTCTCTCCCATTTTCCTCCACTTTCTATTCCTACTTGACAGGAAGCACTCTCAATCAAATTCCCAAAGTAAAAAGGCTCAGTTCAAGAGCAGAGAGCTGAGCTTGCTCACCATGTAATTATCAGACAGGTCCAAGGAGGCAGCAGCAGCCTCCAGCAGATAATAAAATGCACAATTGGTTTCTCCAACAACCAAGCAGTGCTGGGTGAGTGGTGAGAGCACTAGTTTCAGGATTTCCTCACAGTGGCAGGGCTTTGTGGTCAATGTTGGTCTGCACCCAACAGTCAACAGGTCTTTCTTGGGGCTGGTCTGAGCCAGCTTCCTGTTCACTCGCTCTAGGAACTCTTCCTCTGTTCTTTATGGAGAGAAGATCAAGAACTGAGAGTGGCCACAAAACTGTCACTTTTGTTGGGGCATTACAAGGTCTCAAAACCACTTTTCCCAGGAAGTGTCTGTATAATTAATTACTCTATTACTCTATAAAATTTAATAAGTCAGAAAACAGAGCTATAACTGTAATGCTCTATTAGGGATTTAAAAAATTAAAGCCAGCCAGGCACATTGGTGCATGCCTGTAATCCTAGCTCTTCAGGAGGCTGAGGCAGCAGGACTGCAAGTTCAGGGCTGGGCAACTTAGCAAGACCCTGTTTCAAAATAAAAAGAGCTGGGGATATAGCTCAATGGTAGAGCACCCCAAAGTTCCATCCAAGTACTGAGAAAAACAAACAAACAACCACCAAAAAACAAAGATAAAACACCCCCCAAACCTAAAACTAACCTAAGTACTTCATAATCTAAATGGGGAAACATTACGCCTAAAGAGTAAGCTAACAAAATAAATGTTAAATAAAACAAAATGATACAAACCAATATGTAATAATATATCTTCTAGTAGCATATTTCAATTTTGTAAAAAATATGCAATTTCATAGTATATTTAAATATTATTGTATATAGCAGCATCAATCCTATAACAATTCTATCAGGAAGGCAAAAAATACTTCTCTTTACTGGTGAGGAAACTAATGATCAGAGAAATTACATGACTTATGGTATCACAGCTAATGAGAAATAGAACCCAAACTAGAGCTCACCTCTCTGACTACTAGCATGTACTTTCTAAAGGCATCCTGAGGTCAAAAGAGGTCAGATATTCCTGAACCACAATGGTCTAAAACAGTAAAAATTGAGGAGGGGCTTGAAGGTTGGTCAACATGCTGATAAATGGAGGGAGGCAGAGGCCACTCAGCACTGAAAGAGGGATAGCTGGCACAGGTGAGTATGGGAAGTTCATGAGGAATACAGGTTTTTAAAATAGTTTTGTTTGAAATCAGTAGAGTAGCAGGTTAGGTAAGTGGAATGAGAAACTATGTCTAGAACAGCTGGTGAAAATGAAAGTTTAAAATTGATGGGATAGGCATTAGAAAGTCAGGAAGTGCATGGTTAGGAAATACACATTTTCATATCATCTGAAGCAAAAAAAAAATCGACAGATTTATAGCTGAAAAAATCTGCTTTGTATACAATGTTTGAAAGCTTAAATAAAATTATTCTTGACCCTTAAGAAATAATTTCCCTTTAGAGAACTGTCATTCTGAATTTTGGGCTGATTATAAGAGTTCCCACTTCTTTGCTGTACATTGCCTTTTTAATTTGATGCCATCCCAAAGGAAATAAGAATGTGAAGAGAGAATCACTAAAATGGGACAAATTATTTGCTAACTATTCTTCTGACAGAGGATTAATATTTAGAATACACAAAGAATTAAAAAACTTAACACCCTCCCCCCTCAAATAACCCAATTAATAAATGGACAAATGAACTACACAGACACTTCTCAAAAGAAGAAATACAAATGGCCAATAAATATATAAAAAATGTTGAACATCATTAGCAATTAGGGAAATATAAATAAAAACTAAACTGAGATTGTCTCACTCCAATCAGAATTGCAGCCATTAAGAATGGTAGCCATCAAGAATACAAACAGTAATATATGCAGGAGAGGTAGGGAGAAAAAGCAACACTTATACATGTTAGTGAGATTGTAAATTAGTCCAATTCCAAGATTGGAAATCAGTATGGCAGTTCCTCAATAGAATAGAAATGGAACCAACATATGACTCAGCTACACCACTCCTCATTATTTATCCTAAAAAATTAAAGTCATCAATGCATGTCTATCCATGTTTATAGCAGCACAATTCATAGTACCTAAACTATAGAACCAGCCTAGGTATCCATCAACAGATATGTTACACATATATACACAAATATGTAATCTATATACACAACAGAGTTTTATTCAGCCGTAAAGAAAAATAAAAGCCATTATTGGGAAATAGATGGAACTTGAGAACATTATGTTAAGCAAAATAAGCCAAACTCAGAAGGTCAAGAGTTGTATGTTTTCTCTCATATACTGGAGCTAGAGAGGAAAAGGGAAAAGAAAGTTGATTGTGGGATCTTGTGAAAATCAAAGGGAGATCAATAGAGGAAAGGGACCATGAGAAGGGAGGAAGAGAAGGAAAGGGGAAATACTGGGGAATGATTTTGGCCAAATTATATTGTGTGCATGTCTGAATATGAAACAACAAACCCCACCATTACACACAATTATAATGCACCAATAAAAATAATGGAAAAAAAAGAGTCTTTTGCAGAGTGGTCAGACTCCCTCTGGTATGAGGGTGAGGTGAGTACCCCAGTTTGATGGCTATCTGTCTCTCACTCTGAGACCTCTGTGTCCTCCCTGGGCATCTTCATCTACCTGCTTTGTTGTTCACTTGAGAAGGTCTCCTGACTTCTGAATGTTTTTTCCTGGAAATTAAAACTATCTGTGGGGAGAAAAAAAACAATTATTTTTAATTATCCATGTTTGGATTAACTGAGAATATTTAAAATTTTTAACTACCTTTTTCTCTGCAACTTACAATACAAAATTAGGATGATACATTATAAATTTCTAATGACAATTATTTGTGATTCGCATAAGTAATCCTCATCGTCAATTTCCTCAAACCAGTTCCCCCCTTGAAGGAGATCCTCGATGTTTGCTAAATGAAGGAAAAATATGAAGTATGTGTCCATTCTGGTTTGATGGATACTTCCAATGGTGGAAATCCCTAAATATATGTGGATCAAGTAGATGACCAGATCAGAGTGAATTGTAGGGCCAAAGACCAATAGAAGAAAACTATGGTAAGCACAAGATGCCGCAGTCTACTAGCTGAACTTAACTAGCCTTTATCTTCCATATTTGACCTGCAGCTGCCTGTCACAGATCAAAACAGCAAATATTCTGGATATTAGTGCTCTATCTGATGTGTGTATAGTAAAGATGTTCTCCCACTTTGTGGGCACTCTCTTCAGGCTACTGATTATTTCCTTTGCTGAGAAGAAGCTTTTTAGTTGGAATCCATCCCATTTATTGATTCTTGATTTTATTTTTTGTGCATTAGAAATCTCGTTAAGGAAGTCAGAACCTAATCTGATATGATGAAGATTTGGGCCTACTTCTTCTATTAGATACAGAGTCTCTGGTCTAAAGAACTCAAAAAACTTAACACCAAAAAAACAAATAACCCAATTAATAAATAGGTCAAGAAACTGAACAGACACTTCTCAGAAGAAGATATACAATTGACCAACAAATATATGAAAAAATGTTCTCATCTCTAAAAATCCAAATCAAGGGGTTGGGGATGTGGCTCAAGCGGTAGCGCGCTCGCCTGGCATGCGTGCGGCCCGGGTTCGATTCTCAGCACCACATACAAACAAAGATGTTGTGTCTGCCAATAACTATAAAAAATAAATATTAAAATTCTCTCTCTCTCTCCCTCTCTCACTCTCTCTTTAAAAAAAAAATAAATAAAAATCCAAATCAAAACTAATCTAAGATTTCATCTCAACTCTAGTCAAAATGGCAATTATTAAGAATACAAGCAACAATAAGTGTTGGCAAAGATGTGGAGATAAATGTACACTTCTACATTGCTGGTGGCAAATTGTTGCAACCACTATGGAAAGCATATGGAGATTCCTTATAAAACTTGGAATGGAACCACCATTTGACCCAGTTATCCCACTCCTTGGTTTATATCCAAAGGACTTAAAGTCAGCATACCATAGTGACACAGCCACATTAATATTCATAGCAGCTCAATTCTCAATAGCTAAACTGTGGAAGTAAACTAGATGTCCTTCAACAGATGAATGGATAAAGAAAGTGTGGTATACATACACAATGGAATATTATTCAGTCTTAAAAGAGAATAAAATCATGGCATTTGCAGGTAAATGGATGGGGTTGGAGAATATCATGTTAATTGAAGTAAGCCAATCCCCAAAAACCAAAGGCCAAATGTTTTCTCTGATAAGTGGATGCTGATACATAATGCTGGGGGGTGGGCGTGGGGAGAATGGAGGAACTTTGATTGGGCAAAGGGGAGGGAGAGATTGGGAGTGGGGATGGGGGCAGGAAAGATGGTGAAATGCGATGAATATCATTACCCTAGGTACATATATGACTGCACATATGTTGTGATTTCACATCTTGCACAACCAGAGAAATGAAAAGTTGTGCTCCATTTATATACAATGAATCAAAATGCATTCTGCTGTCTTGTATAACTAATTAGGACAAATTTAAAAATGTAATATGGAAATAATGATAATAATAATAATAATGATAATAATAAACTAGCAAATATTAAGAATGATGGTGAGATTTTACCTACATGGGCAGGATTGATAGAGTCTAAGAGCATTTTTAGAAGAAGAATGTTTGGGTTAACTAAAAGGACTGGCTCTCTCATGGTAATGATCTTTATAATAGATAAGGTAATTAAGGAAAAGGGTTTGGCAGCACTATTGTGGGCATAACTCCAATTGGCACTTTCTCATTCTAGCCTCTGGGAGTAGTGGCCTCTGGAGTTGAGTAATGTCAAGGCTGTATGGCCTGAGTCTGGGAAGCCCACTCAGCATTCGGCTGGGCTCTGGAGGTCTCGAGCCTCTCTCTCACAGACTGACCAAACCATCTAGTCTAAAGCTGACACTGACTTCTCAAAAGTAAAGGGGCCATACAGGAAATATGGTAGCACAATTTCTTTACAATACCAGATTTTGGAAACTACAAAAAATGGAAATGCCCACAGGATTGCTCCAAGTCACTGGTTTCACATTCATATTATGTTATATGTAGAATAGGTATTAGGATCATAGGTCAAATCTCTCTCTCACTTTAGCTGTCCAACAGGAACAATCTACCACTTTCCCCCTAGTGTCCCTGCCCCCTAACCCTCTACCCAAACCAACTTCTAACAAATACAGAAGGAGAAGATTTGGTTTGATCTTGACAGCTGGTTTCAGTCACGGAAGATGGCACAACTGGGAAAACTAGGTGGAGTGCAAGAAGGTAGATCCCAGCCTGATGAAAGAAGAAATTTTTTGATAGGCTGAGGTAAAGAAATATGAAATCCTCCAGGTAAGCGAACTGAAGAGGTTAAAACAAAGATGGATGAACCCTGGTCTGGTTTAAGAGGCTATGGTGAACATCTATCAACTAATACAAGATTCTTCAAATGGCCAACTTCATTATCCCACAGATTCAATTCTGGCATTATCTCCTTCAGGGAAGTGTTTTCTCTGAAACATTCCTCAGTCTGGGTTAATGGTGCCTTTTTCTAGGCATCCCTAAACTCGATGTGTAGGCCATTTTCAATGTTTTTACCATGCCATACTAGAATTCTCAATTTATACCCCCAAAACTGACAGCTTCAGGAGTTCAGAGGCTGAGGCTTACCCACATTGTATCCCTAACATCCAGTGTAGCATCGGATACATGTAAGGACTCAATATATGTATAGTGAACTGAAAAATAATGAAGGCAATTACTAAACTGTACTGAGTACCCAACATGTGCTTGGCAATAAAAGCTGCACATTATATATTTTAACCAATTCAATTCTCAAAATGATAATATGAAGTTGATATTATTACTTTTTCTAATTAATTGAGATCAAGTAACTTTCTCAAGATAGTCAAGTATTCCTTGGAACTCTGAGATCACATTTTTTAAAACACTCTGTACTTCAGGGTTAAACAGTTCCCTTCTACATACTCTCTCCCGATCTGAATCTCAACTTTTTGATGGAGAGCTCCAAGTGCATGGAAAAAGAGAAGTGCTGCCCACATGAGTTCTTTCTGCCTACTGGTTTACCTTGGGGAGAAGGCAGCTGCAATTTGTCTGTGGTCACTTGTGTTAGAACTGAGCCTCTATCTTTGTAAGTACAGAATCTAAAGGTACCCCCAGAGCGCTTAGTAGAACAGATTGCAAAACGATGGAAGGGGACAAAGTCTTCTCCATGGCAGCTCCCACAGCGGCAGGCCAAATCTTGGAGAAAACAGGCACATTCAAGGTGCAGCGCAATCTGTTGTTCCTTGGGCCACAGCTCCCAAGCAGCTTCCCGCAATAGAGGCATTCCAAATTCTAGAACATCAGTTTGAGGCAGGGATGGTTCTTTTTGCAGCCGGAGAAGAGAGGCTGAGCCAGCGTCTGAAATTTAGGAAAATTCAAGTGAGACTCTCCCTTATAGTATTTCAATGCTTCAGTATAGCAAACTCCCAAGCACATTGTTGCTACTTTATAAGATTTTATTTACAACTCATGGTTGGTGTGCCTGCCTCCTTTGTATAAAAAATTTTGTACCTATCTGAAAGTGGTATTGACCATTTCTACTTGATGATATGGTACAAAATGGAAGAAATTATTAGTTTTACTGAAATACATTGGGAAGATTTCTTGACGGTTCCTTCTAACTGAGCTTTTTTACTTTAAATTGTTACAAATCTCAAATCATAAGACATATTCTGTTGAAATATGAGTGCAAACATCTCAAAGTCAAAGAGAAATGGGAGACTGGGAGAGAGTATGTAGAAGGGAACTGTTTAACCCTGAAGTACAGAGTGTTTTAAAAAATGTGATCTCAGAGTTCCAAGGAATATTTGACTATCTTGAGAAAGTTACTTGATCTCAATTGGATCATCAATGCTATGACTTTATTCTTTCATATGGAGAATTTGAAATCATAAGCTGTTCAATTGAATTTTGCTCCGTTCAAGTCTGTTTCAATACCCCATGAGTCATTTTCTTTATGAATTTCTAAAATTCAAAATGATTTATCTTTTTTTCCTTATTATTTGTACCTAGAAAACCAGTAAATGATTATGACAATATTTTATGAACCAAAAAAATCAAAACACAAATACTAACACAGGAGTTAACAAGGAGCTGGAATAAGGATACAGGATATTTTTCTATTATAACCATGGCTCCTTCATAGATAAACAAAAATTTTCTTTCCATTTCTGAATCGCCAGCCTTCAGAGAGAAGCCCCAATACATGATATTAATGGTCTTTCTAAACACAGAATACCCCCGCCTTCCTCACCTGACTTTTTCTTCTCTTTGGTTTGATCAATTATGTCAATAATGGAAGGTACTAACATGGACTCAGCAGGAAGCTCAAGCCAGCGGAGCACATGCATATCCACAAGAGCCCCCAACAACTGAAGTAGCTTATTTTTATGCCAGCCAGGCAGGAGGTGATGCAGCAGATTTATATGGAAGGAGTGACCAATGATTGCAGCACACTTCACTAGCAACTGTTCCTCTGGGCTCAGTTGATCCAGTTGGTTTACTGCTATTTCTGTACCCCCACCAAAAAAAAAAAAAAAAAAAAAAAAAGGAAAGTAAGAAACAGCAGTGAACAATGGTTCTATAAACCTGGGATACATTATGTTGATAATTTGTACATCTTAAAAATAAAAAAGCTTGCTTCTTATATACCCCTATTTATTTCCTACCTTAATCCCCCCTTCTCTAGTCAACCAAACCTCTTGAAAGAGTTCTATCTCCAAGTTCTTGTTTCCCATTAATTGTTCAACCAACAACTAGGTCTCTACCACACTACTGAAACTGTTCTCCTATGATCACCAAAACCCTTTGCTGGCAGACCAAAACTGTGCTCTGGATCACTCGGCTACACTAATCCTTTCCAACTTCATGACCTATTAGTACTTAGACTTACTTTTTATATGAGAGAGAGAGAGAGAGAGAGAGAATTTTTTAATATTTATTTTTTAGTTTTTCGGTGGACACAACATCTTTATTTTATTTTTAAGTGGTGCTGAGGATCGAACCCAGTGCCCCGTGCACGCCAGGAAAGCGTGCTACCGCTTGAGCCACATCCCCAGCCTAAGATCCTTATTTTAAATTAAACTTTCAAGGCAGATTTCCTGGTCCTAGATCTCTAATAACTGTAAAGATCTTAATAAACTCCAAGGATTTCATTAAATCTCTCCATATTCTGACCTAAACATTAAAGTGGTTGGTATTAAATAAATAAGTCATCAAGTTCAAAAACTTGAAATCATCCTAAACTTTGTTCTTTCTCTTCACAACCTACTGGTCATCCATCCATCCTCTTTCTAAATGTCTCTTGGATATATTTCATACTAAACAATTTTAAATGACTAGCAAGCCATTTTCACCTGGATCACTATAAATCCTGTTTTGCACATCTCCAATTTCTTTTTATTCTCATCCCAACAATATATTATTAACTAGTGGCAAAATTAGATATCTTAAAAACACAATATGATCAAGTCAGTCTCTCTCTCAAATACCTTTAAAACTCAGTGTGATCTTTCACAATCTAGCTTTGGCCTTTCTTTTAGACCAAGGCTTTGCTGACCTATTCATTTTAGCTTGCAGTTTACAACCTCTTTTCCTTCCCTGACAATGTTGACTTTGGGTTAATTTTCTAGCTGTTTCTTGGGATCCCAATAAAATTAGAACGTGGGCAGTGTTACCAGGCAACATGGCTATGCTAAGAATGACCTTTGAATTTGGACTGGGGAAATGTAAATGAGCTGATTGTGAGATACAATTTGGGGCTTCCTTGAGTGTAATAATTCTTGTAATAGATCATGATCCTTGCAGGGCCAAGTCCTTATCTGGGACTTGGGGTTTCTAAGCATCCAAGCTTCATGGGTCTCATTCCTGACACTGGGACTATTATTCCTTGAGGCTCCAGGGAATAGTCCCTGGGTTGCCAGGTAAATTGTTGTAAGGACTCCCACTGAAGAAAACCACCTGCTACTGTCCTGCCAGCATGCTGCATTTACTTCTAACTAGAGCCAATGCCAAGTTTGGCCTGTCAGGGTTAGAGCAAAAACTGTCTAGTTGAACCCAAAATCTCCAGAACGAAGAACTATGGTGTCATACATTAACAGAATATTATGTGACATTATTTATTTTGCTAAATCCTCAACAGAACCCATGACGTAGGGTCTATTGTTATCCTCTTTTGACTGATGAGAAGACTACAGCTAACTTATCAAAGGCCTCCAGCCAGTAAGTGGAGGGGCCAAAAGTGTCCTCATTTTTCTGATTCCAGAGTCCCAGCAATTGACTAGCATGTCTTTATGGTGGTTTCATGTACATGTCTTATTTTCTCAACAAGATGATATTTTACTTGAACTATATTTATCATAATATTCCTTAAGAGGGCTTAATATAGTATCTCCCCCACCAAACACTTGAATAGAACATTTGAAAAACAAAACATAATAAAGAGAATAAAATCATGGCATTTTCAGGTAAATGGATAGAGTTAGAGAAGATAAGGCTAAGTTAGCAAATCCCAAAAAACCAAATGTGTTCTCTGATATAAGGAGGTTGATTCATAGTGGGGTGGGGAGGGGGAGCATGGGAGGAATAGATGAACTCTAGATAGGGCAGAGGGGTGGGAGAGGAAGAGAGGGGACATGGGGTTAGAAATGATGGTGGAATGTGATGGACATGAATATCCAAAGTAAGTATATGAAGACATGAATTGGTATGAATATACTTTGTACACAACAAGACTTATGAAAAATTGTGCTCTATATGTAATAAGAATTGTAATGCACTCTGCTGTCATATATAAATAAAAATAAAAAAAGTTAAAAACAAAAAAACCATAATTAATCTCAAAGAACGTCTCCTCTCCAACTATGCCTGCCTGCCAAGTTCTTTGTTCCTTATTGGTCAAAATAAACATACTTTGCATTCTTTTTTATTAAACTCTTGCTATATACATAACATTATCAGCATAATAGATTTTCTTAAATCTCAGCAACATCATCTCCCTTGCTTATTGCCTCCTTTGGCACAGGAATTTTCACAAAGGGAAACTCGGGACCTAATTTTTATTAATAAACTGAAAAAGCTTCCAGATCATCAAAAGAAAGCAAAAGGCCATTTAAGTAAACATTATTCATGTCTTCAAAAGGCTCTTCAGGCCATGCTAGAACTTATTTCTGGAAGACAAGTTTCCTGTTTAGAATAAAATGAAACCAGAATGATAATGAGAGACTTGTACTCATTCACTCACCCAATTACTAATTGCAGTGACACCTGTAATTGGTTCACTGGCGGTATTCAAAGAACTTGCCTTTTAACAGTGGTGGGAGAAGCACTGTATCCAAGTTTACATCATCTTTGACTGTGCAGACATAAAGTTCCTGATCTTCTTTGGAGCTGGCAGGAGAAATACTATACATTGTGGATTTTATGGCATTGGCTGTAGGGGCAAAAAAAGGACCATGACTGAGGAAAACACCAAGCTCAGTGACTGTAGTTTTAAAGGCACAGAAATGCAAGATTAAGTCAAGAGACTTCAGGATGAAGATGAATGGAAAACACTATGTTGTTTTTTTTTTTTTTTTTTTTTTTTTTTAAGAGAGAGAGAGAGAGAGAGAGAGAGAGAATTTTTTTTTAATATTTACTTTTTAGTTTTCGGCAGACACAACATCTTTGTTTGTAGATGGTGCTGAGGATCGAACCCGGGCTGCACGCATGCCAGGCAAGTGCGCTACCACTTGAGCCACATCCCCAGCCCAACACTACGGTTTAACATGCTTCACACCAACCCATCCTGCTTGTTCTTTAATTTTCTCTTATAAACTAATAGCATCCTTTGTACCATATTATATTTCACCAATGTTCATTATTCCTGCTTACTTTATAATAGCTCTGTTTCTATGATATCACAGCTCTAGGATGCCTTTCTGGATATACATGTAATTCTACCCTTTCCTCCTAGCCCATCCTCCTTCCTTCTCCCATCCCCCATCCAAATCCTCAAGTCCTCCTCATCATTAATATACAATTCTCTGTTCTGGACTCTCATCGTTAAAAACCCTATTTCCTACCTGATCTCCTAGGCTACTCAAAATAAAACTATTGCAGATTGGTTGACTGAATTAAGTTATCTGAGGCAGCGATTTAGTGTTTTCACCCTAGTTGCATAGTATTTGTACATTGTACTTAGCTGGGCTTAATCTGGCCCACAATGTCAACAGGGAATGACCACAAGCTTCATAAAGACTAGGTAATGCCATGATGGAGATCAAACGTCAGTGGTTGCAAGGCTGAACTTACCTGAGAGGGTTTCCCACTTGCTGTTCTCTTCCTCCTCCTTTTCTAGGTCATGAAAAAGCAATATGTCCTTAGAGAGAAGGTCCTGGCATAGGATCTCACAATACAGGGGGTTTCCAAAGCTCCTGTGCAGAAGGTAGCTGCAGAAAGTAAGTAGGTGATTGCTGACTAAAGATGCCCACTTGAGGGGAGCCAAATATTAAGGATACTTCATACTGAGGAATCTTCTTTTATTAAAGTCAGATCTTGATGTATATACACTAACAGAGGGAAGCAGCAGCAGGGAAAAACGTAGGAAAAAAACAATTTCTTGGGTTTTTTTTTTTGGGGGGGGTGCACTGCAGTTTTAACTCAGGGGTGCTCAATCACTGAGCCACATCCCCAGCCTTTTAAAAATATTTTATTCAGAGACAGGGTCTCGCTAAGTTGCTTAGAGCCTTGCTAAGTTGCTGAGGCTGACTTTGAACTTGTAATCCTCCTGCCTCAGCCTCCCGAGTCGCTGGGGTTACAGGTGTGCACCACCATTCCCAGCAAGAAAAACAATTTCTGATTGGCTTTGAAATATATTTTGGCAGTAACTTTTTTTTTTCTTAACTATTTTGCTTCTACTGATGTTAAAAGGAGCTAACATCTCCTTGCTAAAAAAGGCTTGGCAGAAACTGGCCTGATTGTATATAACTGACACTATAAGTAAGCCATCCAAATCCTAACTGTCTTGTTAAAACTTGCATGGGCAGCCGGGGAGGTAGCCCCTTCATAGTTTACAAGGAGACTGAAATCTCATCTTGGGCTTCATCATGCTTACTAATGCCACTCTCTCCCCCAGCTCTGTTGAGCCCTGAGCCTTCTCTTTTATATTATGGCACTGGTTCCTCCCTTAATGAAGTGCCCAGCTGATCCTAGCCACTCACATCTGCAGCTCTTGGGGGATGCTCACCACCCCTAGTTCCCAACATGCCATTCTCAACAGCGAGGTTGCTGCCAACTTTGAAATGGGCACAAGGATAGCCTGAGGACTCTGTAGGAAGTGCTGGGCCCAGCCACACAGGGTGACAGGAGGGGTCAACGTCATCACCATGATGATGGGCACACTGGAGAGCAATGTTCCCAAAAACTCCCAGGAAGCTGCATCCATATACTGGGCCTCATCAATGAGGAAAATCAGTGGTGTTTCCCTCACTGCCTGGAAATAACAGCAAAGAAACAATAAAAACCTCTGATTAGAAATAAAGATCTACTGAAATTTTTCCATCAACAATTTAAACAAAATGTCAAACAGGATGGAATTTTCAGAGTAAAATGTATTTTAAGTCCAGGTCACATTTTACTTTCTAAATATAAAATATAACCTACATATCTAATTCCTAAATAAAAAATGTATGGATAAAATAAGTGAACAAGAAAATGCTCTAACTAAAAATAAGTATCAAAATATTCTCTAACTCAAACTTGAAGCTTTCAAATATTTCATTTTGACAAAGACTTTATTCTGTATGAGAATTTATAACATTTTAAAATGGCAACTTTCAAACCCGGCTGCACATTAGAATCTCCTGGCAGTGCTTGTCAACACTCTCATTACCAGGCCCCACTCACTGAACATTCTGAAAAAATTGTATCCATTTTTATCCCCACTCCTGCTCTGCTTCCCATGGTGTCAGGTGATCACTCTAATGTGTTTATCCTATAGATTTTTGTTTGCATTTTGTTCTTTTAAAATATGCATTGTTGTTTTGCCAAATACATTGTTTTTATATAAATACTACTGTATTACAGATCTCATTATTTCTTCCTCTTTTTTTATTCAGGACTGTTTTTATTTTTGCGGTGCTATGCAAGCCTTCTACCACTGAGCTACATCCTCTGGCTTCAGACTATTTTTTTTTAATATTATTATTAGTTGTTGATGGACCTTTATTTAATTTATTTATTTATACACAGTGCTGAGAATCAAACCCAGTATCTCACAAATGCTAGGCAAGCACTCTACCATTGAGCCACAACCCCAGCCCTCAGAATTGTTTTTATATCACTCCACATTGTTAAGTTTTCATCTTATTCCCTTAGTTCTAACTTTAACATTTACTTCACTGTGTTTATCCACGTGTTCATGCCAGTACCTCTCTGGCCTCCACAAATAAACACAATGGACATGTTCCTTGGGAGTTCCTAGATTTAGAGGATACATGCTATTAAAATTTGAATTGTTACTTTTAGATTGCTTTCCAGAATGGTCACATCATTTTCTTTTCATATAGATTTTTGATTCTGTAATTCTGAGGTAGAGTCTGGGTATCTGTGCTTTTAATAAATAATAGGTAAAATAGCGATTCACCTGCACTGTAAACCATTGTTTTACATCAAATTACTAAAATTTCATTAAGAAACAGGACCAAGAAAGAGCCAAAACTCTTTTGTGTACCATGCCATGCTGTAGAATGAATACATGTTTGCAGATAGACACAAACACTGAAGATAGCAACAAATGGAAGGCCAAGAAAAGCCTAGAACAATGTATGATGCAAACTGGTTAAACATAAACCATCTCCAAATATTAAGAATAAATGGTATGTAGCAAAAGTACCCACCTCCTGAAGCACTTCAATAAAACACTCTTTAATCTTTTTTTGTCTGGCCAGGTCATCCATGTGTGAAACTTTGAAGGACAATGGAAACTGATCAAAAAGAAATATTATGTATTAGCATTTAAAATGGCAACCTAATAAAAATATGCATATTCTCCAAAGGAACAGAAAACTATTCTATTTTAATGAAGAGTGGGTTTCTGTGAGATTGAGCATAGAGAGACAAGATCCAATCCAATATTAATGTGTAGCTCAAAGTGTAATATTGAAAGTTCATTGAGGGTTAAAGACAGATACTTACATCTCTTTTTGTATACCAGAGTCTAGAAAATTATTAAAGGCTGTAACTAAGGAATAAATGACAGGTTGTACTTAGTAATGCTACTTTGGGCAGCTCCAGTATACAAGTTACACCAAATATACCAGGATGAATCTCTACATGCAACTTGTCAGAAAGAGATGCAATGGATATCACCTAACATTTTTTTACTGTGCTATGTTAAGGCACATAAGCTACCATGGATCTGTTAGCCAAAGTGAGATTCCTGCTTGACTATATGAACAAGGGTTAGAGCTCAGACAAAACTTAATAGAGGGCTATACTGAGGAACTGGATAGATTTTATATCAAATACTTTCTTTGGAGGTAGATTAGAAGTTAGAAGTGATGGAGAATGAACAGGGTATCTTTAGTTTGCTGGCTGTTGGGTACCACATAAACCCTAGACCACTGGAAGATTTTGAGACTTAGATGCTGGCTCAAGGGATATACTCCATGGCTAGGGAATAGGAAGGCAGCTTTAAGGAATAAAAAATCACAACTGACTTAAGAACACATGAATATAATTCCTAGGGTCAGGATCACCTTAACACATGTAGCTGTTTAAAATTTATAATACAATCTCTTATACACTATCTTCTTTAAAATTTATGTAAAATCATATAAAGTATGTAAATCATTTACAGATGAAAAAATTGTGGCTCAGAGAGGCTAAGTGATTTGCTCTAGGCCATATAATTAGCAAGTGTCAGAGTTAGTCTTAGAATCCACTCTAATGAAAAAAAAAAAAAAAAAAACCTGGGTTTTGGTGAATCCAAATCTTGATCCTCCCAAGACTATGTGTTCTTAAGCTACATATATATGGCCTAAGGGTATTAATTACGTTAAAAGACAACAGTGGATCTGACTATCCAGAAAGAATAACAGTAACCCAAATTCAGAAAGTCAAAGTCTTTGTTACCTTCACAAAGAAGAGGTCATTAAAAAGGCAATGAAGTGGTTCATCCACCATTCCATGGAGCTGTCTGTGCAGGCACTCTTGCCGATAATAGGCTGGGCATGTATCAATCTCAAAGAAGATGGCCATGAGGGTCTGGATAACATAGAAGCACTGCTGGGAATCTGCTTCCTTCAGTTTCAATGGCAACACCCTGGTGAATATTAACATGGTCACTGGGGGACCCCAGACCCACACAGAGATTATTCATTCCACCAGTCCAAGGATGCTGAATCTAATGACATGTAGTTGTACCAATAAGGTAAAGAAGCCCCCCCAAAGTAGGTTTTGAGTCAGAAAGCAGGTGTCTTTACCTTTGCCCTTTTTTCTGGGCCAAGAAGTTTATTTCAGCTAAAATCTGGCTTTTTCCATAGCCTTTTCCACCTTCATACAGAACTGCCTGACCCTTCTTCTGTTGCAAACATGACTGCTGTGCCAATCTGAAGGCCTCCAGTTCCTTTTCCCTGTCTGCAAAGAGACAAGAAGCACTCTGTGCTTTATAGTAGAGACTATTTGAATTGATTTTCAAAGCTAGCTCTCTTAAAAGCTCTATCACCTCCCTGTCCCAGAATCCCTGGCAGAATCCAGAATCCCATTCTTTGATGGAATTTCATATCTAGGTCTAGAAAATCAACTTGAGACAAACAGAAGTATGTGCTGAGGAACTGGATAGATTCAGGGTTTATTGCAGAGCCTAAGCAATAACATTCAGAACAACCAGGCACCATATGGATATGGGGCTACTATTATTTTCTTAGTTTGTTATAAAAATTTCCATAATAACAATTTAGTCTTCAAGGTCTGAAACTGTTAGGTAAAGATAATGGATTAATAAATGTAGATTAAAATAAAAATAGGGACTATATAATGCAGGTGGCAGAATAGACCCCAGTAGCAAAACCCTAACTTACAAAGATTCTAACTAAATGTTGGTACTTCTCAAGCAAAATGGTAGAACTTGACCTGAAATCTGAATATTCAACATGAAAAAGAAATGACAGATCCTCTTCAAAACAAATATAAATTCACTAAGAAGGCTGCTCTCTATTTTTAATACAAACTTAAAATCATTTAGTTTGCATTCCATTTTATTTTTAAAATCATGTCTAGCCATCTACAGCTGAAACAAATATGATCTAAGTTAGAAAACTCACCTAACAAAGGGCAATTTTCATTTCTCGTTCTGGCCAAATGTCTTTTCCCAAACATTCTGCAAAAAAAGAACAAAGAGAAATGTTTTATTAAAAATAGCATCAAGAACTCTTGTCTTCCTAAGCAAGTACTTCAAATAACTGAAGAGGTACAGAGATCTGTGTAAAAGAACTAAAAATTGTTAGGGAGTGAGAAAGGGAAAGTAGTATTGATTACTGCAGGCTCAGAGAGGTAAGTAAATTGTGAAGTACATGCACACACACACACACACACACACACACACACACACACACAGAGAACACCTAGATTAGTGATTTACTGCTATTTTCTTCCTGTTGGAGAGAAGGAAATTCCCCAAAGAAGTAGCTAAGAGCTAAACAGACAAGCTAAAAATCTCAAGATGAGAAAGCCTCCTTTTATGTGTCTTATTCCAACAGGGAAGTACTAGTATTACTAAATTTCATACAACTGAAAATTTACCATTCTCATGCCTCTATTCTGCAAGAGATGAGAATAAACTCTCACCAATAATACTCACATACATCTTCTATGGCCAAGATATTCATACATCCTCCCTGGGTTGGAGATGTTTTTCATTATTTTCTCTGGCAGTTTCTTAAAGTTGTAAGCAGGAAGCATGGACCTTAAATATGTTACCTCATCACAGGATACCAAGCCTGGATAAGCAGCTATCATTCTGGCCACAAGGCTCACTTTAGGGCCAATAACTGTGTTAGAAAGACAGTAAAGAGTGGAAAATTTTTGGACCACCTCTTCCATCTTCATCCCTTAAGTCATAGAGCTAATAATCCAATCTATTCTACCTGTATATTCATGTCTTGCTACTGCCCCAACCAGGCCACAGAATACTGGTCCATTGGTGATACTGATGGAAACAAGCCTGGGGATCAGAAAAGTAACAACTGAGTAAATATATAGTCAGAAGCCTCCAAATTCAGGCACAAAATCTGCCACTCTCTAGATCTAGAAGTCTAGTTTTAGAGCTCAGAATGAAAAAAGGTCAGTGGCTAATGCCAATCTGCATCACATGATGAATATGAAGAACTTAACAAGAAAACAACAAAACCTACAGAATGGTCTCCCTCTTTTAGGAGTTTTATTTGGGGAGTTATTATTGGTAAAAAGATTTTTAAAAACCACTTTTATCTGTCAGATGATTTATATATGCTTTTTGAGGTACTTTCAAATTGATTGCCTCATCTGGTCCTTTGAGATATAATTAACAACAAACTTGTATGACAGTCAAGGCAAATATTTTAATAGGCTTTGAGAAAAGAGGAAAAAACTAAAGGGGTTAAGTTAACTTTCCAAGAGTTATACAGCAAAAGTCAGAATGAGAATCTAGATTTCCAGATCCTTAGATCAGTGTTATTTTTGCTATTCCATGCTGCCCTTAGATAAAACCCAAAAAATGAAAAGTAGAGGAACAGATGGCAATACAGAGTTGAATCAAATAATTCAATGTCAGAGTAATGAATAATCAGAATGTCAGGACTGCTGGTGGAAGAATTCTGAAACAAACTGATCTTTGGAATATACTTTTTCAATGAGCAACTTTTTCATTCAGTTACACATGCATAAAATTATTCAACAAGCACTGAGAAGTATGCACAGTGCCACACACTTAGCTGGATATTTAAAATGTGTGTCCTGGAGAAGTTCAGGCTGGGGAAGAAGGTTGGGAATAAGGGAGGTGAAGAAACAGTTATATGATGTCAAGACAAATATTCTTATAAGAGATCAGTAAAGCACATTCATAAAGCAAACAGAAGGTATACTAACTTTCTGTACTAACTTGTACAGAAAGAGTATTCATAAGGGAGAGGACATTAGTCAGACCTTGAAAGTTGAAAACACTGTTGAAACAGAGAAACAGCATTCTTTCCAGTAGAAAAAGGCACAGGCTTTGGAAGCCTGGTGTAGTTATGCAAAACTAAGTACTTCAAGATGGCTAGAGCACCGATGGTGTTTGGAGTAGGGAGAGGTGAAGGGAGAAGTGATCTTATATAGATGAGAGATGGGAAAACATGCACAATACGGATTACTTAAAAAGAGAGTATAATAGAGAATGGGCAGATTTACTTGATTGACATGACAGGTCACAGATATATGGATGGAGAAAGAAGGAGCAATGAGGCATAATTAGGTTCAAGTTAATGTACAAACAAACAATTTTCAGTGGTTCAGAGAGAACGTGAAAAGTAGTGATCATGTTAACATGACTGTCTCCTATACCAACCAAATTCTCCTGGCTTCCTGAGGACAGGATTGAGGGCTCTCACCATTCATATGCTGTACCCACTGTCCATGGTGAATAAAAGAAGTGCACAAGACAAGAACCAGGTAGTCGATTCTATCATCACCCGAACAGCAAGAATCAAAATCTTCTACTGGTTTAAGATTCTTCCTCAGGCTAAAATGACATTTCCCACTTTCTCCACCTGCCAAACTCCTTTCTTTTTCTACCCAGCACAGATATCCCCAGAGATATCAAAGATATCAAGACTTCTTTGATATCTCTGGGGATAATGAACTATCTCTTCCTAAAGCATCTTGCTTTAGCTCCCAGAGAATTTTATTCCTGCACTTAAATTTCACTGTACTACAAGAAAGCTGTTTACCTGGATGGGGAGGAGGTGGTCTCTTTATTGTTCTTATGTCCAAGGCATAAGAATACTTAATGAATGCATTTATGCACGTGAGAAACTCAAGCACTGGATCACTAACAAGATAAGTCACACTGTACTTTTCTCACTTGGTTGTTTCTTCTTTTTATTGTATTTTATAACTACCCCCTGTTCTTCCTGACAGTCCATATTCATTTTTTATTTTAAAAACATTCTCTATTGAGGAAGAATATATTCTTTATTTGACATATGCAATTATACATGAAGTATTTATGGTACTAAACACCATCCTGATCACTCCATGCTCAGGGAACCATCTTTTCTCTAAAGGAGCTGGAAACTAAACGTATTTTTCAGATTAGAAAGAGGAACTTACAAGGTGAAGAGGAGACATGGAATGCAGTTTAGGATCTGAGTGAGAATTGATGTGATGCAGACAGACATGAACAATGACATTTGTTACTGAGGCTCCAAAAGTACTGCTGAAGCTTCAGCATTTGATTAGTGTGGCATTTCCCAAAATATATTCCAGAACACTAGTCATTCTGGATATTTATAGGTCCTTTTAGAGAAAAGAGTTTGATGATCAAGTACATTTAGAAAATTGTGAGTAAAACTAAATATATTAATTTTCTTCATCATAAGACTACCCAGACCCTTTTATGTATAAATGTATACTGTGAATCTCTAGGAAGAAAATAGAGTTTGTTTCACTACCCGTTAGTATGATAAGGCACTAGAGTTCTACCGAACATACTTAGGGAAATGCTGAATTGGTAATTTGTCTTCAAGGAAAAAAATAATGACCTTGAAATCTAGCTTTCAGGTTGTGAGATTGTCATACTATTTGTCTTAACAACATAATCTCTCTGGATCTTAGTTTCCTTAGGTTAAGAAGGTCAGATTAGATGACTCTAATATTCCATCTTGTTCTTAACATCTATTATATTATAAACTAAATAAGACCAAAACGACAAGGTTATGGCCTAAGAGTCACAGAATGTATCTTTAGGGCATTGTAAGACAGCCTCTACAGGCCAGAGAAATGAGTATCTCACTCAAGGGTAGCACCATTGAAGGCCACAGGTCAAAGTAATATTCAAGAACTGAAAAGATCAGTACTAGAAGGGGAGGCCCTGTATAAAAGTGGTAGGTAGGCTATGAGAGTCTCTGCAGATCCCACCCAAATTGAAAGAAGTGACAACATATATTTGCCTTGGGCTGAGAATTTGAGTATGTTTTAAGAAACTATAGCATCTTTCTTTTCTGTAAAATCAGGAGTTAGATCAGATAATTTTTAAATTCCTTTTCATTACTAACATTCTATGTATCTACAATTATATTAATAATATATGTAATCCTTTGGGGGTAACCTTTGCATATTGTAAGAATCAGCTGTGGAATAATAAACAACATAGGATTTGAAAACCAAAGATCAGGGTTTCATTTCTAGCTCTGCTATATGCTAGTAAATTCTCTTATACAGTCTTAGTTTCTTCATGTCTAAAAGAGGGATATAAATTTTCACACTGGTAGAATGTACCTTAAGTAATCTACAAATGCTCAAGTGCTATATACATGTGTGATAAAATTTTTTATTCATTCTTTTTTTGGGGAGGGGTTGTACTGGAGATTGAACTCAGGGGCACTAAACCACTGAGCCACATCTCCAGCCCTTTTTTGTATTTTATTTAGAGACAGAGTCTCACTGAGTTGCTTAGGGCCTCACTAAGTTGCTGAGGTTGTCTTTGAACTCTATGATCCTCCTGCCTCAGCTCCAGAGACAAAGGGATTACAGGTGTGAACCACTATGCCCGGCTTTATTAATCTTGAATAAGTTAGAGCAAGTAAATTAATCTTTGACTCAATATTAACATTGGAAACAACTGTTTTTCAAATTCATTCATTCACACTTTTCCTAAGGCTTTCTATTGAAAAAAAAAAAAAGGTCACTTGGGAAATTCCAACTAACTTTGTCATAATGCAACAAGGGGCACTTTCTATGCCTTCATTAGTATTAGGTTTTGTAGAAGGTGGTGTGGGTGGAGTGGGAGTGAATATGAAGGCAGGAGATCAGTTCAGTGTGAAATCTAGAAAAAGCAATGGGATCTGGGAAAGACCAAGAGTGAGAGCCAAAAACACAAGTGTTAACTAGCTGTGGTCCCTCCTCTCTAGGTAATAATCATCCTACAACTTCCCTCATCTTCCCGCTTATAAATAGGTAGCTTTGTTTGCATCCTTTCCATATACAGCTATGTTATTTGCACTATATAAATTTCCCTATTTGCTTATTCCTTTATAATGTTCTTGAATTCTGTCATGTATATTCTGTTCCTCTACCTTTCCTGCTTCACTAAATGGAAACCTATATTCCCCACCCCTGGGTATCCAGTATAGAATTCTGTATCTAATAATTTCTGAATATCTTGTTTGCTGACTTTCCTTAGCAGGTTCCCTCCCTATCAGGCAGATTCTGAATACCCTCAACCCCTGCTACCTGTTACTGCCTCCTACCCTGCCTGAAGAGCCCCCTGGGGCCTGAGAAGCTCCTCTCTGCCCCACTTTCCTCCTCACTTGGTCTCAGCAAGATTCTCCCAGCAGAAGCTGAAGATGCTGAAGGAGCTCTCCAGGGCATGTGCACATTCATCTGGCTTCTTATCTCCAGGAAGGCCGAAAACACAGAGGAACATGCAGCCCTGGGATAGATGACAGAGGAAGAACAGTTTATCTGATGAAGGAATATGACTTGCCTCAACTACGTTACTGGTTTGCTACAGGGAATAGAGTATTCTATATGATTTGTGAAGTGGGTACTCTGGGCTACAAAACCAGGAAAAAAAATCTTGGCTGGAGGTGTGGCTCAGTGGTATGAACATTTGTGTAACATGCATGAGGTCCTGGGTTCTATCCCGTTTCATGAAGAAAAAAAAAATCTTGATTTAATGAACTACTTCAAAAATAGGAATTTAAAACATAAGAAAAGGTGGTATCAAGAACCATTCAAGCTGGATGCAGTGGTACATGCTTGTAATCCCAGCAGCTTCAGAGGCTGAGGCAGGAGGATCCTAGTTCAAAGCTAGCCTCAGCAACTTAGTGAGGCCCTAAGCAACTCAGTGAGACCCTGTCTCTAAATAAAATACAAAAAAGGGCTGGGAATGTGGCTCAGTTGGTTGAGTGCCCTGGAGTTCAATCCCTAGTAATCTCCCCCCCCCCAAAAAAAAAGAACCATTCAAGCCAGGTACAGTAGTGCATGTTTAGGGTACTAGCTACTTGAAAGGATTGAAAGGAACCCAAGTTTGAGGCCAGGCTAGACAACAAAGCAAGATCCTGTCTCAAAACAAACAAACAAACAAATAAAAAAACATGCAATTTCTAGTGTTAAGACTATCTGCCCACATTTTCTTTGCTTATAATGTCAAGTATTAAGATGTTGCTCTTTTTCAAGCTCAATTGGTTGAGAAAAATATGATTATTTACTTTGTTATTAGATCCAGTAAAGCACTCCTAATGCTTTCACAAGGCTTTTTCAACAAGAACTGAATAAAATCTTCAGTAACCCTGAAAATTAAACTAACTATAACATGGCATTTCTTAACTTACATTACTTGAAGTTTTAATGTTATATAGAGGCCTACAAAATAAGCAGCAGGAAATCTGATTTACACTTGTGTTACATGGGTGACAAACAGATCATACAAGATGTATTATTTCTCACTCACCTTTAATACTTACTTTCTCAAACATAAAGATCCGGCTTAACTGGCCACCACCTTTCTCAATGACTGTAGAGATATATAAGGCAGCCTCCTGGATAAGATGACACAAATGCAACATCCACGCTGTCTTATGGAACTCAAGATTCACCAAAACCATAGTCACTATACGGAATTCAGATACATACTCCATAGGTTGGCCTTCATCAATCTACAAGACACATAGAGTTACTTTGCCTATGTCTTCAACTCTCAGTAACATGTTCAGGCATTGTAATTATTCATTTCATGCTAAATATAAGCAAATAACTTATGGGTGCCAGGCGAGATCTAAAACTTCAGGTTTGAGAGGTACAGAAAAAGTATGAACCAGTGTGCTTAGAATTAAATTATTTGACTTTAAACCTAATTCCCTGATGAAAACTTCCAGGATTTTATATTTTCTAAGAGTTAGTTTGATATGCCTAACTGTGCTAATCATTGTATTTATCAAATGTTCATATTCATACATACACAATCAAACAACACAAATTTACCAATCATGTTTTCTAAACCCTGCTTACAGTGTAATAAATGCTTCAAGGACAAACAAGAACAAATGTGGCTTCTACTTTCTAGGACTGAGAAAGCCAAGTAAAAGACACATTCATACAGTAATTATATTGGTGCAGATGATAACATCTGCTGAGATTAGAGTGGGGCACAGGAGATGAACTAGATCAATATTAAAACATTATCTCATTTAATGTACACTTATTTACACAAACACACACAGTCTGTGTAATGATTCAAGAAGTAGGAAATAACCTTCTTCAAAAGGTTTTTCATTATGTATTTCCGCAGTGTTTGCTCAAGTGCAGAGTCTGGATCCAATTCCAGGGCAGTTCTTAGTGTGTCTAACAAAAGAAAAACAAAATGTCTCCAGCCATATGGAAAATTAATCTTTAAAATTTCAGAGTTAGGTAGAAAGGACACGTAACTTACCAGCACTTGTACGGTAATGTGGCAGATAATCAAGGCACTTGTCAAAATGCTCATCAAAATCAAATGGGTTAATGATCCGCATATCTCTTAACTAGAGAAAGAAAAACTGCTCAATTCTGTGTTCATACACCAACTTGATTACCACTGATCCCTTATCAGAGGGGCTGAGGACTCTAACTCCCTTATTTATTTTGAATCTCCCCAGCCTTACTATTCTGCCTTATCTCTTTTCTGGGAGAATATCCCTGGCCTCCCTCCAAATTTGAGTTCCAGTGGTTACTGGTTTGTTCACAATAATATGTGAACACCACCAGAGCACTGCCCTATGTAGTGGGAAGTTTTTCAGGATGTGCTATGGACAGAACCAGCTTCCTACCTTCACAGCTTCATCCTCCCTCATGATTTCCACTTCAAACATGTACTGCTCACAGAGCTTCCAGCAGTTCCAGGACAGGACAATCTCATTTGCCTGAGCCAAACGCTGAGCTAACTGGACACCATCTACATCACGCCCAATCACCAAGAGGTATTGCCGTTGCTCATCTCCAACAATAACTTGGGATATCCGACCTGCAGATAGACCTATCCAGAGGGGAAAAAAAAAAAAAAGAAAGAAAAAAGAGAAGCAGAGAATAGCCAAACGCAACTGGAAAACTATACAAAGGGAGGGGTCTAGAATCCCAACATGGCTTTATGTATCATGCCAATCTTGTTATTGCCATTAGTTGCAAAGTCTTAGGTGAGCTCACCTTTAAAAATAACACCTTGTCCCAGATTTCCTTTTCACTTATATAGACCTAGAGGTTGAAATTCAAATACACCTGGGTTGCAATGGGGGGAAGAAGTAAGAAATCTTATCTAAATTGCTCTCAAAATTACTATTCTAATTTACAGCTAGGTCTGATAGCAGAGTACTGAGGGAGGAGACCATATGGTTATACTAAGAAACTGCTACTGTCCCTCCTCAGTGTTACCAGGACTGAGTGACTAGGCAATCAGTATTACACCAGACATGGGTCCTTTTGTTCTACTTCCATTTTTCTGACCCTGAGGGATTTCTTACTGCTAATACAGCAGAAATTTTTGGTTTGCTTATCAAGAAAAAAAAATATATATATATATATATATAAAACCAATAGAAGTCTATCCCTAGCTAAGTCACTTAATCTGAGCTTAAAGCAAAAAAAAAAAAAAAAAAAAAAAAGGGAAAGTCAAGTACAATGGCAAATGCCTATAATCACAGCAGCTCAGGAAGCTGAGGCAGGATTGCAAGTTTGAGGCCAGCCTCAGCAACTTAGTTAGACACTGCCCCAAACAAACAAATAAAAACAGGAAAAATTTTTAAAAGAATGGCAAAGATTTATATTTTCAGCCAAGACAGAATATTTCCTAATACTTGAAACAACTAAAGGACTGGAAAAAATATATGAAACAATGGTTTTCAAAATACTGGATTCAGGTAATAAAGAACAGTGAACCCTGAGAGACAGGAAATAAGCTGTTATTCTAGTTTAGTTTTGGAGAGTTTCCAAAACACATCTCAGGAAGGAGGGAAACCTAGGTACAGTGAAGAAGACTCCAAGTTGAGAAGTCAGAGCTGGGAACATGAGAAAGCCTAGATAGCTAGAGTTCACAGAGCACTGACAGGAGTATTGGAGCAGTAAATCATGTACAGAGGGAGAATCCTACATGTCTGCACTAGGTCCCTTCTAAGTCTTAAGCTGAATACTGATATGTACATGAATATGAGAAAAATGTCTGATGCTGAGGAAAAAAACTACATAAAAAGATTAGAAAAATAATCTTTGTTATCACACAATGATGGGAATAGTACTTATTATCACTAGCCACATATCAAATTTAATTCACAGGACATCAGGGATGGTATTAAGAAGACGTCTGCCTCAGGAATGGGGTAAAACTAGCCTTAGACAAAACATTCTCTGGTCTCACCTAACAAAGTTGACAAGCAAATCCTAAAAGAATTAAGTTGACCATATTCCAGAACTAAGCTCAGGAATACTTTTAGAACTATTAAAAAATCCAGCACCAAACAAAGTAAATTCATGTCTGGCGCCCATCTCAAAAACTACTGTGCAGGCAAAAAAAGAAAATATGACTTATAATAAGAAGAAAAATCAACCAATTGAGCCCATAATAGAACTAGCAGAAAAGGACATTAAAAGTTTTATGATAATTATATTCCATATACACAAAAACCTAGAGAAAAGATTGAACAAGTAGAGACGTGATATACATATCTCTCAAACCAAATATATAAGTATGAAAACTATAGTGTCTAACATGAAAAATATCCTAGATAGGATAAAAGGCAAATCAGATTCTGCAAAGGGAAAGGTATTACTATGAAGACCTAGTAATAGAAATGATCCAAAATAAACACAGGGAGAAAAAAGAGTGGGGAAAAATAAAAGAACTGAACTGTGAGATTATTACAAGCAGCCTAATATGTGTGTAAATGGAGAGAGGAGTAGGGGAACAGATACAATTCTTTGAAGAAATAATGAGGGAATATTTTTCAAGTTTGAAAACAAACACACACCTATAGAATCAAGAAGCTCATGAGCTCCAAATGCAAGAAAAATAAAGAAAACTATACCAAGGTACATCATAATCAGATTACCTAAAACCACTGATAAAGAGGAAAATCTTGAAAACAGTCATAGGGGTGGTGGTGAGAAGACAAATTATGTACAAAGAAGTAACATTAAAGATTAAAGCAGACTTCTTTGTTGCAAAATCTGTAAGGTAGAAAACAGTGGAACAAAAGTTTCAATGAGAGAAAACTTCATCAACCTGAACGTCTATGTTCGGTGAAAATACCTTTCAAAATTAAATATGAAATAAAGATTTTTTTAGGCATGCAAATGCATGCGGCCCGGGTTCGATCCTCAGCACCACATACAAACAAAGATGTTGTGTCCGCCGAAAAATAAATATTAAAATTCTCTCTCTCTCTAAAAAAAAAAAACAAAGTTAAAAAAAAAAGCCTGGCATGCAAAAGTTGAACTACTATATGTTCAGCAAATCTGCACTATGAAAAATTCTAAAGGAAGTTCTTCAAATAGACAATAATGAGTATTAACAAAGACACAGAAAAACTGGAGCCTTCATACATTGCTGGTGGAAATATAAAATGAAATAATCACTTTGGAAAATAGGCTGACAATTTCTTAGAAGATAAAACGTACCATATGACCAACCTCTTCTACTTTTATTTACCCAAGAAAAATAAAAGGATATACCTATACAAATAATTGTTCATAGATGTCCATAATAGCTTTATTTGTAGCAGCCAAAAACTGACAACAGCTTAAGTGTCCATCCATAAATTAGCAGATATACAAACTGTAGTATAATATAGCCACACATGTATCACTAGTTAATTCCTAATACTACCCAGCAGCAAAAAAGGAATTAACTAGTGATACATGCTATACAATTGATGAAACTCAAGATAATTATGCTGAATGAAAATAGCCAAAAAGTATATATGTTATATAACATTTTTTTTTCCAGTGTTGGGAATTGAACCATGGTCTCACATGTGCTGAACTACATGCACAGGTCTATAACATTCTTTTTATTTATTTTATTTTTTAAAGAGAGAGAGAGAGGATTTTTTAATATTTATTTTTTAGTTTTTGGTGGACACAACATCTTTATTTATTTTTTTTACTTTTATGTGGTGCTGAGGATCGAACCCAGCACCCCGTGCATGCCAGGTGAGCGCGTTACCACTTGAGCCACATCCCCAGCCAAACATTCTTTTTAAGAAGCAAAATAATATCTAGCAACAGAAAGAAGATCAGTGATTGCTTAGGAATGTGGAAAGGGAATGGTGGGAGAAACCTTGTACAGAGGGACACAAGAAAATTTTTTAATGAATGTGTTTTTTAAAAAGTTGCAGAAAATCTCACTGTAGACATATGACTTATTTAATCAGTCCCTTTAGACTATTTTCTATTGTTTATCACAAACCATATTGCAATTAATAACCTTGAATATATAACACTTCACATATGCTGGAATGCCTCTAAGATGAATGGTCAGAAGTGGAATTGCTGGGTTAAAGAATGCACCTTTATAGCAGAATACAACAGTCACTAATATGGCAGTATGTAAAAATGTGGATGTGTAACCGATGCGATTCTGCAATCTGTATTTGGGGTAAAAATGGGAGTTCATAACCCACTTGATTCAAATGTATGAAATATGATATGTCAAGAGCTTTGTAATGTTGTGAACAACCAATAAAAAAAAAAGAAAAAAAAAAGAATGCACCTTTACTCTTGATGAAGATTAGCAAATCACCCTCCATAGATACTGACCATTTTTCATTTCATCAGTATAATAGTCATTCCTTATATCTTACCGACAACTGGTGTTTTCTAGCATCTGAATTTTTGCCTATCTATAGGTAAGAAAAAGTATCTCAACGTATTTTCAACTGGCATTTTTCTAATCATGAATGAAAATGACCATCTTTATACAGATTTAAATACATGTTTGTCTATGCAGCATTTATTCATGTCCTTGTCCATTTTTCTCATGTTAATTTTAATTTCTAGGTGCTCTTTCAATATTAGAGAAATTTACCCTTTGTCTATATGAATTGCAAATATTTTTTTTCTCAGTTTGTCAATTATCTTTTGAAACTTTTTGAAAAGATTGCTCTTTCTTTTTCCAATTGGAGCTCTCTTTTAGGAATTACTACCTATCTTTAGCCGCAGATCTTGGCCTTCTCTGGTGTGGTAGATCCCAAATTTCTCCTGTATCTCTAGACTGCATTTTGCCACCAGGGTTATGATGTCACTCAGTTGATTTTTCTCCACTGTCCAGAGTGCCAGGAGTACATTCCCTGTAGACACAGGAGTCAAATATCTAGACTTGTCCTATAGCAAAGCCTCCTATTATACAGAATATCAACTTGATCTGATGTGGATATCATGCAATGTGCCAGGCAAGGTTTCTCAGCACTATATATTATGCAAGGTTAAAATATTGCCTTTGATCTTCAAAATCATTCAGTATACAAAAACCCAACTAGGTAAAAACTGAAAATGTTCTAAGGATATTTTTTGTCATTTTTTCTCCACCAGTATATTAACAAGGGTATAGGTTCTAGCAAATTGGTTCATAACACGTAGGTTCAAGTTAAAAATCTAATTTTAAGGCTGGTTTATTAAGTTTAAATAAGGTGACAGGCAAACTCTGGACCATACAACTGTTAATGATCCTAAGAGTTCTCCTGATAGGAGACTCTTAAGTCTTCCCTATTTCACATTTAGCTTCTGGTATTAATGACCAAATTTCTCATCATTTTTCTCAAAAACACTTTATAGGCACATATTTTCCTATCATTTAATCTAAACTGAATGTAAAGCATATGTGATATTAATATGGGCAAAGCTTTTTTAAACTGGGAGATCCTTTGAGGCAGAGATACTTCCCTAGTGCTCAGTACCTATTAAATAATCAATGAATGCAGAATAAGCAAATATGCCAAACTCCACTTAAACACAGTTTTCCTCACTCACAGTCCTTTAAATAGTCATAAAAAGTACCTGTGATATTAAGTATATCCCCTCCAAAACAGAGCACATCTGAAATCAAGCAAGGGAGAAAATAAGTCAAGATTAGAGGGATATCAGATCATGGAAGAATTACAGTACATTTTTTTTAAAGGCCTACTGTTTTTATTTATTTTTTCCTTCTTTCTCATCTACTTATTCATTCCCAGCCTCAGGACTGAACCTTATCCTCAGATCTACTTCTTTTTTAAAAATTTTTAATTAATTTATTTATTTTGGTACCAGGGATTGAACTCACGGGCACTCGACCACTGAGCTACATCCCCAGCCTTTTTTTGAGTTTTATTAGAGACAGGGTCTCACTGAGTTGCTTAGCACCTCGCTAAATTGCTGAGGCTGGCTTTGAACTCAGGATCCTCTTGTCTCTGCATCCCAAGCCGCTGGGATTACAGGCATGCGCCACCATGCCAGGCTGATCTATACTTCTATATATCATCTCTAAAAAGTACTCCTATTCCCTTCAAAGCCACAAATAGTGTGATCTTATCACCTCTCACCTTCTCAAGGACTTTGCTCTTATCTACTCTCTAAGGATCATTCCCATCCATATCTTAAAAAAATCAAAAATAATCTACTTCTTCTGAGTCTATCTCATTCTTTTGCTATTGGCTGTTTTCTGATTTTTTTTTTCTGAGAGAGAGAGAGAGAGACAGAGAGACAGAGAGAGAGATAAAGAGAAAATTGACTGTATATACTTGTCTCATTTTCCATTCACTCTTTCTTTTAAATATCTCTACTATTCTCTTCTCAGCTTTTGCCGAAATGATGTTCATCTCTATCACCTCACCTAAATGATCAGGTCATCAACAACACTCATCTAACTAAATTCATCATTTTTCCAAGTTCACTGTACTTCATGACATAGCATTTTCAACAGCTAGTCACCGCCTTCTTCTAAGGCATACCATTTTCCCTTTGGCCTAAGGAACACAGTAATATCCTACCTCACTTGCTGCTTTATAGACTATCTTGTAGGTTCTTTCTCCCTAATCATAATCTTCCCTTGGTGTTCCTCAAGTCTCAGTCTTTCTCTTCTCTTTCACTAAGGCTCTTCCTGTATCTACTCTTTCCATATGAACTCAAACAATTTTTATGTACCATCTCTATGCCATTAGTAGATCTCTAAAGGAGATCTAGCCTCTGAGCTCCAGGTTCAATTATAGCTAACATGATTTCTCCACTTCAGTGACTTGCTGGCATCTCAAATTCAACATATTAAAAACAGAACCCTTTTCTAAGGATATTTTTCTTAAAGAGTTTCTTAATATTTTCTTAAGAGGTCAGTTTTTCTCATTTCAGTGACACTATCATAGCAATTCAGTCATGGAAACCAAAAAACCAAAGGTCCCTTTTTTTTCACCACTTCCTGCTGAAATCCAGTCTATCAGCAACTCCTATGTGTTGAACTTGCAAAATACATTTCAAGTTAATCTATCCCTATACAGCTATGTTGCCATCTCTAGATCAACAATTTTAAATCCGGACTATATGTTGGGGCTGCTTGTGAAACTTAAAATATCCTTATTCCTGGATATCTCCATCCCAGAGATTCTGATTTAAATGGTCTAGAGTGGAGCCATCAGGACTTCCCCAACTTTCTCCTGGAGTTGGCAATGGAATCCAGGGCCTCCGAGCATGCTGGGCAAGCATTCTACTATTGAACTACATCCCTGGCCATCAAGATTTTTTTAAAAGTTCCCCAGGTTTTCTAATGTGTAGCTGAGGTTGAAAAACACTACCCTAGACCAGGTAGCCTTAAACCTGTGATCCTCCTGCCTCAGCCTTCCAAGAAGCTGGGATTATAGACATGTGCCACTACAACCAGCTTCTCTATGACTATTCTAATTGCCTCTTTAAGCTTCCATTCTTACCATTCACTCTCCACTAGCTCCCTTTAATCCAATCTCCACGAGGCAGCAAAAATGAGCTTTGAAAATGTAAATCAGATCATATTACTACTCTTGTAGCACCTTTCAACAGTTCCCTTTTGTATAAAAATAACCTCAACTGTCCAATTCTTATTATGAATTCCAGAGCTTGATAATCTTATAGCTGCCTTCCTACCATCTTACCTTAAGCCACTCTTTACTCTGCTAGCTATACTCTGGTCCCACCAGCCTTTTGTCAGTTCCTAGGACATGCCATGCTTTCTTCTTTGTCCTTGGCATTCTTCTGCTTGAAATGCTTTACTGGTAGCTCTTCACAGTGTTCCCCTCATCATTCCTGTCTCAACTTAAATGTCACCTCCTCAAAGGAGCCTATGATCACTTGATTTCTTAGAGAAACTCCCTACCATTTTATTTTACTTCACTTGATTTATTTCCTTAATAGGATGTATAATCTATAATCACTGGGTTTCCTTATTATGGGTCTCTCTTACTAACATGGGAACTTCACAAGGGCAGGTACTATGTCTTACTTTCCTCTGTATTTCTAGCACCCAGCTGTTCCTGATATTATAATATATGAATGCTACATAATTTTTAATCTTCCTCTTTATTCAAACCTGATGAGAGAAAGACTTTCTATACTCATTCCTCATAGGTGAGGGGTGAGTGAAATAATAAAGTTCCTAAAGGAGGTGTCACATAGTAATGATTCTGGTGAATCTCAGAATATGGATATAACTGTATGGGGCACTATCTGTAAATAGTGAGAATATTATTTAAGTAGTAAACAGTACAGGGCCAGAGTTATTTCTGTTGGGCAAGTTTGAATGGGGTTCTGCCACCCAAAAACCAATTACAGTGCTTGTCATAGAGTAGGTACTTGAAATGTTTGCTGTACAAATAAGGAATTTTTTAAGAGTAGGTAGATATCTAAAAGCTTAACACATCTAAGAAAACAGTGAGAACACATTTATTTCTCAAGATCAAAATGCCATAACAGAGTAGAAAGGTGTTTTCTAATATATATATATATATATATATATATATATATATATATATATATAGTATAAATGGGACACATTATTAGAAGACATATCATGAATTTTATTTCTAAATAAAATTCAATGTACAAAGTAAAAATCACCATTAGGTCCCTCCCTCCCTCTCCTTTTACTGGGCAATCAATCAATGGGATTGGAGACTGGATAGAATGGCAGATAGAGGCAAAGAATTAATTCATCATTAGTAATCTGATAAAAACAAAGATAAGTGATGCCTAAGGAATGACCCTTTAGTACCTATTTAAAGTACCCCAGGTTCCTTCTTATAAACCCTCAGGAGACCAGACCACAACTCCTTGCTTTCCTACAAGGATCACTCACGCTCCACGATGTCACTAATGTAATAACTGAAGATGTGGGCCAGTTTGTCCATGTCATGTTCCGACTTGCACGTCAGGCTGAACCTGTCCATTAATGCTGTAAACCCTGACCAACAAAGCAAAAGTTATTATATTAGCTGTCAAGTTTAAACTTTTAAGCCCTCTTCCTTCCATGTATTACCTAAGGTAATCAGATCCTTTCAAGTGGAATAATTCCTTGATCCATTAGCACAGTATTGGGTATTGGAAAGTACCCAGGGCTGGGCTGGTTGCTGTTGTAAATGAAGACGATTTACCTACAAGTACTTTTTTCATCTGAAGCCAGCTGCCTCTTTCTTCCCACCCTCCCTCTCAGGCCAGAGGAAAGTGCAATTTCGCCCCATATGATGGCAAGAAAACACTTGACAAGGGAAAAGGATTAAAACTTGATAGAGAACTCATATGGTAAGGGCAGGCACCTCATGCTACTCATCTTCAAATCCATGACACATATACTCCATATTTATTAAATGAAGTGACTGCTAGGTTGCTAGCAAGTAGAACACGTGGGCGCATACTTAGAATGAGTTAACTGATGGGATAAAATGGAATGCTTATTGGAAAATACTCGGGGTTTGGAGGGAAACTTGGGTTCAAAGCCTCCTGTGGCCTGAAGAAATCCTTTTCCCCGCGTATTAATTTAGTCATCTCCGAACCGGGGCTAAACCAGTTCATCCCAAAGGGTGTCTTCCCGCTCGGAAAACAAAGGCCTTCAAAGGTTCCTGCACGAAGTTAAACCGCGCCTTAGGTTGCCTGGGCACCAGGGCTGTAACTGCGGCCGCCTCCCGGGGATCAGGCCAACGGCCGCCGCTCCCCGCCCTCACCCATCACGTGGACTCCTAGGAGGACGCCCTGGGCCGTGGCGAGCTCGGGTTCCGATCCCCGAGGCTTCCTGAAGACCAGCAGGTCGGGAAGCAGCGCCGCCAACCGGGCCTCCACAGGCCAAAGAGGCGGCGCCGCCTCCCGCTCGCCCGTCGCCATGGCGGCGGCGGGGCTGCCCGCAGTTACCGTGAACAGGTTCCCTCCAAGCAGCTGCCAATCCGCTTCGGTAGCCCTGGCGGGGCCCGCCCCCCAACCAATCCGCGCAGGCTTCCTTGGGACTCCGCCCCACCTGCTTCCCGCCGCTTAGGCTCCCAACTTCCACCAGGGTCTAGGGGAGGTGGTTTCTGAAGACTGCAGGTTTTAGGTTCCTTGAAACGCGAAAGACGCTCTTGGGATAAAACCCATCATCTGGGTTTTATCACCAGAGTAGTAATTTGGGTCACTCTGAATTTAGTAACTATTCAACACTGTCATTTTCCTTTATTATAGGAAGATTGAGAGGAGGTAAAAACTAGGAAGCCTTATCTTTAAAGGTCACAATTTTAACATTATCTGTTATCTGCCAGGACGGGCCTATGGCCTCATTCCAAGAAAGCTCCCAAAGTCTGTTTTTCTCTAGCTCTTGGTTCCAAGACTTGTGATAATGGCACATTGGAAGCTGCTAGTCTTTGTTGCTCAAATTGCTAGATCATAAAGCAGCAATAGGATGAGCATGCTGCGGATTTTCAACAATCAGAATTTGTTTTGTTTTAGCTCTCTGAAAATATAAAAAAGTGCCTCTTTGCACCCTTTAGGTCTAAATGCTTAAAATACCTAATAAATGAAGGCTGTTTTGATGATGAAAGGGCTAATTATTTCCGGTAGTTAAGACCAAATCTATGTTTAACCCACAGGTGACAGAAATTCCTCAGCAGGGTGGGAAAGCCAAAAGGGAGAGAAGACTGAGGAGATAAAACTAGGAAGCCTGGACACTACTAGATTATGATAACAGAGATCAAATGTCTATCTACAAAGTTCACAATTTTAATATTATAAACACAACCTATAATCCAGGGATGCAAACTCCTCAAAAGTCAAATCATTTTTTAGTATTTTTATAAATTTATTTTAAAAAATAACAATTGCAATGACATCAATGATTGATCACCTGTACTCCCCCTACCGCTGGAGGAAAACCTATATAGTGAGCCCCAAAGGAAAATCAAGACATTATTAGGCACCCTGTAGCTAGAAAATGCTGTTGGTCCAGTGGCATAGACACTGACATGTTCAATGTACCAGTGCAATTAAAATATATACATTTACAATTATCCTAAAAAAAAAAAAAAAAAGAAAAAAGCTCAAGAAGTGACACAACTATGCATCAAACCAATTATTCATTCATCTGTTCGCTCTGCATCATTGAAGTCATCACTGCAGTCACAAGGACAAATGAGTAGAAGACTTAGTAATAAAGGAAAAAAAATCCAAAGGTCAACTCCCCTGTTCCCACTTTGTGGGCTATTATGGTGTGCAAAAAATAACCATTATAAAAGGGCCATGAGCTATCTGAAATGCAGTGACAAAATGACAACTGATGCATTTCATTTCAAACAAAAGTCAAACTTTCCCCCCTCCATGAAAAATTCAGTAACAATGAGGTTGGTATTACTATGTACAAACTTATAGACACAAATAAATAGTATTTTAGAACCACCATTGGCTTCAGCACTAGAAATTAGGTCTGAGGAATTTCTCTCCAAACTCTCCATCTTAGACTCCTAAACTAACCAAGATAAATTCCTCATCATCTTTAATGTTATCTGAAAAAACTGGGGTGGTCTAATTTCTGAAACATAAAAGAGCCAGAAATTTCTAGTGAGCTTACCAAAGAGTCAGCCCTCTGACACCTGGAAAGCAGGAAAAACTACTAGATTCCCGGATCTAGGAAGATATTACACTTCCAATTTCCTTTGCATAGCTCTATATCTCTATTTCTACCTTTACTATGGCCTCCCCCTCTGATTTTCTCTTCAAAGGGTTTACTTTCTTTTCTGTCCTAATGCATTTAGAGTGATGTCAAGGATGCAATCTTTACTCTTGGTATTTAAGCCAACCCCAAATGGTCTTCAGAATTATTGGATTTTCCTTCTTTGTTTCCAGAGAAGGCAGCCAACTCTTCTGAAATATCATCTTGGTTCTGTCTCCCAGAGTTCAACACCTGGAAAATAGATTTCTGAGGTCCAACTCATTCTGGCAACTGTGGCCCAGTTCCTGACCCTGCAGCGTCTCTCCTTTCTTCCAGACTGTAGTTTATTCCTATAGTATGGGCGCAGTGTGAAAACCTTTCTGCACAAGGCCTACGGAGAAAGGGAAAAACAAATGCAAATGGCACCAAAGAATCAGCTGCCATGGGAAGAATAAGAATGTCTGATCTCTGGAGCCAGCACAAAATGCTGCTGGAATGAGGCCAACATCCACATCAAGCTATAGCAGGTAACCTGGACTATGCCCAGGACAGTGTGCTTGAATAGTGCTTTCCTGGCCCTTTGTCAAGGACTCAATCTCAGAATTCTCCCTGGCAGTACTTGTAAAAAGGTTTTAGAATAAATGTGAATTAGTCTCTTCATCTTAATGATCCATTCCAGGTACTCATCCACTGGAGGAGAATCAAGCTCTATGACAACACCTGATAGGTAGACTACTCTTTCTCTTTCTTCCTAGACTGAAACACTCTTCTATTCCCCAAATGTCATCAAAAAGACTACACTTGAAAATCTCTAGTTTGACTCTCTGTTTAGGAATTACTACAGATGTTTTCAGTGCATCAGCACAGAAGTTTTTGAAGAGTTTTGTTTTCTACTTAGGAAAGGCAGTTTCCAGTTCCAGGACCCTCTATATTGTCTGAAAAGTAGCCACAGCAAGACCTATGGTCCTGATGACCTGTTAACAGAGACAAGCAGACCACAACTTGTCAAAGCTAAAAAGAGAGAGTCAGCAATGTATATTTTAGGTTCTTCAAAATTTTATCACTTTATCCCTGGACTTTTCTTGACTGAAGTCCTAAAATATGAACCCACAGAGATTCTTATTATTACCACAGATTAGATGGCTGTATCTCAGAGAATTTATTGTTTCCATATCACAGTATGGAACTTTCTTGCTCAGAGGCCATCTGAATACAAAGTGTCTATTCAGTTGGTCAGCCTGAGATCCCCCACCAGAGGGATGGATGCTATCTAGATTCCATGGGAAGGAATGAGCTGCGGCTTCCCTGATTGCAGTTCAGGTTGAGAAGGATGTTCTTCCCTGCTGAGATGGCTGGCTGGCTTCACCAGTCAACATAAGTGCTTGTATACTGCTGGGCTGGCAAGTGTCTCCTTGTATCATCCTAATCCATGAAATGTCAAATGTTATCAACAGTCTAAAATAGGTCCTGACTGAAAGGGTGAGACAAAGGCTTGCAACTTCAATTTGCCAGACATTGCTGCAATTATAATACTGAGCCACTTATTAAAAACTAAGTGGTTTCTGTCCTGTAGAAAAGGGCAGAAGTGATCGTCAGTGTCCCATTGGAAGAGTAGATCAATTTCCTGGAACAGTGGCAAACATCGGCAAGGAATATGACCTTGATCAGCTCCATCATATGGCCTGGGGTTAGGAGACTCGAATTATCTGTGTCATTGCTTCTTCATCAGCTTGGTTTGGATCCTAGAGACAAAGACAGCATAATAATGATTAGAGTCCTCTGTAATAGCACAATGACCTCCTGGCTTTCAAAGCCAGGAGGGAACATGTACAACTTTGCCAAGAAAATCAAAGTTCTGTAATATATCTTTAAAGTCCATCCACATGGTTTAAATGTAGCTCCATTAGGAAGGAAACAATAAACCTTATTTCTTAAAAAAAAAAAAAAATATAAAGTGTAGCCTGGACCTCTATCACCAAACACTTCAGAGTTGATAGTGTTATTTCTTTCCTAAACACATGGAGCTGTGCTCTACTCTTAAGGGTTAATCAGGTGGCTAAGAAACAGACCCAGAGAAAACACTGACACGCTGCATTTTTATGTCATTTTCTGATCATCACATTTAAATACTGAGTGCTTAGCAAGGCTGGAAAAAACCTATATAATTTAATGCACTCATTTTGTAGATACTTGATGCCTGAAAGGATAAAGTGATTTGTTTGGACTATAATCAAAAAGTCAGGAGGCCAGCAAGGGTTAACTCCTAAATCTTTTGTCTTCTGTATGATTTTTCTTACTAAACTCAGGGTGCTGCTTCTCACTCGAGACCCAGTGTAAAGGCAAAAATCAGTCCTGGGAGGATTTTTCCAATACTCCACAGGAACCACCTTTAGTTCACCATAGAAGTCTCTGAAATCTCAGTAGGCAAGATCTGAGAAAAGACTGGAAGATTTCTGGATGTATAAAGACTGGAGTTGGGCCTTGAATAATAACTAGCACTTTCTGAACACTCATCATGCACTATGGACAGGCTAAAAAGGTGCCTAATGTGCATTACTACATGAAGTCCCCACAATATTCCTATGAAGTACCCAACACTATTCTACTTTACAGATGAGAAGACACAGGTTCAAAGAGGCCAAGTTAAGAGCAAGGTCATGTTGTTAGCACCTGGAATCAGGAAGAGCTCTTGGCACAGTGGCCTACCACATTTGGCAGTCCGCATTCACACAGTACATGGATGAATAGCAGTGAGAGTGAGGAGCTCTAAGAATACAGGTGAGGACTAATAGCTTCAAAGAGTTGTTAGTGTTCCTGTGTGGTGACATTTGAGGAAATCTAGTATAATTGTTGAGAGACATAATGAGAAAAATTGCTTAGAAACTACAAAGAAATTGCCTAATTTGTGGTGGATTAAGAAATGAAGAACATATATTGTTGAGTAAGGGACTTTTATGATAAAAAAAAAAACTACACAAGACTGACCTTGCATTACTGTATAAAGATCAATTGAAGGAGACTGGAGATCAATTTAGAGAATACTACAATAGTGTGATGGAATGTAGTATTTATATGGAATGAATTATCAGTACATGGAAGAAATTCATTAATTCCACAATCATTTACTGAGTGCTTGCTTAAAACTGGACATTATGCTAAGACCAATGAATACAGTAGAGAATAAAATTCTCTACTTTCTACATAACTGTACTCTAGGAAGAAAATGATCTTGAACATTTAGACAAATTAAATAATTAAATGGTAATTATACTGGAAAAAAAAAGATAGCATGAGAAAATTCTGGAATAGAAGAGACCCATCTAGATATTATGTGGGCTGGGAATAACCTTTCCAATCTAAACCAAGGCCTAAAAAAAAAAAAAAAAAAAAAAAAGAGACAGTTATACAAAAAGAGTGAGTGAAGAAGATTAAAAACTGAGAACTTTAAGGACAAAGGCCTATGGCAAGAGTCAAATAGATGAACAGTGAGCACAGAGAACCAAGAAGCAGGAAGAGATGAAACTAGAGGGAAAGGAGCAAGAGCACATGGGTGCCTTGCTGGCCATGGTAATAACTCTAGGTTTCAGGCCAACTGCAAATAGGAGAGGGTCAGGGGTGAAGGAGCTCAAGCAGGACAGTTATACATATTTAGAAGACCACACTAAGAGGTCAAGAATGTGAAGGCGGGGACAAGAGTGGAAGAAGGAAGACAAGTTGTTTTTTTATACCTAAGTCAAAGAAAAGAGGACTAGAACCAGGCTGACATAAGTTGGGAGGGAAAAAGGTAAATCAATTCAAATTATATTTCTAAAGATAAAATCAAGATATACTAACCCAGAAATGCCTGTAAGGTAATTAATTTAATTTCAGTAACCATTTTATTAAGTATCTTATATTAGGTAAATTACTAACTTTTCTCAGTCTGTTTCAATTGTAAAATGGTGATGATAGGTAATTATTATCTCATGGGGCTTGAGGTTGCTTAGAGCTAATTAAAAAACATAATAATTAATATAATACCTCTCATATATAGTATTAGTGAACACTGCTGTTACTATTACACTAAGAAACACTATAACTTATTCCATGAAAACTTAAGTAAGAATTTCAAGAAGGAAATAATAGTAGTAACTGGGAAAAATGAAGAGAGAAGAAAGGTTACAGGATTCAAGACCTCAAGGGCTTTTAAGAACAAACAGAAAAACTAAGAGATTATGTTGCATTCAATTTAGAGAATGTGATTACTCCCTGAGCATGAAATGGCAAAAGGACACTGGTAAAGGCTTCAACCCAAGAAAAATACAAGGCAATAAATAGAAGAATGAGCTCTTATCACCTCACCTGCATATGGGGACTATCCTTTTCTTTGGGAGAAAAAAATCGTCCACCTTCACCACGCTTCCGAGCCATGGCATGACGGTGCCGAGACTCATGCAGGTATTTCTAAAATAAGAAATAAAACTACTTAGTGACTAGCCAGAACCAGCAGAATTATCTAGTACACACACTGCATTGCTAAAAGTTCAAGAGAGCTGTGACCAGAGAAAGAGATAAGACTTTGAATTATGGAGCAAGTTTTGGAGAAAGTACTTAACCTAGAACATGAATAAAATGCAGTTAATCATACATAACTACTACTGTAAGAATGTAAACGTTAAATGGAAAAAAAAAAAAAAAAAAGGCATAGCAGAGATCACTACTTCCCCCTTAATAGAATACCAAGTTTTAGTTAGGCAAATG
Source organism: Spermophilus citellus (assembly GCF_964194105.1). Lineage (NCBI taxonomy): Eukaryota > Metazoa > Chordata > Mammalia > Rodentia > Sciuridae > Spermophilus > Spermophilus citellus. The sequence continues at coordinate 57,008,552 of NC_138186.1, read as the reverse complement.
GCTGGTCAGTTAAAAAGACTGCATTTCCTAGCCTTAACCGAGGTAAGGTGTGACCATGTAACTAAACACTGGCTAGTGAGATGGATCTAACTTCTTGAGAGAGGGTACCTTTCCTGTTTCCTCTGTTCCCGGACCAGAGCCCAGTCTTGGACTGTTAAGTAGCGGACTGAAAATATTAATTAAAGCAGTAGACAGAGGAGAATGGATCTTGAGAACTGAAGGAATGATCTAACTACCAATCCAGGACAATTTATCTCTGAACTTCTTTTAAGAAAGAAAAAAAAAAAAAAAAATTTCAGACACAGTGGCAAGAGGATTGCTAGCTCCAGGCCAGCCTCCACAACTTAGTGAGACTCTGTCTCAAAAAATAGATAGATGGATAGATTTAGGAAAAAAAAAGGGGGGGGGGGGTCCTGGGAGAGTATCACTGGGCTCAGTCTCCAATACCAAAAACCAAACCAAAATAATAATTAAAAAATCCCATTTAGTCCACTGATTCTGTTGTTATAGTTGAAGCTATACATAAGCCATAACAAGTGCTAACTCTTACAATAAAAGATAATAGCCTCCTAATTAGCTTCAGTTGTTTAGAAGGAAAATAAACCATATAAAGGATAATTGTGATACTCCTGCTCTTGTCTTGTGTCCTTCCGAATGTTACACATACCCTTCTTTCCTTTGGAATTTTCCCTTCTGCTTCTAGTTTTGCCCGAGCTTGCCTTCTTTTGAGAATACGGTGGTACTGTTTGGCATTCACATAGAGGGGCTCTTCTTCAAGCATCTCTGCTCCAGGTAGGGGGATTCTCTGGATAGCAGGCACAGAGCCAGCTCCAGGCACCATCTGCACAAAGAAGAAAACAGAGTTTACAAGCAGCATAGGAAACAGTTTTTTTGGGTTCCTGTTATATAGATTCCTGAAGAACATTTATTACACTAAAGGTCTATCTGAATTTTAAACAACAGCCTCAGATGATTCTTTTATAGGGAGGTCAGGACCCACAAACACACACCACACTTAACTTCATGTACATCTGTTAACATTCAGACAAATCTTTTGGTGCTGCCACATTTTGGACTTTTGTATTACAGGCTCAGCCTTGGACTCTTTTGCTCTTTATGAAAAGGCAAAAGCAATACCCTTCATGAGGCTTTACTGGGTATTATGCTCAAGCACAAGAAAGCCTATTGGCTTAGGTGGCTCTAGGCCTCCAAAAAACAAACCTATGTCCAGGAAAAACAAAACAAAACAAAACAAAACAAAAAAAAAACCAAAACCAAAACCAAAAAACAAACAGAAAACACCACTGTTGGTTAGAGGGAGGCATTAGAGGGTTGGGCCTCTTCTAGTCCATCTCATATTCATGGCTTCACTTTCTAAGTATGCAGCCATAGAATGGCCAGAAACAGTCATCATAAGAATGAAATAGCAAAAAGGAAGGGAGGTACAGGATGACCAAGTGTTATAAATGCCTACAGGTATAGAAATAGGTTAATAATCCTTTCTGGTAGCTTTCTCACCTCTATGCAGACTTCTATTCATTCTTAATTTATGCATTTAGGAGCTATGAACTAATGTTCTATTTTGACATATGGTATTTAGCTTTTACTCATACCCCAACTCCCCAACATACTTATACTTTTGTTTGTTTCTCTAATGATTACAATCTAATTTTTAGTTTATTTTTTGTTTCATCCACCACAGGCGATGTGTTTTCCATTTTCCAATGATCAGTAGCCTATTCTTCCTTTCATTATCTGAATTCTGAATAAAATCATAAAAAATTAGATATTTACATCTCTTTAACCACTGCCGTATCTCTAGCACTTGAATTAGTCCATGGCACATAGTGTGGGCTCAGAACAAATTATGTTTCATTGTATTATTATTAGCAGGCAAAAATAAGAATGGAAAACAACAGTATATAAGAACAGCAAGCTGAAAAGTAAATTTCCTTACCATGACCATTCCTCCTGAATTGACCACATTGCCTGCCACTGGTAATGTAACAGTGACAGTCCCTTGTCCACTGCTGGTTGTGTTGGTATTGGCTCCTGTCTGAACAATCTGTGCTCCTGCCAAACTGGCTGCTGGGATGGTGATCATGCCTGAAACAGGGACTGTAACTTTAAGAAAATAAAATATAAAAACAAAATAGGCACACAGAACAGAAAGAAGGGAACACAGTTAGTCCCTCTTCTACCTGACAACATTCATCCACCCTGGAAAAACATGCTGAAAAGCACAAGAGAAAAAGTACTTTCCTAATCTTAACTCTGGTTTTCTATACATAAAATCCAACTATTAACTGTTTAGGACCTTGTCCGGAGTAAATCTATCCTTGAGATGAGTACTTGCCCTGGACAATCCAATAATTTCAAAAGGAAGCCAGAAAATATGGCAGCCTCTCCTATGCCTTAGTCTTGACTACAGCTATACCCACTGCTCTTATAGGTAGGAATAATCAATCTGCCACAGGCAGGAGGTTTTATAAATTTATAAGTTTAAGACCCCAAATTGAGGGGTTATAATCTTAAAGCACTTCAACTCCTTAAACTATCAGCAGTAATTGTTCACCATTCAGTCTGAGCTCTCACGAGAGCCCAGTCCAGCTCAGGCTCTAGTGCTGGATGATAGCACATGATTCTTGTACTCTATGGATTCTGTATACTGCAAAATTTTATTCACAAATCAAATCTTTAGTCATGGAATCTAAATGAGGTATTCTCTTTTTATTGGCAATACTGGATACTGAACCCAGGAAGTGCTCTAACACTTAGCTACATCCTCAGCCCTTTGCTAAGTTGCTGAGCCTGGCCTCCAACTTATTATCCTCCTGCTCAGTCTCCTGAGTCACTGGTATTACAGGTATGCACCCCAGCGCCTGCCTGGCCTAACTTACCCAACTATCTGACAAATGTTTCCAAAAGCCTTCAAGTTCAATTTGAGCACCTCTCCTCCCAAGCAAAACAGATTTATGCATCTATTCCTGGAACATTCTTCTCTAAGGGTCCTGCACTATATGTATTTGTTCACATCTCCCTTATTATCCTAGAGGCTCTTTGAGAACTCTTCTTTACTCCTGGTTGTTAAATGCTATATATGCAATAGACATATAAATCTTTTGGGAATGAATAATGAGTGACCAAACAAACAAAACACAACAGCAATGGGACAAAATGTTAACTTGATTATTGATATAGAAACTTTGTATTTACAATCTTCTATTTAGAAATATTTCTTCCCTATAACATTTAAAAGCTCACATAATCCCTTGGATCAGTCTTTTGACAACCACAGTGAGAACTCCATTCTATAAAAAAAAAACATTGTTCATGGGGTCCTGTAAATGAGTCCTGTTGAGCTCATAGCCTTCTGAAGCACTTACAATTCTCAGAATATAAAAAGATGCCCTAAGAAGTTCCAGGGAACCTATGGACCTACTTACCTTGCTGGAGAATAGTACCATCTGCATTAACTGGCTGGTAGACAATGGTTTGCCCTTCAGCAGTCTGTGCCACTTGCTGTCCCTGAACAGCAATTTGCTGCTGAGTCTGTGGGAAATAAATAACAACACAATGATAGTGTCCAAAAGATATCTACCAAAGAAAACTGACCATGTGGTCCTTTAAAACACAACACTTTTGATGGATTCCTTTCCCTATTTCCACTATATATGAAATACTTGGTTTTGCTATCTGATTTTCAAAGTCAGTTCTCCTCTTGAATTGACTCATTACCTGAGTCTGGCCAGCAGTGACGGCTGTCTGAGGCTGCTGAATGATGATCTGCTGGGTCTGACCCTGCTGTCCCTGGACCTGCACAGCCTGCCCACCCTGGATTTGGATCTGTCCAGGTGGAACCAGTTGTATCTATGGAAAAGAACACAAAGAAAGAAATGGTATTCTATTGCCACCACTTTCCTTTAGTTAAATGAATTTCTCTAGAAAATAGGAAATGCTTTGAAGAGGGAAAAAGACATAAGTCCTATTGTGCTCTCAATTTTGAATTAGTGACAACTTATTTTCCATTTATAAAATGATCAGGGAATTTTAATATGGTCTGGATATCTGATATTGAGGAATCAATGTTTATTTTTAAAAAGATGACAGAGGTGTCATTGTTATTTATTTCTAGAAGAATGTTCACTTAAAAGTACATTCTGGGGCTGGAGATGTAGCTCAGTGGTAGAATGCTTCACTAGCATGCACAAAACCCTGGGTTTAATCCCCAGTGCCACAAAAACAAAAAAGACCCCACAACATTCTGAAGTGCTTTTCACTGATGAGATGATATTATATGTATTCAAAATATCATTCCCAAGTCAATGGTAAACTGATGGTAGCACAGGTAGATATCTTTATGAGAGAGATACTGAACCACAGAATCCAGTTAAGCTACACGAGGATTACTGACCACAGAAACGATGAAATGTTTTTTTGTTTAGTTTCGAACCTCTGGGATATTTTGTTATGCAAAAATAGGTAACTAAGACAACGTGAATGATCCTAATCTTCTTTCCAATGCAATACCCTAATATTCAGTGCTGTCATTAATGTTTGCTGGCCTTTTTCTGATGTTTTTTCCCCAATATTCTTGTATCTATTTCCTTGTTCTCTCTTCTGATTCTATTGTCTATATCAGGCCAAGAATCTTAATCTAAAAATTATATGCAATGTTTTGCAATCTAGATATCGATCCTTTTTCTTAGAAGGCGTATGGTTTCACAGAAATGCTAAAATGGAGAATACAATTCAAAAAAGGTTAAGAAGTACCTTTTTTTTTTCTTTTTAAAATAATGACTATCAAAGAACACTCATAAGAAGCCATTTCTTACATAAGAGGGATTTAAGCCTTAAGCATTTTAAGGGAGACTGGAATCTCACCTATAGCTTTGTTTGTGTGTGTGTGTGTGTGTGTGTGTGTATAAGTAATTTTTCAGCTTAATTAGTTACAATCCTATTTTAAAAGCAGGGAAATATACAACTCTTCCAAGAAAAACAAAATGTCATTATATCAGAGAATTCAGAGCTAGAATGAATCCTAGATGTCACCTACATAAACTACATTTCTGGTTGGAAAAACCAATGATTAAATGGCTTGGCAATGGAAGTTAGGTTACTACTCTCACAGTATACTGTGCCTAGAACTTGATCATAGTGCCTCTATTTGACAGTGGAGAAGGCATCATGACCAGGGACTGGAGAAGAAGCAGACAGAGAAGGGCAGAAATGAAAGAGTAATGTGAAATTGAAAAAGCACACACTGAAAATAAATTTAGAGCTTCATACATTTATGCATGGAGAAATGTGGAAACTATTTTTAATCTCAGCTACAACTCGATTTTGGTAAAAATATGCCAATAGCATTAACAATGTTCTTACCCTCTGCTCAAGCAACCCCACTTTGAAACTACACTTAAAACTCAATTGAAAAGTAAAACTGTAGTGATCTATGTTTATAATAGCCTCATCTATAAAAGCAAAAACAAACCCAAAAACCTTCAACTACACTTTAAGGATTCTGAATTTCTGAATCATCAAATTGAACATTATGAAGGAATTAAAAATGACAACTAAGAAAACAATGCAATATATATTTAAAAGAACAGGTTGAGGGGACTGGGAATGAACCTCAGTAGTGCAGCACTTGCCTCACATGTATGAGGCACTGGGTTGGATCCTCAGCATCACATAAAAATAAAGAAAGATACTGTATCCATCTACAACTAAAAATATTTTTTAAAAGATAAGTAAATAAAAGAACAAGTAAAGAAAACCTATGGGCATGGTATAAATTACGTATAAAAACACAGGGATTATGCAAAAATTACAAGTTGAATTTATAAGCAGTGTCATGGCTGATTTTTTAAAACTTATTTACTGTAACTACTAAAACTATTCAAATAAGTAAAAAGTTAATATTCTTCCACATCTCCTTTTCTGGGCTCATAAACATATATACCCATAGGGAACTGATACTGTATTAAAGATGAAACCACACAGTGAACATTGTTTTTGCAAACTATTTTTCACTAAAAATCCTTCAACATTAACCCAAGTCAACAGTTCATCCTTTTTAGCAATGACATAATACTTCATATGTGAATATAATTTATTCAAATCATTTCCATAGATAATTAATGGATTCAGATTACAAAAAAATTGTTTTGCTAGCACAATGCTGCACTAAATGTCTGTACATTTCTCTCTACACATTGATACTTTTCTTCCCATAGGCTAGATTCTCAAGTGGGACTGCTAAATGGTTTATGTATTTAAGAGATAGTGAGATGACCTCCCAATGGGAAATGACCAAAACCAATGTGTGCTTCTGTTTTTCCACATCCATTCTAGCAGTGGATATAACCAATTTAATATCCCTCCAATTTTAAAATTTTGATGCCACGGAGTTGCATGTTAGCATTCCCTATATATTTCTTTCAATTTCTTCTACACCTATGTCCTATTTACTTTTGTTTTGTTTCCCAGTTTTCAAGTCGATTTATCTTTTTAATTGATTTTCAAAAAGAATCTTGCTTTTTAAAAATTCTTTCTATATTTTTGGTAATGTTGTATCAAATTAATTTTAACCTGCTTTTCATTCATTTTCTTCTTCTCCTAACTTTCTAAGAGAAATACTATTTATTTTCATTTCTTTTAAAGTAAAGCATTTCAGATTATCAAATTTTGTTGTAAGTACATCTTTAGGTAGGTTTTCTTTTCCATTATTTATGAAAAAAAAACAAGTTATATGGAAAAATAACAAGTTATTTGTTAAAAAATGAGAAGGATAACATTTCTGACTAGAAACAATCCAAAGCAGGTTGGTATACTCCCTCCCCTAACCCTCAAGTGTGCCAATATAACTTATATCAATAAATCACTTAATAAAAGATTCTTATCTTTTTATATTCCTTATAGCAATTCAAGATCATGCTCATATAATTTCTGCATAGTTCTGCTTTATATCACTAGTACTACAAAGAAAGAAAATTAACTAAATAAGAAATAGTGGGTAAAAAGCAATTAAATGTAACATGACTGTCTAGCAGTCTTCAACAACCTATTCCTTTAAACTTCTTATGTGACAGACTTTCGAAACATTTTTTAAAATAGCACTCACTTGTTGCAAACCCTGTGTCCCAGAAACAGGTACTTGCATGATGGTTTGACCTTGTCCCCCGGGGACAGCCTGGACCATAATAGGTTGGCCAGTTGATGTGATTAATTGGCCTCCACTGACTTGCACCATTAATGGTTGGCCCTGGACCTAGAATGAAATAAAATAAGAACAATGAAATAACACAAGACACAAAATTATTTTTACTAAGACAATCACTGGAACTATTCTGTTAATTGCTAGAGGGGGGGAAAGGTAGGAGAAATACTAGGAAAATAAGCTTAGTTCTCAAATTATCTTTTTCAAATATCCCTGGTATCTCTGACTAAACACCAAACTGAATCTTTTAAGGTCTGATATAATGGAGCATATCTAAAATCTTCAGAAGTATTAACAGATACAAGACATTTATCACCAAATAAAGTTTTCCTTTTTAAACCAATACCCATGAATGGTCTCTTGTGAGGGCTGCAAACCATGAATTGAGAAGAAGGTGATGGATGGTTGAGTGCAATTCTAAATAATCCAGAGGGAGTAAATCAAACTGCTCTAGGAAAGTGGGTAACATGAGTCCTGAAAGCTTATGCAGAGGATTCCTTTTCCCATAGTCTCTCAAGCAAAAGTGAAATGTACACATTTTATTCTCTTCACCCTCTGAATCTAGATGTTTGTTGCTTAAAAAGTCCACTATTAAAGACTTCCTGCAAATATTTTCTGGTCAGTTTGCAATCTTCATGGTAAAGTTCCTCACACTGCATCTTGTAGTATCTACAGTTATTTTAGCTTTATCAGAAGCAATGACAAATACCGAAATTAGAGCAGTCAAGTGTACAAACAGAATTTCCAACTTTCAAGGGCCTAGAAGTAAATGAATTACTCTAGAAAGCAGGTCACTGCAAGTGCTCCACCACATCTTAAACCTCAAATACCTAATAGGAAGAATGCTTTCTGGAAGCCAAAATATAAGCTATGTTAGGAATAAACAGGAATGATCAACACAAGAGCTAAGAGACCCAAACTTTCATTTTCATGGTCAATTTTTGTTTTGAGGAATTATTTAAGAGAACAAAAGAATACTTGTATGACTAAAATATTCATTCTTAATGCCAGAAATTAATGTGCCAGATGAGTAGGATAGTAAGAACTTCCTACCACTGCCACCAATGTACTAAATCTACAGAAATATTTAAATACTAGGTTTTGCTTAACTATTCCATGAGAAATTTCACTTTAAGGACTTTACAGCCTGACTTTCATGTTTTCTCCTTCCCTTACTTCCCCATTCGAATTCCCTTTGCTACGCCAAATGCTTGCATATGCTGTATCAGAAAAGATTTATTAGAAGACTTACTGCATGAGTAACTGCAGGAAGTATTTAGAATTCTCCAAAAATAATGAGACCCTTAGAGAAAAGGTTTCCATTTCTTTAAAATACAATTTATTTAAGTAGTTACAAGACACATCATTAATCATTTTCTGGCTACCCACTGTCTTAATTTCCTCCCCCACTGACATGCTATATGCACATGATAAAACTGAGACTCCAAAGAGCTCAGTGTTTACAACACATAAATGATACAAGGACACATGCATCAGACAATAAGCCATACAGTTAAGAGCATGTTACATTCCCATTCCACAAGTGGTTAACGACAATCCAAAATACTATTTTATACATTAATAAGATGAAGCAAGCATAAACAACATAAACAAGCTGTTGAACTAAGATTCCAATACAGTTCAGGACTACCAATGAGCTCAGCTTCTTTTAGACTAATTTATGCTCAGAACTAGCTGCATTATATCATCACTAAATGCTACTGGTGGCAGAGGCAGGAGTTGAAAGGGTAAAGTGAAATGACTGTATGAAACAGTTAACTACAGGATTCTTAGCAGCACTAGTAATAAAGTGAAATGCTGGTTTTATATTCTAGACCCTACCCTGAATCATTTCCAATTCAATGAAAGAAAAAAGAAAGGGCATCTAAATTTTATAATTTTTCAAAAATATGGTCTTTTTAAAAAATATCTTTATTTCACTTATTTATTTATTTTTTATGTGGTGTTGAGGATCGAACCCAGGGTCTTGCACTTTCGAGGCGAGCGCCCTACCACTGAGCCACAACCCCAGCCCAATACAGTCCTTTTAATCAAAGTAATCTACAAAGAAAAGACTAGTGCCTCTACTTCTGTTTTTGTTTGTTTGTATTGTTTTTTTGAAAATAGGAACAGGCCAAATTTTAACCCCAATTTATGGCAATGAACATGGCCATACATAATGAAAAAACTGCACCGTTCAACTTAGAAACCTTTAAAATATACTTTTTTTTTTTTTAAAGCATATCCAAGTAACTATCAAGAATCATTAGGGTCGCTCTAATACCTAAGTCTTGAAAGTGTACCCCACCCTGCTGAACCAAACAGAATGGGAATAATCTCTACAAATCTAGTAATAAGACAGGTCATTATTTTCCCAGGAAAGGTAGTGAAAACTAACAGTTATGAAGAGATCAACATGATTCAGTGCTTAAACCTTGCTCAACTATTATTTTACAATCAAGTTGGCCCTTTAATAATAAACAGCCTAGTTAATTTGCATGTGTGTAAAATTCTTTCTCAACTATAATACAAACTCATGAAATTTTGCCATGCAATCAGATCGAATCTGAGCACTTTATGAGTCCTAATGCCACTTTTAAGAATTTTTTCTTGTCATGTTTCTTTCTTTTCCAGAGACTTGCTCACTAGTCAAATACAGTTTTCTGAAAACAGATACAACAGTCACTACATGACTTAGCATGGATCATTAGGGAAGTGGCAACTTAGCCTCAAAGACAAGTTAGAAGCATCAAAAACATGCAACTGACTGATTCCTACTTGAGATCCTAACACACACAGCACCAGACATAAGGAGAAATTCATGCAGTGCTCACAAAGAATCAGAGAGGGCACCACTACCTGGAGGGTCTGGACCTGCTGGCCTGAGGCAGATGCCACCTGGGCCTCAGTCTGCAACTGGACGGCAGTGACACCACCCTGCTGCTGAGAACAGGAACAGGAAGATCTTGAAATGTATCAGGAAGGAAATGTATAGTTCAAGACATGAGATTACCTTACCTCTTGTGGGAGGGGGAGGAAAGTCTTCTTTCAAAAGACTTACCCTACACAGGGCTTTCAAAATGTATAGTCTCCCTAAACTGAAGCTGTTGTGTGGTAGGATCAAAGATATAAGCATCCTACACCCAGAATGGACCTTAAAACTTACTTCCACACTCAAAAAGGCCAAATAACATTAACACAAAAATTTGTATATAGGCTTTCCCTCCAGAAATATTTCACTCTTCTGCTTACATAATTTTAATCCTCTTTATACTTCCTCAAATAAGTTCACAAGAAACAATGAAGATTTTCTGGGGCTTAAATGCAATCACCAATAAAGGAAGGATGAATTGATCACCGTGAACCATCATCTTCATAGCCATTGGCTTTTATGTCCCAAGACCAAGACTTATTTCTATCCAAATGAACTGTCTTAGAAACAATGTTTTCAGTGATTCAACCTTATTTTGATGTTCTCATAAGTTTTGACAGAATAGAAATTCACACACCACAACACTGGCCTGCATGGAGGACCCTTTGTAACTTTCTCAAAGGCAGCTGGAGGAAGCTGCCAGAGCCACAGCAGCTACAAGGAAGGGAAAAGCAGCAAGGGAGTATAAATAATTAATCTCTTAATCAAGAGGAGCTCCTTCCTTTGATTATTAGATCAGAAAAACTCACCATTAATACTTCCTTTGCTCTCCCTACTTTGCTAAGTTGGATTTTGAATGCAAAAACTATTTCTAAGATATCAATCTTGGCCTAAGGTCAAATGAAAGCATAATACATCTCTTTTTTCCCCTTTCTTCTAGGATTGGGAAAAAAGTGAAGTTTTACTGAAATAAATCTAGACAAAAAGTGTATATATTCAAGGATGCAATTTATCTTATTTAGGAATAAACTAGCAGCTGGGAATTTCTTTCTAATATGTGGTTATCCACATGTTTAAATAATATCTGGGTGTTGAACTAAAGCTTTTTAGAATAGGTACTAGGGTGGACCACATCAAAGAATGATGAATTTCTTGAAATCTGACTGGTGTGTACTATGGCCAAACCTTCACAAAATCACAAGTTAGCTCAAAGAAGGGGTGGGAGGGAGGGTTGAAAAATAATAATGATTTAAAAAAAACAAACCCAAACTCCAAATGTCCATCAGATAAACAAACCAGATTTTATCATTTTCAGTGAGACCAAAGAGGCAATTTATTATTAAACCAGGCTCCCATAAAGAGCAGATTCTAGATGGTCATGAACTCATAACACTTTAGCATAAATTATACCAAATAGTTCACTAGATTTGGTACCTCTTAAATAATTCCCAATAATCATGTAACAGCCAATTTGTGCTATTATCAGTTCCACTGCTGTGATGTTTCAGGATGTTTTGCTTTCATACCTGCTGCTGAATCTGTCCAGCCTGCACAACAATCTGCTCTGTTGAGCTATTGCTATTTGCCGTATATTGCTCCATGGCCCCTCCCAGATAGAATCCTGTCCACAGTGAGCTTCACTTTGGAGAGCCTAGAAGACTGTGAGGTGGTGCACTCCTGTTAGAAAAGTTGGGAAAATAAATTATAATGAGATTGTCAAATTATAACTGTGTTTAACATTTATAATAAAATGAGATAAGAGAAAAGAAAATGTTAATTATCAATATTATCTTTAACTAGACTTACATGGTCAAAAATAACATCACAACACCATTTTCATGAAAATACTTTTAGTCCTTTTTTATAAGCGATCTTACCTTTCAATACTACCAGAACAACACTTACACCTTGGCAATACTCATTAAGCTATAATATCTTTGTTGCAAGGTCTATTTAACACAGATTTTCAGATCTGTGGGAGTACTTTAGAGAATAAAGATTCTTTATTTTGTATCACACACTTGCTGCCCATCAAACATGTTACTCTAGTTCACTATATATGGTAAGCAATTTAAAATTTCAGGGCTTATTATTTAGTAAATAGTTCACTCCAAATGTGAAGTCAATTTTTTTTATATCAAAATCTCTATCCTATGAACAGTGCAATTATTGTGTGTCACCTAAAAAAAAAAAAAAAAGATAAGAAAATATCCATTGGTAGCACTAAGAAAGCTCTAGTAAAAGTTTAAGAGTTTGTATCATAATACAAAAACTAAAAAAGACATTATACAATGTCAAAATTTGCCACACCATCGGAGTTAATCTGTCTTTCCCTGTTTTATGCAGTGGTGTCTCCTTAGCATCATTACTTTTGTACTTTGGGGTCATTATTAAGTAAAATGAAGATTACATAAATGCAAGCAGTGTGATTCTACAACCAACAGTATGACAGTTGAGATAGCCAATAAACAATTAATGGTGGGAATTAGCATGGATACACTATCTTGTCTTTGGCCAAACAACGTGAGATTTTCTCACACTACTTGGAATGACACACAGTTTAAAACTTATGAGTTATTTTCTTTTGTAATTTTCCATTTAATATTTTGGGACTGTGGGTAATTGAAACTATGGAAAGATATCTTGCATAAGGGGGAACCATTGTAAGTGTGGCAGGGTAGCACACCTCTGTAATTCCAGCTAATATATGGGAACCTGAGTTAGGAGGATCTCAAGTTTGAGGCCTACCTGGGCTATTTAATGAAATCCTGCCTCAAAATAAAATAAAAAAGGCTGGGGATGTAGCTTAGAGATAGAGTACTCCTGGGTTCACTTCCCAGTATAAGGGAGGGTGATGGTGGGGGGAACAACCTGCCAAATCCTTAAAGTCAGCAAATAACCAGTTACTGTTCAAATCTATCCTTTTCACACACTTTCAGATTTGAAGACTCCTTTTTAAAATAAGGACACAATTAGATAAACTGAAGTGATATGAGAACCCAGAATAAAGACTTGATTGAAACAGTAACATTATAAAATTCCAAAGATTAACTTCATTTTGGAAATAAACAAAATGTAAACAAACCATTCCTTTTCAATTTTTCTGTAGGCCTTCATAAATTCCAAAATTTGAAAGATAAAATTTTGTGCACTAAGTTGCACATTACAGGGGCAAAGTGAAGTACCACTCTCCATCAACCTATGTGTGGTAGATGAGATTAATCACTTGAAGATGTCTCAATACCATGTTGTAAATGAAGAAATCAAAATAGATTTCATTTGCAATGTTCCCCCAAAGCCCCAGCTTGGTGCTACTGGAAAAGAAAACCTTGAGAGAATTAATGGCAAGTCTTCTAGTCACTGGTGGTCTGTCCTCCAAGGGAACCCCTATCTATACTAAAAAGTGTACTATACTAAAATGTATTCTGAAATGTATCAAAAAATAAGATGGATGAATGGGTCTGGTAAGGTAAGTATGGAAAAAATGTTAATGGTAGATTCTAAGTGGTATGTATACAGGTGTTCACTGTAAAATTCTTAACTTTACTGTACAAAGAATTTTACACTAATTTTTGGGGAGGAAATATATAATCTAATCTAAAAACCAATCAAGCCTATGACCCCACAATCAAAATAGGTACAATATAAGCTTATACAAGTCTTTATGACAGGATGGCTATGCCATCATAGCACAGTGGCTTGTGGCTATATGGTTGTCCAAAACACTGCCTTTGCTCCATCAGAATGCACATTTCTGGCCACCATTTGGATTTACACATAGGGAACTAATATGCTTAACACATATGTAAAACTGATATTTTTCACTGCATACTGACACATAGATCTTCTGATTTTTATACCAGTCTCTTTTGAATTGGTTGACTAAGTCAGCTGGAGAAACTCTGAACATAGTACAGAAAAATCAGGTTATCAGCCAGACTAAGTGGCTCTGCTAGGGAAGCCAATTGACCTCCTCAAATTTTAACCAGTCTCTAACACACAATACACCTGTTTCTAAACTAATAAAATCAAGGTCAGGATATTTTTATGAACCTTACTATAAGATAGTAATCTAGAGACAAACAAACAAAAACAAAACAGATCAGTAGTTCCTTTGGATTGTAGAAAGGCAGATGGAGTTTTACAAACTTCCTGGTAATAAAAATGTTTTACATCTTCATTATGGGGGTAGTTATGCAGGGGTATATATCTGTTTAAACTCATTAAAGTGCTCGCTTATAATGATTATACTTTGGGCCTAAATTGTATCCCAATATTTAAACTAAAAAATAAAGATCATGAGATGTCCTCTGTATTTCAACATTTTCAACCAAATTCTCTTCTTCTAATTTCCAGAAATTTACATTTGTCTGTGTTTTGAGTCTTGCTCTGTTGCCCACGATAGACTTGAACTCCTAGGCTCAAGTGAGCCTACCTGGCTCAGCTTCCTGAGTAGCAAGAATATAGACACCATGAAGCCCAGCCAGAAATTCACATCTTATCACACTAAAACATAACCTGAAGCACATGGGAATGATTAATATATGTATAACATATATTTTCTTAATTAGTTTATTCTGATAATACAAATGCTCCAATTTAAGAACATTTAAATCCACTATACTCTGAAGGGTAAAAATAGAAGAAGCCTCAAAATCTAGCATAACTCGTTAACATTAATGAGGGGATGATTCAGTGTTGAGTGGAGTTCGATACTGACACTACTAATGGTGGATGCTATGAGCATTTGGCTTCAGTGAAGCCATATGTTCTCACTACTGTGAACTTCAGTTAGTGGAACTGTAACACAATCTTGACACATTGTCTTTCCTCAAGAGCTTCTCTGCCTAAGATTATGACAAAATTAAGTCAACCAGATTTAGTCTGGCTAGTTCTTAATTCTAACACAAAGTTTTGAATTTTTTTTTCCTCCAAGAGAGAAAGAATGAGAGTGTGCATTTATTATGGTTAGCATGAAAATTCTCTTCCCATAGCATCTGTGCCCTGCCATTTCCAACTGCAGAAGCAGAAATTTGGCCAATGACTAGGTATCCATTCTATTTGTACATATAACATTCTAAAATCAACCCTTCCAGAAACTCAACTTGCAAGCCTATGAAAAGCCCTCTGATCACATTTGACAATCATTACCAGGTAAACATTAGACTTAACTTTTCTAAGGATCTCTTTCTAACTTTTGATTTTTTTTTAACCACAAATCACAGTAAGAAATACACTTTGTATCACAATTCAGTACACACATAAACTACAAAACATGTTGCTAAAACATTTCATGAAACATTACTTATCTTTATACAACATAAAATGCACTTGGATATTCTAAATTTTATTATTAAAAATGACCAGTTTGACTCACTAAAACTTAATTTCAAAACTCAACACATGAAAAGGGTAGTTTCATGTGTGTTTGATAAAAGGCTGGACAACATTGTGCTGTCCAGCGTCCATCTCCCTTGAAGTTTTTGAACTGGAGCTTCCTAATTTGCCCCTTCTCTCCTGTACGGTATACCATGTTGTCAGACACTGTTCTAGTGATTTTGGAAAGAAAAAAAAAGTGATTAAGATTCTGACTTCAAAGAGTACTTTTAAATTTAGTAAAGGAGTAAGAAGTAGTTGTGTGTGGTGGTATACCCCCGTAATCCCAACAACTCAGGAGGCTGAGGCAGGAGAATTAAGTTTGAGGTCAGCCTTGGAGACTCAGTGAGACCCTTTCTCAAAAATTAAAAAGGGCTGGGGATATAAATTTCAGCATATTAATAGTATACAATAAGGCCCCACATGCAGAGAAAGGTCACACTACTGTCTCTAAAATGTCAGGCAATACTACAAAGTTTCTCTGCCCACAGGTGGAAGATCTTGAGGTATTGAGCAAATGACTTTTGCAAAGACGTCTAGTTGGGTGGGGAGGTAGCTCAGTGGAAGCACTTGCCTAGATGGTGAGGCCCTGAATTAGATCTCTAGCACTGCAGGGTAAGGGTGATAGTGGAAAGATATCAGGCAAAAGTATACGGTATTTTTAAAATGATCAAATGTACTTATTTTTAGCTACCAAGATTAAAGCCGTGATTCAAAGACAAATATAAATGCTTGTTAAAAACATCTAACCCATGCTGTCCCATCTATTACAAATAATATGAGAATTAATAGGATTTTAAAAATAATTTAAATAGAAAAACTCTTCCTAAAAAGTGAAAAACAAGTTTTAATAGTGGAAAGAATACTGGACTAGTTTTCTTGACCTCAGAAAATGTGATTAAAACAAAAAGAAAAAAGTACCATATACTTAAGTTAACTGAGAAGGACTGCAATAAATGTTTCATCTGAGTAAAAATAATTTTTAGTCTCCTAAGAGAAAACAACTTTCTAGCCCCCAAGAAGTCCACCACTACCATGGGACACAATCCACAAATGAGAAACTAGCTTTCCAATCTTAGAAGGGAAAAAAATATGCATGCCACCCACAGGTTCTAGATTCCCCTCTACCTGAACCTCCAGACAAAATAACTGCTTCCAAACAATTTCTTGGCAAGATCTATATGGGTGATCTTTCTTGCCTAATCTCATTACTATTGTACACTTCCTTAACCTACTTTATCCTTTGCCTCAAAAACACAACACAATATGATGCCTCTGAACATGCTTCTCTCTGAAAGCAATGCTCTTCCATTCTTTCCGTCCAAAGATAACTAATCAACTGTCAAGGCTAACCAAAAGTGTGGCCAGGAGCCACTGACTGCTCTTAAAACACTACAGGACGGAAATTGGCCCCTACACAGCACTAACCATTTAGACTCATTGCCTTTCAAATGTAAATCTCCATCAAGCAGGTGCGGCTCTTATTTACCTCTACCCACTCCCTTTCTCCAGCACCATAGGTGATGAGTTTCCCCCTCAGCCAACAAAAAAAGTCCACAACACTTTCTCGGGATTAGAAGTATATCAGGAAAAAAAAAAAAAAACAAGCCACCGACAAATGTGTGGCCAGAACTGTCAAGTCAGACACTTTCAAAGTGACACAGAAAGGTAAAAGGAAAAAAAAAATAATAATCGGTACATTTCCAAGGGAGGAAGAGTTCACAGAATGAGCAACGGAGAAGACAAATAATATAAACAGTAGTTGTGCAGCCTCCGGGAAAGAATGCGCAGGGCTATCAATCTTCTAAGAGTGAGGTTCCAAGCACCGAATGGCCGGGCCTGGCAGACGGACAGCTTGGTTGGGCTTCAGCACGGAGGTGTGCGGTCCTGCCCGGACAAGCGAGGCGGGGAGGAGAGGAAATGACGAGCCAAAAGGGGGTGGTAACGGCGCCCGGCCAAAGACTCGGGGCTAGTGGGCCAGGAGGGGGGGGGGGCGCGGCGGGACAGGGGAGAACCAACGGCCCCCTCCCCGGCCCGGAGTGGCGGGGCGGGTCAGCTGCGGCCTGCGGCGGGGGCGGGCCGGCCAGCTCCGCCCGCCGCACTCCGAGCCTGTGGCCGCGGCGCGCGTATTTTCCAGGCCTCCCTGCTGACCCACAGGGGCTGCGGACACAGGGGCCCGGACTCACTCAGGGCCGGGGACACGTGCCCGCGGGAGGTCCTTTCGTCCCGAGGGTCGGGGCGTGGAGAGTACAAGGGCGGATTTAAGGATGAGGCTGGAATGACGGGGAAAACCGCCGGGGCCCAGGACGCGCTTGTGTTGAGTGTAGGGGCACTTGTGGCAGTCAAGGCCACCACCCGCATATCCGGAGCCCGAGAACCCGGGCCTAAGGGTCGGAGGAAAGAGGTTGCATCCCCAACTGGCACTGGCACCCCGCAAGGGACAAGAACCCAAAGAGCCTTCCCCCGGGGGAGCCATCCCCACACTGGGCGGCCCCTGCAGGCCCCCGCCGGGAGTGCCCCGAGTCGCCAGCAGGCTCCGGGCCGGGGCCTCCGGCCGCCCTGCTCGGCTAGGCTCAGCTCGACTCCCCGGGCTCGACGGGCGCCTGGGCCTCTCCTGAGTGGTCAGCGAGACCCGCCAATCGGGGCGCTGGGGCCGGCTCTGGGCCGCTGGATATTGGCTCCTCATACTCACCGTGCCTCGCTCCCCCGGTTCGCTGCCCGCGCTGATTGGCTCCAGTACCGGACCCCGAAACCCAATCAGAGGCTCCAGCCGCCGCTGCCGCCGCCACTGCCGCTGCCTCGCAAAATGGCGAACCTGAACAAAGGGGAATCGGGCCTCCCTCCAACCGCCTCCGCGCAGGCGCCTCTGAGACCACGCCCTCTAACCCCAGCCGGGCTCGTCCCGCCCCTCTTCGGAGAAGCATCGCGCAGGCGCCCCCGAGACCACGCCCACTTCCTTGATTTGACTACTTCTCCAGTTGAAGAACTACGCAGGCGCCTTGGGGTCGCACCGAATCCTTCAACTCAACGCCGCCCTGAGCGTAGTACCACGCAGGCGCTAAATCGTCTCTTTGCCAGCTACCCATCCCCTTCTAAAAGGCGACTGGGACACACCCCTGGGTCTAATGCGCAAGCGTAGCTATCTCCAACTCGCGGTCGGGTTTCGTTACGCATGCCCGGGCGGCGGCGGGAGAACACGGCCTTACCGCCGGAAGTGCCGTGGCCATCACCACAGAGAGTTAGCTCGCCTAGGTAGCTAGAGGGGCTTGTTTTCGCCCCGCTACAGGGCGGGTGCGGCCATCTTGGGAGCGTGCAATCAAGGGCTGTGGCGGGATTGGCTCCGCTTCGGGGCTCGTCCTTTGCTCCCCACCTAACAGAGTCGGATTCCGAGCCCTTCCCCGCTGGGCGGGGGCGTCCTAACGGCCGACTCCTTTCCAGGTGATGAGTGACCCCTGTACTCACTCTCCCACGGGATGCCAGGACTGACCCCTCCTAGGGTGGGAGAGAGAATGGGAATCTTTAGACTCTTTCCTCCCCCAGTTCCTCAAGCTAGGGAGCAAATCTTCAAGGTGAGGCCGCCTTTCCTCGCCCCTCCCTGCGGCTCAGCAACGTCCCTGCCCCGAACACTAGTTGCGGCTTAACGGGACTGTGGCTGGGTCCCTGCGTTGCATTTATAAGCCAAATCCACTGGAGAAATGCTTTTGCGTCCTGCCGAGAAAAGGAGACAATCCTAAATCGTCCTGCTCGGGAGCGGGCTTGGAGAAGAGAGGAGGCGTGTCTGGGACCGCCTGGGCTTCCTCTCCTGGAAAGCGCGAAAAGAGAGCTAGCGGGTCACTGCAGCCTGCGAACCCCGGCGTCTTTCCTTTTCCTTGTCCCAGAACAGTGTTGTGCTGCTGAACGAAGTCATATTCAGCAATAAACATTGGGGAAGAAAACTAATAAGTGGGTGGTCAAGGCCGTTTGAATATAATATCTTCAGGCTGCTTAAGCATTTTTACTTGCTTTTCCCTCTCATAGCAGAAGAAACATTTAAATTCTGGAAATAGCGACTGTCATGGCCAGCAGTCTTAATGAAGATCCAGAAGGAAGCAGAGTGCGTAACAACTATTAGCTTATCGGTGAACTGAAATTCAGAATAATTGAGGTCAAAAGCATAAACACCTTTTAATTAAACCAATAATTGGATCGTCTGTTTTGTTTCTCTCTAGTTGATTTATTCAAGAAAGGCTAATACAGTCCTAGTCAGGGACCAACCATCACTTTTCTTTTACACATGCCTTAATTTTTTTGTGGTAAACTTGTTAAATTCTGTGGTTTTGGTTTTCGTTCATATTGCAGGAGGGTCGGGAAGAGGTAGTGGGGGACACAAACTAAAGGATATGAAAAAATAGTTTAGTATTTTTCTGTATCTAATAAAGCATTCTTTCTCTTTGCACATTTTAGATTACATATGTGAAAGGAGACCTTTTTGCATGTCCCAAAACAGACTCTCTAGCCCACTGTATCAGTGAGGATTGTCGCATGGGTGCTGGGATAGCTGTCCTCTTCAAGAAGAAATTTGGAGGGGTGCAAGAACTGTTAAATCAACGTGAGTTTTTCAAACAATATACCTGTTTTTCCCTAGTTAAAAAGCATTTTCTCTTATACTTTATTAAGACATGCATGCAAACAGGATTTCTAATAATTGCTTTTAATTCTTCAGCTAAAGTTTTTCTTTACAAAAATGGCTTCTGGTTTGGACCCTTATCACATCAAATCAGAATTCTTGTAATAGTTTCTAATCTCTATCATAAAACTTCGCTGATAATATTACTCCACTTTTCAGAAACCTTTAATAACTCAAAAGTACTGAGCAAAGTCCACGGGTGTTAGCTTGGCATTCAAGATCTTCTGTTTGCTAATGTTCTACCTAATCTTCAAGAAGGAGTTCAGAAACCACCTCCTTCACAGACTCCTTCCATCGCTTTTTACTAATGGCTTTAAATCAGAGGTATACATTAGAATCTCATGTGGAGCTTCTGAAACAATTTCTCAGACCAAATTCCAGGCCTACTGAGTGTCTACCAGTCATTCTGATTCCGGCTTCAAACAAGAACAGTTTCTTACAGCTTTGTATTGTAGCTATTTACAAAGAGAACACCTTCTCTGATTTGAATACTTACTAACTTTTTAATTTGTTTCTTATAATGCTGAACACAGGTATAAAAGTCATTAGCAAAAAAAAAGGTCATTAGCAAATGAACATTTTCAGTAATTTAAGAAATAGTACATTCTAAATTGTAAAGCAATAGACTTCAAAGTTTTTTAAATGGTCAGGTAAGGATATATTTGAAATTAGGGGCAAGACAAAAAATGGGTTTTAAAGAAATGTGATTATAAGTAAGCTATCAGTAACAGTATTTGGGAAGACTGATAAAAGCAAACAGTTCATGGGAGACGGTGGTTTCTTCACAGTTAAATTATTTCTAGTTCTTAGATAAACTCAAGATTTATAAAGATTAAAACAATCTTAAGAGTGGAAATTGGTGTTTTGGCTTTCCTTTCTATTAAAGAACTGTTTTTTTCTTAGAAAAGAAATCTGGAGAAGTGGCTGTCCTCAAGAGAGATGGGCGATATATATATTATTTGGTAAGATGGGGCCAAATCTTAATACATTCTAAGGATTGGTGAACAGATGGGCTGCCTTGCATTTGTGTTAATTATGAAGCTTCATTCTACACAACAAAGAATATCAAAATGCTTTTGATTTTGTGACAACTCAAATCCAATGGTGCTGGCTACTTGGAGCACTCAGTTAGAAAGGAGCATAAGGCTGCATCCCAGCTCCATGGTCAAGAGTACTGTGCTATGCCCCAAAGTCCTATGTTCTAAGACTAGCAAAAGTTTGTGATGCCTCCTATACTTTATTTCCTAGTCATAGTGATAGAAGCAACAATGTCTCAAAAACCAGAAACCCCAAAGGGTTTTTTTCCCTTATTTTTCTATATCAGATGCAGTGCCAAGTGTTACCCAGCTCCTCTTTTGCCTGCTGGTAGAGTAAGGAACTCTCCACTTGTCCAAATGCCTTTGCCCCCAGAGGGAGCGTGGCTTCCTTAGTGATGATGGTGGGTGGCTTAGAGCCAACCCACCACATGCCTGATCTGGACAGCATCTGAGTGAGGAGATATCCTAGTTGATGAATTCTGATTTTATAGCTGATGTGATTTTCAGTGTTTTTACTTTGGAAAACTACCACTTCCTCTCTATTCTTTGGTAGAGAAACATAAAAGCAAGCAAGTACAGTTACTAAATAGAGACTTTTAATAGGGAATTTTCAGGTGGTATAGCTTCTTCCTTGTTAACAGGTATGCAGCTTATCTTTTGGAAGTGGCACAAAGATTTCCATTTACTTTGCTTAGAAACAATTGGCAATAGACACAGTTTACCAATCTCATGAGTTTCCTTGGGAAAAGAAAGATTTCAAAGGTGGAGTCTGAGTTTCTCAATCCCAGTTTTAGTGAGTTTTTCTGGGGACCTCCTATAAAATGTGGAAGGAGTAGTATGACATTTGCTATTCTTTTTCTAGATTAATTATTCTATAAAAAGCATTTATTCTTTTATTAGGATGTAAAGGAATCAAATGGCTTTTTCATTTTGAGCTAATGAGAATGTGAATCTTTGTGTTCAGATTACAAAGAAAAGGGCTTCACACAAGCCAACTTATGAAAACTTACAGAAGAGCTTAGAGGCCATGAAGTCCCATTGTTTGAAGAATGGAGTCACGGATCTCTCCATGCCCAGGCAAGGAAATCCAGGGCCCTAAATGAAGATTTAATTGGTGGGGTTGACTGTTTTAGTCAAAGATGAACAACTTCAAAGTTTAACTGAAAATACAGATTTAAAGAGACAAATTTCCAAACTTTGTATGATCACCAGTGAGCCAGTTGTCTGATTTAGGCCAAGGGATAGCCATTTTCTAGCTTGAGTTGAATGAATCAGTATAAACCCACATCAAAACACATGCCTGCCTCAGCCTACTTATAGGGGAGAAACCATTTCCAATCAGTCACATTTATTGAATTCTTGGCATACTTTTCTTGAAGCCTGTTCGCCAAGTAAACTAAAGAATCAACTTCACAGCAAGAATTATTTCCAAACTCTGACAATGGCAATTGTGATTTCCTTCTTGGGCCACTTGTGGTCTCCCAAACCAATTAATCCTGTGTCAAGAAAATTGTAAATTATCGTTGCCTTTTACACTGCATGCTTATTTGTGGTCAGCATGAGTGGTAGCCAGAGGATTTGTCCCTGATGTAACTTCTTAGATATTGGGGACTTATGGGAAGGACAGTGGGTATTCAATGTGTCCTTTATTTCCTTTTCAGGAAGTAGTCCTTAACTCTTTTTTCCCCACTACCCTAGTAGTTTTCCATCAGTGCTGACCATGCATGCAGGTTTATTGCAAGCCTTAAATTACTTTGCATGTGCTACAGTGTCCCTTATCTTATACTGGTTTTTAATATACTCATGGCTTATGAATCTGAAACTATTTTTTATCATAATTCTTCAGGGACTTAATTATCACATGATGATGTGAAATTAGCAATTTTAACCCCGTCTTGTCCTGAGGGATGTTGAAGATCAATAAAGTAACATCTTGGATGAAAGGTGCTAGGTGATGTAAGTTTCTCACCAGGGTATTGCAAAGACCTTAGTCCTGGATTGCAAGCATTTTGGCATTTTCCAACATTCCATCTTGACCTCCTTTTTTTTGCAGAGGTCCTGTCCCTTGTCCCCTTTCTCCTTTTCATTTTCCTTAACATTCCATTATTTTGAATGTATTTGGAAAATATTAGCTGGGTGTGGTGGCGCATGCCTATAATCTCAGCAACTCAGGAGGCTGAGGCAGGAGGATTGCAAGTTTGAGACTTGCAACTTAGTGAAACCCTATCTCAAAATAAAAAATGAAAAGTGCTGGGGATGTATTTCGGTGGTTAAGTGTCCCTAGGTGCAATCCCCAGTATTTGAAAAAAAGAAAAATGCCAACCTTTTCATATCCATCCATAGCCAGTTTTATCAGTAGAGAGGTAATGGGATAGTGAATCTCCTGTATCATGGCAGAGTTACACATTTTTAATCTAGCATGAAATAATTGGGAAGTGGTATCTTATTGGGCAAAGAGAAGTGACAGCTATTGGATGTTTGAGCTGTGTAGGAATGGTCTCTGGTGACTTCACAGCAAGAATTATTTCCAAACTCTGACCATGGCTGCCTATAGGTGTAAGGCCAAATAACTGCTTTGGGGGGATATAGCCCAAAAGAAAAGGGAAAGAGCAGTCTCCTAGATGCCTTCATCACAGCCAATGGAAATGTTTTGTCTTTTTTAGGATTGGATGTGGTCTTGATCGTCTGCAATGGGAAAATGTATCTGCAATGATTGAGGAGGTATTTGAGGCAACAGACATCAAAATTACTGTGTATACGCTCTGAGAGACAAACACTTTCTACGTGTTCATGTTCTCCTGTGTCATTCCTACTTGGCCATAGGACTGAGCAAACTGACCTTAAATTGGGCAGCGGAAAATTTTCACTTTATATTCTGTGTCATAGGCCAACCTTGGGTTGTTGTATTCCAGTATTTGGATTGGGACTCTGGAGGAGGGATAGCTTGGGATATGTTTCTCTGCTTTTTGCTGGAGGTCAGAAGTCTGTAGCCTGATACTGGGCCCAGAACCCAGAAAATTGGGCCTGTGACCTCTGGTTGTTCCAGTATGCTACCTGATTTGTTTGGCTGGCCACTAGGTGGCAACATTGATTGTTTCTTTGCCGTTTAAGAGAAATTTCAGCAAGATTGAACATTTGAGTTACTTGTGCATCTTTTGTCATTTGTGCACTTAACTTGGCATTATTCTTGGTGAAATTCATCCTAGGAGAGAATCATGTTTTGTTTGTTAATACAAAATTGAATTCTACATTGTTAACAAGGAATTTGTGACCAAAACGGAAAAATAAATCTCTTTTCCTTGGGGTTCAATGAGGTTCTGTGATCATATCTGTTCTGGACTTGAGTAGCAGAGGATAGCTGATAACTTAATTTCAGAGTTGGAGGGACCACTGGGAAGAGTATCAAGGTAAGAAACATGAGTGGACAAAAACTATGGATCAGTGCAGTTGGAAGGTAGGTTTTGAATCTCATGGTGAACTCATCCTCTGCATAGATTCTGTGATGGAATATATCCGAATTTAATCATGACACACAGGAAACAGCATGTGTTGAGTGCCTGGTAGAGTGCTTCACACAGAATAGTGACGCAGTAACTCAGTGATCTAAACCAAGTCCTTATGAAATCTTCTGAAAATTATAAAGGCACTTTCACATCGATGTTCATAGCAGCACAATTCACAATAGCTGGACTGTGGAACCAACCCAGATGCCCTTCAATAGATGAATGGATAAAAAAAATGTGGCATTTATACACCATGGAATATTATGCAGCACTAAAAAATGACAAAATCATGGAATTTGCAGGGAAATGGATGGCACTAGAGCAGATTATGCTTAGTGAAGCTAGCCAATCCCTAAAAAACAAATACCAAATGTCTTCTTTGATATAATGAGAGCATCTATGAACAGAGCAGGGAGGAAGAGCAGGAAGAAAAGATTAACATTAAACAGAGACATGAGATGGGAGGGAAAGGGAGAGAAAAGGGAAATTGCATGGAAATGAATATATACAAAATTACATAATTACAAAATTACATATAAGAGGTTGTGAGGGGAATGGGAAAATAAACAAGGAGAGAAATGAATTACAGTAGATGGGGTAGAGAGAGAAGATGTGAGGGAAGGGGAGGGGGGATAGTAGGGGATAGGAAAGGTAGCAGAATACAACAATTACTAATAGGGCATTATGTAAAGTTGTGGATGTGTAACCGACATGATTCTGCAATCTGCATTTGGGGTAAAATTGGGAGTTCATAACCCACTTCAATCTAATGTATGAAATATGATATGTCAAGAGCTTTGTAATGTTGTGAACAACCAATAATAAATAAAAAAAAAAAGAACTGGCATTCCCATCAAATGCATCTGCCTCAGATGGGGTTATCATGGGGTTTTCATGCATAGGAAAGCTAGACTGGTCAGACACCAGAGGTGAGGGACTCCCACTGTCAAAGGAAGGTTGGTGTTACCTGAGGTTTCAAGATTGTCAGTTTTATCAGAATCTAACCAGATACTGCAAGTTTCTGAATCCCATTCTTTCCTGTTCCATATCCTAAATTTTAACATAATAAACTTGAAACACTGAATCCAACTATTCAAAAAAAATTATAAAGGCACTTTCTCACAAAGTTTTAATTTGTTGGCAAGGTGGGGTGACAAGTTTGTTTTTAACCTCCCTAGAAAATTCTAATGTGCAGCTAACTGGGATCCCAAGAATACCACTGTAAATATTCTTTTTTTTTTTTTTTTTTTCTGAAGTTCAGATGTCAAGTCTGAACTTTCATAGTGGAAGAATAAAGTTCATGGATTTAAACAGTGGCTTGGTATTGGAGCTATTGGGAAAGCTAGGAGGCATATTTTTTTCCCCTTCTTAGCTATGGTTCTCAGAGTTAAAACAGCCAGACATGCTACTGATTTTTCTCCCAAAGATGAATGCTGGGTTTGTCAGGACTTGCTGCTTTGCTTAGTGTCAAAGAACAACTGGAGTTTAGAAGGGGCTTACTGAAACACCAGAAAAGCACTGGTTAAATATAATCTTCGTACTTTAGACTTATGTTCTTATCACATTTCAGCCTGATAGGCAACAGTTGCTAAAAAGTATTTCCCTTTCATATCTCTGTTTGGAGCAGACAGTTCTGCATGTTGTTGGTGAGCAGGGGCAAGTTCATCAGCAAAGAGACCAAGGCTTTTCTTATTTTCTATCTACAGAAAATAAAATTGAAGGGAGAAAAGTGGGGAGAGGATATCTAAATACACAAAATTGAAAATGAAAGTGGGGTGATAAGTAGAAACTTGAAGAATTAAAGTATTTTGTTTAACTCTAGGCAAAATAAATCTTTGTGTCTCCCCAACTCCACTATGATGCTGGGGATTGACCCCAGGGACTTGTGCATGTTAGGCTACCACTGACTACACCTCCACTCCTAGGCAAATAAATCTTAACACTCCGTCAAAGCATTGGTTTTCTAGGCTTCCTTTACTTTTAAAAAGATTACAGCTAATTTTTTTCTTGGACTATGAGACATGATTCTTTTAACAAAACCTAGTCTCATCCAGGATTGGCTGTAAGTGGAATTCTGGGACTCAGCAGGGATGTGATAAAGTGTTTTGTCAGTTGCAGATAGTCTTGGGGTCAAATTCCGATGACTTATCACACTTGAAGCCTGGGGAAAGGAGGCATGGCCTGATAATCAAAATGAACACATTATTCTTGGAAACCCAGTTGGAGTTTGGCAAACACCCAGAAGTTCACATGTGAAATTTTGTTTCCATGTAGGACTCAAAACCTTTTAAGAAGTAAGACTTTTGACATTCTTCTTCCAACACTATCAAGTATCATGTATTGAATACTCTTACATGATGTGTGTCTACACGTTGAAGTGCTTTTCATCCTCCTCTTAATCAAGAAGCTAACTGCTTATTCACTGGCAATTGGGATGTTGGTATCTTATAACATTCCTCTGCTTTTTGTTCCACGTTCTGCTATGCTTTTGTCAGAGAAGTGGGAAAGCCCTCATTTACAAGTCACCTCAGGAGAAATTAGTTTAAGAGAGGCAAGACCGTGGTGGGCAGTGTGCATGGGAAAGTTAGTTCCTGTTGTCTGGGAGGTCCTGGTTTAATCTTCCCTCTCATAATGTCATGGTCTAAGACGTCCTTACACCTGATTCACTTACTGTCCATGGTAACTTCCTGATGCACAAGGTCCTTAAAATATCAGGCCACAGAAAAAACACACTATTTCTTTTATTAATGTTGCTGTTTTTCTTTCTTAAAATAAAACAGCCCAGTTTAACATAAAATGCATTTCTGGATGTATTTCAAATATCTATACTGTGGGTCTGAAGCCCTATGCCTTAAGAAGCTCCATTGGGGAGTCATTAAGACCTGCAGCCCCACAGATGCCTGGTGCCCATATGTGGTTGCTTTTCTCTCCTTGTTTCCCCAAAGCAGCATAAGAGAGGCACAACCTGAATGGATTATAGCAGTGAGAAGTGTATTGAGTCCTCTGAGGGCCTTATCCAGTGTGATTAGTTGATGTCAGATGTTGTCCAGCTCCAGATGGTCATATTAGGAAGACAGGCAGGGCCAAGATGGCATATATGTCACTACTGTCTCTTGATGGCAGCATGCAGACCTTCATGAAAAAAAAAAACCAGATTGTTACTGAGAGCCCTGTAGGTACCAACAAATCCCTGAATCTAGAATTTCTTCTCCATAGTTTTCTGTGGTTCCTGGCTGAGCCAGGATTGGGTTTGTTTCTTTCGTTCATATTTTGGTGTGATTTATGCAGGGAAAGGCCCAGAGAAATCTTTAACTCTTCTCTTGGTTAAATATATGGTTAAACTTTTTTTTCCCCAAAAGGTGAAATAAGAGATAAGAGGCAAATTTTATTTAACAAATGCTCATTTCTTGGGATGATTTTAAGAGGCAAATCTTATTTAACAGATGTTCATTTCTTGGGATGATTTTAATTAAGCTGGGTTGTTCTTTTGAGCATTTAGACTACAACTCTATTTCATGCCTTTTTAAAAACTTGGTGCATTTCCTTCAGGATTGTGAAGAAGGAGGCTTATAATGTGGACGATGTCCCAGTAGTACTCTATTTTTAAATAATCTGACTTAGAAATGGACTTTTTCTTCAAACTGCTTTATTTTTTGACTTAAATCAGTATGAGCTACAACCCTCAATTATCCAAAATCATACTACCCCTGAAAATGCTTAATTTTAATGGAAAAAAAATCCCTGAAAAATCAAAACAAAATCCCTGAGGATTGTTAGTTAGGTAGCTAGAAGTGGCCCATGAAAAATATTTAAGAAAGGATAGTAGGGTTAAAATTAAACTATTCTTCATTTCTCTATAGAGTCTATGTTGGGTTTATGATTACAGTGATACCAATTATACAAAAAAAAGTTTCAGGAATTTTGAAAGTTAAACTTTGTATTTTCAGAGGTCACTCTCAGCAGTCTGTCTCTTGATGCTCACCACTACCTAGAGTAAGTGTCATATTTTCTGTGAGCAGATTACCTCATGCTTTTCCCCAACTGAATTCATAGACTGAGTCCTTCTTTTTTAAGAAATAACTGAGAATCATGTCTTCAGGAATTGCAGATGCTCAGCCTGAGAATGAGCAAGTGCCCTATGTGTGTGCCTAATAGAAAACACCTGCCAACAGCAAGCTCCAGAACATTGATATTTCCTAAATGTGTCTATAAAGCAGCATCTCCTCTTAGGGGTATTAGGAGTGAGAATCACCAAAAAAAAAAAAAAAAAAAAAAAAAAAAAGAATTAATAGAAACATGTTGCTTTCATGTTTTACTAATATGGGAGTTGTTTGAGAATTAAAGTTGAGTATGAGGGTGGTTAAATACCCATCTCTATCATCAGAGGTTTTGATCAGTAACTGTGGCCTTGTAATGGGGCTCAGTTCAGTCATAGCATTTCTGTGGGAGCAAACTAGATCAGACAAAATTTAAAAAAAGATAGTAAAGGATCCTTTACCCTCTTTCCTGAGGATAATTGGCCTGTTTCTGTAAGAGTCTAATTTACCCTCAGCAAGAGGCCAAATTGGCCTTAATTGTGTCCTAATTATTTGCTTAAATAGCTAATCTTTACTTCCAGTTCTCCTATCACCTCTTGATATCTGTAGGAGGCTACTTCTGAGCTGCCACCTAATTTATAAACATCTTTTTAACCCTTTAAACATTCCTGTATAAACCAGTTTGTGGCTGTGTTATCCTGATTTTTGCATTCAGCATTTTCCAATGCTGAGGTCTTCTCAATAAGGAACATGTTCTTGCATTAGGCATTCATGCAGCAATTATTGATCTCCCTCAAAGCATAACCATTTGCTTGAAAACATAAAAGCAGGTCTGGCCAAAACCAAAAATTGACTACAAATCCACTTGGGAATTTCAGAATTACCAAAAATGAAAGAATTGCCCCTAAAGAACGAAAAACCTGCATTAAAGAAAAGCAGATGTGTAGACTGCAGGCAGCTTGGGAGCAGAGTAAGCCTGGATCCATGCACAAGAGGGCATGCTTGAAGGACTTAAATTTATCTTCTCTGCTGTTGTTCGGTAAGTGGCCCTTGTGCCATCTAAATCTTACTGAAGTTTCATCTGTCTCAAAGCTTTAGGATCCCATTCAACCTCTGTTTTCCAAGTTATAGGAAGTTAGTTTGAAGTAAAAGGATAGAAAAGAGAAAGGATTTTGGCACAAAGATTCAGAGGTAAGAGAAAATGAAACAAAATGTTCTAAAATGTTTTAAAACCAACCAAAAGCAGAGAAGCGCAATCCTTCCAATGCAGATTAAACATTGTGCCACTCATTCTACCTGACCTCAGGTCTTATTCAAGTGAACGGTTGGTGGAAAAATGGTGCCCTGGAATCAGGAGAACTCACATGAGGCCGAGCCCAGCTGCCTACTTCAGGATTTCTGCCAACTTCTCCTCATAGTATAGGAAGTTCTCCTGAATGTCCTCCCAGGGCTCGAAGGCCTTGGATTGACCCTCTTCTTGCTCCACAAAATTCTGCCAGATGTACTCGAAATCCTGGGGCTTCATGATACGCAGTTTGCAGCCAGCCTCCTTCAGTTTCTTCAGAGCAGTCTGGATCTCTGGTTCTTCCCACATGAAGAGTCGCCCCACCAGAATGAGCAGGCGCAGGTTCTTGGTCTTCCCAAGGGTTTTGATAATACGGTCAGCGCAAGCTGCACAGGGACTAGAAGACACATACCAGGTGACATTGTACCGCAAGGACGGGTCAAAGGTAGGCAGGATGGTGTTGAAAAAGGCTTCCTCTGCGTGGGCAGCTGCATGCTCATCCTCTAGGTATCCCCGAGATGCCTGGACTTGGCCTCCCTTGCCCTGCGCTTCAACCACATAGCAGAGAAAGGTCTTGTTCCGCCCAGAACTGTACTCCACATTCCGGAACTGAAACTTAAAGAAGTTGACAGGCAGCCGCTCCCTGTAGGTAAAGGAGACAAAGGGACAAGGAAGGAGAGAGAGAATGATGAGTTCTTGTGTCTAGAACCAGCCTAGAGTAGGTAGATCTCCAAGATATCCACTCTTACTAAAAATAGGTCTTGCCTATGCTAATGACAGTCATAAAAAAGCATGAAAGAACCCAGAAGTGTTTACCTGGAGGGAGGGAGAGAATTTGGATTGGGTTTTTGTTCTGTCACCTCACTAGGAAGGATCCTCAACACTTTCCACCATCTAAACAGCACATCCTAAATCAGTGAACCCTTAACCTGACTATACTTTCAAGTCACAAGGAGGACTAAGCCTGGGTCCCACACCAAATCAATTAAATCAGAATGTCTAGAGAGAAGTTCCAGGCATCAGTATTTTTTTAAAACTCTCTAAGAGAATTCTAATGTGTGTCTAGGATTGACAAGCAGTGTTCAAATAGCAATTTTACCAAGTAGCAAGTGTGTTAAATTTCTCATGACAGATCAAGACAAAGATTTTGCAAAGCATTTCATGCTTTCATTTCTCCTTGTAGCTCATGTAAATTGCATTTTGAGCACAGAATGGCCTAGGTCTTGTAGTATGCTTGTAGACTGTTTCTCAAGTCTGTCTTTTCCTTCAGGTGAAAAGATTGTCACATGGTCTGTGTGAGAATTGCTACCTGTGAGACAAGACTGCCCAAGGATACCTTGGGATAAGCAAGCTTGTGTGTAGTATTGAGTCATTTCAGAGTCATGAAAGATGTAGCCACTGCCATCCAGATGCTTATAGTCCAGCAGCTGGATTCTAGCTGGCCCAAGAAGGCAAAAATAAAAGAGCTGAGAGCATTAGAAAACTGCTGAAAGTGGAGAGGTAGACTAGAGAACCTGTGGTATTAAAACTTTCACCTTCATTCAATCAGGAGGCAGCAGAGAACTGTTACCAGTTTTTTAGTAGAAAAGCATTTAAAAGTGACACCCACAGCAGGTTACTATGGCCAATGGAGTGTGGCTGGGGTGAAAAAGTGACTAATCTTCTTAGGACACCAAACTTAGTGACAAGGAGTTCAGGTGTCCAGTGGCTTCAAAGAGGAGAAGGATGATTAGAAAATTAGGAAAAGGCCAGGTTTTTAATAGTAAGAAGGAGACAAAAAAGGAGAAGAGCTACAGAGGGCGTCAGAGTTGATAGTTTTTGTATTTCTGTATATGTGTGTGTTTTTCTAAAATAGGAAAAATCTGTGCAGGTGTGAAGGTCAAGGAGAATGAGGAGGTTTTAATAGGAGGGATTGATTTTTCAGAAGTAAAGGAGGGGTGAGTACCAACTAGAGACGCCGAATGTATTTCTTTTTAAAAGTACAATCTCAGAGCTGGGGATGTAGCTCGGGGCAGAGCACTTGCCTACCATGCACAAGGTCCTAGGTTCCCTCCATGCTCAGCGTAGCCAAACAAGTAATCTCTGTGCCTTCCCGAGAAGATAACTGTGGCATCACTAACTCACATGCCCTGTCTCCACCCTTTCTTATTCCCCAGAAAGGTCACCAGACTCCCTGGGTTACAGGGGAATCCCTGGTATCCCAGAACCTTGGCTGCTTAAGGGTAACAGCAGATGCCAAGAGCTGACCTGAGTTGTTTCCTTGCAGGATTCCCTGCCCCCACTCCATCACCAAATTTTTTCTACACAAGTTTCCATGTCTCTTGCTGTCAGGTTAAGTTTCCACTGTGGAGATGAATGTGTTTAAGGACCCAGCCCCAGAATCCCTTCAAGTACTATACTTAGCTCTCTAAGCCCCTGTGTCCCTAGTTGCAGGTGTTTATTATTTACTTAACATTTTAGCAGAATAGATCACCTGATGTTTCCTCTCTCTTTCAGTCCCTGCTGAAAATTCACTTACCCTGAGCTCTTCCTAGTTACTCCACCTGCCTGCTCCTGAATTCTACAAGTTGCTCAGGGGTCCCATCACTCTCTGGAGTAGATTTTGCCCCTGAGAAGTAGAGAACTCATCTTTTTAGCCCAAACCCTTGTTTTATTCCTCAAGGTCTTTTGCCAGGCCACCCTCCCTTCTCCAGGTCAATGCAGAGCCACCTGTATGAGAGATTCTCCAGTGGAATCCTTGGAAATATTCATCATTACTTGGGGACTTCAGCAGTAGCTACCTGTGTGGTCCCTCAGGTTTCTTCTGGAATCTCCCAAAGCATTGCTCCACTTTTGCTAAGTGTAGTTCAGCCAGAAGTATGAATTTGGCTGCATACAACTGCAAGTTTGGCTGGGTAGTTGTGAGAAGCCTGCTTCTCTCTGCCCCACTAAAGTTCTGACATTTTCCCTACCTCTTCCCTGGGCAAGAGGAGAAGAATCAGAAACCTGAAACCCAAGCAGGGAGAAGAAAGGTCATCTCTCTATAAATATCATTTTCTGACCCCTCTGGCCAGCAGCCCCAGAGCTGGTTCTGTCCCTCAGCGGGGCCCTCTGGAAGAGGTGCTGGAGGAGAAGAGCTTTCAATGGGCAAAGGAAAGGCAGGGAAGATTTGGCTTTTAGTCTTTCCTTTGGGCTTGCCCAGATACTGAGCTTGCTTGGCATCTCAATGGGCTTCTTGCTCTTCCAGAAGGAGCATGAGGGTCAAGTGAGGTACTCTGGGCTTCCCACAGACTAAAACAGCCAGGTCCTGGAGGGAATCCAGGAGAATAGAGGTAGTGGAGGTCTGACATTTCTGCAGCAAGCTGGACAGCATGGCCACCTCAGGTGATTTTGTGGAATCACAAGATAGGTCAACACTATTATTCCCACTGGTGGAAGAAAGGACTTGGAGACACCTACCTTCTTAATCACAAACAGTGTTTTCTAAAAACATGATATGCCTAGGCATTATATCTACTTACACCTTTTTTTTTTGAACCCCAGCAGATAATTTCACTATTAAAGGAGTGTATGTGTGCAGGGGGTACATTGTGTGTGTGTGTGTGTGTGTGTGTGTGCATGCACATGTGTGTTGGAGTGATGTGACGGAGAGATGATGGTAGTAGATCTCCCTCCCTCTGCATTCATTCCCTTCTTCAGGAACAGAAACCACCATTATATGATTCCTGTTTCCTTCCTGCAGCTTCAGGCAGCACTTAATTTAGGCATCGTTTTCTCATGTTTTCTGCATACAAGGCCATGGGCATCATAATTATCTAAGAGGAAAACCCAGAATCCTAATATCTAGCAAGAATTTGGAAGATGGTCTGCTTGAAGGAGGGAGATGAGCTATGAGTACGTCTTTTTCTCAGGTTTGCATTTTAAAGGTTTGTATTTCCAAAGTAGAAATCTGTACTATGAAAAGGGGCAACCTGGAGGGCAGTAGAAGATGGTCTAAAATGAAACGTTTGCTTCCAGATAACTCTCGGAGTGGAAAACCTACTCACAAGGGATTGAACATTGACTCATTTCAGCTTTCCCTCACTAGAATTGCCAGTGACCTGTGTGGAAGATGTAGCCTTGCTCTTTTCTTCGGTTGCCTTCTTTTTCAGACTACTTTCAAAGTGGATGCCAAGGAGTAAGCCTAGTCAGGGAGAGGAGTGTGGCGCAGAGGCAGAGGGTTACAGAGCTGAGGAGGGAGCTGTAGATTCGCAGGACTAGATGAGGATCTGCCCTAGGCAAGCCCTTCTCCCCAGGAGGTACCATTTTTGCCCATAGCTTTGACCTCCTACCACCACTCCACACAGGCCAGGGTGGAAGTCGGTGGGCTGTCTTCTTCACCCATCATGCTCCAGAGGCATCCCTTCTCTAGACGCTGCCTCTTCTCTCTGTCCCTCATTTGGCCACAGGAAATTCCTGGTAGCTCAAGAAGTGGTTGAAAGAAGACCCACTCCATCTGCCACTTATCTCTGTTGTGTAATAATCCCATTGATGATAGATTTTGCTTTTTGCAAAAACATACACAATACAACTAGCAGGGTGCTGCCAGTCACTCCTTGCTGGGATGGGGAGATGGGGATACAACCTACCATGGTGCCTCAGAGCACCCCTAAGCTTCCTGCAGGCAGAGCTAGGCATGCACCAGGAGAATTCTCATCTAAACCCAGCACCACCAGGTCCCCAGACATCCTGAGCTTCTCTATGCCAGAAGATCTTTCTCCAGTTCATTCCCCATCACAGATCTAGCAGAGAGACTAACACATAATAAATATTCATTCATTAGTTCATTCATTTATTCAGGAACTATTTGTTGACTTCCTATTAGGAGACAGGTGCTAAGGATAAAGCAGAAAAAGACAAAGTCCCTACCCCCTGTGGGGTAAATGTTACTATTGGGGGAAAATGGGCAGTAAATAGCAAGTCCTACTCAATAAATATTTGTGAATGTAAAACTAATCCTCTTTATGGCTTCGGTTGCGGTGGGATGCTTTGGAATCAGACAGTCCTGGGGTTCTTGCCCTTCTACTAGCTGGGCAAATTACCTAGCCCTCTAAGTTTTAGCTTCCTTATCTGAAAGACTGAGTTATCCAGCCTTTTAGATTGTGAACAATGGTAGAATCTCAATAAATTAAAGCTAGTATTGATGGACAGTGTCTTTTCCAGGCTCAAATCATATCTTTCAGAGCTTCATTTTAATTAATTTATTTTTGTGGTACTGTGGCTTGAACCCAGGGGTGCTCCTACCATTGAGGTGTTTTTTTTTTTTTTTTTTTTTTTTTTAAATGAATCACATTCTCACTAAATTGCCAGCTTGAACTTGTGATCTTCCTGCCACAACCAAAGCTCTGGGATTCCAGGGGTGTGCCACCACATCTGTCCTAGAGCTCCATCTCCTGCATTTCCAAACCTTTCCTTTTTCTTCACTTCCTCTCACTTCTAGCAGTTGGAGTAGTGTACTGCTAAGTATTTAACACCCAACTCTGGAAGAAAGAAAGAAAAAAACAACAACCCCGATTTCTAACCTTTTCTGATTTTTGTAATGTAATTACTTCTGCTATGGAGAAGTCACTGAACATAGAATAGGGAAAAGATATACATGATCACCTTTCAAGCCAATAGGAGCTAGTTTCACTGCCGTTTTAGGCCTTTTTCCAGCACTATCCACCATGTTGCTTTATTAATGTGCTCAGGTCTGCTTCATCCTGAGCACCTTATTCAATCTGAAGCACTGCAGTCATCTCTTATCCTTACCAGCTACCCCCTTTTTCGGACTATTCTCTGAAAAGCCATCTCTCTTCTGCTGGTTTCCAGCCCAAAAATATAGGGAGCATTTTGGATCCATTCCCTGAGGGAGTCCAGGCTAGGAGAGGACTGGCTTTGCTGGTCCCTTGGATTTCTGGGCATGTAGAAGGGAAAACTGTTTCCTCCCTCTGCCCCAGCAACAGTCATAGCTCCACCTCTGGGCTATTTTAAGCATCTGTTTACCCAGAGGGGCCAAGGAAAGAGATCTCCACAGCTGTTGCTTGTGGCCAGAAAAGACTCAGGCTCCACCTTCCACCTGAAATGCGCTCAGAGTGTGCAGAAAGCTGCTTGCTTTGCCTGTTTCTCTGAGCCTTGGGTCATGGGAAACCTCTGACCCTCACTACCTTGCAGATGGACCCATGAGAAAGTCTGTTCTGGAAACATGGGACCCAGGATGATAGGAGACAAGTGGCAAAAATGAAATCAAGTAAAGAGACCAGTGGCCAAGAAACTTGACTGGTGATCAGAAGACCTGCCACTTCCTGGTTCTGTGGCCTTGAACATGTCACAAAGCCTCCCTGAGTCTCAGTTTCCCCTGCTGTAAGGGGCAGTAATCAGTCTCCCTCTCCTAGCATCTGCTGAGGATTTGAATGAGCTCATTCACTTGAAAGCATGAGTGATTTTAAAGCCCTGACAAATGTCAGTTACATCAGAGGACTTAACCCTCAGGACCCACTTCCACGGGACCCAGAGCATGTTCAACTCAATAGTCTAATTTAGCTCCTGTGCTAGGGAGAGCACAGTGCTGCATGCAGTGGGGTGTGTGTGAGCAAAGACAGCGTGGCTTAGCATGCTGAGGTGTTAGAAAAAGGATCTTCCACAAGAGCCCCTGGAATTGAGGACGCCCCTGGCCTGGTTGCCCTAGGCTTTCCCTGTGTCTATATTAGTCTGTGCCCAGCTGCTCCCCTAATCCTAGGATGAGGGTACGATTAGCTGGTTGAGCATGGGCAAACGGAAGTACAAGGGCTACTCACACCTCAGGAACTAGACTGCATTTTCCCTTAGGCTCCTTTAGAAATCGGAAAAATATCTGAGCTAGAAAGGGTCTAGAAGTCAACTAGGTAACTTTCTCCAGTTAGAAATGATAAAACCAAGACTGGAAAATCACTTGTCAAGCATCAAATAGCAAGTTCAAATTACCACCCAGGGCTCCTCCCACCCTTGAGGGCATGGTGCCTCCATTCTTTCTGAAACTTCTCTCAGTAGGGTGCCCACTCTGCCTGTGCACGGTGCTGGAGCCCCCTGTGAAGGAAATCCTGGACCTGGAGAAAGTGTGGGCCCACATTTTTCTTTCTTAAGGATTCTTAAAGATTTAGCAGGATCTTTCTCTATAGAAAGAGAAGGGAAAGGAGGAAGTCACTTGATTTTATTCCTAGAAGTGGCACAATTGACAAGACAGACAGACCCTGTACATGGCCCCCCTCTGGAGCCTCTAGACATTTTTCTCAGCCTCACTTGAGCTGAGCTCATTGGAACAGCTCCTCTGTCCAGAAGTCCCTGGGCTGTGTTATCTGTGCTGTGATTTCTTCCCTAGGAAGGGAGCAGACAGCCTCTGGGGAGACTCAGAAGAGACTTAATAAGGTGAAAACTGTTTCTCATTCAACCTTGGAAAAGGATAGCTCTGCTTTAAAATCTTCTACTCCAGAGAGAAACTCTAAGAAAGTGCCAGAGACATAAACATAGAGGAGAGACCTACTCAGAAACAGAGCAGAGAGATGAGGTGTGTGGTAGTGGTCGTGGGGGCAGGGGAACATGACTTTGGGGCCATCTTAAAATGCGCAAGTCTTACCAAACTTCTTGGGAATAAACCTCTCTCCAGAAAGGCAGGTGACTCCCGATATCAGGAGGCCATAGTGGTGGTTTCATTCTTTGGGTGCTTGCCTCCGAAGAGTTCCTCCCCTTCTCCTGAGAGAGCTCAAACTGGTGGCCAAGAGGCCAAGACACCCCAAAGACCCCTGCCAGGTACACAGGTGCCTTCTCCCAGAGCTGTGGCTAACCCTGACCTCTGCTCTTACATACTAACTGTCCATAGCCTGCCCCACGCCTAAAATCTCCCAGGGAGGAGGACCCAGGCCCATGTCCAAGTCTCACCCTGTGACGATCTCAAAGGGCGGCAGCTCAATGAGCTCCTTCAGCTTCTCGGGGTTCTCCAGGTCGTCCAGGTCCTCCCCATTTTGGGAGGCCGGTGCAGCAGCCGCAGCAGCCTCTTCTTTCTGGGCCATAGAGGGGCTGTGGTTCAGGAGTTACCGAGAGAGGAGAGGCTACGGGTCTGGGCCAGGCCTGGCGGCAGAGTCCCAAGCAGCTGTCAGCAGCTAAGTATGGCTGGGGATGACGGAAAGAGGACCTGGCTGGCCAGGCTTTGTGCTTGTGTCCCTCAGTGACAGGCTTTATAACCAGGGCCTCCTGCCCCTCCCCCAGGCCCTCTCCCTCTATCTTTTTTTAATTGAGTGACAGAGGGTGCCAGGGTGGGGGAATGGAAACTCTGGCCATTACTATCCCCTATCTATCAGTCTGAAAAGACAGGAAGCTGGCAGGTGGGCATGGGAGGCCTGCTCTTCCCTGCCTTCCTCTCCCTCTGCCCTTTGTTTCCAACCCACTTTCCCAGCTCACAGGGGAGATTGTGAAAGGGCCACCACGGGGCAGACATCTGAAGATTACGAGGAGAAGCTCAGAGTTTCAAGCAGGCTGTTGAGGGGGTGGTGCAGAGAGCCCAGCCATTTTCACTGGGGGAACCTGGCTTCAGGGAGGAAGAGTCCCAAGGAGAGGTAGGATAAAAACATGATTTAGGAAGAGTGTGTAAATTGTGACTCAAAGGGAGTAGATGCTACTTTGGCTTTTGTGAACCCACGATGCTATGGCCAATGGAATAGGAGTGACAGGAGCTGCGCACTGACCAAGATTTTAAATGGGCCTGGCGGTGAGTTTAGTGGTCTACACACGAGATTAGACTTAACGTCTCTACTGCTGGGGGAGACCATGTGTGCTATACCCATGCTGCACACGGGGAGATTCACAGACTGTCTTACTCCAGAAGACAAACATTCGGCCTGCATGCGAGGCTCCCTCTCAGTCAATCCTTGATTCATTTAACAAATATTTAACTGAGCATCTGCTCTATGCCAGGTGTTGTTTTAGTATTGAAATGATGGCAAAGAACAAAGAAAAGGAAAGTCCCTGCCCTCATGGAGCTTGCAGGGGTTGGATGATAAATAATATAAGTAAAATATTTATCTTTATGATGTTTGGTGTTGCTAAAGGCTAAGGAGAAAAGGCAGGGAAGGGAAGATAAAGGGGCAAGGTGTGAGACTGCGTTTTCATAGGCTAGCCAGGGAACAAGAATTGAGATACGATCTGAAAGAGGCAAGGGAACTAATCATAAGGATCTCTAAAGGGAAAGTTCAAGTTCCAAGGAGAGAAGTAGCAGGTGCAAATGTCCTGAAGTGGAATGTTCCTAGTGTGTTTGAGGAACAAGGGGGCAAAGGCTGCAGAGTCCTGGGAGAGAAGGCGAGAGAGGGCGGGGTTGGAGAGCATGAGCTAAGGAGACTGGGGCTCTGTGGACTCTTCTAAGGATCTTGGCTTTTTCTTTGGGTGAGATGGGAAGCCATTGTCCCTAAAGAGATGAAACACATGCTCCAACTTTTAGTTTTTGCAGGATCCCCCTGGCTGCTTGATTGAGATCGGGCCAGTGGTGGGAAGGAGCAATAGCAGAGACCAGTTAGAAGCCTGCTGAAACTGCAGAGAGGAAAAGCAAAAGCCCTTGAGCTGAAAAGCAGCAGAAGATGCAGATGCTTCCCCAGGTCATAAGTCTTTGTGTTTGGGGCAGTGTAAACCCAAACACTAGAACATTCTCGGGAAAATGAAAGGGAGGGATCAGGGTCATCTGCAGGTTGAAATGAGGAATGGAAAAACACTAGGAAACTGGCCTGAACATAGCTTCACTTGGGGTTGGACAGTGCTAAGAACATAGGGTACCTTTCCAAGGGTCTGCCTAGGAGCAGCCGGGACTGTTGGTTACAGAGGACTCCTGCCTCCAGAGAGTTCCGAGCAGCATGGTGCAGGGTTGGTAGGGTGCCTGGTCACTTATGCTCCCTCCTTACTGTCTAGGCATAACCCTTTGACTCCCCAAAGTGTCTCAGTGTGGACAGTGAGTTATATGTCACCCGGCCTATTAGACTCATTACTAATTCTTGTCCAGAGACTACTTTTTAGGCATTTTCCCAAAGGAATCAAGCACAGGGTAGAGGGAATAGTGCCCATGTCCACCATGAAAAGATAGTAGCAACTGGTGAATAGCAAAGAATATTTATCATCACACAACATACAGCATTTAATTACGAAGAGTTTACTTCATCCTTTTATTTAATTAACACTTAACAAGGGCTTCTGTGTGTAGTAAATACCAAGAATACAGAGATACATGAGCAGGGACTTACAGTCTTTATGACACTTGAGGCATTGACCTCACCCCAGCATGGGTGTGGATGATGCCCTCATTTTACACATTAGGGATCTGAAGCAAAACCAAGGATTTGAGTCCAGGCCTTCTGAGCCTAAGTTCAGCCTAATTTCCAGGGCTGATGAACATCTCTAACACATTTGAAGCAGGAGTCCTTATCCCTTAGTTGATGCGCTTGGATCAACTAAGGACAAGGAAAACTCTCTGACAGGAAGACTCCTGTCAGTTTACTCTTCCTGGTAGGGGTTGGGTTGTTCCTGAGGGCAGGTTCTTACTTTTTTTTTTTTTTTTTTTTTTTTAGTGGGGGATCAAACCCAGGGCCTTGTGCGCGCAAGGCAAGCACTCTACCAACTGAGCTATAACCCAGCCCAGGTTCTTACATTTTGGCTTTCATGTATAACTCTGGATTAGGAGGAAGAACAGTTTGTGTTCACAATCCTATCTCAGCCTCTGATTCGTGTGATCTTGGCTAAATTGCATCTCTGGGCCTCAGTTTTCCTCCCATGACACGGGCTAACTGCTGCTGTCTCCTCCAGGATGGTCAAAAGAATCAAAGTGAAGGACAATGTTGGGGGGATGGCAAAGACCACAGAGCACAGGTAAGTGGTGGTGAGCTTTCTGACTCTCCTAATAGCTCTGGGAGAGGGCGCAGAGGGAGTCCCTCTGACTGTTCTCCCTGAAGAGATGATCCCTTGCCCCCACCATACCCCTGGATCCCTTGCCCCCACCATACCCCTGGATAGTTTTCCTATAACTCGTGGGAGAGTGCCTTGAGGCTGATGACTGACAGCTTCCTTTTCCACAGCACCTCCTGTCATGCCCCCCCACCCCAACCCTGGAGGCCCTTTGACCTGCTCTGGCTATTTATGGCTCCTCCTGTAGACCTAAATTCCTGGCTCTCCTTTCCAAGTCAGACCAGTTCCCCCCACTGGCCCCAGAGTTACAACAGCTAATCTGGGGGATCAGGTGCCAAGATCCTGGCTCCTCCCCTGCAGCTGCTACTACACTCTTTGGGGGGCTGGGTGCCCTGTCCCTTACCCCTACCCCTTTTGGGGAAGGTTCTATCAATGCCCTCCTGCACAGGAGGAAACTGGGCAGTGAGGTATTTTGTTCAAGGTCACACAGGATCTCAGTGGTGTGCTGGAGTTTAACCCTAGCCTTTTCCTCCTGCATCTTATGCTGCCTGGACCTCAGTAACAAGGAGAGCAGTGAACTGACATTAACACAGCCCTGGCTGCTGGTCGGACAATACCCTCAGCACCTGCACATTAATTCATCCACTCTTCACAAGGATGTTTGGGGTAGGTACTGTTAGAACGCCCATTTTACAGATCTTGGATCTGAGACCTAGCGGTTAAGTGGCATGCCACTAGTGAAGCAGAGCTATTTGTTTCCAGTGTCATGCTCTTGAACCCTTTGCCGTTCAGTCCCTACCCTACCAGGATTCCTGAGGCCAGCTAGTGAGGAGGGGAAGAAGGAGCTGGGGCAGCTGGAGAGGCCCGACAGGAGCTCTTACAGGGAGAGCAGTCTCTGGCAAGTATTTGATATTGAGGGGTACGTGTGTGTGTCGGGGATACAGGGATAGCGACACCACATGACTGTGAGTGGGGAGAGAAAGCTAACAGAACTCTCCCACAT
Source organism: Spermophilus citellus (assembly GCF_964194105.1). Classification (NCBI taxonomy): domain Eukaryota; kingdom Metazoa; phylum Chordata; class Mammalia; order Rodentia; family Sciuridae; genus Spermophilus; species Spermophilus citellus. The sequence continues at coordinate 56,966,643 of NC_138186.1, read as the reverse complement.
TTCTCTGTGGGCTCCTGTCCCTGAAGGAACTGGGTGAGACCCTGGATAGTTGCAGCCAGCCACTCCCCGTCCCATTTTTTTCCATGATTATTTCAGAAAACATTCAGGGGCTCTCTTGGTGGATGAAAGGGAGGGGATGAGGTCAGGCCTGCCTGTTCCTTGGGCCTTGGCTAGATGTGGAGCAGAGAGGCCAGGAAAAGGGCTAATGGAAAATAGAACCTCAGAGGAAAGTTTAAATTCTCACTCTGAAAGAAGATACCTTGGGGGTGCATGGCTGGAGTCGGTGCTTTATGTGCAGGGACAGCTGGAACCCCAACAGAGTGTTGCCCCAGAGACAGCTCGGGCGTGCCTGCCCCTTCGGTCACTACTGAGACAAGGTACACAAACAACAGGCTACGGGCACCAGACACCCCCTGGCGGGCAAGAGTCTGCCCCCTCTGGAAACCACTTTGTTGACATAAACACGGGGTGTCCAGGGCCTTAAGCCACCTTGGCCAGGGACAGGGAAGGAGGCCAAGGGTCTCCCAGAGTCTGAGGCTGGGATTGGCGAGGGCACCAGAATCACAGAGTGGACCGGGTTTTTCAATCTTCAGTAAAGGACACAGCGCTTGCCTTCCCTTGTAGAACACGCTGCCCTGGGAAAATGGTGACACCCAGGACTTCGGTGCTGGTCACTGTGATCCTCCATTCCAGCAGCCACTCCTGGCTCTGCCCAGCTCCCTCAACATTACCTGGCTTGAGTCTTTGAAGAAAGTGGTCTGATAAGAATCTACCCATTAAGGTGACTAATACGGTTCCTTTGAAGGAGTGTTTGTAAGGCCAACAGACCTACAGGGACAAAGTATAAACTCTGCAATCAACTTCTGAGAGAATTCCAGCCCTTAAAATGAGTAAATTGTTGGAGTGGATCCAGGTGCAAGAGTAGGGGGCTTTTCTCGTGCTCCTCTGAGTGGACAATTTCTGTGTGGGTCCGGGGACCTTGTAGACATAGACACTAGGTCAAGAATGAGACCCTGAATAGACACTGTGGAGGCCTCTCCTGGCTTGCACACTAGAAGAGGGGACCTGAGCTTATGAAGGGTCTTAAAAAGCTGGAGGGCAGAGGAAATGTTTCAGGGGTTCTACCTGATTATAGAAGAGGAAGCTCGGGGTCTGAGGGAGTCCCCAACAAGTCCAGCTGTAGACTGAGTACTTAATGAGCTGCTAATGAGGATCAGCAGTAAAATCCTTACAAAAGGGTCTTGAGCTTGATTCCTGGCACTACAAGAAAGGGGAACTCTGGGAAGATTCTGAAACTGAGCTTAGGGTATAGGAGAGCCTCAAGAGATAGAGTGGGTGGTAGCCACCCACAGAGGAAGATGTAATTTTGGAGCCTGGCCCAAGCCTGACAACGAGGAGGGTGGCCTCTGTGCCATCAGCTCTGCCTGCCGAGGGTTGCAGGAGCCTGAAGTGCACTTCCTGCCCCTGCCTCCTCCCAGCCCAGCTGACTGACCTCTGCCCACCGGATGTACACCTACATGTCTGCTATCTTACCTCTCCTCTCTTATGTTTCCATTCTGCAGAAATTGGCAAAGAGAGGAAGAGCAAATTGTTGAAGAAAGAGAGGAGAGACAAATATATCACTACCTGGCTTTGTTCTTTCACCTACCTCTCCCCACCTCTCCAGCCATGGGGTGAGAGATATGCTCAGCCTTGTGAGGAGTCTGTATCTCCCGCCCACACAGAATAAATCATATTCAGACACCCATTCCTATGCATAAGGAATAATACTACCCAAGGACAAAGAAGCACATGTATGTGATTTGGATGGCATACATTTGGCAAAGACAAGAGGTGGCTCCAACTCTTTTATAGGCACAACTCTGGTGACAAGAGGGGAGAGGCTGAATGCAGGTCTGTTCCAGACTAGTCTCTGAACTCAGAGTTGGGGAGGGGAAGGGCAAGAGGCCCCAAAGTATTGAGAGACTGTGAAATTAGAGCCTTCTGCCTAGGATCAGGGAGCTGGTGCAGAGGGGGATTTTTAAGGACAGATCTTTAGGGTCAGATCTTTAGGTTCAGAGCTTGGGGTTGGGATCCTACCCTTTCATTTCATGCTGAATTTCTGTACAAGGCCAAGAAGCCTTTTAATTTGGCTCATGCCAGCGAGGGCTAGGGACACTGCCCAAGTTAATATTCTTTCTAGGACTGTGAGTCTTGACAGCTGGGTTTGTGGCTGGTTTCTTGCCCTGGGGAGGTCAGAGTCATATCATAGACATGGTGCATCTTCTTGGAGGATCAGCTTAACTTCTGGAATTAACTAGTTATGTGAATAAAATCCCAGCAAATATTATAATGCCTGTATGTAATGATAATAGTACCAGTAGGCATTACTGGGGTGTTGACTTGTCCAAGGTCCCACAGTGAGAACAGAGCTTGATAAGAAGCCATGCAGTGGTGGCTCCCAGGCCCATCTTCTGTCCATCAGAATTTATAATGAAATTTGGAAATTTAAAAGTTTAAAACAGTTAATATATATAAATGGAGCCATAAGTTAAGCCAAAAGCAAAATTTATTTTATTTTTTGTGGTGCTGGGGGTAGACCCAGGGCTTTGTGCATGCTAGACAAGTGATCTACCACTAAGCCACACCCAATCTAAAAGCAGCTTTTAATAATTTGATTGAGGTAAAGATAAGATATACAAGAATAAGTAAGAGTTGGTTGTTTTGTGCCTGTGATGATGGCCAGGTTAGCTCATGACCTGAGGAGGAGGCTCCAATTTGCTAGCTGTCAGGTTTGGGAAGTACTTTACTTACTGCCTGCAACTTGGAGTAGGGTAGGCCTGCATCGGACCGCAGGTGCTTACCAGCCAGGTGGTTTCCTGGGGTCCACTCCTGGAACAACAGACATTTATGGAGAACTTATTCTCTGCCATTATCTCATTTATCCCCCCCCCCAAATCTGTGAGGTCCTCATTTTAGAAATAAGGAAAATGAAACACAGACAGCTTAGGTTGCGCTAGGTAACCAGTTAATCAATGACAGAATCAGTCTCCAACCTCGAGTTGGTCTGACTCCAGCGCCAGAACTACAAACCACTGTACCATATTATCCTCATTCCCCAAGATGATCTGACTCCCTGGGTCTGGAGCTGGGCTGCATTCTGCACCTCAGTAAGTACCCCGGAAGGCCACTGGACCACACTTTGAGAAGCAATGCTCTATAGCAGCAGTTTTCCATCTGGCTGCAGATTAGAACCAGAGATTTCCAAAACTATTAAAGACCTTCCCTTCTTTTTCAGTTGGTCCAAAGTAAGGGTGGGAGTGGTGGCATTTTTTTTTTTTTTTAAGTGTGACAGTGTATTCATTAATCCATTCAATCTGTCAAAGTAGGTCTGGGTATCTACTTTGTGTCCTTCCCTGCCCTGGGGCTGCAGATACAAAGGTAGGTGGGACCTATGTTTGCTTTCCCTGGACACAGGTGACTGGCCTGGCTGGGTGGAGTCTGCTGTTGGTGGAGGAGGGGAGGCTGGGTGAGCTCTGAAAAGAGCAAGTTCATTCTCTTCTCAGATGCTGCTGCTGCTGCCTGGCTGCCCTCTTTGTAAGGTCTTCAGCCTCACCCTACAGGACTGTTTGTTTGAACCCCCAAGCTCCTTCTCAGAAAACCACAGATTGTCAAAGTTAAACAGGGCCTGAGAAATGCTCTATGTCCTGAGCCCTTGAACTTTCGTAGGCAGCTGACAAAAGTCCTGGGGATCATGTTAAATCTAAAGATGCGGGGAGCTCATCACAAAAGGTCTAAACCACAGGTTTCCGCTGGGGCCCCAGGAACATGTCTATTTAAAAATGCTAAAAATGGCTCTGGCACACTTTTAAGCCAGGGTTCTCGGCCTTGGCTGTAGCAGAGGCGGTCCTGGGGAATTCTAAAACCATCAATGCCCTGGCCTCATCCCTGGAGAGTCTGATCAGTATTTTTAAAAACTTCCTGGTGATTCCACCAAGCAGCAGGTGGAGGCCCCCTGACTACAGGACATATGGGGCTTTCCAGCTGGCCTTGTGCAGACACTGGGGAGGCAGCCCAGGACAGCCACTCCTTGCCACCATTGCAACTTTGAAACAAGAGTAGAGGAAAATAGGAGGGTGGAGACAAAAATTTAAAAGCCACGGAGAGGGTGGAGAAAGGGAGAAACCAGAAGGCTGGATAAGAAGTTCCTACTGAACTCACCTCCCAGCTCCCTAAGGCTTACATTCACTTTTTTCCTTATTATATTAATAGTTAAGTGATATAAAAAATTGGAAGTATAAGAGTATATGAAAACAAGAAAAAGCATCTGTAATCTTACATCAGAGATAATCACATAAAATCTTAGCATGACATACATTTTAGCTTGTTATTTTAGTATTTTAGTATTGTTATAACTGTTATATTGTTATAATATTTTAGTATTGTATTATGTAATATATAATTATATAATCTTTAACCTTAACATGGGACATTAGTATCCTTTTTACTTTATTTCCCTGTTTTGCTTTTATGTAATGTTTAAAAAGGTTTTGTTTTTCATGTAATTACAAATCTAAGTGCTAAACCATCATGCTGAGTTTGGGAGGGCTTGAGAAGGGTGGAAATGGTACCTACCCTCCCCCAGGTGTGGTCACCCATCCATGTCTACTCACATGTAGGGGCAGAAGCTTCTATGCCCACTCTACAGCCCTGGACATCCTGCACTCAAATGTGCACTTGGCATCATACTTTCAAAGTTATTAGTAGAATTTCATATTTAAGTATTGAAAGATTTCTCCCTCTTTCCCAGATCTCTAAATTCTAAGGAAAAACAGTACCAGGGTACCCAGGAGAGTGGCCATATTAGACACAATGGGTCCCTGCTCCTGAGCCTGCTCACAATCTCTCCTTACTCTTGCCTCCTCTTCCATGCCCTGGGGTCCCAGTTGCTGTTCTCAGCTTTGGATTGAGGCTGGTGCAGTGGATACAGGTTGTTTCTCCACAGGTGGCAGGTCATGGCAGTGTTCATAGTGGATCTGACAGGTAGGGTGTCGGCAGCAGTGTGGCCACTTTGGTGATGGGGTGTGGTTCAGCACTTTACTCAGCATGAAACCTGTGCAGCAGCTGGTGGAACTGCAGGGCTGGCTCCGAGAGATAGGGTCTATGTGCTGCCTGAGAGCTGGGCCCCTCCACTTTTCTGCAATACTCTAGCCCAAAGAACCAAGTCCCAGGGCCCTGTGGGAGGTCTGAGTAGTCTTCCATCCTGTTACCTGCATGTCCCTGATCTGAATGATCTGCTTCCGGGGCCTGGTGCTTTTCCTCCTCCTGCACTGCTTCTGCTACAACCACCACGTGTCTTACTAGATCAGGTTTGTGGACTGCTAGGAAGAACATCATTATAGTCCAGCTTATGGTGAGTTAAAGGGCGTAAGTCTAAGGGGTGGGACCAGGGGCCACCCAAAGGTCCCTCCCAGGTCCTTCCACCCCAAGTAGAGAGATGGTGATAGAAACACTTAACAGAGGTTGTGCCTCGGCATCTGGAGGAGGTCCTCTGGCGTAAGGACTCTTGATTACCAAGAGGGAGCCCTGTGAACTAAAATGTGGGATAGTCATTATGGTCCTCATTTGAGGGCCAGGGGGAGCTGGTGGGAGGGGAGTGGAGACTTGGAGAGAGTGGAAGAAGAGGGCTGGTTGGGATTCCAGGCAGGCACCGAGGGTTTTCTCCAGTCTTGCTGCTCTGAACCGCCTTCAACCCTGGCCCCGGTGTCTTGCCTGTTTCCTGGATTCTAGGGACTTATTTTCTTCACACCACTCAGTTGGCTCCTGGAGGACACTGTCCAGTATTGGTACCTCTTCTAAGTGGGAGGCTTTCCTCCTTCTAGGTGTATGTGACTTCTGGAGGTCAGGTTCAGGTATGACCATCTTTTCATTCTCCCACAGTGGCCAGGTCCTTGAGAGGATGATGCCTTACCTAAGCTGACAGTAACCAACCTGGAAGGACCACATTCTGAAGGCAGGAGCCAGAGATTCCTTGGCCATTTCTATCCACAGGGAGCCAGTCCATCTGCTCTAGCCTTACCTCACGGGGTTGGACTGGCATACTCTGGTCTCCTGTGCAGATCTACACAGGGGCAACTGGCACTGGGATGCCCCCTGTCTGAAGCCTTAGCTCTTGTCTGCTGGAGCCATACGGATGAAGTTCATCCACCTCTTTTTAATTCCAGGGGGTTGAGCTGCAAATGCAAATGTCCGATTTCTTGTGGCCTGACTCTCAAGGAAACAAAAGCCTGATCTTTGATTAAAAAGCTGCCGTGCTCAATTGCTTATTGCTTTCTTTGCATGTCACTTGCATGTGAGACAAGGGATAGACCTTCCTTCAACCAAGGCCCTCACCCAATATCATTCTTCTCATCTGCTCAATATTTCAGCCACCTCCCTGTGACTGACTGGATTTGAAGGAAAATTACCCAATTATTTCCAATGCTCTAGAGTGACAACCTAATCCATCCTTTCCTGCCAAGAACACTTGTCCTGGAAGCTTCCAGGAGAGGGCTACCCTGCGTGCCTGCCTGTGCATCTTTTTGTCTTTCTTTGCTTCTCACCATCCATTTGCTCATCTTCTAACTTCCTGTCTTAGTTTTTCCTATTTTTCTCTCCTGTGTTGGACGTTCCCTTCACCGCCCCTCCCTTCCCATATCCTCTTTTCTCCCATTACCCACCGCTCCCAGGGCTTCCTTTTCCCCAGGCCTCATGCTCTCCTCACTGCAGGCAGCAAGGTTTCTCTACCAGTGTCTGATGGTGCATGATATGTGGAGGCAGAGAGGCCAAGGGATAGGAAGAAGGGGGAGCAGGGCTCCCAGCTGGTCTACTTTTCTCAAATGATAAAGGTAGCAACACTAGTTGGGGAGTCCAGGCTGCTGCTTGCAGGGGCCTAAAGTTTTCTCTCACCAGGGGTTCCCCTGGTCTTCAAGAGTCTTGTGTGTGTGTGTGTGTGTGTGTGTGTGTGTGTGTGTGTGTGGGAGGGGGGGTTACTGAGGATCAAACCCAGGGTCTCAAGCATTCATGCACCCTAGGCAAGTGCTCCACCCTGATCTATACTCCTAGCCCTGCTATAGATCCTTGGTGCCTGGTGTTTGGAGGGAGCCCCTTCATGGAATAGTTAAGGGTTTGTGTTATGGTTTGGATGTGAGGTGTGCCCTGTAAAGCTCAGGTGTGAGAAAATGCAAGGTTTAGAGAAGAAATGATTGGGTTATTAGAGCCTTAACCCAATCAGTGAATTGATCCTCTGATAGGATTAACTGAGTGGTAACTGAAGGTGGGTAGGGTATAGCTGGAGGAGGTGGGCATTGGGGGAGTGCCTTTGAGGTATGTATTTTATATCTGGTGGGTGGAGTCCCTCTCTGCTTCCTGATCATCAAGTGAGCTGGTTCCCCTCCCCAACTCTTCCTCCAGGTATGGAACCAACCTTCTATGGACTGAGCCTCTGAAACTGAGCACCTCAGATAAACTTTTCCTCCTCTACAATTTTTCCTGTCAGGTCACAATTTTTCCTTTTAGTCACAGCAGTAAAAACAGCTGACTAAGACAGTTTGGCTCTGTAAGGGCTGGCCCTCATGTGATAGCTCAGCCCCCCACCCCCCTCTAGGATCCCATTTATGCCTCTGGTCTTTGCATCCTATGAACCAGATCTGTGTCTATAGGGCTGGTAGGGACCTTTGGATTTCTTCAGTGCCTTTCTGTAACCAGGATTGTCCCCAAGCGAGACAGATACTAACTTTGGAAATGAGTTCATTATTCTTGAACACAGACCCTGAAACAGGCTTCTTGTTGGCATGACCTTTCCTGACTTGGAACTCGAGCTTGACAGATATTTTACAAAGCCCTAGAACTTCATGACTCAGAGATGAAGGCAGCAGACATGGAGGTGGGTGGGGAATCTGGGCAGGAGTGGCCTGGTGCTTCCTGGAAGAGTCCTACCTCCCAGTCACCCTGAAGAGGGGAAGGGAAAGTGTCCCTGTCTGTTGTCAAAGTCCAGTCTCCTGTGTGACTCAGACAGAGCTTCATCCAGCAAAAACTAACCCCTCCCCTCTTTTTCATGTCAAAATTCTAGGCACCCCTTCCTTGCTGGTCATTTGAGCATGAGGTCTTCTTCCCAACTGGCTGCTCTCTCTCTCTTCCCTCCTGACAGGGAAGGGAGAAGAAGGGAGGGGGCTGTGTCATGGACAAGAGGCTAGAGAATCATCAACTGAGACAAAAGCAGAGGAAGTGACCACTTATCTTTTTTTGTTAAGTTGTATTTTATTTCCAGTTGACATAATAAATGCACATATTTATAGGGTACCATGTGCTGTTTTAATTCTTGCATACTTTTTGTAATGATCAAATCAGGGCAATTAGCATGACCATCGCCTCAAACATTTGTCATTTCTTAATGGTGAGAACATTCAAATTCTTTCTTCTAGTGATTTTGAAATACACAATGCATTATTGTCTATTATTGTCACCGTACTGTGTGATATAGCAGCAAAAATTAGTGCTGTCTTATTGTAACTTTGTACCTGTTAATCAACCTCTCCCCATATGGCACTCCTTCTGATACCTGCACTCCTGTGTTCATTGGAGCACTTTTCACAAGTACCAATAGGGAATCACCCTAAGAGCTGGGATACTATTCAGTCTTAAAAAGCAGAAATCCTATCATTTGTGTCTCATGAATTGAGCGAGGCACAGAAATATAGATACTGTGTGATATCACTTACATGCAGAATCTAAAACAGTTGCTCTCATAAAGGGGAAGTTACTTGTTTTCTATGGGAAATGGTAACTGGAGGTTGCAGGAACTCACCATGATTCCATAGGGAGGCAGGCCAGACCATGGTGATAACAGTTTCCATTTATTGAGCACCCATTCTGTGGTATTTGCTTTTCATTTACTAGCTCAATAAATGATAACTACTATCCTATGCAAGATAGATATTATTATCTCATTTGACAGACCAGGGAATTGAGGCTCAGAGGGGTTAAAGATTGCCCAAAATTACATAGCCAAAATGCAGGTCACCTGGGATCCAAAATACATCCTCTTCTCTCTCCGCTGGCCATTCATTCAACAAGTCTTTATGCAACATCTGTTTGCACCTGAAGCTGAGGCGACAGTAGGAGACAGCAGGGACACAAATGGAGGCACTTTCATTCTAGTGGTGCCATCTCTCCTGGCCAGAGTTCTTAAGGGCTCAGCCCCAAAGTTCAGCTCTCCCCCAAGGGGCAGTGTCTCTGCTAACTCTTGAGTGCGGGGAGTGGTACCAACACTGGGTAGGAAGCGGATTCCAATGCCACCGGCTACGTGTGGGTCAGTAGCCCTCCCTGTACATCCGCATTTTTCCCTGGGCAGGAGGGGGCGGGCTATATGCTAAGCTCCCTTGACCTGTACATTGGCACCCGCCTGCAACTTCTTACAGCCTCAGAGCCTCAGGCCCAATCCAGACTTCCGGAGAATCATAACGTGCATTTTAATAAGATCCTCTAGGTGATTCATGCACACATTGTAATTTGAGAAGCTCTGGCGAAGTCTGGCTTCTCTTACCTTCTCTCATTTTAATAACCTCTGGCTGGGGCAGTCGCTCACCAGCAGGGGGCGCCGTAGGGAGGGGTTTCAAGGTGTACGGCCTGTACCCAGGTGAATCCTTCCCTTTCTCCTCCCTTCTGGACCTACTCTGCTAGCTAAATCGACTGACTCCTGGGATCCTCGGCCCCTACCCCGACTCTATTGGACTTTGCCAATAGAAAAGGACACTCTCCCCCACTCCTTATGGACGCTGGGAGGCAGGAGTCGGCCAGGAAGCACTAGGCCACTCCTACCTGATTCTCCGCCCACCTCCACTTGTAGGCTGGCCTGGCTGACACAGTCTGGCTGACCTGTCTATTTCTCAGAGAAGGAACTACTGTTCCGGGACAAGCCAGCAGCCTCTGGGAGGAATTAGCCAGAAAGGTGAGCCCCTTTCTGGGGCACCTGGAGTGGGTGGGCACTGCAGCGGGGTCACCTGGACTCAGGGGAGGGGCGAGGCCAGAGTGTGGGGATCTTCTGTGGCAGGAGAGGAAAAGGGCCCCTGCTGCTGGGTGCTGCTGGGCTGATCTGTGCACTGTAGAAATGTGGGCATCGCTAATGAGCGCTGGCTGTGACTCAGCCGCGGCCTCACTCATTCCAGTGCTTTTATGTCCAGTAATGATAACCGGAGATCTAGCAGATGTTGGGAGGTGCGGTGAGAACAATGAGGGAGAAGGGTTGAGTTTAACAGATCTGAGCAGCACTTTGCAGCAGGACTCTGGATCTTTGTGCTGGAGAAAGCAACTACCTAGGGACAGGCGATGGCGGGATTCTCAAGGGCCCTCATTTTAGGGAAATGCTATTCAGGACAATCTGGGGCCTGGAGCAAGACAAACTGGAGGAATGAGTGGATGTGTGTGTGTGTGTGGGGGGGGGGGGCCGGTATGGAGTTGGGAGGCTCCAAACCATACTTGAATAACTGTAGTGCTGCAGGTTCTGTTCAGCAAAACTGGGGACCCTTTCCCCTCCTGGGGCTAGGGGGAGGATGGACTGAGGGTCAAGGCAGTCTGCAAGAGCTCTCAGCCTGGGGCCCCAGGGCTGAGCTGGGGGAGGAGCTAACCTGCTAGGTAAATGAATGGTCTCCTCTTGAAGGGCCCCTGAGGCTTTGGGGGTGGTACATACATACCAGCTACTCTGGGTGGGGACGCTGGGCCAAGGGACATCACTGCACCACCCAGTGAGGTGGGGAGGATTTGGACTCTGGTCTTGGGAGGCCCCAAGAAGGTTGTTGCTGTAGAAACGAAGTGGGTCCCCCCCTTCCCTTCCCACTAGCTGGCTGGTCCCCTGACACTAGTGCATTGGTGGGCAGGGGCTAAAGGACATCACTCATGGAACCAAGAGCGTGCCGTTAGGTCCTTCTATTTCTTTTTACTCTATTTCTATTTCTTTCTTGTCCAGCTTCATTCCCTCTAGAGGAGGAAAGAAAGACCTGGGACAAAAGGATGGGCGGGGAGGGTGAGGGGTGTTTCTGAAAGTTCTTGTCATCCTGGCACATCCTTCCTTTCTGTCTTCAGTTGGTGCTTAATAGTCCCCGTCCGTCCTGATCTATGAAATGAGATACAAATAACACCAGCTCTTTGAGGATCAAATGAGATGAGCCATGGAGAGGGCAGCGGTGTTAAAATTATGAATATGGAAGAACCAAAAGAAAGGGATGGAACCTGAGGAGTAGCTCGAATCCACCTTCCCACCAGATGTGGGGCACTGTCAGCTCACCTGAGTCACCTGTGTGCCCTGCAGGCAGGCTGGCTGAAGAGGCTGGTACACTGACCACAGGGTCAGGTTTTAAGGCACAGGGGGCAATGCAAGCCTCCCTTCTGGTCCACATCTTCAGTGAGGAAGCCGGGTAAAGAGGCCCCGCCTTGAGTCCATCCCGAGGACATAGAGGAGCTTCTGCCCTGTCGGAAGAGGGTGGGAAGGGGGCTTAGTTTTCCTGGGGAAGGAAAGAAGGTAGGCAAAACCTCAGCTCCAGGTGGGTGGTGTGAGAGAAGGAGCAGGACGTAATGGATGCCAGAACTTTTTCAGTGGAGATCCTGGTGAATCAACCCGAGGGGATTCTGAGGACTTGGAAGGAGCACATCCTGCCTCACAGATCTCAGCCGCCAAGTGAATGAATTCCACTCCCTCAGCAGCTCCTTGAGAGCTGAGTAAGACGTCATCTTTGACAGGACCGAGCTTCCCACAGTGCCTGATACACAGCCGGTGCTCAGGAAATACTCATTTGGGAGAGCTGCATGTGGCGGCAGATGATCAAGAGCTGCTCAGGCTGGTGGGATGGCGGTGGAGAGAGATTCGAGTGGGGGAAGAGACTGCCAAGGGAGGGTTGGTGACCCAGAGAGGTTCTACTGAACAGGAGGGCTGCAGAGGGGACACAAGGCAGGTGGGGAGAAGTGGGAAAAGTGGGAGCCAGAATGAACCTATCCCATAGAGTGAGGGGGTGTTGGAAATCAGGGGGACTTGAAGGTGGATTAAGGAAGAGCTGGCATTTCTACTGGAGGCTGCTGGGAAGTCTTCTGTGAGGAGCAGGCCCCCACCTTTGTTTTTCTTTCTTTCTTTCTGCTTCTTTCACTTTTAACTTTTGTTACTCATGTTATATTGTGTGTTTGCCTGGGAGCTACCTTGGGAGTTTCTGGCAGAAGGAGGGGCATAAAGAAACAAACACATTTGGACAGTGCTTATCATCCACGGATATCACAGGACTTCCCTCCATCCTCAGGATCGCCTGGGACATTTCCCCTCCACCTTTAATAACTTTGGAAAAGAATGATAAAGTTTACATAAAATACGTGTTTGGTGCCATTCGTAGTCCTTGTTCACATCTTCCGCCCTCTCAATTTTCCATGGCCTTTAGTTGTCACCAGTGGGAAGAGTTTGGGGGGGTATCCTTCCAGACCTGCACTGTCTTAAGACAGCAGTCACTAGTACATGTGGCCACTGAGCACTTGAACTACAGCAAGTCCCAGCTGAGATGTGCCTTAAGTGTAAAATACACACGGAATTCACAGACTTGGTGTTTGGAAAAAGAATGGAAGATATCGCAATAAATTTATATTAATTGACTGCTGAAATAATATTTTGAATGTATTGGGTTAAATAAAAATAACATTAATTTGTCCTATTCCTTTTTTTAATGTGGTCACCAGAACACTTAAATTTACATATTTGGCTTGCATTTTGTTTTTATTGCACACGACGACTCCAAATCTTTCTCTGCACATTTATATCTACACACACACACACCCATAAACCCATATCTATACATATACACTTATCTGTTTTGCAGTGCTGGGGATTGAACCTAGGGCCTCTCACATGCTAAGCACACACTCTACCACCGAGCCATGCCCCCAGCCTATGCCTTTTTTTTTTACATTAATGAGATCAAAGGAGGCCTATGTGTGTCTTGCTTTTTTCACTTAAGATTTTGCTGTATCAGCCACTTGCAGATCAAGATAAAGTCCTCTTTTTCCTCCTTTTTTTTTTTTTTGTTTGTGATGTTGGGAATTGAACCCAACACCTCACTCATGCTAGGTAAGCACTCAACCACTGAGCTACATCCACAGCTTCCCCCACCCCCCCACCTTTTATATTTTATTTTGAGACAGGGTTTTGCTAAGTTGTTGAGGCTGGTTCTAAACTTGTGATACTCTGACTCAGCCTCCTGAGTTGCTAGTATGCCACCACACCTGGCCAGGGTAGATATTTTGACAGGTGAAGAAACTGAGGTATACTAATCAGATAAGCATACCCAGCCATAATGCCCTAGATAGCATTTGAACTCATTGTCTAAATGTAAACTCTTTCTGCCTCGGAGTTTATCTTGATGTACTAGGTCATGAAAAGTTTGTCAGAGAGAGAGAGAGACAGAGAGAGAGAGATGGGGGAGGTGAAGGTCTATGAAAGGAATTGATCCGGCAGCTGTGCTGGAATGTGCTCCTTCACTGCAGCCACATGGAAGCCAAGTCTTGGCCTCTACAAGTCTTGACTCAACCCATTTTTTCCTCTAGGCCCTTGGCCTTGACTGGCACTGGGTGCAGGAGAGCCAGCAGCATCTAGTGACCAGGCGGATGTGCCCCCAGGAGAGTTCCTTCCAGCCCTCCCAGTTCCTCCTGCTGGTGGGGATCCCAGTGGCGAGTGCTCTCCTTCTGGTTCAGTGCCTTCGCTGGTATCGCTCTCGCTGGCTGCTGGGGACCTGTCTGAAGCCAGATGGGCAAGAAGAGCCAGTGTCCCCGTCCACTCCACTACCAGAATACGATGCTCCAAGGCAGTGCCCACCAGCCACACTGCCAGAGATAGCTGCCTTCTACCAGCAATTGCACACGCCCACGCAGGGCCAGACCATCATCCGCCAGCTGATGAACAAACTGTTGGTGTTTTCGGCTCGAGAGGTGGACCACCGTGGCGGTTGCCTGATACTCCAGGATACAGGCATTTCCCTGCACATCCCTCCAGGTAGCCACTCCCAGCCTCCTCCTCGGCATATAGTTGTTGGAACTGTGCATTAGGACACCACATCTGTTCATAGGCATCTTTTTAATTTTGAAAATTGTTTTTCTAGTATAACCTTATTGGATCCAAAGACAGACATATTATCTTTTGTGACAGCTTCCTGGCAGGTGGAAGTAAAGTGCCTTGTTCTAGTGACACTATGCGTTGACAATTCTCAGATAAAAGGAAGAGCACGGTTTGCAAATCTACACAAGGCCCTGTATGGGTTAGCAGCAGCCCTGGAAGATCGGGCGCTGACTGGTTTAGGATTAGGCCATGAGTCAGCTCATGGCTGTCTCGTTCATGTGGCCTCTCTGGGCCCTGCTGGGGGCCTCTCCTGGGCTCCTGCCTACCAACTCTCTTACTCTGGCTGACCTCTTTCCGGGGTAAGGGTGCCTGCCTACCAGACCCGTCTCAACTCTCCATCTCCCCAGGTGCTGTGGCCGTGGGCCGCCAGGAGCGGGTATCCTTGATTCTGGTGTGGGACCTGTCAGATGCCCCGTCACTGTCCAGGTCTCAGGGGCTGGTGAGCCCTGTGGTAGCATGTGGCCCCCACGGAGCCTCCTTTCTGCAGCCCTGCACCCTCACGTTCAAGCACTGTGCCCAGCAGCCCAGCTACGCCCGCACCTACAGTAGCGACACCTCCCTGCTAGATGCCAAGGCCTGGAGGCCCCTGGGTCGGCCGGGGGCCCACACATCCCTGGATGAGTGCCGCATCCTCCTCTCCCACTTCAGGTAGGCACCTGCCCACTGGCCTGTCTTCCTGCTCCCATGTCCCCCGTGTCCCTCTCTGGGCCTCTGTCCTGCTGTCCATGGCATCTTGTTTCTTTCCAACACTGTCCGGGGCGGTGCAGCCCACTCCTGTCTCTGCCTGCCTGGAAGTGTCTGTGCCTGGAGGGGGTCTGCTCCATTCCTACCAGGGTCTCTCTGCAACTGTCTCTGTCCAGTACTATCTCCAAACTACTGAGGCCAGTTTGTCCCCTCCAGTTTCAACTCATGTTTGTCCTCCATCTCTGACCTTCTGGAATGTTAAGGTGTCTGATTCCCCATGTCCTTACCTCTTGTTGATGAGAGCAGGGCCATTTGTGGGGCCCCCTCACAAGCATGGGGATCCTGAGCCTCCCTTCCCACTCTCCCTGCCACAGAATACTCATTGGCTTTCCTCTGCACTCAGTGAGGGGCACCAGGACACATTCACTTTGGGACACCTCTAGCAGCCAGTCCAGCCCTCTCCAGATCCTCTCCATAGGTCCCTCTGGAGTGCTCTCCGCACCTCCTGGGAGACCTGCACTGGGCCCTTCAGGTGACAGGAGCCTGGTGGTAGATGCACTGGGGTCTGGCGTTTCCCGGCCCTCTCGTGCCAGTCCCTGCCACCATCTTCCTCTGCAGCCTGTACACCTGCGTGCTAGAGGCACCTGTGGGGCAGGCTGCCCGTAAATGGCTGCAGCTGGCCGTCTTCTGCTCGCCGCTGGTGCCTGGGCAGTCCCACCTGCAGCTGCGTGTCTACTTCCTGAACAACACGCCCTGCGCCTTGCAGTGGGCGGTGACGAACGAGCAGCCCCACGGTGGGCGCCTGCGCGGGCCCTGCCAGCTCTTCGACTTCACTGGGGCCAGAGGTGACCAGTGCCTGAAGCTCAAGTACATTTCTGAGGGTGAGGCGGGTGGGGCCTGGGAACTGGAAGCAGGGAGCCCCATGAGAAAGAGGGGTCCGTGGCTGCCCCCTGGGCTGGGAACCCTAAGTTTCTTTCCTGGACTCCTGGGCCAGCAGCAGCAGCAAGGAGACCCCCTGGTTTCTGCTGCTGCTAAGGAGCTTCAGGCTTTGTCCTCTTCCTCCCTCTGCTGTGTGCCCAGCCCTTGCTACCCACCCAGGACAGGGTGATGCCAGGTGGGAGGTGGGTGGTGTTGTACCCTGAAGGAATGGGGGAGGGGAAGGTGGAGGCTTTTATTGTCCTCCTGGGTGGAACTGGCACGGGAGAGGGCCTCCAGTCTTTCCTTGGACCCTCTTGCCCTTATGCTAGGGCTGCTGGCATTGCCCAGGGCAAATGCCACACTATATTTGTGTGGTTGCGGGCAGGGCACACGGTGGTGGTGCACGGCTGCTTCGGGGCTGGATCGGGGATGGAGGCTGCAGGGAGAGGGAGAAGAGGGAGAATGGGGTACAAGACCCCTTTGGTTCCCTGCCCAGGTTCTGGAGATTTCCATCCACTGAGACCCTCCTCACTTTACTCTTCCCACAACTTCCTTTAAGATTTGTAGAAGGCCCCACCTTCTGAGCCCCTCTGCCCTCTCTCCCCTCCCCAGGTTGGGAGAATGTGGATGACAGCAGCAGTCAGCTGGTTCCCCATCTCCACATCTGGCATGGAAAGTGCCCCTTCCGCTCCTTCTGCTTCCGGAGAAAAGCAGGTAGTCCAGGAGCCCCGAACCCTCCTGCTCCCACCCACCAACAACCCTGATATTCTGCAGCTCCACGCTGGGCTGTGCACACAGACTTTCTGTTAAGGGAGTCATTGCAGATCTTTGCAGTATCCAGCCTCTGCTTCTTCAGAGCCCTAGTGTTCCTGTAGAGTCCCTTTGACTTCTCCTCCCCTCTCACCCCAAGTCTTTTCCTCTCACATCTGTCACTTTCTACCTCCTCTTTTTAGTCAATGAGAACGAGGACTGCTCAGCATCAACCAATGAGATCATTGTCACCATGCACACCTTCCAGGATGTGAGTTGTTATTGAGGGGCAGAAGGAGGGGAGGGCCTGTGACAAGTCCCAGGTAAGGTGGGCCAGGGGTCTGGTACCTGCTGAGTATGGTCCTAATCACATAATCCACAGAACAGACATCTCACTCCCTTGTCTGTCAATGGAGGAATCCAGCAGGGAACAGAACCAGATGGTAGATCAGCCCTTCTCCCACCTCAGGGACTGAGGCAGCAAGGAGACCTGGTATCTCCTAGGTGCCTACATCTGAGAGACGAAGCCTGGTATCTCCAGTGGGAGAGTGACCAGGAAGGGGGCCTGGAGTAGGTGGGAGGGAGTTAGTTCTTTCCTCCATCTCACAGCCTCAAAGGACTATACGAAGAAATCGGGGGGTTTCATCTTAGTGGAAGGTAGACAGGGACCCTGATGTTGTCTCCTGGGAGGAAGGTGGGATGGAGGGAAGGGGGCACAAGCGCCTGAGTTTGGTATCTCCCCCCACCCCATGACCCCATCCAGGATTTCTCCTGGCAGCTTAGGATGCACCTGTATGGGTCTTCGTGTTCCAGTCCCCAAAGAGCTCAGTGGTTCAACTTGAGGTTGAATGTGGGGTTCTGGGGTCAGTGAATTAGAAGGAAGAGAGGGCTGGGTGGGGCATTATCTCCTGGTAAAGTGGCTCTGGGTCACAGGCTGAATCAGAGACACAAGAAATGGGGGTAGGCTCTCAGCTTCTTCCAAGGGGAATGTCTTATGACCCCAAGTGTATTCATTGCCCTTCCCTGAACTCAGGGCTTGGAAACCAAGTACATGGAGATCCTCAGATTCCAGGCATCAGAGGAAGAGTCCTGGGCAGCACCACCCCCTGTCTCCCAGCCGCCCCTGTGCAATAGGTGAGGTGAGGGGTGACCTTTCTGCCTGGGGGATGTTTGGGATTCCTTCCCCAGCACCTACAGGGCAAGTACAGCGTTTGGGGGTCTCTTTGATCCTTCCCTCCAAGAACACTCTTTCCCCCTGGCTCAGGCTGCCCCCAGAGCTCTTTGAGCAGCTGCAGATGTTATTGGAGCCAAACAGCATCACAGGCAATGACTGGAGACGACTGGCCTCTCACCTGGGGCTCTGTGGCATGAAGATCCGGTAAGAAGGGCAAGATCTGTGGATGGAAGTGGCCGGTGGGTAGGGGTAGGGAATCCTCAGGGTAGGGAATCCTCCCTGGGAACTAGACCACAGATAAGGGGATGACTTAAAACATAACAGTAGCTACTCCCTACCCTCTTTTCCGTAGAAGGGTAGCTCTACTGATCACTGTATCCTCAGTACCTAGAGTAACACCTGGCTCTTAGTAGGTCACAATAAATGAGTTAACAATGAATCAATTATCATGCAAGTCACTGGGTGCTCGTGATTACTAACAGGTAGTGTGTGCAAAGCATGGGGCTATGCACCTGGCATGTGTTCACTCAATAACTCGCATTTGTGGTGGCAGTGCAGCCACAGTCCCTGTCAAAGGAATTCACAAAGAAATCTGAATAATGGAATAATAGAATAATTCTGAACCAGGTCCCAGAACCCAGGCTGTGAGTGCAGGAGTCAGGGAAGGCTTTCCCAGGAGATGGGGCTACAGCTGGACTTTGAAAATGGTGGGTTTAAAAACCAGCCACTTATTTAAGCATTTCTTCAAGACCCACTATGTCCTGCTAGCACTGCGATACAAGAATGACAGCCAGTCCCAGCTCTCAGGAGCTCATATCCTGTGTAGTAAGGGATGCAGAGAGTTTAAAAATAAAGTCAAGTGATCTTTGTGCCCGCTTGTGTGCATCTAAGTTGCCTACCACACTGGGAAAATACACAATAGCTGAAGAGCTAGCTATGACCAGAGGAACCTGCAATTAGGGCTTCAGGGAGGAGGGGTGGGAAGAGAAGAGAGCCATTGTCTGAGGGGAGCAGCAGAGGTGGTTGTGGGTGTGGTGTGTGCAAGGTGGGACAGGGACAGGCCTCAGGAAAGGAGGCTCAGGGTGGGAGGAGGGGAGTGAGGGTCAGAAAGGCAGGGCTTCACCAGGGCCGGGGTGAGCCAGAAAGTCAGGAGCACTGGCTTGTTTAGTGGGCAGAAGACTCTGGAAGATTTTTGAGCAGCAGAGGGTCATGATAAAAGCTATGGTTTAGAGCAACTGTTTCCTTTCTGGTGGGTAGAATGTTGTGGCCTGGGAGACAGAGAGGGGAGCCATTAAGAGCCTGGGTGAGGCAGGAGTGTGTTTGTGATGGGGGAGGTGAAGGCAATCACAGATATCAGAGCAAGCTCAGAGGTCCTTTCATCCAAGCAGCTGAGGCCCAGAGAGGAGCAGAACCGGGGAGTTAGCTTCTGAGCCCCAACAATCTGAGGTTTTAAGATCCTGGGGCCTCAGGCTACCCAAGTCCCCTGGACCGTAGGGAGAGCAGGAGGAGACCCAGAGCTAGGCTGGAGAGGAGGGAGGGTCGCAATTGTGCCTGGAGGAGAGGGGGACCCCTCCCCAGCTCGCTCCTCCTGGCTCGGGCCAGGTTCCTGTCCTGCCAGCGCAGCCCCGCCGCCGCCATCCTGGAGCTGTTTGAGGAGCAGAATGGCAGTCTGCAGGAGCTGTACGACCTCATGACCGCCATGGAGCGGCTGGACTGCGCCTCGGTCATCCAGAACTACCTGAGCCAGACACCCAGAGGCAGCCCAGCCCCCGCCCGTGGGAGCGCCCTGGAGAACCAGGGCTTGGAGCTGGACGAGAAGCTCTGAGCGTCTGCTCTCGGGGGCGGGGGAAGCCGGGGGTGTGCTCCTCTGCCCAGAAAGAAAATGGCAGCTCGATGGACGTGCCCGGAGTCCTCTTCAGAAGCCACAGTCCATGACCAAGGCCATCCAAGATACCAGAGCGCTCTCACCCGCGGGCTGCACCCCGACCGCCCCTGCGCCCACAAACTTTGTTCTGCGTGCAGGTCCTCTCTTGGCCAGCAGGGGGCGCGGGAGCCCAGGAGATGGCCCCAGTCCGGCCAGCCTCTTAGAAGCTACTTCATAGACCAGTGGTCTGCCAGGTTGCCCCATGGGCACGGCATAGCAACAGTTTAGTCTACAAGGGTTCACTGAACACTTAGTAAGACCCAACACTGGGCTGGGGCACTGGCGAGTACTGGAGTATCTGAGGTGAGGCCTTGAACCTTGACCAGCACAGGTTCCTTGCAGGAATCAAGATGACCTTCACATGAGCTGAGGGCAAACTCTAAAAATAGCAGGTACCTGTGGTTAGGGGGTGTGATGGTCTGCTATGGACTGTGCTATGTTTTAGGAGTCAAGAAGGCAGGGACGTTGAATATGGCCCTGGGATAAGGAGAGGGTTTTAGGGAGGATGTTGGGTGGTGTTCAGTTGGATTTAGGGGAAAGAGCTCAACTGTGCACAGTAGGAGCCAAGAGCAAGCACAGAAGACCGGAGACATTAAAGAGCTGCCCGGGTGGGCATGAGGGAGGGTGGCAGGAAGGTTTTAGAGCTGGGCAGTCACATCTGCTGTCCACAATCTCCCCTCGCTTCCTTTGCCTCTCATGTTCCAGCTCATGCCTGTCTTCCCCTCTCTGCAGTTCTCTCTCTCATAAAGCATTCAAGCTGAGAAGAAGCTGCAAGATTAACATTCTTGCCCAGTCTTTATATCTCTTCACCTCCAACTGTGTGAGTTTTAAGTCTCTGACTTCATTTTTTTTTTGCCTCTATTTCCTGCCGTTGTTCCATCTCTAAATCTGCTCACTGACTGCCTTAGCATCTTTTTTCTCTACCCAGTTCCTGTGCCCTGTCTTTGTGGGTTTCTTTCTGTATTTGAAATCCTCAATCATTCCCCTCAGGCAAATGTATCCAAACCAATGTTACGCATATTGGAAGAGACTGGGCTACCCCAGGAATGAATGGGGCTATTTTACCCATGAAACAAGACCCAGATTAGGGTCAGAAAATAAAGAAAGGGGTGGAAGAACTTCCCACTCAATCAACAAATACTTATTTAGCACTTACTGTGTGTTAGACACTGTATACAAAAGAGATGGATAGGCTTGGCCCTGAAAGGAGAACAGAAGATTTGACTGGATTCTAGCAATGCTTTTGTTTGCAAACAGGTGTTGTTAATCTGTTGAAGGGACAGCAGTCTCTCTGGCAACCCTAACAGTTTGCTTCTATACTTAATTAAAAATATTAATGCTTTTTTATAATGAATCCTATTGTATAGTAAAGTATGAAAATTGCCTTTTCATAAAAACAGACACATAGATCTATGGAACAGACTAAAAGGCAAACAAACACACACAGATACAGTCCTCTGATCCTTGACAAAGATGCCAAAAACACATTGGAGAAAAGAGAGCCTTTTGAACAAACAGTGCTGGGAGAACTGATTATCCTTATGTAGAAAAATAAAACCAGACCTTCATCTCTCACCTTAAACAGAAGTCAACTCGAATCAAAGGCCTAGGATTTAGACCAGAAACCATGCAACTCCTGGAAGGAAATGTAGGGTCAATACTCCAACACATAGGTGTAGGCAGTGACTTCCTCAATAGGATCCCTGAAACTCAGGAAATAATACCAAGAGCTCATAAATAGAATGGCATTAAATTAAAGAGCTTCTGCACAGCAAAGGATATAAGTTAGAATGTGAAGAGAGAACCTACAGAATGGGAGAAAATCTTTGCTAGCTACTCTTCTGAAAGATGATTAATATCCAGAATATATAACAAACTCAGAAAAACTTAACACCAAAAAACAAAATAAAACAAACATCCCAATTTTAAAAATGGGCAAATTAACCAAATAGACACTTATCAAAAGAAGAAATACAAATGGCCAACACATATGTGAAAAAAATGTTCAACACTAGCAATTAGAAAAATGCAAATCAGAATGACACTGAGATGTCATCTCCAGTTAGCATGGCAACCATCAAGAATACAAACAATAATAAATGCTGGAGGAGATGTGGAGAAGAAGGAACACGTCCTTTTTCTTTGGGTGCTGGGGACTGAAACCAGAAGCACTTTACCACTAAGTCACATCCCAGCCTTTTTAATTTTGATACATGGTCTCACTAAATTGCTTAGTGAGACCTCAGCCTCAGC
The DNA here is from genome assembly GCF_964194105.1 of Spermophilus citellus. Taxonomy (NCBI): domain Eukaryota; kingdom Metazoa; phylum Chordata; class Mammalia; order Rodentia; family Sciuridae; genus Spermophilus; species Spermophilus citellus. The sequence goes on along the minus strand of NC_138186.1, from coordinate 56,944,782 downwards.
CTCAGCCTCCCATGTTGCTGGAATTATAGGCTTGTGCCACAGTGACCAACTGAGAAAAAGGAACTTTTATGCTGTTGGAGGGATTGTCAATTAGTAGAGCCACTATGGAAATCAGTATGGAGGTTCCTAGAAAGACTAGGAATGGAACCACCATATGACCCAGCTCTACCACTTCTTGGTATTTGTCCTAAAGAATCAGCATACTGTAGCCATACATGCATACCCATGTTTATGGCAGCACAATTCATAATAGCCAAACTATGGAACTAGCCTAGGTGTCCATCAGTGGATCAGTGGATAAATAAAATGTAGTATCTGAAGGATGGAAAACAGCAACCCCCAGGGGAAAAGGGACCAACAGCCTCCAAGGAGAAAGGAGGACCATGGTTCCCAGAGGGAGCAGGCAAACAATGGGTTCTAGACTTTCACCACTTCCCAGCACAATGGGCTTTGAGTATTCATAACTGCTCTCCCTGAGCTGGGCTTTGAATTTGCACAAGTGTTCCCCCTGACTGGCCAAACGATGCATTCTGCTATGATTCAAGATCCACGTAAACCCTATAAAAATCAGACCCCTCTTGTAACCAGTTTCCATTTTCTCTCCTGAACATGTGCCATTCCCGTTGCTTAATAAAGAAAGCCTTGCTGATCCGATGAGGTCTGTCCCCATTTTGGTTATTTTTGCTTTCAGTACCTGTGTACATGGGGCTTTATTTAGCCATAAAGGAGAATGAAATTATGTCATTCGTAAGCAACTGGGTGGAACTTGAGGACACCATGTTAAGTGAAGTAAGCCAAACTGAGAAAATCGAAGATCACATATTTCCTCTCATATGTGGAAGTTAGAGAGGAAAAAGGAAAAAAAAAAAAGAAGTTTCAGAAGGTGATCTCATGAAAATTGAAGGGAGACCAATGGAGTAGAAGAACAGGGAGGGGGAGGAAGAAAAGGAGAAATGCTGGGGAATGCTATTGGCCAAATTATCTGGTCATGTCATGTGCATGTACAAATATGTAACCGTGAATCTGTACAGGGAATTATGTATAATTGCAATGCACCAATAAAAAATGTAGAAAAAAAGAAGAAAATTGTCTTTCTTTGTTATTAACTGTATTTTGCTCCGATTGGTAAATTTGGGTGTAGATATGAGTAGTTAAATTATACCCATGAATAAGGGTTAGAGGGAAGCATTTGGTAGATTGTGCTTTCGGTGTGAACATTGTCCAGCATGATCAGTCAGGCAGATTCATTTCCCTTTCTGTAGAAGCAAGGCTTCAGAGTTGGGCTCTACTTGTCCTCTCCTCTCTTCTTTCCACCCCACCGGGGCTGCCGGTCACTCTGGGTTGGTTCCTTGGCCTTTATCCCATTGCTTGGCTCAAAATTGACCCATGAAGGCCACCTTCCTCCCCTGACACCCTTGCTCTGTTTTATTATGGTCTCCCATGGGCTCTTCCCAGCTCTTCAGTCCAGTCTAAAGACATCTTTGCATTCCTTCCTACTCCGGAACAAATCATTTAAAAGGTTTCAGGTCTCCAGGTGTTATGAACAGAAACCGTGGGGGTTTCTGGGATGGGATAGAATGCTTTCTGGTCCAATTCCAATTTCTCAGAGTGGGTTCTCAGGGCTGGCAGAGGGATGCTTAGAAATCCTGGGGCAGGTGCAGGCTGGGTGATTCCCATAGAAGGGTCCATTCCTTTCTCAAATCAAACCTGTATGTATTTACAGCACCTAAAGCTGAGACAAGATGTGTTCTAAGGGGTGTTGGGGACTTAATGCTTAGTCATGGCTATGGGGCTGACTCAACAGCTCTCATGTCTGTGGGCATGAGTCTCTCCACCCTTGGAACAAACTGACCATATTACAGGCTCGTCAAGGGTCCCCTTTGAGTCCACAGACTGTGAAGAGATGGCACACCGATGACCCAAGGAAGATTCACTGAGCCGGAGACTTTTCCTTTGTGTGTTGCCTTTGGATGGAACAATTGATCACGGCTTTATGGCCTCACCTCCAGCCCTTTCCTTAATAGGTTACTGCCTGGTCCCTAAAACAAATTCATGACTTCTGCCTTGTGGGTATCATAGTATGAGAAATAGAAAGTCTAGGGGTCCATTTTCAGAATACAGTATTTAGCTTTAAGTGTAAAATGACTTGGGATGTAAGAAAGGCAGCTGCAGGGGGCGAGCAGAATGAAAAGTCACGAGCAGTTAACACCCAGGGTACAACTTCACAGCCCCTTGACAAACAGGAGGTGAGAGAAACTGTGTATATGCCCAAAGGCGCTCAATCCAAGGGAACTTTAGTGCCACGAGAGAACAAAGTGGGGTGGGGGCGGGGGAGGTGCAGACAACTAAAGGTCTATTTTGTTAGCCAGTAGGAGACAGCAAGACCTAGGTGGTGTTTGGGGGGATTGTGCACCCTATACTACCCAGCCAATGAGAAACCAGGGAGGGATCTTATGTTCTAGGGGATAAAACACTATTTTTTTTACCCAATCCGTGTGTCCCTGACTACCAGGCACCAGATCTTGCAAGACCATTACTAAAGTAGAACCTCCCTTTTTGCTGTTCCTTGTGTCTCTGGGTCCATTCTTTGGGCTTGGATAGGTGAGCATGTTTCTCACAACTGAGGCCCACGTCTGAACTTCCGTTGGGATCAGAGTGTGGGTTGGTTTGGGGGTTGAGGAAGTAGGTGGGGGTCTAGTTAGAGCCTCCAGTGCTCAGGGATACCCTGTGCTCAGCATCCCTTCCGACTGCTGAGTGGTATTCATGCTGATGTCCGGATCTGCAGTGTCCAACAGAAGTACAATGAAAGCCAGATATATAATCTTACACATTCTAATAATCACATCAAAAAATGTCAAGGGACTGTGGTGGTAGCTCAGTGGTGGAGTGCTTGCCTAGCATGTGTGAGGCACTGGGTTCGATCCTCAGCACCACATCAAAAGAAACAAAGGTATTATGTTCATCTACAAATAAAAAAAAAAAAGTAAAAAAGAAACAAGTGACATCAATTTAAATATTTTGTTTAACCCAGTAGATCCAGAATATGATTTCCTCACATAATCATTAGAAGATCAATGCCATATTTTAAGTTATTTTTTCATGTTGAGTGTCAGGCATCTGGCACTTCCTTTACAATTATAGCACATCTCAAATTGTATGCTTCTATAGTTTGCTTCTGAAATGTCTCCTAAAGGCGCATGTGTTGAAGGCTTGGTCCTCAAGCTGTGGTGCTGTTGGGAGATAGATCTGGTTGGCAGGATATAGGTCATTAGGAGCATGCTTATCATATGGAGGTACCAGCCCCTTCTTGCTCTGTGCTTCCCAATCATTGTGTGGTGAACAGGCCTTCTCCACCATGGGTTCCTGCCATGATGATGTACTGCGTGACCACAGGCCCAAAGCCACAGGCCATGTGACCATGGCCTGAAGCCCCGGAAACCATAAGCCAAAATAATCCTTTCCTTCCCACATGTTGTTTATCTCAGGTATTTTTCACAGTGGTAGAATGCTGACTATAACCTATGCTAATTTTTATGGGAATTATTTATCTGTATTTAACTTTCCTAAAGTTTACAGCTGAAAAAAATTATATTTACACATACAAGTTAAGCCAGCTAATTTTGTTTTTTCAAAAATAGCATTAGGAATTGGTCTTGAAATTTAAGTTCATTGAAATAAAATAATTCAATTCCTCAGTTTCACTAGCTACATCTCAAGGGCTCAATAGTTATGTGTGTCTAGTGGGTACAGTTAATGGACAGTACAGGTTTGTACTATGCATCTAGCTGGATATACCTTTTTATTGTACTTGATCATCCATCCATCCATTTATCCATCTATCCATCCATTCATCCAACATTTGCTGAATATCTACTCTGTGCAAAACCATGTGGAAATTGCTGGCAATAAAATTCAATGAAGAAGAACATCTTCATTCCGTAGGAGCTCCTGGGGTGGTAAGAGTCAGAGGGAAGGGCCCTTTCCTTCCATGCTTCTTTGCACCTAACTCAAGAAGGAAATGGAGACAAGGTGCAGGCCAACATCCTCTGTACTGGGACGGCTTGCCCAGGTACAGAGGTAGTGAATGCAAAGTCACGTGTTCTGGATTCCCAGCCCATCAGGTGAGCTGTTGGTGGCTGAAAACAGAATCCACTCTGCCTCACACATGCTAGGCAAGCACTCCACCACTGAGCTACCACCACAGTCCCTTGACATTTTTTGATGTGATTATTAGAATGTGTAAGATTATATATGTGGCTTTCATTGTACTTCTGTTGGACACTGCAGATCAGCATTCTGGATCTACTAGGTTAAACAAAAGGCCCATGTGTTGAGGCAAGTGGGATTTATGGGAAGATACTAAAGAATAAACAATCACATGGAGGGCTTGCAAATAGATTTAAGATGAAGTTTCTGTAAACAATGTCTTAAACTGTGCTGACTCAAGTGGAGGCGCGGGGGTTGTATCTCTATGCTGTTTGCTACTTAACTTGAGACAGGAACTTGACTTTACTGCAGCCACATTGATGTCACTTCTGAGTGAGGAACCAGACCTCCACACCACCTCTGAATGCTGAGGCCTCTGCTGCCATCCAGGCCAGCAAAAGTGGAAGCTCAGAGCACCTCCTGATCTTTCATGTGACTCACTCCTGAATCAAATCTCTAGTGGTGATATCAGGTTTTCAGAGCCCAGATCACATGGTTCAATCCTAGCTGGAAAGACATCTGGAAACTGGAATTCTGACTTCAATATTTAGGAGGTGGGACTTATGACATGCTTGTATCCCTGAATATGGAAAAGATACTCAAATGTTGGTGGGCAGAAATGAATACGACAGATATCTACTATAGTTTTTAAGAATTTGCCCCATCTAGCAAATTCTTCACATGGAGTCATTCCCTCAGCGTGTGCCTGTGTGATACTTTCAGAATCTTCTCAATAAAGCACAACTGCACAGTTTTAGGAGGACTCTCAGGCCAGTGTCCCTACATGTGATTCTGTAATCCAGGATTAGACTTCAGCATGTATTGTAAGTGCTGTGATCCGAATGTTCGAATCTTCCCAAAATTCATGTGTTGAATTCTTAATCCCCCAACGTGGTGGTATGAGGAGGTGGAGGCCTTTGGGATGTGATTAGGTCATAGGGGAAGAGCCCTCATAGACAGGATTATTCCTCTTACAAAAGAGATCCCAGAGGGACATGGTCCCTTCCTCCATGTGAAGACATCATGAGAAGGCAGCATCCATGAAGCAAGAAACAGACCCTCATCATACATCGTTTAGGTTAGTACCTTGATCTTGGCTTTCCAGCTTTCAGAACTGTGAGGAATAAATTTCTGTGGATTACAAAATCTACCAAGTCTATTGTATTTTCGTCATAGCAGCCCAAACAGATGAAGACAATAAGTATTCAGCAAATGAGTTCACTGACAGCAATAGGTTGGTTTATTCTGCACCTTGTCTAGCCTCATGTGCCTCCTGCAGAGGCTGAAAACACATATTTCCTAGACTCCTGAGCAGATGGGAAATCTAGATCTGTTAATGTTCTGCCAACCAGCTGAACCCAGGCAGGGCTTTAATTTGGAATTGAATATTTGTGTATGTGGTGGGGGGCATCGAATAGGGCATGAAACTAGTGCCGATTTGAGGAGCCATAGGTTTCGCCTCAAGTGTATTCCTTCAACCCTCCCAGCGCTCTGTGAACTACCAAGCCTCTGTAACGTAGTATGTGGGCTTCAGCTGGCCAGGGAGCGGTTAACAGTGCACAAAAAAGACCCCTGTCCAATGTGCCAGTGATTCCTTCTCCGGACAGTCTGTCCTTTATATCATACCTTTCCTGCTCTGCTGGTATGGAAGGGTCCATGATATCACGAAAGGGTATAAGAGAGATGATAGTGCTCAAGTATTCCCACCAGGTGAAATAAAGATAGAGCATCCTATGCTGAGTCCTACCCCCCAAATTAAAAAATAAAAAAATACCAACAATGCTTTTTTATGAGATCTGTCATCCTTATCCATATTTTAAAAAGCCTCCGCAGGTATGTTTATTCATCTACTCAGCTCATATTTGGGTGCTCACGATGGGCTTAAAAATCATGGTGGGCCTTTACTTATTTTTGTCCTTTTAGGTAAACTTTAATCCAGCCTATGCCAGATCCTTGTTGGTAGAGATGTTCTGACTTTCTGGCCAGCAAAAGCGAACAGCAATCCTGGCAGGTGAGTGTCATCATGTCATAAATATATTAGCCCATAGACAGGAATGTGCTTATTATCAGTTGTCAAGCCTCAGGTGGGGACACTTTCCAAACAACTAGGAAGGATATAATCAGACAATGAAGAATAATGTTTGGGAAATGCTGAAGAGGGTGGACATGAAAGGAAGAAAAGTCCCTTAGTGGAGCAGAGAGTGGAGATGGGGTGGGGAAGGGCCCAACACCTGACTCTCCTGTCCCTTGTCATCTCAGAAATCTACCAGGAGAGCCTTCACATCTCTCTGGTGCCTGTTGTATACCCATGGGGTTCCCCCAAATCAGGCTGCTAGCGCTCTGGCTGAAGAGGTCATCTGTGGCCAGGTGGTGGAAGTGGGCCACTGTCAGTGCACAGAGTTGGAACCCTGAGAAGCGCAGGCTCTGGAAACCTTCCCTGCTGCCGCCCACACTGTCCTCGATGCCTCTGACTACCCCCTTTCTGGGCCAAGGAGGTTAGGAAGGACTCTGATTCACTCTTCCTCAAGAGAGATCAGGGCACTCCTTTAATCCAGCCTCTGTCTCTTCTCCTTAATGAACTCTTTTAAATTTATTTGATTCCATCGATGCAGAATGAATTTCCATTCCCTCGAGGCCCAGTCTTGATGAATCTGGATGAGTAAGGACTGTGGAGCCCAGGGCTTAACCTCCAGCTTTATTGTTTTTCCCTGCAGATCTCAGCAAGGTGCTTAAAAAGGTCGGAGTTTCCATCTCCTCCTCCAGATGATGGGGATAGCACCACCCACCTTGAAAATGCTATTGTGAGGACCACCAAGGCCACGGACACACAGTACTTGGTCCCTGGCTTACACATCAAAGGCCTTCCTCTTTGAACACCCTGACATGGTCCTTTGGCTGTGCATTTGCTGATTCTGGCTGCAGAGCATCCCAGCCCCTCTCTAATAGCACCCTGACCTTTCAGGAATCATATTTCCCCATAAGAGTAGCCTCAGAAGGAAAGGACACCAAGAGGCAGACCTTTCTCTCCTGCCTTGGTGCAGCCAGGGGCCTGCAGGACACAAGTCCCTGAATCCTGAGAGGGTAGATTGAGGAGGTGCTAGGGACCAAGTGAATGGTCATGTCCCTCTCAAATTCATATGTTGAAATCCTAACCCCCAATGTTTTAGGAAGTGGGGACATTGGGAAGTAATTAGCTCATGAGAATGGGATTTGTATCCTTATAAGAAGAGACAGAAGGGGAACTGCCTTCCCTTCTTCCTGCTCTCTACTATATGAGGATCAGAAAAGATGTCCAACTGAAAATGAGGAGGAGGGCCCTCACCAGACACTGGATATTCCAGTACCTCCTCCTGGACTTCCCAGCTGCTGGTACTGTGAGAAATGAATCTTCATGGATCCACCTTGTTGATGGTATTCTGTTAAAGTGGCCTGAATGAACTAACACAGCATATGTGGTTAGTGGTTCTTCAGAGCCACGGAGGTCTGGGTGTGCCTACCTGGCTGATTCTTTTCTGGAGCAGGGCTGGACTTCTGTTGCTAGCCAGGGTATCCTGAGCCTGGACCTTCCGTCTTCTCAGGGAGCTGATGAATCCTGACACAATTCCAGAAAATTCCCATTTGGCTTACATTTGCCAGAATTGATTTCTCTTGCTCGGAACCAAGAACTCTGATTAATACCATTTAACCTTAACATTTAAGCCATGAAATACCATAGGTTCTGAATTAGTTATCTGCTGCAGTTTAACAAATTGGCATCAAAGTTTAGTGGCTTAAGGCAACAATAGTCATTAGTGATCTCTCACCATCTCTGTGGGTCAGGATTCAGAGCAGGTTTTGGTGGGGGGCTCTCATGAGGCTGTGGTCACCTGCTGGCTTGACTGAGGCCAGAGGACCTACCTCCCTAGTGACCCCTTCATGTGTCTGGAAGTTGATACTGCTTATTGTCGGGGGTCTCTCTTTTTCTCTACATGGGGCTCTTCGTAGGACTTCTTGAGAGCCCTTGCAGAATGATGACTACATTATTGATTTGTGCCTTATTGATTCCTAGATGCTCTGATGAGACGGTTGAGGTTAAAAACAGCTGTGAGCTCTCAGGCTTGGAACAGTTCTCTGCCAGACAAGTCAACAACATCCTTCCTCTCAAGTTGTTTGCAAGTGGAGGAGGATTACTTTATTTATTCATTTCTTTTTTTTTCAATCCGATGTTTTGAAATATGTATACACTGTGGAATGTCTAAATCGAGCTAATTAGCATATACATTACATCACATACTTATTTCTTATGGGGAGAACACTTAAAATCCACTTTTGCAGTGATTTTCAAGAACACAATACATTGTTATTAACAATACTAAAGGAAGACTTGGTCTAGGTCATTCTCAACTAGTTTGCTGTCCAGCTGTCTAAAGTAGGACTATCACAGCAAAACTTAGATCAGTGTTGTTGAATTCGTTTGCACAAAGCTTTATAAGTTTGCAGTGTGTCTTGGCAATCATTTCTGGAGGGATCCTATGACAGCCCTCTAAGTCAAGCAGAGTGAGATGTAGTGACCCCAGTTTGCAAATGAGGAGACCCAGGCCTGTGGCCAGTGGTAGGCACAGTGGATTAGGTACAGGGGTCAGGAATCAGACAGGTCTGGTCATCAAACCTGAGTCTTCCCTTTACCAGCTGTGTGACCTTGGGTGGGTTGCTTAACCTCTATCTTGCTTTCACTTCTGCATCTGTAAAGCGGATCACACACTGCCTCAGTAGAAAGTAGTACCAGTCTTCAGGGTAGTCATGGTTGAATGAGATAGTGGATAGGAAACACTTAGCACAGCACCTGGCACTTCATAAACCTTACTCAGCAAAAGTGGGCTCTCGAAAAGAACCTTAGCTCAGATGAGGACAGGGTATGTATTCTGGTAATTTGCTTGATGTGTTGTTTTGTACTCACTGATGAATACACTCATGGGAGTTTAGAAACCAGATGACAACCATTCTCCCCTCTAACTCCATCATCTTCCTCCTCGTTGTCGGCTCTTCCTTCCTTTTACTCCTCATTTTTACGTTATTCCAACATTTGAAGAAGGCAGAGTTATGAAAATGTACAGGGTAACCTATAGCATTAAATTGGCTATAGGCCCTCAGGAAACTATTTAAAAAGTATTTGTTAACTCAATCAAAATCCAAGTTATTCATGGGGATCAGGGCATGGCTGTCCAGCAGGCTGAAGCTGCACATGTGTGTGCACACACATATTTATAATATGCATGCACATACTTGCACACACACACACACACACACACATTCAAACTCCTGCCAAGCTCCTTACAGTTCACCTTTGGAAACTTGTTCATCCCAAGGCCTTAAACAAGACCGTCTGTTATGTCCCTCCCCAAAGGGCGGGTTTGGTGGTGGGATGTGTGGTACCGCCAGGCCCAAAATAACCCCCAACATGTGATAGCCCCTCACAGCTGACCAGGCCATGCTGCACCCATGATCTCCCTGGATGCTCCTCTATGGAGAGCTGAGGGCCAAGATGTTCAGGGGTTTTCCCAAGTGAAGGACCTGGCTTCAAATCCAAGCCTACCCATCTCAAGCCTGGACTCGGATGCCACAGAGAACAGTCTACCCCAGCTCCCACTCTGGCTAGAACTATGCTTCTGGATTAAGTCTTGGTCTCTGTTAGCTCCCTGTTAAGACACACCAAATACATATTTTATATCTCATTTGCTGAGGCCAGTTTATCAGATCAGATATCTGTTTCTCAGGGCAAGTACATACCTGCAGAAAGCATCTTTTTTACATGGAAGGGAGGGTGGTGAGGGATAGATGCCCACCACAACCCATCTCCCCTTCGTTTGCTGTAAAAGAATCCTATTGGCACATATTTTACCATCTCCCGGGTCCTGCTGCAGTTAGGTGAGCCCATGTAATGATATTCTTATCACGAAGTATGAGTGGAAGGTTCCAGGGGACTTCCGCCCAGAGCCTGAGGCAATAAGCATGCCTCCCAGGCAATCCTTCTGCTTCCATTGGCTGCAAGTGGGCTTGGCAATGACCTGGCTCCCACTGTGTGGTTGAGGACTGTGTCTCCGGGAAAGAAGAGAAATGAGATAGAAAGAACCTGTCCCATGCTCTGCCTAGAGCAAGGCCACCTCTGATCAGGAAGCCTCCCTTGGATTATGTGAGAGAGAAATCCATTTCTAACTTGTTTCAACCACTGGTTATTGGGTGTCATTATTACAGCACGCTTCCTGTCTGACAAGTTTACCCACAGGGCCCGGCACATGGTAAATGCTCAGCAAATGTTAGCTCTTATCACTATTTGCGCTTCAAAGCTTGCACTCATCTCTAAATCTCGACATAGAGAGCAGAATTCGGGAACAGTTTTCACAAGGGCTCTGTTGGGCGTATGCTCTCCTGCTTTGGTGCCCCAGCAACTGAGTATGGCCTTGAATTCACTCTCCTGCATGGAATGCAGGGTGGCTTTAGGCCAAAGGAGCCCAGTGGTGGGGGGGTGGGGTCTGCTACTATCCAGAGGCACTTCTTGCATCAGATCCCAGTCACCTCCATGCCTAGCCTGGGGCCTCTCATGAGATAACACCCTGGGGTATATGAGTGCTGATGGCACCTGCCCACCAGCATATAGCCAGCAATCTAGTTTGAGACACTGTCTTTCTGAAGGCTTCACCCTCAGGATCTCAGCAGGTGAAAGAAGATGCAAGGCACAATTGGGTAGTAGACATGCTTTATTCGGATGTGGCAGCAACCCTCCTGCACGGCCTCCCCCCGCCCCAGCTTTTCATAGGCCTTTTACATGTGTAGGCCAAAGTGGGCACAATGCCAACCACTTACATAAGTGAGTGCAATATACAAGCAGATTTTATGGTCTTGAGTGCATCTGCTGAATGAGGGTGTTCATGACCTTGATTACATACTAAAATCACAGCTGGCTGCAAGTCTTGGTGAGGGAGCCTAACTATAGCCATCCTGGGGCCCCAAGTAATGACTGGGTGGGTGAGATTTGGGGTGGGGTAGAAGAAGCTCTGTAATAGCAAATAGGGATGACGACACAGGTGATTCTGTGAATGTGAGCCCTTCTATTTGCAGGTGAGGCTGGAAAACTTGCGTTTCTCTAAAATAAGCTAAAGCTGTGGAAGAGTCTACTAGGTCAGGGGGCAACTGTGATATTCCACAGTTCTTTCATTTGGGATGGTGGTTACTATTGTGCTGTATAATATTTCATCAACAGAAGACTCTTTGTTAAAGCCTTTGAATGAGTTCACGTGTTTTCAAAAACTTTCTTCCAAATGCCATTCGTGCCTTGTTGTGACTTCTTCCCAGGTCACTGCAATGTTGCGGGTTGCATTTAGAGTATGAAGTCCTTTCCAAAACTCTTAGAGCCTTTGACCAGATTCTGTAATTTCAACCCCCTGTGCAAACATTTAGCATCCATCATTTGTTTTCAACACAACCACTGAGCCTCTGTCCCTTGGTTGAATGAGCGCTGTGGGTTCCTAGGCAAATATACAAATATGCTGCCGATATGCAGTAGCTACCCTGGAGCATCATCTAAAACAGGCTTCTTGAATAGGATTATAGGATACTTGTTTTGCCTACAGTATTCTTTCGCTTGTGGGATAAAATAGTTCAAAAACCAGTCTTCAAACAATGCTGATGTCATGCTGGCTTTCTCGGAACAGCAATAATAAACAGGAAGCATATGCTTGCTCACATTCTTGATTGCTCTAGGGTTCTCTGACTGGGAGATTAGGAAAAGCTTTAATTTGAACTCTGCAACATTTCCAGCCCAGAGCAGCATCAAATCCAGCCTTGTCTTAGATTCTTGAGGAATATATGTATGGTCTGGCATATGCTTCTGGAACCAGCTCATTTCATCGATGTTAAATATTTGTTTTGGCAAATATTTCTCATTCACAGTCTCCCAGGTGACCCTTCCTTAAAAACTTTAGCACCTTCAATATCAGTACTTGCTGCTTTACCAATGACCTTCACATTATGAAAATTATGATCCCATCACTTGCTATAAACATCTATGGCTACCTATGTAAGATCATCACTATGCCCTTATAATGCAGGGAAAGGATTTCTTGCCTTAACCTGGGTCGTCAGTAGCCTGAGTGGCATGTGCTTCTCTATCTGATCTTCTATTCACGTGACAAGTAAGTTTTCCATGTCAGTAGTCAACTTAAATCCCTTTTTTTTTCATGGAGACAGTGGATTTAACCAATACTGACAATTTCACTACATCACCAATTTGCTTCTTTTACGATGGTCAAGATTGTCAATTGTGGAAGTCCTAACTTATGCGATGTCCATCACTGGCTTGCTGCCTTCATGCTGGGCAATTATCTTGAGTTTTATCTGAAGAGCAATTGTCTTTCTCCTCTTCTCACCAGAAGCAAGGAGACAAAAATGGATGTTTTTTTTTTTTTTTTTTTTTTTTTTTTTTTTTTTTTTTAGTACACCCAGTACAGTACAATTAGACAGACCCCAGAGCTTCCCCAGAGCTTCCCCAGGTTTTGCAAGCACAGTTTTTGCCATTGGCCCTCTGGACCCACACATTTTGCATCTGAGGAGTCAACCAACCACACATTTGAAAATATTTGGGGAAAAAAATCTGCCTGTGTACTAAATGTGTACAGATATTTTTCCTGTCGTTATTCCCTAACCCATGTATGTAACAAGCATTTATGAAGCATTTTTACATAGCATTATGTAGTATCTCCATAGTATTAGGTATTGTAAGTAATCTAGAGATGATTTAAAGTATATGGGAGGACTTACCTAGGTTATATGTTAATGTGGCCTCATTTTATATAAAGAATGAGAGCATCCGTGGATTTATGTATTTGCAGTGATCTTGGAACCAGTTCTCTAAAGATACTGAGGGGCAACTGTATTCATTTTTTTTTTTTTTGGTCTGTCTTTGTGCGTAATTCTGTGACATTTATCACATCTGTAGATTTGTATATGCCACCATCACTTCCAAATCTATTTTGCTTCACAGCAGTGAAAAGAATGTAAAAAATCTGTAGTGACACGAGGAAGCCCATGAGCATGGTCACAGAGAGACCTGGCTTCCCACTGGGTGGCTGTGTGGCCCTGGATGAGGGTGACTTTATCTTTATGAGCCTCTTTCCATATCTGAAGAATGGTGGTGATAAATCAGTCCCCTGCTCCCTGGATTGCTAGGAAGGGTAAGGAGACCATCTGGACAGAGAGTGCGTGATGTCCTGCTATTATCAGTGCCCCACTGTCAAGGCCTTTGACTTTGATGACTCAGGGTTGTTGACTCAGTCTCTGCAATAATGCAGGTTCCTAAGAAAGAAACACAAAAGTAGGACAGCCTGCATGGGACACGCCCGGCACACCTGGGTGTGCCGGGCTACACTGCTCTCTTCCCTCCATAAGATACAGCCTGGGATCTACTCTTCTCTTCCCTCCATAAGATACAGCCTGGGATCTACACTGCTCTCTTCCCTCCATAAGATACAGCCTGGGATCTACTCCCTCTTCCCTCCATAAGATACAGCCCTGGGTGTGTGTCTTACCAGGCTCTCTCTTCCAGATGCTTCCCACCTTCCTTTACCATTCCCAGGATCTTTGCAAAACCTCTTCTCTGCTTGCATCCTGCCTTACTACCCTTTTTCCTCTGGGATAACTACCTCCTGATTTTAAAATCACATCCAATGAGAACGGTTTACACTACACCTAGACTGAAACAAAGTAATATTCAGAAATACACTTGCGCAAAGGAGATTTTTTCTTTAAGGGAACTTGGTTGGCCAGGGAATATTGTACCCACATCGGCACTCGCTCTCTCTCTTATCAGACTGTGAGCAGCTTGAAGGCAAAGATTCTTTATTTGAATTGTGAAGGTACTTTTTGGGCACTTGTGCACACGGACTCCTTCCCTGGCACCTGGTACAAATCCCAGGCAAATAACCACAGATTTCATCGATTGCAATCCTCACCAGGCTTGAAGCCCGAATTCATACAACATCCCGCAAAGCAGCTCTGTGATTTCCATTTTGTGGATGCAGAAGCTGAGCTGCAGGGTGATTGAATGGCCAGCCAGAATACAGTTTTCTTCCCAGAACCCGTGCTTCTTCATGGTGACAGGCTAACTCCCCATCCATGTGTGCTTGACTAATAACATTAGGCTCATTGCTCAGCTCCCCGGTATGGCGTCTCCATCTTCATAATGGCATAACATTGTTCATGCTACCTGATCCTTACAGAAGACCCAGTGACCTGGTGATAGGGTCTGCCCACCCCCTGCCTTGGTGCCATAAGCAATGAGCTGCGTGGATTCCTCAGCACACACACAAACCAAGGAACATGTGACCCCACTACTTATGACATAGACGCTCCTTATTTTTATTTCTCTCTAGTTCTTTCCACTGTGAGTCCCTGACGTCACCCCACAATGCTCTCCTAGGCACGTGGGAGGAAAGAAATTCAGATGCACCTCACATTTATTCAAAACTGACTTTGCTCTGACCACTTCTATATGGCTGTTTTTTTTGTGGGGGGGATTTCTATAAATCTTCAATAATGATATAGTTCATGGTTATGGTAAAGCAAAACATAATTTTTAAAAAATCTTTCCACATTTTTAATTGGCGCATTATAGTTGTACATAAGGATGAGATTTGTTGTTACATACTCATACATGCACACAAGATAATTTGGCCAATATCTCTCCCCAGCACTTCCCTCCTCCCTGCCCACTTCCCACCCCCTGGACCTCAACTCCACCCACTTTCCTCCGCTGACTTCCCTTTGATTTTCATGAGATCCCAGCCCCTCCATCTTTCTTTTCCTTTTTCCTCTTTAGCTTCCACATATGAGAGAAAGCACATGACCCTTGATCTTCTGAGTTTGGCTTATTTTGCTTAACATAACCATCTCTAGTTCCATACATTTTCCTGCAAATGCCATGATTCATTTTTCTTTATGGCTGAATAAAACTGCTTGTGTATGTAGAACATATATTTTTTTTTATTCATTTATCCATTGATGGACACCTAGGCTGGTTCCATAGTTTGGCAGTTGTGAATTGTGCTGCTATTAACAGATATGCATGTATCATGGTAGTAAATGACTTTAATTATTTAGGATAAATACAGAAGATGCACATTTTTTTTTTGTTGTTTGTTTGTTTGTATCAGGGATTGAACCCAGGGGTGCTTAATCACTGAACCACATCCCAAGACATTTTTATTTTTTATTTAGAGACAGGGTCTTGCTAAGTTGCTTAGGGCCTCCCTAAGTTGCTGAGGCTGGCTTTGAACTCGATATCCTCCTGCCTTAGCCTCCAGAGTCACTGCAATTATTGGTGTGCACCACCCTGCCTGGCTGCACATATGTTTTTTAAAACACCATCTCAGTGAATGCTCACAGCCACCCTGTGATATAGAATTATTTTCATCCTTGTTTTGTGTATGAGGAAACCAAGGCTTAAGGAAATCAAACTGACCTGTCCCACATAGCACAATCAGTGCATCTGGGTTTTGAACCCAGGTCTGTCTGACTCCAAGTTCAGTGATCCTAACTAATATCTGTTCATTTTTGACATTTAAAAATTCAAAATGCATAAAAGAGAAGTCACTGACAGTCTTGTCTTTATGACTCTTTGTTCTTTTCCTAAAGATGATAGTACCATTTCTTGAGTTTTCTTCCAGCTATTCTATGCATATTAAGTACACATGGGAACAATACATGTTATTTCTTATCACCTTACCCACATTCTTTCCAACACAGATTTTTCTTGCTAACAATGGATCTTGGAGATCTTTCCATAATATGGATAAAATTTCTTCATATTTTTTCAGTTGTATGATATTCCATTGTAAGGAGAGAACATTGTTTGTGGAACAAACGAATGGGTGTTTAGATTTTTTTCTTGATCTCTACCATGACAAATAATTCTTCAGTGAATAACATTGTATTTATATCATGTAAGCACATTTGTATAAAAAACTTTAGAAGCCAAATTCTTGGGCCAAAGGAGTTGTGCATTTGGAATTTTGAAAGTTATTAGCACTTTGCTGTCTTTGCAGCTGGTACCAGTTTACATATTACTAGTGATCTTCTGCATCATGCCAACTTCAAACGAGCGCGAAGGTCACAGAGCACGAGATGTGTCCCTTGGACACATTGCTCTTGCTCTGAGGGAGGGCCACCCTTTTCTCTCCCAGAAAAGTCTCCAGATGTTTTACCATTGGAAGGAGCAGAGAGATTTTTTTTCCAAACAAAAGACATGAATCTGTTTTCAGTGATTCACACCCAGAGCATCACTGAACCCTAAGATCCTGGCGGACACCAAAGGAAGTCTGTGGCTGCAGCATCTCATGGCAGAGGCAGGCTGCAGGCTTGAGTTAAATATTAATAATAGCATTAAACATTTACGGTGCATTTCTTCAGTGCTGGGAACTGTGCTAAGCACTGTACATAGATAACCTCACTGAAGTCTCCAGATAAGCCTGCTAGATATGCCCTCATTACTCCTGTTATAAAGATACAGAAATGAAAAGATGAGGGCTAAGTTTCCTGACACTACAACATTTGCAAGTGGCACTGTTGGGAGTTGACCCCTGGTTGGCTGACTTCACGTTCTCAATCATGACCCCAAAGCCCTGCTCTTAGGAGAGCAGAGGATGACCTTTCACACTCCTGCCCTCCGCCGTGCTCGACTTCCATCCTTCAAGAGACCCTCGGCCTCTCTGCCTCCCCCACTGTCCTGAGCTGCCTTTTCATTGGATCCTTGTCCCTCTGCCAGCACAGCTGATCTCTTTTTGTTTCTAGTCTTAATGTTGGCTTCCCAGAGGTGCAGAGAATGCAAATATATTGAAAAACAATAACAATCACATAGGTCTCTGGTGGACCTTAATTTGGCAATATTTCAGGTAATGAGATGAGCCAGTTTTTTTTTTGAGTGTGTGTGTGTGTGCACGTTTGTATGTGTGTCCATGTATATGCATGTGTGTGCGTGTTTGTGTTTTGTCTCTTTTATGTCCTTTTAGCTGTCACTGCATAGGCAGCTGCCACCATGACAAGGTTGGCTGAAGGAAACTGACCAGGTCAGAATTGTTCAGGAAGCCTCTGCGTCCCTGATGATGGTGGACAGCTGTGTGGTTTGCTGGCTCCAGCCCACCAGCCAGCAAAGGTGGTGTGGCAGGGGGTGGGCTGGGGAGCAGAGGGAACGCCAGGTCCACCAGGTGCCAATAGAGCTTGAGGCATGGAAGGAGATGGCAGTGTGGGTGGATTTGTCTCTCTTCTCCGCTGTTGCTACATCAACCCTCTCCTCCTTTCAGTGACAACTCTCCACACAGAGGTTGAGAAAGACCAGCTCAGAACCTATGGATGGTGACCTCAAGCTTTAGGAAGGTCACTGTCTGTAGGATGGGGTTGATGATGCCTCCCTTGAGGGGTGGCCAAGGATAGACTGAGCCGACTGGGATGCGGTAAGACAAGGTCAGCACACGTACTGCACTTGACCCAGTGCCTGGCACAGAGCTCAATAAAAGGTAGTGGTTGCTGACATTTTAATTTTTTTTCCCTTCATCTCAGCCAAGTTCTTCCCCTGCTCCTGGACATTTATTTCTCTTGTTAACCAGAGAGCCAGGAATGCCCACATGACTTTCCTTTGGTGTGAAGCCACCTGAGGACTTGTTGGATGCTGTGCGGACACCTCCTGAGACCAAGGCCTCTCAGAGGATAGGTGGGCTTGCCAGTGACCCCCGGGGTATCAGAGGCCTAGAACAAGAGCCTGGGAAGTGAGAAAGCGCTAGCCCTCGCCTCGCCACAAGTTGGACATCTTAGCTGGTTCCAAGTCAGCAGAGTTTGATTGAGAACCATATAGGTCCTGAGGTGACCGAGAGGCTGCAGAACCTTGACTGTACCTTTGTGCCTTCTCCATGGAGTTGGGGATACTGACACCCAGGGAAACAACCCTGGATGGGGGACAGCTTTCTGTCTTCAATCCTTTCTTCCTGTTTCCTCTTGGATCTGCTCCAGTGTGAGCTTGGGAGACATGCTCTCCTGACCTCCTCCTCTGTGGCCATCAGTCCCATTCAGTCTCTTTCGTAGGTCTCTCCTGCCACCTCAGCCTCCCCAGGCCTCAGCGAACCTCCACTGTCTCTCCCATGATGACCTCCTCTAGCCCTGGCTTGAGAGACCATCGCAGTGCTGCTGACTCCCAGGCGCCTCTTTCTGATCTCCCTTAGGCTCCAGACTCCAGGGTCACTGGTGCTCCTGCCTCCTCTGGTCCCCATTCCCACCTTTGTCACCACCGGTCACTTTGGCTGCTATTGTGTCTTGGTCTGTTGATTTCCTCAGGCCATAATGCAAGCTTCAGCAAACTTCGGTCTATTCACTGCTGCATCCCTAGGGCCAAGGACACAGGAAACTGAGAGAGAGAAAGGTGGGTGGGGGAAGATAGGAAAAAGCAATAAAAATTGCTACCAGGTACTGAGAAACTTTTGAGTGTCAAAAGTTTGACAAAATTCCTTGTTTTCTAACTCTTACCACACCTTTGCCTAGTAGGCATTATCATCCTTTTTTTTCACAGAGAAGGAATTGGAGTCACAGAGTGGTTACACAGGCTGAGTAGTAGCCAGGATTCTAGCCCCATCTGTGCCCAGCCTGCCTGTCTCTCTCTCCCTTCTAGATCGGGGCCTCTAGGAAGGTCTACAGGAGAAGCACTTGAGTTTGACCTTGTGTGCAGATGCAAGGTCTCCTTATCCATAGTAGCTAGAAGTTCTGAGGACCACCCTCTCAGTTCAGCCCACCTTTACTAGACTGCCCTGGGAAAGAATGTCAGGTACCAGCCACCCGGAGCTCTTTGTTTGAGTGTGGAGGCTGGCAAGACCTGTGGGAGGGATTGATTCTCTAGCTCCTGTGGCTGGGTGGATTTCTGGCAGAAGAGTCAACCTTTTCCCCTGGGCATCTTGGGAGTCAGGAGTGAGAAGAGGGGCCTGGCTCCAGTAGGAGGTCCAACAGCAATGGACTGGAATTGCTACATTGAAGCCCTAACTTCCAATGTGATTGCATCTGAGGACAGAGTCTTTGGTGGTAATTAGGGTTAAATGAGGTCATAAGGGTGGGGCCTCATAAAATCAGGGTCCTTATAAGAGATATCAGATTGTTCTCTCTCTCTCTCTCTCTCTCTCTCTCTCTCTCTCTCTCTCTCTCACTCTCTCTCTTCATGAACCAAGGGAAGTCCTGGTGAGCAACCTGGAGAGGATGACTGTCTATAAGCCACCAGAAGCTGAATGGCATGTACCTTGTCTTTGAACTTCCAGCTTCCAGAACTCTGAGGAATCAATGTCTATTTTGCAAGCCCCCCCCATCTGTGGTATTTTGTTATGGTAGCCTGAACTCGGACATTGACCCTCTCAATTCGCTGGGACAGATTGGAGAAAGTCCTGGGGTAACTGGGACCCTAGCTGGCAGTGCCACCCCAGTGTGCAGAGGTAGGGGAAGGGTGCCTCAGACGTTTCTGCCTCTCCTTTCTTACCTTCTAGCCCTACCACCTCCTCTCCCCTAGAAAGGTAAATCCCCCCAGAAGGATAAATCCCCGTGTCTAGTAGCTGAGGCTTGTCTAGAAAAGCTCAGGCAGTGGCCCCTTCTTGGGGAGCATAGTGACAGGCTCCCCTCTTCTTGTAAGAGAAAACTTTATCCTTGCAGAGAGATGACTTGAGATGGGGGAGGGCAGCAGGGCTTTTCCAGGGAGGTCAAAGTCCAAAAGACTCTGGTTCCTATGGGGACTCTCACTGCCAGGCAGCATAACCCTGGCAGTGTTCTTGGTGCTGCCTCTCACAGCTCCAGGGTGTGGCTCACCCAGGACCATGCAAATGGTGATGCCTTGTAGCCTTGAGCAACATGTCAGAAATGAATATCTTTGTCTCAGAGTCCTTTTGTTTAGCTTCATCAAAAGAAGAAATAAGTCCCAGAGTGGTGAGCAAGCCTGTAATCCCAGCTACTCAGGAGGCTGAGACAGGAGGATGGTAAGTTTGAGGCCAGCCTCAGCAACTTAGTGAAACCCTGTCTCAAAATAAAACAGAAAAAGTACCAAGGATGTAGCTTAGGAGTCGCTGGGTTCAATCCCTAGACCTTCCTTCTTTCTTCACCCTAAAGTCTCCTCTGTAGGCAGCAAGGTCTAGCTGGGCTTTGGTCCCAGGCTGCCGGGTTCAAGCTGTGTACGGCTGCTAGGTGAACTTGCTGTGAATGAGGGCACCTGCATCACAAGACAGCACCACTGGGTGGATTTTACAAGGTAACAGGCAGCATCTGTACCTAGGGAGGGTCCACAGGGGGCCAACGTGACTGTCCTTTATAAAATACTCTGTTCCTTCCACACTTCTCTGCTTTCTTCTTTGACCTTTCTGTTTCTGTTTTTTCTTTTGAGTGGAATGAAGTAAAATCCTTTGTACCGATTGAAGATGAGCTTTTCCCACTTCTCCCCACTGAGGGTGGCAGGGAAGGACGCAGTGTAAGTGAGCCCACCTTGGCTCACCTGGCACTTGCTTGTAGAGGTCCCCCTGGCTGGAGACCATGCAAGTGCAGGAGGAGGAAGACAAGCCTCTGGCCTCCAGGGGCAGCTGGAAGCCGCAGAATTGGGGGAGGGGCTGCTTGGAGGGCTGAGGTTCTGGGGACCCAGCTCTGAGAAGGGAGAGGCTTCTGGCTGGCGGAAGAAAGCCAGAAGGACTTAAAAGTGGCAGGATTCCAATGCTAAGCAAAACCTTCCACTTACATTTGCCACCTCTCAGCTGAAGTTCTGTCCCCCCTTCTCTAAATATAAATCTGAATCATTTGAGAATAAGTAGTAGACATCATAATACTTCCCCTGAAATACTTGTGCTTGCACAAACCCACAGTGCCCCTCAAGAAATGCCATACTGCAATGCCATTTAATAGACAGTGCTAGCCATATGCAAATGTCCCCATTGTTCCCCAAATGTCCGCTGTAGCCAAAGGTCATGCATTGCATTGCCTCTTTATTAACCTTGAATATATAATAGCACCCCGCCATTTTTTTTGTGTGTCATGTGACATTGGTAGTTTTGGAGAATCCATGCACTTCCATTGTGGAGGGTCTTGCAATCTGGCTCTGTGGCTGGTTCCTTGGATTGTACTTGTGTCAACTTGTTTGGCAAGAATGGCTCCTGGGTGGGACGCACTTTCCATTTCAGCACTTTGGGAGCCTGTTGATGTCAATTGGTGTCATTATTAGATGCTAAGTCTAATGGTGTGGTTCAGTGGGGTTCACCATAATTATCCATTGAATCTTCCCTCCTAATAAGTAATGAGGGGATTTATTTTGACGGTAGGAATGTCCTACCAATCTTTTACCCAGGGGTGACATAACACACTGATAATCCTTAGCTGAATAAATTATTGCATTGTGAAATGGTAGTTTTCTAATTCTATCATCTCTTCTACTTCATTAGCAGGCAATCTTCTGTAAAGACTTCCTCACCCCTTTGAATATCATCATGAACCCAAGGTTGTTTTTAAAAATGCCATGTGTCATGATGCATTACAAATATTAAGGTTCCAATTGCTCATATTTGGCCTGGTGGCCCCTTGGCTGCTGAGCACCTTTGACAGGTGTCCCTTAGCATTCAAGTTCTTACTGGGTTTTTAATGTGCCCCGATGTTCTGGGCTCACTTTGTATTTTCTTTGCTCCAGAATTGAGCCAGTCATTTCTCTGAGGAACCCTGGTTCCTTGAGTGGAGAATAGTATTTAAAACGCCAGAGACGGGTGTTTGGTGTGCTCATTATCACTGGGTTTTTGTTGTTTCTAGGCCCTTTTCAGAAGATGGAGATAGAAAATATTTCTTTCTTTTTTTTTTTTTTAAAGAGAGAGTGAGAGAGGGGGGAGAGAGAGAGAGAGAGAGAGAGAGAGAGAGAGAGAGAGAGAGAGAGAGAGAGAGAATTTTTAATATTTATTTTTTAGTTCTCGGCGGACACAACATCTTTGTTGGTATGTGGTGCTGAGGATCGAACCCGGGCCGCACGCATGACAGGCGAGCGCGCTACCGCTTGAGCCACATCCCCAGCCCAGAAAATATTTCATTAAAAATCTTGAATTCATTCTGATACTTTTAATTTAAATCCAGAACTTCAGATTCTTTCTCCCCTTCCTATATTCCATTTTGACATTTTCTTTTCCTCACGGTGAGAATTTGGTTCTTAACAAGGTTGACATGGTCACTAACTTTGAATGACTACACTAGTAACACCTCAAACCACAAACCAAAATCAGGTTTGAGACGTCTTTGTAGTTCCTTTTCCCCCCCAGAACATATCCCATTAAGAGAAGGGAGTCAGGGGACTGTGCCCAAAATTGTTTCAATGATTATTTTTTGTTTCTAGGTGACTTGGTATAAAGTAAGGTTCACTTTTTTTTTTTGGTTAAAATTCAACTATAGGTTTGGCTTTCCTCATCCTTCCTGATTTAAGTTTACTTTTGAACAAGTAGAAACATTTGAATCTCTGAAAATTCAAAAATATATAAAAGGTACACTTGGCGAAGTCTCCCTCACTGAGCCCTCCCTCCCTCCCACCTGCAGTCTGCAGGTAACTGTTTTCAATAGATCCTCCTTTCCTCTCCCTGGCTTTGCTTTAAAAGGGCATTGATCTAGCTGAAGAGGAAAAGGAAAATTTAGTGAAAGAAACTAGGTGAATCTCTCTTCTGGTCAGCTTGAGAAAAAAAAAGTACACAAATGTCAGGAAAAATCGTGGTGGGAACTGGGAGTGTAGCACAGGGGGCAGACGCCAGGGAGCCAGGGGATCCCAGGCCCAGGAGTCTGAAGCTTCTGAGGATCCACAGACACCCGCCCCTGTGGGCCGAACCTGGAGGAAGAAGGTACCCTTGAGAACATACTCTCTCCTCAAAGTGATGGAGGTGGGTATTGCATGAGCCCAGCCCCCAGGGATAAAAGCAAAGGGGATTCAAAGTAGGCTCAGAGGTGAAAACTAAGAGCTCTTTCATCAGACTCTTGTGGAGGACGGTGACTGGGGATAAAGAAGAAATGACAGCTGTCATCAAGAGACCAAAACAGTTGGTTTAGGATTCCCAGAGGTATTAGGGATTAAGACTGTAAAACAGCCATCAGAGTCCCCTCCATGACACAGAGTGAGGGCTGAATCCCGAGTGTGGCCCATCTGAAGTCATTGAGGTGTGTAAATACTGCCTCTCATGGCGAAGGGTGCTGAACTCCCTGAGGAATCCCATTTATCTCTGTCCGGGGTGCAGAGATGAAGCACAGGCATTGCTTGGAGAACATGATTTAATGTTCGCCAAAGACACAGTGAGGGCAGAGCTGCCTAATTACTATTTTACCTCCTTTTTCTCCAGTGAGGAAAGCGATCTTCCAATCTGAGAGGGTAAAGTAAACATTGCAACGAGGGGACTGGAGGCAAGGACAGGCGAGGAGAGTGTGAAGCCGGCAGCAGCAGCTGTAATGAACTTGGGGCTCTGGGCCTGATGAATTATGACCTGCAGCCTTGGAGGGACTTGACATGTGATTTTGGAGCTGCTGTCATTAATCTCTGATAAATGACCTAGGAGGGGATTTGTGCTCAAAACCAAAAATGGACCTAGGATCTCTTGACATTCACAGGGGAGGTTGGAGGGAGAGTGAATTCTGGGGGTGGTAGAGCACTGGCTGGGAGGTCCTCGCCAGCAGGATCCTGGGAATGTGTGTGCGCCTTCGGCACAGTAGGTCTTGAGTCCCGTCTCTGCTCCTGGACCAGGGTGGGACAAGGCGGAGATGTGGAGGTGATGTCCCTGCCTTCAGAGCCAGGTGGTCTGGAAAGGGTCAAACTCAGGAGAAAGATGGGCTTTTTTGCAGGGTCTTCCCATCTTCTCTAGAACACTGGACTGACCGCTGAGGTTCCTCTGGTGGCCTGTGTGTCTGTCTTAGGTTGGTTTCCACAGAGGAAGACCCTGAGGACCTGTGTAAGAGTGAGGAAGTGTCTCCAGGGAGGGAAGGAAGGGGCAAAGTTCCACAGAAGGTAACTTGGGCAGATTCCTCAGGGGAACAGGTGGTCTTCGCCAGCATGTCTTGATCAGGGAGGGGCTGGGGTACATTTGCAGCCCCTTGGTCAGCTGCCAGAGGAGAGGTAACCTGAGAACAGCTCTCTGACCCCAGACCCCAGTGTGCATGAACTCAGGTGGAAGCCCATTTGAAGCTATTCAAGGACTTTGCAAGGACTCTGGAGAGTGAGCCACCAACAGCCACCTGACTCCATAACCCTGGCCAAACACTCTGAGTCTGTCAGTGGAAAGTATCTGATCCAGGGTTGGCCCATCAGGCTTCCTTTTCTGGGAGCCTGGAGCAGGGCCTGAGATCTGCAGGGTGGAGCCTGGGCTCAGGGGGGCAGCCCTGTTCTATGGTGTGGGCTCCAGGAACATTCTTCATGTGGTCTGCCTGCCGTTGAGTGCTGTCCTAATTCTTGCTTGAGTTCCTGATGTATGGGAACCGCCGGCCCAAAGGCAGAACACAGAGAACTGACATTCTCAGCTGGTCATGGGACCCAACCTCCACTGACGAGAACAGCCTGCGTTAGACTTTGATTGGACATCAAGCCCAGAGTTCTGGGTGGCATGTCCATTCCATGGGTTCTGCTGGCAGCCCAGGCTTCTTGTTTTTAGGGAGACCATGTCAAATTTCTAATGAAGAGGTAACAGCAGTACAACAGCAGTAAAAGTTCCTGTTTGGGGAGAGAGATGACGAGTAGCAGGTCTAAAGGAGGCCTGGGAGTGGCTCCTTGGAGTCCACAGAGGCATTTGACCAGGTCTCCTGGCCACCCCAGTGGATAGAAGGTAGAAATATGGTGAACTAACAGCTTCGAACATATAAAAACCAAAAGGTGGTTAATGTGTCGATATGGCTGGAGGGAGATCTAGAGGCATTTCATGGATCTGTCTTAATCGGTCTCATCCAACCCTGTTTACAGCGACTGGGATGATGACACAGGACGTGTGCTCCCTGATGCTAGAGAGAACACAAGGCTGGCGATCATGTTGGATCCCAGAACCGGTTTTCAAGATTATGTTGACAGCCTGGAAAATGAGGATGAAATAAAACCTAAAAGAGTCTATTTCAGTCCAGTATTGAGCTAAAACAGACAAACAAAAGCAAGGACATCAGGACAGGCTTGTGACACGCCTATCCTCTTGGAGGGGGAGCTAGTGCTCCTCTTCATAGACTCACACCCCACTTCCTCCACAAAGGATCTCCACACATGAAATGGAAAGGAGTGAAAACAGAGTTAGGAGAGTTGGGAGAAAGTTCAGAAAAATACTAAAAGCACATTGAAGAGGGAAGTCCCAGACACGCACATTGTCCAGTCCTGCGGATGTTCCAAGAAGTGGCCTCAGCTCCCCTGTGACTGAAGCAGTGAGGGACACTTGCTCTAATTTAAGGGGTGCATCGCATATCTTATAAAAGGTCTTTGGGAAGGAGAGAAGCTTTGAAGGGTGGGAGGCTGTGGGCTACGGAGTGGTGAAAGGGCTTTGGAGGAGGTAATACTTTTTTTTTTTTTTTAATAAATACATGCTATTTCCCATGGTTTTGAAGCAGACCAGGTGCCCCCACCAAAGAGCCCCCCTACCATATTTATAACATATAAGTTTCTCTGGCCCCCGTCCCCATCATAATTGAGCTTCTCTTCTTGTTGGAAAGATTTTTACGCAGAATATCAGCAACAACTTCTGCAGAAGGCATTGTGGTTTGTAGCTGCCTCTTTTTTGTAAATGCCAGGTTTGCAGAGGAAAAAAAAAAGAACTTGTAAAATCTTTGTCTAGTCTAAAAAATATTGAACAAAAAGCGCTTGTCATGTAAACCTTCAAATCCCTCCTCCCACAGGGTATAAAATTCAAAGAATCTCCAGACTCATGGTCCAGAGACTTTTAGGCCATAGCCGCTCTGGACCCTGCAGCCAATAAATCTGCTTCCTGAAAATTCCTCAGGTGTCCAACATTTCCTGTTCTATATCAATTTAGGGAGTCAAGCTTTTTAAAAAAAATTAAATGGACATTTTCTAATATTCTTTTTTTATACCTTTATTCTATTTACCTTTTTTTTTTTTTTTTTTGGTGCCTATGTTGAACCCAGGGCCACACATGTTCTAGGTAAGCGCTCTACCACTGAGCTACAACCCCAGCCCTCTCTAACATTCTTAAGGTAGAAATAAGAAGGTCTAGTTTTTGTTTGTGTTTTGCTTCTTGGTTTAAATGAGCACTGGTGAGGCAGCTCCAACTTGTTTTTTTTTTTTTTTTTTTTTTTTGGTACTGGGGATTGAACTCAGGGGCACCCAACCACGGAGCCACATCCCCAGCCCTATTTTTATTTTATTTAGAGACAGGGTCTCACTGAGTTGCTTAGCACCTTGGTTTTTCTGAGGCTGGCTTTGAACTTGCAAGCCTCCTGCCTCAGCCTCCCAAGTCCCTGGGGTTACAGTGCCACCACGCCTGGCTAACTAGGCATTTCTGACACAAAGCTCGCGTGAGCAGTGTGTCTTGGTCAGACGGGCCAGGCTTTGCCGTGATGACAGATGACCCTGTGTGTCTCTGGTTTACCGCGGAGCTTTATTTCTCACTGGTGCTTCATGTCCCTGGAGACCCAGTTGTATCCCTGCTCCGCTCTGCTCTGCTGTTTCTTCTTCCAGGTTCAAGGCTGTCGGGTAAGGCACTCCCTAGAACGTTTTAAGCCATTGTGACAGCAGGAGAAAGAAAATCTGGAGAACCCCAGGGTCACTGTGAGAAATTTCACTCAACAGTGACCCAAGTGACCACTGCTCACCTTTCATGGGTCAAAGCAAATCGAATGGCTGCAGCTGTGTACAATGGAGAGCAAGTGCCTATTCCTCCTGCAAGGAGTGGCACTGAACATTTGGGACAGTAATACAGTTTTTCACGGGAGGCTACTCACTCTGCCTAAAATAGAGCAGCGGCGTGCTGTTTGGGAGCCTGACAAACCAGACTGTCAGGAGAGAGCCGGAGGAAGCTGCCATGTGGGGAATTGTATTTTTCCCCCTAAAGATTATTTCATGCTTGTTGGATCCGTCATATTCTGAAATCTTTTGCTGTCCAACGAGCATTGATAAGTGGAAACTCCTGTCACATAGCCGTTAGCAACATCCCTCCATAACTCCTGGACACACACCTATTGGCTGGCTTCGGTTCCTCCCAGCTCCCCACCCCGCCCCCACCCCTTTATGCCCCACTCTTCATTTCTTTCCTCATTTCCACACCTCAGATGACTGTGACTCCTCTGTGGTCACCTAAGACTGTCAGACTCCTTCTTCAAAAGGCTGATAATTTCCACTCGCAGGGTGGTAGGGTGAGGGTGGGATTTCCTACTATTTGTACAGCTAAGCAGTGGTCTCCTAAGAAGACGTTCTGCCTGAGGGACTGAGTGGCCACCTAGCCGAGAGACTGGCCTCCTTTTTTTCTTCATCATTAAAAAGCATTTTAATGTAATAGTTTACTAAGTCCTCTGGCCAGAAAAGCAATTACTACACATCATAGCTTTCAAGGCACTTCAAAAAAATAAACACCTGGGACCCATTCGGGACTTTTCTTTGGGCTCCTTTCTATCACAAGTCCTGGCTAATTCTCACCTTTGCTCTATGCCCACATCAGATCTCAGAAGTGTCTGGTGGGGGTCAGTGATCTCTGCTGTGACTCGGGCACCTCAGGCCGGCAGTGATCAGAAACCTTTCTGGAAGGGAGCTTTTGTTGGCTTGCAGGGATGTTTTTGGGCCACATCCCCAGGCAGCCCATTCACCGTCCTGGCAGGCAGAGCTCATGAAAGAGGCAGATGACTCCGATTTGACAATTTTTTTTTTTTTTTTTGCTTTCTTATCAACTAGGACAATTTGTTTTATGCCTCTGATTCTTAGATCCAGAATTTCAGGCCTGGCCAGGGGCTCCCCTGCTGTTTCCCTCAAGTGATAAAGATAAAGAGTTTAGCTACCTATAGCACATGGTTGCATTTCAGCATGAAGAATATTTCGAATTGTTTCCAATCAGACCCTCTGCTAGCCAGTTTATTTACCTTACTTGGATTTTGAGGAGGTCCAATCTCTACCTTGTTTTTGTTTTGTGTTTTACTGGCCTTAGCAGGGTCTTTTGTGAGCTAGTAATTTGCTTTCTGGTCTCTTAGCAACCAGGAAGTTTTCCAGCTGGCCGCTGAATCAGTCCTTGGAGTTGCAAAGTTTTTAACAGAACCAGCTGAAGGACAGTATCTCCCAGAGCCAGCGATTTTAAATTAATGTTTGGACAAGAAAATTAACCAGAGTTTCAGGACAAGGATTCATAAAGGCAAGGACCACAAAACAGAAGTCTGGCACCTTGGAATGGTTCAATTCTCTTCCGCTCCCAATCCCAGCTGGTAGCGCTCTCTCTGGCTTACTTTGAACCCTGTCTCCACAGCATGGAGCATTTCAGGTCCTCTGTTCTTGAGTTGACTCAAAGCAGATGGAGCTGGGTTGGAAATGATGTCCTGCCCTGGGAGAACAGGAAGAGGCCCTGGGTCTGCTGTTTCTTAGCAGGGGCTGGGCCAGCAACTGGCCACATGGTCTTGGCAGTTTTATTCCACACGCATTTATTTCACACCAACTGTGTGCAAAGCATCGGCCCAGGGAGATGAACATAGTCATGCCCCCAGAGAGCTCACAGTCTAGCTGGAAACTACAGACAAATCTGTCACTCTCCAGTGTAATGAGCCTGCTGCTCATGGCAAAAACAAAGAACCTTGGGAGGAGAGAGGACTCTGCCCGGGGAGCTGGGTGCAAATCTGGATGCACTTGGGGGAAAATGGAGGAACTTTGATGGGGCAACGGGGAGGGAGGAATGGGGAGGGGGTATGGGGACAGGAAAGATGGTGGAATGAGATGGAGATCATTACCCTAGGTACGTGTGCACATATGGTGCAACACTACATCATGCAAAGCCAGAAAAATGAAAAGTTGTGTACAGTGAATCAAAATGCATTCTGCTGTCATATACACCTAATTAAAATAAATTAATTAATTAATAAAAAATCTTGGTGCATTGCCTGAACTGGAGCAGGGTGGGGATCACGAGGGTGTGAGGAGGTGGGGGGGACACCTCTCCTTGTGGGCTAAAAGTCACTTGGTCACTCAGGGGCAGGGAACCCAAGATCCATTGTTAGCCACTGTGAGAAGCTGCTAATTGTTTAGGTTGTCTACGTCAATCTTAAAAACCACTTTTTGGTGGCACAAAACAATGATAATTTTATTGTGTTCCTGGATTCTGTGGTTCAGGAGTTAGGAAAGGACACAGAGGTAGCTCTTCTTTGCTCCATGGTGTCTGGGGCCCCAGGGGGAGGACTCAGATGACTGGTGGTGACTTCAATTGCTGGGGGCCAGAGGAACCACTTCCAATGGAGTTTTCTCCCTTGTCTGGCAGCTGTGCTGGGCTGACTGCTGGATCAACTGCGTTGAGACAGCTGCTGGGGGTACTTACATGTGGCCTCTCCAGCATAGAGAACTCAGGGCAGTTGAACTTACAAGGAAGCTCAGGATTCTAAGAGCAAACAAATAGTCTTTGAGAGCAGGTCAGAAGCTGCATGGCTGTCTGTGCCCTTGCCATAGCAGTTACATAGCATTATTCCCAAATACTCTATTGGTGGAAGAAATCAAGTCTTCATCCAGATGAATGGTAAGGGACATAGACCCGCTTTTCCATGGGAGAAGGAGCAGGATATTTGCAGTCATGTTTAAAAGTACCTCACAAAGAAAGAAGAGTCTTATGGCAGGTCAGGAGTTATGAATTCTACTTTGACTCAGCTCCTCACTTGGCTGTGTGACCTTAGTTTAGTTAGCTGCTTTTCTTCTCTGGGCTTCAGCCTCTTCACCTATAAAATGAGGGGTTAACTAGGTTAATCTAAAATCCCATCTAATAAGGAGCAGCAGCATAGTAAGTGCTCCATAATTACCTATTGATTAGGAGTGAGCTGAATTTTAACTGTAGAAATGGATCTCCAATGGAATCAGGTAGACCATTGGGTAAATATGATTTTTAGAATTTTCACACTGAAAGGAACTTGAGGAACTATGGTCTGGTTCTGAGATTTTATAAATGAGAAAATTGAAGTCTGAAGAGGTTAAAGAGGTCTTCATTAAGGTCCAGGAGTTAAGTTAATGATGGCCATTGAACATCATTAACAGGATCTGAATAGGATCTGGATTTCTAAACCAACCAATGGATGTGCTTTCCACTCACAGGTTAGTTTTGGAATTATGCATGAAATTTCATTCAAACACCCACCTCCAGGAAGGTATCTCTTATATAACCTGAAAGATGGCTGCAGGAAGCCATCTGGAAAATTTCCGTCATGTCCAACCAGAGAAGTGATGCATTGAGCTTGATGTTTGCTGGTCAGATCTGAGCTCACTGGTCAGCTCTGCAGGGGACCTTGGCTGAGGATGGGAGAAGAATGGCAAGGGACCTTCAAGGTGGGTTGACAAGAGGGGAGTTTGCTTCTGGTCCTGGTCCTAATTTATTGCCTACCAGCCATATTCAGTTATGGAGCTTTGCATGTGTAATGTGGTGACTGAGTTAAATAATAAATGACAGGAGAGACCACGGGAGGTGGGGATGCAAAGGCAAAGGAGAAGGAGCCTCATTCCAGCTTAAATTGAGAAGGACACAGAGCTGCTGAGAGAGGGAGGCAAGAAGGCAGAGGAGGCCTGTGGTACTGGGAACAAAAAGAGCTGGCAGAGAGAGCCACGTGGCTCCTGTGGTCCTAGAAAGGGGGTGGGGCAGGGAGAACAAGCATACAGTCAAGTGTGGCCCGCAAGCCTTGACTCCTCACCATGATGCTTTTCAGAACTGCGTCAATCACAGGACGGCCTCAGAGTCAACAGGGCAGGGCTGGTTTTCTCATGTGGTTGGGCCATGGTTCACCTGTGCTAGGCCATCAGTCAGGATGCTGGGAGGATGGGGACAGGAGACATTGAGCAAGCCAGCTGGGGTTGGGGGGAGTCTGCCTCCCTTCTCCCTCTCACTCCTCCTGCTCACGCCCTCTCTAACTCGGTGCCTTCTGCTCTTGCCGCAGTTCCCTCCACCTGCCTGCCTTCTCATCCTCTCTAGTGCTTTCTCTCCAGTCCCAACCCCTCACCACCTCACTTCGCAGTTTATGACACAGCCCATTTCTCTCTTGACTTTTCATTTTTATTTCTTTTCCTTCCATCTACAGATCTCTTTATTTTGGTGCTCAGCACCTTTATAGGGTGCAATAAGATACCAGGTCTTTGAGTTTGAGAAACTCTACCCTACAGGAGGCTAAGCCTTTTAATTCCCATGGATGTACGGAAAGTGATATTTGTGTAGTTTGTTGGGGTCAGCTCAATCCAGGCTCCACTGAGCTGCCCAAAGCCTGATATTTCTACCAGAATCTCATTTTCAGCACACTCGTGTTTGGAGGGTCTGTAAGACTCTGCACACTGGAGTCACAATGTACTTCCATGACTGAGTTGTATGCTACTTATTTGTCCTTTGGCCGACTCATCAAATAACACCAATTCCACTGACATGAAAGCCTCCTTGCTTTTCTGGTCTCTAAGTGTCTTAGTCAGCTTTTTGTTGCTGTGGTCAAAATACTTGACAAGAACAACTTAGAGCAGGAAAAGTGGTTAATATTCCCTCCAGAGATTCTAATGTGACTCTAGATCAAGAGCCTCGCCAGGGTCTTGGGAATTTATGAAAGAGATTTAAGAAATGGAGTTGTAGGTTCAGTCCATGATCAGCCGAATCCATTGGTCTGAACCCCAGGTAAGGCAGAACAGCATGGCGGAAGGGTGTGGTAGAGGAAAGCTGCTCAGCTCATTGCAGCCAGGAAGGAGAGAGAGGGAGAGGGGGGGAGAGAGAGAGAGAGAGAGAGAGAGAGAGAGAGAGAGAGAGAGAGCAAGCATGCTCAGGAGAAGCCAGGGACAAAATATAATCCCCAAGGCATGCCCCTCCATTGACCCACTTCCTCCAGCCATACCCCACCTGCCTACTGTTACCACTCAGTAGTTCATTCATATTATGAATCTATCAAATGGATTAATTCACCAATGAGGTCATAGTTCTCATAATCCTGTCTTTTCAGCTCTGATTGTTGCTATGTTGCCTAACACATGAGCGTTCAGGGGAAATTCTTAGATCCAAGCCTTAACGCTAGGGTAGCAGGGAAATGAACTAGAGCGCTGTGCTGCAGGTCTCAGCAAGGATGCCTCATTTGCCGTCGTCCGGAAGGTGCAGCCGGAGCCCTTCGGGAGACATCACACCAGTTACAGACCTGGGAACCGTGATCAGGTCTGAAAGGGAGCACCACGTGGATCCTGCTTTTGTGATCTTTTATTCTAGTAGCAGGGATGAGACAAGTGCGTGGACCATGACAGAAGATCTGAAAGTTGAGCACCTAAGAGAAGGTCCCTGCCCCGGGGGGGGGGGGGGGGGGATGAGAAGAGGCCACGGGCTGTCCACCTGGAGAGGCCCTTGCAGGCTTTACCAAAGCCATGCTGTTTCAGGTGGCCTTGGTGGCAGAGGATTTTGTGGGAGTGGAGTGGGGTGGAAGAGAGCCCTTCTAGGCCCAGCGAAGGGCAGGAGTATGGGGTGTACAGGGGGAAAAGAAGACCAGACAGGGTGGAGACAACCACATGGGGAGGGGTGGCCTGTAGCAGGATGGGTGGGGTTGACCATAGAGAAGGGAATGAGGCAGGAGGTGGAGGGGCGGTGATTGGGAACCACTGTCCTAGCTCTTCTCCTGGACCAATGACAGTCCAGGGTTGCCGACCCCATCCAGCGCGGGTGGCTGAATTAAAGATACTCGTGTGAATTTGGGGTGACCAAAATACCACACAGACACCAAATACCTTTTATGTGAGCTTCAGGATGGCTTCAGGAGCCACGCGGAGGGTTAGGAAAAGCTGAAAGTGCAGCCCCTGTGGGAATACAGTGGTTCCAAATAGAACCTGCTGGGCTGGGGCAGCTCTGGTGACCCTGGGTGGAGGGACCCAGCCTGTGGTTAAGTGTGACTGAGGATGCAGACGCATGATCAAGAGGTGACAATTGGAGGCAGTCAGAACCATGGTGGTCTCTCTCTGGAGGTGCCTCACCCCAAGCTCCCCATTCAGCTCCATGGCCTCCCTGACCTGGTCTATTTCAGTATATCCCTTCCTGATTTCCCAGCCCCCAGTGTCAATCACTTCCAATTATCCATATCCACACAATCCTTAGATATCTTTCTAAGATGGAACCCTAGTCCTACGACTCCATTTCTTAAATCTCTTTCATAAAATCCATCACGCCTGAGCTGTTCCCTGGGCGTGCCAGGCAGTTTCATGGTGCTGTGGCCACACAACTGCTGCTTCCTCTCTTGGGAAAGCCCTGTCCTGCTGGTTGGCTTCCTGGGTGTCTTTATTCTGAGCTCGCTCAGTTCAACATCTCCTCCATCTGGAGCATGTCTTCAGCCTGCCCAGGTGGACCTGGCCCCTTTCTCCGGGTGCCTTTCCTGGCACTGTTCCTCCAGGATGGTACCTGCTGCTGCACAGAGGGGTTGGTGTCTCTTGGATGGCCTCTGGAGCACTGGACCCTCTCAGCCCTGCTCAGGGGCTGGTGATGGGACTCCAAGCTCCAGCCCTTGGATCCTGCACCTTAGCCGTAAAGGGCCTCTGTATGACTGATTATGAGACTAAATGAGATGACTTGTGTTCCATGGAGAGTGTGCGGAGACTGTGGATGACAGGACCAGGCCCTCGCCAGGCCTCAGGAAGTGGGAGTCACCGGTAGCCTTTGCCTCTGCCTCTGCCTCTATTCCATCACGGTCCAATAGAAATATCCCAGGAGCCACAAGTGTGAGCCACACATGTCATTTAAAATTATTCAGTAGATGCATGAAAAGTAAAAAAGGAATGACATTCATTTCAATGATGAATATCACTGGACTCAATTTATCCCAATATTGTCATTTTTAACCCTTGATATATAAACATTTTTAATGAGATTTTTTACTTTTTAAAAACATGTCTTTGGGATCCACTGTTCTTTCCCAGTGACAGCCCTTCTCAATTCCAGACTTGCTGCATTTCAAGTGCTCTGTGGTCAGATGTAACCAGCAGATGTAACCAGCAGCTACCATACTGCAGGGAGCAGTGTTGGATTCCAGAGAATCCAGGAGAGGCACAGAGGCTGCATCTGGCCATGCAGAGCAACATAGTAGCATTTAATAAATATCTACAAGGTGTTATGGCTGGAAGCCAGATCCTGTATTGGGCAGGTTGCCAAGGAAGATACTTGATACAGAGTCACCAGCTACAAGGGAGACCAAACAAGGGAGACCAGGCAGTGACCAAGAAGCAGAGACTGCCTTATGCCCAAAGAGCCAGGAAAGAGGTGGAGCACAGGGCATCTCTGTACCAAGCCAAGGTTAAAGCTAGAAAGTCGTAGAGCTTGGTCTTGATATTATTTGGTCTCCCTTCCGGTTACTCTCATGCTAAATTAGTGGCAACATCCTTAGCCGCTGGCGGACTGGGAGTTGGTAGGGTGTTGGGGCTCCCATGGGGAAGACACCTGAGCAGGCTAAATATAGTGAAATGTTATAAAACCAGGTTTGTGTTTGATGCTGGTTCCACCATCTGTGGGGTGCGTGAACTTGGCAAACCAATCAGCCTCTCTGAGCTTTAGCTCCCCCATCCGGATGCCAAGAAGCACAGCTGCTTCTCTGACAGCCTGGCCCCAGGAGGTCATGCGCTGGGACCAGGTCTTGAGGAGACCATGTGCTCCCGACATGGCTCCTAATCATTCCTACCTCTAACCCTCGCCCCCTCTGGCTCATCTCCCCTGAGGGCGTGTGGGACCTAGCGACTGGATTCTAACAAGCAGAACCTGGCAACGTGCTGGGACGTCACTTTCATAATGAGATCACACAAGCCCGTGTCCTCCATGGCTGGCACACTGTCCACGCTGCCAGGTGATATGATGCTCTGTGGAGAGGTGCACAGAGGAAGGAAGCAGGGAGGTCTCCCGCCCAAGGCTCACGAGTTCCCCATGAGAACATGAAACCTTGGCCCCACAGCCCAAGAGGAACAAATCTTAACAGCTACCGTGTGGGCGAGCTTGCAAATGGGTCCTTGCCAGAGCCAAC
Organism: Spermophilus citellus; assembly: GCF_964194105.1. Classification (NCBI taxonomy): domain Eukaryota; kingdom Metazoa; phylum Chordata; class Mammalia; order Rodentia; family Sciuridae; genus Spermophilus; species Spermophilus citellus. Next base: position 56,909,391 of record NC_138186.1, on the reverse strand, counting down.
TTGAGATGAGACCAGAGCCTCACAAGAGCCACAGGACCCAGCCACACTGTGCCAAGACCCACAGAAACTGTGGCATGACATGTGTGTGTTGTTTTAAGCTCTAGAGTCTTGGGGATAATTTGTTATGCAGCAGTGGATGACTAGTACATGCATGCATGCATGTAAGAATTTGGCACAGCATCTGGAACATAGAAGGTGCTCAGTAAATTGAAATATCATTCTTAGCAGTGGTACCAGAAAATTTTGCTATTGGTAAGGTGGTCTTGTCCTGAATCAAGAAAGTCCCCTAAACCATGTGGCCTATACATAGCCTTTATCAGCAGCCAGGTTTACGTTAGAATGACCGGAGTAGCATTTTACATATATTTTTTTTTCCTTCCTTTTTCCCTCCTTCCTTCCTTTCTTATATGACAGCTCGTTTCTTTGCACTGATGTTAGATTTGCCAGCCCACCCCTGGTGCCAATCCTATCCCACCTGTTGCACTTCCAACCAGTCCCAATGGGCTCACACTGTGAGGATGGGCACTTGGACCCTCTCCTGGGATAAAAGCCAATGTGGGGGTCAAGATCAAGTCTGAGAAGAGGTATCATCAGCCCCTAGGACAGAGGAGGGTATTGCACGCCACCCCCCCTTATTTCCTCCAGAATGTGGTTGTTCTAGTAAGAAGGATTCGTGCATAATGGAGCTAAGCACCTGTGGCCGTGAAACTTAATCAGCAGTGAAGTGTAATTGATTATGATGTTCCTTGTCTGGGAAACAAACGTATTAACCAACCACAGGGAGGTGGCTCATGCACCAGCTAGAGGAAGGGGACCCCAAGGAACAGTGATGTGTCAGAGTTTTTCCAGCGCTGTCTGGAGCAAGGGGCATCTGTCTACTTGACAGGTGGACCCAAGAGGAGGGGAAGCCCCTTGACAGCCCCAGCTCCCCGACAGGAGCCATTGAGGTCATCCCGCAGCTCTGGCCCGAGTCTTTGCTCAGCAGGCAGGCCTCGAATGAGAATATCCCCATTCCCACGGACATTGGCCTCCCTCCAGTGGACGTGAGGCTCTGGTTTTCTCAGAAGCCAGAGTTCTCTTTGGGACTAATGAACTGATTATTTTTCTGGCTTATTCTTCAGTCACTTGAGAGCTGGTTCAGCCCGGGTCAGTCTGACTCTAGACACTGACCACACTCAGCAGCTGCCTCTCAGAGCTGAGAGCCCCGGGCCTAGCACCTCCCTCCTGTCCTCCCTCCCTCGTCTCCTTGTCTTTCTCTTTCTTCTTTTTATACCTTCTACCCTCTGCATCTTCACCCAGACAGACAGACTGACAGACAGCTGCAGTGGGCCCTGTAGGAATCATGGTAGAGCATTTTGGCTAAACTGGTGGATTCTGGGGCCGGATCTGTCACTTAGAAGCTGTGGGCTCTGGGCAAGTTGCTTTGAGCTCTGTGAGTCACTTGTGAAAGGAGAGTGATGGCACTGGCCTTATGAGGTTGATGTCGGGATTGAGTGACTCAGGACGGTGCGTGGCACCCGTGAGTCCTCGCTCCGTGTTAGCTGAACAACAAAATGTGAAGTGTCTGTCATGGGCCGGGACCACGCGGAGGGCTGGAGATGGATGGTTCGGGGAGGCAGAGTGCTGGCTGGGAACAGAGGGAGGCCAAGACATCCATGGGCCATCTTGAAGCTCACCCCAACCAGAGCTGGCTTGCTGCGAGGGCTGGGGTCCTTTGGGGACATGGGTCTTGTGGCTTTCTGTTCTCTCATTGTCACAGGGGTCACTGCCCAGGATGAAGGGGGTGTCGCATGAGGGTCCGGGAGTCTCGAAGAACAAAAGGAGCCCCCACAGGGACAAGACTGATGTGAAAAATTGGCAGGGGGCACGGGGCAAGGTTGGCTTCTGTCCTGTGCTTCTGGGCATCCCTCCTGGGCCGTGAGGGGTGGGCCTCACCTTCTGTGCTGGTCAGGGGAAAGTGCTGCTCACAGGAGGTCCCCCTCCTGGCTTCTGGCCATGGCAGCTGACCTCCCGAGTGACCAGGTGGGCGTGTTGGTGAGGATGCGAATGCCACTGGGCTCTGGTGAATCTGTGGGTGCTGGGCCCGACGGTCTGGCCAGGAGGCTGGCAGTGCCCAGGGGGACCCTGATGTCATGATGAAGAATGAATGTGGGGGTAAGATCTGGGTGGCTTGGGCTTCCTGCTCTCTGGGGGCTCCTGTTAGGGGTTGCTGCCCGAGTCTGTCCCCCTGAGACCTTGGTCCCGTCACAGTGTTCTCTCTCTATCAAAGGCACGAACTATATCTTTGCTAAGAAGTGTTATATTTTTAAACAATTTCAAAAATCCATTTTTTTTTTGGCAGAGGTGCTGTGTTGGCATGCATAAAATTCAGAAGATGCTAAAGAGTGTGTCCTGGATTCCTCCGTCATCCCTCTCCCTAGCCGCCCAATTCTCCCCGATGACAACCAGTTTTTTTGTAAGATAGTAAGATTTTTTTTTTAGATAAAAGGAACCATGATTTATAAGATTTATATCAATTCAACAGTTATTTATTGAGCAACATCCATGTGTCTGGGCTGGAGACATAAAGCCTAGTAGGGAGTCTCAGCCCTTTGAGATCCACGGTTCAGCAGGGCAGATACAAGGTCACCACAATCAGCATCTACTGCCTTTAAAGGAGAAGCAGAAATCTGTGTGCCATGCGGAGGTAGCACTGAGGGGTGGAGAGGGAAATAATCTAGCTGTGGAGGTAAAGTGCAGGGACTGGGGATGTGGCTTCGTGATGGAGCACTCACCTGGCATGTGCCCGGCCCTGGGCTCAATTCTTGGTAGTGAAAAAAAAGCACTTTTTCCTTGGTGCATTAGTTTTTGACTCTTTCTTTGGTCTTATAAAATCGAAGTCTACTTTGAACCATTTGCTAGTTTTTTCTTAAAGCTTTATTGAGATAGAATTCACATACTATACCATTTGAAAAATACAATTTGATGTCTTTAGTATATGCCTAGAGTTGTGTATTCATCACTAGAAACAGTTTCAGAACATTTTTGTTTCCCCCAAAGAAAGCCTTATACCTCTTAGTTATTACCCACTCAACCCTAGGCAACCTAGGGCTCTGTGGCTTTGCCCCTTCTGGACATCTCATATAAGCGAACTCAGAGTATGTGGCCTCTTGTGTCTGATGTCTTTCAACTAGTATAATGCTTTCAAGGTACATCCATGTTGTAGCCTGTCTCAGTACTTCCTTCCTTTTTATGGCTACATAATATCCCACAGTGTGGATAGACCACAATTTATTTATCCATTTGGTTGATGGACGTTGGGTGGTTTCTGTGTTTGGGCAATTGTGAGCAGTGCTGCTGTAAACATTCTTTTGTACACTTTTGATTGCAAATCTATTTTCAGTTTGTCTGAGTATATATTTAGAATTGTAGGGTCATAGGGTAATTGTATGTTTAAGTGATTGAAGAACCACCAAATTATTTTGTCTAATGATGGCACCATTATCTATCCCCACCCCAAAAAGTATGAGGGTTCCTGTTTACATCCTCCTGACTTTAAAATTGGGCTTTTCTCCTGGATGCTCCTTTTGGACCCACCCACTTAGCTCCTCCCTGTGCTGCCCATGGACCTCTGGTGCTTCTGCAGCCTCCCCGGCCTCAGCCCCCGTTCATCTGGCAGACTCCTAAATGGTGTGTGTAAACCCGGGGCTACCACGGGAGCAGTCACTTCTGGAGACCAGAGAAGAGAGAAGGGGAGCGGGTCTGTGCCCTCATCTCCCTTCTGACCCTGCCTGGAGACTGGCTGCTTCTTTCTCTTCAAGGAACCGTGAGGGAGTCCCGCAGGCAGGAGGGGGTGAGCTGGGGAGCCAGGACTGGGCAGCAAGCAGGCTGAGGACCTGTGGTCGTCAGAAGTCAAGCTGGGACAGAGCTAGAGGCCAGAAGAATGTGCTGCCCTGTGGTTGGCAGCAAGCCAGGAGCCCTGGGGCCAGGAAGGGCACAATCAGCCGGGGTCTGCGCTGGCCTGTGCCAACGGCGCCCAGGGCCAGGTCACAGCAGCGACTGCTCAGGGGCCTACTTCAGTCTCCATCCAGCCGTGGTGACTGCCTGGTGAAGGCTGATGTGAGAGGGAAGACCCTTGCGGCTCCTCATGGGGACAGAGGAAGAGGAGCTGCTCCTAAATGTCCCACGGGTAGGACAAAGACTTGAACCTGGAGTCCGCACTCTTGGCCTCTGGGCTGCGGGGCTCAGATCCCTCAGCCCCCGTTCCCAGTGCAGTGTGCTGAGGACCCAGGGCCCTCTGTCTCCTCTTTCTGGGGTCTTGGCCAGCACCCTGCTCTGCCCCCAGTGCCACAGGGCCTGCTCCTGCCACCCTGCCAGCTTCCCTCCACCTCTGCCAATCGAAGGTGACCAGACTCAGCAGAACACGGCACAAACCACCATGACAGAATGCCCAGCTACACTGGAATAACTTCAAGTTATTGTCCCTCTGGAAATCCAATGTCACTTGCACCCCTGTGTTTTATCTGGCAACACTGTCCCCATAGGTCAAACTTCCTGCCCAGATCACAGGAGGTGCAGGCTGCTGCGCTAGTGGTCACTTAAACGGGCCTCAACCTGGGCCCTGGTGGGGCTGCCGCTGGAGGGCCTCTGTGAAGGCCTGTGCCTCGGGAGTCCTGCCGACCATTCCCAGGCCTGATCACAGCCTCACTCACGCCCACGTGGACACATGCTTTGTGTAACTGGGCTTTAAAACCACATGGCAGCCTGGCGCGGTGGCGCACACCTGTAATCCCAGCAGCTTGGGAGGCTGAGGCAGGAGGATCGCAAGTTCAAAGCCAGCCTCAGCAACTTAGTGAGTCCCTGAGCAACTCAGCGAGACCCTGTCTTTAAATAAAATATACAAAAGGGCTGGGGAATGTGGCACAGTGTGTAAGTACCCCTGGGTTCAATTTCTAAACCCCAAACCCCAAAACAAAAACAAAAACAACCACGCGGCAGACAGGCTAAAATTCTAAATGTGCACCCATCCCCTGGTTTCCCCCTGTCCCTCGGTCTCACCTCTGTTGGCCACCCTTGTGGACAGCCCTTGCTGATCCGTCTTTCCTGGTCTCCTCCAGGAAGAGCCAGCCAGCTCTTCAGGGACCTGCCGTCTGTCCTCCAGATTCCAACAATGTGCCCGAGACAGAAGTTGGACCCCACCGTCCTCAGGCTCCAAGACTCCTCCAGAGGGGGTTTGGCAGAAGTGAGGAGCTTTGGCCAGTAGCCCGAGGCTTTGTCATAACAGGTTACAGTTTGGGCCAGCATTTCTGTGTTTTACCATCGGGGCTCCTGGGTGGGTGCCATCTGGTCAGCAGGATTTATTTAATCTAATTTGTCAGTTAGGTGTAGAGTGGGTGTGGGGGGGACACAAGGCAGGTTGGATGAGAATTAGACGTCACTGGGTTGAGGACATTCTAGGCGGGGAGGTTCCACCAGCAGGTTCTCACTTGATCCAGAGGGGCCCCTGGGAACCGCACCCCATAGCACCAAGCTGGCCTCCTTCATTTGAGCCCCACTGGGGCCGGTGCTCATTATGACGGAATATGTGTGATTTAAAAGTGGTTCGCAAGAGCAGCCGTGAAACACGAGTGGCAGAGGGTTCCAGAGGCAGGTTCTGACTTCCAGGCTGGGCAGAAGATGTGATGACTGGAGATGAAATATGGTCTGAATGTTTGTGTTCCCCCAAAATCCATAGGCTAAAACCCAACCCCAAGGCGCTGATATAAAGAGGTGGTGATTAGGATGTGATCATCCATGACAGTGGAGCCTTCACGAGGGTTTGAGGGTTCCCGTTGACCCCTTCCACCCTGGGAGGATGTGATGAGAAGGTGCTGTAATGTGGAACAGGCCATCCCCACACACTGATCCTGCAGATGCCTGGATCCTGGTCTTCCCAGCCTCAGGACTGTGAGCAGTACATTTCTGTTTTCTAACTTACCCAGTCTCAGGTGTTTTGTTGTGGCAACCCCATCAGACGGAGGCAGTGAACAGGGAATGGTGGACCCACCTAGAGGAGAAATGGATGCAAAGCATCATTTGTAGGTGAGTTTTCTAGAAGCAATACTCTCATCTTTGCAGGGCTCCACAGCTTGCCTTGAGCGCACGAGGAGTGAGCTCTGTGGGGGTAGCGAGTGCCTGGCGAGGCTACCTACCAGGGGCCTGGCAGTAGCCCACCCCGGCTTCCCAGGCTCTTCTTCCCCAATGTAAAGAATTCAAGTCCTTTTGTTGGGTGCTTGTCGTTTCTGAGGGCCCTGTTTCCATTTCTGGCTTCTACAGAAGCACTTTTGATTAATATCTGTATGCCACGAACACCTGTCTGAATTTCTGCGTTGGAGGATGAATGGGAGGGAGGAAGGGTTGTGTTCAAGAGCGTATTGTCCAGCTGCACTTCACAAAGCTACCCGTTTCTATTCTGTGCAGAGAGCCCAGCTTCCCACTTTTCTTTCCTAGGTGGAGTGTGTATTTATTTATTTATTTGTAAGATCCCTGCAAAATGTTTCCCTAGAACAATTTTTCCTAAGTCGTCTGATTTTACCTGCCTGTCGCATCGAGTGAACTACCCCATCCTCCCAACTCAGCTATTTTTGAATTTTCCAAAGACTTTTTTCTTTCTTTCAATGCAGACAGAATGTGGTGTGTGGCTTGTTAGCCGAGCAGTGCTGTTAACATCTGCTTTGTCTTGTACCTTTTTTTTTTTTTTGGCTTCTTGTTAAGTATATTCCCTGAGCTTCTGGGAGAAGCTAGAGAACATCCCTTCAGGATTCCTGTGGACTTTTTACATCTTTCTATTCTTAGCTCATTCTTGTATTTTTTCCTCCTTCCCATGTCAGAGCCCCAGTGACTTTATTAGGAATTTCTTCTTCTCTCAGATTACTGGGGTTGATTTTGTGGTAGAACATTCCCGACAGCCTGAACTGGGATGATGCCTTACAATTGACAAAGTGCATCACCTCCGTGCAGTGGTTTCGTGGAAGTTGTCCTTATGGTAGGAACGAGGCCTCTCAAAACTCAGCTGGCGATACAGAAGGAAGGATCCAGAATGACTGAAGGTTTTCAACTGCTTTCATTTTTTTGTTTTTGTAGCAACACTATCTTTTTTCATCCAAATAAGAAACAAGAAAATATATGATTGAACAAATTTTAAAATTAAAGGAAAAAATAAAGAAGGAAATATATGTAATGGCTCATCTACTGTCCAGTACCTACAACCATAAACTTCTGGTGGGGTTCATTTCCAATCTGATTTTTATAAATTGGTAGATATTTTATGTAATTAGAAACTAAGCACATCTTGATGTCAAACCCTGATTTTTATTTATTTTCATTTTTCCCTTATGTTTTATTGGTGCATTATAGCTGTAAGTGATGGTGGGATTCATTGTGACATATCCGCACATGCACACTGAACCCTGATGTTTATATTGTGAGCATTTCCACATGCCATTCAACTCTAGTCTTGTATTGCTTGATGACGGGGACGCTTTCTGAGAAATGTGTTGTTAGGGGACTTCCTCATTGTGCAAACATCAGAGTGTACTCAACGTGTACTAAGATGGCTAGGATGTTACTAGGCAACAGAATCCTATGGAAGCACATAGAATGTGCTGTTTGTCATTGACTGGTATGCCATTATGTGGCTTGAGACCGTGTTTAAAAATCTATCCTAAACTGGCTGTGGAGGTGTATGCCTGCAATCATGGTGACTCAGGAGGCTAGGGCAGGAGGATTGCAAGTTCAAGGCCAGCCTCAGCAATTTGGCAAGGCCCTAAGCAATTTAGTGAGACCCTGGATCACAAACAAACAAATAAATAAATACATAAAAGGGGGCTGGGGATGTGGCTCAGCGGTTAAGGGTCCCTGGGTTCAATCCCTGGTTCTAGCGTATCAATACATTATAATTTGTACAACCGTCTCCCGGTTGCTGGCTACTTACATTGTTTCTGTTTCCAGCTTATACAAAATGTTTCTGGTTAGTATCTCTACACCATAAACACTTTTCTGAATCTCCATATTGCAGGATAAACAGAAGGGTGGAAGGATTGGGTTCAAATGCACATGTTTTCCAACGACATTCCATGGATATGTGCTTTCATTCCAATGAGAAGTGCTTGTGTCCACCTTACCACACCCCTGCCACCACTGATTATTGTATGTGGGCCAGTTGTTGATGCTGCCCAGGAGAAACAACACTGCCTGGCTTGGGGCTGCATTCTTTGACTGATAGAAGTCTCCCCCTGCATTTTCCATTTGTATTTCTTTCAGGATTCTTAATCTTGTGTTCTCTGCTGGGCAGTCTTTTGTCCTTCCCATTCTGTGGCTGTTTCTAAGGCTCTAGAGGTACACGTTGTCTAGCTGCTGATGCTTCCCCTTGCAATCATGCTGTCCACCCCAGTGATGAGAACCACCCCAGAAGGGGACTTCTGCCCACTATTGCCAGAAAACAATGAACTGAATCAACTCATACTAAAGGGTAAGTGGCTTATCCTCCCACCTCCCCTGAGCCCTCTCGGGGCCTAGTACCTGGCCTGTGCTAAGTAGAGGTATCCATGGTGCAGATGTGCCCCAGATACTTGTTGAATGAACAAATCCTTGTGGTTCCCAGGGATTAAGTTGGATTAGGTTGAGGACAGAGGGAGGAAGCTCTGGTGAGACAGATTGAAAATCAATATAATCTTTGTAATAGGCTTAGGTGCTCAAAGATAGAACAAGTACAGCCAACAGTGGTTGAGTTCCCAGACACAGGGATATCCTCATCTGAGAGGAATCGGAGCATCATCTCAACAGCAGGAATAGGTGACTGCAGCCCTGACGGTTTCCTCTCTGCCCACGGACTTGGCTTCCAATGTTTTGCAATATTCCCTCTTGGGTGTCATTGTCCCGGGTCAGGCATGGCTAGCATGTTTCACCCCGTGTGCTACATCCTGTGTGTTGGGAATGACGGCCTGAAGAGCCGGCTGAGTGGCAGTGTACTGCCATCTCTGGGCTCAGCAGAGAAGCCTATAGTGACAGTAGTGGTGTCCTCCACGGGTGCTGTGGTACTTTGTCCTCCCTTCATCCCTGCCTCCTGAACCACGTCTTTGGCTTACTATCCTACTTGCAGATTTTGAATTTTGTATCCAAATCTTATTCTCCGCTGCCTGGGCCCCCTTAGATCTGATGGTTGAAAACCATTCTTGCTACCTGAGGGCCTGACTGGCTCTTGTTTCTGGGGCCTCCATCAGGAAAGAGCTTATGACAGATTAGGTGTGGACACCTAATCTTTTCCGAAATGCAAGCTCACATCATGTTAAAATCGATCATTTAAAATGTACAATTCAACATTTAAAAAATATATTCCTAGTTGTACACCCTGACCATAATTGGTTTCAGAACACTCTCCTCAGTCCCCAAAGAAGCCTCCTACTTGAAGCTGGGCAGGGTGGCACATGCCTGTAGTCCTAGCAACTTTGAGAGGCTGAGTCAGGAGGATCACAGGTTCGAGGCCAGCTTTAGCAACTTAGCAAGGCCTTCAGCAACTCAGCGAGACCCTGTCTCAAAATTTAAAAAATCAAAGGGGATGGGGATGTGGCTCAGTGGTAAAGTGCCTCTGGGTTCAATCCCTGGGAGTTGTGGGCGGGGTGGAAAAGAAGTCTCCTACCCTCTAGCAGTTACTGTCCCTGTCCCCTAAGTCCTCCCCATTTCCCTCCACCAGGCCTGGCGACCCACAGCTACTCTGTCTCTGCGCACTTGCCAATTCCGAACATTCCATGTCCGTGGGTTCTACCGTGTGGCCCTTGGTGTCTGTCTTCTTGTCCCCCTGTGGCAGCAGGCGGAAGGGCTCCATTCTTTCTTACTGCTGACTCATATAACCTTCCATTTTGTGGATGGACTGCATTTTATTTCATTTCACCAGCTCATAGGCATTTTGGTCATCTCTCCCTTCTGGCTGTGAAGAACGAGGCGGCTATGAACATTCACAGATAAACTTCTTGTAGGGCGTGTGTGTTAATTTCTCTCAGATGGCACTTCTGTGTTTAACTTTTTGAGGAACGATCATGCTGGTTTTTAAAGTGGTTACACCATTTTTCTGCACTCCACAAGGGTGCCAATTTCTCTCCTCCCCTCTGACACTTTTTCTTGTCTTTTTTTTCTCTTTCCCTTTCCTTTCTTTTCTTTCTTCTTTTTCTTTTTTGTTGTTCTACTGGGTGTGAAATAGTTTTTCACTGTGGTTTTGATTTGCTCTTCCTTGATGACTGATGATATTGGTGTATCTTTTTTTTTTTTTTTTTGAGAAAATGTCTATTGGGTTTAAATATTTACCCAATTTTAAATTAGGTACTATGTCCTTTTATTTTTGAGATATGGGAGTTTTTTTTAATATTTTGGAACAAGTCTTTTATCATATGTATTATTAATTTTTTTTCTCTCATTCTGTGGGTCACCTTTTCATTGACTTGATGGTACATTTTCATGATGTTCAATTTATGTATTTATTCTTTTTTTTTGCCTTTGGTGTTGTATCCCAGAAACCATATCCTCATCTGAGGTCATGAAGATTTATTCCTTTGTTTTCTTCTAAGATTTTAGTAGTCCTGACACATTTAGATCTTTGATGCACTTGACCTGATTTTCCTACATAGCATAAGGTGGGTTCCAAACGTGTGCTATGCATACAGACATCAGTTATCCCAACACACTTGGCTGAAAAGTCTATTCTTTTGCCAATGAATTATCTTAGCACCCTTACTGAAGATCAAGTGATATAAATATAAGGTTTATTTCTGGATCCTCAATTCTAATTAATTGACTTATGTATCAGGCATGGATGACTTTGAAGTTTTCTCCCATCCTTGGATTCTTGAGTGTTCTCCAGAGGACCCTATTAGGCCACGTTAGAGAATTTGTTCTTCTATTTTTTTGTTTGTTTGTTTTTGTTTTGGGAGGGGGTTGAGGGGAGGGAGTTCTGGGGATCGAACTCAGGAGCACTTGACCAATGAGCCACATCCCCAGCCCTATTTCATATTCTATTTAGAGACAGGGTCTCTGAGTTGCTTAGTGCCTCACTGTTGCTGATGCTGGCTTTGAACTTGTGATCCTCCTGCCTCAGTCTCCTGAGCCACTGGGATCACAGGCAGGTGCCACCACACCCCGCATGTTCTATCTATCTTTAAGATTTCATCCACCAAAACCTGATGGATTTGTGATAGGCAGACTGATACTTGCCTGATAAAGCTTTAGAACGGTTTTGTTCACAAGTAACAGAAACTGAATAGAATTGGGTTAAGAAATAGATGAAGGTAATAATTTCTTTTAATAGGATATCTGAGGCTGGTGGATTTCTAAAGCCCTCCTGTTGGTTTGGAGTTGGTTCATTTAGAGCTCAGGGTGGATTGGGATCCAGTCAGTATCTCTACAGTTCTGTGGACTTCTCATGCTCTAAGAAGACGGTGGTACATTCAGAAGTTAACGAAGACCTCATGTGACAGCATCCAAGGCAGGTAGGAAAGAAGGGGGATTCTCTCCACTAGTTTCTCTTTTATTAAGATAAAAATATTCCATGGGGCCAGGCTTCTACCTTATGTGAGTAGGATTGGGAGACACAGTCACCCCAACCACAGCAAAATTAATATCAAGCATCCTCAACTTTTAGAAATTAGACAAGTTGTAAGGAGGGGGTGAATGGATGGAAAAATCCGCCCTTTATTTTGGTAGTGAAGCAGACCAGGTACCCCCACCCCAAAGACCCTTGCCATAATTCAGCTTCCCTTCTTGTCAGAAAGATTTTTACAAAAAAATATCATCAGAATATCAGCAGGATTTCTGCAGAAAGCTCAATGTGGTTAGAAGCTTCTTTTTTCTTGTAAATGCCAGGTTTGCCGACAAAATGTGTGAAACCTCTGTCTAGCCTAAGAATATGGGACAAAGAGTAACCGTTATGTTCCCACCCACTCCCACGGTCATGTAACCACCCCACTGAGTAGGAATCTAAAAGAATTTCTGAACCCAGGGTCCAGAGATTTTTAGGCATTAGCTCCCTCTGGACAGCTGCAGCTTAAATAAACCTGCTTCCTGAAAATTCCTTGGGTGTCCAGCCTCATCTGTCCTACCTCATTAAGAGCTGAAGGGGTGTGTGCATGTTGGAGGCCAGGGTTGGGGGAGATTCTACGGGGCTGAGAGATGGAGCCTGAGGTTCTTCCTGGAGTCAGTGTATACACTCAGGATGGAAAGGGCTAGAATGTACAGCGTGTCCACACTTCTATCTGAAGTGTGCTAAGCCAGAAAGCATGCAAGAAAGCTTGGCAAGAACACCAAATCCAGGCGGTCCAGAGGCAGGGGATGAAGTGGCAGAACAGGGTCAAGAGATCCAGAGCTGAGAACCAAAGAGCAAAATGCAGAGAGACTCAAACAGAGCATTCCCTCAGCACCTCAGGGGGCGCAGAGGCCAGTGTGGGGAGGGGTGGCCAGGCTTAAAGGCACACCATCTGTGCTTTGTAGTGCATTTGGCCACAAACGGACCCCTGGGTCTGTCTCCCACCTTCAGGGACTTTCAATCTCACCACCTATCCCAATAGCATGGCTGTCACCTGAGAAACAGAAAGGACACTTCTGTGCAGACACACTGCTCCTCTGTGCAACACGAACCCCATCTTGCCTCTGAGCTCCAAGTCAGGGGAAGCTAAGTTCTGCCAGCCCCAGCTAGACCCCCAGGGGCAACGCCCATCAGTCTCATAATCGTGTCTGCCACGTTCGTCATTCTGATAACCACCCACAAGCTACTGAGCACTGACTATTTGCTGGGCACAGTTCCAATGGTTTTTCATGTGTTATTAAAACTTTTGATAAATCAATGGGGCAGATACTTTCATTATGACTCTCATTTTACACACGAGAAAACTGAAACACGGAGAAGTCAATCAACTTTCAGGGTCTCACACGGCGAGGACATGGGGGGCCAGGCATCAAACCCGGGCAGTCGAAGGCCACAGCTCAGGGCCACGCGGCGCGGCTTCCCAGCTTGACAGCTCTTGTGTGTTTGTCTGAGAAGGAGGGAGGTGCTCGTGCTGGGGAGGTGTGTGGATCTTGTGTTCTGAGGTCCTGTCCTTCTGTGCCTCTGTTTCCATTATGAAATGAGATAGTCACCTGAAGTTTCCTTGGTCCCCTAGCCTCAGGAGGCATGAACAGTGTTCTGGGAGGTGGGAGCACCATGAATGAGTTTTGGTAGAGGTTAAAATCCCTGTGGCTCTTAAATCTTAGCTTCGCTGATCCTCATAGACAGAGTGACGCAGAGCATCCAGTAAAAGCCCCCGAACATCTCAAATGCTGGTGACAGGAGCCAGGAGGTTTCTCTGAGGGAGGACAGGGCAAGGGGAAGGATTCGACGGAGCCAGAACCGGTACGCGTCTCATGGTCCCTCTTCTTCAGAAAGAGGTGGGGCTTGAACGGCCAGTTCATTACCACTGTATTCACTGCACTGATTTCCGTTGCTTTGATGAAGACACTTCCAACAGGAGATGTGAATTGCCCTGGGACCTGCAATTCCTGCCAGGTCAGCCTCGGCCTTCTCAGACCAGAGCGTTGCTCAAAGTTTTGGAATAGGGACTGGGGTTGTGGCGCCGTGGTAGAGCGCTTGCCTTTTCTCTTGTGAGGCACTGAGTTCCATCCTCAGCCCTGCATATAAATAAATAAAGGTATGGTGCCCATCTATAACTAAAAAACATATTAAAAAAAAAGTTTTGGATAAAGAGGGTAAGAGCCCAGAGCCATGGTATGAGGTGACCTGGCCATTGGTATTAGCATGGGGCATCTTTAGTGGTGAGATCTCGGCTTCCCAATCTGTGGTCACAAAAGCCCACCTCCAGGAGCATGTTGCAGATCAGGCCGCTGGCTCTACCAGTTAACTTTGGAGGCCTCAGTTTCCTCATCTGTGCAATGGGGGGTAACAATGCTTCTCTCACAGAATTCCTGGGCAGGGGAAAATGGTTACTCTCTGTAAAGCATTTCAGGGAGACTGGATCATGGTAAACGCTGTAGATATGTAGCTCTTTGGTGTTTCCTTACCAGGACGGAAGCTTCCTACGGGCAGAGGTCTGGTCTGACCCCATGCCCACAGTGCCTGGTCCATACTCGAGCCTCAACATACATTCATCAGACAAATGTTGAGTAGATGACAGTGCTTTGCAGACGGGAAAGGACAACCTAGGAATTGGGCAGTATTATTATTTGTTACTGATCTGCTCACCCTCCTTCCCTTGGGATTCTCCTGAAGTTCAGAAACTGGAGGGGGCAGTTGTCTTCCTGGGGCTCTTCAGGATCTCAGGGTCTTGGGGTCCTCAGGGTCTCAGGGACCTAGCTGCTGGTAGTCACTGGGTAGGGCTTGAAGTCACAGGTCCACTGAGGCGGGAAGGCAGTGGCTCAGCACTGGAGAGACACGGCTATCTTCAGGCATCGGAAACTCCGAATCTCACAGGGGCCAGGAGGCAACCTAACATGGAGCTGGGCTGTCACCTGTTTGTGGGAATTTGCTTGGCCTGTATTGTTTGGATGCACGTTCACTTAACGGATTGCATTCCTGTGAGGATTCTCCACCAGCACGGAGAATTCCGCTCCCTCCCATCCTCTCTTGCCATAGTGCCCTGGGGATCCAGGCTTGGTTCCTCCAGTTCTAATACAGTAACCAATGCAGAAAAAGGTGTCTCCACTGTTGGGAAAGCAAGGGAACAGGTGGCCAGATAAGTGACACCTGATTGCCAGCTGCAGGCAGGAACAGTGGCGACCTGGAGAGGGCAGGGCCACCTCTCCCGAGCAGCCAACGGATGCGAGCAAAACTGCGGGGCTGTTGCTGGAGCTATAATTTTCCAAGAGAACGTAAAAACCCCAACTCTCAGATGAAGCCTCTTAATATTTACACAACAAATGAAAACAAAGGTTTTAAACACTCTGCAAGTCCAACAGAGTGCCTTGTGCTCATTCAGCCTGCAGCCTCCAGTTTTTGAATCTGCCAGAAGGTGGGGAGGTAGTTCAAGTTCAGAAAGGGCAGTCTGAGGACTCAGAGCAGCCGTCAGGTCCCCATGTGGACAGCTCTTTTCCTTGAAGCCACCTCAAGGGCCTTTGTGTGTGACATCGCCCACCTTCGGTCATGGAGGTAGGAAGGCAGAGGAGGGAACTGACATCAGAGAGGTTAAGAGGCTGCCTTAAGGCCACAAAGCCACTTAGGAAGCAAATGCTGAGACTCAAACCCCGGGTCTCTGACCCCAAGTCCCCAGGCACTTGCAAACTTGGTGTGTTTGTGAGAGGAAGGCTGGTTCCAGGATGGATCTGGCATCTCCCAGAACTGGATCTTGAACCTGGCTCTGCCCCCAGCAGGTGTGAAGTTGGACATGCTGCTGCCCCTGGGCTGCGTTGCTGATTCCTGTCATGGCAACAGCAGTGAAACCTGCCTCCTGAGGTTGCCAGACGAATTGTGTGAGGTGAGGGGAGGAAAGGGCTTGACTCAGACCCTCCCCGAGGAGGGCGTTTGAGCCTCTGTCACCATGGAGCCCGGTGCTGCCCACTGTGTGCAGAGTCCGGCACGTTCGTTGGGTTGGGAGATCCTGTGCCTTCCCCTAATGACTGAAGTCCAGCCTGGGACACGGCTGTGAGCAGACAGGGCTGATCTGTGCTCTGTGGGACTTCCAGTCCAGGTGAGAACCACCTGCCTGCGGAATACCCCGCAGAAGAGACCCTGACGCAGGAGACACGCTGACCCTGACTGTGAAGAAAAACCCAGGTGTAATGAGAAAAGAAGAAAGAAAAACCCGGGTGTTTATAGAAAGAGGACCAGGGAGTGCCTCTTTCTTGTGGGAAACAAAGTATGTATTTAATGAGCTTTTATATAGATAATCTGTGTTACATAAATTATTTATTACATCTATATGATCTATATCAATACATGAAAGTTTATATGTAACATAACATACATGTTAACGAATATTACACATGTTTTATATATATACACATATATACATATCTACCTATCTATCTATCTGTATTTTTTTAGGTCACTGCCAGAGTTATTTGGCTTTACGTATACTTTTCTCCACTAGGAAGTATGTAATAATTTAAATCCTGGGATCTGAAGGAGGAGTACCCAAAAGCGGGACATGAAGAATCAGGAGCCTCGCTTGGCCTGGCAATGCCCGAGCCGTCCTGACCCCTCCAGGGGCCACGCCAAGCAGGAGCTGCTCTGAGTAGGGAGCCAGGCAAGGAGGTGCTGGCTGGAGATGGAAACAGGGAGCGGGCATCCCACAGGTGAGCTCTCACTCATGGGACTGGGTAAGTCTTCCCAAGGATAGAAGAGCTAGAAGGAAGAGGCTCAGACAAAAAGTGAGACCCGGTACCACCTGCTCCGGGGGAGCTTGTCGTGCAGAGGGAGAGAGTGGGCATGCGCTGGAGAGCAGCTGGAAGCCGACTGGGAATCATGTCCCTGGAAGGTGCCGGGATGTAGGGATTGGAATAGTCCAGCAAGAGCAGAGGAGGGCTGATCAGGAGGGCAGCCTAACAACAGGGGATGCCCCCCAGACTTCCACGTTGCCCCGGCAACCGCATCCATGGGCTTTCTGTCCCTGAAAGGGATTCATGGTGGCAAACGAGTCCCCACCGCAGAGGCAGATAACCGTGTGGCAGTTGAGTGCCCTGTGTGCGTGTTGGTGTGCACATCTCATTTACTTAGAACAAATGAGGTTTGAAAAGCTCACTCTGCACCCTCCGATGTCTTAATGGCTGTGCTGGGTGTTAATGCAGCAAAAGCTCACAGAGCCCTTAATTTGGAAATGTTAATATCTCCTGCAGGTGCTTTTGGTTAAACACATTCTCCCCTCTCAGTGCAATGTGTTTTCATTTTTGGAAGTCCTCTGCGCCTGTTTTGAATGCATGGTTTTTAGGTCACTGCCAGAATTATTTGGCTTAAAAAAAAATTCTTTGCCGAGCAACCTGGAGGTGCCACGGTCTTTATGGATTATAAAGCACTGTTTCTAGGTGGCCTTTCGTTCCTTTATTCATCATGCATGATCTGAGAACCTAGAAGAGAAAGGCTCAGGTGGGACGGTTGGAGATGAAGGAGCCACAGCCTTGGGAAGGAGAATAGAGGACCCTGCAGATCCACCACATACACAGGGTAAAGTATGGGGCAGGGTTAGTATAGAGGGAGTGCAATAGCTATGATGCTTTCAGTTGAAAACAACAGAAATCTGACTAAGAATGGAACAAACTAGAAGGCTTAATTTAATAAGAGGACTGGAGGAAGGCCACCAACATGCTTGTTCATTCAGAATTCTGGTTTATTCCATCCTTCTGCTCTGCCATTCTGCTTGTGGCCTCATGGCCTCAATATGGCTGCTGTATCACCTCATTGTAATGTAGCATCTTGAGCAGGAATGAAAAGAAGAAGATTTCTCTTTGAAGGGCTTTCCTTCCTCCTCTCTCTACTCTCAAATTATTACCTAGTCTTCAGGGTCCAGTTCAAATGTCTCCCACCCAGTGGCTCCATGAATACAACCACCCTTTCTCTAAGTTCTAGCATCATTGGGTTGGCTACCCCTCATCCCAGAGCACACATAATGCTTTGCAGTCTAACTGTCTTTCCAAGCAAATCTTGTTGGTCCCCTTTGAAAGCTAAGAGAACTAAACGTCATGAACATAATGGAATCTTTCTCTTGCGAATGAAAATCTTAAGAGTGACTCTGGACTTTCCACCATTCTGGAAATCCATTCTCATGGTCTGGGCCTGGGGGTTCGGAGGGTCACAGTGAGAAAGTGTGGCTCTAGAGAGTTTCTGGATAAGGACTACTTCTCCTTTTACCCAAAGGGAGCTGGACTGGGACTCAGAAGATTTATCAGACTTTCCCCCAAATATCCAAATATATCCAAACGCATCAGGGCCGATGGCACAGCATACCCTGTATATTTTGATTAAAAAGAAAAGCCCCAGAAATTTTCTTACAGTCCGGCTCTTTCTCCCAAAGTAAACTGGGTGGAGAAATTTCCTAACGGAGTATTCTAGTTAGTTGGTGATAATTGTCATGTTGTTGCTTCTCAGTTGTTTGTGTGATTTAGCTTTGTTTAATCACATAAGTGCTTTGAGGACCTTTGGTTCCACCAGCTTCCCTCACGGTACCTCGTGACTTGCCAGCACATAGTACATGCTCAATAAAGAACTGCTGAGTTAAATTACGCTCACACCCACATGCACATCTCCTCCTCCGAATTCTTCACTAATGGACTGTGGTGACATGCTTTAATTAAAAGACTGGTATTAAAAATGGACTCCTGATGAGTAAACATGGTCATATATAATGGAGGGGATGATTCACTAGCTTCCAGCCACCAAAGTTTAATTCATGCTTCCTTTAGACCCTTGAACGTTTTTTGGATTTAATGGTTTAAATGCTATTGGAGACTCACCATAGGGGAAGCGGGGCCTCTGCAGGGAATGTCAAGCACAAGGACATTCAGTCTTCTAGGATTCTCATTGGCTGAAGCTGAGACCCATGTTCCCCCTCCAACTGCTTCCTTAGTCTAATAAGTACTCACTGGGCACTTTGGGTTTAATATTTGCTTTTTCTGTAAAGTCTGTCTTTGAATATGTGCTCTATTCTTCCCACAGAAGTTGCTTAATTTTCTGTTTTTCTTCATGTGTGACTGTGTCATTATCCCTATCTGTCCACCCGTTATATCCATCCATCATCCTCCCACCCACGTACCCATCCATCCAGTCATCCTTCCACCCACCCACCCATCCATCCATCCAGTCACCCTCCACCCACTCATCCATCCATCTACCATCCATCTACCCATTTATCCACCATCCATGCATCCACCCACCCAACATCCATCCACCCACCATTTATCTATCCACCAACCCAATCTATATATTCGATCTACTTAGAGTGCCTTTTTCTTTCTTTCTTTCTTTCTTTCTTTCTTTCTTTCTTTCTTTCTTTCTTTCTTTCTTTCTTTCTTTCTTTCTTTTTCTTTCTTTTTTCACACTGCTTAAGAGTGAATTGTCACCCAGTCTGTCCCTCCCTTACCTCATCTCCTTATTCATCTTCCTTTACTTTACTGAATGTACACCAGCCTCCTTGTTAGTCCCCAGGACCTTTGCATTGATGCTTTCTCTGACCGAATGCTATTCCACCTGATTTTTGCCGTGCCTCGCTCCTTATTTTACTCAGGCTTTTGCTCAAATGTCCCCAGGAATACCCCACTTCCATTATCTTACTATTCCCCTTACCCTGCTTTGCTTATCTTTGAATCCCTAAGCACTGCTTGAAATGATGGTGCTCATTTACTTGTTTATCATCTCTCTCTGTCTCTGCCCAGTGAGCTCCTTGAGGGCAAGGATTTCCTCTCTCCCTCTTTCTCTCTCTCTCTCTCTCTCTCTCTCCCCCTCTCTCTCTCTCTCTCTCTCTCTCTCTCTCTCTCTCTCTCTCTCTCTCTCTCTCTCGTGCTCTATCCCAGCACCTCAAGGAGGGTCTGGCACTCAGTCGGTGCTCAAAATATTTGCTGAATGACTAAATGGTGATGACTTTAATTTTTCCCTTCAACCATTCAAAGTGCGTTTGCAGAGGAATAGATATTTGAGAAGACAAATCAAACAATGGCCCATGGAAGCGCCCCGGGAAGGTTGCTGACCATCAGAGGACAGGACGCTCAGGTTCACTGGGTTTGGAGAGGTCTTGGGGATGGGGAGCTCCTGGACAGGGTGGGGTGGCAGACGCTGTGGCTGCCTGACCCACATCCACTTGGCCCACGTCCAGGTTGTTAGGAGATATAAAGTGTGCCATGGACGGTGACCGGGATCCCTGGCACGTGACGCTCAGGTTTCAGGTTCCCTGGGTTTTTCTGGCTCTACAGGAGCTTGCTCAGTCTGTGTGCAGGGTGACCAGAGGGGCTGGAAATGAGAGGCCTGGAGGTCAGGGAATGAGCCCTGGGAGGACCACATGCTCCCTGTGTTGCTCAGAGCAGTGCCCCTCCTTGTTGATGCACCTGGGTTGGCTTTCCTCCTGTCCTTGTCTTACTTCCCCACTCCTGGGATCACCTTTCACATGAAACACCCAAAATCTTGCCTCTGGGTCTTTCAAGAAATCCAAACCAAGACAGGCAGGGTGGGGCACTCCAGGCCCCTGGGTAAAAGTTAGTGATCCAGAGGTGTCCCCATGGCTCTGACTCTCTCGAAATCCGAGGATTTAGGGATCTCAGATTGGTGAGCACCCTACTGGTGCTATTGCCCACCAGCTAAGTGAGAAGGGAGTTTTGGATCCCTGGTGGTTGAGAGAGGAGCAAAATGTAGGGAAGAGATTGGAGCTGAGAGTCAGGAGTCAGTCCTGTCTCCCTCTTGGCTCTGCCACTAACAAGCTGTGTGCCCTTAGGCAAATCCCTGACCCTCTCTGGACCTTCATCTTGTCAGTGGCCAAGTGAGCTGTCTAATCCCAAAGCTTCCCTCTTGCTCTAGGATTGTATAACACCCTCAACGTTTGCTCTTTCAACCTCTCTCCTCTCGTTTATATTTCCCTCTTTATTTCTGCAAACTCCACATCTTGGGCCCAGTTTGGGGGGCTGGCTGGTGAAGTGCCCAGCTTTATGATTCTCCTAGGAAGGAAAGATGGGGTTTAATCCATGCAGCATTCTTAGGGATCCTGGGGAAGACAGTTTCTCTGTGCCTGAGGTGTCGTTATTGTTAATAATGATGACATCAATCTACCTCATCAGATCCGTGAGTGCTTAACTAAGAAAAATGCTTTTGTCACTGTTAGTAAATACAAAGTGTGTCTACTCCATCAGAATGACACCCCGAGACGGGCGACTCTGCTCCCGTCCCCATCTCCCCGTTGCTCATCTGAAATTCCTCCCTTCTTCAAATGACAGCGTTTAGTTTTTATTGATGTTTCAGCACTTTGACAAATACATTTTTCCATGAAGAGAAACATAATTAACTTAAGTCATTTATATTAATCACAAGGGGGGAAAATCATGCAAAACAGGGGTAATTTTGTACTGAACAAGGCACGTTATCTAATGAATATAGATGATGCTGATTTATGTGTTTATCCAAAAAGCATCAGTGAGAGAGGAAAAAAAAAGCCAATCCAAAGCCTACCTTGCACCCCCCCCCCAAAAAAAAAGCTGCAAAAAAGTCCCCCCAGGTCTCTTTCATGATGCTTCCTGGTTTGGTGGCCTCCTGCCCATAGACTGAAAACTAAAATGGCTTTTTGAGTGTCATCAGCACTTGGACAACACTAGAGACCCTTTCTCAGCGGGGGTCCCCAGAACGCGTCTTCCTGGGAAGACAGGAATTGCTGATTCCTGCGGACACTGGGCTGATGTGGCCCAGCTACACAGGTGGGCGGGTGTGGACTCCTCCCCGCAGCAGCTTTGGGAAGGATTTGAAGGAGGGTCCCTGCAGGAAGTGGTCCCATAGCTCGGGTTTCCCAGGTGTGACAACCATTAGAGCGGAACCTATTTGGCAGAAGGTTGGGACAATCAGCCACCATGAATAAGAGAGGTAGCAGCTGCTGCCTGTCTAGGTGCCTCTACCCCACACGCTGGTGAGTGAATCAGTTGGCAGGACTCACAGGGAGAGGGACGAGAGGGGCTGGCGACTGGGAGGAGGTCAGGAAGCCTCCCCTGGTTGTCATTACACCACCGAATGCCCTGGCCGGAAGCCCAGACACCCTCCGAAGCCCACCCCCTCATTTTCCCATGAAGGAAACTGAAAACAGAATCAATCACAGCAGTTGACATTTGTTGGGTGCCCACTCTGTGTTGGGCACTATTTTGGGTGTTTTTTTATTTTTATTTTAATCCTTGCAGTGGGTGCTATCATTGTCCCTTTCTACAGATGAGGAAACTAATACTTCAAAAAAGGAAGGTGCTTCTGCCACTGCACCACCCCCAGCCAGGGACTGACTGAGCTGCACCCAGACTGATCTCCAAATTCCTCACCCACGTGGGCTGAGGCGCAGGCCCCCGGTGTGTGGGAAACACCCAGGGGCAGCTTTAGTACAAGAGTCCAGGGAGTCTTTTGGAGCTCTGTACTGTTCCCTTTGCCGTCTCTAAGCACAAATATTGTTACAAAATCTCAGAAGACTGTGAACTTATCTCAGGGACACAGAGGGGATGGATCAGTTAATTAGTGACCTATGAGGTGGTACTCTGGGGAAACCCTACCTGGAATGGACGAGTAGAGACAGTGGGAGTGTGAAGCCGAGGAGCCTGGGGTTCCCAGAAGGACAGAGAGGCCAGTCCCCAATCTGGTCTGGGACCCCCACAGGAGCATGCATAACCACCACTGCCCATTTTGCAGGTGAAGAAATGGGTACAGGGCAACCTGGCCCTGTCCACTCAGCAGGTTAGCCGTGAGTCTGGCCTGAGCCCAGAGTTTTTATTTCTTTTTCCTGTTGCCGTCTTGGCGATGGCTGTCTGTCTGTGCCAGACTCCGACACAGTGGTCTCGATGGGCAATGGGTACTGGAGCCAGACATCTGCATTTGAACCCTGCCTCTGACATTTACTGTATGACCTTGGAGGAGTCCTCTAGTATCTTTGGGCTATGTTTCCCCTACTCCATCATGGGTGCCATGGGTGCCATGGGTGCTAAGGGTCAATTCGGCTAAAGCACTTAAAACAACGGTGCAGCAGATGTGTTAGCTACTACTACTATTATTATTATTATTATAGCTGAAGCCCATGAGTACCCACCTCCTTGGCAGGGACCACACACAAGTCTTAAGTGAACACCAGATTTGGCAGGTCCTGGGTGGTGGGGAGAGGTGGGGAGAGCGCCTGTGGGAGGGACCCCTGGGGGGAGGCTGTGGCTACAGCTGCAGCTGCTGCGCACTGAGCCACTTCACCCACTGACCCTGCTGCAATCCTTCTCTTGCCTGGTCCACTGCTCCCCGCTCAGCCTGGCTTAGTGGATGCCAGAGCCCCATCCATCCTCTGCCGCCTGGACGGCGGCACCAGAGAGCGCATCTGTCACTGTCTGTGGTGGCATGGATGACTGGCGTGTCATCTTTGACAAATGTCTGTGCTGGAGACTGCGCGGCTGTGGGTACTTACAGACGCTGCAAACTTACAAACACAGCCGGGCTGCTCCACACACCGGCAAGCACAAATGAGAACCAGGGCTCCTGGGGATTGGAGGAAGGGAGAGGAGGTGGCAGAGAGCAGGACGTGGCCTGGGAAGACTGGGCCTCTGGCTTGTCGTGAAACTTTGGGCAAACTGCTTCCCCACCTGCACCTCCCTGTCCTCAGAGGTACCAAAGGAACGGGTCAGGATTTCCATCCCACTCACAGCAAGGAGAGCTGCTAACCCTCATCACATACCTGCTTTGGCTCTAACACTTTACAGGTGCCCACACTGGCTCACCAAATTCCCATGACACACTCATTTTACAAATGGGGAGACTTGAGAAAGCGGCTTGTCTGGGGTTCACCTAGTCAGGGCCATCTTAGGACCCAGACAGTGCATGCCGTGGTCAGGGGTTGGCAAGCATTTATAAAGGATTTCAAAGGGTGCTGAGGGCCATTGCCAAGTAGAAATGACGCATCGAAATTTCCTTGCTAGCGTACCCCATGTTAAATGAATTTCGCTGTTGACATTGCATGTAAGGTGACCTTGCTCGAGGAAGGCGGATCCGGGTTTAGAGCTGATCAGGTTTGAGGAAGTATCCCTGGTCCTTGGGTTTAGGGCGTTCCCGGTTTAAGACAATAGGGGTTTTAGGGAAGTTGGAGGTTGAAGATTATTGCTGCCGGGATTAGGGTGTTCCTGCTGCTTGAGATTCAAAGGAGATTGGAAAAAAGCCTCATGGAGTAGGTGCATTGGGCGGAGGAGAACTGGGATTTCCCAAGAACGTGTGTAGAGGCCGGTGTGAGTTCGGGAATAAAGAATTGCTATTTGAATCTACAAAGCTGTGTGGTGGCTCGTGATTCTGTGCCAAGCCAAGACATTGGCAAAAGGGAACAGTTTATGTTTTGGAAACTGTTGGGTCTCTGTTATAGCCACTCAATGCTGTCATTATTGTTTCAAAGTCAAACAATAAATAACCTCCTGTGGCTGTAAAAACAATCGGCCTGCTGGATTTGACTCGGGGGCTCTTAGACCATGGTTTACTGACCCCTCTCTAAGCCTCCAGATCAAAGAAGATGGTTATAATAAAGGGCTACTTAGACCTGAGTGACAGAGTCTGGTATGGCGCAGGTCCTGGACTTGGGAGCCAGCCTGTTTGGGTTCAACCCTAACTGGGCTATTACTGGGTACGTGACCCTGGGCAAGTGACTTAATAGCTCTAAAGCCTCAACAAACCCCAAAGGGTTTAAATGATTGAGGCTTAAATGATGAACCATGTAAAGGCTTAGAGCAGGACTCAGCCCCACATGAGCTCCAGATAAACATCACCTGTCATCACATGCCAGGGGACCTTATCAGGGACACCTGAGAATGAGATGCACATCTAAATGGCAGCTGGGCAGGAGGTCCTGGCTCAGTGCCTGGTTCTGGTATTCTTCTCCCTTCCTGCCAGCCACCCAAATCCATTTGCTCTGCAGCTCAGTGACAATCCTGGCCACTGGAAGGGGGGTGCAGCCTGCCCAAGATCACACAGCTTTTGGGTGGCAGGTCCACTTCTCCTGTCTCGCTGGTCAATGTCCTTTTCTAAAACCAGTAGGTTTTTCTCAAATTGGTTCTTTTGACTTGGTAAAGTGAAGGCATCTCCCTGTAGGTGATGAGATACAGGAAGATGTGACTCTCTGCAGCCTGAGGCTGGCAGGTACCAGTGTGAAGGATACACACTGAGAGCCTTGGTGGCCCTTCTGTCCACCTTATCCCCCGAGCCCAGCCAGGCCCCATTTCCTGGCTGGATGCTGGCCAGTGTCCCTCCTCCAACATCTTGACCCCTTCTTGGGGAGCCACTGCCATCCACATCCTCTGAATAAAGCCGGAGGTAGCCATTATGTAGATCAGGTGAACAAACGGCCCTGGAGGAAGGGGGCACTTGAATTCTCCAAGCCTTGGCGACTCCTGTTTTAGTTGGAGGAAAACAAAGAAAACAGATCCCAAACAACAGAAGAACAAAGTCTGAACACAAGGCCTGATCCCTAGCTAGGCCCTAGTGTTCCTCTTGAACTTGAACAATTTTACACAAGATGGACATCAGGCAAGTCCTCTCCAAGGCCATCAGGGCACATGACAGAAGCGCACAAATGGGTGAGCATGGTTTCCTCCCAGCTAACACCAGCGACCCCATTTCCTTACCAAGGACAGCTCCTGCCCTGCCTCATTCTTCCTGGCGCCTCTTAAAGTGATTAGGACTCAACCAGACAGCAGCCAGTCTAGAGCAGCCCTTGCTTCCCAAACCCTCCCCCAAATCCCTCAGCAGGAGCCCCACTGTGGGACCAGCCCACCCAGCACTGCTAAGCAGTGCACCATTCCTTGGTGCACCTCCGTGGGCAGTAGGTCACCAAACCTGGCTTTCTTTGACCTTGAGGTGGTTCCTTGTGGCCCACGGGGTTTTAGCAACATTTTTTTTTTTTAAGAGAGAGTGAGAGGAGAGAGAGAGAGAGAGAGAGAGAGAGAGAGAGAGGAAGGAGAGAGAGTTTTTAATATTTATTTATTTATTTTTAGCTCTCGGTGGACACAACATCTTTGTTTGTACGTGGTGCTGAGGATCGAACCCGGGCCGCACGCATGCCAGGCGAGCGCGCTACCGCTTGAGCCACATCCCCAGCCCCTTAGCAACATTTTTACCAGCATAGAGACAAGGATGGACCAGGGGAGGAGAAGTGTCAGGGGATGAGGCGGTTGGGTGGAGACTCATGAAAGGCCAGTCTCTAAGGGCCTCCAGGGAACCAGATGCTTTCAATGTAGTAAGTGGCTCTGAGGAGGGGGACCCTGCCACCAGCATTCTTTCACTTGCTCCTCTCAATAACCTTTTGTAGACAAAACCCCTGAGGCTCTGACAAGCTTTAGGGAAGCGCCTGCCCTTCTTCAGCTAGTTAACAGTGCGGGGGAGAAACCAGGAGTCTTCTGATCCCACACCCAGGGCTGATGCTCTGATAGGAGGCTGATCTTCTGTCCAGGGGACAGGGAGACCCTATGCACCATCTGGTTCTCTCTGTGGACACCACTGGCCACCTTAAAATGAGTGATCTCCCTAGAACATGCCATGGCCACGATCAGCATCATGGGAGGAGCTGTGGCAGCTACAGCCTCTCCATTTTCAGAGCAGATACCAGCCGCCATGCCCAGCCTTCTGGCCCATTTGATCTGAAGGGTAAGCAGGGAGGAGTCCCTGGCTCGTCCCCATTTCATTCTTGTTCTTTCTGCCAGTACTCCCGTGTGCTATCCTAAGCCATCATTTCTCTAGAGAGAATCTACAGAAAGGTTCACCAACAGTGTTTAAAATAGAGCAGCAGGGCCATACCTGTCTGCACAAAGTCCCTTTCCCAGCCTTGAAGAGGCACTTTTTCCCACAAAGTTCAACTGGCCTGTACTCTCATTGAATATGGACATCTGCAGGGTGGCACCGCAGAAAACCGACAAGTCACAGGCAGGAAGGGGAGAGGAATTTGATAAGAACCTATGAACGCTGGATTTTTTTTTTTTTTTTTTTAAGCAGGAGAACTGCAACTTAGAGGTAGCTGATGGTCTGAGGATTTTGGAAATTGAAAGGTAGGTTCGTCTTTGGAGCCAGCTTCCCTTGTTTTAGGAAAATCACTACGATGGGCACTTGGGTACAGAACTGTGACCAGGCACCTACCACTGTTCTTGGAGAAAATGGTGGTGTCACCTCAAGTCTGACCAACCATCCTTCCAATGGACAGTGAGAGAGTGCTCACTCTTGCCATGGAAATCTTGGTGTATTTCATTGTCTGTGTCCTTGAAGAATGAGAACATGTGTTTCCCTAATGACACGGACCTTCGGGGTCCCTGACACACTGTGGTGTGGTTTCTAGTGGAGTCATCCAGAAGAGATAGCCATAGCTATTGTGTTGGCTTTGTCTGGCCTTGGGAGTCAGCCCAGCCCTGTGGGTTCAGGTGTGGGATTTCCCGGGAAGAATGACATCATCTCACTGTTGCTCACCCTCAGGTAGAAAAGGGGCTGACCTTGGGGCAGCGGTGGGGAGAACTTCCTCCTCTCACTAGATCTGAAGGTTCTTCTGGGACCTGGACTCAGGGGAGGGCTCAGCTGACCTGCCACATGGCACCTGCCAATGGTGGGCAGAACCTCTGAGGTGAGGAAAGGCCCGGGGGTCCAAGAGTAGCAATGTCCAGTGGTAGCATGTCACCTCTCTGTGGTGTCTCTGTTATCCACAGGTATTCAGTGAAGCTTTGCTACAACTGGATAGCTGCCATCTCATCCTCCCACGGCACTCTGGCCTGCTAGGGCTGTTCTCTAAGGACCTGGAGGCTGCCTTGCAGTCTTCACACTGCTGCCTGTCTGTGTGGAAGGTATCTCCAAACCTGCATGCCTGGCCCCTTGTTCTTTTCAGGTGCTTCTTCTTAGAAAGATTTTCCCAGACCATCTTGTCTAAATGCTAACTTCTTATGCTCTGCTAAATTATTTTCTCTTTGTTCTATATTTTAAAATACACATACACACAACAAACACACACACACACACACATACTTTCGTTGTGCATCTCGTTTATTGTCAGCTTCTCTCAATAAAGTATAAGCCCCCTGAGGGCAGGGGGTTTTCGTCTGTTTATTTGTCTGTTTATTGTTTTTTATGTCTGATCACAGCTAAAGTCCTCAAGGTTGAGAACGTGATTTGATGCAGAGTAGGCATTCAATACATTTGTTCGAAAGAATGAATGAATTTCTTCTATTTCCATTTCTGAGTTTTCATTTCACCAAATATTTTCATCATTTATTATATAACCACACTTTTTCTTGAATTTGTTGGTGTAATGAATTACACGAATGGATTTCCTGTTATCAATCTCTGTGTTACTAGGATAAATCCCACTGGGGTGTAACATTTGGCCAGATTTCATTTGTTGGCGTCTTATTTCGAATTTTTACATTTACACTCATAAGAACCATTGGTTTACAGTTGCCTTTTTCACTCAGCGATCAGTATCAGGTTTCAGTTCTAAGGCAATGTGGGTTTCATAGAGTGAATTGCGGTGTTTTATCTTTTTCTATGATCTGGGAGAGTTTAATTAACACTGGAATTATTTGTTCTTTAAAGGTTACATAGAACTCAGCTGTGAAACCATCTGTTCCCGGTGCCTTTTATAATGGTAGCTCTTCAATCACCTTGCTCATCTCTCCTGCTGTAATTGGCCTACTCCTTTTCTACTTCTCCTTGGGTCAATTTAGGTAATTTATATTTTGATAGGCAAGTATCCATTTCTTCTAGATTTTTCATTATGTTGCCACGGGGTTGAGACAGAGTTCCCTTGTGATCTTTTAATCTCTAGTGCAGCTATGGTTATGTATCCCTTCCCATTTCTAATTCTGCTTGATTGTGTTCTCTTCCTTTTCCTTTTAATCAGGCTCCTGACAAATTGGCCTGATTTCAAAACTTTGGAGAAATAGAGAGGTCTGTGCTTACTCTGGGAACCCACTGGTTCATGGAAAGAGAGAGGCCTGCAGGAGTCTGGCCTGCAGCAGCTCAAGATGGCGCCAGGAGCAGGAACATGGTTGATCAGCGTCCGGGAGGTGGATGGTGCTGATGGAAGGACTTCGACTCTTGGCCCTACCACTTACTGGTTTTGTGATCTTAGCAAAACCCTTTGCTTCTGAACTTCTGTTTCCTTATCTGTGAAATGATATGTCAGTGGCAGAACCTACCTCATGAAGGGAGAGAGGCAGATGGTGTTCTGTAGAAGTACAAAGTACTTAGGGAAATACCTGGCAGAGAGTAAGTACACGGTGAACATCAGCCATTATTGTGGAGGGAACAAGAGGCCATGCAGATTCCCAGACACCTCTACAGGCAGAATGGACTTTGAGCTCCTATGGTGCAGATATTTGGGAGGGGTTATGATTCACACACTAGGGGGAATGTGGCCTTCTTTTGTGGTCCCAATTGGTTACGTATGATTTCCTAGAAGTGGTATGCATATTCTCTAACTAAATCTTTCCCAGAAACCCACAAGGTAAGTATTAGAGAAACTATGAGATTGTCAATGTTTAATAATGATTAATAGGAGGGAAATAACAGGATTCCATTGGAAAGAGCTCCCAGGGTCTAAAGATTCAGTTGACAATGCTCTGACCCATAATTAGCAGTCACTACCATTCCTCCTCCTCCTCCTCCCCCTCCTCTTCCGTTTTGTAGTACTGGAGAATGAACCCAGGGATTTGTACACACTCTCCAAGTGTTCCACCACTGAGCCACATTCCCAGCCTCTTTTTGTATATATATAACTTCATTTTATTTAATTTGTTTATGAGGTGCTGGGGATCGAAGCCAGTGCCTCATACATGCTAGGCAAGCTCTCTGCCACTGAGCCACGACCCCAGCACCCCTCCACCCACTGCTCAGCCTCTTTTATTTTATTTTTAGACAGGGTCTTGCCAAGTTGCCCAGGCTGGCCTCCAACTCTCAATCCTCCTGCCTCAGCCTCCCACGTCTCTGAGATTACAGGCATGTGCCACGGTGCCTGGCCCAGACACAGGCATTCTAACATTCTACTCAGGGGACTATTTCAGTAAGCATACCACTAAAGGGCAGGTATTTATTTGCAGGAATCAGGAACTTTTGAAAGTCAGGGACCTCCCTCTCAGGTACTTTGTAATCACCCCACAAGTCAAATTGGGATGTAATAAATGTGGCCAGAGGGGAAATGGAGCAGAATGGAAAGTTACACAGTAGCATCATAGCCTATGGATTGCTTAACCCAATAGTAAAAGTTTTGGCTTGTTACATAAGAAACTGCTCATCCAGACAGAATTTTGGGGAGGGAGGGTTGGGGTGCTGTTTACCCAATATGGACAAGAAAAACTAACTCTATTAGTCATGCAAGGTTGATCCATACAGGGTCTATGATGATCATTTCTAGCGTGGGTCTTTTAGCTCAGTACTTTATAAAGATAACAAAAAGATTTGCTCATGAGAATATCTGGATCTTCACAGGTTACATAAAGGTGTCTGGTACACACACACACACACACACACACACACACACACACACATACACACACGACAAACTGAGAAAGACACTGAGAATTGAGTTCTGGTTTCAGGTATGCAATAGAAGGAACTGGGGGCCAATCTTTAATCAGAAGTCCTAGCATTTAGCTCCACGGGAAGCTGTTAAGTTCTGTGCTGGGACATCCTCTTCCTTTTTCCTGATCTACAGCCATTGCTTACACTGTTACTAAAACACCTGCTAAGAGCAAAAAGAACTGGGTGTCTCAGGAGCTTTCCAGGGGAGAGCTGCTGCCCCCAACACATGCAAACTTCTGACACTGGTTGGGATTGCCACAGTGCCGGTCTCTAATCAGAGAACCCCGAGGAGGCTTCCTTCTGTCTGTTGAACCAGTAAGTCTTCACCCTGGTATTCCAATCTCTGTTCACAGGAGTACTGAGTCATCTCAGTCCCATTGACTGGGATAAAGATGGTTCTCAGAGTCCAAAGCAAAGCTAGGGTCCAGAGCCCAGACAGTCGCTGTGACAGCTGTGTCCTGCCTGCCTGACTTGGATGCTGAGAGGTCCCCTCTTCAGGTACCCGCTGCATCTGTTGGAGGGCTTTCTTTGGCCACAGCTCAAGTAAGGGACTGTGAGAAATAGAAAGTTCCATGGTCCATTTTCAGAATATAGTATTTAGCCTGAAATGTAAAATCATAAGAAAGGTGGCCAGAGGGGAAGTAGAGCAGAAAGAAGAGTTACACAGTAGCACCCTGGCCTATGGATTTCTTTAAATAACCCAATTAGCCATCCTGAGCTCTCCAATCTGTATCCAGTCATGACTTTGGCCAACCCAGTTTTGGAATTGGCCAATCATATTGATTGTAACCCCGGCTCCTCCTATCAGAGTAAGGCATTACAGATAAAAACAGGTGGACTGCCCGCCCACGTGCGCTTGCTTCCCAGACTTTGTTTGGTAGACATGTTTCTGCAGGAGTACATTTTGCCTTGCTGAGCTACTTCCAAGGATGTATCTGATTTCTCGTGGCACCCCAGTATTTATAACAGGACAGACTGGAAGTGCCAAAAAGTTAAGATCTAGGGAAGAAGAGCCCTCAACCAGTGACAGAGGAGGGTCAGAGGAGGAGTAAGCCAGCTTCCTCGCCTCCCAGAGAGGCATTCTGCAATTGGGGGTCCTTGCAATTGAGCTTGATTGCTTGCGATGGTAACAGGTCATTAAGACCTTCATTTCCTGTCTTAATTCTTCTCCTTCCTACTGGTACTTTCTGAGCTCACTTCCCAGATAAATTACTTGCAACCAGATCCTTGTTTCAGAATCTGCTTCTCAGAAAACCCAACTAAAACCTCCCTTCCCCAGCCCTCCTCCCAGCCCAGTGGCCCATGCTTAGATTGGGTGATGCTCTGCAAATACCAGCAGGTGGCTCCTTCTCTCTTAGCCAGTCTGTTCTCTGTAGCTCAGGACTTGGGGGTTTGTGGGTCTGGAGAGTATTCATCAACCGTGTGTATCCTGCTGCCTGAACAAGCCTTAAGCAAACCCATCTAGCTCACAGCTCAGCATGTTCCCCAGTGAGCTCTCGGGGGCCTTCCCGGATGGATGACCCTGTATCTTGGATGCAGTGAGGACTTGAGTTGAGTGCCAGTGCACCACCGTGCCAGCTCCCCCGTGATGCTGAGGCCCCTGGGTGCAGAGTTGTCCCCAAATTTCTTCATCACCAGCCCAGCCTTTCTCAACTGATGTTCTCCCCAACATTCCAGAGCTCATGGGACTGACCTCCCTGGAGGTCAATCAGATGCAGAATCCTTAGGTTCCAGGCTTGGCTTTGCCCTGGTGACCAGGTCTCTGAACTCCTGATGTCTCCTGTAACCACTGCCTCCTCTCCTCCTTCACCCAGATGTCCAGTGACATCTCAAAACAACAGGCTCAGACTGAAGTCCGCTTTCCTGCATCTCCATCATGGTTGCTGGTGACCCCTTTCCCATGGTAGCTTGGCACAAAACCTGGAGGGCATTTTGACCCCTCCGTTCCTCTTCCATCTTGCTTCTGATCCTCAGTGACTTCTGTTGCTGTTACCTCCATAATCTGGCCAAACTCCATGTGGTCACATCTCCCCAACTCTGCTGCTGCCTCCCTGGTCCAAGCCACCATCATTTCTTGTTTGGATTTATGAAGCAGCAAAATCTCCTCCCCTGGACTCTGACCTCAGCCTTGCCAACCTTCTAACGATCCATGACACAGAAGCCAACTAAGCCTAAGTCACTGCAGGTCTTTTGCTGTGCTCTGAGCCATCAAGCTGCTCCTCTCCCACTAGAGTGAAGGCCAAGTCTTCCAGTGGCCTCCCTGAGACCTGCTATGCCACCCTCTTTGCATCTTCAAACAGCCCAGCATGCCCTGCCTCAGGGGCTTTGCACTGACTGTCCCTTTGCCTGGAACATTCTTCCCCCAAAAGAGGTTCCTTCATTTCCTTTAGGTCTTCACTCAGATGTCGCCCCACGTCAAATATGGCCTCCACCTCCAAAGCCCCTGGTCTGATTTCTCCTTCTCCCTGGTGCTCATCGTGCTCTCATTCCACATACTTCACTGGCTTCTTGGCTCTAGGATGGGTGCCCCTTGAGGTCAGGGGCCCTTCTTGTGCACTGTGGCCTCTCTGCCATCAGGACAGGGCTTGGCAGGGGTGAGGTGTGCAATGCGTGTTATTGAAGGATAATAGGGGTGACACAGAGCCAGTGGTCCTCCTTCTCTGGGCCTTGGATTGGGGGATAAGCCTTCAAAGGAGATTTCTAAGACCCAGTTCCTGCTCTTGCTGTCTGCTGGCCGGGAGAGGCCCACTCTGAAAAGCGGCCTTCAAGAGGGCAGGGGTTACCCAGCATTGGTCAGCAGCACTGAACTGGAGCTTCTCATCCAGCAGATGGTTTAGCAAACAGCCAGCCGGAGCCAGGACAGGTGACAGGTGCATCTGTAGGGGTGGTCAATAGAAGCAGGGATCCCTGAAGCCACCCCTGGGGGCATCTGAGGTCCATGTCCGTTGGCCTTTTTTATCTAACTAGCTCTGATTTTAAGTGGCTGTAATGGTTTTCTCTGTGCTCCAGCCTAGGGTGTGTGTGTGTGTGTGTGTGTGTGTGTGTGTAAAAGTGCCCAACAGCCTCACGAATGACTCAGCAATGAGCCAGCAATGGCAACAAGAACGCAGAACCTAAATCACCTCTGCCCCAGCCTTTTCAGGCCTTCTGATCGCTCTTCCCCATGCCAAGGGTCTGCACTGCCCACCGGCCATCACAGCCACATGGCTGCTGCTCTCTGGGAGTGGGCTTGCCCTCTGTCCACAGCTCTGACACCAGAAGAGCAGTGCTCTCCTGGGCCTCGCTCTGCCTTCCCACATGTGCACCTTGCTCTCTGATGCGGCTGCAGCTGATGCCTGGGCTCTGAATGGAGACTGCCCCTGCCCATCAAGGGGCTGGGCTTTACCAGGTCAGGGCTGGGTGCCAGGAGGTTGTTGTGACACAGGCCATGTCTTCCCATCATGGCAGGGCCTGTCTGGGGCTAGGATGGGTTTGCTGTTCTCCCTTTCCTCTGGTTGGGTTGGCCATGCCCCATCGTGCTGAGGTGAGCCCTCCCTGGCCACCCACCCTACTCCTGCCTCCATATGGCAGCCAGAGTGGCATTTCCAGAGAATAAAATCAATAATGGCATCGTCCTGCTTAAAAATTCCTTCACTGTTCCCATTGCTCTGGCAAAATCCGATCTGTAGCATTGACTTGGCTTGAGACCATCCATGAGCTGGCCTTGCCACCTTCCGGTCTGTCCTGGGGTGGCATCAAGCCTCCCCTCTTCACGCTCCCGTGAGGTCCCTGTAGCCCATGAGGACACCATTCACATTACACTGTAGTCACCATCTTCTCCTTCAGCTCCTTGGTAGGGGCTGGCCTAACTCTTTGTTGAATCTTGAACACTTGACACACGTGCCTGGGCCATGGTAGAGCTCAGGATATGTGTGTGTGTGTGTGTGTGTGTGTACATATGCATGAAATGAAGAGAAGAAGAGACGAAGCCCAGCCTCATAGAGTCCAGCACATAAGTCTGCTTTCTCTCCCTTTATCTTTGGACCCCCTGGGTGGACATGGCCAGGGGGACCCGCAGTCCCTTCTCCTGCTTTCACCTCCAGGGCTGTGGGCTGCCTGATTCCTGCTGCTGCTCCCTTCTCCATACCTTCCCCCCTCCATCCTCTGGAACCTCCTTTCGTTCCTTACTCACCTGTTCTTGGAGAATCAGTGTCTCCCTTCCCTTCTCTGTCCCACCCAACCATGGGGCTGAATGGCCTCTATTTTCTGTAGCTCTGTAACAGATGCAGTTGGTTCTCTGCCACCACCTGACTAAGTAGCCCTGATCAAGTCACTCAGCCTCTCTGAGTCAGCCTGAGGTGTACAAGGCTCTCAGGTTGGGGACTGTGTTATAGACACATAGACGATCAGGTGATGCCCCGGGATCAAGGAATACAGCAAACCAGCTATTTCTTCTCATCAAGGTAAGGACTCTAGTGTGTGGGATGATAGGTTTAGTAACAACATGTGTAAAATACCTGGAACACACAGTGAGTAGCTATGCGGCACGTCATAAGCCCTTGGTTAAGTGGTAGTCCTAAAAGTTGTTCAACTATCATTATTGTTATTACACAATGAATACAAGCTTTCTCTCTTCTGACCCATAGGGTGTGGTGTCTATCTTCTGGGGTGGTGGGAAGTTGAGAGTTCCAGTCTTGTGTGCCCTTTCTCAAGCTGGGTGATCACGTTGGTGTGGATTGCTTCACTGCATGACAGATGCCTCTCTCACCTGATGGTGCACCTTCTTCAGTTCTTGCTGCTGTCCTGGCTGAGATGAAACAAACATTTGCAAACTTAACAAAGAGCCATCTGTCTTTTCTCAAGGCCTCACACAGAGTTGGCCAAGGGATTGGACAATTATGTATTGTGACTTCCAATCCAGTAGGCTTGTCCCCTTGCACTACAAGCAAAGACCTCAGTGCTCATTCTTTTGGGATGGTCAAGTTGAATATTCCCTAGGTTTTCCACAAATATGCTCTCTTTTTTTCCTCATGTGGCCCCTTCCCCAGTCTTGGTCTCCTGGGTTTCAGGGCTCTCTAGCCCTCCGAGAAGTTCCCTTTCCTATGACTCTACAACCTTGAAGGGAAGGCCCTTTTAACATTTTGCACCTGGATTCCTCTCTTTTCTTACCTTTGTCTGGGTCCTGCTCAATTCTTTTCTGGCTTTGAGAATCAAGGCTCTTCTCTCACTTGACAATTCTTGGGCAACAGCTGGTTTCTTCCCAAAGGGGAGGTGGGGAGAAGAACATTGAGCACAGGAAGAGAATGTTTAGCTTAGGCTGTTACAATAACTATTGGAGACTGGCGGACTTAAACAATATGCATGTCTTTCTCCCGGTTCTGGAGCCAGGAAGTCCATGATGATGTACTGGCAGATGTGGTGTCTGGAAGGGCCTCTCCTTATAAGCAGCTGTTGTCACTCCTTATGTGGCAGTGAGAAAGGAGGGGAAGCAAGCTCTCTCTGGTATCTCTTCCTATAAGGGAAATAATGTCACTCAGTGGGCTCCCCCCTGCCACCGTGCCTTAATTATTTCCCAGAGGTCCAATCTCCTAATACCAACACCTCAGGGGTTAGGATTTCAAGATAGAAATCCTGGGGGCTTCACAGAAGGGAAGGACCTCCTTCTGTTGTGCTACAGTAGAAATCTTTTTGTGTGTGTGTGTCCCAAAGTGTCTTAAATACAAGTAAACCATCTTGCACCACAAGGACTTGTTCCCCTGTCCCAAACTTTACTGGATCTATACAGAAGAATAACACTCTCCACCTTGCCATTTCTGGGGCCTCATCATGTTTAAAGTTGAACATGTGACCGAATCATAGGTCTCTGGGCTCCACACTTGTGATTTCCTGAGTCAGTAGCCCCGTGATGGGCACCATTTGCATCTTACCCTTCCCAGGTGTTGCTGATACTGCTGGCCCAGGGACCACACTTTAGGAACCACTGGGCTGCAGAAACCTTTGCCCCTTCCTTGTAGACTTGGGTTAAGCAACAAAGTCGTCTTCCCTGAACTTGGAGGCAGAAGTGCTATGGCCAAAAAAAGAAAAGAAAAGAAAAAAAAAGTGTCTTTCCTTACATTCTTATGATTATAATTGGCCCATAAAAATATTAGTTACCTCTGAGCCCTGTTAAAACAAGGCATTGTGCACAAATGTGACTAGGCTGAGATTTCTACTTTCAATAAAGTACAAAGAACACTGTATGTTATTGGCCTGATGCTTTGTGGCTTATAAAGAAAGGGCTTCCATGTATATTTTCTAATTCGATCCCTAGTGAGACCTGTGAGGTGAGTGAGGTGTACATCACTGCCCCATTTTAAAGGTGAGGAATCACCAGGGGAATTAACCTCTTTGCTTGTCTGCTGTGTGCCAGGAACGTTACATATGGCAGCTCATTTTTTTCTCCACAAGGACCCTTGGAAATGGGTATTATTACTTACTGTGTAGATTAGGGAGCTCAGGGCCGAGAAGCTGAGTGATTTGTCAAAGGTTATGCACCTAATTAGTAGCAGAGCCAGACCTAAAATCAATATCTTCTCACTCACCATTCAGGGCTCTTCCTAAGACACATTTTTTTTTTTTTTTTTTTTTTTTTGCGAGTGTGACGGATGAGATTTATAACTACACACGTAGTTATAACTAAAGATAATCTTGTTCTTTCAAGTTCTGTCTTGACTCCTCTGTCTGGATTCAGTTTGTTCAATCGAGTTTTTAGATCTTGTGTGACACGGGAATTGAGATCTTGGGGAGAGAACTGAATCACAGAGGTGAAGCCAAATTCCAGGAAGTAAGAAAGAGGAGGAAGCGGAGGAGAGGTAGTTGTGAATGTCTTGTGGGCCGAGTGTTAAATGTCTTGTGGGTTTGGCCAAGTGGGGGAGCACAGAGCGATTGATAGCTCAGGACATTGGGGAGGAAAGATGGAGGAATTTCACTGGGCTTATCTGTGGTTATTAAGTTGGATGCCTATTAATATTCTGAAGGGATGTAGAAAAATGGAAATATATGTAAAATGACTTTCAGCTACTGGTCTGGTGCTCATTTATATGTGAAGTTGTGCAAGAGAATGGGTCACATGGGACCCTGGCTTATATTATGTTACGTATGCATATGCCTGAAGGGGGGGTGGGGTTTGAATGTGAAAGGTAAGGCAAAAAAAAAATGGCTGAGTGACAGAGATACTGAGACTGAGAGGGAAAGAGATAAGAGGGGAAAGGAATGAAAGAGAGAAGGAAACAAAGAAGAAAGAAAAAGGGGGAATTATTAGAGAACTGGACAGATTGGTGTAGATGTACGGAGAAGTATCAGGGCAATAAAAAATGGAGGAGAGTTCATCTATCTTCTCCCTGTGTCCACTGTGTCTCTCTACCACTGTGTCTCTCAAACTTTGTGAATTGTGATTGTTATCAATATGCTACTTAGAAATACGCACAACTGGAAAAACATTTTTAAAGGAAATGAGGCTTACTCCTGTGCCCCCAATGAGCCCCCCTACCCCTCCTCTCGTATTCATGCCCCTGTGGTCCTCTCCCACATTAACCCTGGCTTGACCCAGTGGCTGCTTCAGTCATGGGGACATTAATTAGCAAGGGTGATGCAAATGCTGGCTTGGTAGACTCTCACACATGGGGTCTCATCCTCTTGGAAGGGTGACTCTTTGGATGCACCCCCTGGGAACCAAGCTGCCATAGTGTGGAAAGCCTAATCTAGCCATACAGAGAGGCTACTTGGAGAAGGTCCAAGGCCCCAGCTGAGCTCCCAGATGATAGCCAGCCCCAACTTGCTGTCTCATGAATGAGTGAGCATCTTGGAAGTGACTCCTTCAGCCCCAGTTAAGCCACGGCACCTGAAACCATGAAACAGGACAAGCTGTCCTCACTGAACCCTGGAAAATTGCAGAATCATGTGCAAATAAATATTGTTTTAAGCCCACTAAGTTTTGGGTTGTTTGTTCTGCAGCAAGAGATAACCAAACATCTTTATTATAGGCAATGTACCATGATGTTTTCTATTCTATTCAATTCCACTTCATTTTTTTCCCAAAATGCTAAATTGGTTTCATGACCCACTAATGAGTCATGATCCAGTATGAAAAGTGCTACTGTAATCAATGGCAGATGTGTTTGAGATAATCTGTCTTCCAATCTCACGCTCTGTCCTGTTATTCATGGAATCATAATGTATTAAAAAAAAAAGTGACAGTAATTTCAAGATGTCACCCAGTTCAGGACTGTCTCAGGAAAGACTACTCCTTAAGTCATCTGAGTGTCTACAGATTGGTTGACAATGCTATTCGATAGAAGTTTTATTCAGGGAAACCCTTCTTCATGCCGGCTGTGAATCTTGTAGGTGAAATTTATAACCCAATGGGACCTGTTGGTGCCCAATCCTGCCAGCTACAAATTCACCTCCATAAATGGAAGAAAGAATC
Source organism: Spermophilus citellus (assembly GCF_964194105.1). NCBI lineage: Eukaryota > Metazoa > Chordata > Mammalia > Rodentia > Sciuridae > Spermophilus > Spermophilus citellus. The sequence goes on along the minus strand of NC_138186.1, from coordinate 56,870,737 downwards.
ACCTTCCCCCAGATACCCACTCCTCTGCCCCTCCATTTATCCAGCTCTTAGGTGATCTTTCTTACTAGAACACAATCCTATCAAATTCAGATACAGTGATTCCTGAATTGTTTTCCACAGAAGTATTGGAATCACTTGGGAATTAGCTGAATGTAGAGTCCCAGGCCCCATTTTGAGGTGTCACCTTAAAATTCCCTGGAGCGTAGAACCTAGGACTATGCATTTTAATAAGCTCCCCCCCCAGGATTGCACGTTGACTTTCATGTTCAACTATTTAAGGGATTATGGTCCCTTAGTGTATTTCAACATTTTCGACCTCAAATCATAGTAAGAAATACATTCACATTTTGTTCTATGCCCACACACATATATGTAAAAGAGACAGCAGTTTCATCAAGCTACAAAAACGTGTGCTGTGTTCTGACATTTTCTTTCCTGCTTAGCTTAATTTTTTTCTCAAAGGCTGGTTGTGACTCACTCAACTGATTTTTATGATTCACCGATGGGTCTCACTGTACAGTTCAAAACAAACTGACCTAAGCAAACACCGCCTGGTGCCTGTGCAGTGGGCATGGCTGATTCTTGCGTATTTCCCTATAATGATGGTCATTTGGAGTTGCAAGGGCAGCCAGCCTTTCCCAGCCTGCCCTTTGATTCAAATGCTCTTGATGTTTACATTCCTGTAGCACTTAGCAGCTTCATCTGTTAGTGCAGCAATCTCTTCAAGAATTCTAGTAAGTATGGCTTTTCCTGTAGTTGGGTCTCCTGCAGAGCCCAGTTAAGGCTCACAGTACAGCTGGTTGCAGACTTGGGGGCTCCCTGCAGGGATCACTAGGCCTAGGTGCTTTTGGATGGGGAAGAAGGACAGGGCAGGGGTGCGAGAGTCTCTTTCTCCCCACAGTGAGGTGATTGCTCTGAGTCCTAAGGGAGCAGAAGCTGGAATTTGATGTCCAAGAGTGAGCTCTGGGAAGGACCATGCGGGTTGCAAGAGCAGAGCTGCTCCAGTGTCCTGTACCCTGAGGACTCACAGAAACAAACCGGGGAGACTGTGGAGGTAGAATGTTGAGTGCCCGCACCTTTGTTATCCCATGACCATGTGACCTCCTCTTGAATTTATATTTTCACCTTCAGTCATTTCTTGGCTTGAGAACTTCCTTAGGTTCACTAAGACTTCCTTGTCTCCAGCCCAAAGTGGGCAGCCACGATGGGCAGTGTGGGTCTGCGGCCTGCCCTTGATTCGCATCCCATTCTCTCGGGGTCTTCAACAGGCTTCTCAGTATTCCTCCTGGCAGCCTGAAGAGGACCCATCTTTTCTGTCTCTCCTCAAATTCCAGCCACTCCAGCCCTTCCATCATTCTGACATTTGAGACAGGCACAGAAATCAAAACAAATTCAAAAATGTGCCATTTATGGTGTCCAAGCAAGGCAAACGGATCCCCCAGTGATTGATGTAGTGGCTGCAGCTGGGCATGGATGCAGACAGACAGCTAATGAGGTAATTTTTCTAAATGCAAAATGTAAACAAGATAACAGCTTCCTCCCTCTCTGTGAGTCTCTCTGGGCTTTCTCCATCTCCCTTGGGTTTCTGCAGAGATTCACTACTGGTTAGCATTTCTATATTGTTATGGGTGATTGTGGCCACTTCAACCAGTGCCTCAGAATGTGACCTTTCTTGGGGACAGGATCTATACTGAGGTAGTATAAGATAATATGAAGTCATTAGGGTAGGTCCAGTCCAATGTGACTGGTGTCCTCATGAAAAGAGGAAATTTTGGACATGGAGAGAGACACAGAGAGGAAAGACAGTGTGAAGAGACACAGGGACAGTATGGAGATTTCTCAGAAAACTTGGACTGGATCCACCATTTGACCCAGCTATCCCACTCCTTGGTTTATACCCAAGGACTTAAAATCAGCATACCATAGTGATACAGCCACATCAATGTTTATAGAAGCTCAACTCACAATAGCTAAACTATGGTACCACTCAAGGTGCCCTTCAACAGATGAATGGATAAAGAAAATGTGGTACATATACACAATGGAATATTACTCAGCTTTAAAGGAGAATGAAATTATGACATCTGCCAATAAATGGATGGAGCTGGAGAATATCATGTTAAGTGAAATAAGCCAATCCCAAAGAACCAAAGGAGGAATGTTTTCTCTGATATGCAGATGTTAATTCACAATAGGGGAGTGACCAGAAAAGAATAGAGTTACTTTGGATTAGACAGAGGGGAGTGGAGGGAGGAGAGGGGGCATAGGGGTGGGAAGGAGTGTGGAATGAATTGGACATTATTACCCTATGTGCATATACGATTACATGACCAGTGTGATTCTACAACATGTACAACCAGAAGAATGAGACGTTATACTTCATTTATGTATGATGTGTCAGAATGCATTCTACTGTCATGTATAAATAATTAGAACAAATTTTTAAAAGAGAGAGAGACACACACACATGGAGAAGAGGGCCACCAACAAGGAAAGACACAGAACAGATCCTCCCACAGCACCTTTAGAAGGACAGAACCCTGCCAACACCTTGATTGCAAACTTCTAGCCTCCAGGACAGAGAGGCAAGAAGACATTTCTGTCATCGATAAAGCCACCTGGTCTATGGTACTTTGTTCCAGCATCCCTAGCAGACAAATTCACATTCATGTAAAAGTGGTAACGTCTGTGTTCCGTTGGTGATTCTCCTTCCTGAGGTGGAGGAGGGTGATTTGGGTGATTGAGGGACATTTGCTGTGATATAGCCAGGCTTGGGCTTCAGTACCTTTAGATGCACCTTTAGATCCTTGCATGATGTTTCATTAAAATTAGCAAATGGTATTTGAACTGCAACCAGTTGGGACTGTTGACTCTTCACTGTGGTGTTCCCTCAAGCCCTTCCTGTCATATCAGGTGGCCTGTGAGTGCCCATACAGTATGCTTTGAGTAGGGAATGCATATAATTGGGGTCAGCGGGTCATACATATGGCCTATGGTCACTTTCATTTGCCACCTATTCCAATGTAAGAGTAGCTTCCAGCGATACTCTACTGCCTCTGTGTTCTTTCACCTGTGAGGTGACACAGAGATGTCCACCAAGGTTGTATCACTCCATGAACAGAGCCTGCGGTGCCCAGCACCAGAAGTACATGAGTAGAGGAGAATTATCAAGGTTTGCAATATAAGGTCAGAAGTCTGTGGAATTCTTCCAGATGTCAAACATGTCTGATTACAAAAAGTTTGGTATTAGAAAGTGTGACAGGCAGTTAATGAATACAAATATTATGTAATTTTTCTGTGTTGTGGATATATTTGAGGTATTTGTCAACTTTTTAGAATTTGCAATTTTTTATAATTTTTTTTCTCGAGATATTTAGTTTTGTACCTAATTTGTATTCATAATGCTATTGTCTTTTCCTTAAAAAGTTCTCCTAAAATTGCACAAACTCTGGACCCCATTCCTTTAGATCTAGCCCCAGATGTGAGAAATGAAGAAGGGAATGAAGGTGCTGCAGAGAGCATGCCGGGAAGGAGGAGGAAGGAGGGGCATTGCAGGACACTGTGGAGAGGGACACACAGGCTGAAATAAGAGGGGACGGTGCACAGGGCTCTGGACTGGGGGCTGTGGGAGCTTGTGTGACCTTTGCCAATAGCCCCACGTGCTCATAGGTCAGGTCTCGGTTGTGTCTGTGTTCATGTCGTTGTCTCTGAAATACAAGCTCCACGAGAGCAAGGACTTTGTTTTGCTCCCTCTGGTCACCCTGGCTCACAGAACAGTGCCTGGCATGTAAAAGACTCTCAGTATCAAGTTCAGAAAGGCAGGGGTGGGGAGGGGGAGAGAAAGAGAGAGAGAGAGAGAGAGAGAGAGATAAATAGATAGATAGATAGATAGATAGATAGATAGATAGATAGATAGATAAGGGGTAGCTAGAATGTTAGAATTGCACATCTGCCAACCCTGAAGACCCCAGAAGATAACGTACCATGCTGTTTCTCTGTGAGTTTGCTCCTGGTGTTCTGGTTGGGATGATGCTTTCACCTCATGGCACTGTGCCCTGCACCATAAGTCATTTAGGATCCATGGTCCTACTCACCAAGTCCAGTAGCACCCTAAATTGTAGGGACCCTCTTAGGTGGGAGATCAGCTCCCAGCTGAGAATCACTAATTGAGCAGAGTCTCCTCATTATATAGAGGAGGGGCACATGGGACAAAAGGGCGAAGCTATTTGGCCAAGGATACCCAGCAAGTTCATACGAACTCAAGATTCTAAAATCCAGCTAATGGTGTTTCTGTTTTAGTTTGTTGGCTTTTACTATAGTTTCACCATCTTGCTTTCAAGGAAATCTTCCTGAAGGACTTGGGGTGGCTGTGGTTCCTCAGGAGGACGTACTGCCAGAGAGTTTCAAGAATTCTCCTGCCTCACCACAGGGTGGACATTGAGCGCACAGGGTGTGTAGAACCTCGGCTATGCTAGGGGCAGTACCTGCCTTTCCTCTTCTGGGCTGGCCCCTGGAGTAAGGGAGGCACCCCAGAGAGGCGAGTTTCCGTGGACCATGACAGAGCACCCTGACTGAGAATCATCCCTCAAACCTGCTCAGTCTATTAAACAGGGAAATGGATTTGGAATTGAGCACATGTCAGTACAGCTTTGGAAAATTGCTTTTATTAATCAACATTGATTTTGTTCCTCAAGGTTACATAATAGTGCCATAAATTATCCTACTAAGCAAGGGTCTTGGGGCAAGAAGTGGTGACCCTGGCCATAGCTCCTCAGGCAGGACCCCAGGGTCCTGTTTCTCCAATGAAGCTCAGGAGCCTCTGCCCATGTGGTACCTGGAGAGTCTCCATCACATGTAGTCCTGGAGGGTGGCAGGTGTCCCTGAGCTGCTGGGTTCCAAGAAGGTCTTTGTGGGAGGATGAGGGAGCTAGGCCAGTACATCCTGGTCAAGCACTTCCCCTCTCCTTGTCATGGTGTGGTGCTGGAGCCCCCAGGGAAGTTATTAGATGCACAGGGATTTGGTTGGTAGGCATCTGGCTGGACATGGAGACTTAGAGACTTGGAGACCTTCCTTTCTTGGATTCATAAGAGCAAGGGAGGAACCAGAGATGGTTCATCTGTTCAGAACAGGACTGTGCAGTGGGCACTATAAATTTCATGCCATGGGACTCTGGCCTGTAGCTCTGTGTCTGGTGTGTAGTAGGAAGACACGATGTTACACTGTTTGACTTAGAATATTGAAACATGGCTCTGCGGCTCCTCTCTGTGGGGCCACATTGCTTCAGGGTATGAGAGCAGGAAGGAGTGAGGCATGTGGGGCTGCAGACAAGGCCTCTCTCAACATACCCACCTGGCCCATCCGTTTCACCAGAACCCTAGAAGCTTAGAGCTGCAGGTGTTGGTCAGGGTGGCTTCTCATCCAATAATGGCAGGCACGTGATCCTCTGATTTTAGAGCCCCTTCCTCAACTCAATAGATATAGTCACTAGTTCCCTGCTGTGTGCAACCTATGCCCAAGGGGACGTGGGGGCACCACAGTATTAGAGGGACAAAGAGGCCTGAGGAGGTTCACAAGATGAAGACCTTGTGTGATAAGGACGAGTGGAACTGGGCACTGGGGGCCTCCCCAGGTCTCTCACCTGGACGGAGCCTCTCTCATCTCTGGGTCCAGCCCCCTCACTTGAAATACAGGAGGATGAATGGAGAGCCGGAAAGTCTCCAAGGCTCCTCCCAGCTCTGACATTTTTGAGTCTAGATTCTTGCACTGCTAAAGGCCGCCCTGACCTCAGCATTGCATTGGTGTGACTAGTCCAGGCAGGAAGCAGAGGGCTCCTGGTCCCCTGGCGGAGGAGTGCTGTGTCACAGCTCTGCCCAGGGCCCCAGGGAGAAGCTGAAAATCCTCCCCTTCCAAAAGGAACATTTTCATCATTGAGTCACTTGCCACTTTCTGTCTGGGACCCTGCCAGCACGGGCTGGGGTCATGGGAGATGAGGAGGACAAGATACAGAGACGCTGCCCTCAAAAATATGCTCATGCGGAGGACATGGTCTACCCGAAAGGACAATAGGACATTAATGGGACAGATGAACAGGTGTGTGCGTGTGTGGGGGAGGCCTCTGAGCACATGAGAGAGACTCTCTGGGCAGCATCATAAATCCTCATGTTCCTGAATGCAGGGATGTTTGTGCAGGTTCCTGGCTTTCCCTAAAATGCATTTCTGTCCAGAACTCTGGTTCCAGAGCACAGATGCCTGGAATTCATAGCCATGTGTCCACAGAGGGAGTGGGTGAGGACTGAGCACCCACCCTGTGCCAGGCCCTGGGATCCAGCCATGAACTAAACAGAAGAGAACTTATGGACAAGTCTGGGAAGGCCAAACCCACCAGTCTCAGGATAGCTATTCACATCACCACTAAAGTGTTCTGTTTCCTTTCCTGGAGGGGGGGCGGGGGGGGGGGAAGTGGTCATTTCTGGGAGGAAAGCACATTTTCTGAAATTTCTTCCTGGCATCCACTGCATATGTGGTGAGCAGAGAAAAGCCACATTGAGTTTAAATTCAGGTGCTGGATGCTGGGCTGAGTTCTCTCTCTAGAGAAGTCACTCAAAACACCAGTCTCATAAGACACTAAAATCTGCATCAGCAAGATTGCAAATTCTATCCAGGGGGCTGTCCAGGTAAATGATTCCACATGTTCATGACAGGGCTCCTAATATCAAGGATCAAATTTCAAGTATCAGGGTTATCAGAACAGGAGGGTTTAGCCAGGAAGGGATCCTTCATTTGTTCATTTAACCACTAAGTATGGGTCTTGACCTGAAGGACATACTGATCCCTCTTCAGTGGGGGATGTTTGGTCTTTGGGCAAGTTCAGTGTTGCTATCTCATCTGAATCGAAACAATGGGAATGGTTTTGAAGAAGGAAAGATCTTTGAGATGGGGAAAACTGGAGATGTGGAAGCTTCAAGTCTTACAGGGAGAACTAGTAGAGGGATCTGGCTAATGACGCTAAGCCCCTCTGAGAATATGGAGCTGGGTGATAGGAAGCAGGGAGCAGGAGATGATTGGTCGAGAGTCTTCCATTTGAATGTGGATTGTGTTTTATGGGTCGTAGGGAGCCACAGAATGTTCTTGAGTCTTGGTGAACAAATAAACAAAGAAGTGTCCCATGACAATAAATTTGTCAATCATGGGCACAAAGAAGAGCCTGGAAACAGGTGAGGAGGATCCTGCTGGGAGTGGGGGGAGCAGAACTGAAGAGTGGAATCTAGGAGAGGGAGCGTGCATAATTTAGGGTGTAGGGACAGGAAAAGGGGTTGACTGGAGGAAGGCGAGGGTTAAACTCAGGAACACAGCCAGGCCTGGAGTGAAGAGCAATCAGGCCCTGGGGCCACTCTGGCCTGACTCAGCACTGAGCAATCATCGCCCTCATTAGGACACCCAAGCCCAAGTGGTGTTTCTGTGATTGTGTGTTTTTACACTAATTAATTTATTCTCATCAGAGGAAGGACCACAAGTGCTCAGCTACCCCTCCCCTCATAGTTTGGGGAACAAACCATCAGCTAAACTTCCCGAACTTTCATAACAGAGCAGGAAGAAAGGTGCTGGGGTCGTAGTTGTTGTAAAACATAGCTGTGCCTTGGGCAGGCGCCCGGTGCAGGAAGGCTGGGGATCTATTTTTGTGGCTGTCTTATAACAACCTGCGAGAAGTTCCTTCTTTGTTTTACGCTTCCCTGAAGAAGAACTGCTGAACCGTGACAGCTTACCTAACAGCAGCCCAGCTGCAAATCAAGACTGTCTTGCACCTGCCAGGCGCAGGTGGCCAGAGGTGGCTCTGGACAAACATCAGTCTCTCTCAGTCGAACCTCGGGGTCTCTGAGTCGGCAGCAGCCACCTGTCTTTGTGTCATCTTTGGCTACAAAGACAAAATACAGCCATCTCCGGAAGAGACGAGGAGTCCATCTGCACTCATGCCCTCTCTACTGCTGGCCAGTTGGTCCCTGGTTCCCCTGTCCCTCCATCCCAGGCGTCAGAGACCTGCTCCTCCACTTACCCACAATGGCTAGACTCACTGGGCACTGTTGATGCTTCTCTGTTTCTTCTCTATGGCTTCTTTTTTCTTTCTTTCAGGTTGAGGCTACTCTTAGACTCCTCCAATAAATTCATTCTTTGCAGGGAAGGACTATGTCTCATGCTCAGGATGACGTATAATCTTTCATCTAAACCAGGACACTTCCAAGAGCAGCATAGATATTGCTGACACCTGCTCATATTTTCTTGATCCTGATTGTTCTTATACATTCTGGAACTTTCTTACTGCAAGCCTGAGGCCTTTCTTCAGTCACTGGAGTGAGCCGGAGAGGCCAGGGCAACAGTGCCAGGAGACGCCCCTAGCCAGGGCAGAGAGGAGTTGGTGTGAATCCTCAGACTCCATCGTGGGGGTAACTGCACATGGAGAGCTCATGAGAATCCCCCAGAGGTTTCCAGAAGGATTGGACCTTGGTTGCCCATAGCACGAAGACTGGTTCCTTTCTTTTCTTTTCATTTCCCCACTCTCCTCCTTCACCTCTCCACTAAACTTCTTGCATTCAAACCTGCCCAATAGGGAGCTACAGTGACCCGACATAAAGGTCTCCTCCTCTGGTGCTGCCTAGTGCCGTCCCAGCCTGGAGCACTCCCTGACATTTTGCAAAGCAAACGCATCAATGAATAAAACGGCTCCCTGGTGCTCGCTAGGACGGGAGAACCAGGTTCTCATGGTACAGACAGAAATGAGGCTTTTCCCTCACCCGTTCTTGCTGTGACTCTCCAGGATGACTATTTCCCTGCTTCTCCTCTCTCCTGACCCCTCCATTCCCATCCTCACTCACCCTCAATGATCTCACTTTCTACTTCCCTGTGAGTACAAAAGCCATCCAAAGAGGACTTCTGCACACTCCCTGCATCTCCCTGGGTCTCCCTGCATCTCCCTGCCTGCCCACATGGTTCTGAGGGCTCTGCAGCTCCTGCCCCACTTTTAGGCCTCCCTCCCATCCCCAGGCTCCCCTATGCCTCAACACCACCTGCTTTGGGGTCCCTCTCCTCCTCCTGTGCTTTGCTGGTTGGTTGCCTCTTAGGGAGGACCTTCCCAGTCCTCCTCCTGCCTCCCCTATCCGCTGCCTAATCATTCCCCATAGCACTTCTGACTCCCGACAGCCCAGGCCTGAGCTTGTCGTCTGAAGTCTACACTCCCTGTGAGCAGGAGTCTTCCCCTCCCCCTTCCCTTCTCCCTCCTCCTCTTTCTCCTTCTTTTTTTGGTCCTGGGAATTGGACTCATGGGCACTGCTTTAGTCAGTCTCGCTGCTGTGACCAGAACAACTATAGAGGAGGAAAATTTATTTGAGGGCTCAGGGTTTCAGTGGACTCAGTCCATAGAAGTCTGGTTCCATTTCTGAGGGCTCGAGATGAGGCCGAACATCATGGTGGACTGTGTGGCAGAGAGAAGGAAGCAGCTCACATCACAGTGATCAAGAAGCAGAGAGAGAGAGAGAGACCCCACTCTCCAAATAGGAACATCTACAGAAACCAGCCACACTCTACTGCTTCAGTTAATCCTATCAGAGATTAACTCACTGCTGAGGCTAAGATTACAACCCAATCATTTCTCCTCCAGACCTTCTTGCATTGTCTCACATGTGAGCTTTCGAGAGACACCACATCTGAACCATAACAGGCACTTAACCACTGAGCCACATCTCCATCCCTTTTTCTTTCTTATTTAGAGGGTGTTCAGGCCATAGAGGCTGCACAAGTTGCTTAGGGTCTTGTTAAATTGGTGAGGCTGGCTTTGAACTCTCTAGCCTCCTGCCTCAGCCTCCTGTGTTGCCGAGAGGGGTCTTTGTATTGTTCACTGCATTAAAACATGTTTATGGAAAGGAGGCAAGAATGCTGGCAGTCGTTTGAACTGAGAGAACTCTAGAAATTTAGAATGTAAGACCTGAAATGGACCTTAGAGATGAACTGAAGCCATGAGTGTAGATGAGCATGAGGCCCAGAGGCTCCCTGGCAGTGTGATGGGGAAATGGGATGGGAAACCCTCAGGCTCAGAGTCCTAGTTTGGGGTTAATTCCACAGCCCATCATCACATAACCCCGTTTCTTCAATCTCTGGTTTCCTGATCATTCGCCTGGGCTTTTTCTTTTGAAATTCCCAGTGCATGATCCAGTGATTAAGGTGATCTGTGGTGGAAGCCCTCGGAGAGCCACTGCCCTCCGCTAAGGCCATGAAGGTAATAACAGGCACTGTGCACAGAGCATCAGCCTAGAGTCAGGGGCTAAAGACAGGTCAGCCCTTTAATCTTGGAAAGTGCCCAGGAAGGTAGGCCCTGCTGCCCTCATTTTATGGATGAAGACATGGAGACACCGAGAGCTGAGCAGCCTACCTAAGGACGGAGCACCCGTCAGTGAGCAGCAATGCCAGGATTTGTCCCACTCCATTATGGCTGGGGAGCCCTGGAGCCGGAGTGTAGGGAAGATTCCAGATTCAGGAACATTTGTCACCTACTCATTTCCTGATGCCTGAAATTCCTCCAGGAAGGGGCAACATTGTTCTTTGAACAGGACAAACTCAAAAAGTCAAGGGCTAAAATGGATCCTCCCGGAGAAAGAATTTTGATCAGAGTAGAGTGGGGAGAAGGGACTAGATGCTAAAACAGGAGGGGCCCCTGCAGGTGCAAAGTCTTTGGGGATGGCAGAGTAGAGACATCATATTCTGTCCCAGTTCACCACTGAGCTCATGGTACAGAAGAAAAAGGAGTCAACAGATATTGATAGATGGGTTGATTGACTGTCTCTGACATATCCCAGTGTAGCCCCAGAAACAAGGGCCAAGGTCTTGCTGTCTGCTTAATTTGGAATTTTAGTGATTATGATTTTCAAGCTGGAACCAGATGTGGATGCACATTAGACTGGAGAATTTGTTTGCAAACAACTAGCCCAGCCTTCGGACATTAATGCGTAGCCACCAACAAGCAGAGATCAGCTTTGCTGGCTGTGATTCTCACGATGTGTCTGTTTGAGGTGTCAATTGATATGCCAAGATTGAACCGTGAGCATTGCACCTGCCTCTCCTGATGAGATAAATTAACAACTCTGTGTGCAGTTCTGCAGAGGGAGGGCTGGCCGCCCTTGGTATCTGCCAAGCCTATAAAAGACAGACTCCCACAACCTGAAGAGGAGGAGGGGGCCGAGGATGGACAAGATCTTGTCCACTCCCCTGGCTTCCCAGAAGGGCAGCTGAGTGTCAGGGGTGAGAGATTTGCCCAGGGAAACAGATGTGCTTCTGTGGTAGAACCAGAAACCTATGTGGGTCTCTTTAGGGTCTGGCTCCATTGCCTTTTTGGGCACAAAGATGTGTATGTGTCCAGATTTCCAGAAACTCAACAAAGAGGGCCTGGTCTGGATGTCCTGTGTTATGTGCCATGTCCAGTATCTGGGACCCATGGCCTCTTGATAGTCTCTTCAAAGGGCTTCTGTAGCTCTGTCCCTAAGGCCTTGCTGGTTGCAGCCCATGTGGTTCCTGTCTTGGCTTGACTTTGCTCAATGCCTTCAATTTTCCTAGGCAGATGTTCTGTGTTACTGACATCTCTTAATCTTGGGGGTCTACACTGCAGCTTTGGCTTCCTTCTCAAATCTTTATGTATTGCCCCCTCAGGAGCTGCCTGCAGGGATTACAACACTGGTACTTTGCCTGGGCCTCCTGGGCCTTCCTTTGAAGTCTCGGTGGAAGCCTTATGACCCCCTAATTTCAGCATCCTGCATCTGCAGAACCAGCAACATGTGGATGAGACCAAGGTCTGCCACCATTTTGAGCAGTAGTTGAGCCTCCAGGGACCATGACTGACTGCAACCTGGGTGGCTGAACTTGATGAAGCAAATTCCTAGGCCCCACTGTATAAGCAGGATGCCCCCATGATCTCTTCTCTAAGGGATTTTTACTTTTATATTCTTGATTCTGTGGTTGGTGCGGTCTTGCCAATTACTGAGATTCCCATGAGCCATCTTTCATCTTGTCTCTGTATAAAGTACTTAGCATCTCTTTACTGACTGGAACCTCTTCAACAACCACAGCTTCCTTTGTCCCAGCTTTATCAGCATTTTTTCTGGTCAAATTACAAGTTTTTCAAATCTTTCCACTCTGCTTTCTGCTCACAGAAAACTTGGCTAAAATCTGCCAGCAATACTCATGTCAGCAAATGAATGTTGTGCTGCCTTGAAATTTCTTCTGCCAGATTAATTAGTCTACCACCTTGAAATTCAAACTAATAGAAAGTCTCAGGACACAGGCAAAGTGTAGATTACTCCTTTGCCTAAATGTAAAATGATTGGCCTCTAGTTCAATTCCCAATAGAGTCCACCCTCTCTGAAACCTCATGAGCCCAGTTTTACTGTCTTCATTCCTACTGGCATTCCAGCCTTCTGAATTCCCATCAGAATCTCTTATTAAGCTCTGCTTACAAAATTCTAAGGATTATCCAGTCTGCATATCCAGACTTCACCAAACTCCTCTCACAAACCAGATCCAAATCCTTCTGAACCACATGATCCGGTTAGTCACAGCAGCAACCCCACTTCTTAGTATCAAGATCTGTTTTAGTTGGCTTTGTGTCACTGTGACCAAAAGACCTGACAAGAGCAATTTGGAGGAGGAAAAGTTTATTTTGGTCCACGGTTTCAGAGATTCAGACCATTGTTGGCTGAATCTGTCTCCCTGTGCCCAAGGTGAGGCAGAACATCATGGCAGAAGGTTGTGGCAGAGGAAAGCTTCTTAGTTCATGAAAATCAGAAAGCAGAGAGAGCTCTACTCACCAGAGACAAAATATAATGCCCAAAGTCATGGCCTAGTGACTTACTTCCTCCAGTCATACTCTACCTGTCTACAGTAACTACCCAGTTAACCCATTCAAATGGATTAATCCACTGATTATATTATAACACTCACAATCTAATCATTTCACCTCTGAACATTCTTGTATTGTTTCACACATGAGCTATTGGTGGACACTTCATAGCCAATCATAACACTCCCAAAACAACTCCTACAAAATTATGAAAGTATTTTAAAATGTAGTAAAATACAGAGGAAAACAGCATGGGCCTGGCACCACCATTTAACTAACGTTCACCTTCTGTCATTTTGAATTGATCAATCAATCAATCAATCAATCGATCCTTTACACATCTAATACTATCTGTATCTCTCTAGAAACCTACTGTTATCAAATATCTATACAGTCATGTTTTGCTTAACAGTAAGGATATGCTTTGAAAAATTCATCATTAGACAATTTTGTTGGGCTAACATCACAGAGTGTGCTTTCACAAACCAAGACAGCTATGACATCACTAGTGACACAATCTTATGGTATCCCTGTTGTATATGTATATATGTGTATACAGCCTATTGTTGGCTGAAATGTTGTTATGCAGCACAAGACTCTCTCTCACATATACACGTGTGCATGTGCATGCACACACACGCACACACATACACATCTGCTGCCCTGAAATTGCTCTGTAATCATTCTCAGTTATGTCATATGAAATATCCTTTCTGCATCTTGTTTTTTCTTTCAATATTAAGTTATCAAGCTGTAGCCATGTTGATACACCCAGATCTAGTTGATTTTTTAATTCAGTTGTTTTCATTGCATGTACCCATTGCATGCCATGGTATTCGTTTGCCTGGGCTGCCACAACAGACTACAGACTCATGGCTTAAACAGCAAACATTTATTGCCTCATGGTTCTGAGGTTGGAAGTCTGAGATCAAGGTTTCCTCTGAGGCCTCTATCCTTGGCTCATTCGTGGCCATCTTCTCCAAGTGATTCTACATGGTCATCCCTCTGTCCTGCCTGTGTCCTAATCTCTTCTTCCTATAGGGATACTGGGCATATTGGCTTCTTTAAAGACACAATCTTCAAATACATCACATTCAGAGGTCCCATGAGTTAGGACTTCAACATAATAAATTTGGGGGGAGACAATTCATGCAGTAATAGCTATTTAATGGTCTCTCTCTCTCTCTCTCTCTCTCCCCCTCTCTCTTCTCTCTTTCTCTATGTTTTTCTGTTATAAGCAATGCTGTGACAGTCATCTGTATGAACATGGGAGAGAGTATCCCTGGAATAGACACTGGGAAGTTGAATGCTGGTTGCAATGGTGTGCACGTTGCAACTTTAGTAAATTTTGACAAGTTGCTTTCCAAAGAAGACCTATCATTTATATATATATATATATATATATATATATATATATATATATATATATAAATATATTTATATATATAATATATTTATATACTTGTGTGTGTGTGTGTGTGTGTGTGTGGCATCAGGGTCTGAACCCAGAGCCTTGTGCATGCTGGGCAAGCATTCCACCACTGAGCTACACCCCCAGCCCAATTTATACTCTCATTATCAGGGTGTATTTCATAAAAGCTATGTACTGTCAACTTCAAATTTGACAATCCAATGAGTGTGAAATGAAAATGTATTTGACTTTCATTTTTTGGGGGGGGGTGAATGGGGATTGAACTCAGGGGTACTGGACCACTCAGCATTTTATTTACAGAGAGGGTCTCATTGAGTTGCTTAGCGCCTCATTGTTGCTGAGGCTGGCTTTGAACTTGTGATCCTCCTGCCTCAGCCCCCTGAGCTGCTGGGATTACAGCCATGTGCCACCACGCCCGGCTTTGATTTTCATTTTAACTTCCCTCATTTTTAATGAGGTCTCAAACTTTATGTACATTGAGAGACTATTCAGGTTTTCCATCTACAAACGGCCCATTCCTTACTCAGGTTTCCCATTCTACCAATTGCCCATTCCTATCTTTTTCTACTTTTCTATTCTTCTTTTTCTTTATTAATTTACAAGAAATTTTTACATGTTTTATAGACCACTCCTCAGTTGACCATAGAAACCTCTCCTCTGGCCTTTTTAATTCCAGTGTCTCCACTAGTCAAATTCTCTTCTTTGAGGTTCTTTACCCTCTTCCCAGAGACCACAGGGTAATATTCAGACCTCGTACAGCCTTTTGGCCTTGGCTGGAACCTAACTTTGTGACCTCGTTTCCTCACACTCTCCCCAGGGTCCAACCACCTGGGAGCAGCCCTGGCTCCTGGAATGTGCACTGTGCTTCTGCTGCTTCCGAAAGAAATAGTGTGTGGCTTTTCCTTGGCTGACTGCAGAAGTCAGATGTGCCCTTCCAAATCCAGCTCACAGCAGCTCTTGGGTAAGGCCTCTCATCCCTGGGTAGAGACGATGGCTGCTCTTTCATACCATTACCACGACAGAGGCCACCAGGACTGGGGCCTGTTGTCCTGCTCTATTTCCTGGGCCAGAGTGAACCACATGAACCAGTGAGTCACAGCAGCAACGCCACTTCTTAGTATCAAGGCCAGCACTCTCTCCCGCTACTCATCTTCATCTTCTCACTTTTGCTCCACAGTAAGTGTTCAATGTTTGTTCAATTTCATTTTTTAGACCCCGAGATGCTATTTAAAGGATTATAATTGTTAATGAGCAGGCAGTGTTAATAGACTTGGTTAGCACATCCTTATCATCTGAAATCACTTATTATCCCCTAAGATCACAAACTTGCATTCATAAACAAAGCCCACAGAGTATAGGATGAGAGAGATGCAGGCTGGTAGCCACGAGAGACCAGAGCAGGGGGTGGGAAGATGGGGGATGGCCTGCCCTGAGTTCCACCCACAGAGGTTGGTTGCTATACCTGCTGGAACATGCCTGGGTATCACAGGGGAAAGGTATCTAAAAGGAGACACCAGTTCTGTTCTCTCACTAGACCTCCATTGCAGGGCTGTGTTCTGAGGGTCACAGAACAACCAGGGAACCTTCAGGAGAAGAAGGGGGGTGGACTCCACCTTATCTGACAAATGGCTGCCCGACATTCCCAGGTGTGTCGGTTAGCTTTTCGTTACTGTAACAAATACCTAAGGCAATCAAACTTTTAAAGAGAAAAGTATCGTTTTGGCTCTTAGTTTGAGATTTCAACCTAGGATGGGTTGGTCTTGCTGCTTTGGGGCTTGTGGAGAGGCAGCACAGTGTGGCAACACGTGGTGGAGCAAAGCTGTTCAGCTCATGGCAGGGACATGGGAGAGAGAAAGAGGAAGGTACCAGGGGCCCACCATCCTGCTAGAGCGCACCCCTGCCCATGACTGGAGACCTCCACAGAGACCCACCTCTTCAAAGCTCTGCCATCTCTCATTAGTGCTACAGACTGGGGACCAAACATTCATCACATAGGC
Source organism: Spermophilus citellus (assembly GCF_964194105.1). Classification (NCBI taxonomy): domain Eukaryota; kingdom Metazoa; phylum Chordata; class Mammalia; order Rodentia; family Sciuridae; genus Spermophilus; species Spermophilus citellus. Next base: position 56,854,434 of record NC_138186.1, on the reverse strand, counting down.
TTTTGGAAACTAGAAGAAATAGTGTGTGAAACTGCCTTCAAATACTGTACACACAGGGCCATCTTTTGGAACAAGGAATAGAATTGTCCCATATTATTCTTATTATAATCAGGATTGGTGGGAGGAATGTACAAAGAGAGAGATTTCTGCCTAATAGAGTAAGGGAATTTAAATGCCCAGAACATTAGAAGATGGTTTGGCTGCCTTGAGGAGTGAGGATCCACACATCTGAGGAAGTATTTGTATAGTGGTGAGGTGACCAGTTGGCAAGAGATGGTGTCCAAAGGGTTCTGGGATCAAAAGGTGATTGAGTTTGCATTAGATGACCCTTAAGATCTTTTCCAGAGCTGAGATTTCACCAGTTTGCAACTTTGGGGCAGATGAATTAAACTGAGAGACCAAAGTCTTAAAGCATCTTTGGGTCTTGTTAAATGAAATCTAATCTTGGATGAGCAGGATACCTGCCTGATGTTCTTTCACTGCTTTCTCCCAAGACCTGACCTCATCTGAAGCAAATGTATATGTGTATGGATATCTAGAAAATATGCTGTGCTTCCCGTCTCCAGGGCTCTCCCCCACTCTCTTAGGTAATCTTTACCTAGCCACACTAGAACAATAGCCCTCACCCTTCAATGTAACTAGACCAATCTGGTGGGTTTATTAAAAACACAGATTCCTGGGCTCCAGCAGTACAGTATGACATCTTGGCCTAAGACACTCAGTCCACTCCATTCCTATGGCCCTGGTAATTGGTCCAGGGATTGGCATGTGAGTGAATCAGAGCTGATGAGATCACACAAGACATTTTAGGGCATAAGATAGAACTATTTTCTATTGACCATGAGACCATTAGTGTTGAAGTTGCTATCAGGAAGAGACTAGATGCAAAACCAAACTAGGCAGATGAAGCTCGGAGATTGGGAAAAACCTTATTCTAATGATACAATTTTGAGCTCTCAATCCAAAAATACCAGAAGTCAGACTATTCCTGATCTTTGCAGTTATCTGAAATAATTAATTCTGCCTTTTGTTTAAGCCAATTTGAATTAGATTTTCTGTCACCTGAAATCTCCTAAGTGATACAGACTTACACACCATTGTTTGTCCACAGATTTGATTGGATTGGGCTGGTAGAAGAAATGTGCTTAGTTTGTAAAATGTGTGCTGGGCTGAGTGCAGGGCTGCTGTCCTAGGCCTGGTGGATCAGTATCTGTTTATCATGGGCTGAGGACCCATGAAGTGCCAAGCATTCTGACAGATGCTACAAGTGATAAACAGAAGACTTGGTCCTTAAAGAGTTCATACTCTCCAAGATGCAAGACAAGATACCAGGAGGCTCACACTGCACAAAAGTCAACTCAAAATGGATCCAAGACATAGGAATTAGTCTAGAAATTATGCAAGTTCTAGAAGAAAATGTAGGGTCAATACTCCAGGATCCAGGCCTAGGAAACAACTTTCTCAACAGGACCCCCCGAAGCTCAGCAAACAATGCTAAGAGTTAATAAATGGGATGGCATCCAATTAAGCAGGTTCTGCACAGCAAAGGAAACAATTAAAAATTTGAAGAGAGAACCTGCAGACTGGGAGAAAAATCTTTGCTAGCTACTCTCTGACAGAGGATGAATGAATATATAGAATATATGAAGAATTCAAAAATCTTTACACCCCCAAATCAAATAACCCAATGAATAAATGAGCAAATGTATTAAACAGACACTTCTCAAAATAAGAACAACAATTGGCCAAAAAAATATGGAAAAATATTCCACAGCATTAGCAATGAGGGAGATGCCAATCAAAACTACACTGAGATTTCTTCTCACATCAGTCAGAGTAGCAATCACCAAGAATACAAATAATAATAAATGCCGGAGAGGATGTGGAGAAAAAAGGAATACTTTCACACTTTTGGTGGGATTATAAATTAGTACAACCACTATGGAAATCCCATGGAGGTGCTTCAAAAGACTAGGCATGGAACCACCATAGGACCCAGCTACAGCACTTCTTGATATTTATCCTGAAGAACTGAAGTCGTCATATTAGAGTGCTACATGAATACCCCTGTTTATAGCAGCACAATTCATAATCGCCAAACTATGGAACTGGCCTAGGTGTCCACCAAGAGATGAATGGATAAAGAAAATGTGGTACATATTCACAATGGTTTTATTCAGCCATAAAGAAAAATAAAGTCATGTCATTTGCAGGAAAATGGATGGAACTACAGACTATTGTGTTAAGCAAAGTAAGTCAAACTCAGGTCAAGGGCTGTGTGTGTTGTCTCATTTGTGGAAGCTAGGGAGGAAAAAGGAAAAGAAAGGTGGGGGTGGGTCTCATGAAAATCAAAGGAAAATCAATAGAGGAAAGGTATTAGAGGGTGGGAGATGCGGAGATGATATTGTTATGTGTTGTATTGTGTGTATGTACATGTCTAACAACAAATCCCATCAATACATTCAATGCACCAATAAAAAATATGAGGGGAAATAAATTTACAAAATAAAAAATATATGAAAAAATATATAATGCACATACACACACAAGATACTATGAGACAAAGGTCAAGTGAATGATATGGAGAACAGGATTTTGAGGGGAGTTATTGTGTGCTGGGTTGGTCAAGGACAAGAGAACTTGACCAGGGCTTTCAAAAGCCTATGAGGGAAAGAACAGAACAAGGCTTTATTGAAAGGTGGAACACCATCTCCAAGCCTTGAGGCACCTCGTGGAAACTACCATCTGCCCAAGGTCCTCAGAATGAAAATGAAGAGTTAAACAGCAGTCCACATAATCATACCAATATTCTGCTTTCCATGATGTAATTACACAGACAGATGTGTCTGGGCATAAAAATGAAAAAAAAAAAAAAAAAAAAACCTAAGTATCTAGGAAGTAGAGACCTTCGAGGTTACTAATACACTAACTTATATGGTTACAATGGCATTGAATGTTTAATTGGATAAATTATATGCTTTGAAAGTTGTTAGGTCATATGTGTTTCTGTGGCTTTGCAGGTTAATTGCTCTGTTAATTCTAGAACAGGGCTTGCCTCCTGTAACATTAATGGTAGGTCTAATCCTCATTAGCCCTGCATTATTATCCTAGGGAAATGGGGGTAGAGGGAACCATGGAGAATGTTCTGTGCTCATTCCTGTTTTTAGAATAAGGTTTACAAGGGCCCTGTCCATTGGGACCTGCTCTGATGACTCCAAAACCTGGGACGTCTTCACATTCCTACACTGAGACAGCACCTACAACTGGTCCTGTCTGGCCTTTTGCCCAATGACTTGTGGTCTTGGTGATGATTAGTTCCATATTCATTCCATACACAATCGATAATATTGCTTCATTTGCCTGTTTTACCTATAGAACTGGTTCCTAAGGTCCTTGAAGAAAAGGGCCATATTTTGGGTCACATGGATGTCGCCAGCTTCTCCTGCTCTGAGCCTCACTTGTGCTCAGCATGGCGTAGGCGTGCAACAGGAAGCTTGTTAAACACATGAGTTTGTAACTTGCCACTGGAGTCTAGAAGTTCATCTTTGTCCTGGCAGGAGCCTGGATTCACCTTCCCCTGGGTCACCTCCATCTCCAAGGGCCCCCCGAAGCCCCTGGGGATCTCTGTCCTTGGTCCCATGCTCCTAGGTCTGTGTTTCAATGGCTGCTGGTCCTTGAATGTGTACAATCCTTCTCCCGGGTCATCACCATGCCCTTCAGAGAGGCATTCCTGAGCGACTAACAAGGCACTCTTGCTCATACATCATGTCACTAGGCTAAAGGAGGCTGTCCTACCTGGTGAGGTGGGGAGGCACAGGGCGGTGAAAGCGCCAGACATTCCATACGCTGTCTTGGAAAATAAGAGCCAATCTATTAAAAGGGTATTTTATAGGAGATACCTGGTGGCTACCCCTCCACCCCCAGCAAACTGCCAACCCTGCAATGACCTGTCTGATGCCCGAATTTCATCTTTGAGGATTAAAGCACTGTTTCATGTTGAACTAGAAAAGACTCCTTTCCCCCATCACGTTCAACAATCCTTATGCATTATCTTAGTGGGAATGCTCTGCACAGATTTTCAGGCATGTAGGTGATGAGCGGGGAGGGGGCATAGGAAGGAGAGTAGATCGAGATTCACTGGGGGAGGGGAGTGGAGCAGTCCAAAGAATCTGGGTCCTGTCAAGTACACAGCGGGGGGGGGGGGGGGGGGGCAGAGGTCATGGAGGGTAGGGGATCGTGTGGGGCGGGAGAGCATGAAGGAGCCTTTGTTCATCAGTGCTGAGTCTGGAGTGAAGGGAACACCCTGGCCATGCCACGCGGACCTGAGGACCACCTATGTGACTGGCTCATGCTTTCTTTCACTCTTTTACCGCACATTTAAGGTGGGTAATATTTAAGGTGGATCATTTGGCAGCCAAACCGTGGCACTTCTTGGGGTAAAGAAGGACACTATTAATATCCATGCTGAGATAACAGGCAAAGGGGGATGGATGGTCACCTTGGTAACATCTGCTCGGCTTGGTGCAGGAAGATAAACACTCTAGCGCACTCCAGACACCTGCTGACGGGTGCGGAACAATGACACTGTGATAACAAGGAAAGCAAGCACTTGAGAGCGTTCCTTTTAAGTCCCAGGCACTTTGATAAGTACTTTTGGTGGCTCATGTAATCCCTACTCATAATAATATAATGCATATAGTATAATCATATATCATTATATAGGATCTCTTTCGCTCTCACGCCCGCGCGTGCGCACACACAAGCGGACAGACCATGATCATACACTGAGAATCTCATTACACAGACCTGAAAGCTCACCCAGCTACGTGACTGGGTAGCCGTGGAGCCAGATTTTCCAAGGCCAATAAGTTGTTTTCCTGGCCAGGATCTTACACTCCAAGAGGAGAAGGGATTCAGTGCTGTCAGTGCTGCGGAGGGGGTTCCAAAGCGCGGGAGGGGGGGGCATCCTTTCAACCTTGGGAAATGGGGAGGGATTTCTGGCATTTACTCTGTTATGTGAGGAGACAAAAGGAGAAGAACATTTGAATTGAAAAAAATAATGGGACGAGAGGCCGGAAGAACATGGGCATGTCTGGGAACAGAAAGGATTAGGTTAGGATCATGGGGGGGGGGGGGGGAGAGGGATGAGTCATCACCGAGGATGATGGAGGCTCACCAGAGACGGGTCTAAGGGGCTGTGGCGACCTTGTGAGTTTTACTCCCACTTCACAGAGGAGGTGCCTGAGGCATGGAGAGGTTCAATGATTCACTAAGGGCCAATCAGTGGGCAGGAGGTGGCCCTGGAAGCTCGTTCTAGAACACTAATGGGGGAGGGGGCACTTTCAAGGCTTACTGTGGTTTTCTATTCTGCTTTAAAGAGAAACTTTGTTCTCTCATTCATTTATCCCACGAGTAGTCAGTACATGCCTCCTTGCTGGTGGGGATCAAAGGTAAAAGGCAGAGTGTCTCTGAACTAGGGCTAACGTTAAAAATGGGGTGGGTGACACAGGACCCTGGAAAGGGGCCTTTGACTAGGTTGAGGAGGTCTTAAATTGTCATGGGCACAGGAAGTAGGAGGCAGGGTCAAATCCCTGCTGTCAACGCTCCAGGCTAGGCCAGGAGAATCAGCGAAGCTCACTTGCATGGGGCTGTGTTGGTTTCTAATTTGTTGGAGAAGGGGGTGCTGGTCGTGGGCATCCTGTTTCCAAATCTGATCTATAAACTCTAGCAATTTCTCATGAGGCCTACTAGAGGACTCTAATTTTCCCTTTAGGCAAACAAATGAGATTCTCTAAGAAATATTAAGTAATTTGCCTCCACAAAAGATCAGGAAATGAGGTGAACATGTATCATTCTGGTTTCCAAAGGATCTGGGAGTCTATTGTCACCTACATCATTGGAGATTCTCATTTCCTCAAAGTCCTCAGAAGAGAAGCTAAAATACAAACAAAAAACAAAACAATAACAAAACAAAGGTAAACAATGTCCTTCATGTCTTTGAATTGGTTGAGTAAGATTTCCTCCATGATGCTACAATTTGTCACCTAGGTGTCCCCAGCCAGAGAGGCACATGGGCCAGCTCTGCATGCATCAGCAGTTAGAGAGGGCTTGTGCCAGCCCCTCTGTTGGGAACAAGACCTGATTCAGCAAACTCCGACTCTCCCTAAGGTTCAGACTGCCACCAAAATTCTGGCTGTCTTTTCTTCCTATCTCTGGGGGGCCAGAGGATGTCAGCTTGACATTTGTAGGCACTTTCCTTGGGCATCATGCCTGTGCGATGGGGTGGTGGTGCTCATCTGCCCAAGCGGGTAGGATTCTCTGAAGGGTTAGCAGTGGCTCCGTTCTAACAGCACATGATTATAATCTATTAGATCTTTTCTGTAGAAATCAATGCCTGGCTTAAAAAATACTGCCAATTCACTAGCATTTGTGATACAGCTGTGAGCAAGAGTTAGAGAAATGCAGATTCTAAGTGCAACTGATAGTTTTCCACCATTCCAAATATTACCAATTACTGCTCCATTTTACTGTGATTTTCTATCCTGCTTTAAAGAGATTCTCTCATTTATTTATCTCACTAGTAGTTAGTAAGTGCCTGCTTGCTGGTGGAGATGGAGGGGAAAGGGCAGAGCTGGCCCTGAACTCATGGAGCTTGCAACCTGGAGGGGGCATGACACAGTGCGTCCTGAAGTCGACAAGCTGACAAGAACAAGTTAAAGTTGGAATCAAATCCACAAGGAGAAGGTGGGTGCTTAAGACATCTGGACCATTCATCTCCCATACGTGGTCTGAGTAAATATGCCTACCTCAGTCTTTTCTCTATAAAACTTGGGGCGTTATGTCATCGTATCTGAAAGTCCATGGCAAGTATGATTATAACTCTCCATGGTTGCAGCAAATCTTTTCACTGGGTTGACTTATTTGCCTCCGATGGATGATAAATTCCAGCCTGATTCCTAAAGCATTTCAAGATGCTTTGTGAGGAACCCAGAGAGATGGAGCTCGAGAATTCACTTTTCCCAGCCTGTTGCTTAAGCAGCTGGAACAGCAGGAAGGAGCCCCAACAGCTGTTGATAAGACCTTTCCAGGTGGCTGGGGCTGCCGGTGGACCCAGGGAAGGCTACTTTGTATCTTTTCTGTATAAATTGAGCCTAGTTAAGGAGGGATAAGGGCTTTTCCCCCATCCATATTTGAAGGATGGCATGTGTTCCTGGGTAATGATATATGGCATTTGTTACTTTGTCTGCTGCAGTCTGGCTGGGCACAATTCAGGAGCCACTTATTAAGCAGAAACAAACTTTATTTTTAGAACACACAAGCCATACCACAGAGCTCTTCAGGAATTCCCTCAGAGCCCAACTGCCACCACCTGCTTCCCACAAGCTTCTCAACCCTCCCACTCCTCCTGCTCTTGAGGCCAATTGGCTGGGTCACGTGGGCGGAGCCAAAAACGTCCCCCAGTGAGCAGCTCAGTGGTCTGAAAGGGCGGGGAAATAGCCCAATGAGCATCACTGCAGAGGAGCCAATCAGCTGGCAGCTGGAAGTTTGCTGGCAGCTGGAAGTTTGTTGGGGCCCCTTCGGCTGTGGCTCTCAACACTTGTTCCAATGTCAGTTTTTTGGGCTCAGCTTGTGGCTGCATTGCCACGCTCCCATCCCAGGTTCGGAGCCAACCCAAGAGAACTCAGGGGCAGGTGTTGGAATCCTGCTCCTTCTAATGTCTGTGATTTCATAGTCCATGATACAGGTTCTGTGTAGACACTCACCAAAAAGTGGGAGCAAGTCACTAGATCAGAAGGGAGCAGTCGCAGGCTCACTATCACCATGCACTGGGGACATGAAATACTGGGATGATGGCTGTTCCTTATCCTCATTGGCTGCCATTGTCTTCTTTTGTAGAAATGGAGGAACGAAGGAGCAACCTGAGACTCACTTACCTACCATGAGTCTGATTAATATTCGGCTGCTAGTCCGGCCAGTTCCTAGGCCCCCTGGTTTGCCTTCCTGCATGGTGCAGGTGATGGCTCTTGTGCCCACTGATCAGAATCCTCAGAGTTCCTGACCCCTAGGGGGCACTGTCCAGGTGCTCAGGATGCAGGGTGAGAAGGGCCCGTCCGTCCTCACGATGCTCACCGTGTAGTGTAGACCGCAGGGGCAGTGTTCTGGGGGCTGTCTGTGGTTGCTGAGGCTTGTCAGGAGGGGAAAGGACAAGCAAGGTCTAGTGGCTTGGCCATCCGAATTTCTGCAAATGAAGCCTGGGGATAAACTAAGGGATGGGGACAGTGCAGGACACAGTGAAGCACTGGTGAATGAGTCCCATGGCACTGTGGCCAGGTGGGTGCAGGTACCAAGAGGAAGCCTCCTATAGGAGATAACCAGAGGCAGCCCACACTGTGCCTGTGGCTAGCATGGCCAGGTGCCCAGTCGGTGTGGGGGTGTAGCAAGGAGACCCTGCCCACAGAGAAGGGTGTCAGGGACCCAGTGAGCAGTGATGGTTCTAGGCAAAGTCCTGGCCTATAGGAAGAAGCCTGGGTGGCTTTGGAAGGATTCCTGGAGTGGAAGTGTGCAGTCTGGTGACATTGGGTGAGAGTCATCATAGTGGGACTTGGTAGCCCCAGGGTCCTCAGACTTCCCTCGGTGCACAAGTTCTAAGGATGGTTGGCAGATTGGCATTCCTGCCGAGCCAGATTGGGCCTGGGGACTGCGGTGGACCTGGGTTTCCCATGTGTCTTTCGAGGAACATGTAGGAATCCAGTTTGTGGCAGCCAGAGGCAGAGGAAGCAAGTCCTCATCATCGGATCCTGGGCTCTGTGGGCTCTTTTTGGGGAGCAGCAGTGCTCAATGGCTCCTGTGTATCCACGGGTGTGGGGGCCCAGGCTCTGCACACCAGTACCAATGTCATTCTGTTTCTCTCTCTCCCTGTCCTTCTCCATCACGGCTCCCTGCCCACCATTGTACACCCATCCAGATAGCATGGTGGACAGATTTTGGTGATGCCTTTAGGATCTGTTCCTTTCCTCTGGTGATATTCCTGTGACTAAAGTCCATGATGCAGCAAGAGAAGTTTTGCAGATGTAAAGAAGATTGCTGACCAGCTGACTCAGGATGGGAGATCACCAGGGTGGGCCTAACCTAATCAGATGAGTCCTCTCCAAGCAGAGTTTTCTCCAGCGGGTCACAGAGGCGATGTTAAAGAGATGTGAAGGATTAGAGATGTAACTGGTGCCTTTGGAAGTGAAGGAGTCTCATGAAAAGGAATTGGAGGGGCTTGTAGGCACCAAGGATAACCCGTGGCAGCCAGCCAGAAAGAAAATGAGGTTTTTTTGGTCCCATAACAGCAAGAAATTGAATTCTACCAGCAACTTAAATGAGCTTAGAAGTAGGTTCCTTCCCAGAGCCTTCAAGGAAGAACCCATCCTGGCTAACACCTTGATTTCTGCCTTGTGAGACTCTATATTAGTTAATTTTCAGTTGCTATAACAAAATACCTGAGGCTAGGTACTTTATAAAGATGAGTTTTATTCAGTTCACAGTTTTGGAGTCTGAAAGTCCAAGATTGGGCAGCTCCATATATTCAGCCTCTGGCAAGGACTCCTCCTTAGCTGCATCACAACACAGCACAATGGTGGGAATGTGTACAAAGAGAGGAGAGATGATGTGGTGAGACAGGAAGTCAGAGAGACTCAGTGGCCAGGCTACCTCTTTATAACAACTCATTTTTGAGAGAACTAATTCCAGAAAACCAGTATTAATCCCTTCTGAGGGAAGCACCCCCAATGACCAAGTCACCTTGTACCAAAATCTTTTAAAGGTTTCACCCACTCCTGACATTGCCACATTAGTGTCCAAACTTCTAGTACATAAAACTTGGGGAGAAGCAACATTCCAGCCACAGTAGACCCCCAAGCAGAAACCCTAGCTACGATTGTTCCTGGTCTCCTAGATTTTTGAACTACTGAAACCCTAAAACAAAAGGTCTCTTTTTTTTCTATAAAGATTATGAATTTATTTTTCCATATTTTTATTGGTGCCTTACAATTTTACATGGTGGTGGGTTTGTGGTTGACTATTCCTACATGCACACAATCTAACACTATAGCCAACACCATTCCCCAGTATGTCTCCTTCCTGCCTCCTCCTCCCTCTCCCTGGTGCCTTTCCTCTGCTCCACCGATCTCTCTTGGATCGTCATGAGATTCGACAGCTCCTGGCTGCCATCTTTCTCTTCCTTTTCCACACAGGAGAGCAAACACAATCTTGGACTTCAATTTTTTAGGAGTAACACTGAGGCATGGTCTATTTGGGTCATGTGGTGATCCCACGCCTGGTCTTTTGAAGAACCTCTAGGAAATGCACTGGTTAAGTCACTAGGTTTGTGGCCATTTGTCATGCAGCATAAAAACATGGTTACCGATGGCCTCCTGCTTTGTCCTTGGGTGTGTGGGGGTGTGAGCAGAGAAGAACTCAACCCACCCCTCAGGAGTCAGGGTCCTCATGTGGGGTGAGGCTGGCTACTAGTGGACAACACCTCCTCCAGTTCCACCCTTCTCAAGTCTTGGAGACGAGATGGCCCTGGGGTGACCCAGTTTCAGTGTCCTCATGGGCCTTCAGGGCTCAGGGTTGGCCGGCTGGGCTTTCTCTCCAGCTCTCTCTCTCTGTCTTCCATCCTCCTCTGGGCCCGTCTCCCTGCCTCCTTCTCCACGGTGCTTCTCCCCCCTGAGCTGGGCCTGGCGGCAAGCATCAGCATTTCCCCCCACCCAGGGGAGCCAGTTCCAATCTCAGCCTCTCTCGGTCCCTGCTGCGCTGCCCATCCTCGGCCCCCCCTGCCCACTGCTCCCTGGAGGCGGAGACCATGGTGTCTCTGCCCCCACATGGCCTGGCTTCCTTATCCCTGCCCTGGGCCCCACTTCACCTCGGAAGGCTCCAGCTCCTCTCTGGCCTGGAGAATCTCTGTCCCCCAAATGGCCCCTGCTTCTCTCCTGGCTACTTCCTGATGCCCCGTTTGGCCTGAGGAGCTCTCAGCGCAGGATAACACAGCCTTCAGATGTCTCCCATGTTTCCCTAGGAGGCCAGAGGCTGCAGCCACGTCAGAAGCCGGCACGGGCTGGCTCAGCCGCACCCGTGACAGGAGCGGGCTGCAAGTTCCTGGAGCCCTGGGCAGAGGCCCCTGGCAGGTGCACTGTTTTGTCTCCTGAGTGGCTTGGACTGAGCTCCTGTCTGTGCAAAGGCAAAGCCCCGTACTTGGGGCTTGTGAGAGGTCAGTGGCCTTCCCCTTGCCAGAGTGGCCCTCCAAAGCAACCGCAGCTGAACGTTTACTACAGCTGGAGTCTGCAGGTCTAGGTGGGATGGCAAGGCAGTCTGTGGATCCAACAGACTGTCTGTGTGTCCTCCATCCAGACAGGAGAGGCACTCTGGGTCAAGTGTAGGCATTTTCAGTCTTTAGGTGTCCACTGTGAAACACACGGAGCTTCTTCTCTCCCCCTCCCTCCCTCCCTCCCTCCCTCCCTCCCTCCCTTCCTTCCTTCCTTCCTTCCTTCCTTCCTTCTGGGGATTGAACCCAAGGACGCTCTACCACAGTACTACATCCCCAGCCCTTTTAAACAAGTTTTAAAAATTTTATTTTAAGTCTTGCTAAATGGCTGAAGCTGTCCTCAAAATTGTGATCCTCCTGTTTCAGCTTCCCAAGTGGCTGGGATTACAGGCCAGCTAACTTTCTATTATGATCTTCTCTAAGGGAAGTGGTTTATCAGCTCCTCAGTTTCCTCTGCTCCCCAACATTGTGCAACGCTGCTTCCAGACCCCGTCTTTCCTATTCATTCCCTCAACCGACTCACCCATCATGGGCAAGGTGTGGGATTTTGGAGAACAATACAACTCAGGTGTGACACTGGTAGAGAAAACGGAGCCTCAATATTTGAGAAGGAGGTTCAATTTGTTTCCATGACCCTCTTTGATGGGACAGTCCTGGGCTTTTCCAAGTTGACGGTGACTCCCCCACAAGGGGCTCACCCAGCACAGAGCCGTGGACTGGCTCCTTGTTCCCTGGTACCAGATGCTCCGCTGTTTGTCTACCCAGCTACGACTGCGTGAGGATCCCCAGTGGCCATCAAACACTTGCCTCAGTTTCCTCCTCTGTAACATGGAAACCATGTCCCCCTAAGTAGAGACTTCATGGTGACACTTGAGGATGAAGTGGGTTAACACACATAAAGCCCATAGCCCAGTGCCTGACACAGAGGAGGCTCAATCAATGTCAGTATTGTCACGATGGTTGTCATTATTATTGTCACCATTGTCCTGCTTTATGTGCCTTTGGAGGTGATAGGAAAGGAAACTCCTACATTTTCCCTCTGTGTGGCCTTTTTCTAGTACTGGGGAAAAGGGAGGGTTTGCTTCTCGCCCTGAGGAATCTGTCTTATCAGAGCTGGCTTCTCCTCTGGTCTGTTGAGATAATGGGAACAGCTACCCGGGTGTGACACATGTCCTCTGGAATCCTAAATCACCCTGGGACGCAGGGGTTATCATCTATATTTTACAGACTCTGCCACCTGGGCTCCCAGAGACACGAGTGGCCCAAGGCCTCATAGCTGGCAAAGGCCAGAGCCCCGGAGGCAGCCAGGGCCTGGACGTTTCTGCTCTATTTACTGCTCCTGGATGCTCCAGTCAGTTCCTGCCACCAGGGCACGCACTTGCCTGAAGACTTAAGTGACCCACCGGTGTGCCCTTTGACTAGGTCCCTACTGAGAAGCCCTGGGAGCTCTGGACACCACTGGTAAGGATGGGCCTGAGCAGCTGTGCAGAGGGAGCCCTGGAGACCACTTAGCGCACAGCACAGAGGGACGCTGGAGCCAGACTCCCCGGCAGGACCTTGGGCTGTAAAATGGGGAATAAAACAAGAGCGCTTCTCTATCGGCTGACCAAGAGGAGTAAGTGATATAACTTCTATAAAGTTTTTAGTGTCGAGATCAATCAATATCAGCCATTATTATCACTATTACTAGTCTCCAGCACGGTCGGTGATGGCGCCTCTGTCACCTGAGGCTCAGCTGAGCACACTTGGGCAGACGGAGGGGCTGGGGTTGGAGCAGGGGTCTCTCTCCCCTCCTGACCATCACTCCCGGCCACCAGGCCCCGGCGCCCATCCCAGCATCTTGTTTCCTGAACGTGTGCACTTCAGAAATGCTGCAGCTGTGGCCAGGAAACCACCTTCTCCATCTATTTGAGAAGCTTCATAAACTTTCTGTTTAATGTTTTAAAAGGTTAGAGTCTAAAGAGGGACGTGGTTAAGTAAATCACAGCACATCAACCTGATGGCCTATTTGAGCAGCCGTTGAAGTGATAATTACGGAGATTGTGTAGCAACGAGGAAGATGCTTATGGATTCACATGAGATGAAAAAAAAAAAAAAACAGAATAAAAAATTGAGTTACACAATGATTGCCACTCGTCAAAAGCTCATACCTTCGAACGATCACGGGGGATTCGTAGCTTTCTCTTCTTTCATCGTTGTTCTATTGTTTCTATAATAAATACATAAAAAAACAGCAGAGTCGTTGGAATCTGACTTTATAAATAAAAAAAAAAAAAGCAGGTCTCTGAGATCCATGTGGCCTGTAAAAGCAGATGCTGTTTTTACAAGAACCATGGGTCACTCTTGCTGCGGTATTTACGTCTGTGTTGCTCTCTGGTGGGGGTGGAGGGACAAGTTCCTTTTTTCAAGCAGAGCAGACGACTTTCCTCCCAGCCCCTGTTATCCATGGTCATGGTCATGGTCAGAGGAGGGGCCAGCTCTCAGAGGGAAGGTGCTGGTGTCTAATATTTCTTTTGGCTTCTGCACAGGCAAGGGAGGCAGGGGGTGAGTCAGGAAGGACCCTGGGAAGGAACCTGCAAATCTTTTCTTCCTCCTGTGTGAGGCTGGGGGTGGGGTGGGCTCTCACAGACCCAGGAGACCCCAAGAGCCTCGGGCAGCTGAGGGTGGGGTTTCTCCAGAGAGCTTAAAGGGAGAAAGGGGTTCAGAACCCTCGTTTCTTCTCCTTTCCATTCCTCTTTCCCTCCCCTTTCTCTTTTCCAATCTTCGTTCTCTTTCCTTCTTTTCCTTCAGTGGCTGTTGATTGTGCTCCTACTCTGCATACAGACTATATCCATTACCCAATTTAGAGAGGCCAAGAGACAGTTTCTGCTCCCCAGAAGTCTAGCCAGAGAGATAAATCTGAAAACACACACCCTTGATAGGTTAGAATCAGACTAATCCAATGTGACAAGGAGAGGAATTAACTCTGCTCAGAGGCCTCAGTGAGGCCTCCCCAAGAGGAATCAGGGGAGTCGAGGGAGGGGTCTGCTGGAGGGGGAGGGGCTGCGGGGGAGGGTCAGAGGGGGCAGAGGCTGGAGATGCTGGAGAAAGTGGCTCCTGTCTCCTTGGACCTGTGGCCCTTCTGCCTCTGAGTTCTGTGTCCAATGGGAAGGTCAACAGACTGCATGTCCACCTGACCCAGTCAGGGGTGTCTTGACCCCTCAGTTACACCTAGGATCCCATCCTGGCTCTTTATCCAGGAATCTACTAAAGTCATTTTGAATTCATCTGGTTATTTCCTAGGATCTGTGGATGGCAGAGTCAAGGAGCCCCAGCCCCCCCTGTTCCCAACCATCCAGGAAGCCAGTTAAGACTCAGTTCAAGGTGTTTGGGTTTCACTAATGGACTCTGCTGCTCTCATTTCAGGGGTGAGAAAACTGTAGCCCAGAAAGGGGAATTTGGTGATTTATTCAATGTCATTGAGCAAATTGCTTGCTTTAAGTCAGCTCTTCTGGCCCCCAAATCAGTTCTTTTGTAGCGCACCAGGTCCTTTACCAGGGAGGGCCAGTCCCGCCTCTTCCCTCTTCCATGCATCAGCTTTCCCTGTTTACTCTTAGCTTCCTCAACTTCAAGGCTGGGCAGCCCTTCCCATTCCAAAGGATGTAGCCAACAAGCCCTCCTCCTGCCCGCGACCTTCAGAGTTGTATTCCTCCAAAGCTTTCATCTTTCTACACGTCCCACCAGGACAATGCCTGGTCCTTGTGGTCTGCTCAGGGGAACAGCTCCTGGATCTCAAGGTCATGTGGCCCCTCCCTTCTCTACCTCCTTCCTCGCCCCTAAGAAACTGGATTTATTAAGGCCTTATGGTTAGAGTTAGGAACTAAGTGGCAAACTGGAAAAGAATCCCGGGGTCCAGGCTTCTTCCAACAAACCAGCTCAGAAGTTACCCAGAGCAAATCTTTCCTGAGTCTGGCCTCATTCTCTTCATCTGGCCATGCTGGGGTACTAGATAGGCTGGAACCCAATGACCTCTAACCCCCTCAAGTCCTGACAGTCGATGGCACTAAGCTTGCATGAGACTGCAATAAAGGGATGGGGACTAGCTCTTGCAGATGACACTTTCATCACTGTGACAAAGAATCCTGAGAAAAACAACAGTAAGGAGAAAAGATTTATTTTGGCTCATGTGTTCAGAGGTCCCAATCCATAGCCGGTGGCTCTACTGCATTGGGCCTGAGGAGAGGAAGAACATCACGAAGGAAGGTAAGACACAGCAGAGCTTCTTACCTCATGGCAGTCAGGAGGCAGAGTGGGAAGAAGGGGTCAGAGACAAGACAAGCCCTGGAGGGCTTACCTCCAATGACCCACTTCCTCTAACCAGACCCCACCTCCTCTGATGCCCACCACTTCCTAAGAAGCCATCATCTCTGAAATCGTCAATGGATTAACCCACCGATGAGGTCAAAGTCCTCAGGACCCAATCACTTCCCCAAGGCCTCCACCTCTGAACATGGCTGTCCTGGAGACCCAGCCTCCAACACGTGAGTCTTGGGGGTTCATTCCAGATCCAAACCAAAACACCCCACTTTCTTCAGTCTTGATCCAGATGCTTGGAGAGTATACAACAGTGACCTGGGGACATTCTAGGGTCAGAAGGTGAATGTCATGATGGAAATGAGGCCCATTTGGCCTTCAAAGAGCTTCTGGGCCATTTGCCACTTGCTTTTTTGCTTTTCCACCTATAAATCCGTTCAACTTGCTTTGGCATTTATGTGGTTTCAGAAGGCTATTATCTTGTCAACATTGTTCTACGGCATTGACATTATCTCTTAATTACACAATTACTTTGTTATGTACTGTAGACCTAGTAATAAAATATTTGAAGTGTTCAGGCACAGACAGGATTTTAAAAATATGATTTGAGTCAAGCCATCTTGTAAAAATCACCGAGTGTCACAGAGAGAAGAGACCTGGGCTCATTCCCTCACTGAAGGGAGGGAGAGCCTAGGCCCTCTGTGGGTCACGTGGGTAGGATGAGTTCTGCAGACGTGGCACACCCCACTCTTTGTGCCATTGGAAATGATGAGTTTCTTCAGGACAGGCAACGAGGTTAGGGG
The DNA here is from genome assembly GCF_964194105.1 of Spermophilus citellus. Taxonomy (NCBI): domain Eukaryota; kingdom Metazoa; phylum Chordata; class Mammalia; order Rodentia; family Sciuridae; genus Spermophilus; species Spermophilus citellus. The sequence goes on along the minus strand of NC_138186.1, from coordinate 56,838,030 downwards.
AGAGGAGGACATGCATAGAGTGGGTGATCTGGGGTAGGTACAGTGACTTGGAGCAGCGTGAGAATAGTCTGGAAGGGTTTGCAAAGGGATGGGATCCACCCTCGGTTAAAACTCCTCCTGCTTCCCATTGTTTATGACCCAAATCTGAACCAGGCTCAGCAGGCACTTGGCATGACTCCCTGCTAAGACTGTGGAAGGCCTTCCAGACCAATGACCTTCTACCTCTGAGTTTGGAGACAGCCCCAGAATTCTTCCTTAGCTAAATTTCCACAGTTTTCTCAGAAGAGGAAACTTATTTTCCACCTATTAGGGGTTGAATTGTGTCCCCCCCAAAGCTATGGTGATGTCCCAACCCCTCTGAACTCTGTATGTGACCTTACTTGGAAATAAGGTCTTTGCAGATGTGGTCAAGTGGAGATGAAGGCATGTTGGATTAGAGGGGGCCCTAAAGCTAGCGACTGGCATCCTCAGAAGAAAAGGGAGATTCTTGCACGATGACAAGGACAGAGAGGAGTGATATCTCTGCAAGCCAGGGAGGGAGTACCTGGACTACTGGCCACCAGCAGGAGCTAGGGAGCTATATGGAAGGATTCTCCTCTGGAGACTTCAGAGAGAGAAGTTGGGTAGAGAGTGTGAGAGCCAGCAGGGCTCTGTTGACCTTGATTTCAGACTTCTGGCCTCCAGAACTCTGAGCGATTATTTTATTTGAAAATACCTGTGCGGTATTTTGCAACTACAGCCCCAGGAAGCTAATATGCCACCTCTGGAAATTGTCTCCTCTATCTAGTCCTATCTAGTTGGCCTTCTTTCCCTCTAAATACCTCGGTGTCTCCCTCCCTCTCCATTCCTTTGCTATCTCCTTGTCTAACACTCCTGTGGGGTTGTTTTCCTGCCCCCAAGTTCTTCTGCCCATTAATCAGCTTTTTTTTTTTTTTTTTTTTTTTGCTGCTGTGACCAAAAGACCTGACAAGAGCAACTGCAAACAATTTGGGGGCTCACAGTTTCAGAGAGGTCTCAGTCCATAGATGCAGTTGGTCCCATTGCTCTTGACCTTGGGCCCAGAGCAATGGGACCAACTGCATCTATGGACTTGACCTCTCTCTGCTCTGATCATCATGTCGGAAGAGTGTGGTGGAGGAAAGTGGCTTAGGACTTGGCCACCAGGAAGCAGAGAGAGCGACCCCACTTACCAGGGACAAAATATATACCACCAAAGCCTTCCCTCAATGACCCACCTGACCCTCCAGCCACACCCTACCTGCCTATTAATTACCACCCAGTTATTCCCTATCAGTGGATTAAGACACTAATTAGATTAAGGCTCTCAATCCAATCATTTCACCTCTAAACTCTCTTGAATTGTCTCACCCATAAGCTTTAGGAGACATCTCACATCTGAGCCTTAACACTACCCAAGTCCTTCTGTTTCCCAGGCCCAGCCTAGCCGGTCCTTTCAGTAACCTCTTCCACAATCCTCTCAAAGGGCGATTACCCCTTGTCTGCTGCAGTGTTTTTGTCGTTTCCCTATTTAGCTCCCTCAGCAGAGGGGGAACCTACAAGGGGAAGGTGAGAGAGAATGCAGAGAAAGACTTCTTTGGTTCCAGGATTCTGCCTCTGTTCCGCCCAGCTGTGGCTGGGAGTGCTGGCAGGGAGGACAAAGCTGTTTCTCCAGATAAAGTCCCTAAAACATCACAGTTGCATTTTAAGCGTAGAGGCTGTTTATTCTCTTCTTTCTTTCAGTCAAGGTGTTTCTAAATGAACCAGTGATCAAGTACAGCTGAGTCTGCTCTGAGCCCAACAGTTGCATTGTTGGCCATTTTCCATTTGGATTTTGCCAGAAGGATAGAGCTGCTCCACAGCTGGGAATGTGGAAAAGCGGTGCAATGTCAGAGTCCATCCTGGGAGCATTTTCTCTGGGCACTCTTACGTGAGGTGTGGAGAGGCTAAGAGAGATGCATGGAAGCACACAGATATTTCTACACTCACCTTGACCCTTGGTCGGTCTCTGTTCTGATCATTTCAATTGCTCATCCTGTACAGAGCATCCTATGCTTGTGTCTCCAAATAGAAAATGCAAACAATGCAACTGTTGGACTCAGAGGTAGAGTCAAGGTTTAGGTGTGAACCCTTTGCTGGCATGGATAACCTTGTGTATTTGCAAATAATGCTTAATCTTGCATAATTATTTTCACATAGTGGGATTTCAGGCTTCATTCAAGTAGAACATTTTTTTTTTTTTTTTTTTGCATTCTGGTGGCTACTGATATTAATAGGTTCATTTTGATGCTTGTTTTAAACCCCTGTCTAGGGTATAAGTCTGAAGAGCTAAAAACTACATTCCCTAGGCATCCTTTCAAGTAGGTTCAGGGTGTGATTTAGGATCTACCCAGCTGCTGCATTCATGTAAGATTTGGATTTGGAACTGAGTCACCAAGGAGAGAGGTGGAGAATAGATATTCACTTTACTGATGGGCATCAGGGCAGAAGTGCAGGCTCTGTGCAGATGTCCAATATGAAGCTTCCTATTGAGAGGGACACTGCAGATTTGGTGGCTCAATTCCATGGTATAGTTTTTTTTTTTTTTTTGTTTTGTTTTGTTTTGTTTTTTTAGTTGTCAATGGACCTTTATTTTACTGATTTATATGCGGTGCTGAGAATTGAACCCAGTGCCTCACACATGCTAGGCAAGCGCTCTACCCTGAGCCACAACTCCAGCCTCCTGTGGCATTGTTTTGAGAGATGATCCTGGAAGCTCAGCTTAGTGTCTGGCTCCCCAAACTGGGGTCCTCACACGAGGATCAGAATCTCAGCTCAAGTCCAGTCCTAATCAGTCAGCTCCAGTTCTGGATCCCCCAGTTAGTCCATACATACCTTCAGGATTGAAAAGCACTGGCTTAGATTCCAGTGGATGTCAACTAAGTCTACACTTGGAATCACTCCAGATGCTAAGAGCAGACCCAGATTGATTAATCACAAGCTCTGGGGGCCAGGCCCAGGCATCAGCATCATAAAGAACCATCCCTGGGTGGTTCTAACATCCCATTATTTTGCTAGTGATTGGCTTATAGGTGAGCCTGGGTTTATAGGGGTCCAAACAGGCCTGAGGAAAGTTCTAGTGGGATCTTCCTGAGAAAGTTTCCTTGCTCTTAGGACAAATACCCCATTAAGAAAAGCTTGATTTCTGCCTCTGGGTGTCACCATGTCCAGATGTGAGGCCTGAATAGTTGCCAAGGATGTAGAGGCAAAGTCCTGCTACCTGCTCTCTTCTTGTTACTTGAAGAATATATGACCTGTTTAAGGTTCAGAGTTTCCTGTTAATTGCAGGAAACTCCTGACCAGTATACCATTATTCCTTCATTTCTTCATTATCCATATAGGCCCTTTATGCATGAGAATCGAGTCACCATGCCATAACTTGTGGTTGTTTCTCATGATCCTATGCACCCTGTATGGCTCACCTCTAAAATATACACGCCTACGTTTTTCCTTCTCTGTGAATCTGCCATTATTGGCATCCCTTATTTAGCACCATACATACTTTTCATAACTGCATTGACAATGTTGTCGATCCCAGAGTCAGCCCCAGGACCTGACCAGAAAACTGCTATTGAACCACCCCAAGGGCAGGGGACACCATAAATACAAGATAAAATGTGGGGAAAAAGCTGTTGTTTAGGGATCAGAACAGAGAAAGCAGGCAGGACTTGAACTAACAGACAAGGAAGGAGGACACCAGAGGAGGGAAAGGGCCTTAGAGGCAAAGAACACAATCCCTGCCTCTTGGCGGATGGATCCTTTCTCTGATTCCCCCAGTTACTTGATTTCTCCTCCCAGAGGTCACTGCACAGCAGAATTGCACCTAACAGAAACATGAAGTTTTTGTTCGTGTTTAGCTGGTTGGGTTTTCTTCTTATTCTTTGTATAACCGTGGTCTAATTATGCAAATCTCTCCTCCCTTTCTCCAGACCTCTGTACTCCTCTGCCCCTGACCCCCACCATGTTCTGGGCTCTGTCTGCCTCCTTTGTGACCCATTCATCTTAGCCAGTCCATTGGTGGTCAGTGTCCCTGGCCACTTCCTCTCAACAGGTTTTCTTGAAAGCTGCTTTTAAATTAAATTCTTTCTAAGTTCCAAAATAAGTCACAGGAGGTTGGATGCAGTAGCATCCACAACAATGAGAAGGATGGGAGGTGAGCCTGGGAAGAGATTCTGGGACCTTTCATTTAACTGCATCGTATTCTTTGAAGGAGTTTGCTCTGACGACTGAGGGATAATTTCCATTGCTGCAGATTATCCGTCTAAAAGCAAAGCTTCAAAAATTTGTAGAATTTGAGCCGTTGAAAAATCTTAAAATATGTTGCTTTTGATATGTCAAAGGATATTTTGGATAATAAATGATAAAGCTTTGTATGAATCTTTTTTTCCTTTTGCAGTACGGGGATTGAGCCCAGGGGCATTCCACCACTGCCTACATCCCCAATCCCTTGTTACTTTTGAGACAGGGTCTTTCTAAGTTGCTGGGTCTGGCCTTGAACTTGTGACCCTTGTGCTTCAACCTCCTGAGTAGTCAGGATTATAGGTGAGTGCCTCTGTGCTTGGCTGTATGAATTATTATTATTTTTTTTGAAAAGGTAATAGATAAACTTGGTAGAAAAAAAATAAAGATACAAAGAAATTTATCGTGAGCTGTAACCCTCCTCCCATCCCTATCTTCCCTCCTGCCCTAGCCCTCTGGGCTTAGTCATTACCAAGGATTTCTTATGTAGCCTTCCAGAAATATTTTATACATGCTCAAACAATACACATCTATACTTATCACATAAATGTTAAATAAATAAATAGTAAGCCCTGTCCTTCACCTTGTCTTGTATACCTTAATACCAATTTAAAATCAACATTTCTGGCTTTTATTTATTTTCTTGAAGTGTTAAACCAATTAACTCTAGATAGACCAAAAAACTACTATGTATGTTATACTTTGTAGAATAACTATAAAAAATAATATAAAGAGTTGTGCCTAAAAAGCTAAAAGGTAAATATAATCCTAACAATTATATTAAAATAAAATTATGTTAAATTATATATCCTAAAATATTCAAATAATGCAAAAGAAGGAAGGAACTGGAAAAGAGACACAAAAAACAAAGAGGAACAAAAACAAATGGTAGATTGAAATTCAATCATGTCAGTTAGATTATATAAAATTACATTAAATGTAAGTGGTCTAAACTCACCAATTAAAAGACAGTGTTACAAGGGAGATCAATGGAGTGGAAGAAGGGGATTGAGAGGGATGGAGGAGGAATAAGAAAAGGGAGGAACTGTTGAATGAAATTGGAATAATTATGCTCTGCATCTATATGACTACAGTGAAGTCCACATTCATATATAAATCTATAAATCACTAACTTAAAATAAATAATAAATAAATAGAAGGAATATCAGTAAAGTAGAGGAAGGGGGAACAGAGGAAGGGAAGAGGGAAGAGAAAGTGGAAGCACTGGAGATTGGAATGGAGCAAATTATGTTCCATGCAAGTATGATTATATCAAAATGACATCACTGTTTTGTATGACTATAATGCACAAATAAAAACATTTAAAAGATGGGGAAGAAATTTTCAGATTGAACAACAACAACAAAAAAAACATGTTTCAACTATGTGTTGTCTATAGGAGACACACTTTAAATTTAAAGATGAAAATATATTCAGATTAAAAGTAGATTATGAAAAAGACATCCTATAAGCAGTAATCAAAATATGACTGGAGTGATGTAAAATGGTACAGTCACTGTAGAAAACAGTCCAGTGGTTCCTCAAAACATTAAAATGCAATTATCATATGGTCCAATAAATCTACTTTTAGAACTCTATCCAAAAGAAGTGAAAGGAGAGTCCTAAAGAGATATTTGTGTGTCCATGTTCATAGTAGATTTGTTCACAGTGGCTGAGAGGTGGAAGCAAATTCTAATTAGTCATTGACATAAGGATAAACAAATAATTTGAATATTATTCAGCTATAAACAGGAAGGAAATTCTGATATATACTATGATATTGACAAACATCAAAGATATTATGTTAAATGAAATCAGTCAATCAAAGAAAACACAAATAGTAGGTGAGTCTACTTATATGAGGAACCTAAAAAAATTTATCCACTATGGAGTATTTTAAAAAAGAAAGCAGAAAAGTAGAATGGTAGTTATAGAGGCAGAAATTAGACTGGTGGTTACTTGGGCCTGGAGGTGTGGGAAGGAGGAAATGGGTGGGATGCTGTTTAATGGGTAACATTTCAACTTTGCAAGATGAAAAAAAAATTCAGAGATTGGCTGCCCAGCAATGTGGATATACTTAATGCCATCGAAATGGTTAGGATGGTAAATTTTATGTTATTTTTTTTTATTGGTTTTTCACAACATTACAAAGCTCTTGACATATCATATTTCATACATTAGATTGAAGTGGGTTATGAACCCCCAAATTTACCCCAAATGCAGATTGCAGAATCACGTCGGTTACACATCCACAACTTTACATAATGCCCTATTAGTAATTGTTGTATTCTGCTACCTTTCCTATCCCCTACTATCCCCCCTCCCCTCCCCTCCCATCTTCTCTCTCTACCCCATCTACTGTAATTCATTTCTCTCCTTGTTTATTTTCCCATTCCCCTCACAACCTCTTATATGTAATTTTGTATAACAATGAGGGTCTCCCTTCATTTCCATGCAATTTCCCTTTTCTCTCCCTTTCCCTCCCATCTCATGTCTCTGTTTAATGTTAATCTTTTCTTCCTGCTCTTCCTCCCTGCTCTGTTCATAGTTGCTCTCATTATATCAAAGAAGACATTTGGTATTTATTTTTTAGGGATTGGCTAGCTTCACTAAGCATAATCTGCTCTAGTGCCATCCATTTCCCTGCAAATTCTATGATTTTGTCATTTTTTAATGCAGAATAATAATCCATTGTGTATAGATGCCACATTTTTTTTATCCATTCATCTATTGAAGGGCATCCGGGTTGGTTCCACAGTCTAGCTATTGTGAATTGTGCTGCTATGAACATCGATGTGGCAGTATCCCTGTAGCATGCTATTTTAAGGTCTTCAGGGAATAGTCCGAGAAGGGCAATAGCAGGGTCAAATGGTGGTTCCATTCCCAGCTTTCCCAGGAATCTCCAAACTGCTTTCCAAATTGGCCGCACCAATTTGCAGTCCCACCAGCAATGTACAAGTGTACCCTTTTCTCCACATCCTCGCCAGCACTTGTTGTTGTTTGACTTCATAGTGGAATAGGGAATTACACACCTGTAGACGCAGGTTTCAATGAAGTTATCTCCTCCACCGCAGTCTGATGACGTCAGTTCTCTGCCATGGTGGTGTCTCTTGCAAATGGCGACAGTTCGTTTCCCTTTGCCGGGCGACCAATGCAACAGGTGGGTCCTTACTGTCTCTCCTAAGCCCCATTTCAAACCTGTGGCCACTACCTATGAAGGCTCGGTAGGCATTTACCTCCGTTAGATCAGAAGGGCTGACCAGTTGTTTCAGCCGGATGGATTAGTGCTGAGTCACAGCTGTTTGTCTGCGGGAAGCAGGGGAACGGGAGCTTGAATTCAGCTGATACGGGCTCAGTGTGTGTTCTGAGAGGCCCAGACTGTTCACCCCAGATCCACGTCAGCTCAGCATTGCCTAGTGATCCTGAGCAAACAGATTTAGGTTGTTTACGACTCCCTATGCCTGCACAGCTGAAGAGGTCAGGGACTTGATCTCTCTGCGCCCGCCGCCATGTTGGAATCCTCCAATTTTATGTTATTTGATTTCATTGCAGTAAGAAAAAAAAAGATAACTGAAGTAGTTAATTTAATATTAGATAGACTTCAGAACAAGGAAAATTACCAGGCAGAAAGGAACATTACAGAAGGATAAAACAACCCATTCACTAGAAGACATAACAATTCTAAACATGTAGATACCTAAAAATAGAGCTTCAAAATTCACAAAGCAAAAACTGATAGAACTGGAGGATGAAGAAGGAAGCTCATGTTTGTCATTAGAGACTTCAATATTCCTCTTACTGGTTGATACAATTAGATATAAAAGCATCAATTGTGTAGAAGATGTAAGTAACCCTAGTAACCAACTTGATCTAATGTACATTTGTGGGACACTCCAGAGCAGAACGTAGATTCTTTTTTAAAAGCAACCTTCTTGGTGTCTTCCCAACCCTGCCTTGTTTTCTAACTCCTCGTTCATGTAGTTCTTTCTCTCTTCCTACTTGTCTATCCCTGTTTTCCTCTCTCCCCATCCCCCCTTTCCTATTTATTTTCCTTATGTTCATTTTCCTCCATTCATCTTTTTTTTCTTTCTCTTACCTAGCACCAATCTACCTAGCACTAAAATCATAAAATTAGATATTTCCTATTCTTAATTTAAAAGCAAATGAATCGAATGTTTTCTTTCCAAATAAAAAATTAAACAATCTTGTAACAAGTCCCTTTTCACATAAGACGTTCAAGTGATTTCTCCCCCTAGACTCTGGTCCTGGATATCTGCCATGGGCTACTTTGGAAATCACAGCAAAACCATTGGGGACTGTGGTTATTGGGGAAGGAAGGCTCCCTGGAGGAAGTGGCATTGGGATACAGATAGAACTTGGGTTGCTGGAAAAAGGATCCAAGGGAAATTTTCTTTTAATTTGTCTCTCTGACTTTGAAGCATTATAAATGGTCTGGCTCAGCATATGACATCAAAGGACAAGTGCACATGCATGTAGATGTCCCTCCCTTCTCCATTGTGCCTTTCCTAGCACCTGGAGTTTGGGACAAGACCCTCCTTTCCTTTAATTGCCTCTTTCCCTTACTTTTCAGCACCAGTCCCTGTGGTAATGATAGGTTTTTCCCTCCCGGAACTCTCCATCTTAACCCAATGCCTCATAGTGTCTGGTATTTGCAGGTTCTGGAACCTGCCAGCTCATTGTTGGGCTGTCCAGGGATGCCCGATAGCCTCTGAGGTTCCTTCTCACAGGCTTTGGACCAGGACCCTATTGTGAACTGGTGACATGCTGCGGCTCACTTCCTGAGATAACCTGGGGACCTCCTCCTGTTCCTCTGTCTCTTTAGGTGTGTGACACTTTCCTCTTGGGGTGGAGAACTGCTTTCTGAAGCATGCTCTGCTGCCTGTGGTGCTTGAGAAAATGTTTATAAATGTCCTGTTTATAAATGCTAGCACAGATGGTCCTGCCATGTGTGCATTGGGTATCAGAGGTATGGGGATGTGCATGTATGTGCCAGAGGAGAACATGCCCATGAAATGGTCTTCTAATCAGCTCAGATCAACAGCAGGTGCCTGGTGGTACAAAAGGAAGACAGATACAGAGCCCCTGAAACCTCTGCACCAGCCCCCCACTTCCCTTCAGGACTGGTCTGTCCTGTGAATTTAGAAAAGTTTCACACAGACTCTGAACTAGAATTCGAAGAGATCTAGGAGGCCCTCTTTTGCTCCCAAACTCTTCTTGAGAGGCTTGAAGTTTTGCCATTTGTCATTGCTTAATTTTAGTTAGGAATGTCCCTTAAAAAGTGCATGTAATTTTGGAAGGAGAAACCTAGAGCCAGGAAGATGGCATTTTATATAATTAATCCCCTGTTAAGGTTTAGATATGAGGTGTCCCCGCCAAAACTCATGTGCAAGACGACTGTTCATGGACTGACTCCTCTGTTCCTGGGAGACAAATAAACTTTTTCTCCTCTATTTTGTTCTTGTCAGGTCTTTTGGTCACAGCTAAAAAAAAAAAAAAAAAAAAAAAAAAGCTGACTGAAACAGATATTGGTACTGAGAATTGAGATTATTGTTGTGACTAACCTGACCATGTGGTTCAGAATATTTTGGAGCTTTTTGGAATTTGTGGGAGGAGTTTTTAAAAGGTTTAGAATGTTGTAAATGGAACTTAATGGGTGATTCTATGGGAAGTGCAAAAGACCAGAAGGAGAAGGGACACCAAGACTGTACTCATGAGGTTTCAGAGAGGGAAAACTCTATTGGAAATTGGGCTAGAGGCCGCTTGTGTTACATTCTGGCAAACAAGTTGTCTACATTTGGCCCATGTCCTGAGACTTTCTGTGAGGCTGTATTTAAAGGTGATGGAAGAAATTTTTAGGCAGCATAGCATTAAGGCAGCAGCATGGGTTTTGCTGGCAGCTTTTGGCCAAGTTTGCTGTGATAATCAGGAACAGGAAGCAGAGCTGAAAGATTTGGCCAGAAAAGTGCAAGTAAAACTTTGACTAAAGAATGTGAGGTTATTAAAGAGATTATAGCCACTAGAGAAATGCTAAATACTTTAACCAGTGACCATAAAGTAGGAGATAGAAATGTGTTAGGCAGACAAGGTTAACCCCCATCCCACCTCGGGAGTTTGTAAATGGAGTAGATAGCTGTGACCAGTGAATCCACTGGAGACTGAACAAATGCACCAGAATCTGAAGCCAGTCCCCAAGGTGAAGCAGTGTATGATTGACACCCTGATTGGATGGTGCACGAACACACTGGATACCCAGGTGAAATTGGACTCAAAGACTCACTTCTTTAATGTCTACAACCTATGGTCTTTAAGGCCATCTAATTCCCCTCTAACATCATATAAATCCCTAGACAACAGACACCCATCATCAACCCTCTCTCGGGGATCCCTTCCACTGTGGGAGTTATGTTTTCTATTACTTTAATAAATTCTGTTATTTTGCTCTCATCTTTTGTGTCTGCAGATCTCAGTCTTTGAGCTCACAAGATAAAGAACCAACCAATCCTGGCTTGTCAATAGGAAAGATAACTTGAGGGTATCTCAGAAATGGACAAGATCACACCCATCTCAGACTCAAGGGTGTAAAAGTAAAAGTCTTATAAAGAGACTGGGGGAACATAGGAAGGATTTTCACTATGCTCAGCCACCCAGGAACTCAGAGGCTGCTGTAGCCATAGTCCCAAGAGGTGTTCAAGATGGTGACCGACTTTAGTGTCAGCTATATGGTGTGGGAGCTGTAAGAATGCCGGATGATAGAGTTGGGGTCACTGAGGTTGCCACTGAGATTTCAAAGGACGAGCCGGGAGGCCAGGCAATGTGCAGCAGGGCTGCCCCCAAGAGTGGGGATGGGTGAAGATGTGAGAAAGGCAAAGCTGCTCTGGAGATCCCGCCCCCCCCCCACCACCAATTAAAGGATACCAGTGACGTGGAACATTAGGAAATGCCTAGGAAAGCTGCAGGATTGAGCAGAGACGAGCCGAGAGAGGGGCCATCTGGGCTGCAACCAGCAAGGCCACAGGGGTGGAGAGGTACAGGCCCTTTGGAGAGAACATCATGAGGCCACGTGCCCTAGATGCTGAATGTGGAGCCGCAGGACTTGTTTTCCCAACTGGGTTTTGGTCTTTGGTGCCATCCCTCTGTCTATGCCTCTATTTCTCCCGTGTGGAAAGGAAGTGTTTGCTCTGTGCTATTACATAGGTTACTTGCTTTTGATTTTTAACCGGAGCTCATTCTGAGAGTTTGCCCTGAGTCTCGGAGACTTTGGACTTGGACATTTGGGAAATGATGGAACTGTTAAGACTATGGGGACTCTTGAAAATAAATATAATTTGCATTGTAAGATAGGCATGAGCTTTTGGGGGTCCGGGGTGAAATGTTATGATTTAGATATGAGGTGTTCTTCAAGAGCCCATGTGTTAGACAATATAAGAAAGATTGGAGGTAAAATGATTGGGTTATGAGTGCCTTAACCCAATCAGTGCACTAATCTACTTGAATGGATTAACAGGATGATAGTTGTGGCAGGTAGGGTGTGGCCAGAGGAGATAGGTCAAAGGGAGTGTGCCTTTGGGACATATATTTTTCCCTGGTAAATGGATTATCCTTCTTCCCCCCTTTTTGTCTCTGCTCCCCCACTTTCTTGTTTGCCATGTCCTGAGCAGCTCTCCTCCACCACCCCTTCTGCCATGATGCTTTTGCCTCATGCACAGAGCAATGGAGTTGGCTGTCTATGGACTGAGATCTCAGAAGCCATGAGCCAAATAAACTTTTCCTCCTCAAATTGTTCTTTTCAAGTCTTTTGGTCATAATGACAAAAAACAACAAACAAACAAAAAACCCCAAACTGACTAAAACATCCCCTTTACATTTTACAGGTGAGGGAGACAAGCAATGTACTGGTGGTGCTCTTGAGGTCACTTGGCAAAGGGGTGACACAGCTGGGCCTTGAATTCAGGGCTTCTGACTCCTGGCCGAGACTCATTACCTATCTGGATCACAGGACACCACCCGAGGGTCCTTCACGATGTGGCATGAATGTGCTTAACCCAGGCTTCCTTACTAATGGTGCCATTTTGGGAAATATGGTAGGCAAGATCCATTGAAATAAGAGGCAGTGGTGATGCTAATAAGCTTGGATTTTTCCACAGCTTTCGGAAATAATTTTTCTTTCAGACCAGTATTATTCAGTGGAAATATACAGTGAGGTTCAAATGTGAACTGTATGTGCATGCTATTTATTAAATTTTCTACCATCTACTTTAAAATAAAAAGGAAAGAAAGAAGCATGTAAAACATTCGATTTTTACTTTTTAAAAATTTATTTGGCACCTAATATCTATCTATCTATCTATCTATCTATCTATCTATCTATATATATTTATGAGGTTCAGTGTTATGTTTTGATACATGTATACATTGTAGAATGATTAAATCAAGCTAATTAGTATGCTACCATCTCATGTACTTATATTTTGTGTGAGAACATTTAAAGTCTACTCTGTTAGAAAATTTGAAATATACAATACATTATAGTTACCTACAGTCACCTGCTGTACAACAGACCTCAGAGACCCATCCTTCCTCCCTGAAACGACACACTTTGACCAATATCTCCCCATTGTCCTCCTACTCTCCATGAAACTTAAAAAATACTTTTAATATTATACTGAATTTAAGCCAATATTCTAAAAAGGTCAATATTGTAAAACATATTCCAACATGCACCCTGTATGAACACACATTAATGAAGGCCATGGTTTGTTCCCACCAAAACTCATGTTGAGACTTGGTCTCTGATGGGTTGCCTTGGCCTGGGAGGTGGGATCTGATGGGAGGAGCTTGGGCATTGGGGCGGAGCCTCATGCTGGATGAATACCCTTCTGATGTGGGTGAGTGCTTGCTCTGCTGGATCGGGTCTAGTCACTGCCGGTTATTGTTATAAAGCCAGTCCATCCACGGTGCCCTCTGTCTTCCACGTGTGCCTGTGTGCCCTTCTACTTTCTGTTGTGAGCTCAAGCAGCCTGAAGCACCCACCTTAGCTGAGCAGATGCTGCTGATGTGCTCTTGGACTTCCCAGCTACAAGAACCTTGTAAATAGCTCTCCATGACGAATCGCCCAGGCTCAGGTGTTCTGTTCCAGCACCAGAAAACAGACAAGCATATATTTCACTTTATTTTTTTTTTCCACTGAGTCTTTGAAACCTACTGTGTATGTTGTGCTTACAGCTCATCTCAATCTGGACTAGCTTCCCCAAGGACTCAACAGCACCCTGGCTAGCGGCCCCCATGTTGGACAGCAGCTTCAGACCTTCCCTGAGCAACCAGGATTCGGCATCCACTGCCCTGAGGGAACATTGTGTGTACATCCCTTCTTCCTCCAGATGGCATTGACAGGGGCCTGAAGGGACCCTGGGAGCTGTGCAGGCCAGGGGACTTCAAGTCATATTCATGGACTCTAGTGGAGGCTCCTCGTAGTGTTGGCTTTCAGCTGGGTGCATGGTGGTCACATGAGGAGCATTTGCAGATTACCTTATCGTGTGTTAATCAACCCCCTCCCCCAAAGGGCAAGCAGCTTAAACATGGCCCTACAAAGGAATCACAGATCTGAGATAACACCTGTAAGGCAAGCTCAAGTGGATGCTGAAAGGCTGAGCTGACATTTTCCTACTCCCAGGACAAGGTCCTGGTCAGCCATGTGATGAGATCAGCATATCAGTGATGGGGCGGCCTCCACATTTCAGAATTATCAAGAAGGCTATCTGAAATGGGAATGTATATCCACTGCCATGAACAAAGAGCTTCATCTTAAGGATATTTTATGGCTTGAGATTTTAGCTGGTGATAGTTCTAATTTTTCACATATGTTTTTATCAGGTAGGCAATAAATTTGTTCCTTGGTGTGTGGACATAATTTAGAAATACATACAGACTTTAAAAACAGCTGGGCGAGTCACACCTCTGCTTGAAAACTTGCAGCGATCTTCAGAGTGACCCCGAGCCCTACAATGGCCAGCAGACCCCCACCCCAACACACTGCCCCTCGCCTTTCTGATGCCATGTTCTGGGGTCTCACTGCCCTTCTCTCTGCTCCACAATGGACTCCTTACTGTTCATTTCCTTTATTGTATCCACACACACACTAAAAAATATCCATTCAGCTTTGCACATTTTTTGACTTTGTTAAGTGGAATTGAAGCCAGATTTAAAGTTAGGTAGTCAGTGTAGTTAGGTAAATCGGGTCTAATATCGAGTGAAATCTAAAATGGAGGCCATGCTGAGAATGACTCAGGGAAACGCAGGACAACTCATGGAATGTTAATGAAGTCCTTGAAAAGGCCCTAGGCCAAAGTCCATCCCAAAGACGTGATAATGAAGTCCTTCCTGCCCAGATTACTTCTTTGGCCCACCTGTGTCCCACCCCTCCAACCCACATTCCATCACCAAAACTATAAAAAGGGGAGACAACCGCACTTCCACGGATTCCACCTCTTGGGTCCCCTTCTTCAGGGAGAAGTCTTTTCTGCTGTCCTTTAAAAAACTTCTAATTTCTACTCTGACCTTGCCTCGGCGTGTGCTTTTCTGGTGTTATTCTTCAACATTGGGGAAGCAAGAACTCGTCACCGGTCAACAGCGGTATCATATTGGAGGTCCCATACCGAGATTCTAAACCGAGGTAAGTGCATGCACCCCATGTCTGTTTGAGGTGCATCTTTCTCTCTATTTCTTTCTGGAGGTAAGGTGGGCACCCGACGGCTACTTAAACGCAATTAGTGCAGCCGCCACTCTTCAAGACTCGGGTGAGAGGTTTCCCGGCCTAGGCAGCTCTCAATCACCTGTTCAATACAGAGCAGGCATGTTGGGTTCTGCCAAAGCCGCTTCCAACTTTTCTATCTGGGCCCGGAGAGCAATTGGCGTGAGTACACAGTGTCCCTAATCCCGATCTGCCTCGGATGCGTGGAGGTGGAGGAAGGAGTTTGGAACAACTGCGGAATTCCGGTCTGGGCTACTCTCAGATGATTCTTAAGGTTCCTTTCTCTTGAGCCCCCTTCCGACAGCCCTCAAGGGTATCTAGGGTGATCGGTAGATGAATGGCACTGAGGGAAAGCCCCAATCACTTTTGCCTCCATATGGGCTACGCAACACTCCCAACCTCGCATCCATTCCTCCTGGATGCTTCCCTTCCTTCGCAGGTCAGAAATGTTAGCAATTCAGGTTGCAGGACTGAGAAAGGCATGAGATAATTAGTAAAATCTGCCCAGGTTCCCTAAGGTGCATAGGTAACTTTCAATAGTCTGTTTTACCGCCCAATGTTTAAAATGAGCTGCGTTCTTTAAGCTACTAGAGAGGCATTTTTAGAATCAACTCCTCCGGTAATCTGCTAGTCTACAGAGCAAAGGCAACAAATGAGCGCATGTTTCTCTTTTGCAATGGGTTTTTAGTGGCCAGGAGGAAAGCAGTAAGGCCCTTAAGTCTGAATCCTCCCAGGGTCTCTGGCACAGGGCAAACTGAGACCCTAGCAATTTGCTAAAGGGGACCAGAAACCCCTTGGCAAAGCAAGGTGAGAGACGGGTTTTCTGGACCGTTTAGGAAGCTCAAGGTTAGGGAGACATCCCTAATGAGAACAGTTTTCTCTGGTGCTGAATCCTGTTTCTTCTCACTCAGACGGGAGCTTCTCTCTCTCCAATACGCCAGGTGGACCACTAGCCTGCGTATTGAAAAATTGGGATAGATTTGAACCTCAGATGCTCAAGAAAAAGCACCTCATTTTCTTGGCCTGGCCTCAATACAAACTCTCTGGAGAAAACTGGCCACCAGAGGAAAATATCAATTTTAATACAATTTTACAGTTTGATAAAGTTTACAAAAAAGGAAATGGTGTGAGGTGCTGTATGTTCAGATTTTCTTTGCTCTAAGGGAAAATCCTAAATTATGCCAACAGTGTAAAGTAGACTTAGCTATGATATCTGCCATGAAGAGAGAAAATCTTGGACTCACTGAGGAAAAAGAATCAAGAGAAAAATTTGGGCCGATCAAAGTACATACCCCCTTCCCCCTTCCAGACCTAAGGCAGATAAAAACTGACTCTACTGGAAAGTTAGGACATATGACAGATTGCCCTGGATTGGATCTATCCAAAGGAGCTAATCTTGCAAGTGAAAGGGAAACGGAGGAATTCCCAGCAGCTGCCAGAGCCATTTTCGCTTTGGGGAAATTTCCTCATAATTTCCCTGCACTTAAGGATTACTCCACCTAAATGCAGTAAAGTCAGTCACACTGAGACCCTTGATTTTACACCTATAATTGCCCCTATGTGAGAACATCTGGTCCACTCATGGGAAATCTAAGGTGCCACTGATAGGAGTCATAATTAAATGGAAGTTCAAAACCTGGAGAGATTTTTTCTTATCTGGTCTGTTTTAAAGGTTATTATAGATTATTTCTTGGGGATAATCTAGGCTAAATGTGTGTCTAAAAGATGTTTCATTGTAACATCTGGTATCTAAATGAGTTTGAAGCATCGCATAATCTTGCAGTTAAAAGTTAGGGTTAGGTAATTGTTTAGTTTGTGATTTCAGATAATTCATGCCAGAGAACTCAAATACTTAGGATAGAAAATTAAAAGAACTCTACTTCCAAGTTGGCAAGTAACTCCCAATCATTCAGTTTTATTTTTTCATCAATTTTTGAACTGGGTAGCCTAAGGAGATTTCACTAAGTATTTCACTAATGTGTTACATTTGTGTTATGTGTTGTATGTCGGTATGCCTGTATGTGTGTATGTCCATATATCATGCAGTGATTGACAGACAATTGACAGATGAGGATCGCTCATAAAACATTAAAAAAAATGGATCCAAATATCTTTGATTCACGTGATTTAGATGGCTCAATTTAAATTGGGTAAACAGATAAAAATAAAAATGTCCTTAAAATTAAGCTTATAAGTTTTTCTAGGTGTTCAAAAAGGCCCTAATAAAATGTTGATGTCTATGAAATAATCTGCTTAAATTCAAAAATTTACAAGTATTGTTTCAAAATGTGAACAGAAGGAGGTTAACAGATAAAAAAGAGGAACTAGAAGGTTCTAGGTATGGATTTAATAGAGGGAAAATGTGTTTCTGGATAAGAGTCTATATGATTAAGTAAGTAATAGGGTTTAAGTAAATGATATAAAGAAGGTCTGTGTAAGTTGCTTATAAGTGTAAGTTTTTGAGCAAGTAATCTTAAAGAAATTAAACAGCTGGTTAAACAAGTGCTGTTGTTAGAAAATTGTGCTATGTTATTTCTTTAAAAGCTAAACTTGGTTAATATAAAAACATCAATGTAATTAGTGTTCATATCTTCCAGGTATACAAGTCTGTAAGGTAGAAGCTTTAGAAAGAGCATTATATCAAGCTGGTGTTCTAAAGTTATTTTTTTTTTTTAAGAGAGAGTGAGAGAGGGGAGAGAGAGAGAGAGAGAGAGAGAATTTTTTAAATATTTATTATTTTTTAGTTCTCTGTGGACACAACATCTTTGTTGGTATGTGGTGCTGAGGATCGAACCCGGGCCGCACGCATGCCAGGCGAGCGCGCTACCGCTTGAGCCACATCCCCAGCCCTGGTGTTCTAAAGTTATATGGTAATTTTAGGCTTAAAAGAAAAACATGTTGGAAATTTATTTATATCATTAGTGTTCTATAACTGTACTTATTATCAATAAGTTATGTAAAGTTCCATGTTACTTTTTACACTGAGATACAATTTAAATGTATTTTTAAGTTAATGAGAGCCTAATCTATGTAAAGGTTTTATTGCAAAACACAAAAGTACTTTGCTACTTTTCTACAAAAGGTTAAAAGCTTTCAGCCTTTCTTTAATTCATGTTTTAGATGCGATATTATGTTGTGTTAGCTAATATTCATGTGAACTTGAGCAACAATTTATGTAGGCTTTGTAAAATGATGTCTAAAAAGCAAAGATCAGCTTCAGAACTATAGTATTTAAGACTTATGAAGAGCCCCACTTTACTTGAGATAAGGCTCTATGTCCCATCTCACTGCATGTGAAAATGACTATGAAAAAAGTAGGCCAGATTTCAGTACATTTAAGATTGTGTCCAAAAGTTGGTTTTTGTCACGATTGCCAGGATCTCAAACAGGGGATATACTCCACCAAAATTCAAGGTAGCTATTATATGAACTAAATGTTTTTTACTCTTGATAATTTTATCTTGTAGTTTTCTTATAAATGGCTTAAAGATTGCCTGTTAATGTTTTGCAGAGGTACTACTTTAAGAGCTCACCACCTGGGTTAATTTAAGATAATGAGTTATCACCTACAGGAGAGAGATAGACATTAAAGTCCAGTACTCTTAGTATAAGGCTGTTAACTTATTTGCTAGATGTTTAAGATTAAGTTTTAAAATTAAAAATTTGGCTCCTGCCCTCTGAGTCAGTCTGAATCAGGGAATAGGGGACTTCTTCAAAGGGCTCTGCAACTCTAGGCCACATAACCTCCTGATCAGGGAGATTAATGAGACCAGAGGAGGACAGAAAGCCAGTCAGTGCATTTGCTGTGAAGAGGAGGGTCATCAGAAAAGGGAGACATCCCTGATGCTTCCGAGGGAAGCCACATGGTCAAGCAAGGCCTGGACCCATCCTAGCGCAAATGGCACTAGCAGAACTGAGAAGCTGCTATGAAGTTCCCGAGGACTCCCAGGGTAACTCAGCTGACTGTTAACAATAGATAGAAACAAAAGTCAGTTTGACTTGCTTCATCTTAAACACTTAGCAAAGACAGTCAAAGCCAAAGCACAGCTATTCCTGGACATTTTAATAATAATGATAGTTAAATGTAACTTCCATAAATAAGTAAACTGGAGACTACAAAAGAGATTCTCAGACAGGAATGCCTGATAATTATCAAAAGGAACTGCCAGAGTAGTTTTTAGCTTAAGGCCTTTATATCTAACCAACACAGGTAGGCTTAATGTTTGCTAGTATGGTTATCCAGCCCTAAGTAACAGAATTAAAGATTTCTCTATTAGACACAGGTCATACTAGTAAAAGGATTTTGCAAGATCAGATGATATTAAATTATTAAACTATATCTTAAGGGAAGGACAACTGTAACCCTAAAAGTTAAATGTTGTGTTTACATCCCTGACATTTCTGGTAATGTGACAAATATCCTTAAAGATTTACATGCTGGGATAGAAGCCATGTCCTCAGCAACTTTGTCATGGAAACAATATCTTAGCTCCTGGTTCTTGGTACTTCCTGGTGGAAAACATTGTTAGTCTTTGTCCTTGTCATCATACTCATTGGCATATTCCTGTGCTGTGGCATTTATTGCTGCATCAATATGGTTCCAGTACTAATGAATTATTGTTTCTCTTATAGACCACCCATCACTCAAATGGCCCTCCAGCCTATTACTGGACTTTTATCATGGACCACTCGATAGACCGGATTTTTTAAGGGGGACTCCAAATTGCTTGCCCCACATCATTGTCCCTTTTTAGCCTGAAGAAGCCAGAAAGATCTTCTTCGCCCCCCTTCCTTACAGCAGTAAGGAGTTCCCAAATTAGAGGGGGGAATGAAGCCAGATTTAAAGTTAGGTAGTCAGTGTAGTTAGGTAAATCGGGTCTAATATCGAGTGAAATCTAAAATGGAGACCATGCTGAGAATGACTCAGGGAAACGCAGGACAACTCATGGAATGTTAATGAAGTCCTTGAAAAGGCCCTAGGCCAAAGTCCATCCCAAAGACGTGATAATGAAGTCCTTCCTGCCCAGATTACTTCTTTGGCCCACCTGTGTCCCACCCCTCCAACCCACATTCCATCACCAAAACTATAAAAAGGGGAAACAGCCGCACTTTCATGGATTCCACCTCTTGGGTCCCCTTCTTCAGGGAGAAGTCTTTTCTGCTGTCCTTTAAAAAACTTCTAATTTCTACTCTGACCTTGCCTCGGCGTGTGTTTTTCTGGTGTTATTCTTCAACATTGGGGAAGCAAGAACTCGTCACCGGTCAACAGCGGTAACAAAATCATTCTGCATGAACTTTTCTGCCGTTTTCTGGATCAACTCAGGTTGTAAGATTTATCCATGCTCTTGCACGAACCATAATTCATTCATTTATTACTGCTCATTACTGCTGTGTAGTATTCCAGTATATAACTGTATCTCATTTGAAAAGATGGTCTCTTTCTGCTTCTTATTTTCCTTTTCTTTTTCTTGTTCAGAAAGGGCCACCATGAGAACTTTGTGCAGGTGTGCTGGGGTTCATGTGCCTGCATGGGGTCACAGGTGAGCATGCCATTGTCATGCCTTTGGACACATCAGCTCTTTCCTAGGTGTGTGCTCTCCTCCTAACCGCCCTCTGTTGTCTGCCAAACTCCTGCTCCCACTCGTCCTCCCTAGGAGCCTTCTTCTCCAAGTCTTGACACCATTATCTGGTATGTGATCTGCACTGGAAGGCTTCTCCCTACATTAGGGATAATGGTATTTCTCTTGGTTAACCTTGGCTCTTTTAATGCATTCAAATTGCCATAATGAAATACCAGGCAATTATTTCTCACAGTCTGGAGGGCTGGGAATCCAAAGTTCTGGCAGAGATGGTGTCTGGTGAGGTCCCTCTTTCTGGCTCATAAATGGCATCTTCTTGCTGGTCCTGTCACAGTGGAAGGGGCAAGGGGTTACTCTTGGGCTTCTTTTAGGAGAGCATGAGTCCCAGTCATAACCTCATGACCTAGTCACCTCCCAAAGTCCCTACCTCCTAATACCAGCACCTGGATTAGAATTTCAGCACATGGACTGTGGTGGACACAAACCTTCAGACCAGAGCATCTGCTTAACCCCATCTGCTGAGTTAAGGTGACCTATCCACCTGCTCTGGGGTGCATGCTGAACCCTTACAGAGGGCAGTTATCATTTCTTCACTCCTGCTCAAGAATTATGCACATACCAGGAGCTGTTTAGATTTCTCCCAAGCCCACCTAGGCTAATTCTACTTGTTATAGTAGCTCTGTGTCTAGTTAAGTGGGACACTGAGCTGGGCATGGTGGCTCAGGCTTTGTAATCCTAGTGGCTTGGGAGGCTAAGGCAGGAGGATCTCAATTTCAAAGATAGCCTCAACAACTTAGCTAGACCCTGTTTCTAAATAAAATATAACAAGGGCTGGGAATGTGGCTCACTGGTTAAGCACCCTTGGATTCAATCCCTGGTGACAATAAATAAATAAATGAACAAATAAATAACACACAAAGTGTGACACTGATCAATGAAATACAAGTGTGAAAATAGCGAAGAGTTGTTTCCATACAACCAAAGTTGCTTAGGAAAAGCTGTTGAAGGAAGGGGTTCGCTATTCAGATGCTAATGAGATGCTGTTTGCTATTCAGATGCTAATGAGATGCTAATAAGATGAGGGGCTGTTTCTCTTCTCCAGACAGAACTTAGGGGCAGAGAGCAGGGGGACCCTGTCTTAAGGCCCAAGGCCTGAGACAGAGTAGGATTGGATGGATATATGTTGGTCCCCAAAAAATGAATGAATAAATAAATGTCGAGGTTTTAAAAAGGGGAAATAATCTCCCTAAATGTGAGTCATGAAAACAAACTGCTGGAAAATCAGGTGTAGGTGGAACAAATATAAAAGATTAGAAAATGACCTGTAAAAATCTTGAAGGATTCTATACCTGGATTTCTTCAGCAAGTGCCCTTCATTCTTCACTGCGATTTAAAGAAAAGGAGACTGGTGAGCCATCGTCTCTACATTATGGATTTTTTATGCATTTTATGACGTGGAGCCTCATCTATGAGACCCACATGCAAAGGCAAGGCTTTGGCCTTTTAAGTGATAGGAGAATTAGTTCATTTTGTTAAAAAAATATTTCAAGGATGTGTATCAGTATCTGCTGACAGCAAGAAAAAAAAATGGCATGCTCAAATGAGATACTTTGAAGATAATTTAATAAAAGAGTTGTTTATAGAACTGTGGGTAGGAAGGAGGGAGACCCTGAGGAATGGGGCCTCAAATTAGGGGAACACAGCTCCTGGCAACAGTTTCTGTGGGTCAGCGGGTTGGCAGGGTGCCAACACTACAGGAGGAGCCAGGGAAAGTCCTGCCCTGACCTCTCCGGTCATCTCCTGCCAGTGTCCCCTATGGACCAATCCCACCAGGAAGGCAGAAGGCACAAGGCACGGGGGCCCACCAACACAATCAGCGCAGGTGAGATGCTCAGGGAGACCACCAGCAGAGGATGGAGGTCAGCAGACAGGGCAGACAGGAACTTTCCCACCTGGTATTCCTTTCTATGTGCTCCACACGGATGGTTTTCATTTTCCGATGAATTGGAAATCCAAGGCCGGCTAGGTTGGAGGGCTTCTACTAGACAGTGGCTCCCCAGAGGCAAGGACTCCTTCTTGGGCACCATTGGCTTTTCAAGCCGGGCCTGGGACTTTGCATATGGAAGAGACTGATGCTGATGACCACTGTAGGAACAAATATTTGTCAAAAAATCAGTAATGAGCATGCCCTTCATTCATTGAGCAGATATGTAACCAGTGCCCACTGTGGACCAGGCTTGCTGCGCTAAGCTAAGAGGACATGGTGGTAAATGATGAGGCAACAGGCTGGCGGGCAACAAATTCTTTCACTCATTCCACAAACATTTATGGGGCAATAAGGATGTGCCAGGCCCTGTCCTAGGTGCTGAGGGTCCTCCAGTGAAGGAGATGAGGACACTCTTTAATCTTGCATTGAGTGCCTGTGTTTTACGGAGGGTAGTTGTCTTTAAAGCTGAAGGTATGCACATGAACAGCATTTTTTATAAAGCAAATGTAGTCAGTGGCTCCTGATGGATGAGAGGCAAGCAGAATACCACTCTAGGTCATGGAAAGACAATCCCCTGGGCTGGATGGAGGCCAGAACTTGGAGTGAATGTCCTTATAGGGCCAGGTTGTCCTTGCTAACTGAACGGCATCTGATCCCTTGGCTTTAGATGATTGGGATTGGTCCCAAGTAGGAAGATCTGAATTATTTACACTTTTCCAATAATGGGGCCTTGCACACAGTAGGCCAGTTAACCTCTGTGGAATCAAGTGGACTCTACCAGTCTCTTATCAAGATTTGGGCTCCCTAGAAACTGGTCTTGGGAGACCAAGGGCCAGTTGGCAGCCCAGGGGAGCCCTGGCAGGGGAAAGGGATCACATTGCCTTGTTTACATGCTCTGGATGTTTTTAGAGCATGTGTCATTTGGCTCTGAACACTACAGATAGTCTTTCTGGGAAGCTTCAGAGTGGATGAAACCTAGCTTTCCATCATCTCAATTCTCTCCAAGACCCTGAACTTCCAAGCTCTGAGAGTCTGTCTTGCTCTCATGTGTAAGTACCAAGTTACAAGGGAAATGGTGACTCTTCATGGCCAGGAGAGAGGGTTCTGGTCCCACTTCCCTCCCACCTTGGAGTGAGACCCTCAGGCCTCTGTTGGATGGAACGATCTCTTAGGATCCCTTCCAACTTGGCCATTCCCTCTTCTGAGACCTCTTCTCCCTCCCCGGACTGCGGCAGCTGCGGTGAAGCTGCTCTCTCTCTCACTAGCGCATCCCTGGCACCAAAGGAGCTGCTGTGAATCAGCAGGATTGGTTTTAAGCTTTGGATTGGTTTTAAGCCTTGGTCTTTGGAGACAGCTGCTTACCCAGTGTGGTTCTGCAGGTTTGGGGAAGGGCCTTTCCTCCCTACGCACATCCCAAAATACCTCCTCTATCAGCCTTTTGATGTCTGGGATTGCTTTACTGTGGACAAAGCCTTTCATTCCACAATGAAGGATCAAAAATAGAAATGAATGCACATGTGTTTGGCATTGCCCATAACAAGCTGTTCTTGGCCTCCACACCGTGGCTCGTGCTGTTCCCTCTGCCAGGAATATGCTCCCCGTGGCCCCCGTCCCCTCATACTGATCCTTGAAGAGTCTGCTCATGCCCTCGGGGATACTGCAATTGATTTATCTTGATTGCAAGCAACAGACTGATTTGTACTAGCTCAAGTAAAGGCTGGTGGGAGATGGGTGTTGGCAAGGACAGAGTCCAGGGGAAGAGATAGGCCCCTGGACATCCATGAGAAGGAGACCTAATGGTTTGCTTCCATAGTTTGTCTCCCCCAAATAGATTGTAAGCTCTTGATACTAGGGACCTCACCTTATTCATTTTGAAAGCTCAGACCTAGAACACAGCCCACTATCTAGGATACACTCCATAGATGTTTGTTAAATGAATGAATAAATAGTTGAATCCCAAGTATGGACAGATGTTGTGGACTCGGTCTCCGAGGGCCTTGTAATCTAGTTGTAGAATTAGAAAACAAGTGAAAAGTTAAACAAGATGGGATATAAACAGTGCAAAATCACTGTCAAGGACTGACACAAAGCTTTCAAGATAAACCCATCAAAGTCCTCCTAGGGGAGATGAGATCTAGTCAGCAAATAGTCCTGAGGTTGACATCCATTCACACTAACCTGCCGTTGAGTAACCAGACCCATTTCTGAGTGCAGAGTAGAGATTTTCAATGTGGAAAATTAGAGTGAACTTTGAATGGGTGCATCATTCACGTAGGATGTCGCAAAGGGCTGCTAGGGAGGGGAGGGGGCTGGCCTGCAACATCAAGTTTGTTAGATCCCATGCCGACTCTCTAGGGACCCACGATGTCCCTGTGGTCTCATGAGAGTAGCAGGTCTGACAGGGAGAGCCAGGCTCCTGGGGCCTGCAGTGCCTGCCCGGGTGCTCTCAGGACCCCACAGTGAGGAAAGAGAGTCCTTCACATTCTTCCTCTTTTGCTGACTCAAGTCCAAGGCCAATAGAGAAGAGGTCCTTGCAGTGGTCTGTGTTTAGAGACTGGGCCCTAGGGGAGCCCTTGCCATTCTCCCTTCTGTTTAGGTGTCTTCCTGCACCGACATGGAGGAAGCTGGATCCCAGCTGAACGGCCCCCCCCCCCCCCCCCCCCCCCCCCCCCCCGCCACTGGAGGACACAGGCTCAGGGAGACCAGCCTCCTCGCGCTGGGGCAGGGCTCTGCGGCGACCCTGCGCTCCCACATTTGCCCACACCATGTTCACATTTTGTCGGCTGAACAGCTCTTCCTGAAGGGCCTACTGTGTGTTGGGCACTGTCCATTGGGCTGGGTGGGTTTAGCGGTAAGAACCAGAATCTCGCCCACTCGTGGTTGAAACAGAACGACATCCATCTTCTATCATAAGGAGGAAGCGCTGGGCAGGGGCTCCTGAGACCACGGATCAAGGACTGGTGCTGCCGTCAGAAACCCGACTGTTGGAATCCTCCTCCTGTGCTATCCTCTGTCTTGGCATGTCTCCCCTCAGATGTGAGAGGGTACCCCAGCCTGACAGCAACTCAAGTTCAAAGACAGCGGTAAGGCAGCTCAGGAACCTTTGCTTCTGGGGAACGCTATCATCTTTCCTAGGCACGCCCAGCAGAGTTCTTGTCATATCCCACTGGCCAGGCCTGGGTCATGTGACCTTAGGTCTGTTTGCAGAACAACCACAGGCAAATGGCAAGGGCCACAGGCTAGTCACAGCCACTCAAGATGCACTTCTTGGGGGAAGGGCAGTAGCATCTCTATCAGGGCCACCGACTCGGGAGCGAGAGTGCCTGAGTTCAAATCCTGACTCCGTCAAGTTTTTCCACCTGCTGATAATGACTCCTCACAGGTTGATGTAAAGATTAAACCTGGCCGTGCATGTGAGGTGCTCACGGTGTGGGCTGTTGATACGACCACTTCCCAGGGCTCACTGCAGTCAAGATAAGGGCTGATGAAGCCAGATTTAAAGTTAGGTAGTCAGTGTAGTTAGGTAAATCAGGTCTAATTTCGAGTAAGATCTAGAATGGAGGCCATGCTGACAATGAAACACAGGACAACTCATGGAATGTTAATGAAGTCCCTGAAAAGCCCTAGGCCAAAGTCCACCCCAAAGAAATGTTAATGGAACCCAGGAAACAGCCCCCAACAGATTTGGAGATAGCCCATCCCAAGAAGTGATAATGAAGTCCTTCCTGCCCAGATTACTTGTTTGGCCCACCTGTGTCCCACCCCTCGGGCCTTCCAACCTACATTCCATCACCAAAACTATAAAAAGGGAAGACAACCGCACTTCCACGGATTCCACCTCTTGGGTCCCCTTCTTCCTCCGGGAGAAGTCTTTTCTGCTGTCCTTTAATAAACTTCTAATTTCTACTCTGACCTTGCCTCTCCCGTCCTTTAATAAACTTCTAATTTCTACTCTGACCTTGCCTCGGAGTGCTTCTCTGGTGTTATTCTTCAACATTGGGGGAGCAAGGACTCGTCACCGGCCAACAGCGGTAACACTGAGAGGTGTCAGGAGGCCACCAGTGGGCTCACCCTCCAGTTTCCAGACAAGGAAACTAGTGATGTCTAAATCCTGTGCCATGGTGCTGGGGACAGGGAGCCCCTGAGGAAAGGTAGCTCTTCAGATTCCAAGGACACTAGGGAAGCTTCTCAGAGGTGGGGCCACTGACGTCTGACCTCAGTGTAACTGGCACCTGCCCAGGCAGTGGCAGGTGGGTGGGAAAGGAAGACAAGGACAGTTTATTGCACCCAAAGAATGGAGTGGGAGCCAGGGGTGGCTCCAGATGGATGTGTGGCCAGGCTGGGGAGGGCCCCCAACACCGAGTTCAGGAACACTGCCGGGAAAGGGCAGTAATGTCTTTTCCTATCAGATGCATGATTTAAGCTGCAAGTAGTTCTATATTTGTTTGTTTTGCTACTCAGGATGGGTGTGTGGGGGAGCTCTGGGGATGCAGGTGACAACCTGAACTAGGGCAGCTATAGGAGGGCTGGACAGGAGGGAATTCCTTCCAGTCAGCAGGATGTTGCCATCAGATGTGGAGAGACAAGGGGGAAGAATCCAGGATCCTGGTTTAGGTTCTCTGGGTGAGTGGGATGGGGAGAAGAGCGACAGGAGAGAGAGAGAGAGAGAGAGAGAGAGAGAGAGAGAGAGAGAAAACAGAGGATGCAAAGAATATGGGGGTGGATGGGGGTGGGGCACTGTGTTGGCCAAGTTGGGTGCAGCTGGGGCTGTTGTCAGACCCTCGCTGAGGACAGGGTGTTCAGAGGTGTCAACACAGGAAGTAGATAAATACTTGAGACAGATGAAATTGTCCTGGGAAAACAGAAGCAGGAGCAAGAGGGCCAACCCCCGGCTCTGAGCACCACGCAGACTGCAGACTGCCGGCAAGCTCTGCCTGGCTCTGCGCTGTGTGGGGGGCTGCTGTGGTTCAAGGCCGGTGGGCAGCATCTGGCTTTGCCTGGTTGCTGCGCTATTGTTTAACACTCTGCCTGCTGTGTGAATTTCTGCACACCTCCTGCGGTTATTCAAATTTGCAGCCCTGATGGAGGGTGAGAAGAGAGGTAGGCTGAAGACAAGGACCTGAGAACAACAACCTTCCTGGGGCAGCAGTGGAGGGGGACAGGAGCAGCCAGAGGAGAATGATGGGGGAAGGGCAGACGCCTGGGAAAGATGGTTCAGGCCCAGGCCCAGGGCGATAATGAGCCCAATTCATGTGACTTGACCCCCTCAAGTGGACTAAAGATCCTTGAAGACATATCACATATTTTTCTTCTATCCTAGAAGAATCCCAGTGATAGGTGTTTATTATAATAAATTATATTAAGAATTTATATTAAATTATAGTAAGAATTAGTCATCGGAGTGGATAGGGAAGTAGGTTATCTCCCTGGCTATACCCTGTGGGTGGTGTTTATACCTGGAGTTCATGCCAGAGATTCTGAGGGTGAGACCTGGCTGTTGGACTCTACTTGTTGACATTGGGTAATTTACTCAATGACTGAGCCTCACTTACTCATCTATCAGAGAGAGAGAAAGAGAGACACCCAGTATCTACTGGAAGGATTTGGAGACGGTTAAATGAGATACATTGCATGCTAACAGCACATATGGGACCTGTCCAGCCACAAGTGTTCCCCAGGTGGGAAAGTGGACCCTCGCCCCTCATCCTGCACCCAACATATGATCAGAGCACTAACATTCCATTCTGAATGAAAATGGGAAAATAATTTTGCCAGTGGAATAAAACACGGAGGAGCACAGGTTTGCAGAGAGCTAAGGGAGCAAGCTTGGACCAGGATATGAGAGACAGGCGGAGCGCCATCTTGGGTGTGGCTCCCCAGGGACTCTCAAGGGCAGAAGCAGAAAGTAGTGAAAGGATTTTCAGCAAAGGACAAGACTGACCTCAGGAAACCTGGGGGTACAGAGAGATCCAGAATGGAGGAGGAAACCACATCCGGATTCTATGGCTTTTCTATGTCTTTGCCTCTCCTCACCCTCCCCCATGTTTTTAGGTGGTGAGCCTGATGGAAAGAACAGGGACACCCTGGAGCCAGAGGTCTCTAGGTCCAAGATCCTGCTCTCTCCCTTTACAACCTGTGTGATCTTGTAAAAGTGGTTTGCTGTCTCTGAGTCTCAGTTTCCTCATCTGTAAAGCAGGCTGGCCCATCCATCTGGTGGTGTGCCTAACTGCTGACCGGCACCGTGCCTGGTGCTTGGTAGGTGTCAGTCATTTTCTGTCTTGCTTTTCCTTGTGCCTTGACTAAGGTGGTTTCTACCACCCTCAGGAAGAGGGGTGACGGCATTGCATGACCACTCAAGAAAGCCTATTGTGGAGGGAAAGAGGGGCTGAGGGGAGAATTTTGGGACCTTCTTTCCAGTCCCAAGTCTGAAAGAAAGAAGCTGACCTTGGGAGAGGGGAAAGGCAGCAGGACACTTGCTAGAGACGGTGACCAGCAGCTGTGGCTTATCTCCCTATCATGACTTAGCCTCAATTCTTCTCCCCTCCACATCCCCTCCACATCCTGGGACTGGGCGCTGCCCTGGGTCTTGAGAGTCACAGCTCCATAGCACCTCCTCTGCTGCCTCCCAGAGGTCACTTCCGGGATGGCCAGCCCAGCCCAGTTCTTCCAGAGCACAAATGGCCTAGAGGCCCTTCTTGTTCTATCTGGCCCAGGCACCCATCCTAGAATCCCTAGGCTCTAGAGGAAAAACCTCACAAGGGACTCACAATTGTATGGCACGTGGCAGTTTTAAAAGAGTGTTCCCATCCCCCATACTATGGGCAGGAAGCTATTTTACAGAGAGAGGAAATGGAACCTCAGAAAACCCACCTGCTAAAGCTTGCCTGGCTGATAATGGTGGACCCAGCACTAGAACCCGGGAACCCCCAGCCTGGGGCCATTCTGTGTCATGACAGATTGGGGGCCCAGATCCATGCCTTTGACTTCTTGTCAGTGGTGGTTAGCTGCAGTTCGTAGGGACTTGGGCTTCGCTGCCCTCTGTTTGTGGTTCCGGGAGGGGATCTGCCCTCCTCCCTCGACCTTTCCTCTCACACCATTTCCTTGGACAAATCCTCTAGTTCAGGGAAATGAATGGAGCTGTCCACACCTGCTTGGTGACACTGCTGCCTGCTCAAGGGAGCTGCGCTTTCAGGTGATGCATTGTGATGCCCATCTCTGTGGACATCCCGTCCCCGTCGTCCCCTCCAGCAGCATCGCCACAGCAGCGGCACAGCTCTAACGGCAGGCAGAGAATTGTGTCTGTTGCCTTCCATTAAGAAGCAGGGAGAAGTTACCAGCATTGATTGAAATTCTCAGGTAGAGCGAATCCGGTGGCATTTGAAGAGGGGAATTTAATTTGATAGTTTATATTCCACTTAAGTTCCTCTTCCAACTGACTGCCAGTAAACAGCTGCAGACAGCCACAGCTGTCTCTGCAGCAGAGAGGAAACACTATGGGGTGGGCTGGGGGGCTTCCGGAGGACCAGACCCCTCGGGGGAAGAAGGGTGAGAGGCCTGGTGTGGGCCCAGGGCAGCTGGCTGCAGGCGGCCCCTACATTCCTTCTGTCCTTCCTGGGCCCTCCCTGTAACATCATGGGCTTGGAATAAAAGATCATCAAGGACTCTCTTGACCTAGGACTTCACACTGTTTGGGGGAGTTTGGTAGTGGAATGGAGGGGACTGAGAATTTGGGATTAGAAATCCAGAGCTCATCTTAGTTCTTTACTTCCTGCAGGGCCTTGGGCAGTCATCTGATGCTCTCCGAATCTCTGAGGATGATTTCAGTCCAGGCTGCGTCCAGGATGCTGTGAGGTCGAATGAGAGAATGTAAGTGCGGCATCTTAAGCCTTGGAGGGCCTGGCTGGATGTTAGTAGGTACTGTCGCCATTGTTTCTGGAACAGAGAGGCCTCACAAACCCTGCTCGGTTCTCTTGACTGAGGCTGGGGCTCCAGTTGGCTGGGAAGCCCCCTCCTGCCCAGGAAGTGCCTGAACTGTCTCTCCCAGCCCCAGCCAAGCCTGTCTTCAGCAAGGGCCTGCTGAAGTATGCTGCCTTGAAGGGGTCATTACGAGGCTTCTTGGTCCCCCAGCTTGACAGCTGGGCTTCCTTGCCCACCCTGACCCGTTGGTTGGCGCTCGCCTCGGGAGGCAGAGAGCAGACCCTTGGGGAGTGAGGCTGGGATGGGCCTGGGTGATCGCCCTCAGTTTGCCTCCTCCTGTGTCCAGGTGCGGGGCTGGGGCTGCTGCACGGTGCCCTCAGCCATCTCTCCACCTCCCTCTGTGCACTTAGCAGGTTTGGCAAGAGCGTCGCCTGCCGCAGGAGCTGGGACCCAGAAGCGAAGCGCCTGGGGAATCTGGGTCAGGGGCCCAGGCACCATGAGGAGGGTCCATTCCTCACATTGGGCTTCGTAGGTGAGTCTGCGGCAGGAATCCACCAGGGTCCCTCTCCTGCTCACTCGTGTGAACATCGAGATCCCGTGTGAAGGAAGGGGTGTGACATGCTTAGGGCCCCGCCTGCTCCTCACTGTCCTGTGTGTCTGTGATGTGTCCTTCTGTAATGGCAGCCTCCCTGTCGACAAAGTCCCTGGTTCTTTCTGGAGGCATCGTTTTGGTTAAATATGGAAGAGGGCAGAGAGGGGCTGATGGCCTTGCTACCAGGCCAGGATGCCTGTTGTGGCAGCTTTGATGATGGTGTCCCATCTCATGTGTGCCAGGCTCTTGCTGCCTTGAGTGAGATGATGGCCCAGGGTGGCTTTGGAGATGGGGAGCCATCACGAAGGGAGATGGGAGAGCCGAGGTCAGAGCAGGCACAACATAAGCTCTTAAAAAGAAAGATCACTTCTCACCTGCCGCACCGCCCCAGTCTGAGCCACCACTGTTTTGCTCCAGGTCTGTAGGACCACTGTTGGCCCATCTCCCTGTTCCACCTTCACACCTCAGCATCTGCCCGCTGCACTTGGATCTGACCTCACTCCTTTTCTGCCTCCCTTGCTCCTTCTACTTCCCTACTCAGTCTCCTTGGGCACATCAAGTGGGTTGCAGCCTGCCCCAGACCCTTTGCACTAGCAGTTCACAAGTCTAGTTGCCCCTTTCTCTATTTATTTTTAGGGATTTGTTCAAATGTCATCTCTCAGTCTCTCTCTGACCCCTCCATCTTTCCAAATCAGATCTCCTATCACCATTATATCCCCAGAGTCTAGAAAGATGCCTAGCTGCCAGTAATATTTAATAAATATTTGTTGAATGAATGAAAACATGAATGAATGAAATACGGGAACTGGAGGGGTGCAAAAATCTGCGGCTCCCAGGTGGCTTTGGGAAGGAGAACGGGGGCCCCAGCATTTACCTGGCTGTTCTCTGGGCTCTGAGGAGGCAGCTGGGGTCATGGGGAGCAAGGTGAGGATTGAGGGTGTGGGGTGGCCGGGTCAGCGTGGCCAGCCCCCCTGGTCTCCCTGGGGCCCTGCTAGATGAGTTTCTGCTCACTGTCCAGCTTTGCTTCATGCTTATTTCATTTCTACCCCTGCCGTCCCGCCACAGAGCTAATGCTTAATGACAGGCCCGTAATTACACTGACATCTGAGCCACAATTGTCCCTCGACGTCGGCTCTGAGAGTCCAAGGCTGGGTCTCCATCCCAGCCTGACACTGGCGGCCTCTCCCTGGACGTCTTGCTCAGGGTCTTGATTTCCTGTAAAGTAGCTTGCTTCTCAGGATCCTGAGTGATCTGAAAGGAGCCAGGTGGACATCTTGCCTGGGATGACACGGGACAGACAGGGCACACCTTTCAGCTGGTGTCAGTGTGTCACGTTGAGAATGGCTAAGTGAGGAGCCCCGGCTGGGACGTCGCCTCCCAGGTCTCAATTTTCTCCTCCATAAACCCTCAAAGAGTTGGGCAAGATGAGTAGCTTTTATATTAGGTTTGTATCACCCTGGGGAATGCAAATAACATTACTTGGGTTTTACATGGAATCAGAGAGGGATGACCGTGGACATCCTCTGCTGGAGAGGTGCTCGCTGGGGTCGGAGGATGGCCGAGGGGCTCCTGGGTGGAGCAAAGGGCAGAAGGCTCAGCACCCTCCACCCACTTCACCAGAGAAGCCCTGCCTTCTTTTTCATCGTCCGTATTATGTCACAGTTAAGATTTCACTTGAAGAAAGACTTCTTTACTAACGTGAGAAATGCCAGAGCAGATGGCTCCCGAGTTCACCTCTGGTGGCACTCGGTATCTGTTCTCTTAAGAGCAGGTGTCATTAGACTTTTTAGCTTTGTTCCACTGAGTGGTGTCCACAGCAGCTGCTCATGGTG
This sequence comes from Spermophilus citellus, assembly GCF_964194105.1. Lineage (NCBI taxonomy): Eukaryota > Metazoa > Chordata > Mammalia > Rodentia > Sciuridae > Spermophilus > Spermophilus citellus. Next base: position 56,805,080 of record NC_138186.1, on the reverse strand, counting down.
TGCCCTGAGAGCAGGTTGATGCGGGTGGGCCAGTGTGTCCCTCCAGGACAAGCCTGTCCCTGTGTCTGTACCCACGCATTGCTGACCGGCCTCAGCATGAAGAAGCATTGCAGTACCAGGAGGCATGACAAGGACATCAGGGACCTGGGGGCTCTTGTGTCAACCTCAAGGGTTGGATCAACCCCCCAACCCTGGAAGCCGGCTCTTCTTCCTCCTGCAGATGCCTGATAGCAGCAGGTAGCAAGGAATCCTTGGGTGCCCCTGCTCCACGGCAGCCCTTCCCCAGGTAAGGGACAGACGGTGTTTTGTCTGAGTGACAGCTCACTCAAATGGGAATGAGTCCTCAGGTCTTATCCAGAGCTGAGGAAGATTCATTATCCCCTGATCCTACATAAGACCCTTTCCATCTCGCTGATGAGCCCAGGGTCCTGCCTCCATGGGGGATGCTACAGCTGCCACTCAGAAGGGAGCCAGTGCCACCTGGAACCAAGGGGTGGGGCAGAGGGGACCCCAGGAAGAAAACTAAGAGTCACGATGCAGTGTAATGTGCCATTAAAATTTTTTTGTTTCACTAAGGGGACAGGAACTCTGAAGGCAGCCCTTCTAGGAATGGCGGATCTCAGGGAGTGCATCTAGAATCCCTGAGCCCAACTGGCTTAACCATGTGTATTCTTGTCACATAGGGAAAGTCCAGAGTCAGGGCCACCCACAGCTGTGAAGGAGCAAAGGCAGGAGGTGAACCTGGGGCAGGTCTGTGACCCTGCTGTGTAGGGGGAGCCCCGGGAGCCCTTTGCAGTCACCCGACCCAGCAAAGTCCTCCATCTCGGTCTCAGTGGGCTAGGGTGGGTGGAACTCTGTGGCAGTCAGGCCAGCTGAGAGGGTAGGCTCGGGCTGCTGGCCTGGACCACTTGCTGGGGTGCTGCATGCAGGGAGAAAAGGCAGTCTTCGAAGAAGAGTGGGGTGCATGCAGAGGCCTGGGATCAAAGAGATGTCCCATCTGAATCAGTGAGGGCAAGTGCATTGTTGGGACAACAGATGGAGGACCATCAGCAGGGCAGGGCAGGGCCTTATGCCTTCAAAGACCAGGAAAGAGGAAAATGAATTCCACAGAAGGGCAGGCGTTCACTATCCATCATGTCTTTGATACTTTCAGCAACCTTGTCAATTAACAGAAGACGAGAGAGAGAGAGAGAGAGAGAGAGAGAGAGAGAGAGAGAGAGAGAGAGAGGTGTCTTAAGCAATTTGTCTAAGATCATTCAACCAGGAATTAGCAGAACTGGGATTTGAACCTCTGTCTGCAAGGCACCCAAATCCATTGTTTGTCCACTTGCCACATTGGCAAGGGTCCTGGGGAGGCTGCCGCACAGCATCTCTGGATGCATTTAGACTCCCTGCAGGTGCCATAAAATTATCACGGCTGCAAAACTGATTCCCAAGTCCATGCCTGCACCATGGAGCTGGCTCCGTGCAGGCTGCCTCCATTTGCCCTAGGCATGCATGGTCCCAGCTGCAAACCGCAGGTCCTCACCCTGCTGGGCAGAGCTGGCAAAAGTGGCAGGAGCTTTCTAGACCATTTCAATACAGCGGTTTGTGCCTTTGGTAAGCTCCTCAGCATGACAGAGACCCGGATCAAAGGTGGGATTCTATTTCTTCTTAGCCACCATGATCCATTCTTTTAATTTAATTGTCATCCTGAATGTGCCCTTGCTCTTTCTCAAGCTGCTCACACAAGTGACACCCAGCCTTTCGGGCTCCGTGGCGTGCTGTCATTGTTTGCCTGACTTCTCCACACCTTTCTTCTGTCTAAAGTGCTGCCTGACAAGGATTTTAAAAAATTACATGATCGTGATTTCCTTTGCTCTTTTATGCCTCCTTCTTTTAATATGAAAGGAATTATGCCTTTGTCCCATCTTAGGGGGCTGCTTCTTGTCAAGTCACAGTCGTGTCACAACCCCTCTGGCCGATGGAGAGTGGCTGGGGGCCCAGTCCCCCAGAAGGGCAGGAGTGGATGGCGCATCCTTGGTCTGCGTTTGACCTGCCACTCTAGAGGACACCCCAATACAAACAGAGGCCACTGGCTGCTCTAATGTGACTTTCTCTTACCCAAACACAACCCCCAACACAGAGAGATCACACTCGGAAAAACAGAACTTCTCAAGGTTACACTGTTTTTGGAACTTAACATTTACTGCTTACGTTTTGAGGTTTTGCAGGGAAATAATGTCCCTGCAGCAGTTAGAATGTAAAGGAGCAAAAGCTGTGAAGTAGAGGTGTGTATGTGGGGGGAACAGAGTCTGGGATAATTTGTACCAAACACATTCAAAGGATTTAAGATTTCAACAATTTTACTGTAGTAAAAAAAAAAATGTATTAATTAGGGTAGAATCTAGGCTGCTGTAAAGAAGAGATACTCAAAATGCGGTGGGCACACTTTTCCCTTGTGGGATCATCTAGAGATAGGCAGATGATCCTTGATGGGCAGGTGGCCCAACTCTATAAGGTCATCCAAGGTCCCTGCCTCCTTGTCTAGAATGTGGCCCTCATCCTCATGGTCCTTGTTGCCTCAGGGGCACCAGGTCCACGGGATACAGAGCACCAGAAAGGCAAGATCCAAAAGTTGTGGACATAATTTCTTCTATTTTTTTTCCCCCCGCTGGTACCAAGGATTGAACCCGGGGACACTTAATCTCTGAGCCACATCCCCAGTCCCTTTTAACTCTCACTGAGTTGCTTAGGGCCTTGCAAAGTTGCTGAGGCTGGCTTTGAACTCGAGATCCTCCTGCCTCAGTCTCCCAAGCCCTTGGGCATCATTTCTTCTTAACTCTCTTTGTCAAAGGCTTGGCCTTGGAGCCACAAGGCAGCCAGCAGCAAGGGAGGCTATGGAATGTGTGCTTGGTGGGAGGCCAGAGCTAAAGCACAGGACGCCATCAATAGAAGGAGGAGAGAATAAATAGACCCTAGGGACGAATGTGGAGATTGTACTCCAGGAAAAAGTTTCCATGATGGAGCTTTTTCCAATGATCTAAACATCCCTTCAAGTTGATCTCTAACAACAGCAAAAATCCTCTCTCTTCTCTAAAAAACCATCGCTGTGAATGAAGATGGCTTCACAACAAACAGGCAACTCATGTCCTTCAAGCTAAATGCCAAAATACTGCAGCCCCCGCGTTTTCTGTCTCGAGGCCGGGATCTTATTCGCCCCTCCCCAAAAGCAATGGGAATAATAAATAGCAGCACACTAAAGAATACACATTTCATTCTTTAAAGGTATAAAAATTCCACCTGGAGGCTTCCCTGACAGGGCTTTCCAATCTTTCCTGAGATTTAATACAGGAAATAAATTCAATTTCAGCACTTAGCGACTGCCTCATGGTGGGCTCCCAGTAAACGGATGTTGAGTAATGCTGTAGGAAGTGGCCGTCTTCATAACATCCTGAGATCTGATGGAGGAGGGAGTCAGCTTTTGGGAGCACAAATGGATCTTCTTATCTTGTTTGTGCAAAGAGAGTGGAAGGTGTGGCTTTTACGGCACCACCAAGCCAGGCCACACAGCCCTGTCCCTGGGGAGGTCCTCGATCCCCAGTTGGAGTTACTGATATTTTTCTATCTGGACAAGGTCTTCCTTGACTTATTTCCTCTATCACTTTAGTGGCTAAAAGTGGAGGGGAGGGGAATCACGATCATAAATGCAGATGGGTAGGGCTTATTATTTTTTATTTGTTCTAATTAGTTATACGTCATGACAGTAGAATGCATTTGGACACATCCTACATAAATGGAGTACAATTTCTCATTCTTCTGCTGGTACATGATGTAGAGTTACACAGGTCGTGTGCACATAGGGTCATGTTGTCCAGTGCACTCTGCTGTCATTCCCACCCCCATGCCCCCTTCCCTCCCCTCTATCTAACCCAAAGTAACTCTGTTCTTCCCTGGTCCCCTCCCTGTTGTGGGGATTGGCGTATTTCACTTAGCATGATATTCTCCAGCTCCTGCAGGGTTAATTTTTAATATTTAATGCTTTGACACCCCTGGAGGCTTCTACTAGGGCTGCATTAGCAGAAAGTTATTGGTTCAGGGAAAAGAGTTAGAGAAACCCTGCAAGCAAGAAGCTGAGGAGACAGCATTGGAGAAATTCAACATCAAAGGGGACAGCCAGGTGGGCTCAACACCAGGAAAGCAGGAACTGGTGTCCAGGAGGTACTGGGACAGGGCAGGTAGGCTTTACTCCATCCAGGTCATGAGATTCTTAAAGGGAGAGCTTCCAATTAGGTGGGCAGGGCAACCCACCTGGCTTGGAGCCTTTGGTGGCTCCCACCATCTGGCGGGCTTCTGGTTGACCCCCTCTCATCCCTTTCACAGCTCCCCAAACGCCCTCAGACACATTTCCACACCTCTTCAGATTCCTAAGTCTGCCAGAAAAGCTAGGCCTTCCCCTCCCTCCCCGTCCCTCCTCTCCCTACCTGAGGGCTGTGGGCTTCCTGTTCTCCTTTAATCATTATTTGTTTGTTTATCTTTCCATTGGTTTCCAACCCCAGGGACAGTTCTCACCAAGCCAATTTGAATTAATTTTGCAGGGACAATTCCACAAGACAATGTATCAATTGCTGTATTAAAAATCAAGATGGATTGCAACTCTACCCTCCTTCCCATCCCTTAATTCTGTGGTTCCCTCAAAGGCACAATCAAGAGTGTCTGGCATAATTTGTTCTTTAGAAAACCCAGACTGCTCGTTGCATATAGTTGTAATTCTAGGAAGATTTTTGGCAGTGTTTGATTTCTATAATACTTTATTGCACTCGATGATTGAATCTTGGTGATTATGGTGACAGGGAGGTGGACCTCAGGCCCAAGCCCCCTCTCTGAGGCCTGCTCTCAGACTTCATCTATCCAAACCATCTTCTAATCCCTGGATCTATGATCCAGTCACACTGTCACCTTCAGGGTAGGGTCACCCAAAGCAGCTGGGGACACAAGGTAAGGAGCTCTTTTCCAGGACTCAGTGGACAAGCTCAAAGGATTAAAAGAGGCTAGGGTCTGCCTGGTATGGAGGACATGCCATGGTGGTGGGTGTCCTGGGTTGGGCTGTGTTTCCTCAATGTTCACGTGGCCAAGTCCTAACCCCTAGTGACGGTGGATGGACCTGATTTGGAAAGAGGGTCATTGTGGATGTAATTAGTTAAGATGACGTCATTAGGATGGGCCTTAGTCCCAGCCTATACAGTGTCCTTATAAAAAGGGAACAAATGAGCCAAGTGCAGTGGTGCACGCCTGTAATCCCAGGGGCTCGGAGGCCGAGACAAGAGGGTCACGAGTTCTAAGCCAGCCTCAGCAACTTAGAGAGGCCCTAACCAACTTAGTGAGACCCTGTGGCTAAGAAATACAAAAACGGACTGAGGATGTGGCTCAGGGGTTAAGCACCCTGGGTTCCAGCCCTGGTCCAAAACGAAACAGAGGAACACGTGGGCACAGAGGAACACGTGGGGCAGAATGGCAAGAGAAGATAAGGCAGAGACAGGAGACAGATCGGCAAGGCAAGGGGCACCTAAGATGGCCAACAACCTCCAGAAGCCAGGAGAGGGACAGAGCCGCCTCACAACCCTCAGGAGGAACCGGCCCCACTGACGCCTTGGTCTCCCCGCTCCAGCCCCCTGAACTGTGAGACAAGACATTTCTGCTGTTCGCGCCGCCCAGCCTGCGGTGCCCTGCTCTGGCAGCTCCTGGAGCAAAGGCGACGGTTATGGGTGGGGCCTCTGCAGTAGGCAGACCTGACCTTGCATTCTAGTTCTGCCCTTCACGAACCATGTGACTGGGACAAGTCAACGTGACCTCCTGCAGCCCCTCCATCTGAAGTGGAGCCATCCCAGTACCTTCTTAGTGGTACTGGGAGGCAGACCGGGTGCTGTTGGTGTCCTGAGTTCACTCCTTTGGCCAGTGTGGAGCTCACCTCCAGCCTCTGGCCCTGCTTCCTGTGGCTGACGGTGTTCTCTGGGGCTTAGAAGTGTCTGGGCTGCAGAGAGGCGGAAAATGTCAAAGAGTTAATGTCCTTGGAGCAGCCACTAAGGAGGGGCAAAAGCTTCCTCTCCTCTGGGAAGGACATAAACATGGCTGAGAGCCACATCACACAGGGTCTCCCCACAGCTCTCCAGGGGCTCGCCCCCTCCCCTCCCCCCAGTGCCTGGAGTCGTCACACTAGCATACCTTTCTGGGCTCTTCTCCCTTGGCTCCCTTGCTCCCCATTCCCTCACCTAACTCTTCAAGCACACCCCAGCCTCACGACCTGCTCCCAGATTTTCGCTTCAAGGTTTGCTTTTGAAGGAACCCAGATGAAGATAGGAGGGTTCCGAGAGATGATGTATGAAAGTCCTTACAGCATACGGCACACGGTAAGCACCCAATTCATTTTTGTGGCATGATAGACCATTCTTGCAGTGTAAATGTCATGCCATCCGCCTACAGCATTTGGAGGTGGGAGACGTGTGTGCACCGGGTCTCCATCCTGCTGGAGGTGACGGGAGCAGGGGGTTTCTACTCAATGGCCCCGTCCAGCATATGGTCTGGCCAGATGGCCATCAGGAGGGAGTGGATCTCCATGGACATGCAGGCCCTAAAAATGCCCTCTGGAAGTCTGTAGGAGCAATGTCTCCAGATGCTATTTCAGAGTACAGGCTATGGGAGGGGTGGGTCCATGTGCCCATGTCACTGTGTGGCTGCAACTCCAGCCTCGTGCCCAGACTTGGCCAGAGCCAGGCTCTCTGCAGCAGTTGACCTGCTGCCAGAAATTGCTGGACTTCTTGGCCCCCTGCCTGGCTGCATGGGTCCTGGGAAACACAGGAACAGCCCCCCACAAAAGCGAAAGTCCAACGGAATAAGTTGATTCCTACCTTCCACACCCAACACTGAATTTGCTTTGTGCTCTGTGCTGCCAGGATCTGTCTGGCTTTGTGGTAGGATGAACTCAAGGCTTGCCCTGCAGACCTCCTGTCTCTGAGGCACAGAACACACTGGGAGGCAGCTGGAGGGAGCCTCAGATTTTGCTTGAGGTTACCCATCACTGTCCATGTGAGCAGCTAACTGTGTTATCCCCTGTAGAGGGGTAATGACCTTTGGGGACAGATTGTGGGGGGAGCTACCCTGTCCACTGCAGGATGTTTAGGAGCATCCTAAATATCTAGATTCCAGTTGTGTCCCCTGCTCCCAAGTTACATCATCCAAAAGCATCTCTAGGAATTGCCCAGTGTGCCCTGGGTGACAAAATTGCCCCAGGTTGAGAACCACTGGTATAGACGGATCAACACACATATGGACACAATGGATGAGTTTTTGTTGGCAGAGCGAGACTGGGGGCTCTGGCTTGCTAATCCCGGATGGAGTCAGCTTCCCTCGTAGTTGAGCACTGGGCTCTGCGGAGGTATATACTTGGCTTCAAATTTCATTTCTCATTCACCAGCTTGGTGACCTTGGACATTAAATAAAAATCAAATTATACCAGTCCCTTGCTTAAAAACCTCCTCTGGCTTCTCATTGATCTTGAAACAAAATCCGCACTCCTTCCCACAGTCTTCCAGAACTAAGCCTCATGCTATCCCACTCTGTACTCTAGCGCTCTCCCACAGCCACCGTGAGCTCCTCTGTTCCCTAAACACACAGGGCGCCTGGCTGTTCCTACACAAGGGTTTGTGCCTGCTGCGCCCTCTGGCTAGAGCATCCTTTTCCGGGTGGCTGGCTGTGTGTCCAGCTCCTCCCCTTGCTCACCTCTCAGGTCAGGTGTCACCGCCTTAGACAGGCCTTCTCTGGCCACTCTTGCTTAGTAGCCCCAGTCATTCTTAGCGGGCTTGCTCTGTCCTTGTCTTCATGACTCTTCAACTTTGCCCCCATTTATTTACTTTTTCCTTGTTAATTGTCTGTCTTCCACACAACAGTGTAAGCTTCCTGAGAGCAGGGCCTGCAACAGCAACCGACAGGTGTCACGTCTTCATGGGTGTGTGGGGAGGACTAAAGGAGACAATTAAAATGACAAGCTAGTAGCAGTAGTAATAATAAAGCAAGCATGTGGCGCTCTGCTTCAATGACCCAGAGGGGTTTCCGTTGTCTGCCGCTGAGTTCAACCCATACATACGGCGACTGTGTAGGTAGTGGAGTGTAGACTTCAGCAAGTCTACACAGGGCGAAAAAAGCCTCCTGAGGGATGCCCAAGAAGAATCAATACCTGGACCATCCGGGGCATTGCTTATGACCAGTTGTTTCACCTGATGAGACAGATGTCAAGGACAGAGTCCACTGTCCTGTCTAGCAAGATCTCCTGCTCCCTCCCAGTCATTGGTGTGGAAGCCTCTACTTCCTGGTTACCAGGTAGAATGGGTGTCAATCACAGTGGATCATGGGCATCGCTTAGCTAGACAGCGGGGGGGGGGGGGGGGAGCAGACACTCCTTGGGCTGTGAGTATGCCTGGGAAACTTACCAGACACTGAAGCATGCCCCCAGACAAGACTAAGAAGTCCCCCAAGGGGGTGTGGATCTCACAGATCGTCAGGGCACTCATGGGTATCAGAATAGCCAGTCTGAGCAAAGAGTATCCCAAGAGGACGTTCAGCTCAGAAGGCAGGTGGGTCTGACATCAGCCCTGGGAGATCTGTCCCTGCACAGAGGGTGGGAACCTGGGGGAACAGGATTTGGCCCAGGGGAATGAGTCCAGGTGGGCTCTGAGTAAACTGGAGCCAACAGACACCATCTGGGACTTAGAGAAGAACGCAGATCAGAGGCAGCAATTTAGATTCCTTGGGAGACTAGCCATTAAGTATCCTCAAATTAGCATGTGTCCCTAGAGAAATGCAGCGTTGCTTTGTACATGTATGATTTTGATTTCGCACAAATAATATAGTGTTATGGACTTTGTTCTGTATTTCACTTTTAACTCTGAATACTAAGTTTTTAACATTTGTTTTTGGTAATTCATTACTTTTTATAATGTAGGCAATAAGACAAAAACTTGAGTGTGTCAATCAACACATTTTTTTTCCAGTACTGGGGATTGAACCCAGGGTGCTCTACCACTGAGGTACCTCCCCAGTCCTTTTTATTTTATTCTGAGGCAGAGTCTCACTAAGTTGCTCAGGCTGGCCTCAAGCTTGTGATCCTCCTGCCTCAGCTTCCTAAGTCACTGGGATTGCAAGCACGTGCCACTGCACCCAGCTCAGTACATTTTTTAAATATTTATTTATTTTTATTTGTAGTTGGACACAATGCCTTTATTTTAAAAAATTAGTTTATTTTTTATTCCAATTTGTTATATATGACAGTAGAATGCATTACAATTCATGTTACACATATAGAGCACAATTTTTCATGTCTCTGGTTGTATACAGTGTATATTCACACCATTCGTATCTTCATACATGTGCTTAGGGTAATGATGTCCATCTCATTCCACCATCTTTTCTGCCCCCATCCCCCTCCTTTCTTCTCCCACCCCTTTCTCCTATCTAGAGTTCATCTAATCCTCCTATACTCCCCCTCCCAATCAAACTATGAATCAGCCTCCTTACATCAGAGAAAACATTCAGCATTTGTTTTTTGGGGATTGGCTAAATTTACTTAGCATTATATTCTCAAACTCTATCCATTTAGCTACAAATGCTATGATTTTATTCTCTTTTATTGCTGAGTAATATTCCATTGTATATATGTACCACAGTTTCTTTATCCATTCATCTACTGAAGGGCATCTAGGTTGGTTCCACAGTTCAGCTATTGTGAATTGTGCTGCTATAAACATTGATGTGGCTGTGTCCCTGTAGTATGCTGTTTTTAAGTCCTTTGGGTATAGATCAAGGAATGGGATAGCTGGGTCAAATGGTGATTCCATTCCAAGTTTTCTGAGGAATCTCCATAATATTTTCCATATTGGCTGCACTAATTTTCAGTCCCACTAGCAATGTATGAGTGTGCCTTTTCTCCCACATCCTCACCAACACTTATTGTTGCTTGTATTCTTGATAACTGCCATTCTGACTGGAATGAAATAAAATCTTAGAGTAGTTTTGATTTGCATTTCTCTAATTGCTAGAGATGTTGAACTTTTTTTTATATATGTTTGTTGATTGATTGACAATACCTTTATTTTAATAAATATTTTTATGTGGTGCTGAGGATTGAACCCAGGGCCTCACATGTGCTAGGTAAGTGCTCTACCACTGAGCCACAACCCAGCTCTCAATACATTTTTTTAATAACAGACTTATTCAGATATAATTCACTCACCACAGAATGCACTGTGTTGGTGTCTCAGTCGTGTTTAGTTCAGTCAGGGGTGTGCAACCATAGCCACTGTTAATTCAGAGCACTGTCAACACCCCCCAAAGAAGCCCTGAGCCCACTGACCATCACTCCCTATTCTCCCTGCTTCTTAGCCCTGGAAATCACTCCTCTTCTTCCTTCTCTGTGGATTTGTCTCTGTGCATGTGGACATTGGAGATTTCGTATAACTGGAATCATGCAGTGTGCGACTTTTGTATCGGCCTTTTCCACATGGTACACTACGTTCAAGGTTCATCCATGTTACAATGCACATCGGGACTTCATTTTTTTTTTTAACTGCTGAAATAAATCATTGTATAGATACCCCGAATCTGGCTTATCCATTTCTCAGTTCAGGAATATTTGAGTTGTTTTCCCACATTTTAGCTATTAGAGGAACGTTGCTGTAAACACGTACTTTCAATTCTCCTGTGTGGATACCCCAGACAAGAATTTCAGGGTCATATACGAATTCTATCTTTCATTTTTTAGGAACTGCCAGATTTTCCCCAAGTGGCTGCGCCATGGCACATTCCCACCAGCAATATGTGAAGGTTCCAATTTCACCACATCCTCACCAGCACTTGTTATTGTCCGTCTCTTTGTTCTGGCCATCTAGTGGGAGTGAAGTGGCCCCTCACTGTGGTTCTGGCTGGCATTTCCCTAGTGACTAGTGAGTCTGAATAAGGCTTGACGTGTTTATCAGCCATTTGTATATCTTCTTTGGAGAAATGTCCACTTGAATGGTCATTGGATTTTGACAAAAATCAAGTTGTCCCTGTGGAACGATCACCCGCATCAAGACATAGACATTTCTAGCACCTTAGAAGACTCCTTAGTCCAGTCCCAGGGTAACGTCTATTCTGACTCCCATTACCATAGACTAGCTTCGCCTACTTTAAACTCCACTGAAAAGGAATGGTTCTTGACACCCTCCTTTTTGTCTGATTTCTTTTACTCAATATGATCCAGGTGAAATCCATCATGATGTTTTTCTCTCGTCTTTTTCCTCACCGAGTAGTATTCTACTGTTTGGTGGACTCACTCATTCTGCCATGGAAGCTGACTTGGGTTGTTTCCAGTTTCAGGTTACTACAAATGAAGTTTCAGCATTTATTCAATTCAACCTCGCAGTACACCTCAAAGGACAGAGTGGTTGCCCATGGAGGTGGTGGGCAGTGGGAGTGGGGCGTGTGGCCAGGCAGGGGGTCCTGCATGGGCTGATGAAGAGGCTGCTCTGATGGTCTGAGAAGGCCGAGCATCTTGAATTCTGCCTGAATACACACAGAAAGGAAGGGAGGGAAGGAGAGAGAAAGGAAGGAAGGGAGGGAGGGACGAGGAAGGAAATTTACTTCTGTTTTGTGTGACGTGCTCAAGGTCATTCCCAGAGGTCAAGGCTGCAATCTACTGGCCCAGCGGCTGCAGTTCCCAGGAGTCTCTGGTGGTGCTCAGGAGGGTCTGAACATCGCTGCTCCTGCCCAGGAGGGAGGAGTGAGTGTCCCTCCGTCCGCTGGTTGGCCACCAGGCTGGGAGGGCCTGGGCTTCAGGAAGTCCCCAGTTCATCAAGGTGACAATGGCCAAGACGGCTCCTTTCTTTGGAGCTGGCTGAGATTTATTTAATGTCCCAGGCAAAAGACTCTGGGGCTTTTTCCTTTCTGGGGCTTTAGTTTTTTTAAAAAGGTGAGTTGGGCTCTGTTCTCTAGAGAAATCCCCGATTGAGAGTCCTCCCGTCCACCCCAGCAGGAGTCTGTCCTGGGAGGGACCCGGCTGTGAAGGTGCTCTCTCTTCCCTCTCAGGTCTCTGCAGGTGCCCCCCCCCCCCCCCCCCGCCCTCCGGCCCACCTGTCTCAGCTGCCTCCTGGCCGCAGGCCCCTGTCTGGGGGACAAGGCTGGTGCAGAGGCTCGAGGATCATGCAAGTGCCCCCCCCCCCAGCAGAGTACTGGTCACCTCCAGCAGGGACCTTGGCCTCCTGTACCCATGTGTGTAGGTCCACCCAACCACAGGGGCTGTGGCACCCCCAAACCCGAGACGCGGGGTGGTCTGCTCCGGGCTGCGGTGCTGGGGACCTTGGACCTCCTGCCAGGAATCCCCAGGTGAGGAAGGGGAGGAGAGGGTTGGTGGCTCTGTAACCTGGAGAATCTTGTGCCGTCACTTATGCCCATTTCCAGGGCATCACAGGGCGGTGGTGCTAGACACCAGACACCTGAGGGTATCTAGTCCCACTACCCCCCCCCCTCCATGCAGATGGGGCAGGGAAAGGGAGGTGCCATCCCCAGAAAGACAACCTGCATTGGGGGAAGCAACAAATGAAAGTCACACTGACCGGTGCTGTCCTGAGAGGGACACAGCTACTGGTGTGTATGTGTGTGTGTGCGTGTGAGTGCGCGTGATTCTATTTGACCTGCTCTTTGTCGGTTCCTGCTGGAAGGAGCCCCTACCTCTCCATCGGAGCCCACGGGACGGACGGACGAGGTTTTGTTTAGGGACAGAGGAGGCAGAAAGCAAATGAAGGAGAGAGAGAGAAAAAGTTGCAAAGATGGTGACAAAGACCTTCTAGAAGTCAGAAAGACGATGGTTGGGGCAAGGAAGAGAGAAGTCAATGCAGGGATGAGGAGAGCAAGGGAAGGGACCGGGAGGGAGGGAGGGAGGTGACCAGCGACAGTGGAGTCCCAGCCCATCCCCCACCTGTTTAGGGGGACTGTCTTCATCCCCTGCCATGGCTGGTCTGGGGACCGAGTGGGTGCCCGTCAGCCTCCTGCCGGGCTCAGTGGTCCCCAGCCAGGACCTTCTTGCTGCACCGCACCTCTGCCTGGTTAAATGCCAGCTTGGGGAGGGGCACAGGCCGGGAGAGCCCAGGCTCTGGGGAGCTCCCTGACCTTCTTCCTCCATCTGGGCCGAGCTCAGGCAGCCAGGATGGGCTTTGGTTCCAGAATCCCTTTGGGGGCAGCAAAGGAAGCACAAAGACTAGAGTTTGGAGGAAGCTCGGTGTTGACCAGGGCTTTGCCCGAGGTTTTGGTCACCCAAAATGGCAGAAGCCAAAGAAAAATGAAATAAACTGAACTTTCACAGTGAGGCCGTGCCACCAGCTGACCCAAGGGGGCCGTCAAGGTGAGCCCAGGCAGGGCACCTTCACAGGCAAAGCGCCAGAAGCTTCCGATCAGAGACTCAGTTCCACCACCACAGGCCACAGGAGGGTGGGCAAGCTACTCTGGCACCCCTGGCCTCAGTTTCCTCATCTGCCAAATGAAGCTAAAGACGCTGTAATAACGACCTACCAAGACTGTGGCTTTTTAATAGGCTGTTCCAGCCCGACTCCTGCTCCCCAGATGACGTGCAATTAGTGGTTTTTCCTGTTCCCATGAGAAGGCGCCAGGGCTTCCAGCCTCTGGGCAGAGCCTGTGCACAGCAGCCAGGACACTCCGACAGAGATACAACGCCCAGGAAGCTCTCTGCAGCAGCTGGAGCCATGGGGTGGTCAGAGGCAGCCAGAGTCCTGCAGACACACGCGGGGTCACCTGGGTCAGAAGGCAGGCGGCAGAAAGCCGTTGGTTTTCAGTTCAGGAGTTCCTGGTTTCCTGATGGATGGCTGGGTAAACTGAGGCAGCAGCGGGAAGGGACAGCCCATCTTCCTCTGGAAAGCAGTTTTCCTGGTGGGAGGGAAGGGGGGATTGTGCTGTCACCAGGAGCCAACCGAAATGTGGCACCCGAGGGGCAAGAACCCCAGGTGGGGCCAGTGCAGCATGAAGCAGCTGTGGCGAGCCCGGTCCCTGCCCGCTGCGCTTGCCCAGCCCCGCGGTGCCACTGCTCCCTCCTTTGTGCTCCCTGCTCTCGGACTTCATCCCCAGCTGTCAACTCATATGTCCCTGAATGACACCAGTCAAACGTCTTAAAGAACTGGGATTCGTCAGGTGGCACTGCCGGCTGCACAGGAAGCAGTGCTTTGGGGGGCTGCGGCACTTGCAGGGGTTCTCTCCCGGTGATGGGAGCTCAGGGTCCCTGATGCTGTTAGGACAGACCCTCCTCTGTCTTGCGACTGTTGAATAGGCTATGTCATGGCCTTCTTGCCTTCTCTGAACGATATTGTGGTCCCTGAGCACGTGTGAATGTGATCTGATTGGACATAGGGTTGTGTTTGTTTTTGGTACTGGGGATTGAACCCAGGGCCGCTCTATTCCTGAGCTACATCCCCAGCCCTTTTTATTTTATTTTGAGGCACAGTCTTCCAAAATTGTTCAAGCCGGCCTCCAACTTGTGATCCTCCTTCCTCAGCCTCCCGAGTCACTGGGATTACAGGCATTTGCTACCACACGAGGCGAAGATAATTAAGTTGTCCTTATAAGAAAAGAGGACAAGAGAGGAAAGCAAGAGAAGATGGAGGCAGAGAGTGGAGTGAAGCATCCAGAGGCACGGAACGCCTGGCCACCAGCACTGGAAGAGAGAGGAAGGACCCTCCCTGAAGGTTCCAGAGGAAGCGTGTCCCTGCCAACACCCTGATTTCAGCCTCTGGCATCTGGAACACCAGAAGGACAGGGCATATCTGAGTGCAGCATGCTGGATGGGAGGAAGACCTCTTTGATACCTGGAGCCTCCATCTCTTCCTCTCTCCTTCTCCCTTCAGCTCTTCGGCTAATGGATCCTGCAGCTCTTAATCGAGTCTTGGCAGCCTGCCCCTAGTGCTGGTGTGTGCTGGAGGCTGCAGGCTGCGGCACCCTCAGAGTTGGCCCCCCTTCACTGCCCTCATGGCCTCTGAGAGGAAGTGCATCCAGGGGCTAGGGGTGGAGCTCCAGGGTCAGAGCTTCTGGACAGAAAGTCCACAGGTCCTGTGACCTGTTGAATGTGATTACCTGTCTGAGGCTGCTCCTCCTGTGAAAAACAGGGGACCTAACACTCCCTCCTCACAGTTTCTGTGTGAGTCAGCTTTCCATTACTATAACAAATACCTGAGATGACCGACTTATAAAGACAAAAGGTTTATTTTGGTCCATAGTTTTAGAGGTGTCAGTCCATGATCAGTTGGCCCTGTTGCTTTGGGCCTGTAGTGGCCCATCCTGGTGGGAGAGCCTGGTGCAGGACTAAACTGCCCACCTCATGGCTGGGAGGCAAGAGAAGAAGAGGAAAGGGCTGGGGTCTCACTGTCCCCTTCAAGGTCATGCCCCCCAATGACCTAAAGAGCTCCCACTACGCCACACCTCCTAAAGATCTCACCACCTCCCCCTAGACCATACTGGAGACCAAGCCATTAGCACAGGGACCTTTGGGTGACACTTAAGACCTGAACTAAGGAGGTGCTTTTGAGAATTAAATGAGATGATACGTGTCAAGTGGTAACATGAGCAGTCACTCATGTTGTCAATGACTGTCCTTGGTACCAGGGAGATGATGAGAGTGAGTCTCAGTACGTTAAGGACAAAGGGTGGCACATGCTGGCACAAGGTGCAAATGAGGCATCTGAGAAGACAGAGAGAGCTGGGCTCCTTCTCTCCAGGCCCTGGGGAAGGTTTGTAGAGAGTGTGTGGATCTCAGCCAGGGGAGGCAGGGCGGTGGTGTGCATGGGCAGGGGAGTGGGGGCTGGGAGGCCTGAGGGCTTCTCCTGGGGGAACCACACTAGCTGCAGCAAAGAGACCTGATAGGTCGCAAAGCCTCGTGCACCAAGCACCCTGTGGGTCATGGTTTGGATCTGAATCGTCCCTCGAAGGCCACATGGTTTCCAGCCTCTGGCTACTGTTAGGAAGCTGTGGCCTAGTTGAAGGAAGCAAGTCACTGGGGGCAGACCTTTGAAGGGCATATTTTGCTCTTGCTCTCCCACCCCACAACACTTCCTGGACACTGTGAGGTGAGCAGCTTTATTCCGCCACACGCTCCTTGCTATGATGCTTTGTCTCACTATGAGCCCAGAAACAACAGAGTCAAGCAGCAATGGCCTGAAACCTTGTGTCAAAACAAACCTTTCCTCTTTTTAAGTTGATTTATGTCAGATGTTTTGTCACAGTGACAGAAAACTGACTAATACACTGTGTGTAGTGTGTGGTAAGTAGGACCGAGGATGAGTTGGGTCTGGACCATCGTGGCTCTGATGTCAGGGAAAGGAGGCTCTTTTTTCTTCCGATGACCACAACTGCTATGCAAGTAAGAACACCACACTGGAGAAAGCCAGACTGGAGGCCGGGAGGCCATCGAGGGCTAAATAATCCATTCCAGTGATGAGGATAGGCTAACCCAGGTTGGGATGATGAAGAGGAAGGGGCAGATTAAAAAACAATGGACCAGTTATTGAGGGGACTTGATAACTGGTTGAGGATGAGGCAAGGCAGAGGGACATTGAAAATGATTCCTTTGCTTATTGTTAGAATCACCTAGAACAGCAATGGGAGATACCAGACTCCATGAAGACGGGAACCACATGCCTCCCCATGCCCACTCGGCACCTCACAGGGCCTGTGTGACGTGGGTTCTGCCTGTTGGATGCCATTCACCTGGTGGGAGATCAGGGGAGGAGTCACGGGCTCAGGGGGTGTTCACAGTAGGCTAAGCTTAAGGTACCAGGAGATCATCCCATTGGCTGTCCAGGGGTGTCGGGCATGCGGCCCTACTGAGGGACAGAGGAAAAGGGACAGGAAGAGTCACACGCTGTCCCAGAAGGAGGCTAGAACCCTGGCGCAGCTAGGGGAACCCCCAGAGTTCCCTCCTCTTTTCTCCCCTCTTAGAAATGTCAGCAGGAGGACTTTCCTCAATGACTTGAAGTTTTTAAAGTCAAATGAGTTCTAGGGTTGGGAAGCCTGCTGGCCATAAGGAGGCATGGTTTATGGGACCCTTAGCGGGTACATGGAGAACCGTGATGATCATTGATTCAAACCCAGGGCAGCTTTCACAGATCAATCACACCTGCCTGGGGGACAGTGCCAGCATTAGGGACGCACAGCCTCCCTGGATCACCAGCCTCAGGTGCCACTTCTCCCACACCCGCACCCTCACTTCCTGCCACCCGCCTGCTCTGATGCCCACCCTTGCTCTGAGCAGATCCTAGAATCATTGACACCTTTCAGGCCAACCGCAGGTCCTAACCCAGGTTGTAATTATCTTTGAGCCCTCAAACCACATATCCCCAAGTCATCAGCCTCATCCAATGACGCCCCAATCGACCCCACGTCCCAGCCTTCTGGCTCGCTCTTTCACATCCTCCCCATGAGTTTCCTGCAGAGGATGTAGCACTTGGAGCTGGGCAGACTGGGGTTCCGACCCTGACCTTGCACAAGTTGGTCTCCTGGAGACTTAGCTACCCTGTCAAAGTGTTTTCTCCGTGTCTGCACTGGGCCTAGCACAGTGCCTGACACACCGTTGGCCATCCACAGACGCCGAATGGAGGCAAGGACCCAGGCCTTCCTCTGAGATCACCCAGGCGCCCTTGAATTCGTGTCGCTTGCTGAATGAAAATGCTCAGGACAGTTCCAGTTGCTTTGCGGCTGGTTGTATCTTTCCACTCCTCTTGGCACCCCGGCTGCCTCCTATTTGTAAAGCCTTTGCTCATCTCCTTTTGAGCAACCCTTCCCTGGGAGAGGACCACCCTTCTCCAGCAGCCTTCCCTGGCGGCCCCCCAGCCTGCAAAAGTCCCTCCTCTGGCTGCTGTTGCCTTCAGTCAGTGCCACAGTTTGCACTCGACTGGCCCAACTGGTTCTGGGCCCAACTTAGTGCTGTTCAGTATCTTTTTTTCTCCCAATAGATAGATCCAAATGCAGGCAGATTGGGCAATTGGTCACAGAATCCTCACCAGAAAGGACTCCTCAGTGAATTACACTGTAAACACTGGCAGGGTTTATGGGCTTGTGCGCATGCTCCACACACACACACACACACACACACACACACACACACACACCCTCCAGAGCCTGTAGATACAGTTTCCAAACACACCCTGCTCACACACTGGTACAGTATGGCTCAGGCTGGCTTCTCCTGATAGGAAGGCGGGAACAGGGAAGGGACATGCCAATGAGGTGACAGGCTGGTGTACACAAGGCGCAACCTCATTGATCATTGATTGGTAACATTTGTTCAGGAAATATTTACTGGGTGCTTCCATGTGCCAACTACTGAGGCTACAGATGAGTAAGAGACCCAGGCACCTGCACAGGGCACACCCCTAATCAGATCTACGGAGGGCCAAGCTCCCACCAGGCTCACTTGCCCTGCAAATGCATGCGCGTACTTGTGCACACGTGCACGCGTGCGCGCGCGCGCACACACACACACGCACACACACTCAGATTCATGCATCCGCAGACACTCAGAAATGGGCCATGGGCTTTTTATCCCATCATCACAAAAAAGGCAAAATGGGAAGCCCCGGTCTTAGCAGTGAGCCCTGGACCCAGTGCTATTTCCTTGGCCATCTCTCCTGGGGCCAGGGATCGAGTGTCAGATGAAATGACTTTTTAATGTCCACGTGGGAATCTAGGAGGAAAAGGAGGTGGTAATAACACTCCCTTTGTAACCTGTCTGTCTCTCCAGCACTTGAGAAAATTGGATGCTATTAAAATCAATTTAACTCTAAAGGGCGATGGACGGTGGAGAGAGGTGTGGACAGGAGCCTGAGGCTGCAGCCCAGGGCTGGCTAGAGTGCTGTGAGATGCCTTGGGGACAGGACTTCTTCTCACCAGGATCTTTTAGGAGGTCCCTGTGTGGTTTCTCCAGCAACTGGGCCGTGATTCCAATTCAAACTACGTGCAATTGGTTACCTCTATCCTCCCCGCAGCAGAGCTGTGGGCAGCGCCCCTCGGAGGTCCTCAGGTAAAGGGGTGGTTAGACCCTGTCCTCAGGGAGCTCCAGGGCAGATGGGACAGTGGGGGCTCAGACATCAGGTAGCTCCTGGCCCATTCAAGGGAGATCTACACAGGCAGACACAGGAGACGGGAAAATGACATTGGGAGATCAAATATTTATGCAGTGTAATTAGCATTTATATAAAAATGAAGAGCATCAAAAAAAAAAAAAAACAGTTTGGAATCTTGTTCTGGAGATCCACAGATGTAGTATGAAGTGCAAACAGTCCTTGCTTTGCCCAATTCCCAGGTGTTATCACGGCGAGTCTAACCAGTCCCCCAGCAACAACGCAGTTAAAACTTGAGCTCTTGAGCTATCGTGTATGGAGACTGTGGGTGATGGCCAAGTGCAAACCTTGTTGTTTATTCTCCATCCCACAAATCTCTCCATGGATAGCAGTGAGCGCGGCCGTCCCGGACTCCTCTCACCGCAGGTTGGTGGCTGGTCATCCTGGGTCTGCTGCTCAGTTCACGCACTGATAGCAACACATACGGCTGTGTGGCTTGCCTGCCTCCCGGTGACAAACCCATGTGACATTTTACAGAAAATGGACAATAAGAGGAAATTAGCCAGCCAAGATGCAAAGCTCAGCAAAGAGACAGAAAAGTGGTCACGCTGGAACTGGAATGGAATGTAAACGGAGTCATGGAAGAAAGAGCCGGCCCGTGGGAACGGGGACACCGTCACCGCTAGAGAGACTGCGGATGCGCAGCTTGAGGAATTTCGTGAAGGGCAACTTGGCGACATTAACGAGGAAAGTGATTGTGACAAAAAGGATGAAGATGTCCCAGAGGAAGGGACACCAGCAGAAACTGCACATTAAAAGTGCTCTCAAAGATATTGTGCGACATCAAATGTGTAAAGGATGAAGTGCTAGAAATCAATCCAGTCTTAGAAAGGAGGGTGACAATTTGCAGAGCAAAAGAAGGGATGTTTGGGAGCCCCTAGAAGCCACTTGGTGACCAGCCACTCTATTGGTGTTGACTGGGATGGATCTGCAGATGAGGCTTGGGGGCCTATGTTGGCAGCCCATAGGGGCCCGTGTTTGGAGGCTGGCCTCTAACCTCCTGGGGAGGATTTGTGCAAACCCAACACAGGGTTGGATAAATCATTTTCTCACCTGTTCTTCTTAAAGGCAAAACACATTCTAACATACAGGGGGTCCTGTTCCCGCCTTCCCACCTTCTTGCCTCCCTGGGGCCCTTGGCTCCCAAGCATCCTTCAGAACACAGCCCACCAGCTCCCGAGGACAGAGACAGAGCTGCCATTGCCCTCTCCTGAAGCCTGTCGTTCATCTGGGTTCTTTTTTCTCATCCCCGTCCCTCCAGGTCTAAGTTAGCCCCTGGTGCTGCTCTCTTCCTGAATAATCAGCACCAGGAGGCCAATCAGAGAGAAAGGTAATCTCTGCCCAACGGAGAGCGGAGCCGTGGGCCTAAGGGACATCTCTCTTCTCTCGAGGGAGGAGATAGGTTTTCTGCACTCTCTGATGAACACAATGGGAAAAGGCATCTCTCGGGAGATATTCCAGGTTGGAAACACTGGCCTGGAACTTGCGGGGAGCCCCCTGCTCCGTGGAGGTGGGGAGGCACGGACATGTTAAGAAGAGCGCAGATCATGCAAACCCACTGAGAAACGGGCACTTGCCTCTCAGGAGGGCCCTGCGGGCAGGAGCAGCAGCCCTCTGTGGGGACTGATGTGGGGGCACGGTGCTGGGAGTCTCCCAGTCAGCCCTCACACCTGCCTCTTATGGCTTCACAGGTGAAGACGTGGTGCCACTCAAGCCTACACAATTTGCCTGGGATTCTTGAGTAGCACATAAGGACCCTACAGCCAGATAGAGCCACCCACCCATGACAAATGCTGACATCCAGGAGAAGGTGCAGATTGTGTGCTGAGTCAGCAAAGGCCTAATTCATCAATTGCTGTCGTCTTTTCTGTCCCATTGCTATCACTGGACCCAGCCCAAGAGGAGCCCAGAACGCAGTCCTGGACCGGAACCAGGACAGCTCCCTTCTGTAGCAGCTGAGTGTTGCATTGTGTTTGTAATAAGTGAGACCCTGAGTGAGACCCATTCTGACCCTCGCTCTCCATCTCTACCTCCATCAAAGGAGTCAGTGAGACCAGCTGGTTTCAGAAGGCCACCCCCGCCCCCTGGCTCCCTCCTGGACTCGGTGGGGGTGGGGAGCGGACTGCGGTTCTCGATGCTGCAGCTGCCGGCTCTGACTCTCCCGGGCTCCCCCTGCCTGGGCTGGTCGCCCCCATACTTGGCTCTGGCTTTTCAGCAAAACAAGCCGCGTGGGTGTTTTAGCTGCCTGTCCCTTTTGGACTCTCTCTTTTGGAATATCTTTTCACACCTCCAAGTGCTGGGTGGGAGTGGATGAATGTCACAGGTTTGGCTCTGATAAAACATGAGCCATCTTCTCTTCCCCGGGGTGCAATGCTGTAAGTGCAGGACCTGGGGGTCTACGGTGTTGCTCCGACCCTTGGAGGCCGCTGGGGGTCTCTGCATGGTAGTGACCCATGACCACTAGCAAGAGAGCGCTTCCTCCAGGGTGCAGAAGGCCAGAGCGGGTCTCTACCCAATTAGTGGAGGGGGCCAATTAATTCTGTAGCTTCAGGCAAGACACCTCTCCCAGCTGGGCCTCAGTTTTCACATTTGTTAAATTAAAGGATTGGCCCAGACAGTCCCCTAAGTACTACTGCCTCTAATGTTGTATCATTTATTTCCTCCGTTCCCAGTGCCCGCGCCTCCTCCGTGTCTTGTAGACAGGATGTCTGTTGGCTGGGATGTTGAGTGGCTTCAAACACCCCACCGGGACGGCGCCTCTCAGCGTGCTGAGATGCATGCTTTCTTTTTGGAAGAACTTGCCATTAAAATGTGATTAATACTGAAAGTTTGTTTATGCAACAACATGATGAAAGAGACAGAGGCAAGAAGAGGGGTTCCACGCTGGTTCCACTGTGGGGAAAGGGCGTCCGACGGCTCGGCTCCCGAGGATGGGTTTGGAGAGATGGGAGACTTGAGTTTCATACCCGGTGGATTCTTTCAGCTGGAATATTGCTTCAGTTAATAATTTCTAAAAATTGTGGCTGATGAGACTAAGAGGACTTCCAAATTTCATCCAGGAGCCTGTGGGGCTTCCCTCAAATTTCATTAGGAGGAGACTAATTTAAAGATTAACTAATGTAAGAGATGAAGTTATCTAATTAATTGGAGCAGGCTCATGTGGTAATGGAGCAGGAGAGCCTTCTGGCAGCGGAGAGGAACCAAAATGAGGAGAGATGAAAAGTAAAGCTTCATTGTTCCTGTGGCCCAAGTTCAGGGTGGAAGGTTCTCTTCTCCAAACAGGGAGTTCTTACAGTACAAAGGATGATACCCTTGACGCTCTTGGATTTGAGACGTCTCCTTATTAATGCTGAGAATAACCTTGAGATGATATTCAAGTTCCCTTCACTTCCTTGAAATTCCTCAATAGCCTTTTAATGGAATTTAGTCTCTGTGAAAATTTGCCCAACAGGAAGAAGTACTGTGCGCAAAGGTTGCTGTTAAGATGCCAGCGTATCTCCCGGCACAAATAATAACATCAACTAGGTGTCACAGTGCCTGTCATGTCAAAGATGCTTCACATGCATTTAATTATAATTTTTAAATAATATTGCAAAGACAGGGTTTATATGTCAGGGGTTTTGTGTCCAGCCATATAGATTGCCCCATGGTGCAACTGTGGGGGCACTATTCACATTGGAGTTTCTGTGAATGGTATCTTCTGGAATGTGATAGTGCTCAACCTATACTACTGTACCAGTTTACTAACAATACCAAGAGTGACACATACTGTTCTAAGTACTTGCCTATATGTCACTGTATTCAGTCCTCATCCCACCATCAAGGCTGGCACTGTGTATTACCCCTGTTTCAAAGGTGAGTCACAGAGAAGGTTAAATAACCTTGTCCAAGGTCACATAGCTGATAAATGTTGAAGCCCAATTTAAATTCAAGCATGCTGGTTTTCCATCAATCCACTCTGCCACTAGGGAAATTATTGTCACATAGAGCTACGTGGTACCCAGGGCAGCCTCTGCCTATGACTGCTGTACATCTGTCAGCACACAACTTCCCTAAGTTCTTGCCCCTCAAGTGCATGGTGGTCCACTTGGCAGACGTTCTGGGGGGTCACACTCAGGTGGACCAGGGAGCCACTTCCTCTGCACATCAGGCACCACCCTGTCTTCCCAAGGAAGCAGGGCATGCTCCAGAGTTTTATACAGTAAGGACGTAAATCATTTGGAATGATTATGAACTGATTCTAGAGTGGGAAGGAAGTGGAGGAGAAATCTGATGACCTCACACCAGAGGTGACCAAGGAGGGCCACACAAGGCAGTCCTCAGCCATTAGACTTTAAATGATGTCCTCTAGCTGAATTCAGCACATTGTGTGCCAGGAAGAGAATCCACCCATGGTGGTCCTTTCAAGTCTGGGTTCTCACTCTTCTGTCCACCCAGTGTGATGCGTCTGGCCACTCGGGAAAGCAGAGGAATTACCATGTCATTAAACCAGGATGAGACACTGAACAATTCCTCCAAAAGAAAGGTACACCTGTTCACAGGACATAACAGGTGGGTGCCATTGCTCACATTCTGTCCACACAGGTGAGGCCACGCCCAGTCTTTGACATCTGCTGCCCCTGCTGGCCAGTTTGGGGTATAACAGGTGCCTCTCAGGTGGGGAGAGTTTGCTTCTCCACGTTCACATCCCCACCAGGGATTTCAGGAAGTCTTGCTGTTGCTGTGCCAACTTGCCCCAGTATGCCTACTGCACATTTCTGAGTGCAGGTGGCATGCTGTCATTTTGTCCAATGGCCAGGGGAAACCTTGATTTGGGAGAGAGAGAGAGAGAGTGGGAAGATGTTTCAATCAGATCAGACAATTTCATGTCCTCAGGCCACCTGAACAGGGTGGAGAAGAGCTAAGTGAGATTCTTATTCCCAGGTAGCCCTTCCTGACCCAGTGACACCCTAGGACATTGCCCATCTAACTTCCTCAGACACACCTCCTCCTGTTGAATTTCCTCAGTCCATTCTCACACGAGTCATGTCATCCTTGTCATCCCTGGCCCAGCCGATCCTCCTGGATGCCACCAGCCCTGCCCTGGATTAAACCCGGAGGGCAGTAGACCTGGGGGTTGTGCCAAAAGGATTGACGTATGAACCTAAGGGCTGGTTTATGGACAGAAGAACTGGCTCTCTGGGCAAACCTCTAAACTCAAGGTTTTGTCTCTTGATGGGAAGAAGAAAAATGGTGTATACAAGGATACGGGAACCATCCATCCTGTTCATCCCCAAATGTTGAAGATGATTCCAAAGACCCTAACTTGCCTTAAATCATTTCCAGAATTTTTTTTCTCTGGGGCTGTTGATGTTCATTTCACTTTTCTTTCCTCTCACACGTATTTCATCATAATCACCTTGCCAACAATTTATAGTGTGTGTGTGTGTGTGTGTTTAAACTCTCACCAAGCTCTTAAACAGAGACACCCAATTCCTATCCCCCTGGTTAGGACCATCAGAATCCACTTCTGAGGTGGACTTGATTCAGAAGCCCCTCTGGGTCTCAGGGAATTGTGCAGATGGTACTGGCCACTTTTTGAGAGGATCCTGCATGTGGGTTTCAGAGCTGGTGTTGGATGGTCAAAGTTTTAGCCAAGTAGCCCAAAATATGTACTTTAAGTGTTTGAAATAGATTGCTTTTGGACAGGGCATGCACACTCTTGTTTGTCAGTCCCACCATGCCATATTGTCTTTTTACACTCTGACAGGTCACTGAGGGGCCTGACTTATTCCCCCAAATGCGCTCATTCTGTTTGTACCTCTAGACTAGAACTGATCTCCTTTCGGTAGCTGACAGTATGTCTCAGCCCTGCTGTTAACCCATTTGTACTGAGCCCCACAGAACCCCCCACTTGCCGAATACAGATCCATGTATTAGACCCAAGACCCAAGATGTTCATGCACAGGGTCAGAGAATAAGGAAGGATTTGCTTTAAATAGAGACAGATTACTCGTTCATGTTATTATACACTGAGATAATTACAGGGGGAGAAGTAACTGATTAAGGGATTGCTCAGAATCAAAGTCAAGCTGCCCTCTGCTTGACATCCCCAGGAATTTGGGGAGAATCACCACTAACGCTATTCCCCAGATATTGTTGTGCGTGGATCTCCTCTGGGCTGCTCCAACTGGGCCGATCATGAGGTCAGGTGAGGTGGGGGGAGGAGGAGACCAGCAAGGTTTGGGAAGCTCAGAACAGGACTCAGCTATTGAGACGTTAGAACCTGGCAGGGTGAGCCAGGAAGGGCAGCAGACCGCTCTTAGACCTGGGGCTCTTTCAGTGGGGTCTGTGGGTAGAATACAAGGGGTCCATGGACATGGGCCGGAAAACAATCACACCTTTAATTTCACTAACTTCTAACTGTATCTAGCATTTCCAGATTATAAAGACAAACAAATTGCAGCAGTCTACCCAGAGCCCCCAGGGATCTGAGCTATTTTATCATGTTACAATTTTTGCAGATTACTTTGTAATATTTACTGATAATTGTTATTATCACTATTCTAAAGTATTTACTAGACCTATCTCCACATTTTATGTTATGGGTTAAGCATATTATCACTGCATAACAAATTAAAAATGTTTTGACAAATCTATATAGTATCATGCTTTTTAGAATAGTGTATGTGTGTGTGTGTGTGCACGCGCGCGCTTGTGTGTGTATTTAGCTTTGCAATCCTATACATCTTCCTTTGTACATTTAAAACAGTATTCGGAGCTAAGGTCCCACAGGTTCACCACAGTGCCACAAAGGTCCATGTCACAAGAAAGGGTGAGGACTGCTGCTCTAGGTTTCCTTTTAAAGGAAAATCATCTTCTATAACTAATAGGTAAAGCCAGAGTTGGGGGGGGGGAGCCCTAGACCCTCAGTTTGGGCACACTGGCATTTAGAAGAATCTTGGGATAGCAAGGCTTAAACCAATGGCATAAAATTCTCATGGTGACATCTTGGGCATTTGTGGAAAAACACTTTAGAGTCTGGCTTTAAAATACCCCTGTAAAAATGCTGCCCAGGCAAACATCCAAGCTGCAGGCACCAAAGCTTAATTCCAGTTCAGATGGGGTCAGAAGCGTGATGAGATGAAGTCGTTAAGATGGGATCTCCAGTCATCCCAAGGCAGGGTTCAGGAAATGATCTGTGACATTCCCCAGTGTGTGGGTCTCCCAGTTCTCTCTCGGGGATAGCATGGTGGAGACCCTGACTTTCACCTTGAGTCCAGCAAGCCAGGGTCAAAGTACTCTCCGTGTGCAGGAAGCTCCTCCTTCTTCGGGGGCTGAAGCTGACTGAGCCAAGCCCCTGAGAGAGCCCAGGAGCTCCCCGCCAGCCTGACTCCTGCAGTCTCCTCACGGGAGGTACAAGCAAAATGGAAGTTTGGCCAGAACATTCTGTAAAGGATTTCCCCCCCCCAATTGCAGTAGCGACTTATTGCTGGGTCATAAAATCAATTTAGTGGATCACAACAAGCATTAAAATATAGAATAGAAAATAGCGTGTGTCACACCCAGGTTAAGCATTATCTTGTGAAACTGGCTTTTGTTTTATGTGTGTGTGTGAGAGAGAGCAGTGTGGTACAACGTGATTTATTTCTTACTGTGGCTAGCAGCCAAAGGGTTTGAAAAACAGTGCTGTCAACATGCCTCTGTAGCTTCACAGAGAAATCACAGCAGTGGGAAGAGAGTGCGAGACAGGGAGTGTATCCTAAAAGAATAATTTATTTTAATGAGTATTAGAAAAAAATTAGCATACCAAATTCCCAAGAGTCCAGTATATTGCTTAGGATCAGGGCCTTAGTTTCCCTGACCACAGAATCATAAGTGGTGCTTGGGTGCATACAAAAAAAAATGCAAAGAGCTAGTGTGCGTGACCATGGCCTGCAAGATGCTGAGAAGGAAGAAGAAATGAGCTAAGTAGAGAAAGATTGACAGGGCAGGCCTCAGAGTGGGATGGATCAGAACTTAGGTACTGTTTCATTTATTTGAACTCATTTTGTAATCTCTGAAGTGGGATAATTACACTGGTCTGGCTGACCCCATGGGATGATCTTCTTGATCAAACAAGAAAATGTGGGTGATGTTATGTAAAGAGCACCAGGAATTATTACTGTCAATGGCAGGTGGCAATTTTCTTTTCCACAGAGATTCCTAACACATTTTTAGAGAAGTTTGCTTTATAGTAAGAAAGAGTATGGATTGGCAGCACACAGACCCTTTGCCTTTTTCTTTTCAAGTTTCTTCCAGGGCCATTTCTAGGTGGAGACACAAAGTAAGGGTGGCACGTGCTGATATAGCTCAGTTGGTAGAGTGCTTGCCTTGCATGCACAAGGCCCTGGGTTCAGTCCCCAGCACCACAAAAAAAAGAAAAAGAAAGAAAGAAAGAAAGAAATCCAGTTCAGCCTATGGCCTACAATTTGAAGATTGTAAGAATGATGGCCCTGTGTTGAGCCAGTTATTCCTCTATAAGTGCTTTGTTGCCCTGTTCCTTTGTAACTGGGTCCTGCTTATCCCTGGTGTTGGCTACAGAGTCCTCACAGAGGGAGGTGTTGGTGTGCAGCTCACCAAAACCCACACCATGTGGCCCCTGCTACACCATCAGTATCCACATGGGGCCTGGGAGGCCATGGTTCCCCTCAGGAAGATAGGATGAGGAGAAGATGAAATAGCAAGGGGCACAGGAAGGGTGGAGGCTGAGAAGGGCAGAAGTTGGCTCATCTCCCATGAGAAAAAGAGTGAGATGGTGTTCCAGGCTGAATTTTGTCCCTCTCCAAAATTCGTATGTTGACCTAACCCTCAGGACCTCAGAATGTAACCATATCTAGAGATAGGGTTTTCAAAATGGTAATCAAGGTAAAATGAAGTCCCCAGGGTGGACTGCCATTAATTACAACTGGTGAACTACAAGAAGTGGACAATAGCAAGACCCACTCAGAGGAATGACCATGTGAATACTCAAAAGGAGGAGATGGCCACTACAAGCCCAGGAGTGAGGCCTCAGAAGAAACCCACCCTGCCAACACCTTGACCTCAGACTTTCCAGCCTCCAGAAGCATTAGGAGTTAGATTTCTGATGCTCATGTCATGTGGTCTATGGCATTTTGTTATGGCAGCCCAAGCAGACCAAAAGAGATGGTGAATTTTGAAGTCAAAGGAAGGTGGAACTATGTGATGGGTTATGGGACACACCAGGAGGCGGAGGGCCAGTGGAGATGAAGCATCTCAGCTCCAGGTTTAGGAGCAAAGATGAACCAATGCAAGGAGCCTGGATGTGACAAGCAGCTGCACAGTCTTGAGCTGTAGACATAGTTGGTTAAGGCTAGAAAAAGAGAGAGTTTATTTCAGTGGTTCTCAGGATGGTCCCTAGGCTAGCAGTATCAGTACTCCTGGGAATTTACTAGAAATGCTGATTCTTCAAAGACCTAGAGAATAGACCAGAAACTGTACAATTCTGAGAAGAAAACATGGGGTCAACACTCCAACATATAGACACAGGCAACAATTTTCTCAACAGGATCCCCAAAGCTCAGGAGATAATATCAAGCATCAACAAATGGGACGACATCAAAATAAAATGAAAGGAAACAGTTAAGAATGTGAAGTGAGAACCTACAGAGTGGGAGAAAATTTCTGTTATCTACTCTTCTGACAGAAGATTAATATCCAGGATATATAAAGAACTCAAATATTTAACACCAAAAAACTAAATCACCCAATTAATAAATGGACAAATGAACTAAACAGACACTTCTGAGAAGAAGAAATGTAAATGGCCAGCAAATATATATATATATATTTTCAATATCCCTAGTGATTACAGGAAAATGTACATCACAACTATACCAGAATTTCATCTCACTCTAGTTAAAATGGCGGCCATAAAGAATACAAACAATAATAAATGCAGGAGAAGATGTGAAGAAAAGGAACACACTTACACTGTTGGTGGGACTGTAAATTAGTACAGCCATTATGGAAGTCAGTATGGAGGTTCCTCAAAAGACTAGTCATGGAACCACCATATGACCCAGATCCACCTCTCATTGGGATTTATCCTAAAGAATTAAAGACAATATATTATAGCGAAATAAGCACAATTCACAATAGCTAAACTATGGAACCAGCCTAGGTGTCTGTCAGTGGATGAATAGATAGAAATATGTGGAATATACAGTGGAATTTTATTCAGCCATGTAGAAAAATGAAATTATGGCATTTGTGGGAAAATGGATGAAACTTTAGAACATCATGTTAAATGAAATAAGCCAAATTCAGAAAATCTCATATGTGGAAACCAGAGAGGAAAAAGGAAAAGATCTTTCTTTTCTTATGAAAATCAAAGGGAGATCAGTAAATTAGAGGAAAGGGATCGGGGGAAAGAGGAGGGGAGAGAGGGGGACATACTGGGGAATGGCTAAATTATATGGTTGTATTGTGCAAGTGGACAAATAGGTAATAACGCATCCCACGTTTATGTATCATTATGATGTATCAATAAAAAATATAGGGGGGGGGGCAGAAAACAAAAATGCAGATTCTGGAACCACCCATAGATGTGGAGTGAGGAACTTTGGGATGAGGCCCATCAGTCCATGGTGTATCCAGGTGAGAATCATTGCTTCACATAAACATTTTGACGATTTAGCTTGTGCGGTTGAGTCCTGCAGGGTGGGGAGGCAGGAGAGTGGTTGCCAAGGAATTGGAACTACGGTGGTCTGAAGAGACCTGTGAGATGCAGGTGGAAAGGAGAAATATTAGCAGTCAAAGAGCAATTTCAGTTCTATATCCCCAATTCCACTTGTCATTGTCAGAAGAATAGAGCTGGGGTGACCACAGGACCTGGGCACTTGGCTCATCCATATCTTCTCAACTCTTTTTTCTTCCCAAACTGCCTCCCAACCAAATCCTTACTCTAGAGATAAGTCTTAAAGGATGATGATGGTCTCTCTAAGATGTATACAGGAGGCAGTAGGGATGAAGAAAGAGGGAAGAAGATAAGGGAGAGGAGAAGGCATGGAAGCTGTTATTTAGAGTGCTAAATACTGTCAGGTCAATTTCAGAAATCACTTTACTAAGTGTGTTTTTCCTCCTGTTACCTAATAGCTAGAATCACACAGGTGAACCAGGAGAGGACTATGAAAACCACTTGTGGTTCTCCTTACATCTAGCAAAGATAACCAATGTCAATGTATTTAAACTATGACTCCTTCACCTAAGCTCAGATTTTCTTTTTCTGTTTTCTTTTTTCTTTTTTTTTTTTGTACCAGGGATTGAACCAAGGGACGCTTAACCACTGAGTCACATCCCCAGACCTTTTTTTATATTTTATTTAGAGACAGTGTCTCACTGAGTTGCTTAGGGTCTCTCTAAGTTGTTGAGGCTGGATTTGAACTCGTGATCCTCCTGCTTCAGCCTCCTGAGCTGCTGGGATTATAGGTGTGGGCCACTGTGCTTAGCCTTATCTCAGTTTTAAAGTGATTAGGACATAATGATCAAGTAACTCCGAGAGGGTGTCTTCATGCAAAGCTAAAGTAATTCAAATCTAGAATGCAGGCTTCTGTAATCTTCCGCTTCTGAGATCCTGGAGGAATGACTATTTAGAATAGTTTTTTTTTTTCATCCTCCAAGGGGCATAGAGCAAGTACCCGTTAGTTCTGAGCATCCCAAACAAAAGATGTCCTTTGTGTTTCTCACTAATCTAGATAGAACACCTGAGTTTGAGGACTCTGGCAAAGGGATTCATTGGTTAAACACAGGTGGTGAACGTGTTATCTCAGGGCCATAATTGGGACCCTGGTTAACCTTCAGGAGGGAGGGGAAAATACTGGGGAATGATATTGGCTAAATTATATGGTTGTATTGTACATGTGAATGAATATGTAACAACCAAACCCACCTTTATGTATAATTATAATGTACCAATAAAAAATATAGGGGGGCAGCTAACTGCCTTGAGGTGGACGGTGACAAAGGCCACATGAGTGGTTAACGATGGCTAGGCACGTACCACGGGAGTCAGAGGATGGACCACGTATGTGCCTCCCTGCTTAACCAGAGGTGGGAGACTGAGTAACTTCCCCTCAGCCATTCGCTACTGAGCAGCCTGGTCAGCCCAGAGCCTGGGCTTTGTAGCCCTCACGGCAGAAGCCCGCAACCAGCTCGCCACCACCCAGCGAGCACAGAGAGGCATTTGTCCCAGAAGACTGGAGGGACAAGAGGAGCATCAGAGGCCATGACTCCAAGAGATATGAGCCAGGTGAGAGGGTGGTAGGCCTAACCGCTGGCCTGGGTCACATGGTCATGATCATTTCCAGAAAGAGGGAAGCCAGGGCCACTTGGAAAAGGGCAGTGTAGGAGACCTTAGAGACCAGGCTGGGACGTTTAGAGAGAAACCAGCACAGACCCTGAGCAGGTATGGGGATGGCTGATGACAGGGGGACACCAAGGAATGGAACTCTTAAACATGAGGCGGTTTCTGGCCTTGGGGACCTTGCTCCTCCACCTGCTCTGTCGCAAGGAGCTTCCCCTTCCTTCCCTCTCCTCCCTCCTACCACATTCTTCTCCAAAGCCTCCCCAGCGGAACTCACCTTACCCTTCTAACACGCGGTGGTGGTATGATCTTGACTCCTCCCCCCAAAACCCTCGACCTTGGCCTCTCTTCCTCTGACCTGCTTTAGCACCTGGTGGTGCCTACTCTCTGCCAGACAGTCCCTGCCGGGACCACCAGGGCCTTCCCCTTCCCACACCTCAGGATGTCTCTCCACTGCGGAAGATCAAAGCCCCTCCACTGCTCTGCACACCCACAGTGTCGGCCTTGAACTCAGCAAGACAGAGGCCCCCAGCCACACCTCAGTAAGCCCACGGTAGCTACTGCCTTAGAAGTTCTGCCGCCACCGAGATTCATTCCAAAGCTGAATTTTGTAGGTCAGCGACTTCTGGTATTGTTTTTAGAACTATCAATTTCCACATAAAAATATAGCAATCCATCCCTCCCTCCGTTACCCACCTTCATCTCCCAGGTACGTATCCATGGCTCCTCTTGTAAAGGGCTCTTCTTTCCCTGACCTGCTGTCACCGACCCTCACTCCATTGTCAAAGTCTCATATTTTTAATTCTCCAGTGGAAACGCTGTCCCCAGTCCACCAGAGTCCTGCAAGCCAGAGTGGATTCTGCAGTCACAGGGGCACAGAGGGAGTGGTGGTGGTCACCCTGTCCAGGCTCCACTGTGACTCCCATGGCCTGTCGTCCCCCTTCCTTCAGTCCCTGAGGCCTTCCTGCCTCCTGTCCCCTCCCTGCTTCCTCCTGAGGAATCTCGCTCCACTAGCTCACCTTTCTCGATGGCTTCGACAAGTCCCTTCCGATGTGTCCAGCCTCAACTCAGGAACATT
The DNA here is from genome assembly GCF_964194105.1 of Spermophilus citellus. NCBI lineage: Eukaryota > Metazoa > Chordata > Mammalia > Rodentia > Sciuridae > Spermophilus > Spermophilus citellus. Next base: position 56,772,478 of record NC_138186.1, on the reverse strand, counting down.
GCTTGTTGTTCTCAAAACCCACCCTCTGGCCTCTCCCTGCAGTGACCGACATGTTCATTCTCAAACCTGCTCTTCCCTTAGCTGCCACTCAATCTCCTTTCCACTGTTTGTCAGCATCATCAAGATTCCGGTCCCTAATCACTCCACTCAAACCCTTCTTGCTCAGCTCACCAGTAAGCTCCTAATAGAAAAATTCAATAAAGTCTCATCATAGACCTTGGTGTCCTCTCTGCTTTCTTTGGTCTGTTGGTCACGCTTGTTTACAAACTTGGATCAGCTATCACACACCCTATGATGTCTTTGTGGTGTCTCTTCCTTCCTGGTCTTAGGCCTTAGGGGCTCCAAGGCTCCTAAGCATCTGTTCTAACAGTCTCAGTGCAGCTATAAATGGAGCTGATTTTTATCTCCTCTGGGTTTGCCAGTTCCCATAAGGCTTGTCGGCTTGTTGGACTCCTCACTGAGCCTGGTAGTGTGGAATTCAGTTGTGAAATGAAGGAAAGCTGGAAGGAGATGAGAAGGAACCCAAGAAAGATACATGTGCTGGTCAGACCTCAAACCTCACCTCCTTCAAGATGGGGAGCACAGAGCATGCTCAGTTTTACCTCCCCAAATGATAAGACTCAAAATACTGTCAGTTCTACGGGTACTTAAATCCTTTGAGTAACTATGCCTGCCCAACCTAGGAAAACTGCAAAATGTTTCTTGGAAAAAATTTGTAGAAAGCTAGAGGGAAAAAAAATGGCAGGAAAAACTTCATGGAAGTAGAAAATCTGTGAATTGAGTAGAGGAAAGTGATTGGGAGGAGGGAGGAGAGGAGGGAAAGTTAGGTACAGGGCAACGAGACTGACCAAACTATGCTCAGTGCATGTTGTGGCTTAGATGTGAGGTGTCCCTCCAAGCTCCTATAGGAGTCAATGCAAGAACTTTCAGAGGTGAAATGATTGGCTTGTGAGAGCCTTAACCCAAGCAGTGAATCAATCCCTGATGGGATTAGCTGAGTGGTAACTGAAGACTGGCAGGGTGTGGCTGGAGGAGGTGGGTGGTCCCTGGGCAGGGTGGCTTGGGGTATGTATTTGTTTCTGGTGAGTGGAGTCTCTCTCTGCTTCCTGGTCATCATGAGAGCTGCTTCCTTCCCCACACTCTTCCACCATGATGTTCTGCCTCACCTCCAACCCCAAGGAATGGAGCCGACTGAAACCATGAGCCCCCAAATAAACTTTTCCTCCTCTAATTGTTTTTATCAGGTCCTATGGTCACATCAGTGAAAAAACTGATTAAAACAGTGCCTTTATGCATATGTCACAATGACTTCCACTACTATGTATAATTATAAGGCACCAATTAAAAATTAGTTTTTAGAGGAGGTAGTAGAAACAAGAAGTCAGAGGCCAGCCAGTACTTCCCATATCCTCTCAGGGGGGCCCCATCAGACTTTTTCTAATCGGAAGAGTTCTTTGGAGAAATGTTTCCCTTCTCTTAATTCCCCAGTCATATCCCAGGGATCCTTTATTTCATCTGCCTCCTTGGAATTTGCATATGCAAAAAGCCTATCAGAGGCAACTCTCACCACACGCAGGGATTTTCAAAGACTGCCTGGAAAAGAAGAAAAAGCCTTTATATATTAAAAACACCCTCAGGTGTTAAACAAACAAACAAACAAAAGTGGGTGAGAGGCATAAATAACTTTGAAAAAGCTGCCTTCTTGTAAAAGATCTGAGCCATTTGTCCAGGCACTAGATGTCAAAGAATTTATGTGTGAACAAGCATTTCCTGGAAATACTTTAACCAGTGGTACCCCCTCTGGTAGCCTAAGTGATAAAGGACAAAAAAGAAAAAATATGAGAAGCTTTTCTGAATGCATTTGCACCTTGAGGGTGGACATCTATTTATCTATCATAAATCATGGCTGTCCCCAACCAGTTTACATTCAGATCTCGTTCTCGTGCCTGGTCCTTCCAAGCCTGCCTCTACCTATGGTTTTCCCTCTGTCTTACTTCTAGCTCTTTCTTACTCCAGTAAGGGCTGGAGACCCGGCAGGACAGGGGGAGACCAGACCCTGGCATTCGTCTGTGATGTCTCTCCTACTCTTCTGGGCTTCCGTCTGCAGATTCTCTACTGCCTTCTGCAGAGTGCAAAGTTTTAGTGTCCCTCATCTCTTTACAAATTAACACCGAAATTCTGCTGACAGGCCTTACCCTTTCCAAGGTTTAAATCCCAGGGCTCTTGAGCTGTGACAATTTAAATGAGCAAGATTTCCAAAAAATGATGAGTGAGGTTTTAAATGCCTCAGAGAAGCATGCGGGCAAATCCTCCTTAAAGACTTCTGTAGGGCAAAGTGGTTGCCGGGCGGTTGCCTGCAGAGCGTGTGTGTGTGTGTGTGTGTGTGTGTGTGTGTGTGTGTGTGTGTTTGGTGGGGGTGGGGGAGGAGTCATGAAAAGTGATTACAAATCGTAAGCTCTAGAAGAAATCTTAGGCCATAATCTTCCAACAAGCACATTTTAAGGAGGAATGAAACAGAACTGAGGAAGGTGAAGTCACCTGCCCAAAGTCACAGTGTGAACCGTAACTTAGATCACCTGACTCCAAATCTGACGCGGCTTCTTCTTTCCTAAGGCAACGGGGTCCAGGTATAAGAACATCCGAGCACTGATCCGAAAGCCTTGTCTGGCTGGGTGGAGAAGGCCCTGCGAGGCCTGGACACACTCTGCTCACACCTCTGTTCTGTCTACTTGACGCCCTTTGCTGTTCTAACGGATAGCTTTCTGGTGGCTCCATCTCTGTCCCTTTCCCCCACTCAAAGGCTAACTCTAGAGGTTCAGGTTACTCAGGGGTAAATTTAACTTTTATTGAAGAAAGGGAAAATTTCAAGCCGTCTACTATTATTACAAGAGCAGCTAAAATACACTCAGTGACTTCCACTCCTGGAAAACACGGAGTCGACATGCTCTTCCCTAGTCCTGGATACAAAACCCTGGATGTCTAGACAAAGTGAACTCGTGAAGCTTCTTAAAGAAGGAGGAATAAAGTAGATGGGCGAGGAGACTCAGGACTGAGGAATAGCATGGAAGTGGATTCCAAGGGTTTTCTCCTTGCCTCTTATATCCCAGACTTGGAAGCAGGTGAAGGAGATGTCAATCAGCACAGACTAAAAATAATAATAATAAAAAAAACCCCAAACAAACCCAAACCTGGTGACTTTAGCCAAAGGACCAGGAAAGGGGCAGCTTAGCAAGATGGAAAACTTTTAGATAATAGCCACCTAAGTCCAAGCCAAACACCTAAAAACAAACAAACAAAAAAAAAAAAACCCAAAAACAAAACAACAACAACAACAACAACAACAACAAAAAAAAAACCCACAAAACCAACCACAACAACCAACCCTGTAATCTCACTCTTTGGCAAAGACTGAGCGGGGATTTAGGTCACTGTCCTCTGTCCAGCAGTGAGTGTGTGCCTCAGCATCCTCACCAGGGTGATGTCAGAGGAACCAAGTGGCAGTTCTGATTTCCTTCCCCACCTGGGTGATAATGAGCTCCTCTGCCCTGGTGTCAGAGGTACTGTTACGTGGGAGCAGTCACGGCACCACCTGCTGCTCCTCTCACTCAGAATGAGGTTGATGGCGGCCTGGGGGCAGCTGGCAGTGGACTCACTGCCCCCAAGCAGTAGGTGGAGCCCCCTCCTGAGGGGCAGTAATGAGATCACAGGCTTCCTTCCCACTGGCATGGTGTCAATGAGGTCTGCTCACAGAGGAGACATCCATACAATCCAGAGTTTTATATAATAGTCAAAATTCAAACATTCAATTAAAAATAATGACTTCTGTGAAGAACCAAGAAAAATCTCAACTTGCATGAGAAAAGAGAACCCTCAGATGCCAACCTTGAGATAACAAGGATATTAACAAGATCCGAGGAGCCGCCCATCAGACGTCATGAAAATAATTCAACAGAAAAGCAGTGGAATGTTCCAGGCAAGAAGAGAATACACAAAGAAGAACCAGATGGGAACTTTAGAACTAAAAGAAATAACAGATTAAAACCCCAATGAGTAAGTTAGTTTGAGCCTGATCTCATAGACCTAAAAATCTTCCTAACCTCTTCCATGGATGAACTTGATCTGGTTTCACTGATGTGATTATGAGTTACTGTCTGCATGGTTTTCAGAGACTGGCTGAAATACTAATTGCTCTTGTACTAATCACTTACAAAAAAGTAATGTTTTGTTGTCTTGTTGATTGTTGTCCCAGTGATACCGTGGGGCACTGGCTAACTTGCAGAGTTAACTGGTCAACCTGCTTCCCTGAATGTTGAAGTGTAACAGCAGAGCAGCGGGCCCAGGCGAGCGCAGAGTAGAAAGTAAGAAGCTTTATTAACGGTTAGTAAAACAGACTTCTCCCTGGTGGAAGAAGGGGACCCAAAGGCGGAATCCATGGGATCAGGAAGTCCGGTCCCTTTTATACATCTGAGGTTTCTTTTATTCTCCTGCATTCTTCTCCCTTATCTTGTTCATTCCCCATCCTGCATGGTGACTGGGGATGTCAGTGGAATGGCCAGGGGGTGAGCAGGTGGGTTTGAAGGACCAAGGTGGAGTGCTGGGCAGGAAGGGAGCCGCAGCCTGGGGAGGGGCAGGATTCATTAGCAGGACCATGTCAGCTCAGGAGTTGCTTCAGTATCAACCTTTGTGGGAGGGGTAGTATCAAAGGGCTCTTCCAATCTCTCTGGTACTGTTTCCAACTTCTTGGACCCAAATCAGCCTCCATGTTCTCCATCCGACCTGACCACCTATCGACACTAACTACCTATCTTTAATTCTGGCTTCACTAACGTGATCCCTGCCCTAGGTGTGCCTTGTCCAGTCTGCTGCCATCTGCCGCTGTGGACCTCTGGCCTGCTCTGATGCTGAATGCTGTTACCTGTTCTCGTCCCACCTGAGCCTGAGAGAGGACAAGGACTTTGGATTATTTTCCCCAACTTCAACCTCTTTCAGCAGGAAGCAGCTTGGAGATGTCCTCGGCCATTTTCCCATAGAAATGGAAGGCACGAATCGACAGTGGGGAAAAGTAGCAGTGGTCCACTTTATGCTTTGAATACAGCCCTGCTGCTCAACAAGCCAACAGCCAATGGGCAGATTCAACAGGAGAATGGAGGAAACAGAAAAAACAATCAATGAAATTTGCGAATAGAATGACAGAAATTAACCAAACTGAATGACAGAGAGAAAAGACTGAAAAAGAAAAAGAAAGAAAGAAAGAAAAAAGGAAGAACAGATTATAATGAAAGATCAAACATTTATGTCAAGGAGTTCCAGAAGGAGATGAGAAAGAGGGTGGTTTTGGCATTTAAAAGAAAAGGGCTAAAAATCTCTCAAATTTGGAAAAAAGACAAACGAATAGATTCAGGAAGCTGAGTACACCACAAACAGAATATCCTCAAACTTTAAATTTGCAAAGAAGAAACCATGAAAGCAACCAGAGAAGTGACACCTGATCTTTAGAAGAGAAAGCAATTTGAATGGGAACAGAATTCTCACCAGAAGCCCCAAGGCACCCGCAGAATATTTTCCAAGGGACAGAAAAGAACTGTCAATACAGAATTCTACACCCAGTAAAAATATCCAGGAGAGAAGGAGAAGAATGAGAAGAATTTATTGTCAGCCTGTCTACCCCAGAAGAGTGGCTGTAGGAAATTCCTGAAATAGAAAGGCAATAACTAAAGAAGAAATCTCAGGACGTCAGGAGGGAAAAAGGATGAAGGAAATGCTAAGAGCACGGCCAGTACAGTACTCTTGCCTGTTTGAGTCTGTGATAGATTTGATGGAGCCTCGTTTGATGTGGTTCTCAGCGCATGTACAAGAAAAGTTCAAGACCAGTATATACTGGTGAGGGTACAGAAACCTAGAGGAAGTGTCTCCACACTTGAACTCATCAATGATGAGTTCAAGTTATGTTTATATTATGTAACACCTACAGCATCTGCTAAAAACATTCTACAGGAAGATACATTCCAAAAACACTCAGTGACATTCCGAAAAATGTTCACCTAACTCACAGGAAGTCACAGGAAAAAGAAAACAGAGAAACAGAAAACAAAACAATAAAATGGCAGACTTAAAGCCTAAGATATCCATAATTGCACTAAAATGAATATTGTAAATGCATCAATTAAAAGACTAATTGGTCAAGTGGATAAAAATACCAAATGGGCCATATGCTGTCACTTGGAAAACTTACTTCAAGTACAAAAATGTGGGTAGTTTTAAAGTAAAAGGATTGCAAAGGCGATACGATGAGCATACTAATCAAATGAAAGCAAGAGTAGCTATATTAATTCTAGACAAAGTAGATTTCAGAGCAGAGAAAATTACCAAGGACATCAAATGATGATAAAAGGACCAACCGGCCAAGAGAACATTATGACTCTAAATGTGTATGAATCAAAAAACAGAGCTAGCGGGAAAATAGGCAAAACAACCCCGACGGAACTGAAAGAAGAAATAGACAAAAATCACAAGCCCAGTTGGAGAGTTCAGCACCCATCTCACTACTGATAGGATGATAAGAACTATGAGAACTATATCCTCAAGGATGCAGAAAAATTCGACAGCTCCACGGACCGACGGGATCCTACATGTGTATGCATAGATTTCACTCCATCCAAGAAGGGCAAATACATTCTAAAGTGGCCATGACTATCTACTAGGATAGACCACATCCTATGGCACAGAAGTAACCTTGACAGAGTTCAAGAATTGAAATTGTAGAGAGCCCATTCTCTCACAGAGATGGAGTGAAACTAGAAATCAAAACCAGAGGATACAACGAACATCCCCAAACACTTAGAGTCTAAACAACATACTGCTGAACAGTCAAAGAGCAAGTTTCAAGGCGAACTATGTTTTGTAACATCTATCTAGATATATATTAAGGCAGTCCTGGAAGGGGAATTGATAGTGCTTAAAATTACATTTTAAAAGAGGAAAAGTCTTAAATCAATAACCGAAGCTCCCACCTCAAAAACCTAGAAAGAGAAGAGCAGAAGAAACACAAACCAAGCTGAAGGAAAGAAATGATACGGATAAGAACAGAAATCAATGGAACTGGATGCAGAAAAACAGAGAAAATCAGTAAAGCAAAATTATTTTTAAGAGATTACTAAAATCAACAAACTTTAAAACTAACAAAGAAAAAAAGAGAGAAGACAAACTATCAATACCAAAAATGAAACAGCGGATATCACTACAGTCCCTGCAGACGTCAAAAAGGATACTATGTGACCACTTTGATGCAATGGACCCACATCTCATGAAGTATTGGTGATCACAACCTGCCCATGATGAAACAGGTACGTTGAATAGTCCTGTACTGAAATTGAGTTTTGAGTTAAAAACTCCTAAAACAGAACTTTCCAGGCCCAGATGGTTTTACTGGCAAATTCTACCAAGTGTGTAGAGGAATTGATAGCAATGAACACCAATCCAGACTACATAAGAGGAGGGGCCAGTCCCTGGGTACTTTAAGAAGGTAATATTATGTTGATTCCAAAGCCACACAAAGACAGTGCCAAAAAAATAAAGCCCATAATTCCTTATGAGAATGCTTAACAAATCATCAACAAGTAGAATTTAACAATATATAAAAAGCCAACCTGAAAGGGCAGTTACGGTAGGATTCCACTTCTGTAACATTTGCAGGCTGACAAAGTGGTAGAGATAGGGGAAAATTGAGTGCTGCTTTTAAGGGCTAGGGGTGTGGTAATGGTGGTGGGGGGAGCAGGACAGACTTTGTGATGATGAAGTAGCTTTTTCTTTGGGGGTGGGGTAACTGGGGATTGAACTCAGGGGCACTCAACCAGAGCCACATCCCCAGCCTTATTTTGCATTTTATTTAGAGAACAGGGTCTCACTGAGTTGCTTAGCACCTTGCTTTTGCTGAGGTTGGCTTTGAACTCGCGATCCTCCTGCCTCAGCCTCCCGAGCTGCTGGGATAACAGGCATGCACCACCATGCCCAGCTGAAGTAGCTTTTTCCTATCTGTTAGCCTATGTACTTGATGAAACAGCATAAAACTGTACCCTCATTGACCCAAGATGTTTCCTGTTTTCGATGTTGCATTATCATTATGGAAGATGTGGCCATTAGCAGAACTGGGGGTCCCACAAACCTTTTTACTAGCCTTTGTATTTGTAGCTGCTCCTTTAAGTTAATTAACTAGAACTCTGTCACACTGTCACCAAGGTATCAAGGAAACTGTTGGTTGGCACTGAGCTTCTTAAATCAGTCCTCTTCCTGCCCCTCTTGGCCTCTGGAAAGGTGATGGAGAGATTGCCTTGGTTTGCAGGGGGTGGATTTAGTCCCTCTCCTATGAACGTTCATGATGTTAAGCCAGAGTTTCCATGGCTGGGTGTGGGCTTACTGCTGTGAACTGGATGGTGAAGAAAGCCAGTATTGCTGGCTGGAGAGCAGATAGGAGCACAGCACAGCATAGCTGGAGGCTGGAGATGGGGAGAAGGCCGACTGGAGACCAGGAGCAGCAGCAGCAGGTGCAAATCAGAACCCAATTACTTCCAGAATCAATCTCCCTATCAGGGCCTTAATTGCTCTAGGAATGCAGGGACGAAGGCTGCTGCAAGGTGATCTTATTTATTTCTACCAACCGCCCTGTGAATCCTTTTCGTGGATGCAGTACTGTACAAACTGACAGCAGGCCCGCCCAGGCACGATGGCATTCGAGTCTCCTGGCCTGTGTGCTGTAAGGCACCAGGGCAGAGTTAGCGACTCCACTGAGGGACTAAGGCCACAGTGACCACACAGAGGAAGTGCTCTTGAGGAAGTGGGCCATGGAAGTGGGCCATGGAGACAAAGACTTCCTTCTGCGTCGACCACAGCACTCACTTTGACCGTGCTGCGTGTTCTTGAATAGAAGGGGGAGCTAATTCACAGTGAGTTCACAAAAGCTGACCTTGGGAATCTTTATTCCACAAGAGCTGATTCACTCCAGTGCTGCATTTGGCCAAGATGCTGAGACATTCTATTGTACGTGTATTTCCATTAAAATTGCTTCTTAGAAGTCAAGCTAATTATACACCAGGAGAGGTCTCTGATATCCTAATTCACTCTGGGACTCCCTCCCCCTTTTTGTTAACTCAAAGCCTGTTTCTCGTGGAAATTCTGTTGTTATAGTTAGGACCTGGAATGTCCCCCCCAAAGCTCATGTGCTGAAGGTTTGGTCCTCCACTGGTGGAGGTTATTGAGAGGTGGGGCCTTGTTGGAGAAAGTAAGTCATTGAGGGTGTGCTGTGGAAAGGCACATTTTGTATGTGGCCCTTTCTTGCTCTCTCTCTCTCTCTGTCTCTCTCTCTTTTTCTCTGCTTCCTGGCTGCTGTGAGGTGAGCAGGTCTATTCCACCACATGTTTCCCCCCCGTGATGTTCTGTCTCCCCACATGCCCAGCAACAACAGAGCCAAGTGACCATGGACTGAAACTTCTGAAACTATGAGCCAAAATAAACCTTTCCTCCTTTAAGTTGATTTTCTCAGGTATTCTGTCACAGTGATGGACAGCTGATTAATACACATGCCCTCAACACCCAGAATTGACCACTGCATTCTCATATCAGAGAATGAGGGACATATGTATGGTTAGCTTTAACAGCTTCTAGAACTCCTTGGTGGGGCATCCCACACACAGAAGCCTAAACACGCCTCAAGGGTTCGGTCTTCTTTGCAAGCAGGCTGACTTCTGTCCATGATCTCATTATGAGGTAGACTCAGCTCAGTGACTGTGTTCAAGTTCTTCTTCTCCTCACCTCAATAAAGACTTAAGGGGGCTGGGGATGTGGCTCAAGCGGTAGCGCGCTCGCCTGGCATGCGTGTGGCCCGGGTTCGATCCTCAGCACCACATACCAACAGAGATGTTGTGTCCGCCGAGAACTAAGAAATAAATATTAAAATTTCTCTCTCTCTCTCTCTCTACTCTCTCACTCTCTCTTTAAAAAAAAAATAAAGATTTAAGGCTCATCTTGGGGAGATGAGTTCTTCCTCCCTCCAAGCACAGGAAGTGAGAGCTGGCACTTGTACCAGAACCTGGAGCTCCAAACTTGAAAGGGGTCCAGCCGTGTGCCGGGATCTGGAAGCTAGTCAGCATCTTAAGTCAGTCTGAAGCAAACGTATTCTGAAGGCTTAATAATGAAACGCCAAGTCCTGAGAATAGAGCTAAGAAACAATCACTGTGTCGGTTCTCCAAGAAATACCCAGTGTATTACATGGAAGTGTTGCAGTTACTAATCATCAACCCTTCTATGGCGTTCTCAGCCCAGGTGTATGTCTCTGATCTCAAACTTCTGGGCAAATTTACCATGAGGCAGCAGGTGTAGTGGCACACTCCTGTAATCCCAGCAGCTCGGGAGGCTGAAGCAGGAGGATCATGAGTTCAAAACCAGCCTCAGCAACTCAGCAAGGCCCTAAGCAACTCATTGAGAACCCGTCTCTAAGTAAAATATTAAAAAAGGGCTGGGGGAGTGGGGCTGTGACTACGGCTCAGCGGTAGCACACTTGCCTGGCATGTGTGAGGCACTGGGTTTGATTCTCAGCACCAGATATAAATAAATAAATAAACCAAAAAGTCTATCAACAACTAAAAAAATTAATAAAAAAATGGGGATGTAACTTAGTGATTGTGTGCTCTTGGGTTCAATCCCTGGTACTAAATAAATAAATAAGGACTAGTATTTGCACATAATCCAAACTGTGAAGTATGTCCACACATGCTATACCGAGGGAACCCTCAACTGGCCCTACAAGGTCACAGTAAGATCAACGCACTTTTGCAGAACACAGAGGTCACTGTATTGGAGCAAAGATAGCCACTTGGATTCTTCTCCGCCTCCAAAATACACTGTATTCATTTCATAAAGCGGTGTTTCAAAATGCCAAACCCAAACCTATCCATCTCTATCACCAACTTAAGGAGTTCTATTTACAAATATAGTTCTCATTTAATCAGACAATCACGAAAAACACTTATACATAGGTTGGTTTCCTGTGATTTCTTTTTAATAAATGTCACCAAACATCTGAATTCATCAGAAAGACTTTCTAATCAATTAAAATATTCCCCATAATCGGTATCTCAAAAAATATCTAGTTTCTTTTTGTAGCTTTAGATACAATAGAAACCAGAGAGAGTCAGAGGAAAGATAGCCTGGAGCCGGGTGGGAAGAAACGCACTTCAGTGAAATAGCTCCAGGCGATTGCTTAGAGCTTCTGGCGCTGCTTCTTCATCTCGGGAAGTAGGAGGACTGTGTTATCTTTCCACCTGATGTTTATTTCTCAGCAGTCTTCAGAATCTCCGTTAAAAAAATCAGGGGGCCACGGGAGAGGGAAAAGTCGGCCGGAAAGAAAATTCGACATGTCCTTGAGTAGGAAAAAAGTCTGTAGTAGCCATAACGCTGTAAGCAGAAGATTCCAAGTTGGTATTCAATTGCACATTTAGGAAATCATCATTCACTAAGAATTATAAGAAATATGACAATTATGTATGAAGTGCTATTTTACAGCCATTTCAAAATCTGACTTTAAATATTTCCCTCGAGGGCAAGAGTGTAGCTAAGTGATCGAGGCTTGCCTGGGCCCTGGGGTCTGTCTCCAGCACCACAAGCAAACAGATTCCAATACATAAATGCATTTTTTTGAATAGCTAATTCACAATTAAGAAGTCAAGATTGTGGAGCTGGGGTTGTGGCTCAGTGGTAGAGCGCTTGCCTAGCACATAGCAGGCACTGGGTTCAGTCTTCAGTGCCACATAAAAATAAATAAAATAAAACATCGATCTAAACATGAGATGTTTAAAAAAAAAAAAGAGGTCACGATTGTGAATGGATGGTATATGATTGAAATGTTGAAAATGTACAGTGAGAAGCCTTCCTGACACTCAGTTTTTCCACCCTGGAGAACACTCATTTTCAGTTTCTACTGTGTAGGAATAAAAATCTCTGGAATGGGGGCTGGGGATGTGGCTCAAGCGGTAGCGCGCTCGCCTGGCATGCGTGCGGCCCAGGTTCGATCCTCAGCACCACATACCAACAAAGATGTTGTGTCCGCCGAGAACTAAAAAATAAATATTAAAAATTCTCTCTCTCTCTCTCTCTCTCTCTCTCTCCTCTCTCATTCTCTCTTTAAAAAAAAATCTCTGGAATGGTGTAAGCAAATATAAACATGGTGTTCTCCACCTTCCCTCTTTTTACAAACAAACCCCTGCTTTTAACTATTGCTCTCATCTTTTCCCCTTAACTGTGTCTTCAAGATTTTGAAGTACCTACAGGGATCCCTCATTCCTTCCTGGCTGTATAGTATTCTGTTGTGCGGATGCACTGTGATGAAACCAGCCCCTGCAAATGGCATTGGTTTTCAATCTTTTGCCATCATAAGCAATGCTCAGGCGCATTGCTGCTTACACTCATCCTTTTGAAACCTATCTTTGAGCTACATTCTTAGAAATGGAATTGCACTTGTGTAATGTGCTTTTGATGGACACGGCCGCATTACCTTCCTCGTGAAGTGTGTGTTGATATTCAGCTTTCAATCTTTGCTGATTCTCGGCACCCTAGTATCCTTCGGTTTGACATATGTCACTATACTTCTAAGAATCCTCATGTCCTCACGAGAAACTGCACAGAAAGATCAATCAGAAAGACTTAATGCAGATCATGGGTCTTGTCTTTGGAGCAGAGAACTGGAGAGACCGAGCATGATATTCCAATTAGATGTTGTCAATACTTCTCCAACTCAATCTAATGGCCTGAATACTTCTAGGAATGCTTCGGTGGAGACATAAGCAGGAGTCTTCAATATTTTCTGGAAATTGATTCTGGCTGCATCATAAACTCCATTCATAACTGGCAGCAGATTTCAGCTCTCTCACTCCAACAGGTAAATGTGCCCCTGTGGTCTTCTGTTTGCCGAAGAACAAAATGGACATGTTCAACTCAAAAACTCCATTGGTATACACTGGCCCCAATATCAGGAGCAGCGCCACGGGTTTCATTCACACATCAGTATTTAAGACGCTCCCGGATTTGGTATGAATCTCAACATGTGTGTCTTGAGGCCAAAAATCATGAGCACATTTTCCTGTCTTTCAGTTCATCTGTTTTCTTCTGGGGGAAAAAATAAAGGTTGTTGTGGCAGCAACTAGCAATAACTGTGCCAGCTTGTTCTTTCAGATAAACACTGTTCTCTGTGTATTGGGAAGATCCGCAGGTCCATAATGGATACGGGCACTTCTCACTACTGCGCAGGAGTTCGAGTCTGGGGGGATAAGAAGAGCTTAATGGCAAATCCGCCAACACATGCAATCACGTTCTCATTCTGAGGATCGTTTGAGTCCTGGGGTCCGTATCTGCCTGGCTGCAGGGATGCCTCTGCCCCCTCAGTTGATCCAGCTGTGTACCTCCTACGCCACTCCTCAGGCATTTTTCTCAGGTGCCTGCTTGTATGCGTGAAGGCGTGGATGAGCTTTGAGAAGTCTGCAGTTTCCCATGCGCTCCTAACATATGCTTGCAGCATTTCAGGGGTGCGAGCAAAGCTGTTGCTGCCATAGTGCTCTCATAGTGCCAGGGGTGAACAGTAGACTGGTCCTGCCTCAGCTCTGCCCTGATGCCACCATCATCAAGTGGAGTCCGCCTGCCTGTTACTCCACTGCTGAACACCAGGGTTAGGTGTGCAATCTTTCATGAACCTGGTGAGGCGGAGTGGCCAGTGACTCTCACCTGGTACAGTATCAGATGTAGTAACAAATCCAGTTCTCCAGTGACAACATAAGTTTGTTTATCTACTTCCTTTCTTTTTTTTTTTTTTTTTTTTTTTTACCATGTAGCCTCTCAATTCTGTTCCTCAGATACCTGGTTTCCATGTCTGTAAGCAAATATTGCCCATTATTTGTGAATCCTTTTGGAAACTTCCACAGATAGGCAAGCAAATGTACTCCTAAACCCAAAACATGCATAGCTGTACTTTAATAGCCTTCCATCATTTTCTCCGGTTCTGTTATTACTACGTCCCTTTGGAGCAGACAGGCAATGGTCAGCAAGGTGGTCTTTCAAAAGTCAGGTGTTGAATTAATAGATTTCCTCTGAGATGGAGTTCGAGGCCCCTTCCTGAGATTTTGGCCGTCCATTTATCACCAGAAACCCATTCACAAAACATCTCCTAGGAAATATCTCCAGGTGAGACTTGAAACATTTTTATTATGAAAAATCTTAATCAGACACAAAAGTAAAACAAATAATAAGGATCCTTAGGCTTGGTGCCCGACATCCAGGCCCATCGGCCACTGATCTGTATCCAATCTCGCTGTTTCAGTTACCTCTTTTTGGATTATTTTAAAGAAGATCCCAGGTCATAATTCATCCTGAAGAGACTTAAAAAAAAAAAAAGAGTGAGAAAAACCCATTAAAGAGGGTAGGATTCACCAACCTCTTCCCCAAAGCCAGAAGCCTACATGTGGCCAATCCCACAATAGCCACCCTCCCTTCCCAGCAGGGCCCCTACCAGAGCCAACTTGCTGTCATTGTTGGGATTTTATTTTCTTCTTCCTAACTAGAGGGAAATAGCCAGAAGAGACCTAACCAAAGCATCGGAAGTGATGAGTGTGGTACAGAGGAACCAGGGCACACAAAACCCTACAGGAGACATGGTTTGCCCACACAGGGTTCTGGAAAGGGCTCTCTTCTTCTCTGTTCTCCCAACCTAAACAGGATGGCTTCGTCAGGCCTCCTAATCCACAGTGCCCTCTTCCAACCCATGCGGCTGTGGAGGACAGTGTTGATATTTCAGATTTTAACAATACATGGTCTGCTAAAGTCTACTAAAGCCGAAGCTGGATGATAAGTCTTTAGAGACCCTTCCAACGGACATACTGGGTGTGGGAGAGAAAGGAAATGGTGGCTAGGGACAGGATAGACTGGATAGCAATCAGGGATGCCAGCGCGCGCGCGCACACACACACACACACACACACACACACGTACACACAGGCTTGAAGTAAACAGGCAGTCCAGAAACAGCTTAGAAAAAGGTGATGATGCTCTTAAAGTCTTGGCTGAAATACAGAAAAATGTGTCTGGTTAAATGTCAACATGGGCAGAATGGGTCGGCAGGCCTTCCAGCCCACGCCAGGATGCTGTGACAAGAGAAACCAGAACACAGTCTCCAGTGCTTCAGCACACACAGGGATGTTTTAGCAGGAGAGGTCGGTGCTGGCTTAGTGAGACTTTACAAATAAGATACTTGCACAATTGAGTTACTCCCTTTGATTACTCCTGGGAAGAGATTCATCAGGATGGGAATTGGTTCTATCTGAGGCCCACGTTTTTCAAGCAATAGGCTCGGGTAGGGCAAGATGCAAGTCCAACTAGGATCTGTAAGAAGTGACCTTAGGGGAAAGAAAGTATCCTAGACTCTGGGGCATAACTGAAAGACAGGGAATCAAGGATCTCATACCAGAAAACAGAAGGCGGGGAGGTGTTGGCTGGCACTAAGGAAACATTGCAGAAGGGAAATCTTGAAGCCAGCCATGGTCTGGGAGCGAGTTCAGGGGTCTGGTCCAGCAAGATACACCCATGTCCAGGTGGAAGACAATGAGTGCTATGATTGGGATATGGGTTGAGTGTGTCCCCCAAGGATTCATGGGTTGAAAGCTTGGTAGCCAGTGAGGTAAGGTGGAGAGGTGGTAGGACCTTAAAGAGGCAGAGTCTAGTGGGAAGTCCTTAGGCCATTACGGGTGTGCCCTCAGAAGGGATAAAGGTAGTCATTAGTCATCAAGGCAGTTAGTCTCTCAAGAGGATTGTTGTGAGAAGAGCAAAACTGGCCCCTCCCCTCATTCTGGCTTCTAGTCCCATCAGGTGTTCTCTTCTGCACACATTCCTACTACTGTAGCCAAGCAGATACTAGCACCATGCTCTCAGAACTCTAGAACTATATATATTTATATATATATATATTTTTCTCTATAAAGCACCCAGTCTTGGGTATTCAGTTATAGTAATAGAAAACTGACTAATATCATGGGAGCAACTGACTCATGGAGGGTCAGAGAAGGGGTAGACTGGAAAAACATGCTCTCCTTTTCTTCCAAATAATATGTTCACTAATAACTCTAGGATCATTGTAAAAAGCACTAGGAGATTGTAGATCAGAAACCAAAGGAAGTTATCTTCTAGGTATGGAAAGGATGCAGTTGACTCAAATCCTTATTAATCTGCCATTTCTTGGAAAATGCCAGACTCTTCATCTGTGGTCATTGGACCCATATTAGACACTTTGATTTAAGAAGGGGGAGGTGGCTCAAGTCAGTTTAGAGCAGAAACCGGAGGCTGCTGCTGACTTAGCAATGGCATGTCTCCTTCAGGGCTATGTACTCCTTGGTACCGAGTACTACCTGCCTCTGGACTAAAGTGGGGAGGCCAGACAAATATTTATTCATGGGAGAGAGACTCATTATGACACTGAATTTTGATCTTGTTGGCACAGCACAGACAATTCTAGCCAAAGGTATTCCTTGACCTTGGCTTCAATATTACATGAGCTAATTCTTCATCCTTGAAGCGTTTGAGAATTAAGGGTGGGTATTTGTATAAATTAACTATTTTTCATCATGTCTAAGTGACTTACTCTTTTCAGTTTTGAATTTCAATAGCGGCCACTTCCCCAGCAGTACTAAAGAATCCTCAGGCAGTTAGTTGCTTTTACAATGTGGTTTTATCCGAGGTTCAGGACTGCTAGCTGATGCTAAATGTTCCTCTTTAAAGTAATAGGCGTATTTTTTTCCTCATCATTTTACTAGTATCATATGTAATTACTAGAGATCAGCTTAATAAAGCTATACTCTACTGAGAAACACCTTTAAACTGCTTCAATTTTTTTTGTGTTCCTGAGATTGAACTCAGAGATACTTAATCACTGAACCACATCCCCAGCTCCCCCTGCCTTTATATATATATTTTAGTTAGAGACCGGGTCTTGCTAAGTTACTTAGGGCCTTGCTGAGTTGCTGAGGCTGGCCTTAAACTTATGAATCCTCCTACCTTAGCCTCCCAAGCTGCTGGGATTACAGGCATGTGCCACTGTGCCCAGCTCCTGAACTGCCTCACTTCTTTGCCAAAAACCGTGTTTAATGTCTTCACAGTCATTTAAGGGAAGGCAGGCAGCACTGGACATTAAAACCACCAGGATCAAGAGCAAGGGGGACTAAAAAGTCTTTTTGCATACATGTGCTCCCTGAATCGGGGATTTGCAAGGCAGGCTTGACATTGGTAGTTGAAAAGGTGCATTTTGCATCTGCCTCTTGCATACATCATGTATTCATCATCCTCACTAACAAGACTAGGGAGAGCATCCGAGGTGGCCATTCTCAGTTGGCAAGGCAGGTAGTGTTCCAGATCCATTTTATCAACAATTTAGAGAAGGGGCCCCAGACTCTGCGTCCTTCCTTCCCTTCTCTTTAATCATTGTAGGTGAAACCCATTTACGTGGTGAATCCGCAAACATGCAGGCCTCTGCCTGAAGTCAACAGGCTTCTTCGGTTGAATGCATCAACCTTTTCTGAAGGCAGGCTCCTTGGGGCAGTTCTGTCTGATAAAGCTACATCTGTTGCTTCAGTGACAGATTCCGAGGTCACTCCCGTGGGCTTTGGTGTCTGCTGTGGATTCTAGAAGCGCTCATTGATTTGGAGGACCAGCAAGAAGCTTTGATGCTCCTTCAGCAGGTTTCAAAATCTGGATATCCCAGGGGTTCAAACAAGACGAAATATCCTGCTGATTGGCACAGACATTGCGGTCTCCAGAATTTTCCATCGATAGCCATAACTAACTGAATTAGAATCTGTTATGAGACTTATGCTGAATACAATAAAATATTTCAGCATGGCAGTACATCTTTCCCTTTCCCCCCCATCACCTGGCTCTTAAGAGTGTTTAAACTTTTGAAGAACTTCTTTGCAGGTAAACCTACGTTTTCTGCAGTAGGGATTTTGTCTTCTTGCAAGCAGCCTCTTCAAATTTTGGTTATTTAAAAAATCAGCTAGGAGACTTCCAAGTATGCAATAGAGTACCCCCCCCCCAAAAAAAAAGAAACAAAAACCAAACCAAACAAACAAACAAAAAAACTTCCACTAATAGCAAAAGAAGCAACGATTTAAATTATAGCCTGGAAACAGAAGATGTTAAAATGTATTCTCTACAAAAGCGAGAGAAGAACTGAAACCATCAGAACGGCTACATTAAAAAATAGACGCTACCCAATGCTGGTGAGGCTCTGGAGAAACGGAATGATTCATGCTTTGCTGGTGGGAATGTGATCCAAACTGCACCAGCTTTAATTATTTTTTTTTAAACTTTGTTTTAAATATTTTTTTAAATTTTTTCTTTTTTGACATGTAGTAATTCTACCTACTTAGGGGATGTAATGGGGCATATTAACACAGGTATATGTGTAATGATCCGATCAGGGTAATTGGCATAAGCCATCACTCAGAAATTTACCATTCCTTTGTGCTGGGAACATTCAAAATCTTCTCTACTAGCTATTTAAAAATACACAGTTAATTATGGTCGCCCATAGTTATCCTTCTGGATAGAAGTGATTTCTCCAATCTAACTACAGCCCTATACTTGTAAAGGATCTTCTCTCTGCACCCTTTCTGGGCTCTTGAAAACACTCTTCTATTCTCTGCTTCTTTGAGATCAGTTTTTTAGCTTCCACATACACATAAGAAGAATGTGCTCTTTGTCTTTCTGTGCCTGTCTTATTTCACATAATACCCTCCAGTTCCACACGTGACTGCAGGTGACCATATTTTGTGCTTTATTGTGGCAGAATAATATTCCCTGGTGTATATAGACCACATTTTCTTTATCCATCCATCTGTTAAGGTACATTTAAGGTACATTTACATTATGTCTTGATTACTGTGAAGAGTGCCGCAGTGAACAGGTGAGTACAGATGTCTCTTTAATGCCAATTTCATTTCCTTTAGATATCTACCCAGTAGTGGGATTGCTAGATCATATGGTAATTCTATTTCTAGTTTTTTTTTTCCTTTTCTTTTTAGGAAATTCTGTTCTGTGTTTTTAAAATGGCTGTACTAATTCTCACCAGCCCTGTGTGGAGATTCCCTTTTTCCTGAACTGCTGCTAGCATTTATTTCTTGTCTTTTTGATAATAGCCATGCCGACTCAGGTAAGATAATGCCTCATGGTGGTTTTGATTTGCATGTCCTTGATAATTCGGAAGCTGGGCACTTTTTCATATATTTGTTGATGAGAAATGTCTCTTCAGGTCATTTGCCCATTTTAAAAATCAGGATATTGTTTTCTGTTGCTGAGTTGAGTTCCTCCCATATTCTGGGTGAGAGGAACAACCTGCAGACATGTCTTCACATTCTTCCATTGTCTTCTTTGCTCTGCAGCTGCTTATTAGGCTAATATAACCCCATTTATTAATTTATCCTTATGTTGCTTATGCTCTTGGGGTCGCATCCAAAATACATTTGCCCCAAATGATATCCTGAAGCATTTCATCTATTTTTCTAGTTGTTTGACAATTTTAGGTTTTATATTTAAGTCTTCGATGACTTTTGAGTTGACTTTTGTCACAAGGGGAGAGATGGGAGTCTGGTTTCATTCCTCCATCCACGGATCGTCACTTTTCTTGGCGCCGTTTATGGAAGAGACCTGATTTCTCCAATGTGTGTTCTTGCTGCCTTTGTTGAAAATCAGTTGGCTGTAAATTTTTGGATTTAATTTGGAATTCTCTGTTCTGTTTCATTGGCCTATATATCTATTTTAATGCCACTACCGAGCATGCACTTTATTTGGACATGATTTATAGAGTCACAGGATGTTACCAAAAACATGTGGATGCTTTGTGTGTACCCTGTGTCCAGGCTTCTCTGAGGGTGACGTTTTCTATAACTATAATATCAAAGCCAGGAGATGCATTTGAGTATTATCCACGGAGCTCATTTGGGGTTCTCCATGTTTGCATGTTCTCATTAGTGTGGGTGGTTCCTTTTTTATCACAGAGTGGTAGTACACAATGTGCCAGTTTATTTAAACTTTTACCTATTCAGGGACATCTGGAT
Organism: Spermophilus citellus; assembly: GCF_964194105.1. NCBI lineage: Eukaryota > Metazoa > Chordata > Mammalia > Rodentia > Sciuridae > Spermophilus > Spermophilus citellus. The sequence continues at coordinate 56,752,343 of NC_138186.1, read as the reverse complement.
TGTGTCCAGTGTTTGGCAAATAGAAACAAAACTGCTATGAATATTCAAGAATCAGTTTTTGGGTGAACATAATTTTCATTTCTATGGAATAAATTCTTAAGAACGCAACTGCTCAGTTATATCCTAACCACATTTAAAGTTCAAACTGCCAAATTAATTTCCAAAATTATAGTGCCCCATCATTAATGCATGAATATCCAATTTTTCTTCATCCTCACCATCATTTAATGTTGTCACTATTTTTTATTTTAGTTATTTTGATGGGTATGTAGTGTTATCTACTTGTGGTTTTAATTTACATACATTTAATGGATAACGATGTTAACTATCTTTGCATGTGTTTATTTGCCATCTGTTTATACTCTTCACTGACATGCCTGCTCATGTATTCTGTTCATTTTCTAACTAGACATTTTTCTTTCACTTTTAAACAATGAGCTATTTATATATCCTAGGTATAAAAACTTTGTTGGATATGCGATTTACCAAAATTTTCTCCCAATCTATGGCTTGTCTTTTCATCCTCTTAAGAAAGAGCATCTTTGCCAGGCATGGTGGCACATGCCTATAATCCCAGCAACTCTGGAAGCTGAGGCAGAAGGATCACAAGTTCAAGGTCAGCCCCAGCAACTTAACTAGAATAAAACATTTTAAAAAAAGAAAGAAAGAAATGAGGATGTGGCTTACTGGTTAAGTGCCCCTTGGTTCAATCCCTGATACCAAAAACAAACAAGAGTCTTTGACAGCAAAATTTTAAAAATTTTAAGTCCAATTTATGTGTTTTTTTTTTCCTTTTATGGATTGTTCTTTATGTGGCAGATCTGTGAACTCTTCCCCTAATGCTAAGTCCCAGATGTCCTATGCTTTCTTCTAAAAGTTTCGTGGTTTTGTGTTTCACATTCAAACCCACAATGCATTTCAAGCTGACTGGTACCTGGTGTGAAATTCAGGTCAAGTACACCATTTTGCCCATGCACGTCAGTTGCTCTGACACTATAGAAAGAGATGTCCTTCCTCCATTGAAAGGCTTTTGTACCTTTGTCAAAAATCAATTGGGCGTATCTGAGTGTGTTTATTTCTGGGTTCTCTGTTCTGTGCCATTGTCCCATGTGTCTAGCTCTTTGTCAACACCCCACAGCCTCCACGCTGTGGCTGTTTCCCCAAGCCCGAGTGACAGGCGGAGCGCATCTTCTACTCTAGTTTTCTTTCTCAAATTCTGTTAGCTATTCTAGGTATTTTGGCTTTCACTATAAATTTTAAAATATGCTTATATATGTGTGCAAAAAAAAACCTTACTGGAAATTTGATAGGAATCACCCTAACCCATAGGTCAGTTCAGATAGAACTGACATCTTTCCTGTGGAGAGTCTTCCAATCCACACCCACAGTTTGTCTCTCTGTGCACTTAGATCTTCTTTGCTTTCTGTCCACAGCATTTGTAATTTTTAGCATAAAGATGTTTGGGTAGATTTATACCTAAGTATTTCATTTTCTTTGGAGCCATTATTCCTAATACTGTATTTTACATTTTGGTTTCCAAATGCTTGTTGTTTGCAAATAGGAATATGATTGGTTTTTGTGGGTTCACCTTGTACCTGCCCCCGTTGCTGAGCTCCCTTATTCTAGGAATTCTCTTTTTGTTTGTTTGTGTTTTTGTAGATTCCTTTGAGTTATCTATGTAGACAACTGTCATCTGCAGATGGGGATGGTTTTAATTTTCCCATTCCAGCATATACGATTTTCATTTATTTGTCAAGATTTAATTTTTAAGCTCTATAATTGTGCTTGAGAATATGTTGACTGTTTAGAGAATAATTTGATGGGACTCCTGTTTTTAATTGGCTGTATTTATATCTTGTACCAGAAGAGGACTGAAATTGAGGTCTCTAGTTTTGAAGCTTTTAAATTTAATGCAACACTCTGAGAGACATAGGAGACAAATTTATGTAATCAATTTTGCCTTGGAAAAATATTTGTTGAAGGAAGGTACTCAGTGGAGATAAAAAGAAAGTACATTTGAAAATGTTTGGTTTGATATTTGCACATTTTAATTTAAAAAAATAAAATTTGGGACATCATAACTGTAGCAGGTGTGCCCTGGCCTTACCTGGTATGTTAGCACCTATAGAGATTATTTTTTTGACAATTAAAAATACTATGACTACCAGATGCACCAATTGACCTATCTGTCCCAAGTTTATTAATCATCCTATGCAACTTTGGATTGTAGGCTAAATATTGTAGATAATATCATATTGAAATAAATACATTCTTAAAAAATACCAGTGACAGATGACGGCTAGGAAACTGAAGAACAGATGCGAATATGTGCCAAAGATAATTATTCTTGTTATTTTTAAATATTTCAATATCAATATGAAGATTTATTCTGCTGTTATATACACATAATTTATTTTTGAGAAAAGATGCATTTTCAAGAAGTTTAAATAGAACTACCTTTTAGTTCCACCAATATAATAAAATCAATATTGATTAAAAGTTTCAAAAAGTTACAGAATTTTAATGTTTTGGACATCTCCTTTTACTCTAATCAAGTGTTCTTGTTTAGATATGAAATTACATGGTCACCCATTATAAAAACTTAGCTTTGAGATCACAGGTATGCTTGGCATTAGGACCTCCTAAGGTATATATCTGCTGATACAGATGCAAAGACAAAAAAAATTGGTGGGAGGCCCTGGCCCATAGGAAAGGGAGGGTTAACTAGAGGAATCAGAATTCTGAGCAATGAGAGGTGCCCACCTAAGAGAGGCAGCCTGGGGGAATGCTCTTCCAGAGCCAAGGAAACCTCTGCACCTACATCAAGCAGGTATCCTTGTTATAGAACAGCAAACTTATGGAGAATTGAGATCCAAAGCTATATCCAGGCAGACTAGGGAACAAGTTTTTTTTTTTTTTTAATTGAATTGGTCTGATTGAATTGAGTGAAGATTCTATAATTTGTTTCCAGGCTTTTTTTTTTTTTATTAAATAATAACAGAGACCAAGTAATTTAGTAAAAACAATGTCCCCAAGGTACACCAGTGAAGAAAATTCTGATATTGCACCCGCTCCTAGGATTGCCCACATGATCAGACAGTGCATGCAAAGGCATGGACCGTAAGCATCGGCTGGGAGTGTTCTTCTGGGAGTTTATCTAAGTATCCTCCATCCCCACATGCAGCCAAAGCAAAGGTAGGAGGATGGTACTAATGCTGAAGCCACCAACCTGAAAGAAAGCAGAGACTGCAATACTGAAACAAAGAAAAAGGAACGGGATTCTACTTGGTAGGTTTGGGAGGTGTATTAGTTTCCTACAGCTGCTGTAACAAAGTACCACCAACTGGGTAACATAAAACAAAATAAATTTATTCTCTCACAGTGCTGAAGACCAGAAGTCCAAAATCAAGGTATCGACAGAGCTGTACCCTCTCTGGGACCTCTGTGGGGAAAAAGGTCCTTTCTTGCCTCTTCTAGCTTCTGGTTGCTTCAACCTTCCTTGGCTTATGGCCAATCACTGCCTCCATAGTCACAGGGCCATCTTCCCCGTGTCTCTTCTCTTCTTCTACTGATAGCAGTCGTATTGTGTTAAGGGTCCACTGTCCTCCAGAATGACCTGTTTCTGACATTCATCTTAGCTGTCTCTTCAAAGATCCCATTTCCAAAATGTTTGCATCCATAGGTATCAGGGATTAGGACTTCAACATCTCTTTGGGGGACAAAATACAACCCACAAGAGATTTAACAATTCCCTTCGAGAATCTTAAAGAAATCCCTTATGATCCAATCAACAAGCAGGACAGGAGGTGAATCAGGAAGCCAGACGACCATCCTTACTTAAATTCTGAGTGGCCTGAGAGGTTTTGGTAAATCAAGGGATTCAATTGTAAGTGAAGGAAAAAATTATGGATACCTCAAGAGATCTTAAAGAAATGTGCAACCTCAAGACAAAGAGACATTTGAAATATCAGAAAAAAATTCAGTGAATTTGTGCTGGTTAGAAACATTGCAATAAGTAACATATTTGAGACATTTGGAGAAACCTACCATGAGACAAAGTTTCTTCTCTTCAGAGATTTTGAGTAACATGCATCTTCTACTAGGCAGAAGGGATGGACCAAAGCCCAGTTAAGATAAAAAGACACTGTGTACCCATATACTTAAGACTACCACTGACCCAAAAGAAAATGGAAAAGCAAGCCCGGTTGTGTCTCCATAGAGTCAGAGGCAGGCTAGCCAGGATCTCTTTGCTCTCAGAAAATTTCCCTGGGAAACATGAAGCAGCTCATATAAATATGCTGACATCTTTCAACAGCTGGAAGGACTCATTTTGGGTGTTAACACAGCAGGGAACAATCAGAACTGGAAGAAGAAGAAGTGATTGGCATGCTGACACACTGCTGCAAGGATTACAGTGGGGAACAATTACATTGCCCAAAGAACACTTCACAATTGGAAGGAAGAGAATTATTTCAGTGCTGAAAGATTTCACAGCTGTACTCCAAAACAAACCTGGAAATGCACATTATAGGTACTGGAAACAAAAGAGCCTATTATTTTGTCTCCTTTTAGGTAAGTGGTAAAGTACTGGGAGGTGGCAGAAAAGATAATTCTAAAGGGCAATTCAGCCGCCTTGTCAGCACCTGGGTCCTGCTGGTTTTCATTTCCAAATGTGTAACTACCTCTCCATAGAGGCAAGGCTGGCCTTGGTGCACAGGAGCAGGCTCAGCTCAATCTGATCATTCTCTCCCTATACCCAGAACGATGACCTCACTCTGTTGATTTGGTATCCGTCTGTGGAAAGACTTGCTATATGACCGAAGGAACATAAAAAAATCATGACTTTGAAACACTGGTAGACAACCCAGTTTAACCCCTTGATTTACCAAAGCCTCTCAGGCCACTCAGAATTTAAGTAAGGATGGTCGTCTCACTTCCTGCTTCACCTCCCTGTCCTGCTTGTTGGTTGGATCTTGCTTGGGTTCCTAAGCACTGTCTCTCCCCTCCTGACCTACCTTCCTGCAGCCTGCCTTGGGGACTGAGCTGGGGCTTGCAAGCTACATTCCTCCTTGGCCAGCAGGTACCTTCTTAGGTGCTGTCACCCCTCGTCACTAAAGGGATACTGGAAGCCTACAACTATAACAAGGGTCTTGCTCTTTTCCATCTTGAGGCTGGTTCCCGTCATTGTCACCCCAGGGACTGTTGTTTACCCTACCTGATTGCTGCCGCCAGTTCTTTTTATTGTCCCAGATGAGCCTCGCCCGGCTCTCTCAAGCCCTCAGCTCCAGCCAGTGCTCATTTCTGAGATGTTCAAGCCTGACATCTGGAGCCCTGGTTCAAATCACCCGAATACCAGCAGCAGCCAGACAGCAGAGCCTCCTCAGAGCTGCTACGATCCCAGCACCCGTTTCCAAGCCTCTAATAACCCTGTGTTGCTCCCTGTTTCCCAGCCCCCAGGGTGTCCCTGAAGTTTCCCCGTCATTTGCTGAGCAACTCCTTATATTAAATTCTTTCTGTGAATCTGGTGCTAAATTTGTTTTCATGACTAGATTCTGACCAAAAGGCACCTCTCTATCTCTGAACACAATTCCTGTATATCTCATTTATTTAGTCATCCTGTTTGATGCATTTATAGGTCATCGACTGCCTTGCAAAGCTATTTTAGATGTGTGCATAGGTGTATGCGTGGAGTTTAAATGCTTCACCACGCAATCCCTTTAACTGGTCCTCAGATATCGCCTCTTAAATAATGATCCATAGTGTTTAAACACTGGCTGACCTAAAGAAGTATCATAGAAGCAACTCAGTCATTAGCAGAGGCATTACATGATGACCTTGCCTTCATCTGTAGTCCAGCAACTTCAGAACACAGCTTTGAACAGGGCTTAGATAATATTCAGTTACTTGAGTATCAGATCCAACACTCAATGAATTATTATCTTGGGTTGTTAAGATGGATATTTGAGGCACAAAGACTGTTATTTTGTACTAGAGGAAAACTATAATAATAATAATAATAATAATAATACCCACTTGATTAACCAATAACCAGAGCACGTGGCTTCTGAGATTAGCATGATATTACAGGAGATTTGCTCTTCATTTTGATAGTACTGGATCATTCTGTGACTTGACCCAGGAAGAAAAGCCAGATAGTCAATAAGTAGGAAACTTTGAGCAGAACACATCCATTTGAGAAGCCTTTTCTAATAGCTATCAGATGCAGATTTAGTAGCTGTACTCTTTCACATGTATGGGCATGAAACACCCAGGGGTCTCTTTAATAGAAAGTTTTCACCCACAGAAAGGAATCTTCATCTCTGAGAGCTTTAATGAAAACAAATGTGGAAAATAAATAAATAATAAATACACTTTGATCAAACTTACATGACAACCATTAGTCCATTCTTAGAGGCCACGAGGCTTCCAAACTAAAGAGTGAAGGACCCAGGAAAAGATGGCGGGAGACCTAGAGAAGCATGCAGATACACCAGAGTTTTGAAGTAATTAAAGAGTCGCTGTACTTAGAGTAATTAATCTTTGCTTCCTCCTCTTTGACTTCTGGCTCAGTCGTTTGTACTCAGCAACAATAGACACATCCGTGACTTTTCTGTCCCTTTCCTAACATGAGAAAGTACATTCCTTTGATCAACACCCCTCAGGTGAAAAGTAAGGGAACAGGTTTGAATAGCAAATGCCAATCAAAAGGACTTCCCCTCCTAAAGACTCTTGGCCATGAACTCCACTGCTCACCAAGGCCTTTCTGGTCCACACACTCCCTACCTTACATATCTGAACCCTTTCTGGCCTTTCCCTGCCTCTCTTCTTCCAGGGACAGCATGAAACTGCTCATTCCATTCTATGAATCCAGAACATACTTCCCATCCCTTGCCACAAACATGTCATGCACAATTTGTCACCTCCCACCTGCATACCTCCAAAGATTCTTCTACCTTCCAAAAAGGTTAGAACCTGTCTCTCCGTTCATTGTTCCTTTGATATTCAATATTCTGGTGGGTGACTTTTCCAGCGACAGATCTCTTCCCCTGCGTGTCCTGCTGTCTAGTCGAAGCCATAATCAGCCTTTGACAGATGCCTTGTGCACCTCGGCCATTCCAGACCTCCAGCTTCTCTTCTGACCCCAATTCTCTCTCCCTTCATGAAACCCAATTCCAAACTGAACTTCCTCTGAGCTCTTCACCCTCACTGCCATACCAGGCCCTCTGTCCTTTTCAAAATCTTCTTCCAACTCCAGGAAGTCCTTACTCACATGGACCTGTCTCCCCACTTGGGACAATGTAGCAATTCTCTCACCCCTTTGAAGATTTGGCTTCCCATGTGTCCAACCTTAACCCTGGTCAAGGAGCACCACCAGTCTCCTGGAGACCTCCCTCATTGAGGACCACAATTCATCACCTTTCCTGAGCACCGTTCACACATCCTTGGTTAGCCTGAGGATCCCCGTCTTAATGCTGCCATCTGACCTTCGAGACTCTTTTAAACCCTGAGCTGCCCACTTGCTTTCTGCACTCGAAGCTCTCTACTCACCTCCTCCTCTCCCTTCCTTCCCCACACCCGCCCTGGGTGTCTTCATACCTGAAATCTCCTCACCTCATCCTGCCTCTGCCCCCAACCACCTCTTCAGACAGAGCTAATTAATACCAAAGAGCTTTAGGCCTCTCCATGCCAGTGACCTTACGTTCCTGGCCTTGCAATTTGAAGGGTCTCTGATCCTACTTTACCCTTCTCTTCCTTTGGGGGCCAAATTCTCTCCAAAGCTCCTATAGAACATGCACCACAGCTTCTCAACCCCAGAACCACATAACAGAGAATGGACCCATCTGCCGTTCTCCACTCATGACCCTTACGCACAGGCCGGACGTGCATTAGACAATTCCATACCAATGGGACGGCATTGAATGTGGGTCCTTCAGAGACCCATGTTTCACAGTTGGTTTCCTACCTAGAAACACCCTGACCAGGGAAGGAGCTGATCCTCCTTCCCTACCCCAGCCCCTTTCTGGCAACAGACAGATCAAACCAGATCGTGCATCAAATCTTGGCAGGAAATTTATCTTCTAGCACCAGCTCCAGAGAGAATTAGGGCGTGGGTACCAGGCTGCCTGCGTTTATCCTGGTGTTTAGGCTGTTCCTTCCCACGTGTCACAAGGAGCCACTCTGGGGCCTCAGAATCTCCGAAGGTACCTTGACCTTGGGTCATTAGCTAAAGGAAACTAGCAAATGTCTTTGACTCTGCGGGCCAGAAGCAACAGTGAGGAAATGACGTAGGAACGCACACACCAAGATGAAATCATTACCTGTCCCTGCCTGACGGCCTGGCGTGAGCCATCTCAGTGGGGTGGAGGCATAGTCTGTGCCCAGCTTCCATCGGCTGGAAACCTTGGGAGGAAAAGTGCAGATCTGAGCAGGAGGAGCCTGGTGGTTCTGTGAGTGTGATCTGGTTGTCACTGGGGCAGAGTGAAACTAACCCTGGTGCCAGCTGAGGAGGCTGAATACTAGATGGAGTTCCAGGTGAGAAGAACTGTTCTTTATTATTTTTGGGGGGGTACTGGGGATTGAACTCAGGGACACTCGACCACTGAGCCACATCCCCAGCTCTATTTTGCATTTTATTTAGAGACAGGGTCTCACTGAGTTGCTTAGCACCTCACTTTTGCTGAGGCTGGCTTTGAACTCGTGATCCTCCTTCCTCAGCCTCCCGAGCTGCTGGGATTACAGGCGTGCACCGCTGCGCCCGGCTAGAACCCCTGTTTTGATTGTAACTCTGCTAGTAAAGCTCTGTGCTTGTGTTGGAAACCACATCTACACTTCTAGGCTGTTTTATTCCCTAACAACGGAAGGGATGCTTATTTGAGCTTTGGCAAGGATGAGGTGATGATTCAAGTCCTCTAGAGATTTTAGAATGTTATTTTACATGTCGCTTGGTGCCCACTTTTTTTTGCCTTCTGGTTTTGTTATAGGAATCTGGACAGCCCCCAGTGACGCAAGAGAAGGAAGACCACCACAGATTCAAGCCCCCCTTTTTGTGCTCTATGTATAGTTGCTTTTGGAATAGAAGATATCAGAACCGCGCCTTTCCCCGAGGCTCCTGCCTCTCACTGAACCTCACCTATCGTGAGAACTTTGCTTCTGTCATAGCTCTGAGTCTCCTGGTCTCAAATCTCAGCTGTGACCTCAAGATTGTTCCATTCACCATCCACGTTGAGGTCATGGCTTTAAAGTGGAAGGAGTCTCTTAGTTTCAGTTGCAACCTGTAGTAGATCTAGGAATTTTGGCCCAGAGCCTGCAAGACAACCAGATTCCTTGGAGGCACTTAGGAGCGGGGTTCTGCATGCTGTCACGGAGGTCAGGCTGTGACCTCCCAAGTCCAGGGTAGGTTCACCTGTCAGTCAAGATAAGTGGGCCTGGAAACTAGGGGCAGATGGGAAAGAAGACCCCTGGTCCTCTGGCCTGACCCCCATACGACACCCTGCCCTTCACTCTGTCTATAGTGGGTAGGTGACAGCGATCTGCAACCTTCCTGGGAAGTGCCTCGTCCTGTGGTCAGGAGACTTGGTACCTGCGAGAACCTTCCTGTGAGCATGTTAGTTTAGATAAGGGGTCAAATCTTATCCTACAAGGAATGAACCTGCATCCTGGGATGCCTGATGCTGTGGGAGATTTGAGGCCTCCAGGCAGGGTTCTGTGGCCACTGTGCTGTCCTGGGACTCAGGTACAGATGATGAAGAGGATGGAGAAGACATGCTAGTTGCTGAGTGCAGTAGTACTGGTTTCTTGTGGCTCGCCTGCCTGGACTTTACAGGAAGTCTGGAATGTTCTGGGCTCTTATGGGATTCTCCATTTTTAAAAGCTAGAACAAACGATTCATCCAGGGTTCCACATGGTATCAGCTGTCCCCTGTCCCTTCCCACTTCCTTAACTGCTCAGGGTTGTGAAGAAGAAGACCTGCTCAGCAGGAAGGCAGTGGACATCACTGAGACCACGGCTGGGGCCCCAGGTCTGTCCCCACAGTTCTGCTCAGTCCTGGGTCTCTGAGTTCTCCAAGAGTGACGGTTTGTCCCACAGGCCAGGCGCTTGAGTCTTTGGGCCAGGGGCCATTGGCATGGGGGTGTGAGAATTCCCACTGAAGTAGCTCTCTTCTTTGGGGGAATTCTGAGATGAAAAGCGCTCCTCAGTTGTAATGACATTAATGCCACTTGGCACAGATGGGGGACAGGGGATGCCAACCACAGATAAGGAAGGCTGTCTGGGAGCGTGCTTCCAGCCCCGGGAGTCCATGTGCCTAATCCTGTTATTATTGTTAATGTGTGCAATTTAAAATATCAACGATGCATATCAATAACGAGGATTTACCTTGTCTTTTCTAAATATAAAGGTCACACTATCTAATGTAGCATGCCCTACAAAACAGAATCGTAACCCTGGCAAAAATCCCCTGAGCCATTTCACAGCTGAGAAACTGGCTGCAGATTCCAGATTGACAGCTCTGCCCCATACTGACCAATAGTGGTGCAGCCAGTACAGAGGGTCTGCCTGGGCCTGTGTGTGTGTGTGTGTGTTGGGGAGTGGGCGGGGGGGGGGGTCTTTTCTGGTCTTTTTTTCAAACAAGTTAACTGTGTCTTCCTGAGTGAGGAGTCACTTCCCATTCCTGCCTTCATCTCCTTTCTGTCCCCACTGATCCCATAACCATGAGTGGCACCTACCTTCCAGTGGTTGGCACCTTGGACTTCATGACCCCCTGGTTGTTCTCCCCCGATCCCTTCTTGGAGTGCGGGTTCCTAGAGCCCTCCTTGCCTGTGAGTGAATAAATGGCCATATATTTGAAAAAAAAAAAAAAAAAAAGCAGGGCCTTGTTTTGTCTTTTCAGAGGAATTATAATGTCTTAAGGGCATGGATGATGTTGGTATACTTAGTATATTAGCTTTCAGCAATTTGGGGCACTGTACTGGGCCCCTATCAGGTCCTGCGTAATTGAGCACTAAACTCGTTCATTCTGTGTGGGGTGCAGGCTTCCAAAGCTGATTGCTCACATGTCAGGCCTTTGAACCTGACACCCAGAAAATTCCCTGCATTTCTAATCTCTTTTGTTCCCTGTAGGTAATTTCACAGAAAATCCACGCTGCCAAACCCTCAAAGAGAATTACAGGGAATTATAAATCTCCTTTCCACCTTCCTAGGCTTTCTCTCTGACAGAGAAGCTGACTTGTTTTCAGGATGGGGACTGGGGCGAGCCAGGCCTCCGCTGGGCCGTGGAGCCACAGGCCTCTTCATCTCCCCAAAACATCAGCATGGGGGCCTGTAGAAGGGGAGGTGGCCCTGGAGCTCTGTCCAACACAGCCTCTGGTCAGGAGGGGCAGATCTGGAAAGGATGTGCTCAGCTCAGGCTGTAAATCTGGTTCAAGCTGAGCTGGGGTTTTGCCTGTCTAGGGCTCTCACCCTACATGGTGACTGAGAAACCCCAACCCTTACCTAGAATAATGGTCAGCGAGGGCTGGAAGATTGGCACCTGGCAGGACATCCACTGTGAAAACAGACCTGTCCCACGGTATCACGGGGGCACGGTCATCTTATCCTGGTTGGCAGCTCTAAGGGTCAGGGGGGAGGGGCAATAGCCATGAGCTGCAGTGTTCTGTTCTTTCCATCCTGGACCTGGTCCTATCCAAAGGGCACCCCAGCCTGTGGGTCTCTTGGAAAAAGGATCAATGTGAACAAAGAGGGTAAGACATGGGAAGGTTGTGAGAAGAGTTACGGTCCGGAGACTTTCAGAGGAGGGTGGTACAGAGGGTGGATGGAACTACATAAGAAAAAAAGAAAGTACTAGCTGCAATGGCAGCTGCCCCCTCTAGGGCAAGCACTGCCCAGCCTCTACCTTACGGAGCCTCAAGAAAGCCTCGAGAAGCTGATAATAGAATCCGCATTTTACAGATGAAGATACTGAGGTTCAGAGAAGTTGTCACTTACCCAAGACCTCTCAGTAAGTAAATGGCAAGATCAAGATTCCAACACAGACCTCCAGGACCCAAAAGTCAGTGCTTTGAAACCATGATGAGGGGGGAAAATGAGGGGGTGCTTATGTCAGTCAGGTCCCAATTCCACTCTCTGCCAGTGTCTCTTGCTTCAACTCTGTCATCTGTAAAGTGAGGAGTAGACAAGAACTAAATGAGATAATATTTAAAAGCACCTGGCAGAATTCCTGGATAAGGTAGGTATGCAGTTATCCAATGGGGTTATGATTCTTGTTTCTACACCCTCCTAGTTGGTTTGAATGTTCAGATGTCCTCACCTTGTGACAAGGATAGACTTCTCTTTCCTCCATGTTTTTTCCCATCTCCACAAGTGGCTCCTCTGCTAGAGACTGAATTGATTCCCTTCAAGTGTCTGTGTTGAAGCCCTAACCCACCCCCCACCCCCCGTGTGCCTAACTGTGGAGTCAGGTCTTGAGGAGGTGAAGATAAATGCTGAGCTCCTAACCTGATAGATTGGTGTCCTTATAAGAAGAGGGGGACAGACCTGAACTCTTCCTCTCTGCTGTATGAGGACACAGCCAGAAGCCTGCTGTCTGCAAGCCACCAAGAGAGGCCTCACCAGCAGCCAATCCTGCCAGTCCCTGACCTGGGACCTCCCAGGCTCCAGAACGGTCAGAAAATAAGTCACAGTTGTTAAGTCACCCAGTCCATAATATTGTGTTGTGACAGCTCAGAGCTGACTCACACAACCACCATCTGATGAGCTGGGCAAGCCAGGGACCTGATGTGGCTTTGATACTTCTGAGTCCACTGTGAATCCCATCACCCAGGACCACACTGGGTGAGAATCTTCCCACTCCTCTTGGTCCACTCATCATGATTATTACAGACTTTCCCAAACATCTACCTAGAAAAAGATCTATCTATCTATCTATCTATCTATCTATCTATCTATCTATCTATCATCTATCAATCAATCATCTATTTATCTGAAAGCCAGAGTGCCCATCACCAGCTTCAACAATCATCAACACCTTGCCCACTCCTCATCCCAGATTATTTTGAAATACACCTGAGGCATCGTATAATTTTCCTGTAAATATTTTAGTATATTTCTGTTAAAGACAAGGACTCCTTGTTACAACAAGACAAAACCATAACTATCTTACCATTGTCACTCCTAATATCTGAAATGATTCCTTAAGATAATGAAATATTTGGTCATCCTTCATATTTCTATGATTGAAAAAAATTTATCTGAATAGTTGGAATCAGGATTCAAGTAAGACCCATATAGGGTGATTGTTTGACGTGCTTTTAAGTCTTTTTTTAAAAAAATTTATACGTGTCCCTACATCTCCTTAATCTCTTTTCAACTTCATAATGAGTAATTTGGGTCCTTTGCCCTGAAGAGCTTCACGTAGTCTGAATTTTGCTGATTACCTCCTTGTGTGGAGGGGTGTGTGTGTGTGTGTGTGAGAGAGAGAGAAAGAGAGAGAGAGAGAGAGAGAGAGCGCACAGCCTCTGTGTCCCTGTTTTGCTTTCCTCTCCTCTGCGGGGTGGGGTGAGGGGCTGGGTCTATCTTTGTATCTCTTGGTCCCTGGGAAGGTTTATATTTTTATTCTAACTGCTCTCTGTAGGTAATGGGCTCCCCTTAGGTTTCACTTGTAAAAACACTTGAATCCCGACCTCCTGCTGCTTATTTTGCTGTCTTATTTTGGTGTGCTGATTTCCTGGTGAAGTTCCTCTTCGCCGTCTCTTCATCTCCAGGCATTGCTATCCCCTGCCCTTCCTCACGGTTTTCTCTCCTCTGCCCAGTGACGGTGGTCCCCAAACAGGTCTCCTGGCATCTACGGGGTCCCTTCGTCCCAAGCTTCCCCTGGCGGCCAGACAGATCTTTTGCAAAAGACCATTTGAGGACACCGTCCTGGCCTCTCAGAACTTAAGATACAAAGCAGGTGCCCTCAGGAGCCTCTGGATGCCTGGCGTGGCCTGGGCCCTACTCACTGGCCCCTTCCAGGGCGGCTCTGCCTTCTCTGTGTTTCCTGCGTCAGGCCTTTAGTGCCAGCTGCTCCTTGTGCCTGGAACATTCCCACCCAGCCTGTGCCTGGTGGGCTTCTCTTCCTCCAGGTCCCAGGAGGTGGCTCAGGGGAGGCTGCCTGGGCCTGGGTCCCAGGAACACAGGCCCTGCAGCCCTCTCCCCCATGCAGCCTGTGTTCCTGCACACCCCATCGCTACCTACAATAGCGCTTCCATTTGTGTTCATGCTTATTTAGTACCTGCCTCCACCACCAGACTGCAAATTCCACAAGGACGGTAGTAAATCTCGCCACCGTGTTCTCAGCGTCTAGCAGAGGGACTGAAGCACAGGAAACACTCAATACAAACTTGACAACCCATTAATAAGAGCAATGTGACTGGAGATGGCAGCCTACATACCCAGAAAGGAGAGAGGGGGAAGGGCAGGAATTCCAAGTCCTCTGAAGTCTTAGGAGAGGGAATTCCTTTGTCCCCTGGTCCCCCTGGATGGCACAGGGAGGAGCTGGCCAGGAGCCAGAGCAGAGGGAGCCAGGTTTCCATGTTTGGGATTACCCCAGTGTCTTGGTTCAGGGTCCTCCCAAAAGTCCCCCCTGAGATGAGGATCTGAGTGCAGAGGTTTATCTGAAGGTGAAGGATCCCCAGGAGGGGGACAAGGGAGTGAGACCAGGCCTGGAAACACGGAAGGAATATTGCCAGGTCAACTATCTGCACGGACGGGCAAGGGGCCCGGGAAATGCTTGTTAGAGCCCCGCACCTGCCGGAGAGCAGCTGGGATATTTATTTAATCCCCCAAGTCATGGGCTGGGGGCTGCCCCCAGGTGGTATCTATTCTCAGGCACTTCTGGTCTGTCCACAGGTGGCCAGTGGGCTCAACAGAAAAGCCCTCTAGGGGGGGGACACACCTACAGGGCCAGGTCAGGGAGTGTGGGCGGAGGACTGTTGGCACCTGGCACACCTGGACACACCTGGCACACCTGGACGCACCTGTTACCTGTGAGCCTGGAACTTGACCAAGGTACCATTCCTGCCCCTGTCATAGACAGACGTCCCAACAGAGGCCAGACGTTTGGCCACAGGGAGGGTTCATCTCACTGCAAGCAGCACAGAGGGCCCTGGGTGCTGCAGGGAGCCCTCTCATGTGCAGGGAAGGCTGCCTGGGGGCAGGGGCCCTGCAAGTGGCCAGGAGGCTGTCAGATGGAGGAGCAGATGTAACCCTTGGCAGGCCACTTGTCACCTCTCTGGGTGCTTTCTCTTCTATTATCTCTTCCCACCTTACAACTGCTTGTGAAGTGGGTGTGAAGAAACCATCCCCCTCCTTTCGTAGAGGAGGAAAAATAGTACCAACTGGCCGTGGCTTGCCATGGTCCATCCAGAGCTGGCGAGGGGCAGGCCTGACCCTTGGCCCCAGCTTCGTTTTGAGAGGCCGGTATTTGTGTGGGGGGAGCTCCTCTCCTGTAAGTTCTGGGTACAGGGAGCGGTTCGGAGCGGAGTAGGTATCTGGTAGCCCCTTTTCCAGAGGCAGGCAGTGTCCTTATGCAGCCACCAGGTGGCGGGGGCCCACACATGGCTCCTCTGGTTTCCTAGGGGTGGGGGGAGGGCAGCTTACCATGATGAGAGCCTGCTTAACATTCCTCAAGAGCCCCAAGACCCCAGAGGGTTGGTTAGAGCAAAGCAGAAAATGCAGGGAGAGTGCGAAGGTGAAAGTCGTGCCAATTTCTTACTGTGTGATCGGGGCGAGTTACTTATCCTCTCTGGGCCTCAGGCTCCTCCCTGGTAAAGCAGAGGGTTTGGACGTGGACCAGAATGCTAGTGTTTCCCAGTTCTGGCTGACCACTGAGACGCCTGGTCAGCTGAGCTCCTCCTCGGGCTGGGAAGCTGGAGGCTGGGAGAGGGTCTTAACTGGGTGGAGGACGAGGATGACTGGGACAGTAGGGGCCTGACCCACGCCATCGGAGCAAGGTGAGGAGGGGACAGGAGTGACGAGGCAGAACAGAAGGTGAGGAGCAAGGAATTGGACCCTCGAGGCAAAGTGTGTATCTGTGCATCTTGTTGGACATCAGTGTCAGTTTTAAGCTTCAGCGAAACCCCCTTTCCTTTGGGCATCCCCCAACTCTGTAAGCTTCTAGTATCAGCCTATTTGAATTCCTTCACCACTACTATTTCTTTCTGACCTTTTTTGAGGGTTTACGTGTTTATTTCTGTCTTCTCCACTGGAAGATAAGCTCCATAAGGGCAGGGGGGATTGTCTTCTTGTTTATTTTGGATCCCTAGCAATAGAACAGTTCCCAGAAGATAGTAGTTACTCAATCAACAGCTGTTGCGTGAATGAATGGATCCATATGTGAATGGTGAAGTGGGCAAAGCCCTGAACTGGGAGTTAAAAACCTAGAATTCTCCATCTCTGCCATAAATAAGCTGCACTATTCTGGGGAAACCTCTTCCCTTCCACAATCTTCAGTTTCTTGATCCTTAAAACGAGGTGTTTGAGTTCCATGATCAAGGGTCTTAGAGATTTAGAGACAGGAGTTGCTTCCCTTTCAATTCTCAGGTCCCACCCCTTTGGTTAATTCTCCATCAAAAGACAGCCAACAGTAAGCTGATGGAGAAGGACCTTGGCAGGTGTTTTAGTCAGCTTTTTTCGCTGCTGTGACAAAAAAGACCCAACTAGATAAATGTTAGAGGAGAAAAAATTTATTTGAGGGTTCCCAGTTTCAGAGGTCTCAGTCCATAGACAGCCTGCTCTGTTCCTTGGGACCCCAGGTGAGGCAGGTCATCAGGGCAAATAGTGTGGCAGAGAGAAGCAGCTCACACCCCAATCAGGAAGCAGAGAGAAAGATTCTACTCACCAGACACAAAATATATACCCTAAAGGCACACCCCAACACCCACCTCCTCCAGCCACACCCTACCTACCTCCGATTACCACTCAGTTAATCCCATCAGAGGATTAATCCACTGGTTGGGTTAAGGCCTTCATAGCCCAATCATTTCTCCTCTGAACCTTCTTGCATCATCTCATACATGAGTTTTTGGGGAACACCTCGCATCCAAACCAAACAGCAGGCAAGCATTTATTCATTCAACAAACATTTCTGGATGCCTTAGTTGTGTGAGGCTTCTCTTTAGGTGCTGGAAGGGCAGTGAAGGCCGAGCCAGATGTGCACACTGGGCTTTCCCCCTGAAATGGGCCAAGGTAGGAAATCATGGGTCTTCGCTTTTTATTCCTGAAGGTGGAAAAGACCACATCCTAGAAAATTCTAGAATTTTCTAGAAATTTTAATTCTAGGACATTTAAAAAAATGATATTAGGAAGACGAGGCTGAGATTAAGGCCTCCAGGAAATGTCACCCTGTCTCTAGGTGAAATAATGGGTAGACTTGCTGTCATAGACATGGTCACTGGGAAACCCAGCCTGGTCTGCCCTGGAAGCCTGTCTCCCCAGTTCATCAAAACGCAGTGCTCACCTTCTGACGGGGCGGAGGTGGGAGGTTAATCTGGACAGATGAATTGGGTAGAGCCAAGGTACTAGGGCTGAGTATTATTTACCTTTCCAAAATAAGAAGTTGAGTTGAATGACCACATCTTTGTATTTCTGTTGCTAATAACACAATACCACAGACTGGATGCATTATAAAGAAAACAGGTTTATTTGGGCTCATGGTTCTGGCCCCAGGGTAAGTGATTGCAGTTGGTAATTCTTGCTGGTAGAGTCCCCAGACTGCGCAGGGCATCGCACTGTGCATGTCTCTTCCATTCTCTCCCCTTTAACCTCCTCTTACAAAGCCACAAGTATTCAAAATGGGGTCCCCACCCTGATCATGTTATCTACTCCCAGTATGTCCCCAACTGCACCCCTGCCGAGTCCACAGTTGCATTAAGGTTCCACCCACAGTGGGGATTAAACGTCAGCATGAGTTCTGGAGGGGACAGACCGTCTCCAAACCACAGCTCCACATAACCCTCGACAGGCGAGTCAAATGGCAGAATGCCAGGCCCCGTGACAGATTAGGCTTGGAGAGAAAGATCCAGTTTTCCTCCCAGAGTCAGCCGTCTGCCCGGCCCCCACTCGCCCTCTCCTCCCGCTTGAGCACAAACCAGTGACTCAAAGTGCCGTCGGAGGCCGCGGCACCAGCATCATCCAGGAGCCTCGGAGAAACGCAGGGTCCCAGGCCCCCAGACCTGCTCCAGCAGACTGCAAGTCCAAGAGGACCCCGGGTGCCTTGGGTGCCCTGGATGTGAGAGCCCCAGCTGGAGCGGGCCTCCTTCTGGAGGGTGCCACCCGGTCCTGGGGATGCTTCCTCTCCCCAGCGACCAGCAACAGGGCTCCGTCTCTGCCTTCCAGGGGCCGGGCCAGCCAGACTATTTACTCATTAGGACAGAAGCTGCAGTGGTCTGGGGACACCCGGCTAAATGAGGAGGCTGCTACTTGTTAGCGTAATGAGCCAGGGCAGCTCCCCGAAGGAGTGTCCCTCGTGAGCCAGGGTGGGCTGCCTAATGGCCGAGCTCTCCTCAGAGCTGGGAATTCCCTGTTCATCAGTCCACATTTACTGGTGAGAGGAATCAGGCCACGGAGTCACATGCACCGGGGCGTTCCGGGTGTGTGTGTGTGTGTGTGTGTGTGTGTGTGTGGCCGTTTATCCATCCATCAGTTCTCTGTCTTTCACGGGGTGCAGGATCCCTTTACCCTTCCAGATCCCCGCCCACCCCTGTCCACCTGCTCTCTGCCCCTGGAGGCTGGCCTGCCTGGCCCCCATCAGCTCACTCTCTGCCTCTGGCTTCCAGATTGCCCACTGGACCAGAAGCCCCAGCAGATGGGACGGAAGGAAGAGAAATGAGGCCACCCTGAAGGCCTCCCAGCAGGCTGCCACAGCTCCCTGCGGAGGACACTCTTCTCCCAGGGCAGCGGCCTTCCCTGAAGACCTTGGCCTTCCAGGCCCCAGAACGTCCCATCTTCCCCTCCGCCTTCCTGACTGGGGGTGTCCACAGACACATCCGGGGCCTCACACCTACCTTGTCCGTTTCCTGAAGCTCTGCCCACACCTCTGGAAAAAGCTCGTCTTTAAATTCTCCTCAGCTCACTCCTCCGATCACCCAGTTTGAACGAGCCATCTGTTCCCCGATTGATTCAATAGGCCAAAAAGGAAAGACTGGACAGACCCAAGCCAAGGGGACAGCGCCATCGTCCCTTTCCTTGGCTGTCCATGTGCTCCTCAGCCATGTCGTTTTCCCTTCTTCTGTCCTCAGGTACGCCTGGCGAACTGTGGAGGCTAATTTCATCTGCAAACATTTGTCTCCTTCTGTTTTCCAGGTACAGAAGGGCCCCCAGCCCAGCCAGAGGATGGGGGTGAGAGGAAGGCTGGGCACCAACCCAGGCACCAGGAGGATGCTGTCCCCACTCTGGGGCCGCTGCACTCAGAGGACCTGTCCTGTAGGGGACATTGGCAGCGGGCCTTGGTGGCAACTCTCTGCACTGTGCTCTTCCCGAAGGACCCTCAGAGGTGGTTGGTGAGCATGCCTCCCGGCCCTCTGCTGTCCTGTGGCCCCATTGGCTCCCAGGCCAGGCTCTCCCTGCCACCCTGTCCCTCACTGAAGCCACACTGCCTCTTGCTTGCTGTTCCTCAAACACCCTGCGCACCCCTCCTAGGCTGGCCTTGCCATTCCCCTGCTCTAGATAGCTCTTATCCCACATACCCTCAGGGCCTGTCTGTCCCCCTCTGCCTCAGGTCTAATCCCTCCTAGCCTTCCCTAGTTTCCTGACAGAACTCAAGTCTATGAATGTTAGAACTGTTCTTTTTCATTTTTATTTTTTGCTGCCTGTTTCCTCAGGACCCTGGGAGCTCCCAGGGTGGGATTTGAGCCTGGTGTTCACTGTTGTGTCCCTGGAACTACAGTCTGCCCCACGACTGAATGCTCTTTCTTGGTCAACTTGGGAACTCAGAATTGGATGGGGGTGGGGTAGCTCCAAACACCGGCCAGCTGCTTCCCTCTGGGATCAGTAGGGCATGGCAGTGACCTGTGCAGGTGGCCACTTCAGAGGGCCTCAGCTGTACCCACAGCCAGACCAAGGCTCCTCTTCCTGCTCCTCCCATCTGGTGGCCCTGCCCCCTCCCTCAGCATCTCAGGAAGCCATGGAGGAGCTGAGGGGCCTCTGCGCACCTAATCTCTGGGTCTATCTCCTTAGCCCTGCTTTGCATTTTTGCTGTGGAAACTGAAGTTGTTATGTCCCCAACCCAGGCACAAGTGTCTGACGCCTGCTTTCGGAATAATCCCACCCACTTGGGGAATCTCTGGAGGCCCCGCAGGAAGTCCCTGCTTTCCCTTTGGCTAGGACCTCTGGAGTCACCCCCAGGAATGGGGCTCTTGCTTTCTTTCTGTAGACACAGAAGCTCCTGGGACACGGAGCATGGCTGTCCCCGTTGCTGGGGTGTATGAGACGCCTGCAGGGATCACAGCTTCAATGGGATGGTGACCTCCTGAGATGAATGTTTCCAAGGACAGTTGAAGGACAGGCCACTCATATTTTAGGAAATCAAAGTCCGGGATTCCGATCTTGCCTTGGCTATTAACCAGCTGTGTGCCTCTGGGCCTATATTTCTCAGGAAACTTCAGGCCCTTGAAATTTATGAAATCTATGTGTTTGTCCACAGTCTGGTTCTAGAATCCAGAAATAAGCTGGACTTGGAGATGTCTTATGATTCCATCATCCCTTCTACCTTAGTCCTTCCCTGTCAAAAATCCCTGCCTCGTTCTCCAGGATGCACCTGTCCCTGTCTTCCTCCCCACCCCCGCCCAGATCTCCTCTGTCTTATACAGCGGATCCCTCAGGCCTGAAAGCCCACCCCTCCTGGCTCCTGTGGAGTCTATGTTAGAGACTGCTGGTGGTCAACCTCACCTTGGGCTCTGAACCCTCAGGGCTCCACGCCCAGTGCGAGCACCTGCACACACAGCTGCGGTTGGGGGTGAATCACTCCCTTTGGTGATTGATAGGAGCTGGTGAACAAGTGCTTCAGATCTGCCTTTTGGGGGATTCAAAGGCTGCTGCCTCCTATGTTCCCCAGAAGGGCTGGACTTCGTTCACCTCCACTAGCACCTTTTATTGATGGTGCACCCTTTATCGACTATATCTTTATTACACTTCCATCCCTACCAATATTTTGGGGGATCGCTTCCCAAATAAACCATGTATGCTCTGATCCATCCGTCGTGGAAGACCCAGGATGACAGTCACCTCTTGGCTGAGACCTTCCTGACTCCCTCATGTCAGTGGCTTGCGTGTCGGTCCTCTCGCAGTGTTTCGCTCTGTATCCACCCTCTTCATGGGACTGAAGGGATCCTTCTGGGGTCAGCTGGCCCCATTGGTGGGACCCCGGTCTTATTTCCCTTTGTACTGTGGTAGTTAACCCCAATATATAGGATGTCCACAGGGGAATCTGGAACCTTCTAGCCTTGTTGTCTCTCTTACTTTCCAGCAATCTTCCTGCTACCTTAGCAAGGAAGTCATCAGTTCCAGAATTTTCTCCCTCTCCTTCAGCCCCAATGAACCGGGTTCAGTTTATCGGCATCCATGCCCTCGAAGCCAACCTACTGCCCATCAGCCATTGACGGAGAAACACCTGGCTAGTCCTAACACCACAGCACCTGGTGAAGGTGTCACTCTCACAGGCGGTCACTTTCCTGGATGTACCTCTTTGAGCTGGCCCTGCCTGTCCCCCCTTGCTCTTGGCCTTTCAGGGAGGGGAGGAGGGAACCTCCTCAGAGACAGATCCACACAATCCCGACCTTTCCTCTCATTCACAGGCAGACTGTTTTGCTTCCCTGTCTGCAGATTCTCTGAAGGGAAGGGGGCAGGAGGGAGGAAGGGGGCATCTGGTCAGAATTACATATTGATCTCTTGAGCAATGGATCCCTACTGGAGGTCTGCTGCTTCAGGGGCTGCTCTCTCACCCAGAACCCTGCTAAGTCCCCCCCCCCCCCCCCCCCCCCCCCCCCCCCCGCGCGCCCAAGCCCCAGGCTCTCTGTCTTCCAGGAAACTGGAGTCCCACAGACCCCTTCTCCCGGCCTCCTGAGACACCCCATTCCTCTCATCTGCTCTGATTCCAATCCACAGGGAGTCCCTGTTCAACCCGCCTTGGCCTAAATGACTCCCAAATATCCTGTCCCTCCTCTGATCCACAGTACCAAGAGCCCCGCCCCGTGAACCCAGGAACCCGGGATCACTCTAGTTGACGGAATCAGTGGTCTGCCCTGGGTGGCTGGAGCAACCTTTTCCTCTTCAAATGCAAATACATTACCTCAATGCCCTTGGAATATTCCTGTGGCTTCCTTCCCAGAGCAGAGGCTTGCCACCCTGCGGAGAACAGGAGTGATGGGGAGTGAAGCCCAGGCCAGGTGAGTCTGGGGTGGCAGTGGGAAGGCAGGAGGGGCGGAAGCCAGGGTTATGGCCCCTGATGAGGGAGGCAGCTGGAGGTGGGGGCCGGTGGAATGGGGAAGGCAGGGCAGTACTCCCACCTCTTCCTGCCCCTTCTCTGGGTTTCCTGGTGGGCACTGTGTTCCTGCCAGCACCATGGCTGGCACCGTCCTTCCCACTCCACATGCTACCCCCAGACAGCCCAGTGCCAAGTCTCTACCCACGGCACTGGGAGTCCCAGTTCCGGGAGGCCACTCCTCCTTCTGCAGCTGTGGGCAGCAAGCGGACTCGGGCAGCCTCCAGCCCTGCCCTGCCTCCAGCCCCTTTTTGGTCACTGTCCTCCTCCGCCGCCCTGGATCCTGTTCCCATCCTCTCCCCCCCAGACCTTCAGGTTGGGGGGGATGCAGGCTTTGTTCTCTCAGCCTCAGGCTCCCCTTTCAGCCCAGGCCTCCAGGGCTCTGGAAGGCCCGCCCCTCCCTCACCATCTGAGACAGGAGGCCCCCAGGGCTCAGAGCCTGCTGCTGCACTTGCCGGCCTGGGACCCAGCCACTGTGCCTTGGGCCTCAGTTTCCCCTTATAGACAGGTGTGTTTTGTACGGAGCGTGGCAGGGTCTGTATCTCAGGCTAGATGGTTTGCAAACGCCTCTTCACCAAATCCTCATCATAACCCAGAAGCTAATACTCCCACCCTGACTCTGTAGGTGAGGAAACTGAGGCACAGAGAGGTTCAGCAACTTGCTTAAGGTCAGAGAGCCAGTAAGCAGAAGATCTGGGACTCAAAGGCTCTTGAGTTTCAGCTCTGAACCTGAACCTTACCACTTTGATTTCTAAAGCCCATTGAGTTCAAAGAGCTCTGGGCTGGACGTCCTAAGTGGCCATCCTTAGTAGCTGACTTAATTTCCCTGTCCACTTGCATGTTCATTCATTCATAAGACACACCATGACCCGCTATGTGCCAGGCATGGCTGTGGGTGCTGAGGCTGTAGAAGTGTCCTGCCTTCCAGGGGGTTATATTTTATTTACTAAGGCAGATAGGCAATAGTGAGATGAACACACCATACACATATATGCCTTCTACATAGTACATATTCCATATTCAATCCAAAGTAGGGCGAGTCCGATGTGCTGAGTACTGAGGTAGGACACCTGGAGGAGAGGGCAGGCGTCCCGTGAAATTCCTGCAGAGACCTGAATGGGTGGCAGGTGTGCTCTGGGGATCGGAGGGAGCCTGAGGGAGCTCAAAAGCCCCCGTGTTGGGAATCAGACCCAAGAAGGAAAAGCCGCTTCCTTCCGGTGGTGGGCAGACGGCAGTCACCAGGGTGCAGTGGAGGAAAGGCCTTGGGCAGCACGGAGCACCCGGGGAGTGCTGGGGTACAGTTCAGAGTCCAGTTGAGGAGGCCTGCGAGAAACGGAGGGAAGAGCCGCAGATACTGGTAACGGACCCTTTCGGTCCTCCAGGGGTCCCTTGGGGCCCTGGGGCTGCTGCCCTGGCGGGAGGACCCCGCCTGCTCCTTTCATGCAGCTTGAGCTGGCGGTGGAGGTTGTTGAAATTAGATGGGTGAGGGGAACGGAAAAAAAACAAGGAGAGAAATGAATTACAGTAGATGGGGTAGAGAGAGAAGATGGGAGGGGAGGGGAGGGGGGATAGTAGAGGATAGGAAAGGTAGCAGAATACAACAGTTACTAATAGGGCATTATGTAAAACTGTGGATGTGTAACCGATGTGATTCTGCAATCTGTATATGGGGTAAAATTGGGAGTTCATAACCAACTTGAATCTAATGTATGAAATATGATATGTCAAGAGCTTTGTAATGTTGTGAACAACCAATAAAAAAAAAAGAAATTAGATGGGAATTTATCTAAGGCTTTTAAACATTGCTGCACTCAGAGGGCTCCAGAGGACCACCCATCATCCCCCCTGCAGCCTGCCCTGGAGCCACAGAAGGGGTGCATTTGGTCCCTGGGTCATCACAATGTGCTGTGTGTGTGTGTGGGGGGGGGGTGTGTGCCTCCATCCCCCTCCCCCTGCTATCCTCTGGGCCGTGATGGGGGGAGAGTCCTGGAACTAGCTGTAGGTCACATCTCTCCATACTCCCTGGTCCGGCATGCATGTAGGGCAGTGGCCTGTATCCTTCAGCATCCTGTCCTTAGGGCAGGGCTGACACCTTGTCTGTCCCAATGGGCTGGGGGCTTAGCAGCCTTCCATGGCCTGGAGCTCACAGCACAGACCCCTGTCAGAGGTTCCCTTTTTCTAGATATTGTTGATTCATGATTTCCAACAAGCTTTACCTAAGTGACCCGAAAAAAATTGGAGAAACTACCATTCTACTGGTTAGCAATGATGGCAATAAGACGTCTGTTCCCGAGTTATTAAGGGATGGGCCCTGGGAAGCACACAAGAGAACATGCCACCTGTTTTAGCCAACTTTTTTGCTGTTGTGACAAAGACTTCACAAGAACAACTTTAGAGGAGGAAAAGTTTGAGGACTTCCAGTTTCAGAGGTCTCTAGTCCTCCCTGAGGTCTAGAGACCCTGACTAGGTCTCTAGTCAGCCTGGCTTCGAACCTGTGATCCTCCTGACTCAGCCTCCCAAGTAGCTGGAATGCGCCACCACACCTGAACAGGGAGGCTGAACATCATGGCAGAACATTTTGGCCTAAGAGTGTGACAGAGGGAAGCAGCTTTCAGGATGATCAGGACGTAGAGAGAGACTCCACTCTCCAAATTCAAAATATACCCCCCAAAGGCACGTTTCCAATGCCCACCTCCGTGCCCCACACCTCACCAACCCAGTTAATCCCATCAGGGGCTAATTCACTGACTGGGTTAAGGCTGTCATGGCCCAATCATTTCTCCTCTGAACCTTCTTCCATGAGCTTTTGGGGGACACCTCACATCCAAACCCTAACACCCCCTATTTGTAGTGTACTCATTGACGTGTCCGCGCACCGTGTATCCCAGCAGCCATTGATGACACACTCACGAGCCAGATGGGGGCAGAGGCAGGTGTTATATGATCATCGCTCATGACCACACTTATACGGTGGTGACCCCGGTCCTCACACATTCACTTTTATTCTCAGCCTGACCTGGAGGAAGCAGCACTCAGTCTGGAGGGAGAGAGCCGAATGTTAGCTGGTTGTAGCTGGAGGCTGAGGGCACTCAAGGAGGGACACAAGCCATTGGGGAGGGGGGAGGACCTGGGAAAGGTCCCTCAGGTCAGAACTGCTGAGACCTACTGACCGGAGGGATGTGGTGGTCATGATTCAGGGTGTGGTTTCTGGAGTCAGACTGGCTGGCTGAGTCGATGGATTTGCCATTTCCTGGTTCCCCGTCACAGAAACTCTCTGTTCCTATGTTTTTTCATTTGAAAAAATGGGACTAACAATAGTACCTCTCTCAAAGGGATATTGCAAAAACTGGATCACTGGGACCCACATCCCTTCTCTCTTTCTGTTCTTCTTTGACTCTTTTATCCTCATAGTTACAAGACGGCTGCTACTTCTCCAGACGCCACACCTGTACTTTAAGCAGGAAGAAGGTCTAAGGCAAAACAGATGGCATGACTCTGGAGTCTGTCCTTTCTGTATAAATTCTCGCACGAGATCTGCTCAATGACTTCTGATTTCATCTTAATGGTAAGAAAACGTTCATGACCACCTCTAGTCCCGCATTGAGGAAAGTGTGGGCTAGATGACTTCTTGGTTTCAAGATGCCAAGATTCTACCCAAGAACCCAGCAAGGGCATTTCAGGCAGTGTTAGAAGGTAGTGACTGTCTTAATTCACCTGCAAATCAGTGGTTGGTACTCAGTGCTAATTGAACAAATGAACTAGACTATGAACTCTTCAAAGGCAGGGATCATGTCCTTGTGTCTCTATCCCTTGCACTTGGCAGAGGTGTTGGGGAAAGGCATAACTGCATTATGCCAAGCACTGCAGTGCTCAGTAGGGTGCCTGCACACCGTGGGTGCACAGCAGGATGTGTGGAGTAACCGGTGTAGACCTCCTCCTTCCTGAAATCATGAGTCTTGATCTTGTGGTGCCATTTATCAGAAAGAGAAAATAGGGACACCACCTTCTTATTTAGAGAACATAGTCTTTTCCCTCTAATGTGCCTGCTCATTCTCAGCTGGGACTGTCTGTGCCTGCAAATTGGAGGACAATTGAAAGCAAGCCTGCTGATGTCTCTGCTTCTGGGCTGGGTCCTGCCAGCTCACCTGGCCCCTGGGAGCCCTTGCCCTGTTCTTTGTGGACAGCAGGGTTTCAGCGCAGGAAGGCAGAAGGGGCCTTCGCTCCAAGGAAGGTCCTTTTTGGGAGGCCAATAGAGGAGCTGTTCTGATGGTCCGGCCTCGGTTGGGTTCCTGGAGTTGAGAGATGTTCGAGGATGCCTTAAAAAGTTCCAGATGCCTTTTCTCCTTGAACCCCTACTTCATGTCACTTTGGTGGCTCCCATAACCCCCTTTTCCATTTACTTTTTAGCCTGATCTTACCAAGTGGGAAGGTTAGCTTTCTGAACAGAATTGACAGATTCACACCAGCAATGGGCTCCCAGGTCACGAGATGTTGGTCATATCCAGGGAAGTTCCAGGGCTTTGTCCTTAGAAAAGGACTCATGGAGCCACTGTGGACTCTTTTCCAGAAGAGGAGGAATAACCCTTATGTTATTAGGGTGCAAGGGGTCGGTGAGGGTCAGGAGGTCCTTCCCATCATCCGCCATCCCCAAGGATACCTAAGGTTTTTATTTTTTATTTTACTCTTGCAGTATTGGGGACTAGACCCAGAAGTGCTCTATCACTGAACTACACTCCTATCCCTATTTATTTTTATTTTGGGACTGGGTCTCACTAAATTGCCCAGTCTGGCCTCAAACTTGTGATCCTCCTGCCCCAGCCTCCCAAGTAGCTGGGATCACAGGCATACGCCACCATACCTGGCTCTGAGGTGCTTATTCTTCCTTTGCAGAACATTCACTGTCCATGAGCATGGTGAAGCTGGTGTGCTCGGTCCTCAGATCCCACAGCACCCTGGAGATCCCTGCCTCTCTCCCCTGACTGGACACCAAGCACCTTGAGGGCAAAGGTGTTTTGGGGCTCATTCTCTGCTCCAGTGCTTTGCAGGCCCTCAGAGGGGGTAAACAAACGACCATGAATGGATGGATGATGGTGCCTCTAGAAACCACTTGGAGTCCCCTTCTTGCTTTGCAAACAAGCAAACAGTGTCCAGAGTGTCAAAGGAAGGTGCACTGTCACCATGGGCCAGTTTGGAGAAGGAGCAAGGTTTTCACATTTGTGCTGAGTCAGACTCATTGAGTCACTAGGAAAAGTGAAGACACACGCAGAGACACTTCTGAGCACGTGCACCTCCTGAAATTATATGGAAATGAGCAATGAGAACCTGTGCGTCAGCCGGGGTCCTGTTCAGACTGTGTAGTAGGTATCGTTATCCCAGTGTATCGTCTAGGAAATTGGGGTTCAAATAATTAGTACAATTCACCCAAGATCACACCAAGGGCCCCTTTGCGGGCCAGCCCAAGCCCAGGGCTCCTGCCTCGCTCTGGAGGAATGGACTGTGTGGGCTGATCGGGTTCTGTTAGGGTTTGGACCTAAAATATCTCCCCAAAACTAATTTATTCAAGGCTTGGTCCCCAAAATGGTTTTTGGTTCAGCACAACTTGGGCTTCCACCCAGTGTCAAACCTTGGCCCCCCAGGAGGCTACTTATGGACTGAATCTCATTGGTTCTTGCAACCACCCCATGAGATGGTTATGGTGACGGTGAATCCATTTTAAAGATGAGAAACTGAGTGGATGAGTGATGTGCTTGAGGTCCCATGAGGATGGTGGCAAGGTACGGCCTCTCAGCATCAGAACCTGTATTTTCAGGAATCAGAACAGACAAGTTGAGCCGGAGAGAATGGCCTTGAGTAGGAAAGGATATGGCTATTCTTTGGGCTCAGCCTAGGTGGCAGGAAACTGCTGATGAGAAGGGTCAATGGGACATTTTAGGACAACCCATTCTGGACACAGCGAGTGAGGAAGGGCCTGTAGGTGGTTTGGTGTGGGGGAGATGATTCAGCCGATGGCTGGGGTGTCAGTCCCCGGCTGCTGGGGACAGGGCTGGGAATGGGGTGCATGTGGCAGGTCCCTGTAGGACTCTTCTCTGGCTCTCCGCGCCCACAGGCTGTACCCTTCCAGGAATGAAAGCCCGTGGGATGGGACTCACACCACACGTTGGATCATCAGTGCCTCAGCCCCAGGTGGCCAGCAGGGACAGCTTGGATGACTTGGCTGGGTGATCTGGGATGACTGGCTGGGCTGGAGGGAGATGGGCAAGGGATGGCTCACAGTCTCATGCTGTGATAGAGAAATTCTGGGGTCTGTGGTGTCCTGGAGGCCACCTGGAATGAAAGGAGGTGACGCAGGTTGGGACAATTGTCAGGACTGAAACAGGACTGAATCGCTATCACTGCTGGGTGTGACATCACCCATCCCTCATGTCAGCATTCCAGATCCAGGCCTGGCATCACGAGAACCTGTTTCTACCCTGGCAGAATGGCCACCTCGTAGCTCCGCCCTCCTGAGAATGGCTGGGAAGGCTGAATGGGGTGGAGCACGAGGCGCCTGGACTAAGTGCTTGCAGCCCACTTCTGTGTGCTGGACACGTGGCAGGTGGGACCATGCAGTCCATGTGTTTAACAGAACATATAGGCAGTGCCTGTGCTGGGCACCCGGGGGTGAATGGTAGATGAGGGTGCCTTTGGCCCCACAGGGGGCAAGGATCTGAACACAGCTAGAGGTCCAGGCCTGTCTCAGGCTAGCACATGGCCTTTTCTCCCTAGTGACTGGCTGGCAGGGAGGGCTGAGAGTGAGAAGTGGGTGGTGGGCTGAGTCTGCCTTCTCTGCCCACCTGTGACCCACCCTCTTGGGAAGGGCCTGGGTCACACCATTTGACATCCATTCAGCAGGTATTGGTAGAGCGTCTCTGGAGAAGCTTGCGGGGCTCTACTTGGGATAGTGAGCTCCCTCAATAGACCCTGCCTCCCTCCTCTGCACTCTGCTGCTTCTGTGCTTGTGACACTCACGAGCACCAGCTCAACCTGAGATGCGTGTGTGCGCACGTGGACCGACCATGCATTACAATCTTTTAAGATGTGAAAATTACAGCATGAACGTAATCACTTGATGGCTGCCCATGTCTTCCACACAGCTGGGGGCCTCTCCCACCCTCTCCCTGGGACAATCTCACCTTCTCACATCCTTCCCTGCCTCTGTCTTGCTGAGCCTCCTTACAGAGAGCCCCCCTCCTCTCTCTCATCTCTATTTTTTTTCTTTCTGTGCCTGTTGCATTTGTCACTCCCTTTCCTTCCATCTTCCCTGTGAGGGGTGTGTGTGTGTGTGTGTGTGTGTGTGTGTGTAGAAGAAAGGCAGAGAGGGAGGCCATTCCCTTCTGAGTCTTTTCCCTTGATTAAGCTGTCGTTTCCTGCTAATGAATCACAAATGCAGCAGAGCTGATTTCAACTTTCCGGTGGAGACTGATGCTTTGGTCCTGGCAGGATGGTGCAAGAAAGCCTACCCAGCATGCACGAGGATCTACCCAGGGCACCCACCTACCTCTGCTCACCAAGTTGGCTGGCTTCTGCTTGACTTAGGACCTCGTGTTGGCATCACAGACAGAAAGAGAGTTCTAGGCATTGGTGAGCCTCTTGACCCAGGTCCTTGTTCTTGAAGGTCACAAATCAACATGGCAGCTGAAGGTCAGCCATCAGCCTGTAGTGCTCTGAACCCAAGGGGTAGGGAGGGAAGACAGGCTGCTCTTCCTTCTTCTGGTCCCAGGCTCTGCATATCCGCCTAGATCACCTCCTTAAATTGCCCCTCACCATACTTGTGGGAAGTCTGGATGGATAATTGTAGGACTAGAAACAAGGACACTGAAGCTCAGAGAGCAAGTAGCATCCCTGAGACCACGCAGCTGGCATGTCACCTGGTAGACAGATCTAGGTCTGCTTACTCTTTTTTTTCCCCCTGAAAATATGTGGCTTCTGGGTAAGGGCGGTGCTAAGGCTGGGTCACCCCATACAGCCCTCAAATCCTTGAATCAAGTTCTATTTCCAGGGAATGCAACCTAAGACAGCCACATTGCAAGTAAGGGAGTCTAAGTATGAACCCAGGACTCTGAAGCCACACACAGTCTTTATCCTGCATTGTCACAGAAACATAAGCACATTTGACCTCTTATTGATGGACATGCATCACCCCAAATCTCCTCTCTCTTTCAGGACTCAGAAGCCTCTCCATGGAGTGGGGAGAAAGCCAGGCTTGCATTTGTCTTTTGAAGTGCAGGCTCCAGGTGTTGGTTTACCGTATACTCATCAACCACACCAATCCAGCCATAGCTCTCTGCTCACCCACAGGCAGACTCAGCCTAGATCACTGGTACCAAAATGGTACACTTACTTGCCTCAAGGCATGCTCAGCAGTTGCATTAGGTTTGTATAAAGGAGAAGGAAAATAATTCAGAGAAAAGAAGGGAACAGGATTTGCTTTGTCATCTTACAGAAGAGACAAGTTCAAAGGAGAGTAGGGCAGGGGGCTGGGTTTCTGCCTGAGTTATTTTTGTGAGCTTTGTGTCTGGTCTTAGACTTGCAGGCAGTTTATAATGTTTGCTACTTTTGTTTTATCTTGTTTTATAAATCAGAATTTTCTGTTCTATCAACTGTTTTTGAAGTTTTCTTTCTTTTATTTTTTTTTCTTGATTGAGGCTGTAGAGGCAGGTGGGGTTTCTAAGGGGCTGTGGAGGAGGATGTGCAGCAGGTGGTGGGTGTGATTATCGGAATACATTCAAAGCTGGTGATGCTGTGTGGAAGCTGCAGTCCCTACCACCCTGACCCCTCCAGGCCTCTGTAGAAAATCGTACTCTGGGACAGGAATGAGCCAGCTTAGGGGACTTCACTGGGGGACTGAGGAAAGAGTGGTGCTTGTTAGAATCCGAGGAAGGACAGGTCCAGGGGGAAGTGAGGACAGGTGAGATGGGGCAGAGCCACTCTCAAGGAAAAGGGTTCCGTCTCCCTCATGTGAAGGCTCCAAAGAGGGGTCCCTGAGGGCCTCTTGGATGGGAAAAATGAAAAATAATTGTAAAAGCGGGGAGAGATGGTAGGAGATTAGTCTTTTTTTAAGAGATTGAAGTTCAAGTTTTATAGCCAATAAATTGGCTAATTTCCCACAGCCCATTAATAAGAATTACAGTTCTTTTTAGCTTATAACATGATCTATCTATCTATCTATCATCTATCTATCTTCCCATCATCTCAGATGCCATTGTCGATTCTCTTCAGGCCAGAGCAGATTTGTTCATCTGGCCACTGGTGGTTATCAGGCACCAACATATGTATTCACTGGTGTCTGACTTAATGGCACTTCTCTTCTGATGTTGACAGTTGACCAAGGTGCTCTGCATTTGGGCCCCTAGAAGCTGTTAGAGGTAGAGAGGGATGAGTTTGAGTCATTCCCCTTTACCCACCTCTTTGGTTTCAAGAGAACACTCCTTGACATCTCATTCTGACTGGTCCGGCAAGCTGCGTCACCTGGAGCAGCAAAAGGTCACCCACTTGACCAACTAGACCAGCCTGGACATGGCTCCCAGACATCAAGGTGCCGGTTGGCTGTCAGATCTATTAGTCCCTGTTTACAGAGTGGGTGTTCAGAACGCGAGGCGCCTGCTGGGTCCCCACTGCTTTCGCTGGCAGACATCATCGTTCTGTTCTCTCTACCAATTAGTCCTATTCCAAGTTGCACTAAGTGCTGATGATATTGAAAACCAGACAAATACTTTCTCTTCCCAGTGTTTATGGCACGGAGGGGAAGACAATTCAGTAAGCAGGAACACTATGACGTGCGAACTCCTGAAATCGGTGTTGCACAGGATGCTCCGTGAGGAATTCTTATGTGGTCTGGGTGTCCATGATTCATGAAGACTTCCTGGAAGAAATGACATTTAGGTTAAGATGATACCTGGAGGATAAGTTGGATTCTCCGAGGGAATTGGATGACTAGATGGTGGAATTAGAAGAAAAATGTTCCAGGCAGCAGAAACAGAATGGGAAAGGTCCTGGCTGTGAGAGAGAACAAGATTTAGGAATTAAAAAAAAAAAAAAAAGAGCAACATGTTTGGACATAAGGTGCACATTAGCTACGGGGCAGATGGGACTAGGGAGATGTAACACAGGGAGCTCACCTTCCTGTATTGATTTTAAGTCTTTTAAGAGTGAGAACGTGCTTCTTGTCCCTCTTGTGAGTTGAACAGCTCAAGGCTGGAACAGTAACGTTCGCACAAATGGATTTATGAGGATGAAAATCTATGTTCATTCAGACAGACTCCTAAAAAATGCCTAAACCTTTCACTATTTGGGTTAATATTAGCAAATATACCATTTTTCAAAGCACATGACAGTTGAGGTAGATCCAAGTTTCCATCAATGTCAACTCCCTTGAGGTGGGAAAAGTATCTTCCTCCCTCCCTGGGACTCTGTCTCAGAATTTTTTTTTTTTCAGAACCCAAACCCCTAGCTTTTCCTCTTAGGCTTTCCCTGGTTATTTTCAGTTTCCCATGAATGGCCCGCCACAGTGGCTGGAAATCCTCTGACTCCTAGGTCCAAGGCTCAAGGATCATTTAGAAATTTTACTTGGGAAAGTCATGTACAGAGATGTCATGCCAAAGGTGAGGTCAGAAAAGGAGCTGATTGCAGGGGGTGAAATTCACATTCACCACGATTCATCCTTACAGCCATGGACCCTTCCATTGCTGGGATACTCAAACATGCACACACACACACACATGCGCACTTATAAGGAATGCAGGGTGGGCTTCCTGGTCTAGGTCTTGCTCATGGAATGATACTTCTCCTTCCCCCTTGATACTTTATTCTACATTTTCAGTTATTTTCCCTAATGAAACTATCAGGCAGAACTAATCCAAACATCGGCTTAATTAATTTGGTGTCTATAACTACATGCTCCAGTCCAAATTACTTGTGACAACTTTCTTAATACAAAACCAAAACATCTACAGGGAGGCGGTGGCTTGTCGGCAGCCTGGAGATCACGACTCTTTTATTTATCTCATGTATTTTAATAAAGTTGCAATCAACCTTTAATTCCCAGGTTTGACAGGGAGCATTTTGCTAACAAGAAAAAAAGAGAAAATGTCATTATTTTATTTTTAACATAGTAGGAAAAAAATAAAGTGCTTTTGTGTCAAGGATGTTTTCTCCCCAAGAACACACCCTGGACAGAGGGAAGATTCCCATTCCAAAGAGAACATTGTGTCAGGTTCTCGGGCCAACAGGACCCTCCCCGGGAAGCTGTGCTCTGGCCAGCCAACTCATCGAAGGAGCCGGTTGGTGCCTTCCAGTATCTTTTAAGAGACTAACCTGGCAGTAGGAAGAAGAATCTGAATAAGAATGATAATTTTCCTCTCTGTTTATTGCTTCATGCTTCACAGAATACTTTCATGCTACCAATCTCGTATGATCTCAGTCTCCCTGGATTGTGGGTGAGTGCTTGAGTCGGCTTCCTGCTGTGTAGTAAGATACCATGGATTGGGCAAAGGATGAGCAGTGGAGGTTTATGAAGCTCACGCTTCTAAAGGCTGGTAAGTCCAAATTCAAGGGGCCGCATCTGGAGAGGACCTTCTTTCTGCATCAAAACGTGGCAGAAGGACAGAGATTAGCAGAGAAAGGAAATCTGGCCAAATTCATCCTTTTTATCAGGAACTCGATGGAGCAATTACAACATAATCCATTTTGAGGGCAGAACCCTTGTGGCCTAATGACCTCTTAAATTTCCATCTCTTATGCTATTATGATGGCAATTACATCCCAACATGAGTTTTGGGGGGATGTTCAATCTCTGGCAGCCAGGGAGGGATTCATTTCTTCTTTGGACATCAATTTTCCCATGTACATACTCCAAGCTAGGAAGTGGGCTCCCACTAGCGGTCTGGGGGTGGGCAAGGTAGACAGAGTCTCTGCTATGCGAGATACCTCAAATGACCTCTTCAGTCCCTCTGCCCTGCTCTCTGCTCTGCCCTTCCTTGTCCTGCAGGCTGACCTGCATAGACACTATTCCCTGGGCTTCCTGCAAGCTCACGTGCAGCTGGGCTTGGCCAACAGGAGGCAGGGGCTGAGACATTTATCCCCCCAGTTTCCACCCTCCTGTCTGTAAGCTGGCAGGGTCCGAATTCCTCTGCCCAAGGTCACAGCCTCGGTTTCTCCTGGGATAGCCACAACTCTCTCCAGATTCTGCAACCCCTCTTTTGCCCTGCCAGGTCTCAGAGGAAGAAATGGCTCCACACTCTGGCTCCCTTTGGATGCCTCAATCTCTCAAAATCAATGGCCCCACTAGAATACACCATCTGTTTTCCACCTGGACTCTGACAGGTACACTCAGCTTTGTATGACATAGAGCCCAGTGCCGAAGAACCAAATTATCGCACAAAAAATCAGCTGCAATTATGACACATGATGCAAAGGTTGGGTGCAGTGTTCTGCAGAGTGTGACAGGGCATGTGACTTTGGGAATGGGGACACATTTCCCTTCAGTGGGGCTATGGAAGCTGAGACCAGAGTGCTGGGGCATAGTTAGTCATGAGGATGGAAGTTCAATGGGAATCGGGCGATGTTCCAGGCAGACGAATAACACATTTGAAGCCCCCAAAGCTGGAAGAAGCTTTGTGCACTGGAGGAAGCCTGGCAGGGCACGGCGTGATGGAGCAAAAGGCAAGAGGTGACTATGGCAGAAAGCCCTGTGGATCAAGGGGGAGAGGAGGGAAGGGCAAGGAGACTGAGCTCACTGGGGATCAGGGCCAGGACTAGGGGGAGGCAATGAGGCTCTGGGAACACAAACAACAAGCAGCTGCCCACTGCAGGGTCACATAGCAGCAATGGCTGGAAGTGAGCACCCGCTTAGATCTCACACCCCATACACCTTGATCCTCTCGCCCTAGGAGTTCTGGAAACAACATCAGCGTCAAGGGTGCAGACAGGGACAAGAACCAAGAAAGGTGGCATGAACAGAGGAACACATTTGAGTGGGAACAACTCAGGGAGGAAAAGATTCCCCACAAGTCAGGACAGTGTTCCATTTCTGCCATTGATATGTGACAATACACATGGGGCACTGTCAGGGAAGCCTCCCTGAGCCTTTGGGCTCCAGTTTTATGGGTGCTCTACTCTGCTACATGCTGCCCAGGTGACTAATGTTTAGTGTCCAGCCCTTCTGGAGGTAGCCCTGATGCCACGTGACCCAGGTCCCCCATTATGAATCCCACTCTGGTGGCCAGAGCCCCCAGGCAAGAGAAGATACTCCCAATAGGCCAGCCATTCCGAGTGCCTAGTGATCACTTCCTAGAAGCTGAGGACAAAGGCCAGACTTCTCTTTGGGTACAATAAATTCTGCATGACACATGGGCCCTTTGAAGAGAACCCAGTCTCAGCTGACAGCCCGCAGACCTGTGGAGACCTGTCTGAGAACTGAGCCGGAGCCTGGTAAGTACGCACCCTTTCCGTCCACCGCAGATGAAGGATCTTGGGGTGTTTCATCTGATTTTAAAAAATGTATTTATTGTTTTGTTTTATTATAAAATTAACAAATGTGCATAGTAAATTTTTTTTTCTAACAACACAGAAATATAGAATCTAGAAAGCTTCCTTCACACAACATAATCCAGAAGTATATATAGAACAGAAAACTCCCCATAATTCAAGAAATAACTGTACCTAAAAATTTGGTTTACATTTTTCCATTCTTTCTATGCATATTTTAACATATAAATATGTAATTACTTTTAACAAAAATGATACACTGTGCGTCGTACCGGGCAACTTGCTTCTCTCCCTAAACACTATATCACAGACACAACATAGAAATGCCACCACATATAAATGAGTCTCATTTTTCCAACGACAGAACAGTTTTCAAATATGAATGAACCACGATGTATTTAACCAATCACTTATTAATGGGCATTGCTAATTTTTTCCTACTGCAAACAATGCCGTAATGAGTATCCTCTACATATATAATTTGGCCCTGTGCTAATATTCTGTAGCGTTCATTCTTAAAAGGAGGTTTGCTGGATTAAAGGATACGTGTATTTCACAATGTAATAGATCTTGCCAAATCATCCTCTGAAAAGCTGATCCAATTTATACTCATATTAGCAATGTATGGGAGTGCTGATTCCCGTCATCCTTACCAATGGGCTGTCATTAATCCTTTTTATAAATCCAAATTTTTAAAGGGAAACCAACACTCATCTCTACCTTTTCCTAGAGGGATGGCTGCCTACCCCATCTCAGAGACCCACTGACCAGCCTCCAGAGTGGGAAATCTTCCTTGTCTAACCCCCAGTCTATAGGATTGGATGCTCGGGAATTCACGTTGTTCTGAAAAGCAGTTAAATTTGAGTTGCCCCTGGGGTAAAGCTGTTAAATGGGAACCTATTTAATAGTTTGTTCATGTAGACACTTGCTGTAAGGTTGAACACTGGAAACCTACCCCCCTGGGCTTGCCTAATGCACCCATGATTTTCTCCCCAGTAGATGCATTAGTTTTTTATTGCTGAGCAAAACATTATCACACATTTATCAGCTTAAAAGAACACAGATTTATTATTTCATGATTTCTGGAGGTCAGAAGTCCATGCACAGCATAGCTGGCTTCTCTGCTGGTGTCCCATCTGGCTGAAATCGGGGCTGCAATCCCATCTGAGGTTCAGGGTCCTCTACTGGGCTCCTTCAGATTGCTGGCAGAAATTCATTTCCTGGAGTTTTAGGATGAAGAGCCTAGTTTCTAGCTGGTCTCCAGCTGGAGATCAACCTGGTTCCTAAAATGGCCCCAGGTCCCCTTGTGTGGGCAGCCTACTTATTCAAAGCCTGTGGAAGAGTCTCTCTTCAGGTGGCTACAAGACAGGTCACAGTTCCTGGGCGAGTGAGTGGTCACCTCTGCCATACAATGCAACCTAATCACTGGAGCCTGGGGCCCTGTGTTTCTAAGAAACCCCTAAGTGATGTCCACGCTTCTGGACTTGGGACGAGATTTTGTGTAACAAAGGCCTAGAACTCCATTCCAGGAGGACTTTCAGATCTCAATTCACATGGATGGCTCAAGGAATTGTGGGGAGTTCATCCCCAGCTAGGGAACCTTGGAAAGCAGGACTGTTCAACCTGAACCAGGTGACAACCTGCAGCCCTTGTCTTCTTTCAGGATGGAGAGGCCACTGAACACCTGGATAACCCCCCCCCCCCCACACACACACACACACAAACACACATATGCTGCAACACTTGCCCCCAGTACACACACACACACACACACGCACGCACGCACACACGACACCCCTAATACCTCCAAATGCCCCCCAAACACACAGAAGACCATATGTTGAGAGTGAGGTGCTTGCTAAACCACAACGCTTCCAAACAGAGGACAGTCATCGACTCCGGAGGTGCTGGGCAGGTGGTGGCTGGGAACAGCTTTGGGGGCAGAGGCCGTGAAGGTAGGTGGGCAGGTGGAGGCAGAACGGAGGAGACTCTGATGGGCCTGAAGGCTTCCCACATCCAGAAGGAAGGCAGGGTAGAGGCAGAGGGGTGGCGGAGGGGCCTCTGCCTGCTGGGAGGTGCCGATGGCTGCCCAGGGCTCCTTCCTTAATGACAACCCAGGTGCAGGGCCTGCTGTCATCCCCACTACAGTCACACTTCATCCCCCAGGGGACACCCTGACCCTGGTTTTACAGGTGAAGAAACAATGGTCCTCAGTGCTAACCACTGGCTCCGGGGTGGTAGGTGCCCTGGACCCCAGGGATTCTGCTCTGAAGTCACAGTCTGTCATCTGAGTCAGCTCAGAAGCTGAGTGGGGGACACTGAGGAGGTCCTTTGCCTTCCAGAACACTGTGATCCTCTGAATAAGAAGAGGACAGGCAGGAGATGGGAGTGGGTAGTGAGGGCACTGGCTGAAACTGCGATCCCCAGGTGACCAAGGAGAAGCCCCACTCCTCTGTGGGGAAGACCCTCTGGGCGACAGGGTGCACGGCTGTTGCACTGGTGCCTCCTGTTCGAATTCTGGAAGGAACTAGGCAACACAGAGAACTGACATGAGAATGGGCTTTATAAGACACCTGTGCCCCAATCATCACTTGGAAGGAACTATGACACTGAAGACAATCAGAAGGTTCATCACTGTCCCTCAGCACATGCCTAAGGCATGAGGGAGACTCCAGTTCCTGCCAGGGTCCAGCAAACGTGTGCATCCACAGACACAGGCACACAGACACACACAGACACACAGACACACTCACCACAGCGCAGAGAAACACAGACACAGCCACATCTGCACAGCACAATCTCCCCCATTTCCTTTACCCCTACATCCCCATTCTCCACCCACAACACCTAGAGACAGGAGAAGAATGGGTCACACAGCCATGAAAGCTGGTGGCAAACCGCTAGATTGCTTTAAAACAGAAATACAGAAACCTTCAGTTGTCACATTTCTCTCCAGCCAACCCAGATCATGCAAGCCCTGGGCTTGGCTCCAAGCCCCTGGACCCACTAGCTGTGTGCTTCTGGACCAGGCTTCTTGACCTCTCAGGAGTCAGCTTCCTCATGTGAAATATGGGCAGGACCATGCCTGCGGAGCTGAGAGCGACTTGGCTGAAATGATACATGGAAACGGCCTTTGGAAACCATGGAGTCCGCTATTCCATGCAGGCCAACGGGACAGGGCAGGACTCCATCGCAGACCTGATTAATGGGCATGCGCAGACGCATCCTGGAGGAAGTGCGATCCTGGCACAGCCGTGCCCGCTCATGGACCCTTCTAGGAAAGAAGCTCCCTTCCTAGCATCCCGGGTGCCAGTCTGACCTTTGGCCTCATGAAATCCCCGCTGCAGGCCCCGCTCCACCGCAGCTTCCCTTCCAAGGCAAGAGCCCGCAGGACGGCGCTGATCATGCGCTTACCTCCGCGGCCAGGATGCCTGGCATCTCCACCAGCGCGGCTCCCACTCTCGCTTCCTGGAATGGCCGTCCTCTTGAGGACTCAGCCTGTTTTCAAGTTGTTACCAAGGCCCTAGGGGTGCTGTTCCAAGAAAGGGACAAAAGAGAGCCAGCATAAATCCCTCCTAGCACTCCCAGGCTGCCCAGCACTCTCGGCTCACTCTCTGGGCACCGAGCACTCGCGGATGGCCAAGTGCTGCACTGGGCATGGGGATGCTAGGAGGAAAGACACGGTCCCAGCGGCCCAGGAGGGCCGGGGAGGGAGAGGTCGGCAGACCTAGGGCACGCGCTGAGTGCCGTAATAAATTGAGAAGTCTCAGAGTGGGTGGGCAGTGTCACTACGAGGGTCTTCACAGCAGATGCTTGCTGGAGTAG
Source organism: Spermophilus citellus (assembly GCF_964194105.1). Taxonomy (NCBI): domain Eukaryota; kingdom Metazoa; phylum Chordata; class Mammalia; order Rodentia; family Sciuridae; genus Spermophilus; species Spermophilus citellus. The sequence goes on along the minus strand of NC_138186.1, from coordinate 56,712,484 downwards.
ACACGCGTGGGACTTTCCTGATGCAGAGGATCCTGGGGGCGAGGAGAGATCATCCAGATCAAAGGAACAGTATGTGCAAAGGCAAGGGGTTGAGGGATGGAGGGGGCATGGTGTGCTGGGGTGCCAGGTCCCTAATGGGGGTGCTTATGTGGCCAAGTGTCCTGCATGTGTCCATCCTGTTTCCAACTAGACTGTAAACTCCTTGAGGGCTGATGCTATATATTTTGATTCAATTCCATGCAACTCCATCAGCATTCACTGAGAATATGCAATACAGAAGCCGCTGTCTTATTTCCCAAAGAGAGGTCACAGAGAGGGCCGAGGTGGATTTCTGCCCTAAAGGCATTCCCAGTCTAAGAAAGGAGGCAGACATCCCCCTCAGAACCATGAAGCAAGGTACCAGGATTGAGGGCTTGGGGGAGGGACCTAGGGTGGGCTGGAGAAGCGATCAATGCCAACCAGGAGGGATCAGGGAAAGTTTATGGAGGAGGTGGTGTTGAGCGGGCTTTTAAATGTCAACAGGAAAGATGGTGGGAAGTTTATCTTCACAAGTGGAAAGGCTGGCATATGTGAGGCCCCACGGTTTGAAAAACGCAGCTCATTTCTGGAATAGTGATGAGAGTCCTGGGGCGGTGATGTTCGGCACATGGGTTGTGAGAGTGTGTTTGTGTTTATTCTTGTAAAATGGAAAGGGGATTATGTAACAGGGTAACCCCCTGCATGACACTGACCGTGAGCCAGCCTCTTGCCTGTTCTAGATATTTGCATATTTTACATATAATAACTGATATTGGCTTTATAGCACCAGAAGAGTCTGTTCTATTACCCCAAGGAATGTAAGGCACAGAGAGGGGAAGTAACTTGTTATAGATCACACAGATAGCAAGTAGCAGAGGGAGAATTTGAACTTGGCCATGAAGCTCCAGAGTCCATGTTCTGAGTGACACACTTCTCAGCAGAGGATCAAAGGTGGCGGGGACTGGGGAAAGTCTGCCCACTGTCATCACCTTCCTGATGTTTGTTTGGGTGTAACCCTTCCCTGAGGGTAAACCCAATTAGTTTAAACCAATTCTGGTAACTCTGTTGCCTTTGCCAGTCACTGGTTTAGAAAAAAAGGCAAATAATCTAATCTTGACCAATTAGAGGAGAGAATTCTGCAGGGAGACAAAAGAGACGCAGAGGAGGACACGGCTTGCCTCCCATGGTGTGGTGGTGTCAGGCCTAGAGGAGGACCGCTGAGCCCCAGCAGTCATCTCCCCATCAGGAGGGAAGCTAGCCCAACCTGCTGAAGAAGGACTGGGAAGGAGGGAGGAGCAGGATGACCCATGTGGCCATCGAAAGGCCCACCGATGACAGCCATGCTACTCTGGAGCCTCCTGTCATGGGAGATCATGAATCTCCCTGGCCAACATCAGTCAAGGTGAGGCTGTCTGTTACTTGCAGCCTAAAGCATCCTCAATGCTTATAGAGATAGGCCCAGGCAGCCGCAGCTAGGGAGAGGATCCCCACCACCAAGGATGCTGGACGCTCCAGTGCAGCCCTAGATGGGGCTCCCCACTCTACCACAAAAGCCATGATCATGTATAGGGGGGCTGGGAGTCAGCTACTGGGGTTCTAGGTGTGGCTCTACCCCCAATTTTCTGTGTGACATTGGAGGAGCCATGACCTCTCTGTGTCTTAGCTTCATTGTCAGTTAATGGAGCCATGGGGCCAGATGTTGTCTTCGAGTACCCTACCTCTAGTTCCCCGATGAATCATCACCTGTCTAAATCATCTTCTCTAACAAGAACAGTGAAGTGGGCGACGGGGGCTGAAGTTGGACAATCTGTTGTAGTGACTACCTTTGTGTCACCAAGAAAACTGTCTGCTATAGAAATGGTGCGGAAGGATTTGGAAGTGCCCTACTCTGCTAGAGAGCAGGGAGAGAGGCGTGGGGAGATGATGGAGTCAAAGGCAACTTCTCCCTAAGTCTGCCTGGTGCATGGGCTCTGAGGACCATGGAGAGAGCGCTGCTCCCCCTATCACAGGCAGAGGTAGGGAGTGAGGAGGGCAGACCTGAGAGCCAGCTGCTGCAGCCTCCTCCCAGCTCCTGCTCAAGTACCCTGGAGATGCAAGAGTGTCACCAACCCTGCGGCACTGGATGGCCGGTAGGCCATGGTGCCTACTGACTTCCACATCCAAAGCAACAACTAGGCTACACTTCAAGAGGCAAAATATTTCTTCAGCGCTCCTCTCTGACCTTTCTTTTGTCCCCCTAACTGTACCTTCCTCTGGGATTCGGTTAATTGCTGCTGCTCTTTGGATGCTGGCCTGTTACTGGACTCTGGCTCTTCCACCCAGGCCTGTTCTTCCTGAACATGCTCTGAAATTGCCTTTTCCCATTTTGAATCCCAGTCCACCCACATGGCTGTTTTCCAAGTGGATTGGTATCAGATAAGTGTCAGAAAGGCAACCCAAGTTAACAAATTCACACTGAATTATGAATGACTCCTGGGGGTTTTGCTAAAATTACATCCTTCTCTTTTCCTTTCTTCCCTGCTTTTTTCCATCCCCTTCCTCTTATTGCTGTTGAAAGTTCACTAAATGGAATTAATCTCTAATTTTTCAAAATGTTAGTTACCATAAGAAAAGTAAAGAGATCATTTTTTGTCAGGGTGAAAAAAAAATTGGAGCTGGTAGGCACTGAGATGCGTATTCAGCTTTCTCCTTTTTGTTAACTTTTGAAACACCCCACACCGCTGGTAACGTAAGCCCGGCTTCTAGAAGCTACCTTGGTGTCCAGCACACTTAGTCTGAGAATGTGAAAAGCATCCTAAAGTTGGCATCCAGGCTTGCAGAGGTGGAAGAGAACGTCACCATGATGGTGTCTTAATCCTGAAGGAACGAGGGAGACCCAGCTCACGGAGGGGATCCTGGGTTAGGACCAGCCCTCAGGTTGCCTCATAGGCACGGCGTGATCTCCGTGGTCAGCTGCTGTCACATACGCTCGCCCATCAATCCTCTGGCACACAGCAGTGTGGCAGGCACTAGCACTGTCCCCACCTTTCAGATGAGGAGCATGACCAGTTAGTTCAGAACCTTTCCCAGGACTTATCACTACCGGGGCAGGTTTCCAACCCAGGTAGGCAGTGTGGCTCTAGAGCCTGAAGTTATGACTGCGATGCCACTTGGAACCTGTGACACAGGTGGAGTTTGCTCCTTATGTCCTGGCACTGGCTCATGGCAGTTTAGGGCCCCACCTGTGCCTAACCCTCTCCTGTCCTGGCCCATGATCTCTCTGTCCTGTCTCCTGAACTGAAAACCTAATTCACCAATGCCAGGTTAGAAAAATCGCGTGTTGCACTTCAGTTATGGAACAAACATTTCCAGCCTGCTGCTCCGTGTCTAGATACTACACGGAGGAGAAAGATCAATACCATATGGCCCTCCTTCAAGGAGCTCAGAGTCAAGTTCAAAAGATGAATGTAAATAACTATGATGCTGGATAGGAAGGGGTGGGGGAGAGAAGACGGGAGAGGACGCGTTCACAGCCCGGGGGTCTGCTCTGGAGGGGATGATGTAGCTTTGAGCTTGACTTTGATGCCCGTGTGGAGGGAAAGAGAAGTCCTGCTGGCAGAAACAGCATGAGCAATGGCCTCGAGGTGGAGAGGCACGAGCGGATTTGAGGGACAGAAAATGAAAATGAGCCCTGATCAGCTGGGCGACCGGGAGAAGCAGCCAGGGCAGCGGGCAGGGAGCAGGAGCTGGGTTTTATCAGAACCGGAGTTTGGGCACCGGCGGCTGAGGGCCGGAGTTGGCTTTGACTTCTAGGTGCCATGTGCAGGGTCGAGCAGTGAGGCTCTGAGGCAGCGTTTGGGATCCTGGGTTCTGGGAATCCCGGGAAGCTGGGCTCGCTAACGACCTGGGAGGTACCCAGCGACGTGCTGGAAGCTGCAGAGCCACAGGGTGATGGTTGTATGTCTTCTTGGAGCAATATTTTTATTTGATAGATAGTGTTTTAAAACACTGCTTTTGTATGAATACAAATACGGGTAAATTATGGCATCGAATACAACATTTGCTATCATTTTTCAGCTAAAACGGGAACCTTCAAATGGACCATTTTGGGCTACAACTGGAAGTGACAGCTAAAATATTTAACCTGGTGGGAACAGCAACCAATCAGAACTGGAGCAGGGTCTTGGAGGACCCCTGGCAACACGGGGGATTAACCCTTGAGTCCCTGGAGTATGGGGAGGGCTGGAGCCCTGGGGAAGGATGAGGCAGCATCAGGAGAGGCATGGGGTTGGGAGGGGCTAGCGCAGCAGCTCTTTATCCACGGGTAGGGAAGGATTCAGGACTTGAATGTCCAGATGGATATCTGCCCTGGATACACTGGCTTTTGTCTTTCATTAACTAAATGTTGAAGGGAACCTGGACACATGTTGTTTTGACCTGAGGGATAACTCCATGTGGTTATTAACCTGCGGAAAAGTAAGACATTTTCCAAGGTACAGCATAAGCCCAGGGGATTCCCAACTCACCCTGTCCAGGCGACCATCTCCTTGGCCCTTGTGGACACCCTGGCCTACCAGCTCTATCCAGGACTGCACGGGCAGGTGGGTTCTCATCTCTGAGCAGTGCCCCCACCCCCCAGCAACACTGTCTTCCTGTAAGACAGCAAAGCCCACTCCATAGGCTCACCTGGGTTCACCTATAAATATTTTTCTTGCAAGTGTTTTGGAGGAAAAAAAACTCAGACTCTTAGCAATACATCAAGGATACTTGAATGCATTTGAAATATAATGAGCATGCAGTCATAAAAGTCATGCCTCATAAGAATCTTTTGAAAGAAGAAATAAAACAAATGATCCTGCCTTTGTATCTCGCCCTTCTCAGGCGGCAATGAATCCCCTGGTACTCTCCCCAAATCACAAAATCGGGGAAAATTACAATTAGTAATTAGGCACTTGCCTGGGATCCCCCTACCAGTGTTCAGCAGGAGACTTTTCAGCTCCAGCACGGCCACTTTGGGCACTGTCTCTCTGCCCAGGCTGGGTGAGGAGGCGGAGACCCTGAGCCCTTCCCGGAGGGAGCAACCCACTCCCCAAAACACGGGGGCAATGCTGTGCGAAGCCCTCTTGTTCAACCTGCAGCTGGAACTGGCCATGGGACCCAGTTCTGGCCTGGGAGATACAAGGGTCAATCTGCTGTGGCTTCTGGGACAAGCTTTGCTCTCTCCTAAAAAAGGAAGGATGGTGACTAGGTGCTTCTGCCACCCCTTCTCTGCTGTGGTGGATCCTGCCCTGAGGGGAGATGGTGACATCTGGGGACAGGATCGGTGAGTGATGAGTCCTTCATGCACTCCTACCATAGAGCTGCTGAGATCACTTACCTCTGCAAGCCTCCTGGTGACAGAGGAAATGCCTAGTTGACCCTGGTTTTAGTCACATGGTCTTACTTAAAGCCCAAAGCATCCTCTCTCCATCAGGATAAAAGTGACTGTCGCCATCACACGCTGATTCACGAATCTCAATGGTCCTGCACAAAATTGATTTCTCACTCTCTTAAAAACCATGGCGTGTAGGGTCCCTCTTTCATCCTGTGGCTAGTCCAAGTGGCCTCCATGGTCATTGAGACAGAGGAAGGGACCACTGTGGGGTTCCCAAGTCTGAACTGAAGGCTAGTCCTGGAAATGGCTCACGTCACTTCTGCCCACATCCCATGGATCTGGCCCCATCTATCTGAATGGAGACCTGAGTGGGGACACACAGCATGTCTGTCCCTGACTTCCTAATGGGTACACTGTCACATCTGTCCTTCTGTCAGAATGCCTTTTACTTCTTCAGCAGATATTTATTGAGCTCACTTATGCAAGGTGAGATGTAGGGAGGGAAGGCTGGTTAGCTCATGTGGCCCTGTACCCTGATCCCTGAACACCCGACACACAGGAAACGCTAAGTGAACATACACACACACACACACACACACACACACACTTGAACCCATGAACCATATCTATCTTCAAGAAGCTTAGCATCTAGTTGGGAGTCACAGTCTATAGTAGCTGGTGTTCAAAGTGGCAGGGGCCCTCTCAGAGGCCACTGTGTCGTGCTGCGGATGGTTGGGGCTCAGAGCCACAAAGAGGAGTTTGGACTCAAGAGTCGGAGAACTCTTCGAGACAGATGTGGCTGGGACCTTGCAGGATGAAGAATCTGCCTAGCACAGAAAAGGGGTGTGGAGGGAAGTCTGGGAACCCTGAGACTGTGTTTGAGTGCCAGGCACTGCAAAAGGCCTGTGCCCCTGGAGGCGGGCAGAGAGGGGCGGAGGTGAAGGCTGCCAGGCTCTCAGCCCTGGCTGCACATCAGCATTGCTTAGGTGTCTTCGACCAAAATACCCATGACCAGCTCCACTCCAAACCAAATGAATAAGGTCCTCTAGGCTGGGGCCCGGACACCAGTGCTTCTAAAAAGCCTCCAGAGGGTTCAGAGGGGCAGCCAGGACAAGCGAGCACCACTGTTTTCAACAGAGGCGGGGACCGGTGGTCAAGAGCCTTATTTATCTCCCCTGAAATGCAAGAGTCTGGTAGAAGTGGCGCCTCCCTCCCGCTCCCTCTCTGGTCTCAGACTCTTTAAAGGAAAGCCCTTTATGATTGCATGGGGAGAAGAGCACCCTGGAAAAGTCTCTGTCCCTTCTGCCTGTTGTTCCTTCTCTGCCTGGGTGGTCCTCCTTCTCCCTTACCTGCAGCACCCTGGGTCTGAAGAGCAGCTGTGCTGGCAGCTGGCAGGAAATTTCCCCGCCTCCTGGGGCTCCTGAGGCGGGCAGGGCTGATGCCAGCCTCCCCTACTGTTTCATTACCAGATAGAGGGAAGCCATCCAGAGGCACCCAAAGCTCCGGGGCCTGGGCCTCCCTCCATGCACAGCCAGCCCCTCTCCACACAGTAAAGCCTGCCTGTCCCCTGAGTCTCTCGGGCCTGCTGGTGGCAGAAGGCATCTCTGTAGGTTCTGAGGTCTGGATATGGTTTGAGTGTGTTCTTCAAAGGGCCATGTGCTGGAAGCTTGGTCCCTACGGTGGCCCTGTTGGGAGGTGTTTGGACCTTTGAGCCATGAGGCCTAGTTCAAGGTAATTAGGTCCTGGCCCTTGGAAGGGATTAATGTAGCTTTTGTGGGACTCCTTTAGTTCCTCTGAAAGTGGGTTGTTAAAAAAAAAAACAGCGAGCCTGGCTGGCTGTGGTGGCTCATGCCTATAATCCCAGTGACTTGGGAGGCTGAGGCAGGAGGATTGCAAATTGGAGGCCAGCCTTGGCAAGTTAGCAAGACCCTGTCTCAAAATAAAAAAATGAAGAGGGCGGGGGTGGGGGGGGATGTAGCTCAGTAGTGGAGCACTCTGGTTAAGTTTCTAGTACCCTCTCCCCAAACCCCAGAAAGTCTGACCTTTGAACCTCTCTGGCTTCCTGCCTCCGTGTGCCATCTTTTCCTCACACACTGCCACCCAGTATCCTCTGCCACATCATACTGCAGCTACGGAAGCCTAGCTTGGCACCAGAGCTGGTGCCAAGCTGTTTAAACTTTCAGCCTCCAAACCTGCAAACTAAGTAGGCATCTTTTCTTTATAAAGTATTCTGCTCCAGGTATTTTTTTTTTTTTTAATAGCAACAGAAAACCAAAAAGCACAGCAAGATTCTGACCACGCCTGCACATTCCACATTTGGTCATTTCTTCCCAGGTGTCTGTGGATTCAGGCTGTTCACATAGGCCCTGCCCTCCCTGGACAACTTACCCCCTTCTCATTCTGCAGCAGGTTCCCTGGGCTGGATCTGAACACGTCCCCAGGACACAGACTCCCTCCACCGCCAGCTCACGGGGAATGTACCGCAGGAGCGGCTGTTGGGTGCGGTTGAAGGTACCGAGTTGTTTTGCTGGCATCCGCTGTCAGGTGTGGCCCATGGCAACCTCAGTCTCTGGAGGCCTCCTCTGAGATCCAGCCACTGGTCCTAGGTGCCGCAGGGTGTACAGGAGGCTTTGGTTCTGAGGCACCGCTCCCGATCCCGCCTTCGTGGCTGCACGTTCTAATCAGCCTGGACTTCCAGGTTTTAAGTGGTCTCTGTCCTGCCTTGATCCATCACCCATCTATTCATTCCGCAAATGTGCCCGGCATCTTCCCCAGGGCTAAGAGCTGGCCTGCAGAGGTGGTGTGGCCTCTATTCAAGGGGTCACAGTGTAACAGGAGCCTCAACACAGAAGAATCAGCAGGGAGAGGAGGGGGCTGACTCCAGTTCTAGATCAGGACAGCCGTGACACCACACCACCAGCCCACGATGACCTTCCAACCTTGGTGGAAACCAGATCAGCAGCTTTTCAAACTGAGATCCTTGGCTGCAGAGGCTCTGTGGGGTCTGATCCTCTACTCCTTCTTCAACAATAGTAGGTTCTTTTGGGTCCGTTTTTTTATATTGCAGTTCTGTGTAAGATCTTGTGATGCCCAAATATTTAGTCAAACACTATTCTGGGTACCCTGGGAGTATTAAACTGGTGGACTTTGAAGGCAGATTTCCCATTAACGGGGTGGGCCTCATTCATCAGTTGAAGACCATAGAAGAACAAGTACCAACCTCCCCCAAATGAGAAAGAAGTCAGCTTGCACACAGCTTTTGGACTTGACCAGGATCATTCTCCCACCTAAGAGCTTCCCTTGAAGATTTTGGATGTGACACCCTCCATAACTGCATGAGCCAGTTCTCTAAAAGAAATCGTTTTAGATACATACATCCTGTTGATTCTGTTCTGCTGAGAACCTGGACTAATACAGTTTCATCTAAACAGAACTTTCAAAACCAGCAGGTTAGCCAACCCTGAGGTCCTTTCCAGTTTGATTCATTTGTCATGTTAGGGGTTCCTGTCATGGGCCTTCTTCTGACACTTGGTGCCACCCTGGCCTTTGGATGTGGCCTCCTCCTGGGCTCTGGGTGTCTGCCTGGGTTGGTCCTGGTTCTCTGGGCCCTAGCTCAGTAGAGGTTGCAATTTAAGCATCCCTGGTGGATCCCTGTTTTGGAAGTGTGTGGCAGACCTGATCTCACTGAAGTTGGAATCTCATTTTACAGTTGAGGATGACAGGTAGGAGGGCTTAAATGATTTGTCCAAGGATACACAATTAGTAAACGGTAGGCCCAAGAGATTAAAGTCCTTGGATGCAAAATCCCAGGCGTCTTCCGCTGCCCCCTGCAGTCTGGCGGTAGCCTCTATTGCGTGACCGACCTCTGGCCTTTCGCTCTCCCCCAGCAGAGCCGAGCCTGCTCCCTGATCTCCAGAATGAGCATGTGGGGAGGCCCCTGCCGCCCGGAGGTGACCTCAGAGGACCTGTGGCAGCTGCTCGTCGGGCGGGCACCCTCCGGAGTTGGCTGGGCCTCTCGGGCTCTGGCTGGCAGCGTGTCTGTGATTCATGGCGGTGTGGCTCTTTACGAGCCTGTGATAAAACAGTGATCATCAGCTGTGAGGCTGACACGAGATTATGGAGCCTCGAGGTGGAATTGAGTTACTGTGCTTTCCCAGGGCTGCGGCCGTAACCAGCAGGAGGAGAACGGTACCGGCCCAGAGAGGGAGCCAGGGGGCTGGGCCGGGGTCCCACCTGGCCACCTGTCCTGGGATGGGGCTGGGGAGGGGTGGGGGCTGGTGTGTGTGTGTGTGTGTGTGTGTGTGTGTGTGTGGATGGGGACCTGGGGCGGAGGTCTCAGTTGGCCACCTCCTGGGATCATGGGGATGCCTCCCCTCCCCCACACCATAGCCCGTCTCTCAGCCCATTGCTCAGCCCGGGTGGCCTTCCTCACTCCTTTACTTCACCACACCTCAGAGGAGTGACAGCAAAGATGTCACACAGGGACACACTGCACAGATGCCCCAAGGGGTCAGGCCGGGGTCAGAGGTGAGAGCTTGAGGCCTCTCCCCAGGCCGGGAAACTGCGCCCTGCTTTCCTGCTGCGTCCCTCCATCTGACTATTCAGGCACCTGCTGCAACTTAACCCCCCCCACCCCCCTTCTAGTCACCACCCTCTTGTCTCTGACTCCCCTTAGTTCCTGCCTGTGCATCCCAGGGCAGAGGACTGTCCTCCAGCCTCACTGCTCAGGATCTGTGCATCTTAAACCTTTGAACTTGGTCCTACTGTGTGCTCCCTGGCTGCCCCAGGCTGGCTTTGCCCTGGAACGCAGGGGCTGGGTGGGGGGCACGTGGCACAAGGTCAGGCTCCAGGGCCAACGTGATGGTCAGGGAGGCGTAAACTGGACACGGGCCAGACAAAAGCCACCAGAGCATCTGCCAGCTCAGATAGGCATCCCCTGTGAGGGACCCCCTGGTGGAAGGTGGGACAACTAGGTGGGGGCGTCCCCAACAGCAGACTATAAGCACCCACTTCTGGCCCCCTTCTTTTCCTTTCGGGCAGGGCTGCTAGCCACTGGTACAGGGACCCAACTTAAGTGGGGCTCTCCAGACACTGCAGTAGCTCCCTGGGCCCCTCTGTTCCCTGGCTGCTGTCCTGTCACAGCTTATTTGCAACACAACAGGACACTGATCCTGCTCAAGGTTGTCTGCTTCGCACTCAAAACCCTGCCATGATGTCCCTCTTCCCTCAGAATGAAAATGATGGCTGTCCATCGGCCTCAGGGCTCCTCCTGACGGGTCCCCTCACTTCCGGCCCTCTCCTCCCAGCACCCCTCCCTGCCCCTTTCAAACACATCCCGCTCCTCCCAGCTCCTCCAGGGCTTCCCAAGGCCGCTCCCTCTGCCCAAAAATGCTCTTCACCTTTTGTGTCCACGGGGTTTGTCCCTTGCCCCTGTGCTCAGCGAGACTGTCCGGCTGTCCTATTCAAAATGGTCATTCACCCTCCTCTATGCCCCAGCTTCTTTAGAAGCTCTCCTTCTTCTCTTTCCCATAGTTATTTCCAGTCTTTTCTGACACACTACAAAATGTACTTATTTGCTACATTAATTATTGTCTATCTCCCCTAAGAGCAGGAAAACTCCAAGAAGTCGGGGATCATCACTGATATGTATCAACTGTATGGCAGATGCTCAATTAATGTTTGTGGAATAAAGAAACAGGTCGCTCCCACCCCCCACCTCACACACATACACACTGGACCAGGGACTTTTGGAGGGCTGGAACTACATTTTCACCATTAGATTGGAAATTTCCAAAGGCAGAGGCAGTGCCTTCTCCATGAGGGGAATTTTCAGGGGTGGGATTACCTTACTTCATTATGCTGTGTCCTTTTGACCCTGCCTGGACCACAGAATTTGCAAACTATGGGTGAGATGGGTGCAGTGGAGCAAGGATCCCAGAGGCTGGGCTGAAGGAGGTCCAGCCATGACACCCGGTCCTGCCTGCTTCTCCTGGTTAACCGATGCCGCCCACCAGTCTGTGGGCCACTGTGGGACTAGCCTGGCTCAGGGGACCCCTGACTTCTCTGACCCCTCTTGACCTCTGGGTGGGCCAGTCCTGAGGCCTGGGTCTCCACTTAGTTTCCTTCACCTGGTTCCCTCTCCAGCCTTGCCCCTACCAGGCCCTGGTACTAAATCCATCTGAACCCAGGAGGATCCTGTGGTGTGAAGATAGAGTACCCTAATGGGGCGGCTTTGCAAAGGCACCTCCTAGACCTCAGATGTGGGGAGCACAAATGACGTGCAGATCCAGCTGCCGTGCTCTGCGGTCCCTTGCTGCCATCCTACCCTGAGCCAGGCTTGAGTGTGACTGAGCTTCTGATACAGGCTCATTTTTGGAGACTGAGTGTTGGTTCCAGAGCTTGGCTACTGTGAGTTGAGCTGCTATGAATACTGATGTGGCTGTGTCACTGTAGTGTGCTGATTTAAGTCCTTTGGGTGTAGACCGAGGAGTGGGACAGCTGGGTCAAATGGTGGTTCCATTCCCAGTTTTCCGAGGCATCTCCATACTGCTTTCCATATTGGCTGCACCAATTTGCAGTCCCCCCAGCAGTGTATGAGTGAGCCTTTCCCCCACATCATCACCAACGTTTATTGTTCCTTGTGTTCTTGATCACTGCCATTCTGACTGGAGTGAGATGGAATCTCAGTGTAGTTTTAATTTGCATTTCTCTAATGGCTAGAGATGTTGGAGACTGAGGGGTGATGGGCCACCGTGGCTGGAGGATTCCGATGGCCTCCATGAACTCTCTCACCATGGGGAAGGACCTGCACACTTTCTTCTCACCATCACTCCAGGGGGACATCTCCATCCAGGTCCCACAGCCTCCCTGAGCTTCGCTCTGTGTTTTCCTTCACAGGTGTGGACCCTCACAAATCTCCTGCACGCCAGGTCCTATCTTGGTGTCTGCTTTGGGGAGGATCCAGACTTTGGCCCCTGTCTCCAGAGCCAGGCAGACCTGGTTTCCATCAGCAAATCAGAATGGATAATCCCTGCCTCAGGTTCCTAGGGGTGATTAAAGGGGTGCATCTAAAAAGCCCTGCTCAGCGAGACTTTTGCTCTCATTGAATTGATGCCACCAGCCCCCAATTGGGGTCCATGCCAGTGACCTTCCCAGTCCCGTGTGAGGGATGGGATTCTCTCTTACTCTCTTGTTGAATTGCTGCTTCCACCAGTCTCAGCCCAGATGCTGTGAAATCCAAGCCATGCAGGCTCCAGACTGTGGGGACTGCATGCTAGGGTCTGGGCTCTGGGGGCACATGGGATCCCACATGCGACGGCAGCTCCCCAGCCTCCTGCTGCCTGAGCGCAGGGACACTTTTGCCCACAGCGCTGACCCACCCACCCCATTCCACTAATGGAGGATTCAGAGAGCTTTTCTACTCCAAGTCTTTTTTTTTTTTAACCTAAAAGGGAAATTACTTGCTTAATTTAATTTTTGTTTAATATTCCTGCTAAAAAAAATGAGGTTCAATTAAGATACTCAGAAAAATCATAATGTTCATTTAACAGTAGAGTAGAATCTGAGTTCTACAAGTGCATTTTTTCCTCTTTTCTTTCTTCCTTTTTTTTTTTTTTTGACTCAAATCCAGCTAAGTGAATTACTGATCTTTATTAGATGCTTTAATTACAGGTTGTTAATGGAAATATTACTGAAATTAAAGTCAAATGTGTTAACCAAGGAAAAAGCCTTATGTATCACTAAAATAACCAAATTTCAAGACTTTGTCGATGTGGTCAATTGAAAAAGCACCTGGAAAATTAGTCCCTTAATTGAGATATAGTGACAGACTTTCTGCAGAGGGCTGGTCTCTCTGAGGCCTAGGGTGGACGGATATGGCGCTCGTGAGACAGAGGCGCCATGCTTGTGGGCCAGCTCTGCACGCACCTGCGCAGGCCCTGCACCGGGGCCCATGACAGCCAGATGAGCCACTCAGCAAATCTTGACAAGCCCTTTACACACAGGGCCCAAATGCAACCCAAACACATGCACTGTTCAAACTGTCAATCCACTGAGGTTCTGAGTGAAAATTCAAAATCTCCCCATGCATTTATTCATCAAAACATCCTGCACATCCTTTCCTTGAACGCACTTTGACATGCCACAGGACAAGATCTGGCTTTGATGAAGCAGCCAGGTGTACATACTCTCAGGAGGTCCCTCCATGTTCCAGAATGTCCACTTCCTCAGGGAATGATGGAGGTGGCCTGGTTGGGGAGGGGGGTTCCTTAGCTCTTCTTCTCCTTCCTGCCAGCCTATCTGCAGGGCTCTTCCTAGACCTCAGCAGACACTGGGGAAACAGTATCTACTTGGAGTGGCACAGTCTTGGGGGATGAGCAGAGCACCATACGCAGAGTGGCATGCCATGGGTGTCCTAGTCACCCTGAGGCTGATCAGCTGGTTCTTCACCCTGTCCTCGGGGGGCCATCTGTCCTTTCAAGTTGGGCTTTAGGTATGATGGTGGGTGGCCTATAGGATGAGACTCTCCAGCCAGCAGCCTGGGCTGGACTTCCCTGCTGTCGTTGGGACTTGGGGGTAAAACCAACATCTCTGAACCTCAGTTGTCCATTTCCTTAGCTCTTGGATGGGGACGGCTGTAGCTCCCCCTTTCTCAGGTCTGTCCCTCAGCGGGTAAACCTGTCCTTTCTCACCCGAGGCTCCACCTCTTTCTCCTCTCTTCTCTGAGGAGGTCAGTCTGCCTTCCTCTGTCCTTGTCCTCGCTTCCCATTTGGTCCACCCCTCAGTCAGGGTTCTAGCAACAGAACCTGCTCTAACTGGCTTAAGCAGAAAAGAAATGAGAGAAAAGATGTCAGGAATCTTCCAGAAACTCTAGGAAGGAGAAAGAAGCCTTGAAGTCCATACACAGGGAACAGCACCTAAAGCTGGCCACGGTCTCCCACACTGCAGGCCCTCCTAACCCCTCCCTGCTGACCCCGAAGCTGAGCCTCCCTGACACTCCAGCTCCTGGGTTCTCACCTAGCTCTCTTCCAAATCCAAGATTCTCACTGGGGCCGCTGATTGGTGGAGCCAGGTCACATGACTTGCCCCAGCTGCACGGGAGTTAGGGAAGGAGATGTTCCTTCCTCAGAGTAGAGGGACCCACATGCAAGAAATTTACCCTGCACTGGGAGGGCAATCAGGGATACTGGGAGGGTGATGAGAACTTGCCACTCACCTGATCCACTGCTCCACTGCAGTGCCTTGGGAGGCCACCATGGGGGTGTCTTCTCTTTGAACCTCCATGTTCATCCTCCACCCTCTTCCACTCCGCCCTCTGCTCCTGGAGGCCGACCAGGACAACCTGTATTTACTTGCTGCCTCACCTGCCCTCTGGTTTCCATTGGACCAATAGGGAGCCCAGGTGGGAGACTGGAAGGAGGACCATGAGGTCAAGGGATTTTTCTCTTTAACTCTCTGTCCCTGCAGTCCCACTAGGCTGGCTGTATCTCTCCACCAACGGCTCAAACCCTGAGTGAGCCCTCTCCACTCAGCCCTCCTGGTCACCAGCCTGGATGACCCCTTCTTCTTGGTCCTTCTGGCCCAGGGTGGTAACTGCTCATGCCCTCTGCCTGTACCCTCCCAGGGCACTGTGTTCTCTTGGGGGTTTTCTTACTCTGTGCCCTACTGATATTAAGACTCCCTTTACTAAAGCCTGGAAATGACCCAACTTAAGAGTGCCACTTCTTTTCCAGAACCCTGATGAGACAGTCAAGTGACCTTCGCTTTGCCAAAGCCAGTGGACATTCTTCAGCCTTGATCTTCCTTGACCTCTTGCTGTATTTGACCTTGAGGTTACTCATTCTTTGATGACCTCTGCTCCCTTGGCTTCCAGTTTCCTGACTGTGCTTTGTCTCCTTCATGGCCATTGTTATAGTATGGATGTGAATGTCCCCCACAGGCTCCCTTGGGTCTCGGCAAGTGGCACTATTACGAGGTGGTAGAAACTTTAGAAGGTAGGGCCTAGTTGGAGGTTGTAGGTCCCTGGGGTATATCTTTTGAATGGTATATATTGTCCTTCACCTTCCCTTTCTTTCTCTCTTCTCTCTCTCTCTTTCTCTCTCTCTCTCTCCTTTCCTTCTTCCTGATCAGATGGTCCCTATCAAGATGTTTTGCCTATACAAAGACTTAAACTGATGAGGCCAAGTGATTATGTACCAAAGCCTCTGAAACCAGGAGCCAGAAATAAATCTTTTCTCTTTTAAGTTGTTTTTCTCAGGTAGTTTGTCACAGTGATAGAAAGCTGACTAACACATCCATCTCCTCTTTTGTCCACTTCTGAGCATGGCTATTCCCTGAGGTGCTGTTTATGGATTTTTGCTCTTTTCATTGACCTCTGGAGTTGAGCTCGTTTACTCTCATACTTTTAACCCTATATTGTTGCTGATGGCTCCCAGTTCTGCATCCCTAGCCTCTCCCCTGAGTTCAAGGCCAGGTACCTACTGGAAATATCACCTGGGTTGTCCCTTGGGCATCATGAACCTAGCAAAACCCAGCCTGACCCATCATCCTCTGTTCTCTCCATGTGTTTCAGTCTTTGTTCAAGGTAACACCACCCTTCCAGTCACTCAAAATGGCAGGCTGGAGACCACCAGGCTTTTCCTTCTGCTCCCTGATATTTGCTCATCTTGCTCCTTTTTAAAGGGTTTCTTGACTCCATCCTCTCTTCTCTGATCCTACTAGCAATGCCTTGATCTGGGCCCTCATCATATCCTGGGGAAAATATATAGTAGCTTCCTCCTGATCATGCTTCTAGGTTTCATTCTCGTCCAGTGAAAACCATCAGGCTCCTTGTGGCCAGAGTGACACTTCTGAATGCAAACTAACCCCACGGCTTCTATTGGAAGCACTTCAGTCTTCTGAAGGCCTGAGCCTAGCCCTCCACAGGTACATCCCCCCTCTTCACCGCCTGCCACTCCCTGCCTCCTGCTTCTGGGCTCAACTGCCTGCTTGGAATTCCCAACACAGACAGTGCTATTCCACCTCCGTGACCTTGCAACATCCCATGTCCTCCAGCCCAGAGTGCTGTCCCCTCCCTCTTCCTCACCTCTCACCTCTTCAGCCTTCGAGACTCAGCAGGTGTTGTCCTCTCTTCCTAGGCTGATGCCTAACCCTGGGGAGGGACCACACATTCTGTCTTTGCCTGTGTCATTCATATTGGCTTTTTTCTTTGTCTGTCACCCCTGCTAGACTAAAATCTTCCTGATGGAAAGGATTGTCCCTTAATCATTTCTAGCACTTAGTGTCTAACACATGTTTATTGATCCAAATTGAACAGAAGGTGCTGAATCAACTAGGTCACAGAATCGGTAATACCCTGAAGTTCTTGGGGCTGGATCTACAAGGAGACCCTTTTGCCCTTACCCAAAGATGGTTTGTGCTTCCTAAAGGGTGTCTTGGGAAATCAGGACACCCCAAAGCCTCCTCTTCCTCCTACAAAGAAATATAAGGGCTGGAGACAGCTGCACAAACATTCTGGCCAACAGTCAAGTTCATAGTGCTAGCCTGGAATCCTCCCTCCGCCCAGCCAGTCAGAGCCCCCTGACTGACCCCCGGCTTCCCAGGGATGTGTCTTTGGCAATGCTTCTTTTGAGTTCTCTTTCCTAGGGAATTTTGCATATTTTCAAGGTTGGAGGAGGCCATAAAGCATTCAGGTTCAGAGCCAGAGCTTAGGAGTCAGACAGACCCAGCTGAAAATCTACTTACCAGCCTTGTGACCTTGTCAGTTCCCTGACCTCTCAGAGCTTGTTTGCTCATCTCTAAGTGGGTGGTGATTATGGTGCTTCCCTTCTAAGGATTAAATGAGAAGATGGAAGTCAAGCCCTCAGCTCACCCCTGGCATCTCCACGTAGGCTCTGAATAGAGGCTGTTAGGAAGGCTTAGTCCAAATCCCACCTCCCCTGAGAAGTCTCAGGTGACTCAGAGCCAGCCCATAATAGTTTCCTTCCTCCTACCAGTGTGAGTCTGGTCCCAGTGTGAGTCTGGTTCCAGCATTGATCACTCACCACTTTAGAGCCTTCATCAGTCATCCCCCACACGCTAGCCATAGCACGTCTTGTCTCCCCCACTAGACTTTACACCACCAGCCCCCGGAGATCATGGAGCAGATAATTTCCGGAGACCTAGCAGGCACCTTGTTGGGCACCTGCCCTTCTTTCCTTTGACCACATACCTTTAAGTGCCCTGCAGAGGGCTGGGGTGGGATGGGGGCGGGGAGGAGGGCTGCTCACTGAGGATACCTAGAGTCTTGAACTGCAGGGAGGAAGCAGGAGGGAGGGGGAGGAGGAGGGACACCCTGTGGGGGACCTTGGGTGGGGGAGGGGAATGCTAACCTAGCCTCCAGGTCGAGGAGCAGTTCCTACAAAACGGTTGGCTCAGGTGACTCACGGGGAGGCTGCCCAGGCGATGAGCAGGGCAGGTACCTCTCCAGGATCTGGAAACAGGTGCCCTGATACCGCACAGCTCCCAGAGTGGAGGGCGCCAGCGGCCCTCTGTTTATCCCTGAACCGGTGTCAAGGAAACGCTGGCAGTTTAATGAGCTTCGGGTCCTCAGAGCTAAAGCAAGAGCAGGTTTTCTTTGAGGAAAACCAGAACCTGCGGGAGCGGGTGTTCGCTGCACCGCCTGTGAGCTCCAGAGTGGGCGCGCGCTTCAATCCCTATTTTTGCGTGTGCTGGGTCCAAACGCTGGGAGAGGAGGCCGCCGCTGCAAAAGCCCGGGACACCTTGTGTCCCTCCGTGCCCACCTCGGTTGAAAAAGCAGAACCTGCCAGGTGTTGCACTTCCCACCACCCGTGTCCTCGCCTTCTGCCCCCTTGCCATCAGCCCAGGGGCGCAGGGTATAACTTGGGAACCCCATCCCTTCCCCATCACCCCGCGGCTCCGAATCCCCGCTCCACACACACAGCCTGGAGCTCAGGTCTCTCGAGCTCTCGTGGGGTGGGTTCGCTGCCCACTTACAACCAATAATCACAGCTGTGCATGTCGCGCCTGCGGCGGACACAGCCTCCCACACTCCTTAACTGGATGTGAAAAGTTAATTCAGGTATAAGCGTGCAGGCTTAATGAAAGGAGAGCGATGCGGATTAATTATGCCCCTTTCTGCCAAGGTAACAGCACGCAGCCGCACCCGCCACAGCCCGCAGCCTGCAGCCGGCTGCCCTCCTCCAGCGCTTTCCCCTGCTGAAGGCGGCTTGAGCCTTCCCTGCCAGAGGGCCCTGTGGGTGGGGAGGACTAGGCGAGGTAATAATGCGTTTTGGAGAAGAAACCTATCTACTAGGGCAGCGGTGAACAGATGTGCCAGTGATCCAGACCCCTCCCGCTTAGCTCCTCACACCTTCTTGTCTTGCAGCCTCTCCTTTGGTTGTGTTTGACCCTCAAAGAGCTATAAGGCATGCTCCCACCCTCAAGAGGAGCATAACTGGGACTTGTTACTATCATCATCATCATCATCATCATTATCATCATGTCCAATGGTCAAGGTTCCATATTAGGCACATTCTAGGTGGTTTAATGGCATGTCAGCCATGCTGCGTGATAGGTATTCTAGTCCTCACTTTACAGATGAGGAAATAGAGTCTCAAAGAGGTAAAACTAAATTGCCCACGTTTGCACAGCTAGAAATTGGCAGAATTGGGCTTCAACCCTTATTTTCTGTGAGTCTGAGTGATACTGCTGCCCATTCCATTAGCTGTCAGTTAAGAAAAGGCCGCAGCCTTTATCGGGGACCCAGCCTCGAATCCTATATAGGTGTGTGGAATCCCTTCTGCAGATGATAGAAGTTTGCAATAGGAAGATGGCTGTGGGCTTCCTGGGTCCTGGGAGCACTTCCTGCTTTGGGATGCATTACTGAAAAATATGGGAGCTTGTTTCCTTGTTTTATCACCTCTGGAGTCAGCATGGGTTTCTCCTCTCCTCCACCAGGATCCCATCCCAGGAATCTGCATTTCTTCTATGATGGGAGAAACTGACCCACCAGTTCCTGGGACCTGGGGAAGGAGGCTCCAACCAATATGGCCTTTTCCCATCCAAGCAGATCAACTATCACAGATGGCGTGCTCGGTCCTGAGCAGAAATGGACTTCAGGCTCTGTTTCCTGCTCCCAGAGATGATGGTACAGAGAGACCACCTGAGTTGACCACACTGCAGAGACCATATCTGGGGGCAGAGCTTTTGTATCTGTTAGAATAGGACTTCTCCAGGGGCTGTGCAATCAAGGGACTTTCCTCTCCACAGTAGCATTTGTGTGCTTCACTTTCATCCCCAAAGCACACAGGGCTGACGACTGCATGGAAGTCTCAAGGGCAGCTATTGTAGTCAACAAAGTGACCTCCCCACCCAGAGAACCACTGAATGTGCAGGAAGGTTGGAGCCGGGAAGCCTGGTAGAGGTTAGAGGTTCAGAGAGGTCAGAGACATGTCCAAGTCACAGAGTAATTCGGTTGAAGCCAAAAATCAAATGTTCATTTCTAGCTTCCTAAATCTCCTCCTGGGTGGACCTCCACCCCTCGGACAGGAGAGGGGAATAGAGGGATCCCCTGTGACAGATAAAGGAGAACACCAAGTGAATGTGCACTTACTAGGTGTCAGGTACTGTGAAAAGTGAATTATGTTTCTGTCCACACACTGCACAGGTACAAACACTGTCCCATGTTAAAGATGCAGACATTGGGCAGGAGATCGACTTGCTCCATACCACCCGGCTGCTAAGTGATGGGGTCTATACTGGAATCCTGGGGTGCCTAGGACGTCTACGAACAAGGGGTGACTTAGGTTTCTTTTCTTTTTTTTAAATGCTTTTCTTTTTTTTTTAAAGAGAGAGAGAGAGAGAGAGAGAGAGAGAGAGAGAGAGAGAATTTTTTAATATTTATTTATTTAGTTTTCCGCGGATACAACATCTTTGTTGGTATGTGGTGCTGAGGATCGAACCCGGGCCGCACGCATGCCAGGCGAGCACGCTACCGCTTGAGCCACATCCCCAGCCCATGACTTAGGTTTCTGTCAGTGAATATTTGCAGGACACCTTCTGTGGGCCTGGCAGTGCCCACCCCACCCCCACCCCCTGCCTGTAGTTACAGTAGTGACAAGGTAGGTGGGATTCTAGCCCCAGGGAGCCCATTGTCAGCTGGGGCAGGTGCCTATGTGTTAGTCAGCTTTCATCCCTGTGCCTAAAATACCCAGCTGAGAGGAAGAAAAGTTTATCTGGGCTCACAGTTGCAAAGGTTTAGTCTCTGGTCAGCTGACTCCATTGCTTTGACTCCATTGCTTTGAAGCATCATGGCAGAAAGATGTCAGTGGAGGAAAACTGCTCACCCCATGGCAGACAGGAAGCAGAGAGACAAAAGGGAAGGGGGCTACAGGGAAAATGAGTTCTTCCAGGGCATGCCCTCAGTGACCCACCTCCCACTGCCTGGAGTTACCACCCAGTTAGTCCCAAGTTAGGATGGACTGACTAGCTTACAGCTCTTACAGCTGCATTAACACAGGAGGTTTGGGGACACCTCATTTCCAAGCCATACCACTGTGCCTTCCATGAGAAGCAGTGGAACCTACTCTAGTTATTTGTTCAGCTCTGAGATCCTACAGAGGTGGTGGCTTTCCTCCCTGGCTTCCAAATAGGAACGCCCAGGGAGTTCAAGGAAATAGCCATGCCAGCACCCCATCCCAGGCCAATGGAAGATACCATATCTCTGGGTTCAGATCTGTATGATTTAAAAACCGTCCAGGGATGGAAATTGACCACAAGGTTCAGAACCACAGCTCTGTAGCCGCCGTAAGAGCACAGGACAAGAGCAAGCCAGGGACATGAGTCTTACAGACAAAGTTGCGGAGTGTGGTGGCCATCAAGATTGCACCCTTGGGAGGAGTGACATCCCTCCAAAGGAGCATGTGGAGGGCAGAAAGGGCTGCGGGGACACACGCCCCAGACACACACCCTCTCCCAGATGACAGAATGGTGGTGGCAGAATGACAGGTTCACATGAATTATCTCAAGGTTTCTGGCTGCCATCTGCCTGGGAAGAATTTATTTATTTATTCCAGTTTCTAAAGAGGGATTTTTTTTTTTTTTTTTTTTTTGCCAGAGTGCCTTGAGATGTACTTGTAAATTTAAAGCACTAATTAAAATACATAAAATATAGCATGGAGCAATTAGAGTGGCAGGAAATGGCATGAAGGAACTTCATTAGCTCTGATTGTTTGAGATTGGAAAGAGGCCAGTTTACCAGGCTGGGCCTTGCCCCAGGCATTAAGAAGAGTGAGGTGGAAAGTGGGTGTCCGGAGGCCCCTGCACTTCTAAGTTGGATGGGAGAGATGTGGATGTTGGATGTGTGTTCAGGGAGCCCTGGCTCCAAGGAGCTCCGTGTGAAATGTCTGAGTGTTGGTGAGCGTCTCTGGATTCACAGGTGTGAGGCTTAAGTGTGTTTTGGGTGAAGCTGCCCGTCAAGTCTGTGTGGTTGTGTTCTCATGGGAACCTGTGTGTGGAGGCTGGAGAGCCAAGTTTTACTGGAGTGTGTTTACTATCTCTTCCATAAAGTGATTTTATAAACGCTTTGTCAAGAGTGTTTTTTTAAAAATGTCTCTCCCTAGCAGCTAATGGCCAAAAGGAGACCAGAAGGTACACATTTACAAATAACATTAAAAGCTGATAGTTACAACTTGTGCCAAGCTCTATTGTAACGTCTTCCTGACTCCTTTCCTTCTATCTAAGATCTAGTGAGGTGGGTGCTATCAGAATGTTTTACATATTAGGAAACAGAGGCACCCAACCCAACTCCCTGGAGACCACACGCTGGTGAGAGATCCTCCCCTGGCCAGGATGTAAACCCTGGGATCCTTGCATGGAAGCACTGTGGCACTGGAGGGTGGTGTGGGGGGCTGAGTGGGGACAGGAGTGCAGGCTGTCTCAGTCTTGAAGACCCTGAGTTTGTGCCACAGGGAATCAGGGTCCTGGGTCCCAGTGCCATTTCATAGTGAGACCTAGGATGGGTCCTTCCACCTGCCTGGGCCTCAGTTTCCCATGAGGGGGTTGGACTGGATGAACTGGTGGTGCACATGAGATCCCCTGGGGGAGCTCTTCCAAACTATGGATTCCTGGATTTGGCCCTGGGGCTTTGCATCCAGCAAGTTCTGTGCAGGCTCCACCAGGGTTAGGGAATCTATGTATCTTGAGCAACAACAAAATGAGGCTCCTGATCCTCACTGCATCGAACATCAGTAGCTACTATCATTGAGCACTCGCCGTGGACCAGCCCTGTGCCGAGAGCTCCCCAGGGACTGCCTCATTCCCCCCCCCACCCTGCCCCCATCAATCCCATACCCGTGGTGCTGCTGTCACACTCACTGCAAGGTAAGGAAATTGAGGCTATAAAAATGGGTGATTTCCCCAGGTGGCCACAGCAGGGATCTGCATGCAGGCGTCATGAATCAAGCACTTGCTTTCAGATCCACTCAACTCTATCATCCCTCTTCTTGTTCAGCTCCGGTCTTGCTGAGTAGGCACTGGGCAATGCGATCTATTCCTACAGGTAACCCTACCAATGGTGAGTAAGTGGCACAAATTAGTCACTGGACTATCAACCAGCCAGAGAGGTTTTTTTTGAGAACTTGAATTAAGAGATGTTGAGAACCATTAAGAAGAGTGTTTTTTGTTTTTTTTTTTTTTTGGATCATGTTGGGACCTGGAATGATAAAGTCAGCGCTGGGGCCAGAGTTGGTGTTCTGTCTGCTTTTCATTGCTGTGACCAAAAGACCTGACAAGAACAAGGTAGAGGAAGAAAAGTTTATTTGCTCATCGTTTCAGAGGTTCAGTCCATGGTCAGACAACTCCATAGCTCCGTGACCAAGGTAAAAAAAATCATGGTAGAGGGGCACTGAAGAGGAAAGCAGTGACAACCAGGAAGGAGGTGGGAGAAGAGAGAGATATCTTCCCACTCACCAGGGACAAAATATAAAACCCAAAGGCATACCCCCAGTGACCGACTCCCTCCAGTTACACACAACCTTCCTAAAATTACTAATTAGTTAACCCACATCAATGAATTAATCCACTTTCATAATCAAGTCATTTCACCTCTGAAAATTCTTGCATTGTCTCACACACGAGTTTTTTGGGGGTACCTCTTATCTGAACCACAACAGTTGGCACCATGGAAACTCAAAGTTATGCGGATGCTGAACTGATGATGACTTCTCAGGGGAGTCTGGTTTGTGAAGAGGAGAATGGAGAGGAGGGGCAGAGAGAAGAAAGTCCAAGAGATGAGAAAAACAGCAAGGAGCCTGCTGGATGCCTTTCCAGGCCCCCGGGACCCGCCTGCCCCTCCTGGAATTGGGATCTGTGATCTTTCCTGTTCTCCCCTACTGCACCAACTCCAGGGGCTTCTGATCTTTGCAGTTGGATTATTTCCTAAAATACTTGCCCCAACTTCTCTACAAAGTTTTTAGGATAAATTAGATACCATATATGAAAGGACTCGGTGACCTGTAAGAGGCGACACCAATTATGAGATGTCTGGAAAGTAATGCTGAGCTGAAGCAGAACTCGTGGATTGCTGCGGGAACTCGGGCAACTTACTGCGGGAGGGTTTAATTAAGGGCACGGACAGGGGCAGAGGTTCTGGATAGGAATTTGTAGCCGGCATAGGACAGATGGCCAGAGAGAGAAGGAAGAAACTGTGTGAACAACCTTGTGAAAAAGGCCTGTGGGGGTGTGCGTGGGAGGGGGGGCGGCAGGAAGGCAGAGGTTACTGTAGATTTCAAGGGGCTTATGGTGGCTGCTGTCTAGCAAGGAAAAGTTTGAGGAGATCGTGTGTGTGTGTGTGTGTGTGTGTGTGTGTGTGTGTGTGTGTGTGCATGTGTGCCTGGCAATGGGAAGCCACTGGAGGTTATTGAGCAGGTGTTTCTAAGATTGGCTGGGCAGAGACAGGGGAAGACTAATCAAGAAGGCATAGTAGTCTCAGAGGACCTGGAGAAACATCTGAAAAGAGATTTCATGAATGGAGAGAAACCAAAAGTAGATAATAAATTGCTTGTGGGTCCTCCACCCATCCATCCATCTATCCATCCACCCATCCATCCACCCATCCATCCACCCACCCATCCATCCATCCATCCATCCATCCACCCACTCACCCACCCATCCATCCATCTATCCATCCATCCACCCATCCACTCATCCATTCATCCATCCATCCATCCACTCATCCACCCACCCATCCACCCATCCACCCACCCATCCATCCATCCATCCATCCATCCACCCACTCACCCACCCATCCATCCATCTATCCATCCATCCACCCATCCACTCATCCATTCATCCATCCATCCATCCACTCATCCACCCACCCATCCACCCATCCATCCATCCACTCATCCATCCATCTATCCATCCATTCTCCCATCTACTCATCCATTCCTCTATCCATCCATCCATCCATCCACCCATCCATCCATTCATCTATCCACCCATTCATTCATTCATCCATCCACCCATCCATTCATCCATCCATCCACCCACCCACTCATCCATCCATCTTCCATCCATCCACCCACTCATCCATCCATCCATCCATCCATCCATCCACTCATCCATCCATCCACTCATCCATCCATCCAACACACTTCTATAAGCACTTATCATGCTGGGCACTATTCCAAGCAGAGGTGATTTAGATGAATGAAACAGGTGTGCTTCCTGCCACCAGGAAGTTTATCATATGATAAGGGAGACAGACTATGATACAAAATAATATGAGATTACAAAAGGCTGTGACAGGGGCTTGACCAAAACGGACAGAGGATGGAGGTGGGACCTGGAAGGGTTCCCTGGGGAAGTGAGGTTTCCCTGAGGTATCAAGTCTGAATAGAGGAGTTCTAGGTGAAGAGCAGGGCCAGGACATTTCAATTGTGAGGACAAAGGCCCAGAGGAAACTGCTGGGACATGTTGAGAGCAAGGGCAGGGGTCTTGGTGGGGATGCACCTGGGAATGTAGGTGGCCAGCCCTCAGGGACTGCAGACAGCATCAAGACCATTGGTCTCAAGGGCAGCTACCATGCCCTGAGAGTTGTAGGAAACCAGGGGAGCATTTTTACTGGAGAAGGCACAGTTGCATTTATGGTTTCAGAATCGACTGTGCTTGAAATGAGGAGAAGGATGGGAGAGAGTCAAAAGAAAATTCTAGAGGCCAGTTAAGCTGTAAACTCCAGAAACTGACCTTGATTATCTTAGGCACAAAAGTGCTGGTTGGAACCAGTTAGACGTCTGGCAGAGCTGGAGAGAATGCTCAGGCACCTTGGTGATGGATGGAGCTCAAGTCCCCAAGGGTGTCTTCATGGTTTCAGGTCTCTCCATATGCTGGGGACATGCTGATAGCAGCATTGGGGGGTCACATCTTTTACATTCACTACTCAGGAAAGAGGACCGTGCTTGGATCACATGCCCATCCAAGGGACAGGAGACACAAGAAGCAGGTGGAGTCAGGAGAGAGCGTTCCTAAAGGAAGCCTTGAAGTGTTTCCAGATGGAAGTCTGTGAAGGCAAATGGGAGGAGGGGACCTCAGCTCAGCCCTGACGGGTTCTGGAAATACATCACCGAAGATAATTTCAACATGCATCAGAAAGAGGCACACATAGAGATTTACTCAAGAAAGCAAGAGACACGCACTCAAAGGGACAGAGAGTGAGGGCCATCTCGAGAGTGAGAGATGTTTTGGGGATCTTGAGATCTTCTTATTTGGGGGTTGGGGGTACTGAGGATTGAAATCAGGGGCACTCGACCACTAAACCATAACGCCAGCCCTATTTTGTATTTTATTTAGAGACAGGGTCTCACTGAGTTGCTTAGTGCTTTGGTTTTACTGAGGCTGGCTTTGAACTCATGATCCTCCTGCCTCAGCCTCCCTAGCTTGGGCTCTCCTGTTAAAGGAAACTTTGCAAATAGCATGAGAAGTGTGTGGGGGCGGGGTGATATCGTCCTGGTGAGCGCAATTCTTTGAATCATGGAGCACAGGGCAGGCACGTCTTGGCCACCTGGCTGTCTTCAGATCTCTAGGTCAATGTTTATCAGGTCAATAGACAACATTTGGAATATATCCATGGCATAGGTCTTTGACAGTATTTTTCTCTTGACTTTATTTTGTCTGAAGAAGATACATTGTGTAAGCAAGCAAACCATGTGTGCCAGCATTAATGAACTGGGCGCACCATTCTCCAAGGGTCAGGGTCATCTTTAAGGCTCTAAGTCTGGAGGAAAGTGAGCTCCGGTGTGAAGGTGAGAGCGTTCAAGGAGCTTCTTATATTTAAAATTACGATCTCCTTTTCCCTTTCCTGATGGTTTCCTTTTTCCCTCTCCTTATTTCTTCTATCCTACCTCAGAAAGACTCAGGAAAATGGCCCAAGGAGTAGCTGGAGGGAAAAGAGATGTTTCATGCAGAAGCTGATGTGGTCCCCTCACTGGGGCAAAGCAGCCCCAATACCGAGTTTCTCTTTGGAAGATGCAGTAAAGCGAAGGGACCAACGTGCATCGTCACTACCTGCCAGGCATTTAGTTGGGCTACATTCCTTATCTTCACCTATGAGCCCCATGATAAGGCTCATTTTACAGATGAGAAAACAGAGGCGTGAGAAAGAGGGGGGGTGGGGAGAGAAAAAGAGCCCAGCTAAGCTGACACAGGCTTTCAGTGGCAGGGTTCAGAGTGGATCCCAGGATTTCTCCCAAACCCTGTGCTTTCTTGTATCCTATGGGGTAGTCTGTGGAGTGCATTTGAATAGAGAAATTGAAATTGGGCTTTGACTCTGACTTTTCCAATCACCAGGAGGCCAACCAAAGAAAACTGCATTGGAAACAGCCTGGAATGCAGATTACTGAGGGGGTATTGGGGTTTGGAGTTAAAAGAAGTCACTTCACAGGCTCTGAGGAACGTGGGTCCTCCATTAAAATGGCTCTGTCACTGTGGACCATCTAAATCCCTTCTTTCCCCTTCTCCCCCCCCCCCCCAGGTGTGGTTATGTTTTTTGCTGATCTTCTAATTAACAAAAGAGCCAATTGCTTGGTATTCTTTTATATTCATATTTTAAGAAAGGAAGCGAGATGATTTTGCACAGGTCTGTCTGATTGCAGGATTAGCAGGCGCCTTCCGACTCACTTAATCCTTGTTTAATTCCTTGATCAAACTGGTTCAGCTCAAAACAGCCTGCACCTAAGAAATGCAGGCTCAAAGCTGTGTTTTCAGGAGTTAAGCACCCGGCATTGTGTTTTTTTCTTTAATGTGACCAAATTGTGGTTGTGTCTGCAATGAGAGGGACAGCCTCACAAAGAAGTGACTGTCTGTCACAGAACTCAGAGAACAGAGTCTGGATTTTGGAAATAATGCTAAGGAAAGATAGAAAGTGGCATTTTCTTGGGGGTGGGGCCAGGATGATGTTGTGGCAGTGTAAAGCAGTCCCCCCTGCCCCCCACCATAAAGCAAAGACTGCTCAAACCACAGGGTCCCAGCAGGGGACAGATGCCACATGCAAAGTAAGATATTTGTGGAGTTTAACAAAGGGTCCATTTAAAGGGCAGGGCAGGAGTGGATAAGGAACCCAGAGCCAGTGACAGTGGGTCACTCCTCCTCCTGGATTTGAAGAGCCAGGGAAGTTGCAATCTGGGGAACCCAGGGGTAAGAGCAGTGGTGTGGAGGGGACCCTAATAGGATGCCACCTCCAGTTGAGGACCCATAGCCTGCAAACTAGAGGTGCACCCTGCGTTCATTCTTCTCCCTCCCGTTTCCTGCTGATGCTCTTGAACCCAATCATGAGGAAGTCAGAGCAGGGATCCTGGGGGAGTCCATGGTGTAGAGAGCGGGCAGCTGAGGAGGGAGATGCCCAGCACAGTGGTCTGCAATGATCCTCTTGGCTCTCTAGCTCAGGTTGGGCTGTGGCTCTGGAGAAAAGCAATGAATGGATGGGGGTGGGGTCAACTTGTGTCTCAATCATTGCTATCTGAGAATGGCTTCCCATCTCCTGCACATGCAACTTGGCCAGCTCTATCTCCATCTCCTTTTCTTCTTCAAACTTCTGTATTTCTCAGGGTTTCTTGGGTAAGTGTGTCTCGTCTCCATGTTCCCATTCACAGGGACAGAAGCCAAGCTCGCATCTTGGATCCTGATTTAAGCCTCAGAGGGGTTGAGACAGCACTCCTCTGAGGATGAGGGGAAGCCTCCTGTTTCAGGGGTACCAGGCCTGCCTTGCCTTCCTCCACTTCTTGTCTAGAATCTAAGAATCCATTAGAGTGGGGCGCCATCTGGGTGTCCACCTGCTCTGACTCCTCACTCTCGTGTAGACCTGACCTTCCCTGCCCCTTCCTAGGAAGTCTCCCCAGATATCCCACCACAGCTGCCCCTTTCTCCGCTCCAGAGGCCTCCTTGGTCACGGGCTCAGGCTGTTCTGGGAGTGTGGATTCTAGGCCTACTGCACTGTGATCGGCCCTCAGAAGGTCTCTTTGGAATGCCCCCAGCTCTCCACCCAGCTTCTGCACCAGCTTGGGCAGCATCCTTGGGGAACCCAAGTCATTGGACAGAGGGCAGTTTGCTTTGTAGACACTTCCAACCTGACTCCAGTAACACAGTGCTGAGAAGAAAATACAATATATTCAGGGTTCCCTATGTTGGGGGACCAAGAGAGACCCTTGAACCAGACTCCTCTTTTTAGGATTTTGAAAGCTGAGATTGTCAAAATTGGGTAGAAGCCGGGAAGTCACCTAATATGATGGTTTATACTCATTTTAGCCACAGAATCTTTTATTTCCCACAAATGAAATCTTTAGTGGATTCTAACAGATAACAGGTAAATGGAGCTTTCTATAGAGGGTGGAGGCTGGAGCTCCACTGGACCTCTGATGGTCCTAAGGCCTTAGAACCAAAGGCTTCACAAGGCACAGGTCATAGCCCTAAGCTGGTCCAGAGATGGTTATGAAGCCTGAGGCCAACCCTGAGGCCACAGGGCAAGGCAACCTGCTTTAGCTGGTTACTGGCCGAGGAGGGACTAGACTAGCCGTGGCATTTCTAAGCTGATGTCCTTTGCTTCTTGCTGGCTTGTTAGGGAGGTGTGTTTGCTTTGGGTAGTCTCAGCCCAGCCCTCTTCCAAAAAGCCAGGTCTGTGGAGGTGCAGGGCACAGCCTGGAGGCCACACTGTAGGTAATGCCAACATGTGAGGCTGGAAGGAGCCTCAGGGGTACCTCCCAGCTTAACCCCAGCCCATTAGACCCCAATGACCGAGCAATGCATTTGCCAACTGACGGAGGCTTTGGATCACACAAGGCCCAAGCCAGTTTCTCTTGTCTCCCTGGACAGGTGCCTTGCTTTCTCCTCCCAGGAGGCCTTGCTGACCCACCCCTGGGCTGTGCCTGGGGCCACAGGCTGTGCCTGGGCCCCTCTGTGAAGTTCAATTAGCATGCAGGCCCAGCTGGCCGGCTGCACATATTATTTGCACAGGTTAAGTATTCCTGATAAGGCTTTTCAAATCAGAGGCCTGAAATGAACTTAATTAGAACTCAGAATACTCAAGGCAGAGATGAAAGAAATCACATGCAGGTCTCTAAAGCAAGAAAGTGGAGGTGGGGAGAGGAGGAAGTGAGGGCCAAAGGAGCAGGCGAGGTTGCCGTCCTTAGAACCAAGGGCTCCTTCCTGTGCAAACAGGCCCAAGAGCCCATGAAGAGTGCTGTCATTGAAGATGCCCCTTGTCACCTCCTCATCTCACTGTACAACCACCTTGCTCTTTGCAAATATATCCAATCAAAGGGCCTGGGGGACTCTGTGGGCAGACAATGGGTGCCAGCCTCAGCTCATCTGGAACTGGTACATCAGGGAGGCTGTTGTCGGCGATGTCTAAAGGAATCTGTAGCTGGAGGGCCAGGGAGAAGATGCCCAGAGCCTGTGGTTTGGGGAGGGGTGTGCAGGACTCAGTACCAGACCAGCCAAAGTCATCACGTGGGACCCAAGCTCCTGGCCTCTCAGCATCCACATTCCTGAACCAGGCCTGATAGAAACCACGCAGGGTGACACTCCATGGTTGTTAACAATGGGCCTTTGGCATCTCTGTGACCTTAGAAACATCTAGAATTCAGAGCTCATGGGCATTAGAGACTCATTCCTATCACAGCACAGGGAGGGAACAGGCCAAAGAGGGAGAGATTCGCTTGCCCAAAGTTGCTGAGCTGGAAGTAGAACTGAAGTCTCCTGATTCTGCCTTCACTCATTTGTGATGTGGATCATATTTTGCAAATGTGTAGTCAGTGCATTTTAATCCCTCCTCGCAAATTGTGCTCTCTTGCAACCTTCTTCCTCCAAGATGGCACTGCAGGGTTTGGCCTCCCAGTGGAGAAGGTGGTGGCCCAACTTTGAGCAAAGACCCCATGGAGCCGGCCTAGCAGGCTCTGGGATTCTAGTGGGACTTGAATCGTGGCCCACTCACTGTGTGACTAGGAAAATAAGCTCTCTATGGCATAGCCTTGTCCTCTGCTGCCAGAGAACAGCCTATCAGCTCCTGAAGAGTCATCGTGAGGTGCGCACAGAGTAGGTGCTTTGTGTGGCTGTCAGGCCCGGAGGACCTGTCATGGAGCTTTCTGCAGGGAGCGCCTGGGAGACAGAATGGGGAAGGACAGCACAGCCATTCCCACCCTGGGGCTTTTGGGGAAAGAAGGGGGCTGAGTATGGGGAGGGAGGACATGAGACCCGCGTCCTGCTCTTTCTCCTGGCTGAACTTCCCAAGGAAAAGATGACAGAATAGACACCAGGGCCCTGGGGGGGGGGGGTGTCTGTCACCCTTCTCATTTAGAGTGCAAGGAAGTCACTGCCTCCAGGTTGTCCTGTCCTGGTGAGGGAGGCTGTACTGCTCTGGACGGCACCACGGTGTGGTCAGAGAGGACATGAGTTTGGGTCTTGGAGCTCCCCTCGGTTCCTGTGTGCCAAGATGGAGCCCAGAGGTTTGCTTGCCCCAAAGTGAGGTGACTCTCTTTCCAGAGAGTTCAGAGAAGGTAGGCCAGGATCTCAGAGGGTCCTCAGCATCAACAGACAAAATGGGACCAGTTCCATAGGAGAGTCCTAGAGGCCCCTGTCTTGATAGAGATGGTAAAGAAGAAGCCAGAGGCCATCAGCAGTGGGAGTCCTGCTGAACACCCAGGAATAGACCCCCCGCCCCACTCCCATTTTGCTGGGTACCAACCCACACTCACCAAGCACTGGCTAGAAGCCAAATATGCCCCTCCCTCCCAGTGTCTCTCCCACCCACAGGTGACACTCTGAGAGGGGGAGGAAATGGGTCGGGGCAGAGAGATGAGCACTTTGTCCCCAGGAAATTGGGTGGTTTCTTTCCTGCCTTCCTTTCCTCCCTCCTTCCTTCCTTTTTTCCTTCTTTCCTTCCTTCCTTCCTTCCTTCCTTCCTTCCTTTTTTAAATTTTTGGTATCAGGGATTAAACCCAGGGGTGCTTAACCACTGAGCCATACCCCCAGCCCTTTTTTAAAATATTTTATTTAGAGACAGAGTCTTTCTGAACTGCTTAGGGCCTCACTAAGTTGCTGAGGCTGGCTTTGAACTTGTGATCCTCCTGACTCAGCCTCCTGAGCTGCTGGGATTACAGGCTTCTGCCACCGTGCCCTAATCTGGGTGGTTTCTTTAGAAGAAACCACTTAATGCTTAAGTCACCCAATGAGACCTAGGTTACGTGTTGGACTCAAACTTAGCTGTATTCTCCATTACCTGCAGATGAAGCACACAGAAGAGAACTCCAACTGGCTAACAGAAAACAGAAGAAAGTGTCTTCTCTGCACCTCCGAGTGTGCTGTGAGCACACCAGTGACCTGGACACCCATAAATTACTCTGTGTGATTCTCAGATGTGCTGGGATCGGACGAAGCCAGGGGTCAGCTCAGAGTGACCATGTGGTGTTCATGGCAGAGGTCCTGGTGGTGTGCTCAGAATCATCTTTATCACTATCATTTCCACTCCAGAGGCTCCAGGGGCCCTCGCCTCCTCCGCTAGTGCTTCCTCTGCTGGGTTCTGAGCTGAGCTGAGTTTGCTGAATGAAGGTTGATGACGAAGTACCTAGGAAATAGCTCAGGCTTTCCAAATACCCAACCAGACCTGGGTGGAAATCTCTGCTCTCCCACTTACCAGCTGAGTGATCGTGGGCTCACCCCTTTCAACCACAGAACGGAGACCACCATAGCATCCACTGAACAGTCCCGAGGTGTGGTTAGAGGTGTGTGTGGAGCATTAGCACATGCTCTGAGTGTAGTAGGTGCTCAGTAAATGGTGCAAATTTAAGAAGGACTGTATAAATAATGGGTCATTTGCAGACATAAGCACACAGTCATGGGTCCGACACTGAAAGACAGCACAGTCATCCCTAGACCCCGGCAGATAGCAAAACCCATGCATGATCAAGTCCCTTATGTAACATGGCGTAGTATTTACATATAACCTACACATCCTCTTGTGCACCTTGAATCATCTCTAGATTACATATAATATCTAATGCAGAGTAAGTGCTAGGTAAATAGGGTTAAGCTCTATTGTTTAGGGAACAATGACATCTTCAGTACAGGTGCAGGTTTTTTCAAATGTTTTCAACCCACAGTTGGTTAGACCTGCCCAGGCAGACCCCGGGGAAGGACAGGCTGACCATAAGAGAGAGGGCGCCAAACCAAGTGGCCTGCACTTACATCCCATCTTGGTCTCCCCCTTGCTGTGGAAAAGTGACCTCTCTGCATCTTAGTTCCTCCTGTGTCCAGTGGGGATGAGGATTGACACCCATCTCATGGGATGTGGGGACCGGAGTTCACGCATATGCACCCTCATAGCAGCGCCCCACCCATAGTAAGTGCTCCATAAATGTCGCCACCATTATTGAGACTGTGCATCTAGATGACACTCAACTCCTTTCCTCCCCTTGCCCAGCACAGCCCTCAGAAGGACAGGCCAGAAGCATATTCCTGACGGCTGGCCTCAGGGAGCTCACCAGGGAGGCCCATGATCCTCCTTAGAGCAGCCACCCCCAGGCTGGCATATGGGCCTAGTGACGCAAAGGTAGCCAGGAGCCTGGGGAGGGCCAGACGGAGCTGAGAGAGCAGGGCGGAGAAGGCAGGACCCAGAGTGGTGCAGGGAAGCCATGGCACCTAGGCACAGTGGCAGGGGCCAGTGTCACTGGCTGCCTGGGAGTCCAGACTCCTGGGGTCTTTGTCTCTACTTCACCTTTCAAAGAGCGCAAGCGGCTTGCTGCTGGAGCTTCCGCCTCCTTAGCATAAAGTGGAAGCGATGCCGCTTGGTGGCTGGACAGAATGAATTTGGCGGAGGTGCCATATGGGTCATGCCAATCTTCCAGTGAATTAGTCACTGTGTGGACCAGCTGCCCTTGAAGCTGTGGGGGTGGGGAGAATGCCAAGAATGACCTTCTATAGGATAAGTTGATGGGTTCTTTCCTCTGGGGAGGGGCCCGTCTCCCTTCAGCTCCAGAGGGACCCTGGATCATTGGGCCGAGCTCAATGCTCCTTGGGGAGACAAGACAGGCAGTGCACACCAGGCTCTTCCTAGGAGGTGACCGTTCTTCTCTGCCTCTCCTGACGCTGGCCCTGCTGTCCTGTCCCGTAGCCGGGTGACCCCCCTGCCTCTGCTCACCCCGCCACCCCACTTTCCTCTCTGCTCCTCCCTCCACTTGGGAATCAGACTCGCTCACCTCTCTGGCTCCCGCATGGTGATAAACAGTTGTGGTGTGCTTCTGAGGAGGTGGGAGAAAAACAACCCGGCATTTAAAATACTGAGCTGCTCAGAAATAATTATTCATGAGTTTTGTGCCTGCATTAGAATTTTCCCTTCAGGCTGAGGGCCCCTGCTGGAGCGAACTTAGCGACAATTTGGCCTTTCTTTCCTGTTTCTCTTTTTTCTTCCACTTTTTTTTCCTCCCCGGTGTTTATGAATACTCAACACATGCAGGATGGGGACATTAAAGATCCTCATGGACGTGACAGGGCGGGATCTTTCTGAGCTCCACAGAAGGAGCCCACTGATGGGAGGGAGGGCTTTTAGGACGTGGCTGCGGAGCAGAGCAGAAGGAGCTCATGCCAGGACAGGGGCTTCCATGGGGGCAGGGAGAGGTCCCTGCCCTCAGGGAGCCCCAGTCTAGGGAGGCGTGGCCCCATCTGAGCCCTGTCCTGACGGGGTTTCCTGTTGGATGAGGGACTCTCTTCTGATCTTAGAGACCATGTTCTCCACCTCAGTGACTTGCTGATGGGCCAATGGGTTTGCCGGTTCCAGTTTTCAATAGAAGCTGAAATGATTGATCAACGAATTGGTTCATTAATTTAATAATATTGATGGAAGGCAGGTTGCACTTCTGTGCTAAGTAGAGAGGACACAGGGGACTCACCTGAGGGAAAGGACGCAGTTGCCTTTACCAAGGAGGAGCCAGCTCCGGAGGAGCCCGATGGGTTAGGGTTGTTGGGTGAGGCTGTGACAAGCATCCCGACACAGCTGTGCCCACAGTGGTCCTGGGTGGGTGAGCTGGCGTCTCCCTGCCCCGGGCTCCTGCTCCCTTTGTCTCCATGTTAGTGTGGAGAGGATCAGGAGGAAAATAAGTTTTGAATGTAGAATAGCCGAACCTCCCTAAAGAGTGGTTTGCGCTTGTTCCTTTAAGAATTTATTCAATAAATATGTTGGGGAACCATCTAGTTCCCTCCCATTGCTCTGGGTCACGTGAGTTCTCATTTGGTGCGCTGCAGAGCTTTGGAGCAGATCCCACCTGGAGGTCCTCTGGGCCCGGCCCCACCTCCAGGCCTAAGGGCTGCTTAGGCAGAGACCCAGACCTTCTGAGGAGAGGGCTCTACACCCCCACATCCATCTGATCCCCGTAAAGGATTTCTGCTTGTATCTGATGATCTCTCCTCCGTCACTCTTGCTGCAAAATAATTCCTTTATCATTGGGGGTGCTATGGAGGAGCTCTCCAAGCCCACCTCACCATCAGAAAGGGGTTGCCGGTAGGGTCCCCCAGAAGCCAGGGCTAAGGCATTCACTCCCCCCCAAGGCAGGTTCCAGAGCCTGGATTGTGGGGACAGTTGAGTACCAAGCAACAATAGCTCCATGGCTGACCTTCCCTGGTCTCTGACAGATGGTCTCTGCCCTGGCCTGCTGTGGGTGCCCCGCCATATCCCCTTTGCAGTCCATTTCTATACATAATGATGGCTGCTCTCTAAGCCCAGGTGGACACTGCTTCAGGACCTTCTCTGGTCTGGTCACTGGAGCATGCTTGGCTCTTCCGCAGGGCGTAAGGGTGATGGAGTCACCCCAGGGAGTAGACCCGACCAATAACAATGGCCACCTGTGCATACGTAGCCAACTCTGGGCTGTGTTCTCCATGGTCTCTCAGAGGGCCTGTGGGGGCAGGCCTCAGGTGCCTACAACAGCAGCCTCGGTGAGTACATTTTTTTTTTTTTTTTTGGTATCAGGGATTGAACCCAGGGGCACTTAATCACTGAGTCATATCCCCAGCCCTTTTGTGTTTTATTTAGAGAGAGGGACTCACTGTGTTGCTCAGGGCCTCACTAAGTTGCTGAGGCTGGTTTTGAACTTACAATCCTCTTGCTTCAACCTCCCCACACACTGGGATTATAGGTGTGTGCCACGTGCCCGACCCAGTGGATACCTTTTGAGTTACCTCTGACATACAGCTCATTCTGACATCATCGTATCAGAGTCTGAAGGACTCAGATCAACCAATCGGCGTTGATGGCTGTCTTTGCCCTCTCCAAATAGAGAGTCAACCCTCTAAGTAAGAGAGGGAGACGCCAAGTTGGGAAGGACAGGGGGCTGCATAGTGTCATTATATTCCCAGATTGTGGCTTGGTATCACATGTGAGATGGGTGCCCAGACAGTGTTCCAATGACTGAATGAATCCACATCAGCCTGTTGTGTGACTCTGGGCAAATCCCTTTGCCTCTCTGACCACAGCGTCACCATCTACAATGAGGGGACGCTAGCATTTACCTACTTAGAACCTCGGGTGATATAACAGTGTGAGTGGAGTGATCTCAGCGCCCTTAGAATTTGAAGGGGTGAAAGATTAGAAAGCTTCCTCCTATTCTTGTCACTGCTTTTCAAAATGCCCAACCAGGAACATTTTAGTGGCTAGCAAAGTAGCATCAATTTTCTCATTGAAATTCTTTTATTCAAGAAAGTGGATAATCTTAGTGGGAGGAATAGACACGATGTTTTCTGTCGGATTCATTAAAGTTGTTTTCATTTTGAATTAAACATGCTGTTTCTGAATATTTGTTCTGAATTGGCCCGGTGGGGGAAAGAAATAAAAAAGAGACGGAGAGACAGGGGAAGGTGCCTTCTCACCAATCCTGTTGTTTGATAGCTGAGGAAATGGCCCAGGGAGGACTGTGCTTCCCTGGGGCCACAAGCTAGTTAGGAAAGTTCCTCCATTCTGCAGATACTCCGTGGGCACCGGCTCTGGCCAGGCACCGGGCTGGGTGTGGTTGGACCTTGGAGAGCCCAATGGACAAGATCCTGCTTTCATGGCATGGTCAGTGCCCTGAGGCAGGGGCTGTGAAGGGAACCACACTGAGGGTGAACAGTACGAGCTCTGGCAGAAAGGAGCTGGTCCCCAAGAGCTAACACGCTCGGCCCTAGGTAGAGGTGCCAGGGCACCGAGATAGAAGGAGCCCAGAGAAAGAGCCCAGAGCTATCTGAAGCATGACCAGGGGCAGGAGGAGTAGCCCCTCCTGTGACTTTGACCTTGCTGCTCGGCTACAGACGTGTTTCTACCTCTTCCTCTCTCCCTCCTCTTCCCCAAGTTCTCCCCCTCCCTAATCTCAGGGGATACAGGATTACCTTCTTCCCCAGCCTGGGCAGAGTCCCCTGTCCTTGGGCACACACCCACCGCGGGAACAAAGTACTGCAGACTTGGGGATGGCGACTATCTCCCCAATTAACAAGTGAATCACAACTCCAACAAGAACACGTGGAATGTAGCCTTGAGTCACCTCTTAAAAAATCCCCTCTTTCCCCGATGAGCAGAATCACAGCCTATGGGACAGGAGTCCCCTGTGGTTCTCCTTTGCTAGCAAGGCAGCAAAACTTCTTTTACCTTTTTCTCAAAACTGTGTCCTTGTTATTGGATTGACCTGGAGACAAGGACTGAGCTTTTGGCAACACTCTTAGAGGAGGATCAAAGGTCCTGTGGCCAGAGGTGGTACCTGGTGGGTTTGAGGAAGGGGAAGAAGGTCTGTGCAGTCAGGGTGGAGAACGAGGTGTGGACTGGGAGAAGAGAGACTGCAGGTAGTGACCACAGGGGTCCATGCAAGTTCAGACCACAGTGGAGTCTCGTCTAACTTTTTTGGGGGGAGGGGGCAAAATTGTATCACCAAAAAAAAATCTTTTTTTTTTTTTTTTGAGAGGGTACTGGAGACTGAACCCAGGGGTGAGAAACTGATGTGACTCCATTTTTGAGAAACCAGCCTCTACCTCAGAACAAAGCCTGTCCAAGGAAGGGGGTGTGACCTTGTCCTTGGAAAAACCCACAGAGCACTCCTAGGCACATACCCACCCTGCTGAGTTGTTTGTCTGTAATAACAGGAGAGATCTGCAGTGCCAGGTGTCCCTGACTCAGTTAGGCTAGGTGAAGACCCATAGCAACCCCCCTAGCAACCACCAATCAGCATGAGACAGGGAAAATACCTGGGGTGCCAGATGAACCTCCAGTAGTTTATGGTGGTTGATAACATGTTGGGAAACCAGGTAATTTAGCATGTACACCCCTCATGACTTAAATCAATCAGTTCAAACGAATCCCCCTCTTGTACTAATCAATCACCCCTACCCAACTTGTTCCCACCAGTGAATGTGCTAATCATGTTTTAGAGTTGTTTTATAATTTTCCCGAGGTGTGTGATGATTTGCTAAGAGATGCTATGATGTATGTGAAGTCCCTGCCTTATCCAAAGAATGTATAAAACTGCTGCAAACCCCAGGCTCGGGCTCTCTCAGTGTCACCAGTTGCTGTGTGCACACGGAGGACCGAGCTAGCTCGCAATAAACACCTCTTTGCTGCTTACATGGATCTTGATCTCTGGTGGTCTTTTGGGGGTCCTGAACTCGAGCATATCAGGGGCACTCAACCACTGAGCCACATCCCCAGCTCTATTTTGTATGTTATTTAGAGACAGGATCTCACTGAGCTGCTTAGCACCTCGCTTTTTGCTGAGGCTGGCTTTGAACTTGAGATGTCTCAGCCTCCTGAGGCATTGGGATTACAGGCATGCGCCACTGTGCCCAGCAAAAAAAAAAAAAAAAAAAAAAAAAAAATCTTTTAAAATACATGAAAGTTGCCTGGTGGACAACCACCATCTAGATTTATAATTAGCATTTTGCTTTGTTGGTTTTATGACACATCTTTCCATCAATCCCTGCCGTATACATCTATTAATCTGTCTTATTTTTATGTCTTTTACAATAAGTCACCACCTCAGTTCATGTGGGTCCTAAACACTTCAGCAAATGTATCACATCATTGGAAAAAAAGAAATCCACCTGAGTGACTTGAATCCTTATAAGAAACAGCATTCGCTCACTCCAGAAAGTTCCTTGTACTCCCTTATTGGTGGATTCCTGCTTGAACTCACAGATGACCACGATTTTGCTGTTTTGCACCACACACAGGGTCGTGTCTGCCCTGGCACTCTACATAGACAAGCCTTCCATCTTCCCCTCTTTGAGCAATGCTGCTTTAACTCAGCATAAGGATTCTGCAGTTCGCCCATGTCGTCTGCCTGCATCGATACTTGATTCCGTTTGCTGCCGAGTAGCATCTGTTGTATGTATGTATATGTTACAATCTGGTTATCCATTCTGCTGTTAATAGATATTTGGATCATTTACAATTCTAGGTGATTAGGAAGAACACTGTTTTTGTACAAATCTTTTTGAGAACATGAGTTTTTGCTTCTTCTGGGTGAACACCTAGGAGTAGAACGGTCAGGTCACAGGTTGATGTCTGTTGAGTTCCTTTGCAGACCTTTATCCAAAGTGGCTGTGCTCTGTCACTGTCCCACAGGAATGGGAGGGTTCCAGTGTCCCACCTCCTCATCTGCACGTAGTGGTGATGTCAGCTTTTGATATTTGAAGCATTGGGGGTGAAATGCCAATTTCTTATGATCATAGTTCATGTGTCCTTAATGGTGACACTTTCTCCACGTGGTTATGGGCCACTTGCATTGCCTTCCCATGAGCTGTCTGTTAAAATCTTCTGTCTGGTGGCTCAGGAGGCTGAGGCAGGAGGATCGCAAGTTCAAAGCCAGCCTCAGCAATGGTGAGGCACTAAGCAACTCAGTGAGACCCTGTCTCTAAATAAAAATACAAAATAGGGCTGGGGATGTGGCTCAGTGGTCGAGTGCCCCTGAGTTCAATCCCCAGTAAACTGCTGCCCCTTGCAAAAAAAAAAAAAAATCTTCTGCTATTTTTTAAAAAAGTGAATTGTCTATCGTCTTAGTATTGAGCTCTAGGGGTTCGGTACACACAGGACTCACCTGCAGCAGACTTGGTGTGTGCCATGGCACATCTTGCATATGGACCCTTGGTCAGAGGTAGACAGTTGTCATTTTCTTCAAGGAGGGTTAATCTAGTAACTGGTCTGTGCCAGGCAGGGTCTGTGCTCAGCCAGGTGCCTGGGCTCTGCCTGGGGAAAGTCTCAGGCTTAGGTCTCCCAACTGTTAAATCCACAGCTCTTCCAACTACGTTCACCTTTTCCTTCAGAAGAAAGTCTGGAATCGGTGCTGCCTCGGGACCCCTGAGCTAGCAGCAGGAAGGGCCTCACTCTGGGCACCAGAAACACCATTTTTAAAACCCACCTCAGCCTCCGACTTGCTTTGTGACTGGGGCCCAGTCACCTAACTTCTGTGAGTTTTGATTTGCTCATCTGTAAACACACACACACACACACACACACACACACACACTCACACACTCACTCACACACACACACACACACACACACCCTTCTTACCTCAGAGATTTTCTGTGAAGGTTAAAAGGGGTGAAAGCATGTGGCAGGCCCTTGGCCAAGGTGAGCTTTCCTTCATTCCCTTCCTTGGGGATAAGAGGACTTCAGCAAGTCCCCCTCTGTCCTTGTAGAGCTCTAATGGAGAAGGATTATCTCTTTTAAAACTGAGATGTTATGACGAAGTGCCCGGGACTCCTTCTCTCCTGGGCTGTGCTCAGTGCTGACGGGGTTTCTGAGTTTGCTAATGGAATGTGTTTTAAATGGGCCCCTTGATTTCTCTCCATCTCTGAAGAGCTGAAGGAGAAGCACCCTGGCCCAGTCAGGAGAAGGCCTGACCCAGTCTCCCCCAGGCCCTGCCCACACAAACCTTCTTGAAAAATCAGAAGGGGGTGCAAAGGGATTCTAAGGTCTCTTCATGCTTAAATGTTCTGTGTTCCCACATCTCGCTGGTCCCTGATGAGTGCTGGGCACAGCTAGAGACACATTTTCAAGCAGAATTAGCCATGAGATGGAGGATTTATGAAGCACTTTCATGCATTCTGTTCTGAGAGGTGCAGGGATGGCGGGGGGCACAGAAGCTCAATTGCAGCGTCAGATGCAATATCATCTCAGAGTTTCAATCAAACCTAGATTTTAAAAAAAATGAGGCACCTTGATAGGGAAGATAGTAATATATTTAAAAACAGAAACAAAAACATACCAACAGCATCCTCGACTACTCAGCTACCGGGGTGCCGGGCTTTCTCTCAGTTAATTGACCATTCTCTTGATTCACCCAACTGATGGAATTGTGGGCCGATTCTCCTGCCCCCCCTTTTTTTTGTCTAATTAGAAAAGATATCTCTGTTGACTGTAAGGGTTTGGGAAATTTGTGTTTGTTTTTGTTTTTTTGTAAATCAGTGAAATGAAAGTCACATCTCCAATCTACACATTCTGTAAACCCAAAGCTTCCCAGGAGGGATTTGTGCAAACTGTGGCTGAACAGGAAGTAGCACGTGGGAGTGACAGAGACGGGCTGGCGGTGCTTACAGGGGTGTCTGCCTGGGAAGCCCCTTCAGTCCCCAGCTCAGTGGAGCCAGCAATGTGCAGTGCTTCAGATCCTTGACTGCCTTTGTCTCTGGGGCATGTGACTTTGGGTCTCGGTTTCCTCATCTGTAAGATGGAGATGGTGCTGGTGGCCAGCACACCAGACTGCAGGACAGCTAAAGGGAGTGAACAGTACCAAGCACTCGGCATGATGCCTGGCATATCACAGGCCCCATGTCCTAAGTACAATTAGGATTACCACTGCAATTACCATGCAGCCTCGGCTGAAGGAACTGCGTCAGAGACAGACTCAGGGAGGCCACTTAGCTTCTAGCCATGTGGATGGAGGGGACCCCCTGAGTGGACACACAGACCAGGCTCAGGATCTTTCTCTCAGTCATCCTCCCTTGATGCTTCTCCTTCAGGTTTTCCCTGGGGATTTATCCTCCAGTGACAATCTTCCCAACATCCTTTGCTTCTGAAGCTCCTGGTCACCATCTGTATGTAAATTGCGGGTCTGAGTTCAGGAGGCCATCAGTTCATGGAATCTGACTTTTTTACATCACACTTCAAGGAAGCAAAAGAATACCACGACAGAGATGGATGTGATATTCTACTCAGCATAAATCTTCCTCTTCCCAAGCCCTGACTCCCTCCCATTAGCAGGGCCTAGGACCAGGAGGGGCGACTTTCCTATTCCAAAGGGTATCCCCGAGACAGCTCTCCACAGGGCTCATTGGACTGTGTCCCTGACATCTTCCGTCAGCACCTTTCAAGAGCTCCCCCTTTGCACCTCTTTGAGATATTTTATCCGTTGCAGCAGATGCTTTGAACCAACAGGCGCAGGGTGAAGGCAGGGTCCCAAAGTCTCCCAGGCCAGGGTCGCCCTGAGCTGGAGGGTGGTGGGGGAGCAGCTAATGACACCGTACTACAGCATGTTGGTTGCCAGACTCGTTAGTCAACCCTGCTTCACCTCCCCTCCCTGCAGCATCTCAAGGAGATGCTGGGAGAGGACACTGATATCCACCCACCTGCCCAGATCGGGAAGCTGAGGGCCAGTGAGGGCAGTGATTCTGCCCGGCAGCACTTGGTGAGCAGTGGAGCATGTTGGAGCCAGTGGTCC
This sequence comes from Spermophilus citellus, assembly GCF_964194105.1. Taxonomy (NCBI): domain Eukaryota; kingdom Metazoa; phylum Chordata; class Mammalia; order Rodentia; family Sciuridae; genus Spermophilus; species Spermophilus citellus. The sequence goes on along the minus strand of NC_138186.1, from coordinate 56,669,902 downwards.
TGACTCTGAGAGCAGCTTGCTGTCCTCAAGGGGGATGTGTGTGACCTCCAGGGGGTGGCAAAATCAGGATGTGGCCTTGGAGCCAGCTGCCTTCTCAGACCTGCTGCACTGGGTAGGAGAGACTCACCACAAGCTCACACAATGAGTGTTCAAAGAAATAAGAAGCAAACCCCAGAGGACATTGAAACCCTTTCTGATGAAATTTAGTGTCTTTTAGAGACTCCAGGAAGCCCATGAGACTTGTTTGGGAATTTAGGAGCTGGCTGTGGTGTTGATTGCGCCGGAGCCTGGCGGGCTGGGGCTCCCAAGGAGAGCTGGAGAGGGAAAAGTGTCCTGCGCTGTCCCGATGGATCTTATGAAAACGCTGGCTGGATTTCAGAGTCGGAAAGGGATGAAGCCTGGAGAAGTTTCTGGATATGAAGACAGTTGATGCCAGTCACCAGACAACCAAAAGCTAAAAATTGATAATAGCGACCCTGGAATTTATATGCTGAGCAGTTTGAGATAGATATATAGATTTACTTTTGACATAGTAGCTCATTCAAAGTTTATAGGTCCATAAGGGAGGCATTTTCTGAGTTCATGGATGAAGAAGTAGCTGCCCAGAGATGTTAAGTAAGTGGCTCAAGGTCACGCAGCTAGGAATTGGAGGCAAGCACTGTCATTCAAGAATGTGCTTTAATCATGCTCATATTTTATAACTAATTCCTGAGTTCCGGAGGGGTGCCCAGCATGATGCTATTTGCCTTAAGAGTGTTAATTCAGCCAGCTGTTGTGGTGCACACCTGTAATCCCAGAGGCTTGGGAGACAGGAGGATCTCGAGCTCAAAGCCAGCTTCAGCAACAGTGAGGCACTAAGCAACTCAGTGAAACCTTGTCTCTAAATAACATGTTAAAAAGGGCTGGGGATGTGGCTCAGTGGTGGAGTGCCCCTGAGTACAATCCCCATTACCCACCCTTCCCCAAGAGTGTTAATTCAGTTGATGTCCACGTCCCTAGGATGTGGCTTTGTCTGTGTCTGCCAAAGATCACCCACTGAAAAGAGCTCTTGCCCCTGTCTTCCGAAATGTGCTGGCCGATAAAATTAATTAAACAGGTTCACACACAGGTACTTCCATAAGAGAGGAGGAAGGTGAATGCCACAGCAAAAAAAGACAAACACAACATTAGGGGTCCAGAGGAAGGTACCAGCCCACATGGGGTTGGAGGTGGGGGGCCAGGTACCACTTCACGGGCAAGTGTTGCTGCAGAGAAAACTCTCGTCTCCTTCTCTGGGCCTTTGCATATGCTGTCCTCTGTGTTGACATTCTCCTCCTTCCTCCCACACCTCGTCCCCTGGCCAACACCTGCTCATCCTCTCAGGTTTCTGCTTATAGGCTTCCTCCTGGGGAGGCCTTGACTGAACCCCTGCATCAAGGTGTCTCCTGCCAGCAGAAGCTGCTAGGTCCCTCTCATCTCCTTCCTGGGCAGGCATCACCTGGAGATCAGTCAGTGGTTTCCACCCCGAGAGCATGCAAGCCCAGGGACAGGAGCCCAGCTGGTTTCCTGTTCCAAACTCAGACCCCGGTCAAGGGTCTAGTGCTCAGCACTGGTTGAGAGATGGGGTTGGTCACCCTCACCCCACACACAGAAAGCCAGATGAGCTCCAAACTTTGGGATTGTCAGCCTCCAGAGCTGTGAGAAATCAATTCCTGTTGTTTATAAGCCAGCCAGCCTAAGGTGTTTTGTTTTAGCAGCCCAAAGAGACGAAGACTCCTGGTATCAGACACTGTAAACTGAGTGGCTATGGCTGTTCTGAAACTGGAATTAACTGGCTCCATAGGTCCTGCAGACAGGGATCAAGTTCAAAGAGGTCAGCTCAGGAAGTCTGAATACTAAATCCCAGTAGTTGGTGTCCAGAGCGGGAAAACTGGCCCACGAGCCAGACTGGGTGTGAGCCCATGACAAAGGAGATGTGCTTCATCTCTGTGGGGGCGCCCTGCACTCCCCTCAGTGGGCTCCCCAGGGGAGCGGATGCAGCCAACTAGGGAAAATGCAAGAGTTAATCCAGGGGTCTACAGTCACTTTCTGAGGGGCACCAGAGCTCCACCTCAGCTCTGTTGCTGTGCCTAGCGCTGCGCTGGTTCTTGTGCATGAGCACACATGCGTGTCTCCTGCCTACACCTAGGAGTCTGTTTGCACACACAGCTTTTCTCCCCCACGAAACTCTACCCAGGGCAGAGCTCTCTGCTAGAGTCCCTCTCCACTCACGCTACGTTTAATTATTTAAATGTAGTCCATTAGTGGTTCTATATTTAATTTTTAAAAGTCGAATGAATTATTAGTCTTTTAATAAATAATGAAGTTTAACAGCTGTTAATGAGCATCCAAAATAGATAAATTATTGCATTCTGAAACACAATACCAATATTTACCAGTGGAACAGAAAAGTTGAACTCGTAAGAAACTTTACCCTTTCGACTTGGTTCTCTTTACTCTTATCAAATGTAAACAACTTAATCTATTATGTGACATAAATAAGAAAGGGAGGGGGTGTTGGAGTAGACAGATGTAGGAGCTGTGAACACATTTTGATTAACTCCTCTGGCTGCTCTTGCCCAGGCACCCTCCCATCTCTGAACACCAGGGGGCGCCCCCCCCAAACAGCCCAGCGGGGGTGCCACCCGCTAACTGGCAATTGAGTGGTCAAGAGTGAATGGTCCACTTCTCTCTCTCTGGGTTTTTCCCCAGAGGTGCTGCTAGTGGAAAGAGCTACACAGTGAATAAGTAAAGCATCCATGAAAATACTGTTACTTTTATTATATAGGGAATATAAAAGGCACATAAATAAAAATATTTTATCGTGTGATCTGAACATTAAATTTCATTGCCAAACCCCAGGTGCTTGGTTATGCAGACTGACATCTGCTATGAATGAGGCTCTGTAATGGCCTTTCCAGCTTGTGTAAATCTAAGAGATTCTAGAACAGTGAGTTGGAACTTTGTTCACACAAAAAGCTGTGTGTGTGTGTGTATGTGTGTGTGTGTGTGTGTGTGTGTTGGTATGTGTGTAGTGTGTGGTGTGTCCTGTGTGAAGTGTGTGTGAGTGCAAATGCATGTGGACAGAGAGTGATCCGATGCCACCTACCACAGGATGGCCAGAACAGGCCCCTGCTAGAACGCTACCCCTCAGCTCACCCCTCTTCCAGGGGGCTCTGAGGGCCGGGGAGCTCTGCAACTTTTATTTGAAGACCAGCTGCACCTTCCAGTATTATGCTTGGCTGTGTGACAGAAAACCCCAATGTTGAGCGGGCTACTGGCCTAGGGCTTGCTTGGCTCTCCCAGGAAAGAGGGTCAGCCAATCAAGACTGTTAAGAGGGCTCCAGGTTGGCATCCATGTGCCAACTTCCGTTCATCTTTCTGCCCTCCAAGGTGACTTCAGGACATAAGGTGGCTACTAGAATTCCAGCCATTGTGTTGGCATTCCAGAGAGAAAGTAGGGAGATCTGGGGGAGAGCAAAAGGATGCCTATTGGCTGAGAAACACCTTCCGCAGCTTTAACATCTTTCCCCTAAGCTCCACCCCTCCACTCCCCCTTATAATTTCACTGGCCACCCCCACCCCTCTGCCAGGAAGGCGAAGTGTCCGTGTATTTGTTTAGGTGGCAGATTTCCACTAGAAACCGTGACTGATAGAAGGGTATTCTGTATTAAATCTCTGCTCCTTAGGCAAAGGTACAAGTCATCTAAGGTTTGTCCCAGGTCCACTGACTTGGGTGGAGGATGACAGAGAGTGGGGTGTCCCTTGAGGCCCTAGCTGTTTGGATGAAAGAAAGGAAACCCGGTACGTAGGTCTCTTATTTTCCAGATGGATTTACTCTCAAAGGGCATGTGAGGGTGGGAATGAAGGATTTAGACAGAGATCACTTTCTGGGTACTTTGAAGTCAGTTTAAGTCACTTGTAGATTTCCATAACGTCTCCATCTGAGAGCTCTGGTCCCCGGACAGGTTTTCCTGGTTCCTCTTTATAAAACATGGATGCTAACACGGTTCATAAGGCCACAGGGAAGAATAACAGAGGAAATGATTATAAAACCCCTAGTAAAATGCTTGGCACTTGTGGGTCCTCAGAGTAGCCGTTCATTAATGTAATGTATACCTGAGCCACCGAATCACACACGACTGCTAGGAACACGTGTGTGTATGTCCATGAGTGTGCAGGTGAGATTGCTCAGGGAGGGGTGATAGGTGAGATGAAGGTGAGGCTCAGGCAGGCTGCGAGGATCTGTGACTTGGATCCTTTGTGTCCTGTGCTCTGCTCTATGACTCTGCAGGGCAGGGTGGGGCAGGGTGGGACAGGGACAGGGTGGCTTCCACAGTACTGGGTTTCCAAGGGAGGTGCTTTGACACTGGAAATCCCGCAGTCCAATTTTGAGGGCAACAAGCAGAGAGAAGCTGGGTTGCCAAGCAACCAGCCATTAACAGAAAATTAGTCGCTCATCTCTGAATGTCCTGTCCCATTTCCATCCCACCTCCCCTCTCCTGTGTGCCAAACAAACACAGAGGCACACACACAGCCATGTAACCGAGGGCCACCAGGAAGCATCTGGAGGGAGAAGGCACGTGGCTGGGCTCACACCAGCTGGAGCCAAGGCCGGAGCCCCCAGCCACCTCCTCCCCTCACCCCTCCTTGGCCCTCCTTCCCTGTCCATTCTCTCCAGACACAACTGAGTCCTGCATCTCAGGGGGTCAGATGTTGTATTCGCGTATGCCCCCTTTCCTGGTCTTCTGTCTCCTTCCAGAGGGCCAGCACGCTTCTGTCTAGCCAAGAGGAGAACCCCCTCCACAGGGTGGCCTCCAGCCTCTGCACTCTTCACCCTCCTCTCTCACCCCCTCCTCTCTCACCCCCTCCCCACTCTAGCCCCAGCCCCAGCCCCAGCCTGGGTGCATCTCAGCTTTCTTGCTTTGGGAGCCAGGCCATACCTGTTGTCTAAGAGCGCACTGAGGCTGTGACAGCAGCTGCTGACGCCCATCAGGGAGGCGAGTGGGACAGGCTCACCTAACCTCCCTGAGCTGGCGAGGCCAGGCCTGCGTCAGGGTCAGCCTGGGGTGGCTTCTGCTTCAACCCTGTCCTGACAGAGAGTGTCCAGGTGGAAGCCCGCTTAGGTTACCTAGTGCCACCCCTGGAGCACACCTACCCCTTTCTCTGCATGGGTCCTCCCTTGGCTGGAGTGGGCGACCCTTGGGGTCTTTACAGATACAAATGCATCTGGAGAGAAAGCCCCGTACTTGGGGTCCCCATCTCTTGATGGAGCCAGGGGATGAGCAAGAAGCTGGGGTGGGGGCAGGGGACCTTGCAACTGGGTTTTACAGTATGAATAGAAATTTTTCCCAGAAGAAATTTTGGGGAGGATGTGAAGGAGAGGATATTTCAAGTAGAGGCAACAGTCTGGATATAGGGACTAAGTATTTTAAAATAATCATCTTTCAGAAGTAAAGGGGAAGTTCTGGCTGTTTTGGAAGTTAATATTTAAAGACCAATTGGGATAGGAATGAGGAGCTTCTGGACCCAGCTCTGCCCCTGACTGGCTGGGTATCCTCAGACAAGTTCTGCCACCTCTCTGGGCTTCCATTTCCTCATCTGTGGAATAGAAGCTTGTGTCATCTCCAGGGTTGTTCTCAAACCTGACAACCCATGACTTTGTGTGTGTGTTCATCAGATGGAGGAGGAGGAGGCGGGGGCTCAGGTGGTGTGGAGCAGGGGTTGGAGAAGGGTTGGCTCTGCAGTCTAGAAGGCCTCCTCTTCCTGTCCCCTGCCCTTCTGGGCCTGCCTCAGTGCCTTCCCAGGCTCCCCTGGCAGTGCAGACCACTCTGAGCAGCATAGTGACCTTTGCAGAAAGCTGTCTATTTCAAAAGATTTAATTGCACTTAAAATCAATGTGGGGGGGCTATTAACGGAGATTGGCAGGTATCCTGGAGTGGAAGGAGGGGTGGAAGCATTCTGGAGATGCACAGGTAGTTCTATGGCCAGCCCTACTGTGAGCTAACAGAGGGTCCAGCCGGAGTCCTGACTGCACCAGAGAGCCCTGTCCTACCTGGGGCATCCTTCACCATCAGAGGAGCAAGCTGACCAGCCAGGTAGGGCAGCAGCTCCCCAGGGGTCTCCAACCTCTCCTAGGCAGCACAGCACTGGCAGAGCAGGATTGTGTCTTTCTTGTCCCCAGAGTGCAAACATTTTCTTGGCAACAGAAATGTCCCACTAGGATGGGGAAGGCCCTATCATTAGCACAGGCCACAGAGTGTGTGACTCCATTGACCCCGTCTCAGCCTCACGTAATCATGACTTTCAACGTCCTTCAAGGCCCCGGGGAAAAGGACAGTCTCACAGTGACAGGAGCAGGGAGAGGAGAGCTTGACCCCCTGCCCTTGTCCCCCAGGGTGGTCACTGCTTCCTGGCCCGAGGCTTGCAATCTTCAAAGCCTTTTCTTTAATGTGAAAGAAATGTAATTTATTTGTCAAATCAAAAGCTCCTTAGCTGTGCAGAGTCGGCTGAGCCCCAACCTCCTTGCCTGGGGCAGAGCAGGTACCTGGTGACTTGCTGTGGTTGTGCGCATGTGAATTTAATTGAATTTATATTTATGGAGTGCGAGGCTGTCTGCCTGTGTGGGGCCTGTGTGCGTGAGTGTTCCCTTTGCAGGCGTTTCTGTGGGTACCCGTGCATGTGTGTGTTACGTGTTTGGCGTGTGTCCATGGCTCACTTGTGCGGGCCCAGCTGGGTGATCTGGGTGCCGTGTGTCTACATGAGCAGGACCAGGGGTGTGGGGGCAGGGCTGGCAAAAACGTGTCCACAAAAAAACCCTGCATGGAGCCCCTCTTGCATTGAAGGTTGGGGCCCCCAGGATGGAAGCTTGCAAAAACTCAGGCCTGACTTCCCAGAGTCTCTGGGGACATCAAGAGACCAGTGCTTTTCTCTGCCTTCGATCCAGGCAAAGCATTTCATTCCAAACCCCTGGTGCCCTCACCAGTAACCACTCCCTTTCTCCATCCAAACAATGGCTGGCAGGATCGCTGGCTGGGGAGGGGGAATAGGGTTTGATATGAGGAGGGGAGAGTCCCAGCATTGGCTGGAGCCCCTGGCTCATGACCTCAAGGCCTGGCCTCTGCCCTGCTGACTTGGAGACCTGATCTGCAGACAGATCTTGGCCGTAGGATCTGGGGGTGCAGAGCACAGAGGTGAGGTCAACTAAAGGCCCAGATATAAAGGAACAGGTCTCAGTTCCAGAAGGAGGTCACTTTCTTAGTTTTCAAAGGCTCCTTGAAAAGCCAAGTCAGGGTTGCCCATCTCCATCCAGCTGGCTGGAGATTGGGGAGCACAACTGGGCACTGGGACCACAGGGTGTGGTTACAGATGGTGCCGGTGAACTTGAAGCCATGCACTGGGTGGGGTTGTGGAAGGGTACCCACCTCAGGACAGAAGGAGCCCAAGGGGATTACTGTCTGCCAAAGCTGTGGCTGGGCCTGGGGGTCCCCAGACTCAGGAAGCCCCCTCCTCCTGCTGACCTTTGTCTTCCTTGGTCCCTTTCCTTCATCTGAGCTGCTCAGCCTTGCCTGTGGCTCCTGAGGCCTCTGAAGGATGCTGGGAGTTCCTCAGAGCCCCGTGCATCCCTGCTCCCTGTGCCGCCCTCCCCCATAGGCCAGGGAGGTGCTCAGTGCTGCTTGCAGGTTTGCTTCCCAGCTCCCCCTCTCTCAGCTTTGAGCCTTCGGGATTGTTAAAGACAGCATGTAATTAACATTCTGGGCTGGTAGGTGCTCAGGTACTGCAGGACTCAGGCTGAGAGAGCACCTCCTCTCCGTTCTCTCCCCAGTTTGCCTGGGATCACGCCTGGTTCCCCTCTGACATCCGTCTCCTCTCCTCCCTGTCATCTCCTCTCTCTCCTCTCCCCTCTCCCTGGCTCTGTGTCTCCCACCTGCTCCTCTGGGTTCCAGCTGCCTCTGGGGCTTCGGTTGTTAAGGGTTGTTAAGTGTTTTTTCACTTCCTGTCCCTCCTCCTGGAGTCGGTCTGCCTCTTTCTCTCCAAGTGCTCTGATCTTGAGTTCAGCTCCTTTCCTGGTCTCGGTCTCCCCTTCCTTCTCTCCTTCTGTCAGCCTGTCTCCCTCTCCCTCTCCCTCTCTCTCTCCCTCCCTTTGGGATGGCAAATGTTCACATGAATGAAAAAGGCCAAACCCCATGTGCCTGGCAGCGGAAAGTAACTTTGCAACCCCAGGAGCCTGGCAGGGACTGCGTGGAACAAAAGATTCCCAATTACTGCCTCTCAGCGCGGAACTTCCTGCTCTAAAAAAAGAGGAATTCAAGGTAGGACAGGCGAGGGGCCTGGTGGAGCCTGGGGGCTAGAGTACCTCAGGCAACAGCAGGTGTGAAAGGACCCAGAACATTTCCCCAGCCCCAAGACATTCTGTGAATTTTCTTACCTCTCTTCTTAGCCGACCCCCTTCTGAATTTCCTCTGCAGTGGGGTCTCTCTCTGGGCCAGCTCCGACCCTCCCCGCATGTGGGTGATGCTCATTCCAACTAGGATCCCCCACCCAAACACACACATACTTAGACCATCAGATGCACCATCTATGCAGCCCCTCAGTGCCCCAGGCCACAACTCTGATGCAGACAGGTATCTGCAAGGTCACTCTTACAGGTTCAAGAGGGGTTCCAGATCCCTTTCTTACCTCCATGGAAATCTGTCTCCCAGGAACGAACCTACACTATATTTCTATTCTATCCCTCTTTCTTGTCCATGAATAGAGACTTGACAGGGTGCAGGGGAAAAGATGTCAAATTTCATACTTACAAATACCACCTCTGTGAGGGGTAAGGGCAGCTGGTGTGGTGGTTAATTTTATTGTCAACTTGTCTGGGTAAGGGATGCCCAGAGAGCTGATCAAACCTTCTTGCTGGGTGTGTCCAAGAGGGTGTCCCTCATTTGAATCAGTAGACTGAATGAAGAACTTCCACCTCATCAGTGTGGGTGGGCATCCTGGGAGCCCTGGGGCACCAAAGGGAGCAGGGAGGGGGATTGCTTCCTGTTGCAGCTGGAACGTCTGCCCACCTTCTCCTACCACAGGCATCCGTGCCCCAGGTTCTCCTGGCCTCAGGACTTGGCCAGCACTTATACCACTGCCTCCCCTGGTTCTGTGGCCTTCAAACTCCAGCTGAGTCACACCTCCAGCTTTCCTGGTCCTCCAGTTTGCAGAAGGCAGAGTCTAGGACTTCTTGCCTCCATAATAGTGAAAGCCAATTCCCATACTAAATCTATGTCTATGTCTATATCTGTATCTGTATCTATAGCTTTAGCTAGATCTATATCATCTGTATCTCCTGTTCATTCTTATTCTCTAGAAAACCCTCATACAGCTGATCTAGATTTTAGAATTAGAAAGTCCAGAGTTCAAATCCATTTCCCCCTATTTAATAGCTTCGTGTCTTTGGGCAAAAGTTATTCAATCTCTTGGAAACTCAATTTCTCCATTTGCAAATATGGACTTCATGCTATGCATCTTATAGGATAATAATAGTATCGATAGTAGAGGGAACCCCTGTGTCAAGGATCTGCTCATTAGGAACAAGTGTGGTTGGCAGTTGGCCAGCCCCCAGAGTGGTCTTTGGGACATCAGTGTCACACACAGTTCACCCAGAAGGTCTGAGTGGCAATCAGCAGGTCTAGGTGGCCTATTTGTATCTATTTTGGGATGAAATGCAGAATCGAAGCCCTCGTCAGGGAAGCGACTGAGTCTTTCCCGCAGCACTATGGCCCAGGGGATCCCTGCAGGAGCGTTCCACAGCCTGATCGCTCACACCACGCTGGTTTCTCTACCCCCCTGTCCCACTGTCCCTCCTTCCCCTCCCAACTAAACAACCTGAGTCCATGTTCCTGCCCAAGGGTCTGCCGCTGTGGGCCCTTTAACAGAGATGGCATGGTAGTGCATAAAGACCTTGGTCTTAGGACCGGGAGCCTGTGCTCATGGCTTATCTGTAGGTCCTTGCCTCCTAACCAATTTTGGTCTCTGAAGGGGGACTGATATAATTTCCTCTTTCCCATTCTAAGGTGAAATGATAATGAAATCAAGTGAGATTATGCAAGGGAGAGAAATGGCACATAGGGCATCCACCTACCCACGTGAAGAGTCGCTGCTGTCCTTGATATTTGATCTTGTGCGCTTGTGTCTCACCATCAGAAGATGGTTTGGGACTGGAGATCTCTGGGTCATCGTCCCCGGCTCGGATTCGGTGGAGTGTGACAGCCAGCCCCTTTCCATCCTGCGGGCACCTATGGCCCTGTGGTCACCGAGGGCTCCCACTTCTTCTGCACCTGGTTTTCTGACTTTGAAGTTATTTGAGGGAGCTCTTCTTCCCGGCTTTGGAGTTGCTCTCACCCTCCTTCTCCCCTCTGGTCCAGCTATCCTTGAACTTGAGAATCCTTCTCAGTAGCTTTTCCTGGACATCTGACTTCAAGTGTGCCTTTGACCTAGGGCACCCTCCTTTGTTGTACTAAATAATAAACAATCCAATGTAAATAAATAATTGTATACATTTAAGCAATGCCTTTCCCTTTACATGACCTCTTTTTCTCTGGTAGTTAGCTGTGCGGAGGTTTTTTTTTTTTTTTTCTTTCCAGAAACCAGTCTTTTTGATCCTTAGCACAGATTTATTCTCACTTTCAATGAGGATTTTCTTTATGTTTTTTCAATAGTCTATGGGTTTCTTGTGCTTTCAAAATGTTTTTTTTTAACTTTCCTTTAACATTCCTTTCGACTTTTCCCCCTTCAACACATGCTCTCATTTTTCTGTATTTCTCTCAATAAGAAATGCGGAATGGCAAAATGGGCATTTTCAGTTTTCTCACCAGGGGGCTTGAACTTCAAGGTCTGGGGTCTGGAGGAAGCACAGCTTTGCTTCTGCCCAGCTCTGGCCCTTGTCTCCAAAAGTCTCCAGGTCCCCCTTCCCAGGAATGAATGCAGCAAACCTGGTGCCTGTGATGGGTGTCCCTTATCTCTGTCACCACTGGGGACTCACTGTGCAATGCCACTTTATCACTTGCACCAGCTGCCTGCACTCAGCACCTCGCCCTTAATTAATTACACCCTCTGCCATAAGGAGCCATCTCCCTCCCAGTGACAGCCTTCAAGCCCCGTCAGATGAAGGAGCAGAACGCTTTCATCTTTCCTGATAGCTCCTCTCTTCCTGTGTCATTTTTCCCTCTTCCTGCCAACCCTGGCTTCTTTGTGAGCCTGCTTGAGCTCCTGGCCCAGAACCATCACAGGACCTGGGCTCTGCTGTGCTATGAGCTCCAAGAAGCAGGTCATAGGGCCCCGAGGGTGGGGCCGGGAGCTGAGGCAAGGTTTTTGGTCTCAGGAAGCCCCAGAGGGCAGTATTCAAAAATGCTCAAAGGATGTGGAAGGCCAGATGGTGTGCACATCTGGGGAAGGGGGACAGTGATTGGCAGAGGTTAGCGGTGGGCTTTAGGGATGGTCAGGACTCCCTATGGAGATTTACCCATGATCCCAGGTTCTGGAATGTGTCCCGGATGGTGAGAGGCTCTGCAAACACAGACACAGATAGCACTGAGTCCTGCAAACCAAGACACAGACAGTGACATCAACAGTGATAAGGCTCAGAGAGAGCAGCACAGAGTGGCTGGCCCCTGCATTCCTGTTACCAGTAGTGCAGACACCATCACTCTGACCAGGATGGGCTCTGCAAACAGGGACCCAGGTGGAGGCAAGGCATGCTGTGACAATACCTCTGGACATCAGAGAGACAGTGACATCAATGCTGACAGGCTCAGCAGACAGAGGGATAGGGGCTGGGCCTGGTCAACACACAACCCCAACAGAGACAGTGATGAGCCCCACAAAAAGTGACATCGTCAGTGCTGGCCTCGCCCGGTAACACCAAGCTCTGCACATAAAGCCCAACTCCGCAGAATGACAAACAGTGCCGTGCTCTCCAAATGGTGACACAGACGATGACAAGCTTTGCAAACAGCTCCAAGCTCTGCAAATAATGACACACAGTGCTCATCTCTGCAAGCAGCGAGGGCAGCCGCGCCTGGGTGTGCACAGCCTGCCCGGGTCACTCTGGCTTTTCAGACCCCATGGCTTTAACCCAGCAATTCTTTCTCACCTTCCTTCTCCCCTCTGGTCCAGCTCTCCTTGAACTTGAGAATCCTTTTACAGCCTGGGCTCTTACTTCCTCTGTTTGCTGGTTTCCTTCCTTTCAGAGCGCAGCAGCCTCTCGAACGTGAATAAGCCGACACCCTCCAGAATGGTCTAGGTCCCCTAAGAAGCAGTGTCCTCTGCTCAAAGGCTCACCTGTCCTCTCCGCAGTTCCTGTGGCAGAAAAACCCTCAGATTTCAGGCTGCCCTCCCCTACCCCCAGTTTCTTGGATCTCTCCTCCCCTGCCTGAATGAGGGGAGGGAAGATCTCATGAATGAGCCAAGCCCTGGAGGCACATTCTCTGTCTCTGCTCCACCCCGTTAGGATGTGGTGTGAGGAGACAGAGCACAAGAGGGGGATTGCTCCTGCCAGGTCACAAAGCTCCCATGCATCCCCTGTGGATGCAGTTTGTGTCTGTCCAGCTCTAAAATGGCCATTGCTGTGGTGGATAGCATAGCAAAAGGGTTTTCTGTCCAGAGCATCAGAAAGAGCTGCTTAAATCCTGGCTCGGTGACCACAGGAAATTGTTTCACTTCTTCATCCCTCGGTTTCCTCATCTGCACCATGAGGCTGATCATCATACTTACCTCAGAGGGTTTGGGTTAATGTGAAGATTAAATGAGTTGATATGTGTAAAATGGCCAGAGAGTTTTTCTGGAAGCTTCAACCAGGCCCTTAGTCCTCCTCTTTTCATCTCCTAGCCAGGAAGATGGCTTAGGCCCTGACTTCCAAGGCACCATCTCTGCCTCAGCAAATGAACACAGGGGCTGAGAGATGAGAGGCCACCACCCCCTGCTGTGAGCACACTATCCAACGGTAGCACCCCTCCAGCACACAGCTTTGCCCCCTGCCCACCAGGCAAGGTTGGGGCTTCAGAGAGCAGAGAGAGGAACAGTAAGAGAAGGCCCAGGTGGAGAGAGCAGAGGCTCATGGCCATGGAGCTCAGACTCTGAGACAGGGGAATGGCCGCCTCCCTCTTTGGGCATTGCAGGTTCCCTGGGCCATCCATACCTGCAGCACTCTCCAAATTCCAATGACCCAGTGTGCAGCGGGGCCAGGGGACAGATCAAAGCCCCAGAGCCTCTGAGCCCTGGGTTGAGATGCCTCTGCTTGCTTTGGGATGCAGTAGGCAGGTAACTTCCACTGGGTATCTCCACCTTTGAAGGATTAGATCCTCCTCAAAGACTAGAGTTGAGGTTCTGGGTCCAGAGTGGGTCTTCAGAGCATCAAAGATATGGCCTTTCAGACAACTTGACTGCCGTGCATGAAAACACTGTAGGGAAAACCGCAGCTCACCCTCCAGCCAGGTCCTATGGGCACTTAGGCTCTGCAGGCTCTTGAGTCCTGGCCAGTGGCAGGGGCTGTGCTGGCCTGTCAGCAGATCCAGCCTCTTTCTGTCCTCTTCCCTGACCCCAGAGCACTCCCAGGGACTCCTCCTGGAAGCATGGAGAGCTGTGGCCAGAGCCTGCTTGGCTTTTCCGGCACCTGTTGGAGGGTATCAAAGCCTCCCAGTAGAAACCAAGGGGGACCAATTTTGTACCCTGCGAGTGCACCTGAAGCAAACCATTAAGCAAAGACCAGGACGTGGTGCAGACGAGAAGAGGCAAGAAATGAACATCAAAGTTGCAACCAGAGCCCGTGGGGACCAGAAGACAAGGGCGGAGGCAGACCTGTGCTGCACGGAGGCTACCCTCCCAGGCCCATGGGTCCTGGCTTTGTGACTTGGTCAGGGAGAAGCCCCACTCAGTGACTCACTCATACACACCCAGGCTCTCAACAAATAGCAACCGAGCACCTACTTCTCACCTGGCACTGGCAGCTCCGAGCCTGAGGGTGAGCAAGAGGGATGTGACGCTCACAGCCAGTGGGACTGACTTCAGAAGACCCCACGTCTCCTTTCAAGTCGGCAGTTCCTACACATCCAGCCCCGGATGCTGTTGAGAGGATGGGCCTCAGTGTGGCACGGGGGCCAGCGTGGACATGGCCAGGAGTGAGTGGGCATCAGGAGCTTGCAAGGTCAACCCTGCATTCAACTCTCTTTGCAGAGCCTTTTGGTCACCTTCAGAAAGTCTGGAGTTAGGGCCCCCTTAGATACAAGGCCACACATGTGTCTGGGACATGTAGCTAGGACACAGCCATTGGGCTGCATAGTCGAGAACCTGAAAGTCTGTTTTTTTTTTTTTTTGGTACCAGGGATTGAACTCAGGGACACTTAACCACTGAGCCATGTCCCCAGTTGTTTTTTGTATTTTTACTTAGAGACAGGGTCTTTCTGGGTGGCTTAGGGCCTTGCTAAGTTGCTGAGGCTGGCTTTGAACTCACGATCTTCCGCCTCAGCTTCCCAAGCTGCTGGAATTACAGGCATGCACCACCTCAACCAGCTAAAGCCTGAGACTCTGTACGGACAATTAGGGAGAGATGCTCACCCACCTCTGCCCCCCCCAAAACACACACACACACACACACACACACACACACACACAGAGAAACCCATCAACACACAGATACACAATTCCCACATACACACAAACAAGCACAGGCACGTACATATAATTCATACGTATACACACACACAATTCCCACACACACACCCCTGCATTCTGTCCCCCTCTTTCCCCTGTGGACAGCCCTCTCCAGGCCCCTCTCTGTCTGGCAGCACAGTGAGCAGGAGGCTCAGGGGAGTTGCCGTCAGGGGATGGCTCTCTGCCGTCAGACAGCCCTAAATCCTCCTTCCGCGCCTTCTGCTGCCAACTGGCTCTGTATTTTTAGCTGATATTCCTGACCTGTGCGTAGCTGATCTGATGAATGAGGGTGACAAATCCGCTTCACTGTGCTTTTGCAAGATTTACACGAGGAACACGCGACCATGCATGTGAAGGGGACGCACGTCTTTCTTTGTGGCCAGCACCTCACTCTCCCTCCATCTGGAGATGCGTCCCTGTGCTGAGATCCAAGTAGGGGGCAGAGCCCATCTTCCACCATAGAAGACTTGGATCTACCAGCTGAAGGCACTTGCCCCAGACCTGGGGGGACCCTGCAATGCCATCTCCAGCTGCTGCAACTGTTTGAAGAGTTCCCAGGACAGTAGCCTCTATGCTGCTAATCTGGCAGCTGTGACCAGTTGACATCACTGGCAAATGCTCTGAGCCTAGGGCTAGCCCAGCAGCAGAGGTGTTCAGATGTGGACCACTTTTGCAGCATCTCTTTGAGAGCCTTTCAGGCCCTTCAGAGATTCTAGGAGTGACCCCAAACATTTGCAGTATATTTTTCTACAGTTTAAATCAGCCAGCATTGGTTTCTGTTGTGTGCAGCTAAAAGCCCAGTCTGTAGAGTGTGTAAAGCGTTTGGCCCGTTTCCCAGGACACACATAGCAGGTGCTCAATAAGTGCTAGTCATTGGGGATGACATGCACACAGCACGAGGGACAAATTAGAGGGGACAGGCTGGACGGGGGGTGGGGGCTGTGAGGACAGGATGTGCTGCAGATTGAAAGCAGAAGTGACCCACCGTCCTCCCTTCGCTCTCCCCAGACACAGGGCACAGGGGGCCCGTGGACAGACCTCTCTCCTTTCCCTCCTGGGTCCCCTGTCACATGCCTGCTTCCAGTCTGGGTGAGTTTATTTGCACACCCTGGGTGCCCAAGAGCAGGAGGACAAGGAGGAGCAGGGGCATAAATTTGTTCAGGGCAAATGACTATATGGAACCACATCTGTTACTTTCCATAGGGACAGGCCCGTAGCTGTTGCTTGCTTTATTGTCTCCAATAATCCTGGGTCACTGGGCTCCAGAAAGAGATGCTGGGACAGCAGGGGGCCCACGGAGACAGGAGTTTCCCAGGAGACCACTGCCCAGTACACCTGTGGGATCAGGTCCTCTGCCCTGCTCCCAGCCTCAGGGTGGGGGGACCTTCCTCCCAAACCTCATCCTCCCCCATGGGAGACCCCTGTCACTTCCCCAGGAGGGCCATGTATGGCTGTGCAGTTTGTGGACTGCACAAAGGCACTAGCTGAAGGGAAAAGAGAAGGTTCCCTGGACGAGGCTGGGTCTTGCTGGAGAAGGAGCACTTTTCTATTCCTTCAAGGAATGTCCTTCTCTTAACTACTTCCCTCCCTCTCCTAGGTCAAATTCCCTCTTGGGGTGTAGGCAGGGTGCAGTGAGGCAGGGGTCGTGCCCCGGGGCATCTCCTCCCCACTGGGACCTGCACAGACCCTGGGGCTCTGAGACTTCTCAGTGCTCGCTGCCCCTGGTGGTAGGACTGGCTGTTCCCTGGACAGACCCAGAGGGAGGGTCCGGCATTTCAGTTTAGCTCCCCCATGCTGGGACTTCTCCTTTGTCTCTAACCCAGGCTTTTCTCTCTAATGGTAGACATGTCCTTCTCCTTCCCTATTTGTGTGGCCCAGCCCACCCAAGTTCCCAGAGGGCCCAGCTGGGGAACGAATGGAAGACCTAGCCAGATGCCAACCCCAGTGTTGGTCACCACAGCACGGGGACCAGGGGTGAGTACCGCGGGAGTGTTTTTCCACCTCTCCCTGGACCCAAGCCTAATCCTAGTAGGTGGTGATCTACTTTGAGGCAGAAGTAGACCCACAGTGACCTTTTTGACCATCTGTGGGTTTGAGTCAGGGTTTGAATGAGGTCCACACATTTTACGTGGTGGGACAGGTCTTTGAAGCCTTCATGAACCCGTACGTCCTCTCATTTCCCCTTGATAGTTACTGATGACTTTGGGTTGTTTGTCCTATGCCTGGATCCCCTGTCTGGCCTTACTGACCGTGTCTTTTTGGTCACCTTTAACGTGTTCCTCTGTCCTCTGTATTTCCTGTAGATTGACAGGCTGGGTCCATAGGCTTGGGCACATTCAGCTTTTGTTCTCCCTCTCTCTCCTTCCTTTCTTCTCTCTCTCTCTCTCTCTCTCTCTCTCTCTCTCTCTCTCTCTCTCATTCCTCCTTCCTGCTTTTTTTTGGCAAGAATACCTCTAAGGTGATGCTGTATTCTTTTATTTTTTTGGTCCCAGGGATTGAACCCAGGGGAGCTTAACCACTGGGACACATCCCCAGCCCTTTTTTGTATTTTTATTTAGAGACTGGGTCTCTCTGAGTGGTGTAGGGCCTTGCTAATTTTCGGAGGCTGGCTTTAAACTCACAATCCTCCTGCCTCAGCCTCCCAAACTGCTGGGATTATAGGCAGGCATCACCGCGCCTGGCAGTGACGTTGTATTCTTCCGTCAGATGCACAATTCTGATTGTGTCTCTTTTGGTGTGTTCACAGCCCAGTGAAAAATCCTGTTCTATCCCTCCGTTCACAGGAGATGCCAAATAGTATCATTTTAATGTTATTATTTTTTTCTTCGTTTATTTGGTGGATTCTTCATGAGTTAGACCACAGACATAAAGAGACACTTTCTGGGACCTAGTCCCTGGGCTCAGTGAGTAGTGTGCACTGACACCCCATGATTGGCTGCTGGGCAGCACCCTTACCTTCTCAGCCCCAGCAAGGGGGACAGGAGGTCATGGAGTGCCTCCACCCGTCCCCCTATCTCATAAGGCAGGAGTCGCCGTCTCCTCCACACCAGCTTCTCAATGCAGGTCCAGAATGGGGAGGGCCTTGGGCCTCTGCTCTCTAGGGACCCCTCACTGGAGGCACAAATGTTGATTTTTTAAAAAAGCAGTGTGCTTTCTTCTCCACCTGCTGGACCATCCACAGGGGCTCTGGCTGCATTTCCTGTGATGGGGGACATTGTCTTCCCTCATCACTTCCCCCTTCACTCACTCCCTAAGCAGAGGAACACAGCGGTATAAGGAACAGAATTTGGAAAGAAAGGGTGGTGATTCTGTGCCATCAAAACAGCAAATGACTTAAAATGTCCATTTTCTTAAAGTGTCTCTTCCTGGTCTCACTGTCACCATCCCTGCCCCATCATCCCAGTCTGTGTTTGGAATTACCTGTCCTTTCCTCCCCTGGATCCCCTATCCGGGCCTCACCTCCTGCCCCTGCCCTCTGCCTCTCCCCTCTGGGAGAAGCTCCGTCCTCTGACTGGACAGGGTCTGATCCCTCAGGACCTCTGCTTCTACACCCCTATGCAGCATCAGGACAGTCGCTCAGCGGCAGAGATGTTGGCCTGCAGGGAGATTGTGCTCTTCCAGCTGGGAGGATGCCGTAGCCATGCTCATTGAGGCTGAGATGACTTTATAGTTCTTGAACAATAATAAAGGAACCAGCTCAGAGGCCTCAGGGACTTGACTGGGAAGTAAGGCCTGGAGCTGGGATTCAGATGCACATCTCGGAGCTGCACCCCAGCCCTTGTCCTGGGCTCCCCTTCCCAGCAGCCATTGCAGCGGCACATCTGCTGGCAGGACAGGGGCGAATACTGAGCTCACTCAAGAGCGCTCCAGGAAGGGCGGATTTGTCCAATGGGCATCCGAGGCCACTGGCTGCACCTGGCTCTTATTTCAGCAGTTCAGCTGGACGTTTTATGAGAGCCTTTCAAAGCAAGTACGGGGCCCAGTGTGGTGTAGCTAATAGTCAAGATGCAACTCTGGGCGATGAGGCTCCCGCCCAACGCCACTTCCCCCCAGTGATCAGCCAAGATACTGTCCAGCCCGCCTGTGCCTCAGTGGCCTCTCTGCGTGACAAAGGCATAATAATAATAACAGTCTCTGCCTCACTCCGAGGGAAAGGCTTTCACGCTGGCATTGTTAGCTGGCTCAGGAGCTTGTTAGAAGTGGAAATTCTCAGGCCGGCTGAGTCCGCAGGCTGTGCTGAATGTGCCCTCCAGACCAGACGGAAGCACGTTCTTGTTTGAGAACCGCTGGCTAAATGCGTGTCCAGCGCTGGGAACAACACCTGGGACATCACAAGGGCTCAATAAATGTTAGCAGCTTATTATAGTTGTTGTTAGATGGCACTCGTTGCCCCCAGAGTCTTGGGCAGAGTTTAGCCCAGCTCCAGGGGAGAAAAGGCTAGACGTGGTTCCCAGGTTCCTCTAAGCGCCCTGAGCTCCTCGGCACTGGTCTGTTTTGTTAGGTCCACCGCCCAGTTCCTGGCCCCATGGGCAGTGCCTGGAGCAAAGCGTAGACCTGACAGTTACTGACCAGGCCAATGTGGCATTCCTCCTTCCTCCTCCCATCTATCAGTGTGGCCTTCTCAAAAGCAGGGGACGCTCGGGGCTGGCAAGTGGACTTTAGCCCTTCCCGACTCACACATCTCCAGGAAGCATTCTTCAACCACACGGGACTTGCTCTTCATACCTCCTGGTTTCTGTTAGTCAGAGTGGGGTGTGTGTGCACGTGTGTGTGTGTGTGTGTGTGTGTGTGAGAGACCAGCTCCTGTGTTTCCATCTCAATGTGTGAATTTGAAAAAGATCAAGAAAAGAATGGGTAAAACCTTGGCATGCTGCTCAAAATGAACATAGCCAAAGGGCCCGTAACCATGAAAAGATGCACATCATCACCAATCTGCAGGGAAATGCCTATTAAATCCAGAATTAAGGCCACTAGACACCCCCCCACACACACACCCCTGCCAGAATGACGGCAATGAAAGAGGTGGAGAAGGTGGGGGTGCAGAGGCAGCAGAGGAACAACTGAACTCCTGGCTGGAGTGAGAGGAAATGGCTAAAGATGGCTAGAGCCCCTCTGGACAAGTGGTTGGACGTCCTCCAGCATGTCGCCTGTGGCTCCGTGTTCCCACTCCTAGGTAGGATACTCCAACAGAAAGGCTTCCATATGCTCCTCTGAAAGACACGCACCAGAATATTCATAGAAGCGCTATTTTTAATAGTCCCAAACAGGAAACTACTCAAGCAAACTTGTCTGTCGAGAATAGAATGGATAAATCAAAGCGGGTGTGTTCACACCCCGGAACACCGCACGGCACCGAGAATTACGGCTCCACTCGAGGACGCGGAAGAATCTCGCGCACATGCTCCGGAACAAAGGAGCCAGACGCGAGCCGTGTATTTACACCCTTTGGTTGCATTTAGATGAATTCCAGTAACAGATGCAAGTACCCCATGGCTTTTGACGGCAGAGGGGTGGTTACCTTGGGGCCGTCGTAACTGCACAGTGGCACCAGGGCTTCCGAGGGACCAATGAAGTCGGTCGGCACCTTAAGAGGGGCGAGTCATGCTAATACGTTCAGTTGCTGGAAATTCATTGAGATGCACACTTCCGAGGCTTGCACTGTTCTGCGCGATTATTTTCACAAAATGTCGAACCCTCTAAGAGATCTTGGAATATCCGATGGCTTACATCTCCTCCTGCTCCTCCCCAGCCCTGTGAAGGGGAAAGAGTGCAGAATCCAGAACCAGCCCCCGTGGAGCTCAGCTTCTGGAATATTCCAAGTCCCAGGGTCTTTATGGGTCGGTGACAAGTTGATCCAGATCAGGAGGAAAAGGAATTGATGGAGGTTCTGTATGCAGCAGCCGGCAGAGCCAGTGACCTCATCTTGACCACCTACGTGGAGGTGGTGAGACCCCTGCCCATCTGCTCTCAGAACTGGATGGGTGACGTCTGCAGGGGTGCTCAGGCTCAGCGGGCAGGGTGGAGCCCAGTGGATGCCTGCTGCCAGCATCCGCGGAACCAGAGAGCATCTACGTGGATTTCTGCATTACTTCCCAAGTCCCTGCCCATTCTTTCCAATGACATGCTCTCATTCGTTCTTCAAAGGGATCACAATTCCTGAACGAGCATGCAAAACTGATCTTCTTCATTAACTAGAGAAAAAAAAAAATGCACCGCCTGAGCAGAGCGTGCACCAGAATGCAGGAGAAGCACAGCAGCCCGGGCGGGGTGAATTCCCCCGTCTGTGCAGGTTGTCATGGGTAGCTGTGGCTGGAAGCCACCCTGTTTGGGACAGCATTTCCAAAGGGTGTTTCCCGGAGCACTAGTCCCAGGATGCTAACAATTCCGTGCTCACCTACATCTTGGGAATTACTCTGTTGAAGGTGATAAGGTCCATTCTTCACTGAGAATTTCTCAGAGATTTCAACACGCTGGTGGTCATAGTGGATACCCAAGATGGGGGTCAAGTAGGTAGCGTTTTTCTAACTTATTTGGTTACTCTGCCCTTTCTGATTTGCAGAGCACCTTGTGAAATACAGTCCCTGGAATCCACAATGGAAGATACGAGCCAGGGCACTTGGCTTAAAGATTCTGCTCTGTTATCCGTGATCAGGAAACCTTGGAGGAGTCCTTTTCCCTAAGGCTCAGTTAAATGGAATGAAGGGACTTTGAAGGAAAGCAACGATATGAGTTTGCCAGAGAACAGGGAGCGGCATTTTAACCATTATCTCACCACCTTTTCCCCTTTTTTGCATTTAACACTATGGTGTTAGGCAAGGACACTTATTTATATACACAGCAGATGATATTGATGGCTTCCCGAATGGCTGTCACTCTCTCGCTAAAAGAATCTTGATTTTTCCCGTGTGACAATAAGCCCAGAGAATAGGGGTATTTTTCATTTCTTTTTGTCCAGGAGCAGTTATGAATTGGATCTGGCCAATGAGATAGGTGACATTTACTAGGTGCTTTTGGGAAAGACCTTCTACTCTGATGAATAATTCTCATTTATCATCCTTTCTCTCTGATTAAAAATGGTGATGTGCGGATGTGATGGTTGGAGCTGTGACAGCCACCTTTTGACTGTAAGACTTTCTGTGTAAAAACCACTGAACAGTGGAGGCACAGAGGAAAGAGAGAAACCCTGGGCCTTTAATTACATCACTGAGCTGTCAATCTAATATTTGAACTGCCTACCTCTGACTTGTCAAGGGAACAGTGTCTTTTCGGTTTTACTCACCACCAGTTTGATTTGCACACGGAAACTTACTGATGATATTTGTGTCTGTTTTCATTATTTTGTATTTTCTCGTGCATAAGTGGCCCTTGGTTATAAGTTGCCTTCCCATCTGATTTATTAGTCAGGATGGAATAGGGGCTCTGATAGAATCACAAACAAAAGCTGGAAATTGCAGTGACTTAAAACAATAATAGCTTAGTCTTCACTCCATCGTACTCCAATATGGGTTGGTAACCCTGTCCCAACTAGTAGCTGTGTATCTGTATATTAGGTTTGTCCAGGTGACGGTGCAGTAACAAATTCTGAAATTTCAGTGGTTTAATATTTAAAGGTCTGTTTTTGGCTTTGCCAAGTCTGCACATAGCCCACCGGCTCTTTGGGAAGTTCTCTTCCTGGTAGTGACCCAGGGACCCAGGCTGCATCTTTTAGGTACAGTCTCTGGGACAGGTGACTTCCTGATGGCTGAGGAAGGAGAGGACAGATTGGGGGTCAGGTGCCAACTCTTAAATACTTTGGTCTGGAATTGACATCACTTCTTGCCATAGTTTGGATCTTGAATGTCCTCAAAGGCCCCTATGTTGAAGACTTGGTCCCCAGCCTGTGGGGCTATTGGGAGGTGGTGGGACCTTTAGAAGGTGAGGCTTAGTCAGAAGAAGTTGGGTCTTTCAGTGTGTGGTCTTGAAGGCAACATTGGGACCCTGATCCCTCCTGTCTCTCTTTTTGCTTCTCAGCTGCCATGAAGTGAACAGACCTCCTCTGTTACATGCTCCCACCAAGATGTACCATGATGCCACCACAAGCCCAAAACCACAAGGCCAAGCAATGATGGAATAAAATCTCTGAAACCATGAGCCAACATAAACCTTTCTTCCTTATAAGTTGATTATCTCAAGTTTTTTGTTACAGTCATGGAAGGCTGACTAACACATTTCTCTTAATAATAAATTGTCCAAAACTTACCACACATTTCAATTTAACTTCAAAGAAAGCTAGGAAATATAGAGGAGCATGTGGATTTTGGAGAGTACTGACTGTCCTTCATAAAATATAATAGTGGTAGCTTTTCTAATAATCTTGTCTCAGACTGGATCTCTGAAATATGTTAAATGGAAGTTAGGTCATGAGGGATAGAGAAAGGTGGAGTGGAAACTTCCCTGCCTCCTCTAAGTCCAGCTTCCAGAGGCTAGGCCAGGCACCAGGTTCAAGGTAGTGCCTGAAAAGAGTCAATGTAGTACTCAGTAGTCTGGGTTCTAGTCTCTCTGTTCCTGTTGACCTTGGGCAAGCTATCTTTCCATACAATAAGCATTCAATCCTATTCTGATCACTGTGGCCATGTAACAAGTCACCTCCAAACCCCAAACAATAACCATCCTGGTTTCCATTAGGCAGAAATGTAGGAGTGACTTGGATTAGTGGTTCTGCCTCAGGGACTCTTACCCACAGTCCTTTGAAGGACCTACAGTCCTCACTGGGGCTGAGGACCCATTTCCCAGGTGGCTCACTGACATGGCTGTCACCTAAGGTCCCAGGTCCTCTGCACATGGCCTTTGAATGATCCACCTGAGCATCTCCATGGTGTGGTGGTGGTTCCCCAGGAACAATCCAAGTCAATGACATGCCAGGCACATGTCTTTATGACCTGGCTTCAAAGGTCACAGAAACACCTCCACAATGACACCCTGATTCCGTGTTGGAGGCATCTGTGCCAGCAGGGTGGACACCAGGAGATGAAATCACCAAGGACAGTCTTGGAGGCTCCCACCCTCCATCTCTAAATCCTGCCTCTCTGTAGCCGTGACCAAGGATGGTCATTCCTCTCCTCCAACAGCACCCTTCTCTCCAAGGAAGTTCAGGTGGGGCCAGGGCCTCCTGAGGTATTCCCAAAGACTCCTGCCCCCACCCCAGGATATTTTCTAGAGCAAAACCACTCAGAATGAACTCATCTTCTACTTAATTCTTTCAAGAACTGTATGAAATAGGTGCTATTTTGTCTATGCCCATTCCACAGGAGGGGACACTGAGGCCTAGAAAGTCTTGTCTGATATCAGGCTCAGCATCTGCTGAATCAAATTTCAAACCCAGAGTTCCGGTTACTAATATGCCCTGGAGACTGGCTCAGCTCCAGAGGATGAACAGCCCCAGCTCCTGCCCAGCGTGGAGCCCAGGTGTCCTCTGCAACCTGGAGGCGGGGCAGCTAAAGTCTTCCTCCAGAGAAGCACTTGGCAGTCTCCGGGCAGCTTTCCTGACCCTACAGTGCCCACTTCATCCCAGGTGCCTCCCACCCCACCTGGAGGGCTCTGCTCCCCAGGAACTTACTCGAAGTCCCGGGCTCTTTTTTTTTTTTTTTTTTTTTTTTGATATTTCCAGTGCACGCTGAGCTAATAGTGTTAGTGGCAGAACAAAACAGTGCGTTCCTGCTTTAGGGAGTGATAATGGAGTCTGATAAGTCAGAACAAGGAGTGATTTCTTTGTGAGCCAGCATATTAGGGTTTAGCTATAAAACTGCCCTTTTCTTTAACCGCCAGCAGCCAGTGAAAGAGCTTCCGACCACAGATTTATTAAATGTTGTGGACTTAGATAAGATGATTTAAGGTCCATGCTTCTGTCCTTGATCTGCCTATCGCCCAGAAGCTTGAACAAAGACTTAATGCATCTCGGCAATTTGCCTGCATTTGAATGAGACAAGTGACCAATTTCTCTGACTCCAGGGTCTGAGGATAAGGGGGGACCAATGAGATTCAGAGCAGCTTTGGAAGGTGCTCTCATGCCCTTCCCAGGAAGGATGAGGAGAATCTATGGATGCTGCTGCCTTGGTGCATGCCCCTGAGAGTGTGGTGCATTCAACAGGTGTGTGTTGGTGGGTGAAGAGTTGAGTATAGAGGCCTCGTGGGTGCACGAACATGTATACAGGTGGGTGTGCAATGGTGGGAATTTGGGAGGGTCATGAATGAGAGTACAAGGACCCAGAGACAAGCTAGAATCCTGGCTGTGCAAATCATAGCTGGGAACCTGGGGGCAGTACCACCCCTGTCAATCAAGAGGTGCTAACAACAGCCCGGCGCCCCACTCTGAAAGGGCTCCTGTGAGGCTTAAATGAGGTAAGCCCCATGGAGCCTTCCCACTCTGCCTGACATTCCGGAAGCACTTCCAGAGACGGCTACTCTCGTTTGGGGGAGGTATCTGCATGGAACCCTGTTTGGGATATGTGCATGGGTGTCTGACCCTGTGTTCAGCGGTTGTGTATGACAAAGGACATCCATGTAGCCTTAATGAAATTTAAAAAAATGAACTCCTGACATTGGGGATACATCTCCTCCTGGGCAGAATGAAGAGCACCCTGGTCCTAGGGAGCTATAGAAGGTTCTCCCTGGCTTGTGCTTTGTAGGGGGGACATATGGACACCTAAATGGCTGCTTCTCAGAGGCAGAGAATCCAGGTTTTGCCTTTGAATAGTGAAATCCATAGAGTTGAGTGAGAATCCGAGGAGCCGGGCATGACGCTGGCCAGTTTTTCTCGCTGTAGCTCTTCCTCGGCAGGGTCTGTCCCCTCCAGTGTTCTCTGCCATCGTGTTCCCTGGGGACCAGCGACTGGATCATTAGGGGCAGGGGGTGAGCCAAGTTAAACACCACTGGAGCCTCCTGTGCTGCCCATGACTGGCGGCCACGCTCAACGCCAGGCCGTGTGGCGCTCACCCGAGGTGGCAGGGTTCCAGAAGGAAGCGTGGGCTACATTTCATAGACCAGAAAATGGAGTCCTCCATCAGCGAGAGGGCCTCCGGGGGAGCCCTGGTCTCCGCCCTTCTCCCTTTGGCTGAAGCAATGGAGGGGCTTTATGGGGGGAAATGGCACCCGCGTTTTCCTCCAGCCCAGGCAGTCCCCTCAGCAGGGGCAGTACCGGGAGCATGGGGGCCCAGGCCTGTGTCCACTGCTGCATGTCTGTGCCTTGCTCAGCATGGGACACCGGGCAGCCACTGTGGGCTCCTCCGTCAGTGCACTGGGTGTGTCCCTACCGCCTGTGAGACTTGTCACTGTGGTGGTGAGCCCTGTACCTCCTCTCTGGCCTCCCACCCTGGGAACCCCTGTCCTATTGTGGGAGGAGCCCAGGAGCCAGGAGAGGAGCTCTGTCACCTGACCACTGGGGACTCTGTGCTCTGGAGGGTGGACCGGGCCTGGAGGTGAGGCGCTGGGCGGGGACCTGCTTCTCTATCTGCAAATCGAAGGGCTTCCACTGGCACAATGGGTCACGGCCTTGGAGAGCATGGGAGTCCCCAAAGAAGTAGCCGCAGGTACAGCCACAGCCCGGCTCTGAGGGCCCACTTTGGAAGTGGGGGGCAGGGCTCTGGCTCTCCATCTCCAGCATCTCTGGTGACTCAGGCAGGTGTCCTCAGACCGTCCCTCGCGCCCCTCCCAGCCCATACATCCGGGACCCTTCAGGCCTGGGTTCCCTCGGGGTGCAGGGCCATCTTGGGATGTGAGGTGGTCGCTGTCCTTACTGTGCTATCAGAGACCATTGACGTCACCTGCTGCCCCCCAGGCTGCTGCACAGAGCAGGCACCAGGGCCCACAGGCAGGTCTCCGCCTCCTCTTCCCCTCCTGCGGAGAGTGGCCCAGGGTTCAGGAGGAAGGGTTAGCATGACCGGGACGCCTTTTCTCAAACCCCATCCCGTCGGTGGGCAGACATTGCCTTTCTGGGCTGCGGGCCACACCGCGGCCAAGGGATCCTTATGAAGCTTGTCATTGTCTTGTGCAAAATCTGCCAGTGGCTTGATACCACACCCCAAGTAAAATCCAAAATTTTGTTGGTGCCCACGGGAGCTGGCTCCCGAGGCGTCCCTGACCTGTCCCCTCCTTTCTCCCTGTGTTCCCTCGGTTCTGCTCCAGTGGTCTTCCTGCTCTTCTTTTGGTAGATTCAACCCATTTCACCCAGGGCTTTGGTACATGTGGCTCCCTCCTCCTGGAACATCCCCTGTCACACACCCAAGGGCGCCTCTGTTTTCCCTCCCAGGTGTGTTATTCCCTGACTCAGAATTAGCGTGTATGGCCTGGTCCCCAAGAGTCTGCCAGACATCCGTGTTGAACAGGGAGATGCGCCAGTGAATGGGTGAGTGAAGTGACGTCACCGCACGTGTGACTCCGAAGCTGGTCTGGGTTTTAAAATAAGCAAATTGGTCACGAGTTGGCAGTTGTCATTTCCAGTGGATTAACAGTTGTGAGTAATACACTCCCCGGGGCCTAGGGGACGGGACGAGGCGCACTGTCGGGTGCTGTTCTGGCGTCGAGATCCCCGACTGGAAGGCAGCCTGGAGTGGCACTGTCCCTGCTCTGGGTGGCATCTCGGGGGATGCCGCGGGTGCGGTTCCCTGGCCTTGCACCCGGCTGCGCAGGGTGGGATCGGGGTGGCAGCAGGCCTGGCCTCCCCTGAGGCCTCTCTCCTTGGCTTGGCCAAGTCCACCTGTCTGTGTCCTCAGCCCCTCTCACGTAAAGACGCCAGTCATTCTGGATTAATCGTTTCAACCCAACTTCCCCTTCAAAGTATGTCTCCAAGTGCAGTCACCCTCGGAGTTAATGGAGGTGAGGACTTCAGCATAAAATTGGGGGGAACATAATAATCCAGCCTATAATATTTACTTATTTCCCTTTTAATCTTGCTGGAAAGTCTAGAATAAACAACTTTAAAATAAGACCCTAACAGAGACTTGAAGTGGTTGAATAGCTCCTGGGGCGCACACGATTCATTATTTCCACTAGCAGGAGAGGCGTTGGGAGAGGAAGGCCCCGGTGGTGGGGTCGGCCATGGGCTGGGGACTGGACTCCCAGCACAGGGCTCAGTTCATGTCTCGACCCTGCTGTCCCTGCCCTCAAAGGCAGAATGTCACCGTGAAGTCTTAATGATGAATCAGCGCTGTCCTTACAAACACGTGCTCAGGAGCCCGGGCAAGAGAGACAGTCGGCTCACGGGGTCACTCTATGGCCTCGCGTCTCCACCATCCACCCAGCCCAGCAAGGGCCTCTGGGTCCTGCTGCAGGGCGGAAGAGAGGAAGCCAAGTCATCATCCCAGTGGCCTGCTGGGCCACAGAGGGCTCAGCTCTGTCCCCACAGGGTCCATCTCCAGTGTTTGAGAGAGTCCCAGATGCCACCAGGAAGAATAGGGTGATCCACCTGCCCCATCTTGCAAGGGATAAAGATCCTACACTTGATGAGCAGGTAGCTGCGTGATGATCCTTTGGACACCTCAGCTGAGCTGTAGAGTGAGACCACTGGCCTGAAAGCCTGAACGCACTTCTGCCACCCTATCCGTCTCTGCTGGGTTATGAGGTCTACCTGCCGGATGTGTCACAGTCCTACTTTTCCTGACACCAGATGATCCTGTGGTCCCTGTCCTCTTCCTTCACGTGTGATGCAATGCCTGGAACCACAGAAGCCATTTTGTGACCATAACACTAAGTGTATCTCTAATAGTCAGGATGAAAGCCAGGCCCCGGGGGATGATGGTAGAAAAATCCTAATCTCTGAATTGTTGGGTACTAGATCAGTACTACCAACAACTACCTCTGGATTACTTGATATTTAAGAAAAATAACTACTTTGTAATTTAAGCAGTTTGATTATGTTTATTATATTAATATATAAATTAATTATAAATAATATATATATATATATATTAAATATATATATTTATATATTATTTGGTTATATATTTAACTGCAGTTAAATATATTCCTAACAATATAGTTGGTGAGCTAAAAACAGTCTGTCTCTGAAGATCAGCCTCTAAAAGCCACCAAATTTTTAAGGATCCCCTATCTGGTCATTAACTGAAGTGGCTGAAGTAGCTTCGAGGATGTGATAATCCACCAGGTCCTCATCAGCTACAAGGCCTCTCTCCCCGGTCCTTTCGTCTCTGTAAGGGCTGGAGGTCCCTGGCCCTGAGCAAAGTGAAGGCTCTTGGATTCTTGCCACCTAAACCTCATCCTACCCAACACTGCCAATCAAGGGGTGGAAGAGGTCCTGCCCCTTGACTTATCCCTGATGTCTAACTGACTCCCATCCCCTCAGAACCTCTTCTATCCAGCTCATGGAGGAGGGGGAGGAGGGGGGAGGAGGGGAGAGGAGGGGGGAGGGGGGAGGAGGAGAAAGGAAGGAAGGGGAGAGAGAGAGAGACCTCATAGTGAAAACCATTGGCCTATGAATCAGCCCAGAACCTCCCTGAAGGGGGATATTTAATCTGATATTGTGGGGAAAAGCCTTCCCTGGGCCCAAGTTGGACAATCCCCAGCAATGAGAAGAGCTTCAGAGCTGGGCTTTGCTCTTCGGTGATGTTCTGACCCTATAGCGCTGCTCTTGGAAGACCCTGGGTCAGTAGGGGAAGACCACAAGGGCAGGACTTCCAGGACTCGGCCTGGATGTAAACCCAGTAGTTCTATCTCCATCTGCTTTTATTCTTCAGGAATGAAGTTTCTGGATGGTGGCTGCACCCTTGGAACTCTTAAAAGTTTGTTAAACAACTTCACCATCATTTGAATTGGGGATGGGATATTCTTATTCCCCCCATTTTTGGAGAAAACTGGATCTCAGAGAAGTGGAGTATCTTATCTAAACTAACACAAGTCTTCAAATCCCACATCTCCTAGAAGTGACAGTTCCACCACTGAGGAGACCTCAGACTATAATGCAGATAAGATCCTGGACTTTATCTGGGAGTTCCTGATCAGATGGGAGAGGAACAATCTATATGGGGGACAACAAAGCTCTGTTATTGAGGTGTCAGTGGACTTCTGAAGGAGCCAAAGGACCCAGAAAGTAACCAAGAGTGGAGAGGACATCAAGCCACATGAAGTCCATGTCTGCAGCCCTGTCCAGCAGCCAGCCCTAATGTGGAATGCGGGAGGAAGAGAGGGACAGCAACCTTCACAGCTTCCTGTGCTCAGCAAGCTGGAGCCATTTTTGAAAGAATAGAGGAAGTCGGAGGCTGCATTCCAGGGGTGGAGAGAGGACTGAGAACAAGGGTTCTGGCCAAGAAGAGTCCTGGAGACGCTTGCCCCTGGCAGGACACCTGCTCGGGCTGCAAAGTGCTGCTACATTGGGGCCTATGTTCCCCTCATAGCTTTTCTCCCTGGCATGAGAATGGCCCATTCATCTCCAGAGCCAGTCAGACCTCAGGCTCAGTGGAGCAAGGACAAGGACAAGTGCCAAGCCACCTTGTCCATCAGAGCTGCAGCGCGGCTTCAGCTGGCTGCAGGGGCCACCTTGGCACAGAGGGCAGAGAGCTGGGCAGAGGCAGGGAGAAGACCCTGAACTCCCACGTGTCTTGGGCACTCTGAAGATGAGCGCTCTATCTACCCCACCAGACCAGAGGCTTCTGGAAGCCAGGGGCTGCGACTCCATCAGCCCCCTGAGGACAGGGCTGGGCTCCCCCATCAGCTCAAGAGCACAGAGATCCTTTCCTGCCAGGCTTAAGTGCAAAGAGCCCTCTGTGGTCGGGGGTGCTGTGCCAGTCGGGGCTCTACCCTGCCCCCACCATGCTGAGGTTTAAGGGACTGTCGCCACCAGCCAGTGCTTGCTTGTTTTCTCCCCTACACCACCTTTGAGAAGAGCAACACCTCCTCTTTCCCTTCCTCACTCCCACCCTGAGTTTCTTGGTGGGACAGATGGTACCACCCTCAGTTTCATTCTCTGATTGGCCTTTAGAGCTCAGAGAAGGAGACCCCGCCTACTCAGTAGCTCAGGCGATGGCCACAGCGCATGGAAGCCAGCAGCCGGGCCAAGTTCAGCTGCAGGGGGTATGGTCACAGAGTTCCCTGGCTCCTCCTGCTCTCAGGGCAGAACTGGCTTCCAGGCCCAAAGGGGCTCCTAGGAGGGGCAACCCTTGCCCTTCTTCAGAACTGAGGGTGTAACTGTACTGTTGGAGTTGTGGGGACTTCTTTTTGTAGCCTGACATGGTCTAATGATTTTCAGAAAAGGAAGGTTGCTTGAACAGCCCTGCCCTGCTGGTTTTGATAAGATCCTGTCCCTCTCTGTTTCCCCACTGGGAGGGGCTGGGGCTGGGCTTCCCAGAGGGATTTGATAACCAAAGGCCTGTTGTACTCTCCTTGGAGACCTCAGAGTGGTGCACCATACTATCTACTCCCCAAATATTGGTCCAGGGAGTGCTTACATTCACAATGAAGTGGTCAGAAATAACTTTGTGCTTATAGTCCACAAGGAAATGAGAAAATAAGCCAGCTGCAGTGGCGCAGGCCTGTAATCTCAGCGGCTCTGGAGGCTGAGGCCCGAGGATCTCGAGTTCAAGGCCAGACTCAGCAACTAAGAGAGGCCCTAAGCAACTCCGTGATACCCTGTCTCTAAATAAAATATTAAAAAGGGCTGGGGATGTGGCTCAGTAGTTAAGCACCCCTGGGTTCAATCCCTAATACCAAAAAAAAAAAAAAAGTGAGAAAAAAATTTTAAATGCCATTTGTTGTCATAAAACTAAATATATTTAATTTAAAGGACTTTCTAGAGTTTGATG
The DNA here is from genome assembly GCF_964194105.1 of Spermophilus citellus. Lineage (NCBI taxonomy): Eukaryota > Metazoa > Chordata > Mammalia > Rodentia > Sciuridae > Spermophilus > Spermophilus citellus. The sequence goes on along the minus strand of NC_138186.1, from coordinate 56,638,409 downwards.
TTTTTTCCATCTTTTGATGTAGAAACATGTTGGGGGACATGGGAGAGGGCTCAATGGGAAATGGAAGGAAGAAGTGGTTATAGTTTGAATATGGGGTGTCCCCCAAAGCTCCTATGTTAATGCAGGAAAGTTCAAAGGTGAAATGATGACATTACAAGAACCATGACCCGATCAGTCCATCCGAGTTTGAATGGACTAACTGGATGGTAACTGTAGGCAGGTGGGGCGTGGCCAGAGGAGGTGGTCAGTAGTGGCTTGATATGAAGGGCTCATCTTCCTCACAGCCCCTTCCCCTTTCTCTCTGCCGTGTGCAGAGCAGCGAACACTCTCCCACCAGGCCCTTCGCCATGATGTTCTGCCTCACTTGGACCCAGAGCATTGGAGTCAGCTGATCATGGACTGAACCTCTGAAACCATGAGCTCAAAATAAACTCTTCTTCCTCTAAGTTGTTCTTGTTGGGTATTTTGGTCACAGGGATACAAAGCTGACTATCACAGTTATGCCTCGGGATGTTCATAAATGTAGTGTTCGTAAGTCACGGTGCCTTACTCAATATCTGAGAATTCTTAATTATCTGTGCTGAAGTCAGGGAGAGGTGGAGGTAAAAGGGACATAACATTTATTAGGGACTAATCCAGAAAGGATAACTGACATACCCAAGGTCACTCTTATATGGGTCCGGGACTAGACTGTACCTCTCCTAATGCCAGGTCAAATGCTTTCTCCCTGGATCACAGTCACAATGGAAAGGATCACAGTGAAGCACTGTGGAGCATACAGTAAGCACCTTCACCATGTTCTCTCCCTCTCCACGCACACAGCAGCCGTAAGAGGGCTGGGGAGTTTGAGTATTTACAGAGGGAGGATTTAAAGATAATCCCAGTTCTATTCAGGATGCATTCCCCAAGTCTCCACTAAGCTTCAATCCAGGAACTACAGTGGGGACAGGACACAGGAACCTTCATTATTGACAAGGTTCCTGCTCTGACACAGTAAATGCATGTGATGGAAGGATTTCCGTGAACTGTGGCAATGTCTCAAGAGTAATCTGTGTAAATCATGGAGGCACAAAACTTTATAGAAAGCAGAGAGATCTGTGGGAACCCACTGGGGCTTCCTGGAGGAGCTGAGCTACCTCTTCCACAGGGAGCAGCAGCGGGCAGGTGACAAGAAGGGACATTGGGGGTGACCTGGGCAGAAGGCAGAGCTTGGAAGGGCCCTAGTGTGGCCCAGCATGGTGTGCTGCAGTAGCGGAAGTGGGGTGTGGGAGGAGGGGAGAGGGTCTCAGCCTGGGAGTTCCCTCTGGGCAGGGGGAGCTGGGGAAAGGTTCTAAACAGGAGGTGGCATGATTCCAATTGTTAAGGAAAAGGTGCTCCCTGCGCTGAGCAGGAGTTAGCAGGAAGGGGCCTTCCCATCCTAGCTGGCAGCGATGGGCTCTGGTGGTGGAGAAGAGGGGCAGGCTCAGTGACACTCAGGAATGGAATCACGGGACCTGGGGGTGATGGGGTGCAGGATGGGGGAGGGCTGTGTGTGAGAGGACTGTGTGGGAGAGGGCTGTGTTGGGAGGACTGTGTGGGGGAGGGGCTGTGGGGGAGGGGCTTGTGGGGAGGGCTGTGTGGGGGAGGGCTGTGTGGGAGAGGGCTATGGGGGGCTGTGTGGGGAGGGGCTGTGTGGGGGAGGGCTGTGTGGGAGAGGGCTGTGTGGGGAGGGCTGTGTGGGGGAGGGACTGTGTGGGAGAGGGCTGTGTGGGGGAGGGCTGTGTGGGGGAGGGCTGTGTGGGGGAGGGGCTGTGTGGGAGGGGCTGTAGGGAGGGCTGTGTGGGGGAGGGGCTGTGTGGGGGAGGGGCTGTGTGGGGGAGGGCTGTGTGGGGGAGGGCTGTGTGGGGGAGGGGCTGTGTGGGGGAGGGGCTGTGTGGGGGAGGGCTGTGTGGGGGAGGGCTGTGTGGGGGAGGGGCTGTGTGGGGGAGGGGCTGTGTGGGGAGGGCTGTGTGGGGGAGGGGCTGTGTGGGGGAGGGCTGTGTGGGGGAGGGCTGTGTGGGGGAGGGCTGTGTGGGGGAGGGCTATGTGGGGGAGGCATGGGTGTGGGATGAGGGGCTCAGGATAGGACAAGATGAATCTCAGGGACCAATGACACTGTCACCCATCACTTTCTCTGTAGGTCCCTGTTCCCCCTCCCTCTCCATAGCCCTTCCAGCCTGTGGTGAGAGGAGGGGCAGACAGGTGTGCCCTGTGCACCAGGTGAGGCCACAGACCCTGGAGCCCTGGAGTATTACCTGGGATGTAGGTATCTGGGAGAAGGGAAGGGGGTGCCCTGCCCCTGCCCTGGACCCCTGGACCAAGGGAGAGTGCAGGGCCAGGGTGTGTGGACGTCGGCCTCCCGTGCACTCACACCTAGGGAGGATTCTTTCCCACTTCTCTGCCGGGGAGACAGCAGGGAAGTGGCTCATCTCACAACTGGGTCATTTGGGGGGCCTTAATCACTCTCCCGTGGTGACTCAGATAGGATGATGCTCTAAATAATCGTCACACATCACTCGTTTGCTCTTTTCAACACATGCCCTGCTCATCCCTGTCCTCGCTGCCGTGCTAGACACGAGACGGAGTTTCCCCAGACGGGCCCTGCTCTCCAGGAGCTTGAGCAAGCTTAGGGAGGCAGAGGAGTCCCTGCCTCGGTGGCCAGAGTGGCACTGCTCCTCTAGCGGTGCCTGTGTGCGGAGATGCCTTCCTGAGTGTGGAAGGGGCCCAGACGAAGGGCACCGGCTGTGGAACCGCCTGGCCGCTGTTGGATCCTCGCTCCTCTCCACGGACTAGCTGTGTGACCACGGGCCAGCTACTCAACCTCCCTGGGCTTCTACTTTCTTTATTTTTTATTTTTTGGTACCAGGTATTGGTACCAGGGGCTGCTGTGCACACCCTCCAGGCTGATTGAAATGTGATGCAGGGACTCAGGCAGGGGCAGACCGCAGCTCAGACCACAGCACTTGTCCTGGGCCAGTGCCTGTGTCTCCCTGCTCCCCTGCCAGGCTGCCAGCCCAGGCGTGACCCTCCACCCAGCCCACACCTGGGAGCAGAGCCAGGGGTCTTCTCTGGACACTTCCATTCAACCACTGAGCCCCATCCCCAGCCTTATTTTGTATTTTATTTAGAGACAGGGTCTCGCTGAGTTGCTTAAGGTCTTGCTAAATTGCTGAGTCTGGCCTTGAACTTATGATCCTTCTGCCTCAGCCTCCCCAGCTACGGAGAATATAGGCATGTGCCACCATGTCTGGCTGGTCCTCCACTTTCTACCTACAAAATGGGCACAGTAAGGGCATCCCCTTCTTGGGTGTGTGCAGGGGATAAAGAGGTCATTGAAAAGCACAGTGCATGCCCTCCCCGGTGCTGGCCTTCATTACTTTATTATGGCCATCCCCACCCCCGACATGGGAGTCTGCACTCGGGAGGGTGAGCATGGAGAAAAGGCTGCTGGGAAAACCTTCCCAGAGCACATGACATTTGAATTGAGCAGGAAAGATGATATTTTACTAAGGGAAAGAGATATGGTACAGGGAAGTCGAGCCAGGCAGAGGGAGCAGGGCAGGAGCGGGACAGGAACCTATGGAGATGGAGACACACCCAGGCTGGCACCGGCCTCCATGCTCCTGAGTGTGGACGATGGAGAGGCCAGCTAGGGCAAGGCCGGGATCCAAATTAAGGAATATGGACTTGGTCCCCCAGGCAAACGCGGTCTGCAAGAGTGAGTTGTAAGAGCAGTTGCAGGAACAGCTTTGCCTTGGAGTGAGTTTGCATGGAAGGTGAATCAGAGGCAGGGGGATGCTGGAGGGGCCAGCTGGAGTGTTGAAGCTTAGACAGTGGATGTGCACAAAAACTTGCTTACTGTGTTGCTACAGGGACAGAGGGGACACTGAACCCATTCCCTGTCAATAACTGGGAAAGCATGAGGTAAGTCGGTTCGGACCCCGGGTGCCCTCAGCAGATGCTCTGGACAGGTGGACCTAGGCCCTCGGGAGCCCTCCACTGGCCCAACCACTCTAGAGCTGTCCCTCTGCAGGCCACCAGGAAACTGTGGCCCAAGCCTCGTCCTGGCACATCCCCCTGGTGGTGGCTCTGTGTCAACGGGACAGGGCCTGGAAGTCCTGCAAAGGTGATGGGTTTGGGAGGCCAGCAGACCTGGTTTCCAGTCCTAACTGGGCCCCTCACCTGGCTGTGTGGCCCTACAAATTCCTTTTACCTCTCTGAGCCTTGGTTCTTCTCTTTTGTAAAACGAGGGCAGTTGTCGCTACTTCTAAGGGTTATTTTAAGGATTCAATGACTCAGTGAGTACAAGAGCCTGACACTGTACTTGGTGCGAGCCACACTCAGTAAGGGGTGGGAGTTCCTTGTCACATCCCAGGTGCTGACCTTGCGTTCCCTTCCCCTCGCTCCCCACCCCTGACCCCTCAGTTCAGAATTCCCTCTGTCGGAGGCTTTCCTACCACTCTGCGTGGAGATCCAGGACTCCACCGTCAACTTCCGGCTGGCACAGGGAGTCCCTGCTGCCCCTGCTCTGGTTTGGATTCCTCTCCGTGCAGCCCCTCCTCTACCTGAGACAGGCCGCCCTGCACTTCACCCTGTGAGATGTCCCATTATCACCGTGAGGCAAAAGTGTCTCTCTGGACGGCATGTTGTGAAGTTGAACTTCAAAGAGGGATGCAAAGAAGGACCTCTAGAGCCTTGGGACCCTGAATCTTTTTCCAAGTGTCTCACTGGCCCCGCACCTCGCCCCACCTGCTGCGTCTTAGCCGGGCTCTAGGGACATATTCTGCAGCATAAGAGAAGCGAGCCATCCCGGGAATTGCCCCTGTGTTCATTTGCAGCCAGTTCGCAGGGCCTGGGAAGCCTGGCTGGCGGCTCTGCCCCCTGCAGCCTGCTGCTGTGCACACCCTCCAGGCTGATTGAAATGTGATGCAGGGGCTCAGGCAGACGGGGGCAGACCGCAGCTCAGACCACAGCACTTGTCCTGGGCCAGTGCCTGTGCCTCCCCACTCCCCTGCCAGGCTGCCAGCCCAGGCGTGACCCTCCACCCAGCCCACACCTGGGAGCAGAGCCGGGGTCTTCTCTGGACACTTCCACTCCAGCAGGGCTGAGCTGCAGGGCAGAATCCAGGGCCCAGGCACAGGGAGGGAAAATGACTGAGGGCCTTCCTCCTCACCCACGCCCAGGACACCCCAGGAAATTCTCTATGGGGACCACAATCATACCCCAGCTTGATTCCACGGCCAGGCTCTTGGTGAATCCTGTGCCTTGTCACCCTTCCATCCCCTGTGGTCATCTGGGGACATGATGACCTACCCAGGAGATGGAAATGGGAAGCCAGGGGGCAGAAACCTCTGTGTGGTCTATCCCCTACTGTCTGTACCTACTTAATAATGCAAAGAAGTGGGGGAAACTGCAGCGGTAGGCAGAGCAACCAGGATTGTTTTCTTGAAGCAGGAAAGTTTGAAAGACTGAGGAAGAGAAGGTGGACTTAATGGGAAGTTGGAAGGGCAGGCGAGAAATTTGGGCGTGAGGCTGATTCATGCATGCATTCACCCACTGATGTGTGGACTGGATACTTAAGGAGACCAGGTGCTGTTTGGGGGGCGTCACTACAGGCCGGCAGACTGGCCCCTGCTCTTGTGAAGCACTCTGGTTGGAAGGGAATCACACCAGCAAATCAAGTTGCTGGCGGGGAGGAAGGGAGGTGGGAAGCGGAGGCGGGGCCTGCAGGTGGGGGAGGTGGGTGGATTCGAGGAGTGTTTAGGAAGAAATATTGGTTATTGATGAAGAAGGGGCAGGGGGCGGGGTTAAGGATGGCTCCTTTAGCTGTAGCTTGGACAACTGCATGGGTAGGGGTACCTGGTGTTGAAAGTGCAGAGCGTTTGGGGGAACAGGAGCTGCCTTGAGTGAGTGACGCTTGCCAGGCCTCCTCGAAGGCATGGCTGCAGGGGGATGCCCCTGTTTGTCTGGGTCTTGGAGAGGAGGCCTCAGCTCCAGCCCAGGACTCATGAGCATGCCTGCTGGAGCCCAGACCTGCTGTGGCTGCCTCCTAAGACACCCTGATCTTTTGATTTTGCTCCTCCCTATTTTCAGCCTCTGCCCAACGTAGACCCTGGCCTCTAAGGAAGCCACAGCGAGGCTGTTCTTCCAAGCCCCATTTCCCACCCAGTCGAGTTGTACCTGGGCCCTGCCGCTCAACCAGCCTCCTGTGGGGTCTGATGAAATGCTCTAAAAATGCTCGCTTCCTACTTTGCCCCTCATCAACCATTCCTCATCAATGGGCTCCAATCTGCAGACGTCAGAACCATGCAAGGTCAGTCTATTTTCAATTGCCATTTATTTATTTATTGGTACTGTGATTGAACCCATGGGCGCTCTACCACCGAACTACATCTTAAGCCCTATTTATTTATTTATTTATTTATTATAAATAAATAATATAGGGTCTTACTAAGTTGCTTAGGGCCTTGCTAAATTGCTGAGGCTGACCTTAGACTTGCAATCCTCCTGCCTCAGCCTCCTGAGTCACTGGGATTACAGGTATGCACTCCTGTGCCCAGATTATTTTTTGTTGTTGTTGTTATAACAAAATGCCTGAGGTAGGGTAATTTGTAAAGAAGAGGAGTTTATTTGGTTCTTGGTTCTGGAGCCTGCTCTGCTTCTGTTGAGGGACTGGCACTATATCACAGTGTGGCAGAGGGCATCAAATGACAAGAAAGTACCAGTGCTAGCTCCATTTTTCTTTCTCTTCTTATAAAGCCACTAATGCCATCATAGGGACCCTACTGTTATGACGTCATTTAATCCTCATCACCTCCAAAGGCCCCAGTTCCAAATATCAGTAACACATGAATCTGGGGGTTAAGTTTCCAAGTCAGGAGTTTTGGGGGGACCCATTCAAACCATACCGCACAGCATGGACCAAGGACAGAAAGGAACTGTCACATGCAGCGGCCACTCATAGGCACTGAGCGGTGCTCCATCACAGGGCGGGGGCTGGGAAGGAACTGGAACAGAGTCTTCTCCCCGAGCCCAGATTTTCTCCTACTTTAAGGGTATGTGTTGGGCTCGGTGACCTTGTAGTCTGCAGAACATGTTTGTTCTGGAAGTAATGAGCTCAGCCTCACAGGATGAAACATTGGAAATGCCATCTCCTCTTTACCACTGGGCCCTTTACCAGCAGTGGTGGACGTGGGACTCAGTTCTAGCTGATGGGGCATGGATTAGTTTCCTAGGGCCGCCATGACAAAGTAGCATAGCCGAAGTCCTTCACATTTCATTTTGGGGTACACAATTCAACCCAAATAAGATGTGAGAGGGGGAGTGTTTGGGAAAGACTTTCCCCTGCGAGAAGATAGCAGCAATAAGCAGTGCTTGTCATGCCTCCTTCCTGTGCTTGACCCTGTGGTGTGAGGATGTGATGCCTTGAGCTGTGGCAGCCATCTTAGCCCCCTGGGGGTATATCTCTTACCGGAGTTGTCAGCAAAAAGAGATAAGGAAGTGGCATTGCTGAATCACTGCCTCGACCATGAAACTCCCAATGTTTATGATTTTTTATTAAGCGGAAGACACCTTTTACTGGGGGTTCCCTCCCTGTCTTAGACCATTTATAACTGCTAGAGTAAAATATTTGAGGCTGAATAATTTTTAAAGAACAAAACTTTATTTCTTACAGTTCTGGAGGCTGGGAAGTCTAAGATCAAGGAGCCAGTAGAGTCAGTTGTCTGGGCAAGTCTGCCGTCTGCTTCCAAGATGGCACCTTGCCAATGCACCCTCTAGAGGGATGAAGGTCGTACCCTCGCACAGCAGAGGAGGTGAAAGGAGCACAAAGAGGTGAGTTTCCTCTATTCAACCTTTTTTTGTTTTTATTTTGGGGTACCAGGATTGGACTCAGGGGCACTCAACCACTGAGCCACATCCCCAGCCTCATTTTGCATTTTATTTAGAGACAGGGTCTCACTGAGTTGCTTGATGCCTCGTTTTTTTGCTGAGGCTGGCTTTGGACTCACAATCCTCCTGCCTCAGCCTCCAGAGCTGCTGGGATTACAGGCGTGTGTGTGCCACCGTGCCCAGCCTATTCCACTGTTTTATAAGGGCACCCAGTCCCAATAGCCTTCCAGAATCAATCACCTTCTGGAGGCCCCACCTCTATTAATACTATTTCCCTGGGGGTCAAGTTCCAAGTTTCTGAGCAGATGCCCTCCTTCAGTCCATAGCTGTTCCGTACAGACAAACCATCCTACTCATCCAGTGAGGAAAAAAATGTCGACCACCTCCTCTAGGAAAATGTCAGCACCTGGGATATAGGAGCAGGAAGTCTCTCTGGAGTCGCCTAAGCCATCTTCACCTGTGATAAGTGAGGAGCTGAGGCCCAGCTGAGGAAGGGCTTCTTTCAGGGCCCTGCCACAGGTTGGGGACCCAGCCAGGACCCCCAGTCCTCCACCTGGCTTCTCGGCAGCTTCAACTCCTGAGTCATTCTCTCCACCGGGGAAGAGGCTGCTGTCTGAGAGGCAGGCCCGTGGGTGGGCTTCTGCTGAGCTGTCAATAGCAAGGAAATGAGTGGTGGGACAGGAGATGAGAGGGATTCCGAGGGGAGCAGCGGGAGCCTGTGCGGCCGCGGAGCCATGTTCGCCTCCGGGACACACATTTATTCTAATCACATGCTGCACGCAGGGCTTGCTGCTCTGAATTATGCACCGCGGAAGGGCCTTTCATCTCGCAGAGGGTTTGATGCCAGCCCGCCTGGCTGCCTGTACCCGGCTCTGATTTAGCCTCTGGAGTGATTCAGGGTGAAAAGGTGGGAGAATGGCAAATGGAAACCCACCTGGGCCCTTCCCTTTCTGGAGGACTCTGCCTGCTCCTCCGCCCCCCTTCCACTGGGGCTGCTCTGGAGAGAGGCAGAGTCTAGCCATCATCACCCCCATCCATCTGGGAACCCCGAAGGGACTGACATGATCCTGTGTCTGGCTGCTTTCCAAGAGTGCAGAGAAATGGAGCCTCATCAGCCTAATTGAATTAAGATCTGTGAAATTCAAAGGAGCTAGAACTCTCAAGCGTTGGATGGGGGGGCACCTTAGGCCTCCCCTCGTCTAGGCTGCTCATTTTATGGGAGCGGAAACCAAGGTCCCCGGAGGGTTTCAAGAGGCTTGTCCTAGAGGCAGAACCCCGAGCAGTAGCCTGTCCCCTGTGCCCACTCTCATCGGAAGCAGAGCTGCCTCCTGAGTTAGGTCAACAAACATGTCTGAACGTGGTGGTGGTGGTGGTGGGCAGCTTCGGCCACTAACCCCTGCCTCCTGCTTCTTGCTGTCGATGTCCTGTGTGATTCCTCTCCCCTTCGGGGTGAGCAGGGCCTGGTGAATGGCTTGTTTCTAACCAGTAGGAAATGGCCAAGGGACAGGATCATGCTTCTGTGGCTGGTTACCGACCTTGACCTCCACGTGCTCCGGTGGAGTGAGCTGGAGAGATCCCCATGGCAAGAGGCCAAAGGCCACCCCCAGCCAGTGTCCAGCGAGGAATGGGCACTGTCAGCCCGACAACCACGGAAGAACTGAATCCTGCCAAGGAGCACGGGGCGGGGGTGGGGGGGGGGAGCTCAGGAGCAGATCCCGTTCGGCAGAGCTTCAGACAAGACCCCAGCCTGGCTGCCATCTTGATGGCAGATCCAGCCTCCAGCAGAGGACCCAGCTGGGCTCTTCCTGGACTTCTGACCCCCGGGGACTGTGGGAAAGGGAAGTGTGTTGTTTTAAGAGGCTGAATTTTGTCAAGGAGTGTTAAAATAAATAACAATCCCTCTTCTAGGGTAATACTTAGGGTTCTCTGCCTAGCACACTCTAGGCCGTGTCAGGAGTGAAAAGTGTGAATCTCCACAGGCTTGTACACTGTGAGCTAGAACACAGATTGTGAACGGAAGACGTTTTGAGTTTTTCCTCTGTGCTGGGTATTGTGCTGAACTTTTTACACAGATTGATGAATTGGTCATCACCACAACCCTGTGAGTCCTCTTAGCAACATACCTGACAGGTGAAAAACCAGGTGCAGAGAGGTGAATAATCTGCTTTGCAAGTAAATGGTAGAACTGGGAGCTGAACCAGGCAGTGAAGCTTCAGAGGGAAACAGACTCCATCATCTGGAGGCCCTTGGACACTTCCTGTGAGCTCGCTGTGGGTAGTTACTGGGCACATGCAAATGTGACCCTGTCATGAAGCAGCTGGGAGCTCTGCCCCTCCCTAGGGATGACCTTGAACACGTTCCTCCACCTGGACCTCCCATCCACAGAGGGAGAGAGGGACCGCATGGGGCTGTAATGAGAGTAAGTGAAGGCTATGGCTTGGATGTGGTTTGAGTGTGTCCCCGAAAATTCATGAGCTGGAAGCGTGGTCCCTGTGTGGCAGTATTGAGGTGGGGACTTTAAGAGGTGGAGCCCGGTGGGAGGTGGTAAGGTCATGGGGACACCACCTTTGGAAGGGACCAATTCTGGTCTGAGGCATGGGTAGTCCTCTCAAGCAAGCGTGGGCTGTGATAAAGCAAGGCCATAATGTGTGTGGTCCCTTCTTCACGCAGATGTTTTCCTTTCTGCTTCTCTGTCTTGTTGTGACACTGATGGGGGTGGGGCCTCTCATTAGAGGCTGCACTACTAATGGGACCACTCGCTCTTGGGCCTTCAGCCTTCAAAACTGTGAGCTAAATAAATTTGCTTTATGCATAAAGTACCCAGTCTCAGGAATTGTGTTATAGCAACACCAAATGGACTAATTCAGCACACATTGCCTGGTACATAGTAAGTGTTATATATCTTTAAAATGAAATAAGTCACCATATCAGCAGGAAGTTATAATACTGTGTGGATTGCAGAGACCCTGCCTGCTCAAGGTATGGTGGGAGCTCAGAGGAGGCAACGCTCCTGTCTCTTGTACAAGTCCTTCCAAGTCCTGGGCTCTGTGCACACTGTGGTCCTTTTCAGTACTTCTCATCCCCTCATTAAGGTGATTAGCAGCTCCAAGGTCACCCTTCTCCTGCCGAGATGCCCAGCTCTCCTCACTGGAGTTTAATTTTTGACTCCAATTTTCTCAGGATGAGGAACTTTTGAAAACAATGTTTTCAAAGTCCCAGGGCCAACTCCCTGCCCTGGCAACACCCAATGCTCAGAGGTCACCACCTCATCCTCAGGGGTCCTGCCCCTCCGACTTTTCTGCTAAATTCTCCTCCGTTGGCTACAACAGGAGTTCCTCTTGCTGCTTTGCCCAAAGTCTAGGAGATTAAATTATTCACCAGAGAGAAAATGAAAAGACTGGGAAAAGTCTTAATGAACCAACTGTAAGTGCCAAATACAATGACAGATAATGAGGACAGTTGGTGGCTAGGCCAAGGGGCTCAGTGCAGAGAGCAGGGAGTCGCCAGCGCAGCAGGGTGGCATGGAGCGGGCGGTTGATGTCACCAGTGCTGACCCATAGCCGGGTTGCCTCTGGGACACAGGAAAATATTACACCGGCCACCTGCAGGCTTATTATGTGGGGACACCTGATTCCTATTTGGCTACTCAACAGGTTGTAGGTGGAAGTGGCCTGTGTAAGGCCTGTAATTTGGGCAGGGTGAGAGTACTGGGGACACTGAGTGCCATATGGAGGGCAGCTGCCCTGGGGAGACGCCAGGCCTACCGTGGACTTGGTGTGAATGTCAAATACATCTTTGTCTTTCAACCACTGAAACGTGGTGCTGCTTGCTCTTGCAAATTCTCTGATGTCCACAAAAGAGTGTGTGTTGAGGAGTGGAACGTGGAGCTTGACTAATTAAAAAGGACGAGAGGGAGCCTGGTGTATAGTATGACAGTCACCCAGGGCGAGACTTTAGGTCACCCCCAAAATTAAAAAATTCAAATTCAGTTGTATATGGCCCCGGGCACGAGTCTTCTGTCAGGCCTGTTTCAGGGAACTCCAAAGTGCCACCTTGGCTGACAACATCGGGCACAATAGCCTCTGCCCCTTAAAGGCTTGATTCTTTGAACTCTAGTTCAGGGGCCATAAAAGGAGAAGAGCATTAGGGGACTGGTAGGGCCTGGCTGTGGGCTGTCACAGTTCTAGGAAGTGGAGCCTTCATGAGGTGATTAGCCCACGAAGCCTCCAGCCTCATACATCGGATTAGTGTCCTTATAAAAACAAAAAGGCCCAAAGGAGCTCATCAGCCCCTCTGCTATGGGAGGACACACAGACGCACCATCTCTTAAGGAGACAGCCAGCCCTCCTCAGCTACTAAACCCACCAGCACCTTGATCTTGATCGTCCTGGCCTCCGGAACTGTGAGCAATAGATTTCTGTTGTTCATAAATTACCCAGTCTGTGGCATTTTGTTACAGCAGCCCAAGCCAGGGCTCGGACTAAGACAGGGCTGGAGGACAGTATTTCCTATAACATGTGAACATGCTTTAAAAACTTCAGAGGGATGGACGAAAGAAAAATAATTTAATTCTTGATGCTCTGAAAGGCAGACGTTCTCCCTGGACCCACTGGACCTTTTACTTGGAGAATGTCCACTGCTGACGTGTTTCTTCTGGAGCCAGCTTCTCTGGCTGTGGCTTTGCACTACCGCACGGCACATGCCCAGGCAGGTGGGCTGCAGCAGCATCCTGGCCTCTGAGGAGAGGGCCTGGGGCAGTGGCTCCCAGGTGGTCTCCTTCCTTGGCTGCTGCTTTGATACTTGGTCCATGGATTGGATCAATAACATGGTGCTCATTGTCTTGCAGATGGTAAGGATTTGACAGCGTCCTCCATGACCAAATATATGGCTCTTTATTTTGAGCAAGGTTTTGTGCATATTTAAGTCAACAGGTTTATAACACAGCAGGAGAGTGGCCAACCCTCCCATGTACTCTCCCGGGGACTTGTTGGCTCTTGAGTTTTGACTTTGAGGCATTATCTGTTGACTTACTACTATGGAAGTCTGAGCATTTCACACTCTTATATTTTTCCTCCTGTCACAGCCCCAACAACGTCATCACACTCCCCACAAGTCTCCCAGGATAGTTTTATCACAATTTTTTTGTTGTTGTTAAAAATAAGTGTTTGCTATTTCCATCAGCATTTATGAGTCTGTAAATACCGTTTAGGAAAGAGCCTTGTGTGAGAATGTTTCCTTTCTTGGACTATTTTTAATTTTCTTAGAGTTAATAATTATCTCTACTTATTTATTTTCTCTTTTACTTACATCTTAGACTCCTCAGAGGGATCAGAACTCAACGCTGTATTCTATTTGTTCCATTCAACTGAAAACTACGGCCTCATTTCCCACTAGGTGAAAAGTACTACTTACAAATGGCTCTTTAATATACTCCCATGAACCTTGAGAAGGAACATTCTGGGTGTCTTTTAGACCCTTTTATCCTTGTCTTGTAGTTTTTAATCTAACATTAATCGACATCTTTTTGTGGCACCCAGAAAAACACGTTTTCAAAGTCTAGGGGAGCAGGGTCAGTGTTTCTTTCTTCCAGGGTCCCAGCAGGATAGAAATCTGCTCTCGAGGGTCCCGGGGCTCCCTGAGGACAGGACCACGTCTCCCTCAGGCTGTGAGTTCTCTGTGTGGGAGGCAAGGTGTTCTCTTTATACGCCTCCTGTCTGCCAGCCCCACCCCAGTGTCTAGGAAGGTGCTCTACTTTGGAGAGGTGGAAAAAAGTCTGAAGTCACAAGTCCAAGTGACTCACTCTCATCTTGTAAACCCTGGGAGCTTCTCAGGCCCCAGTAGCTGTTTTTCTCCTTGTCCCTTCTACGGGTAACCTTGGATGGCAGAAAGCCAAGGTCACAAGCTCCCCAGAGACACCCTGAGGGCTCTGTCAGGTTAGGGCCCCATTCAGGATCCATCCTACTCTCTGTGCCCTGAGAAGACGTCAGCTCTCTGGCCCCGGCTGGGTCCTAAGGATACCCCTTTCCTCTCCTCTCCTTCACACGTAGCTTTTCTTCCCTTTGACGTTGTCTGTGGAGAGAGACTGTGGAAGGCATGAATAATAGATCATTAATTTGGAACCTCTCCAGTGAGTGAGACCCGACACCAGTGAGGAGGCAGGTTATGTAACCAGCCCATTCTGCTGGCATCCGAGGCAGCGTGTCCACCGTGGAGCACAAGATCAGAGGAACGAGAGGAGCAGGGAGGGAGCGCCTTGGCAGGAGGGCCCGTGGGGAGCCAGGCTCTGGGCTGGCGTTTCTTAGCTGTCTTCTGCAGCAAACGGTGGGAAGGAGAAAGAATGGGCTGGTTGTCGGGGCTGGAGCCCCCTGGTGCAGAATCCCACTGGCTTCCTGGTACCTGGCCTGTCCCTGGAAGGTCATGACCCTGGCACTTTCCCATCACAGTCAAGGTTGTGACACAGAAGGCCTGACAGAAAGGTCACCCAAACCAGAGAAGCTAGACCCAGGAGCCATTAGTTGTGCTGGAGGAGGAAGCCCCCGTGGATGCTGTGTTTCTCCACCGAGGCCCTTGGATGTGGCTTCTGGCAGTAGATCTCCCAGTGGGCCCACCTCATCTCTAGGCCTGCGGTGCCTCCGGGGAGGGAATCCTGAGCCATCTCACTTGATAGGGCAGTGGAGGCAGGCAGGGTGTTGGCTGTAGAGGCTTCTGGCCTTTGGTGGCCCTGAAAATGTGCTTCTGAGATCTTTTGCAGGGAGTTGGCCTGTCGGCCTGGTTGCTGCATCTCAAAACCACTTCAAGGTGAGCAGGGGCAAAGACCAGAGCTCCCTGAGAACGGGCTGCATCTCCCCCCAGGCTGTGGGTTCTCTGAGTGGGAGGCAGGGTATCCCCTTTTACATCTCCTATCCACCAACGCTGGCTGGAGGCCACACTTCCCATTGGCCGCTACCAAGTACCGACTTCCTGGGACGATGGCTGGGTCATTAAGGCAGATCATTCCTGTGAGATGGGGAAAGGGACACGTTGACTTTGGCTCGAGGGTCCTGTATGGCGGAACCCTATTGCTCAAACTTTCTTCAAAGCGCACTGCTAAGCCCTTTCCCACTGTCCCCTGCAGAGCTCAGAGTGGCATGGGACGGACAGTTCTCCCAGCTGCCTCCGCCTCTCTCCCCATTCCGCACACAGGCTTCTCTTTCCTCTCAGCTTCTGCTTCTTGGGGAACAGAGACTAACCCAGTCTTTATTCTCTAGTCCCTTGACCAGCTAGAAATACTCACTTTTAGGCACTGTCCAAGATGGAAGTGATTGGCGACAAGCATGGCGAGTTTATAATTCATCATGGCTTTCACTGATGGCCCTGGGTCCCTGTTGTGGGACATGTAAAGGCCTGGAAGCCGAAGTATATCCAACCTGTGTTATTAAGGCAAAGACCATAGGAGTTGAGTTCAAAGAGGTGATGGGGCCGGATGGCTAGGGCCTGTGGCCATCTTGGGACCTTGTCCTCAGCCTGAAGCACAATAGACTCTCCTGGGGCCTGGGTCTCAGCCCTTGCCTGGTTTTCCTCTTGTCCTTCTTCCTATTGCCCACCAGAAGCAGGACCTGCTCCTCATTGGTCAGTTTCTCCAAATCTGTCAGAGGGGCTCATATCCTCCTAAGACCTCCTCTGATCATTTTTAATCAGGATGCATGATTCTAGCATGGAAGGGAAGGAAGACAGATGGCCAGTAGGGTTCAAGACCAGGAGTCCCAGTCCAGAACTTGTGACTCTGCTTGATCATCCATTAGCCTGGAAGCCTTGGTCCCATTGCTTGCACAGAGGTGATGGTAATCATAGCAGCATCATGAATGGAGTACCTACTGTGTTCCGGGTGCCACCCCAAGTGCTTTATGGTTTTTATGAGACCCACATCTATGAGGTAGGTAGTTAAGGGTTCCAGTGTGGAGGCATTAAGACACTTGGCTCCAGCTCCCCAGCTGGCGAGGAGCACAGGTGAGCTCCAGACCCAGGTGGTCTTGCTTCCAAATGCCTCCATTCCATGGCCCCATGTGCTCCTCTCACACAGCTGCTGGGAGAACCATATGAGATCGTACTCTGTGCTTTAGAAATTGTCTTGGCCCTGGTGGACACCTGGGTTCTGAATCCTGGGTCTCCATGACCACGTGGATACCTGGAACACTTCATTCTTTTATTTGTTCATTGAGTAGATGAATATTTCCTGGGGACCTCTGTGTGCCAGGCAGTGTGGTAGGTTCTAGGAGACAGCAGTGAACAGCCCAGACTCGTCCGGGCCCTCCCAAACTTCATAGCCTAGAGGGGAGACAGAGATTAAACAGATAATTATGGGTATGATTAATTATAGTCAGGGTCTGTGCTATTAAAAGAGAAGCAGGGCAGAGAGAGAAATTGCAATAAGGTGACCTGGCCTGTGGCAGAGGGTAGGATCCTGAGATGCAGCCCCTCCCAGCCTAGGTCTGATCCGAGTCTGAGTAGGGGGGACACAGGCTTGCCTGCAGGAGGAGTGTAGTCTCACCCTGGCTGGTCAAGGAGATCTATCCTGTGCCCTCCAGGAGACTGCAGTCTGATGGTGGAGATCTTGCCTCTGTCTTTGGAGGTCTCAGATGGCAGGGGAGATGTAGCCCCAGGGCCTGCTTGTGTCATCAAAGGCGAGATCTGCAGGGGCCTGAATATGACAGTGCAGCTGAGGTTGGTGAGCAGGACACCAGACAAAGCAGACAGTGATCAAAGCAGAAACAGCCTTGGAAAATAGGCTAGTGTTGGCATTTAGGGACCCTATACAGACAGGGACTGAGCACACCCCCCGAGGATCTGCTTCTAGTGATCTGGTGGAAAGGAGGACACAGGCAGAAGTCAAAGTGACAGAGACAACCAATGTCAGTGGCCTGGACCAGCACCCAGCCCCAGGTAGGTGCTAAATAAATGATAGTTGTTATTCTGAGAAAGTGAGGGTCATTGTGTCAGTAAATAACACGGAGGAGCCTTGGAGCTGCTGACTCTCTCGACCACTCCATTAACAAAGGTTCCATTGCAGGAGCTTCTAGAAAGATTTATCTCCACTTGAGTCCCCCGCTCTTCAGAGGTGGGAATTAAAATAAAACGGAGGAGAAGTCCCTGGGGCTGTGGGGATGCAAGGTGAGGCACGCAGGGGCCTCGCCAGGAGAAGCCAAAGCGAAAGCGGAGACCAGCTCAGAGCCAGCTGCGCGGAGAAGGCCTTTTTCTTTTTTTAAAGAAGAAGTTGGGGGAAAAATTCTAATGAATCCTATCCAACCATAAAATCATGTAGAAAATGAATCCTATCTGACAATAAAATAAAAGTGAAACAAATTACTAGGTTCTCATATTTGTAGGATAAATTAATTTCATGTTTAGAATACTAATTGATCCAAGAAAGGTTTGTACCCAGTGCTGCCTGAATTCAGCAGGAAATTGGGAGTTGGGAGGGGCTGCCAAGGAGGGAGACTGGCCCCGAGGCTGCTGGGTGAAGCTGGCGCGGCCCCACCCCATCTCTCTCCAGTGCCTACAGTGTGACGGTCTGATGTGGTTTAGTATTAGAGCCCTTAAATTGTTCTGGGCCTTTTCTTTATCACTCACTCTGAAATATGCTTATGATATGGCCTCTATGAGATGTGAGGATCTCAGCCCAGGGCTGTGTCCCCTCAGAGTGGGGCTCCCCAAGGACAGGGCCATGTTTCTCTGTAGACTGTGGCTTCCCAGAGAGCAGGGAATTCTCTTCTCAGAAAAATGCACCACTATACCACATCCCCTCTTGGGATTCCCAGTCTACTTGTCTTGTCTGCTACATGGAAGCAAAAACACTGGAATATGGATTCTAAATAGGAAAGGACATTTTTCTGCAGATTAGAAGGTGAAGAACATAATATTCCCCCTCCCTCTTTTATTTTTAATGCCTCCGGCTGGGTAATGGGAGTTAATTTTCAATGATCTGCAAGTGAATGATTACTTAGTGGATCACCTGTGGATGCTAAAAATACCCAAAGAAACTCGGGTCACCTGTCTCAACTCAACTGGGGCCTATTCTGAAGACGCTGGCTCTTGTCTGCCGGCCCAAGGTAACAACTTTTTCTGACCGTTAGCAGGCCAGCTTTTATCAGTCACTCTACCTGCATCCTAATGCCAATACCTTGTCATCCCGGGGAGGTGACGTGATCAGACTCTCTCCCTGTGCCTGTTAAACTCTGAGTGGGTCCCCGAAGTGCCAGCTTGGTGCCTGACATCCTTCCGGTGCTGGGCAGACATGGTGTTTTAGTTGGCCTTTTCACTGCTGAGACTCAAAGATCACCAGAACAATTTTAGGGGAGGAAAATGTATTTGGGGACACCTGGGTTCAGAGGTCTCTGTGCAGACAGCAGGCTCCATTCCTCAGGGCTCGAGGTGAAGTCGAACATCATGGTGGAAGAGTCAGGGAGGGAAGCAGCTCACACCATGGTCAGAGAGGCTCCGCTGACCACATACAAAATATATACCCAAAAGCCATGGCCCCCAAAGACGAACCTCCTCCATCCACACCCTACCTGCTTTCAGTTATCACTCAGTTAATCCTCATCAGGGGATTAATTCACCAATTGGGTTAAGGCTCTGATAATCCAATCATTTCTCCTCTAAGTCTTCTTACGTTGTCTCAATCATGAGCTTCTGGGGGACACCTCACTTCCAAACCATAACACGTGGGCTCCTGGTCTCGGTGGGCATTGAACACAGGAGCATTCTTGTGGACAATATTCCTTGTCTGCTGTCACTCCTAAAGGGGTTCCTGGGGGGGCTTGGTCCAGTTTTGTTACACAGATCAACCACTCTGGACTTAAAAAGTAGGGCTAACCCAACTCCGAAAGGAGACGTCTGGCCCAACCCGGTGGTGTGGAGGGCCTTCTAGGTCCAGCAGGTCAGCATCTCCGTGCCTGCCTGTCTTAGGCAGGTGGTGAACACAGGAGGAGCCGTCTGTCCTGCTTCTCCCTGCGCCTCCCGCCCCTGCCATCCTTCCCTTTAACAAGGCTGAGACCAGAGGCCTCTGTCTCATGACAGCCTGGAGACCAGATGTCCACACAGATGATGGGGTGCGTGGCTGTCACCTGAGACGGTGGACTCCGCTCACGCACAGGGGATTGTTAAGGGCCAAATCAATAAATGGATGAATAACTGAGCTCACATGATCCAGACCCACAGCTCCTCCAACGGACTTCATCCCGGGTCTGGTTTCCCCCTCATCCTGCCCCATTTCCCCATGCAACGTGTCCTCCTTTATCAGCTGCTGAAAATACTTCCCCAACAATTCCACGTGGTCCCTGTCCCCAGGCCACACTCAGCTCCCTTTTCTTCCTGCTCTCCCCGCCCTGTCTGAAGGAAACTTCCCTACCAGCACACTTGGTTCCCCATCCCTCCTTCTCCGGTTCTTGCGTTTTCTGATTATGATGGAGCATTCTCACAGGGAGAAAGGGTTTCCAGGAAAAGGGTGCCTGGCCTCCTCCTGCTTCCCCCTAGGGACCTAGAAGGAGAGGGACCCCAGAGCAGGTGCAGCAATCCCCGTCTTCTGGGGGACAGCCACTGAGGCTTCCAGGGAGATGGCTGCAGGTGCTATAGCATAATTACCTCCCATTAATATGTTAATCTCTCGTGTGCAGAGCGGGAATGGCATTACTTTACTTAAAATAATTAACTGCTGTGAGGCCTGAGTGTGGGGAAAGTGGCTTGGGCTGCAGCGGAGTGTTTAACGTTTTAATTAAAGCCTTTCTGATAAATGTTTACCATCGCTCGCTCGAGCTTCTGCTTGGGCAATGGGTGAGCAACAGGGAAAGAAGGTAGGATGAGAAGGAGAGCAGGAGGAAGGACAGGAGAGAGAGAAGGGAGGGAGGAGGAGGAGGAGGGACCCACAGGAGGAAAAGGTGGACAGTGGAGCAGCCAGGAGAAGCGGACTCCCCAGACCCCCGGGGGAAGCAGACAGAGGCAGGCCCTGTGACAGTCGCGCACTCCCACAGGCCCTTGCTCCCTCTGCTCCATGCACTATGCTCCCTGCCCTGGGTCCCTGTGTCCCCAGACCTCATCTTTCCTGGCCCACCACAGCTCCTTGAGGATCCAGTCCCCACTGCCTCACCTCCCTGTCGCTTATTGCTCCCCGTGACCACCTCTAATCAGGGACCCCAACATGCTATCCCCAAGAAGCAGACTCACTCAGGCAGACCCCCGTGTCCCTCCTGAGGGAGGGCAGTGGCTGTCCCCCTGACTGAGCGTCTCCTTGTCTAGAAGACCTGATTCTTAGAGTCCTCAAAAGTGTGGTACCCACATGTGACCCCCACACACGGCCACTGAGGTGACCATTTGACCACTGTCAAGGGGGAGGAAGGAGGGTTTTGACCCAAAGTCGGTTTGGATGGAGAGGGGGCGCTGGGCTGGGAGCAAGAGTCTGATCTGTCCTTTGGTGATGATTCTTCTTTGGGAATTCAGCCCTCAGTTCTGCTCAGGGCTGCTGGGTGTTAATCACCAGCACTATGTGTGTGTGTATGTGTGTATGTGTGCACGCACACACGTGTGTTAGGCCCAGCCTCAGCCCCCAGGTCTCTCCTCTCTGCTGCCACCCCGCTTTGCCAGCCTTAATTACAGCAATTTAGGAGGCGTGCTTAAGATTGCAGAGGGAACCTATCAATATTTCACTTAAGAACGGATTTCTGTCGGATGGTATCAGAGGCCTATAAATGAGAAATATGAGACTTGTTCTCAGGTAGCCTTACACACACACGCACGCACACACGATGCACGCACACACCCCTCTGATGAATTATTAACACATGATTTCCCTTCTGTCTCAGGCGCTGGGAACAGCTGAGGATTTTATTCAGCTAGAGTCAGGGGTGAAGCTATTTGCCTAAAACACATTAAAATAAACATGAGGAAACGGTGGCTCTGTGCTCCGGGTTTCCTGTGGGCCAGGAGCCAGGGGACACTGTTGCTCTGTGCACATACATCCCTGGGTCTGTTGGGAGACGAAGATGACGGGCTGGTTGCTCCCAAACTGACTCATGTCCCCCAGCCCAAGCCAGGGGGTCACCATTAACATCAGGACACAGTGTCCAGGTATGGGTGGAGGAGGGCCCAGCACACAGGAGCCTCTTGTTCCCTTCCAGTCCTCCTGTTACTGCCTGCAGATGGGTGGCCTGGGGATCTCACATTGCCTTTGTGACTGTCAACGTCAGTCTGCATGCAGGCCGGTCGGTCAAGGCCAGCACCTTAGCATTGCAGCACCTGGTCATCATGGAATGAACGCCGGCTTTGTAATCTGATAATCCAAAGTCACTTGCTCCTGATCCTGGACAAGTCACAACTTCTCTGAGTCTCAGTTCCCCGCCATTGCAAAAGTGAGAAGGGTTAACAATGGTAAATATAAAGCCCCTGGGAGGGGGGGGGGGTCCGCTGTAGTCACGTGGATGGCAGTGAAGACAGGGCGACTTCTTAACATAGCTAGTTCTAGAAGCTTAAGAAGGACATTGGCCAATTAACTCCATCTGCACTGAAAAGGTGACGAGGGGGCTGAATCATTGGAAAACTAGGGGCAAATAAAAAAAATAAGACATCAAAGGGACGGTAAGTATTTAGCTTGGGGAAGTTACATCTCAGGATGGTGTACTGGCCATATTTGTTGAAGTAAATTTCTTGTTGGAAAAGGATCGGAGATGTGGTGTGAAGCCCCAGAGGGAGCAAAGGAAATCAGGAAAATTTCAGATTCATTCAGTGTTTGGGTCATTGGCACCGTGTGAATGTGGTTGGGGCCACTCCTGAAGCTCCTCCTCATCAGGGTGACTCTCAAGAAAGGCCAATGACCGAGTGGCAGATGGCAGGATTGCTCCCGCACTCCCAATTGGAGCCTCTAGGACTTCACAACACCGGGTCTCGGGTTCCAAATGGCAAAGCCTCCATCCAAGCCACCATCCTCTCCTCTGGCCTCCATCCTGGGAAAAGGCAATTTCTCCAAATGGCATACGGGGGGTGAGTGGATTCCACTTGGGCGTCTCCCTGGTGACAGCACACATTTTCTGCTCCTCCCCACAATGGCATGGGAATGAGACAGCCAGTGTTCAGCTCTGCTGGAGCCTCAATAAATCTGTCAGATCCAGGCACACAGTTCAGCCAGTCACCCTGGCTAAGAGACCCCACAGCCCTAATCTCTACTGTGTCACCAGAATAAAGGTCTTAATTTGGTCCCCAACTTCTTGGTTTCCATATATATTTCTTAGTAAGTTCTGAGCGAGGTGTGAATAAGAGTTTTGTCATTGATCCCCTGAGGTCCTAACATAGATCACCTTCCTAAGATTGGAACACACAGTGGTCAATGCCTATTTGCTTTCAGACCTATTTCTTTCGGCTTAGTTTGTTTAAGCTGCTAAACAGAATAACATAGGCCAGGAAATTTATAAACAGTAGAGATTAATTCTCACAGTGATGGAAGCTGTGGAGTCCACAGTCAAGAGGCAGGCAGCTTTGTTGCCTGATAAGATTCCCGTCCCGTCTCTGCTTCCAAGGTGGCACCTTGATGGTTGCATGCTCTGGAGGGGAGGAAGGCTGTGGCCTCACGTGACAGAAGGTAGAAGGACAGAAGACACGAACACCTTCATCCACAGCTTCTGGTCCCTCTCTGGAGGGTGGGGTTCTGACTCCATCACCTATGAGGGGCCACACCTTCTAATACTGTTTCAGAGAGGATTAAGTTTCCACACGAGTTTCCACAAAGATGTTCCAACCATAGTGCCTGCCCTTCTGCACACCACATTTCTCAGCCTTCGTGGCCAACTGGCTTCTTGTACGGACCAGTGCATGGGAGGTGTGGTGGGAAACCATGGGAAAGAAAGAGTGAGAAGCAGGGTGTCCCTCCCTCTCTATTCCTGGTTAGTAACTGGTGGGTGAATAGCCAACACGGTTCCAGCTCCAGCCAAATGGCCTTGGCATCTGGCTCCTGGTGACAGAGTCTCCATTGTCCCTCTAGCCAGCCCTAAGGTCATAGTGGCTCTCAATAAATTCTGGTAACTTTACCACCCTGTTTTGGCTTCACTGCTCTTCCAACACTTCTGCAAACCAATCTCCTAGATGAAATTCTCTGTTAGAAGTACCTCGAGCGGTTCACATCTTCTCAACGAGGCCCTGACTGACTCAGAACACAGACTCCACTTGGGGAAGTTATATGGCCGATTCTCTGGATGGCATATATATCTGAGGCCACCATATGGTTCACTAGTCCTTGGGGATCTTTCCAAACCCCAGGCCCTCTGAGTTCTAAGGAGGGATTAGGTCATGGGGGCCATGAGGGGTGTGGTCAGGGTCTCCTGTGGGGGAGCGTAATGGCCTCTGCCCCAGTTCCTGGGGCTTTCATAGAGGGAGGGTAACAGTCCCCATGGTCAAGGGCAGTCTTTGGCCTGGCTTCAGGGCCCTTTTGTCTTAGGCGTTGTCTTCACGGCGAGTTTCCTGGAAGCCTCAGCCGTGCCACCCCCCTCCTTTTTCCCTCCTGGCTGCTCTCTTGGATTCAGCTCAGGGAGCCTTCCTGCATCTTGGCTTCTGAGAACTCTAGTCTACACCATCTGCACAGAGCATCCCACCCTGGGAGACAGCCCAGATCTGGGGCCCCAGGCCCTTTGTCCTGTGTCTCTTCTTGTCCATGGTTGCACATGACAGGTCCCCGTCAGAGTCTCCCCAGCTGTCTCCCAGATGGTGGGCCCCTCGGGTGAGCACCTGAAGACCCTGCTAGAAATGTGGCAGTCGCCTTCGAGTGGCCTGGAAAGGCAGCAAGCCTGGGGCTGTTGAGGTGGAAGACAGATCTCCATGGAGATCTGTCACACTAGCTTCCTTCTGCCTCACTGTGTGCCCCCGAGCAACCTCAGAATGTTGACTTAGAGTTTCCTTGCCTGAAGGAAGAAGTGGAGTGACCTAATAAACTTTCTGAGATTATTCCACCAACACTGTAGATTGAACCTCAAGGGTTTCCATCTATGAACTGATGTTTATCAAGATCATCACCATTGTCATTCCCACCGCAGTGACGGCCATGAACTCCAGAACCACCCCAAAGCTCACCACCACCACAACCACCAAGAGTGGCACCTCCATCCCTCACACACCCCTCATAGCTACCACTGCCACTATTATCATGATCACGGTCACTAGGGCCTCCATAACGGAAATCAATACAGGACACCATCAACCTCGATGCCTATACATCAGAGGACGTGGCTCTTTGTTCTAAAAGGGGTTCAGCTGGATCAAGAACTGTGGGGTAAGGGTGCTCAGGGGCTATCATCAGAGACAGAGACACCGGCTTAGGAATCCTAAACACAGACCAGAGGCGCAAAATCAAGACCCAAAGGAGGGAGGCTGAAGTGGGGAGATTGTATGTTCAAAATCAAAGCCAACCTCAGCAACTTAGTGAAGCCCTGAGCAACTTAGTGACATGTTGTCTCAAAATAAGACATTAAAAAAGAAAAGAAAAAAGAAAAAAAAAATGGCTGGGGTTACGGCTCAGTGGTTGGTATCTCTGGGTTCAATCCCTGATAACAACAACAACAACAATAAACAAACAAACAAAAAACAAAATTAAAAAAAAGAAAAGAAAAGGGCCATCTCCTTTGCATAGGGCATGTTTCAGATTGGAAGGGACAGGGGATAAAGGGACAGGAGGAGACATCCATCACTGGGGAGGGAGCAACCAGAAGGGGTGGCAGACACCATGAATGGTGTCGGTGAGGGGATGCCACAGGGGTCAGTTAGAGCAGCTGGAAGGTGGGAGATTAAGGTCACTCTGATTGCCTGTTGTCCTTCTCTTGACCAGCACACAAACAGCCCGATTTCCCCAGGCAAGGGTCCAAGAGCAGGGTGAGAAAGTGAGGGGCAGCACTGACCTCTAGGAGTGGCCCTGACCATTCTCCTGTTGAATGTAGACAATTTCACAGAACATTGACACCAGACAAGGCCACCTGTGGCAAAAATGGAACAATACAGAAACACGTCTGTTCCATAATCATGCCTGAAACAGGAGCATCGTCCAAGCCACAACACTCCAAGCACCCCCTCTGCTGCTTTACGGTAGCTGCTGTAGCCTCGCTCTGCCTGCCCTCCCCGGAGATCAAAGTTACTGTGACACCCATCATAGGGTTGACCCCTTCCTGACAGCACTCAATCCAGACAGGCTCCTGTTGCCACAGACCCTCCCCAAATCACCTACCCAAAGCCCAGATCCTAAAATAGCTTCTCTCTGCTCTCTGACTCTATCCCCACCCTGAGCTGCCCAGTGGCTGCAGATGGTCCTTGCTCTCTTGGATGGAATGAGTAATAAAGCCAATTTACCCAACTACAGGTGCACTTCTGGGGATGTTTGGCTGTAGGGCATTGACTGAGGTGGGAAAGGGTGTTACCTCTGGTGAACCTAAAAAGATGAATGCTCCCCACAGGGGTCTCCCTTCCTTTTGGAGGGAGATATGGGGTGACCAGGAAGCAGCACAGTCAGGTGGTCTCAGGACTACTTCCTGGGGCCTGGATTTTGCAGCTGATCCTCCTGCTATGGGAAAAAGGGCCTAGACAGAACCCCAGTCTTCTTCCACATAGCCAGCCAGTAGACCATAAAAATCCTACAGGCTGCTAGTTAAAATGCAAAATCCTGAACTTGACTCCTGAAGATCTCAATACAAAAATCCATGTTTGGAAACCAAATGTTGTGGGACCTGTCACTCTGAGTGCCTACGATGTCTCCAAAGACTCAAGGTTGGGGCTGGCAGGGCTGGACTTTGCTGGCTTTCCAGAAATTACTAAAGACCATCCTCCACCCCAGAAGCCCTGCCTGTGGGCTCAGGTCCCTATGGTATTTTCCCCTATTATGCAAAGGCCACAGGTGGTCAGGTGCTTCCTTGCCTCTCTAGGTGGCCCACACATTCCAGAGATCAGGGTATAAAAAAATGCCTGGTAGCATTCAAGGTAAAGATATTTCCCTCCAGCAAAATGTGTCTCAAAAGGGGCTCTAAGTCCATGTCTTGAACAGCATGAAAATGTTAATCAATAGATCTATCCATCCTGGTCCCTGTGTCTCTGACCTGCAGGTGCAGAGAATGCAAATCAATAATGGTGTTTAAGCACAGATGCACGCGCGCATGCGGACACACACACACAAAATAATTTCACATGGCAGCTTTCTGTACCCAAAGCTCTGCTAAACCTCCATGCTCCCTGACTCTCTGCCTGTCCTGATGGATATCTCCTCCTGTCCCTTTATTCATGATCCAACCTTCCTCCATGGGAATGGCAATGACCCAACCTTCTTCCATGGGAACAGCACTGGCCTGGTGATATCTGATGGTCAGGCCTTCTGCTTTGGGTGCATCCTTGCCAGATCACCATGGGTCAGACTCCACGGTATGGGGCTATGATTCTAGTGATACCATTCTTCCCCATTTTGACTGTTCCTCACCTTTACTCAGCATTTTGGTCAGCTTTTCACCACTGTGACCAAAAGACCTGACAAGAATAACACAGAGGAGGAAAAGTTCGCTGTGGCTCAGAGTTTCAGAGGTTCAGTCTGCGGTCGGCCAAATTCTTTGCTTTGGGCCCAAGAGAGGAAGAACTTCATGGTGGAAGGGCGTGGCAGAGGAGAACTGCTCAGTTCCTGATGGCCAGAAGCTGAGAGAGAGAGAGAGAGAGAGAGAGAGAGAGAGAGAGAGAGAGAGAGAGAGGGAGCGCTCTGCTCATTAAGGACAAAATATAAAAGCCTGCCCTCAGGGACCTACTCCCTACAGTAACCACCCACTTAGTCTCTATCAGTAGATCAATCCACTGGTTAGATTAAAGCTCTTATGACCTAATCATTTCACCTCTGAGCATTCCTGCATTGTCTCACAGGTGAGTTTGGGGGAGCTGTCTCTTATCTAGAGCCCAACACCCAACATCAGCCGTCTGGGATTCAGGTCCCTTCCTGTGGATTAGAGCTGGTGCTCGAAAGGGTTAAGAATTTTGGTCTGCAATTTTGGCATGTGATGTTAACGTGGGGGCTCTAGAGGATGGAACCTAGTGGACTGAATTGTCTACCCCAACCTCGTGTGCTGAAGGCCACAGTCTCACTTGCACCTCAGAATGTGACTATTGGGGCACAAGGTCTTTACAGAGGTGGTCAAGAGCAAATGAGTCTAGTGTGGGCTCTAATTTAATCTGCCTGGTTCCTCACAAGGAGATGAGGACAGAGACACCAGGACACACTGCACAGAGATCCCTGTGAAGAGACCTTGAGACTGTGTCCATCTGAAAGCCCTGGAGAGAGGCCTCAGGGGGAAACCAGCCCTGCCAACACCTCGATCTTGTACTTCCAACCTCCAGAATGGTGAGAAAGCACATTTCTGCTGTTGAAGCCCCTAGTTGGTGGCATTTCCTATGGTGGCCTGAGCTGACTCACATCCTCCTCTTCCACCTTTCACTCCTCTCCACCTCTGTCATCCTCTGGAATTGGGTCCTGCCCCTCACCCTTGGGTGTATGAAAGCTGCTTCATCACAGAGGCGAGGACTTCACAGGATAACCTCGTACAGTGTAGCATTCTGCTAAAGTGTATGGGATGGCCCCATTGCCCAGTCCACTGTACCCAGCAAGACCCACTGACCTGGAGTCCCTGGGGCTCACATTCCCCCCCACCCCATTAGCAGGCCTCAGGATTGACTGGTAGGTGCTGGACTGAGTCCAGTCCCCATGGAGAAGGACCAGTGAGCCTGCTGCTAGCGATTCTTAATTCATGGTGGACACTCCTGTTCTTTATTTTCAGCCTGACTCTGTCCTGAGCTCCAGAGTCAGAGATCTTGTGTGAATTGTGTCCCTGACCCTTCTAACCCCTCTAACTTGGGCAAGTTTTGAGCATCCCTGAGCCCCCGTTTCCATAAGGGGATCCTGACATCTCTCCCTATCTTCACAGAATTGCTCTGAAGATTAAATGAGGCCGTGGCTGGCAAAGCACTGACCCCAGCCGGCGGCCCTACAAACACCAAGTCCTCTTGGACATGGGTTCTGCTGTCGTGTGCCCGGGATGCCTGAGCCTGTGTTCTCAGCCTCCACATGCTCCCCTCCTCCTCTGCCGCTCCTTCTCCTCATCCCCAGTGCAGACCCCTCAGGAGTTTCCCTGCATTCTAAAGCCCCTCTGCTTCCCTCTCTACCACACTGGGGACATTGGTGTCTTTGGCATCTGATATCTCTGTCCCACTCATCAAGTCTGCAGCACCCAAAGGGCAGCCAGGCTCATGTGCTTCTAGGTCTCTTGAAGCAGGGTGGCTCCTTGAGGACAGCACCTGCCTCACACCTGTCCCTCGTCCCTGACACGGCAGGCTTATGCTCAGGGTGGACTGGTAGGTGCTACAGTGGGCCCAGAGCCCCTGGAGGAGGCCCAGCCAGCCTACTGGTGGTGATGCTGTGTTCAGGTCACCTGGCCCTTTTATTGTCAGGCTTAGTCTAACTCAAGGTCCCAACTCCACTGAGCACTCCGTTTATTAAACTGGAAAATGGGGAGATGGAGTAATCCAGGAGCTAAGATGACCATACTCTGTTATTCAGATATTTCTAGGCTGTAGATGGAGAACAGCCGGGTGGACACTTGCAGGTGAGTGTCTCTATTTGCTTGTTTGGGTAGAGGTTCCAGAATGGCCTCTTCCCACCTGTCCCCCCCGCCCCCCAGACTAGAAGAGCACAAGGGTCTTGAATGGGGGATGTGAAGAAGAGCTGATCATTGAGTTTGTGGGGAGTCTTGAGTGATTTGCCCAACTGATAGAGAGACACTAAGGGCAAGGGGTCTTGATCTTGGGGGTCACCAGGAGGCTATGGGTTTGATCAAGCTACAATGGTGGTGGGGACCTTAACATTGTGAGAGGGTCAGATCCCAGATTCCTACGCTGTCCCCTCAATCACACTGGGTAACCTCAGGCCACGTCTTTAGTTCTCTTGGTCTCCGTTTCTTCATCTGTAAAGTGGGCTTAGGGTGGGGATGACTCATGAAAGTACCTGAGGTGGGGGACGTGTTATTGAACTAGGCTTTTTTTGCCTGCTACCTAGCACACCCATCACTGGAACAGGAAGTTTTGCAAAAGAGAAAAAAAAAGAGTTCATTCACAAGGTGGCCAAACAAGGACTTCAGAGAGCAAGTCAATAATCTGCTCCCCCAAGGGGTAGGGTTTAGGGATATTTATGGGTTAGGGATATTTAAAGAAGCAGGGTGGTTAACATCATTCAGAAAAGGGACACAGCCAGTGGTCTGCACATCCGTAATTGATCTCCCTAGCTCTTTGTAGGACACATGTTTAGAAAATGTCCAGAAATGGAGGTATTAGCATGATCTGAGGACAGATGTTTTGGCCTCTTGATATAAGATAAGTCATTCATGGGCACTTATATGGTCCCCCTGTGCTGGTGGTTTCCGACAGTTTGAGCCAGGCCAAAGTGGCCTCCAATTTCCTGAAAAATGACTTAGGCGACTATTATGTTATGGCCCAAACATCAGCAGTATTGTTGGCTGCTAGGCTGGTGGGAGCCTAATCACACCCCCCGGGCCACCTGACCTCCCAAATTGGTTAGTTTAAAAGTCAACTAAAAGCAAACACTAAAAGCAAGTGGAAGTGGGGTTTTTATTCAGGGTGTCCCTAGGTTTCAGATGCACATAGCAGGCCTTTGAGAAATGATACGTGGTGACGGGGTGGACTGGTGAGGTCCTTGAACCCTCAGCACGTGCAGAACATGACGACCCCGTCATCATGAGAACCCACTGCACCACAGCATCTGTGGTGGGCACAGAGCTGCTGCAGGGCAGAGGCCATGCCCTCTCCCAGCCTCCGGGGCCTGGAGGGCGGTTCCAGGCGGGCACCCTGCAGTTGGCTGAGTGCTGCAGTTTTGACAAGTACCCGGAACCCAGAGGCTCCCGCTGCAAGGAGCCTAATTAATCACTGTGGTAATGATCCCCGATACAGCTCCGCTGCCCGGGCCACGTGACGCCAGCAGCTGCTCCCTGGACCCTTGGCCTGCAAAATCCTGCACGCTCAACCCAGACCCTGCATCCTAGGCCACCTGACTGGAGTCCCACCTGCCCAGGAAAGGGACAACAGATTCCTCTGACTTCATCGGTATGGATGCTCCAAAGTGCTGCTCCCATTTGGCCTTCCTCCTGGTTGTGTTTCTGAGTTTTCACCCGCTGAAAGCCAAGTGCAAATGCAGACAGCACACACACTGGGGAAGAGTCTTGGATTTGGAGTTAGGAGACCTTGGCTGGGGGATCTGTGCTGCCCTTCTCTACTGGGTATGCTCGGATATGCTTTCTCGCCTTTCTAAGCCTCAGTTTCCTTATCTGTGAAATGGGGAGAATGAGGCCCACCCTGGCTAGATAGGACTAAAACAAAAGCAGTGGCTTACTACATGAGAACTGCTCTAAGAGTTGTGCAAACAATAAGTATCTGGAGCTTTCATCCTGTTTCATGGGAAGCCCCTCCCTGCGTGATGGGTAGAGGAGAGGCACCCTCTGGCTCCTCCCTGTGGACCTTTCTGAGCGGTGCATCACTCCAGCTGTGTCCCCCTTATCTTGGTGGGTGAACCGGAATGGGGGCAGGGAGCTCCCATGGATGCAGAAGAGGGACCTGGGGGGCAGGGCAGCTGTCTGGTTCCATCATGAGAACCCAATCTGCATTTGTAGCAAGTCCAAGTAGACAGGTGCTCCCAGCCTGAGGGAATGTCCCCATGATTTGATTCAAAGCACCTGAATCACAGCCCACCCCTTCCTCAACCTGAGGTGAGTCCTGTGAGTGAAGCCTGTCCTGAGGACCAAGAGGAGACCTATATGTACCTGCAGATCCTGTTCTAGCTGTGAGATCTTCCACTGTGGTTATGGGATGTAGCCTACCCTCTGAGCCTCCCAATACAGGTGGTGAGGCTCCAGATACAGCAGGGACCCTCATGTCCATCCATTAAAAGTCACCTAGAAATACCTGGCAGGTGGTTGAAGGAAAATGGATCTTTAAGGGGTGGAGGGAGAGCCTGTCCTGAAAACAGAAAGCTTTAAGGTAAAAGGATGATCACTTTAGAAAGACCTCTTGCAAGCAAAGGTACCAGGAGACCAAACAAATCCCTCCTTTAAATGGAGGCGGATGCTAACTTGCATGGCCCCTGCTGCGCTCCGTCCTAACGGCTTCTCACATCAGTCCTACCCTGTGTCAAATAAGGGGATATTGAGGCATGGAAAGGCCTAGTCCAAGGCCCTACAGTTAACAGATGGTAGAGCCAGGATTCCAACCAGGTGCTAGGCCAGTGACCTCCGGGTTGATCCATCTCTTGCAGCTGTGACTGTTCCATGGTGATTTTGTGTCCCTGGCCAATGCTGGACTGAGCTCCTGAGACAGGAGCCTGGCTGATTCCTCACTGTCCTCTGAGGTAGCTCTTTGGTATGTGCCCAGTGCCCAGTAACTATCGTTACACAAATGAATGATTGACTGCGTGGGGGGCTTGGTGACAGGCACCACCATAAAGGGGTATTTGGGTCTGGATCAAAGGGCATCTGACTGGCTAGCAGTGAGAAGACAGCAGGGAAGTCCCTGCTGGGGTGCGCCTGGTCCCTGGACACCGTGAAGCGCAGGTCTCATGGGGGCCAGGAGATGTCATCAGTGTTAACCTGGGATCTCAGGGAGTTTTTGTGCCTTTAGAAACTTTGCCCCTGCCCCACCCCCACCCCACCCACCCCCTCAGCAGGAAGTTGCCCTGCACTGACATTTTAAGGGTCCCATGAGGCTCCAGGTGGCTCCCAGCCCCTCACCTGCTTCCTCCAGCGGCTGAGCATTCTGAGACCCATTCTAATTTTGTCTCCTTACTATGATCACCGGTATTATTACTAATCCTCCAACTGTATTCCCCTCCTGGGGGAAGAGTCGCTTTGCATGCTGAGGTTGGAATGCTAAGCCTTCTGGAAGGAACTAGACATAATCAGGAGAACAAGCAGGGGATGGCGTTGGAGGCTCAGGGTAGATGACGAGCAGGAGACCCCTCATCTCTGAGAAATTGTCCTTCTCACAAAGACCAAGACTGGCTGGCCGGGCAGGAGGACAGTCAGGCTGGGGACGTGCACTTGGAGGGCCCTCGCCCTGGCCCGTGGGCATGCTCCTCTTGGCAAGAAAAAAGGGGCTAAATAGCCAAGGTGGCGCGTGTTGGTGGGGAAGATGGGCAGGCCTGCCGTGTAAGAAATAATGAGTTAAAAGAATCATTCAGTGAGTAAAGAAAAATATCAGGAATCAAATTGCAGGGAAGATTTCAAGTAATCATAAAGGGTTGTTTTTTTTTTTTTCAAATATATTCACTGCTAAGAGCTACAGATGTCAGGAAAGAAAATTGGTTCACTTACCAATAATAGTCGCGGGGGCTGGGGGAGCAGGATGCAGACACTGGAAAGTGCTTAACCAGGCTCCCCACCTCCTTCTCCCCAGGGAGGGTTGGGTGTGGAGGAGGAGAGTTCACTGGGGAGGGTGGGAAGAGGATGGGGCTTGTCCTGGGAAGAGGTGGCCCAGGGCAGTCTGAATGAAGGGACAGTTGGGAGGCAAAGAAGAGGGACTTTGGGACCCCTACACTCAGCCCCCGTGTGACTTCCTTTTCCCACCTCAGTCCAACCACGTGAATCAAGGACAGGGACAGCGCTTGGCATGGAACAGGAGGCTTGTTTTTGTCACCGAGAATTTATTGATGGCTTATGATGAGCAGAGCACTCTGCCAGGTGTATGACAGATTGGAGACACTTGGAGATGTGGTAGCTGCCCTGGGCTTACAACC
Organism: Spermophilus citellus; assembly: GCF_964194105.1. Taxonomy (NCBI): domain Eukaryota; kingdom Metazoa; phylum Chordata; class Mammalia; order Rodentia; family Sciuridae; genus Spermophilus; species Spermophilus citellus. The sequence continues at coordinate 56,605,687 of NC_138186.1, read as the reverse complement.
TAGTGAGCAGATGAAAGCCGCATCCCAACAGCCAAGAGAGTGAGCTTCAGTACGATGCAGGGGAATCATTCTGATGGGGGATGAGAGGAATCTAGGCCACCAAGGGCAGAGCAGGCAGGAGAGCTTCAGGGGCCTGCCCGCAGTGGCCTCATCCGCCTACCGCCTTCCCAGATGCTGCCTCCTCTCTGGAGAGCTCTCCCGCAGCGGGAAGATGCATTGACAAACGCTCAGACTCCACCTCACCTGCCTGGGGAAAATCTAGGGCAAGTCCACCATGTGGGACACTCCTGGGCAGTGAGTTGAAGCTGGATTAAATGCCTCCAAGGGCAGCGGCATGTTTATCAATCACTTTTACTAAAAGCAGGGACAAGTTTCATCCTCCTTTGTCTGATGTTATTTTATGCCAGTTCCTGAGACAGTCCCAGTTCCCCCTGGGTGATGGGAAGACAACCAGGTAACACCTGAACATGCAGTGCGTTCCCGTACAAGAGAGGAACCGGAATTGGAGGAGCCCAAATGTTTTATAACCCACAGTAAACCTGCCTGCCCGTCACTCCAGGAGACACAGTGGTTTCCTTAAACCGCATACTAAGCATGTCTGGTTTGTGCCATCTCTCACGTCTACACAAATTTGCTACACAAATGTTCTTGAAAGGATAATCTATAACAAGATGTGCAGAAATTCAAGAGAGCCTGGATGGTTGCTTCCCAACAAACTCTGTGATGCGCTTCTTCATTATGCTTACTGTTTATGTCCATCTTATGTTATGTGAGCGTAATGATCGTTCACTAATGACCAGGCAAATGCCACGTCCCTCCTTTGTGTGCTGTCCTGAGTCTCTGTTGCTGGAACTTGAGGCAGGGAATGCACTCAGGGAAAAGCCAGCTGGTTTTGACTTTCTGCATCCGGTAACATGTGCATCCCCAGGCCACAGGCCCCTCTCTCTCCTGGGCCTCTCTGCCTGCCTCTCCTCTGCCTTTCTCAGGCGGGTAATTAAAAGTATCAAAGCCAAGTAGGGCTGTCTCATTACATGTCCTGTTGATGTGACTCTAATGTGCTTAGATATGATTTGAAGGGCTGGGAAATCAACAGCAGAAGTTTCTCCCCGTCCGGCCTGGAGCTGGCAACCCTGAGATAAGGGGATCAAGACGGGACTGTGAATTAGTTCTACCATAAACCAATAACGCATTAATGTGGGTGAGGAATTAAAAATAACAGAGATGTTGCACATTTCTCTGATTAATTAGCTGTTCTAGTTAATTTTGCTGCTTGTAGAGACAAATCACGAGTCCTAATAGAGGAACAATTTCCTGCTGGTCACTGTAGCACAGGGATGGAACACCAGGCTTTAGTCCACCCTGGGGCTCCGCAGGGGCCAGGCACAGAGAGACTCCTGGGGAACGGCTACTACAGCCACTTAGGAATCTTCTTTATTCTGTGTTCTCTCCTAAAACATAGGAAGGGTCCACAAAGTGAAGGGAAGGGGACGTTTGGAATCACCAGGCTGGGACCCCTTATCCAAGAGTGCTGGTTTGCTTCTTAAAGACAGGAGGCTGGGAGGGGAGGGTGAGTACTGTGCCAGCCACCTGGGGCCCAATACACAAGGCCCTGCACTTGCTGTTCCTTTATTCATTCATTCTTTCAACAGTTTACTTAGCCCCTTTCACATTCTAGGCTCTTTGTTGGCCACAGGGATGCCAAAATGAAAGGGTTGGGCCTTATAATCTCTATTAGAAGGAATCCCTAGCCTGATTCTAAACAGAGCAGCTTTCACCCAGGGGTGGAGGTCTCTGTCCCTGTCACAGGTATTTTGGAGGTTATGGTTTAAAATAGACAAGTTAGCTGGGCTATCTTCACCAGATGCCCCACATGCAAAAATCTGCCCCCACACTCCCTGCACTACCTGGATTTGAACACACTGTGTGTTAATCAGTTTTCCATTGCTGTGACAAAGTACCTGAGAAAATCAACTTAAAAGAGGAAAGATCTATTTTGGCTCATTGTTTCAAAGATTTCAGTCCATGGTTGGCTGGCTCCATGGTTTCATTGTTTCTGGGCTTGTGGGTAGACAGAGCATTATAATGAGGAGTGTGTGACAGACCCAAACTGCTTACCTCATGACATTCTGGAAAGAGAGTGAGCAAGGAAGGGGCTGGGGACATGTGTACCCTTCCAGGGCATTCCTCCAGTGACCTATTTCCAACTAGGCCCTGCCTTCTACAGTTTACGCCACCTCACAATTGTTTGTTCAGTTATGAACAGTCATATGAATTAATCCACTGATGGATCAGAACCCTCATAATGCAATAGCTTCCCCAAAGCCCCACCTCTGCACACTGCTGCGCTGGGGATAGTGAGCCTTAGGGGGACTCTACAGATCCCAATTATAATACACTGGGACTTCTTTTTTTAAAACAAATTTGACAAGAATAAGAAACTTCTGTCTCCTTGCAGGGAACCGTGTCTACACACACTTGCAGAGACAGGAGCTTGCACACTGAGCCAGGGCTCGGGACACCTGAATCTCAGTTGCACTCTGCCACAGACTTCAATGTGGGCCCAAACAAATCTCTGTGCCTGTTCCAGACACAGCTTCCATCAACTTATGAGTTCTGTGGCTTCAGGACGCTGTGTCCTCTCTACCTGGATTTTCCTTCCTGGAGGAAGCCCCACTCTGTGGCTGGGCCAGACAGTGTGACTCTGGATGGTTCTAGGGGCAGGTAGGGAGGCCAGGCTCTCAGGATTCCTAGGGAGAAGCAGGGAAAGGAGGGCTCTCTGGAGTGCTGTAGGTTCCCGGATATGGATGACAGGCACATCTGCCTTGGGGAGTCACACTCAGAGCCAGCGGGAGCCGGGGGAGGGCAGAGTGGAGAAGGCTCAGAGGAGACTGGACTGGAAAGATGGGGCCTGGCTAAGAAGCACAGCTGTTAGTAAGCTTCTTCCAGTTCTGCCAGGCTGACTTGCAGCCTAAGGCTAACCGATCTTCCGTCTTTTCAGAAGTCATAATTCAGATTTATATGTGAAAAAGAAAAAAAAAGACTTGGTTTAAAAAACTGAACTTAAATTTAAAATATTTGAACGTTCCTATGTAGACAAGCAATATCGGCCAGGGGATCGGATTCTGTCTGTGGATATGCCAATTAGAATTAGATTTAGCCAGAAGTAGCAGAAAACAAACAAATAAGCAAAATAGCAATGGTTTAAATAAGACAGAAATTCGTTTCTCTTTCTTTTTTAAGAAATGCAGAGGTTGTCAATACTAGATCACTGAAGAGTTACATGGTAATACTATCATGTTCTTCCTCCGTGGTTCTGGCCTCCACTCTCAACATGGCCTCAGGGTCCCATGTGGCCCCGGGAGGCCCATTCCTTATCTGCATTTTAGCCAGCAGGGGAGGAAGGAAGAAGAGCATGTCTCTTCCTTTCAGTGACTTTTTCCAGAAGTTGGACATTTTATTTCTGTTCAGATTTCATTGGCCAAAACTTGATCACCAAGTTGCAAGGAGGTGAGGGAAAATAGACTTCATTCTAGACTCAGGGTAATCGTATGCCTAATTAGAAAAGCAAAGTCTAATACAGTGACTAGGGAAGAGAGTAGATTTTGAGTGACTCTCACAGTCTTGGCCCCACTTTGCCTTCAGTGTGAGACTGGGTGACCCCGACTGCTCTTCGTGGTGGGGGGTGGGGATTAGACCTGGGTGGTTGGAGACGGTCCAGGGAAAGGGGAGGAGCTGCCTTGGGGAAGGGTCTGCGCTCCTCTGGGGGACTCATGCAGGGCTGGTCCCAGTGGTTTGGTTTCCATGGGGTGTGGGGTGGCTGATGCAGAGCCTCTGAGGTTGTCTTCCAGGAATAGCTTTCCTTTTCCTGCAAGTGTCTGTCAATCATATTTCAGAAATGCCACAGGACCCTGGGCCACACCTTGGCAGGACAGAGCCATGTGTCATTTCAGCTCCTGTATCTGCATCAGGCTCCAGAGAGAAGCAGGGTACCCTGCTGTGTTCCCACCATAGAACATTTTTACTCTTGCAGTAAAAATGATTTAGAAAAAAAATCAGGAACTTTTAACTGAGCCATGAGAGACACAGAAGCAGCTGCTAGAAGAAAGGGTGACATTTCCTTTTCTTGTGATGATGTGGCTCTGATAGTGACCTGTCTGGCATAGATCTGGTATTCATGCAGCAAACATCACTGTGTACGGAACATGTTACCAGCTCAGCATGGAAGGGGCTGGAGCGTGGGGGGACAACAGAGTGACAAGACATGAATCATACCCTCAGAGGTCTTGTCAAGAAATCTGGGAATCAGGAAGGAAGCTCATGTCCCTCAAATTTCCCCCTTCACTTTCTGTGCCTGATATAGAGAGAACCACCCGGGGCCCTCCTGCCTCTTACTTCCAGTTGGTTTGGCCAGGGGGGAGCTTGGCGGGAAACAGAGGGGAAGGGAGAGAGGGTGGGGTATTTCTTCCCCTCCTGCGCCCTGCTTTAACCAGGTGTCTTCTGCCAGACATCATATCTCACTGCCTCCAGTCACACTGTTC